>NC_133535.1:14249294-17064294 GCF_048544455.1 Silene latifolia | reverse complement strand
ATCGAAGCCCGAAGGACGAATTTACGAAGCTTTTGGAGCCAAGTACCTGTTAAAGTGGTCGATAGACTGGTGCTTTCAGTCGATCGACCAGAGCACGACTACCAGAAGTTCCTGTACAGCGCAGTTCAATCGATCGACTGGCATCAGTGGTCGATCGACCACACCGTAATTCTGACGTAAATTAAAAGGATTAGAATTTCGAAGCCCATTGTAATTAGGTTTGAGAATAAAGTTACGTATGTTTATCTACATAACGTAACCAGAGTCATCAAAGTCTGGATATAAAATTTTAGGAATTAATTAGGGTTCTTCACAAAGGTTAAAATTTTGATTAGTTTTAGTTTAATTTTCCGTCAATAAAGTTTACTTTCCGCACTTGGTTTTGGGCTTTTGCTATTCAATTCATCTTTACGGTATTCTCCTGTTCCTGCATTCAGTTTTGTTGCTTTAAATCCTTCGTAGTTAGAATTGTTAGTTTAGATTTCTCAAAGCCAAATTATTGATTCATGTTAGTTAATTATTTAGTTATTTCGATTATGAATTCTTTTGTTTCAATTGTTAATTTTATCGCTGTTATGAACTTTGTCATGAGTAGCTATTAGTTGATTAAGACTTTTCCAAAAGACACTTTATTGTTTTCGTTAAACTTTCTTTTTATTGCTTTTGTGTGCGCGAGACTTAGCTTTAATAAGTTTGCTTAGGATTTAAATACATTAGTCTGTTACTTTGGGTTTTGCGCAATTTTGGGCGCGTTATTGATACCCGTCGTTGTGAGTACGAAAAATAAATTTATAATTCCTATTAAAACTAACCTAGGCTAATGGTAACAGGGTCGAACCACAAGGAGGCGAATGTAATTTCTAATTGTCTAATTTAGTCTATGGTAACGAAAGTGGGGGTTGATTTGATTTTGATCTATAGCTAAAGGCAAACAAAGATAATAAACTAAATACGTGAATAAGACAGATAAAAGAAGGGGAGCAAGGATGATCGGTTCGTTATAGTTTCGGCGGCAGCATACTAAACAGGTCTAAATCAAAACACATGAGGCGGGAAATAAAGAGGTCCTCTCGGTCCACTCTTAACAAATAGCATCTTTCGACCTCGCTATAAGTCCCTAATATCACTAATACGACTCTCGTCCTGAAAAGTGACTTATAATCTAAACTTTACCTATCTTTCGATCTTAGTATAGTTTAGTCATTTTAATTGGTGATCTAACAACTGTCCCTATCTCTCGATCTAATGGGTCAGTCAAATCCTAAACATTCAACTAGTCGTGTGCACTCGATTCGTCGAATAAAGAATTAAAGCACTGAAAACGAAAATAAAACCCCACGAGGTCAGTCGATCGACCAAGTATGTCAGTCGATCGACTGACATGCGAATCAGGCCGTGTTCTTTATATTGCCGCCTACACTATAACTCCCCTACATCCTAGCACGAATAAATTAGCTACTCATACTAAGATTGATAACGACAATAAAATTAATGAAATAAACAGAAGGTTTCATGCTTAAAACGAATGAACAAACAATTAACAATAATGATAAATCGGTTTCGGGAGAGTAACTAACAATTTCTATACTATAAAAGCAATAAAGAAGAACTGAAAATAGTGCAAGTGAATACCGAATTTGCAAAAGGATTGTAACGGAATGATTGAAAGCACAACGAAAATCCAATGCGAAAATAGTTTCTCAAACCCTAATTATTTCTTAAAGAACTGTATGTAAAACTAGATCATAATTTCTGAATGTTCATGCTGCGTTATATAGGAAAAGTATGCAGCTATTATTCCTAAACCTAATAACTCATGGGCTTGATAAATCTTGATCTTTTAATTCTCGTATCAGCTCGTGGAGTGGTCGATCGACCACTGAGGCCAGTCGATCGACCACAAGCGCTGTACAGTAGCTTCTGATAATTCCTGCAGCGCGCACCGATCTTAAAACAGCTGCCATTTCTTCGTTTCTTGGTCAAATCAGGCGTTATACGCGGCGTTGGAAAGCTAAGAGGATAAGATTTCACCTCCAATTGGAATCACTCGATTATCAGCTCTAGAACTCTAGATATTGCCATCTGAAGTAGGATGCAATATTGTGAAGTGCTACTTTGCTTGTTAAACTCGTACGCACCCGTGCTTTTGCTATCTTTAGGCCTTGAAACGCGCACCAAGTTCGCTTCCCGAGTCTTTACTCCATGTCAAATGCAATGCAAGGTACTCGGGGATGGATTTAGCTTGATTTCTACTCATTTCCGCATAAATCTGCAATATTACATAAAAATACGAAAGTAGACGAAATGAGGCAAATAGTAGCATAAACTACATAAATGAGCTCTGAAATGCGTGTAAAATAGGGTGTAAAACATCATATAAATGACACGCATCAAACTTCCCCAAACCAAACCCTTGCTTGTCCCCAAGCAAGAACTAGACTTGATCTAAAGGAACGAGTTCAAACTCAGAGCGAAATGCAATTGAATAGCCTAAACTAATTTAATGCAATAACCAACAATCAATTAGCAATATGAATCATGCAAGCGAGTTATGGAGTCGTTAAAAACTGCTAAACCGTCAACCGTAGAGACTTATCAAATCGGACTCTCACGGGTCGCTCATATCACTCATAAGTACAGGTGAATATATGTAAGATAGAAAGAATTTATTTTGTAAAGACTCTCACCTAACTGCGACCTATGAAGACATGCCAGCAATAAAATATGAAAATGATCTCTATGACCGTACATACGCATTCCAACCAACAAAATGACCATGACACATGCCGAGGTATATATGGGATATGTGAGGTATGGGTAAGAAGAGGCAAAAACATTTATGGTAAAGTGGAGGTACAGATGATCAAGCTAGTACCAAAACGGGACCATGCGACAACATCCAACTTCTTGCTCATAAACAAATGGAACGGTGCTACAGCAAGCGCAAAACTCACAATCTCCAAAATACTAAATCAATAAACTCCCCATAGGATATGAATGAATCGTGGGAGCAAAAATCGCCAAATAATAAAGACTGAATCATGCGAAATTGATTTTCCTTTTCTTTCTTTCGAACCTCAGTCGATCGACTAGAAATGGCAGTCGATCGACTGCTTTGAACAGTACTGGACACTTTTTTCCCGAATTATTATTTTTCATTTCTTTTTTTTTTCTCTTTTCTATTTCTTTGTACTTCTTTCTTTCCTCCTTTTCATTCTCCCGACAAAATCTCATAAGAGCATATGCTACCAAAAACGTAGTGACAATCCCAACAACTAAACTACTAGCTTGACTGGGGCAGGCTATCTGTAGGATGTAGTAATGGGACAAAAAGGCTGTTTTTGGCAGTGTGGAGCTTATGGGCAAAATAAGAAAAAGGGAAACCTCTACCACATGTGTCAACAAACCACATACCGAATGCATACAGGTATTAAGAAGATCAAGTTCATATTTATGCAAATTAAGGAAACATGTCTCATAAGGAGTAACTACTCACATTCCTAGATAAACCGGTCATAGATGTCACCAGTTATAGGCTCTAAAACTCAGAAATATGATGTAGGTTGCCAATTTTCAAAGTCAAGTCTCAAGTCCAGCAAGAAATTTAACGAAAACTCGTAGATATGCATATGTGATTCTACTAATAACATGTTAATCAAGCAAGGCTCAGGCAAAACAGGTGCAAATGCAAAATCATCATTGAAATACTACCGTTCCGACTCGACCTATATGCTAAAATAAACGTGAAAGTTTTTGAAATTTTTGAAATTTTTCAATTTTTTTTTTTGATTTTGTGTTTATAGATGAGAACCGAAAATAAACAATGCAAACGGAAATGTAAACGTGAATGCAAGCAAATGATATGCGACGCAAAACCCTTCCCCAAACCAAATCGCACAATGTCCCCATTGTGCAAAATCATATAATAAAGAAAAGAGAAATGGGAATTTGCGAGAAAAGAAATAAAATATAATGACATGAAGTAGAGAAATCAGGAACTCACAAGACTTTAAGCGCAGCAAAGGAAACCTCCCCAAACCAGCGTGAGCTAGGAGGTTTTAGTAGCCAGCAGTGCTACCAATAAGTGCCTGAAAGACAGAGAAGACCACGCATAAGACTGAGAAAAACAATTTTGAAGCGGTAAAATTGTGCACAAATGAGACAATAGAAGAAATAAATAATTTGACGGAAAATAAAGTGGAGTAGAAAACTCCCTTAAGTCCGCATATCGACCAAACACAGCAGGGGAGAGGTCGTGAACAGGTACAGCAGCGTCCTTGGTCGATCGACCAAGGATGTCAGTCGATCGACCACTATTTCAGGAACAGTAGCTCCTGGAAAGTGCAACTCAGTCGATCGGCTAATGTGGGCAGTCGATCGACTGAATTTACTGCTGCATTCTTTATTTCTTCGTGTTTGCTCGATAATTTGAGCTAATGAGCCCTAAAAACCTGCAGGTGCACAATAATACGCGCCCAAAATTGCGCAAAACCCTAAGCAAAGTTTAAAGTGCATAAAATCCTAGGTAAGCAAAATAAAATGCGAAGTTTCGCGCACACAAAAGCAATAAAAAGTGTTTAAAAGCAATAAAATGTTTGATAAGCAATGTGACCAACTAGTAGTTGATCAAAAACGGCCACGGTATGGCCCACAACTAGGCTTCTGACTGAACGCAGTGGCTTCAGCAACTGTCAAATATACTCCCGGCCTCCACAACATGGCAACGGAAGAACAACAACGTCTTGCAGCATCCGGATCCCAATTTTTCACCTTAGCGCACAACTTCTTCTTAGACGGCATATCCTCATCAGGACCTCCTCCTGGATCATATATCCGGGCAGTGCCAGACTTCAAGCTAGGAACACCCAACTCACCTCCGGGGTCTTTGAACTTGCCAAGACCTGTAGAGAAACAAAGCGATGTTCCTCCAAATTGTTCCCAAACTGGGACGGAGGCGTCAATCCTACAGCAGCAAATGGTTCAACAGAAGGAGTAGGAAGGTATACATAATCGACTAAAGGAGTGGAATTACCTCTAATCGGATAGGAATAGTCTTCATTTACCTTCTCATCGTCATCCGAAATAGGCGTTGGTGACGATTTAACAATTCCCAAGGCTGCAGGGGTTGATCGAACAGCATCACTACTCGATCGAGTAGTTTCCTCCTCCAGCATAACTGGTCGATCGACCACTGGTTCCAGTCGATCGACAGCTCTCCCTTCTGCAATGTCATTCGTTCGACCACACAAATCTGCTTGATTGAATTCTTCATGTGGCACAGCATTGAAGTCTTCAATTGACACTTCATCTTCCTCCAAATCATCATCCTCCGAGTCATACACATCATCGTTTTGCTCGGCAACTACTTGAGCCAAGAGAAGCTCAAGTCTTTTGAAAGAAGCTTCTCTCTGTTCAGCGATTTCTTGCATTTGGAGTTTAAGCATCTCCATCATAGACTTCATTTCCGCACTCTCTTCAGAAGGATTAAGGTCTTGCTGAGGTTGTGCAAAGGAATATGAAGGCTCTTGGAAGCCTTGATGATAGCACGGATGTGGCGGTGCATAATGATCTTGTTTATAATGCCAGTAAGCATAGACTTGGTCCATATCTGCTCGGCACATAACAGAAGCATGCCCCTCAGCGCCACATCTCCCACAAATCTCCACCTGCTGCTCCCAAGAATGGAACATGAGTGGACTCTCCTGAAGTACTGCAATTAAACAACACTAAAGGAGAAGATAAGAACTGCCTCAAGGTACTCAGTCTTCCCTTGAGGCGAAAAAAAAACAGACTAAAATAAAGACAACCAAAAATTAGAACAATTGCCTCCCCGGCAACGGCGCTCAAATTTGATACCCGTCGTTGTGAGTACCAAAAATAAATTTATAATTCCTATTAAAACTAACCTAGGCTAGTGGTAACAGGGTCGAACCACAAGGACACGAATGTAATTTCTAATTGTCTAATTTAGTCTATGGTAACGAAAGTGGGGGTTGATTTGATTTTGATCTATAGCTAAAGGCAAACAAAGATAATAAACTAAATACGTGAATAAGACAGATAAAAGAAGGGGAGCAAGGATGATCGGTTCGTTATAGTTTCGGCGATAGCATACTAAACAGGTCTAAATCAAAACACATGAGGTGGGAAATAAAAAGGTCCTCTCGGTCCACTCTTAACAAATAGCATCTTTCGACCTCGCTATAAGTCCCTAATATCACTAATACGACTCTCGTCCTGAAAAGTGACTTATAATCTAAACTTTACCTATCTTTCGATCTTAGTATAGTTTAGTCATTTTAATTGGTGATCTAACAACTGTCCCTATCTCTCGATCTAATGGGTCAGTCAAATCCTAAACATTCAACTAGTCGTGTGCACTCGATTCGTCGAATAAAGAATTAAAGCAATTAAAACGAAAATAAAACCCCACGAGGTCAGTCGATCGACCAAGTATGTCAGTCGATCGACTGACATTCGAATCAGGCCGTGTTCTTTATATTGCCGCCTACACTATAACTCCCCTACATCCTAGCACGAATAAATTAGCTACTCATACTAAGATTGATAACGACAATAAAATTAATGAAATAAACAGAAGGTTTCATGCTTAAAACGAATGAACAAACAATTAACAATAATGATAAATCGGTTTCGGGAGAGTAACTAACAATTTCTATACTATAAAAGCAATAAAGAAGAACTGAAAATAGAGCAAGTGAATAACGAATTTGCAAAAGGATTGTAACGCAATGATTGAAAGCACAACGAAAATCCAATGCGAAAATAGTTTCCCAAACCCTAATTATTTCTTAAAGAACTGTATGTAAAACTAGATCATAATTTCTGAATGTTCATGCTGCGTTATATAGGAAAAGTACGCAGCTATTATTCCTAAACCTAATAACTCATGGGCTTGATAAATCTCGATCTTTTAATTCTCGTATCAGCTCGTGGAGTGGTCGATCGACCACTGAGGCCAGTCGATCGACCACAAGCGCTATACAGTAGCTTCTGATAATTCCTGCAGCGCGCACCGATCTTAAAACAGCTTCCATTTCTTCGTTCCTTGGTCAAATCAGGCGTTCTACGCGGCGTTGGAAAGATAAGAGGATAATCTTTCACATCCAATTGGAATCACTCGATTATCAGCTCTAGAACTCGAGATATTGCCATCTGAAGCAGGCTGCAATATTGTGAAGTGCTACTTTGCTTGTTAAACTCGTACGCACCCGTGCTTTTGCTATCTTTAGGCCTTGAAACGCGCACCAAGTTCGCTTCCCGAGTCTTTACTCCATGTCAAATGCAATGCAAGGTACTCGGGGATGGATTTAGCTTGATTTCTACTCATTTCCGCATAAATCTGCAATATTACATAAAAATACGAAAGTAGACGAAATGGGGCAAATAGTAGCATAAACTACATAAATGAGCTCTGAAATGCGTGTAAAATAGGGTGTAAAACATCATATAAATGACACGCATCAGTTATTATGTGTACTTGCAGGTTCATAGACCTTATTAGCTTGATTTATTGAGCTAAATCGAAGAAATTAGAAACTTACAACAGCTAATTCAGTCGATCGACTGGCTTGTATGGTCGATCGACTGGCCGCTACAGTTACAGGATCTTCTGTTCCTGTCACCCTGGTCGATCAACTGGGTGGTATGGTCGATCGACCATCTCTCGCTGTTGTACCTATTCACGACCATTCACCTACTGTGTTTGGTCGTTATGCGGAGTTGAGGGAGTCTTTTCTCCACTTTATTCTCCGATTCATTTCTGTTTTCTTCTATTTCCTTATTTTACACGTAATTTCCGCTTCAATTTTGTTTTCTCGGATTACGCGCGGTATTTTGTCTCTTTTCAGGTACCTATGGTAGCACTGCTGGCTACTGAAACCTCCTAGCTCACGCGGGTTTCGGGAGGTTTCCTTTTGCGCTTAAAATCTTGTGAGTTTCTGAGTCACCTTCATGTCTTATTTAGTTTTGTATCGCAAAAATCCCATTTCCCTTTTGTT
The DNA here is from genome assembly GCF_048544455.1 of Silene latifolia. NCBI lineage: Eukaryota > Viridiplantae > Streptophyta > Magnoliopsida > Caryophyllales > Caryophyllaceae > Silene > Silene latifolia. Next base: position 17,056,273 of record NC_133535.1, on the reverse strand, counting down.
TCTTTTACATGATTTTGCACAATGGGGACATTGTGTGATTTGGTTTGGGGAAGAGTTGTGTGTCGCATTTGCATTGTTTTTACTGCATTTCAGTTACACGTTTATTGCATTTCTGCTTGCATTGTATTTATTTCCTATATATATACAAAAATCAAAATTCAAAAAAATTGAAAATTTCAACAAAATTCAAAAAAAAAACATTTTTATTTTAGCATATAGGTTGAGTCGGAATGGTAGTATTTCAATGATGACATTGCGTTTTCATCTGTCCATGCCTAAGCCTTGCTAACTGACATGTTATTAGTAGAATCATTTGCATAGTCTACGAGTTTTCGTTAAAATTCTTGCTGAACTTTGGACTTGACTTAGATTTATGGCAAACTACATCATTTTCTGAGGTTTAGAGCTTATAACTGGTGCCATTTATGACCAGTTTATCTAGAATTGTGAGTAGTACTCCTTATGAGACATGTTACATCAATTTGCATAAATATGAACTTAATCTACTTAATACCTGTATGCATTCGGTTTGTGGTTTGTTGACACATGTGGAAGAGGTCGCCCCCTTATTCATTTTGCCCATAAGCTCCACACTGCCAAAAATAGCCTTTTTGTCCCATTACTACATCCTACATTTAGCCTGCCCTTGTCAAGCTAGTAGTTTATGTTCTCGGGATTGTTATTTCGTTTTTGGTGGCTAATGCTCATTTTGAGATGATGTTGGGAAGATGGAAAGGACAAGAAAAAGAGAAAAGAAAAGAAAAAACAATGATTCGAAAAAAAAGAAGATCAGTCTATCGACCGGCTACATTGGTCGATCGACTGTGGATTGCAGTGATGAAAAAGAATTCGAGAAAATCATATGTTGTAATTGTTATGAGTTGGTGATTTTGTACTCCCATGTAATATTTCTAATTGTTGGGAAGTTGACTAATTGTGGAAATTGTGAGATTTGTGCTTCTAATTAGCACCGTTTCGATTGAAATCTTGAGCAAGAAGTTGGTTGTTGTTATAATTTAGTTCCCTTAGTTACTAGCTTGGCTTTTAACTCTGTTTTTATCCAAATTTATCTTAGCCCTTCTTGCCCATACCTCACATATCCATATTTACCTCGGCATGTGTCATGGTCATTTGTTTGGTTGGAATGCATATGTACGGTTGTAGAGATTACTTTCATATTAGATTTCAGGCATGTTCTTATAGGTCGTAGTTAGGTGAGTGTCACTAAAAAATGAATTCTTTCTATCTTTTACATATATTCACCTGTGCTTATGTGTGATTTGAGCGACCCGTGAGAGTCCATAATGATAAGTCTCTATAGTTTAAAGTTCAGCAGTTTTTAACGACTACATAACTCGTTTGCATGATTCATATTGCTAATTGATTGTTGATTTGTAGCATTAAACTGGTTTTAGCTATTCGGTTTGCATTTCGCTCTGAGATTGAACTCGTTCCATTAGGTTTTAGGATCGAGTCTAGTTCTTGCTTGGGGACAAGCAAGGGTTTGGTTTGGGGAAGTTTGATGCGTGTCTTTTATATGATGTTTTACACCCTATTTTACACGCATTTCAGAGCTCATTTATGTAGTTTATGCTACCATTTTCCCCATTTCCGTCTACTTTCGTGTTTTTGTGTAATATTGCAGAATTGTGAAGAATCCAGCGGGAAATGAGCCGAATCCGTCCCTAAGTACCTTGCATTGCATTTGACGTGAAGTAAAGACTCGGGAAGCAAACTTGGTGCGCGTATCGAAGCCCAAAGGACGAATTTACGAAGCTTTTGGAGCCAAGTACCTATTAAAGTGGTCGATAGACTGGTGCTTTCAGTCGATCGACCAGAGCACGACTACCAGAAGTTCCTGTACAGCGCAGTTTAGTCGATCGACTGGCATCAGTGGTCGATCAACCACACCGTAATTCTGACGTGAATTAAAAGGATTCGAATTCCGAAGCCCATTGTAATTAGGTTTGAGAATAAAGTTAGGTATGTTTATCTATATAACGTAACCAGAGTCATCAAAGTCTGGATATAAAATTATAGGAATTAATTAGGGTTCTTCACAAAGGTTAAACTTTTGATTAGTTTTAGTTTAATTCTCCGTCAAAAAAGTTTACTTTCCGCACTTGGTTTTGGGCTTTTGCTATTCAATTCATCTTTACGGTATTCTCCTGTTCCTGCATTCAGTTTTGTTGCTTTAAATCCTCCGTAATTAGAATTGTTAGTTTAGATTTCCCAAAGCCAAATTGTTGATTCATGTTAGTTAATTATTTAGTTATTTCGATTATGAATTCTTTTGTTTCAATTGTTAATTTAATTTTATCGCTGTTATGAACTTTGTCATGAGTAGCTAAATTTAATGTGCTAGGATGTAGGGAATCTGTAGTGTAGGCGGCGTAAATTTCGTAGCCCCTGAGTCGCGCCATGGTCGATCGACTGGCCTACCTGGTCGATCGACCGGCTCCCGTGAGATTACCTTCGTTTTAATTAATTTAATTGCTATATTTGACGAATCGAGTGCACGCGACTAGTTGAATGCTAAGGAATTGACCGACCCGATAAGATCGAAAGATAGGGGAGGAAAATAGACTACCTAATTAAGACGACTAAATTAATGAGATCGAGAGATAAGTTAATTTAGACTTTTAAATCACTTTTCAGGACGAAAGTTAGTATTAGTGATATTAGGGACCCGTAGCTTAGGTCGAAAGGTTGTTACCTGTTAAGATTGGACCGAGAGGACTTCTTATTTTCCCATCTCACGTGATTGACTCAGACTTGCCTAGGATACTGCCGCCAAAACTACAGTGAACCGACCATCTTAGCACCCCTTTTAATATTTGATTTCATCCAGTTCATTTATCTTTCATTTATTTACTTCAGCTATAGAACAATTCAAAACAAACCCCCACACATTTGTTACTTTAGGACTAAAAATCAGACAACTATTTATTGCATCGCCTCTCCGTGTTTCGACCCTGACTGCCACTAGCTATAGTAGTAGTTTGGACTTATAAATTTATCTTTGGTACTCTACGACGGTATCAACCCCCTTAAGCAACAGGAAGTCCTTGATTTTATCAAGCTCCATCAGGTGGATATTATGGGAATGTTGGAAACCAGAATAAAGGAAAAGAAAGCTAAAAAGTTTATTAGTTCCAAATTTAAAACTTTTAAGATAGTTTGCAATTATAGTGCTCATATAAATGGCAGAATCTGGCTCATTTGGAGACCTAGCAAGGTAGATATTCATCCCTTAATCATTCATGTCTACACCTTACATTGTGAGGTGCTTCATCATGCTACCTGTAGTAAGTTTCATCTCACTATGGTTTATGCCAGTAACCAGGCTAGAACTCGTGATGCTCTTTAGACCAATCTTCTTGCTATCAGTAAGCAGGTCCATAAGTGGATTATTCATGGTGACTTTAATGTTGTTAGAGATGTAACTGAATGGATTAGTAATACTCTTCCAAATCTAGCTGATATTTTGGATTGCAACTCTTGTCTGCTTTACCGTGGAGTTGAGGATATTACTAGTTCTGGATGTAAGATGACTTGGACTAATAAGCAGGATATTGATACCCTGGTCTGGTCAAAACTAGATATGGCACTAACTAATGTTGACTGGCAGTCCCAGTACCCTGCTATCTCTGCTGACTTCCTTCCTGCAAGGGTGTCTGATCATTCCCCTATACTTGTCAGTGTCTTTGAGGATATTGCTTACAATGATTCCTCTATAAAGTATTTCTCTTCCAGGATTCATGAAAGACAACAACAGCAAATTATTGGCCATATTAAGAATAAGGATGGGAATGAGAGACTTGGCCTTGATAGTGTTGCTGATGGATTTATTGATTATTATCAACATCTTCTTGGTCAATCTCACTCTACTTCTCCTATTGATGTCTCTTTCATTCACACTAGCTCTTGTGTTCAGGAGGATGATATTGCTACTCTCATTGCACCCATTGATATAGACGAAATCAAAGCTGATGTGTTTAGTATTGGGTCTGATAAAAGCCCAGGCCCTGATGGATTATCTTCTGCTTTCTTTAAGGCTTCCTAGGACATTGTTGGACCTGACTATTGCAAAGCCATGCAGCCTTACTTTAAGAATGGCAGACTCAGCAAGCAGGCTAATGCCACACTCATTACTCTCATTCCTAAGAAAAAGGTTTGCAATTCTGTCATGGACTTTAGACCCATCTCGTGCTGCACCACTTTTTATAAGACTATCAGTAAGATTCTTACTAATAGACTTCAAAATATTCTCCCTAATCTCATTGGAAAACAGCAAGCTGCCTTCATTAAAGGGAGGAATATTCATGAGAATATTATGATGTCTCAATCCTTGGTCAAAGGCTATGGGAGAAAGTATCTTACTGCTAGATGCTTAGTCAAGGTTGACATTAGAAAAGCCTTTGATTCTATTCAATGGGATTTTATACATCAAATGCTGCAAGCTCTCAAATTTCCTGACATTTTTGTTAAATGGATCATGGGGTGCATCACTAGCTTATGGTTCTCCATCAAAGTTAATGGCTCTGTTCATGGGTTTTTTAAGGGAAAAAGTGGGCTTAGGCTAGGGGATCCTCTCTCCCCCTACCTCTTTGTTCTTAGTATGGAGATGCTCTCTAGATACTTAAGGAAAATTTATTTACAACATCAGGTCTCTTTTCACCCTAAATGCACTAAGATTGGCCTCACCCACTTAATCTTTGTTGATGATCTAATGCTTTTTACTAGAGGGGATGTGCCATCTGTAACTGCTGTTCTGCACACTCTCAGTTCATTCTCTGACTGGTCTGGACTATAAGCTAATCATGACAAGACTGATATTTACTTTGGAGGAGTAGCTAATGATGTTAAGCACCAAATTCTTCTGCTTACTGGCTTCTCTAAGGGTACTTTCCCTTATAGATACCTGGGCGTTCCCTTGCATAGTTCCAGGAATTCTTTTGATACTTATGGAACTTTGATTCATAAAATCCAGACTCACCTGCACCACTGGACTACAAAATTCTTCTCCTTTGCTGGGAGAGCACGGCTCCTTAATTTTTTTATTTTTGGGCTCACTAACTTCTGGTGTGCTACTGTTCTTTTGCCTAAAAACATTGTTAAAGTTATCAACAAGCTATGCAAAGATTTTTTTCTGGAATCAAGAGGATGGGGATAGGAAACTTGTATTCAAAAGCTGGTCTGACATCTGTTCTCCTTGGAATGAAGAGGGTATTGACATCAAGGAATTACTCTCTTGGAATAAAGTTGTTCTAGCCAAATGGGTCTGGACTTTGAATACTCAGCAGGAAGGGCATTGGTATGATTGGATGAAAGCTTATTATTTTACTCATGACTCCATCTGGATCATCCAGATCAAAGATTACCACTCGAAAGTCTTAAAAGCATTATTCTTTGTTAGAGATGATATTCTCTGCCAGGCCCAGTCTGTTGTTGCTGCCAAACACTTGCTCCACTCTTGGACCCTGAATGGCAAATTCAGCATTGCCAAAGCATACCACTGGTTTAGACAGCACAAACCTATCCTTGGATGGGCACCAGCTCTTCATCACCAATTCATCATTCCTAGCCATATGGTACTTACCACATTGGCTTTGCAGCACAAGCTTGCTACGCTGGACAATCTTACTCGCAGGGGTATCTATATGGTAAATAGGTGCATTCTTTGTAAAAGTGCCAGTGAGACTCATGACCATCTCTTCTCTACTTGCTCCTTTACTCAAAAAATCCGGCACGACATCCATACTTGGCTTGCTTTGACGGACAGATCTGCCAATCCCACTGCTGAACTCAATTGGTGTAATGCTAGGAAACGCTCTCGGCATTGAAAAAATGGATGGCTTAGAAGCAGCATAGCAGCTACTTGTTATCAGATTTGGCATGAAAGAAATGCTCGCATCTTCCAGGGATTGGAACACACTGCAGCTCAACTGTTGCATCTCATTAGTGTCTACACTCGTATTTCTCATAGAGTTCCTAGTGCTGATTATGAACAGGCTATTCAAAGGTTAAACTGTTCTTAGTTTAGTCTAGCCTTAGGGGTTATTCCTTTGCCTTGAAAGCTTGTCTATTTTGTTCTTTCCTCTTTGTGGATGAATAAAATGGACTATAATTTATTGCAAAAAAAAATAATAATAATAATAAAATAATAATAATAATAAAATAATAATAATAATAATAATAATAATAATAATAATAATAATAATAATAATTAACCATATTAATAATAATAATAAAAATAAAATTAATAATAGTAAAAATAATAGTAATAGTAATAGTAATAATAATAGTAATAATAATAATAATAATAATAATAATAATAATAATAATAATAATAATAATAATAAAAATAATAAAAATAATAAAAATCAAAATAATAATAATAACTATAATAATTAAGTTAAATTAAATTAAATTAAGTTAATTTAATTCGGATCATATAAATTCAGTTCTAATCTAAGTTAAGTTCATATCCTATAAGTTCGGTTCAGTTCAGATCCTATAAGTTCAATTCAGTTCAGATCCTATAAGTTCAGTTCAGTTCAGATCAGATCCGTTTCAGTACAAACGAACAGGGCCATAGTGGAAGTAAGTCGGGTGTCGAATCCACAAGGAAGGCGATGTAAATAACAATCAATATATATTTGAGTCTTTTTTCGAGCGATGTGGTAGTCTCCAACATTTGTAAAACACTTAATAGATTTTGAATTAAAAAAATATATAATATACTAAGAGCGGAATAAGAAAAGATATACAATAGACTAATACTAGTAATAATTTAGGATTAGATTCCTTATAAATGTCGTGATTATTTTACTTTAGGTTTATTTGACTAATTGTTGATAGCAAAATTATCAAATAACTTGATATTAAGCACACCAATGAATAAGATTATTATGTAGCATTTAAAAATTACTCCATATTAAAGAGATCCCACTTACTACATACCACCTAAATCACAATGTAGTACGTTGGTCTCTTAATGGTACGTAGGATTAGGTTGATATTGGTTTTTTAATTAACTAAAGAGGTATATTGTAGGGGATATATCATTACTATTATTATTACTAATAGCATAAGAATGAACTTTTGTATCTACAAGTCTACACCTTACATATGAAGTAGTACTAGTTTTAAACCCGTGTAAAATTGCACGGGTATGTATTTGGGCAAGTATGGATGTTCTTGGATAATTTTTTTTTTTTTTTTGCATTTCTATTGGAATTATCTAATTGGTCTAAATCGGCGATCTACGTAATTAATATTTACACTTGTTTCAAATACGTGTTCAAATGCAATGGGTTAAGACGAAATAACGTAATATACTATTGTAAATAACATTTGCATACATAAAAAAACCTTACATCCCGAATAAAGAAATGTAATTTAATAATCTACTTTAACATATGGAAATTATTCTAAAAATTGAAAAATTTCATGATATACTATATTAGTAGTCGTAGTAGAAGTACGCATATCTGAATCACAAATTAGAATTTTCAAGCCTTCTTTTCGTGTGACCCTGGAAAGTGCCACATAAAGCTGGCCATGACTAAACACTGGTCTTGGAAAATAGATGCTGACCTGAGATAATGACTGCCCTTGACTCTTGTTTAAGTTACTATATGCAACACATTATCAGAAAAATTAGGAATTGTTTTCTTACCAATATAAAGTCTATATGGCATTGCACCAAAAACGATTTCATGAAAAGTGTAAAACACATGAACTGAAAGTGGTATCTCAGAACCAGTTATGGGTATCACCCTTGTACTGTATTCAAACCAAATCTTGCAAGGGTGAAATGTTGCCATGTCGAGGCCTACTCGGTTTGAGGAAATGTTGAACCTTCTGATTTTGTATGTGTTCCCATCAGTAAGTTGTTCTAGGAAAATCCTTGTCAACCTCTGGTTGATTGTTGCCTGAATGATGTCTCCCTGTTTCATAAACATGAGTATGGTTTTGGTTAATCATATACTTACTTTTCACATTGAAAACAACATCAAAGAAAAGAAGGCTTACATTTACGTCTAATAGAATCAGTTCAACTCCTTTCACGTCATTTGGCTTCTTGTCTGACTTTTTGTGCCATAGTCTCATAACCCGCTTTGTTCTCGGCGTTTCTTTCTTGATGTTGGCGATGGGAATACTCTGAACATATGTTATTGTGTAGTTTTTTTTATGCTTTGTTATTGTTTTGATGGTGACTTATGCTGGTCTGCACTGATATTTATACTGCAAAATAAACATAAGTTGTAACCCTAACTGACTACCTATGCCATGATTCCACTAAGCCACTACTTGGAAAACTCTTATAACTGTTCACCACCACTGCATAACTGCATCACTATTATATCTGCAGTTAACTTTCTGATTTTTATAATTCGGAATGTAATTTACACATTTTTGCAGATTATATGGGTGTCGTGTTTTTAATATGATGATATTAATGTAGCCTCTAAAAGTTACATGTCGAAGTAGAAATTACTCGGTAGCCTATCATTGTCACCTTCCGACTTCGGAGTGCGCGACTAATAGTTAAGTTGCCGTAATTTTTGCTCCAAGTTTATATATCGTTGGTGATGAACGGCTTTCTATACAGATCTGAGAGGATAATTTTTTTTAAAAAACATATATTAAAGTTTTACAGTTGTTTTAAATTCAATAGTTAATTTCATTAATTTCTGTAAAATATTCACATTATTTGTTATTCAATCCCGTAAGTAAATGTAATTTATTCACGTAATTATGTAATTTTATTATTAATTATGTAATTTTATTAGTAACTATGTAATTCAGTTCGATTATATGTAATTACTTTCATTTATTCCGATTTGTAATTCATTCTGTTTATATGCAATTTCTTTTACTTCAGCCGATTATCTATTTATTTCATTAACTATGTAATTCAGTCCGATTATATGTAATTACTTTCATTTAATCCGATTTGTAATTCATTCCGTTTATATGCAATTACTTTTTACTTCTGCCGATTATCTATTTATTTCATAAAATATTTTCTATGACGGAATTTGTCGCATGTTTGTCAGAGACGATTTAAAGAAATAAACTCTTTCCACGTAAACGGGACCTACCATAACCTGAATTTCCCAAAAAAAAGAAAAAGAAAAATTGGGTGAATGACGTGGCGAATCCAATGTTGAGCATTGTCTTTTGCATTAATATAGATAAGATTGTAATTAAAGTAGGGCAGTATTGAGGTATTATAATTCAATAGGTCTCCTGAGAGACGGTCTTTTAATAAGCTTTATTCAGATACCATTGTACAATTTTAAGAAAATGTGGTACTAAAGACAATAAAATAGGTACAAATCATGATTAATGATAAAATGGGTACATTTATTATGTAAATAGGTACGGAATTACTATGTCACGATCAACAATAAAAATGGTACAAAATACAAACAAAAGGGTACGAAAGATTGGTCTCTCAATAACATAGTGAGAGACCGTCTCTCCTAAGTTTTAGTGATTATAATTTAAGCGCACAATTTGTCTCTCTAGTGCTATACTGTCATATACTCCAACTTCTTCTTGCTACTTCAGAAGTAAATAATCTATAGTTTAGTGAATAAAAGTCTAAAAAGCACCTACATTATTTTGTATGGTCATGTACAATGGAAGTTAATAGTATTAATTAATGTTAGGCTATAAGGATCACCATCAAATTAATCTTAAAGGGATAATTAAGGAAATGAAAATGTTAAATACTATTAAAGAATATTAAAATAAGAGACACTTTCTAATACAGGTGACAATAAAATGGGAGTAAAGTAAATTTTACATTAAGTCTTTACTCTATTAGACTTAAAGTCACTGTTGGAGCTTGTGTCCTCCACAGTTAGTGTGATAACGTATATAAATCTCTTATAAGTTCAAAGGGTATACTTAGTATTTTATCAGTTGATTAACGTTTACTAATAACGGTTGGCTTGCTAGAAGTTTGACGTTATTATCATACTGATGGCGGTGATCAACTGGTCCCTAAAAGTCACACCTAAAGGATGTGTTTGAGAGATGTGATTATATGAAAATATAATCACATTGATGCCTTATATGACTAAAAGGTTAGTCAATGTGATGATGAGTCGATTATTTAATACAACTAAATAATATCAGCTGAGACGAATTAATTGTTAATTCGTAAATTGAATATAAACAGTTATATTTAATTAATGTATATAATGTTAGCTTAAACGAATTAAGATGTTAATTCATAATTAAACGTAAACGGTTATATTTAATTAGCAAATTATAAATATGCGATATTTATAGTTAATGTATATATTATACGAAATTGTCATAATAAATGTTGACAGACCGATATTAATAAATCGACTAAAAACTGTTGTGTGTGGACTTATTAAATACGTGAAGACATAAATGACATTTGATAAATATACACATTTTATACGATATAAAACCAACCTAAAATAAGAAGATATTTTCTCCTTATTTTTGGTGGGTTACTCGGTTTTGAAAAAAAAAGAAAAAGAAAAAGATCTTCTCCCTTTTTCTCTCCCTTGGACGTTTATAATAAGGGGAGGGGAGGATCATTTTTCTCACTTCTTTTTGACCTAATTCTCTCATCACAAAAAAACCCTAAAATTATTATTAGATTAGGGTTCTTATTCTAGCAAAAAGAGAGGCATTTCTCAGAGCATTTTGGGTGCAACGATTATGAGAATATCGATCTCGATATTTGTTCTTAGGCCTAATTGCTAGGACCGAAGGTTGATTCTAATCTCTATTCTTTTGTTTATGCAATTTCGTTTATGACTCGTAATTTCATATTTATAATTTCGTTATAATCCGAATTTTCTTGATGAGATATACCGATATTTCCTACAAGTGGTATCAGAGCATAGGCCACGAAATTATATTATATGATTTTCATAAATGGATTAAAACAAAAAAAAATTTTTTTTTTTTTGGCCGCACTTTTTTTCCTGCCGAGATGATTTTTTGTTTTGTTTTTGATGCTTTGTTTCCATTTTGATTTATTGATATTGTTGTTTTAATATGTTAAGATGATAATATGATAAATTTGTAGATGTTTTGATTTAATAAGAATTAAATTGAAATGTAAATGGAAATTGTTTTTATTTATGATGTTCATTTGTTTTTGCTATATAGTTTTGGCATACAAGTTAATTTAATAATGTTCAAATCAATTGTGATGATCGATTTAATCATAATTTGGATATTCTTTTTAAGAGGTTAAATTGAATCATCTAGTTTGGATCTATGTTTAAATTAAACATTAATGATTATGCCAATCTTGTTCTAGTAGCAACATTAAACAAACTTGTTCATAAAAGGAGTTATTTTCGTGAAAAAGGAAAAAAAAAAAAAAAAAAAAAAACTGTTTTTCGAAATTTTGGGCTAAATGCCGCAAGAAAAAAAAAAAAAAACTGTTTTTGTTTTTTTAGGGCATAATGCCGGGAGAAAAAAAAATTTCGGTTTTTTTTATGTTTGTTTTGGCTAATAATTATTATACATTAAATTTATAATGTATGATTGTTTATTGTGAAAAAGTTCACAAATTTTAGATACACAATTATTTAAAAGAGGTTTAAAATAATGTTAGATTAATTCATATTACAAGTTAATGTGTATTAAGATTGGAATTATTGTGAGTAATTAAGGAATTGTCACATAATTTTAATCATTTTAAAATAGGTGGTTTGGATAAATTACTCTACATAATTAAGGAATTATGTCTTGAATGATTAATTTATTGTTGATGCATTTTTATTTAGTTGTATGAATTGTTGAATGGTTTATTTACGCATTTTTGCAATCGGTTGTAATTTGTATTACCTAGTGTGGCCTTAGTTGATTATGTTTTTCGTAATGATGGAAACATAATCTTGATTTAATTTTGAGATCTCGAATCTCCTTTGATTTTCTTTAGTATTATGTTTTTGAAACTAGAATGTAAATAGGTTTATTTTGTAATTTTAATTGTAATTTTGAGAAGACTAAAGATGGAGATTGGATTGCTCACTCCCGCTACATGGACCAAGATGGAACATCAAGACAAGCTTCTCGGGTCCTAGGAAGGATTCCGAAGTTGTATTTATGTTCTTTTGGTAGATAGGCCACACTAGGACTTTGTTTTTGTTTTACGTTTTTCCATTCTCGTTGCTTTTCTTCGCATGATAATTAGTGCATCATATTCCGCCTAAATCAAACCACCTACTAATATGCATGAAAATTGACTCATATAGATTGAATGTTAGTTGTCATGGACATAAAGATGTCACACAATTTTAAGCCATCATCTTAGTTTATTCATTCTCGCATGCTAGATAAAGTTGATGGGATCTTCCTCTAAAACTAAAATTGAGACTAGTCTTTATAGGCCAAACAACTATGAATCCCTTCTTTGTCGGTAGGCATATAGGACCTTACTCTCCATGTGACCCCTTCTACGTTGGGTAAGTAGTTTGTGTTGACTTATTTTACCTCAACATTATAATCCGAAGAGTTTCTCGTGATTATGATGGACTATAGATAGAATTTACAGAAATTTATCAACCAAGAATTCTAATAAAAGAGAATTAGCCAAGAGGTTGGCTTATCAATTTCTGAGATAATTGAGTCTTGGGATCATTTATATAATTCTTGAGGGAGGTCAATTGTATAAATGCTTGAGTCTACGCATTATAACGATTTTGCATTAGACTTAAATCATAGCGATGAGTATGCTTATTATATTTTTCTTCTTCTTTTCAGCAGATGTAGAATTCGTTTTATATTGATAATACGCTTACAACAAATGGCTGGAAATAATGATATCTCTATGCCAAGTGCCACACTTTCACGCGAGTCCTGGCTCAAAACTTTCATGGACCACATGAATCACCCACACGATCGAAGAATGACGGGTCCAACTTTTGGATCGGGAGGCATCATTACGGAATGATGCCATAGCTGACGGTAAGCTCAAGTACTTGACTGAGCCAATACCGCCAAACCCAGGCGCCAATGCAAGAGTTAACGAGTCACTTGCTTATAGTGACTTCATCATGGAAGCGGGTGCGATAAAGAACGTACTCATTTTTGCAATGGAAACCAATTTGCAAAGACGCTTCATTGCCCAAGGTGCAAACAAGATTTTCACCACGCTCACTAATGAGGTCTCAAAAGCACCGAGAATCGTTACTTATGAGCATACCTGTCGCTTCTTTGATGCGAAACTCCAGAAGGGCCAACCGGTTAGCCCACACATTTTTAACATGATTGAGAATGTCGAGAAACTGGAGGCACCTGATTGCAAAATCAGTGAGAGCATAGTCATTGACCATATGCTTCATTCACTTCATGATGTTTTGCCCTATTCAGGGCAAATTACTACATGAATGACATGAAAAAAAGTCCTCATGAGCTACACTCACTTCTCGTACAGACCGAGAAGGATATGAAATTGAGTGGGAGCATGAAGCAAGATGTTCTCATGATTTCCAACAAGAATAAGGGTAAGGGCAAAGCTCACGGCGACCTAACTGTAGGAAAGCCAAAGTTTAAGAAGTCAGGAAACGGTAAGAGGGGGCCTGGTGAGACTAGTGGCTCACAACGCAAGGAAAAGAGCAAGGGCGGTAACGTTGAGTGCCACCATTGTCACAAGACTGGGCATTGGAGGAGGAACTTTCCCGTGTACCGTGAGGACATAAAAGCAGGCCGCGTCACTTCTGTTGGTATGTCATCTTATATTCATATGATTGAGATTAACCATGCAAGTTTGAAAACTTGGGTACTTGATATTGGTTGTGGTTCTCATCTGTGTAATCATTTGCGGGGCCTAAAAATATCACACCCTCGCAAAGGGTGATGTGGACCTGCGAGTCGGGAATGGAGCAAGAGTTGCTGCAGTCTCAAAGGGAACATACGTAATCCAGCTCCCGAGTGGTTTTGAGTTATATTTATATAACTGTTACTATGTACCCAGTTTATCTAAGAATATTATTTCTGTTTCCGTACTTGATAAAGACGGTTTTTCATTTTCAATAAAGGACAATAGCTGTATTTTCTCTTTTAATGAAATGGTTTATGGCAAAGCAGTTTCCATGAATGGAATTTATATCTTAGATCAAACCACAGAGATATTACATGTGAATAATAAGAAATTAAAGGTTGGTGACAAAGATCAAACTTATCTATGGCATTGTCGAATGGGACACATAAATGAAAAACGTGTAAAGAAACTCATTGAGAGTGGGACTATCTCCACATTTGATTTCTCATCATTTGGCACGTGTGAATCATGTCTAATCGGCAAAATGACTCGAATTTTCTTCAAAGGTGTTGGAATGCGCGCTAATGACCTATTAGGACTCATACATACTGATGTATGTGGACCTATGTCAATCACCACAAGAGACGGCTATAGATATTTTATCACTTTCACGGATGATTTGAGTAGATACGGATATGTCTACTTAATGAAGCATAAAAGTGAGTCTTTTGAAAAATTCAAAGAATACTAGAATAAGGTTGAGAACCAACTGGGAAAAAAGGTTAAAGCACTCCGTTCAGATCGTGGTGGCGAATATCTTTCAAATGAGTTTGATCAACACCTTAAAGACTGTGGAATAATTTTACAGTTAACTCCACCTGGAACACCTCAATTAAATGGTGTGTTCGAACGGAGAAATCGAACACTACTTGATATGGTTCGATCCATGATGAGTCACACGGTAGTACTTGATTCATTATGGGGTTTTGCTCTTTTGTCAGCTGCTCTTATACTTAACCGAAGTCCGTCTAAATCTGTCGACAAGACTCCGTATGAAATATGGAAGGGAACGGTCCCTAACTTGTCCTTTATTCGGGTTTGGGGCTGCGAGGCTTATGTCAAGTGGAGACACGAGGATAAGCTCGGCTCGCGATCGGTCAAGACATACTTTATTGGTTATCCAAAAGGAATGTTTGGTCATTACTTCTATTCGCCTACCGAACATCGCGTTTTTGTTGCGGCTAGTGCAAAGTTCTTGGAGAAAGAATTTCTCGAGAACAAGTCAAGTAATAGAACCTTCGAGCTATCGGAGATTCAAGAACCAACAACCGACGAACGGATGGAGGAAGATGTTCCTTAAACTAATGATACGATTAATATTCCTCAGGAACCTAGGAGGTCGGGCAAAGTCTCTAATCCTCCAGATAGATACATTGGTATGGTCGAGGAAAATGACGTATTGCTCCTAGAGAGTAATGAATCCGCTACCTATAAAGGTGCCATGACCTGTTCCAACTCTAAGCTATGGCTTGAAGCCATGCAATCCGAGATGGACTCCATGTATGAGAATGACGTATAGGATCTTGTTGATTTACCTAACAAGGTACGACCTCTTCAGTGCAAATGGCTTTACAAAATAAAGCATTTCAGACGGGCAACTGAGATACCTATAAATCACGACTAGTGGCAAAAGGTTTCACTCAAGTGCACGGATTGCATTATGATGAAATTTTTGCACCCGTAGTTATGCTGCATTCCATTCGGATAATCTTAGCGATTGCCGCTTTTCATGACTATGAAATTTGGCAGATGGATGTGAAAACCGTCTTCTTAATCGGTTATTTGGAGGAGGAATCGTACATGGTACAACCCGAAGGTTTCATAGATCCTGAAAATCCTAAGAAAGTGAGCAAGCTTAAACGTTCCATTTATGGACTTAAGCAAGCTTCTCGGAGTTGGAATCATCGTTTCGACCAGGTGATAAAAGAGTATGGTTTCACTCGATCGGTCGAGGAACCATGCTTATATGTCAAGTCGAGTGGGAGCAAGATTGTTTTCTTGATATTGTATGTCGATGACATACTCTTGATTGGGAATGACATTCCTCTCTTATCTTAGGTAAAAGGATGGTTGAAGAACCATTTCCAGATGAAAGATCTGGGTGAGGCACAACGCATATTGGGAATCCGTATCTATCGAGATAGATCACGACGGATGTTATCACTGAGTCAGGAGTCTTATTTAGATAAGATTCTTGAAAGGTTCAGCATGACCAACTCCAAGAAGGGGAACCTTCGAATGACTTCTGGGATGCATTTGAGCAAGTCTCAGTCACCCACGACACCTGAAGGGGTTGAACGCATGAGTCGCGTTCCTTATGCATCAGCCATAGGATCAATCATGTATACCATGATATACACACGTCCAGACGTGGCATATGCATTGAGTATGACGAGTCGGTACCAAAACAATCCAGGTGAAACACACTGGATCGCTGTTAAAAACATCCTTAAGTACCTACGGAGAACTAAGGATTGGGCATTGACTTATGGAGGAGATACTAAGCTATGTGCAATCGGTTACGCAGATGCTATCTTCCAAACAGATCGAGATGATTCAAAATCTCAGTCTGGATTCGTCTTTACTCTTGATGGTGCTGCGGTCAGCTGGAAAAGTTCCAAACAGGAAGTTGTAGCAGATTCTACTACTGAATCCGAGTACTATGCCGCTTCAGAAGAAGCAAAGGAAGCTATATGGATGCGTCAATTCTTACAAGGACTAACCATAGTTCCTTGTTCGAATGACCCAATCACCATCTATTGTGACAATAGAGGTGCCATCTTCCAGGCCAAGGAGCCTAAGTCTAGCAACAAGTCTAGACATGTACATCGGAAGGCTCACTTGATCCGTGATTACGTGGAGCAAGAGGAGATAGTGATTGACAAGATTGCTTCGGATGACAACATCGCGGATCCTCTCACTAAACCATTGAAATATGATAAGCATGAAGGGCACGTTATTTCCATGGGAATTAAAAGCGTTCCTGAGTTGTACTAGTTGCTTATGGATTCGATACATTTTCTTTTTCATATGCTATTTATAACTTCATCGTATTATTTAATATTTTGTTTTTCATGTGGATTGTACGACAACATTGAACGCCACAAAGTGAACTGAATTATATTATATTTGTTTTGGTCCGTAATCGCCTACATGAGCTGATAACTCTGGTTATTATATTGTGAAGTTGATTGATGGTGGGTTCAACAAACCATAAGTCAAACGGTTGGCTGATCGATCACAGATGCGAGTTATAACGATACCTCGCAGGATATTGTGACAACGTAATGGAGTCCTAAATGTTTAAAAATATTCGGTGTCAGGTCGTGGATTGGACGTCCATTGTGTTCCTAGAGTCTATTCTTTTGACTATCGACTGTGTCTTGAGATTAAGGCAGATTTTGGGTGACTTTGTTTTCTTTCTCATGGTCGGCCGTAACAGGAGGCTAAGCAGATTTTTACTGGGTCATTTCATACTGTGCTTATATCTGCAGGATTCGAGTTGAAGAAAATATCCAACCTTTATCAGGTTTAGTCATTTCTCAGGGCCACTCGAGGAGTTGTAACTGAAATGCATGGCCATGCTCGAATGATGATTCGTTTATCAGTTAAGTTACTCTCTAATCGGGAAAACCACTCTTGATATTGATCACTTGTAAAATACGACCTTTGTGAATACGGATTTTGCAAATTGTTTTACATTGAGTGGGAGAAATTAAGGATATGAGAATCGGTTATCGCACATATACTTGTGAGGACAAGTGGGAGTTTGTTGGAGCTTGTGTCCTCCACAGTTAGTGTGATAACGTATATAAATCTCTTATAGGTTCATAGGGTATACTTAGTATTTTATCAGTTGATTAACGTTTACTAATAACGGTTGGCTTGCTAGAAGTTTGACGTTATTATCATACTGATGGCGGTGATCAACTGGTCCCTAAAAGTCACACCTAAAGGATGTGTTTGAGAGATGTGATTATATGAAAATATAATCACATTGATGCCTTATATGACTAAAAGGTTAGTCCATGTATTTGACTAAAAGGTTAGTCAATGTGATGAGTCGATTATTTAATACAATTAAATAATATCAGCTGAGACGAATTAATTGTTAATTCGTAAATTGAATATAAACAGTTATATTTAATTAATGTATATAATGTTAGCTTAAACGAACTAAGATGTTAATTCATAATTAAACGTAAACGGTTATATTTAATTAACAAATTATAAATATGCGATATTTATAGTTAATGTATATATTATACGAAATTGTCATAATAAATGTTGACACACCGGTATTAATAAATCGACTACAAACTGTTGTGTGTGGACTTATTAAATACGTGACGACATAAATGACATTTGATAAATATACACATTTTATACGATATAAAACCAACCTAAAATAAGAAGATATTTTCTCCTTATTTTTGGTGGGTTACTCGGTTTTGAAAAAAAAAAAAAAAAAAAAAGATGTTCTCCATTTTTCTCTCCCTTGGACGGTTATAATAAGGGGAGGGGAGGATCATTTTTCTCACTTCTTTTTGACCTAATTCTCTCATCACAAAAAAACCCTAAAATTATTATTAGATTAGGGTTCTTATTATAGCAAAAAGAGAGGCATTTCTCGGAGCATTTTGGGTGCAACGATTAGGAGAATATCGATCTCGATATTTGTTCTTAGGCCTAATTGCTAGGACAGAAGGTTGGTTCTAATCTCTATTCTTTTGTTTATGCAATTTCGTTTATGACTCGTAATTTCATATTTATTATTTCGTTATAATCCGAATTTTCTTGATGAGATATACCGATATTTCGTACAGTCACTCCCTTAAATTCCATTCAGATATCATAGATACCGTTCGTGCAGTTTAATTCAAATCCACTTTTATATGAGTTCAAATCTTACAAGTGCAATTATGAAAAAAAAAAATCAGACTCTATAAATTCATTTCAGATCATATAAGTTTAGTTAAAAAAAGTTAAGATCTTATAAGTTCAATTTTAAAATTTAAGCAAAATTAACTCCAAAAGAATATAGCAGTTGTTCAAGTGATTTTACTATTTAAGCAGTGTCATAACCTTTTCCTGGGCAATGGTACAAGATTCAGGATGAAATTACATAAACTTAGTCCTTTCTCCTTTAGGTTATGCATCCTTCTAAAGTTTTTGAGTATATAACTAATTTAAAGACAATGGAAAAGCGAGTAAAAATTTGAGATATGCGGTAAGAAATAGAATAGCAATGAATCAGGTTTGTAAGATTCAAATTCTATCCACAAATTTAGTAGATCACTAATCCAACTTATAACTAAATCCATATTCAAAACTTTATAATCCATACCTCATTCCATCGATTTAGCTTTTATGTATTTCAAATTTATATTCAATCCATAATAGAATAAAATAAAAACTTAATCCTAAAATTAACTAAATTTCATAAAACTCTATCATATATACTCCCTCCTTTTTGGTCATTTGTTTGCATTTGGTTTTGTCTCCAAAACCCAGGAAAAGTGGGGCTCGATTATTAGATGACAAGAAGTGGAGCAAATTGAGTGTGGATGATTCAATTGCCCATCAAACACATTCCTAAAATATAAAGACAAACAATTGACTGAGATACTCCAAAATGAAATAGGAAAACAAATAACCGGGTCGGAGGAATAGCAAATATCGATATTTCAAGTCAAATTAATAATGCCTGTTATTCATAACGGATCAAGTTCGGAGATGAGTGAATTAGTGAGGGATTTGGTTTGGGTTTTCTCTACAGCGGGTTTGGATATGAGTTTTTAAATACTGAATTTGGATTGGGTTTTAAGAATGGATTTTGGATTGTATTCTTCCTTTTGGTAGATTCGGTTCCGAACTTAATTATTATTTCTTGACAACACCATATTCAACATACGAATTTTACAGAAAAATTCCATAAAATAAATTAGTGGTATTTTAACATATAGTTGTAATTTTTTAATTTTGTTTTTTGGAGATTAAAGTTTCCGAACATTGAACGAAAATATGTTCAAGGATAAAAAATATTAATTAGTGAATTATAAGATAATAGTTATAATTCCTAAAAAAATTAACTATATGAAAATAGACTTTTCACTTTCATATTAATAATGTGAGAGGAAAAAAAGTGACTTTTAGTTAAAGGTACCCAAAATAAGAAGGTCAATCCGAATGGCAAGTAGTTCGCTCCAAAGAGGTAAAAACGGTACATTTGAAAGTCGGTCCTTCTAACCAATGCCCAAAACGATCATGAGCAACCCAACCGATACCCACAAAATAAGTAGCGCAAAAGAAAGTGACTAATAACTTTCTCTTCCTTTAACAACTTTCTCTCTCTATAACAACGTTTCTCTCTTTTTTCACCTATGATATTTTTTTACATGACACTCTGTTCTCCTGCTCAATTCTTTTGATTTCCATGGCGAAAACTCGAAGTCGTCTTGCTAAATCAAGGTTAGGGACGGATGCAGTATTAGCTAATGTTTCGTCTGATAGTTTTAATGGTGGAAATGATGTTGTACATGTGGAGAACTGTCAAACCCAGCCGCGAAAATCGGGGACAGTGAATGCTCTAATTGAGTCCGCCATTACCGCTCGAGCATCTTAGACTGGTATAAAACCTTCATCCACTCGTACGATTAGTCCTATTGCTGCTCCTCGTTTGGTTAATTCAGTTGTACTTCCAAACCCTAATAATTCTAATAGTACTAAATTGCTTGTCACTCCCATTGTTGCTACTCCTACTGTTAACTCTCTAGTTGTAAATCCTATTCATACTAATATGCCTGTGGCTGATACTGTAATTACTCATATTGCTGAAATGCCCCATGTTGTGGAAACTGTAGCATCTCCGCCAAAAACCAAATCGTGGTCTAATGTAGTTAAGGGTTCTACAAAGGCAGGGATGAGTCTTTATTACTGTCAGAAAAGTGCTCAAGCTACTGAAATTGACATAGATGCTTCTGGTTTTGAAAACCAACTGAAACACTGGGAATTTACTCTGATGGGTCATGTTATAGGTGCGAAACCCACTCTGAAAACTGTTCAAGAGTTTGTAACTAAACATTGGAGCTCTATAGCACTTCCATTAGTTCAATACTATAAAAAAGGTTGGTTTGCATTCAGGTCCTTGGATAGTAGGTAGTAATTCTCTTATACTCAAGCAATGGTACCTATCTTTCTCTCTGGAAATGGAAAAAGTGGCTAGGGTCCCAGTTTGGATTTTATTCCCTGGTCTTGGTCCCTGTTTGTGGTCAGATGTTGTGCTTGGTAAGATTGCCAGCAAACTGGGGAAACCCCTGTTTGCTTATCTTGCCACCACTAACAAGGACACATTGTCTTTTGCTAGAGTCACGGTTGAGATAGATGTTTCTCAAAATCTGTTTGATTATGTGACTATTCATACTCCTTTCCTGGGTCAATTCTGTCAGAAAGTGGTTTATGAGTGGGTTCCTTTTTACTCCTCAGGGTGTGGTAAGTTGGCACATAAAAATGATACTTGCAAATAGCTTAAGCGAAATACTACTCCTGCCTCTCCTAAGGCAAGCTCTTTGAGTAATTATTTAGCTAATGGCTGGCAAAGTGGTCAGCAGGTTCAAACTGGTTTGGAGGAGGGAAAGGTAGACTTAGAATGCTTAGAGCTAGGTCAGAGATCCCCTCATCCTAAAACTTCTTCCCATGATGTCCCTACTGCTTCCCACTCATGCCCTGTTACTACACCTACTAAAAAGACCTCTTGCTTCTAGTGCAAAGGGGGCAGTCCTGTCTGAGAAAAGACTGACTCAGCTAAGACCACTCCCTATTCAAAAAAGTATACTAGGACTAAACATACTCCTAATTATCCACATCTTGGATCCTGATGCGTTACCTAAATATGATATTTTACACCTTATTTTACACGCATTTCAGAGTTCAATTATGTAGTTTATGCTACTATTTTCCCTATTTCCGTCTACTTTTGTGTTTTTGTGTAATATCGCAGAAATGTGAAGAATCCAGCGGAAATCGAGCCGAATCCGTCCCCGAGTACTTGGCATATTATTTGACATGAAGTATTTACTCAAGAAATGAACTTGGCGCGTATTTCAAGGCCTGGAAATAGATTTATGGAGAAATTAGAAGCGGATTACCAGCTACAGTGGTCTATAGACTGACCTACGTGGTCTATAGACTGTCAGAATGCTGATTACCAGCTACGTAGGTCGATCGACTGCCCTGCATGGTCGATCGACTGCCACGTGTTAGATTAGCTTCGACTTAATTAATTTAATTGCTATATTTGACAAATCGAGTGCACGCGACTAGTTGAATGCTTAGGAATTGACCGACCCGATAGATATAAAGATAGGGGAGGGAAATAGACTACTTAATTAAGACGACTAAATTAATAAGATCGAGAGATAAGTTAATTTAGGCTTTGAGTATCATTAATCAAGAACGAAAGTTAGTATTAGTGAGACTTAGGGACCCGTAGCTTAGGCCGAAAGGTTGCTACCTGTTAAATTGGACCGAGAGGACTTTTTATTTTCCAGTCTAACATGCTTAAATCAGTTTATTTAGAGTTGCCGCCGTGGAAACTACAGTGAACCGACCATCTTAGTATCCTTTTAATATTTTATTTCATATATTTTCATCTATCGCTCATTTATTTGCCTTAGTTTAGTTTTAATTTTACTGCCTTTAGTCATAGAATTGTTCAAATCAAACCCCCCTCAAAACTGTTACCTTAGACTAAAATTAGATAACTATTAATTGCATCGCCTCCCTGTGGTTCGAGCCTGACTGCCACTAGCTTCTGTTAGTAGTATTTAGGTAATAAATATTATTTTTGATACTAACGACGGTATCAAATTTTGGCGCCGTTGCCGGGGATGAGCACTGTAGAGGCTACTTCTTGTAGCCAGAAGCCGAGCAAGTGGGCCTTTCCGTGGCCATTCTTGATCAACTATTAGTTGATTACGACTTTTTAAAAAAACAACATTTTATTGCTTTTGTTAGACTTTTTATTGCTTTGGTGTGCGCGAGACTTCGCTTTAATAAGTTTGCTTAGGATTTAAAGACTTTAGACTGTTACTTTGGGTTTTGCGCAATTTTGGGCGCGTTATTATGTGTATTTGCAGGTTCATAGACCATATTAGCTCAATTTATTGAGCTAATTCAAGAAATCGAAACTTACAAAGGGTATCTCGGTCGATCGATCGGGCTTGTATGGTCGATCGATCGTGCCGCGACTCCTGGGGCTTTGTTCTGTCACCCTGGTCGATCGATCGTGGCGTGTATGGTCGATCGCCTCGCCGCACAGACTGTTCACGACCATTCCCTGCTTTGTGTTTGGTCGATTTGCGGAGTTCAGTGGAGTCTTTTCTCCACTTTATTTTCCGATTCATTTATGTTTTCTTCTGTTTTCTTATTTTGCACATAATTTTGCGTTTTAGTAAATTGCTTTCTCGGAATTACGCGCGGTACTTTTGTTTCTTTTCAGGTACCTATGGTAGCACTGCTGGCTACTGAAACCTCCTAGCTCACGTTGGTTTTGGGAGGTTTCCTGCTGCGCTTAAAGTCTTGTGAGTTTCCGAGTCCTTCTTTTATGTCAATTTTAGTTATAAATCCGCAAAATCCCAATTTCCCTTTGCTTATCTTTCTTATACGATTTCGCACAATGAGGACATTGTGTGATTTGGTTTAGGGAAGGGTTTTGCATTGCATTCATTCTGTTTTGCATGCACGTTTACATTTTTGTCTTGCATTGTTGTTTATTTTCCTATATATATATACAGAAAATCCAAAAAAATTGAAAATATTTGAAAAATTTTAAAAAAATTGCACGTTTATTTTAGCATGTAGGTTGAGTCGGAACGGTAGTATTTCAATGATGACATTGCATTTTCATCTGTTTATGCCTAAGCCGTGCTTAATTAACATGTTATTAGTAGAATCTTATATGCATAATCTACGAGTTTTCGTTAATATCTTGCTGAACTTTAAACTTGACTTAGATTTTTGGCAAGCTACATCATTTTCTGAGATTTAGAGCCTATAACTGCTGTCATTCATGACCAGTTTATCTAGGATTGTGAGTAGTTACTCCTTGTAAGACATGTTATATCAATTTGCATAAATATGAACTTAATCTACTTAATACCTGTATGCATTCGGTTTGTGGTTTGTTGACACATGTGGTAGAGGTTCCCCTTTTCTCATTTTACCCATTAACCTCACATATCCATATTTCCTTTTTGACCCATAAGCTACATACTATATTTAGCTTACCTATCCGAGCTAGTATTGGTAGTTGTGGGAATGTGTTTATTGCTTTTTGGTTATATTGCTCTCTATGAGAAGGATGGTGGAATGTTGGAAAGGAGGGAAGAAAAGAAAAAAAAAAAAACAGAATCGAAAAAAGAAAAAAAATGAAAAGCAAGTTTGACCGTGCACCGCAGAAAAAAAAAAGAATTATGAAAAGAAAGAAAAAAAATCACATGGTTGAAGTTTTGAGTAGATGGCGATTTTTGCTCCCATGTTGTATTTGTATCTTATGGGGAGTTGGCTAATTGTGGAAATTGTGAGATTTGTGCTTCTAATTGGCACCATTTTATTGTTGAATCTTGAGTAAGAAAGTTGGATGTTGTTATAATTTGGACCTGTAGTTACTAGCTTGGCTTTAACTCCTCATATCCAAATTTATCTTAGCCCTTCTTACCCATTACCTCACATATCCATATTTACCTCGGCATGTGTCCTGGTCATTTGTTTGGTTGGAATGCATATGTACGGTTGTAGAGATCATTTTCATGTTAGACTGCAGGCATGTTCTTATAAGTCGTAGTTAGGTGAGAGTCATTACAAAATTACTTCTTTCTATCTTTTACATATATTCACATGTGCTTATGTGTGATATGAGCGACCCGTGAGAGTCTTTAATGATAAGTCTCTATAGTTGACGGTTCAGCAGTTTTTAACGACTACATAACTCGTTTGCATGATTCATATTGCTAATTGATTGTTAGTTGTTGCATTAAACTGGTTTAGGCTTTATGGTTTGCATTTCGCTCTGAGATTAAAATCACTCCAATTAGGTTTTAAGATCGAGTCTAGTTCTTGCTTGGGGACAAGCAAGGGAATGGTTTGGGGAAGTTTGATGCGTGTCCTAAATATGATGTTTTACACCTTATTTTACACGCATTTCAGAGTTCAATTATGTAGTTTATGCTACTATTTTCCCTATATCCGTCTACTTTCGTGTTTTTGTGTAATATCGCAGAAATGTGAAGAATCCAGCGAAAATCGAGCCGAATCCGTCCCCGAGTACTTGGCATATTATTTGACATGAAGTATTTACTCAAGAAATAAACTTGGCGCGCATTTCAAGGCCTGGAAATAGATTTATGTACAAATTAGAAGCGGATTACCAGCTACAGTGGTCTATACACTGACCTACGTGGTCTATAGACTGTCAGAATGCTGAACAGAAGTCTGCAGGAAAGAGGGACAGTCGATCAACTGGTCTCAGTGGTCGATCGACCACCCCACGATCTGACGCACAAGATAAAATTAGAATTCCGAAGCCCATTGTAATTAGTTTTTAGGAATAAAAGTTACGTGACACTTCTATATAACGTAACTCCTTCCTACTGCTAGAGATCATCGAATTAATTAGGGTTCAATACACAGAGAAGTTGAACTTTTGATTATTTCATTAGTTTAGATAATTTTCCGTCAATAAAGTTTTCTTTTGCATTGGGTTTGATCTTTTCTCTTCAATTCTTCTTTACGGTATTCTCTGTTCCTTTATTCAATTTCGTTGCTTTAAGTCTTCCGTAGTTTAGACTTGCTAGTTTAAATTTCCCAAAGCCAAATTATCGTTTCATGTTAGTTATTTATTTAGTTCATTCAATTATGAATTCGATTTCTTTATTTGTTAATTTTATTGCTGTTATTATCACCATCATGAGTAGCTAAATCCTTGGTGCTAAGATGTAGGGGATCTGTAGTGTAACACCCCGGTTTATGAAGGAGCCTTTAGCAAGACATTCCCTAATAAACCGGACTGTTACCATCTCGGTTTCCCGAGGTAGTGAATAACAAATTAAACTCCAAGGCAAAATTATATAATTACTTTAACTTAATTATTACAAAACCTCTTTTACGTCAAATTACAAAGAACTAACATAAATAAAAGTGAAAGTCTTCTAGATGATGATCTAGCTACTAAGTCGTCAGATCCAGTGTCTCACGCCCATCCAGCTCCCGTTCTATCTCTTAACCCGTCAAGTCCGCTTCGCCAATATTTGGGTCATCACGGTGTTCACGAATACGGGTGGTCAACCACGAGGTTGAGTAGGGAAACAATAAAAACAACAAAATATGATATGCATGCTCCTCCGTCACCACCATCTCCATCTCAACTCATATCTCATATCTCATACCCCGGACAACCCAGCCATACCGATCCCCGGTAGACTATATATATCGACCGTAGCCGATCCGCTCCTTGTTGAGGACACCAGGGCAAGTCCTGCAGAACCCGCCTGGGCCTTATCACAACATCGTCATCACCACACCACACCACCACAACATCCTCCATCTCCAATGCATATGAATGCTCAAAAGAAATTAATGCAACACAATATATATATATATAAATCACTGAACTGATAAATCATGAAATAATGCCGGTTACCCGATGTTCTGATATCATACTCAATGCAATCAATTCAGTCAAACACCTTCCCGTATATGAATCATCACGTAAATCAACAACCATGAATCAAGTCAACACAATTCACCAACAACGATAATAGGTCAAGTGTATTTCCCTACCTCAAAGTGCCAGCAATTCCAATTAAGCAATTCAAGCAGTCCAGAACATAAAGCAACGAATTTGATTATCGATCCTTCACGAATCCGTCACCTAAACCAATTATAATATTTATAATTACTAACTACTAAATATAGAAATCTCCCAAAATAGAAGCTTTCCCGAAATACAATCCCGACACCAAACTTATGCCCAACTGATAACTAAATAACCCGATTAGTATTTGACCCAACTTCCCAACATAGGAAGTTACTAAAGTAGAATTTCTTAAAATGAAAACTTTCCCGATATAGTAACTTTTTCATTTTAACAAACCCGACTTGAAATACTTAACTGGCTCGGGAATTAAATTGAATAACTGATATGATAAATAAAAGATTAAACAATTAAACGATTTAAGAAGACCCAAATCAACATTGAACAATTCGAGTAGCCCGACTCAAAACACGTCTTTAATTATTTTAATGCACTCGGGAATTAATTAATTAATTAAGAATACGATAACTTAACGAATTCTAACGATTAAACAATGACAAAAACCCGTTTCAACACTAAAGCAACCCGTCATCAACACCGCCCCCTTCCCACGCGCTCACACGCTCTCACGCGCCACCACGAGGCCGTGTCAGCCACCAGCCCAATCCCCCACCGACCGACCCCCAACGACCACCCCCACTGGGGTCGACTCCCGCCGGCGAGTCAAACCAGCGCCGCCATTAACATTGAACACCTCCTGTTCTCTCCTTACCACCACCGCAGCCAACACCTCCTACCTGCCAACTCGCCACTGACCTGCTCGCCGTCAGCCGACGAACCCAGACACAGTGGCACCGCCGTCTCGACCTCCCCCTATTCCACGGTGGTGCCACCCCAACCTAGCCATTCTAAACCGCCTGAAAACCCCCGTTTAAAACCCGTCGCTACCCCCGTCCGCCACCTCTCTCCGCCACTACCACCACCCAAAACCACCATAACCACCACCACTACACTCGTCACTAACCACCCTACCCATATACCCCGACGCCAACCACCCTTATCCCCTCCCTAAGACACGAAACAACAACCAATCAACTCGACAGAAATGCGAAATCAGAGGAAAGGGTTGAACTCTTACCTTTTTCGCCACCACCACAGCCACCAGGGCCACCCACGGTCGTCGTCAAACACCCTAAAGCCTTCCTTGCTGCGCCACCAACACCCATACTCTCTCTCTCTCTCGTTTTGCGTGAAAGCTGATGATTGGTGTAGATGAAGGAGGGAGGCGGGTTGAGGGAGTAGGGTTGTGTAGAGCTAGGGTAAATAGGTTAAAAGTTTAGGTTAGATGGTAAATGGGTCATGGGTAAACGTGATTGGGTAAGTGGGTAAATGTCATGGGTCCGCGTGGTTGTAAAAGAATTAGCTAATGTGACTTCGTTCAGTTAAACCCGTCTCACTTAACTTAGATCGATACAACGCGAGTCAAGTAAAATAATTAACGTAATTATCGACTCAACAATTAACCCGACTTAAATAGTAATATATAAAATGTATAGTAATTAATATATATTAATATCCGTTTAATTGATTATATATAAAACACGGGGTATTACAGTCTTCCCCCCTTAAAATGAACTTCATCCCGAAGTTCGCTCCCGTACTTAAACAACATAAGGGTATTGTACATCGTACATACGGACGTCACGCATTTCTAACACGGTTAACACACACTTTTGACACATCAATTAACATAACAAACACGAAATGTTACATTCTGCCCTCCTAAAAGTAAACTTCGTCCCGAAGTTTAACTCGTCTTTACTTAACCCAACTAACTACGACTAATAACTACCCGAGAACACCAATGTATAACAACTAAATATTCATCTGAGAACACCGTCATCTTCCATCTAAATTCCGATCACAGACTCAAGTAACTCAATAACCATGGTCTCACTGGACCGTAAACGCAACTCGGCACAAAGGCCCCACAACTCATAACTCAATACCAGTAGTTTAACTATACTCTTCTTTTACACCTCAACCAACTAACAGAAGTAGGAGTAAAGCATATAGAACTCATTTGCATAGGTACCCCACAACGAAACATCTACTTGATCAAGACTACCATCTACAAACAAGTGCAATATAAACATTAAGATTTTACAATCCTACCCGACTAGAAACAGGGTTACGTCCTCGTAACCTCTTTTCAATTTTCATATACATATGCAACAAAATCATTATCAACCACATGTGACAGGAAAGAACATATGATAAAAGATTGCGCATAAACACTAAGGTCGAAACAAGGTTTTATTATGGAATTAACTGATTGTCAACAAGTAACATTTATTACTAGCTCATGCTTAACTTAAAAACACAACATCAAACTAAAGAACAACAAGAAAGGAACCAAGGTTTACACGGTTTCACCACTAAACAAATTTGATGATCAATTATAGACTATGAACGAGCGAGAGCAAAATCAACAAAACAATTTAAGAACTTCTCACATTGCAAACATATCACAGAAAATAGATCTACCACTACCATCCATCACACTCACATGATCTTATTGACATGTCCGTACAACCAATTACTCACTCACTGGTTTAGGTCACGAATTGGGTCGATGAATTTAAGCAATCAACAACATACTCATAATTCATATTTTAAATTATAAAAATTGTTTGCACGATATCAATTCTGAAAACATATTTCCTAATAAAAGTAACTACATATGATCTATGACAACAACAACATCACTTTCATATCCCACATATGTTTCACATTTTAGCAATCATATCTTTCAATTGTGTCTAGCAACTTAGTATACTCATTTTCAGCAAAACAAAAGATATCGTATAAGTAACTTAGACATATACATTTGCCATCATATACTTTGTAGAACACTATCTATGATAAAAGATTAACAACTTGAACAGCTTCTCTGATTTGTACGGTTTGAATAATTAGGCAACTCGTAGGCTCAATTAAACGTAACTATAACGACTATCATTTAAACCAATGCATATCATGTGAATCATCAAAGGGTTATCCTATTATAATTGTCAACATAGTTATCATAACAATCATTATTATAATATAATTGATAGTAACGACTCGAGAATATAGATATGCCAATTGTCGTGTTATATCAACCAGTTTCCTTTATATCACACCCATACAATTGCAAGAATCACTTTAGCATTTCATGACATTGTAATAACGAACATATTCAATAAGGAATAACAACACTGTTTATTATCATGTTATAGGTGTAGGTCCAACTGAAATAATTTAATCCGATGAAGGTAATAAATATAACTATGGGCACACATTTCATATGAAAGACATTAGAACTCAGATGCATCCTACATGTGTGAACATTTAGACATACTCATTACTACCATCCATGTGTAAACATTTGGACATAATTATTATAATTATTCATGCGTGTATATTAGAACAATCAATTAACTTTTAAGGCCATCAACTTACCAAGATATAACAATATAGTTTTATATTTACATATATCCGACCACTATGCAAATATGATGCACACACCAGAGACATTACAACATGCCAAATGTATATAAAATATGCAACAACTGGACTCGTATAAAATATTTCACCCTTGATTAAGAATCAATTTAAGCTATTCAATTTCACTCATACTATCATGCCAACAATGTTATCAACTAGACTTTAATTTTATCACTTGTTAAGATACACAACTATCGAACATGAGTGCTACTATCATCATATAAGGACATTATAAATTCGCATTACTAAAGCTCATGAATTAACCAAACAATCGTATGAAAATTCAACATAGAACGCACATTTCAAATGTTTTGATTCACGTTGTAACTTCCAAAATTCACGAATAAATAACCGTTCGATTAAAACTTGTTTCATATTATTTTTATAAAACACGGAGAGTTAAAAACACAGGGGAAAAAGAATTAGGTCTAAAGCACAAAAATTTCATTTTTAAGGAATTTTACAACTCAGTTAGTCCAAACAAGTATGTGACAGCAATTGGTCCGAAACTTGGGTCAGTTTGCAAAACTTACCATTTAATATAGAGATATCAAGAATTCTCGTGACTTATCAATTTGAAAACATATACGAATCTTCTGATCGATGGAGTTGGAATTATGCAAAATTTATTAATACGATTTAAATGAGGATTTTTACAAAATCGTTAGTTAAAACATCACTGCACAGGAACTTCCTGACCACAGCTCACTAAAATATTTATTACTCCTAATCCGTATATCATATAAGCATGAAACTAACGCCGAATGAATACTAACTCCCAAGGCTATCTCTCATAAATTTTCATCCATAGGCAATAAACAGAAAAGAAATGGCAGTAAGGTCAATTAAAGAGTACAATCAAACAAACAAGTTTCAGCACTAACTTGTTCATTTTCTATGTCCCAAACTCTTACAACCATACTATCGATACTAACTCATCCTAACTTAAATCTCACACTGTGTATTTCGTAACATCCACCCCATAGAATCCTTTCGCATCTCGATCTACTCCTTACATCTAAATCACGATTGCTATGACTATAAACATGCAATTCAATAGTGTTTCTAATTACTATCACAATACTATACTAGCATGGCTTCGGGATCACATAACCGCATATTACTAGACATAGTAGTACTATCAACACATCATTCAACATCCACCCAGATGTATATCATCAATTTGCAATTATTTTCACGCTCACGACTACCACAACACTTCATTGATTATTAACCTGAACTCGAAAATTTATTTCTCATTTCCACAACATCATATGATCACGTCATCATTCATACAAAATACTTACCGTAGCATTGTCCTGCAGATTGGTTAGAATATATGGATCTCAAGGTATACATCAACTCTTTTATGCAATAATCAATGTATCAATCAGTGAACACTTAGGCAATGATATAGGAATTTCATGTTCAACCTCAAGCAACTTTTCTACCCTTTCTCTCATATACACTCGGGGTTTAGGGTCAAACCGAGAGGGCCGCTTCGGTGTGAGGGGGCCCCTAACTCATACCTTACCTTAGTGTGCTCCTAACAGTTCTATCCCGGGGTTCATTTTATTTAGACTCTTCCTATGTTCATTGGGTTCATTGGTTTAGGCCTGAGGATCGTTCGCTCTGATACCACTTAGAAGCGGATTACCAGCTACAGTGGTCTATACAAATTAGAAGCGGATTACCAGCTACAGTGGTCTATACACTGACCTACGTGGTCTATAGACGTCGAATCGAATGTCAATGTAAGTCTGCAGGAAAGAGGGACAGTCGATCAACTGGTCTCAGTGGTCGATCGACCACCCCACGATCTGACGCACAAGATAAAATTAGAATTCCGAAGCCCATTGTAATTAGTTTTTAGGAATAAAAGTTACGTGACACTTCTATATAACGTAACTCCTTCCTACTGCTAGAGATCATCGAATTAATTAGGGTTCAATACACAGAGAAGTTGAACTTTTGATTATTTCATTAGTTTAGATTAATTTTCCGTCAATAAAGTTTTCTTTTGCATTGGGTTTGATCTTTTCTCTTCAATTCTTCTTTACGGTATTCTCTGTTCCTTTATTCAATTTCGTTGCTTTAAGTCTTCCGTAGTTTAGACTTGCTAGTTTAAATTTCCCAAAGCCAAATTATCGTTTCATGTTAGTTATTTATTTAGTTCATTCAATTATGAATTCGATTTCTTTATTTGTTAATTTTATTGCTGTTATTATCACCATCATGAGTAGCTAAATCCTTCGTGCTAAGATGTAGGGGATCTGTAGTGTAACACCCCGGTTTATGAAGGAGCCTTTAGCAAGACATTCCCTAATAAACCGGACTGTTACCATCTCGGTTTCCCGAGGTAGTGAATAACAAATTAAACTCCAAGGCAAAATTATATAATTACTTTAACTTAATTATTACAAAACCTCTTTTACGTCAAATTACAAAGAACTAACATAAATAAAAGTGAAAGTCTTCTAGATGATGATCTAGCTACTAAGTCGTCTGATCCAGTGTCTCACGCCCATCCAGCTCCCGATTCTATCTCTTAACCTGTCAAGTCCGCTTCGCCAATATTTGGGTCATCACGGTGTTCACGAATACACGGTGGTCAACCACGAGGTTGAGTAGGGAAACAATAAAAACAACAAAATATGATATGCATGCTCCTCCGTCACCACCATCTCCATCTCAACTCATATCTCATATCTCATACCCCGGACAACCCACCATACCGTTCCCGGTAGACTATATATATCGACCGTAGCCGATCTGCCCACTTGTTGAGGACACCAGGGCAAGTCCTGCAGAACCCGCCTGGGCCTTATCACAACATCGTCATCACCACACCACACCACCATAACATCCTCCATCTCCAATGCATATGAATGCTCAAAAGAAATTAATGCAACACAATATATATATATATATATAAATCACTGAACTGATAAATCATGAAATCATGCCGGTTACCCGATGTTCTGATATCATACTCAATGCAATCAATTCAGTCAAACACCATCCCGTATATGAATCATCACGTAAATCAACAACCATGAATCAAGTCAACACAATTCACCAACAACGATAATAGGTCAAGTGTATTTCCCTACCTCAAAGTGCCAAAGAATTCCAATTAAGCGATTCAAGCGAGTCCGAACATAAAGCAACGAATTTGATTATCGATCCTTCACGAATCCGTCACCTAAAACAATTATAATATTTATAATTACTAACTACTAAATATAGAAATCTCCCAAAATCGAAGCTTTCCCGAAATACAATCCCGACACCAAACTTATGCCCAACTGATAACTAAATAACCCGATTAGTATTTGACCCAACTTCCCAACATAGGAAGTTACTAAAGTAGAATTTCTTAAAATGAAAACTTTCCCGATATAGTAACTTTTTCATTTTAACAAACCCGACTTGAAATACTTAACTGGCTCGGGAATTAAATTGAATAACTGATATGATAAATAAAAGATTAAACAATTAAACGATTTAAGAAGACCCGAATCAACATTGAACAATTCGAGTAGCCCGACTCAAAACCCGTCTTTAATTATTTTAATGCACTCGGGAATTAATTAATTAATTAAGAATACGATAACTTAACGAATTCTAACGATTAAACAATGACAAAAACCCGTTTCAACACTAAAGCAACCCGTCATCAACACCGCCCCCTTCCCACGCGCTCACACGCTCACACGCTCCCACGCGCCACCACGAGGCCGTGTCAGCCACCAGCCCAATCCCCCACACTGACCCAGCCCCCAACGACCACCCCCACTGGGGTCGACTCCCGCCGGCGAGTCAAACCAGCGCCGCCATTTGGCCTGGTTCACCACCACGCCTCACCAAACACCTCCTGTTCTCTCCTTACCACCACCGCAGCCAACACCTCCTACCGCCAACTCGCCATCGACCCAAGCCATTGTCGCCCCACGAACCTGGACACGGTGGCACCGCCGTCTCGACCTCCCCTAGTCCACGGTGGTGCCACCCCAACCTAGCCATTCTAAACCGCCCGAAAACCCCCGTTTAAAACCCGTCGCTACCCCCGTCGCCGCACCACCTCTCTCCGCCACTACCACCACCCAAAACCACCATAACCACCACCACTACACTCGTCACTAACCACCCTACCCATATACCCCGACGCCAACCACCCTTATCCCCTCCCTAAGACACGAAACAACAACCAATCAACTCGACAGAAATGCGAAATCAGAGGAAAGGGTTTAACTCTTACCTTTTTCGCCACCACCACAGCCACCAGGGCCACCCACGGTCGTCGTCAAACACCCTAAAGCATTCCTTGCTGCGCCGCCAACACCCATACTCTCTCTCTCTCTCTCGTTTTGCGTGAAAGCTGATGATTGGTGTAGATGAAGGAGGGAGGCGGGTTGAGGGAGTTGGGTTGTGTAGAGCTAGGGTAAATAGGTTAAAAGTTTAGGTTAGATGGTAAATGGGTCATGGGTAAACGTGATTGGGTAAGTGGGTAAATGTCATGGGTCCGCGTGGTTGTAAAAGAATTAGCTAATGTGACTTCGTTCAGTTAAACCCGTCTCACTTAACTTAGATCGATACAACGCGAGTCAAGTAAAATAATTAACGTAATTATCGACTCAACAATTAACCCGACTTAAATAGTAATATATAAAATGTATAGTAATTAATATATATTAATATCCGTTTAATTGATTATATATAAAACACGGGGTATTACATGTAGGTTAGACGGTTTCGACAATAGGTAACCTGTTATCGGGCTATGGTCGATCGACTGACTTCGTTGGTCGATCGACTGGGTCCGTAGGTCGATCGACTGCCCTGCATGGTCGATCGACTGCCACGTGTTAGATTAGCTTCGACTTAATTAATTTAATTGTTATATTTGATGAATCGAGTGCACGCGACTAGTTGAATGCTTAGGAATTGACCGACCCGATAGATCGAAAGATAGGGGAGGGAAATAGACTACTTAATTAAGACGATTAAATTAATAAGATCGAGAGATAAGTTAATTTAGGCTTTGAGTATCATTAATCAAGAACGAAAGTTAGTATTAGTGAGACTTAAGAACCCGTAGCTTAGGCCGAAAGGTTGCTACCTGTTAAATTGGACGGAGAGGACTTTTTATTTTCCCGTCAACATGCTTAAATCAGTTTATTTAGAGTTGCCGCCGTCGAAACTACAGTGAACCGATCATCTTAGCATCCTTTTAATATTTGATTTCATATATTTTCATTTATCGCTCATTTGTTTGCCTTAGTTTAGTTTAGTTTTACTGCCTTTAGTCATAGAATTGTTCAAATCAAACCCCTCTCAAAACTGTTACCTTAGACTAAAATTAGACAACTATTAATTGCATCACCTCCCCGTGGTTCGACCCTGACTGCCACTAGCTTCTGTTAGTAGTATTTAGGTTATAAATATTATTTTTGATACTAAACGACGGTATCAGATCCTCCTTGTCTATGGCTAATAAGTTTCATGCCTTAGAGCAAGGAGAAATTATTCCTGAGGGTCTCAATCTTCCCTTGTATCTTGGAGTTGATCTAGGTGGTACCTTGGAGCTATTTCATGAGTTGATAGTGGATCAGTTGGGGAATATAGGCTCAAAATATGTTGCACTAGGCCAAAGATCCCCTTCTAGTTCATCTATGACTAGGCCAGAGATCCCCTTCCAGTTTATTCATTGGCAACTCGAACACTATGAATCTAATTTCCAGTTCTGTGTGAGCCTGGTTTATGGAACTAATAATGCTCAGGAAAGGGAGCAGTTGTGGTCTGGTTTAAGAGATGTTAGTACTCCTGAGCCTTGGTTGGTTCCGTAGGACTTCAATGTAGTTCGAGACCCGGATGAAAAACTTAATAACAATCCCCCAGTTCTTCAGGAAATGCTAGCTTTTAACTCTTGCCTGTGTGCTTGTCATTTGGATGACTTGTCCTGCACTGGTTGTGATCTTAATTAGAGTAATAAATAGGATCATCATACTAGGGTCTGGTCCAAGTTATATAGGGCCATGGCCAATGCAGGCTAGATTACTCTATTGACCAATTCTTTTGCTCACTTCTCTGAGGCTGGCATTTCTGATTACTCACCTGTGATTGTTCAAGTCTCTGAAGATAAGAAGATTCATAAAAGATTCAGTTTTTTAAATAGCTGGATAGACCATCCTGACTATCTTGCTATCATTACTGCTGCCTAGAAGACTGATAAACAAGGAAGTCCTATGTTTTCCTTCTTTGACAAGCTAAAATATGTTAAGAAAGCTCTCTCTGTGCTTCATAAGAATGAGTTTTCTAATATTTCTCTTCAAGTCAAACAAGCCAAGGCCAGTCTAGTTGATTGCCAAGCTAGGCTCTTTCAAGAGCCCTTATCCGCAACTCTCATGCAGGAAGAAAATTCTAAGCTTCTGGATTAAACTGCTCTTAAAGCAACTAAACTTAATATCCCGTCTCAAGGAGCTAAGACAAAGCATGTACAAGGAGCTGACTGTTGTTCTAAATATTTCTTTGCCAAAATCTCTGAAAGAAGGCACCAACAAGTAATTGGTGCAATTAAATATAAGACTGGTAGTCTTCAATTAGGTCCTGATGAGGTTAACATGCCTTTTCAATACTTTTATGCTGATTTACTTGGTCATGGGACTCATGTTCATCAGCTTGATGATAACATTGTTTCTTTAGGTAGCACAGTTTCTCCCTCTGACAGTGTTGGCCTAATCCAGCCTATTTCTGTAATACTACATAAGTTTTGAGTTATTGTTGGGATACCTTGTGATAAGATTGGTGTGGATGGTAATCGAAAATGATTAATTATGTTGAACGGTGCGTAGTTTTAAGTATTGTGATAGTAGTTGTGGGCGAACTTCGGGACGAAGTTCATTCGAAGGGGGGAGACTGTAATACCCCATATTTTGATAGTAAGTTATGAGAATAATTTCTGTAATTTAATAATTGATTAAAGACATTTCTAATAATAATTACAAGTAAGACGATAATTAGTTAATAAATTAATAATCCAAGTCGTGAATTGGGTTTAGCTAATAATCGAGCGTTGGGCCGTATGGCATTGATTAATTGGGCCGAAATTTATTAAATTGGTGTGAGTGTAATCGGGATTTATATCGGGAATTAATAATAATATAATATGGAAATAATAATATATAAAAGTAATAATAATTATATCAATAATAATATTAAGTTATGGCAAATAATAAATTAGTAAATATTGTATGAGGAAATTCTATTTATGGTAAGATTAAAAAATATATAATAATAATAATAAAAATATAATGGTAATTATAATAATGATAATTCCTATACTAATTAGAATAAGGTAAGTTATAATAGTTTCCTAATTGACCTCGTATTCTCTATATTCCACACTATAAATGCCCTATTAAATCTGAGAAATTAATCACAAATTAAAGAGGAGGAGCTTTAGGAGACGGAAAGAAGAAGGAATTAACAAAACCAATTAATCGACTCAAGGTAATATTTCAGACCATCTTATGTATACACTTTAGCATATTATAACTCGATAACTAGACCACCATAGGACTCGGGATTTCGACCTAGAGCAACCTTGGACTGCCAAGATTAAGACTTGACCTTTATTGACCGTCGTTGACTAGGGTTGGGGTGGTTTTGAGGCGGCTAAAGGTGGCTGGTCAGGAGGGGTGTTGCGGGTTTGACCGTGGGTTTGGGATGGGTAGTTGAACCTTTATTTTGACCCGTCGTGACCTGGACAAGGGTTGGTTGTGATGGGGGACGGTGTTCGGTCTGGTTGGTGGTGGATGAGTGGTGGCAGGTGGTGGTTTGTGCGGGTGGTGGCCGGGAAACGCGAAAACAGGGGAAGTGGTGGGATTACGCGTGACCATCTTAAGACGAGCACCATAGCCGCGTTTATGACCGTGAGTGAGGTTGGTGGGTACCGTTGGAACCGTCGTGGACCAGGGGTGGAAATGGTGGTAGCCGTTGGGTGTGAGAGTTGTCGTGGTGGCCGTGGTTGTGGGTTTAATACACGGTGTTGGAAGGGTTATTGCTGCTATTGTTGGTCATCTTATGTCGTGTTTTGAAGGGGTGTTAGGGCGTGGGTTTTGGTTCTGGTGGTTGGGCTTGACCTGGATCTGGGTGGTCGTCTGGGCTCACCGTGGATTGGAGTGGTTGACACGGTGAGGCACGGCCAATGAGGGTGTTTGTAGGTGATTGTTACGGGTGGTTTATATGGGTGTTTGTGGAGTTTTGTTTATGGGTATTAGTTATGGGTTGACTTATTTGTTTGTGACGGGTTTTGACTTGGGTGACTCGGGTTTATTTTGTAAGCGGGTTTTTAATATCGTAACATTTAATAATTAATAATAATAATAAGTAATTAATTTGAATAATGAATATAATTTATAAATAAAAATGAAAAGTAATAATAAATAATTGAATTGAATTATAATATTTTGATTAGGTGACGGTTGTGAAAAATTATAGTCGGACGGATTGCTTTAATTATTTGGATTGCTTAAGCTGCTTAATTGGAATCGCTTGCCAGGTAGGGATAAATCCTACTCAACTTTTACTCGATAATGTTTGTTGGATGAATTATCAAATATGAAGTATATGTCATTGGTTTATATTGTGGTTATTGGTTATCTCATGTCATAATTATTGGATACCTCAGACTCGTTCTGAGATGATTACTATTGTTGTTGATCATGGCAATTGTGTTGGATACTTCAGTTTTATACTGAGATGGTGGATACCTCAACTTCGGTTGGGATGGTGGATACCTCAACTTCGGTTGGGATGGTGGATACCTCAACTTCGGTTGGGATGGTGAATACTTCAACTTCGGTTGGAATGATGTAAAGTGAGCACGTTGTTAAGGGAGGTGTGCTAAGTAAAAGGATGGAGCACGTTGTCAGGAGGTTGTGCAATGTAAAAAAAAAGAAATTGGATTGTTATCGTATGTTTTGTTGTTAGTATTTATTCCTACTCAACCTCGCGGTTGACTGTGTATTCCTGAACACCTGCGGTGAACCGTTTT
This sequence comes from Silene latifolia, assembly GCF_048544455.1. Taxonomy (NCBI): domain Eukaryota; kingdom Viridiplantae; phylum Streptophyta; class Magnoliopsida; order Caryophyllales; family Caryophyllaceae; genus Silene; species Silene latifolia. The sequence goes on along the minus strand of NC_133535.1, from coordinate 17,017,015 downwards.
ATGGGGAGCAGCTTTGACAGGTACTAAAGATTAGCTGACTCGGGAGCATTGAGATGAGAGCTCGTCTTGGACCATAGTTGAAGTCTAGATCACATAGAATAATTATATCACTTTATTTATTTCCGCTGCGAGTTGTAATATTTTACATTAAGTTTTAGTTGGTAAATTTGTAATAAACATGTATTCACTAAAGTTTTAATTTAAAGTACTTTGGTTTGTTGTACTTTGTTATTTACTACCTCGGGTAACCGAGATGGTAACGCTCTCATTTACTTGGGAATGTCTAGCTAAAAGCTCCTGAATAAATGGGGGTGTTACAATTTCTCCTCAGGAAATTAAAGCCGTTGTATTTTTTATGGATAATAATAGCAGTCCAGGGATTGATGGCTTTTTTATTTGTTTTTTTAAATCAGCTTGGTCAATTGTTGGTGTTGACTTTTGCAGAGCTGCTTCTAATTTTTTCCAGACAAATCATATGTCAAAGCAAACTAGTTCCACTGTCATCTCCCTCATTCCTAAGAAGAGTACATCCAAGTCTGTTTCTGATTATCGACCTATATCCTGTTGTACAATTTTTTATAAAGCTGTCAGTAAGGTCCTTGCAAATAGACTCCAAAACTTTTTGCCCTCTATAGTTGGAGATGAGAAAGCTGCCTTTATCAAAGGAAGAAGCATTTTTGAGAACATCATGCTTTCCCAGTCCCTGGTGAAGGAGTATGGGAGGAAGAACATTTCCCCTAGGTGTTTAATCAAAGTAGATATTATAAAAGCTTTTGATTCACTTCAATGAGATTTCATTGCTAATGCCTTGAGAGCTTTTTGTTTCCCTGATATTTTTTCTAACTGGATTCTTGGGTGCATTTCTAATCCCCGGTATTCCATCAACATTAATGGGGAGGTCTCAGGGTTTTTTCAAGGAGGCAGTGGCATTAGGCAGGCGGCATCCTTTGTCACCTTACCTATTTGTTTTGAGTATGGAAGTCCTCTCTAGATACCTCAGGAAGATTTGTGAGAGGCAGCAGGTCTCTTTTCACCCTAAATGTGCCATCTGTTAATGCTTTGACTGATACTTTTAATCTCTTTGCTCTAAATTCTGGGCTTACTGTTAATACTAAGACGACCTGCATTTATTTTGGAGGAGTTGCCACTAATATTCAGGACCTATAGTTGGAGTATGTGTCATCAAGAATAGTGCGATCACATGTTTAAATCTCAAATTAAGAATACATAAGGGATGATTCATTTATATAGTCAACTGATCAACATTAATCAGTAATGATTGGCTAACTAGAGTTTGACATTACTGTCGTTCGACGGTGGTGATCAGTTGATCCCTTAAGGTCACACCTAAAGGACAATTCCCTTAATAGACAAATTGATTAATTGTATAACGATACAAGTTAATCAATTCCTTAAAATTGAACAATTCATTTGTGAGAGAGATTATTTATATCTTATTTTAATTTGATTAAATAAGATTTGTTTTAGTAATTGAAATATTTTATTACTAAAATCGATTATTGTTTGTGAAACAATAGAGATAAGAATGAATGGTTAATTATAATTACAATATGTTGTGAATTATAATTATATGACCCAATTTATTTATGTAATCAAGAATCACTAGTCAATTTGTTGTATGTAATTTAATTAATTTATAAAATGATATTTATTTGATAAATATGCATTAAATTAATTAATAACATGTAACATACTACATGTGACATATTGTGTGACAAATGACAAATTGACAAAATAAAACGGTACTCCATTTTATAGATATGGACCGAAATAATGGAGGTGGAAGGTGTTAGTGGGTGATATTATTTTATGTGATAAAATTTAAATAATTACACCTACATCATCTAGCCTTACACACCTACAATATTGAGAAGAGTAAAAGAAAAAGGAGATACCATATTTTGGCATCTACCCCTTGACCCCACCGGTTTTCCTCCTCTTTGTTAAGAGAATTTGTTCTCTTATTTTCACTCTCTCAATATTCATAATTCATTCTACATGCATTTTTCTCCTTCTCTCACTTCTCTCTAAAATCGTTTAGAAAACCTTATAAATTGTTCATCATAAATTCAAACTACAATATTAGATTACTAGTGTAGTAATAAGAATATTATTAGAATTATTTTAAGGATGCTAGTGTATTAATCTAGTTAATTAATATATTAGTTTAAGAAATTAGTCTTGGGTGCAATCAAAGGAGGATCTCTACATTGAGATTTTGGAGGATCATCCATTAATGTGACACCCTCATACTCCAAGTTCCTTACGAGGACCACTCAGGTATAGGAACGTCACCATCTCGGTTACCCGAGGCAATGAATATCATAAGACAATAAAGAAACGTACTTTAAAAGTAAATATAGTTTAAATGATTACATGTTCAAAACCAAAACCGATTATATAATACATCCAAATCCAAAAGTGTCTACTATCAAAACTGAATAACTAAGACACCGTCTGACACAGCGGAAGACTCTTCTAATGCCAAGTGATGACTCATCCCAGCTAGCCCAAAAGCATCATATCAAACCTGCTCAATAACTGATCACCATCCCCGAATGGATCACCACAGTTTTACAAAACAAACAACGGGGTCAGTACTAATTATACAATACAAACCAATATGAAACAAATGCCAAACAGCTCAATCCACACATCAAAACCCCAGTCTCCATCATCAAACTGCTCACAACTGACTACACACTAAAGTGTGTAGCCCTACCAGAGTACCCATCGCAACAGATACTTCACACCGTCAGTGGGGGACTGCAGCCGTTCCCACCTAAGCCCCGCTCATCTCCATCGAGCGATAAACCCATGTTCATTAATGTGCACATCCCTTCTGTGGCGGGTTCCACAGAAGGCGAATCAAGGGCGTGAAGTCACTCCCGCAATTAACTCCACTCATCCAGGGACGTACCCCGAAGAACATAGACAATTAAACAGTAATCACAATACAAAATCAACAACCATCTGAATCAATCAACGATCATTAACTACAGCACATTCACCACACATTATGTAACTAATACTGAATAGGGAAACCCTACCTGGAATGCAATCACAGAATCAGATTATCTAGCAGCTGTCTCAAAACCTCTCTTCTACGAACCCTCCTCCTATACAAACATTCATAAAATTACTACTTTGACCATACAATCATAAAACCCCCAAATCCCCAAATTAGGGTTTAAGCAACAATAACCAATTGCTATAAAAATGGTATGTACAACTTACCCTTGACACAAGGATCACAACGGTATAAAGAACGCGAGAAACCGACACCTCTAGCTCCGGGATTTGCCAATAATGCGAATAAATCGAACAACGTAACTTGCAATCTCTCTTTTTGTGGTTTTAGGTTTGTAAAGTGTTTAGGAAAAGACGACGAAGTATTATATATTAATTCACATTATTAACAAAACAAGTCAAATAATACCCGATAACCGACTTACTCGATCGAGTAAGTCACGTACTCGATCGAGTGCCACTTACTCGATCGATTGCCAAGGCTACTCGACCGAGTACCCTACAGGCAGACTACTGTTTCGTATACCAAACATACTTACTCGATAGAGTAAGCCCCACTCGTAGTATTACAGTCTTCCTTCCTTAAAAAGAACTTCGTCCCCGAAGTTCAAACCACAACAAAACAAAAACACACTAACACTCTCCCGACACAACAACAAAAAAAACTCAACATAAAACTCCAAAACATGCTTACCAAACCAAACTCAACCCGACTCAAACAACTACTAACTATATCAAAATCAACACAAAACATGTAAAAACTCTTCGCGACCATCTCCTACCCCCCTAAAAGAAACAAGGTTACGTGCCCGTAACCATACATACTTGATCAAAAAGAGACGGGTACCGCTCCCTCATAGCCTCTTCCGCCTCCCATGTAGCCTCCTCAACCTCATGATTAGACCAAAGAACCTTAAGCAACACTGTCTCACCATGTCTAGTTTTCCTAACCTTTCGATCAAAAATCTTTTTAGGCACATTAAGATAAGACAAGGACTCATCCAGCTCTATGTTCTCTACCTCTAACACATGTGACGGATCACTCACATACTTCCGCAGCTAAGACACATGAAACACATTATGTACCCTATCCAAAGCAGACGGTAAAGCCAACCAATAAGCAACCTCACCCACACGGTCTAAGATCTCATACGGTCCTATAAACTTTTGGCTCAGCTTCCCTTTCTTACCAAGCCTCATGACCCCACGCATAGGAGACACTTTCAAAAGAACCTTGTCCCCAACCTGAAACTTTATATCCCGTCGATGTAGATCAACATAACTCTTTTGTCGAACTTGGGCCGCTCTCATCCTCTGTCTGATCAGCTCCACCATCTCATGTACCATCTCTGGTCCTAAAACCATTGCCTCAGCACTATCGTCCTAACAGATCGGACTCCTACATCTCCTCTCATATAAAGCCTCAAATGGCGCCATGCCAATACTGGTGTGATAGCTGTTGTTGTAAGAAAACTCAATCAAATCCAATCTTTGCTCCCAGCTACCCCCAAAATCCATAACATAAGCTCGCAACATATCCTCTAGAGTCTTGATGGTCCTCTCCGTCTGGCCAATCTATCGCAAGATGAAATGTTGTACTCATCTTTAAGGTAGTTTCCAAAGACTCCTGCAACTCTTTCCAAAACCGTGAAATAAACCTCGAATCTCTGTCGGACACTATTTCCTTAGGCACCCCATGCAATCTGATTCTCCGCACAAAATTAAACATCTTGCTCGTTTGTTCCAAATTGCGGATAACGAGTTTGGTAAAGCTAACAAAAATACTTGGCCAGGACTCACTTATGTCACTAAACTGGAGGTCTTGCAGGTTTTTGATGGTAGTATCACATATGATGCTAATGTCAAAAAATTTCCCCGTAATATGATTACTGAACAGAATTTCATATTTAATTGTGTGTGTCGTACATTACCCCTCGTAAGAAAACCCTTGGTAGCTGCTTACTCTCTGATTTATTAATTATGTATCTTTTGTTTAAGCAACTTCCTTTGAGTGTAATAAGGTTTCTTTTTCAGTCGTTTGGCCTTAATCAAAATAAATCCTAGCTTATTACTAAAAAAATAGGTAGCGCTAAGTCAGGTATCGAATTCACAGGGAGGCGGGTTAATTATTCTAATTTGCTAATATCTAAGTTTGTCTTATAGTAACAATTTCTTGGGGATTTGTTTGTTTGATTGCAAACAACTGCAAATAAAGTAAAGATTGTAAACAATAATATTAAGAAGTCTAGGGATTAAGTTCACTACGTAGTTATTCGGGGTGTGATTTAATTCATTGATAGAGCAACTAATGTCGTTTAAGAACATATGATTAGTCGATTCTAATATATCCGTTAGATCTAACTTAACATGCGATTGCTATCATTAAGTTAATTATATTCAGTTATTATAGCCTTTACTAGTCTGAACTGTTGGAATATGTGTCCTCCGACAATAATGCGATCACAACTGTTGATCATGATGATCACATGTTTAAGTCTCATTTTAAAGAATACAATTGGGAAGTAATATTTTACTGTCAATTGGTCCACACATATCGGTAATGATTGGCTGACTAGAGTTTGACATTACTGTCGTGAGACGGTGGTGACCAGTTGATCCCCATAGGTCATACCTAAAGGGTAAAACTCTTAATTGATCATTTAATTGATCGTATGACGATACGGATCAATTAAATTACTTAAAATTGACGGACGATTTTGGAAGTAATATTTACGTGTCTCATTGTAATTTGATTAAATGAGATACGGTCTAAGTAATCGAATTGTTTTATTGCTTAGATGAAATTATTGTTTAAGGAAACAATTACATTTGAATGAATAAATTATTACAAGATGTTGTGATTTATAATTGGTAAAATATTTTGGTACAAGTAATTATGAATTACTAAGTCAATTTTGTATATGACGTATTTTTATTAATACGTTGATTTTTAATATGTTAAAAATACATAACAATTTTATGTGACATATGACATGTAACATATGACAAATTGAAAATTAGACAAAGATAAAATGGAGTCCATTTTATCCATCTTAACCGAAATAATGGGGTATTAGGAAAATATATTATGTTTATTAAGTGAGTGGTAAGCATAATGATTTACCTAAGAACTAGCCATGCAAACCTAGTGGTCATTGTGAAGAACACTTTGTTCATGCATTGGGCATCAAAACTCCACCCCTTCCACCCGGTTTTGTGATAAGAAAAACCATGGGTTTTTCTTATTACTTTACCTAATATACACTATCAAATAATCAAGTGTAATTCATTCATTCATCTAAAAAATAAGAATTTTAGAAAGATAAAATCTTTCTTCTCCTCCCTCTCTCTAAACCGAAATAATAGAGAGATCAAACAAGTTTTTGGGTCAATTTTTACTCAAAATTAATATTGTTCTAGTAATAATAATATTAATTTTATTAAGTTGTTATCTTGGGTATAAAACCTTGGGAGGGATTCTCTTCTTGAATCCGTGTTCATCCAATTAAGGAGAGCTCAAGAACAAGAGAGTAGGAGAACTCTCTTGTGCCCATATAAACCGAAATCCTCAATGTAAGAATGAAGATTTCTTCCTTATTTTACTTATAGTTTGCATGCATAAGATCACCTTTTAATTTTATGACTAAATTAAAATCATAACATTATGAATATGTTTAGTAAAAGAGATATAGATTTCTAACAAGCGGTATCAAGAGCCTTGGTTGTTTGCATGCAAATCGGTTATAGTTTTTCCGAGTTATACGATTAACATATAAAACTTGTAAATTTGTGTTATTATGATATATCACGAAATAACTTTATGCATGTTAAAGTTTCTGGTCCTAAAATGTTTTTAGGATATTTTGGTTAATTTATGGATTTTTATTGTTCATCTTATATAATAATGGCATTAAAAATATGATTTTATGATTAAAATGTCATTTTCGGACTAAAATTAGCTAAACTTCGAGTTTTCCAGCGATTTTTCGATATGTTATCACATGTTTTATTTTTAGATGACCTGTAAATATTCATAATTTTTGGAGTTCTTATGCTCGAAATATGGATTTTTCATGATAAACATCGAATTTAAATGAAAAATAGGTTAATATGAGATAAATTTCGAATCTGGTCATAGAAATTTAATATGTTGTCACATGCAATTGTACAAGATGTGTGTAAAATAATAGGCTATAATGAAGTCATTATGCATGATTTATGAATTTTTGATGAAAAATAGCATAAATAGTGACTTATTTAGTGAATAATTGCTAAAACACATTTCATGGCAAAGGAAAAACGTCACATATTGCATTTTATTATCTTTTTCAGATCTAAAATTGAAAAGTTGATGAATATAATTTTTCTCATGTTTTTATGATTTTTATTGATAAATCCGATTAACCGCAACATAGTTTTTCCGAAAATTTCACGAAATTTTTAACCTAAGTTTTTGAACATTATGAGTGTCATGGTATTTTTCCAGAATGTTCATAAGTTTAAATTTTGAATTTTGAATTTATTTGCAATTTTTGTGATTTATTTGAAGTTTATAGCCTTTTTATTGTATTTTTAGGTCCATTAATGAACAATTTTAAGAAATATGAGTTAATTATAGTCAAATAGTTAGTGGAGACTAATTTTGAGTCCTAAGAGGTTAGGGTAATTAACTTGTGCATAAATATGAATTTATGTAATTTTTGTGATTATAAAACGTTGAATCACGCAAATCCGTAAAAACCGTGTAATATACGATATTGGCTCCTTAAAGGCGATTTAGCATAAAATTGGGCATGTTCATACATATTATAATGCTGCATTTTATTTATGATTGTCATAATTTTATTTTATGTAATTTTTGAATTATGTATTTTTTACTTAGTATGGCCTTAGTTTTAATTGGTATTACCCGAAATGTATGGGAATATCGATTCGGTTGTAATTTATTGTGATCTCGTATCACCGTTTTGTAATTTAATAGATTTGTTTTAGTTTAATTACATATGTATAATAGGAAATTATGTAATTTGTTTTGTAATTTATTTATTTATTCCGGAGTTCCATGAAGACGGTGTCATTCAAGAAGGCGATACATAAAGACGGTGTTACCTCGAGATGCGTGCCACAACCGAAGTTCAAGGGACCAATGGAGTTGGTTTCCGAATATGTAATAGTTAATTAGATTTTATATTTTAGGAAGGCCATACTAGGATTTATTTTATGTTTTGCATTTTATTTATATGTTGCATGCATCGCTAAATCGCCATAATTAAAACATGCATTGTCATATTAATTGAGTTTATCGACCGTGTCAATTAGAATTATCGTAGTTCACCGCTTTAGTTCACTTAAAACGTGATAGATAATAAATTGACATGACCTCTCGTGATACCCGTCGTTGTGAGTATCAAAAATAATATTTATAATTCCTATTAAAACTAACCTAGGCTAGTGGTAACAGGGTCGAACCACAAGGAGGCAAATGTAATTAAAAGTTATCTAAATTTAGTCTAAGGTAGCAAGTGTGGGGGTTGATTTGATTAGGTCTATAGCTAATAACAATAAAAATTAAACTAAAGAAATATACTAAATCAAATATAAAGAAGGGTACTAGGATGGTCGGTTCATTATAGTTTTCAGCGACAAACTAAACGGTCTAAATCAAACACATGAGGCGGGAAAACAAGAGGTCCTCTCGGTCCACTCTCAACAGATAGCATCTTTCGATCTCGCTATAAGTCCCTAATATCACTAATACTGACTCTCGTCCTGAAAAGTGACTAATAATCTAAACTTTACCTATCTTTCGATCTCAGCATAGTTTAGTCATTTTAATTGGTGATCTAACAACCTTCCCTATCTTTCGATCTAATGGGTCAGTCAAATATTAAGCATTCAACTAGTCGCATGCATTCGATTCGTCAAATACAACATTTAAATCAATTAAAACGAAGGTAAACCTCACGTGGTCAGTCGATCGACCATGTATGGCAGTCGATCGACTGACACGCGATTTCAGGCCATGATAATTCTAATGCCGCCTACACTATAATTCCCCTACATCCTAGCACGAATAAATTAGCTACTTATACTAAGAATGATAACAACAATAAGATTGACTATTAAATCTACTGAATTCATGATTAATACGGAAAGATAAATAAATAGCATAAAACGATAAAATTGGCTTTGAATCTAACTAGCAATTTCTATACTATCAACGCAATAAAGATGAACTGAAATAGAACGGAAAAAATACCGAAATTGCAGAGGAATTGTAACGGAATGATTAGAAGTACGAACGAAAATCCGATGCAAACCAATATTCCAAACCCTAATTATTGTCTAAAGAACTGTATGCTAAACTTGAAATAAAAATCGGATCCCTATACTGATGTTCTAGGTTACGTTATATAGCAAACCAACGTAACTTTTATTTCCAAAACCTAAATACAATGGGCTTCAAGTTTCCCGATCTTTTAATTCTCGTCTGAAGTAGCGTCTTGGTCGATCGACTGCTGGGACCGGTCGATCGACTGGGACACAGTGTACAGTAGCTTCTGGATCCCGTGGGTTGGTCGATCGACTAAGGGTACTGGCCGATCGACTGCTTTAGCTGGTACTTGACTTCTATAGTCTCGTGGATTTGTCTTTTGGGCCTTGAAATGCGCACCAAGCTCGTTCCTTAAGTGAATACTTCTCGTCAAATGCAATGCAGGATACTCGGGGATGGATTTAGCTCAATTTCTGTTGAATTCTTCACATTTCTGCAATAATGTACAAAAACACGAAAGTAGACGGAAATAGGGGAAATGGTAGCTTAAACTACACAAATGAGCTCTGAAATGCGTGTAAAATGAGGTATAAAACATCATATAATTGACACGCATCAAACTTCCCCAAACCAAACCCTTGCTTGTCCCCAAGCAAGAACTAGACTCGATCTAATAACCTAATGGAACGAGTTCAATCTCAGAGCGAATTACAACATGTAAATCCTAAACCATTTTAATGCAACAACCAACAATCAATTAGTAATGTGAATCATGCAAACGAGTTATGAAGTCGTTAAAAACTGCTGAACCGTCAACTATAGAGACTTATCAAATTGGACTGTCGCGGGTCGCTCATATCACACATAAGCACAGGTGAATATATAAGAGGATAGAAAGAATTCATTTTGTAAAGACTCTCACCTAACTACGACCTATAAGAACATGCCTGCAATCTAATATGAAAGTAATCTCTATGACCGTACATATGCATTCCAACCAACAAAAGGCCATGACACATGCCGAGGTATATATGTGGATACGTGAGGTATGGGTAAGAAGGGGCGAAACATTTATGGGAAAGTGGAGGTACAGGTGATCAAGCTAGTACCAAAACGGAACCATATGGCAACATCCTTCTTCTTGCTCATAATCAAACGAAACGGCTATAGCAAGCACAAATCTCACAATCTCCAGTATAAAAGTAATCAACTAACTCCCCATAAGATACTAACGAAACATGGGAGCAAAAATCGCCATAAGATAAGGATTTTGAATTATGCGAATTGATTTCCTTCTTTTCTTTCAAATCTCAGTCGATCGACCAGAATTGACAGAACTCTTTTTTTTTTCTTTTTTCGAATCATTTTTTTTCTTTTTGTTTCTTTTTCTTTCCTTCTAACTTCTTTTTCTTTCCTTCCTTTCATCTTCCCAACAAATCATATGCCCCCAAAAACGAGTAACAATCCCAAAAAAAAAAACTAAACTACTAGCTTGACAAAGGCAGGCTAAATGTAGGATGTAGTAAATAGGACAAAAAGGATATTTTTGGCAGTGTGGAGCTTATGGGCAAAATGAAGAAAGGGGAAAACCTCTACCACATGTGTCAACAAACCACAAACCGAATGCATACAGGTATTAAGCAGATTAAGTTCATATTTACGCACATTTATGTAACATGTCTCACAAGGAGTACTACTCACATTCCTAGATAAACTGGTCATAGATGTCACCAGTTATAGGCTCTAAATCTCAGAAAATATGATGTAGCTTGCCAAAATTCTAAGTCAAGTCTCAAGCTCAGCAAATAATTAACGAAAACTCGTAGATATGCACTTATACGATTCTACTAATAACATGTCAATTAGCAAGGCCTAGGCATAAACAGGTGAAATTGCAAAATCATCATTGATATACTACCGTTCCGACTCGACCTATATGCTAAAGTAAACATACATTTTTTTGAATTTTTGAAATTTTTTAATTTTTGGAATTTTGTATATATGAGAAATGATATAAGCAATGCATAACAAAATGAAAACGTGAATGCAAGCAAATGATATGCGACGCAAAACCCTTCCGCAAACCAAATCGCACAATGTCTCCATTGTGCAAAATCATGTAATGAAGAAAAGAGAAACGGGAATTTGCGATAAAATAAAGAAATAAGACATGAAGTGGAAATCGGGAACTCACAAGACTTTAAGCGCAGAAAAAGGAAACCTCCCCAAACCAGCGTGAGCTAGGAGGTTTCAGTAGCCAGCAGTACTACTAATAAGTACCTGAAAGACAAACAAATACCACGCATAAAATCGAGAAAGCAATAATGAATCGATATTTTGTGCATAATGGAGAAAAATAGAAGAAATAGATAATGACGGAAGATAATGGTGGAGTAGAGAACTCCCTCAATTCCGCAAATCGACCAAACACAGCAGGGGAGAGGTCGTGAACAGGTACAGCAGTGCAGGGCGGTCGATCGACCATATAAGGCAGTCGATCGACTAGAGTGAACAGGAACAGAAGCTCCTGGAACTGTGCAGCCAGTCGATCGACCATAAGGGCCAGTCGATCGAATGAAAATACTGCTGTAACTTCTTATTTCTTCATATTTGCTCAATAACTTGAGCTAATGAGGTCTAAGAACCTGCAAGTGCACAATAATACGCGCCCAAAATTGCGCAAAACCCAAAGTAAAGTCTAAAGTGCTTAAAAATCCTAAGCAACAAAAATAAATGCGAAGTCTCGCGCACACAAAAGCAATAAACAAAAAAGTTTAACAGCAATAAAATGTTTGTAAGGCATGTGATCAACTAATAGTTGATCAAGAACGGCCACGGTATGGCCCACTTCGTCGGCTTCTGGCTACAAGAGGTAGCCTCAACGGTGCTCATCTTCCCAGCTGCACCTTTCTCAACTTCAGCATCCGTAGAGCTTGACGGATCAACAGCTTTGTCATCTCCCCAATCAATGACCTCTTCCGGCTCATCAAAATCCAAGTCGGACTGTCTCACTTTGGCTGGCTCATCTTCAAGCTCCTCATCAGTGCCATAACTCAGGCATCCAAGACCGCCTCTCGAAACGATTTGCTCCTGCACAGCTGGAGCAACCCGCGACTCTTCCTTCCCCAAACCAGCTCTTGCGATGTCTAAAACAACAGAATCTTCCTCCTTCTTGTTCCCAGTCTGGGGCGGAGGTGTTATAACAGGAACAGGAATAGAGACAGGCATATCAGGAAGCACAAAGTATGATTTCTTTTCAGAAACCGTATTACACGTGATGGCCACATGGGGTCCTTCTTCCTAGTTGTATGGGCGAAAACAATAGAATGCTTCCCACTTTGAAGGTCGGGGTCCCGTAACCAACATCAATGACTGCACCAGCAGTGTGCAGAAATGGCCTACCTAGAATGATAGGTATGTGGGCATCCTCAGGCATATCTAGGACTACAAAGTCTACAGGGAAGAAAAACTTCCCTATTTGCACAGGGATGTCTTATAGGACTCCTATAGGCTGTACCGCAGATCGGTCAGCCATCTGAACGGTCATGTTCGTAACTGCAAACCTATTCAATTTTAACTTTCTAGTAAGACTCAAGGGCATGACGCTAATACTAGCTCCTAGGTCACATAATGCCTTCTCAATAGAGAAGGTACCTATATTACAAGGAACGGAAAAGCTACCTGGGTCCTCTAGCTTATGGGGTGTAGTATGAGACAGATAAGAACATGACTTTTTAGTGAGTGCGACAGTATGCACTGTTTCAATTGACCTCTTCTTAGACAGTAATTGCTTCATGAACTTCATATAAGCGGGCACTTGATTCACTAATTCAAGGAAAGGTACTTGTACGTTAAGACTACGAACAACATTTTCAAATTTATTGAAAGATACCTGTTCCTTTGTCGGCACTAATCTCTCGGGATAAGGGGCTGTAAGAAGTAACTTAGCCCTCTCCTCTAAGTCTCGCATGCCGGCATCCGTGGACTTAGGCTGGAAGTCCACTACCTTCTTTTTATTGAAGCTTGACCCCTCTTCAGACCGTCTCAAATATGAACCATTGATCGACATTGGGTCGTACTTCGGAATCGGGACGGACCCATCAGCACTCGGGTCTTGCCCCAATACTTTCGGAGTTATCGTACCCCGAAACAAATGGTCTCTCAAATTATTGGGCATTGGAGGACGAAATTTCTCAATATCAGCAGCGGCCTCAGTCGATCGACCACCTTGCTCAGTCGATCGACTGAGGTCTACAGTTCCAGAAGCTCATGTAACCCGCACTTCAGTCGATCGACCGCGTACATCAGTCGATCGACTGATATACCTGGTAGACGCCTTGTTCTTGCTATTTTTCGTTACAGCTTTCTTTTGACTCGGTTCCGCCTCGTTCTTTTCAGGGGCATCCTCGACCATAGCAGGCCCCTCCAGGGTAAACCCACTCCTCAAAGTAATGGCATTTAGGGTCTCTTTCTGGTCAGTTTGAGTCGGTAAGTGTCCCGGAGCTCGAGTGGTACTCTTGCTAGCCAATTGAGCAATTTGGCTTTCTAAAAGTTTCATTCCGGCCTCTCTAGCTTGGGACTCCTTTTGCAACATATTCTTCAACTCAGCAAAGTCAGAATTTTGAGATTGTTGCTGCTGCGGCACATAGGGAGGTTTTTGATATTGTTGTTGCTTATGATGAGGGGGCACATAGGCTTGCTGCTGCTGCTGCGGAGGTGGAGTTGGATTTAGGACATTCTGGCTACTCCACCTCAAGTTGGGATGAACATTAGGCTCATAGCAGGTGTTTGTCTGCCTATAATGTTGAAAGGCAGCGCAAGACTCAAAGGGACTAGGACAATTTTCTGAAACATGTCCCTCAGCTCCACATCTTCTACAGACGAAAGGACCGTCTGAAACAGCATTCACTTGGTAAATACCTCCTTTTGAAGCTCCTCCCAGTTCATACTTGTCAAATCTCGCAGTGAGAGCTTCAAGTGCAGCTACAGAAGGAGATTCAGCACTCCTCCTTTAATTCCCCCTGGAATTCCCATACTCAGCTTTATGGGTGGCTAAGTCATCAATGATCTTCCACCCCTTAGTCTCTCCCATATTCTCAGCAAATCGGCCATTGGCTGCAGCATCCAAAATAGCCCTCTGATCGTCATACAGCCCGTTATAGAACTGATTGCAAAGACTCCATTTTTCGAAACCATGGTGCGGTATGGTTCGCACCAACTTCTTGAAACGGACCCATGCTTCATGAAAATTCTCATCCGGCCCTTGTTTAAAGCTCGTGATCTGAGCTCTAATGGCATTAGTCTTCGAGGCAGAGAAGTACTTCTTGTAAAATGCCAGGGCTAAGGAATTCCAGTCGGTGATCCCATGAGCGGCTCGGTCCAGATCTCTTACCACTCCCTTGCAAAGCATCACGGGTGAGAATATAAACATAGTCTCCTTTATCTGGTCCTGGGTCACACCGGTCGGTGGGGGTATAGAGTAGCAGTAATCGATAAATATCTCCATATGCTTGGCTGCATCTTCATTTGCAGCTCCCCCGAACTGGTTCCTCTCAACTAAGTTGATATAGGAAGGCTTCGGTTCAAATTTCCTATCAGCTCCAGGTAATTCGAACCCCTTGTAAAGATTTTCAGCTGTCGGCTCAGAATGACTTGCTATAGTTGCTTCTTCAGCCATGACTGGAATTTCTGGAGAAGTGACTGTCTCAGCAGAAGAAGTAGAAGCAGGAGATGTAGGTGGATCTTCATCGAACAGTGCGTTCTCGTAGTAACTTGACAGAGTACTCAGCTCTTCCTCTGTCGGTAATACCCTTGATGATCGTCTCAACTCACGCAAGGATTTCTCAATCTCAGGATTGAATGGTACTAGTTCACCACCCTGTGACCTGCGCATAAGAAGAAACTACAAAAAGAATATAAGAAAAGTTTAAGGAACGGATGTCCCTTAAACTAAGAAACAGACTGAAAGAAAACAACTAAAAATTAGAACAATAGCCTCCCCGGCAACGGCGCCAAAATTTGATACCCGTCGTTGTGAGTACCAAAAATAATATTTATAATTCCTATTAAAACTAACCTAGGCTAGTGGTAACAGGGTCGAACCACAAGGAGGCGAATGTAATTAAAAGTTGTCTAAATTTAGTCTAAGGTAGCAAGTGTGGGGGTTGATTTGATTTGGTCTATAGCTAATAACAATAAAAATTAAACTAAAGAAATATACTAAATCAAATATAAAGAAGGGTACTAGGATGGTTGGTTCATTATAGTTTCGGCAGCAACAAACTAAGACGGTCTAAATCAAACACATGAGGCGGGAAAACAAGAGGTCCTCTCGGTCCACTCTCAACAGATAGCATCTTTCGATCTCGCTATAAGTCCCTAATATCACTAATACTGACTCTCGTCCTGAAAAGTGACTAATAGTCTAAACTTTACCTATCTTTCGATCTCAGCATAGTTTAGTCATTTTAATTGGTGATCTAACAACCTTCCCTATCTTTCGATCTAATGGGTCAGTCAAATATTAAGCATTCAACTAGTCGCATGCATTCGATTCGTCAAATACAATATTTAAATCAATTAAAACGAAGGTAAACCTCACGTGGTCAGTCGATCGACCATGTATGGCAGTCGATCGACTGACACGCGATTTCAGGCCATGATAATTCTAATGCCGCCTACACTATAATTCCCCTACATCCTAGCACGAATAAATTAGCTACTCATACTAAGAATGATAACAACAATAAGATTGACTATTAAATCTACTGAATTCATGATTAATACGGAAAGATAAATAAATAGCATAAAACGATAAAATTGGCTTTGAATCTAACTAGCAATTTCTATACTATCAATGCAATAAAGATGAACTGAAATAGAACGGAAAGAATACCGAAATTGCAGAGGAATTATAACGGAATGATTAGAAGTACGAACGAAAATCCGATGCAAACCAATATTCCAAACCCTAATTATTGTCTAAAGAACTGTATGCTAAACTTGAAATAAAAATCGGATCCCTATACTGATGTTCTAGGTTACGTTATATAGCAAACCAACGTAACTTTTATTTCCAAAACCTAAATACAATGGGCTTCAAGTTTCCCGATCTTTTAATTCTCGTCTGAAGTAGCGTCTTGGTCGATCGACTGCTGGGACCGGTCGATCGACTGGGCCACAGTGTACAGTAGCTTCTGGATCCCGTGGGTTGGTCGATCGACAAAGGGTACTGGCCGATCGACTGCTTTAGCTGGTACTTGACTTCTATAGTCTCGTGGATTTGTCTTTTGAGCTTTGAAATGCGCACCAAGCTCGTTCCTTAAGTGAATACTTCTCGTCAAATGCAATGCAGGATACTCGGGGACGGATTTAGCTCAATTTCCGTTGAATTCTTCACATTTCTGCAATAATGTACAAAAACACGAAAGTAGACGGAAATAGGGGAAATGGTAGCTTAAACTACACAAATGAGCTCTGAAATGCGTGTAAAATGAGGTATAAAACATCATATAAATGACACGCATCATCTCGCTAAAATAATCAATTGAGACATAGCCTTACCAAATGTAGAAACCATGAAAACCTATTTCGTGAGGGAGTGCACTCGGCTTTACCGGGGTACAAACCTTGTTACGTAGGGGAAGTGGGTGATAAATCTCTACCCACCGAATTTATAAAGATGAGGGTTGTTTTCGGCTTTACCGATGCCCAAGTTGATGTAAGTTTGGATCATGGACACATTTATTCGAAATTTGGGTTGAACTCAACGAAAGTATTCTCGACGGTTGCCGGATGTGTTTCGGGCTAAAGATAAATTTTAATGTAAATTTATCGACCAAGAGTTCTAAAAGTAGAATCGATTAAAAGGTTAATCCACCGAGTTATATTGAAAATGGTTGTTTTTCGGCTTTACCGATGCCTAAATTAATATGAATTTGGGTCTTGGAATCATTTATCAAGTTGGGTAGAGGTCACTAGATAAATGCAATAAAACTTGTTTAAACTTATTTTACGAGTATTATTATATTGAAAAAATGACATATGTTTTATTCCTTCCATATTTTGTTTTGTAGACCGCTATTATTGTTGGGAAATGTGTCCTCAACAATAGTGCGATCACATGATTTAAAATATCATTATTAAATCTCATTTTGAAGAATACAATTGGGAAGTAATTGTGTTACTGTCAACTGGTCAACATATATCGGTAATGATTGGCTGACTAGAGTTTGACATTACTGTCGTGTGACGGTGGTGATCGATTGACCCCCTAGGTCATACCTAAAGGGCAATACACTTAATTGATTATTTAATTGATCGTATAATGTTGCGAGTTAATTAAATTACTTGAAAATTGACGGACGATTTTGGAAGTAAAATTTACGTATCATATTGAAATGTGATTAAATAAGATACGGTCTGAGTAATTGAATTGTATCATTACTCGGATGAAATAATTGTTTAATGTAACAATTAAATTGAATGAATTGTTATAAATACAATCAGTTGTGATTTATAAATCGGTGAAATATTTTGGCACAAGTAATTATGAAATTACTAAGTCGATTTTTGTATATGACGTATTTTTATTAATACGTTGATTTTTAATATGTTAAAAATACATAACTATTTATGTTACATGTGACATGTGACATATTGACAATTGACAAAAATAATATGGAATCCATATTATCTTAAGTGGACCGAAATATGGAGGGATTATGGTGATTAAATTATGTTTAATAATTTAAGTGGAAACAATATGATGACACCCTACACCTAGCCTTGCATACCTATTCTCTTGGTTAGAGAATCATGCCCATGCATAGGCTAACCAATCCCTCCCCCACCGGTTTTACCAAGAGCATTTAGGGAGTTTTTCTTCTCTAATTTATTCATTCATTCACTTGATTATTTTCTAGTGTTAGAAAGATAATTTTCCTCTCTACTTTTATGATAAATTAGAGAGATTATTTACTCAAAATCTCTTCTCCTCTACCCGGTTTTAGGAGCTAAAATACCAACTATTTTGGTTCAATTTTCTTAAGATTAATATTATACTAGTATTCATAATATTAATTAGATTAAGTGAAAGCCTTGGGTATAAAGCATAGGGAGAGATCTTACACTTAGATCTTTGTTCTTCCATTGGAAAAGCTCAAGAACAAGAAGAGAAAGGTGATCTCTCTTGTGCCCTAATAGCCGAAATATACAATGTAAGGACATGATTTCTCCTCTATTTATATTGTTGTTTGCATGCATAAGATCCGTTTTAATTTTATGACAAATTATTTAGACATATAAGAGTATGTTAACATGTATATGAATCTACATTTCCTTCAATTGGTATCAGAGCCACGGTTGTTTGCATGCAAATTGGTTAAAAGTTTTTCCGAGTTATATGAATAACAAAATAAAACTTGTAAAATTTGTGTTATTATGATATATCACGAAATTATTACATGCATGTTAATATTTCTGGTCCTAAAATGTTTTAGGATATTTTGGTTAATTTTTCGGATTTTTATTGTTCATAATTTACAATAATGGCATTTAAATGTGATTTTATGAATAAAATGTCATTTTTGGTCGAAAATTAGCTATACTTCGAATTTTAAGTTGATCTTTGGATATGTTATCACATATATTATTTTGAGATAACCTGTAATTTTTCATAATTTTTGCACTTGTTATGCTCGAAAAATGAATTTTTCATTATTAAATATGAATTTAAGAGAAAAATAGGTTAATATGAGTTAAATTTCGAATCTGGTCATAGAAAATTAATATGTTGTCACATGCAATTTTACAAAATGTGTGTAAAATAATTGGCTATAAAGAAGTCTTTTAGCATGATTTATGAATTTTTGAAGAAAAATTAGCATAAATAGTGACATTATTAGTGCAAAATTAATAAAACATAATCTATGACTTAGGAAAAACGTATAATGTTGCATTTTATTATATTTTTCAGATCTAAAATTGAAAAGTTAGTGAAAATAATTTTTCCATGTTTTTATGATTATTTTATTATAAATCGATAAACCGCAACATTGTTTTTCCGGAAAAATTTCGAAATTTTTAACCTAAGATTTTGAACATTATGAGTGTCATGGAATTTTTTCCAGAATGTTCATGAATTTAAATTTCAAATTTTGAATTTATTTGAAATTTTTGGATTTATTTGAAGTTTAATAGCTTATTTTTGTAATTTTGGTCCATTTATGAACAATTTTGTAAATAAAAGTTAATTATGGTCAAAATTATTAGTGAAAACTATATTTTGAGTCCTGAGAGGTTAGGGTAATTAACTTATGCATAAATATGAGTTTATGTATTTTTGTGATTATAAAATGTTGAAATCACGCAAATCCGTAAAAACCGAGTAATATATGATATTGGCTAATTAAAGGCGATTTAGCATAAAAATTGAGCATGTTCATACATATTATAATGCTGCATTTTTCTTTATGATTGTCATAATTTTAATTTATGTAATTTTGAATTATGTAATTTTACTTAGTATGGCCTTAGATTTTAATTGGTATTTCCCGAAATGTATGGGAATATCGATTCGGTTGTAATTTTTATTGTGATCTCGTATCACCGTTTTGTAATTTAATATATTTATTTTATTTTAGTTACAAATGTATAATAGGAAATTATGTAATTTATTATGTAATTTTATTCATTAGGAGTTCCAAAAGACGGATTTCTTCAAGAATGGCGATACATAAAGACGGTGTTACCTCGAGATGTGTGCCACAACCGAAGTTCAAGGGACCAATGGAGTTGGTTTCCGAATATGTAATAGATTAATAGTTTTTCTATTTTAGGAAAGGCCATACTAGGATTTATTTATCTTTATGCTTGCATTTTATTTTATGTCACATGCATCGCTAAATCGCCATAACTAAACATGCATTGTCTTATTTTATCGAGTTTATCGACCGTGTCAAATATAATTATCGTAGTTCACCGCTTTAGTTCACTTAAAACGTGATAGATAATAATTTGACATGACCTCTCGCTAAAACTATCAATTGAGACATAGCCTTACCAAATAGTAGAAACCATGAAAACCTATTTCGCGAGGGAGTGCGCTCGGCCCCCACCGGGTACAAACCTTGTTACGTAGGGGAAGTGGGTGATGAATGTTAATCCACCGAATTCATGTTGATGAGGGATGTATCGGCCCCACCGTGCCCAAGTTAATGTGGATTTGGATCATGGACACATTTATTCGAAATTTGGATTGAACTCAACAAAAGTATTTGATAAGGGATGTATCGGCCCCACCGTGCCCTTGTCGATGTGTTTTGGGCTATAGATAATTGTTAAAGTAATATTATCGACCAAGAGTTCTAAAAGTAGAATCGATTAAACGTTAATCCACCGAGTTATATTGATAAAGGATGTATCGGCCCCACCGTGCCTAAGTCGATATGAATTTGGGTCTTGGAATCATTTATTATAGTTGGGTAGAGGTCACTATATAAATGTTCATATCTTGTTAAATTTGCAAGTATGATTTAAAAGGACAAATGTTAATATTTCCTTTCCTCCATATTTGTAGTGCATTACAATGAATCCAACAAATGCTACCGCACCAATTACTATTGAGTCATATCACCATGTTCTTGACGACGTATGCTCCAACAATAATTTCGATACAACTAGAGAACTTCATTTCGGGATAGGTTCGGATGGAAACCTAAATTTCATCACTTCTTCTAAACCACCCACTACTACTAGACCTCGTGTGAGTCCGTCTCAGGAAGACTACCTCATACGATCTATAGGGTCTTTGTCTCTGGAAGATAAAGATGCCAAAGCTAGTGGGAGCTCTAGCAATCAAGTTCTTGCTTCAAAGGGCAAGAGGTTCAAGAAGAAAGCAAAGAAAGTCAAAAACTTCAAGCAAGTTAATGATGAGTGCCATTATTGCTATGGCATGGGACATTGGCTTAGGAATTGCCCTATGTATTTGCGAAATATAAGGGAAGGACTCATTACTCCAAAAGGTACAATTCCTAAAGAAATTTATGTTATTGATATAAATTATACTTCCACTACGACATGGGTACTAGATACCGGTTGTGGTTCTCACCTTTGTAATCATTTACGGGGTTTAAGAGATGTGGAGAGGCTTAGCAAGGGAGATGTGGATCTTCGACTTGGAAATGGAGCTCGGGTAGCGGCCGAATCCAAAGGAACTTATGTTCTAGCTTTGCCAAACGGTTTTGAGTTGTATTTGCATAATTGTTTTTATGTTCCTACGCTCTCTAAAAATATTATCTCAATCGCCATGCTAGACATGGTCGGTTTTTGTTTTGTCATTAAGAACAATCGTTGCTCTATTTCTAGGAATGATTTGGTTATTGGCCAAGCTTCTTCCATAAATGGCATTTACATTTTAGAGACCTCAAAACCGACTAATGATATTTATAACATTCAATCAAAGAAACTCAAAACAAGTGACCCAAGTGAAGCGTTCATTTGGCATTGTCGATTAGGTCACATAAACGAGAATCGCATCAAAAGATTAATTTCTACTAATGTGATTACACCATTTGATTATCAATCATTTGGTACATGCGAATATTGCCTACTTGGCAAAATGACTCGTAATCCTTTTAGCGGTAAAGGGACACGAGCTAGTGAGCTATTAGGACTCATACACACCGATGTATGCGGACCAATGAGTATCACCGCTCGTGGTAATTATGACTACTTTATAACCTTCACCGATGACTTAAGTAGATATGGGTATATCTATTTAATGAAACATAAGAGTGAAGCATTTGAGAAATTCAAGGAATTCCAAAACAAAGTAGAGAACCAATTGAACAAAAGGATTAAGGCACTACGATCCGATCGTGGTGGTGAATACCTTAGCCTTGAATTTGATTCACACTTGAAAAGTCGTGGTATTATATCACAACTTTCTCCACCAGGAACACCTCAACTTAATGGTGTTGCCGAAAGGAGAAATCGAACCTTACTAGATATGGTTCGATCCATGATGAGTCAAACCGAGTTACCGAACTCGTTTTGGGGATTTGCGATACAAACCGCAATTCGATCTTTGAATAATAGTCCCACAAAGTCCACCGAAAAGACTCCATGTGAGATGTGGACGGGTAAGATCCCAAATATATCCTATATGAAGATTTGGGGATGTGATGCTTACGTCAAAACTAAGAACGACAACAAGCTAGCCCCAAGATCCGAAAAATGCATCTTTGTAGGTTATCCCTCGACCTCTCGAGGGTATTACTTCTACAAACCTCAAGATCATAAAGTGTTTGTGTCTTGCGAGGCTGTCTTCTTAGAAAGAGAATTTATTTCTAAAAGACAGAGTGGGAGAAATTTTGAACTTGATGAAGTTCAAGAGCCACAAACCGAGATAGAGACGCAAGAAGATGTTCCTTCGTCGTCTAACGCGGTTGTACCTCCTCCACTAAGAAGGACGGGCCGAGTAATTCGCCATCCCGATCGATATGTGGGACTTATCGAAGAAGATGGAACACTCGATGTGTTACTTATGGAAAGTGACGAGCCCGCCACCTACAAGGCCGCAATCTCTAGTCCTAATTCCACCTTATGGCTTGAAGCCATGAAATCCGAAATGGATTCTATGCTTGAAAACCAAGTTTGGGACTTGGTAGATTTGCCTAAAGGGGCAAGACCTCTCCAATGCAAATGGATATTCAAGGTCAAAAATGGCATAGAAGGACATGACGATGTCTACAAAGCTAGGCTAGTGGCAAAAGGATTTACCCAAGTCCAAGGTCTCCATTATGATGAGACCTTCGCCCCGTAGCCATGCTAAGATCCATACGGATTTTGTTAGCGATCGCCGCATTTCATGATTATGAAATTTGGCAAATGGATGTCAAAACCGCTTTTCTAAATGGGCATTTAGAAGAGGAGGTGTACATGATACAACCGAAGGTTTTGTTGATTCTAAAAATCCTAACAAAGTGTGCAAGCTTAAGAGATCCATTTATGGTCTTAAGCAAGCATCTAGAAGTTGGAATCATCGATTCAATCATGTTATAAAAGAAAATGGTTTCACTCGAAATGTTGAGGAACCATGTTTATACATGAAATTCAGTGGGAGCAATGTTGTGTTCCTAATCTTGTATGTCGATGACATACTACTCATTGGAAATGATATTCCAATGTTGTCTTCTGTTAAGAAGTGGTTAGGTAACCACTTCCAAATGAAGGATTTAGGAGAGGCACAACGCATATTAGGTATCCGGATCTATAGAGATAGACCCAAGAGGATATTGGCACTAAGTCAAGAGTCTTATGTTGATAAGATTCTTTGACGATTCAGCATGGACAAATCCAAAAGGGGTTTGGTACCTATGGTAACCGGAACGATATTGAGCAGGACTCAATGTCCCTCCGAACCCCATGATGTTGAACGCATGAAGTTGATCCCTTACGCTTCGCATTTGTTGGATCAATCATGTATGCCATGATATGCACACGTCCCGATGTCTCGTATGCCTTGAGTATGACGAGTAGATATCAAGGAAATCCAGGAGAGAGTCACTGGATTGCTGTCAAGAACATCCTTAAGTACTTGAGAAGAACTAAGGACTCTATTCTTGTGTTTGGAGGAGACACTGAGTTGCGTGTTACAGGATACACATACTCAAGTTTTCAAACAGATAGAGATGACATGAAATCACAAGCTGGTTTTGTTTTCATGCTCAATGGTGGTGCCGTAAATTTGGAGAAGCTTCAAGGAAGTCAGAATCGGATTCGACAACGGAGGTGAGTACATAGCAAAGCATCGAGAAGCTGCCAAGGAAGCTATGTGGATCAAGCAATTCACGGAAGGTCTAAAAGTAGTACCTACCGCCGATGATCCCATCACTCTCTATTGTGATAATAGTGGGACGATCTTCCAAGCTAAGGAGCCAAAGTCTAGTAATAGATCTAGACATGTACTTAGAAAGTATCATGTAATAAGAGATTTCATTGAAAGAAAGGAAATTGCGATTTGTAAGGTTGGGACGGATGACAACATAGCCGATCCGCTCACCAAGCCTTTATCGCAGGCTAAGCATGATGGGCATGTTGCGTCCATGGGACTTAAACGTGTACCAAATTTTTGTTAGATTTTGAAATGAAATAAAAGTGTTGTTTTTGTTCATGTTCATAATCGCATTTGTCTTTTATCCTTAATTTATACTTTGTTACATCCAAACGGGTTGTAGAGACAATTTAACCCCGTTAAAGTGAACATGGATTAACATTGTTTTGCCCATAGTTACTTATATGAGGTGACGTCTCGAAGTGACTAGAGTGTGAGGCGATTGATGGCAAGTTCAAGTGCCATACCGTCATGTGAGATGACTAGTCGATCACAGCGGCATGTTAGGAACATTCGCCGGGCCTTATGACCGCTTATAGAGTTCGGAAAATTTATATAGCCTGGTCGTGGCGAGAGCTACTATAGTATTCGAATGAGTCGATTCTTTTGACTAAAAGACTGTTCTCCTAAGATGGCACAGTTTGATTAACTTTGATTTGTGTTACTACGACCTTCGTAAATGGGGTCAAATGGGCATATTTTGGGTTATGATGGGCGTGGCTAGTCGAAGGGAATAAGTGCAATAGGAATTGTCCACCCCTTGTCGGGGTTATAACAATATCTCAGGGCCACTCGAGGAGTAATGAACTGGAAATGCGTGGCCACGCTCGGAAAGTATCTATGAGAGATAAGTCCGGTCAATCGGTTATTCTCGGATCGAGGAAACCACTCTCGATATGATCACTTGCAAGTACGACACGAAAGACACCTTGCATTGAGTGGGAGATAGTAATAGGACAAGAGAATTGGTGACGCACACTTGTCAAGGACAAGTGGGAGATTGTTGGGAAATGTGTCTTCAACAATAGTGCGATCACATGATTTAAAATATCATTATTAAATCTCATTTTGAAGAATACAATTGGGAAGTAATTGTATTTATTTTCATCAATGGTCAACATATATCGGTAATGATTGGTGACTAGAGTTTGACATTCTTTCGTCGTCGTGTGACGGTGGTGATCAGTTGACCCCTAGGTCATACCTAAAGGGCAATACACTTAATTGATTATTTAATTGATCGTATAATGTTGCGAGTTAATTAAATTACTTGAAAATTGACGGACGATTTTGGAAGTAAAATTTACGTATCATATTGAAATGTGATTAAATAAGATACGGTCTGAGTAATTGAATTGTATCATTACTCGGATGAAATAATTGTTTAATGTAACAATTAAATTGAATGAATTGTTATAAATACAATCAGTTGTGATTTATAAATCGGTGAAATATTTTGGCACAAGTAATTATGAAATTACTAAGTCGATTTTTGTATATGACGTATTTTTATTAATACGTTGATTTTTAATATGTTAAAAATACATAACTATTTATGTTACATGTGACATGTGACATATTGACAATTGACAAAAATAATATGGAATCCATATTATCTTAAGTGGACCGAAATATGGAGGGATTATGGTGATTAAATTATGTTTAATAATTTAAGTGGAAACAATATGATGACACCCTACACCTAGCCTTGCATACCTATTCTCTTGGTTAGAGAATCATGCCCATGCATAGGCTAACCAATCCCTCCCCCCACCGGTTTTACCAAGAGCATTTAGGGAGTTTTTCTTCTCTAATTTATTCATTCATTCACTTGATTATTTTCTAGTGTTAGAAAGATAATTTTCCTCTCTACTTTTATGATAAATTAGAGAGATTATTTACTCAAAATCTCTTCTCCTCTACCCGGTTTTAGGAGCTAAAATACCAACTATTTTGGTTCAATTTTCTTAAGATTAATATTATACTAGTATTCATAATATTAATTAGATTAAGTGAAAGCCTTGGGTATAAAGCATAGGGAGAGATCTTACACTTAGATCTTTGTTCTTCCATTGGAAAAGCTCAAGAACAAGAAGAGAAAGGTGATCTCTCTTGTGCCCTAATAGCCGAAATATACAATGTAAGGACATGATTTCTCCTCTATTTATATTGTTGTTTGCATGCATAAGATCCGTTTTAATTTTATGACAAATTATTTAGACATATAAGAGTATGTTAACATGTATATGAATCTACATTTCCTTCAATTATTTCTCATAACAAATGGCTACTCCAAACCCAAACGCCACACCTCTCGCTAATACTTCATGGCTCTGATCCTTCATGGATCGATGTAAACTTGAAAAGAATGGGTCAAATTTCTCCGATTGGGATGCCCAACTCAAATTAGCAGCCCAAGGTGACGACAAGCTTCGTCACCTCACCGAGGCCTCTCCACCCGAACCTAACATTAGGTCGATCGCCGCCACTAGGGAAGCATATGAGGCTTACCATAAAGAGTCCGCCGCAATGAAAAATGTGTTGATCTTTGCGGTGGAGGCGGATCTCCAAAGGAGAGCCTTTAAAATGGGCACCGCTAATGAAATCTACTCCAAGCTTGTGACAATGTTTTCACAAACTCCGCGGATCATCCAATATGAGGCGGCCGCGGCATTCTTCGATCTCGACTTCAAAGAGGGCCAAAAGGTTAGCCCTCATGTGCTCAAATTAATGGAGCTAGTCGAGACCTTGAAGATTCAAAAGGTTGAAATCCCCAAAGAACTCATTGTAGATAGGATTCTACACTCCTTATCCAAGGTCAAAGCATATGTTCAATTCCGGGTGAATTTTAACATGCAAGACAAGGACGTGTCTCTTGAAGAGTTGCACAAGCTACTTGTGCAAGCCGAAAGAGACATGGGGTTAAATGTCAACCCACCCAAGGATGTGCTTAACATTAGCACCAAAAGCAAGGGAAATTCAAGAAGAATGGGAAAAAGGGTAAGAAGCAAGCTCCCACTTTCACCAAAGCTAAGACTTATGAAGCTAGCACTTCCAAAATCAAGAAGGGTCCTCTTGATAAATGTCATTATTGTAATGGTGTTGGACATTGGAAAGGAACTTGTTCCAAATACCTTGGTGATATTAAGGCTGGAAAGATCACTCCAGTAGGTAAATGACTATCCTTTCTTTTATGTTTCTAATTCAACTATGGTATTGTGATACAAAGTTGTGATAATGTATCCCCTTTTTATTGTAAATAGGGCCTCCACCAAGCAAAGACAAGGGAAAAGAAAAGCAAGCTTGAGAAACCATCAAGAAGCTAGGAATAGCTTTCATGAAGCTTCGTTTTTTATTGTCTTATTTTAATTATGTTTCGGATTTTAGAACCTTTTGATTTCCGTGTTCGACATGGAAATGTATTTTGGATAATGGTGGCTTGGTTTGCAACCCAAGTCACCCGTTTTATCGTTTTATCCTTGTTCTAAAATTCGTCTTTACATGCTTGCTCGTAGAAACATATGATTATTCACTTAAAGTGATCTAATAGATAACTATAATGATGGGATTCATTATATGTCCACACCCTTAAGGTTTGTGTATGATCATTTATAAAGTGATATTGAGTTAATGAACTCTCTTAAAGGAATGTCAATCACCAAGTACGCTTACAAAAATCTAAAACAATTAGTCAACCTATGAGATAGTTCTCCTTATACTTCAAAAATCATTATTTGTGTCTCATATGCTATCTTTGAATCTCTAGTGTATTCATTCTAAAGATAGAGTGGGAGAAAAATGAGGATACAAAGAACACCAAGATAAATTTGTGTACTTGTGTAAATGAGATCTACGCATGGGAGAATGATTTGAATGAAGGTATACCTATTTATATGGTATACACGAATAGATGAGATCTATGGTCTCGAATAGATCTACATGACAAAGAGACCAAGTGAAGTAATCAAAAGAATATTTTCTCAAGATAACTACACGAGGAGACCAAAAGAAAGTTTTGGAAGAAAAATGATTAATGTAAAGTCTTAACAAGAGTTTTGACTAGTTTATGATAAATTTTGACCAATAATTTCAACATTGATTTTTACTTAAGAGCCTATATGAATCAAAGTTGTAAGGATTGATATAACGATATCTTCAATGGCTAAGTATTAACCACGCTAATGTCATTACTTAACCTCATTATAAAAATGAAATGGTTAAACCTCCTTCCGAAAAGGATATTTTGAAGGACGTGTATTAGATATTATTCATATTTAAATAATGACATTGTTTCACATCATTATAAAATGAATGAGTTGGAGATTAAAATCTCTTTCCATAAGGTTAAGATGAGACCTCTTCAAAATAGGTATTTTGAAAGGATATGATGGGAACATATATGGTTTTATCTTAAAAACTTGGCAAAGCAATATATATTTCAATTCTTAAAATGTTTCGATTGAGTAGTCAATTTCGAAACATGTGGAATTAAGTGGGAGTTTGGAAATTATCATGTGAAGACATGGAATTTAGTGGGAGCAATCATCTTGTAAAATTTATAACTCACTACTCATTGAGAATGACGAGCTAATACTTTCTTTCACAAAGAAGTATTTGAGTTTTCAATTCTGGATGAAAATGGACTATGATGAATCCAATTACATCAAGAGATGTTGGATAAGTATTGAGACATACACATTGAATCAACGAGAAACGTAGGTTATTCATGTAAATAAAAATGGAATTGCCATTAGCAGTCATGGTCGTTCCTTGAACCTAAGAATGGTTGATCTCATGATTATTAGTTACTAATGTTTCCGCCATTAGAATAATCATGCACATGTCCAAATAATGATTCATATGCATAAAAGCATGATGAATCGTTGGCGAGCCATACAAGAAACGTCATGAATTCTCGAGGAGAATTTGATGAGCGATTTCAGTGTTTGACAAGAAGACTCTATTGTGTGTCAAGAGGTTGCACATATTGCAGTTCGAACACATGTAAGGATTTATGAAAATCCTAAGCTTTTCAAGCTAAAAGGCGAAATAGGAAGTTTGGAAAGATACTTAGTTGAATAAGAAGTTACTCAAAACAAATCTTTCCTAATATGCTAGGACTTGTGAGAAGTGCTAGGCTAATCATCTTGACAATTGTTGCAAGATTCTACAAAACATATACCTAGTGCATTGTGTGTGGGTGGAGTACTTGATCAGTACAAGTTATATCATTCACCACAAATTCGTTTGTTATGTGATAATCGACAAAGAAGTTCTTTCAAGAAAAAGAGCTGAAACCGAGGTTGTGAACCTAGATGTGTACTTGGTAAGGTTCATGCTATGATAGATAACATGAACGTAAAGGAAAATGCGATAAAAAGAAGTTTAAACACATGGACACATGATATGTTAAACTTCTATTGAAATCAACAAGTGTTTACACACTTACGATATGCATCACAAGGTTGTAATATGGTATTGACTACCCGAGTGTGATGTCGACATTTGTCGTTTGAGTTATTATTAACTCACCTTATACTTTGTTACATCCAACGGGTTGTAGAGACAATTGAACCTTGTTAAAGTGAACACGGATTAACATTGTATTCGCCTATAGTTACTTATATGAGGTGACGTCTCGAAGTGACTAGAATGTGATGCGATTGATGGCAAGTTCAAGTGCCATGGAGTCATAGTGCCATGAAGTCATATGAGAATGACTAGTCGATCACATAGGCAGACTGTTAGGAACATTTTGTCGGGCCTTATGACCGCTTATAGAGTTCTGGCAAATTTATATAGCCTGGTCGTGGCGAGAGCTACTATAGTATTCTAATGAGTCGATTCTTTTGACTAAAGACTGTTCGCCTAAGATGGCACAGTTTCAGATTAACTTTGATTTGTGTTACTACGACCTTCGTAAATGGGGTCAAATGGGCATATTTTGGGTTATGATGGTTGTGGCTAGTCGAAGGGAATGAGTGCGATAGGAATTGTCCACCCCTAGTCAGGGTTATAACAATATCTCAGGGCCACTCGAGGAGTAATGAACTGGAAATGCGTGGCCACGCTCGGAAGATATCTATGATAGATAAATCCGGTCAATCAGTTATTCTCCAGATCGAGGAAACCACTCTCGATATGATCACTTGCAAGTACGACCTGAAAGACACCTTGCATTGAGTGGGAGATAGTAATAGGACAAGAGAATTGGTGACGCACACTTGTCGAGGACAAGTGGGAGATTGTTGGAATATGTGTCCTCCGACAATAATGCGATCACAACTGTTGATCATGATGATCACATGTTTAAGTCTCATTTTAAAGAATACAATTGGGAAGTAATATTTTACTGTCAATTGGTCCACACATATCGGTAATGATTGGCTGACTAGAGTTTGACATTACTGTCGTGAGACGGTGGTGACCAGTTGATCCCCATAGGTCATACCTAAAGGGTAAAACTCTTAATTGATCATTTAATTGATCGTATGACGATACGGGTCAATTAAATTACTTAAAATTGACGGACGATTTTGGAAGTAATATTTACGTGTCTCATTGTAATTTGATTAAATGAGATACGGTCTAAGTAATCAAATTGTTTTATTGCTTAGATGAAATTATTGTTTAAGGAAACAATTACATTTGAATGAATAAATTATTACAAGATGTTGTGATTTATAATTGGTAAAATATTTTGGTACAAGTAATTATGAATTACTAAGTCAATTTTGTATATGACGTATTTTTATTAATACGTTGATTTTTAATATGTTAAAAATACATAACAATTTTATGTGACATATGACATGTAACATATGACAAATTGAAAATTTGACAAAGATAAAATGGAGTCCATTTTATCCATGTTAACCGAAATAATGGGGTATTAGGAAAATATATTATGTTTATTAAGTGAGTGGTAAGCATAATGATTTACCTAAGAACTAGCCATGCAAACCTAGTGGTCATTGTGAAGAACACTTTGTTCATGCATTGGGCATCAAAACTCCACCCCTTTCCGGTTTTGTGATAAGAAAAACCATGGGTTTTTCTTATTACTTTACCTAATATACACTATCAAATAATCAAGTGTAATTCATTCATTCATCTAAAAAATAAGAATTTTAGAAAGATAAAATCTTCCTTCTCCTCCCTCTCTCTAAACCGAAATAATAGAGAGATCAAACAAGTTTTTGGGTCAATTTTTACTCAAAATTAATATTGTTCTAGTAATAATAATATTAATTTTATTAAGTTGTTATCTTGGGTATAAAACCTTGGGAGGGATTCTCTTCTTGAATCCTTGTTCATCCAATTAAGGAGTGCTCAAGAACAAGAGGGTAGGAGAACTCTCTTGTGCCCATATAAACCGAAATCCTCAATGTAAGAATGAAGATTTCTTCCTTATTTTACTTATAGTTTGCATGCATAAGATCACATTTTAATTTTATGACTAAATTAAAATCATAACATTATGAATATGTTGAGTAAAAGAGATATAGATTTCTAACATTAACCCGGTCGGTGAAAATCCTAGTTTATGCAATACTAATTAACTAACCCTGCAAAAGCTAATCAACTAGATTCAAACCAACAAACTGAACAACAACAAAGAGCAATTTAACTATCAATTCATCAATATAATCCCCTTCTAACAACCTAGATCCCCATTCTCCCTAGATAAGGGGTTTAGCTACATATAATAGAGGGAACAACAATAATAATTATAAAGGAAAACATAATTAAAAGCATAAAAGATGAACAAGCAATTGAATTATTAATAATTGAGGAAAGATTATAAATAATACCGTAATAATAATGAAAAACAAACTTAGAAGATCCGAACAATAACAATAAAACTAAACTAAGAGTATCTGAGAGTTTCTAGGGTAATATAAAGCGTAGCTAGGTAAAATAATGCGTCCAAATATCTTAGGGTACGAATTAAATATTTATAGTAAAACATAACCGACTTAAAGAAATTGCGGAAAATATGGAAACTAATGGTTCCTCGATCAAGCCTCTACGCACTCGATCGAGTACATGACTTCCACGATCGAGCCTCCTTATGCTTGATCGAGGATCTCCCCAGTTTCATCTCTTTTCTTCGTGTTGTCTTCTTAACTTTTCTTCCTTCATGCTTATGGATTCCCGTGCCATACTTCATGTATTCCTTCGTGTCTACTCGGCGATGCCCATTTCATTCTTTTGATCCTCAAATGCATCATTCCTGCAATAAACATCAAATAGCGGAAGTATCGACATTCTGACATAAAAATTATGTAAATAATATTAATTAGCACGAAAACTGTATCAAAAGTAATTAAGGGGAGGTAGAAATATGCATATAATTATGACTCATCAGAGTGTTCCGTCTATCATATTTCATCACATTCGATTGGTTGCTGATTCTGTTCAAAACTCAAAGGAGTCTCATCCGTTACCATATGGGATGTGGCTGTGACACCCTTAAATAACGCGATAAATTAACACCTAAAATCTACGGAAAAACTGGTAGGATATGTTTGTAATTGGTCCAACTATATAAAAACCTGTAATTTCAAAAAATTTTCTAAACCAATCACAACATTTCCAACATTCCCAAGAGGCGGGTGCCAAAACCTGCAATGCTAACTAACTAATTTACATGCTATAGCTAACGATAAGAAAATGTAATGATACAAACCCAAAATAGAAAAGGGAGACATATGTCCCTTCAAATTATATACAAAACCAAAAGTTAAAAGGTTTACTATAAGAATAGCCAAAACTAGGTCCAAGGTTCCTTATGCTCACTAGCTCGTCTGTGACCCCAACAAAGCATCAACAACCTGTCAATCGCATTTTATACAAACACGAAAGCCACAATTCAGTGGGGAGTAACTTCGAGTCCTCCCAGCCACGAATCGTCAAAATTAATGTAACATGTAGTAAACATGTAAACAAGATGATAATTAATCTAATTTCCAAGTATTATAACATATGAATACTAAATTGACCAAATTAAACTATCATGTGAAACATATAACAAATTGTAATCCAAACTTTATCAATTGTAACCGGCTTACATCTCACCTATTACAATTCATAAAGTCACCATACAAGAAAGGGCAATATATCAAAGACAGGTATAAGTTCTTAGCACGGTCAATAGTCACTCTGTAACTCGAGTCTATACCACGAGGTAGGGAAGGTAATCGAACCGGTATCTTGGCTCAGCGGTTAATATTAATAAAACATGGCCAAGACACAACACAACCCTAGCCTAAAATCTGCTTGAGACCTAGACATGCGGATACACACCACCGCACCCAAGACCCACAATTTTTCTAAAACAAAGTGAGTACCCTAAGGAGTCCACCAAAGGGTTGGCTAGTACTTAAGCTGACCACTTACTATCAAAATAAGTAATGAGGTCATGCCCCAACTTGGATATAAATCCACTAGTCAGGAACACAAAGGCTATCAAGCAGTGAACATATACTCGTCAAAGACTATAAAGACCTATCTATGATGAAGGCCGAAATACTCACCTAGGACCTAGTCCCAGCTAGTCCCAGCTTGAATACTTTAGCCCACACCACACAAGACAAGTAAGACACCCACTTAACCATAAGAGGACAAAAAGTCCAACTTACCAACCTAAATGCTAACATTCTATCATGTGAAAGGCTATATAAATGTCTATTCAGCAGATAATCCAACAGTATCCTCAATAAGTATTCAATACCAAATTCCAATTCTAACAATATTAACCATATAAAAGGCTTTAGGGGAATCTAGGGCCATTTCTACAATATAAGATACTATTAAATACAATCAACTATACATGTGAACAAAAACTTGATAAATGGCCTAAAACAAGAAAAAGGCCGATTATCTAATTCATATAAAATTTCATCCAACCGAATTTTTACCCGCAACCTGACCTGCGACAGTGCGGGTTAAATTGCGGTGACCAATCACTCAATCAATCGACATCGAATCGGTCAAAGGGACTAAGGCTCGGTTTTTTGGCACAATCATCAAAACATGGCAATTATTGCTATAAAATTTACCTTGAGCCTAATCATTACAATTTCATCTTATAAACTATCCTAACATGTGATAACTATCAATATAAGCTTAATTTTACCAACCTCATTATCTTTACTACTAACATTATTCATTTTAAGCCTTTTTATTACCATTTCATTTTATAACCTATACTAACATATGCTAACTACCAATATAAGAATAATCTCTACTACTAGTATGATTCAATTTAAAAGTGTACTCATATGTGACTTATACAACTCTAACATTAATTAACCCGAAATGACCAATATTGTACGAAAAACCGCGAAACAAGCAACGGACCAACCCGGGCCAACCCCAAGGCCTACCGTGGCCTGCCGTGGGCCTGCCGGGCTGCTGGCCGTCACCCCTACACCACCATTTTTTTCCATTTTTGTTCAGTATAAGACCGTCTGAAACATAATTAATCGTTCCCAATACTAATATGTTAACTAAAACTAACAAAAATACATGGATTAAACATGCATGCAATTATTTTAACATGTGAATTTAACTACTTAATTAAAAATCACAAAAACATACAAAAATCAAAGCATGTGACGATTTTTCGTCGAGTAACTCGAAATATGTTACCTTAAGCTAGAAAATGAGCAATTAGCACCTTAAAAACCAAACCCTAACAAGCACTAGCCGCTATCCTCGACAATATACGAGTCCCCAAACTCGTCCTCCAATTCTTCACCTAATTAAACAATAAAAACACAATATATAAGTATAAATACCGAAATTTATCAAAATTCGTCTTAAAACAACTTCAAGAAAACTGAAATTAAAACATACTAGGTTGTAGATCTCGACGAGAGGATTCCGGAAATGTAAATTTCGTGAAAATCCGATAAGAAATGAGGAAGTTGTGACGATTTTTAGCTTGAAATGTATAAAAATGGTGTTTTGGTTTATTTAGAACAATGAAGAAGATGAAGGAAGGAAAGAAAATCAGAAAAAAAAAAAAAAAAAGGAAGGGGGACTGGTCCGCGGGAAAGGGAGAAAGGAAAGGAGGGAGTCGGGTTTTAGTCGGGATTTTACGAGTCGGTTTTGGCTCGTTTCTATAATAATTAGAACCGTTGGTCAAATGCAAATTCCGACAAGACCAAAGTTCTTAAACACGAGATTACAAGAAAATTGAGTATTCATACGACCCATTTCCAAATTCGTTTACCCAATGTTCAAAAGAATTGTCATTTTCCCCCCGATATGCCCTTATTTCGAAATAAAAGATTTTACACGGTTTAAACTATTTTTAAACATTTCGAAACTATCAAAATAAATACTTTTCTTCAAAATATAATAAAATTATATTTCTTTGAATTATTTTTACTTTAAATACTTAAATATCAAATTTTATTTGATTAATAAATTATTTTCGAAATATATTAACGGTCCGAAATTACGGGGCGTTACAATCACCCCTCCTTTTAAAAAGTTTCGCCCTCGAAACTTAGAAGGAGAAATTATAGTATACAATATCTTAATAATATAGTTATAAGGAAAAATATAGGTATCTTTTCATTGAAACGGTGATACTCTTGTTGATCAGACAAGAACATCCACATTCATATCAAGATAAAAAAATATTTCTACACCAATAAATGAGAAAACCCATTATTGGGACGTCTCCAACAACGAGATTTAACATTCACTAATGTTAAAACCATTGAAAATCATAAAAGCATTTTCAAACTTTTAGTTTAAAATTCTATAATAAGAATAATATCTTTACTAATTATGATTAAATAAGGCTTAGTAACTCGGAAAAAGAGTAAGAAAAGGAATCATTACACAAAACGAGAAATAGCTTAGATGTCCAATCGAACACTAGGGTTGAAAGAGAGTGAGAAATCATTTTCAAATGTTATAGAAAAAGGTCAATTTGTAAATTTACTCCAAGTAAATGAACCAAAAGTTTACTCAAACTATATAGAATCTATGCAAGATGGAAAACAACTCGGGAACGAGAAGTGCAAGTCGCGATAGGGAACTCACACCCAACAGCAAAGAGGGAATTGAACTTTTAAAGGTGGAATTTTTGGATGAAGTCAATAAAGATGTCAACGAACAAGACGCTTTACTCAAGAGGTCAAATGAGTTCCATAAAGGCGAGCACAACGGAACAAGCCAGAATGGCAAGAATGACAATTGTCGGAGATCGGAATTAGGAAGATCGGTACATCGAGAAAGGTTCACTCAATTATCCAACCACAGAGTCATCCTACTAGGTCCTCCGAACATCAACAGGGCAACAACCAGAGGCCACACTAATCCAAAGAGCCATATGAACCACTCCTCGACAAGTCTACTCATAAGCTAATCCTTGAGACAATCCTATCCTCTACAATTATAACTTAACAGTTTCCCAATCAAAATGTTTCCACCAGTATCCTCCATCAAACAAACTCAAAATCCAAAGTCGAAACTAGTAACAATATTATACCCTTACCAAGATTCAATATTCTCAAACGCATTCATGCTTGAAACCAACCCACAAGCAACAAGTTGCACTATCCAATCCATAATTAGCACTAACTATAAGATAAATGGGTTCATCACACAAATCATCTGATCGGTTTACTCAAGGTTCACTATCCTACTTCCCAACAATATTCCAATTCCAATAGAAAGATTCCTCAAAGGATTAAATATAAGGTCCAAATTTACAATAACAATCCACAGACTTAACTATCAATCCCCAATTCCGTAAAGTAAGGATCAAATGACAAACGACAATCCCCGAACGACAATGCCCAAAACAAATCCAAAATAACCATAGAAATACTCCACCCAGGTAAACTAATCCCATTAGTCTCATCATCAAATTGAAACCAAAGTGGGTCTTATACCACCAAAACACGCGAACCTTAACTCGCAAGGAGACTACAACATTGCCATCATAAGAATTCCACCAAAAATCTAGCTCTCATATCACATGGTCAAATACAGACACAAACTCCTATACTAATTCCCGACAAAAATCAAAATACAAAAATCCTCAAATCACATCCCACTAACTCTGTAAACATGGTCAACAAGGTACCAACTATACTAAGTAGATAAGGAGTTATAACGGAATAGAGAAACGGTAAAATATTTTCGAAGGATGCATGAGCATGACAAGTTAGGAAACTAAGAAGTCGGACCGTAAAAATAACGGTTGACCGAAATAAGAGGTACTCGAGTTAAGAAGATATTTCGGGCAAGAAGAAGATACATAAACTTCAGCATAAAAACAGGGTTCAACAAATGCTAAAGAGAAGGAGAGGAGAACAGCAGCGGCATAATGAAAGGGTTACCGCTTAACCAAACACTCCTCAAAGCTTATGATTGCTATGATAAAGTTACATCACTAAGGTGCTCAACAAAGACTCAAAAATCTACCATATCATAGGATTAACAAGGACTCACAAAGGTAGGTTTTCCTCAACTCAATTGGTTTCAAGAGCCAAAATCAATTCACCACACAAATTCATTTGTTACCATCCAAGTCCCAAGGTATCTCCTTTACAATTCTCGTCATCGAACTTCACTTGCTATGTCATCCCCAAGTACCATGGCTTGTTTACTCCATCATCTCACCACTTAATACTTCTAGTCTCCGATACCATAAATTAGAATCGCATCTTTGAACTCACGAACTACATCGAACAACTTTCCACCAAAATTCCCAAATTCAGATATGATTAATAAGGTCAACAAGGGCTATTCTATACTAGATTTGGTCAACTCAAAAGGTTTAACAAATTAACTAATTCTAAAGTACGATACCAAACCATTAAGCAACGTCAATGTCCTATTGTAATCCTTTCAAGGCCTACAAGGATTAGGGCTAACTATCATTCCTTTAATTCTCTATAAGAAACATCGAAACTCTCAAATGAAGTAGCTCAGGTTCATTCCATCTTATGTGCTAAGGTAGTACCCATGCTCAATCATCTATAACAAACAAGCTCTCAATAGACATAAATCCAAAGGTGTTCCTCAACTCACTAGGCTCTCATATCATGCACAACTAACAAGTCTAACCAAAGGATCCCAAGTTATATTCTCCTATACCACTCAAACCTTAACCAATCAATTTCTCAACTCGTTCACGCCCTCCAATGATACATTCTCTCAAAACCGGGTTCTCTTGAACAAGGGAACTATCCTGCGGAATAAAAGGAAGATGTCCACATGGACTTTATTATAAGAAGAAAACGAACCTAAGATAAATCGGGAGAAAGAATTGAAAGGTAGTTACCAAGGCGAGAGAAGAGGAATTTGAAAGACGAATAAACAACGAGATTGGAAGACTAAGGTAAGATTGCATTATCTACATCTATTGGAGAGCCATCTTACAAAAGAGAAAATCAATTAGTACCTAACAATTAGCAATCACAAACAGACTACCACATAAAATCCTAAATCTACCCATCCTATCCATCTCTCAAGTTTATTATTTAAAGGTCAAGTGATTTTAAGTGGGGTGCACAAACGTGCGTCGGGAGCAATAAGCTCTGATACCAACTGTGACACCCTTAAATAACGCGATAAATTAACACCTAAAATCTACGGAAAAACTGGTAGGATATGTTTGTAATTGGTCCAACTATATAAAAACCTGTAATTTCAAAAAATTTTCTAAACCAATCACAACATTTCCAACATTCCCAAGAGGCGGGTGCCAAAACCTGCAATGCTAACTAACTAATTTACATGCTATAGCTAACGATAAGAAAATGTAATGATACAAACCCAAAATAGAAAAGGGAGACATATGTCCCTTCAAATTATATACAAAACCAAAAGTTAAAAGGTTTACTATAAGAATAGCCAAAACTAGGTCCAAGGTTCCTTATGCTCACTAGCAAATCGTGACCCCAACAAAGCATCAACAACTGTCAATCGCATTTTATACAAACACGAAAGCCACAATTCGGTGGGGAGTAACCCGAGTCCTCCCACCACGAATCGTCAAAATTAATGTAACATGTAGTAAACATGTAAACAAGATGATAATTAATCTAATTTCCAAGTATTATAACATATGAATACTAAATTGACCAAATTAAACTATCATGTGAAACATATAACAAATTGTAATCCAAACTTTATCAATTGTAACCGGCTTACATCTCACCTATTACAATTCATAAAGTCACCATACAAGAAAGGGCAATATATCAAAGACAAGTATAAGTTCTTAGCACGGTCAATAGTCACTCAGAACTCGAGTCTATACCACGAGGTAGGGAAGGTAATCGAACCGGTATCTTGGCTCGGCGGTTAATATTAATAAAACATGGCCAAGACACAACACAACCCTAGCCTAAAATCACTTGGAGACCTAGACATGCGGATACACACCACCGCACCCAAGACCCACAATTTTTCTAAAACAAAGTGAGTACCCTAAGGAGTCCACCAAAGGGTTGGCTAGTACTTAAGTTGACCACTTACTATCAAAATAAGTAACGAGGTCATGCCCCAACTTGGATATAAATCCACTAGTCAGGAACACAAAGGCTATCAAGCAGTGAACATATACTCGTCAAAGACTATAAAGACCTATCTATGATGAAGGCCGAAATACTCACCTAGGACCTAGTCCCACTAGTCCCACTTGAATACTTTAGCCCACACCACACAAGACAAGTAAGACACCCACTTAACCATAAGAGGACAAAAAGTCCAACTTACCAACCTAAATGCTAACATTCTATCATGTGAAAGGCTATATAAATGTCTATTCAGCAGATAATCCAACAGTATCCTCAATAAGTATTCAATACCAAATTCCAATTCTAACAATATTAACCATATTAAAGGCTTTAGGGGAATCTAGGGCCATTTCTACAATATAAGATACTATTAAATACAATCAACTATACATGTGAACAAAAACTTGATAAATGGCCTAAAACAAGAAAAAGGCCGATTATCTAATTCATATAAAATTTCATCCAACCGAATTTTTACCATGCAACCCGACCACCTGCGACAGTACGGGTTAAATTGCGGTGACGACCAATCACTCAATCAATCGACATCGAATCGATCAAAGGGACTAAGGCTCGGTTTTTCGGCACAATCATCAAAACATGGCAATTATTGCTATAAAATTTACCTTGAGCCTAATCATTATAATTTCATCTTATAAACTATCCTAACATGTGATAACTATCAATATAAGCTTAATTTTACCAACCTCATTATCTTTACTACTAACATTATTCATTTTAAGCCTTTTTATTACCATTTCATTTTATAACCTATACTAACATATGCTAACTACCAATATAAGAATAATCTCTACTACTAGTATGATTCAATTTAAAAGTGTACTCATATGTGACTTATACAACTCTAACATTAATTAACCCGAAATGACCAATATTGTACGAAAAACCGCGAAACAAGCAACGGACCAACCCGGGCCAACCCCAAGGCCTGCCGTGGCTGTCATGTCTGGCAGCCGTCACCCCTACACCACCATTTTTTCCATTTTTGTTCAAGTATAAGACCAAATCTCGAAACATAATTAATCGTTCCCAATACTAATATGTTAACTAAAACTAACAAAAATACATGGATTAAACATGCATGCAATTATTTTAACATGTGAATTTAACTACTTAATTAAAAATCACAAAAACATACAAAAATCAAAGCATGTGACGATTTTTCGTCGAGTAACTCGAAATATGTTACCTTAAGCTAGAAAATGAGCAATTAGCACCTTAAAAACCAAACCCTAACAAGAACTAGCCGCTATCCTCGACAATATACGAGTCCCCAAACTCGTCCTCCAATTCTTCACCTAATTAAACAATAAAAACACAATATATAAGTATAA
Organism: Silene latifolia; assembly: GCF_048544455.1. Classification (NCBI taxonomy): domain Eukaryota; kingdom Viridiplantae; phylum Streptophyta; class Magnoliopsida; order Caryophyllales; family Caryophyllaceae; genus Silene; species Silene latifolia. Next base: position 16,975,882 of record NC_133535.1, on the reverse strand, counting down.
ATACCGAAATTTATCAAAATTCGTCTTAAAACAACTTCAAGAAAACTGAAATTAAAACATACTAGGTTGTAGATCTCGACGAGAGGATTCCGGAAATGTAAATTTCGTGAAAATCCGATAAGAAATGAGGAAGTTGTGACGATTTTTAGCTTGAAATGTATAAAAATGGTGTTTTGGTTTATTTAGAACAATGAAGAAGATGAAGGAAGGAAAGAAAATCAGAAAAAAAAAAAAAAAAAAAAAAAGGAAGGGGGACTGGTCCGCGGGAAAGGGAGAAAGGAAAGGAGGGAGTCGGGTTTTAGTCGGGATTTTACGAGTCGGTTTTGGCTCGTTTCTATAATAATTAGAACCGTTGGTCAAATGCAAATTCCGACAAGACCAAAGTTCTTAAACACGAGATTACAAGAAAATTGAGTATTCATACGACCCATTTCCAAATTCGTTTACCCAATGTTCAAAAGAATTGTCATTTTCCCCCCGATATGCCCTTATTTCGAAATAAAAGATTTTACACGGTTTAAACTATTTTTAAACATGAAAATTTCTGGTGTTACCGCGACACCATGTCATCAATTGAGTTGGTGTTACCCACAAATAATAAATTGACACCTCATCCTTCATCATTATTTTTTATGGCAAATTCTGTAAAACTAGGTTCTTCCCTCCCACAACCCCAACAAGGCTACCAGCCTACCATCAGTCCATCACCATGATCAGTTATTACCGCATTCTTCCTCGTTCAAAGACCAGTTCGTTTGTAGCGTCTAAAGCACCGCTCTAACAACCCCAACGAAGCTACCATCACCATCCTACAACCATGATTCAATAATATGTACCACCCGTTACAAATAATCATTCGAGTCCTAATTTAGTGTTTAAAATTCCGGGGCCAACAATCTTTCGACGTTTGAACACCGATTTTTAAATACTTGTGACGACAATTTTACGATGTGCCGATTTTTAAATACTTGTGACGACAATTTTACGATGTGCCGATTTTGAATATGGTGTTTCCGTTTTCGGCTTTCAAATCAACCCTTGTGTCGGAAAAATCAAACCTTGTGAAATAATGAAATTGGTAGAAATGAAAAATTGGGGGAAAAATAATTGACTTAATCAAAAGGGTTGCCAATATTTTAATTGGAAAAAAGGAATCATAATGATAAAAAGAAGATGAGTTTTAGTGTTGGCTATGATCATTGTTTATGGTAGGAGCAGCGATTGGAAGACATTGGGTTGAAGAAGGGTAAAATTTATTTTAATCTTAATGACACATGGCATGCTCTTAATGGATAGTAACACCACATCATTGGGCTGAGTTGGTGTTGCGGTAACACTAGAAAATTTCTGTTTCGAAACTATCAAAATAAATATTTTTCTTCAAAATATAATAAAATTATATTTCTTTGAATTATTTTTACTTTAAATACTTAAATATCAAATTTTATTTGATTAATAAATTATTTTCGAAATATATTAACGGTCCGAAATTACGGGGCGTTACAGTGGCTTTGCTATATTTTTCAAGAAATGGGTCTTCTGACTCAACACAGTTTTGGGGTTGGGATAAGAGATGAAATGAGAGATGGACTATTACGACAAATGCATTTGGAGGAAGTGGGTGATCATTTGGTAGCGTTTGGCGGACATCCGGCTGATGTTGAGTGCCTAGTGCTGGAACAGGAGTATTGAGGTTCTGAATTCTCGTATGAACATTATGACGGATGCTATGGTTAGTCACTCAGAGAGGGTTGAACGTGGAATTGCGGATCTTGAAACCCGAGTTGCAGCTAAGATGGAAGCTAGAAATGCCTCCCTTCATGCTAAGCTTGACCAAATCCTAGCCTTATTAAAACAATAGCCTCGCCCTTACCATTCTACGACTCGTCTATTTTGTCGTCTTATTTTGCTGGATATGTTTATTTTGGTACTCTCTTAGCTAGTCTTATGCTTGTTATGATGATATCTTTTGACTGTGTCCAATATCTGTCACTTTGTATCTATAACCGTGGACATTATGTTACCTCTTTTTGCGCTCCTTTCTCCTTTTGATGATGTCAAGAAGGGGAAAGATGTAAGGACGTATTGCACTTGGTAGCTACTTAGTATTAGACCTTTGACTATGGTGAGGCTGTCGTTCATGTTTTCATTGTTCGGTAGTTTAGAACTCTTTATTTTGATCTAAGTCAAACTTGTGTGGATGTTCCCGTTTTCTATAAGTTGCCTTAGAGAATTTGTCTTGGTTGATTTGAAAATTGTCTTGTTAAGGGGGACTAAAATTTTCAAATGGACTTGTCATCATCAAAGGGGAAATTTGTTGAACTAGTTAATGATGATGACAAGTCCCCAATCCTTCTTTCCCTCTTGGTTAATGTTTTGGCAAGAATGTGAATGTTGCAGGTCAGGACTACATCGGTTAAAGAGGTTGGAAGCTGCTATTTTCAAGTGTCGGTCCGTGTCTAGCAACAATGTAAGAGTATAGCTCTTAAGCTCACTTAATCATGTTCATATTGTAACTGGTTTTATTTGGCAGAAAGATTTCAAGTAAAATATTTTTTAAAATATAGAAGTTTAGCTAAGATGTTTTTTATATAAGAACTTTCTAGTTTTATGGAAAATATCTTGGAAATTGTTTTGAGGATTTGTCTTGCAAAACAAGTCAAAATATTTTATGAAATATTTTTATTTTGAAGGTTTTATATGCATTATCTTTTAGCCAAAAATAGAGATTGGTTACTCAAAAAATCTTCCAATATATTTTGAGTTGACCATATGAGTTTATTTAATGAAAAACATAGAGCATTACACTTTTGCACTTCAGCTTTGTTTTTGCAATCAGTTTTCAACATGTGCTTTAAAAATTATTATTTGCAAAATCTTTTTTGAATCATTCCCGTGTGCTTAAGTTCTTATATTCATAAGATTAATTTTTGTCCTTCATTGTTCTAAATGATTGAACCATATAAGGAGACAAGTCGTGGTGTAATTTTCTTTTTGTGAGAGAGTGTTTTTTGGGATACGGGGTTGTACTCGAGTCGTACTATCGAGGTTGATCGTGGGGTTTTCTTTATAATCGGGTTTGGTTACACAAAAAATATTAATAAGAGAGAGGGTGGACCTAGACCTTTAGAGAGTAGGTCGAAACACGTTAAAAATCTTGTGTCTCGTGCTTTTTCTCTTTATTTGATTTATTTCTCGTTCATTTTCAGAGAGCTCCTTTCACGCATACGACTAAAACAGTACATCACAATTCTTAGTATTTGAACAGTCACCGAGTCTGTTCAATTTGCCTGTGTATTATTTCAGTATCAAACGAGAACACTCTTTTCGCTTTAAAAGTTTAAAAAAATTAAAAAGTGTAGTTAATTCACCCCCTCCCCATTTTAAATACCGGATCCATAAACTCAACATATATATCCAAAACTCAAATAAAAAAAAAGTACATAATTCACCCCGTATCTTTATTAGATTTATAGAAACCAAATCGAAATGAGAAATGTTAATCTTCCCCCAAACTTTAACATTTGCAACAAGGCCTTTTAAATACATTGGCCAAACCGACAAAGGATAATTGATGCGGTTTAGAGTTCCACAAGTTGCTTAAGACTGATGGGAGTGCAACTAGAAGAACCAGAAAGGAATTCGGTAACAAAAAGAGAGTAACCAGCCTCCGTAGGATGATATCCATCCCAAAAGAAATGTTCGTCGGGGTTCAGACATGGTTTTTGATTCGGAATGCATTGCAAGCCTCCATTAAACCATGTTTTGCAACATGGGTTGCTACTGTCCCTTAACCCTGCATATTTAATGTTTTTTCATAAATTCTCGTTGAAGACGGTCATTATTCGTCACAAGCTGAAAACGGATAGTGTGCCTCTCACAATATGCAAGTTGCACTATCCATAGGGTGCTCCATTTCCCTCCTACTTTCCCTCTCACTTGCCTTATTGTGAGTTGGACACTATCCGTTTTCAGCTTGTGACTGATAGTGTCCGTCACAACCAAGACTTATTGATGTTTTTTAGAGTAGAAAATTTGTATCGAGTTTACACTTATTAAAGATTGTATTTGACAAAAAAATCCCAAAGTAAAATGTTACTACCCATCGTATAACTATTTTAACTAAAACTTTAAATTGATGGTAAAACTCAATTACGGTTTATTATACCTTAATACACCCTCACTCGAAAGTCGTAGGCTATCCAAAGCATGTGGGCGACTAGGTAGCACCAAAACGGACACGGATACGGTGATAGATGAACCATCTCAACCAAAACCTTAAGGTGATGGTTGAGGCCCAACTATTATAAATATTTTTATTACGCTCCCTCACTCAAATTCCCGTTAGGCTTGAAGAGTGGTTATCGCACCGGCTCCCCCGTACCGTGTGCTGGGTTTCCACTTCGAGTTTTTGAGGAGTTTTGAGGTTGTCAGGATTTGAACCCGTGACCTTCGGTCACACTGGCTCTGATACCATGATAGATGAACCATCTCAACCAAAACCTTAAGGTGATGGTTGAGGCCCAACAATTATAAATATTCTTATTATACGGATACGGCACGGACACGTGACACGGCATCCCATGAAATTTAGGACACGGGACACGTTATTTAAATTTAATAAATATATATATTTTAGTTATAAGCGTTTGATTTTATTTTTTGTAAAAATATTTGATATTAAATTTAAATATGTAAAGGTAAAATTTGGCCTTAATTATAACTCATTTTCACTTCCAACCAAACCTATATTTTAATCAATCCCTTTTGACATCTCATTTTTCGTTTAAGGAACATCATTCACCCCAAATAATGTCAAAATTCCAAGGACACGCGCCTGACACGTGCCCAAATACCATTGACACACGTCGGACACGTGCCTAAATAAAAGTAGAAAGTTAGACATGGCTTTATAGGTGTCCGACACGTTTAGGCGTGTGTCCGATGAGTGTCGGTATTGGACACGGTGTTGGACACGGGACGACTTATTAAGAGAAGTGTCCGTGCAACCTAAGTGGGCGGTTGACTTAGTAATTAGTATAATGCACAAGCACAACCCCATTATTCTTATTTACCGTCTTTATTTGAGAGGTTTGATATCATAAAATATAGTGGTCTTACCGTATTTCGAAGGATTAGCAATGACGTCATAACTAAAGGAATATATATGTCCAAGTATGAAGTGAGAGCCTTGAAGAGTAGACGTTAAATTAGTAAGCAAGAACGGCAAGTGGTTGTTGAACATGGACACAATATTATTAGACTCATCATCACACTCTCCTTTATGCATAAGAGCTTTTGTAGGCTTCAAACCAGTTGGGGTGCATCCAAGTGGACCCACCTCCATGAACAATACCTTTCTAGCTCCTAACTTGTATAACCGCTGCAACAAAAAAAGACACATGCGTAGATTATTAATTGCTTAAAAACCTAACGTGTATTTATCCAATCATTCATAGAGTTTGGACAAGAATGTCCAATCACGGTCATAACATCTGCAATATTATTAATCCGTAAAAGTGGTGATTAGCACCATAACTTTATTCAATTGTGAGATTAAGTTTCATAACTTATTAATACTAGTATTGGTGTCCGGTTTTGCCCGGGCTACATCTACTTACTATTAAATTTTTTTTCATTAAATAAAATTACTTAATGTTGCTTAACCCATAAATTTATCATTAATATATATTTTTTTATGAGATATCCTAAAATTACGATGAAATAAATTTTGAGATAAATTCACTACTCCAGCTATTAATATTTTACTCTTATTAATGAAACAATAGTAATAACATTTCACTATTTGCCCGTAATCATTGTTACTTTCACTACTCCCGCCGTAATTATTGTTACTGTCATTACCGCCACACTAATATTGATAATTTCATTACTCCCGCCGTAATTATTGTTACTTTCACTATTGCCGCCTTAATATTGATTATTTCACTAATCTCGTTGTTGTTTCTACCACTTTCACTCACTAATCTCGATGATAATATTGTTACTTTTACTATTCAAATGAGTGATTATTATCATATAACTATATCCAATGTTACTACAATTCTTTTTTTTGCTGACGAAATTACTTTTACTACTTAGGCATGAAATTTTAAGAGGATTATATATTTATATAAATATATTACATATATGCATTGAATCAAATCGAAAGAATTATGCAGTATTATATATTATGAAATCTAATTTGAATTATTTATAACCTACTTATATTATATTTTTATATGTTAAATAATTAACATCTCTAATTCTCTATACACGGTGCTAGTGATTTAAAACTATATAGTATAATTAATTTGTATAACTTTCTCTAATTACATTGAAGCCCCTTTGTAATACCCCGGCCCAAACCGGGTCGGGAGCGGTTACTTATGATAGCTCACCAGGCTGTGTACATGGCCCACAGATCAACACGGGTCCTTTATAGCGCATTTTGTCCTCACTCATGCGCATCCCGGGAACCTTCCCAGGAGGTCACCCATCCTAAGACTACTATAATGTTTAATAAAATTGCATAGCTTTTAAATTTATTATATAATTTTATGATGATAATAATTAATATCATAAGTGTGCATGTTTATACTATTAATTATTTTATTTTAAGGAAATTGACCATCTTAATTAATTATTTTATTTTAAGGAAATTGACCATGTTTTAGTCTCTAACAAAGGTTTAGGAAAATTACCAAGCTTCTATATAATTTAATTTTAACCCAAACTATATAATATTTGCATTGAGATCTCTTAATCGGGTCTATCACACGGTGCTAGTGATTTAAAACTATATAGTATAATTAATTTGTATAACTTTCTCTAATTACATTGAAGCCCCTTTGTAACACCCCGGCCCAAACCGGGTCGGGAGCGGTTACTTATGATAGCTCACCAGGCTGTGTACATGGCCCACAGATCAACACGGGTCCTTTATAGCGCATTTTGTCCTCACTCATGCGCATCCCGGGAACCTTCCCAGGAGGTCACCCATCCTAAGACTACTCCCAGTCAAGCACGCTTAACTTTGGAGTTCTCTCGCATGGATGTCCATAAAAGAAAGTGCACTTTGTTGATATGAGTAGTACTTCCAATCCCTTTAAGCACTAGTCATTTAAGCCTATCATTGGACCTCTTCAATTACTGTGGGGTGTTACACCCTTGGTTTCTGGTATTAATATATAGTATTGATGATTGATTGATAGTAGAGGTTTTCTTAAAATGTGTCCAATATTCACATGTTAAGGTGTCAATTAAGGAAAGATTTACATCAATATATCATGAGAAATTAATATTCCAACTCATGATTGCCATACTAAGAGAATTATTGTTTTAAATCATTTTTTTAATTGGCACCTTAACAAAAAAACTCGAAATAATTAGACCCCATAACTTTCATAAAAAAGTGAAATTCAACCCAATTTTTTATTTTCAACCAAAATTGCACCAAAAAAATCAATTTCATTCAACAATACAATTTATAAAGTATACAATAAAATTTATTAAAAATTTAAAATTTTGTATGCAATTTATTATACATTGTTGAAAACAAATATTTGAGTGAATTAAATAAAATTGAAAACTTGTAAACGTACTCTCATATGTATGTGAATTATAATAAAATTAGTAAAAAAAATATTAAAAATATTCTAAAAATTATCTTAATAAGTTAAATAAATACTTTTAAAATGTTAATAATTATTTATTGTACAATGAACTTATATATAAAATGATTTAATGATATGATTTAAGTAGTTGAAATAAAATTTGAGTTAGATTTCACTTTTTGACAAAGTTATGGGGCCTAATTACTAGATTTGTAAGTTATGGGTCCTAATCTCAAAATTGGCTAAAGTTATGGGGGTTAATTACCATTTTCGCGATTATTAATCTCGTCGAAAGCAATGTTCAACGGTCACCTCTCAAAATCACTTATTTACCTTTGATTAAAATTAAAGGGGAGGTTACTAACTGTGCAGGTTAGCGTGGTCCGGACATGTTCATGGGTCGCGTTTTGACGAGCCCGCCAACTCGATCCCAAACCCGATTCAGAAGGTTAAGCCCATCACGCCAAATAGTAGAATTTAAAAAAAAAAAACTTATTAATTTCAAAAATCTGAGTTGGACCCGAGCCAAGAATAAGGGAGCCCGACCTATCCCACCTCACCACATAGTAGACATGGCAAACGGGCCAATAGGGTCGGGTTCGAGTTGAGTTTGCAAGAATTCGGGCCGGATCGAGTTGAATAAGTGCGGGGTCAATTTAGGTTTCAAGTCCTTAATTCGGGTATGGATTGTGTTCGGGTCGGGTTATTTCGGTCTGGTCTGTTTTGCCAGGTCTACCACAAAGGTCAGTTACGAGTCTGGTAGGCCAAACTCGGCTCAACCCGAAGCAAGACTAGCTCGTGGCGACCTCTAATTAAAATTTTAAAATACTCCTTATAAAGAATATAAAAAAAGTGGAACAAAGCCTTGTTAGGGAAGTACGTGTGGTGGCTTGCTAATAAGAAAGATCACCTATGGGTTAGATGGATGAACCATGTGTATATGAAAGGTACAAATTGGTTTGAATACATGGCTCCTTCTGATTGTAGATGGCCATGGAAGAAGATAACTTTTATAATGAATACTTATAAGGAAGCTTACACCACCAATCAATGGTTGAATGCTATTGCTCCTTACACTGTGGCAGCAGGTTATGAGTGGCTGAGACTGAAAAAACCTAAGGTTTCTTGGAGATTTCTCTGCTGGAACTCCTTAAACATTCCCAAGTGTTCTTTCATTTTCTGGGAATTTATGCATCAGAGATTACCCCATAAGAGACAGGCTGGATAGAATGGGTTTAGCAGTGGAAAAGCTTTGTCCTATTTGTCTATTGGCTGATGAGAGTCATGGTCATTTGAGTTATGACTGTGAATATGCTAAAACTTGTACTAGACTGCTGCAAAACAGTCTTCACACTGCCTTCAGGATGCAGGATTTAGTCTGTTGGTTTTCTGCAGGCAGACGGATCTCTAAACTGCGAAAGAGGTATGTTGGAGCTTGTCATGTGGCATTGATTTACTGGATTTGGAGAGTACGGAATGAGGCACGAATGGATCATATTGTTAGGAGACCTAAGTAGATTATTCAGCAAATTCTACATGATGTCAAAATGAGATTTTTGAAGCAAAACTTCAGTATCATGAGCGAAAGATATAAAAATTGGTTTCAATCTTTATAGTATGTATTTTTGATTCTTTGGTTGTATAGTTTGTAAAGGCCTGATGTACTCTACACTCTATTTTTGTCCCTTGATGATGATATATATACTTAACATTCCCCAAAAAAAAGAATATAAAAAAAGATAGATAAATGATTGTAGTGAAGGGAGTACTTAAATCGAAGGTTTCACCCGTAACATAGTTAACATAAATAATTATCCTATATATTTTATGTATAACTGTTACATAATACTAAGTAGAAAGATAAACGATGTGCAAGATAAACTGGGGAAAATTCGTTACATAACATTCGTTGAAGCTTAAATACATCGAAAAATAATATTATTGACCATCTTGTGAAAGCTCTATTGGGGCAAATTTTGTTACCTTAAGTTAAAAATCACGACATATAGAAAAAAATGGTCTCACGTTGTAAGACGGTTCATTTTTATGAATTTTTTTCACTTATGGAACCGTCATATTATAAGACCATCTCTTATAATAAATACTCCTAGTTAAATAGTAGTAAACACGAAAGATGATTAGTGGACCTATTTAAACGTTGCGTTACCTGCAATTGTAGTGATAATCCATCAATGAGGAGTTGAGCAAATTCCGGGGGATCGTAAAGGTAACTTGAAAGAGAATGAGGAAGAAAGTAATTGTTGATATAATCATTGGTGCCAACAGAAATACCAAAAAGGGACTTGGACAATTGTTCTGAGAGCTGTGTTGGATCTTTAGACAGTGGTGACAATTGTAATTCCACTGTTTGTCTGAACATATCTATTTGTTCATCAAATGTGTAACATTTTCCCTGCAACATTATTCAAAGTTATGAAAAGTGTCAAAAATGACTGATGTCAACTGTAAAGTTAAATTAGTGGCAAAGTTGGGGAAATTCTATAATGTACTTCTTGATATTGTATCCCTGTTGTTAAGAGTAAAGTACATAGGAAGAGCCTAAACTATACATAAACAGAGCTTTAAGGACCTCAAATATAGGATGTGAAGACCTTATATGACATTCACCGTTAAATCAAATCAAACTCGAACTTCATCTCTTCCTCAATTTCTTAAATTTTGTACAAGTCAATTATTAGACTTTGAGATGACTTATCTCTTGGAAAAATAGTCTACACAAATTAACCAAAGACAATATATAATTATTGTAAAACCAAAAGATTTATTTATCTAAAAAAGCTCCAGTAAAGTATCTTTCATTAATTACCACTTTCCATAATAAAAGTATTAGTGTCTTTCGTTATATGGTTATATTCTTTTTTATTCTTCCAGTTGATTTAACAAGTTAAGCTATTTATGAAAAGACGCCTTTTTACCTATCTACCCTTCACTCATTCAGAGCTTTCCCTCTCCCACTAAACATTCACAAACAAATTCAACCAAATCTAACACATGCCATCATTTCCAAGGCGCCAACGAACCCACTGTTGAGAATAATTAGAAATATTTGTTATTATTCTACCTATAATTGTTCCTAATTTTATGCTACAATTTACGTACAATTTTTTTTTTTTTTTGGTCAATCGAAGCGCTCACTTAGTCGCATTACAATATAGGGGGAGGGAGGATTCGAACCTGGGACCTATTGTCCACAATACCTCCGTCTTAACCACTAGACTAAGACATCATTGGTACAATATTTTCTTGTTATCAAGTTGTTATGGCTAAGTCGGTATAAGAATCAAACATTGTAATCATAATTATTCATCCAATAATACAAAGCTATCATAGTATCATTGAGCAAGGTTAATCCTTTGTTCTTTTTCCTTCTTTTTTGATAGTCTTCGCCGACTCCATGTCGTCTAACCAGGGGCGAATCCAGGATTTAGAAGTAGGTTGGGCTAGCTAGGTTAACATCCGCGGTGATTAGACTTGTGAAACCGGCAAACCGTATAATCGTAGTCGCACAAAGTGTATAGCATAACTAGGCAAAGCTATTTTTTTGGGAGAATTACAAATTACGGAATAAATATTATCTTGTAAAAATATATGCTTAAATATTGCAAATTTTATACTTATTTAAAAATTATTTTCAAAGTTTCGTTAAATTTACCAACCATCATGAAAAAAACGAAGACGTCCTATTATCTTCGTCTTTTTGAAATATGATATTTTTGTATTCTCAAATAGGCGGGTGTGTACAATTTTTTTTAAATTAATTTTAACAACGATCAAATTATTATGTGCACCGTATTAACAATTTATCATTAACATTATTATGATTTTTGCACCAAAAAAAAACATTATTAAGATTCATGATGAAATGTCAACCAACTTGTGTGATATTATGAGGAAAATAAAATGTTTGTTATGGAGTTTGAACCCCCGCTGAAAAATATAATCAAAATCTTAATGTCAGTAATTAGACCAACTGAGATACATTGAATCAATGAACATTTAGTGACAGAAGTTAATTTTATTCTTAGAAACTAGTTGGGCTCAAGCCCACACAACCTTCTACCTAGATTCGCTCCTACGTCTTACACGATCCCCAGTCAAACGAAGCCTTTAAAACCGCTCGTGCTTCTCAATATTCACTCTGTTGCCAAATTTGACGGAACCAATTACCAACAATGGAGGCTCCAACTTGAGTCTCTTTTCCAAGGTTACGGTTTATCGTCATTCCTTGATGGAAGTGTTCCACCCCCACCACAATATCTACACGAAAAAGACAAAGATCCGATCCCGAATCCGGCCTATAGCACCTGGTTCCGGCAAGACAAACTTCTATTCGATGCCGTAGCAAGCACCCTTACCTCTGTCGTCAGTCCCCTCCTCAACCGCCTGACCACCACGAAGAAACCGTGGGATGCTCTTGCTAATTCTTATGCCCTTCCTTCTCGTGGTCATATTAAGCAACTTCGTCATAAACTCAAACATATTACCCAAGGATCGTCTTCCATAGCCGATTATATGCCCCAAATCAAAACCACTGTTGATGAACTTGTTCTCCTTGGCACGATCATTTCTAATGAGGATGTCACGGATCAAGTTCTCAATGGTTTAGACTCTGCCTATCAACCCGTCATCGATGCCGTCAAAGCTCGTGATACCCTAATAACCTTGCCTGAGTTGCTCGAAAACCTTATCAACCGAGAGCTTGTCATCCAACAATCTATTTTTCCTGCCTCCACCACGTTTCTAGCCGTTGCCCACCCCGCCTATGTCTGCCATCACATAACCTCCTCCTCCTCCTCCTCCTCTACCTCTCGTTCATCTGCCTCGTCCTCTGCTGCCCCAAATCAGAACCCCAAAAATCCCTTCAAAGGGAAGTGTCAGTGGTGCCACGTTCAAGGCCATACCCTTGGTTGTTGTCCCATCTTTAAAGCCCTATACCCCGACATCCAAGTGCTTTATTATACTCACACTCCCAAGCCAATCCCATTGTCATTTCCCCTCCTCCCCCATCTCCTTCGTTACTTGATAGTGGTGCCTCTCACCACATCACCACTCACTTGAACAATCTTTCCCTTCATTTTCCATACGATGGCACTGATGATATTGTAATCGGTAATGGCTCGGGTTTGCCTATTCTAAACATTGGTTTCACCTCTCTTTCTCTCTCTCTCTCTCCCTTTCGTCTTACAAATGTTTTTCATGTCCCTCAAATGCACAAAAATATTATTTCCGTGTGCATGTTTTGTCTCGATAATAATGTGTCTATTGACTTTTCTTCTACTTGTTTTTTTGTCAAGGACCCAAAAACTGGCGCAATCTTGTTCTCGAGACCAGCGCAAGATGGTGATTACTATTGGCCCTCATCGTCTAATGCTGAAGGTCATGTTGTTGCTCTTCAGGATGCTGACTATCATCATCGATTTGGTCATCCTCATTCTTCCGTTTTAAAACAATTTTTTCTAGCCTTTATAGCATGAATTCTATTAATAATATCAATAATCTTGTGTGAAAATCTTGTCATATCTACAAAAGTCACAAGCTTCCATTTACTGTGTTGTCGTTTAATACACAATTTCCGCTTCAAGTAATTTTTAGTGACTTATGGACGTCGCCTATTGTTTCCTTTGATCAATTTAAGTATTATGTTATTTATTTTTATCATTATATACAAAGTTTACATGGTTATATCCTCTCAAAAAGATGTTCGACACACGAAAAATATTTCTGCTATTTAAAGCTCTCGTTAGAAAACAATTATCCCGACCTATTTAACGTTTTATTCAGATAATGGTGGTGAATTTGAAAAAATAAAACCCGACCTTGCCGCTCATGGCATTCAACATCTTACTTCGCCACCGCATACAAATGAGCACAACGGCTTCGCTGAAAGACGACATCGCCACATTGTAGACATTGGTCTCGCGCTTCTTTTCCATGCTTCGATGCCCCTCCATTACTGGCCCTACGCACTCCATACGGCAGTCTTAAAATAGAATGCCCACATCCACACTTTAAAACAAGTCCCCATATGATTGTCTTTTACAAGCACCTCCTAAATATGCCAACTTCCCTAACTTTGGATGCCTCTGTTTTCCTTGGTTACGACCATATACCCACCACAAACTTGACCCCTGTTCAAAGGCATGTGTCTTCCTTGGTTACTCGCCATCACAACATACTTACATGTGTCTTGACCCTGATACCAATCAAATCTATAGTTCGCGCCATGTTCGATTTATTGATTCCTCTTACCCATTTGCCAACACCACCGCGTCTAGGCCCCTCCTTCCTACCTCCGAGTCTTGGTGTCAATTCACGATTCCCATCCTTCAACCCATGGAGCCTGTCCCTGCCTCTTCTAGTCCCACCACACCAGTCGTCACGTCGCCCAACACACCAGTCACTTCCCCGACTTCCTCCCCTCGTGTAAACTCCTCTAATACCACGGTTTTCAGGGTCTTGATACTCGGCCGAATAGGGCTAACTCGGATGACTAGAGTGTCGTGTGTTTTCTTGTCAGGCTACTGTCTAGGAACACTCAGCCGAGTAAGGAGTACTCGACCGAGTACTCTTGGTACTCGACCGAGTAACCGGTTTGACAGGATTTTTTTCTGCGGTTTGATTAAGGATGATTAAAGGTTATATAAATCGTGTTTTTACAGTTTATGTTCATTTTACCAAAACCTAATTACATTCTACACTCCCCTAATCATCCTTAATCACTCTCAAGGCAATTGATCATTCGTGAGTCTTTCGTTCATCTCTTTCGCGTCATTTTGTCGGTCAGTCACTAGTTTCATATCTTTTATTTAGATTTGTCCTTTAGGTTTTGCCCTAATGTTTGGATTAGGGGAAAAAGGGTTGATTGGCATGTTTGTGATTAGGTTGTTGTGATTATTAATAGGTGAAAGATTCGTAGAGGAACGTTTCTAACTTTCGTTCTGTACTTGTGATTCGGATCAGTGATAAGGTAGGGTTTTCCTACTCAGTTGCCTGTTTAATTCATTTAAGATGGATTGTTGTTGTATTGACATGATTAGTATTGTTTTTGGAATTGTCTTTCTTAGTTTTTGAAATTGTTGTTGCTTATCTATGTTTGCGAGGTGCATCCTCGGCTGAATGGAGTCATCATTCAGGAATGGCTTCACGCCCTTGATTTTATCCCTTGTGGTTCCAGTCACAAAAGGGGATGTGCACATTAATGGACATGGGTTATTGCTCGTTGCGCTGAGTGGGGTTTAGGTGGGCAATTATGTGGTCCTCCACTGGCGGTGAGGATTACCTGTTGCGATGGGTAATCTGGCAGGACTACACACTTAAGTGTGTAGCCGGATATTGGATATGATTGGAATTGGGGAATGGTTTTACAGTTGTTTGCCTTGGTTGTTTCGTTGTGATTAGCTTATTTTGATTATTCAGTGAATTGACCCCGTTATGTTATAAAATTGTGGTGATCCATTCGAGGATTGTAAATAGATTGTGACAGGTGATGATTACATTTAGCTGCGGGGACGAGGGTGAGATGTCATCACTTTGAGTCTAGCTTCTGCTGTCATGAGTTTAGATACTTTGTTTTGATGTATTCGGATTTATATTCTTTTACTTTAGCTTTCAGTTAAGACGATGTATTCATTAAACATTATACGCTAATAATTGTTCTTGGATGGTGACTTTTGATATACTTACCTTGGGCAACCGAGATCGTAGCATCTTCAT
This sequence comes from Silene latifolia, assembly GCF_048544455.1. Classification (NCBI taxonomy): domain Eukaryota; kingdom Viridiplantae; phylum Streptophyta; class Magnoliopsida; order Caryophyllales; family Caryophyllaceae; genus Silene; species Silene latifolia. Next base: position 16,960,532 of record NC_133535.1, on the reverse strand, counting down.
ATACTAGGGTGGTCCTTGGTGAGGCGCCTTGGTATGTGGGGGTGTTGCAGCTCCACTCCCAACTACCATGCTTCCTCTTCCCGTGTCCGTCCACACACCACTTACCATGACTCTCCTCCCTCTCCCTCGTCCCCACCACAGCCGCGCCATCCTCATGTTACACGAGCCTCCCTCAACATATACAAACCCATAGACCGTCTTAACTTATCTGCCCAATTGCAACCATCTAAACCACGCACTACCAAACAAGCCCTTCTTGACCCTATTTGGAGAGCTGCCATGGAAACTCAGTTTTCTGCTCCTCCAAAGAATGGTACCAGGGAACTTGTGCCTTCCTCATCGTCTCAAAACATTGTGGGTTGTAAATGGGTTTTCCGTGCCAAATACAGTTTCGATGGTTCCATTGACAAACATAAAGCCCGTCTTGTAGAAAAAGGCTTTCACCAACGAACGGACTTGATTACACCGAAACCTTTAGCCCTGTTATTAAGCCCGCTACGGTCCGTTTGTTTTTACGTCTTGTTGTTGCAAATAATTGGCCGCTTCATCAGTTGGATATTATTGATGCCTTTCTTCAAGGCGCCCTCACCGATACAGCTTACATGGCTCAGTCTCATGGCTTTGTCGATCCTACCAAACCGGATCATGTGTGCCTCCTTCATAAGGCTCTCTATGGCCATAATCAAGCCCCGAGAGCTTGGTATACCGAGATGCGTTCTTATCTCCTTGACACCGGCTTCACTAACTTTGTTTCTTATACTTTGTTGTTTTTATTTCATGGCAATTACACACTATTTTTTCTTGTCTATGTCGATGATATAATTGTTATATGTTCATGTGAATCCAGTCTACAGGTGTTCATTGATGTGCTGTCTTGACGATTCTTCTTGAAGGATCTTGGTCCGCTTTCTTATTTCCTTGGTGGGGAGGTCCAACCGTGCTCTCATGTTCTTTTCCTAAATCATCACATATATACGAGTGACCTTCTCTCTCATGCCAACATGTTTGATGCAAAATCCGCTTCCACTCCCATGGATTCAATGGCTAAATCGAGTCTTCATGGCAGCCTATCTCAGTCAAATCCGACAGAATATTCGGGCTCTGGTTGGGGGCCCTCAATACTTGTCATTAACCTGTCCCGATGTTGCTTTTGCCGTGAATAAGTTGTCCTAATATATGCATAGTCCCACTGAATGTCATTGGAATTCCCTCAAGCGTCTTCTTCACTATCTCGCTGGCACGCTTTCCCATGGGATCACCATATACCGTCGGTCTCCTCTAAGTCTTCATGCGTATTCAGACTTGGACTAGGGTGGTAATCCTGACGATCTCACATCCACTGGTGCGAATATTGTTTATCATGGCTGCACTACAGTTTTCTGGAGCTCTAAAAAGCAATGAACGGTTGCCAGTTCATCCACTGAAGTTGAGTATCGCTCAATTGCTAATGCTACCACTGGACTCACTTGGCTCGGTAATCTGCTTTGTGAGTTCCGTGTAACTCTTTCTGCTTCTCATGCCGTGTATTGTGACAACCTTGGAGCAACAAATTTAAGTGTCAATCCCGTCTTCCATTACCGTATGAAACATGTGGATCTTGACTACCAATTTAAACGTGATAAAGTTCAGTCGGGTTCAGTAGGGGCTATGCCCATTGCCAATGACGATCAACTAGCTGATGCCTTGACAAAACCTCTTCCAAAACCTCGGTTCTTCATGCTTATGTCCAAGATCGGACTCTCGCCTAAGCCGTTCGTTTTTTGGGGGGATGTTGAGAATAATTAGATATTACTCTCTTCAATATTTGGTATTATTCTTCCTATAATTGTTCCTAATTTTATGCTACAATTTTGAATATATTCTTGTTATCAAGTTATTATAGCTAAGTTAGTATAAGAATCAAAGATTTTAATCATAATTATTCATCCAATAATACAAAGCTTTCACCCACAACAACCAGCCCACGACCAAACCAGGGTAGCCCATCAACCCACACAACCCCACTAGCAGTCGTCCGATCGATATCATAACCACCGTGCAAGGATGAATAAGACGGTCAATTGCCACCAAAGGAACTCGAAAGTAGCTGGAACCCACCACCGCTACCCCGTGAGTCCACCTGAGGCCACGACAACATGAGCATATCTAAGAGATGATAAAGTGTGGTTATATATGATCTGCGATTGTATGATAGTGGCCCGAGATGGCAATGGTTTGAGGTGGTCGACAAAGGCGGCGATAGGTTGCAGTAGTGGTGTCAAGTGATAAGAATGGATGATAAGTTCTCAGAATGTTGGGGTATTTTTTATTTTTAGTTTTTAGTTGGGTTGATAGATTAAGAGAACTGCTAATATCTTCTCGGTTAATCTGCCCCAACTTTAGTGCCATTAGCCTCATCCTGCTTCCTGCCTTAACCTGCTGTACCACTTTTGTAAGGGAGATAACATAAGCTTCCTGCCTGCAGACATTCCTCACATGTCACACCTCATACATCACAGCCACCACCAATGAACTAAGTAATAGTCTAATAACCCATAAATCCATCTCTGCCAAAACATTCCTTCAGCTAAAACCAGTCCAGGATTCTGAATGTGCAAACAGTCAATGAAATTCCCATAGCATTCCTTCACATAATAGCATTCCTGGAATAAGTGCTTACGAATTTTATTATTGTTTTCACAAATAAAGCAATTAACTTGAGTAGTAATTCTCATTTTGTTAAGCCTATCTAGTGTAAGAAGCCTCTCCTGACTGATTAGCCACATAATGAAGTTATGTTTTTGTATGTTCAGTCTATTCCAAAACGTCTTGTACTACTCAACTTTAGCACAGAGTTTCCTCCATGCCCATGAACTGGAACTAGTAGGTTCATAGTCCATTCAATCTTGCCCCTTCAATTAAATTTTATCAAGCCATTGAATCCACAAATGGTCTTTCTTCATGGCAATCCACCAGACTAATTTACCTACTGCGGCAATATTCTAAGTTTTTCTGTCAATCGAATCCAAGCCACTCTGTTTTTTACCGTTACATAAAATTTTCCTGGCTACTAGGGAAGCTTTTGAGTAGGATTTTGATCCTTCCCATAAGAAATTCCTACATAAACATTGAATCATCTCCATAACCCCTATAGGTAGAATGAACAATTGAGCCTAACAAGTATGAATGGTAGCCAGTACAGATTTTACCAGAACTAGTCTCCCTGTGTAAGAGATTTTCTTCTTATTCCAGCCTCTAATCCTTGTTATCATCCTATCCACCAAAATACTGCAATCCAATTTGGATAATATTTTGTGAGAAATCTTTATCCGTAAGTATTTAAAAGGTAAATTACCCTTTTTAAAACTAGTGTTAGTGAGTATTGCTGCTTCAGTGTCACGAGAAACACCATTTAAGACAATGTTAGATTTCTCATTGTTGATGTTTAGTTCAGAAGCACCAGTAAAACAATGAAACACCTCTAGTAAACTAAAAACAGATCTTATATTCTCCCTACAGAAAAGAAGAAGGTCACCCAGCAAACATAAGATGGGTTAACCTCAATCCTTTACACGGGGGGTGGAATTGGAAAACAGGGATAGTATAAGCTTCAACCAATAGTTTCCTCAAGTACTCCATACATAAAGTAAAAAGCAATGGTGACAAAAGGTCACCTTGCCTTAAACCTCTCTTACCCTTAAAAAAACCATGAGATTGTCCATTAAACACAATGGAGAAAGTTGTAGTAGTTGATGAGTCATAATTATATACATATTTATGCCTCCCCTTAATTGCTTTTGATACAGTTTTCATGCTAGTTTATATCATTTACACGCCTTTTATGTTAGAACGTTGATACTTCCGCCTTTTGATGTTTAATGTAGGAATGATGCATTTGAGGAGCAAAGGAATGAAATGGGAATCGCGGAGTAGGCATGGAGGAATACACGTAGCATGGCACGGGAATCTAGAAGAATAAAGGAAGAGCTTCTTATTACTAGTGCCTACTTTGAAGAGTCATATCTCGAGTTCTACAACTTATATTCAAGTGATTCCAAATGGAGGTGAAAGCTTATCTTATTATCTTTCCAATGGCGTGAAAATCGCTTATTTCCGACATGTAACGAAGAAATGGCGGCTGTTTGAAGTACAATGCGTAAAGCAGGAACTTGGTTCCTCGATCAACTGCAGTGAGGCTCGATCGAGGAACCTCCATACTCGATTGAGTACATCTGGGATTGATCGAGGAACCATTTTCTGCAATGTCGAGAGTTGGGGTATCTGAGAATTGGTGCCTCGATCGAGTGCAGATAGGCTCGATCGAGGAACCTTCCAGTTTTCATATTTTTCCGCAAATTCCTTAAGTCGGTTATGTTTTGCTATAAATACCAAAACTCGTACCCTAGTTTATGGACGCTTTTATTTCCGTAGTTTAATATAGCTACCTTAGAAAACTCTCTCAAATACTTAGTTTTAGTTTAATTATTGTTCTTATTTCCGAATCTAGCTATTTACGGTATTGTTCTTAATATTTCCTCATTAATTATTAATTCAATTCATGCTATTATTTCTTTGTCCTTATTTATTGTCTTTAATTATGTCTTTCATTCAGATTATTGTTGTTAATTCCTTTAATATTAGTAGCTAAATTCTTAATCTAGGGTGAAAAGGGATCTAGGTTGTTAGAAAAGGGGTTATTATGAATTGATTGTTAAATTGCTTTCTATTGTTGTTCAATTATTGTTCTACTTCTAATTACTTGATTACTGATCAGAATTGATTAATTAGTATCGCATAAACTTGGATTATCACCGACAGGGTTAAGACTAGTATAGGCCACGATAATTGAATTAGATGAAGTTAATAATAGCGATTGCATGTTAAGTTAGATCTAAAAAGACATATTAGAATCGACCGATCATATGAATTTCAACAATACAAATTGCTCAATCAATGAATTAAATCCTACCCTTTGATGACTACCTAGTGAATCCGAATCTCTAGACTCTTTAATATTATTGTTATTCATCTTTTATTTACTTGCAATTAGTTGTTAGATATCAAATCAACAAACCCCCCACAATTGGTTACCTTAAGACACTCTAAACATCAACAAACTAGATAATCATCGCCTCCTTGTGGATTCGACCATGACTTACCGCTAGCTATCTTGTTAGTAGTAGTATAGGATTTATTTTGACTAAGGCAAATGACTGAAATAACCTTATCAAATTTGGCGTCGTTGCCGGGAAGGCAACAATTTTTCTAGTTGTTTTTGTTTGTTTTTGTCTTTTGTCTCAGGGAACATCAGTTCTTTGCGACAGTTTTATCTTTTTTTGTTGTTTTCTTGTATGCCCAGGTCTAACAAGTTAGAGATTATACCTTTTGATCCCGATCAAGAAACGCCTTTTCGCTACAGACGAAAATTTTAAAGAGTAGTAAGTCAATTGGAAGACTTGAGTACACTTGACTACGAGCGGTATACTTTTGTCGAAGATTCGTCCTTTGAGAGGACACTTTTATTTCTGCACCTGTAATTTCTACAACATTAAAGATGGCTACATTAGCAAGTCACTCTAAACCCACGATTGCTTCTATTCCAAAAGGCTTCAAGCTCCCTACTACTAACAAAGGGACTTTTGAGATCAAGCCTTCTTACATAAGCTTGGTAGAGATGAATATGTTTGGAGGAAAAGTTGGAGAGGACCCCACAAAGCATATGGAGAAGTTTGTTACTTATTGTTGTTCTATTCCTTTAATAGTTGGGGTGACTCAAGATCAGTCAAGCAGACTTTATTTCCTTTCTCTTTGAGAGATGATGCAGCTGAGTGGTTAAGGGACTTAGACATAGAGACCGACGCAATTACTAATTGGACTTCTCTAGCTCTTGCATTCTACAAGAGGTATTTTCCACCACAGAAAACCAATGCATTGAGAAGTCAGATTACAAGTTTTAAACAGGGTCCTACTGAGGATTTTAATGAAGCTTGGATACGGTTCAAACGATTAGTGCGGTCTGTCCCTCACCATGGATTTGAGATTTGGTTTCTTTGCAACCAGTTTTACAACGGGTTGTATGATGATCATAGAGCGTTACTTGATTCAGCTGCTAATGGGAGATTCCAAGATAATACTAATGACGATAATGCTTGGAAGTTTATTGATTAGATAGCTACTCACACAGCTGAGTCTGGTAACCCTAGAGGAAGTAAGAGAGGAAGTGGTTCAGATAGTGCGGTCGTGGAACAGTTGGATGATATACTTGCTCAAATAGCTGAATTAAAGCCTATTCAATCCTTGGGTAAGCAGGAAACGGTTCACATGGTTCAACAAGAAGTGTCCTGCGAGATATGTGGGATAGATGGCCACGCTGCGGCCAAGTGTATAAGTACCATTGAGCAAGTTCATGCCTTCCAATCTTTCAAACAAGGTACTCCATATTCTAACTTGTTTCCAGAAAGGAGTCAGAATGCCTATGCTTAAGCTCCTCAACAAAATACTTATGTGATTCCTCCAAATAGTGGTAACCAACCACAAGGAAGCTTTGTTCGGCAAAGTCAAGGAGGTTTTCAACAAGTGCAACCTCCTCCTCAAGCTCTAAGTAATGAAGTGTCGGAGTTAAAAGCTCTCTTACATCAAACTTTGATGATGCAACAAAATCAAATGGCTCAAATCTACGAACTCATGGCTCATAACAAGATGTTGGATACTCAAGTTGCCCAAATGGCGGCTCAAAAGCCATCAAAACAGTTCGGTCTTCCTCCTCAAGGTAAACAAGCTCATGAGCAAGTCAATTCTTTTTCTTTGAGGAGCGGTACTTCTTATAACGGTCAGGACATGCCCATTAATGAAGATGAGTTTCCCTATATTCATCCTAAGGGATTGGGAAATCTCGAGTTGACCGATGACGAGAAAGTAATTTGAAAAGATCAAACATGGGTTGAGAAGAAAGACGAAAAAGCAAGGAAAAGCCAGGTTCCTCGATCGAGTACATGCGGGCTCGATCAAGGCACCTCCCCTGATGGTGATTTTTCTGCAATTTCAGCTACGGTATTGGGTAATAAAAGGTTCCTCGATCGAGTACACCCTAGGCTCGATCGAGGCACCACTTCAGTCGATCGAGTAACAACAAAACTCGATCGAGTCACTCCTGTAACTGACGATGATGCTTCCAAACCGTCTATCAAAGCAAAAGAAGTCGAGCCAATTAAAATTCAACTACCTTTTCCCCAACGACTGCAGAAATCTAAACTTGAACAACAATTTGGGAGGTTCATGGAGGTAGTGAAGAATCTTCAAGTGACAGTGTCATTTACTGAATTGGTAACTCAAGTGCTGGCTTATGCAATGTTTTTGAGAGAGATTTTGTCAAAGAAGCAGTCTTTTGATGAAGTGGAGACTGTTGCATTCACTCATGAATGCTACCCGCATTACAAGCCAATTCTCTACCTAAGCTTAAGGATTCAGGGACTTTTTCTATTCCTTGTACTTTAGGTCGTTTAACTATTGACAATGTTTTATGTGATTTAGGAGCGAGCGTCAGTGTTATGCCGTATAAAATTTGCAATCAATTAAATATGACCAAGCTTAAATGTACTAACATGACTATTCAATTGGCTGACAGGTCTATTAGACACCCTATGGATATCTTAGATGATGTGCCAGTTAGAATAGGGAAATTCTTCATTCCAGTCGACTTTGTAGTGATAGATATAGCTGAAGATTCTCTTGTTCCTATTATTCTAGGACGAGCATTCTTGCATACTGCAGGGGCGGTCATAGATGTTAGACATGGGAGTCTTACATTTAATATTTGAGACGATCCTATCACTTTTGGTCTTGACAAAGCATCACGTCCTCCTGATTTAAAAGCTTCTTGTCATATGATTAATGCTCTTGATCCTACTTTTGACAATTGCCTTCCTTTATGTTTTGACAGGAATCCATCTGACGCTCCTGCTACTGCGTCATATCCATGGGGCAAGGAAGTGGATGAGATAGAGAAGCTGATTTATGGAGATGATCCTCCTCCTGAGATGGTTTACAACTGTGATGAGAATGCTGACATAGAAGCCGAGTTAGATGCTTTGGAAACTGAGATTTTCAAAGAGGAGCCAATCAAAGTTTTTGATGACGCTCCTACGACTGATGAAGTGCCCTATTTCCTACCAAGTGATGATGACTTGAAGAACAATGAACATTGCTAATATTTTATATTAGACTTTGAGTTTGATGAGCAAGAACTTTATTTGTCATTTATTTTCTCTTGGACTATTTATTGGTGCTACTTATGCTTGTGTGAAGCACATGCGCTACTTTTTGATTTACTATTACGTGCTTTAACATGTATTGATTATGATTTGTGTGGGCATTTATTTTAAATGCAGGATTCTGAGCGACAGGAAGGTTCCTTGATCGAGTGTCATGGGGCTCGATCAAGTAACCTCGTCTTTTGGTTCACAAACGTAGCATGACGATGATAGGATTGTGCCGTTGATTATTTTCCCCTGTTTTGCAGCTGGTTTAGGGGAATCATAAGCTCTTACCTAGTATTCTCTTCCCTTGTAGCTTCTTTAATTGTATTGTCTATTTTTTTTCCATTCCGCTTGTTAGTTGTGTCCTCTAGGTTACTGGATTTGTGTGTGATTGCGTAGGCGTCACAATGAGGACATTGTGACATTTAGGTTTGGGGGAGGAGTCTTTATTTATGTTGTGTGATTTACTTATTGTTGTGTGTTTTTATATCAAAAATCCATAAAAATTTATTAAATCTCAAAATAAAAAAAACATGTTTTTACTTTGTTTTAGCTCGAGTCTTGGTGAATTAGATAACAATGATGTTAAATTGCATTGTTTTTGTATTTGAATCCCAAATAGTTGTCCATGTACATTGTTTTGAGTCGTTAGCCATGAAAACAAAGCTCATAATTCAAGTCTTAACCATAATTGACATGCCTTATACTAATTAGATTTGATAAAATTATGTTGGTAAACTACTTCAATTCTGAGGTCTATAGAGCTTCCTAGGCCAGGAACATCAATAAACTGGTCTCATTGTCAATTAGGCTTGAGTGTGGTTTCTTCTTGTGGAATATGTAATATCAAACTGCATAAGTGTGACATTGATTTCTTGATACTTTTATTGCTTTCATTTGACTAAGTACATGTGGATAAGCGATTCTTACCGTTCAAATAAGCCTTACAATTATCCTCTTTGTTAGCCTGTTTGAACCCTTGTAGCCAATCTTAAATTTCATCTTATAAGCTACAATCCAAAATTTGCCTACCTTTTCGGGACAGTCGTATTTGCTTGTTTATCATGTTTATTTTGCTATTATGGTTGAGTTGTGACTTATTGTTAGTTGTCTTGTGGGTATAGCAAAGTACTTTTAGCAACTGTGTTGGAAAAAGAAAAATATGAAGCAAAAGAAAAAAAAAAACAGAAAAAGAAAAAGAAAAGAAAAAAGAAAAATCGAAAAAAGAAAATTGAAAAAAGAAGGAAAAGAAAATGATTGCTTCATTTGGTTTTGTCAAAGATAAAAAAGATGGTTGTTAGAGTCTAATGCATAATTGGAGAGTAGTTTTCTAGCTCTCATATGTTGTAAAGTTGAGATCATTTCTCAAGTTGGGTTCATTTGCTATTTTAATATTTGGTTTTGGTTAGCGCTGCGACTACCCTCTTAGCTCCACATTTCCATAACGTGCTTTAGCACAAACCATTTCTATCTCTTTAACCCATTTGCCACCCATATTGTCCTTGATACATGTACTTTTGTCTACATATGGTGATTGCATATTAGTTGGGGAAATTTCTATCCACTACTACAAATCTAGGCAACTACAACGCCCCTTTAACAACGATTATTCACGAAAATCACAATAGACGTTGTAGAATGTATGACGCGAATTTTACTAAAATAAATTACAACGGGTATGGTTATAAAAACCGTTGTTATTAGTTTTAACAACGGGTCACACATGCACAACCGTTGTTAATAATTTGGCGCAAAGTTAGTGAAAAGTAATCACAACGGTTATTTTTGAAACCCGTTGTTAAAACTTATTTAACAACGGGTGTTTTTTTACAACCGTTGTTCAAACATATTTCACAACGGTTGTTGTTTAATAACCGTTGTCAATACCTTCCATACTATAAACCACACAAAATGTAAGTCTGCTGCTGTGACCACAAAACACAACCCTTAATACACAAACACAAACACAAACAGAGACAAACAAAACAAACACAAAACACACACTCTCTTTCTCTCTTTCTCTCTTTTCTCTCTTTCTCATCGTCGCTTTATCTTCTCGCCGTCCTTTGTTGATTTCATCGTATATTACGTTCTGTATTTATCGGGTAAATCTCGCCGTCCTTTGTTAGTTTCATCGTCATTATTTTCTTTTTCTATTTATTTCTTTTGCATGTATGTGTTTTTATCGACCATTATGTTATTTGTTTAAGTATTGTTCGCATAATTAGTTAGTAAAACAATGAAGAAGCAAGATGAAGAAGTAAGATAAACATAATTAATATATATATATATATATATATATATATATATATATATATATATATATATATATATATATATATATATATATATATATTTATAAATACATAAATTAAAAAAAATTACATATATAAAAATGCAATTCTTATATTTTCATAGAGGATCTTATTCTGCTCTATCGTATCCGTCCTCTCCTCCTTGGCTATTTGGAGGTTAGTTAAGCGATTGCTATATCGTCATATAGCCGCAGCTGCTTCTTTGCTCCGTCAAGCCATCTTCTTTGGCGTGCTTGGTGCGGATCGAGCATCCGCAAGGTAGCTCTGAAACTTTCCTCAATATGGAGGAAGGCAGGCGGATGAAGTTGTTGTTGTTCTCGATCATGGTAAGAGTCTTAAGGATGAAATCATTCATTTTGTTGGAGTTTTTTGAGTTTGTTTTGAAAGATTAAGTAGAGTTTGTTTTAGCAGTTAGGGTTTGGAGATGAATATATTGAGATAATGGAAATGTTAGTTGAGATAATGCAATGTATTTATACTAAGCAATGTGTGGGATGAGTTGCTTTTTAATTAATATATATGTTAGGAAGTTGTGCCATAATCATCATCATATCTCTCAATAATGCTGCTTCAAATCTTATTACTAACCCTTCTCATTCCATATTATCCGTTCATATGTACAGTGATGTCAGTAATAATGCATGCATCGGAATTCTAACGGGCCGTAATTATGCATGCATCTAGTAATATTTAATTTTTTTTTTTTTTATTTTTTAAGAACAAACAACAACGGTTATTTACAAACAACCCGTTGTCTTTAGTTATAACAACGGTTTTGTATATTAAAACCCGTTGTTATAACTTTCCCCCCAAAATTGAGTCACACTTTCCACAACGGGTTTTTATACATAAAACCGTTGTTAATAGTTTTAACAACGGTTTCCTTAAAAAAACCAACCGTTGTTAAAACCTTCTACAACGGACGCTTTAACAACGGACGCTTTTTTATATAACAACGGTTTTTGACCGTTGTTATAGCCTGTATCTGTAGTAGTGATCACATTAGATTGCATATCATGTTTCATAAATCGAGTGAGTGCTTCTACTTCTTTCTATCTTCACATATAACTCACCCTTACATACTTATGAGTGCATGAGTGAATCAGCGAGAATCTGACTAATTTTTCTTGCAAGATCAAAAGGTATTTAGCATTTGTCTATAGTGTGGTGACTTGAGACTGAGCTACGTTTTCTATTTCCCGTACCTTTGAATTTGTTTTATTGGTACACTTTTGTCATTACTTTGTTACAGATATGGATAGCTTGAGATTTGTATGTGCATTAAACATTAGCTCTGAGTTGTTTATTCGCCATTTGTATATTTGTCTTTTGTAATTGTGTGATACTTTGCTTGAGGACAAGGAAAGAGATGGTTTGGGGGAGTTTGATGAGCCATAATTATATACATATTTATGCCTCCCCTTAATTGTTTTTGATACAATTTTCGTGATAGTTTATATCATTTACATGCCTTTTATGTTAGAACATTGATACTTCCGCCTTTTGATGTTTAATGCAAGAATGATGAATTTGAGGAGCATGGGAATGAAATGGGCATCGCGGAGTAGGCATGGAGGAATACACGGAGCATGGCCCGTGAATCTAGAAGAATAAAGGAAGAGCTACTTATTACTAGTGCCTATTTTGAAGAGCCATATCTCGAGTTCTACAATTGATATTCAAGTGATTCCAACTGAAGGTGAAATCTTATCTTCTTAGCTTTCCAACATCTCAAAGATAGCTTGTTTCCGACGAGTAACGAAGAAATGGCGGCCGTTTGAAGTTCAGTGCGTGAAGGAGGAACTTGGTTCCTCGATCAACTGCAGTGAGGCTCGATCGAGGAACCTCCATACTCGTTCGAGTAGATCCGGGATTGATCGAGGAACTAGTTTGTGCAATGTTGAGAGTTGGGGTATCTGAGAATTGGTGCCTCGATCGAGTGCACATACGCTCTATCGAGGAACCTTCCAGTTTCCATATTTTTTCGCAAATTCCGTAAGTCGGTTATGTTTTGCTATAAATACCAAAACTCGTACCCTAGTTTATGGACGCTTTTATTTCCGTAGTTTAATATAGCTACCTTAGAAAACTCTCTCAAGTACTTAGTTTTAGTTTAATTATTGTTCTTATTTCCGGATCTAGCTATTTACGGTATTGTTCTTAATCTTTCCTCGTTAATTATTAATTCAATTCATGCTATTATTTCTTTGTCCTTATTTATTGTCTTCAATTATGTCTTTCATTGAGATTATTGATGTTATTTCCTTTAATATAAGTAGCTAAATTCTTAATCTAGGGTGAAAAGGGATCTAGGTTGTTAGAAAAGGGGGTTATTATGAATTGATTTTTAAATTGCTTTCTATTGTTGTTCAATTATTTTTCTACTTCTAATTACTTAATTACTGACCAAAATTGATTAATTAGTATCGCATAAACTAAGATTATAACCGACAGGGTTAAGACTAGTATAGGCCACGATAATTGAATTAGACCAACTTAATAATAGCAATTGCATGTTAAGTTAGATCTAAAAAGACATGTTAGAATCGACCGATCATATGACTTTCAACAATACAAATTGCTCAATCAATGAATTAAATCCTACCCTTTGATGACTACATAGTGAACCTGAATCCCTAGACTCTTTAACATTATTGTTATTCATCTTTATTTACTTGCCATTAGTTGTTAGATATCAAATCAACAAACCCCCACAATTGGTTACCTTAAGACACTCTAAACATCAACAAACTAGATAATCGCCGCCTCCCTGTGGATTCGACCTTGACTTACCGCTAGCTATCTTGTTAGTAATAGTATAGGATTTATTTTGACTAAGGCAAACGACTGAAATAACCTTATCAGTAGTCACACATTGTATTACCCAATTAGTAAACTTCCCAAGGAAGTTAAGATTCCTCAACATCTGCTCCACGAAATCCCATTCAATAGAATCGTATGCTTTTCTCAAATCTAATTTCATCAAGCATCTAGGAGAGACACATTTCCTAGCATAAAGTCTCACCAAGTATTGGCTAATCAGTATATTTTCCATAATGCTTCTTCACTTATAAAAGCAGATTGAGCAGAATTTATGATGTTAGGTAGGATTTTGGACAGCCTAGCACACAATATCTTTGATATAATTTTATAGACAACATTTCAACATGCTATAGGACCTAAAATCTTTCACAGAAATAGGATTCTTATCCTTTGGAATTAAGACCAGGTTAGTACTATTAATCTTTTTCAATAATTGTCCATCATGGAAAAAATCCTTAATTGCCTGGCATACCTCATGCTTCAATATTCCCCAGCTAGCTTTAAAGAAACAACTTCAATACCCATCTTGTCATGGGCTCTTGTCATCAGGAATAGAAAAAATCAATTGCTGAATCTCAGCATCAGAAGGCATTTTACATAAACTATCCCACTGAGTTACACTTATCTTGACTCCTTTATCTAAAATAGGAGGGTAGAAACCACTAATAGGAGCATTTTTATCAAGAAGATTCTCATAAAAGCCTATAAAAGCCTTCACAATTTCATCTGGCTTTTTGCAGACCCTTCCCTCCATATCCTCAATGATCAAAACTTTGTTCTGAATTTGTCTTTGTTTCATAAGTTTATGGAAGATGCCAGAATTTATATCACCATCCTTGGACCAATTACACTCTGCTTTCTGCCTCAGGAAATCTTCCTTTGCTTGCCTTAGCATCAAATAACTTTCTCTTGCCTGATGTTCAACATCCATCAAGAGTGTATTCATGGAGTCCAATTGTAGAGATCTTTGACACTCAAGTAACACTTGATATGCAATATCAGAGTTCCTTTCAACATCAGAGAAGAGGTTTTTGTTAAGCTCATTTAAATTAGGTTTCAACAGCTTTAATTTTTTAACCACCCTATACATCCAGGACCCATAAATTGTAAATTTCCATCTATTCCTCACCACCTCCTGGAAATCATCCACGTTAGTCCACATATTAAAAAACTTGAAAGGTTTTTTCCTGCCAGTACTAGTAACCCCAGATTCAATAGTACAAGGACAATGGTCAAATTGCCTTCAACAACATAATGAGCATAATAATCAAACCACTTGTTCAGCCAATCATCATTAACCAAGACTCTATCAATCCTACTGAAAACTCTAATTTCACTAGGTTGTTTATTGTTTTAGGTAAAAAAAGCTCCAATAGCTTTCATATCTTGTAGTTCACAATTTGCTAACACACTTTGAAACGGTATCATATCACTATCCTTTACTACTTTCCCAACCAGTTCATTACAGTAGAGGATATTATTGAAATCTTCCAAAACCACCCAAGGAGCCACAATGTTCCAATGACTCAAAGCATCCCGTAAGGGCACTCTCTCTTCAGGTTTATTAAATTCATAGACAAAAGTAGCATAAAACTGAATATCCTCCACTAAGTCCTTCATCTTAGTATGTATGTATTGAGCATCCATATCTAGAATATCAATATGTATTTTTTGACTTTTCCAAAGTACCCATATTCTACCTCCATTATGATGAGCATGATTAGTAACATAAGACCATCCATTGCACACATTACTAGCAACAATATTTAGAGAACCAAGTTTTACCCTAGTCTCAAGGAGCCGAAATAACTCCACCTGAGAATGATAGAGAAACCACTTAATATCTCTTTGCATGCCAAGTTTAGTCATGGGAGGAAGAACCCCCCCCCCCCCCCCCTTCTTCCCCTTTGTCAACCATTTCTGCTGAATGAATCATTTCAGCATTCAAATTTAAAACAAAATCTCCTTCCTTACCTCCTGGCAATTTAGACTCATGTCTAGTCATTCTGGTAACAATTCTGGCAAGTGTATAGATAGATCCTTCATTTACAGGCAGAGGAGTGTTTTTTGGTGTAATCAAAACCGAGGTAGAATCTGGTGTCTCAACACTCTTGGTCCTCTTATCACCAATTACACCCACTACCTTTGGTAACACTGGGAACTTCTTTGGGTCTAACCCAACATCCTGGATATCCTTCTTCTTCCACACTTGCCTAGGGGGTATATGTTGAGTCATATTCACAGGAACCTGCCTATCCTCATCCCCCTCCTACAATTCAAGGTTCTATGACCTATCCCATTAACATTTATGACAAGTGATTAGAAGCCAATCATACTCTATAAACACAGTAATCTCTTAGCCAAGCTCATCCTCAAACCTTATCTTGTCAGGGAAATGTTGATCAAGGGCCACTTCCACTATCACCCTTGCATACCCCAACAAAGTTATCTCAACAGTTAAGTCATCAATCTTGAAAATTTTACCAAGTAAAAAAGCCAATTTCTCCAAACATTTCCCACCCCAAAACTTAAGATCAAGTCCATCCAATTTCACCCAAATGGGTACAGTGACACTTTTGTGATCTTAGAATTAGGTTCCCAAGGTCTAATTATGATAGGCTTTCCATCAAACATGAACATTCCTTTGCTAAAACTAGCTTCTGATGCTCGAATTTCGCAAACCGAACTACAAATAAACCATTGGGGAGAAACGCCACCTTCGAGATTTCATAATCCTTCCATAAACGTCTCAAATAACCATCCATAACCTCCCATGGCGGATTTGCACCCATGACATAACCATAGACCGCAAGGTTCCAATATTCTATCTCGTCCTTAACATCATCTTGAGTGAGTTTCAAGGTAATACCTTTCTCTTGAGGTTCCTGGTCATCAACTTCTGCAATAGGAGCCAACTTACCTTCAGATGAAATCTCTTTGTCCTTTCTCCTCTTCAATACCTCTTGCCAAGTCTTGGCGTCAAAGTCTTTAATATTCTCTTCTTCTTCAGTAGCATACCCAGCAACTTTTAGCATATTCGCCACTTCTTGTCGTACTTTCGCAATTTCCGTGGCCCGAGTTTCCTTCGACACATTAGGATTATTTTTGCTTAATTTGAAAGTAAAAGTTTGATTATCATCAGATTGAGTATTAGTATTAGATATAGTATTATTAATTATTTGAAGTATTGTTTGTAGACTTAGAAGGATGAATGGAATCATTAGGCTTCGCCATTGCAGAAAAGCTTAGTAAACCCTAGAAAAAGTTGGGGAAAATAATCGTCTTTTCCTGAACTCTCTCTTATCTCTCTAAGTTTTAATAATCCACCGAGGTGTTATTCGTCTATTTTTTTGAGATTTGGTATCAAATTTGGAAGAATTTAGGAATTTAGGTATAAGATTTTAAAGAAAGTTATCTTAGGTAAAAGATTTAAAAAATGAATTATTCAAGGGATAAGTTATCAAATTAGCCTAATAATAATTAATGTTTAGTTTTCTATATATTAGGGAGCTACTATCTATGTGATGCCGGATATATGAATTGTGAGGGAATTTTGGCACCATTACATGCCAAAGATATCATTTAAGGGTATGGAAGAGCGGTGCTCAACCGACATGTGTTTAGGAATATTTTAACATGAAGCACGCTCAAGTAAGAAATGTCATAGAAATATGTTTTGGATTACTTAAAATGAGGTGAGGTATTCTAAGAATACTTTGAGTAGAATAATATTTGGATGTGTGTTAATGCATAATTTTATCCGTACACATATGGGCGTAGATCCCTTGAAGTATTTTGTTACAGATTGTTAAATTTAACAATGGGCCTGAGCCATACCCAAACGGAGGGGACAAAATTCACAATACAAGCCCAAAAGAATTCCACTTTAAAATTAATTGGCAATAGAGGGAGTAACTCTTGCCTTATAAAGTGATAATTCTTCTCCACTTTTGTCAATGTGGGACAACCCTCACATGTGAAACTTTGGGTTTCTTCACAGATGGTGATGAAGACGATGATAGTAATGGCATTGGTATTAAGGAGACTAGTATTGCACGGACTCAATTTAGAAAGGAACTAGCTACTCAAATGTACAATCATTGGCTGCAAACCAGAGTCAGAAAGTGAAATAATTTCTTGTGCTGTGAACTCTTTTGTATTGTCCAAGTACTTGCATTATGATACTCTTTGAATGAATGTATAATTTCTATGAAAATACTTGATTTCTATGTTACATTTTATTTTTATTATAATATGTTCAATATTTGTAATTATATACATCTTGTACGACTTACACCCACGACAAGTCCAACTCCAAATAGGCTGTCAATCCTACTAGAAATTTCATAAGATAGCCAACTCTCGAGGATCGTGCACGAAGTGCAATGCAATATCTTCTTGATCTTGGTGGCTAGAAGGTGGCTAATGGTCAATTTAAAAAGGGTGCATATGCTAAGCTTGAAGTTTTTATGGAGCAAAAAATTTTTGGCTATGGAAAAAAAGCGAAGCCCTATAGGATGGCTTGCTATGCAAAGTCGTCTTCTGACAAAGGATAGGCTAGCTGTATTTGGTGTTCATACTGATGGCCCGTGTGAAATTTGTCAATCTCAGGTGGAGGATCTGGATCATTTGTTATATAAGTGTGAGTTCAGCAAACGATGTTGGATACTTTTGTGGGGATGGCTGGGTATTCATTATTAACGATATATCATCAAGATCTCCCATATTTTCCATATCTTCCTCAA
The DNA here is from genome assembly GCF_048544455.1 of Silene latifolia. Lineage (NCBI taxonomy): Eukaryota > Viridiplantae > Streptophyta > Magnoliopsida > Caryophyllales > Caryophyllaceae > Silene > Silene latifolia. Next base: position 16,942,415 of record NC_133535.1, on the reverse strand, counting down.
GCAAGCAAATCGAGTCATAAACTGCAACAAATAACTCGAGTATATAATTGTAATATATTTTTCCATAATTTGTAAATATAGCCTTCTTGTATATGACTCCATCTATTAGGTCATTAGTAGTATAAATAGGATTAAACTCATTGTAAATTTTATCATTGCAATACAAACATCTTATATGGTATCTAGGAGCTTACATCGATCCGCAAAAACCCACCTCCAACCACGCCGTTCCATCTTCAAACGCCACACCAAAATTCAATTCAAACCTACTGCTACCATGACCACCACAATCGACACCACCATCTCCAACCCTCACGAAACCACCACTCCACTCACCTCTCTATATCTCAACCATTGTGTGAAACTAACTCCCATGAACTACACCTCATGGCACTTTCAATTAACACATATCCTCTTTGGATACAGTCTACTCGCGCGGGTTCCTAGACGTTTCCCACCCATCTCCATCACCAACCATTGTAGGTGATGATAAAGTCGAAAAACCCAACCCGTCTTACTTCAACTGGCTTAAACAAGACGGCCTCATACTCGGTGCCCTTATGAGAACCTTGTCCTCGGTTGTTCAAGCCTTAATTGTCCGGACAAAAACCTCGAAAGAGGCCTGGGATATACTCACGCAAACCTACGCAAACCCTTCGCGTGAGCACATATTACAACTTAAAAACCATCTTGAATCGATTGTCAAAACCACTGATCAATCAATAACCTATTATATGAACTCCATTAAAGCCATCATCGATCAACTCGCTTTAATGGGTAAAGTACTTGACCCGGAAGACATTGTATTCAAGGTTTTAAAACGCCTTGATTACAAACTCTACAAACCCGTCTTGTATACCGTTCGTGCTCGAGACAACCCAATTACAAAGCACTCCATGAAAAATTGCTACAACATGAATTACTTCTAAAACAACAACAACCCGATACCGAAATTTTCAACCCCTCTGCCAACCCTGCATATCGCCAAAACCGTGACTATGGCAACCAAAAAACCACCACCAACTACTATCAAAACAACCGTGCTCCCACCCCTAACACCACGCACTCCTACCACACAAACCAGCAGCAACCCGTCACCAACCCTAACCCACGGCCATTTAAGGGTCGTTGTTAGTGGTGTAGGCAAACGGGACATGTGATTTCAGATTGTCCCTTCTTCCGCAAATTGTTTCCAAATATTGTTTTCCCTGCCCCCACCAACTCGACAACCACCACCGCAGGCTCACACCGTCTCTACTGGACCCATACCCAACTCCAATTACCTTCTTGACAGTGGGGCATCTCATCACGTAACCCATGACCTCGACACCCTTGCCCTTCACACCCCTTACTTCGGTCAAGATGACCTCATTATTGGCGATGGCCCCGCTCTCGACATTGCCAATATAGGTAATTTCACTCTCAATTCTCTGAAAACAAATAACGTTTTACATGTTCCGAAAATCTCGCGCAATATTTTATCAATTTCGAAATTATGTAAAGATAATATTGCATATGTTATATTCTCATCTGATTCTTTTATTATTAAGGACATGTTGACGGGAGCACCAATCCACCAGGGCCGAGCTAGACACGGCATCTATGAGTTGAGCATGCACCAACCGTCTGCAAGTTTTATGAAGAAAAGCTCAACTCCTCTATCGTGGCATCATCGATTAGGACACCCAACCTTCGATGTAATGCGAATTATCAATAAAAATTTACCAATTAATATCTTTAATTTCTCGTCTTGTGAATCATGTCATATTAGTAAAAGCACAAAACAACCATTCGGAACATCCACCTTCAAAACCAACGCACCACTCGAACTCATTTTTTCGGATTTATGGACAAGTCCAGTTTATTCTCGTGAACATTACAAATATTACGTAATTTTTGTTGACCATTTTAGCAAATATATTTGGTTATTTCCACTAAAACGCAAATCGGAAACACAACAAGTTTTTGTACGATTTAAAGCACTTGTAGAATTTTTTTTTCAAAAACCAATAAGACAATTCTTTTCCGACAACCACGTTTTGGCTCTACGCATTTAGCACGGCCACATATCTTATTAATCGATTACCCACACCTACATTGCAAGGACAAACTCCATACTACAAATTACATAACAAATTACCTGTATATACAAAATTACACAACTTTGCATGCCTCTGTTATCCATGGCTAAGACTGTATACAAAACATAAACTTGAGTATCGTTCCGTTCCTTGCATCTTTGTTGGATATTCTTCCACTCAAAGTGTGTTTCACTGTCTCGATCCCAAAACCAATAGACTATACACCTCGCGTCATGTTAAATTTGTCGAAGATGACTTTCCATACTCTCGACTACGCACCACAACCACGTAACCAAGTGACAATACGGACCCCGACGAGTGGTGTCCTCCTATGCTCACCATTCTGCCCGCTGCTACCTCATCCTCACCAAACCACGCCTCAACCACCACCTCGACCTCTTCATCTATTCCTCGCTCTCACCACACAATCACCAATGTCTATACTCGACGGCAAACCTCTTCGACCAACCTCACAACCACTCCTTCCACACCCTCTTCCAACGACGTTAGCCCATCCACTACATCTTCATCTTCTTCTTCTGCCACTCACGAAAACAACCCACCCCCACCCTCTACACAACATAAAGTTATAACCCGCCTGACCAATAACATACGCAAACCAAATCCACGCTATGCCAACCTCGCTCTTACTTCCGCTTCATCACACTCGCTGCCCACAATTGTAAAACATGCTCTTGTTTCCACTCAATGGCGTGCAACTATGCAAGAAGAATTTCATGCCCTTGAACGGAATCAAACATGGACATTAGTCCCCAAACAACCATCACAAAATGTAATTGGATGTAAATGGGTCTATCGAATTAAATATAATCCCGATGGCTCACTCAAACAACATAAAGCGCGCCTAGTTGCGAAAGGTTTCCATCAACGACCAGGTCTTGACTATACCGACATTTAGCCCGGTCGTCAAACCCACCATAGTTCGACTAATTCTTTCCTTAGCAGTCACCCAATCATGGCCATTACGACAGCTCGATGTCAATAATGCCTTCTTACAAGGCACTCTGACAAACGATGTCTACATGGCACAACCAGAAGGCTTTGTCGATGAATCAAATCCCACCTATATATGTATGCAAATTAAACAAAGCGATTTATGGCCTCAAACAAGCTCCTCGAGCTTGGTACACCGAGCTTGAATCGTATCTAATTACCTATGGTTTTAAACAATCCATCTCAGACTCATCCCTATTTATTTTTAAGACTAATAATATTCGTATATACATGCTTGTCTATGTTGACGATATAATGGTTACAGGACCAAACCATCATCATTTACAATCTTTTATCGACCAATTAGTAAAACGATTCTCCATTAAAGATCTTGGACCGCTCTCATATTTTCTAGGCGTTGAAGTCACACCAAATTCAATCGGTCTTCGTCTAAACCAATCCAAATATATTCATGACCTACTCCTAAAATACAATATGTCAAATGCAAAACCAAATTATACATCTATGGCAGCCGATTGCCACCTTGTCCGTGAAGACAATAAACCCCTTCACGACCATTCGAACTATCGAGCTATTGTCGGTAGTCTTCAGTATTTGTCACTTACTCGACCAGACATTGCCTTTACTACAAATCGACTTGCACAATTTCTCCACCATCCTACCGCAACTCACTGGTCTGCTTTAAAACGACTACTTCGCTATCTCCAGGGCACACAAACCTTTGACATTCAACTCTATCGCACATCTCCTTTGTGTTTACATGTCTTCAGTGATGCTGATTTTGCGGGTGATAAGGATCATTACCTCTCTACAACCGGCTACATTACTTATCTTGGCCGCAATCCCATCTCCTGGTCTTCCAAAAAACAACGAGGTCTTGCTTTATCCATGACTGACGCTGAATTCCGAGATGTCGCAGCTGTCACTACTGATGTTCTATGGCTTCGAAATCTTCTCACTGAGCTGCACATTTACGTCACAAAGCCGCCCGCAATCTAATGTGATAATATCTCTGCTACTCTCTATGCAAAAAATCCCGTCTTCCATTCTCGCATGAAGCATATGGCTCTCTCATTTCACTTTGTTCGAGAACAACTCCAGCTTGGCCACATTCGCATACAACACGTCGTAAGTAAGGATCAACTAGCCGCTGCTCTCACTAAGCCACTGCCCAAGCCTCGTTTTCATGATCTACGTGACAATATTGGACTCCTCCCACCTACGTCCATCTTGCGGGGGCGTATTATGGATATATCATCAAGATCTCCCATATTTTCTATAGCTTCCTCAAGCAAGCAAATCGAATCACAAATTGCAACAAATAACTCGAGTATATAATTGTAATATATTTTTCCATAATTTGTAAATATAGCCTTCTTGTATATGACTCCATCTATTAGGTCATTAGTAGTATAAATAGGATTAAACTCATTGTAAATTTTATCATTGCAATACAAACATCTTATATTCATTTCCCACTTTTGGGTCTGTGTGACTGGTATAGAAGCTGGAGATGCAGGTCTATTACTCAAAAACAAGTAATAGTAGCTCCTATTGTGGGACTGATTTATCACATTTTGACTGCTCGCAATCTTTGTAGAGTTGAGGCAAGACTACAAATTCCAGGGATGGTTATGTTGCAGCTAAAGAATGAATTGCATGCCAGATTCAGAGGGAAGGCACGGATTGCATTTATACAAAAATCAGCATGGGCGTGTAGTGTCTTATCTATTTAGCTGGTTTTTATCATGATATGTTGTAGTCGGTTGGAAAATGGAGGTGCAAATGATGTAATATCTGAATCATTATCATTTTATATTATATATTGTGAAACTGAGAATGATCAAGTGATCCAGACGCCAATGATGATGTTGAAGGCCGCCATTGATGAACACAATGAGATTTTTGTATGAAGACAGCGAAAGTAAATATAAGAGTGATTTGATTAAGTTAAATGATTTGTACATGAGGGTGTGTTTATATACAGAATGTGTAACAGAATTCTGTTATAACAGAATTGACCATATTACAGATTTGACCAACTCTAAGTAGTCAACTAACTAATCTTTACCGACTATTCTTCATATCCCCTCCTCAAGGTGGGCGTGTGACATGAAAGAACATGCCCATCTTGGAAAACAAAAATTCATGCTGTTGCTGCTGCCCTAAGGGTTTGGTAAGAATATCAGCAATTTGAGAGCCCGTGTGTATATGGAAAGTAACAATCAGTCCTTCTTGTATCTTCTCCCTGACGTAATGACAATCGATATTAAGGTGCTTTGTCCTTTTATGGAAGACGGGATTGGCTGCAATGTGTTCTGCAGCTTTATTATCACAATACATGGTGATTGGGGTGGGCACTTTGATGTTGAAATCCTGTAATAATCTCTGAAGCAATAAAATCTCCCCTGAAGTATAGGACATTGCCCTATATTCAGACTCAGCTGAAGACTTGGATACAGTCTTTTGCTTTTTGGTTTTTCAGGAAACCAATGCATTTCCCAGAAAAATACACTATCCTGTTGCAGACCTGCAACTGATGCTACAAGTGCCCCAATCTGCATCTGTGAATGCCCTGAGAATGAAATGATTATCTGCAGATAAAAAATGGCAGCATCTACAGTATGCTTCAAATATCTCACCACATGTAGAGCTGCTTGCCAATGAGGTTGCCTTGGACAAGCAATAAACTGACTAAGATGCTGAACTGCAAAGGAAAGATCAGGTCTGGTGAGGTTTAAATATAATAACCTCCCAACCAACCTGCGATATACCTCTGGATCAGGAAAAATATCTCCTTCATCAGTGGAGAGCTATAGTCCTTTAGACAGTGGGAATGCACTGGACTTGCACTCATACATTCCAGTGTCATGAAGAATATCATTAACATATTTCTTTTGATTCAAATAGAGACCTTTTTTCTGTACTGCTGACTTCAAGACCCAAGAAGTACTTGATAAGCCCCAAATCTTTAATAGTAAAAGCTGCATCCAGGGCTTTCTTGAGTTGAGTAATTTCAGCAGAGTCACTTCCTGAGATTAGTAAATCATCAACATATACAAGCATACTTGTGAATTTTCCATTGTTGTCTTTATGAAACAAAGAGTAATCATTATTTGATTGATTTAAACCTTGTGCTAAAAGGAGCTTAGTTAACTCAAGGTTCCATTGCCTAGAGGCTTGCTTCAAGCCATAAAGAGACCTCCTGAGTTTGCATACTTGCCCAGGTAGTAATGGCTTGTAACCTTCTGGTGGCACCATATATAATTCTTCATCAAGAAATCCATGAATAAAAGCATTATTTATGTCAAGTTGATGAATAGGCCACCTATTAGCAGCTGCAACAGTAAGAAACACTCTCACAGTGGTGAACTTTGCTACAGGACTAAATGTGTGTTTATAGTCTTTTCCTTAGACTTGATTATATCCTTTAGCCACCAATATAGCTTTGTACCTATCAACAGAACCATCTGGTTTGTACTTGATTTTATACACCCATTTGGAGCCTATGGGTTTATAACCATGAGGTAAAACAACAATTTTCCAAGTCCCATTCTGCTCTAAGGCATGCAGTTCCTGTTCCATAGCTCTCACCCATTCCATATCTGCTTTGGCTTGGAGATAAGAGGCTGGTTCAGGAATAAGTGGTGTCTAGGAAGCAGATAATAACACCTTGTGTGCTGTGAAAGAAGAAGATTCAGTAGAGAAATTTTCTGGATTGGGTCCAGTCTTGCGTGGCAAGATGGGACAGACACAATCTTGTAACCTAGCTGGAACATTGACATTTCTTGCTGAAGTTCTAGATGCATGAGATACCACCTCATTGATATGATTAGTAGAGGTGGTAGAAATATTATCATTAAGTATGGGAGAAGTTGTAGAAGTATTTGAAGGTATAGTAGTATGAATATGAGTAGAATTGTTTGTAGGAATATCAGGAGTAATATCACATGTAGTGTTTGGAGTATGTGTAGTATTATTAGTAGGTGAAAGAATAGTATTTGTGACAATGGGATTACTATCTTCCTCTGCACAATGTAAGTCCATAACGTGCAAAGGTTCTCTTGGAAAAGATGTGGCAGCTGGTGTGCCAGCTTTATAGGGTAGAGTAGATTCATGAAAAAAGACATCTCTACTTATTATAATCTTATGACTTTCCAAGTCATAGAGTTTATAGGCTTTTTGTAGGAAAGGATAACTTATCATAATGCATTTCCTAGCTTTAGGGTCAAATTTGTCCCGTGAATGACCAGGAGATAAAGCAAAACACAAGCAACCTATTATCCTTAATTCATCATAGGTCACTGGCTTGTTAAACAATAACTCAGAAGGAACTTGCCAAGACAAGACTGAACTAGACAGTTTATTGATAATATGGGTAGCTGCCAGCAAACACTCACCCCAAAACTTCTTAGGAAGGTTAGCAAACAAAATCAAAGCTCTTGCTGTCTCTATCAAATGTTTATGCTTCCTTTCAACTCGACCATTTTGTTGAGGACACCCTGGTGCACTTTTCTGATGCAAGATACCTTTATCTAAAAACAATCTACCACAAGTCTGCTGCACTATTTCAGTCCCATTATCACTTCTAACTATTTTGACATCTTTATGAAATTGTGTCTTAATCTGAGCTAAGTAATCCTTAATGGTCTGAAAAACTTTGTATTTATCCTTTAAAAGGAATGTCCAAGTGACCCTAGTATGATCATCCATAATGGTCAGAAAATAGGTAGCCCCAGTCAAAGAAGGCCGTTTATAAGGTCCCCAAAGATCAATGTGAACCAAGTCAAAAGAAGAGTAAGCAAGAGAATCACTTCTTTTATAAGGCAATTTGTGCATTTTTGCCAAAGCACAAGTCTCACATACAAATTTATCCATTCCCTCACTTTTGACAAAATCTAGATGCCTCATTTTAGACAATGAGGAGTGCCCTAATCTGGCATGTAACAATGCTAAATCAGAAGTACAAACTTTATTCTGAGAAGTAGAACTAATACTAACTTGTGAACTACTATGCTCCCAAGTTTTGTCATCTTTATGAGACTCCAATTTGTATAGGCCTCCTTCCTTTATGCCTACTCCCACAGTGACCTTATGTGGATGGTCCTGTACCACACACCCATCAATGTTAAAGTTGACAGAATATCCATTGGCAGCCAACAACTTCCCAACAGATAACAGATTATGCTTAAAATCTGCTACATAGAAAACATCATAAAGAACCAGATGCTGATTAATGACCACATCTCCTGTAAGAGTCACAAACTTACAGGTTCCATCAGGGAGACCAACTTTAATAGGCTTAGGTAACAGCTTTTTGTTAACAAATAAGTGTATAGCAGAACTCATATGATCAGTCACACCAGAGTCATTAATCCAAGAACTAGTGGGTGACTTAAAAATAGTAGTATAAGCGTTGGTCACAAGAGAATTACCTGCAAAATTGATAGCAGAATAATCTGACTGAACATGACCACCTTGCTGTTTAAAATGCATCATCTGCTGATAAATTGCTGCAAACAATTTAGGATCTATATCCACTTTAGAAGAATCTGCAGTACCAGTTATTGTGAAGCCAGAATGATCATCATCACCCATGAGAAGATTGTCCTCCTTACTGACATTATGTGCAGAACCTCCAGTTTGATTAGCAAACCTAGCATTGTATTTCTCCCTCTGCTCTAGATGAAGAATGAAACAAGTATCCCTAGTATGACCACTTTTATTACAGTAATCACACCAACGCTTCCCTTTCTTAGGCTGTCCTACACCGTCTTTCCCAGTACCAGTACCAGTACCAGCACCAGCACCATCTCGAGTCCAAACATTCCAGTGCTTGGCATCACCTGGTTTATTCCAGTTGCCTTGTCCTTTACCCCGGTTAACCGCCATAACACTAGATTCTGCCTGGTTATGAACAAGCTTAGAAAAAGATTTCTCACTTTCAATTTGTTGAACAAGAGAGTAAGCCTTGTTAATAGTAGGCAAGGGCTCCATAGACAGGATATTTGTCCGGAGATTATCATAAGAATCATCTAATCCCATTAAGAAAGTAATGACTTTCTCTCGAGAAGCCATTTCCAGCACCTTTTTGAGTAAATTACAAGTACACTTTGACATAACTCCATAAGTGAAATCAGGATAAGGCTCAAGATCTTCACTATCGTCCCAATGACGCTTCAATTTGTTGTAATATTCCACAATTGATTCGTCTGTGGTCTGAGAAATGTTCTTAATCTCCTTCTTCAATTGGTACAACAATGGTGCATTACTCTGACCGTACATCTCATGAAGATCTGTCAACAAACGTCTGGCAGACTTAGTCGTCATGAACACCGCTTTGATTTCTGGCGAAATAGCATGTAGAAGCCATCACCGTACCATATTATCAGAGCGTTTCCATTGCTGATACTTTGAAGAAGTAATAGAAGGCATAGTTGTGGATCCATCAAGAAATCCCTGCTGATTCTTAGCTCCAACTCCCAAGAGAACTTCCCGACTCCAATTGAGAAAGTTCTTGCCAGTAAAAGGAGTAGTATTAAGTGACATCGAAGGAAAATCAGAATTCGAGAGAAACAGCGGATCATCATAAGGATTGCTATAATCATCACCCGTCACGGAAGTCACTGATTCAGGCATGATGAAAAAACTGATTGATATGATCGAAGACGGAGAATCGCAGAAAAAATGAGATCGCAAACCCTAATTTTTAGGAATTTGGGGAAAAACTCAAAAGAAATTGAATTCGAGCTGTAAGAAGATCAAATGAAGCGCGAATGAAAGAATTGAAGCACAAAAAAGATGAATATGTGAAGAATTTTTGTGATTTTTATGTAAAAAAAATTGCGAAGCGGAAGAAATTAAGAACAAATTTGATGAAATGATGAATTGTTAATGGCGTTAAGAGACAGATCACAACAACCTATTCTCTGATACCATGTGAAACTGAGAATGATCAAGTGATCCAGACGCCATTGATGATGTTGAAGGTCGCCATTGATGAACACAATGAGATATTTGTATGAAGACAGAGAAAGTAAATATAAGAGTGATTTGATTAAGTTAAGTGATTTGTACATGAGGGTGTGTTTATATACAGAATGTGTAATAGAATTCTGTTATAACAGAATTGACCATATAACAGATTTGACCAACTCTAAGTAGTCAACTAACTAATCTTAACAGACTATTCTTCATATATATTCACAGTTCACCAAAAAATAAGTTCACAAGCCACTGGTTTCAGATGAAATGATGAGGGAAAATTTGTTACATGTGAACAATTAGTTAAGGATGCTTGGGTTAAGGTTAGCATGTCGTCTTTACTCTAAATTTCTCCTTCTTTATAGTCATTTTTACTTTAATTTATCTAATAGCAGCGGCGGAACCAGGAATCCTTTGTATCTAGAGCTAATTTTGTATCTTTCGAGATATAAAATATGATTATTTTAGGAATAATCCATCCTATAGGTGGCCTGCATAAATTACTCCATCCTATCACTTATTCCAATTAAATCCGTCCTATACAACGCACCTTCCCATAACAGTATAAAGTAACCGGCTACCTGCTCATAAGGTTACATTTTAAAAAAAAAACTAAAACTAATAAAAAAAATATTAAATTCTAAAATTAACAAAAAAAAACTCTCTCTCTCACTTCCCTGTCCTACTTCTTTCGGCTCACTTCCTCTTTATCCTACCCAACAAACCCAATTCCTCATTTCCGATCACCACCCAATTCCTCATTTCCGATCAATCATTATCTCTCCCACTCCCATCCTAACACCACCTTACGCCGCCGCCACCGCCGTAGAAACAACTGTCGAATTTATAATCTCCGTTGAGTATTACTTTTCCAGGGAAAATGGATCGAAGATGTAGTTGTTTCGGCGGTTTCTAATGAAGCTTGGCATTAACGACATTATTGTTAGTTGATTTTGGGAGTTACTTTGTTTTGATGAAGTTTGATATGATTGCTTTGGCGCTGAAAATTAATTCAATAAAATATGCTATGATTGCTTATGATTTCAGATGAGGAAATAAGCACACAACAACATCCCCACTGCCACTGCTATTTGACGACAAAAACTACTATAATTGGACGGCGACGCACAGGTAAGGCACGGCTAAGAAGGAGATACATAGAAAAGTTAGTATTTGAACGATGGTATTTTTGCTTTGTGGGTAGAAAATGGTCTTTGATTGTTAATTAAATGTATACTTGATCTTTAAAATTAAATGTTATCCGCTGAAAATTAGACAGAGGATGACCATACTGGTGGTGAGCGGTAATGGTGTTGAAGGTGGTGCATAAGGGTTATGGGAGGCTGAGGTGGTGAGCGATGGTGAAGAAGGTTTTTACGGTGGATTGTGTGTGACAGCAGTAAGGGTGCTTATTATGATGTAGGGGTGGTGACTGGTGAGTATGGCGGTGTGCATAGTGGTGGAGGTGGGTGTTTTTTACGAAAAAAAAAGGATGAAAGGGACAAAGTTGAGAGTTAAATAAAAGGGAAAAAAAGTTTACCTGATACAACAGGTCAAAAAATTAAGTGAGTTTGGTACATGAAGGAAGTGTGGTAGGAGGGATTAAATTAAAATTACTTATAGGATGGAGTAATTTCTACAGGTCACCTATAGGATGGATTATTCCTATGAAATAATCCTATTAAATACGCAAAAGGCTTTAGAACTTAGAAGTCAATAAGTATATCTGCATTTACCCGATGTTATTATAGAGTGTATTCCTTGTCACTTTCGTATTATTTTATTCAAACATGATAATTTACGTGTTTTAATTTGATATTTATCGACTTTTTAATACTTGATTACTAGTTTATTATCTTTTTTATAATATTTATAATAATTATTTTAGTGATTAACCACTTATATTGAGTTCGTTTGTCAATTTTAGTGAACTTCATTTTCAATGATGTACTAAAATATATGATATGAGACTTTAAGAAAGTATATAGTATAAACCTTAAGAAAATAGACAAAAAGGCTGAGGCATAAATACTCTTTTGGTGAACCAAGAAAGTAAAAATAAGTAACCACTCAAAAATACATCACATGAGACGATAAGAAAATACTACTTCCTCCTATTCACTATGATGTTCCACATTGTTTTTGAAGAGTTTATAAGAGGAATAAGATTTGTGGTGGAAAATGGAGGAAATGGAAAGTAAGATAGAATATATGGGGTCACAAATCCTAAGAACCATAAATTATAGACTAATAAGGAAAGTGAAAGATCTTTGTAAATTTGTCATTTTAGTAAATGTGTAAGATGTTAGAAAATAAAAGGGAGTAATTAAAAAAAACCGAAAACTAGAAGAAAATAAGGCATAAGCTTAGGAAAAGGCACTACTATCATTGAAAAATGACCAAATTGGTGTTTGAACCTCAGGCTTTCCTTTGGAAATTGAAGATCAAACCATCATGACAAAGTATTGTTGTTACTTTACTACTGTATTAATTATCTATATTTATTTTTCTGGAAAACTACTACGGCTATAGCCCTAGTAGATTGAGACTGGATCCGCCCATGTATAATAGTATAATAAATTGATTAGTGAGCTGATATTTTTATTATTTTATTTGAGACAGTCATAAAAGTGCAGTTGGGCTAAGACATAAGCCCTTTCTATTATATGATGAGTTGGGCTAAGACATAAGCCCATGTTTAATCCATCATATCCCTTTCCCTTAGCATAACAAACTTACTTAATTTTTTTTACCTCTTATATAAGGTCACACGCATTTTCCTCCCTCTTCTTTTAACTCCCAAATCTGACCCACTTCACGGCAAACACCACACCCACATCTAACTCCCTCACCCTCAAATTCTTACATCACTAATCCCCTATTATAATACACCACCTACTACAATCACCTACTGTATTCGTCGTAAGTATACTCGCCGATCACCATCTCCATATCTCTCTTTATGCGTCGCACTCCTTCTCTTAAGCTCCTCACGCCGTCTAATCTCCTCCATAGCGCGATGCCTTCAACACCCTTAGATCTATAGATTGTGGTTTTTGGGTTTCAAAGGTGGTTGGCATGGTGGTTGGTGCCGCCGGTGGACGACGGTGGTCACTGCTTTGTGGTGAACGAAGAAGATAAGGGGTGGAGTTGGTGAAGTTTAATGGTGGTCTGGTAGATTTATGATGAATTGGCGCGTGCAGCTGCGCTGGTGGTCGAAAGAAGTTAGCGCTGAAGAGTGACTGCGTGAGGAGTAGTGGTTGGAGTGAGGATCGCCGACGGTCGACGGAGGAGTAATGAATAGTGGGGAAGAGATGAATTGGCATTTTTTTGGAATTAGGGTAAGAATTAAAGTGTCTTAACCCTTAAAATCATAAGAGTGACTTGTTATTCAGGTTGCCCGTCGCCTTAGAGTGTTATTGGAAGGTATGTTGTAATAAATGGATTAAATTGGAATTATTGATAGGATGGAGTAATTTAAGCAGGTCACAAAAAAAATTATTGATAGGATGGAGTAATTGATAGAATTATTCTCATCAAATAACAAAAAAAAAAAAAAAAAAATCAAAATCAACCCTATTTCATCCCTTTGCTAGTAAGAGAATAATCCTATACATGGAAACAATAACAAATTTATATTACATTTATATTTTACCTCTTTTACAAGAAATAATCATTATTCCTAATTTATTATGCAACCATTTCCATGATTATTGCCCTTCATCAGTTACACTCTAAATTACACAAGTCCGCTTCTTATGCAATCTTTACCATAAGTTTCGTTCATCACTTGACTTGAATTCTCTTTTACAATACTATTCCAAAATGAAAATCTCCAATTAAAACATCTCCCTTTAATTAAAAGCATAAGTCTTACTCCAAATTTTCGCGCTCAATTATTTAAGAAAAAGTTGGGCTTCTATTAATTGCCATTATTTTGTAAATACATCTGATTTCTATGTTCTTATTATTATATTATATTATGTATTAGTCTACCTATGAAACATGATTGCAATATAACAAATCGCTACTCCGTAATTAATAGCATTTTGTATAGGTCATTTTGTAATAATATATTTAATCTAATTTTATATATATGAAGATTCATATATTCTCCGCTAAATGCTTTACGTCATTTTAACTGACGCTGTTTATGAAAGATATTCACAGAGAGTTATTTTAGCTTCTAATACTTTAAACTTACGAATATATATATATATATATATATATATATATATATATATATATATATATATATATATATATATATATATTCTTATACATTAACTTAGTATCTCTTATCCATAGTGTATAAATATTTAAATTCATTTTAAATTTTATCATCTTATTTGCTAAGCTTTCTAACATCCCGATCTAAAAAAACGTGCATATACACGGGAGTTACACTAGTCATTACAATTAAATGTTCACAAATTCTCATTATAGACGGGAGATATCCGTCTATAGTTATATACGGGCCAAATATCCACTCATTTTAAATATAAGACAAGCAACAAGTTGGATGGTGGGCCAAAAAATATCATCACTTTAAGCATATTTTACCCGTCTTTCACTTATACAGATATATCCGTCTATAATGAGACTAACTCTTAAATGTTTACTTCTTTAATTTCTACGAAGTATATTTTAGTCATTTATTTATCTTTATTTATAATTTCGCATATGAAAAAACAAACAAAGATAGATAATTGGTTAGAATGTGGAAATATCAAGATCCATATATTGTCGTATCGTACTTACGACTTACCAAATCAGTGCCAGTTTCTGGCAAAATACCGCACGCCGCAGAAGCGTAATTGTAACCTCTGAACGATTCAGATTTGAATAGATGGGTATTTGGCATTAGATCCGGGAGCCAAATATTATTTGGTCCAAAAAGGCTTGCGTAAGGTGGTGGATAAGGCAGTCCTAAGTATTCCGCTGCATAGGTAAAAGATAAATTCATTAAATCAAATCACCTAGTTTCATATAAAATTCACCATGCATTTCACACATAAAAAAGGCTTCTAATGCTCGAAAGTTCTACCATGTATATATACAGAGTAGTTATATAAATTACCGGGACGGATGAAGTGTATTTTTATTGGAAAAATGCCGTTATCTCAGCTTTATTTTAGGATAATGATAGAGGCAACCACCTCACACTCGAAATCACCCTCTAGCATAGTTATATGTACTCCATAGAATTTATCATTTTAATGGGTCTTACATTGTCTATCGATAGTCTGTACCTCCTAGTGACGTCTTCACACCATTTTCTATGAAGACATG
This sequence comes from Silene latifolia, assembly GCF_048544455.1. Lineage (NCBI taxonomy): Eukaryota > Viridiplantae > Streptophyta > Magnoliopsida > Caryophyllales > Caryophyllaceae > Silene > Silene latifolia. Next base: position 16,927,083 of record NC_133535.1, on the reverse strand, counting down.
GAACTAAGCTTGAGCAGTTAACAATAATGGCCTAATTGAGCATCATTGTTACCGCGAAAAAAACGAATATAAGAGAAAACAATTAGAGATGTAAATAAAAAGTGAATGAATTAATTGAATTGAATGTACATAGTTCTATAAACACTGACTACTCCTTTACAGGCTGTTTGACATTGATTATGTAAAAATAATTTTTTCTTTTTAAAATGAGTTTATTCACAAGTTACTTTCCGGAACAATTTCGGTTGTTTGGCCAAACTTTTGTAAAAACGTTTTTTTTAATAAATACTTATGTTTGGCCTAACTATTTTCTTAGGCTTTTTAGGCATAGAATGAAATGTAGAAGGAGAAGTAACAATTTCCTACTTCTACTTTTAGGAGTTAGTTATCAACTTTTAACTTTTTAAAAACACTTTTAATCCTCCTTTATTTATAGTGTTTGGTATAGTTTCTGCTTTTTCAATTGCAAAAGCACTTTTAAAATTAGGCCAAATACCTTAGTTTACTACTGTAATTGTGTTAACTTTCACATTTACTAATAAGGTTAATAATCCATACTCCCTCCTTTCAACTCCATTTCGCATGTTTGCTTTTTGCACGGATATTAAGGAACGGATTAAAAAAACTATAAAAAGTACATAAGAAAAGAGAATTGTGGGGTTAAAAATGTTAAAAAAATATAAAGGTAGAGTTTTGTGGTGGATTAGTGTGGGGTATGGATGACATTTTTTGTAAATATGGAGTATGAATAAGGATAGAATAGTCATTTTCTTGGCCTAAAAAGGAAATATGTAAAGTGGAGTTGAATGGACGAAAAAGGAATACATGTAAAGTGGAGTTGAATGGACAAAAAAGAATACATGTGGAGTTGAATGGAGGGAGTATCAATTTATTCATACAACAGGTCTACACAAGACTGATTTCAAAGTTACACATACCCAAAAAGTCGGCCGGAGTTTTGCCGTTGGTAAATCTTCCAGGAACGTGACCGGGAAAATTAAGACCATAAGGAGCGTAATCGGCCCGAGCTAAGGTGGGCAACAAGTTGTTGTTGCCATTGTCTACCAATGAATCTCCGAAGACATACAAGGCTGGCACATGAGGATTTGGTTTTACTAAAAGGAAATGCGAAATGATGAAAATAAGGTGCAACTTCAATCGTGATTGCAACATCGAAAGCTAATTTTGGGAGTTGTAATGCGTTAAAATAAGTCAAATTACGGTAATTTTTTTTTTCTTTTTAGTAATATAACAAGGGACTTCGTTGCACCTTCTAACCAAGGAGGATATATAACTAAGAAGCCATGATCTAGCACGTTGACATTTTGAAATGGCCAACACGTCAAAATTACCAATGATGGTTAAGGTGAGGTTGAAGGAATAATGTGCTTCTTGTCTGATGATAATTTTTTTAATTGTTAGAATACATTTAGTTGATGATGTCAAGTTTTATTGTCATTTAATTGTTTTGTTTCTTAGTTAAATTGTTTAGCAAATTGAAATATTCAATGATTGTTCAAAGAACCTCAAAGATGATCAAGATGAAAGACAAGTCAAGGAAGCTCACTGTCTATAATGAATGTTGTAAACGAGGTAGTTAAACATATTCCCTTTAAGCATAAATGATTGCAAAACCATGCAACAATTCCTGTGACTGTTGCACCACGGTTTCTGGTGTTAATGTATGAAGAATTTTCGGAAAATTCATAAGTATTCAAAACCTTTCAAAACCTTTATTGTGTTCAAAAGGAATATCATTTTTCAAATCTGAAGAACAAAAAGAACAAAAAGAATATGCTTGCAAGTTAAATTAAAGATGTCAATCTTATTAATATAATGCGAGTGGATTTTCATGCTAAAAATGGGTCTTTTACTTTTTTCCATTTTTGGTGAAAATGTGAGTTCCCATAATTTATGGGAAACACTCCTTGCCTTTGAAAAATGCAGCCACCTTAAGCCTCACAAATCTTATTGTTCTTCTATATTTTTATATGAGAATACACCTTACAAATCTATGGACATTAGAGTGAAGAAGTATTAAGATCCTTCTCTTACACACTTCTTTTCTCTATAAATAGCCATCTCATTTATCATTTATTGCAAGACTTTTAAAGAGCATTCATTGTAAAACACTTTGCAAATCTTTTCAGCACTTAAGCTTTGTTCTTCATTCATTTGCAAAACCGTTTTTCTGTTTTCAAAAGTCTTCGATTGCTTTTTCAAAGCTATAAAATCTCCAAGTATCAGTTCACTTCACTGTTGCATAAAGAATATGTTCAATGATTCTCGTGTTTAGGTCTTAATTGTAATCTCCATGTTCTTAAGTGAACCACTGAGATTCTGACTCTGTAAACCGTTGAGATAGAACTTTAAGTCTTGAAGCGGAGTATCTTTGAGCAAGGGAAAGTCATGAAGCGGAGTAGCTTCAAAAGATTGCAACCAGAGTAGGTTGGCGAGTTGTTTTCATTGTAATGGTTTAGTTAAGTTTGAGTAAATTTCTAAACAAGCAATAAAATAACGGTTGGATGTAGACTCCGGAGTAGGAGCTGAACCAAATTTTTTTATATCGTCTTGTTTGTTTATTTACTTTTACGTTCTCTTATCATTAAACTTTTATTCATCAATCTCGCTGCTAGTGCTGTGCAACAGTCACTCATACTGTTGCATAAACCTGCTATACCGTTTGTAAACTTACAATCCGTTAAGTTTCTCAAACAAGTGCTCAATAACTCATACTTGTGTTAGCCTCTAACCAAGTAAAGGAGAATTTTTTTTAAAAGGTACACCTAATTTACCCCCTCCCCCTTTTAGGTGTTTATCGTTCTTAACTCTTCAATTGGTATCAGAGCCTCGTGCTCTTGGTTAAAATCCACTACAAGAAAAAACGCTTTGGGCGACAAAAAGATTCGTCGCACAAAGGGCCTATTTTGTCGCATAAGTATTTGTGCAACGAAAATAATTTCGTCGTGGCTTCGTCGCACAAAGCTCGACGCCCTTTCTATTTTGTGCAACAAATTGAATTTTCGTTGCCTGTGTTGTTGCTTGTGCAACGACCTTAATTTTGTTGCCCTAATTTGACTTTTGGGCGTCGAGTTATTTCGTTGCACATACTGCATTTTTAGTGCAACAACACAATTGTCGTCGTCCAAAATACAATTTTAGGCGTCAATATATTCGTCGCCCTAAGTTGACTTTCGCTGCCCATATTGAACTTTAATTTTAGTGCAACAATATACATATCGTTGTCCAAAATAGACTTTTAGGCATTAACCAGTTTTTTTTTTCCGCACCAAATTGGAAAGCTAATATGCAATTTCAGGCCATGCCAATAGCATTTAACGGTTCTTTAAACTCTAGCCATTCATTTTGATAAAATAGATCATTTTTATACATTGTAGCATTAGTAGCCATACATAATTCTTATCCATTTCAATGGCCAAAATGAGATATAATGTACCATAAGTGAAGCTTAAGGTAATAAGTACACAACTTTTACATACATGAACTAGAGACTTCAACAAAAGATGATTTACGTCACAAAAAAAAAAATCTTCCATTCCATTGTCTCAATATTGCAGCTTCACCACCACTAAGTCCAGAAGTTAACACGCGAACTATTCAAAAAGGATTTTTGTGTCACCATCGCCGCCGCCTCCTCCTGTAACACATATAATATATTTGTTGAGCAAAGCTTAATAACATATAATTTCTAGATAAAACAAGTGCAGTAACCTACCTTAATTAGGATGATCCATGTTAACACACTGATATTTTTCGACTGACCCTCATAGACTATATCTAATAATTGTATTCAGTTACTTACAAAAGGAGTAAGTGGTGGTAAGAAAAATACCTTTTAGTCTTCTCAAACTTGACCTCACATAAGGGATCCTGCTCGGTTGCGTGGGTATCAAGGGAGTCGGATATTTCTTCAAGATCTTGAGTTGGAATGGTAGACAACCTGGATTGCACGACCTACAAGGGATTCTTTGGGTTGCTTGGGTACCTTGGAATTAACGGGAAATGATGTAGAACCAACTGAGGTACACGCGTTCTCCTATGAACATTATCATTATCTGAACATTCAGCACCACCTTGCACAATTTTTTCCTTCCATCTAGGGGCTAAGCATATCGGACACTTATCCTCATTTGCAAACTCTTTCCAAAAAAGGACACAATGGTTGGCACACGCATCAATCGTCATAGTCCTGAATAGAAGAAGAATCAAGCACACTCTATAAATTTAGGTAAACAAATGACTGAGACGGAAGAAGGATAGCAATCAGTGAGTAACGACATTACATAGTTTCATCCTTTAAAATTAAAGGGAGTGTTCTACAAAGACTATTTGCATTGTCACAAATGCGTGCAAGAGCAGGGGAAGAAGAATAGAAGAGGATAAATATAACACAACATTTCCAAGCAAGCAATTCTAACAAGATGGTGTACAAAAAACTTAGATGGTCTAGCATTTACACACTAATACAACATTAGATAAAACACAAGAATTAGGCCTAATAACCAGTAGATCATTTCAGCACATAACTAAAGTATGCATAAAGTGTGTAAGACATGACCACAAAGCAAACTGTAACGAATCAATCTCTTCTACTTGAAAAAAAGAAGAAAATCTCTCACAAATCTCATTTGCCAAAGATATCATTAGACTAATATTTTTACTAACACAGTATTTTCCGTTTCACGCTGACACAACAATAACATCATAAATCCGATTAAAGATTGAACATTTATATTAAAAATGCATAGTTTAGCAAATTCTGATAATAATTAATTTTCATAACAAACAACAAAAGATTAAACATTTATAATAAAAATCAATAATAAAAATATTGAATTTAGAATACCTATATGAGAAGATTAGAAGCAACTGCAACTCCTAAGATGTTGAAATCAGTGTCGTCTTCATCGCAGGACTGATAACAAAGATTTTTAGTTGTATTGCGAAGTATAAAAATTATCAATAAGAACTTATATAGAACTCAACTTCCATCAACTACTGACTTTATAAACTAAGAAACACATCACAATCAACAAAAAGTTCAACCAGTAAATCCTTATGTTTGACGCAAGGATCGAGCTAACTAATAAACAAAGGCAGAGTGATTATTTGAGACAATCGCAACCGCTACAAACGAAAAGACTACAAATAAATGGTTAATCATACAAAAAGGGGTTTTTAGCACAAAGAAATCTAATGATTTATTCAAAATCAATCAAATTGAGAAATTAGGGTTAATAATTTTAGGGAAAATTAAAACAAATACCTTGAAAACTATTGTTGGGTAGTGAACGAGCCTAGGTAAGATGCAGGTGATTTTTTGTGCGACCGTGGGAAGCAGATGTAGGCAAATAGAGAGAAAGACAATGGTGGTTTTTAGAATTTTGGGGAAATTTTATTAGGAGGAAAATGTTAGAATAAGTGGCAGAGACTTAAGGCTGGTCTTTTACTTTTGGGGAAAATTTCGACTTTTGGGGAAATTTTAGGAGGGAGATTTTTGCGCCTTTTTTTTTCGAGCAAGGGCGACAAAATAAGTACTTCGTAGCCCTTGTCATAGCCAAGGGCAACAAATTTTTAACTTCGTTGCCCAAATTGTAAAATATAGGCGACAAAGAACACTGTTTGTTGCACAATAATATATTTGGGCGACAAATATCTGTTTTGTTGCACAAAGTTCATATTTCGGCGACAAAAATGTGGTTGACGCCCATAATAACATTATTGTGCGACGAGTAAGTATTTTGTTGCCCATACTAAACTCTTTTGTTGCCCAAAACGATTTTTCTTGTAGTGATCAAAGAGTTGATCCTATAGTTATGAACGATTCAAAACACACTAAGTATCCCATCTTTAAGGGAGAAAACTATGCCTGGTGGAAGCATTGCATGGAGCACTATGTCAAGAGTGCGGACTATGAATGTTGGATTATCATTCAAAAGGGTCCACTTGCTATTTCAGTGACTAATGCTGATGACACTAGCACCCCTAAAAAGCGAGAACAAATATGTTGAGGCCGATTATAGGAAAGTCGAGAAAAACTCTAAGGCCATGTCCATCTTTCAATATGGCATATTGGTGAACAAAAGATTAATCGGATATCCGGATGTTACTCGGCCAAGGAAAATTGGGACACCTAAGCCTTGCTTATGAGGGAACGTCACAAGTCAAAAACTACCGTGTTTATCTACTCATGCAACAATATGAGATGTTCAACATGGGAAGAGATGAGTCAATTAATAGTTTGTCGTCACGTTTCTCTAGTATTGTTAATGACCTCAAGAGTCTTGGTAGAAACTTTGAATCCGGGTATTTAGTCCCTAAAATCCTTCGTAGCCTAACTGAAAAGTGGCAACCGAAGGTTATGGCTGTTGAGAAAGCTAAAGACCATTCTTTGTTGTCCCTTAATGAACTTATGGGATCACTCATGGCTCATGAGCTAACTCTCATGAAGCGCTCTGGTGAAAGCTCTAAAGGGAAAGGACTCGCTCTTAATGCTCTCTCAAGTGATGAGGAGGATGAGGATGACGAGTTTGCAATGTTCACTAGGAACATTGTTTGCATGATTAATGGTCGTAACTCTCAAAGGTCATATAACAATTCTAGCAAATGACTCCCAAAAGGAAGTCTAGTTCCACCGTTGGTTGCTTCAAATGTGGTGACAAGGATCACCAAATTAAAGAATGCCCAAGGTGGAACGATATTAAATCTAAAGAGAAGCATGAGTTTGCTAAAAGGGAATACAAGAACAAAGTAATGTCAGCCATTTGGGAAATGTCTTATTCCGAGGAAGACGATGTCCTTGAGGAAGAATTGTACGCCAAAACATGCATCTTTTCTCAATCAATCAATGATGTTCCAAAGTCAACAAAGAAAGAAAATGTCAAATGCCTTATGGCTTACTCCGTGGACTCAGATTCAGATTCAGACAATGAGGTAAATAAGCTCAGAAAAAGGTTCGATCTTTCTCTAAAGACAAAGTTTGTCTCCTCCTAGACCAATTCATTGACAAGTGTCGTGTTCAAAACAATAAATTAGAGGCTAAGAAAACTGAAATTGAAGACATAGCCGAAGAAAATGTTGGCTTGAAAGAATGTCTAAATGAGGTTGATCAAGCTAGTTCATCATTGAGTCTTGAAAAGGAGATTAAAAAGCTCCAAAAACAGAATATATTTCTTGCTAAAAGGGTTGATGAAACGCATGCAACAAAGCACTGCTCGGTTGCATCTATGTCTAACAAAGGAGATTAGTCTTTCGTCAAAATTGCTGAAATGTTGAACGACGAGTCAAGTCATGTTAAAAGTGCTTTAGATCGAGTGCAAAAATCAAACGACGACCTTCTTGTTCAAATTGAAATTCTGAAAAAGGCTGAACAAACCCATGCAACAGATGCAACTGTTGCATTTGAGTCTAAAAGAAAAATTGAGATTCTCGCAAAACAAGTGTCTTCACTAACTAAGGAACGTGACTCTCTGCTAGCTGACCTCACTTTGTGTAAAAGAGATAACAAGCAACTTAAGCAAATTGGCTTATTGCTTAGTGATGAAGTAAGACATGCTAAACACGCTTTCGACAAAGTAGGTAAACTAAATCTTGATCATCTTGCTAAAATTGAAACATTAACCAAAGACCTAGATAAGGCTAAGATGTTTTACCTAAAATGGGAAGGAAGTCAAAATATTTTGGAATTTCTTCTGAAACGGTCACAAGAATACGAAAACTATGCAAAAAATGCTGGACTTGGTTTCAAATGTAACAGTAACACATGCACTGTTGTACTCGAAACCAGGACCCAAGCAAAATTGATTTTCGAAGAAGAAAGTATGCTTGCCTTCCCGATTACATCATTTGCAACTACTGTGGTAAAAGTGGTCATGATTTTAATGGTTTTGAAAGGAGAGTCCTTGACTTAGAAAGAAGCACCAAAGTTGCTAAACAAGTTTTGATTAAAAAGGAAGAAGTCAATAAAGTCGTTGTCATGTAGGAACTCAAGCTTGTTTGGGTTCCTAAACTAAACATTTTATTTCTTATAGGCATTAGTGAGGGGCAGTAGCAAATGGTACTTAGATAGTGGATGCTCTCGTTACATGACGGGGGATGAAAGCCAATTCCTCTCGCTAGAAGCCTACGATGGTGGCATGGTGACTTTTGGTGACAACAAACGAGGTGAAATAATTGGTTTTGGAAAAGTTGGTAAGTCAAAGTCACTATTTGTCGACAAAATATTGCTTGTCAAAGGTTTAAAACACAATCTTTTAAGCATCTCACAATTGTGTGATCGAGGTCACATCGTTGAAGTTTATGCTAGTGAATGTAGAATAATTGATGGAAAGACTAGAGATCTCATTCTTGAAGGTAAACGTGTTAAAGATGTCTACATAACTAACTTATACTCATTGTTGGGTCAAACATTATCATGCATGAGTATTCAAAAGAATGACCCTTGGCTTTGGCATAAACGACTTGGTCATGTTAATGCTAAAACACTTAATACCCTCAAGAAACTTGACCTAGTAGATGGCATTCCTAACATCAAATTTGAATTTAAATCATTTTGTGACGATTGTGTTAAAGGAAAACAAGTAAAATGCTCCTTTAAATCCAAAAACGTTGTTAGCACTTCCTTACCTCTCGAGCTCATTCACATAGACTTATGTGGACCTATGCGCATTTCTAGTAAAGGTGGAAGTCACTACATTTGTGTTATTATAGATGAATATACAAGATTTGTTAAGCTTTCTTTCTTAAGTTCTAAAGATCAAACTTTTGATGAATTCTTAATTTGGGCTAAAAAGGTCCAAAACAAATTTAGTTATAAGCTTGTCTCCTTGAGATCCGACCATGGAACCGAATTTGAGAATTTGTCATTAGAAGCTTATTGTAATGAGAATGGTATTAGCCATAATTTTTCGGCTGCAAGAACCCCTCAACAAAATGTGGTTGTGGAACGAATGAACCGAACACTTGAAAATATGGCTAGGACCATGCTCATTAGCTCTAAAATACCAAGGAACTTTTGGGCCGAAGCCGTTAACACATCTTGCTATATCTATAATTGTGTCATGATCCGGAAAATCATTGAGAAACCCCCTTATGAATTACTACGAGGAAGAAAACCTAACATCTCACATATAGAATGCTTTGCTAGTAAATGCTTTGTGCACAATAATGGAAAAGACAACCTAAGCAAATTTGATGCTCGTAGTGATGAAGGAGTTTTTGCTGGTTATTCCGATCATAGTAAAGCTTACAAAGTGTATAACAAGAGAACCATGAAAATGGAGGAAAGCATCCATGTAATATTTGATGAATCTAGTCTCTTTGTTTCAAATAAACACGTTGATGATGAAGAGGATAAGGAAGATGATGACTTTGAAATTGGAATGATAGGACATGATATGGATCAAGTGGTGGAAGAGGCTGAGCAACAGTTGGAGCCACTGTTGCTTGATGAAGTTGGCCAAAATTCAGGGGGAACTAACCCTCCCTCATCTCAAGATGGAGCTGGCTCATCCAAGGGAAATGAGGACTGTAGTGAGCCACTTACTACTCAAACTGAAACTGATCCGCAAACACCCTCACAAAACGTTCCCAATACAACAGTCACAACAACTGATGCACCAGATTCAAGTGAAACAAATGAAGCCTCCAACACCCTCGCACCTAAGAAATTGAAACATCAAAGTTCCCACCCTTTATCAAACCTAACCAGTGACCTAACCTCTGGAATTAAAACCAGATCATCGCTCCAAAACGTTTGTGCTTTTGATTCATTTATATCACAAATTGAACCCAATAATATCACAATAACATTATCGGATGAATATTGGGTGACGACTATGCAAGATATGTCATCTGGTTCCTAGACCATCTCAAGGTACTGTGATTGGTACGAGATGGGTCTTTCGCAATAAGCTAGACTAGTGGTACAAGGGTTTAATCAACAAGAAGGAATTGATTACGATGAAACCTTTACACAGGTAGCTAGGCTTGAAGCCATACAAATGCTTATAGCTTTTGCGTCTCACCTCGGCATAAAACTTTTTCAAATGGACGTTAAAACCACTTTCCTAAATGGCTATCTTGAGGAAGAAGTTTTTGTCGAACAACCTCTGGGCTTTATAAATAATGAGTTCCCTAACCACGTTTTCAAACTTAATAAAGCACTTTATGGTTTAAAACAGGCTCCTAGAGCTTGGTATGATAGGCTTTCAAAGTTTTTGTTAGAAAACGGTTTCATACGTGGTTTGGTTGATAAAACATTGTTTATCAAGTCATAGTTAGAGGAACTGTTGCTTGTGCAAGTGTATGTCGATGACATCATTTTTGGTGCAACAAGTAATGTCCTTTATAAGTACTTTTCTGATCTAATGACTTCCGAGTTTGAAATGAGTATGATGGGAGAACTCGGATTCTTCCCTGGTCTTCAAATCAAGCAAAATGAGAAAGGAACCATGATCCATCAACAAAAGTACTTAAAAGAAATGATGAGTAAGTTTGGGTTGAGTGACTCAAAACTGTGCCTACACTAATGTCCTCTAAGCTTAGTCTTGACAAAGACGAAAATGGTAAGAGTGTTAGTGAAAAGGTATATCGAGGTATGATCGGTTCATTGCTTTATTTAACCGTTAGTCGACCCGACATATAATTTAGTGTGTGTGTGTATGTGCTCGCTTCCAATCAAATCCTAAGGAATCACATTTCAAACGCGTTAAACGGAATTTTAAGTATTTTATTGGAACACAAGGTTTATACCTTTGGTACCCAACTCACTATGACATTGATCTTGTAGAATTTTCGGATGCGGATTATGCGGGGAGCTCATTGGATAGGAAGAGTACTTCGGATATTGCTACGTTCTTAGGGCAGTGTCTCATTTCATGGGCATCCGAGAAGCAAAATACCGTTGCTCTATCCACGGCCGAAAGTGAGTATGTAAGTGCCGCTCTTTATTGTGCTCAAATTCTTTGGGTACGACAACAATTGCGTGATTACGGTTAAAGAGTCTATCACAGTCGAAATACTCGAAAGGGAGGGGGGGGGGGGGGGAATTTTTGGTGAAATGTGAGTATATTATATATCAAAATCAAATTTACATAAGGTGCTTGTAGACTAAACCAACCAACAGACTATCATTCCAACAGATGCATTTTTTTAAGCCACTCTAAGTCATCTAAGTTCAGCTGCAGCTTGTCCCTACCTCGAACTCGAGCTCTCATCTCCTCTATTATATGCTTGGCTACCCGTTCTGGACACAGCATGAATTTCTCATTCCTAGACTTGTTTCTTTGATGCCAGACCTGATATATCAAGCTCAACATCAGTGCATTCTGGATTCCCTTTTGCAGCTTAGTACCAGTCCTTTGCATACACCATTCCAACACCCCACTCTCAGGGAAGCTCCAACTAGTCATCTTATTCACCTCCCTCACTATCCTCTTGCTGTACTCACACTCACAGAAGAGATGTTCAGAGGTCTCTTCAGCTAGGGCACATATACAGCAGGTGTCCTCAATTTCCACTCCATACCCAACCAGCTTAGATGTCGTGTTCAGTGCAGCACGTGCTACTAACCAGCCCATAAATTGATGCTTAGGGATTACCCACCCATCCCAGACTACCTTGTACCAGTTCACCTTTGGCCTACTCCCCCTGAACCACTCATAGGTTCCAGCAGGTGTATACCCATCAGGTTGAACGTGCCATTTGCCATTTGTATAACCTGGTACCATCTCATCTTTGATTTTGCAGATTCTTCTCCACACCCAGCTTGAATTCATGCTAGGCTTATATTCCATCCAGTCCTGCCCTTTGAGGTAGTTGTTATGGATCCAGTGCGCCCATATGGAATCTCTATTGACAGCTATCCAATCAACTAGCCTTCCAACCATTGCCTTGTTCCAGTTTTCCTGATCCTTAATGGGGGGTGGGGGGGGGGGGGGGGAATTGAGTATTTAAAAAACTTATGCCCACTTTTTGTTTTATACAAAAGTAATTAATTACTTAAAGTTTATTGATTAAACTTTAACTAATCAATTAAGTGATTAAGTACGTAATGAAATGAACAAAAACGAAAACTGCAAAGACACAAGGTTTTGAAGTGGTTCAGCTTCACACGTCGAAGCCTACGTTCACGATTCTCGATTAATAATTTTAGTAACTTTCTCCGGATTACAAAATTATCAACCCAACTTGTATAACTAACTCTTGTTATAACTCAATTTGAATATCACTAGATATTCGATTTTGACTATCTTAAGTTACTAAGAAAGAACTTGATTGTTCTTCTAAGTGTTCACACAATTGAACGAGTAAGAAACAATATGAAGTACTATTATCTTATAACGTAACTTTAGGAACAATACGCAATTTAAAGAGCACGACTTTTCGGAAAGATTTTCAAATGCAAAACAATGAAAATACTTGAAATAAACTCAATTTGTTTGCAAGGAATTATATATTTCGAAAAGCTTGCTTTCAAAAGAAAAACCATCATGTGTATTTATAGTAGAGAAAAAGATTAGGGTTTGGATCAAAACCCTAGCAGGTGCCATGAGATAGGTAGATATTTCGCAAGAATTAAATTTTATCTCTTTCTTAATTTAATCCATAAGAGAATTTAAATTAAGTAAATAAGATAAAAGTAAATCTTATCTTACCTTAGATTAATCTCTATGATTTTCGGATAAGTAACAAATTATATATATTTAAGATATGAGAATATCTTGTAAAAATATTATTAGATTTAATTAGATAGGTTACTTGCACTAGAGGACTCAGGAAACCAAAACGGCTCAAGACCGTGCGGCCGAAACCCTAGGCCGTGTCCAACTAGGTTGAAAATCCACTTCTTGGATTAGGGTTAGGTCAAATAATTTAGCAAACCCTAGGTAGCATGACGACTCATAAGCCGTTATAAAAACCCATATTTCATCTCTATCATATACACACATGATTTTGAAACACATTTGAAGAACTTTATCTTTTGAAAATGATTTTAAAACTATTAAAATCGTGCGATAAAATTGCTACTCAAAGTTATAGTAAAAGTAACTATAACCTTAAGCTTGGAAAGTAAAGTTATACGTAAAATAGCTATAACTTTACCTTCCCAATATTACTTCTTAAAGTAACGTTATTAGATGACGTCCTACACTAACTAATCTTCCTGGAGATCTTCAGTAGTAGATACGTCTCTTTGTCGTGATCAAAAGCTCTTCATCTTGAGCTTTGTTATAGACTTGATCGAGTCTTTTGCTTGAGTCATCATCATACTTGAAACTTGTTACAGTCACTATGATGCTTTAAGAATCTTCAATGTTATAGCTCAGGCTACTATAACATCACTTGAATGATGCTTCACAAATCTTCAATGTTATAGCCAAGGTTGCTATAACATTACTTGCTAAACTTGTAAACTTTAAGTCAATCTAATAAAGACTAAACAAACGATTACGAGTAAGAGTATATATAAAACAAAGCACACACATGTCGTTATCAAAACTTAATCATATACCTATATGGTCCAACAAATTCCCCCTTTTTGATGACGACAAGTCTCTTACGTTTTGTGATTAAGTGTAAGTTCCCCCTCAACAAAATACTATAAAGTCATAGTCAGTTGAACGTAAGAACAAGCAACTTGTATACAAAGTATAGTATCTAAGGACCTTAAGAGATTAAAGGTTCTGACAAGGAGCAAACTTAGGCAAATACTTAAGTCACGATCATTTTCTTCCCCCTCTTGACATTATCGAAAAGACGAGAAAAGACATGAAACAACTAGAATAATATAGATCGAGACCCGTATTAATCATGCAAAGAGAGATTATAAAACAAGAAAGTAATCTACGATAAGCATGCAAAATATAAGATATGTCTACTACAAACCAAGTAGTCTAATGCCAATGGGCCGAATGATTAACAAGTTTAATACCTAATGGGCCGAATAGAGAAGTTAGACAAAATGGGCCGAATTAGACATATATCCAAAATATAAAGTCTAATAATAAAAAGAGCAAGGAAAGGATTTGGGCGGGTTTAGGGATAGTCGCGTTTCACGACATTCGGGTTCACATAACCGGGACGAGTCCTAAACTTAAGAGATTCAAGATGATCAAAGCAAGACCGTACATGGTTAGCTTGTGCCGTGACGCACGTCTCAAAATTGAGCACTTTTAAAGACAAGGCCTTAGTAGCTTCGAAAATAAGCCCCATATCCTCATGCATAGCCTTCCCTTCACGCCAAATAGCCCCTCATTGACTAGCCAAATTAGCTAATGACCCGGAATGACGAACACACTTAGCCGCTCTAGCCGCATCACGAGCCATTGCTTCAACACGAGCTTCCAACCCATGCAAATAAGCTAGGACCTCGGCATTACTCGAACCATTCGAAACCGAAGCCCCATCTTTTTCTTTTCCCAAACCCGAGACCAATTCCGCAATTAACTTGTTTTAAACATCTAATTTTTCACAAATACTCGTCATAAACGAGTCCAATAAACGAGTCCAATTTTTGTTCCACAACCAACATCACATCCGAAGACTTCTCTACCACATTACCCTTAGCCAAGAAGACCAATTCGGGTCCAATGGCACCAATTTTCATGAATTTTAGATGAGTGTCACACATCTCATCCTTGACCATGACCCCATAGCTAGTAGGACCGACAACCCCTTTATATTCCAAAAGTCGAGAAATCCACATCCCAAAAGGTAAATCCAAGGTAGTGTAAAATTTTTCCTCGGTGACGGAAATACTTGTTTGGATAATCCGATGAAAAACAAGTCGGGGAAGACTAACCTTAGTTCCTTCGAGCCACTTTGAGACCAAAACCATTTCATAACTCGACAACTTATCACGACCACCTCTCCTCGGGACAACCGTATTCCAAAGAGAATTTAAAAAGAACTTTAGCATAGGAGTAAACGATCCCGCTAACATATTACTAGACCCCTTAGCATCATCATCAAAAGACCGTTTAATCTGAAGTTTCTCTTCCTCCGTTACATCTCCCCATTCCCACTCGGGTTGATTTCTATCCCATCATCAGGGACGGAAAACAGAGTACGAAAATCGTCAAGGGAGATAGTGACTTCGGACTCGTTTACCATTGCATGCAACACATTCTTCCTCATAGAAACCGAAGAATAAAATTGGATTACCTTAATCGGATAGACGGGACTGATGAAGGAGCTAATCTTTTTCCACTCATTATAAGTTAAGAAATCTTTGAAAAACTGTAAAGCTTCAATTTTTGTATACCACTTTTCGGAATAGGGCCGTCCTCCATGAATACCGTATCTCATAACACGGTTTACCCGAGTCCTTTCATCAGCGGTAAGTCGAGCCTTATCAAGACCCGTCATAGTTGTATTCGGCATATATTCGCGAAACATAACTCTTTGAGAACGATCTTGATTGACCACTACCTTGGTTTCTTCAACCGAACCCTCGAAACCGACAACCTTCTTCTTACGCTTATTATGCTTTTGTCGTTTTCCCTCTAGTTTAGGATCAACCCGGTTATGATCGGGATTGGTAGGCTTAGGATTTCGTTGAGGTGAGGGAGTGTTGGTGGTATGTAAAGACTTGTTGCATGTCGGTTTAGATGAATCGGTCCGAGTTATGGATCGAGTTGATGGTGAGTGGAGGCGGGTTGAAGGTGGAGACATGATGATGATTGATTTGTGAGGTTGAGTGTGGAAAAGTTTTGAGAGAGGTAAATTTTAGGGAGTTGTGTGGTGATTGGGACGTATAGAAGGTGAGGGTATTTATGGGTTTAGAAAATTGCAATATGGTAAGTTTAGGTTTGTGTTGGATTAGGAAAGTGGAGTAGGGTGGCGTGTTGGAGTAGGGTGGCGTGTTGGAGTAGGCAAGGATTTTGAAAGATTTTTTTTTTTTTTTTGTTTACTTACCAAATTATACAAAAAGGCTTATGAATAATGTTAGGGTAATATTTTGTGAGATATGGCAAGATAAAATTTGATAAAAGATACAATTATAGTAGGAGATTTCGATAAAAAGATATAATTTGTTACCGACTTTATGGTTCGTAATAAAACATAAGATATACATGACTAGTAGACGGAATATTCTCTTAATATAATATAACATTTAACACAAATAAACTTGCAACAAAAAATACGGACACAGTCATACTATCTCGTCAAGTCTAGTCAGTAATATGGATAATAAAATATTTGCGACAAGTTTATTTGCCACCAATTAAACCAATTTCTAACCGTAAAATCTCAAAACGTTCTCTAGCCAATACTTTGGTAAAAATGACAGCCCATTGTTTTTCTGTACTTGTGGACACGGGGAGCCCGCGGGGTCGCTTGGCATAAACAAGCGTCTGCATTTGTGGAGTCGCCACCAATTTATTGTGGAAAATTGGAAACCGTTCGAATACTTCGCGTCATGTCAAGACACAAAGTAATGACATAGACACTAAAAACTCGTTGCCCTTAGCATTCTATATCTAGAATGACTCTCGTGGATGCTAATGAACACGGATGCTCACAGAGATCTGGAGTAAGGGGTGAGGGTACGTATTAGGAAGCTCTTTTGATCGAACACCTAATCCCGCCCGCCTCGATAGCGGCCTCTACTAATGATTAGGGAAATTATTCATACTTGATATGCTGTCGATTATATGCATGCAATGCAACATCCAATAAATTAATCCTAGCATGTGAAAATTAACTAAGTCGGTGAACATGTAATTTAGCATACATTAGGTCGAAGTAGGGTTTAGGATTGATTACACGTGAAACATACAAACAAATGATAATAATATAATAAAAATACAATAAATACAATGGGTGATTGATCTACGTCGAAAGTACATTTAAAACGGATGATTTGAGAAAAAAGGAGAAAATAAATTAAAATTAGAAAAACAAACAGATTAGTAGTGATAATACGATTAATAGTCGATTAATACGTAAGCTAATAAACTAGGTCAAAGCAAGAACGGAAGTTCAGAGACAGAACTAAACTCAGAACAGGCGCAGCAATGCTGCGTCCCTTGGAAGAGGCGCAGTGGTCACTGCGTCTGTTCCTGAGGTGAGTTCTGGCTGTGAAGACGGAACTGCATATCATTAATATTCGTTGGTGATTAATGATCAATTATAGGTATTTGACTCGGATGAAAGTGATTTAATGGATTATTTACATATGAAAGGGTCATAAAAACAATAAAGAGGACTAAAATTAAATTAGAACGAATTAAAGACTAATTACAAGATTAATCACGAATTAAAATTTATTAGAATAAACTAACTAGGCTTATTAATGTCAAACTATTGATGATGATAACTATAAACAGATGAAAATATATACCAAAGGTCGAATTCCAGAGACTTGACATGGATGAATCGAGTCTCTAAAACCCGGATTAGATTATAGTGACGAAAACCCGCAAATATTAATTACTTGGGATTTAAGTCGAGAATTAAAAGTGATGTATTATTAATGAACTATGTATTAAAATTATTACACGAACAAAATAAGAAGTAATCAAGAAAAGACGAAGCAAAATAGACGAATTAACAGAAGATGAAGGAAGAAGAAGAAAAGCAGGAACTGAGGCAGCCTCAGGAAGAGGCGCAGCAATTGCTGCATTTCTTCTCGACATCTGTCTCCCGTTAATTCGTAAAAAGGTTTGAATAAAAGGTTTTATAAATCGGTTTTAAATATGCTTTCGACGTAAATCTTACAATAAGTGATACAAAAATAAAAGACAATAATGAAGGTGGGTTTTACACCCTCAGACTTACATGTTTGACGAAATGAGATTGACTAAGTTAACGATTAGTGATTGATCGACTTGAATGTACGACAAAAGTGCCCTCGTAAGAGGAATTAAACTAAATTGATTAAGTTCATTGAGTGGAGTTGGTCAAATTGGTCGGTCATTCAAAACGAGGCTGGTACTGCGAAGGATCCGAGCTTACGTGGTCGAAAGTTCAAGCACGTAGGCGCCAATAAGCAAGAGCGTGGTCTTAGAATGCAAAGGGAGAAGAGAAGGGCGGACACTCGCGTGAGAAATATGAGGAACGAAGGTCCCTATTTATACTAATCACACGGAGGAATTAGGGTTTCGGTAAAACTTTGGAAGTAAATCTCGAAAAGATTTGAAAATACGTAGAAAGGAGCTGGGGAAGAGGCGCAACAACCACTGTAGCTCTTGGATGAGGCGCAGCAGGTGCTGCGTCCTTTCCCCAGGGGTTTCCTCCTACGGAAGAAAGATTTTCCGCGTTTCTATTATGGAATTGCGGTTGATCTCAATTTCATTATTACTTAAAATATAATTTCGGGAAACACTTTGCCAAAAGATTAAAAGGATTGAAATATGGAATAGAAATATACGGAACATTCCAGAATATTCTGACTCGGCATTTTAAACGGTTATTAGAAAATGAAGACAGTTTTCGATCCGGACTCCAAATGAACTCTAATTACTGTCAAAACGACCGTGACAGCACGTAGATGACGACCAAGGGGTAGACACAAGTATTTGAGCTATCACTTGACGATAAACTTCCAAATTGTCATAATACGTTCCGTGTACCAAACATGCGGCCCAATCATCACCGGGTGGCTTGCGGGAGGTGCAGAAATGAGGTATCTACAGAGCCCCCACTTTGACTGAGGCTTAGACAAGGTGAAAGTCAAAGTATAGCCCTCAGGTCAATCGTAGATTACAACCTAACGACAATGGCGACGCGAGGCAGTTCAAGGGGTCTGAACCAAGGACCTGTCGTCGGGAACAATTTAGAGTCTGTCGATTTCCGGGGAGGGTCGTTTAAAGTCCATTAGACTACGTAAGGATGCTCGCCAGCCATAAGAAGAGATCATACCTAAGACTTCTTACTCAAACTCTGAGAGGAAACAAAACATAATATTGAAGGACGGCAGGACGTCGGTAGAAACTGCTGGGTGGAATCTGCTTGTGTCATCTCAAGCGAACTCCGACAAAACTTTGAGGTTGAATCTCCATGTCTCGAGAAGAACAATCGGCTATCATGAGCTCTCGCTGGGGGATAATTGAGGTGTGTCGAAACACCGTTGAAGAAAACCTGCTCGTTGTAGCAAGCAAAGTCTTGAGGTTGGATCTCCATGTCTCGAGAAGAAAAATCAGCGGTCATGAACTCTCGCTGGGGGATAATTGAGGTATGTGTCTTATCCTTGCATTAAACTTCCGCATTTGCCTTAATTTAGCCGACAAATTTAGGGTTTTCGACCCTAATTGTCGAAAATTTGGGGCTTTCCCCCCAATGATCTTGCCTTGTGAAACTGATCTTAGAAATGGATAACTGGTAGTATAAGGAACATAAACATGTGTTCTTTTCGAATTTTCATTGAGTATTGAGCATTTGAGTGAAAATTGAGACGGTTTCATAATTGGGTCGTAAATTGCTTCGAAAATAGCCTTAGGATTGCCTATTTTTGATGAAACTTGATATTTGGAATATTTGTGTGATGGGTAAACTTCCTACCATCTCGGATTTTATATTTGCGACGACTTTTCAGGACACTTTTCTAAGGCATAATCGCCGTTATAACAAAATGCTGCCGAAATTTCGATTTAAACTCATGCTTAGGCTAGAAATTAGACTCGTCTTGACTCATTTTACCACATGAGCGGCCGGGTTTTGAAAGAAATGGCCAAAGATGGCGAGAAAAGGCCATTTCGGAGCTTGAAAGCTTGAAAATACCTTGACTAAGGCTCGCCGTCACTCGACGCGGCCTAAATCACTCTAATTTTGCAGGTGACGATGCTTCTACGTCAGGGAGGGCTCCCCTGGATGTGGACACTGACTTTGACCCTTCTCTTACGTTTGAGGAGGTGTTAGAGGAGGCTTTCGCCGCGGAGGCTTCTGAGGAGGTCGCTGAGGAGGAGGTTGCTGAGGAGGAGGCCCCGAGGCGGGCCAATGTTGGACGAGGTGGTCATCAGCTGAGAGGAGAACCCGAGTGAGCTGAGAGATGGGATAGCCGACATCTCATCTGGGTAGCAGAGAGTCACCTGTCCTATAGGACGGTGAAGAGCTTGGTAAATTGAATTCAATATTCTCTCTTCCTCTTCCTTTCTGACTTGAGTGACCTGGGTCACTCCTGGCTTTGCGGTCCTCACTCGCTACATGAGGGCCACGGTTCGTCCCGAGCTGGTGGAGAAGGGGACTTCTCCTGCTACTGTTGGCCCTGGACTTTTGTTGGAGTATGAACCTTCATTTTGTATTATGAAAGATCATTTCTTCTTCTTTTATCGAATCGTGAAAGATCGTCATCAATTGTCTTTGTTTTGCAGGCGTGGGTGTATTCTTACTTTCCGGGCTTTGCGCCCAAGAGGACGGAGCCGGGGGTGAGAGCTTATCCCATCGTGAGGGATTAGGTGATGTGTCGTAGGAAGAGCCAGCGTTCTTATTACGATGTCTGTCGACGGGGCGTGAACGCCCTGCAGTTGAGAGACGTGAGTATTTATTGATCACTATTCCTTTCATTTGTTTATTCGTCACTCTTTTGAAGCGGTCATAGGAATGACCTCTTGTTTGCTTTGTCTTAGTGGGTGCCCAGGCCTTGGGCGGACTATGCTGGCACACCTCCGTTCGTGGCTGAGGTCCTTCGACCTAGGAGCTCGAGCCGGCTGCTATTGAGGACGTCGATAGGTCCCGTATGGTACTTGGGCGAGCGTTTGACTCGTCAGTGCTCTCGTGATGCTTTCACGGTTCCCATCGATCCTCCTCGGACGATGTTTAGGGAGCCTTCCGATGCTGAGAGGGAGGTTGACCTGGCTGACGTCGGTGGCGACGCTCTTCTTCTTCCTGGTGAGGATTACTCTGCGTTTACTCACCGAAGGCTAGCGTACTGGCCGATTGTGGTAAGCACTTTGTTTTCCCTTTTCTTGAATTTGACTTTGACAAAGTGATGAATAATCATCGAGTAAAGAGTTCATTTGAATTTTGCAAGAGGTTGAGGAGGCGGGCATCGAGCCCCCAGCGTACCCCGAGACCTTCGAGTACACTAACGCGGCGGGGATGACGACGATCTCCGAGCTTCGCGACTTTGGCGAGGCGGTGGCAGATGCTGGCCTGGACGAGTGGCAGCATTTGATTCGGAGGGTAGGTTCCCGATTCAGTTGGCTTTTGTATAAGAATACATTTGTTCATTTTTGTCCATTTATTGAGAATCGTTATTTATTGAAATGCAGGTGGCGCCATCTCGGTTCGTGGCTTTGTGGAGGGTAGCCAACCGGCTACGAGCTACTGCCGCCGAGGCACTTGCAGGTGGTCGAGGACGTCAGGTATGAACTTTTCGTTTACTTCATTTTTGAATTTTCTTACTTTCTTTGCATTTGAAATGATTGACATGAGCCATTTTATCTGTCATTTGTAGAGGGAGCGCGACCTGGGGTGTGAGCCAGCGCAGTCCCAGGAGGAGACGGCTCGCTTTTTGAAGGAGTTGGAGATCGGCGACGCCGAGATTGCTGCTCTCGAGGCAAGAGTTGCTGAGCTGGGTGGCGACCAGTAGTATTTGTTTTTGTTTTTTGTTGCTTCTGTTGGCTGCACTGCATACATTTTGTACATTTTAGGACTCTTATTTTGAATTTTGGACTTTGTTTCGGGCAAGAGCCCCCAGTTTGATGTACATATGACCTTTTGATTGTATATACGACGGCTTGAGTACCTTTGCTGCTGGGTTGTCTTGTTTGTACCTGCAGGTTAGCTTTGAACATGTTTGGTAGATGACGGTTTACGCCGTCATGCTGCCGAAATTTACATAGAAATTGCAAAAAAATTGTAAAACACTCGAAAATGCAAAAAAAATGTCGAAAATGACCGGACAGTAGGGAGGGCTACCCGCAATATTCGGCATCTTTACTGGTTGATCGGCATAAATAGGAATGTGTCCTTCTAAAGACTGGTCTTCTGCGAATAGGAAATGTTGTAGCTCGGGCTCGAAAGTACTCAAGTCTTCCTTTCGAAGTTCTCTTTGCAGACGGAGTCTATGCCGAAAGAATCTCTCTGGCTCAGAATCAGCTGAAACTAACTCCGACCTGTTTGACCTGGGCATACACAACACTGAAAGAGAATAATGAGAACTGTCTCAAGGAATGAAAATTCCCTGAGACGGATAAAAATAAACGAAACAAAAACAGATACGGCTATTGCCTCCCCGGCAACGGCGCCAAAATTTGACAGGCTAGTCGTGTACCTACCAAAAATAACCAACATGCACTAACTATATAGCTAGGGAAGTCAAGTCGATCTCCACAGGGAGGCAATATATCTGTTGAAGGTCCATCTATTTGATCACAAATTGGGGGGGGGGGGGGGGGGGGTTGAAATTGGTTTTCTAAACTAAAAGGTTTAAAGGAAAGAGTAATAAAGAAAGAGCAATAAAATGCAGAAAATGTAATTAAGATGATCAATAAAGAGGGGAACATGTCAGGATTTCGGTTCACTACGGTAGTCTAATGACTCAACTGCAAATAGCCTAGATAACTTACTTATGAGACGGATACTGGAAAGGTCCTTCCGGTCCACTTTCTACCCTAGATTCCCACTAACTTAACTTTCTTCCTCATTAGGGTAGTCTACTGTTCATAGCAGGTCTATTTAATCCAATCTTCTGATCCAGGAGTAAATTTAACCAGATTAAAGGGTAACTTAGAAGCGTGCACTCAACTAAGTCGGTATTATAATTAAATTACCATAGGTACAGATTCTCACAATTAAGCCGTCTAGTCTATTCGTTACATCGTCTTTATTCTACCATAGATCCCCTAATCCCAACATGAATGAAATTAGCTACTCATATTGCTAATGTTGTCAATAATAACAATAATGAAATAACTAATAAATGACATAATTAAATTTTAATAAAGATGCATAAACAAGATTAGGGCAGAAATTAAGAGAACAAAACAAGGGAATTAAAGCAAACAAAGGAAAGATTAAGATTAAAAAGAGAGAAAGAGATTACAATAGCAAGAATTCCGGCGTAGAGAACACATGATCCGAGCAAAATAATCCCAAAAGCAAAGTTACAGTGGAAAAGATTAGGGAAAAGAGAAGAGTAAAGTGGCGTCTAACGGTGTGTAAACGTAATTAGATGATAATGACCTAATTATTCAAAGCTTAAATAGAAAAACTAAGTCCAAAATGAAAATAAGCAACACGGAATAATAAAAGCCCGTGAAAATCCCAAACCTCTCGATCGAGTAGTTTGAGACTACTCGATCGAGGACTTCAGCACACAAAATGCTCGATCGAGTAGAAATATTACTCGATCGAGGAAACTTGATTTCCAGCATTTCGATCGAGTACAGTAAGTTACTCGATCGACCTCTTCAGCTTGTGAATCCACTCGATCGACCTATAAAACCTTTCGATCGAGTGGTTCTTCGTCCAAAACAGCTCCAACTCATTGCCGACGGTTTCGTAGACCATTCCTTCACGCATTCCAAGGCAATACTCTCGCTCTAAATTTCCCGTCTCCTCAAAATGCAACAAAACAGGACGAAATAGGTACGATTCCACTACTTTCAGGTTCATTCCTATAAAACAGGCAAAACGAACCAAAGTAGCCATTTCGGGGCATAATGCAATATAAAACAGTAGAAAAGTACATGCAAATACGTGCAAAAATAGGCTAAAAAGACTATATAAAATGCACGTATCACACCCTCCTCAAACCAAATCACACAATGCCCTAATTGTGTTCAGGAAACACCAGCAGCAGTGCAAAATATAAAGGGAAAAGGGGATATGCGAAACGAGATGAAAACAAATAAAAGAAAGTAGAAGCAACGGGGAGTTACAAAACAACCAGTCGATTGACTAACAGCTTCAGTCGATCGACCAAAAGGACCTGTCGATCAACTTTTCCTTCACCTAATACGCAGCACAAACTCGTCTTTCATGCATAGTTTGCCAAGACGACTCGCTGATACCGTCGTTTAGTATCAAAAAAAAAATATTTATAACCTAAATACTACTAACAGAAGCTAGTGGCAGTCAGGGTCGAACCACAGGGAGGCGATGCAATTAATAGTTGTCTAATTTTGGTCTAAGGTAGCAGTTTTGAGGGGGATTTGATTTGAACAATTCTATGACTAAAGGCAGTAAAATTAAAACTAAACTAAGGCAAATAAATGAGCGATAGATGAAAATATATGAAATCAAATATTAAAAGGATGCTAAGATGGTCGGTTCATTGTAGTTTCGACGGCGGCAACTCTAAATAAACTGATTTAAGCATGTTAAACGGGAAAATAAAAAGTCCTCTCGGTCCAATTTAACAGGTAGCAACCTTTCGGCCTAAGCTACGGGTCCCTAAGTCTCACTAATACTAATTTTCGTTCTTGATTAATGATACTCAAAGCCTAAATTAACTTATCTCTCGATCTTATTAATTTAGTCGTCTTAATTAAGTAGTCTATTTCCCTCCCCTATCTTTCGATCTATCGGGTCGGTCAATTCCTAAGCATTCAACTAGTCGCGTGTACTCGATTCGTTAAATATAGCAATTAAATTAATTAAGTCGAAACTAATCTAACACATGGCAGTCGATCAACCATGCAGGGTAGTCGATCGACTTACGGACCCAGTCGATCGACCAACGAAGTCAGTCGATCGACCATAGCCCGATAACAGGTTACCTATTGTCGAAACCGTCTAACCTACTGATCCCCTACATCTTAGCACGAAGGATTTAGCTACTCATGATGGTGATAATAACAGCAATAAAATTAACAAATAAAGCAATCGAATTCATAATTGAATTAACTAAATAAATAACTAACATGAAACGATAATTTGGCTTTGGGAAATTTAAACTAGAAATTCTAAACTACGGAAGAATTAAAGCAACGAAATTGAACAAAGGAACAGAGAATACCGTAAAGAAGAATTGAAGAGAAAAGATCAAACCCAATGCAAAAGAAAACTTTATTGACGGAAAATTAATCTAAACTAATGAAATAATCAAAAGTTCAACTTCTCTGTGAATTGAACCCTAATTAATTCGATGATCTCTAGCAGTAGGAAGGAGTTACGTTATATAGAAGTGTCACGTAACTTTTATTCCTAAAACCTAATTTCAATGGGCTTCGGAATTCTAATTTTATCTTGCGCGTCAGATCGTGGGGTGGCCGATCGACCACTGAGACCAGTCGATCGACTGCCCCTCTTTCCTGCAGACTTCTGTTCAGCATTCTGACAGTCTATAGACCACGTAGGTCTGTCTATAGACCACTGTAGCTGGTAATCCGCTTCTAATTTCTCTATAAGTCTATTTCCAGGCCTTGAAATGCGCGCCAAGTTCATTTCTTGAGTAAATACTTCATGTCAAATAATATGCCAAGTACTCGGGGACGGATTCGGCTCGATTTCCGCTGGATTCTTCACATTTCTGCGATATTATACAAAAACACGAAAGTAGACGGAAATAGGGAAAATAGTAGCATAAACTACATAATTGAACTCTGAAATGCATGTAAAATAAGGTGTAAAACATCATATTTAGGACACGCATCAAACTTCCCCAAACCATTCCCTTGCTTGTCCCCAAGAAGGAGCTAGACTCGATCCTAAAACCTAATTGGAACGATTTCAATCTCAGAGCGAAATGCAAACCATAAAGCCTAAACCAGTTTAATGCAACAACTAACAATCAATTAGCAATATGAATCATGAAAACGAGTTATGTAGTCGTTAAAAACTGCTGAACCGTCAACTATAGAGACTTATCATTATAGACTCTCACGGGTCGCTCATATCACACATAAGCACAGGTGAATATATGTAAAAGATAGAAAGAAGTAATTTTGTAATGACTCTCACCTAACTACGACCTATAAGCACATGCCTGCAGTCTAACATGAAAATGATCTCTACAACCGTACATATGCATTCCAACCAAACAAATGACCATGACACATGCCGAGGTAAATATGGATATGTGAGGTAATGGGTATGAAGGGCTAAGTTAAATTTGGATATGAGGAGTTAAAGCCAAGCAAGTAACTACATGTCCAAATTATAACAACATCCAACTTTCTTACTCAAGATTCAACAATAAAATGGTGCCAATTAGAAGCACAAATCTCACAATTTCCACAATTAGCCAACTCCCCATAAGATACAAATACAACATGGGAGCAAAAATCGCCATCTACTCAAAACTTCAACCATGTGATTTTTTTTCTTTCTTTTCATAATTCGTTTTTTGTTTGCGGTGCACGGTCAAACTTGATTTTCATTTTTTTTCTTTTTTCGATTCTGTTTTTTTGTTTCTTCCCTCCTTTCCAACATTCCACCATCCTTCTCATAGAGAGCAATATAACCAAAAAGCAATAAACACATTCCCACAACTACCAATACTAGCTCGGATAGGTAGGCTAAATATAGTATGTAGCTTATGGGACAAAAAGGAAATATGGGTATGTGATGTTTATGGGTAAAATGAGAAAAGGGGAACCTCTACCACAAGTGTCAACAAACCACAAACCGAATGCATACAAGTATTAAGTAGATTAAGTTCATATTTATGCAAATTGATATAACATGTCTTACAAGGAGTAACTACTCACAATCCTAGATAAACTGGTCATGAATGACACCAGTTATAGGCTCTAAATCTCAGAAAATGATGTAGTTTGCCAAAAATCTAAGTCAAGTTTAAAGTTCAGCCAGATATTAACGAAAACTCGTAGATTATGCATATAAGATTCTACTAATAACATGTTAATTAAGCACGGCTTAGGCATAAACAGATGAAAATGTAATGTCATCATTGAAATACTACCGTTCCGACTCAACCTACATGCTAAAATAAACATGCAATTTTTTAAAATTTTTCAAATATTTTCAATTCTTTTGGATTTTCTGTATATATATAGGAAAATAAACAACAATGCAAGACAAAAAGGTAAACGTGCATGCAAAATAGAATGAATGCAATGCAAAACCCTTCCCCAAACCAAATCACACAATGTCCTCATTGTGCGAAATCATATAAGAAAGATAAGCAAAGGGAAATTGGGATTTTGCGGATTTATAACTAAAATTGACATAAAAGAAGGACTCGGAAACTCACAAGACTTTAAGCGCAGCAGGAAACCTCCCCAAACCAGTGTGAGCTAGGAGGTTTCAGTAGCCAGCAGTGCTACCATAGGTACCTGGAAAGAAACAAAAATACCGCGCGTAATTCCGAGAAAGCAATTTACGAAACGCAAAATTATGTGCAAAATAAGAAAACAGAAGAAAACAGAAATGAATCGGAAAATAAAGTGGAAAAAAGACTCCCTCAACTCCGCAAATCGACCAAATACAGCAGGGGAATGGTCGTGAACAGGTACAGCAGCGTAGGCGGTCGATCGACCATACATGCCAGTCGAATTTAACAGGTAGTAACCTTTCGGCCTAAGCTACGAGTCCCTAAGTCTCACTAATACTAACTTTCGTTATTGATTAATGATACTCAAAGCCTAAATTAATCTCTCGACCTTATTAATTTAGTCGTCTTAATTAAGTAGTCTATTTCCCTCCCCTATCTTTCGATCTATCGAGTCGGTCAATTCCTAAGCATTCAACTAGTTGCGTGCACTCGATTCATCAAATATAGCAATTAAATTAATTAAGTCGAAGCTAATCTAACACGTGGCAGTCGATCGACCATGCAGGGCAGTCGATCGACTTACAGACCCAGTCGATCGACCAACGAAGTCAGTCGATCGACCATAGCCCGATAACAGGTTACCTATTGTCGAAACCGTCTAACCTACAGATCCCCTACATCTTAGTACGAAGGATTTAGCTACTCAGGATGGTGATAATAACAGCAATAAAATTAATAAATAAAGCAATTGATTTCATAATTGAATTACCTAAATAAATAACTAACATGAAACGAGAATTTGGCTTTGGGAAATTTAAACTAGCAATTCTAAACTACGGAAGAATTAAAGCAACGAAATTGAACAAAGGAACAGAGAATACCGTAAAGAAGAATTGAAGAGAAAAGATCAAACCCAATGCAAAAGAAAACATTATTGACGGAAAATTAATCTAAACTAATGAAATAATCAAAAGTTCAACTTCTCTGTGTATTGAACCCTAATTAATTCGATGATCTCTAGCAGTAGGAAGGAGTTACTTTATATAGAAGTCTCACGTAACTTTTATTCCTAAAATCTAATTACAATGGGCTTCGGAATTCTAATTTTATCTTGCGCGTCAGATCGTGGGGTGGTCGATCGACAACTGAGACCAGTCGATCGACTGTCCCTCTTTCCTGCAGACTTCTGTTCAGCATTCTAACAGTCTATATACCACGTAGGTCAGTCTATAGACCACAGTAGCTGGTAATCCGCTTCTAATTTCTCCATAAATCTATTTCCATGCCTTGAAATGCGCGCCAAGTTCATTTCTTGAGTAAATACTTCATGTCAAATAATATGCCAAGTACTCGGGGACGGATTCGGCTTATTTTTCGCTGGATTCTTCACATTTCTGCGATATTACACAAAAACACGAAAGTAGACAGAAATAGGGAAAATAGTAGCATAAACTACATAATTGAACTCTGAAATGCGTGTAAAATAAGGTGTAAAACATCATATTTAGGACACGCATCACTCGCCTCTTTGCCGGTGCACCTGAAAATAAAGCACATATCTCCCAGCAAAAACCAAAGTACGTGTCCCAATTTTCTCAATACCAAACGTAAATAAATCCTAATTACAACGCAAATAAAGAAAACAATTAACTAAACTAAAAAGAACTTTGCAAAATAATAGCTTATTCCATCCGGGTTGCCTCCCGATCAGCGCTGGGTTTTGAGGTCCCGCTCGACCATACTTCATAAGTCATCAACAATCAGACGGCTCACAGCTCGGCCGCTGACTAAATGAAGTCCCCTCAGCATTCTTGACCGTGGTCCACCACTCAAACTTGGCTTTGAAAATAGAAGATCGACCCGCAGTATAGGTTTCCTCACAACACTTTGCACGCGGCAAGGGATCTTCTGTTTGACCACCATAATCAGCATCGCCGGCCTCAAAAAATGCACCCAACACACCAAGTCCACCTCCCGAATCCTGGTAGCTCGACCTGTCATGTCCTGCAGAAAGACATACAAAAGCACGGTCCTCCATGTTGCTCCCAGCATGGGGCGTAGGTGTCACAGTAATTGCAAAACATGACTCAACTGTAGGACTATCAACTATCACACGACAATGTACAACTTGCATAGGTGCCCTACGAACACTAGATTGGGTGTAGGTCAGCTTCCCACCCCCCACTTTAAATGTCAGAGTCCTTGCTCCTACGTCAATAATTGCACCAGCAGTGTCCAAGAACGGTCTCCCTAAGATAATAGGGGTATGAGTATCCTCAGGAGTGTCCAAAACAACAAAATCGACGGGTATAAAGAACTTCCCTACCCGCACAGGAACATCTTCTAGGATCTCTAATGGACGCGACAAGGAACGGTCTGTCATTTGGACAGTCATATTTGTGCATCTAATCTCGGTCAAACCTATGTTTTGAGCTAAAGACAAAGGTAAGACACTGATGCTGGCCCCAAATGACACAAAGCATTATCAATAATATGGGTGCCTATAAAACAGGGGATAGAAAAACTACCTGGGTCAGCCAATTTAGGTGGAGACTTATTTTGTAGGAGCGCACTACACTCCGCAGTAAAAGCAATAGTCTCTAGCTCATCAAAATTCCTCTTACGAGATAAAATTTCTTTCATAAATTTAGCATATGAGGGAATTTGAGTAATAAGTTCAGTGAAAGGTACCGTTACCTGCAAATCCTTAACGACTTTCAAAAACTTCCCGAATTGCTCCTCAATCTTCGTATTCAGCTGTCGCGCTGGAAATGGAAGCTTAATCGCAATAGGTGGCTCAGCAGCTTTACTCTTCCCTCCATTCGTAATGGACGCCTTATCAACAATAGCGGACGTTTTATTAGCAACATACGACGGATCAGCAACTCCACCTGGCAAATTATTCGATCGACCAGTTTGGTCAGTCGATCGACTATAAGGACCAGTCGATCGACCAGTTTGGTCAGTCGATCGACTAAAAGGACCAGTCGATCGACCAGTTTGGTCAGTCGATCGACTAATTTCGATTTCCACTTTGCTTATATCGGAAGTTTTAGTCGATCGACCAAAAATTTCTGTCGATCGACTTTTTTCAGCAATCCCAACAGTTTCATCAGCACATTCATCTTCCGCATCAACATCTAGATCCTCAATAATAACCTCGTTGTTCACCCGGGGCATGTCTGGTCCTTCGTATGTAAGACCACTTCGCAGATGTATCGCATTAACAGTTTCATGAGGCTTGTCAGGCTTAGACGGCAACGCACCTGGCTGCCTACTTGTATTCTGGCATGATAACTGGGCAATTTGAGTGTCCAAGACTTTATTGTGAGCCAACAATTGAGCAATTAGAGCCTCCTGATTTTGTGAAGCAACCATTTGCTGTTGTAACATAGCTTTAATGTCTGACATATCACTGTTCGAAGCCTGAGGAAGAGGTTGCATCTGTTGAAACTGCTGTAGAGGCGGCCTAATAAAGTTCCCTTGTGGTTGATTACCACGATTTTGAGGGATGATGTAAGGATTGGCCGGCGGAGGAGTAGGTTGGTATATATTCTGATTTTTCTCAACAAATAAATTGGAATACGGAGTACCTTTCTTAAATGATTAAGCGACATGAACTTGTTCCAAAGTACCCATGCAACCAGCTACAACATGACCATGAGCACCACATCGCTCACAAGGAACCTCCTGCTGAACCAAAGCATTGACTGTCTGTCGATTTCCCAAGCTCTGAGCTGTTTTTAGTTCGGCAATCTTGGCAGTTAGATCCTCTAACTGAGTTTCAATTGCACTATCCAAGCCTCCTCCTCTTTTGCTACCTCTTGGATTACCGTACTCAGATGTGTGAGTAGCTATCTGATCAATTATTTTCCAGGCATTGGTATCATTAGTGTTGTCCTGGAATCTCCCATTGGCAGCTGAATCAAGTAATGCCCTATGATCGTCATATAGCCCATTGAAAAACTAGTTACACAGGAACCAGATCTGGAAACCATGACGTGGAACAGAGCGAACTAGTCGTTTAAAACGAACCCACGCCTCAGTAAAGTCCTCATCAGGACCTTGTTTAAAACTCGTAATTTGACTTCGGAGAGCATTAGTCTTCTGGGGTGGGAAGTATCTCTTGTAGAAGGCAAGAGCTAATGAATTCCAGTCCGTAACACCATGAGCTTCCATATCCAAGTCACGCAGCCACTCCACTGCATCATCTCGCAGGGAAAAAGGGAAAAGTGTCTGTTTGACTTCCTTCTGAGTCACCCCCGCAGTCAAAGGAACGGAGCAGCAGTAATTTACAAACTTCTCCATATGTTTAGCTGGGTCCTCACCAGCTCCCCCTCCAAATAAATTCCGCTCCACCAAATTGATGTAGAATGGGCGAATTTCAAAAGTACCTGTGTCTGTAGTGGGGAGCTTAAATCCCTTGGGAAGAGAGGCAAGGGTAGGCTCAGAGTGACTTGCTAAAGTCGGCATGATTGTAGTAGGGGCAGAAGTAGATGTGTCTTCCTCTAAAGACCGATTTTCTGCAGCAAATGCGGCGTAAGCTAAATCAAGCGTACTCAAGTCTTCTGCTTGATATATCTCCTTCCAAAAGTTTCGTCTAGCACGTAGAGTCCTCTCTGGTTCTGGATCAAACGGTATGAGCTCAGACCTAAAAGACCTGGGCATAAATAAAACTAGCACTGAAAGGTGAGAAACGGCCTCAAGGAACACATGTTCCTTGAGACAAGAGACAAACTAAAATAAAACAAATAGAAATAATGCATCGCCTCCCCGGCAACGGCGCCAAAATTTGATGAGCCTATCGCAAGCTATCAAATATAAACCAACTGGTCTCTAACTAATATAGCTAGGGAAGTCGGGATCGTATCCACAATGAGGCTTTTAGCGTTCTACTTGTCAAATTTAGTCTGTCTAAGTAACCAAAAGGGGTTTGTTCAATTTGTGTTCTAAACTAAAGCAATAAAATAAAAGGGTTTAAAGAGAGAAACTAAGTCAAGAAAAATATAAGATAAAGGAGCTAGAACATCGGTTCACCATGGATTATTACGGGTCATAGGTAGGGTCAAAGGTCAGTCTCAATTACCGGTCTATAAGGCAGTGAAAAGGTCCTCTCGGTCCGCTATTCGCCCTAGAATGCTTCTAGCGGGCTCTCGCAACTTACTAGGGCACTCTAATGTGTGTGACAGGTCTAACCCTTTCCAGGCTTTCGATCTTAGGTCGGGGCTTACCAGTACGATTAATCAATTACGTCGACCTAATCAATTAATCATAATTAAATGTCACAATTAACAACATAGACCAATTATATCGACTAATCTAATTACCCAACTAAGATCGTCTCAATCCATGGCTCCCCTAAATCCTAGCAAAAGGAGGTTTAGCTACTCATAATAGAATTTGCAATAACAATTGAATAAGACGATAAAGGGAAAGAATTCATAATGTAATTAATTCAGAAATAATATAACACAAATTAAAACTAATAATAATAGCAAGAGAAATAGATGCGATTAACAAGGAAGAGCAAAAGAGAAAAGAGGAATTAAAATTACCAATATGAATCCGAGTATAAGCAATAGAGAAAAAAGGGAAAATAATTCTAGATCTAAAAGTGT
The DNA here is from genome assembly GCF_048544455.1 of Silene latifolia. Classification (NCBI taxonomy): domain Eukaryota; kingdom Viridiplantae; phylum Streptophyta; class Magnoliopsida; order Caryophyllales; family Caryophyllaceae; genus Silene; species Silene latifolia. Next base: position 16,894,317 of record NC_133535.1, on the reverse strand, counting down.
ACAGAGGAAAAGTGTCATAATCCCAGTGTCTGCTTGCATAAAGTAAATTATAAAAGTGTAACCTAAAAGAAAATTACAAGAGCTTTTATATTAAAGCCCAAAACATTAAACAAACTAAACACAAAACTTGTCTATCCGTGTACTATGTCGATCGACAATGGGGCTTGGTCGATCGACAATGTGTATAAGGTCGATCGACATAGATAGGATTGTCGATCGACAGAGTAGTAAATACTCCAAAAACAAAGCTCATGTGTCGAATGACCATTGTCTATCGACATATGTGCTATTGTCGATCGACATAGGTAGAGTGTCGATCGACACCATGTATAGAAGTCGATCGATAAGGCAATGGATGTCTATAAACTTAACTGAAAGCTCTCCAACGCAATCTCCCTGTGTCGATTGACTATGTTTATCGACATATAGACCTTTGTCTATCGACAACTGACACTCTGTCTATAGACAGCGTGTATAAAGCTTTAGTATTTGCTCTCCTAAGCTCTAATAAATGTTTCTTTTGTTCCTTTACCGAACGGATTTGGTCCCAAATGCATAAGTGGGTCTCAAACCTGCAAAAGACATAAAATACACCCAAAGTAGCAAATACGGGAGGAAATAGAATGAAATAATCATATAAGTAAATAAAAATGTGTGTCAAACATGTGAATAAACGCATACAAAAGGCACACATCATCCTCCATCTCCTTACCACCTCCATTTCCAGATGTACCTGCTCCAGATGTCCCGGCTCCCTAAAAAGCTCCAGCTGAGTATCCTCCATCGCCGGTCCATCTCCTTGCCTCGCCTAACTGACTGCCATAGTTGGCTCCCCACGGTCCCGCGAGGCAGCCAAACTCGGTCTCCTCTGCTGGTCTTCAAAAGCTAGGATCAACTCAGTAACTATGGAAGACTCCCCTGTCCACTCCGGTTCCTCTCCACCAAACGGGTTGTGCCAACTCTATCCCTATACCCTGGTTGTAGGCCATCTCGTGCATGTTCTAGAGCATCAAGGTAGCGGAGATCCACTCAGTCAGGTCACTAACCTGCATCCTGGGGTCGTGGACGGTAGGGTAGGGCGAGTACTGTGATGGGTAAAAGCTCGGTGTATAGAAAGAAGGCTCAATCTCAACCTCGTCCACCCAAGATGCTCTCCCTCTATGGCTCTCACGTGGTGGGGGAGCGATCGGCTGCTTCTACGTCACGGAGATAGGCCTAGGTAGGTCGCAGAGGATAGAGAGGTCGATCAAGTAAAACTGAGGCTCAGGTCTAGGCTCACCACTCCCCGGGTCATACTCAACCAAATGGTCGATCACATGTAGGTGCTCGGGATCGGGAAGCACCATCCACATGGATCCTCTCACTCTCCACGCACATGACCCATCCTCCAACTTCCTAAGCAACCTGTTATAACACCAATACTTCTCATCCATCGTAGGGACAGATTCAAACAACCCTGTACCCGACGCAGGTGGAGCCTCAAAGTCAGTCAGCCTCTTAACCAAGCGGGTCACTATAGCCCCAGACGAAATGTGACGGTTCGAAGACCATGTCATATGGTCAAAACTAGAGCATGCAACCCCGGGAGCACTATAGTAAAAAGGCTCCCCCCGGCGAAGGTTAAGATAGGACATCAATAACATGACCTCATGAGAGTTCAGCTTACTCACATCATCCCTCCCGAACAAAAGGCAAGTCATCATCCTAAGAAATATACGGAGTGATACATGCTGAACGTCATTGATCAATATGGCACTCGCACTAGGAACAGATCGGCAGTCAGGTAAGATAGGTAGTGGAGTGCCCCACTGTTCTTTGCTACATCACTAATGTACCCCTCTTTCTCCATCTCTAGGCCAAGGTGGCCGGCAAACTCATCAAGGGTTAGGTCATGATCCTCGTTCATGAGGTGGAAAGAAACAGTTTTCCCCTTTACATCATACACCAAGGAGCTCAAAAACTCCAGGGTCAGATACGGGTAGGACTTTTTGCGTAGGTGGTAGAGTCCCTCCATGCCCAAAATCTCAAAGATGTGCACGATATCCCCTTTAACCCCCAAGGTCTCCAAGATGTCGGGATTCACACAACGTGTCGGCCTCTTGGTCCGACCCATCATGGTCACAAAAGCAGCTCACTGCTTAAAGTCATAGAAAAATTATCGATGGATATTTATCCACCGGAGGAACAACGAGTTCTTCGCTAGATTGACCCTTTTCCAATTGAACATAGGCGCGAGTCCGATTTTTAGCTGGGGCTTTTGCTTTAGGAATGCTGCAAAATGGATAAATTCAACAAGGATTTTTCCCAAAATTTTGCCATAGTAAGGACTGTTTTTCGAATTATACACTTTTAAAACGAAGTTTTAAGACGGATTTTTCTCACAAAATACATGTCATACTAACTAAGAGAAGCCATTTTATCATCAACTAACTCTTAAGGAACATTGTAAGGCAACCTAAGGGGCCAAAAATCAAACATCAAGTAAACCCTAGAAAACTTATGTAAGATAAGATGGGCGATTTCAAGCATAAAACCGTTTATTAGAGTATACATAGGCGGTGTTTAAGGACAATTAGAGCCTAAAAATATCAAAGTAGAAGCACATAAAGTTGGATTACAAAAGTTATAGGTTCGAAATTTTGAACAAATGTTACCATAAACTGAAAGCAAAGTTGAGGAGATTGATTAAATATTTTACCTTGATTAAGGGTTGGAACAAGCAAGAAGGGATCCAAGAACACTCACAACCAAGAATCACCCAAGGTTTTTGAGAGAGAGAAATTTGAAGAGTTATGAGTAAGAGAAAAGGTAATGAGGCGGAAATAGGGAGAGAAGACAAGTTATAGGGTTTTCGAAATAAACCGAGTTGGGCCGCGATAAACGGGTACTTGGTTGAGTATCGTGTTTACTCGGCCGAGTATGGCTTACTCGGTCGAGTATTCGGTCTACTCGGTCGAGTGACCAGAGATCAGTAGCACGTGTAATCTGCTAGTCCGAATACTCGGTCGATTGCCTCTCTGCTCGGCCGAGTATGGCCTACTCGGTCGAGTATCGACTCCACTCGGCCGAGTTCAACAGAACAGGAACGAAATCTTAAGTTACCAAGAGTTTTTTCCTGCAAAACAATAAACGACGTTCGGAGTTCCACATAATCGAGCTCGTCCCTGTTAGACCCTAATTCTATCACAGCTAGGCACGTCACAATTCATAAAACTTCATGACGGTATTCATAAGAGACACATGTTACTATGCACATAAACATAGTAAACAATCCATCCTACAACGAATATGCATAATCAATCTTAACTATATAGCAGGTAGGAACGAGCTATAAACTTACGCCAACATACTTTACCATGCAGTTCTATATGTATATTCGATACTTCATTACCCTTTTGGAAATCACATAAAAGCACATGTCACGCACGAGGTCTATCATATTCGACTACGCTATTCACGTATCATATATCACCATGCTCAATTACTCAATTCTCTTATCATTTTATCCAACAAATTCACGAGATACACCATTTACAAGTACCACACACATAGTTTTAAACACACCACGGTTCCCACGTTAGAACACAAGCAACTACAAAAATGCACATTTGACACACACACACACTTGACACAGAAACACTCTTATACATCTACCGTACCACGGTGTGTAATACTCCGTATTTTAATTAATAATTTATGTTATATTTATATTTATGTGAGTAGTCGTAAATAAATAATAAAATGAATAAATATTAAGGAGAATAATAAATAATAAGTTGTAGTCGTAATAGAAGAGAAGTAAAATAAAATAAGCAAATAAGTCGGAGTGGGGACCACGGGTGAACCGTGTGGGGCCACGGTGGGGACCAAGGAATTAAGGTGGTATTTGGTATGGGCGTTACCTATGTTCTAAGATATTTTCATTATTTTATTATTAAAAGGACTTTCCTAGAACCTTCATACTTCTCCTACCAACTTATATAAATACCAACCATATGCCTCACAATTATAATTATTCTTCTTCAAAAACTCAAATACAATTATGAGGAGAGCTTTTGTCAGACAACTTTAAGAAGGAGCTTTGTACCTTGCGATAACTAATTACGGTAAGATATCTAATCATCTAATATCAATTGTTTACGTTTAACCTTGACCCGTATTAAGGCCGTTGACCGTGAGGACCGAGGTCGTGTGGCTGTTGACCGGCGGGTTGACCACCGTCGGTTTGGCCGTGTGATTGGGGGTTGTGTGTGGCATTTTGCGAGATTTCTTTTGGGCAGTTTACATCTTAAATTTATTAATAAGATTAGTTAATAATTATACATAAGTCAATTATTGTTTAGGTGGTGAATTTATTGAAGAGGTTTTTTGATTTATTTGCTTAATTGAGAAGATTTGCTAAGAGGTAGGCTAATTACTCAACTTTACTATATTGGTAATTGAAGAATTGTTGGAAGATGGTTATGGTTGTAATTGTTGTTTTGAGCACATCGTCGTAATTATTATTTTGAGCATATTGATATCATTGTTGTCTTATGATCATATTATTATCTTATTGGTTGGTTCTCTGTTGTTGATTGATTGTGAAAGAGATTGGCATTAAGATTGGCATTGTTATTGAGATTGTGTGGTCGGTCAGGCACGGGGATGTGTAAGTGTCGTGGTCCTGTACGTATGATGGTCAGACATGCATGATGGCTTTAGGAGTGGGCCATGGACCTGAGCAGTACACCGTGTGTGGTGTCGGATTGGAATTCACTGTATGGTACGTGCGTGTGTGTGTGCCGTATTTGTGTCGTGCGTGTGTGAGCACGATGATCTTGGTTGGTTCGTGGATTGTATTTCAGGCTAACGTATTTTCATTATTGTTATTGTTGTTTGGTTATCCTACTCAACCTCATGGTTGATTGTGTATTCAAGAACACCTGTGATGAACCATAATGGGGAGCAGATTGATTTCAGGTTAGCTTGTGAGAAATGCTGGATGCTTAGAAGGGAGCTTTGGGACGAGATCACTCGAGTCTAGAGATCACCTTATTAATATCAGACACTATTTATTTTAATTCCGCTGCGAGTTGTTTAAGTACCCTATAGTAATTATTTATCAAGTTAGATATTTGTAATAAACTCTTTTGAGGCACTTTAATATTATATCGTCTTAAGGTACCTTTGTAATGTTTATCTTTTATACTTACTACCTCAGGCAACTGAGATAGTGACATCATTATTTATTTGGGAATGTCTAGCTAAAGGCTCTTAAATAAATTGGGGTGTTACAAAGTGGAATTAGAGCGAACGATCCTAAGGCCTAAAAAAATGAATTTAATGAACTTAGGATGAGTCTAATAAAATGAACCCGGGGTAGAAAGTGTTTAGGAGCCCATTTTCTAAGTTAGGGAGATGTCCTTGATCTAGCCCTTTTCAGTTTTGAGTCAGTCACCTCGAGGAAGGATAAAGAGAGAGAAGGGTGGTTAGCGTGGATGCTTTACCTTAAGGGTCCAATTGTGTATTGAAGTTGCGAGAAGTACTAATTTTACTTGCAGGATGCTTTACCTTAAGGGCCTATGTATGGGTGATAGGCGTTTGGCCTATATAATGGCCGTGTGGTGATTGAAAATTATTTTGAGCTTGTTTTAATTCATAGTATGAATACGCGTGGAAATTTTATGAAATATCGTAAATGGCATGAGATGGAGAAATATAAATAACGAATTGTTTCATCTTCAGATGAATTGATTGTGTTGGAATAAGTGTCCTCCGAGAATAATGCGATCACAACTGTCGATCATGATGATCACATGTTTAAATCTCATTTTAAGAATACATGTGGGATGTAATATTTTACAGTGAACTGGTCCACACATATCGGTAATGATTGGCTGACTAGAGTTTGACATTACTGTCGTGCGACGGTGGTGATCAGTTGATCCCCTCAGGTCATACCTATAGGGAAATACTCTTAATTGATTATTTAATTAATCGTATGCCGATACGAGTTAATTAAATTGCTTAAAATTGACGGATGATTTTGTGAGTAAAGTTAACGTGTCTTATTGTAATTTGATTAAATGAGATACGGTCTAAGTAATCGAATTGTTTATTACTTAGATGAAATTATTGTTTACGAAACAATTGAAATTGAAATTGAATGAATAATTTATTATAAATACAAGACGTTGTAATTTATAATTTGATAAACCGTTTTGGTACAAGTAATTACGAATTACTAGTCGATTTTGTATATGACATATTTTATGAGTATGTTGATTTTTAATATGTTAAAAATACATTACAATTTCACATGTCAAGTAACATCTCACATATGTCACAATTGACAAATGACAAAATAAAATGGACCTTCCATTTTATGTTAAGTGTACCGAAAAATTGGAGGGAGTGTTAGTGGATAAATTGTGTTGATTATATTAATAAGAGAAAACACAATGATAACCTACCTATATGTAGCCATGCAAGCCTACACTTATTGGGAAGAAAGTTGGATCCATGCATTGGCTCCCCAATAGACCCCCCCACCGGTTTTCATGATGAGGCACCAATATGGATTCCTCCATATATTCATTCTCTACATTTCTATTTTCCTAGTGTAAGAAAAATACTCTATTCTCTACACCTTGTCAAGAATTTTTAGAGAAATAAAAACCTCACTAATCTCTCCTCTCTTGGCCGAAATATACAAGAGTACAAAATATTATTTTGTGTCAAATTTTAGTAAGACTTATATTATTACTAGATCATAATAATATTAGTTATTCAGAGTTTTCCTTGGGTATATGCTTTTGGGAGAGGTTCTAATTTGAACCTTGTTCATCCATTGTTGGAAAGCTCAAGAACTAACAAGAAGGAGATCTTGTTGGTGCCCAAATGGCCGAAAATCAGATGGTGAGAAATCGATTTTTCCATCTCCTTTTATTATGTTTGCATGCATAAGATCTTGTATTTATTTTATGACTAAATAAATTAATTCATATATGAATATCTATATCAGTGATATTAATGAATCTAACAAGCGGTATCAGTGCCTTAGGTTGTTTGCATGCAAATCGGTTTATAGTTTTTCCGAGTTATAAGATTGACATACAAAACTAATTAATTTGGATTTATGAAGATAAACCTAAAAATAACTTTGCATGTTAAAATTTTCTGGTCCTAAGTGATTTTTAGGACATGTTGGTTTATTTATGGATTTTATTGTTCATTTTATATAATATTGGCATTAAAATGTGATTTTTATGATAAAAATGTCAATTTTGGACGAAAAATAGCTAAACTTCTAATTTTTTAGTGGTTTTTGGATATGTTTTCACATATATTATCTAATGATGGCCTATAAAGTTTCATGATAAAATGAGTTGTTTTGCTCGAAATATGGATTTTTCAAGTTAAAATCGTATTTAAATGGGTAAATAGGTTAATATAAGTTATATTTCGAATCTGGTCATGGAGATTTAGTATGTTGTCACATGCAATTTTACAATATGTGTGTAAAATATTTGGCTATAATGAAGTCTTTATGCATGATTTATGAATTTTTGGTTAAAAATCACATAAATAGTGACTATAATTAGTAATAATGCTAAAACATACTTCATGACTAAAGGAAAAACGTCACATGTTGCATTTTATCATATATTTCATATCTAAAAGTGAAAAGTTGATGAAAATAATTTTTCTCATATTTTTATGGTCATATTTGTTAAAACCGATAAACCGCAACATTGTTTTTCTTGATAAATTTTTGAAATTTTTAACCTAAGTTTTGAATATTATGAGTGTCATGGTATTTTTCCAGAATTTGCATGAGTTTAAATTTCAAATTTCGAATTTATTTGAAATTTTTATAATCTAATTTGAAGTTCATAGCATAATTTTGTATTTTTAAGTCCATTTATGAACAATATTAAGAAATCAAGTTTAATTATTGTCAAAATGTTAGTGGAGACTAATTTTTGAGTCCTAAGATGGTTAGGGTAATTAACTTGTACATAAATATGAATTTATGTAATTATTGTGGTTTTAACAAGTTAAATCACGCAAAACCGTAAAAACCGATAAATATACGATATTGGCTCTTAAAAGACGATTTAGTATAAAATCTAGCATGTTCATACATATTATAATGCTGTATTTTATTTATGATTGTCATATTTTAATTTTATGTAATTTTGAATTATGTAATTTTTACTTAGTATGGCCTTAGTTTTAATTGGTATTACCCGAAATGTATGGGAATATCGATTCGGTTGTAATTATTGTGATCTCGTATCACCGTTTTGTAATTTAATAGATTTATTTTTATTTTAATTACAAATGTATAATAGGAAATTATGTAATTCATTTTGTAATCTAATTATTCCGGAGTTCTTTGAAGACGGTGCCATTCGAGAAGGCGGTCCATCAAAGAAAGTGTTACCTCGAGATGCATGCCAAGACCGAAGTTCAAGGGACTAATGGAGTTGGTTTACGAATTTGTAATAGTTTATTAGATTTACTATTTTAGGAAGGCCATACTAGGATTTTATTTTTATGCTTTGCATTTTATTTATATGTTGCATGCATCACTAAATCGCCATAACTAAACATGTATTTTAAATCGAGTTTATCGACCGTGTCAATTACAATTATCGTAGTTCACCGCTTTAGTTCACTTAAAACGTGATAGATAATAAATTGACATGACCTCTCGCTAAATTAAACAATTGAGACTTAGCCTTACCAAAAAGTAGAAACCATGAAAACCTATTTCATGAGGGAGTGCGCTCGGCCATACCGGGGTACAAACCTTGTTACGTAGGGGAAGTGGGTGATAAATGTCTATCCACCGAATTCATGTTGATAAGGGATGAATCGGCCCTACCGTGTCCAAGTTGATGTGGATTTGGATCATGGACACATTTATTTGAAATTTGGGTTGAACTCAACAAAAGTATTTTCAACCATTGCCGGATGTGTTTTGGGCTAAAGATAAATATTAATTTAATTTTATCGACCAAGAGTTCTAAAAGTAGAATAGATTAAAAATTTAATCCACCGAGTTATATTGATAAGGGATGAATCGGCCCTACCGTGCCCAAGTTAATATAAATTTGGATCTTGGAATCATTTATCATAGTTGGGTAGAGGTCACTATGTAAATTCTTTACTTGTTAAATTATTTACAAGTTTTATTATAACGATAAATATTTTGTTTTCATTATTCTGTTATCATATTGTTCTATTTCTTTACCTCAATTTATATACGATATCATTTCGATTTTAGTTCAAATCTCCATTAAAACATCGTAACTAAAGACAAAATTTAAATTTTCTTCTATAAACCTCGTATTATCCATTGTAAGGATCTCTTGTGAAGTGTATAGATAAAAGTTATTTGTGATCAAAAGGGTTTTTGATTCTTGACTAACATATCTACTTACAATGAATTGTCTCTCATATGCTTAATTAAGTTAAGTACTTTGAAACGTTAAATCATTTTGGTAACTAGATTTGTAGAAAATCAAAATTGACCAAAATACCGCAACCACTTCAATAAAAGTTTTAAGACTAAACGAATAAATTGAAGAGTAGTCTTCATAAAATTCAATTTTGCTTCTATAAGCAAAGACTCATTGAAATGAGTGGGAGCATTCTCTTAACTGTTAAGAAAAGGACGAGGTTCAAAGAAGTAAAATTAGAATGGAATTGCTACAAGGTAATGTTAAAAGTAAAGTTATTGAGAATAACGATACTAAACTTATCAATCCCGACCGATAAAGTTTCCATTGTCTTAAGTGTTGGAAGCTAGAAAGGAAACTACCCCAAATTATTGAAGAGTCAACAAGTTAGTTGTGGGACATCTAATGGGACCTTCTTCTTTAAATGTTTATTTGATTAACATAAATTTTGCTAGTACCACTTCGTCAATATTAGAAACCAGTGGAGGTTTTCATCATTGTATTCGATACATAAGATGATTATAATATGACGACTAGCATCAAATAACGTCAAGAGATAGAGTCATTGTGTAATCAATCTAGTTTAGGGTTTATAGTTGTTCTTAATTATGACTATTAAGTGCATAAACTCTAAATAAGAATATAAACTTGTTAAGATACAAAAGAGGTTTCACTTTTGTGACCCTATACACCACGATTTGATGTATGGCTAGCCCATTATCAAGGTGAATATATTCTAAACCAAACTAGAATGATACATCATGTAGATGATGCAAGACTCAAATTGGTAACCAAAGATTAAACCTTAAATTCTGGAATGATGAACGCAAAGAGTTATCGAGTACTCTTGGAACCATTAGATTGTTAATCTTATGGTATATGTGTATCTTGTATTCAAAGCAAGATGTCTCGTGCCTTTTGGTTGAAAAGGAGATCGAGGTTGTAAATCATTGATCCAAAATAGGTTGATCATTTTCTTTTACCAACGATTTAAGTTGACGCTAATGTGTTCACTTAATAAGGTAAATAGAGAAATCTTTGAAGAAGTTCAAAGAGTTCAAAGAATCACGATTTAGTCGTGATGTGATTATCAAAGTGAAGACTTTGATATAAGCCAAAGGAATGTGATACAGTATCACAAATTAATCTCTCTTAGCACGCATTGTGGGATAATGTGTGGTTGGATAAAGAAATCAAACGCTATTCGATATGGTTTGGAGTTGAATCAAGTTACTTTGAGTTACTTGATCCTTTTGGGGATTTTATCATTTTGTCTAAATTATTTTTCCACTAAATCTAAAACGAATCATATGAGATATGAAATGGTAGAGTACCATGCTTGTAAGTTTTCACAAGAAACAAATGCTCATTTTTCCTTACTATAATCACGAGTACAACGAGTTTGTGGCTCGTGAAACTGTCTTTCTAGAATACAAGTTTATTTCTAGAAGACAGAGTGGGAGAAAATATTCAAGAGTCACAAAAGAATTGTGTCAAAAATTGTATGTCGCAAGAAACTGTTTTTTTCTTGGCTACATGATGTTGTTTCTTCGAAACCTAGGAGGTTGAACTCATCACTTGTTGAAGATGATGAATTCGTGTTATTTAAAGAGCTTGCAACTTACAAAGAAATTGTTTGATTCAAGTTACTTCTGGAAAGTAATGATCATATGACTTAAAAAAGAGTGTTTAAGTCAGAACTCAATACAAGGCTTAGAGCCATGAAAATCCGAAATAAAGTCCAAGTGGAATTGTTGGATATCAAAGAGACATACCAAAGCTTGATTGGTGGCAAAGGGTTTTGCACTAGTTGAAATGCTTAAGTCTATTTGGATCTTCTTAGGGATTGTATTTCATTATGATGATATACATATAGCAAGTAAATCTAAAACCCACTTTTTCAATTAGAAGGAATGTATTCAATACATGTCTTGAGTTTTGTAGATTCTTGCAATCCTAAGATAATGTGAAACTTAAGAGAGGGTCTTAAGTAGGACATCAATGAGTTGGAATCAATGTTTTGATCATGTTATAAAACTTTTCTCGATAAGTCGAGAAGTTGTGTTTATAGATGGAATTTAGTGGGAGTTACGGAAATTTTAATTAGTCTTACATGTGGATGACATATTGATCATTGGGAATGATTTGACACTTATGGAGTATTATAATACATCTTTAATATCCGTATTTATGGAGATAAATCTACATGATATTAGCATCAAATAAGAAGTCTTATGTTGATAAGATTCATGATTAGTTCAATCGAGTTGAACATATTTGATTGATTCCATTTGTTTCCGCTGTCGGATCAATTAAATGAGTAATGATGTACAACACTTCATATACTTTGAGTATGATGAATTGTTTCAAAATCGAATTTAAGTAATAGTTACCAAGTAGCCATATAGATTATTCTTAAGTGCTTGAGGAAGCATTAAGGATGGAAAGTTAAGTGTTTTTGATGCAATTAACTAATTTGTGTAGAGTTTTCCTTGGGTATATGCTTTTGGGAGAGGTTCTAATTTGAAACATGTTCATCAATTGTTCGAAAGCTCAAGAACTAACAAGAAGGAGATCTTGTTGGTGCCCAAATGGCCGAAAATAAGATGGTGAGAAATCAATTTTTCCATCTCCTTTTATTATGTTTGAATGCATAAGCTCTTGTATTTATTTTATGACTAAATAAATTAATTTATATATGAATATGTATATCAATGAGATTAATGAATCTAACAGATTGTCTATATGTGAATTACATGTTTAGTAATATTCATGTCTAGAGATATGCAGAATGTGTTGCCCTGAGCCTGTAAGCATAGAACTATGAGATTGCATGAATTAAAAACTAAACATGTATCAAGAATAATTAATTGCGGAAAAGAGAGAAAGAGGGATGTGAGGCCGTGATGCCGTGATACCGTGTATGCCGTGAAGCTGTGGTTGGTCGGGCAAGGCCAACTCCATCAATCACATATTCTTTTGTTTGCAGGAAATTTTGTCTTCTACCTAATACCCAAAACTTCTTAGAAACTGAAACTTATGTTTCTTATTTTATCTTATTAGAACCCAAATGGCACCCAAGAAAGCTACGTCCACAGCTATGACTCAGGAAGAGATCGATAGGCTCATTGCAACCAATGATGCGTTGACTGCTACTTTACAATCAAAGACTGCGACAAAGGATCCTGCTAAGATGAGTGCCACTATTGCTCGTCATAACCCAATAAAGTATGATGGACTTGGTGAACCGTCATTGCTGGGAGATTGGTGTCGGGATTTTGAAAATGTTTTCGAGGTCTTAAACTGTCTTGAGGAATTGCAAGTAGACCAAGCTGCACACTACTTGAAAGGAAAGGCTGGGTTGTGGTGGAACCGCAACAAGGCAATGATTAGGGAGGCATGGAAGGAGAATGATGAACCGTTTTTCTCATGGAAAGGATTTAAGGATACCTTTAGGGGCAGGTTTGTACTTGAACATGTTAGGAGTAAGACGAGGTCGGAGTTTGACTTATTCAAAATGACAGAGGAGATGACCATAGAAGATTATCATAACAGATTCATGGAGTTAGCTGAGTATGTGTCAGATTTGAATTATGGAGAGGAGGTGTTGGCTTTAAGGTTTGAGAAGGGTTTAACTACGCATATCAAGAAGAGGTTGGCAGCTGGAGAGCCGAGTACCATTGACAGGGCTATCGTGTACCTATCAAAAATAAACTAACTATATAGCTAGGGAAGTCAGGTCAATCTCCTCAGGGAGGCAAGATATCTGTAGAAGTCCGTCTATTTTCTCACAAATGGAGGGGTTGTTTAAATTGGTTTTCTAAACTAAAAGCTTAAAGGAAAGAGAAGTAGAGAAAAGAGCAGTAAAAGCAGAGAAAGATGATAAACTATCAAATAAGAAGGGACATGTCAGGATTTCGGTTCACTACGGTAGTCCAGTGACTCAACTGTAAACAACTTAGACAAATTAATGCGAGACGGATATGGAAAGGTCCTTCCGGTCCACTTTCTATCCTAAAATACCACTAACTTAACTTCCGTCCTCACCAGGGTAGTCTACTATTCATAGCAGGCCTATTTAGTCCAATCTTCCGATCCAGGATTAAATTTAGCCAGATTAAAAGGGTGACTCAGAAGCGTGCACTCAACTAAGTCGGTAAAATACAGTTAAATTACTATGGTGACAGAATCTCACAATTAATTCATCTAACCTATTTACTACATCGTCACATTTCTACCGTAGATCCCCTAATCTCAACATGAAACAAGTTTAGCTACTCATATCGCTATTAATACTATCAAAACTAACAGCAGATAAATAACCAGCATTCAACATATTAAAACGATAATTAAAGTGCATAAAAGTGAATTAGGGCAGAAATTAAATAAAGCAAAACAAAGAATTAAAGTAAACGAAAGAGAAATTATTATTAAGAAAGGAGAAAGAGATTAAAATCGTGAGAATCCGGCGTAAAGAACACACAAATCCGAGCGAGAAAACCCCGAAGGAAAGTTACATAGAAAAGGGAAAAAGCAACGTAATGTGTTTACTGTGAAAGCTAAAAATGATCGATGATAAGATAAAAGATAGATCCTAATGACCTAGTAACGTAAGCTTAAATAGAAAATAAACTAAGTCCAAAAACTAAAACAAGCTTACGGACTAATTAAAGCCCACGCCAGACCAAACTACTCGATCGAGTAGAATAAATCCACTCGATCGAGCAAAACTCCAGAAAATCTACTCGATCGAGTAGAATAGTTACTCGATCGAGTAACCTCCCTTTTCAGCACTTCTTGATCGAGTAAATAACCACTCGATCGATCAAGCAAGGCTATAAAAACCACTCGATCGAGTAATAAAACCACTCGATCGAGTCTTCTTCCTTCAAATCAGCCAAAACTCGTGCCCGACTGCCTCGTAAACCGTGCCTTCACTCATTCCAATGTAGTATTGTGGACATGGGCCACAGGGGGCGCTTGGGAAACAAGCGTTTGCATTTGTGGAGTCGCCACCAATTTATTGTGGAAAATTGGAAACCGTTCGAATACCTCGTGCCATGTCAAGACACAAAGTAGTGACATGAACACCAAGAACTCGTTACCCTTAGCATTCTATGTCTAGAATGACTCTCGTGGATGCCAATGAACATGGATGTTCACAGAGATATGAAGTAAGGGGTGAGGGTACGTATTAGGAAGCTCTTTTGATCGAACACCTAATACCGCCCGCCTCGATAGAGGCCTCTACTAATGATTAGGGAAGTTATTCGTACTTTATATATCGTCGATTATATGCACGCAATGCAACATCCAAGTTTTGATCCTATCATGTGAATAATTAGACTAAGTCGGTGAACAATTAATTTAGCATACAATAAATGTCAAAGTAGGGATTTAAGCTCAATTATATGTGAAGGCATACAAATGATACAATAAAAGAAATACAATAAAATACAATAAAGAAAAAAATACAATAATTACAATGGATTCAATGATTTATGTCGAAAATACTTCCAAAACGGATAATTTGAGAAAGAACAAAATAAACAAATAAGCGAACAGGAATTAGGCGATAATACGATTAATAGTTAATTAAATACGTAAGCTAATTAAACTAGGTCAAGGCAGAACGGAAGTTCAGAGACAGAAGTCAACCTGGAACAGGCGCAGCAGAGCTGCGCCCTCTAGAAGAGGCGCAACAGTTGCTGCGTCTGTTCCAAAGGTGAGTTCTGGCTGTGAAGCCGGAACTGCAAATCGTTAATGTTAACTGGTGAATTTAAGGATTAATTATGATGTTTGACTTGGAGGAAAGTGATTTAACAGATTAATTACATGCAAATGACTCATAAAAGCAATAAAACATGGATGAGACGAACGTAAACGAATTAATTACATGAACGAAAGATTGATTAGTGACATAGGTGAACTAAATAGGTTAAATATGACAAATTAATGACGAATAGACAGATGGAAATACATCAAAGGTCGAATTCTAGAAACTCAATATGAAAGAATTGAATCTCTACAACTCAGATTGATTTTAATGACAAAAACCCGTTAATATTGGATTATAAAGGATTTAAGTCGTGATTTAATGATGAATTATACGTATTGATGATGATAAATAATATACATGTGAAATTATTATGCTATTATGTCAAAGATTTGAAGAACAAACAAAAACAAATAACGAACGACGAATTGACAGAGGACGAAGGAAGAAGAAAGGAAGTAGGAACTGTGGCAGCCTCGCGAAGAGGCGCAGCAGGTGCTGCGTCCCTTCGAAGAGGCGCAGCAGTTGCTGCGTCCTTTCTCGACGGTCATCTTCTGGTAATCCGTAAAAAGGGTTTTAAAGCATGGTTTTATAAATCGGTTTTAAGAAGTATTTTCGACATAAACCTTACATTAATGATACAAAAAGTAAATAACAATAAATAAATAAGGATTTACACCCTCAGACTTACATGTTTGACGAAACGAGATGAACTAAGTTTATGATTAGTGATGATCGACTCGAATGTAACGAAAGTGCCCTCGTAAGAGGAAAACGATTAAGATTAGTTAAGTGGATTGATGTGGAGTGGGTCAAATTGGTCGGTCATGCAAATGAGGCTAGTACTCAGAAGGATCCGAGCTTACGTGGTCGAATGTTCAAGCACGTAGACGCCAAAAAGTAAGAACGTGGTCTAGAATGCAAAGGGAGAAGAGAAGGGCGGACACTCACGTGAGAAATATGAGGAGCGAAGGCTCCTATTTATACTAATCACGTGAAGGAATAGGGTTTTCGGAGAAACTTTGGAAGTGAATCTCGAAAAGATATGAAAAGATACGAAAAAATACGCGAGAAAGGACTGGGAAGAGGCGCGAAGCCATCTGCGTCTCTTGGAAGAGGCGCAGCACCTGCTGCGTCTGTTCCCAGGTGGTTTCCTTCTGCGGAAGAAAGATTTCCGTGTTTAATTTATGGAATAACGGGATAATCTTATTTTCCTTAATATTTTGTATGAATATTACGGGAAATTCTTTACCAAAGACTAAAAGATTGCGAAAGATTTATAAAATATGGAATAGAAATATCCGGAACATTCCAGAACATTCTGACTCGGGATTTAGCGGTTATCAGAAAATGAGGACGGTTTTAGGCCCGGACTCCAAATGTACTCTAATTACTGTCAAAACGACCGTATCGGCGCGTAGATGACAACTAAGAGGTAGACATCAGTGTTTGAGCAATCACTTGACGATAAACTTACGAACTGTCACAAATCGTTCCGCGTACCAAACATGCAGCCCAATCATCACCGGGTGTTTGGCGGGAGGTGCAGAAATGAGGTATCTACAGAGCCCCCACTTTGACTGAGGCTTGGACAAGGCGAAAGTCAAAGTATAGCCATCATGTCAATCGAAGATTACAACCTGACGACTATGGCGACGCGAGGCGGTTCAAGGGGTCCGAACCAAGGACCTGTGGTCGGGAACATTTTAAAATCTGTCGACTATCGGGGAGGGTCGTTTAAAGTCCATTAGACTACGTAAGGAAGCTCGCCAGCCATAAGAAGAGACCACACCTGAGACTTCTTCCCTGACATGCTTCTGGAGGTGCGTAGGAGCTAAGGTTAAGCGTAGGAGCTAAGGTTAAGCATATGAGCTAAGGGTAAGCGTAAGAGCTAAAGGATAAGCATAGGAGCTAAGGGTAAGCATAAGAGCTAAAGGATAAGCATAGGAGCTAAGGTTAAGACCTAAAAGATATATAAGGATTGTGCTAGGACGATAGGGGATCCGTAATTATGTTAGATTAGCAATCGAATTATTATGATAATGCTTATTTGATTTATGTTGTTATCGCTACATATAATTGTTATAGTTTAATTGAGTCGACGCAATTAGATTATAGATCTTAGTTAACCTTGACCTGGACCGAAAGGTTGGAAAAGGGAAGACTCGTAGCGATACGTTAGGATACGGTAGTGAGGGCGAAAGCTAAGCTATTTGTATTTTAGGGCGAATTAAGGACCGAAAAGTGACGTTCGTAACCCCTTAGATCTATTTGCTAGACCTTAGACGTAGATTGCTAAACTAATTAAATTAAGGTGAATCGATTGTCCTAGCTATCCCTCTTCCCTTGTTTTTCTCTCATTTCTCAATCACGTAGTTTAGCAAAATAATATTTAAAAACCCCCGTTCTTGTAACTTAATAAACGAAACATTAGAACAGATATCTTGCCTCCCTGCGGATCGACCCTTATTACTACTTTCTAGTAATTCGGATTATAAATTTTATCTTTGATACTAAAACGACGGTATCAGGAACCTAAAAGAAGCTAGGTGTATGAACCTGGGTATACGAACCTAAAAGGACGGCTGGTATGAGAACTTAAAGGCTTATGAACCTAAGAGGAATTGGGATCCTAGGGTTAAGTTTAGGAAGTGCTGGGTTACTAATTCTTGTTTTAAACGTGTGCGCTTAAGCTTTCTGAGGTATGAGAACTCCAAAAGGATTTACGGGTATATGAACCTAAGGACGTTGGTGTGGGAGCTTAAAGGTTTATGAACCTAAAGGAAGCCATTTAGGATCTAAGAATCTAGGGGTAAGAATCCTAACTTTGGGTTTACGAACCTAAGGAAGGAGGCGCTGGTTTGGGAACTTTTGGAGAACGACACCTTTGCCGAACTCTATGAGGAAACAAAAAATGTCAAGGGTAGCAGGACGTCGGTAGAAACTGCCGGGAGAAATCTGCTTGGGTCGTCTTCAAACAAACTTCAATAAGTCTTGGGGTTGATGTTGATCTCCATGTATTGAGAGGGATGATTGTCTGTCCGTGTACTCTCGTTGGGGGAACATAATCGGGAACTGATCTCCATGTCTCGAGAGGGAATGTCTATCCATGTAATCTCGCTGGGGGAACATAATCGGGAACTGATCTCCATGTCTCGAGAGGGAATGTCTATCCGTGTACTCTCGCTGGGGGAACAGAATAGAGGTGTGTCGAAACACCTGTCAAAGAATATTCGCTCGTTGTGGCAAGCGAGGTCTTGATAAAGTACTGCTTCTGATACTTATCTGCATGGTTAGTAGCCACACAAGAATGCAATCTAATATATGCACGTAAGCGATTATTACATGGACCTCGAATGAGGAAACACATAGGTTTTGCAAAAAAAAAGTCGTTTAAAACTTGTTCAAAGAAGTTTGTCGTTTGTAATGCGTTATGCATATTCAATGGGCTTTAGACATAGGACTTGACATGACACAGACCTACTAGGACACGACGCGAAATATAGACTTAGGTTTGACTGACGCGACACTAACTTAGGTTTGACGCGACACAGGGATAACTTTGACAGACTTCGCCTAAGTATGCGCAACCCCTAGCCAAGTGTGGGTGACAATGCGTATCAGTTCCAAAGGTATAAGAATTGCAAGAATGATGAAGGCATATAAAGGCAAGGCATGAGCCATGGATCATCTGTCTACTAGTACTTCTTTCACCACCGTTTGCTGTAAAAGAGACCCCTCTTGAGGCACGATAACTTGGAGAATTGATCTAAGATCTTTGTCATTGTCCGGACCGAGTACTAGCTTGGCTTAAAATAAGAAAGGAATAAAGTAAGGGTGGCATCTTGGAAGAGAAGCCCCCAGGATGAGAAGATGACTCTGGACTTTGGTAAAAAAGAGGCTGGGCGACAATAAGGAGCCCCCAGTATAGAGGTGTTGGTTGAGGAAGGGATGTTAATTGAGCTTGGAAGGTTGAAATACTGGGATGGTTGATAATTGAAAGTTGTTAATTGAGGTTGAAAGTTGGAAGTGGGGATGGTTGTGTCCTTGAGGACTGCCTATGTATTCACGTGAAGTGAAATCAAACCAGATCGTAGTTCTGAGGTTTGGTTAATTTTGTTTGGGTGTTGTGGTTGTATCCTTCTTGTGTAAGAAAAGACTGCCTACGTATCCACCTGAAAAGGTGAAATCAAACCATGCTCGTAGTTCAGGTGTGTGCCTAAGCTATGTTGTTAGGACCTTAAAGTGCATGGGTCAGGAGAGTATATTCCTTTGGTGACTCAAAGAACTAATTTGAGATAATTCCCTCTGATCATAGATCAAATAGGTGTAACTAAGTTTGTAAAACATTTTCTTGTCGCGTGAGCACACCTAAAAGTGGACCCTAAGGATGAATATGGGTATGTCCCGTTCTGGGTAGCAAAGTATATGAAGACTCCGTGTCTGGGTCAAGGTGAACTGGATTGGATATTTGGAATGTGGAGCTTGGACATAAGAGGCTTTGATGAACAAATCTCTGGAGCTTGATTTTGTGGTGTTAAGGCTTTATGGGGTTATGGCTTGTAATGTGGCTTGGAAATGGAGTCTCTTGGCTTGATGTAGCCTAAGCACATAAAGGTGGGTTAAAATGACGTGGGTTCAAGTTTCCATGTCTTGGCCCTAAAGGATGGGTATACTTGATAAGCTTTGGAGGATTCTCAAAATTCCTAACTATCTCCCTTGTAACGGTCTCGAGAAGGACTTAGGGTGTGTGATGTGTGAAAGGCTAAGTGAGGGTGCTAGCTGACCATCTTCATCGATGTCTTGATTCTATATAGACTTCAATAGTATTCCGCTCAATATTGTTCTTGATTCAGACTCAGATTTTTAGTCTGGAGTATATCTCGGCTTTTTTACTCAGATTCTTGATTCGGGTTTTTGAAGATAGCATTGACTTTCGATATTGACTTGTTTGATTGATTGAGCCTTCTTCTTTTAACTCCTTTTCTTGGATATTGATCTCGGTCTTTTCTCTTCATTGAGCCTTTGTCATTGATCATGGCTCGTATCGTCTTGGATTTTCTTGCTACCATGGATTTGGGTCAGACTAGCACCTTTAGTGTGAAACGGGTTGGTCTTTTAGTAAACGGGGGTTGTTTATTGTGGGGAATGGGCTTGCCTTCCGTCGTGGATCGTTAACAAGGGAGATGGTCTGGATTCGTCCTAGAATCTCTTAATATATGCTCGTCCTAAACTAGGGTTATAGCAAGGTTTCTATTGCCAGACATGGAATAGGTAAAGAAAAATGAACACGGAGTTTCAGGTCCTCTACAACATATAATGGAACATCATATAAGTTCACTCACATCGACTTGGCATGCGTTGTCGTTATTTGTTTTAAAATGTCTCAAATCAATTCTCGTTGTCGCAGGAAAAAGGTAAAGGAAGAGACACGATAGAATATGTGGAGTGAAAGTTGTATTTTTATTGAAATGGATAATTGATGTATTTAACATAGACTCGAAAAGACACATGACTCGTGGGACAGCCCCCAGATTGCCACTAGAAATGGAAATGGACACAAAGAAAGACATTAGAACAATTATGAGATAGAAAGCCTAAGACTCGGACTCGGACTCAGACTTTGACGGGATCTTAGATCCAGACTCGTAATCATTGGCCCACGCTTGTACATTTCCTCTTCCAGCAACTGGCATCGGCATCTGGCTTTGAGCATTCACCCATTTGAGCACCCCGTCCTCATTATTGGGAACACTGGAAAGATAACAGTCAAGAAGAGTTTCCTGATAAGTGGTGTATCCATGAGGATTGCCTAACCTGTCGTGTGAGTTAAAGGTTGAGAGAGACAATTTCCCGCTTTCAATCATATCTTGGATCACATGCTTGAGCTTATATCACATCTCAGTATCGTGTCCTTTGCCTCTATGGTATTTGCAGTAGGTATTCTCATCCCAGAATTTAGATTTCTTCTCTGGGTTAGGCGTAGGTCCTATAGGTTTCAACATTCGTCGCTCCATGAGTCTATGAAGGGCATCCGTGTATGTAATACCAATGTTGGTAAATTTCCTAGGATGTGAATTCTTCTTGTCGAAAGCCTTTGTGAATGACCTTGGAGAATTGTTAGGTTTCTTTGATGAAGGCTCCATGAGGTTGCCTTTGTTGATTCTGATTCTCGGATGAGAAGAACTAGGAATGGATTGCCCACTCGTTGCTTTCTCCTTAAGACTGTCAAGTTGAGGGTTTGTCTGGACATTTTCATTTTGAGAGGTTGGGCATCAAGCTTCTTACCCATTTCAGCAAACTGATTTTCCATGTTAGAAAGTCGAGAGTTTAGGCTATCAATAGCTCCCTCTATTTTGGAAAATTTGTTGTTGAAGGCAATGAAAAGCATGAGCATTTCACTATGGATATCGTCATCTTCGAGGACATTGATTTCTTTGTCATCATGACGATTGAGGAGATGAGAACAGTGTAGAGATGATTCTTCGTCATGTTTAATGATATTAGACCCAAGAGGGTTGATCTTCTTGGATCGCTCGACAGAAGGTGGCTTAGGAAGCTTGCTGATACCCGTCGTTGTGAGCACCAGAAATAAAATTTATATTTCCTATTAAAACTAACCTAGGCTAGTGGTAACAGGGTGGAACCACAAGGAGGCGAATGTAATTAAAAGTTGTCTAAAATTAGTCTAAGGCAACAAGTGTGGGGGTTGATTTGATTTGGTCTATAGCTAAAGGCAGTAAAAGACAATAAACTAGATAAACGGATTAAACAGATAATAAAAGAGGGTGCAAGGATGATCGGTTCACTATAGTTTCGGCGGCAGAAAACTAAGTCGGTCTAAATCAAACACATGAGGCGGGAAAACAAGAGGTCCTCTCGGTCCACTCTCAACAGATAGCATCTTTCGATCTCGCTATAAGTCCCTTATATCACTAATACTGACTCTCGTCCTGAAAAGTGACTAATAATCTAAACTTTGCCTATCTTTCGATCTCAGCATAGTTTAGTCATTTTAATTGGTGGTCAATAAACTGTCCCTATCTCTCGATCTAATGGGTCAGTCACATCCTAAACATTCAACTAGTCGTGTGCACTCGATTCGTCGAATAAAGAATTTAAAACAATTAAAACGAAGGTAAAACCTCACGTGGTCAGTCGATCGACCAAGTATGGCAGTCGATCGACTGACACGCGATTTCAGGCCATGTTATTCTACGCCGCCTAATCTATAGTTCCCCTATATCCTAGCACGGTTAAATTAGCTACTCATATTAGGGATGATAACAACAATGAACTTAACGAAATTAACTACTGAATTCATGATTAAAACAACGGAACAAAAAGCTAGCATAAAACGATAATTATGGTTCCGGGGAACTAACTAACAGTTCTATATCTATGAATGCAAAATAAAGTAATAAACTGGAATAAGAAGAATACCAAAATCGCAGAAGAATTGTAACGGAATGATTGAAAGTACGAACAAAAATCCAATGCGAAATAATATCCCGAACCCTAATTATTTGATAAACTAAAACTCAATGTAAAACTTAGATAAAAGCTAGATGTCTATTCTGATGTTCTGGGTTACGTTATATAGCAAACTAACGTAACTTTTATTTCCAAAACCTAAAATACAATGGGCTTCAAGTTTCCCAATCTTTTAATTCTCGTCTGAAGTAACGTCTTGGTCGATCGACTGCTGGGACCGGTCGATCGACTGGGATGCAGTGTACAGTAGCTTCTGGAACCCGCAGGTTGGTCGATCGACCAAGGGTACTGGTCGATCGACTGCTTTAGCTGGTACTTGACTTCTATAGTCTCGTGGATTTGTCTTTTGGGCCTTGAAATGCGTACCAAGCTTGTTCCTTAAGTGAGTACTTCACGTCAAATGCAATGCAAGATACTCGGGGACGGATTTAGCTCAATTTCCGTTGAATTCTTCACATTCCTGCAATAATGTACAGAAACACGAAAGTAGACGGAAATAGGGGAAATGGTAGCTTAAACTACACAAATGAGCTCTTAAATGCGTGTAAAATGAGGTATAAAACATCATATAAATGACACGCATCAAACTTCCCCAAACCAAACCCTTGCTTGTCCCCAAGCAAGAACTAGACTCGATCTAATGACCTAATGGAACGAGTTCAATCTCAGAGCGAATTACAACATGTAAAGCCTAAACCATTTTAATGCAACTAACAATCAATTAGCAACTATGAATCATGCAACCGAGTTATGAAGTCGTTAAAGACTGCTGAACCGTTAATTATAGAGACTTATCAAATTGGACTCTCACGGGTCGCTCATATCACACATAAGCACAGGTGAATATATAAGAGGATAGAAAGAATTCATTTTGTAAAGACTCTCACCTAACTACGACCTATAAGAACATGCCTGCAATATAATATGAAAACAATCTCTACAACCGTACATATGCATTCCAACCAACAAAAGACCATGACAAATGCCGAGGTATATATGTGGATATGTGAGGTATGGGTAAGAAGGGGCAAAACATTTATGGGAAAGTGGAGGTACAAGTGATCAAGCTAGTACCAAAACGGAACCATATGGCAACATCCAACTTCTTGCTCATAAACAATCGAAACGGTGCTATAGCAAGCACAAAACTCACAATCTCCAGTATAAAAGTAATCAACTAACTCCCCATAAGATACTAATGCAACATGGGAGCAAAAATTGCCATAAGATAAGGATTTTGAATTATGCGAATTGATTTTCTTCGGAACGCAGTCGATCGACCAATGATGGCAGTCGATCGACCGCTTTGAACAGTACATAACTCTTTTTTCTTTTTCGAATCATTTTTCCTTTTTTTTTCTTTTTCTTTTCAACTTCTTTCTTTGAACTTCTTTCCTCCTTCATTTCATCTTCCCAACAAAATCTCAATAGGAGCAAATGCTACCAAAAACTAAGTAACAATCCCAAGAACATAAACTACTAGCTTGACAAGGACAGGCTAAATGTAGGATGTGGTTAACGGGACAAAAAGGATGTTTTTGGAAGTGTGAAGCTTATGGGCAAAACGAAAAAAAGGGAAACCTCTACCACATGTGTCAACAAACCACAAACCGAATGCACACAGGTATTAAGCTGATCAAGTTCATATTTGTGCACATTTATGTAACATGTCTCATAAGGAGTAACTACTCACAATCCTAGATGAACTGGTCATGAATGTCACCAGTTATAAGCTCTAAACCTTAGAAAATATGATGTAGCTTGCCAAAATTCTAAGTCAAGTCTCAAGTTCAGCAAATAATTAAAGAAAACTCGTAGATATGCACTTATACGATTCCACTAATAACATGTTAATTAGCACGGCTTAGGCGATAAAGCAGATGCAAATGCAATGTTATCATTGAAATACTACAGTTCCGACTCGACCTATATGCTAAACTAAACGTGCATTTTTTTTGAATTTTTTTGAAATTTTTCAATTTTTTTTGAATTTTTGTATATATATGAAATGAAATAAAAAATGTAAGGCAATAATGTAAACGTGAATGCAAGCAAATGAAATGCGACGCAAAACCCTTCCCCAAACCAAATCGCACAATGGTCCCATTGTGCAAAATCATGTAATGAAGAAAAATGGAAAACGGGAATTTGCGAGAAAATAAAGAAATATGACATGAACTGGAAATTGGGAACTCACAAGACTTTAAGCGCAGCAAAAGGAAACCTCCCCAAACCAGCGTGAGCTAGGAGGTTTCAGTAGCTAGCAGTGCTACCAATAAGTACCTGAAAAGACAAATAAATACCACGCATAAAATCGAGAAGACAATAATGAAGCGGTAATTATGTGCACAATTAAGAAAAATAGAAGAAATAAATAATTTGACGGAAGATAAAGTGGAGTAGAAAACTCCCTCAAGTCCGCAAATCGACCAAACACAGCAGGGGAGAGGTCATGAACAGGTACAGCAGTGCAGGGCGGTCGATCGACCACATCACTCAGTCGATCGACCAAGGTGAAAGGAACAGTAGCTCCTGGAAACTGCAGACCAGTCGATCGACTATACATACCAGTCGATCGACTGGAAATACTACTGTAACTTCTGATTTCTTCGTATTTGCTCAATTACTTGAGCTAATGAGGTCTAAAAACCTTCAAGTGCACAATAATACGCGCCCAAAATTGCACAAAAACCCAAAGTACAGTTTAAAGTGCTTAAAAATCCTAAACAAAATAATTAAATGCGAAGTCTCGCGCACACAAAAGCAATAAAAAGTGTTTAAAAGCAATAAAATGAAAGTTTTTGATAAAGAATTCGATCAACTAATAGTTGATCAAGAACGGCCACGGTATGGCCCACTTCGTCGGCTTCTGGCTACAAGAGGTAGCCTCAATGGTGCTCATCATCTCAGCTGCACCTTTCTCAATTTCAACATCCGTAGAGCTTGACGGATCAACAGCTTCGTCATCTCCCCAATCAATGACCTCTTCCGGCTCATCAAGGTCCAAGTCGGACTGTCTCACTTTGGCTGGCTCATCTTCAAGCTCCTCATCAGTGCCATAACTTAGACATCCAAGACAGCCTCTCGAAACGATTTGCTCCTTCACAGCTGGAGCAACCCGCGGCTCTTCCTTCCCCAAACCAGCTCCTGCAATGTCTAAAACAAAAGAATCTTCCTCCTTCTTGCTCCCAGTCTGGGGCGGAGGTGTTACAACAGGAATAGGAGTAGAGACAGGCATGTCAGGAAGCACAAAGTACGATTTCTTTTCAGAAACCGTATTACAGGTAACAGACCACATGGGGTCCTTCTTCCTAGCTGTCTGGGCGAAGACAATAGAATGCTTCCCCACTTTGAAGGTCAGGGTCCCAGAACCAACATCAATAACTGCACCAGCAGTGTGCAGAAATGGCCTACCTAGAATGATAGGTATGTGGGCATCCTCAGGCATATCTAGGACTACAAAGTCTACAGGGAAGAAAAACTTCCCTATTTGCACAGCGATGTCTTCTAGGACTCCTATAGGCTGGACCGCAGAGCGGTCAGCCATGTGAACGGTCATGCTCGTAACTGCAAACCAATTCAATTTTAACTTTCTAGGAAGGCTCAAGGGCATGACGCTAATACTAGCTCCTAGGTCACATAATGCCTTCTCGATAGAGAAGGTACCTATATTACAAGGAACGGAAAAGCTACATGGGTCCTCTAGCTTAAGGGGTGCAGTATGAGACAGATAAGAACAAGTTTCCTCAGTCAGTGCAACAGTATGCACGGTTTCAAGTGACCTCTTTTTAGACAGTAATTGCTTCATAAACTTCATATAAGCGGGCACTTGATTCACTAATTCAAGGAAAGGTACTTGTACGTTAAGACTACGAACAACATTTTCAAATTTATTGAAAGATACATGTTCCTTTGTCGGCACTAGTCTCTCTGGATAAGGGGCTGAAAGAAGTAACTTAGCCCTCTCTTCTAAGTCTCGCATGCCGGCATCCGTGGACTTAGGCCGGAAGTCCACTACCTTCTCCTTATTGAAGCTTGACCCCTCTTCAGACCGTCTCAAATATGAACCATTGATCGACATTGGGTCGTACTTTGGAATCGGGACGGACCCATCAGCACTCGGGTCTTGCCCCAAAACTTTCGGAGTTGTCGTACCCCGAAATAAGTGGTCTCTCAAATTATTGGGCATTGGAGGACGAAATTTCTCAATATCAGCAGCGGCCTCAGTCGATCGACCAGGTCGGTCAGTCGATCGACTGAGGTCTACAGTTTGAGAAGCTCTTGTAACCCGCACTTCAGTCGATCGACCGGGTACATCAGTCGATCGACTGATATACCTGGTAGACGCCTTTTTCTTGGTATTATTCGTTACAGCTTTATTCTGACTCGGTTTCGCCTCATCTTTTGCAGGGGCATCCTCGACCATAGCAGGCCCCTCCAGGGTAGACCCACTCCTCAAAGTAATGGCATTTAGGGTCTCTTTCTGATCAGTTTGAGTCG
Organism: Silene latifolia; assembly: GCF_048544455.1. Taxonomy (NCBI): domain Eukaryota; kingdom Viridiplantae; phylum Streptophyta; class Magnoliopsida; order Caryophyllales; family Caryophyllaceae; genus Silene; species Silene latifolia. Next base: position 16,867,095 of record NC_133535.1, on the reverse strand, counting down.
GTAAGTGTCCGGGAGCTCGAGTGGTACTCTTGCTAGCCAATTGAGCAATTTGGCTCTCTAAAAGTTTCATTCCGGCCTCTCTAGCTTGGGACTCCTTTTGCAACATATTCTTCAATTCAGCAAACTCAGAATTTTGGGATTGTTGCTGCTGCGGCAGATAGGGAGGTTTTTGATATTGTTGTTGCTTATGATGAGGGGGCACATAGGCTTGCTGCTGCTGCTGCTGTGGAGGTGGAGTTGGATTTAGGACATTATGGCTACTCCACCTCAAGTTGGGATGAACATTAGGCTCATAGTAGGTGTTTGTATGCCTATAATGTTGAAAGGCAGCGCAAGACCCAAAGGGACTAGGACAATTTTCTGAAACATGTCCCTCAGCTCCACACCTTCTGCAGACGAAAGGACCGTCTGACACATCATTCACTTGGTAAATACCTCCTTTTGAAGCTCCTCCCAGTTCATACTTGTCGAATCTCGCAGTGAGAGCTTCAAGTGTAGCTACAGAAGGAGATTCAGCACTCCTCCTTTGATTCCCCCTGAAATTCCCATACTCAGCTTTGTGGGTGGCTAAGTCGTCAATGATATTCCACCCCTTAGTCTCTCCCATATTCTCAGCAAATCGGCCATTGGCTGCAGCATCCAAGATAGCCCTCTGATCGTCATACAGCCCATTATAAAACTGATTGCAAAGACTCCATTTTTCGAACCCATGGTGCGGAATAGTTCGCACCAGCTTCTTGAAACGGACCCATGCTTCATGAAAGTTCTCATCCGGCCCTTGTTTAAAGCTCGTGATCTGAGCTCTAATGGCATTAGTCTTCGAGGCAGAGAAGTACTTCTTGTAAAATGCCAGGGCTAAGGAATTCCAGTCGGTGATCCCATGAGCACCTCGATCCAGATCTCTGTACCACTCCCTTGCAGCATCACGGAGTGAGAATATAAACATAGTCTCCTTTATCTGGTCCTGGGTCACACCGGTCGGTGGGAGTATAGAGCAGCAGTAATCGATAAATATCTCCATATGCTTGGCTGCATCTTCATTTGCAGCTCCCCCGAACTGGTTCCTCTCAACTAAGTTGATATAGGAAGGCTTCGGTTCGAATTTCCTATCAGCTCCAGGTAATTCGAACCCTTTGTAAAGATTTTCAGCTGTCGGCTCAGAATGACTTGCTATAGTTGCTTGATCAGCCATGACTGGAATTTCTGGAGAAGTGACTGTCTCAGCTGAAGAAGTAGAAGCAGGAGATGTAGGTGGATCTTCTTCGAACAGAGCGTTCTCGTAGTAACTTGACAGAGTACTCAGCTCTTCCTCTGTCGGCAACACCCTTGATGATCGTCTCAACTCGCGCAAGGAATTCTCAATCTCAGGATTGAACGGTACTAATTCACCACCCTGTGACCTGCGCATAAGAAGAAACTGCAAAAAGAATATAAGAAAAGTTTAAGGAACGGATGTCCCTTAAACTAAGAAACAGACTAAAATAAAACAACTAAAAATTAGAACAATTGCCTCCCCGGCTACGGCGCCAAAATTTGATACCCGTCGTTGTGAGCACCAAAAATAAAATTTATATTTCCTATTAAAACTAACCTAGGCTAGTGGTAACAGGGTCGAACCACAAGGAGGCGAATGTAATTAAAAGTTGTCTAAAATTAGTCTAAGGCAACAAGTGTGGGGGTTGATTTGATTTGGTCTATAGCTAAAGGCAATAAAAGACAATAAACTAGATAAACGGATTAAACAGAGAATAAAAGAGGGTGCAAGGATGATCGGTTCACTATAGTTTTGGCGGCAGCAAACTAAGTCGGTCTAAATCAAACACATGAGGCGGGAAAACAAGAGGTCCTCTCGGTCCACTCTCAACAGATAGCATCTTTCGATCTCGCTATAAGTCCCTAATATCACTAATACTGACTCTCGTCCTGAAAAGTGACGAATAATCTAAACTTTACTTATCTTTCGATCTCAGCATAGTTTAGTCATTTTAATTGGTGGTCAATCAACTGTCTCTATCTCTCGATCTAATGGGCCAGTCACATCCTAAACATTCAACGAGTCGTGTGCACTCGATTCGTCGAATAAAGAATTTAAAACAATTAAAACGTAGGTAAAACCTCACGTGGTCAGTCGATCGACCAAGTATGGCAGTCGATCGATTGACACGCGATTTCAGGCCATGTTATTCTACGCTGCCTAATCTATAGTTCCCCTACATCCTAGCACGATTAAATTAGCTACTCATACTAGGGATGATAACAACAATGAACTTAACGAAATTAACTACTGAATTCATGAGTAAAACAACGGAACAAAAAGCTAGCATAAAACGATAATTATGGTTCCGGGGAACTAACTAACAGTTCTATATCTATGAATGCAAAATAAAGTAATAAACTGGAATAAGAAGAATACCAAAATCGCAGAAGAATTGTAACGGAATGATTGAAAGTACGAACAAAAATCCAATACGAAATAATATCCCGAACCCTAATTATTTGATAAACTAAAACTCAATGTAAAACTTAGATAAAAGCTAGATGTCTATTCTGATGTTCTAGGTTACGTTATATAGCAAACTAACGTAACTTTTATTTCCAAAACCTAAAATACAATGGGCTTCAAGTTTCCCAATCTTTTAATTCTCGTCTGAAGTAACGTCTTGGTCGATCGACTGCTGGGACCGGTCGATCGACTGGGATGAGTGTACAGTAGCTTCTGGAACCCGCAGGTTGGTCGATCGACCAAGGGTACTGGTCGATCGACTGCTTTAGCTGGTACTTGACTTCTATAGTCTCGTGGATTTGTCTTTTGGGCCTTGAAATGCGCACCAAGCTCATTCCTTAAGTGAGTACTTCACGTCAAATGCAATGCAAGATACTCGGGGACGGATTTAGCTCAATATCCGTTGAATTCTTCACATTCCTGCAATAATGTACAGAAACACGAAAGTAGACGGAAATAGGGGAAAGGGTAGCTTAAACTACACAAATGAGCTCTGAAATGCGTGTAAAATGAGGTATAAAACATCATATAAATGACACGCATCACTTGCCTTCTTCGATCATATCTTGGATGGTGTGTTTCAAGAGAAAACACTCTTCAATATCATGGCCTCTACCTTGGTGATATAAGCATTATTTGTTGCCCTTCCAGAGGTTCATTTGTTTCTCTAAAGGTGGATCCGAAGTCGGTCCTATTGGATGTAGCTTGCCTTGGGCAGAGAGTCTCTTCAAAGCATCGGCATAAGACATGCCTAAATCGGTAAGCACCCTTTGATGCCTCCCAGGTTTCATTTCAGCTGTTTTTGGCTTTCTAGGATGATGGTTATTGCAAGAGGTAAGCTTTGGACGACCTAGACTAGAGGTTTCTCTAGGTTGCGTGTTCTTTTCCACCATCACATTTTCAAGGGTGAGGACGCGAATGCTCAAATTTTCCACTGTAGCTTGAACTCCTAGGACCATGGCATAAACGTCTTGGAGAGACACGGTGATTGTGGCTTGATCTGCTTCGTGACTTTGCCGATCGATTTAACTTGCTTTGGATTCCTACTCGACAGAAATGACGCGCATTACACTCGATTCGACATGGGATCACGCATACTAAGGCAACAAATAAAGGAAAGGACAAGATGATAAATCTAGACTTGACTTGTGAATTCGTGAAACGTCGTGAGCGACTTCTCGTGTTTGAATTCACGGTGCTTGACTTTAATTTTAGACTCGAGTGTTAACTTTGACGGAGTGACCCTTATATGATTGATCTTATTGACGGGATTGATGACACGTGTTTATTCTAATTTGTGTGTTTAAGATAGACTTGACTCGAGGTTCGGGTATGTGTGCCCCGAACGTGTCATTAGGAGAATTCAAGAAACGGATATGGAATGACTCTATGTGTTAGCCTAGAGTGTGTGAGTCGAGGTGTGGAAATGTTTAGATCCTAATTGAATTGGGGTAGGGGGTCCAAAAGGACGGCGTGACGCCTTAGGACTTGACTTGAATTTTGAAAAGACCCAAAATGTAAAGGAAGCGGAGTTTATGACCCGACCGAGTTTCGACTAGGACATAGTCGGTTTGAGTTTTCACACTAACTTAGCCCAATTGAATTTACATGTTTACATTTACATGGTTAGAAAATATTTTGATTAAAACGTTTTTGTTTGTTTGTTTTTTTGGATTTTTTTTTTGACTTTTTTTTTACACGGGTTTTGAAATGGGTATTAGGCCCGAAATTTGACTCGACATATGGACATAGTTTTGACTTATTTTGCACTAATGTTAGGCCCAATTTCGAAATTTTGTATTTTAAAGAATAATTTCGTTTTTTTTTTTTTTTTACAAAAATCGTCATGGTTTTGTTTTAGAAAATGGTGATCACATATGGTACAAACAATATACAAGCATTATAACGGGATGCTGAGTGCATTTAAATGGGTTTTGGTTTAAAGGGTGGGTTGCCATACCGAACAATCAAACCCGAAGTCTGTAGAGAGGCTCGTACCAAACAAGAGTAAGGCCGATTCCTAGTCCATTTCCTCGAGTAGTGAAAACCCTTGATACAAACAAGAGTAAGTATCATGGTATGGATGACGTCAATCGCTATCCATCCTTAGGCCCAAATAAGAATTAGGACCGTTTAGACGGGACGATTGGTCGAATGGGTTGGGTTGGGCCTAGGAAGGCCGAATAAACGATCTAGGAAGACCAAGTTATGAAAACCAACAATTGTCTTGTACAAACTATTCCCTAACCTTGTTCAAGTTTCACCCTTTTGGCTACACGTAAGTGTATTTTCCCCAGCGGAGTCGCCAAACTGTGGACAATGGGCCACGGGGGCGCTTGGGAACAAGCGTTTGCATTTTTGGAGTCGCCACCAAATTAATGTGGAAAATTGGAAACCGTTCGAATACCTCGTGCCATGTCAAGACACAAAGTAGTGACATGAACACCAAGAACTCGTTACCCTTAGCATTCTATGTCTAGAATGACTCTCGTGGATGCCAATGAACACGGATGTTCACAGAGATCTGGAGTAGGGGGGTGAGGGTACGTATTAGGAAGCTCTTTTGATCGAACACCTAATCCCGCCCGCCTCGATAGCGGCCTCTACTAATGATCAGGGAAGTTATTCGTACTTGATATATCGTCGATTATATGCATGCAATGCAACATCCAAGTTTTGATCCTAACATGTGAATAAATAGACTAAGTTGGTGAACAATTAATTTAGCATACAATAAATGTCAAAGTAGGGATTTAAAGTCAATTATATGTGAAGGCATACAAATGATACAATAAAAGAAATACAATAAAATACAATAAAGAAAAAAAAATAAAATAATTACTTCCAAAACGGATAATTTGAGAAAGAACAAAATAAACAAATAAGCGAACATGAATTAGGCGATAATACGATTAATAGTTAATTAAATACGTAAGCTAATTAAACTAGGTCAAGGCAGAACGGAAGTTCAGAGACAGAAGTCAACCTGGAACAGGCGCAGCAGAGCTGCGCCCTCTGGAAGAGGCGCAACAGTTGCTGCGTCTGTTCCAAGGGTGAGTTCTGGCTGTGAAGCCGGAACTGCAAATCGTTAATGTTAATTGGTGAATTTAAGGATTAATTATGATGTTTCACTCGGATGAAAGTGATTTAACAGATTAATTACATGCAAATGACTCATAAACGCAATAAAACATGGATGAGACGAACGTAAACGAATTAATTACATGAACGAAAGATTGATTAGTGACATAGGTGAACTAAATAGGTTAAATGTGACAAATTAATGACGAATAGACAGATGGAAATATATCAAAGGTCGAATTCCAGAAACTCAATATGAAAGAATTGAATCTCTAAAACCCGGATTGATTTTAATGACGAAAACCCGCAAATATAGGATTATAAAGGATTTAAGTCGGGATTTAATGATGAATTATACGTATTGATGATGATAAATAATATACATGTGAAATTATTATGCTCTTATGTCAAAGATTTGAAGAACAAACGAAAACAAATAACGAACGACGAATTGACAGAGGACGAAGGAAGAAGAAAGGAAGCGAGAAGCTGCGGCGGCCCTAAGAGGCGCAGCGATTCTTGCGTCCTTCTCGACGGTAATCTTCTGGTAATCCGTAAAAAGGGTTTTAAAGCATGGTTTTATAAATCGGTTTTAAGAAGTATTTTCGACATAAACCTTACATTAATGATACAAAAAGTAAATAACATTAAATAAATAAGGATTTACACCCTCAGACTTACATGTTTGACGAAACGAGATGAACTAAGTTTATGATTAGTGATGCTCGACTCGAATGTAACAAAAGTGCCCTCGTAAGAGGAAAACGATTAAGATTAGTTAAGTTGATTGATGTGGAGTTGGTCAAATTGGTTGGTCATGCAAACGAGGCTGGTACTCAGAAGGATCCAAGCTTACGTGGTCGAATGTTCAAGCACGTAGACGCCAAAAAGTAAGAACGTGGTCTAGAATGCAAAGGGAGAAGATAAGGGTGGACACTCGCGTGAGAAATATGAGGAGCGAAGGCTCCTATTTATACTAATCACGTGAAGGAATAGGGTTTTCGGAGAAACTTTGGAAGTGAATCTCGAAAAGATATGAAAAGATACGAAAAAAAAATACGCAGAAAAGGACCTGGGAAGAGGCGCGGCCATCTGCGTCTCTTGGAAAGAGGCGCAGACACGGCTGCTTTGCGTCTGTTCCCAGGTGGTTTCCTCCTGCGGAAGAAAGATTTCCGTGTTTAATTAATGGAATAACGGGATAATCTTATTTTCCTTAATATTTTGTATGAATATTACGGGAAATTATTTACCAAAGACTAAAAGATTGCGAAAGATTTATAAAATATGGAATAGAAATATCAGGAACATTCCAGAACATTCTGACTCAGGATTTAGCGGTTATCAGAAAATGAGGACGGTTTTAGGCCCGGACTCCAAATGTACTCTAATTACTGTCAAAACGACCGTATCGGCGCGTAGATGACAACTAAGAGGTAGACATCAGTGTTTGAGCAATCACTTGACGATAAACTTACGAACTGTCACAAATCGTTCCGCGTATCAAACATGCGGCCCAATCATCACCGGGTGTTTGGCGGGAGGTGCAGAAATGAGGTATCTACAAGTATCTCACTCTGGAAAATCCCGTCTCTTCAAAATGCATGAAAAAAGGACGAAAAATGGTACGATTCCACTACTTTTGCGTTCATTTCTACAAAACGGACAAAACGAACCAAAGTAGCCAATTCGGGGCATAATGCAATATAAATAGTACAAAAGTACATGGAAATACGTGCTAAAATAGGCTAAAAAGACTATACATTATGCACGTATCAAATCTCCCCAAACCGAACCTTTACTCGTCCTCGAGTAAACTAAAATGCAACTAATGGAACGGAAATGAAAACTCAGAGTTAGCTTAACTTGTCTGCTTGAACCAATTTAATGCAACAAAGATTAACAGTTATAGATAAGTAGTCAATACGCAAATGAGTTATGAGCTGCTTAGAAATATTGCCAACCTATCGACCTTGCAAGACCAACAAAATCGGACTCTCTCGTGGTCACTCTTCTCTCATGAAGCAAAGGGTGAATGTTATATGTAAAAGAGAGGAGGGAAGACAGTCACTCACCTAACTGCGACCTACATAGCATGCATGCAACAAAAATGAAAGACAATTCAAGTACTAATGCACACACTCCAACCAATAATGTCCGTCACAACCGAGGGCTTACAAATAATATGGGAATAGTGAGGTTCAGGTGAGAAAAGTCAAAACAAGTTATGGAAATGTGAAGGTAAAAGCGCCAAGCTAGTTCCTAAACATTACCATATAAGATCGTCCGAATCTCAACTGACTGAAAAATAGAATACAAGTGCCATTCATTTGGCACACAGCTCACTAAACTCAGACACAATCTCCTCAAAAATATGGGATAAGAACGGAGGAGTTAGACGGTCACAAACTTTCCTTTTTTTAACACCGTCTAAATGAACCAACTGAAACAAATCAATTATTTTTCAAACTTCTTTTTTTTTTCTTTCTTATCCACGTGAAACAACACAATTTTTTTTTCATTTTTTTTTCTTTTCTTCTCCTTTTTCACGTTTTCTTCTCTTTTTTTTTCTTTTTCAATTCCTCTTTTTTTTTTCTTTCTTTCTTTTTCTCCTTCCTCTATTTACACCAACTCCATACAAAAAGATACGGTGTTGGGAAATGTGTCCTCAACAATAGTGCGATCACATGATTTAAATATCATTATTAAATCTCATGCCAAGAATACGGAAGGGATGATACATTACATATATAGTCAACTGGTCCACACATATCGGTAATGATTGGCTGGCTAGAGTTTGACATTACTGTCGTACAACGGTGGTGATCAGTTGATCCCTTGAGGTCACACCTAAAGGACGATTCCCTTAATTGAAAAGGTTAATTAGTTGTATACCGATACAGATTAATTAATTCCTTAAAATTGAACAATTCGATTTGTGAGAGAGAGGATATTGATATCTTATTGTAATGGGATTAAATAAGATTATTTTAGTAATAAAATGCTTTGTTGCTAAAATTATCTATTGTTTGAGAAACAATAAAGATTAGAATGAATGGTTAATTATAATTACAAGAAGTTGTGAATTATAACTATATGACCCATTTTATTTATGTGATCAAGTATCACTAGTAAATTTGTTGTATGTAATTTAATTAATTCATGAAATGATGTTTATGTGATAAATATGCATTAAAATTAATTAATAACATGTAGCATACTACATGTGACATATTGTGTGACAAATGACAAATTGACAAAATAAAATGGTAGTCCATTTTATGTATATGGACCGAAAATGGAGGGTGTGTTAGTGGGTTTAGGTTGTTTTATTTTATTTGATAAAATAAACATAATGATGCCTACCTACAACTAGTCTTACACATCTTACACACCTACTATTTTTGAGAAGAGTAAAAGAAAAAGAAATGATGCCTATTTAGGCTCTTCCAACCGTGACACTCCCTCTCAATTTGAGTAGTGTTGGTTCTTTTCTTTTTCTTACACTACCATTCAATTAACATGCAAAATGTTCATGAATATTCTCTCTTCTCTCTCCTTAATCTTCATCAAAAAGATGAGTATTTGATTCAAATTGTTCATATGAATTACTAAGATTACTAGAAGTAGTATATGAGTATTAGTAATAGATTTTAAGGTAAACTACATTACAAACATCTAGTACATGTTTATTTGTGGGTTTAAGGAATTGTCTTGGGTGCAACTAATTGGAGGGCTTCTAATTTGAAGTCAAGAATGTTCATCCATTAATGGAAAGCTCAAGAACTAACAAGAAGGAGATCTTGTTAGTGCCCAATATGACCGAAATTATTATGGTGAGAAAATGATTTCTTCTCTTACCCTTTTAGTTTGCTTGCATAAGATCCATCTTTAATTTTATGACAAATTAATTTTATGACATATATGAGTATGTTAGTATATATAGATCTACTTTTCCTTCAATCGGTATCATGAGCCATGTTGTTTGCATGCAAATCGGTTAAAAGTTTTTCCGAGTTATAAAGATTAACATATAAAACTTGTAAAATTTGTGTTATTATGATATATCACGAAATAAATTCATGCATGTTAATATTTCTGGTCCTAAAATGTTTTAGGATATTTTGGTTAATTTTACGGATTTTTATTGTTCATATTATACAATAATGACATTTAAATATGATTTTATGAGTAAAAATGTCATTTTCGGTCTAAAATTAGCTATACTTCGAATTTCCAGTGATTTTTGGATATGTTGTCACATATATTATTTTGAGATAACCTGTAAATTTTCATAATTTTTGGACTTGTTATGCTCGAAAAATGGATTTTTCATTATTAAATTCGGATTTAGGTGAAAAATAGGTTAATATGAGCTAAATTTCGAATCTGGTCATAGAAATTTAATATGTTGTCACATGCAATTTTACAAGATGTGTGTAAAATAATTGGCTATAAAGAAGTCTTTTTGCATAATTTATGGATTTTTGAAGAAAAATAGCATAAATAGTGACATTATTAGTGAAAAATTAATAAAACATAATCTATGACTTAGAAAAAACGTCTAATGTTGCCTTTTATTATCTTTTTCAGATCTAAAATTGAAAAGTTATTGAATATAATTTTTCCATGTTTTTATGATTATTTTATTAAAAATCGATAAACCGCAACATTGTTTTTCCGGAAAAATTTCGAAATTTTTAACCTAAGATTTTGAACATTATGAGTGTCATGGTATTTTTCCATAATGTTCATGAGTTTAAGTTTCAAATTTTGAATTTATTTGAAATTTTGTGATTTATTTGAAGTTTATAGCTTATTTTTGTAATTTTTGGTCCATTTATGAACAATTTTATAAAATATGGGTTAATTATGGTCAAATTATTAGTGAAGACTAAATTTTGAGTCCTAAGAGGTTAGGGTAATTAACTTATGCATAAATATGAATTTATGTAATTTTTTGTGATTGTAAAATGTTGAAATCACGCAAACCAGAAAAAAAAACCGAGTAATATACGATATTGGCTAATTAAAGGCGATTTAGCATAAAATGGAGCATGTTCATACATATTATAATGCTGCATTTTTCTTTATGATTGTCATAATTTTTAATTTATGTAATTTTGAATTATGTAATTTTACTTAGTATGGCCTTAGATTTTAATTGGTATTTCCCGAAATGTATGGGAATATCGATTCGGTTGTAATTTTATTGTGATCTCGTATCACCGTTTTGTAATTTAATAGATTTATTTTATTTTAGTTACAAATGTATAATAGGAAATTATGTAATTTATTATGTAATTTTATTCATTCCGGAGTTCCCAAAGACGGATTTCTTCAAGAATGGCGATACATAAAGACGGTGTTACCTCGAGATGCGTGCCACAACCGAAGTTCAAGGGACCAATGGAGTTGGTTTCCGAATATGTAATAGTTAAATAGTTTTTCTATTTTAAGAAAGGCCATACTAGGATTTATTTATTTTTATGCTTGCATTTTATTTTATGTCACATGCATCGCTAAATCGCCATAACTAAAACATGCATCCTTATTTTAACGAGTTTATCGACCGTGTCAATTAAAATTATCGTAGTTCACCGCTTTAGTTCACTTAAAACGTGATAGATAATAAATTGACATGACCTCTCACTAAAATAAACAATTGAGACTTAGCCTTACCAAATAGTAGAAACCATGAAAACCTATTTCGTGAGGGAGTGCACTCGGCCACACCGGGGTACAAACCTTGTTACGTAGGGGAAGTGGGTGATAAATGTCTATCCACCGAATTCATGTTGATGAGGGTTTTATTGGCCACACCGTGCCCAAGTTAATGTGGGTTTGGATCATGGACACATTTATTCGAAATTTGGATTGAACTCAACAAAAGTTTTTCGATAAGGGTTTCATCGGCCACACCGTCCCCTTGTTGAATGTGTTTTGGGCTAAAGATAAATGTTAATGTCATATTATCGACCAAGAGTTCTAAAAGTAGAATCGATTAAAGCGTTAATCCACCGAGTTATATTGATAAGGGTTTCATCGGCCACACCGTGCCCAAGTTAATATGAATTTGGGTCTTGGAATCATTTATCATAGTTGGGTAGAGGTCACTATGTAAATGCTTTACTTGTTATTTACAAGTATTAATAAAACGATAAATGTTATGTTTTCCACTATTCCGTTATCATATTGTTCTATTTCTTTACCACAATTCATATACGATATCATTTCGATTTTTGATTCAAATCTCCATTAAAACATCGTAACTAAAGACAAAATTTGAATTTTCTTCTAAAACCTCAAATGAACCATTGTTAAGGATCTCTTGTAAAGAGTATAGATTAAAAGTTATTCATTATCAAACAGGTTTTTGATTCTTGACTAACACATCTACTTACAATGAATTGTTTCTAATTTTGGTAACTAGATTTGTTGGAAATCAAAATTGACCAAAATAACGCAACCACTTCAATGAAAGTTTTAAGACTAAAACGAACAAATGAAGAGTAATCTTCATGAATTCAATTTTGCTTCTCAAAGCAAAGACTCATTGAAATAAGTGGGAGCATTCTCTTAAACCGTTAAGATGAGGACGAGGTTCAAGAAGTAAAGATAATAATGGAATTGATACAAGGTAATGTTAAAGGTAAAGTTGTTGAGAATGACGATACTAAACCTATCAATTCCGACCGATAAAGTTTCCATTGTCTTAAATGTTAGACACTAGAAAGGAAACTACCCCAAATTATTGAAGAATCAACAAATTAGTTGTGGGACATCTAATAGGATCTTCTTCTTTAAATGTTTATATGATTGGCATAAATTTTGCTAGTACCACTTCGTCAATATTAGAAACCGGTGGTGGTTTACATCGTTGTACTTGATACATAGAATGATTAGAATATGACGACTAGCATCAATGATGTCGAGAGATAGAGTCATTGTGTAATCGATCTAGTTTTCGGGTTTGGAGTTGTACTTAATTGTGACTATTAAGTACATAAACTCTAAATAAGAATACATACTTGTTAAGATACAAAAGAGGTTTCACTTTTGTGACCCTTTACACCACGATTTGATATATGGCTAGCCCATTATCAAGGTGATAATATTCTAAACCAAACTAGAACGATATATCATGAAGATGATGCAAGACTCAAATTGGTAACCCAAGATTAAACCTTAAATTTTGGAATGATGAACGCAAAGAGTTATCAAGTACTCTTGAAACCATTAGATTGTTAATGGTATATGCGTATCTTGTATTCAAAGCAAGATGTCTCGTGCTTTTTGGTTGAAAAGGAGATCGAGGTTGTAAATCATTGATCCAAAATAGGTTGATCATTTTCTTTTACCAACGATTTAAGTTGACGCTAATGTGTTCACTTAATAAGGTAAATAGAAAAAAAAACTTTAAAAAAGTTTAAAGAGTTCAAGGAATCACGATTTAGTCGTGATGGGATTATCAAAGTGAAGACTTTGATATAAGCCATAGGAAATGTGATATAGTATCACAAGTTAATCTCTCTTAGGACGCATTATGGAATAATGTGTGATTAGATAAGAAATCAAACGCTATTCGATATGGTTTGAACTTCAATCAAGTTACTTTGAGTTACTTGATCCTTTTGGGGATTTTATCATTTTGTCTAAATTATTTTTCCACTAAATCAAATCATATGAGATATGAAATGGTAAGGGTACCATGTTTGTAAGTTTTCACAAGAAACAGATGCTCATTTTTCCCTTTCAATTATCACGACAACGACGGGTTTGCGGCTCGTGAAGCTGTCTTTCTAAAATACAAGTTTATTTCTAGAAGATAGAGTGGGAGAAATTATTCAAGAGCCACAAAGAATGCCACAAAGATTTTATGTCGCAAGAAACTGGTCTTTCTTGGCTACATGAGACGTTTTGTGTAAGACATTGTTTCTTCAAAACCTAGGAGGTTAAATTCGTCACTTGTTAAAAATGATGAATTCATGCTACTTTTAAGAAAGTAAAGAGCTTATAACTTACAAAAGAAATTGTTTGATTCAAGTTGATTACTTCTAGAAAGTAATGAACATATGACTTACATAAGAGTGTTTAAGTCACAACTCAATACAAGGCTTAGAGCCATGAGAATCCGAAATAAAAGGCTTGATTAGTGACAAAGGGTGTTGCACTAATATTTCAAAGCAAGATTGGTTGCAAAGGGTTTTTGCACTAATTGAAATGCTTAAGTCTATTTGGATCTTCTTAGGGATTGTGTTTCATTATGAGGTTATGAAATACATGGCGAGTGAATCTAAAACCCACTTCTTCAATAGAAGGAATGTATTCAATACATGTCATGAGTTTATTAGATTCTTGCAATCCTAAGATAATGTGAAACATAAGAGAGGGTCATAAGTAGGACATCAATGAGTAAGAATCAATATTTTGATCATGTGATAAAACGTTTCTCGATAAGTCGAGAAGTTGTGTTTATACATGAAGTTTAGTGGGAGTTACGGAAATTTTAATTAGTCCGATATGTAGATGACATATTAATCATTAAGAATGATTTAAGACTTTTGGAGTAAATACAATACATCTTTAATATCTAGATTTATGTAGATAAATCCACGTGATATTAGCGTCATATAAGAAGTCTTGTGTTGATAAGATTCATGACTAAGTTCAATTAAGTTGAACATATTTGATTGATTTCATTTGCTTCCGCTGCCAAATCAATTAAATAGAAAATGATGTATAACACTTCATATACTTTGAGTATGATGAATTGTTTTCAAAATCGAATTTTAGTAATCTTTGCCAAGTAAGCCATAAAGATTACCCTTAAGTGCTTGCAGAAGCATTAAGGAAGTAAAGCAAAGTGTTTATGATGCAATTTTGTGTAAGGGTGTTACACAAGTGACAATTGACAATTGAGATTGCGCATGGTTTCCGACAAAACCATAATCAAAACACATCAGGATGGTTAAGATACCATTGTGGCAATGTTAATTAAGAAGTAGATTTTCTAGAATCGTTCTAGGCAATAAAGAACAATATGAAATGTTTACAATGGAAATTGAGTACACTTGCAATCATGAGATGTGCAAGAGGATGAATCTCGCACACTGTGAAAACAGTGGGAGCTATTCTTAGGCTAGAGGACCTATGTCTTGATTGAATCTCGACACGTACTCAGAAAGTTTTGTGATGCAAATGTATACATTACAAAGGAAAACAAGTATGTAGTAAGGTTGAGTAAGGTACAAGAAGTTGATAAAACCCTTGACCAAAGCCTTCTCATAGGCTAAACATGATAAGTCATGTCATTTCAATTAAATTGTAATGAACAACTACATACAAGATCAAATTAGATTATAGAATATGAAGTAGTAATCAAGCATTGACTATTCATATGTGATAATCGCATTTGTCGTTTGAGTTTTACGCTAAAACTCTTCTTCTTCTTTTATACTTTGTTACATCCAAACGGGTTGTAGAGACAACATTGAACCCCGTTAAAGTGAACACGGATTAGCATTGTATTCGCCCATAGTCACTTGTATGAGGTGACGTCTCGAAGTGACTAGAGTGTGATGCGATTGATGGCAAGTTCAAGTGCCATAGAGTCATGTGAGATGACTAGTCGATCACATAGGCAGACTGTTAGGAACACTTTGTCGGGCAGTGACCGCTTATAGAGTTCTGGCAAATTTATAAAGCCTGGTCGTAGCGAGAGATACTATAGTATTCTAATGAGTCGATTCTTTTGACTAAAGACTATTCGCCTAAGATGGCACAGTTTCAGATTAACTTTGATTTGTGTTACTACGACCTTCGTAAATGGGGTCAAATGGGCATATTTTGGGTTATGATGGCTGCGGCTAGTCGAAGGGAATAAGTGCGATAGGAATTGTCCACCCCCTTGTCAGGGTTAAAACAATATCTCAGGGCCACTCGAGGAGTAATGAACTGGAAATGCGTGGCCACGCTCGGAATGTATCCATGGTGGATAAATTCCGGTCAATCAGTTATTCTCCAGATCGAGGAAACCACTCTCGATATGATCACTTGCAAGTACGACCCGAAAGACACCTTGCATTGAGTGGGAGATAGTAATAGGACAAGAGAATTGGTGAAGCACACTTGTCGAGGATAAGTGGGAGATTGTTGGGAAATGTGTCCTCAACAATAGTGCGATCACATGATTTAAATATCATTATTAAATCTCATGCCAAGAATACGGAAGGGATGATACATTACATATATAGTCAACTGGTCCACACATATCGGTAATGATTGGCTGGCTAGAGTTTGACATTACTGTCGTACGACGGTGGTGATAAGTTGATCCCTTGAGGTCACACCTAAAGGACGATTCCCTTAATTGAAAAGGTTAATTAGTTGTATACCGATACAGATTAATTAATTCCTTAAAATTGAACAATTCGATTTGTGAGAGAGAGGATATTGATATCTTATTGTAATGAGATTAAATAAGATTATTTTAGTAATAAAATGCTTTGTTGCTAAAATTATCTATTGTTTGAGAAACAATAAAGATTAGAATGAATGGTTAATTATAATTACAAGAAGTTGTGAATTATAACTATATGACCCATTTTATTTATGTGATCAAGTATCACTAGTAAATTTGTTGTATGTAATTTAATTAATTCATGAAATGATGTTTATGTGATAAATATGCATTAAAATTAATTAATAACATGTAGCATACTACATGTGACATATTGTGTGACAAATGACAAATTGACAAAATAAAATGGTAGTCCATTTTATGTATATGGACCGAAAATGGAGGGTGTGTTAGTGGGTTTTGGTTGTTTTATTTTATTTGATAAAATAAACATAATGATGCCTACCTACAACTAGTCTTACACATCTTACACACCTACTATTTTTGAGAAGAGTAAAAGAAAAAGAAATGATGCCTATTTAGGCTCTTCCAACCGTGACACTCCCTCTCAATTTGAGTAGTGTTGGTTCTTTTCTTTTTCTTACACTACCATTCAATTAACATGCAAAATGTTCATGAATATTCTCTCTTCTCTCTCCTTAATCTTCATCAAAAAGATGAGTATTTGATTCAAATTGTTCATATGAATTACTAAGATTACTAGAAGTAGTATATGAGTATTAGTAATAGATTTTAAGGTAAACTACATTACAAACATCTAGTACATGTTTATTTGTGGGTTTAAGGGATTGTCTTGGGTGCAACTAATTGGAGGGCTTCTAATTTGAAGTCAAGAATGTTCATCCATTAATGGAAAGCTCAAGAACTAACAAGAAGGAGATCTTGTTAGTGCCCAATATGACCGAAATTATTATGGTGAGAAAATGATTTCTTCTCTTACCCTTTTAGTTTGCTTGCATAAGATCCATCTTTAATTTTATGACAAATTAATTTTATGACATATATGAGTATGTTAGTATATATAGATCTACTTTTCCTTCATACGGGCCAAACTGCAGACGGAAAATCATACCACAAAAGACATACTGAACTAGCTTGACTAGGCAGGCTCAGTTTGGGATGTAGCTAATGGGTCAAAAAGGCAAGTTTTGGCTTAAGTGGAGCTAAATGGGTGAAAAATATAAGGAAAAGGAAAAATTTGCAAGCACCTCCCTGCATGTGACACCAACCACAAACCGAATGTGTGCATTTGGCAAGAAATTGAATGTCATAAAAGTGCAAAAATGATGAACATACTATGCAAGGAGTACTACTCTCAATTCCTAATGAACTGGTCATGAATGTCATCAGTTATGGGCTCTAAACCTCAGAATTTGCAAAGTAGGTTGCCAATTTATCAGGTCAAGTCTAAACAATCAGCTATAATTGAACAGAAACTCGTAGACTATGCGTATGACAAAGCTAATAACTATCAACAGAAGTGCAAGGCTCAAGTAAAATGACAAGTTATAGTGCAATATTATCACGGAAATCAACCGTTCCGACTCAACCTATATGCAAAAATAAACGTGAATATTTTTTTGAATTTTTTTGAAATTTTCTAATTTTTTTGGTTTTTTGATTTTTTTTATGAAATAAAAAAAACAATGCAGCTGAAATAAATAGACGTGAATGCAAAACAAATGCAAATGCAGACTCAAAAGGATGCAATACCCTCCCTAAACCAAAACGGACAATGCCCTCGTTGTCCTCCAGCATACACCAGCAGATATATATAGGGGAACGGGAATATATAACCAATAAAGAATGAGAAATAATAAAATAAAAAGGAGACAAAAATAAAAGAGTGAGATGTACATACAAAACACGAACTCCCCCAAACCAGCCAGAAAACTGGGGAAGTGAGTAGACTAGTAGCTACTCGTCGGCCTCCTCGTCGCTGTCACGCACGTCCTCCACCCTCACTGTGTAGTCCGGGTCGACCTCCTGCTCTCTCCTCCTCCTCTGCTCAGCTCGAGCTCTCTCCGCTGCCACCGCAGCGTCCTCGTCCTCCTCAGCAGACTCCGGGTACCCCTCAGCTGGGTACCGGTAAAAGGAAGGGTGTGGCCAACCCTCTGGGATCGGACGGTGTCGACTCTAGTGGTACTCGTATAGAGGGAACAAAGTCAAAGCTAAGTCCCTCTCCATACGAGCCTGTCTCTCCGCAATCTCAACTAAAAAACCGTCACGACGCCCCTGGTCCATGACCGAGGACGCCTCAAAGGGTGGTGGAGGTACAAAATTAGCCGGTAGGACCGGCTGTGTGTGTGTCTGGTCGGCAGGTGCGGGAGTAGGAGTAGGGATAGGGATCGGGGTAGGTGTAGGAGTGGCCGTGGAAGGCTGGCCGCTCCCAGAAGGTGTGGACCCCTCTCCAGTCTCAAGTCTACGCCGCTTCTTGGCGGCGGGTAAAGTGGGAGGTGGTCGGAGTGAAAGGTGGTAGTCAGGTAGAGGTGGCAGTCGGGCGCCCCGAGCGACAGTAGACAAAGGGGCTAGACGGGGGAGAGTGTCACAAGGTAAGTCCACAGACAAGGAACCGTCTATCTTCCATGTTTAGAAGTCTGTGGTCAGCCAATGCTGAGAGTGCATGGCAGCCAGGATCAAATACCTCTCTCCCGGGAGGGACGGTAAGTCACGAGGCCAGACAGGGAAAAGGGAACGGGCAAGAATGGTGGCCATGCCACCGCAGGCAATAGATCCCGTGACCTTCATCCCCTGGGCCTGGAAGTACTGGGCAGTCAGGTAGGCGATGTTGAGGATAAAAGGACCCTCGCAGTCAATGTTTAGGTAACCGCCTAAGATGGAGAGATCGTTGTTGTTGATGTTGTTTGGCTCCTTTCGGCCAAAAATGGTGCTCCCCATCAGTCTAAGAAAGTAACGGGCAGGGGGAAGGTGGACCTGTGCGAGCTTTCGCTCGGGAAAGGTGGTCTGGGCCAAGGTCCGCCAAAGCTGACGAACGACCCTCATAGGGGCGGTAGCGTCGCCCGTAGAGGAAAGTCCGAGTCTGCTACCAAACTCCCCCAAAGTCATCGAAAAAGTCTGGTTGAACAACCGGAAAGACACAGAAGAACTAGTAGGGGCAGCGTCGTGTTCCCCGGAGGAGAAGGTGAAGGAGCTGAGGAACTCAAGACTCAGCTCCAGAAAGGTACAGCCACTCATAGTAATGAGTCCAGCCATCCCCGTGCCCCGTAAAAGCTCACAAACTGACTCGTAGATGCCGAGTCTCTCAAGTGCCGGTTTATCTAATAACCGGGTAGGTAAAAACTCACAGCCAACGAGGTTATAGAACCTCTTACGATGTACACCGTTAATGAAAATTACCTGCGGGTAGTCGGGGTGAGAGTCGAGGGAGTTGTCCCCTCGGACAGTGACCGTGCCAGAAGGAGCAGCAGAAGTAGAAGTGCTAGGAGCTGGCGTAGAACGGGAACGTCCATGACCTCGGCCTCGACCTCTAGAACTCGAAGTAGAAGCCCGTGCAGTGATGGTGTGAGGAACTAGGGCCGCTCGTAAGGCAGCTGCAACTGCTGGTGAGTCCGCCACAGGTGTGCTCACCGTGGCGGAAGTAGAGGCTGTGGCTGCTGTGACCACCACTGAAGAAGAAAGACTAGCAGCAGTGCTAGCAGTGGTGGTGGCTGTGACTGAAGTGGCAGCCGAAACAGAGCTAGCAGCAGTGCTAGCAGGAGTAAAAACTGTACCGGCAGCAGAGACTAAGAACACAGAAGTGATGGCCGGTGCGGAGACGGTAGTAACAGCAGGGACTACCGTCTCATACAAAGACAAAGACGGACTGGCAGAAGAGCTCGACGAAGGCATCGAGCTAGAATCCATCCTAAGGAAATTGGGCAGGGGAATTTGATAAGAATAACAGCTAAACCCGACTAAGTAAGGAATTTCGAAACCCTAATCCTAATTCACCTCATAAAAATGCGAAATTAGTGAAATTAAAATGCAAAGAGGGAGTTTCTAGTCATGGAAAGAGAGAAAGCTTCTTCTTCAAGCTAACCCTGAAAACAACAAAAATACGAATAAAAATCTTTAATTTTGCTTGAAACCATGGCAAAAACTCGCGCTCGTAATAAGAATTCTGGTACAGAAGATCACACGGTCGTTGTAGAAACAATTTCTAAACATGATGATACTTTTGTTACTCAAATTGATGATGAAAGGGAGGTTCAATCTGCTCCTTCATCAGAACATGGGACTTCAGGTAATACTCAATCTGCTACTGTTGGACAATTGCTAAATCTTACTGGATTATTGGATAAACCTGTTCCTACTGATGAATTACCTACTAGTAGTACTACTCCAATTGCTACACAGCCTTCTACTGATCTGGGTATAGGAATTACTAAAACATGGTCGTCTGTTACTAAACCTAAACCCGGGATGAGTTTGTTCTACTGCGATAAAAGTGCGGATTCTCAGAAAGTTGAGATTGATGAAGAGGATGTTGTAGAGGAAATCAAATTTTGGAAGAAAAACTGGAATACTGTTACCAGGCCAATTGTTCAATATTACAAGAAGGGATGGTACAGTTTTAGGTTTTTCTGCGAAGATGACATGAACGAGATATTGAAAGGAGGGCCATGGACTATGGGCTCTGGTACACTCATTTTGAAACAATGGTCACCCACTTTCTCCAAGGAAATGGATAGTGTATCAGTTGTCCCTGCTTGGGTTTTATTCCCTGATTTGGATCCATTTATGTGGTCATAAAAAGTGCTAAGTAAGATGGCTAGTGTGGTGGGTAAACCCCTCTTTGCAGACTTGCCCACTACTTTTAAGTCCAAGCTCTCATTTGCTAGAGTGCTGGTTGAGGTTGATGTGGCTGGAACATTACCTACTTCAGTCATGTTATCTTCTCCCTACCATGGTGATATGGAACAAAGGATCATATATGAATGGTTGCCTTATTACTGTCACTGTTGCAGGAAATTGGGTCATGTTAAGGAAAAATGCAAATTTACTAAGATTAATCAAAACCTTGCTGAAAACAAAAAGAAGGTGGTTCAAGAATACAAGCCTGTTCAGGTTAATAAGCCTCACAGTACAGTTGCTCAGGACTCAGGAAGCCATATGCTAGGCCATATTCCTCCAAAGTCAGGGGATGCACTTACTACTAAAACCTCAGGGGTGAGCTCAGAATGTCTAGGACTAGGCTCCTCCCCTGCTGTTTTGGTAGTTAGTTCTCCATCTGATGGGATAGAGGAGGGTCAAGAATGCAATGTGCTAGGTCATCATGACACTGTTGCTGTTGAGGTTATTAATCTGTCTGATGCAGGGACTGAGATGTCATCTGAAAGTTGACAAACTGGGATTCCTGTGAGCAATAGCTTTTCTGTATTGCACATAGACAGTAATGACAGCAATTTGGTGGTCCCTCAGGAAGAGGAGCCACCGGACCCAGGGAAATGAAAATCTCTTCTTGGAATATTAGAGGTCTTAATGACCCAATAAAGCAGATGGAGGTGAGGAGCTATCTGGCTATCAATAAAGTTGAAGTTTTAGGGCTTTTGGAAACTAGGGTTAAATCCAATAAATTTGATGTTATATCTAGGACTTTTCCTTTATATTCTATTATGAATAATTACTCTCACCATTACAATGGGAGGATTTGGGTCCTATGGGACAATAGGAAATTTACTGTTCTTTCTTCACATGTTCATGATCAACTGATTCATCTGGAGCTCTTGCATCATATTTCTCATGCAAAGTTTTTTGTTACTTTCATCTATGCTAGTAATGATGCTAGTCATAGAGAACGGCTATGGGATGAACTTCGAGGTCTGGCTAGTTCTGTTACTCACTGGATTGTGATGGGGGATTTCAACATTGTTAGGGAAATGGATGAAAGGATTGGACCTAATCCTCCCTCAGTCTCTGAAATTCTTGATTTTAATCAATGCTTATTGGATTGTACTCTTGAGGATATTAATAGTTTTGGCTGTGAGCATTCTTGGACCAACAAAAGAGAATCTAATGATAGAGTTTGGTCAAGATTGGACAGGGTTCTTACTAACCCTTCTTGGTTAGTCCATTATCCTTCCACCCATGTTCAGATACTCCCAGCTGGTATATCTGATCATTCACCCTTATTGGTTGACATTCATGAAACTTATGTTATTAAAAGGAAATTCAGTTACTTAAATTGTTGGGAAGAGCATCAAAATTATAGACCTACTGTCCAGCAAGCTTGGGACATCCCTGTTAAAGGCAACCAGATGTTCAAGTTTTTTGCCAAGTTGAAGAATGTTAGGAAACATCTTATTGATTTACATAAAACTAACTATTCTGGGTTATCTAAGAAAGTCTCAAGTGCTAGGAAGTGTTTAGAGGAATGTCAGATGCAACTTCAGCAACATCCCCTTGATTCTAATCTTATTGAGCAGGAAAAAGTATTGCTGCATAATTACCTCACTTTTAGGAAAACTGAACGAAGCTCACTCCAACAACGAGCTAAAATCAAGGATGTTAAGTTTAATGATGCGCCTAACAGCTATTTTATGTCTAAAATTGCTGTTAGGAAACATCAGAGCCTTATTGGAAGAATTCAGGATATTCATGGTATTCAAAGAGAGGGTTTATCTGAGGTGAACAATGCTTTTGTGGAGTACTATCAGTGGCTTTTAGGTCAGAAAAAGGATACTGTGTCTTGGGATTTTATTGAAGGACGCACTATCCAGGAGCAGGACTGGAGACCTTTGTGCAGGGAGGTCACTGAATGTGAAATCAGGAAAGCTCTTTTTTCCATGGGGTCTCATAAGAGTCCAGGTCAAGATGGCTTTTCTGCTCAATACTTTAAGACCAACTGGGACACTATCAAGCCTGAATTCTGTTCTGCTATTCATGAATTTTTTAAGAAGGGTACCATGCCAAAGCAAGCTAACACTACTCTTCTTGCTTTAATCCCTAAAAAGCAAGTGGTCAATACTGTCATGGATTATAGGCCTATTGCTTGTTGTACGGTTCTTTATAAAACAATAAGTAAAATTTTGTGTGACAGAATAAAGATAGTGTTGCCTGAGATTATTGGCAAAGAGCAAGGAGCTTTTGTGAAAGGTAGAAGCATTTTTGAAAATATAATGCTCACACAGTCTTTGGTTAAGGGTTATGGGCAACAGGGGATTTCACCAAGATGCTTAATCAAAGTAGATATCAGGAAAGCATTTGATTCCCTGCAATGGACTTTTATTGAACAGATGTTGAAAGCATTTAATTTCCCTCCTCAATTTCAGAAATGGATAATGGATTGTATCACTACCACTTGGTTCAGCATAAAAATAAATGGTGACACTGTTGGATTTTTTAAAGGAGGGTGTGGTTTGAGACAAGGGGATCCATTATCTCCCTTCTTATTTGTAATGAGCATGGAGATTCTGTCTAGGCTGCTCAGATGTATTCATTCTCAACCACAGGTCTCCTATCACCCAAAATGTGGAAGATTGGGATTAAATCACCTTATTTTTGCTGATGATTTGATGCTCTTTGTTCGTGGGGATGTTCCATCAGTCAAGGCTATTACTCAGACTCTGGAGAGGTTTGCTCAATTATCTGGGTTGTATGCAAACTCAGATAAAACTAATATCTATATGGGAGGTGTGTCTGAGGAAGTCCAGCATGCTATTCTTGAGGAGACTAACTTTGTGCAAGGGGAATTTCCTTTCAGGTATTTGGGTGTGCCCTTAAATGAAGGGAGACTAAACAAATAAATGTTTGCTGACCTGTTGAACAAAATTCAGAAAGCTCTTCACCATTGGGCAAACTACAAGTTATCCTATGCTGGCAAAATCAGTTTGATAAACACTGTGATTTTTGGCCTGGAACAATTCTGGTGTTCCACTTTACTTATACCTAAGGGTGTTCTGAAGCTTGTCACTAAATTCTGCAGGAATTTTCTATGGGGTACAGTGGAAGGTCAACGCAAGCTTATCATGAAGAGTTGGTCTTCTTGCTGCAAGCCACATATCGAAGGTGGGTTTAATATCAAAGAAATTTTGGCATGGAATAAATGTATACTGTGTAAGTGGATCTGGGAAATTGAGAATCATGCTGACAGTTTGTGGGTTCTCTGGAATCACACTTATAATATAAAGCAAGGCAACTTCTGGACAATGCAGACCAAAAGCTTCCATTCTGAAAGCTGGAAAAGTATTCTGAAGGTACGAGACCTGTTACTGGTGAAGACTGGTGGCACTGATAATGCTCGTACTTTACTGTCTAGATGTGTTGCAGGCGGGAAAGTTCAGTTGAGCTCCATTTATGAGCAACTGAGAGAGCAGGACAGAAAAATCAGTTGGGAAAAGACTGTTTGGAATAGGGTTGCTCTTCCTAAGCATAGTGTGTTGGTGGTTTTGGCTATGCAACATAAACTTGCCACCATTGATAAACTGAATTACAGGGGATTGCATATGGTAAATCATTGCATTCTGTGCAAAGCTGATAATGAATCTCATCAACATTTATTTTTCAAATGCCAGTTTGCTACTTCAATCTGGAACAGGTTATTGATGTGGATGAAGCTCAGGGGTCGTACTGATAGCTTACAAAGAGAAATTCATTGGCTAGCTGGTCGAAGAAGAAGACGTCATTGGAAAGCTCAATGGATATGAAGTTGTCTTACAGCCTTAGCTTATAGCATCTGGGAAGAACGGAATTCCCGTATTTTCCGAGATGTTGAACATAATGAAGATTATATTGTGCGGAGAGTCCAATACTTAGTTAGTGTAAGATTATTATATGCTTATCATTCCTCTTATAAGGATGAAATTCTAGATTCTATTAGTTCGTAAGATATTAGAAGTCTGTTGGTTATACTTTGTAAGATGGCCTCTTTATTCCCTTTATGGATGAATAATATGGGCTTGCTTTTCTTGCAAAAAAAAAAAAAAAATGCAAAGAGGTGTAGGAGATACTTACTTGATGAGAATGAACCTACAAATTGCAATTAATCTTCAAACAACAAGCAAAAATGGCAATTTTTGATCGAAAAACCGCAAACCCTAATCCCACTAATAAACCGTGTAAAATATCACAGATCAAGAGGAAAACAGAGGGCTTTGAACGATTAATTAACAAACAACAAAATGTAGGTGATGGATTTGGCGAATGGGCAAGAAATATGGAGGAATTTGGGGTGTTTTTGTCGCAAAATAGGAAGGGGTCGAAAGAAATTGGGGATAAATGAAATAAGAAACAAAAATAAGGAAGTTAAAGAAAAACTCCCTGCGCGTCTTTTCCCATTTTACTCGATCGAGTGGTTTAGAACTGCTCGATCGAGGACTTTAATGATCCATCTACTCGATCGAGTAGAAATTTACTCGATCGAGAACTCCTCATTTCTGCTTTACTCGATCGACTAAAATGGAATCACTCGATCGACCACATTTCACTCGATTGAGTACAAAAAGTATTCGATCGAGCTCTTTTCCTCGTGTAAGCTCTTTAATTCGTCATTCTTCCTTTGAATTTGCGTAAAATTCCCCAAACCTGCATAGAAACATTCCCAAAAGTATCCCAAAATACCAAATACGCAAAGTAACAGTCTATAGTCTCTAATCTACGCTAAAAATTGTCTAAATTCTAATTGTCCTAATTAAAAGCAATAAAGAAATTTTAACGGAAAAATAAAAATTGTTTTTAAAAATTGGTACACGGGGCATTTCCCCGCTCACTTCCCAAGGCAATTCAGTAGCCCCTTGGAGGGCTCCTGACTGGAGGACGTCACCTCAGCAACATTGATCGTCCTCTTCATTTTGCACGAGCTTGGACTTGAATTATTGTTATCTTAAGGAGGAGAATAGTTGACGTCCACATATGCGCGAACTTTTCTCATCCTTGCTCTTTTCTCACCGGCTTTAACACTGTCACTCCCACTTTGACTAACATTAATTGCACAATGCCCTTTGACAGCTCCTTCATTGTTTTCATCTGTACCTGCAGCAAGGAAAACAGACGAACTTTCCTCCTTTTTGCTCTCAACCTGAGGCGGAGGGGTCACAATAGCAACACAATGATCCAAATTTTCATTTGGAGTGTCAATAATAGGGTTAATAGAAGAGAGGGCATTGCAAGGCCGAGCTTGCATGGGAGCCCTCCGGAACTTAGACTGATGGAATATCAATTCCTCGTCCACTACCTGAAAAGTCAATGTCTTACCCCCGACGTCTATTACTGCACGGGCAGTAAACAAAAATGGTCTCCCTAAAATAATAGGGGTATGGGCATCTTCTGGGATGTCAAGCACAACAAAGTCAACGGGAATAAAGAACCTCCCGATCTTAACAGGTATATCTTCTATTACACCCAGTGGTCGTGATATGCTATGGTCGGCCATCTGAACAATCATGTTTGTGCAATTAAACTTTATCAAACCAAAACACTCTTAGCCAGAGACAGTGGTAAGACACTCACGCTAGCGCCAAGATCAAATAGCGCGTTATCAACCAAGTGGGTACCAATATGACACGGAATTGAAAAACTACCCGGGTCTGACTGTTAGGGAGGTAACTTATTCTGAACTAGGGCCGTCCCCACCTCAGTCAAAGCTACTGTCTCATGATCATTAATGTGCCTCTTACGTATTAAAATTTCTTTCATAAATTTAAGGTAAGAGGGTACCTGTGTCAGCAGTTCGGCGAATGGCACAGTGACCTGCAAGCTCTTGAGAAGTTCGGAAAATTTGCCGAATTAATGATTAGCTTTAGTACTTTGCAAACGCCTCGGGAAGGGAACCGTGATGGGTATCTCGAGTCCCTTGTTCCTCTCTTCCAACGTGTCAGCCGGATCAAGCTCCATGTCCTTCAGACGCTTCTTTCCTCTCGAACGAGGTCTTTCAGGTGATTTCTCACTCGATCGAGCACTAGCAGGCTCTCGATCATGCTGACCCTTATCAATACTACTCGATCGACCAAAAATCCCATTCGATCGAGTAGTTTCTTCAACAACATCACTCGATCGAGTAGAAATTTCACTCGATCGAACAGCTTCTTTTTCCTGTTCACTCGATCGAATAGAAATTCCACTTGATCGAGTACTTTCTTCAACAATTTTACTCGATCGACCCCCAGAAACTAGTCGATCGAGTACTTTCTTGGCCGTCAGCTCATTTCCTTTGACAGAACACTGTTCATCAGCAGTTATAACCTTCCCCGGGTCTGATTTCAACACTTACGGTCACTCATATGAACGACCGCTCCTCAAATTAATTAAATTTACCGCCTCATGTGGATTTTTCTCAGTTTGGGACGGTAAATGACCCTGCTTCCTTGTGGATTGGTTAGCGGCTAACTGGGCAACTTGGGTTTCAAGTGCCTTTATAGATGCATCTTTTTGTTGGTCGCATAACTTCCACTGCTTTGTCAAAGACTGCAACATAGTCTTCAACTCACCTATCTCACTTACTCCACCAGAAGATGACGCACCTTGATTAGGTGTAGGAAAGGAAGGAGGCTTCTGAAAGCCTTGTTGAGCCTTGTGAGGAGGGACATATGACTACTGCTGGTGCGGAGGAGGGGTAGGATTGAGCACATTTTACTTGTCCACCTCAAATTGGGATGGACTGCCCCTTGGTTATTATAATAGGAACCCCCTCCTTGCATGTATTGTTGAAAAGCGAGGACCTGTTCCTTCTCTGTAAGATAGCTAACAGCAGTATGGCCGTCATTACTACCACACCTCTCACATGTGACGGTCTCCCCTCTAGAAAGCATATGGACCGTCTGAGGCTCCCCAGCAGAATGCAACTCCAACTTATCAGATCGTCCGTGAAAGTGATAAAATATCTATAGCCATCTCTAGCGGTGATTGACATAGGTCCACATACATCAGTATGTATGAGTCCTAATAGGTCACTAGCGCGCATTCCAACACCTTTGAAGGAAATTCGAGTCATTTTGCCGATAAGACATGATTCACACGTGCCAAATGAAGAAAAAACAAATGTGGGGATAGTCCCATTCTCAATGAGTTTCTTTACACGTTTTTCATTTATGTGTCCCATTCGACAATGCCATAGATAAGTTTGATCTTTGTCACCAACCTTTAATTTCTTATTATTCACATGTAATATATCTGTGGTTTGATCTAAGATATAAATTCCATTCATGGAAACTGCTTTGCCATAAACCATTTCATTAAAAGAGAAAATACAGTTCTTGTCCTTTATTGAAAATTAAAAACCGTTTTTATCAAGTACGGAAATAGAAATAATATTCTTAGATAAACTAGGTACATAGTAAAAGTTATATAAATATAACTCAAAACCACTCGGGAGCTGGATTACGTATGTTCCCATTGAGACTGCAGCAACTCGTGCTCCATTCCCAACTCGCAGGTCCACATCACCCTTTGCGAGAGATGTGATGTTTTTTAGGCCCTGCAAATGATTACACAGATGAGAACTACAACCAGTATCAACTACCCATGTTCCGAAACTTACATGGTTAATCTCAATCATATGAATATAAGATAACATACCAACATGAGTGACGCGGCCTGCTTTTATGTCCTCACGGTACATGGGACAGTTCCCCTCCAATGCCCAGTCTTGTGACAATGGTGGCACTCAACGTTACCGTGCTTGCTCTTTGCCTTGCCTAGTGAGCCACTAGTCTCACCAGGCCCACTCTTACCATTTCCTGACTTTTTAAACTTTGGCTTTCCTACAGTTAGGTCGCCGTGAGCCTTGCCCTTGCCCTTATTCTTGTTGGAAATCATGAGAACATCTTGCTTCATGCTCCCATTCAATTTCATATCCTTCTCGGTCTGTACGAGAAGTGAGTGTAGCTCATGAGGACTTTTCTTCATGTCATTCATGTAGTAATTTGCCCTGAAAAGGGTAAAACCATCATGAAGTGAATGAAGCATACGGTCAATGACTATGCTCTCACTGATTTTGCAATCAAGTGCCTCCAGTTTCTCGACATTCTCAATCATGTTAAGAACGTGTGGGCTAACCGGTTGGCCCTTCTGGAGTTTCGCATCAAAGAAGCGACAGGTATGCTCATAAGTAACGATTCTCGGTGCTTTTGAGAACTCATTAGTGAGCGTGGTGAAAATCTTGTTTGCACCTTGGGCAATGAAGCGTCTTTGCAAATTGGTTTCCATTGCAAAAATGAGTATGTTCTTTATCCCACCAGCTTCCATGACGAAGTCACTGTAAGCAAGTGACTCGTTGACTCTTGCATTGGGGCCTGGGTTTGGCGGTATTGGCTCAGTTAAGTACTTGAGCTTACCGTCAGCAATGGCAGCATTCCGTAATGATGCCTCCCAGTCTGCAAAGTTGGACCCGTCATTCTTCAGTCGTGTGGACTGATTCATGTGGTCCATGAAAGTTTTGAGCCAGGACTCGCGTGCAAGTGTGGCACTTGGCATATGGATATCATTATTTCCAGCCATTTGTTGTAAGCAGTATTATCAATATAAAACGAATTCTACACTGCGAAAAGAAGAATAAAAACATAATAAGCATACTCATCGTTATGATTTAAGTCTAATGCAAAATTGTTATAAGCGAAGACTCAAGCATTTATACAATTGACCTCCCTCAATAATTATATAAATGATCCCAAGACTCAATTATCTGTAGATTGATAAGCCAACCTCTTGGCTAATTCTACTGTTAGAATTCTTGGTTGATATATTTCTGTAAATTCTATCTTTAGTCCATCATAATCACGAGAAACTCTTCGGATTATAATGTTGAGGTAAAATAAGTCAACACAAACTACTTACCCAACGTAGAAGGGGTCACATGGAGAGTAAGGTCCTATATGCCTACTGACACGCCTAAAATGTCGCAATAAAAGAAGGCCAAATTAACAATTTATATACCACTAAACACACTAATTAACACTAATTATAAACTAGTAAAATAGTAAGCAAGGGATCGAACCCAAGAGAAGATGGGTTTTGCAATAGTGAAATTAAAAGAGCAATTAGAACAATTGTGACAACAATAACAACAAATATGTAAAAAGGGGGGTTTTTGGTTGAGTTTTCAAGGACAATTAAAAGAAATTCAAACAAGAGTATGAGGCAAGCAATCAAACAAGTGAGTTTTAAGATGGAAATTAATCAATTTTAAGAGAGACTTAACCCGACTCAAAGTTAGGCACTTTAGTTGACAAAACCCCTCAATCAATCCTTCTAATCAATATTATTGTCCTATTAGTGAGCTTAAATCTCCAAATTCCCTTAATTAGAAGTCAATCACAAGGAAATCACACTTAATAATTGACCCAACTTATCAACTCTTCTAGTGGAAATCACACACATAGATTCATTAACAAGAAGATGAAGCAATAGGAATCTAATAGGTGGAATTACTCACAATGAAATCACAATTAATGAGCAATCACAACTTAATCTCTCTAATGTTGATTAAACCAAGAAGAAATCACATTCATTAGTCTAATAACAAGTTGTTGCAACATGGGATTACAAGGAAATCACACTTAATAAACCCAACAACATATAAATTAATGAACTTGGAAAGATTATGTAACAAGAAAATCACACTTAATCACAATAATCTAACAAGGATTCCAAAATTAAGCAATTAAACACAAGAGATTAAGAACAATAATAATAATTAAGGAAGGATTAAGGAGTCTTACAACCAAAGATTAAGCCTTTGAGTCGGATTAAGAAAGGGAGATTAGTTCTCCATGCTTAGATCTAAACCCGATTCAAAAAGATGAATAATTCCCAAAATTACAACTTGATTAATTAAAAGAGCATAAGATGATCTAAACCTACTTGCAAATATCCTATTTATAGTCTAACGTAACCTAATAATTATGGGCTTAACAAAGGAAAGGCCCGTAATACAAAACGCCATCAAACCCAGATTTTTCGCACCGTGCGAGTTCTGGTGTCTGGAAACTCGCACGGTGCGAGTTTGGTCCTGGAACGCGCCTTTCTTTCGTGCTTTACTTGGTCCTTGAAAGGCTTTCTTATGGTACTTCTTCAATGCTTGTTCTTGGCTCTTCCGTGGACACTTCTCTCGATCTCTTGGCTTCTTATTCTTCACTTGAAATTATGCTAAATGGTAAAGCATTCGGAATTGGCTAAATAACGCCAAAATCGTCGAAAACCATCCCTAAATGCTACCAAATGAGCTCAAAATGGTGCCAAAACTTAGTAGAAATAGGAGCTCATCAAACACCCCACACTTAGCCCTTTGCTCGTCCCGAGCAAACTAGAGTAAACCTAATCACCACCTAGGCCAAGAAGTATGGGCACTCCTAATTCCCCTCTCTTCATCTCGCTCTTCCTACTTATATCATCCCTCGACCAAGCACATGGTCACTTTTCTTCATAGCTCCAACAAGTGATTAAATGACCCGAATTCCACCAATACGGACCTCTCTGTTAGATTTCTATATCTCGTTACTTGACATATTCATATATGTGTTGATTTAATTTAGTCATAAAATTAAATGTTGATCTTATGCATGCAAACAATAAAAGAATAAGAAAGAAATCATCATCTTACATTGAAGATTTCGGATTATTTGGGCACAAGTGAGTTCTCCTACTCACTTGTTCTTGAGCTTCCTTAAATGGATGAACAAGGATTCAAGTAGAGAATCCCTCCCAAGGATTTATACCCAAAGTAACAACTTAATAAAATTAATATTATTATTACTAGAACAATATTAATTTTGTATAAAATTGAGTCAAAAATCTTTATTTTGGTCTCTTAATTTTCGGTTAAGAGAGGAAGAAGTTTGGAGTTTTATTTCTCTAGTTTTCTTAGAGAGCTCGCTTATTTCTTACACTAGAAATATTGTGAGAATTATGAATGAATAATAATAGAGAAAAACTCTCTATTTTGTCCTTCAAAAACCGGTGGGAAGGAGAGAGAGGGAGCCAATGCATGGTCAAGTTTTTCTATCCAAGAAAACATAGGCTTGCATGGCTATGGCTAGGTGCAATTATATTGTTTTCCACTCAAAAATATAACATAATTTAAACACCATACTCCCTCATAATTTCGGTCTATTTAAGATAAAATGGACTCCATTTTATCTTTGTCAATTTGTCAATTTGTCACATGTCGCATGTCATGTAAAATTGTTATGCATTTTTAACATATTAAAAATCAACGCATTAATAAAAATACGTCATATACAAAATCGACTTAGTAATTCATAATTACTTGAACCAAAATAATTTACCAATTATAAATCACAACATCTTGTATTTATAATAAATTATTCATTCAAATGCAATTGTTTCATTAAACAATAATTTCATCTAAGTAATAAAACAATTCAATCACTTAGACCGTATCTTATTTAATCAAATTATAATAAGATACGTAAATATTACTTCCAAAATCGTCCGTCAATTTTAAGTAATTTAATTAACCTGTATCGTCATACGATCAATTAAATATTCAATTAAGAGTGTTACTCTTTAGGTATGACCTAAGGGGATCAACTGATCACCACCGTCGCACGACAGTAATGTCAAACTCTAGTCATCCAATCATTACCGATATGTGTGGACCAGTTGACAGTAAAATATTACTTCCCAATTGTATTCTTTAAAATGAGACTTAAACATGTGATCATTATGATCGACAGTTGTGATCGCATTATTGTCGGAGGACACATATTCCAACAATATCCCACTTGTCCTCGACAAGTGTGCGTCACCAATTCTCTTGTCCTATTACTATCTCCCACTCAATGCAAGGTGTCTTTCAGGTCGTACTTGCAAGTGATCATATCGAGAGTGGTTTCCTCGATCTAGAGAATAACTGATTGACCGGATTTATCTACCATAGATATCTTCCGAGCGTGGCCACGCATTTCCAGTTCATTACTCCTCGAGTGGCCCTGAGATATTGTTATAACCCTGACTAGGGGTGGACAATTCCTATCGCACTCATTCCCTTCGACTAGCCACAGCCATCATAACCCAAAATATGCCCATTTGACCCCATTTACGAAGGTCGTAGTAACACAAATCAAAGTTAATCAGAATCGTGCCATCTTAGGCGAATAGTCTTTAGTCAAAAGAATCGACTCATTAGAATACTATAGTAGCTCTCGCCACGACCAGGCTATATAAATTTGCCAGAACTCTATAAGCGGTCATAAGGCCCGACAAGGTGTCCCTAACAGTCTGCCTATGTGATCGACTAGTCATTCTCATATGACTCCATGGCACTTGAACTTGCCATCAATCGCATCACATTCTAATCACTTCGAGACGTCACCTCATGTAAGTTACTATGGGCGAATACAATGCTAATCCGCGTTCACTTTAACGGGGTTCAATTGTCTCTACAACCCGTTTGGATACAACAATGTATAAAGAAAGGATAAAAGACAAATTCGATTATGAACATGAACAAAAACAACACTTTTATTTCATTTCAAAATCTAACATAAACTTGGTACACGTTTAAGTCCCATGGACGCAACATGTCCATCATGCTTGGCCTGCGATAAAGGCTTGGTGAGCGGATCGGCTATGTTGTCATCCGTCCCAACCTTACAAATCGCAATTTCCTTTCTTTCAATGAAATCTCTTATTACATGATATTTTCTAAGTACATGTCTAGATCTATTACTAGACTTTGGCTCCTTAGCTTGGAAGATCGTCCCACTATTATCACAATAGAGAGTGATGGGATCATTGGCGGTAGGTACTACTCTTAGACCTTCCGTGAATTGCACGATCCACACACTTCCTTGGCGGCTTCCGATCCGCAATGTACTCAGCCTATGTTGTTGAATCGCGATTCTGACTTCCTTGAAGCTTCTCCAGCTAACGACACCACCATTGAGCATGAAAACGAAACCAGCTTGTGATTTCATGTCATCTCTATCCGTTTTAAAACTCGAGTCCGTGTATCCATTAACACGTAGCTCGGTATCTCCTCCAAACACTAAGATAGAATCCTTAGTTCTTCTCAAGTACTTAAGGATGTTCTTGACGGCTATCCAGTGACTCTCACCTGGATTTCCTTGATATCTACTCGTCATGCTCAAGGCATACGAGACATCAGGACGTGTGCATATCATGGCGTACATGATTTATCCAACAACGGAAGCATAAGGCATCATCTTCATGCGTTCAACATCATGGGGTTCGGAGGGAGATTGAGTCTTGCTCAATATAGTCCCAGTTACCATAGGTACCAAACCCCTTTTAGATTTGTCCATGCTGAACCGTCGAAGAATCTTATCAACATAAGATTCTTCACTTAGTGCCAATATCCTCTTGGATCTATCTCTATGGATCCGGATACCTAATATGCGTTGTGCCTCTCCTAAATCCTTCATTTGGAAGTGGTTACCTAACCACTTATTAACAGAAGACAACATTGGAATATCATTTCCAATGAGTAGTATGTCATCGACATACAAGATTAGGAACACAACATTGCTCCCACTAAATTTCATGTATAAACATGGTTCCTCAACACTTCGAGTGAAACCATTCTCCTTTATAACATGATTGAATCGATGATTCCAACTTCTAGATGCTTGCTTAAGACCATAAATGGATCTCTTAAGCTTCCACACTTTGTTAGGATTCTTAGAATCAACAAAACCTTTGGGTTGTATCATGTACACCTCCTCTTCTAAATGCCCATTTAGAAAAGCGTTTTTGACATCCATTTGCCATATTTCATAATCATGAAATGCGGCAATCGCTAATAAAATCCGTATGGATCTTAGCATGGCTACGGGGGCGAAGGTCTCATCATAATGGAGACCTTGGACTTGGGTAAATCCTTTTGCCACTAGCCTAGCTTTGTAGACATCATCATGTCCTTCTATACCATTCTTGACTTTGAAAATCCATTTGCATTGGAGAGGTCTTGCCCCTTTAGGCAAATCTACCAAGTCCCAAACTTGGTTTTCATGCATAGAATCCATTTCGGACTTCATGGCTTCAAGCCATAAGGAGGAATTAGGACTAGAGATTGCGGCCTTGTAGGTAGCGGGCTCGTCACTTTCTAAAAGCAACACATCGAGTGTTCCATCTTCTTCGATAAGTCCCACATATCGATCGGGATGGCGAATAACTTGACCCGTTCTTCTTAGTGGAGGAGGGACAACCGCGTTAGACGACGAAGGAACATCTTCTTGCGTCTCTACCTCGGTTTGTGGCTCTTGAACTTCATCAAGTTCAAAATTTCTCCCACTATGTCTCTTAGAAATAAAGTCTCTTTCTAAGAAGACAACCTCGCAAGACACAAACACTTTGTCATCTTGAGGTTTGTAGAAGTAGTATCCTCGAGAATTCGAGGGGTAACCTACAAAGGTGCATTTTTCGGATCTTGGGGCAAGCTTGTTGTCATTTTTTGTCTTGACGTAAGCATCACATCCCCAAATTTTTATGTAGGACAGATTAGGAACTCTTCCTTTCCACATCTCAAATGGAGTCTTTCCGGTGGTCTTAGTGGGACTATTATTCAAAGATATAATTGCAGTTTGGATTGCAAATCCCCAAAACGAGTTTGGTAACTCGGTTTGACTCATCATGGATCGAACCATATCAAGTAGGGTTCGATTTCTCCTTTCGGCAACACCATTGAGTTGTGGTGTTCCAGGTGGAGAAAGTTGTGATATAATACCACAACCTTTCAAGTGTGAATCGAATTCAAGGCTAAGATATTCTCCACCACGATCGGAACGTAGTGCTTTTATCTTTTTGTCCAATTGGTTCTTTACTTTGTTTTGAAATTCCTTGAATTTCTTAAACGCTTCACTCTTATGTTTCATTAAATAGACATACCCATGTCTACTCAAGTCGTCGGTGAAGGTTATGAAGTAGTCATAATTTCCTCGAGCGGTGATACTCATTGGTCCACACACATCGGTATGTATGAGTCCCAATAGTTCACTAGCTCGTGTCCCTTTACCACTAAAAGGATTACGAGTCATTTTGCCAAGAAGGCAATATTCGCATGTTCCATATGATTGAAAATCAAATGGTGTAATCACATTAGTCGAAATTAATCTTTTGATGCGATTCTCGTTTATGTGACCTAATCGACAATGCCAAATGAACGCTTCATTTGGGTCACTTGATTTGACTTTCTTTGATTGAATGTTATAGATATGATTAGTCGGATTTGAGGTTTCTAAAATGTAAATGCCATTAATAGAAGAAGCTTGGCCTATAACCAAGTCGTTCCTTGAAATAGTACAACGATTGTTCTTAATGACAAAACAAAAAACGTCCATGTCTAACATAGCGATTGAAATAATGTTTTTAGAGAGTGTAGGCACATAAAAACAATTATTTAAATACAACTCAAATCCGTTAGGAAAAGCTAATACATAAGTTCCTTTGGATTCGGCCGCTACTCGAGCTCCATTTCCAAGGCGTAGATCCACATATCCTTTGCTAAGCCTCTTCACGTCTCTTAAACCCTGTAAATGATTACAAAGGTGAGAACCACAATCGGTATCCAGTACCCATGTCGTAGTGGAAGTATAATTTATATCAATAACATAAATTTCCTTAGGAATTTTACCTATTGGAACGATGATTCCTTCCCTTATATTTCGCAAATATACGGGACAATTCCTAAGCCAATGTCCCATGCCATAGCAATAATGGCACTCATCATCAACTTGCTTGAAGTTTTTCACTTTCTTTCCCTTCTTCTTGAACTTTTTGCCCTTTGAAGCAAGAACTTGATTGCTTGAGCTCCCACTAGTTTTGGCATCTTTATCTTCCAGAGACAAAGATCCTATAGATTGTATGAGGCGGTCTTCCTGAGACCGGCTCACATGAGATCTAGTAGTAGTAGTAGGTGGTCTAGTAGAAGTGATGAAGTTAAGGTTTCCATCCGAACCTATCCCAAAATGAATTTCTCTAGTAGTGTCGAAATCATTGTTGGAGCAAACGTCGTCAAAAACATTGTGGCATGACTCAATAGTTATCGGTGCGGTAGCGTTTGATGGATTCATTGTAATGAACTACAAGTATGGAGGAAAAGGAAATATTAACATTTGTCTTTTTGAATCATACTCGTAAATAAATTAACAAGATATGAGCATTTATATAGTGACCTCTACCCAACTATTATAAATGATTCCGAGATCCAAATTCATATTAACTTGGGCACGGGATAGCCGATGAAACCCTTATCATTATAACTCGGTGGACTAACTCTTTAATCGATTCTACTTTTAGAATTCTCGGTCGATAAAATTACTCTAATATTTATCTATAGCCCGGAACACATGCGACTACGGTCACGAATACTTCCGTTGAGATCAATCCAAGTTTCAAATAAATGTGTTCATGATCCAAATTCACATCCACTTGGGGACGGGATAGCCGATGAAACCCTCATCGACACGAATTCGGTGGATAGACATTTATCACCCACTTCCCCTACGTAACAAGGTTTGTACCCCGGGATGGCCGAGTGCACTCCCTCGCGAAATAGGTTTTCATGGTTTCTACTTTTTGGTAAGGCTATGTCTCAATTGTTTATTTTTAGCGAGAGGTCATGTCAATTTATTATCTATCACGTTTTACGTGAACTAAAGCGGTGAACTACGATAATTTTAATTGACACGGTCGATAAACTCGATTAAAATGACAATGCATGTTTTAGTTATGGCGATTTAGCGATGCATGCAACATATAAATAAAATGCAAAGCATAAATTAAATCCTAGTATGGCCTTCCTAAAATAGAAAATCTAATTAATTATTACAAATTCGGAAACCAACTCCATTGGTCCCTTGAACTTCGGTTATAGTACGCATCTCGAGGTAACACCGTCTTTATGTATCGCCTTCTTGAGTGACACCGTCTTCAAGGAACTCCGGAATAAATAAATTACATAACAAATTACATAATTTCCTATTATACATTTGTAATTAAAATAAAATAAATCTATTAAATTACAAAACGGTGATACGAGATCACAATAAATTACAACCGAATCGATATTCCCATATATTTCGGGTAATACCAATTAAAAACTAAGGCCATACTAAGTAAAAATTACATAATTCAAAAATTACATAAAATAAAATTATGACAATCATAAATAAAATGCAGCATTATAATATGTATGAACATGCCCAATTTTATGCTAAATTGCCTTTAAGGAGCCAATATCGTATATTAAATGGTTTTTACGGATTTGCGTGATTCAACCTTTTAAAATCACAATAAAATACATAAATTCATATTTATGCACAAGTTAATTACCCTAACCTCTTAGGACTCAAAATTAGTCTCCACTAACTATTTGACTATAATTAACTCATATATTTTTTTTTTAAATTGTTCATTAATGGACTCAAAATTACAATAAAATGCTATAAACTCCAAATAAATCATAAAAATTTCAAATAAATTCAAAATTCAAAATTTAAACTTATGAACATTCTGGAAAAATACCATGACACTCATAATATTCAAAAACTTAGGTTAAAAATTTCGAAATTTATCGGGAAAAACAATGTTGCGGTTTATCGGATTTATCAATTATAATCATAAAAACATGAGAAAAATAATATTCATCAAATTTTCAATTTTAGATCTGAAAAAGATAATAAAATGCAACATGTGACGTTTTTCCTTAGTCATGAAGTATGTTTTAGCAATTATTCACTAATTAAGTCACTATTTATGCTATTTTTCATCAAAAATTCATAAATCATGCACGAAGACTTCATTATAGCCTATTATTTTACACACATCTTGTAAAATTTCATGTGACAACATACTAAATTTATATGACCAGAATCGAAATTTATCTCATATTAACCTATTTTTCATTTAAATACGATTTATATCATGAAAAATCCATATTTCGAGCATAAAAACTCCAAAAATTCTGAAACTTTACAGGTCATCTCAAAATAATATATGAGAAAACATATCCAAAACCCACTAAAAAATTCGAAGTTTAGCTAATTTTAGTCCGAAAATGACATTTTAATCATAAAATCACATTTTTAATGCCATTATTATATATGATGAACAATAAAAATCCATAAATTAACCAAAATATCCTAAATACATTTTAGGATCATAAACTTTAACATGCATAATTTATTTCGTGATATATCATAATAACACAATTTTACAAGTTTTATATGTTAATCGTATAACTCGGAAAAACTATAACCGATTTGCATGCAAACAACCAAAGGCTCTTGATACCGCTTGTTAGATTTCTATATCTCGTTACTTGACATATTCATATATGTGTTGATTTAATTTAGTCATAAAATTAAATGTTGATCTTATGCATGCAAACAATAAAAGAATAAGAAAGAAATCATCATCTTACATTGAAGATTTCGGATTATTTGGGCACAAGTGAGTTCTCCTACTCACTTGTTCTTGAGCTTCCTTAAATGGATGAACAAGGATTCAAGTAGAGAATCTCTCCCAAGGATTTATACCCAAAGTAACAACTTAATAAAATTAATATTATTATTACTAGAACAATAATAATTTTGTATAAAATTGACTCAAAAATCTTTATTTTGGTCTCTTAATTTTCGGTTAAGAGAGGAAGAAGTTTGGAGTTTTATTTCTCTAGTTTTCTTAGAGAGCTCACTTATTTCTTACACTAGAAATATTGTGAGAATTATGAATGAATAATAATAGAGAAAAACTCTCTATTTTGTCCTTCAAAAACCGGTGGGAAGGAGAGAGAGGGAGCCAATGCATGGTCAAGTTTTTCTATCCAAGAAAACATAGGCTTGCATGGCTATGGCTAAGGTGCAATTATATTGTTTTCCACTCAAAAATATAACATAATTTAAACACCATACTCCCTCTTAATTTCGGTCTATTTAAGATAAAATGGACTCCATTTTATCTTTGTCAATTTGTCACATGTCACATGTCATGTAAAATTGTTATGCATTTTTAACATATTAAAAATCAACGCATTAATAAAAATACGTCATATACAAAATCGACTTAGTAATTCATAATTACTTGAACCAAAATAATTTACCAATTATAAATCACAACATCTTGTATTTATAATAAATTATTCATTCAAATGCAATTGTTTCCTTAAACAATAATTTCATCTAAGTAATAAAACAATTCTATCACTTAGACCGTATCTTATTTAATCAAATTATAATGAGATACCTAAATATTACTTCCAAAATCGTCCGTCAATTTTAAATAATTTAATTAACCCGTATCGTTATACGATCAATTAAATATTCAATTAAGAGTGTTACTCTTTAGGTATGACCTAAGGGGATCAACTGATCACCACCGTCGCACGACAGTAATGTCAAACTCTAGTCAGCCAATCATTACCGATATGTGTGGACCAATTGACAGTAAAATATTACTTTCCAATTGTATTCTTTAAAATGACACTTAAACATGTGATCAATATGATTGACAGTTGTGGTCGCATTATTGTCGGAGGACACATATTCCAACACTCTCTTCTCTCACTCCCCCTCCTTATGTCATCCCTCTTCTAAGATGATCCTAAGTCCACCAATTCAACCACTCACCTTTTCCCAAACTCATCACATCCTCCTTATTACTCCCCCTTATCACTCCACTTGGTTCAACACAAGGCTACCATGGTCATCAAAGCCTCTCCTAATCTATCAATTGGCAACCTCAAACACCTCCATTTCAACAATTCTCCAACAACTCACAACTCAACAACCAAACTCAAACTCTCCAACCATGCATAAGACAAGTCAAAACAACTCAACTCCACACAACAAGTATGCCAAGCACTAGTAACAAAGTAAGCTTCCAAATCCCCCTCCTAGTCTTGGCATACTACTAACCTACCCTTCCGGCCTTCTAGAGCTCCACCACTTATGTTACCAACACTAAATGGAAATCGTCATGTATGTACATGATTTCAAGGCTTCAAAGAGGTCACAAGATGTTTTTCAATTTTTTCCTACTTCTCTCATTTTGCCTAAACCGCCCTTTCGGGTTTTCGGTTTTGCTCTTTTCCTCAGCTCTACTCTCGTGGCTCGCACTCTTTTCTTCATTTTCACCGGAGCGCCCTTTCGGGTTTTCACTCCGGCCTCGGCCACTTTCCCACTTTTGCCTAGGATGCCCTTTCAGATTTTCATCCTAGCCGGGGTTTTTTTTTTAATTTTAAAAATGATATACAATGCATGGAATTGAATATATTACAATATATACATGATACCAACTCATGCCCACCCCACCCTTAAATCTTCACTTTGTCCCCAAAGTGTGAGGTGAACACCCTAAACTCACTCAAGAGTGTGAGCTTGAGGCACCTCCATAGTCCGGAGGTCCTCCCCTTCTTCTTGATTCTCTTCTTCTTCTAAACCTAGCCATTTCGGCTCTTGTTTCCTCAACCTTAGTCTCACCATACCCTTGATATTGGGTGGGGAATTGTTGCATGAATTGAGCATTCATCACGGCCACCATATCAAAAGTTGCGTTTGAAGTATAACGCATCTCTTCCAAATCCTCTTGGTAGTGGTGGTAGCGGTTTTCGGTGATTCCCCACCGAGCATTCTCCGTAAGTTGTATTTGAGAAAGGGTAGACTCAAGGTTGGTGACACGGTTTGTGATGCTGGTTTGCCATGTTTGGAAGGCCGGGTAGTTGAATTGAGGGTCCGAAAAAGGATATTGTTGTTGTTGTTGTGGCATTTGGGGTGGAGTAAAATGGGGCTCATCAAACGGGGCATTAGGCATGGGTTCATCAAATGGTGCATCATTACGAGGCATGTCACCAAAAGTCAAAGCCCCCCCCCCCCCCACTTGCGGTTGCTCTCCTCCCTCATCCTCACCCGGCTCAACTACTTGGGCTCTATCAACCCAAAGGTACACAAAGGCATCGTCGGGAGGCATGTAGAAATCTTGTGCACTACCCCAGCCTAAGGGTGAGTTAGGGGGACGGGGTAGGAACATGTAATGCTTGGAGTTTTGCCCACCCATGCACCAAATGACCAAGGGGGTGATTTTGTCAACCACCTCAATCATGTGTGCGTGCTTCAAGTAATGGTAGTCTAGGAGACCACTACCATCAAGTTCATAAGCATTGGGTGGAAATGGTACACCCGTCTTTTGCACAATCAATTCGATCATGCCCCCAATAAAAATGGTCCCTTTTGGATTCTTTTGTAGTTCAAGGTAACCACTCACAAACAAGTCCACCCAATCCGATACTCCCCTCCCTTCTCGGGTCATCAACCATAGGCGTTGAATTTGTTGATATTGCATTTTTGTTGGTTCGGTCATGACCAAGAAGTTGGTGTTTATATGGCGGCTTAGGAGGCGCAAAACCGGGTTGGGAATGGTGGTGTTCTTTGAATTTCCATGACGCACATCTCCCGTGATATCATTCCAAAAGGCACTCATCAATTGTTTGTCAAGGTTTTCTTTGATGGGGGCTTTGGTGATATGTAGGGCCTCTCGTACCTCATCATATGTCAAGGTATGGGTAAGGCGGCATGCCCGAAATTTGATCCCCGGGGTCTTGTCCCTTCCCAATTTCACTTTTTCCAACGAAGAAAGAAACTCAAAGGTAACACCCCTTCGGGTGGGTGCGGCAATTTTAATGTAGGATTCAAGCCCGGCCTTTTCTAAGAGCATTCGGGTTATGGGAAGCATTCCCAACTCGGTAAAAAGGTTTTCATCAAGAAATTTTGTTTGTGCTACGGTTGACACCGAAGCAAAAGCTTTCCAATTTATGAGGGCCTTGTCTCGGAGGCCCTCCTTACCCGAGTATTCATTCTCATCATATGTCTAGGCTCCCTTTGGTCCTTTTGAGGAAGAAGCCTCGGTAGCTTTACCCTTGCCCATTGTAGAACAATTACTTTTCAGAAAAACACAATTTTTTTGGAAATGATTTGGGTGAGGCAAAAGAACAAACACCTAATATGCACTACAAAAAATGATGTGCTAATTAGTTATTTGTTGGAATAAAAACACCTCACAATTTAAAAGATTGTTTAAGGACAAATTTCAACACAATTAAACAACTAAATTTCGATTTTGAAGCACTCAAATTCGAAATTTAGGTAACTATGAATGACAAGGAGAAGAATAAGGTGTTATACCTCCCTTTGATCCTTGTTTGTGTTGTTGGTTGATGAATGCTAACCAAAAATGCTTAAATTCGTCCCTTCAATCCAATTTGCAACCCAAAAATCTTGAATTCTTCAATTCCTCGAAACCCTAGGTCGAAATAGTTGATGGTGTTGTGATTTTTCTGCAATTACCTTGCCCAAATTGATGTTGGGTAATGAAAGTTGATAAAACTTGAAGGTTAATTGCTTGAATTTGATGATTTGAGAAGGGTTTGATGAGTGATTTTGAGGGAGATTAGGGTTAGGGTGAAGAGAGAGGGTGAATGCTAAAGTAATTGGGGAAGAACAATGCTAGGTGTCGTTCAAAATTGAGCTGAAATGGCACTTATACGGTTTCTCGCACGGTGCGAGTTTTACACTCAGAAATGTCGCACCGTGCGACTTTGCTGCTGGAAGTGACTTTTTTGTTGCTTAATTCTCCACTCTAGCCAATTCTTTTACCCATCATTCTTCCTTCTTTTCTTCACATATGCCCTTGAGTTGGTATACTATCACTAAAACACACATTAAACCATCCTAACATGCTAAAAACATTAACGAAAATGTAAATGATTTAATTATAATGCAAGAATTAAAGGATGCGATTAATTTAAACATGCAAAATGCAATAAAAACAATGCAATGCGGAATTTAAATATGCAAGGGAAAGAAATATTTACAAACTTTTGCCGTTTATTTAACGTCGATGGCTCGACAAAGTTGCATCTTCATTAATTTGAGTAAACTGGATCAACAAGGTGGAGTGTTTCCACTTCACCCACTTCAATTCCTTCATGATAATGCTTAAGCCTTTGACCATTCACTTTCAACACCTTCCCAGATTTCAATCATTTGATTTCAATTGCTCCATATGGGAAGACACGAACCACTTCATATGGTCCCATCCACCTAGACCTCAATTTCCCGGAGAAAAGTCTAAGCCGATTTTGAAAGAGTAAGACTTTCTCTCCCACTTGAAACACTCTTCTTGAAATCATATTATCGTGCCATGCTCTTGTTCTTGCCTTGTAAATGGAAGCATTCTCATAAGCATCATTCCGAATTTCTTCCAATTCTTGAAGTTGAAGTTTCCTATGAAGGCCCGCTTCATTCATTTGCAAGTTGAACGACTTGACCGCCCAATAAGCTCGATGCTCAACCTCTACGGGTAGATGACACGGTTTCCCAAAGAGTAAGCGGTAAGGTGACATCCCGATTGGAGTTTTGTAAGCCGTGCGAAAGGCCCACAAGGCATCATCCAACCTCAAGCTCCAATCCTTGCGGTCGGGATTCACCGTCTTCTCAAGGATAGCCTTAATCTCCCTATTAGAAACCTCGGCTTGACCGTTGGTTTGAGGGAGATAGGCGGTTGAGACTTTATGAAGTACCCCATACTTTTTTAGAAGAGCTCCAATGGCTTTGTTGCAAAAGTGAGTGCCACGGTCGCTTATCAAGGCTTTTGGAAAGCCAAACCGATAAAAGATGTTGGTTTTGATAAATTCTCCAACTACCTTTGCATCATCGGTCTTGGTGGCTTTAGCCTCCACCCACTTGGACACATAGTCCACCGCC
The DNA here is from genome assembly GCF_048544455.1 of Silene latifolia. Taxonomy (NCBI): domain Eukaryota; kingdom Viridiplantae; phylum Streptophyta; class Magnoliopsida; order Caryophyllales; family Caryophyllaceae; genus Silene; species Silene latifolia. The sequence goes on along the minus strand of NC_133535.1, from coordinate 16,822,421 downwards.
AAAAGTATATAAACATTGCCACAAGATGCGGGAAATGGTCCCATGAAGTCATTACCCCACACATCAAATATTTCACAATAGATCATGGGTGTTTGTGGCATTTGTCCTCTTTTTGAAATGTTGCCAACTCTTTGGCATCTATCACATGTCTTCACTATGGCATGAGCATCTCGGAATAATGTGGGCCAAAAGAAACCGCTTTCCAAGACCTTTCTAGCCGTCTTCTTGGCTCCAAAATGCCCACCGCAAGCATACTCGTGACAAAATTTAAGAATTGGAAGGATTTCGGTATCCGGGACACATCTCCTAATAACTTGATCGGCACAAAATTTCCAAAGATATAGGTCATCCCACACATAGTATGTAGCATCACTCTTGATCTTATCTCGTTGGGAGTGAGAAAGACCCTTTGGAAACTCTTGTAAGACCAAAAAGTTGACTATATGGGCATACCATGGTTCAATGGAGGACAATGCTAGGAGTGTGTCATCCGGAAAGGAAGCATGTATTGGTGATTCCAAGACTTCTTGAGGCTTCTCTTGCACAATTCTACTTAGGTGATCCGCCACCGTGTTAGTTGTTGATGTGACCATAATTAGAGCACATTTAGTCCCCGAATTAGCCTTGTTCCCATGCTTTTTAGTGCATATTTCGGTCATTTATTATCTTTAGTTCTTTGTTTTGCATATTCTTTGAGGTTTTGTGTCCTTGGTAGGAAAGGAGTGCAAACCTTGCATTTTCATGGCAAAATGAGACTAAATTGATTGAATTCAATGACCAAGCATCAAGGAGAGACAAGATTAGAAGGCCTTTGTACATACTATAGTAGATGGGCAATGATGAGAAAAGATCCTTGCATCCCTAAGGATTTTATGAAGAAAAGGGAAGAAAAGAAGAAGAAATGAGACTGCACAGCAATCCGTGCGTCTTCCCCAGAAAACGCCCGTCTCCCTCACCACAATCCGTGCGTCTTCTCCCCAAGACGCCCGGGCAGCAACTCCAGAAGACGCCCGTCTTCACTCCAAGACGCCCGGGCAAAGACCACAGAATCCGCCCGTCCCGTGCTAAAGACGCACGGATTCCCAGGCAGACAATTTCGCTTCTTCAAGCTTCAAGAAAGATGCCCATCCTTCCAAAAATACCGGCGTTTCCTTAAGTAGGGACTTAATCGCCATTTAAGCCCTTAGTTAACCCTAATTCCTGTTGGAATATGTGTCTTCCGACAATAATGCGATCACGACTGTTGATCATGATGATCACATGTTTAAATCTCATTATAAAGAATACAATTGGGAAGTAATATTGTTACTGTCAACTGGTCAACATATATCGGTAATGATTGGTCGACTAGAGTTTGACATTCGTCGTGCGACGGTGGTGATCGATTGACCCCCTAGGTCATACCTATAGGGCAACGCTCTTAATTGATTATTTAATTAATCGTATAACGTTACGAGTTAATTAAATTATTTGAAAATTGACGGACGATTTTGGAAGTAAAATTTACGTATCATATTAAAATGTGATTAAATGAGATACGGTCTGAGTAATCGAATTGTATCATTACTCGGATGAAATTATTGTTTAAAGAAACAATTCAAATTGAATGAATTTTTATAAATACAATCAGTTGTGATTTATAAATGGAAAAATATTTTGGTACAAGTAATTATGAAATTACTAAGTCAATTTTGTATGTGACGTATTTTAATAATACGTTGATTTTTAATATGTTAAAAATACACAACAAATTTATGCTACATGTGACATGTTACATATTGACAAATTGACAAAAATAATATGGATCCCATATTATCAAGTGTACCGAAATTAAGGGGTGGTTTAAGCTAATATTGTGTTTGATTAAGATAATGGAAAACACAATGATTACCTACATTCCTAGCCATGCAACCCTAATGCTCATTGTAAAGAACAATTCAAGCATGCATTGGCTCCCCTTAATCCCTCCTCCCACCCGGTTTTCCACTAAGAAAGGCAAAGGTTTTTGCCTTATATTTTTCAAATACACTACATTCATTTAGTTAGTGTATTATTCATTCAACCACTCATCTAAAATAAGAGTTTTTAGAGAGATAATAAGCTCCCATTCTTCCTTCTTCAAAACCGAAAATAATTAAGTGTTTATAATATTTTGGGTCAATTTTCTACTAAATTAATATTGTACTAGTTCATATAATATTAATTTTATTAAGAGTAAAGCCTTGGGTATTAAGCTTAGGGAGAGATCCTATACTTGGATCTTTGTTCTTCCATTAAAGGAAAGCTCAAGAACAAAAGAAAAGGAGATTTCTTTTGTGCCCATAAAACCGAAACATCCAATGTAAGAACATGATTTCTCCTCTATTTTGCTCATTTGTTTGCATGCATAAAATCCATATTTAATTTTATGACAAATTAAATCAAATTAAATCATAACATATATGAATATGTAAGTATTTAGATCTACTTTTCCTTCAATCGGTATCAAGAGCCACGGTTGTTTGCATGCAAATCGGTTAAAAGTTTTTCCGAGTTATAAAGATTAACATATAAAACTTGTAAAATTTGTGTTATTATGATATATCATGAAATTAATTCATGCATGTTAATATTTCAGGTCCTAAAATGTTTTAGGATATTTTGGTTAATTTTACGGATTTTTATTGTTCATATTATACAATAATGGCATTTAAATATGATTTTATGAGTAAAAATGTCATTTTCGGTCTAAAATTAGCTATACTTCGAATTTTCCAGTGATTTTTGGATATGTTGTCACATATATTATTTTGAGATAACCTGTAAATTTTCATAATTTTTGGACTTGTTATGCTCAAAAAATGGATTTTTCATTATTAAATTCGGATTTAGGTGAAAAATAGGTTAATATGAGTTAAATTTCTAATCTGGTCATAGAAATTTAATATGTTGTCACATGAAATTTTACAAGATGTGTGTAAAATAATTGGCTATAAAGAAGTCTTTTTGCATGATTTATGGATTTTTGAAGAAAAATAGCATAAATAGTGACATTATTAGTGAAAAATTAATAAAACATAATCTATGACTTAGGAAAAACGTCTAATGTTGCATTTTATTATCTTTTTCAGATCTAAAATTGAAAAGTTAATGAATATAATTTTTCCATGTTTTTATGATTATTTTAGTTAAAACCGATAAACCGCAACATTGTTTTTCCGGAAAAATTTCGAAATTTTTAACCTAATATTTTGAACATTATGAGTGTCATGGTATTTTTCCAGAATGTTCATGAGTTTAAATTTCAAATTTTGAATTTATTTGAAATTTTGTGATTTATTTGAAGTTTATAGCTTATTTTTGTAATTTTTAGTCCATTAATGAACAATTTTATAAATATGAGTTAATTATGGTCAAATTATTAGTGAAGACTAAATTTTGAGTCCTAAGAGGTTAGGGTAATTAACTTATGTATAAATATGAATTTATGTAATTTTTGTGATTATAAAATGTTGAAATCACGCAAATCCGTAAAAACCGAGTAATATACGATATTGGCTAATTAAAGGCGATTTAGCATAAAATTGGGCATGTTCATACATATTATAATGCTGCATTTTCTTTATGATTGTCATAATTTTTAATTTATGTAATTTTGAATTATGTAATTTTACTTAGTATGGCCTTAGATTTAATTGGTATTTCCCGAAATGTATGGGAATATCGATTCGGTTGTAATTTTATTGTGATCTCGTATCACCGTTTTGTAATTTAATAAATTTATTTTATTTTAGTTACAAATGTATAATAGGAAATTATGTAATTTATTATGTAATTTTATTCATTCTGGAGTTCCCAAAGACGGATTTCTTCAAGAATGGCGATACATAAAGACGGTGTTACCTCGAGATGCGTGCCACAACCGAAGTTCAAGGGACCAATGGAGTTGGTTTCCGAATATGTAATAGTTAAATAGTTTTTCTATTTTAGGAAGGGCCATACTAGGATTTATTTATTTATTTTTATGCTTGCATTTTATTTTATGTCACATGCATCGCTAAATCGCCATAACTAAAACATGCATCATCATCTTCTTTATCGAGTTTATCGACCGTGTCAATTAGAATTATCGTAGTTCACCGCTTTAGTTCACTTAAAACGTGATAGATAATAAATTGACATGACCTCTCGCTAAAACAATTAATTGAGACATAGCCTTACCAAATAGTAGAAACCATGAAAACCTATTTCGCGAGGGAGTGCACTCGGCTACCCCGGGGTACAAACCTTGTTACGTAGGGGAAGTGGGTGATAAATGTCTAATCCACCGAATTCATGTTGATAAAGGTTTCATCGGCTACCCCGTGCCTAAGTTGATGTGGGTTTGGATAATGGATACATTTATTCGAAATTTGGATTGAACTCAACAAAAGTAATTGATAAGGGTTTCATCGGCTACCCCGTGCCCTTGTTGATGTGTTTTGGGCTATAGATAAACATTAGAGTAAGTTTATCGACCAAGAGTTCTAAAAGTAGAATCGATTAAAAAGTTAATCCACCGAGTTATATTGATAAAGGTTTCATCGGCTACCCTGTGCCTAAGTCGATATGAATTTGGGTCTTGGAATCATTTATCTAGTTGGGTAGAGGTCACTAGAAAAATGCATAAAACTTGTTTAAATTAAATTTTTACGAGTATTATTATTATTAAAACAACATTTGTTTTACTCCTATTTTGTTTTGTAGACCGCTTCTATTTCTCATAACAAATGGCAAATCCAAACACCAACGCCACGCCTCTCACTAATACTTCATGGCTCCGATCCTTTAGGGATCGATGTAAACTTGAAAAGAATGGGTCAAATTTCTCCGATTGGGATGCCCAACTCAAATTAGCCGCCCAAGGTGACGACAAGCTTCGTTACCTTACCGAGGCCTCTCCACCCGAACCTAACACTAGGTCGACCACCGCCACTAGGGAAGCATATGAGGCTTACCATAAGAAGTCCGCCGCAATGAAAAATGTCTTGATATTTGCGATGGAGGCGGACCTCCAAAGGAGAGCCTTTAAAATGGGCAATGCTAATGAGATTTACTCCAAACTTGTGACCATGTTTTAACAAACTCCGCGGATCGTCCAATATGAGGCGGCCGCGGCATTCTTTGATCTCGACTTCAAAGAGGGCCAAAAGGTTAGCCCTCATGTGCTCAAACTCATGGAGCTTGTCGAGACCTTGAAAATTCAAAAGGTTGAAATCCCCAAAGAACTCATTGTAGATAGGATTCTACACTCCTTGTCCAAAGTGAAAGCGTATGTTCAATTCCGGGTGAATTTTAACATGCAAGACAAGGATGTGTCTCTTGAGGAGTTGCACAAGTTACTTGTGCAAGCCGAAAGGGACATGGGGTTAAATGTGAACCCTCCCAAGGATGTGCTTAACATAAGCACTAAGAGTAAGGGGAAGTTCAAGAAGAATGGGAGAAAGGGCAAGAAGCAAGCTCCCACATTCACCAAAGCTAAGACTTGTGAAGCTAGCACCTCAAAGATCAAGAAGGGTCCTCTTGATAAATGCCATTATTGTAATGGTATGGGACATTGGAAAAGAAATTGTTCCAAATACCTTGGTGATATTAAGGCTGGAAAGATCACTCCAAAGAGGTAAATGACTATCCTTCTTTTATGTTTCTAATTCAACTATGGTATTATGATGCAAAGTTGTGATAATGTATCTCCCTTTTTATTGTAAATAGGGCCTCCACTAAGCAAAGACAAGGGAAAGGAAAAGCAAGCATGAGAAACCATCAAGAAGCTAGGGATAGCTTTCATGGAGCTTTGCTTTTCATTGTCTTATTTTAAATTATGTTTTGAATTTTAGAACCTTGAGTTTCCGTGTTCGACATGGAAAGGTATTTTGGATAATGGTTTGTATTTTGGATAATAGTGACTTGGTTTGCAACCCAAGTCACCCGTTTTATCATTTATCCTTTTATGTTCTAAAATTCATCTTTAAATGCTTGCTCTTAGAAACATAAGATCATTCGCTTAAAGTGATCTAATAGACAAATATAATGACGGGTTTCATTATATGTCCACATGCTTAAGGCTTGTGTATGATCATTTATAAAGCAATTTTGAGTCTATGAACTCTCTTAAAGGAATGTCAATCACCAAGTACACATATGAAATCTAATACTATTAGTCAAACTATGAGGTAGTTCTCCTTATACTTCAACATCATTATTTGTGTCTCATATGCTATCTTTGAATCTATAGTGTATTTATTCTAAAGATAGAGTGGGAGAAAAATGAGGACACAACACACAAGGCAAGATAAAATTGTGTACTTGTGTAAATAAAGATCTACGCAAGAGAGAATGATTTGAATAAAGGTATATCTATTCACAATTGTATACCGAATAGATGAGATCTATGGTCTCAAGTAAGTTCTATATGACTAAAGAGACCATGTGAAGTAATCGAAAGAACATATTCTTGAGATAACTATGTGAGGACACCAAAAGAAAGTTTTGGAAGAAAAAATGACTAATGTAAAGTCTTACCAAGTTTTTGACTAAGTTCTATATGATAAATTTTGACCAATAGTTTCAACCTTGAGATTTACTTAAGAGCCTAAATGAATCAAAGTTACATACTAGTTATGATCGAGTTGCAAAATTTGATATACCGATATCTTCAATGGCCAAAGTTTTAACCTCGCAAATGTCATTGCTTAACCTCATTATCAAATGGTTAAACCTCCTTCCAAAAGGGTTTTTGCGAAGGACGTATTCTAGATATTGTTTATATTCGAATAATGACATTGCTACACATCATTATGACATGAGTGTATTGAAGATCTAAAATCTCTTTCCGTAAGGTTGAGATGAGACCACTTCAAAATAGGTATTTTGAAAGGATATGATGGGAACATATATGGTTTTATCCTAATAACTTGGCAATGCAATTTATATTTCAATTCTTGACAAATTTCGATTGAGAAGTCAATTTCAAAATGTGTGAAATTGAGTGGGAGTTAAGAAATTCTCATGTGGAGACATGGAATTTAGTGGGAGCTATCATCCTTTGAATGTTTACAACTCATCACTCATTAAAAAATGACGAGCTAATACCTTCTTTCATAAAGAAGCATTTGAGTTTTCAATTCTGGATGAAAATGGACTATGATGAATCCAATTACATCAAGGGATGTTGGATTAGTATTAAGAGATACACATCGTATCAACATTCACATAGGTTATTCATGTAAATGAAAATGGAATTGCCATTAGCAGTCATGGTCGTTCATTGAACCTATGAACGGTTGATCTCATGATTATTAGTAACTAATGTTTCCGCCATTAGAATAATCATGTACATGTCCAATTATGAATCATATGCATAAGAGCATGATGATGGATGGTAAGCCATAATAGAAACGTCATGAATTCTCGAATAGAATCCGATGAGCGATTTCGGTGTTTGTCAGAATGCTCTTATATGTGTCAAGAGGTTGCGCATATTAATGAAAATCCGAGCACATGTAAGGATTTATGAGAATCCTTAACCTTTCAAGCTAGAAAGAGAAATAAGAAGTTTTGGAAAGATACTTAGTTGAATAAGAAGTTACTCAAAACTAATCCTTCCTAACTATGCTAGGACTTGTGAGAAGTGCTAGGCTAATCATCTTGTCAAATTGTTGCAAGACTCTACAAAACATGTACCTAGTGCATTGTGTGTGGATGGAGTACTTGATCGGTACAAGTTATATCATTCACCACAAATTCGTTCGTTATGTGATAATCGATAAGAAAGTTCTTTCAAGTTAAAGAACCAAAACCAAGGTCGGGAACCTTGATGTGTACTTGGTAAGATTCATGCTATGAGAGAGAACATGAATGTAAAGGAAATTGCAAGTTTAAGAAGTTTGAACATATGGACACATGGCATGTTAAACTTCTATTGCAATCAATGAGTGTTTACACTTACGACATACATCACAAGGTTGTAATATGATATTGACTACCCGAGTGTGATGTCGACATTTGTCGTTTGAGTTATTATTAACTCACCTTGTACATTGTTATATCCAAACGGGTTGTAGAGACAATTGAACCCCGTTAAAGTGAACATGGATTAACATTGTATTTGCCCATAGTTACTTGTATGAGGTGACGTCTCGAAGTGACTAGAGTGTGATGCGATTGATGGCAAGTTCAAGTGCCATAGAGTCATGTGAGATGACTAGTCGATCACATAGGCAAACTGTTAGGAACATTTTGTCGGGCCTAATGACCGCTTATAGAGTTCTGGAAATTTATATAACCTGGTCGTGGCGAGAGCTACTATAGTATTCAAATGAGTCGATTCTTTTGACTAAAGACTATTCGCCTAAGATGGCACAGTTTCAGATTAACTTTGATTTGTGTTACTACGACCTTCGTAAATGGGGTCAAATGGGCATATTTTGGGTTATGATGGTTGTGGCTAGTCGAAGGGAATGAGTGTGATAGGAATTGTCCACCCCTAGTCAGGGTTATAACAATATCTCAGGGCCACTCGAGGAGTAATGAACTGGAAATGCGTGGCCACGCTCGGAAAGTATCTATGATAGATAAGTCCGGTCAATCAGTTATTCTCCAGATCGAGGAAACCACTCTCGATATGATCACTTGCAAGTACGACCTGAAAGACACCTTGCATTGAGTGGGAGATAGTAATAGGACAAGAGAATTGGTGACGCACACTTGTCGAGGACAAGTGGGAGATTGTTGGAATATGTGTCCTCCGACAATAATGCGATCACGACTGTTGATCATGATGATCACATGTTTAAATCTCATTATAAAGAATACAATTGGGAAGTAATATTGTTATGTCAATCGGTCAACATATATCGGTAATGATTGGTCGACTAGAGTTTGACATTACTGTCGTGCGACGGTGGTGATCGATTGACCCCTAGGTCATACCTATAGGGCAACGCTCTTAATTGATTATTTAATTAATCGTATAACGTTACGAGTTAATTAAATTATTTGAAAATTGACGGACGATTTTGGAAGTAAAATTTACGTATCATATTAAAATGTGATTAAATGAGATACGGTCTGAGTAATCGAATTGTATCATTACTCGGATGAAATTATTGTTTAAAGAAACAATTCAAATTGAATGAATTTTTATAAATACAATCAGTTGTGATTTATAAATGGAAAAATATTTTGGTACAAGTAATTATGAAATTACTAAGTCAATTTTGTATGTGACGTATTTTAATAATACGTTGATTGTTAATATGTTAAAAATACACAACAAATTTATGCTACATGTGACATGTTACATATTGACAAATTGACAAAAATAATATGGATCCCATATTATCAAGTGTACCGAAATTAAGGGGTGGTTTAAGCTAATATTGTGTTTGATTAAGATAATGGAAAACACAATGATTACCTACATTCCTAGCCATGCAACCCTAATGCTCATTGTAAAGAACAATTCAAGCATGCATTGGCTCCCCTTAATCCCTCCTCCCACCCGGTTTTCCACTAAGAAAGGCAAAGGTTTTTGCCTTATATTTTTCAAATACACTACATTCATTTAGTTATTGTATTATTCATTCAACCACTCATCTAAAATAAGAGTTTTTAGAGAGATAATAAGCTCCCATTCTTTCTTCTTCAAATCCGAAAATAATTAAGTGTTTATAATATTTTGGGTCAATTTTCTACTAAATTAATATTGTACTAGTTCATATAATATTAATTTTATTAAGAGTAAAGCCTTGGGTATTAAGCTTAGGGAGAGATCCTATACTTGGATCTTGGTTCTTCCATTAAAGGAAAGCTTAAGAACAAAAGAAAAGGAGATTTCTTTTGTGCACATAAAACCGAAACATCCAATGTAAGAACATGATTTCTCCTCTATTTTGCTCATTTGTTTGCATGCATAAAATCCATATTTAATTTTATGACAAATTAAATCAAATTAAATCATAACATATATGAATATGTAAGTATTTAGATCTACTTTTCTTTCAATTCCTACACCTAATCCCCACTATAAATACCCCATTAGTCTAATTAGAAGAGCATGTTCTTCTTAGCAATATTTAGTGTAGTTAATATCAATCAAATCTCTCTTTAATATTGTAATCAACAATTAATCAAGTTTTAATACAAGTTTTATTTCCTTAATCTCTCTCTTGTTCATCCTTTATTTTTGGGTAATTGAAGATTATTTGGGTTATTATTGGGAGATTGACAACCTTCCAATCAAGCATCAAGTACTTCTTTTATTCTTTGCTTTATTATTGGAATCATTAGTAGGTATAATTCTCTTAATCCCTTTTTAATTATTGCTAATTACTTTCATTTATTCATGATGTTTCACTTTGTTGGTATGATTGACAACCTTGCAAGCATGTTCAACATGATAATGAGTGAGTAGTTCCTTAGCTAGGGTTAATGGGTAATTAGGGGAAACCAACATGGGGAATGATTCATGCTTAAATTAATATGCTTTCATGGTTTATTTGCTTGCTTGCTTTGATCTCAACTCATGCACATGTTATATTTGATGAAATGCGAGCCTATGAATCCTTGCATTTTTTACCCATCGCCTATCTTTTCAATGAGACTTGTAAGACATAAACCAACTCGAGTCTCATTAGACCATGCATGTTGTTGAGTAGGGAAGACTAAGTCGACTTGTAAGTGTTGTACAATCTAATCGATTCGGCTTCGGGACCCAAACTTTCCTAGGATTGTAAGATATAAACCAACTCAATCCATCACAACAATAATTGCTTGCTTATAATTTGAGAACATGTTTGTATGATCAATTCCCATGAATCCCCTATGACCCCATGACACCCTAGTGCTTTTTATCAATTGTTTACATCCCTTTTAATTCATCTTGCTTGTTTACTTTCATTGCTATTTAGTTTAGTGATCTTCTATTCAAACCCCAATTGTGACACCCCTAAGACACCACTAGTTGCAATAGAAATCTCATCTCAATTCCCGTCCCTTGGGATCCGACCTTTACTTGCCTCTTTACTAATTGTAGAGTTGTTTGTGAAGTTATAAATTGTGTTTTGGTCTAGGTGCTCCTAACGACAAGTTACCGAAAAGATTGTCCCGACCAAAAATGGCGCCGTTGCCGGGGACGGTGTTAACTTGATTTAGATTTTCTTACATTGTTATTAGTTGTGTCTTTCTTTGCCTTGGGGAAGTAAAACTCCTCAAGGTTTGTTCTAATTGTTTTCAAGTTGTTTGATATTTTGCAAGATGGACCTTATAGATTGTTTTGTAGAGGACCACTTAAGTATACCTTTCTTCAAAGATCCCATGCAAGCATTGGAAGCTTTGGAAGCAAGTGAGGCTAAAAATATGTATTGGGAATTGGAGGTAGATCTTTTTGAGGCCGCTCTAGCTAACAAAGAACTTACTCATGCACAATCCTAGTTGGGGCATAACATCCTTGTGGAAGCATGTCAAGTGTCAACCTATAGAGGATGAGCAATCCATCCTAGAAGACATCTTACAAGCTCAAGAGCAAGGGGAATGCATCATGGAACTCGAATGTGATGAGATTGATGAGAATGAAGAACAAGTTGAATATGCTATGAGAATGGAATGTCTAATGGAAATGAAGCAAATTCTCAATGAAACCCCAAAGGAGGAAAGTGAGGTACAAACTCCTATCTTAAAACCCCTTCCCCCAAATTTGAAATATGCTTACCTTGATAAATCAAAGACCAAGCCCGTGATTGTTAATGATAGACTTGATGAGAACCAATTGGGAAAATTGCTTGATGTGTTGAAAAAACATGAGAAGGCTATAGGTTATAGTCTAGATGACCTTAAGGGGATAAGTCCCAACTTTTGCATGCATAGAATTCATCTAGAGGAAGACCATGGACCTACCATTCAACCTCAAAGAAGATTAAACCCCCACATGCAAGAAGTTCTCAAAGGAGAGGTTATGAAATTACTTGATGCGGGAATCATATATCCCATATCGGACTCTTTGTGGGTTAGCCCCGTTCAAGTGGTACCTAAGAAAGGAGGTACCACGGTAGTGACAAATGAAAAGAATGAGCTAATACCCACAAGGATGATCACCGGTTGGCGTATGTGTATTGACTACCGAAAATTGAATTCCGCAACAAGAAAGGATCATTTTCCCCTACCATTCATTGACCAAATGCTTGAGAGATTAGCCTCCAACAAATTCTTTTGTTACCTTGACGGGTATTCGGGATTCTTCCAAATCCCTATACACCCGGATGACCAACATAAGACCATCTTCACATGCCCTTATGGTACTTTTGCATATAGGAGGATGCCTTTTGGTTTATGTAATGCCCCCGCCACTTTCCAAAGATGCATGATGAGTGTCTTCTCCGACTACCTAGAGACCATAATGGAAGTTTTTATGGATGATTTTAGTGTTTATGGAAAGGACTTTGACTCATGTTTGCATAATCTTTCTCTTGTGTTGCAAAAATGTGAAGATGTTAGTCTTGTTTTAAATTGGGAAAAGTGTCACTTCATGGTCAATGAAGGAATTGTTTTGGGTCATTTAATCTCGGAAAAGGGCATCGAGGTCGATAAAGCTAAAGTTGAGATGATAGAGAAACTCCCACCTCCCGTGAATGTTAGAGGGGTGAGAAGTTTTCTCAGTCACGCGGGTTTCTATCGCCGTTTCATAAAAGATTTTTCGAAAATAGCGAAACCCCTCACTCAACTCTTGCTTAAAGATGCCCAATTCCATTTCACTCATGAGTGTGTTGAAGCCTTTAATAGAATCAAGGAAGCACTAATCTCGGCACCGATCATTCAACCTCCAAATTGGGAACTACCGTTCGAGATTATGTGTGATGCTAGTAACTACGCCGTTGGAGCGGTTCTTGGCCAACGGGTAGGAAGAGCTCTTCATGCCATCTACTATATAAGCAAGACTCTTTATCCCTCCCAAGTGAATTATGATACCACCGAGAAAGAGCTTCTTGCCATTGTCTATGCTTTAGACAAATTCCGTTCCTACTTACTTGGATCCAAGGTGATTGTCTTTTCGGATCACCGTGCTCTCCGACATCTCTTGATAAAGAAGGAGGCAAAACCAAGGTTGTTGAGATGGATCTTGCTTCTTCAAGAATTTGACTTAGAAATAAGAGACAAGAAAGGAGCCGAAAATGTAGTGGCAGATCACTTTTCAAGGATCCGGTTTCATGATGAACAAGGAGAAACCCCGATCAATGACTCATTTCCCGACGATATTTTGATGGCCATTCAAACACACCTTGAAAGGCATATCACCCCATGGTTTGCCGATTATGCCAACTATATTGTTGGATGGGTACTCCGTCCAAATTTGAACCACAACCAAAGAAAGAGGTTCCTATTCGAAGGAAAGAGGTACTTTTGGGATGACCCAAACCTCTACAAAGAGTGTAGTGATGGGCTCTACCGGAGATGCATCCCTGAATGGGAAGTCCAAGGAATCTTGGAAGGATGTCACTCATCACCCTATGGTGGGCACCACGGAGGAAGGAGGACCATTGCAAAAATTCTTCAATCAGGCTTCTATCTGCCTACAATGTTTCAAGACACAAGGGAATTCATCATTCATTGCGATGCTTGTCAAAGAACGGGGAATATCTCTTGGAGGAACGAAATGCCACAAAGGGGCATTCTAGAGGTGGATATCTTCGATGTTTGGGGGATCGACTACCAAGGCCCCTTTGTGACATCCAATGGGAATAAGTACATCCTTGTGGCCGTAGACTATGTCTCAAAGTGGGTGGAGGCAATTGCCACTCCAAATGATGATGCAAAAACGGTCACCAAGCTCTTCAAGAAAATAATCTTCCCAATATTTGGAGTTCCTAGAGCAATCATAAGTGATGGAGGAACGCATTTTCATGAAAAGAAACTCGCATCCCTTTTGATCAAATATGGTGTTCAACATAGAACCGGCTTGGGATATCATCCTCAAACAAGCGGTCAAGTTGAAGTTTCAAATAGAGAGATCAAACAAATCCTTGAGAAAGTTGTGAACAAGACCCGAAAAGATTGGAGCACAAAGCTTGATGATGCTATTTGGGCTTATAGGACGGCCTATAAGACTCCCATAGGAGCCGCTCCTTACAAGCTTGTCTATGGAAAAGCATGTCATTTGCCAATCGAATTGGAGTACAAAGCTTTTTGGGCAATCCGAGCACTTAACCTTCATCTCAAATTGAGTGGTCAAAAGAGGATGGTTCAAATTCAAGAGTTGGAAGAATTCCGACTACAATCCTATGAGAACGCCAAGATTTACAAAGAAAAGACGAAATTACTCCATGACAAGAGGATTCGACAAAAAGCCTTGCACAAGGGGGACAAAGTCCTTCTATTCAATTCCCGCTACCGACTTTTTCCGGGAAAGTTGAACTCTAGATGGATGGGTACCTACGTGATCACCGAAGTTGGAAGATATGGGGATTTTGAAATCAAGGCGGAAGATGGAACCAGATTCAAAGTCAACGGTCAAAGGTTGAAGCCATACTATGAGGGAGCGTTTATTGGAGAGGTCGAGGCCACCTACCTCGCACCTCCTCATCCTTGAAAGAACCATCAAAAGGGAGAGTTTGGTGGAGTCCTCCCTAAACCACCACTTGTAAATATACTAACCCTCTAACTTGTATTTATAATTTTATTGCATTTCTTTATAAACATAAACTCTTTTCATGAGAGTAGGTGAGGGAGGGTCACTAACAAATTTTGAATGAAGGAAGGAACCAATCTTCAAGTGTGGGGAAGCATTTATGAGAGGAAAGCAAATCAAAGGAAAGATTCGCAGCTAGAATCCGGGCGTCTTCCCTAGAATCCGCCCGTCCCGCTGAAATCCGAGCGTTTTGGGAGGAAACCGGCCGTCCTTTTTAGCTGTGAAATTGAAAGTTTTGGGACTGTCAAAGAATCCGAGCGTCTCAGTAGGGAAAACGCTCGTCCTGAGGAATCCGTCCGTGTTTGAGAAAAGACGCCCATCTCGTCTTCAGAGAATCCGAGCGTCTTGGCGTCGGGACGCCCGTGTTTTTGGCGTCATATTTATGGAAAGTTAACTGTGACAAAATCCGGGCGTCTTCACTAGAATCCGCCCGTCCCAAGAAGCTGGAATCCGAGCGTCTTCTGCTCGAATCCGCCCGTCTTCCTGCGCTAATTCAGCCCGACGTTTCTTAATTTTATTACACCCCACCATACAATTTGTGACACATCACCCTTCCTTCCACTTGTATTATAAAAACCCACCACCTTATAACTCCAAAGCACACCCCAATCACTCTTTTACCCTACAAAATCAAAAAGCCCCAAATTTCTGGGGTTTTAAAGGCAACATTCAATCCACAAGGAGCATCTTTATTCTTTAACAAATCAAAAATTCCAGCTCAATAATCAAGGAATGGCACCAAGGAGATCTTCTTTTAGGGATAGGAGGAGACCAAGGATGAGGGGAAATTCTTCTACCTCCCATGTCAACACATTAAGAAGGGAGCATGAAGAAATCGTGGATCTTACAAGGCTTGATGACTTCTCAAATGTCGAATTTGTCAATGATGTGCAAAGACTAGTCTTCCACCGGCTTCTTCGTAAGAACATTCTTCCTACTAAGTTTTTATGTCATGATACTTTGAGGAAACTTGGGATTTATCACCAAGTAGAAGCTCTCTTTGAAGTATTTGGTCTCTCTACCCTTTTCCACATGTATGAGCAAACTTACCGATCCCTTGTGCTTGAGTTTTTGAGCTTTTTGAAGATTACAACCTTGAATAAAACTATATGCATAGAGTTTAGGTTGGAGAATGTTTAAGAATGATGACCCTTGTGGAATTCGCAAATGTGCTTGGTCTCGATGTCTCGCCTACCCGGCCATCGAAACCAAAGAAATATAGTGTTGAACCTTTGTGGAGGGCCATGACCGGCCGAGATTTCATACACACCAAGGAATGTCTCGCTTTTCATATCCAAAATCCTATCTTGAGACTTACTTATCGGTTCCTCTCCGGCACTCTACTTGCTTGCCGAGATCCGGCCATTGTGAATCAACTTGACCTTGTGTTTATGGAATCTTACCTCAATATTCAAGGAAGAAGTGTGTACCACTTCAATGCGCCTCTTGTGCTACTCGAAAAATGGGCAGAGTTTAGGAATGGTGATGATGATGGGATGAAACACATTGTAAATGGAGGGCTCATTACTAGGCTTGCAAAGCATTTTAATCCGAGATTCAATGAGAATAATGAGTATGCTTCTCTTTCGGGAAACACGAGGATAAATTAAGATCTTCTTCTTATTCATCATCATTGGATAACCCTTGAGGGGGTTGATAAGCGGATCAAGTGGATAACGAAAGGAAGTGATCCGATCTATCTTCCAATGACCGGCCTACCACGAATTTCCTCAAGAAGAGGACCTTTATCACCAATCCCATCCTACCTCATCCCTCCAAACCCAACCCAAGCAAGACAAGCATCACCACCTCCAAATCCCCAACAACAACAACAAGAGCAACAATCTCAAGATGAGAAGATCAAAGTGCCTCCCTACCCATTCCCTTATCAACCGTATAACCATCCTAACCCCTTTATCCTTCCCCGTGATGACTTTGTCATGGGAATTCTACAAGATTTGCACTTCCGACAATACGAAACCACCATGGATAATTACTATGCACTCTATCCTCAATACCACGATATGGTCCAAAAGGGAAAGATTAGTGAGGAGGGAGAATTTCCCTCTTGGGCACAAATGGACTTACTCTTCCCCAATTCGGAGAGGGCAAATGAAGGGGCAAACGGGATACAAGAGGAAGGGAGCAACAATTCTTGCGGAGGGGACACGGTGGAGCTTGAAAGTGAAGAGGACGAGTTCATGGACCCGAATATGAGTGATGCATCAAAGGAGATATGGGATAGTGATCTAGAGGGCGATGATGCCGATCTCTAGAGGATTTCTTCATAGCTAGGTGGAGCGGGCGAGAGGCACCCATCACAAGCTTAAGTGAAGTTTCCTCATCTCTTCTCTCTAGTTTTTAAATTTTCATGAAAAGAAGTTTGTGTTTTGTTAACTTGTATTTTATTTAATCTTGATCAGGGTTGGAGTAGTCCTAGCAACATAGAGGACTAACACCTCGGCCCCATTGAGGTGTTCTTATTTTATTGTTCCCACTTTTGAAAATCCAAAATGACAAATTTAGTTTCATGCATTGCATTTGTGTGCATGAACTACACCCAATCTTAGGACATTAGAAATAATGTCTAACTCGGTTTGGGGAAGTACATGCATACGCAACGGGAGGTAATCTAAATTACGCTCTCCGTCATAAACAAAAAAAACATGCATCATGTAGTGTAGATTAGTGTAGCTTGCATTTAGTGTAGAATTCATGCATCATGCTTGCATGATTTCCCATCATTTTGGCCATTGAGGACAATGCCCATATTAGTCTGGGGATGGGGAACTCTAACTTAACTTTTATTCAAAAATCCAAAAAATTGGAAAATTTCGAAAAACCATAAAAAATTGAAAAATCGAAAAAACCAAAAACAAGTTCATTTCCTTTGTAGTGTAGTCATGTATATATTGTTGTATATATTTTGTTTGTTTTACCCTTGTTCACATTGATCGACTACGCCACATCCGAGACATGAGGATATTGAAGACCGCATGGTATGATCTTTCCAATCTCCTTTTTCCTCTTTATGTTAATGACTATGTGGCTTTATTTTGATTGATGCAGTATAACAATGTGAACTTAGGTCTTGCATTTAGTTTATATGGCATATTAGTTGGTAGAAGCATTTGCATTAGGATGTTTATATGCTAGTTGCATCATGGCATGTAGTTGCATGTTAGAAAAACTTTGCGAAACCGTTTACTTGGGAAGCTTGACAAGTGTATATAGGCCCTAGTAGACGCTTTTTCTTCTTAAGACTTTGCTTGTTAGAATACTTGTAAAACACCCTAGGATGTGTCATGCTAGTATCCTTTGACCCATGGATTAAGGCCTAGTCAAGAGTACCTTGTGGTGTGATAACTCCTTGGCTACCGTTTATTCCAAGGTGACCCTTGAAACCATGCATCCATCCATCATCCATGTTCTACCACATTTTTATCATCAAAGGGAATGGGCACAAAAAGAAATCAATTTGAGTTCAATGAAATGAAAAGTGAAAGAAAGTTTGAAAAAAAATGCATCAAATTAAAAGAGGAGCAAAAATAGAACTCCTAAAGCTTCAAATATAAGCCACCCTCACTACATATGGGGTGACTTTAAAAATGTTCAAAAGAAATGCAAAGAAAAGTTGAAAGTTGTCAAGTGTTGAAATGCCAAAAATCAAAAGAAATGGCAAGAAAGTGTTCTCAAATGTCAAATTCCACAAGAAATTGGGGGGAAAAACAAAAACAAAAGCAAACTCCCAAAGTAAAACTCAAATATCTATTGATCCCTTTATCCATCGTATCCATTTTTGTGCATGGTAGAGAGGGGACGACCCTTCTTCTTGTCTAGGCAAGAGGGGGAATTCCGCGATC
The DNA here is from genome assembly GCF_048544455.1 of Silene latifolia. NCBI lineage: Eukaryota > Viridiplantae > Streptophyta > Magnoliopsida > Caryophyllales > Caryophyllaceae > Silene > Silene latifolia. The sequence goes on along the minus strand of NC_133535.1, from coordinate 16,803,860 downwards.
CTCCAGTGATTCTAACACCATAGGGAGTCTATTCTTGACAAAAGCATTTAACGATTGAGGACAAAGGTACTCTAGCTTGACACAACTTGGAGGTGATTTATTGGTATCCTTCTAGGCTTAGTAGTTTGAACAAATTATATCTATGAAGGAATGTGTACCCTTGAATTGCTTCCCTTGTAGATAATTTCCGCCACTTAGATGAGGAAAGTGGCTATTCTTTGGTAGATGCATCCATTATTTGATCATTTTGTGTGCTTAATGTTTGGATGTGTCGCCATTTTGGCAAGACCCACCTTGCCTTGCAAGAAGGCATCCTACCTCATGGTTGTCTTGTTGTGAGTTGAAGGGGCGGAGTGAGACCCGCTAATTGTCTCATATCGGCTATGTTATTAGGTTAGTTTTGGTCCTAGTCTTTGTCACCTCTTTACTCGGGACGCGCAAAGGTTCGGTTTGGGGATATTTGATGTGACCATAATTAGAGCACATTTAGTCCCCGAATTAGCCTTGTTCCCATGCTTTTTAGTGCATATTTGGGTCATTTATTATCTTTAGTTCTTTGTTTTGCATATTCTTTGAGGTTTTGTGTCCTTGGTAGGAAAGGAGTGCAAACCTTGCATTTTCATGGCAAAAGGAGACTAAATTGATTGAATTCAATGACCAAGCATCAAGGAGATACAAGATTAGAAGGCCTTTGTACATACTATAGTAGATGGGCAATGATGAGAAAAGAACCTTGCATCCCCGAGGAAATCCCAAGGATTTTATGAAGAAAAGGGAAGAAAAGAAGAAGAAATGAGACTGCACAGCAATCCGTGCGTCTTCCCCAGAAAACGCCCGTCTCCCTCACCACAATCCGTGCGTCTTCTCCCAAAGACGCCCGGGCAGCAACTCCAGAAGATGCCCGTCTTCACTCCAAGATGCCCGGGCAGAGACCACAGAATCCGCCCGTCCCGTGCTAAAGACGCACGGATTCCCAGGCAGACAATTTCGCTTCTTCAAGCTTCAAGAAAGATGCCCATCCTTCCAAAAATACCGGCGTTTCCTTAAGTAGGGACTTAATCGTCATTTAAGACCTTAGTTAACCCTAATTCCTACACCTAATCCCCACTATAAATACCCCATTAGTTTAATTAGAAGAGCATGTTCTTCTTAACAATATTTAGTGTAGTTAATATCAATCAAATCTCTCTTTAATATTGTAATCAACAATTAATCAAGTTTTAATACAAGTTTTATTTCCTTAATCTCTCTCTTGTTCATCCTTTATTTTTGGGTAATTGAAGATTATTTGGGTTATTATTGGGAGATTGACAACCTTCCAATCAAGCATCAAGTACTTCTTTTATTCTTGGCTTTATTATTGGAATCATTAGTAGGTATAATTCTCTTAATCCCTTTTTAACTATTGCTAATTACTTTCATTTATTCATCATGTTTCACTTTGTTGGTATGATTGACAACCTTGATAGCATGTTCAACATGATAATGAGTGAGTAGTTCCTTAGCTAGGGTTAATGGGTAATTAGGGAAAACCAACATGGGGAATGATTCATGCTTAAATTAATATGCTTTCATGGTTTATTTGCTTGCTTGTTTTGATCTCAACTCATGCACATGTTATGTTTGATGAAATGCGAGCCTATGAATCCTTGCATTTTTTACCCATCACCTATCTTTTCAATGAGACTTGTAAGACATAAACCAACTCGAGTCTCATTAGACCATGCATGTTGTTAAGTAGGGAAGACTAAGTCGACTTGTAGGTGTTGTACAATCTAATCGATTCGGCTCCGGGACCCAAACTTTCCTAGGATTGTAAGATATAAACCAACTCAATCCATCACAACAATAATTGCTTGCTTATAATTTGAGAACATGTTTGTATGATCAATTCCCATGAATCCCCTATGACCCCATGACACCCTAGTGCTTTTTATCAATTGTTTACATCCCTTTTAATTCATCTTGGTTGTTAACTTTCATTGCTATTTAGTTTAGTGATCTTCTATTCAAACCCCAATTGTGACACCCCTAAGACACCACTAGTTGCAATAGAAATCTCATCTCAATTCCCGTCCCTTGGGATCCGACCTTTACTTGCCTCTTTACTAATTGTAGAGTTGTTTGTGAAGTTATAAATTGTGTTTTGGTCTAGGTGCTCCTAACGACAAGTTACCGAAAAGATTGTCCCGACCAGTTGTGCCCTTCTTGTCTTTGAGTTCAACGTCAAACCCGCTCAAAAGTAGCACCCATCTCATCAAACGGGGATTGGACTCCTTCTTGTTCACCAAATGCCTTAAGGCGACATGATCCATGAAGATGATGACCTTGGCTCCAAGAATATAAGGTCGAAATTTCTCTAAGGCAAACACCACCGCAAGGAATTCTTTCTCGGTAGTTGTATAGTTTCTTTGAGCCTCATTCATCATTGTCGACGCATATTGGATAACTTGAGGTGCTCTTCTTACCCTTTGGCCAAGTACCGCACCAAGGTCATAATTGCTTGCGTCCGACATTATCTCAAACGGTTCATTCCAATTGGGAGGTTGAATTATAGGTGCCAAAATAAGCTTCTCCTTGAGCATGTCAAAAGCTCCCTTGCATTCTTCACTCATGACAAATTCACAATCCTTTTGAAGTAGCTTGCATAGAGGAGCGGCAATCTTGGGGAAATCTTTAATAAAACGCCGGTAGAACCCGGCATGTCCTAGGAAAGATCTCACTTAACGCACGTCAGTAGGATAAGGCAAGGTGCGAATGGTATCGACCTTGGCCTTATCAACCTCAATCCCCCTAGAGGAGATCACATGTCCCAAGACTATTCCTTCATCAACCATGAAATGGCATTTCTTATGGTTGAGAACGAGGTTGGTATCAATACACCTTTGCAAGACCCAAGTAAGATGACTCAAACAATCCTCAAAAGATTGGCCATGAACGGTAAAATCGTCCATGAATACCTCAATAAAGTCCTCAACATGATCCGAAAAGATACTCATCATGCACCTTTGGAACGTTCCCGGAGCATTACAAAGACCGAAAGGCATCTTTATATAGGCAAACGTTCCAAAGGGACATGTGAAGGTTGTTTTTGTTTGGTCCTCGGGTGCAATTGGGATTTGAAAATACCCCGAGTAGCCATCCAAAAAGTAATAAAAAGCTTTTCCCGCTAACCTCTCCAACATTTGATCCATGAAGGGAAGCGGGAAGTGATCTTTTCGGGTCACGGCATTGAGCCTACGGTAGTCGATACATACCCGCCACCCATTTTGAACTCGAGTAGGGGTTAAAACACCTTCATGATTCTCGACTACCGTTAGCCCGGATTTCTTTGGGACAACTTGGGTTGGACTAACCCATTGACTATCGAAGATAGGATAGATCATACCTACATGAAGGAGTTTGAGTACCTCTTTCTTCACAACATCCATCATTGGAGGGTTCAAACGCCTTTGTGGTTGTCGGACGGGCTTTGCTTCATCTTCAAGAAGAATGCGGTGCATGCATAAAGTGGGACTAATGCTTTTGATGTCGGCCATTGTCCACCCAATTGCTTCCTTGTGTTGCTTAAGAACTCGGATGAGAGCCTCTTCTTGCTCCTTAGTAAGCTTGCTTGAAATAATTACCGGTAAAGTTTCTTCATTTCCTAGAAATGCATACTTCAAGTGGCTTGGTAAGGGCTTCAATTCAACAATAGGAGGCTTGACAATAGAGGGAATGGGTTTATCTTTTGGTAGATCTTCTAACAATTTGGAAGAAAGGAAGCAAAAGTCCTGGACAGGGGAGAATTCGCACCGTGCGAATTCTGGGGCTGTAAAACTCGCACGGTGCGAGTTTACTGCTGCCTTCCGGATTTCTTCCTTTTCTTCCCATTCTTCCATTGGGGGATTTTCCTCTAGGTCCTTGATTGTTTCCTGCAAATTACAAGACAAAGCATACCCCGTATCCTCTCCAACCAATCCATTAGTCAAAACAACATCTAATGCATCAACTTTGCACAATTCATACACGGTTTGCACAATTGGTTCAAAAATTTCAAGAAAACACAAAGATGAAGTCTCGGATGGGTATTTCATAGCCTCATGTATGCTATACTCAATCTTTTCCCCCTCAAATTCCATTGTGAGGCGTCCACTAGATACATCAATCTTGGTGTTGGAAGTTCTCATGAAAGGCCTTCCCAACAAAATGGGAGTGGAGCCATTCTCGGGTTCCATTTCTATCACATAGAAGTCGGCGGGGAAAAGCATTTCCCCCACCTTCACCAAGACATCTTCCACAACCCCCTTAGGATAGATATTGGACCTATCGGCCAAAGAAATGATTGTACGAGTCGGTTTCAAAGGCCCTAACTTGAGTGACTCATAAAGGTAATTGGGCAAGACATTAATGGATGCACCTAAATCAAGCATAGCATGTTGACAATCCAAGTCACCAATTTTACAAGGGATGGTGAACATGCCCGGGTCACTACATTTTTGTGGCAACCGTTTTTGAAAAATTGCCGACACATGTTCACTAGCCCTTACCTTTTTCATGCTCTTTGCCTTATTGGACCTCTTAGTAGTGCACAACTCTTTCAAAAACTTTTCATTCTTGGGTACACTACTAAGAAGGTCAAGAAGTGGAATGTTTACCTCTACTTTACGAAAGATATCGTAAAGGTTTGAAGTCTTATTGTCAATTATCCTTGTATCATTCAAAACACTTGGAAATGGAGCTTGTGGCTCATATTCCGGAAGCAGTTCATTCACCCTTACTTGTTGAGGTGTAGATGCTTCCCCTTGTTCCACTACCACTTCAATTTCATCTTCAATCACATCCTCCACTTCATGAACAATAGGAAGTGGTATTGCCGTATTAGGAGCCTTGGGTGCCTCTACCAACTCTTTACCATTCCTCAAAGAGACCGCTTTTGCTTGTTCCTTGGTGGGTGGAGGAATGGTGTGAGAAGGGAGACTCCCTCCTTGGATGGGTTGAAAATTGAGTGTAGTGAGGATTTGACCAACTTGGGTCTCAAGGTTAACAAACCTAGAGTCGGTGAGTCGGTTTTGTTGAATCACGGCGGTTTGAAATTCCTTGGTATTGTTTTGCATTGCCATTTGATTCATGGTAAGAGTTTTCATCATCTCTTCCAAGGAATTTTGTGATTGGTTTTGATTTTGATTTGGCTTTTGAAATGAAGAGTTTGAAACCCCTTTTTTATTTTGATTTTGTTTTTGATTTTGGTTTTGGTTTCTTCCCCAACCCATATTTGGATGAGATTTCCACCCTTCATTGTAAGTGTTGGAATAGGGGTCAAAATTCCTAAACCCAATAGCCTTCACCGCTTCAATTACCTCCTCCGTTTGCAAAGATGGACACCCATCGGTGGGATGAGTTGGGTCATTACAAAGACCACAAAATTTCACATGAGAAGCACTCCCACCTCCTATTGTAAGTTCCTTGACCAAATTGGTAAGAAAATCAACTTTCTCCTCCATATGGTTGGAGCCTTGCCTTGAAGAGAATGTTCCACTTGTCTTCTTAATTCTCCTCCCAAAATTCCTAGAGCTTCCTACCAACCTTTCAATCAACTCATTTGCTTCTTGGACCGACATATATTCAATCCCTCCTTGGGTAGCGGCTTTAATCATCCTAGCATCATCCTCAAGTAGACCACCACAAAAGTTCAAGAGATGGTCGTGGTCGGTATACCCATGGTATGGGCAACTAGCAAGAAGTTGTTTAAACCTCTCCCAATACTCATACAAGTTCTCCCCATCCATTTGTTCAACATTACTTATTTCTTTCTTCAAATGAGATGAGAGACTAGCGGGAAAATACTTTTCTAAGAAAGCCTTCTTCATTAAATTCGAAGCGGTGATGCTCCCGGTAGGAAGATAATAAAGCCAATCGTTTGCCGCGTCCTTGAGTGAAAAAGGGAAGGCCCTTAGTTGAAGTTGCTCATCGGTAACCCCATTAGGCTTCATGCTTGAGCAAACCACATGAAATTTGTTTAGATGCTTGTTGGGATCTTCCGTGCTAAGTCCATGGAATTGGGGCAATTGGTGAATGAGACCGGACTTCAATTCAAAAGTGGCATTTTCCGCCAAGGCCGGAAAGGAGATACACAAGGGCACTTGTGTGAGATCCGGGGCGGTAAGTTCCTTAATGGTTCTAGGCCTTGGTGGGTTCTCTCTCTCTCTCTCTCTCTCCATGTCCATGTGGTTGTTCTTCCTCACGATCACCCATGATGATTTGAATGGGTATGGGTATGGTTTCAAAGGAAAGAGTGTTCTCTCCCGCTTGGTCTTGTTGAGTCACGGGGTTAACTTCTTCGATAACCGGGGTGTATCTTCTAATACCTCCTCCTATCCAAGCAAGTGATCTTTGAATTTCCGGGTTAAATGGAAAAAGTGGTTCACTTGAATTCCTAGTATTGACCATAAACAATTCTACACAAGAGCACACAATCAAAAAGTTCACACAAGTGATGAACAAGACACTATCAAAGAAGAAACAAAGATTAACTAACACAACTATCCTAAAACACCAATAAAAACACTAGCAAAACCGTTACCTTCCCCGGCAACGGCGCCAAAATTTGACACGCCTAAAATGTCGCAATAAAAGACGGCCAAATTAACAATTTATATACCACTAAACACACTAATTAACACTAATTATAAACTAGTAAAATAGTAAGCAAGGGATCGAACCCAAGAGAAGATGGGTTTTGCAATAGTGAAATTAAAAGAGCAATTAGAACAATTGTGACAACAATAACAACAAATATGTAAAAAGGGGGGTTTTTGGTTGAGTTTTCAAGGACAATTAAAAGAAATTCAAACAAGAGTATGAGGCAAGCAATCAAACAAGTGAGTTTTAAGATGGAAATTAATCAATTTTAAGAGAGACTTAACCCCACTCAAAGTTAGGCACTTTAGTTGACAAAACCCCTCAATCAATCCTTCTAATCAATATTATTGTCCTATTAGTGAGCTTAAATCTCCAAATTCCCTTAATTAGAAGTCAATCACAAGGAAATCACACTTAATAATTGACCCAACTTATCAACTCCTCTAGTGGAAATCACACACATAGATTCATTAACAAGAAGATGAAGCAATAGGAATCTAATAGGTGGAATTACTCACAATGAAATCACAATTAATGAGCAATCACAACTTAATCTCTCTAATGTTGATTAAACCAAGAAGAAATCACATTCATTAGTCTAATAACAAGTTGTTGCAACATGGGATTACAAGGAAATCACACTTAATAAACCCAACAACATATAAATTAAGGAACTTGGAAAGATTATGTAACAAGGAAATCACACTTAATCACAATAATCTAACAAGGATTCCAAAATTAAGCAATTAAACACAAGAGATTAAGAACAATAATAATAATTAAGGAAGGATTAATGAGTCTTACAACCAAAGATTAAGCCTTTGAGTCGGATTAAGAAAGGGAGATTAGTTCTCCATGCTTAGATCTAAACCCGATTCAAAAAGATGAATAATTCCCAAAATTACAACTTGATTAATTAAAAGAGCATAAGATGATCTAAACCTACTTGCAAACATCCTATTTATAGTCTAACGTAACCTAATAATTATGGTCTTAACAAAGAAAAGGCCCGTAATACAAAACGCCATCAAACCCAGATTTTTCGCACCGTGCGAGTTCTGGTGTCTGGAAACTCGCACGGTGCGAGTTTGGTCCTGGAACGCGTCTTTCTTTCGTGCTTTACTTGGTCCTTGAAAGGCTTTCTTATGGTACTTCTTCAATGCTTGTTATTGGCTCTTCCTTGGACACTTCTCTCGATCTCTTGGCTTCTTATTCTTCACTTGAAATTATGCTAAATGGTAAAGCATTCGGAATTGGTTAAATAACGCCAAAATCGTCGAAAACCATCCCTAAATGCTACCAAATTAGCTCAAAATGGTGCCAAAACTTAGTAGAAATAGGAGCTCATCACCTACCGACGAAGAAGGGATTCATAGTTGTTTGCCCTTATAAAGACTAGTCTCAATTTTAGTTTTAGAGGAAGATCCCATCAACTTTATTTTAATTCATTTTAAGTGAACTAATATCTAGCATGCGAGAATGAATAAACTAAGATGATGGCTTAAAATTGTGTGACATCTTTATGTCCATGATAACTAACATTCAATCTATATGAGTCAATTTTCATGCATATAAGTAGTAGGTGGTTTGGTTTAGGCGGAAAATGATGCACTAATAATCATGCGATGAAAGGCAACAAGAAAGGAAAAACGTAAAACAAAAATAAAGTCCGAGTGTCACTACAAAAAAAACGTCTCGATGCGACGGACACGCTGCGACGGAATAATAATCCGTAGCAAATTTAAACCTGCGACGGACACTGCGACGGGCCTCATACTCTGCGACGGACTTGCGACGGACATTCCGTTGCAGCCTATTTTCCCATACCGCCAAATTTTCTGACATGGCGGGAAGGTCTGCGACGGAATTTCCGTCGCTATATTAAAATAATATTAAATTCTGCGACGGAAATTCCGTCGCTGAATTAAAATAATATTAAATTCTGTGACGGAATTTCCGTCGCAGACTTTCTAAAGTGTCCAGCTGTACACCTCTAAACACGCTGGAAAAATAATATTTTTTTATTCCTGCGACGGAAATTCCGTCGCAGAATTTAATATTATTTTAATTTTGCGACGGAAAATCCGTCGCAGAAATTCTTTATACGGGCTGCAGCGTAATCCTTCTTCTTCATTATCACTCTTCAATTATTTCGTCTCCCTCAAAAACTCCGTCTCCCTCAAAAACTCCCACCACCACTCCCACCACCACCACTCCTACCACCACCCTACTTCCCAAATCACTCCTATTTCTCCTTTCCCTTTTCCCCTTTCTTCTTCTTTCCCCTTTCTTCTCCTTTCCCCTTTCTCTTTTTTTTTTTTCTGCCGCCGCTGTTCCGCCGCCGCCGCTCCCTTCCTGCCGCCGCCGCTCCCTTCCTTTGTCTCCTTCCCTTAATTAATATAAGGTTTGTTTAATTAATTTTACTTTTGATTAATTAGGGTTTATGGTTATTGTTTTGATTAATTATGATTAGTTTAGGATGCTTAGTATTATTAGGATTGTTTAGTTTAGTTGAAAGCCAATTTAGGATATTTAGAATTGTTTAGTTTAGTTGAAAGCCAATTTAGGATGTTTAGGATTGTTAAGTTTAGTGAAATTTAGTTAAAAGCCAATTTAGGATGTTTAAATCAATTTTATAATGCTTAATTATGTTTTAGGGAATTATATTTTTGGTTTGCATGAAGTGAGCTAAGTATTTCAAAGCTCTTTTAAATCGATTATAGTTGATGGTAGTGAAATTTTGATGTAAATAATTAAATAAAATGAGGCTACTCGACATTGAAGCAATTTTGAATTCATCTATTGCTCATAATAATAGAGAAAAAATTTCATAAAAATGTTAGAGTAGTTAATTTAGTTTAGTTAAAAGCCAATTTATGATATTTAAACCAATTTTAGGATGCTTACTCTACTTTTGCTTAGTTTTATAAGGTTTATTAGTAATTATTAAGTTTGTTTTGATAAGTTGTGTTTTTTTGTGTCATGTTTATTTTTTTACAAATATTAATTCATCTTATGCTTGTGTTGTGATTGTTAATATATTTATGACCTAGTACCCGTTCAGGGATTACACATTAGGTGTAATTCTTGAATAGTCCCCTTTTGGGATCGTCTTTGAATCTTTTATGCCATTTAGGTGGTAAATACTCAATTTTTTTTCTTGATTGTTATGAGACAAAATTTGGTTGACATTTCCTTTAATGTTCTCCGAATACATATGTAGAGTGAGAATTCATTCTAAATAATGTATTTGGAGAACTGTAAGGAAGTCTTTGCCGAATTTTGTCTCATTACAATCAAGAAAAAAAATTGGGTATTTACTAATGGTATGAAAGATTCAAAGATGGGTTTAGGTTGGAGAGATAAGGACCCCAATCTGAAGTATTTTTTTTGCGAGTTGTGGTTGTGGTGGTTGTTGTTGTTGTTGTTGTTGTTGTTGTTGTTGTTGTTGTTGTTGTTGTTCTTGTTGTTGTTGTTGTTGTTGTTGTTGTATGAAAAATTCAAAGATAAGTTTATGAATGCTCTTACCATTTTTATTAATAATTTTTATTTACTAATATATATGTAGATTTGCAATGAAGAGATTAGAACGAAACTGGATGTATGAAAGGTTGGATTCCAATAAAAAATTAAGGAAGGAATTCGTAATAGGGGTTAATAAATTCATTGATTATGTTAAGCAACAAGACGAATTCATTAGAAATAAAGAAATTAGGTGTCCATGTAGTAAGTGCAAAAATAAAAAGCTTTTAGTTGAACAAGAAGTACGAAAACACCTTGGTCTAAAGGGTTTTTGTGACAACTATTATGATTGGGTGTGTCACGGAGAGAAATTCCCCGTTGAGGAAGAGGAAATGGCAATGCCCTCTGACAATCCTTATAGGGATATGGTAGAGGATGCGTTGCGCGATAGCATTGATCAAATTAGGGAAGAAGCTCTTAATGCTGAGGTGGTTGATGAATCTCCAAATCCCAATGTATTAGCCTTTTTCCAAATGTTAAAACGTCCGAGCAACCTTTGTCTACGAGGGATGTCGACTCTCATTGCTACGATCGGTCGCAAGGCTTGTCGCTCCGAAATGTGAACACAACTTAGCCCATAAATGTGTAGATGGTTTCACGTCACTCATGGGAGACCTTCTTCCTCAAGATCATATTTTGATGCGTAACTTCTATGAAACCAAAAATGTTCTCAAAGCTCTTCAACTTCCTCATGAAAAGATAGATGCATGTTTTAATGGATGTATGCTTTTTTGGATGGACGACGCTCTTCTCGACAAGTGTAGAAAATGTGGTAGAGCTAGGTACAAAAGTGCAAAGAATGTAAATGGCAAAAGGGTCCCCGAAAATTTCTTAAATTATTTCCCAATAGGGCCACGTTTGCAACGAATTTATGCCACAAAAAACCTCGCGGAACAAATGCGTTGGCATTATGAAAACCCCCGAGTTAGTGGGACAATGTCTCATCCAAGTGACAGTGAGGCGTGGAAACATTTTGATCATCTTCATCCTTCTTTTGCATCTGAGCCTCGGAATGTTAGACTTGGACTTTGCACCGATGGTTTCTCGGCTTTTGGGCCATTCGGGAACACATATTCATGCTGGCCGGTGATGCTTACACCTTACAATTTACCACCCTGGCTATGCATGAAAAGACAATTTATGTTCTTAACATTAATTATTCCTGGACCAAAGAGTCCCAAACAAAACCTTGATGTCTATTTACAACCTCTAATTCACGAGTTGAAGCAATTGTGGGACACGGGATTGTTTACATATGACGTGTCTAGGAAACAAAACTTCGACTTAAGAGTCGCACTCCTATGGACGATCAACGACTTTCCTGCTTATGGCATGTTATCTGGTTGGTCAACTGCTGGTGAGAATGCATGTCCATGTTGTACGAAAAAAGAGACTAAATCGACTTGGCTTCAAAGATAGCGAGAAAATGGAGTTGGTTTGATTGTCATAGACAATATTTAGACATTGATCATACTTTTCGCAAGGATAAAGTCCACTTTCGAAAAGGAAGAATAGAGAACGATGTTCTTTGGAACGAGGTTATCGGGCGAACAAGTGTGGGAATGTGTGAAAGATTTACCAAAAATCGTGGATGCATCGGACCATGAATTGAGAACGGTTAAAGCGAAACGAATTGGGTGGTGGAAACAAAGTATTTTTGGGAGCTTCCATATTGGAGCACACTACTAATTCGACATAACCTTGATGTCATGCATATTGAGAAAAAAAATTTCGAACAACTAATTCACACGGTGATGGATAGAAAAGACAAGACAACCTTGAACCCAAATGCACAAAAAGACATCTTACAACTTTGTTCAAGGTCGCGAAAGGTGGATTGATCGTTTTGAAAAAGAGCAGAAGAAAGTCTTGTGTGATTGGATATGTAATTTAAAGTTTCCAGGACGGCTATGCTTGATTTGAGAAGATGTGTCGATATGAATGAGTTGAAGCTACATGGCTTGAAAAGCCATGACTGTCATGTGTTTATGGAGCGTTTACTGCCAGTTGCTTTAAGGCACCTTCTCCCTAAAAATGAGTGGAATGCCATAACTGAGATTAGTCAATTTTTCAGAGACTTGTGCACATCATCAATACAAATTGAAAAAATAACAAGTCTCGAGAAAAATATTGTCGAGATAATCTGCAAATTGGAAAAAATACTTCCACCTTCATTTTTTAACTCAATGGAACATCTGCCAATTCATTTGCCATATGAAGTGAAAGTGGGTGGTCCTGTGCAATATCGGTGGATGTATCCTTTTGAGAGGTAATATCAATATCTTTTACGAAGCCTTCTAAGGTTATTACTTAATTTCATTCATTCTTAACCAATTTTTTTGTAGGTTCTTGAATCATCTGAAAAAAAAAATTGGAAATAAAGCTCGTGTTCAAGGGTCATTATGCAACGCATATTTGCTTGAAGAAATAGCAAATTTTTGTTCTTTTTACTTTGAAGATCATATAGACACAAAGGCAAAAGACCTTGACATAGGTCAGAAAAAGGCGAAGAATTCTACCTTGCCCGAACTATTTCAAGATCATGAGGGCACTACTTCTGGAAAATGTCGTGAAAGATTTTTGGAAGATAACGAATATGAACGTGCACACCTCTATGTTTTATCTAATTGTGATTCTGATGAGTTGAAACGTATGGAAAGGTAGGTGAAAAAAATTTTAATTTTAAACGTTGTTTCAAGTAAAACATGCAAAAATTAATTCAAATCTTAATTCGGCATTTTTGAATAGGTTGTTTGAGGATTACATCAAAAGAGAATATCCTGAGGTTTCTATGGCCGAGGATATTTGGAATAAATTTGAAACAAAATTCCCTAACTGGCTTAGAGGTCAAGTAAGTAAATAATATATAGAGTTTTTTGATAACTACTACCTTTGTAATACACTGTTTTAAGAACTACTACCAAAATAATTTCCGTTTAAAAACTACTACCACTAAGTTCGATTTTTTTAAAAAACACTACCAAATTTCATCCAAACTCAATAAAACACAATCTTAGCCATTTATTTTTGAATTTTCACCTTAAGTGGTCAATTTTATCCCTTTAACCAGTTACTTTAGTGAAGTTTTTAAGCAAGTTTTTACCTTAGATAAGTGAATTAGATAAACCTATGTTAAAGTGATTTTGCCCCAAAATGATTGTCAAACGGTAGTGTTGGTTGTCTTAAAGGGATAAAAGTTAGAACTTAATATAAAAATTCAAAAATAAATGGTTGGGATTGTGTTTTAGTGAGGTTTGGATGAGACTTGGTAGTGTTTTTAAAAAACATCAAACTTACTGGTAGTAGTTTTTAAACGAAAATTATTGTGGTAGTAGTTCTTAAAACAGTGTATTACAAAGGTAGTAGTTATCAAAAAACCCTAATATATATTCTATAATGCTTATTTAAATTATATTATTATTTGGTAAATAATTGGTTCATTATCATTAATTTTAGGTAAATAATTTAAAAGATCCAGTTGTAGTTGCCTTAGCAAATGGACCTTCAAAAAAAGTAAGAACATGGAAGCGTTATTCCATCAATGGATACAAATTTCGAGCTTTCATAGATGGGAAAGATTTGGAAAAGTCTACAATTAACAATGGAGTGTGTGTGAGTTCGATCAAGGAGTGACTACTATGGAACCCTAAATGAAGTTGTTGAGTTGTCTTATACTGGCGAGAAAAACCCTTACAACGTTATTTTATTCAAATGTAATTGGATAGATAACTCAGAAAGAGGAATGCAAGTACATAAGGAATATAAACTTGTGGATGTTAATCGGAGCAAAAAATTTCCAAAATATGACCCATTTGTATTAGCATATCAAGTGGAACAAGTTTGCTATGCTCCTTATCCAAACATCAAAAGAGATAAAGATCGGTGGTCGCAGTATTTAAAATAAAGGCAAGATCACAAGTGGATGCTCCTACTGATGAATCTATCTTTCAAGAAGATGTTAATAATGGTGATACAACATTGACAATAATTGAAATAGAGGATGAGAATGAAAATGTGGAGGAGGAACAAGAAGAAACTCAAGGAGATGAAATGCAAGTACAGAATGATGATATGCAAGAGGAGGAAGATGAGGAAGAGTTAGGAGAGGAGGCTTTGAAGAAGTATTTAGAAGAAGATGATGATGAGGATTTTTTAGAATCGCTTTTTGAAAGCAACGAAAACACTAATTTAAGTGATGATGATGATGATGATGATGATGATGTCTAGGATTTATATTAGTTGTAGATGTTTTGTACCCTTTCTTTCAATCTTATTACTTTGTTGGTACTATTAGTTGTAGACGACGTGTATGGCTTAATTTAATGAAATCTAGTTTGTTTTCATTCAATCTTACTTTGCCAATTTCTTATTTGGTAGCTATTATTTGATTATTTGATTTCTTACTTTGCCAATTTCTTATTTTGTTGCTATTATTTGAAGCTTTGATTTCTTACTTTGCCAATTTCTTTTTTTGTTGCTATTATTTGATTATTTGATTTCTTTCTTTCCCAATTTCTTACTTTGCTAATTTGTTATTTGGTTGCTATTATTTGATTTCTAACAATGTTGAAGAATTTAGTTGGTTTCTATGGCGTCGAGGAGACGAAGACATGGTAGTAATAGTAATGCAGGAAACCAAGGACAGGGAAACGAGAATGAAGAAATACCAAATGATTGACAAAATTCCTCTTGATTCTCTTGAGCAAGAAGGCGTTTGGTAAGTATGTTATTTTTTCGTAATTAATTATTTTTATAACGATTTATATATATATATATATATATATATATATATATATATATATATATATATATATATATATATATATATATATATATATTATCTTCTCATTCTTTTTTTCAGGTTCAGTAATGAAAAAGTTGTGAACTTGATATCGGATACTATTGGATGCAACTACAAAGAACATGCTCCTAATTGGAAAACGGCGTCATCTACTCTAAAGAAGGATTGGTGGAATTGGTTTGAGGTATTAGCAATTGTCATTTAATTTAATACTAGGTATTTTATTCATTTATTTTATATTTATTTACAATAAAGTTTATTTTCTAACTTTATTTTTTATTGAACAGTGGCGTGTTAGTTACGATCCTCGTGACAAGGCAAGGGTTAAGAAGGCTTGGGAAGATGCCATGAAGACCCGTTTACGGCAAATGATTTATCGAGCTTATCATAAGGAAGAGCATGAAAAGCCGGATTGGATTAGTGTTGACTTGCACCGTCAATTGAGGAATAGACCACTTGAAGATCCTAGTTTCACGGGAAGATCGGAGCAGAATTCGGCCAACTGTAGGTCGGGAAGTGACGAGAAAGGGAAGGCGTTGGCTACTCACGTAATGGGTCGAAAAAACACTTTGCAATATATGGACTCAATGGTAATTTCTTCACTTTTTTTTTAACTTAGTACCTTTTTTTTCTTTAACTTTATTTAAAGTTACTAATTATATTTAACAAGTATCAAAATTGCAGATTGATAAAGATGGGAAAGGAGATATTCCGTCCGCTTTGCAAGTGTTGGAGAAGACAAGGAAGCATAGCACAAAAGGATGGTTATCCAAAAAAACTGGTCAACTCTTCGTAAGTTACTAAAATTATTTAATTTTTAACTCAATTTTTCAATCATGATTATTTAGTAGATGGTATCTAATCTTTCGTTTTTTATTGATATAGGGTAAAATCATCACAAAGAAAACTCAGCTTCAGAGTCAAGGGGTCGAGAACATCGATGATAATGAGATTTATATTGAAGAACATGGAGGATTTGATAAGAAAGGTAGAGTACTTGGCGCGGGAAATGCAGCACCACAAATTTGGGAGCACCACCGCCGCTCGACTGGTAACCTCTTTTCTACTCCTCATACTCCGGGTTTTGTTGGTAGAGTCGCAAAAGAGAATGCCCGACTTAAGCAAGTCGAGGCCGAACAATCTCAAAGGCTTGCGGCAATAGAGAAGTTCTTGAGCCAACAAGGTTTTACCACTCAAACTTGTAACCCCGGAGGTCCATCTCAAACTAGGAATGACTTTGATGATGATGGTGGCGACAATGCTAGGCCTACTCCTACTCCCACTCCCGTGTATTGATGTAGTTGTTTGTTGATTAGTAGTTATCATTCCTACCCCGTAGTTTATGGACTTATTTGGCTTTCTTTGTTGAACAATTATTGTACTAAACGGTTGTAAACCTTTTATTTTAAGTTAATGCGAAGACGTTGTTTGGGAATCTCGTCTTGAACGAGTTGTGAATTTGTCAATTGCTGGATTTTCTGTATGTTTGTAGGACACCGGGAGTAATGTAATTGCTTTCAAAGCAATTTGGGCGCTGGAAAAGCGCTGTAAACCCACTGGGCATTTAATCCCTGCGACGGAATTAGCGACGGAAAATCCGTCGCAAGGTTTGACTTTCTGTTTGACCTTGGGGACACGTGGCCCATGTGAACAGTGATCTGCGACGGATTTTCCGTCGCAGATTTTGACTTCCTGTTTGACTTTAGTGACCACGTGGCCTATTTGAACAGTGATCTGCGACGGATTTTCCGTCGCAGATTTTGACTTCCTGTTTGACTTTAGTGACCACGTGGCCTTCAATGAACAGTGATATGCAACGGATTTTCCGTCGCAAGTCACTCTTTTGCGACGGGTATTTGCGACGCACTGATCCGTCGCAGGTATTTAGCAGCGACGGAATTCCCGTCGCAAAACCAAAATTTGCGACGAAATAGAGCGACGGATTAAATCCGTCGCAAGATCTATTTTTGCGACGGGATTGACATATTTGCGACCGAGTTTTCCGTCGCTATGGAACCTTTTTTTTGTAGTGTGTGGCCTATCTACCAAAATGAACATAAATACAACTTTGGAATCCATCCTTGGATCCGAGAAGCTTGTCTTGATGTTCCATCTTGGTCTATGTAGCGGGAGTGAGCAATCCAATCTCCATCTTTAGTCTTCTCAAAATTACAATAAAATTACAAAATAAACCTATTTACATTCTAATTTCAAAAACATAATACTAAAGAAAACCAAAAGGAGATTCGGGATCTCAAAATTACATAAAAATTATGTTTCCATCATTACGAAAACATAATTAACTAAGGCCACACTAGGTATTACAAATTACAACCGATTGCAAAATACGTAAATAAAACCATTCAACAATTCATTCAACTAAATAAAAATGCATCAACTATAAATTAATCATTCAAGACATAATTCCTTAATTATGTAGAGTAATTTATCCAAACCACCTATTTAAAAATATCAAAATTATGTGACAATTCCTCAATTACTCACAATAATTCCAATTTTAATACACATTAACTTGTAATGTGAATTATTCAAACATTATTTTAAACCTCTTTAAAATAATTGGGTATCTAAAATTTTGTGAATTTTTTCACAACAAACAATTATACATTATAGAAATGATGTATAATAATCATTATTGGCCAAAACAAAAACAAAAAAAAAAACAGAATTTTTTTTTTTTATTTACAGCTCTCGGCTGCTCTCGGCATAATGCTCAAAAATAAAATAAAAAACCTTTTTTTTCTCTTTTTGCTCTCGGCATTATCAGACAAAAAACGAAATATATATTTTTTTTTTCGGCATAAACGCCCTAAAAACAAAAAAAACAGTTTTTTTTCTTTTTTACGAAAAAACAACCCTTTTAATATGAACAATTTGTTTAATGTTGCTACTAGAACAAGATTGGCATAATCATCAACTATTAATTTAAACATAGATCCAAACTAGATAATTCAAATTAACCTCTTAAAATGAATATCTAAATTACGATTAAATCGATTATCCGAATATTTGATTCATCACAATTGATTTGAACATTATTAAATTTAATGAATCATGATTCTAAACAACAATTTAAAACCATGTATGCCAAAAAAAACTATATAGCAAAACAAATGAACATCATCAAGTTGAAACAATTTCCATTTACATTTCAATTTAATTCTTATAAAATCAAAACATCTACAAATTTATCATATTATCATCTTAACAAATTAAAACAACAATATCAATAAATCAAAATGGAACAAAACATCAAAAACAAAAAAAATCCTCTCGGCAAAAAAAAATTTGAAACGGCCGAATGGTTTTTTTTTTCGAGAAAATATTTTTTTGTTTAATTCATTTATGAAAATCATATGAAATAATTTCGTGGCCTATGCTCTGATACCACTTGTTGGAAATATTGGTATACTTCATCAAGAATTCGGATTATAACGAAATTATAATTATGAAAATACGAGTCATAAATGAAATTACATGAACAAAAGGAGTAGAGATTAGAATCAACCTTTTGTCCTAGCAATTTGGCCTAAGAACAATATCGAGATCGATATTTTCCTAATCGTTGTACCCAAAATGTTTTGAGAAATGCCTATTTTCTTTGCTAGAATAGATCCCTAATTTCTAATGATTTTAGGGTTTTGATGAGAGTGTGAGGGGGAGAAAAACAAGTGAGAAAAATGATCCCCTTTTTCCTCCTCATATAACCGTGTAAATGGAGTCAAAATGGGAAGATATTTTTCTTCCTTTTTTTCTCTATTTTCGGTTTCACCAACCACCAAAAATAAGGAGAAAATCTTCTTATTTTTGGTTGTTGTCAAAAATGTATATAATGTGTATTATTTATCAATTATCATTTATGTCGTCCTGTATTAATAAGTCCACACACTTAATACCGGTCCATCATCATATATTATGACAATATCGTATAATATATACATTAACTATAAATATCGCATATTTATAATTTGCTTACTAAATATAACCGTTTACGTTTAATTACGAATTAACATCTTAATTCGTTTAAGCTAACATTATATACAATAATTAAATATAACAGTTTATATTCAATTTACGAATTAACAATTAATTCGTCTCAGCTAATATTATTTAATTGTATTAAATGATCGTCTGATCATCACATTGACTAACCTTTTAGTCAAATACTTGGACTAACCTTTTAGTCATATAAGGCATCAATGTGATTATATTTACATATAATCACATCTCTCAAACACATCCTTTAGGTGTGACTTTTAGGGACCAGTTGATCACCGCCATCAGTATGATAATAACGTCAAACTTCTAGCAAGCCAACCGTTATTAATAAACGTTAATCAACTGATAAAATACTAAGTATACCCTTGTGAACCTATAAGAGATTTATATATGTTATCACACTAACTGTGAAGGACACAAGCTCCAACACTCATATCACTACCCTTGACATTATGTACTTTGCAAAGGGTTGGTAATACTTCCGCTTTGCTAGTGCAGAGGATATGGAGAAAATTCGGTCAGACACTTGGAATGTTAATGGGTTTCCTTTGGTTTTCAAGCCGTGGAGTCCTACTGTTGTCGATGAACTCACTATAACTCATGTTCCTGTCTGGGTGCTTTTCCCTAACCTAGACCCGTGCTTTTGGTCTCAAGCTGGCCTTAGCAAGTTGGCTAGTGCAGTGGGCGATCCTATCTTTGCAGATGAACACACTACTGCTAAGAGTAAGCTTGCCTTTGCCAGAATTTTAGTTGATGTGGATCTTTCTAAGGAATTACCTAAGGCTATCAAGATTAACTCCCCTTACCGAGGTTTTCTGCTGCAAAAGGTTGAGTATGAATGGGTTCCTCATTTCTGCACATCCTGTAAAAGAGTAGGACACATCAAGGATAGATGTAACCCCAATAGTAAACCTAAAGCCAAGACTGTCTATAGGACTAAACAGTCAACTCAGACTGCTGTGCCTCAGAAGCCTGCTGTAGTGGTTGAGAATCCTCATGCAAACTGTTCAGTTCATAAGGATAAAAGCCCTCCTCCTGCTAAGGGCACATCTACCGTGGCAACTAAGCTGTCTAATAGGTTTTCTCTTCTTCAAAAGGAAAATCTTATTGAGCCAGTCTCTGAAGATTCATCTGAGCTAGTCAATGTGGTTGACATTGATCCTGGGGAAGATCAATCTTTAGATTTGGAGAGTGTTGTTAAAATGGCTACTGAGTTGGATCCTGGGGACGCAGATGCATCCCATGATCCTCACAACATGGAACATTAGGGGTCTCAATGACCCCTTAAAGCAGCAAGAAGCTCTTCAATTCTTGCAGGCTCATAGGGTGGATTGTGGTGCAATAATTGAAACTCATGTCAAGAACAATGCCATCAAGGAGATTAGTAAGGTTTTTACTGGCTTTCAGCTGATCCATAATAATGACTATCATCATAATGGTAGAATTTGGGTTTTATGGAAACCTCATATCATCTCTCTTACAGTTCTTCAAAAATCAGCCCAGCATATACATTGTTCCTTACTCCACCTTGCTTCTCAAAGAAGGGTTGAAGTGACATTTGTCTATGCCTATAATACAAGATCTGATAGGAGAGACCTTTGGAATGCTCTTTTGGATATTTGTGCTCAAGCTATCTTTCCTTGGTTGTGCTCGGGGGATTTTAATGTAGTGTTAAATATGGATGAGAGATTGGGTAGCACTCATTTGAACTTAGCTGATATGAATGAATTCAGTCAATGCTTGGATACTTGTGCTCTGGTTGATCACCCTGCTACGGGTTGTCACGTTACTTGGAACAATAGGCATGGTGATGGTCTTAGATGGGCAAAAGTGGATAGGATTTTAATCTCTCAACAATGGATTACCAATCTTAATTCCACTGCTGCCTTTCTGACTGCAGGGATCTCTGACCATTCCCCTTGCTTAGTAACTATTTCTGATTTGTATACTCCTCGACCCTCCTCTTTCAAATATCTGAATTGCTGGGCTTCCTCCCCTCAATTTCAGAATGTTGTGACTGATGGTTGGTCATCTCATTACTATGGTGGTCATATTAATTCTCTTTTCCAGAAATTGAAAAGGCTTAGGAGCTGTTTGAAAGGCATCCATACCACCTCCTTCACTAATCTCTCTGAAAGGGTGGCTGCTGCAAAATAAAAGCTCAAAGACTGTCAGATTAGGCTTAGTAGTTCTCCTATGGATGTCTCACTTATTACAGAGGAAGACAAATTGTTACAAGACTACTTAACTGTGAAGAGGGCTGAGCTACGAGCTCTTCAACAACGAGCTAAAGTTCAGTATATTCAGCAAAATGACCTTGGTACTAGTTTTTTTTACTCTAGCATTGCAGCTAGAAAAGCTATAAACACCATTGGTTGTATTTTGGACCAGACTGGGCTTTTGTGTACTGGTACTAAAGCTGTTGCACAGGGGTTTGTCTCTTATTATCAGACTCTTTTGGGATCCTCTACTCCTGTTCAGCCTTTACCTCCTCATTTATTTCAACAGGACACTCTGCCCCTGGCTGATTGTGAATCTCTGGTGCAACTAGTAAGGGTGCAGGAAATTCTGGACGCCCTTAGGTCTATTGATAGGAACAAAAGCCCTGGTGCTGATGGCTATACCTCTGGTTTCTTCTTGGATGCCTGGAATGTGGTGGGTCTGGACTTCAAAAATGTTGTTCTTGAGTTTTTTCAGAAAGGGGCTCTTCCTAAGGCTGCCAATACTACCTTGTTAGTTTTGATTCCAAAACTGGAGACTCCTCTTTCTATTAAAGATTTCAGGCCTATAGCATGTTGTACGACTTATTATAAAGTTGTTAGTAAAATCCTTGCTAACAGATTAAGGCAAGTTTTGGATACCATTGTTGGTCCTGAGCAGGCTGCCTTTGTGGCTGAGAGAGACATCTTTTATAATAGTATGTTGGCTTACGAATTGGTTTCTAAGTATGGTCGTACTTATCTGACTCTTAGGTGCCTTTTAAAGGTGGATATCAGGAAGGCTTTCGATTCAGTGAACTGGGATTTTCTTAAGGAGAGTCGTCTGTTGCTGAACTTCCCTCCTAAGTTTGTCCATTAGATTATGGCCTGTGTGACCTCACCTAATTACTCTTTGCTTATTAATGGTGGTGTTGAAGGCTTTTTTCCTGGTAAGTATGGTCTGAGACAAGGGGACCCCCTCTCACCCTATCTCTTTGTTATCTGTATGGAGATTCTGTCTAGGCTATTTAGAAGACTTCCTAGAGCGCCTAACTTCTCTTATCACCCAAAGTGTGTGCAGCTAAACCTTACACATCTTGTTTTTGCGGATGATCTTCTTGTTTTTACTAGAGGTGACCTGCCTTCAGTTAAAGGAGTTGCTAAGTGTCTGGAGTTTTTTAGTGAGCTCTCTGGTCTTCATGCTAATCCTGCTAAGACTGACCTCTATTTTGGTGGGGTAGCTGATGGCATCAGAGACTTAATTCTTGCTGAAACTGGCTTTAGTGCTGGTGAGTTTCCTTTCAAATATTTGGGTCTGCCACTCTTTAATGCAAGGATTACTCAAGATATGTATCAACCTCTGCTGGATAAAATTAAGGCCAGAATTATGCATTGGGCTAACAACAGTTTGAGCTATGCAGGCAAAACTCTCCTGGTTAATTCAATCATTTTTGGCTTAAACAATTTTTTGGGTGCTAGTGTGTTGCTTCCCCGAGGCATAGCTAAGAGAATCAACAAATTATGCAAAGATTTCATTTGGGGGATTGAAGATGGGTGCAGGAGACACACTTTCTTGAAATGGCAGCTCTTGTGCTCTCTTAAGACAGAGGGGGGCATAGGTATATAGGAAGTCCTAAGTTGGAACAAGGCACAGATGGTTAAACGGGCTTGGAAGCTGATCTATAGGCCTCATAGTATTTGATCAAGATGGGTTCATACGTATGTTCTTAAGGGTCATGATCTCTGGTTTGCCACCACCAACATTTCTCAATCATGGTACTGGAACAACGTGGTTAAAATGAAGAATCTTTTGCTTGATATAACTGGATCCCCTGCTCAGGTTCTTCAGTTGCTTGAGGGTTGCTCTACTAACCTTAAGTCTAATACAAGCTTAATGTATGATTCTATCAGATCTTGCAATCCTAAGGTTAGTTGGCATAATTTGGTTCATGGTAAGGGCTGTCATCCTAAGCATTCTTTTGATGGGATGATGGTTATGCATAATGCTCTTCCTACTATTGATAATCTGATGTGAAGAGGCATGTCTTTAGTCAATAGGTGCGCTCTTTGTGAGGCTTGCAGTGAGGATGTCCATCATATCTTCTTTGACTGCTCTTATTCCAGGCATCTCCTGCACTATATTGGTATCTGTCTGTGTCTTTCACTACGTTCATTTTCATTGTTCACTATTGCTCAAGATTTTGCTTCCAGGCGCAGTACTTGCAGGCACAGGATTGGTTTCATGGCTACTATTTACTACCTTTGGAATGAGAGAAATGCTAGGATATTTAAGGGGGTCAAGTCCTCTGTGGATACTCTTAGTGTCAAAATTAAGAAAGTTGTACATTTACGTCTATATGGTTTTGGGCTTTCTTAGGCTTTTTGTGTAGGCTATTTCTCTTTTTGTTTACATCTTAGGGGGCTACCCTGGTCTCCTTTGTAGGAAAGATTGGAAGGGATCTTGTATATTCTGATTATTTTTTGAAATATAGATCCATACTTTTCTGCAAATAATAATAATAATAATAATAATAATAAGATTTGGGATCATATGGGGACAACCCTTTAGGTGAGAACGGTGAGAACACTTTTCAACCATTAGATTTAACTCCACTAAATCTAATCTAAGGGTTGTGATTAACTCTATTATACAACCACCGATCACACCCAATCCATTGACCGACATTGACCCACCGGAAAAGTCAACGCCACCATGGCGGTCAACAACAGTGGTTTGGCCGCCGGTCAAGGAAGGTCAAACTTTGGACAAATTTAGTGACCCGTCGGAAAAGTCAACGCCACCGGTCAATGGAGGTCAACGACCGGACAAATTCAGTCAACGGCGGTGGCTGGCAGTGGTTGGCGGTGGCCGGCGGTCGGTCAGCGGTGGTTAGCGACCGGTAGTCAAAGATGATAAACCATTAACGGTCAATGGTGGTCGTCAACGGCGGTGGCTGGCAGTGGTTGGCGGTGGTCGGCGGTCGGTCAGCGTTGGTTAGCGGCCGGTAGTCAAAGATGATAAACCATAAAGTGAAACCTCAAAAAGGTTGTTAGTGAGGCTTGAACCCAAGACCTCTTGGTTGGGATGCACTTGCTATTACCACTATGTCACAAGCATCTTGTTGCTATTTTTGTATCTCTTTTGATATATGTATGTAAGTTACGACCTGAGTTAAAATAATATGTACCTATAATAATTATTAAATGTACTTCTAACTTATATACAATGTACATTCAGTATAAAATCAATGTAATACTTAGTTAGTTAAATATATTTGATAAAGATTAAACAAAATATCGTATGTACTTATAATAATTTGTACTGATTATTTACATAATTATTATAAAATTTACATTTGTTATAAGTCATATTATTTTAATGAAAAATATATATTTATGCCGAAGGTACATTTTATTTTCATTGGTGGTACATAATATATTCTTATATGACATGTCATGTATATTTCAATTATTTATTAAATTCATATCATTAATTCGTATCATATATATATGTATGGGGTACATTGACCATATGATATAGGTACATCTATAATAAAGGTACACTTTGTAATAATTATAGGTACATATCATGTTTACTACAATTATTTATTAACTTTATTTTGCTTATTTATCGGGACACATTATTTATATTGGAGATACATTAAATATTAAGTATAAATACAAAGAATAATTATCACAAGTACATAAAATATGTTGTTGAATTTTTGTCAAGTACCCTTAACTAACTCAGCATGTACATTGATTTTATACTAAACGTACATTTAATATAAGCTAGAAGTACATTTAATATATAAAATCAATGTAATGCCCGGTTAGTTAAATGTACATGATCAAAATTGATCAAAATATTTTATGTACTTATGATAATTATTATTTGAATTTATAATTTATATAACTATTATAAATTAACGAATAATGTATATACGTACAATATATTTATGTCAAAGGTACATTTTATTAGCATTGAAGGTACATAATATTTTTTCTGTATGACATGTCATTATATTTCAATTAATTTTCAAATACATATCATTAATTCGTTATGTGCATCTTAATATATATATATATATATATATATATAGAATTAGGATCACATGAGTCCACCCTATCTTTTTGAGTCCGTGAGTCTATGATACAATATCACACGTTATATTAAACAATATCACAGCTTACAGTATCACACGTTATACTAAACAATATCACAGCTGGAAAAAAAAAACTTTTTGAAAAAAAAAAATTGAAAAAAAAATCGTGATATTGTTTTGTAATACAATATCACACGTTATGCTAAACAATATCACACGTTATACTAAACAATATCACAGCTTTCACGAAAAAAAAAATTGTTAAAAAAAAATTTCAAAAAAAAAAATCTGAAAAAAAAAATTTCGTGATATTGTTTTGTAATACAATATCACAAGTTATGCTAAACAATATCACACGTTATATTAAACAATATCACAGCTTACACGAAAAAAAAAATTTCAAAAAAAAAATTTCGAAAAAAAAAACTCGAAAAAAAAAATTGAAAAAAAAAAAATTCGAAAAAAAAAAATTTCGAAAAAATTCTTTTATTTTGATAAAAAAAAAATTTGAAAAAAAAAATTTCATGATATTGTTTTGTATAGTGCGTGATATTGTTTTATGGACTCATGGACTCAAATATTTAGGTGGACTCACCGGATCCCCCTCTATATATATATATATATATATATATATATATATATATAGTGTTAAGATCAAGTGAGTTCTCCTCTTACATTTGAGTCCATAAGTCCTCTTGAGGACCATTAGATGGGAAAGATGAAGGGCAAGGATTGAAAGCAAAAAAAAGGAGATTAATTCTAATTAAACACTCTCCCTCTCTACTTTTACTAACCCACATTAATCAAACACTAATCTACTATATATAATTTATTTTTCCACTCACTTATCTCTCATTCACATAATTCATTTCTCCACTCTCTCTCTCAAAAACCCAAATAAATTCAAAACCCAAATAAATTCCTCACCAACCGAACACCATCAACCACCGCCGCCTACTCTCACGGCCACCACCCACCCCCGTGGCCACTGCCACCCACCCCTACACGCCTTCTTTTAAATTCTAGATCATGCCAACCCCTATGTATTATGCACTCCACTTGTTCTCAAACCACACACAAAATCTAATCTTTTTACCACATGGACTTGCACACATCATACTTATATATCGCTCCATTCAGCCACAGCGAACATTTAACAAATGCCAAAGCCCTAAATTCTACCTGACAACAAACTATGCATCATCATTTCTTAATACAAATCATATGACTTGTTCACGAAAGCATTTGATATCTTTTGAAGGCATTTGCGCTTGGATAAGTCATACACAATCTCTTTAACATCGTCCAAAAAATCGCCAAAACCCTAAGAACAACATGATAAACCATCGAACAACCGGGCTTTGGTGTTTGTGTGTTTGACTGGTGCCGTTGAGGGAGAAGGTGCGGTGATGGGTGGCTGTAGGTGGCAGCGCGCGAGAGTGAGGGAAGACGTAGTAGATCTGAATTTTTGTCAAAATCAAAAATAAGATGTTTTACTTGTAAATAGTAGATCTGAGTTTTTGAAAGTCAAATTTTTGTTACCTTGTGTCCTACTTGTAAATTTGTCTTTAAATCACTTGTAAATTTGTCTTTTTTTAAAAAAAAGTGATGTAAACCACGAACAATAACAACACTAATAAGACGTTTCATCTCAAGCCTTTTTTTTTTGTTTTTTTGGCCTTCTCAGATCTAGGTGTTTCATTTTTTCCGTTTTCCAGATCTGATTTTTTTTTTTTTTCTTTTTTTTTTTTTTTTTTCGTTTTCGTGTATTTTTCTTTAGATGCTAAGTTTCTTAATGTAGATGATGGCGTTGTTGTGTTTTGTTACACCCGACGCGGTTTGGTTTATTGTTGGTGTTTTTTCATTATTTTTTGGTGTTTTTTTCATTATTAAAGATCCGAAGGTTAATGGTTTTTGTGGAGTGTTTTACAAAAATTCAAATTTATTTTGTGGTGTTTTGGGTTTTTTCTTTAATTAAAATTACACTTATATCCATTAAAATTACACATTTTCTCCATTAAAATTACACATTTTAATTAAAATTACACATTTTCTCCATTAGAATTACATTTTTCTCCATTAAAATTACACTTTTATCCATTAAAATTACACTTTTATTCATTAAAGTTCTATTATTAAAGTTACACTTTTCTCCATTAAAATTACACTTTTTTCTATTAGAATTACATTTTTCTCTGTTTAAATTACATTTTTTCGTGTTAAAATTACACTTTTTTCTGTTAAAATTACACTTTTTTGTGTTAGAATTACACTTCTTCTGCTAAAATTACACTTTTTTCCGTTAAAATTACACTTTTTTCTGTTAGAATTACATTTCTTCTGCTAAAATTACACTTTTTATCCTTGGAATTACACTTTTTTTGCTAGAATTACACTTTTTTTCTGTTAAAATTATACTTTTTTCTGCTAGAATAACTCTTTTTTCTGCTAAAATTACACTTTTTTCTGTTAGAATTACACTTTTTCTGCTAAAATTACACTTTTTATCCTTGGAATTACACTTTTTTTTGCTATAATTACACTTTTTTCTGTTTAAATTATACTTTTTTCTGCTATAATAACACTTTTTTCGGCTAAAATTACACTTTTTGTTGTTGTTAGAATTACACTTTTTTCTGTTAAAATTACACTTTTTCTGCTAAAATTACACTTTTTGTTTTTGTAAAAATTATACTTTTTTCTGCTAGAATAACACTTTTTTCGGCTAAAATTACACTTTTTCTGCTAGAATTACACTTACTACTATTGGACTAATGTTACATTCTCCATGGACTTGGTCATATTCTCATATTCTCATTGGACTAATGTTACTCTCAATGGACTAAAATTACATTCTCAGTGGACTGAAATTATACTTTTCTGGACTAAAATTATACTTTTCTGGACTAAAATTACATTCTCCTTGACTAAAAATAACAATCTCATTGACCGGAATTACACTTACGGACTAAAATAACACTTTTTGTCATTAAAATAACACTTGTAAAATGCTAAATTACAATAACTTGTGATAAAATGACAAAAATTCAAAATATTATTCGTTAAAATCACTCGGAAAAGATTGAAGTTAAACTTGTAAAACGCTAAATTCTCGAAAATATTCCTTAAAATTACACTTTTTGCTATTAGAATTACACTCGTAAAATCCTAAAATGTCGAAAACTTGTCTCGAAAAAAAAAACGAAAAAAATCGAAACAGGAAAAATGTTAACAAAATTTTCATAAACTTTGAAGTATAAGACAAAATATGGTGTTAATTGTGTATGATAATGAATTAGTGAATGTATTATTAAAACTAGAGAGAGAAGTGAATTAATTAGTGTTAAGTGTGTTTTTTGCTTTCAATCTCAACCTTCCACCATGCATGATCCAAGGGTTGTGGGAGGGACTTATGGACTCAAAAAAAAAAAAAAAAAGAGACTTAGAAGAACTTTGCTCTATATATATATATATATATATATATATATATATATATATATATATATATATATATATATATATATATATATATATATATATATGTAGGGCGTACATTGACCATATGATATAGGTACATCTTATAATAACTATGGGTACATATCAAAGTATTTATGTTTATTTTAATTATTTATCAATCACGTTTCAACAAATCATCAAGTACCTTTAATTTTTTTAGGAGGTACATTAAATATATCTACAATAGGTACATTTATTAACGATTTTAGATTCATATCATCTTTATTTTAATTAATTATCTTGCACGGATGAATAAATCATTTACATTTTATGTATATGAGAGGTACATTAAATTTATAATATAGGTCCATATAATACTTATTAAAGGTACATATCATATTTATTTAAATTAGTTATCAATTATGACTCGATTTTTTATTATGTACATTTTATTTATATAAGAGGCGCATTAAATATATATTATAGGTACATATAATGAATATTAAAGTTACATACAATGTATATCTTAATTAGTTACAAGACATTTTTTAATAATTATTCAAGTACATTTTAATAATATAGAAGGGACATGAAATATATAATAAATGTACAATTTAATAATCATAGCTACATATCATATTTACTACAATTGTTTATTAACTTTTTTTCACTTACTTATCGGGGACACATTATATATATTGAAGGTACATTAAATATAAAGTATAGATACAAAGAATAATTAACATAAGTACATAAAATATGTTGTTCAATTTTTATCAAATACACTCAACTAACTCATCATGTACATTGATTTTATACTGAATGTACATTAAATATAAACTGGAAGTAAATTTAATAGTTATTAGAGGTACATATTCTTTTAACTCAGGTTCTAACAAAGATATATTTATTAAAATAGATACAAAAATAACAACAAGATGCATGTGTCACAGTGGTAAAGTAAGTGCATTTCAACCAAGAGGTCATAGGTTCAATCCCCATCAACAACATTTTTGAAGTTTGAAATTGTCAATCATCATTGACCATTAGTGGCTGTTGACCACCTTCAACCACCGGTGGCCACCGTTGACCCTCCGCCTTACCAGCCACCGACCACCATTGACCGGGGCGTTGACCTTCTGCATGACCGGCTGTCGGCCTGTTGACCACCTTCAACCACCGGTGGCCACTGTTGGCCCATCGCCTTATTCCGGCACCACCATTGACCACCGGCGACCACCATTGACAGGCAGTCACTTATTCCGACACCACCATTGACCACCGGCGGCCACCGTTGACCGGTGTTGTCTTTTTGTTCATTGACTTTTGGGTGGATTGTGTGTAATATTAAAGCTTAACCTTTAAGATGATGTTAAATCTTATCCCTTAGATCAAAATTGAATGGTGGGGATTGGTTCTCACCGTTCTCACGATAAGGCTCGTTCTCACCGGAACTCTCACCAGGTCTTCTCCTTTGACTCAGACTGGGATGACGAATTTTGTGCCTGGCCGGGTTGTTGCTGATGCTGCTCAGCGTAAGTGTGCTAAGTATGGGGATTTGTGCGCGGCAGCGGGTTATGGTTTCCTTCCTTTCTCTTTCTCATCACTTGAGGAGTTGGGTTTGATGATCTTTGTTGCCTTGCTCAAGCGGATCCAGAAATTCTCGGTATCTCAGGATGCGGGGGCTCGGGTGGCCGCTTACATTTTTACTAGACTTAGCTTTGCTATTGCTAAGGGTGTGGGAGCCCAGATTGTCTCTCGGCTCCCCACCAATTTCATGTAAACTTTTATTTCTATTTTAATGAAAGCTGCGCGCATCCCTTTATAATAATAATAAAAAAAAAAATAATAATAATAATAATAATAAAAATAACTATAATAATAATAATAACTATAATAATTAAGTTAAATTAAATTAAATTAACTTAATTTAATTCGGATCTTATAAGTTCAGTTCTAATCTAAGTTCAGTTCATATCCTATAAGTTCGGTTCAGTTCAGATCCTATAAGTTCAGTTCAGATCAGATCCTATAAGTTCAGTTCAGTTCATATCCTATAAGACCATAGTAGAGGTAAGTCGGGTGTCGAATCCACAGGGAAGGCGAAGTAAATAACAATCAATATATATTTGAGTCTTTTTTCGAGCGATGTGGTAGTCTTCAACATTTGTAAAACACTTAATAGATTTTAAAATTAAAAAATATATAATATACTAAGAGCGGAATAAGAAAAGATATACAATAGACTAATACTAGTAATAATTTAGGTTTAGATTCCTTATAAATGTCCTGATTATTTTACTTTAGGTTTATTTGACTAATTGTTGATAGCAAAATTATCAAATAACTTGATATTAAGCACACCAATGAATAAGATTATTATGTAGCATTTAAAAATTACTCCATATTAAAGAGATCCCTCTTACTACATACCACCTAAATCACAAATTAAATTTATGTAGAGTTTGGAATGTAGTACGTTGGTCTCTTAATGGTACGTAGGATTAGGTTGATATTATTTATGTCATTAACTAAAGAGGTATATTGTAGGGGACATATCATTACTATTATTATTACTAATAGCATAAGAATGAACTTTTGTATCTACAAGTCTACACCTTACATATGAAGTAGTATTGTAATTAAAGTAGGGAAGTATTGAGGTCTTATAATTTAAGCGCACAATTTGTCTCTCTAGTGCGATACTGTCATATACTCCAACTTCTTCTTGCTACTTCAGAAGTAAATAATCTAAAGTAGTTTATTAGTGAATAAAAGTCTAAAAAGCACCTACATTATTTTGTATGGTCATGTACAATGGAAGTTAATAGTATTAAATAATGTTAG
Organism: Silene latifolia; assembly: GCF_048544455.1. Lineage (NCBI taxonomy): Eukaryota > Viridiplantae > Streptophyta > Magnoliopsida > Caryophyllales > Caryophyllaceae > Silene > Silene latifolia. The sequence goes on along the minus strand of NC_133535.1, from coordinate 16,772,289 downwards.
GCTATAAGGATCACCATCAAATTAATCTTAAATGGATAATTAAGGAAATGAAAATGTGAAATACTATTTGTTTTAGCAGGATTTTCCCTGTAAGAATCCGGCTTTGATTATTAGGTAGTGAGGGTATCTAGCTTTTATATTAAGGAGATAAGTATAAGAAAATCAATGGAAATAATGAAGCGTGAATGATGTTATTTGTATTTCTTGGATAAGTTGAACAATAATACGGAATAAAGATTAAGTAAAAAACAGTAGACAAATAGTATTGAGAATGATATCTTTTTTTCTGTCCCCCTTTACAAAAATTCTATCAAGCTATTTATAATCTTTCAATATTAACGTTGCATTCAATACAACGTTCCCCTTGATCGTTGGAGTTGTTAGCTGATTAATAGGGCACATCCCCTATTAATCCGGTTGACTTGTTCTTCTTCAACAAACTTCTATTCTTATCCTCTTGCACGTTCTGATTTGTGAAAATAATGTGCTCTTTGTAGTTGGACTTGGTCTTCCATGAAAATAGGACGTGGTCATTTGTTTGTATAACCGTTTTTCTTGTTTGTCAATTTGATCCAGCCTGCTTGAGTGTCCCATCAGGCTATTCTATACCTTCCATCAGGTTTTCCTTCCAAGATTTAGTAGCTTGCTTGCCTTATGATATTCTTTATCTGCCAAATAATAATTAGATTTGTCCGGTCCTTGGTTGCCCCAATCAGCCTAATAAGGTCAGGCTAAACTAAAGTCAGACCAGGCTAAATTGGGCCTAACAATTGTGTTGGGCCTGGAATTTCGCACTACTGACAGTATGGAATTCTACCCTGGCCTGACGATCAGGGCAGGTCCGTCAGGGTAGTCCAAGTTTAGCACCAGTCGATGAGCCTAGACTCCCGCATCATCTTCAGGATCAAGTTCAACCCTAGCCTCACAGTCAGGGCGTCAGGCCATCAGGGTATAGGGACGTCAGGCTATCAGGGTATCAGAAGACAGACACCAGGCCGGAGAGGACAACGGTCAAGCGTAAGGTCAACATTTGACTAAGTTAAAGACAATTATATGAGATTATTACCTCATTAGTATGGTAATTAAGAGCATATTAATGGTGAAGATTCTGTCATAAAGAGGAAGCATTAATAGGCATTAATGCGCAGTAAAGACAACAATTAAGGAGGAATATTCAGCATTAAGTACAAAGATTTGGCAGCCATTCAGCCTGCCTATATAAGGAGCATTTGAAGATCATTTGGGAGGAGGAGACATACTTCAACAAATACAACACACACTCTACAAGATTACAAGCCACGCAACACTTAGAGAAATATTACAAACATTGTCATTATCATACTTATATTCTCTCAATATCATAGTGAAATCCTTTCCTAGCTTGGTGCCCGTGGTTTTTTCCCATTCAAGGGTTTTCCACGTACAAATTCCTTTGTCTTATTATTCACTTTATTTGCATTACTTTTATTATAATCAATTCTGTCTAGGGACGATTACTTCGAAATAGGATAATACTAGTTAACCCCCATACTATTCTACCCTGGTCATATTTCCAGCCTTGCGCAAAATATGGACAAAACAATTGGCGCCCACCGTGGGGCAACTAGTTTATTAATCCTACAAAAATGGTAGCAAGAATTTTTCTTGTCACAAGTTTGAGAGCCTTGAGAAAAATTGGTACAATGGTTTTTTATAACTCTCGTTTGGAACGAAGAAATGCTAGATCCGAGGGAAATATTACTAAAATAAGTCAAAAGTCCTTCCAACGATCATAAGTGTTACAACCTCCGGTATTGCCTAAGGAGAATTCAAGGGCATATTTATCACCAAAGAAATTCAAAGATAAGTTCTTCCTATACCTAATAAATGTTTTGCAAAGTATAAGAAATATATTTTAAAATTTTGGTACTTTCTTTTATTCTACGGTGAATTTTCCTAATTATAATAATTTGATGTTTTTAGGAAATGTAGCCTTAAAATTCAAAGAATTCGAGCCTGGCTGGAAAAATTAGTCCTGACCGGAACAGGCTTCCAAGTCAGTTATGAATAGTATCAGTGCAGGCCTTATCATCACTTCAAGCCTGAATATTCAGTTCAACCCTGAACGGTTATACCAAAGCCAGATTATTCTTAAGATCTGATCAGGATAGGTCAGCCCTTTCAAGGCAGAGAATGCTAGCCTGATTATTTGTAAGATTTAGTCAGGTCAGGTCAGTCCTTCTACCGCCATAGCGCAAAAATCATAAAGGTAATCAAGTATTCCTGCAATGGTAAGTTGTTATTCTTTGCATAACGATAAAATAAATAAATCATACCACATATTGCAAGGTAGATACGAATTAAATATTTTTCAGTGACCATATTACACATGACAGTTTTTGGGCAGTCCTGATATGTCAGGGTCAGTCAAGCCTATCCTGACCTGGCGTATCAGGGAAAAATAAATCGACCAAGCCTGACCTGATTGTCTTTTTGAAGGATGAATTAACCTATCATGACTAGCCTGACCTGATATACTTAGATATTTTATCACGCTACTATTATAAATCCTTACGTGATTACTCATTAGCTTTCCATTATTATATATCAAGCATGTCTAACATGAGATTAGAACCTTTGATCAATAGAATTTTTAATATTAACATGTTACACACATTACACAACATGAACGTTTGGAGACATAATCTATCCTGGCCTGCTAGTTAACATTGTTGTGATTTGTAAGTCATGTGTATCATTTATGACCTACTTGTGATATCCTTGTAAGATATTTCGGTCCTGCCAAGTACAACTTTATGTGACATATGGTAAGTTTATCAGTTACACGGTGACCAAACGAGACATAAAAGTTAGTCCTGAACGGATTAAAGCAATACTGGAGTACCAATTACCAAAACCAGTCAGGGGCATCCAAAACTGACAGGCCGGATTCTGACCTGAATAAAAATCAGCCCTGGATTGTTATTTTGAAACCTTAAAACCTTCTGAGTCAGGTAAGTTTCTCACCTAGCAATTACAGTACCCAGTTAGGGGCACATGTGTAGCATCATCCGGCATAGAAATAGATCAGGTATGAGTACCCTGATATGCATGTCCTAATAAGATCTCACTCCCCTGATTCTGTCAGGCCTGAATTAGTAAGTTTCTAAAAAAAAAAAAATTAATATATATATATGTTGGAGTAGTGTCTTCCACAATGAGTGCGTTTACATAATAAATCTCGTAAAAGGAATATCAGGGATTTATTTATTTATTCGTCAGCTGGTCATCGTTAATCGGTAATGATTGGCTGACTAGAGTTTGACATTACTGTCGTGTGACGGCGGTGACCAGCCTGATCCCTTTAGGTCACACCTATAGGAAGGATCCCCAACTGAAAAACTAATTATTTGCATTAGATACAGTTTAATTAGTCCCTTAAATATTATTAACTAAAGGATAGTCAAGTGAGTTTTATATTTGATGACGGGTTACGAACTCGGGACAAGGAGATTTATTATTTAATTATGTGATATTTAAATAATAAATAAATTAATTAGAATTTATTAATTAATTAATTTTATACGATTGGTGTATTTTGTGAGGCGGATGTAATTAGCTATTAAATTTTACAAGGAGTTGTAAAATTAGCTAAATGAGTTAGTATTGACACATTGTATGTTGATAAAATGGTCTTATGATTATTTAATAGTTAAGTAGTCATTGGTAGTTAATTTATATTATTTAAGTGTTAAATAAATTAAATTAATATTTAATTATGTAAGATAATTAAACATGTGACTTATAAGCATTTGTGGGACAAATGTCAAAAGTCAAATAAGACCCATAATTATTAAATAGGCCGTTTTTGGTGAGTGGATGATCACCAACTATTTGGTAAATTTTTGCCAAATTGTGATGTCATTATCCATTCATGTTCCCCATTATCCTTGCCTATAAATACAAAAACACATAATGGCTTTGTGGTGTTAGAATTTTTTTGTCAAAAATTCCACAAGAAGCTCTATGTTGGTCGGTTGTGTTTTTGTTCAAATAAGAACAATTGTTATTCTTATTTCACCATCCAATCTTTATCAAAGATAAATATAAACTCATCTTATAATAATATACATCAATATTACTATAGTAGTAATATTACTAATATATTTAAGGGTTATTTCTACTTATTATCTAGTCAATAATAGTAGAGATTTTGGGTACTTCTTGGGTGCCACCATAGGAGGTACTCAACTTTGGGTACTAGTATTTGGAGGATCATCCTTAACATTTTAGCACAAGAACAACATCAAGGAAGGAGTCCTTGAGTTGTGCCCATTTTGCCTTATAACAATGTAAGGAACTTTTGTCTTAAGATGTTTTAAAACCATCTTTTATACATTTTATTTGCATGCATGTAGATTTAGACCACATTATATTAATTTGTAACTGTAATATCATAAGATGAGTATTAATTAGGTCTAAATAACTAACAAGTGGTATCAGAGCATTGTTAAATACATGCATGTTGTCTTAAGACGATTTTAGTAATTTATGAGATAAATTAATAAAATTGATATTATGTTACTAAAATTCGTTTTATCACATAATATAGTCTTGCATGTAAATAATCTGGTCTAAGGATGATATGGGACGAAAATTTGATTTTTGTTAAATTTTTCCACTTTTTATAACTTAATTTGGCATAAAATTGAGTAAAAATGCATTAAAATTAATTAAGAGTTAATTAAATTGGGTTGCATGTTAATTTTATGCATATTTACTTAGAAATAACCACATGCATATTCTATTTATGAGATAAGTAGATACTTTAGATTAATGTGATTAATTAAGGTAGTTTATTGATTTTTATTTGATAAAAATGGGTAAATAATGGTTATTTTGTAAATAAATATTGATTTAATTTTGGGGCTCGAAATTTATGAATTTTTAGCTCCTGGAATATGTTCTAAAATGTATAAAATTTTATTTTAAGTCATTTCAATTTTTATGGTTTGATTTAGAATTAAATCGTAAAAATTGTCGCTTTACCGATTAAATTGTGAAATCGATTTAAATAAATTTTAAAAACAAAAATTTTCACTTGCATGGCATTTTTGGTGTAAGACCAGAATGTTCATGGTTTTGAAATTTATTTTTCCAAGAATTTTTATATTAAATGGAATTTTTGTATGATAATTGTGAATTATTATATCATTTTTTGTCACAATTGTGTTTTAATTCCCATATAAATTCAAGATAATTGTTGAGAATAATTATTTTGATATTAGACCAGATTAGTATGATGAGTAAGTCTTAAAATTGTTTTAAGAATTGATTATGAATTTTTATTGGTAAAAATTCCGTCAAGGCAAGCTCAAATGATCGTTGTTGGTAAGTTAGACGATTTGGCATGTCATTTTCCATAATGCATTTTATTATTCATTTAGATGAATGGTTTTTAGAATTATAATTATGTAATTTTTCCTAATATGGTCATAGGTAGAAGTTGGTATTTCCCGAAATGTAAGGGAATATCGACTTGTGTTGTAATTAATTGCGATTTCGCATCGCCTAATTTATAATTAATTAATAGTTTTATTTTAATTTTATTACAAATTGTATAATAGGGTATTGTTATGTAATTTAATTATTAGTAATTAGATGAAGCTTCTAAAGACGGAGTTTTCATGAAGACGGTGTTTTCGGAAAGGCGTTCCGAAATCCTAAAGAAGGAGGCCTATTTATGAAGACTCAAGGGACCAAGGAGTTGGTTTCCGAAGTGTAATAATTTTAGTTAATTAGATTAACTAGGTGGCCATATTAGGACTTGTTTGTTTTAATTCTTTTATGCATTCATGCCAAATCGTCACTACATGTTTTATTTTTGTTGTTATCGATTTAATTGTCTAGCATTCACTTATTTTGTTCACTTAAAAGTGATAAACAATTAAATTGATAAGATCTCTCACATTTGTTTAAAATTGAGATTAAGCCTTACCAAATAATAGCACCTATGAATCCCTTCTTCATTAGAGGTAGGTTCGGATCACCGAGGTACACTCTTTTTACGTTGGGTAAGTAGGGTAATAAAGGTTATTACATGTGAAAATTGGTTGGACTCAACGGGATAAATATGGGTTGAATCGGTCCACCGTGCCCATATTTATTTCTGGGGCTAAAAGATAGATTTTAAGAAAATCCGTCAACCAAGAGTTCTAGTAGTAGAATCAGTCAAAGTAGTTGACTCACCAAATTTATATAAATATGGGTTGAATCGGTCCACTGTGCCCGTGTTTATATAAAATTGGATCTTGGAATCATTTATATAATTCAGTGGGAGATCATTATATAAATGGGAACTTGTTAAAATAGTTTCACAAGTTAAATTTTTTCTAGACGATAAATGTTAATCTTTCCTTTATTTCCTTTGTAGTAATCACGATGGCTTCTACTAGTCAAACCGTCACCATAGCTAGAGATTCATGGCTACGTTCTTTTATGGACAAATATGTTTTAAAAGCCGACGGTAGTAATTTTAAATATTGGGAAGAACAACTTCGATTAGCTGCCGCAGGTGATGGCAAATTACGCTACCTTGTCGATCCCTCTCCCCCTTCGCCTAGTACTAGGGCCACTGCCGATGTAAGGGAGGCTTTTACAAATTATCAAAAGGAATCCGCTGTTGTTAAAAATGTTTTGATTTTTTCAATGGATCCTGCTTTACAAAGGCAATGTGTCAAGTTTCGTGATGCACATGAAGTATTCTCGAGGCTTTCAACTATGTTTTTTCAAGCCCCGAGAATAATTCAGTATGACACCGCTGTTCGTTTCTTTGAGGCTAACCTCAAAGATGGTCAACCTGTAAGTTCGCACGTACTTAAAATGATCGAGTATGTGGAAACTTTAGAGGGGTTGGGATGCAAGATCCCTGACGAACTTGTGGTGGACCGAGTGCTCCACTCTCTCTCGCACGTCAAGGGATTTACCCAATTTAGGGTAAATTACAATATGACGAACATGAGAAAAAGTTTACATGAGCTCCATTCTCTGCTTGTGCAAGCAGAGAAGGACATGGGATTGAGTGGGAGTACGAGGAAAGATGTGCTTGCGATTAATGTGAAGGGGAAGAAGCAGTTTAAGAGGAATGCAGGTAAGAAGCCTGTTCAGGTGGAGGGCAAAGGTAAAGCAATTGCGAATTGCGAATTGCTCTACCAAGCCAAAATCCATGAAGGGTAATCCTCTTAAAGATAATTGTAATTATTGTAATAACAAGGGACATTGGAGACGTAATTGCACAAAGTACCTGGATGACATAAAAGCTGGCATTGTGAAGCCGACATGTAATTTCTCAACTGAATCTTTTATGATAGACATAAATTATGCTTCAAATACAACTTGGGTATTAGATACTGGTTGTGGTTCTCACTTGTGCAATCATTTGCAGGGCCTAAAAAGCATAAGAAAGCTAAACAAAGGTGATGTCGATCTCCGAATGGGAAACGGGTCTAAAGTAGTTTGCCGTCTCAAAGTAGGAACTTATGTACTTAGTTTAGCTTCGGGTTTGGAGTTGCATCTTAATAATTGTTATTTTGTACCAACGCTATCTAGGAATATAATATCCGTATCTGTGTTAGACACAGAAGGGTTTTCTTTTATAATTAAAGATAAGTGTTGTACTTTTTCCCTTAATGGGATTGTATATAGTCAAGCTATTTCAATCAATGGTATTTATATTCTAGATACTTGCAACGATGTTTATCATTTAGATAATAAAAGACTCAAAACAGGTGATCCTGATCTATCTTATTTATGGCATTGTCGATTAGGACACATCAACGAGAAGCGCATTAAAAGACTAGTGTCGACTGGTGTAATTAAACCTTTTGATTTCGAATCATTTGGTACATGCGAATCTTGTATTCTTGGCAAGATGACTCGTTCACCTTTTCTAGGAAAATGATCTCGAGCTGGTGAGTTATTGGGTTTAATACACACCGATGTGTGTGGCCCAATGACAGTCACTGCTAGAGGTAATTATGACTATTTCATTACTTTTACCGATGACATGAGTAGATATGGGTATATCTACTTAATGAGGTATAAAAGTGAAGCTTTTGATAAGTTCAAAGAGTTTCAGAATGAAGTAGAAAACCAATTAAATAAGAAGATTAAAGCATTACGATCAGATCGTGGTGGGGAATATTTAAGCAATGACTTTAAAGATCACCTTATAAACTGCGGTATTTTATCTCAGTTAACTCCTCCTGGCACACCACAATTAAATGGTGTGGCTGAAAGGAGAAATCGAACTTTATTAGATATGGTTCGATCGATGATGAGTCAAACTGAATTACCTAAGTCATTCTGGGGTTTTGCCATTTTATCTGCTGTACAATCACTTAATAAAAGTCCCACTAAAGCAACTGACAAAACTCCATATGAGATATGGAAAGGGAAAGTCCCGAATCTGTGATACATGAAAGTATGGGGTTGTGATGCTTATGTCAAGAGTAAGTCTGACGATAAGCTTGCACCTCGTTCTGAAAAGTGTATTTTTGTAGGCTACCCTAAAGAAACTTGTGGATATTACTTCTACAATAGTAACGAGAACAAAGTGTTTGTGGCTCGTGAAGCTGTCTTTCTAGAAAAAGAATTTATTTCTAGAAGACAGAGTGGGAGAAAATTTGAACTTGACGAAGTTCAAGAGCCACAAACTGATATGACAATACAGGAAGATGTTCCTTCTACGTCTGAATCAGGTATTGTTCATTCTGAACCTAGGAGGTCAGAAAGGGTTAGTCGCCAACCTGATAGATACCTTGGTATTATCGAGGAAGATGGTGACTATGAGGTTTTACTTTTAGAAAGTGATGAACCCAAGACCTATAAAGCAGCTATTATGAGTTCTGACTCTAAGCTATGGCTCGAGGCCATGCAATCCGAAATGGATTCCATGTACGATAATCAGGTATGGGACCTGGTTGACTTACCTAAAGATGTTCGACCTCTTCAGTGTAAGTGGATATTCAAGATTAAAATCGGCATGGATGGACATAAAGATGTCTACAAAGCTAGATTGGTTGCAAAAGGTTTCACTCAGGTTCATGGTTTACACTATGATGAAACTTTTGCACCAGTTGCTATGCTTAGATCTGTTCGGATAATGTTAGCGATTGCTGCATTTCATGATTATGAGATATGGCAAATGGATGTCAAAACCGCTTTCCTGAATGGGTTTCTGGAAGAGGAAGTGTTCATGACACAACCTGAGGGTTTTGTGGATCCTAAAAATCCTAACAAAGTATGCAAACTTAAGAGATCCATTTATGGTCTTAAGCAAGCATCAAGGAGTTGGAATCATCGTTTTGATCATGTTATTAAACATAATGTTTTTTCTCGAAGTGTTGAGGAACCATGTTTATACATGAAGTTTAGTGGGAGTAAAGTTGTTTTCTTACTTCTTTATGTTGACGACATATTACTCATTGGGAATGATGTTGATATGCTTGCTTCTGTTAAGAAGTGGTTGGGAAATCACTTCCAAATGAAAGATTTGGGAGAAGCTCAGCGCATCTTGGGTATCCGGATCTATAGGGATAGATCCAATAGGATATTAGCATTGAGTCAAGAAGCATATATCGATAAGATTCTTGACCGATTCAATATGAAAAACTCCAAGAGAGGTTTTCTACCTATGGGCAAAGGGATCACTTTGAGTAAGTCACGGTGTCCTCGAGCCTAAGGATATTGAACGCATGAAATCGATTCCCTATGCTTCCGCCGTTGGATCGATCATGTATGCTATGATGTGTTCTCGTCCTGACGTCTCGTATGCTTTGAGTATGACGAGTCGTTTTTAAAACTCGGTGAGAGTCACTGGATAGCCGTCAAGAATATTCGAAGTACTTGAGAAGGACTAAAGATTCATTCTTAGTGTTTGGAGGAGAATCGGAATTACGTATAAGAGGTTATACGGATGCCGGTTTCCAAACCGATAGGGATGATTTGAAATCCCAGGCTGGTTTTGTCTTTTTGTTGAACGGAGGGGCGGTTTCTTGGAGAAGTTTCAAAGAGTCTGTGGATGCGATTCTACAACGGAAGTGAGTACATTGCAGCCTACGAAGGCCGCAAAGGAAGCTGTTTGGATTAGGCAATTTTAGAGGGACTGAAAGTAGTTCCGACCGCCGAGGATCCTATCACTTTGTATTGTGATAACAGTGGGGCTATTTTTCAAGCAAAAGAGCCCAAGTCTAGTAACAAGTCTAGGCATGTACTTAGGAAATTTCATGTAATTAGAGATTTAATCGAAAGGAAAGAAATTACAGTTTGTAAGGTTGGGACAGCTGACAACATCGCTGATCCTTTAACCAAGCCATTGTCTCAAGCTAAACATGATAGTCATGTAGTTTCGATGGGGTTGAGACGAATGCCAGAACTGTTGTAAATTATATGATATGTAATAATCAAAATATTGTATTTATTATTTCATATATGATAAGTTGCATTTATCGTTATATTCAGTTTTATGTCTGAATTTATATACTTTGTTTTCTCCAAATAGGTTGTAAAGACAATGTCGAACCCTATTAAGTGAGCTGGATTAACATTGTATTTTGTCCCTAGTTACTTAATGAGGTGACGTCTCAGAGTGACTAGATTGTAAGGCGATAGATGACAGGTTCGACTGTCATATGGTCATAGTGATGACTGGTCGATTACATAGGCATATTGTGAGACAATTTGTCGGACAGTGAACGTTTATAGAGTCCTTTTGTTGCTAGGTCGTGGCGAGGACTTCTAGTTATTCCTTCGAGTCAATTCTTTAGACTGGTGACTATTTGTCTAAGTTGGTACGGTTTTCCGGTGGCTTTGGTTTTTTGTTCTAGGTCGCACCGTAAGAGGAGGCCGATGAGCATTTACTGGGTCATTGTGATCTGTATCGAATGAAGAAAATAGGTCAACAGGATTGTCCTTTTAAGTCATATTTTATCTCAAGGCCACTCGAGGAGAGATAACTGTGAATGCGTGGCCACGCTCGGATGAGATCTATAGTAGATTATCCGGTCGATATCATTCTCCGATCGAGGAAACCACTTTATGATATGATCACGTGCAAGAACGACTGGAAGACATCTTGCATTGAGTGGGAGATATTATTGGACAAGAGAATTGGTAACGCACACTTGTGTCAGACAAGTGGGAGATTGTTGGAGTAGTGTCCTCCACAATGAGTGCGTTTACATAATAAATCTCGTAAAAGGAATATCAGGGATTTATTTATTTATTCGTCAGCTGGTCATCGTTAATCGGTAATGATTGGCTGACTAGAGTTTGACATTACTGTCGTGTGACGGCGGTGACCAGCGGATCCCTTTAGGTCACACCTATAGGAAGGATCCCCAACTGAAAAACTAATTATTTGCATTAGATACAGTTTAATTAGTCCCTTAAATATTATTAAATAAAGGATAGTCAAGTGAGTTTTATATTTGATGACGGGTTACGAACTCGGGACAAGGAGATTTATTATTTAATTATGTGATATTTAAATAATAAATAAATTAATTAGAATTTATTAATTAATTGTTAATTAATTAATTTTATACGATTGGTGTATTTTGTGAGGCGGATGTAATTAGCTATTAAATTTTACAAGGAGTTGTAAAATTAGCTAAATGGGTTAGTATTGACACATTGTATGTTGATAAAATGGTCTTATGATTACTTAATAGTTAAGTAGTCATTGGTAGTTAATTTATATTATTTAAGTGTTAAATAAATTAAATTAATATTTAATTATGTAAGATAATTAAACATGTGACTTATAAGCATTTGTGGGACAAATGTCAAAAGTCAAATAAGACCCATAATTATTAAATAGGCCGTTTTTGGTGAGTGGATGATCACCAACTATTTGGTAAATTTTTGCCAAATTGTGATGTCATTATCCATTCATGTTCCCCATTATCCTTGCCTATAAATACAAAAACACATAATGGCTTTGTGGTGTTAGAATTTTTTTGTCAAAAATTCCACAAGAAGCTCTATGTTGGTCGGTTGTGTTTTTGTTCAAATAAGAACAATTGTTATTCTTATTTCACCATCCAATCTTTATCAAAGATAAATATAAACTCATCTTATAATAATATACATCAATATTACTATAGTAGTAATATTACTAATATATTTAAGGGTTATTTCTACTTATTATCTAGTCAATAATAGTAGAGATTTTGGGTACTTCTTGGGTGCCACCATAGGAGGTACTCAACTTTGGGTACTAGTATTTGGAGGATCATCCTTAACATTTTAGCACAAGAACAACATCAAGGAAGGAGTCCTTGAGTTGTGCCCATTTTGCCTTATAACAATGTAAGGAACTTTTGTCTTAAGATGTTTTAAAACCATCTTTTATACATTTTATTTGCATGCATGTAGATTTATACCACATTATATTAATTTGTAACTTTAATATCATAAGATGAGTATTAATTAGGTCTAAATAACTAACAATATATATATATATATATATATATATATATATATATATATATATATATATATATATATATATATATATATATATATATATATATATAGCTTTGCTTGAGCTCATTTTTTATACAACTGAAGTATATGCTAATGTTATCACCTATAGGCTCAATATTGACACATCTTTGAAGTCTGTGCAGCAGAAACAGCGCAAATCTGCCCCAGAAAGAAATAAAAACATCTACGAAGAAGTAAAAAAAAAAAAAACTCCTAAATACGAGGCAACATTATTCAAGGATCATAAGCTATATTTATCATCGTCTCCATTTTTACTGGTCAAGCCAGGCAAAGGAAAACCCCTGTCGGTTTATCCCTCTCTCATTGACAATACTGTCAGTGCCTAGTTAATACTGTCAGTGCCTAGTTAAAGTACAGGAAGGTCAGCAACATCATGTCTACGATGTAAGTAAAAGTCTACTAGATGCTGAAATGAGGTATGGATTACTTGAAAAATATGTTTCAACTTTAATTATATCGTAAACCAAGTTGCGCCCTTGTTTTGAGTCTCACCCTATATCAGTTAAGACTAACCTACCCATAAAAGTTGTCCTGCGAAAGCCTGAACTGTCAGGAAGGATGGCCAAATGGTCAGTCCAGCTTAGTACCTATGATATCACCTTTGAACCCAGGACAGCGATGAAATCACATGCCATAGCAGACTTTGTGGCTGATTTTAGCCCTAACCTAAAATTAGACCTCAGACCAAGAATGGACCTTGTTCATAGATGAGGCATCAAATACTAGGGGGACAGGGTTAGTATTAGTGCTTAAATCGCCACAGGAAGACATGATAGCTTAGGCTGTAAGCTGTGAGTTCAAAGCCACCAATGATGAGGCTGAGTATGAAACCCTCATAGCAGGACTCAAGGTATGTCTAGACCTCGGTGTTCGAAACTTAAAGGTAAAAACTGATCCACTTTTAATTGCAAATAAAATAAAAGGAACTTATGCAGCAAAGGATTCAAAAATAATTTCATGTTTAGAATACGATAAAAACATTGCGCTGAGTTTCATTCATTTGATATTGAACAAATACCAAGAGACCTGAATACCCAGGCTGATGCTTTGGCCAGCCTTGGTTCAAACTTCACCCCTGCAATTTAAAAAAAAAAAGGTACATATTGTGCATTTACTAGAACCTGCCATCAGCAGGCCTGAACAGGTAAACCCTGTCAATACTGACAATGATTTATAGATTAAGCCTTATTATGATTGGTTCCTGCGAGATATACTACCTCAGGCCAGGCATATGGCTAAAGCATTTAGAATTAGAGCTTCTACCTATTTTATCATCAATGGTAATTTGTTCAAAAGATTTCAGGTCGGACCATACTTGAGATTTCTCATACCACATGAAGCAAAGCAAAGTTCTCAAGACTGGCTACTATTGGCCAACCCTGAGGGCTGACTGCCTGGACTACAGCATGAAATGTGAAGCCTCATGCTCCGACTATTCATCAACCATCTAAGTTATTACATCCAATCTCTACACCCTAGCCATTTGTGAAGTGGGGCATGGCTAACCTAAAGCAAATGGTCAAGCTGAATTAAATGAAAAGGTGGTCGTCAAAAAAAAAAAAAAAAATTGCCAGCCTGGCCAATCAGCCTGATTCTAACAGATTGAAGAACCTTACATGCCACAAACATTGCAAGGAAACTTGATTTCAATATCTTGGAATGTCATCCACCTAAAAGCACAATCAAACTTGTGGTAACTTATGCCCTGCATGTTCTAGGTAAAAATTCCAAGCTTCTTCATCTGAATGTGTGCTATGTCGTGCCTTTCCTGAACATGCTACGTGACAATGTGCAATATTTTCTTGCCTACGTGTTTGCATTTCACATGCTGGATGTTCTAACCAAATTTGTTTTACTTGAATCCTGAACAATTATACATGATAAATGTTTATATGCATAAATATTCAGGATTGAGGGCTACTCTACTATATATTTCTGAAACAAAAATTCTGCACTTAACTGTGCCTGATGAGTTGGTAACCGCCACCAGATACAGTAAAGAGCCAGGACCAATCAGGCATGAAATAATTGCCTGACCTGACTAGGTTTACTGCCACTTATTACAACCGTCTGGACGCAGCAAGACAGGTGCAAGGGTGTTTTATCCCGACCATCAGTCTAAATGCCCTCCTGACAGGCCGAACACCAAGCCCTCCAGCTAGGCAGGGGACATAAGCCCTCCTGACAGGCCGGTTTTCCCACCCCTTCAACCATAATGGCAAAAAACCATACATGGTTGAATTACTCACGATAGCTCAAATGACAGGACAAGTTCAAAAATATCTCACAGGTTAACAAAGTAAAGATTTTGACAGATCCTTAGGATTGAAAAAACAAAGTTCACAGGTTTAAAGAAAACAGGTTAACAGGTCTGAAGAAAACAGGTTTAACAGGTTTAAAAAGAATGACCGGATTAAACAAAGCAAGCCTGAAAGACGATCTTTATATCATTAATAAAACCCTTACCCTCTGGGGAAAAGGTAGCAAAATGTATATCTATCCTATCAGGAATAATCTCCCTGACTAGGACCAACAAAATATAAAATTGTCTTTACAAGGACATTTCCCCTGGGCAAACGTACAAAATGATTAATGATTTTACCAAAGACGTTCTCTTTGGTTGGACAAAATACCATTATTTCACATTTCTGCGAATAACATCCCTCTTGTAAGGGCGAGATACTAACACCGGTCAGAAATTATTCCTCGCTTGACCGAACACCTTAATTCCTTTTTCTCATGAAACATATTAGCCTCTATCGGCTCAGGATACTTTTCCAATATAATCCTTGTCTTACCCTGCCTTGTCGCAGCAATGAACATTGACTCACACACTCCGCGAATACACTTGATAAAAAAATAGCAAACGTTACTGATTCATATGGTGGGGCAAAGACAAGCCAGGTCAATTATACACAGGCTACATAACTAAATCAGACGTTCAAAGTAATATGTTGAATATAGCGAGCAGGAATGGCAGGGGCATCAGTCAGGACAATCAGCTTATCAGCCTCAGTCCCAATACCACCTCTACCCTGGTAATCCTCCTCATTGACTTTCACAAAGTCAAGCATTCAAGTCCGCTATGCCGAAATCGACCATCCTAAGCAAAGAAAACCATACTACCAAAAGTTGAAAACCAAGCAGCTTTAACGTGCTTAGGAACCTTGAGAAACCCCCAGCCTGCAAACAACGAAGAAAGCATTCCACCCCGCAGCAGAATAGCCAGGACCTCTCCATAAGAAAAATTGTCATGAAAGAAATTACCCGTTCAGAGGGATAATAACTATTGGACAGCTAATCGTCAACTACAAAGAAGGTATATCCCGTTAAATATTTCCTGCTTTCCTCTGAACTAACAGAATATGTGCAGGACAAGCAAAAGTTGCAGGGTACTTACCACCAACGCATGCATCATAATTGAGATACGCCAGGACAGGCCCAACCATGTTGGCTGATGCGTGTCTTTTATATGATGTTTTACATCCTATTTTCCACGCATTTCAGAGCTCATTCGCGTAGTTTAAGCTACCATTTCCCCTATTTCCGTCTACTTTCGTGTTTTTGTACATTATTGCAGAAATGTGAAGAATTCAATGGAAATTGAGCTAAATCCATCCCCGAGTATCCTGCATTGCATTTTGACGTGAAGTATTTACTTAAGGAACGAGCTTGGTGCGCAATTCAAGGCCCAACAGACAAATACACGAGAAATTGGAAGTCAAGTGCTAGCTACTTCAGTCGATCGACCACTGCCTTCAGTCGATCGACCAACTTGCGGGTTCCAGAAGCTACTGTACACTGCTACTCAGTCGATCAACCGCCACTCTTAGTCGATCGACTAAGCCGCTATCCCAGACGAGAATTAAAAGATCGAGGAAACGCAAGCCCATTGTGTTTAGGTTTTGATAATAAGTGTTACGTATATTTTCTATATAACGTAACCTAGAACATGAGATTAATCATTCAGTTTTCTACTAGTTCTTTAGCCAGTTTTCCAACATTCAACAATTAGGGTTTTTAATACTATTTCGTACAATTACTTTTGCATTCGGTTTCTGGATCTCTTGCTGCAATTCCAATCGGTATTCTTATGCTAATAATTCAGTTTGCTTTATTATCGCTTTGTAGGATAGAATTGCTAGTTAGTTTCCCAAAACCGATTCATCATTTATGTTAATTGTTTGTTCTATTATTTCAAGCATGAATTCTTCTGTCTATTTTATTAGTTTTATTGTTGTTATCGTCCTTAGTATGAGTAGCTAAATTGCTTGTGCTAGGATGTAGGGGAATTATAGTATAGGCGGCAATAGAATGAATACGGCCTGAATCGCGTGTCAGTCGATCGACTGCCATACCTGGTCGATCGACTGACCACGTGAGGTTTACCCTCGTTTTAATCGATTTAAATGTTGTGTTTGACGAATCGAATGCATGCGACTAGTTGAATGCTTAATATTTGACTGACCCATTAGATCGAAAGATAGGGACAGTTGTTAGATCACCAATTAAAATGACTAAACTATGCTGAGATCGAAAGATAGGTAAAGTTTAGACCGTTAGTCACTTTTCAGGACGAAAGTTAGTATTAGTGATATTAGGGACTTATAGCGAGATCGAAAGATCCTATTTGTTAAGAGTGGACCGAGAGGACCTCTTTATTTCCCGCCTCATGTGTTTGATTTAGACCTATTTAGTACGCTGCCGCTGAAACTATAACAAACCAACCATCCTAGTACCCCTTCTTTTATCTGTTTTAACTGTTTATTTAGTTTATTGTCTTTATTTGCTATTAGTATAGACCAAATCAAATCAACCCCCACTTTCGTTACCTTAGACTAAATTGGACAATTAGAAATTACATTCGCCTCCTTGTGGTTCGACCCTGTTACCACTAGCCTAGGTTAGTTTTAATAGGAGATTATAAATTTTATTTTTGGTGCTCACAACGACGGGTATCAAATTTTGGCGCCGTTGCCGGGGAGGCAATTGTTCTAATTTTTAGTTGTTTTTATTTAGTCTTTCTTTAGTTTAAGGGACTTCCGTTCCTTAAACTTTTCTTATATTCTTTTTGTAGTTTCTTCTTATGCGCAGGTCACAGGGTGGTGAACTAGTACCATTCAATCCTGAGATCGATAAATCCTTGCGCGAGTTGAGACGATCACAAAGGGTATTACCGACAGAGGAAGAGCTGAGTACTCTGTCAAGTTACTATGAGAACGCTCTGTTCGAAGAAGATCCACCTACATCTCCTGCCTCTACTTCTTCAGCTGAGACAGTCATTTCTCCAGAAATTCCAGTCATGGCTGAAGAAGCAACTATTGCTAGTCACTCAGAGCCGACAGCTGCGAATCTCTACAAAGGATTCGAACTACCTGGGGAAGCGAGAAAATTCGAGCCGAAGGCTTCCTATATTAACCTGGTTGAGAGAAACGGTTCGGGGAGCGCAAATGAAGATGCAGCCAAGCATATGGAGATTTTTATTGATTATTGCTGCTCTATACCCCCGCCGACCGGTGTGACCCAAGACCAGATCAAGGAGACCATGTTCATTTTCTCCCTTCGTGATGCTGCAAGGGAGTGGTATAGAGATCTGGATCGAGCCGCTCATGGGATCACCGACTGGAATTCATTGGCCTTGGCATTCTACAAGAAATACTTCTCTGCCTCGAAGACAAATGCCATAAGTGCTCAGATCACGAGCTTTAAACAGGGGCCTGATGAGAACTTTCATGAAGCATGGGTCCGTTTCAAGAAACTGGTGCGAACCATACCGCACCATGGGTTCGAAAAATGGAGTCTTTGCAATCAGTTCTATAATGGGTGTATGACGATCGAGGGCTATTTTGGATCTGCGACCAATGGCCGATTTTTGAGAATATGGGAGAGACTAAGGGGTGGAAGATCATTGATGACTTAGCCACCCATAAGGTCAATATGGGAATTCCAGAGGCAATCAAAGGAGAGTCTGCTGAATCTTCCTCTGTTCTTTCGCACTAGAAGCTCTCACCGCAAGGTTTGACAAATATGAGTTGGGAGGAGCCTCTAAAGGAGGGATGTACCATGTTAATCTTTGTTTGAGACGGGTCCTTTCGTCTGTAGAAGATGTGGAGCTGAGGGGCATGTCTCAGAAAATTGTCCAGTCCCCTTTGAGTCTTGCGCTACCTTTCAACATTATAGACAGACAAACACGTACTATGAGCCGAATGTCCACCCCAACTTGAGGTGGAGTAGCCAGAATGTCCTGAATCCGACTCAACCTCCACAACAGCAGCAGCAGCAAGCCTATGTGCCTCCACATAAGCAGCCATATCAAAAGCCTCCGTATGTTCCTCAAAGAAGAAAGAACAATCCCAAAATTCCGAGTTCACCGAGTTGAAGAAATTATTGCTGAAGGAGTCCCAAGCTAGAGAGGCCGGGATGAAGATGCTAGAGAGCCAAATTGCTCAATTGGCTAGCAAGAATACCACTCGAGCTCCGGGACACTTACCGACTCAAACCGACCAAAAGGAGACCCTTATTGCCATCACGTTGAGGAGTGGGTCCACCCTGGAGGGGCCTGCTATGGTCGAGGATGATGCTGCAAAAGATGAGGCGAAACCGAGTCAAAACAAAGCTGGAACGAGCAAAGGAAAGAAAAAGGCGTCTACCAGGTATATCAGTCGATCGAGTGACATACCCGGTCGATCGACTGAAGTGCGAGTTACAGAAGCTTCTGGTCCTGTTCAACTCAGTCGATCGACTGACATCACTGGTCGATCGACTGAGATCGCTGCTGATAGTGAGATTTTTCGTCCTCCGATGCCCGATAACTTGAGGGATCATTTGTTTCGGCACGACGATCCGAAAATATTGGGAAAGACCCGAGTGCTGATGGGTCGTCTCGGCTCGAAGTACGACCCGATGTCGATCAATGGTTCACATTTGAGACGGTCCGAAGAGGGTTCAAGCTTCAACAAGGAGAAAGTAGTGGACTTCGTCTAAGTCCACGGATACGGCATGCGCGATTTAGAGGAGAGGGCTAAGCTACTTCTTACAGCCCCATATCCGGAAAGACTAGTGCCGACGAAGGAACAGGTATCTTTCAATAAATTTGAAAAAGTTATTCGTAGCTTGAATGTACAAGTGCCTTTCCTTGAGTTAGTTAATCAAGTGCCTGCTTACACTAAATTCATGAAACAACTCTTGTCTAAGAAAAAGTCACTTGAAACTGTGCATACTGTCGCATTAACCAAAGAGTCATGCTCTTATTTGTCTCATACTGAACCTCACAAACTAGAAGACCCGGGTAGTTTTTCTGTTCCTTGCAATATAGGTACCTTCTCTATTGAGAAGGCATTATGTGACTTAGAAGCTAGTATAAGTGTAATGCCCTTGAGTCTTGCTAGGAAGCTAAAATTGACTAGGTTTGCGATCACTGAGACATGACAAGATGAGATGGTGACCGATCTGCGGTCCAGCCAATAGGAGTCTTAGAGGACATCCCCGTGCAAATAGGGAAGTTTTTCTTCCCTGTTGACTTCGTCGTACTTGACATGCCTGAGGATGCCCATATTCCCATTATTTTGGGTAGGCCATTTCTGCACACTGCTGGTGCAGTCATATATGTTGGTTCGGGTACCTTGACTTTTAAAGTAGGGAAGCATTCCATTGTTTTTGCCCAACCTGTTAAGAAGAAAGACCCCATGTGGCCTGTGACTTGCAATACGGTTTCTGAAAAGAAATCTTATTTTATACTTCCTGATATGCCTATCTCTAGTCCCATTCCTGTTGTAACCCCTCCGCCCCAGTTTGGGAGCAAATTGGAGGAAAATTTGTCTATTTCTGATATTGCAGGAGCTGGTTTGGGGAAGGAAGAACTGCAAGTTACTCCAGCTGCAAAGAAGCCAATCATCTCACGAGGCGGTCTTGGTTGCCTCAGCTATGGCACTGATGAGGAAGTTGATGACGAGCCGGTCAAGGCAAGGGAGTCCGACTTGGACTTTGCTGAGTCCGAAGAGATCATTGACTGGGGAGATGATGAAAGTGTTGATCCGTTGAGCCATACGGACGTGGAAGCTAAGAAGGGTGCAGCTGATAAGATAAGCATCGTTGAGGCTACCTCTAGTAGCCAGAAGCCGATGAAGTGGGCCATACCATGGCCATTCTTGATCAACTATTAGTTGATCAAATGCTTTATCAAACATTTACTTTATTTCTTTTAAGACTATTTACCGTATTTTGATACGCTTTAGACTTTACTTTGGGTTTTGCGCAATTTTGGGCGCGTATTATTGTGCATTTGCAGATTTTTAGACCTCATTAGCTCAAGTAATTGAGCAAATACGAAGAAATCTGAAGTACAGCAGTATTTTCAGTCGATCGACTGGGCTATATAGTCGATCGACTGAGCTGCGACTTCCAGGAGCTTCTGCTCCTGTTCAATCTGGTCGATCGACTGAGTGATGTGGTCGATCGACCGACCTGCACTGCTGTACCTGTTTACGACCTCTCTCCTGCCATGTTTGGTCGATTTGCGGAATTAAGGGAGTTTTCTACTCCACTTTATCTTCCGTCATTATTTATTTCTTCTATTTTTCTCAATTTTGCACATAATACCGCTTCATCATTGCTTTCTCGATTTATGCGTGGTACTTTGTCTGTCTTTTCAGGTACTTATTAGTACCACTGCTGGCTACTGAAACCTCCTAGCTCACGCTGGTTTGGGGAGGTTTTCCTTGCTGCGCTTAAAGTCTTGTGAGTTTCTAAGTCTTTACTTCATGTTTTATTTATTTAATATTCTCGCAATTTCCCGTTTCTCTTTTTTTCATTACATGATTTTGCACAATGGGGACATTGTGCGATTTGGTTTGGGGAAGGGTTTTGCGTCGCATATCATTTGCTTGCATTCACGTTTACATTCTGTTTTGCATTGTTTATTTCATTTTATATATGTATACCAAAAATTCAAAAAAATTGAAAAAATTCAAAAATTTCAAAAAGATGCACGTTTATTCTAGCATATAGGTTGAGTCGGAACGGTAGTATTTCAAGGATGATATTGCATTTGTATTTGTTTATGCCTAAGCCTTGCTAATTGACATGTTATTAGTAGAATCATATATGCATAGTCTACGAGTTTTCGTTAATTTACTTGCTGGACTTGAAACTTGACTTAGATTTTTGGCAAACTACTTATATATTTTGAGTTATTAGAGCCTATAACTGGTGACATCTATGACCGGTTTATTTAGGAATGTGAGTAGTACTCCTTATGAGACATGTTACATCAATGTGCATAAATATGAACTTAATCTGCTTAATACCTGTATGCATTCGGTTTGTGGTTTGTTGACACATGTGGTAGAGGTCTCTCTTTATTCATTTTGCCCATAAGCTCCACACTGCCAGAAATAGCCTTTTTGTCCCATTACTACATCCTACATTTAGCCTGTCCTTTGTCAAGCTAGTAGTCTTAGTTGTTGGGATTGTTACTTCGTTTTTGGTGGCATATGCTCTTATTGAGATTTAGTTGGATAAAAAGAATGAAGGAGGAAAAGGAAAGAAAGAGAAAAAAAAAAGAACTGAAAAAGTTGAAAAAAAAAGAAAAGAAAAATGATTCGAGAAAGAGAAAAAGAGGTTCTGTACTGTTCAAAGCAGTCGATCGATTGCCAATTCTGGTCGATCGACTGGAGTTCAAAAGAAAAAAAAAGAATCAATTCGCATAATTCAAACCTTTATCTTATGGCGATTTTTGCTCCCATGTATTATTCATATCTTATGGGGAGTTAGTTGATTACTTTCATACTGGAGACTGTGAGATTTGTGCTTGCTATAGCACCGTTTCATTTGATTTTGAGCAAGAAGTTGGATGTTGCCATATGGTTCCGTTTGGGTACTAGCTTGATCACCTGTACCTCCACTTTTCCATATATGTTTTGCCTCTTCTTACCCATACCTTACATATCCCATTTATACCTCGGCATGTGTCATGGTCATTTGTTAGTTGGAATGCATATGTACGGTCATAGAGATTACTTTCATATTATACTGCAGGCATGTTCTTATAGGTCGTCGTTAGGTGAGAGTCACTACAAAATGAATTCTTTCTATCTTACATATATGCACCTGTGCTTATGAGTGATTCGAGCGACCCGTGAGAGTCCAATTTGATAAGTCTCTATGGTTTGACGGTTCAGCAGTTTTTAACGACCTTATAACTCGTTTGCATGATTCGCATTACTAATTGATTGCTAGTTATTACATTAAAACGGTTTAGGCTATTCAGCTTGTAATTCGCTCTGAGATTGAACTCGTTCCATTAGGTCATTAGATTGAGTCTAGTTCTTGCTTGGGGACAAGCAAGGGTTTGGTATGGGGAAGTTTGATGCGTGTCTTTTATATGATGTTTTACATCCTATTTTCCACGCATTTCAGAGCTCATTCGCGTAGTTTAAGCTACCATTTCCCCTATTTCCGTCTACTTTCGTGTTTTTGTACATTATTGCAGAAATGTGAAGAATTCAACGGAAATTGAGCTAAATCCATCCCCGAGTATCATGCATTGCATTTTGACGTGAAATATTTACTTAAGGAACGAGCTTGGTGCGCAATTCAAGGCCCAAAAGACAAATACACGAGAAATTGGAAGTCAAGTGTTAGCTACTTCAGTCGATCGACCACTGCCTTCAGTCGATCGACCAACTTGCGGGTTCGAAGCTATCAGACATGCTACTCAGTCGATCGACCGCCACTCTTAATCGATCGACCAAGCAGCTATCCCAGACGAGAATTAAAAGATCGAGGAAATGCAAGCCCATTGTGTTTAGGTTTTGATAATAAGTGTTACGTATATTTTCTATATAACGTAACCTAGAACATGAGATTAATCATTCAGTTTTCTACTAGTTCTTTAGCCAGTTTTCCAACATTCAACAATTAGGGTTTTTAATACTATTTCGTACAATTACTTTTGCATTCGGTTTCTGGATCTCTTGCTGCAATTCCAATCGGTATTCTTCTGCTAATAATTCAGTTTGCTTTATTATCGCTTTGTAGGATAGAATTGCTAGTTAGTTTCCCAAAACCGATTCATCATTTATGTTAATTGTTTGTTCTATTATTTCAAGCATGAATTCTTCTGTCTATTTTATTAGTTTTATTGTTGTTATCGTCCTTAGTATGAGTAGCTAAATTGCTTGTGCTAGGATTTAGGGGAATTATAGTATAGGCGGCAATAGAATGAATACGGCCTTAATCGCGTGTCAGTCGATCGACTGCCATACCTGGTCGATCGACTGACCACGTGAGGTTTACCCTCGTTTTAATTGATTTAAATGTTGTGTTTGACGAATCGAATGCATGCGACTAGTTGAATGCTTAATATTTGACTGACCCATTAGATCGAAAGATAGGGACAGTTGTTAGATCACCAATTAAAATGACTAAACTATGCTGAGATCGAAAGAGAGGTAAAGTTTAGACCGTTATTCACTTTTCAGGACGAAAGTTAGTATTAGTGATATTAGGGACTTATAGCGAGATCGAAAGATGCTATTTGTTAAGAGTGGACCGAGAGGACCTCTTTATTTCCCGCCTCATGTGTTTGATTTAGACCTATTTAGTACGCTGCCGCCGAAACTATAACGAACCAACCATCCTAGTACCCCTTCTTTTATCCGTTTTAACTGTTTATTTAGTTTATTGTCTTTATTTGCTATTAGTATAGACCAAATCAAATCAACCCCCACTTTCGTTACCTTAGACTAAATTGGACAATTAGAAATTACATTCGCCTCCTTGTGGTTCGACCCTGTTACCACTAGCCTAGGTTAGTTTTAATAGGAGATTATAAATTTTATTTTTGGTGCTCACAACGACGGGTATCATTGGCCCTGATACATATAACCAGTACACCCAAATGGGAGAATTTTCAGGAATCCATACGCCATAATCAGCAGGAATGATCTCTTCATCCTTCAAAATTTTCTCAAACTTAGGTTTGAAACGATTGAGGAAAAAGTGTTGTTCATCGAGAACCTTCATCGGCTTAAACTCAAAACTTTTCTGGAAGATGATGACCTTATCAACAGCTAGGGCATAGGATGCATCTCCAAGAATGATGGATTGATCTCAAGAAGATTCAGGCTTATTTTCAGTAGGGGTCTCTTCAGGTTTGGGACGAAAGGTGTACCAAGAGCAATAACAACCCTGGTTGATTTTCCTTTTACAGCCATAGCTAGATTTTTGGTAACTTCTGGGAAAATAGACAAAGTTTGAAGATAAAGATCGAAGAAAGATTGGGAGAATTTCAGAGGGATTGATCAAGTTTTCGTGGATAGTAAAGCATGAAGTGAAGAAATTATTTATAGACGGTAAAGATTGGGATCTACTGCAACTAGCCGTTTTCTTGATGATAAAGCACGCTGAATCATCCTAGAGAAGTTATCCAAAGATCAAAAGAGAAGGTTATCTCCTCATTACTGGCCTGACCCAGCGATAATAAGGAGATAAGGGGCAATTGTTGGGCCTGGAATTTCGCACTACTGACAGGATGGAATTCTACCCTGGCCTGACGATCAGGGCAGGTCCGTCAGGGTAGTCCAAGTTTAGCACCAGTCGATGAGCCTAGACTCCCGCATCATCTTCAGGATCAAGTTCAACCTTGGCCTGACAGTCAGGGTGTCAGGGCGTCAGGCCATCAGGGTATAGGGACGTCAGGCTATCAGGGTATCAGGAGACAGGCACCAGGCCGGAGAGGACAACGGTCAAGTGTAAGGTCAACATTTGACTAAGTTAAAGACAATTATATGAGATTATTACCTCATTAATATGGTAATTAAGAGCATATTGATGGTGAAGATTCTGTCATAAAGAGGGAGCATTAATAGGCATTAATGCGCAGTAAAGACAACAATTAAGGAGGAATATTCAGCATTAAGTACAAAGATTTGGCAGCCATTCAGCCTGCCTATATAAGGAGCATTTGAAGATCATTTGGGAAGAGGAGACATACTTCAACAAATACAATACACACTCTACAAGATTACAAGCCACGCAACACTTAGAGAAATATTACAAACATTGTCATTATCATACTTATATTCTCTCAATATCATAGTGAAATCCTCTCCTGACTTGGTGCCCGTCGTTTTTTCCCGTTCAAGGGTTTTCCACGTACAAATTCCTTTGTCTTATTATTCACTTTATTTGCATTACTTTTATTATAATCAAATCTGCCTAGGGACGATTACTTCGAAATAGGATAATATTAGTTAACCCCCATACTATTCTACCTTGGTCATATTTCCAGCCTTGCGCAAAATATGGACAAAACAAATTGCCCCTTGACATTTTACCCGTGCTGGATCAGGCCAGGGGTGAGATGTCAATTTACCGGGCTCAACAATAAAAAAGAATCACATTTACTCAATGAATCTTAGACTTCTTGTGACCGTTAATCACTGCAACGGCTAGCTACATGATGTCATGCTGACAGTTTTGCGTTTTCTAGGGTTTTTATACCGTTATTCTTCCCCTATAAATACGGTAATTGTGACGAGTTCATTCTTTACCAAAATTCTTCTACTTCTCTTGCTAAATCTTCTCTGAAATTCTTCCCTATTTCCCAGGAATTCTAGTTTGCTACTTATAATTTCTCACGAAGTGACATTAATTTACCACGATAATTAACAAAACAACAAAGGATATGGGAGCCAAAAAGCGTCCTGCTTCCCAGAAGGCTGCGGCTGAACCTGAACCCACGGACGTTCATGAGGAGGTGGTTGAAATTGATCCTCCTGCTCGTGCTATAGCGTTTAAATATCAAGATTCCGTCTTTTCTGCTCTTCGATCTCTCGAATCCTCTTTCCCTGAAGAAAATCTATTGAAAACGAACTATGATGGGGTTTTAAGGGAGAAAAAATTAATCCCTGACTCGACTGAAGTTTGGATCCCTGAGTTTTGTCCAGTCAGAGCTAACTGGGTGTCACCTGGTTGGTTTTGTATTTATGAATGGGCGTTCAAGGCAGGTTGTAAGTTACCTTTTACTCCTTTAATTTGTGCCATGGAAGTATCACCTTTCCAAATCATGCCAATGGTTTGGAAACTTGTCCACTCTAATGAAAATTTATGTGCTAAACATAAACTTGTGATTACTGTTAATGACATCAAGGCAGTATATCATTTGAAAAATCCTTCTACCGGTCGTTTCAATTTGAGAATTAAGTCAAAAATGTCTCCATTAATTACTAACCTGGACTCTGGAGATGATAAAGGCTGGGCAAAGATGTATCTGTTTATCCGGACTGATACTCTGGGGTTAGGCCTGGATTATCTGAGATATCCTCCTTTAAAGAGTGGTAGGTTTCCTGTACTCTTAATTTGCATTTTACAGCCTACGAAATAGGAATATTTAAGTCTTACATGTGCATTTTTGGGGATATTTGCAGCTCCTGACTGGAACTTTGATCCTCTTGATGAGAAATCCGTTTCAAGGATAGAGGCCTTTCTTCCTATTCCTGAGGAAGAGAGGACTTAGCCTGCTAGTCTGGGCAGGGATTTGTTGCCCCGGTATATAACGCCTAAGCTGAGTGTGGTCAAAGTACCTAAAGGCAAGCCTAGCTCTACTGCTCTTTCATGTATGTCTTCTTTATGTCTTTGTGTTGATTGTTGTCTTTTTGTTACTTCCTTCCTGATATTTATATGTATTTTTTATACATTCAGTATACAGATCTTCTGCCAGGTTGGCCAGTTTTAGTGCAGCCGCTTGAAAGCTGGGGTTGCTAGGATTGCTGAACAGTCCAAGAGCCAAGAGGCTAGTGGGAGCGATAAGACCCTTGACATTTTGGTTTCTGATGTTCAGCCTCCCCAGGAACCGCCCAGGCTAGTGTCCCCAGAGGTTGTTCAGCCTTCTAAAAGGAGGAGAGAAGCTGTCGTTTCTGAGGAAGAAGAGAGAGAGAAAGAGCCTATTCAGGCTCAACCAATCAGGAGTGTCAGGGAAGTGGCTACTCGGTCGGATGATATGGATGCTGCCCGGGCACAGATAAATGTTTTTTCTGCCAATATCAGCGGCCAACTCTTATCTGACAATGCCCTTGAATCTTCTACTAAAGTAGTGTCTATCTTGTCTTTTCTTGTGACAAAGGCTGCCGCTTGTCAGCTCAAGGATGCCCGGGCTAGAATTACTGGTTTGGAAGAGAAATTGGATAAAGTTAACCACGATTTACACACGTCCAGGGGTAATGAGGTAGTACTTCAATCTCAGCTGGGGTCGGCCAGGGAGGCATCTAGGGCTCCTTTGGTTTGTGAGGTGGCTGCAAAAAATGCTGAGAAAGTTGTCAGGCAAGAACTCGAGGCTGTAAGGGAAGAGCTGGAAGCTGTCAAGAAAGATTGGCTGCCGAGAAGCAGGCAATGCAGGATCAGCTGAGGAAGAATGAAGACCTTGGGGCTGAGAAGGAGCTGGTGGAAGCGCGGCTTGCTGATGCTACTCAGTACTTCTTTGGGAAAGGCCGGGTTGATTCTATGAGGGATCCGGAATCTGACCGGGCTAAGTGGGATCCGGATCGGGATGAGACAGCTCTGGACACCCAGTATCCTGATTTGGCCAATATGGATCATGAAGAAGAAGTGGATTCTCCTCCTTCTAAGGAGAAATCTGCTGATCAAGAAATGGTGGAAGGTTGTGAGTCGGTTTCTGATTCGAAACCTAATTAGATTTGTGTTTTTGTTTTTCGTTTTGGCCCATCCAGGGGGGATGTTCCTGGAATGAATACTTGTTAGGTGTGTGGTAGGGCTGGTATTTTTTTGAATGAACATTTTGTTTCGGTTTTTAAATAATTGATCTTTGATGGTTTCTTTTTGTGTTTTTATAAGGCATATTTATAGTGTTGGATGTGTAATGGATCTGGCCAGTTATTCGAGTGGATCGGGCCAGTTTCTTTTCCTGGATCTGGCCAGTTCTTTGTGTCATGGGTGGGGTTATTGCCTGTCTAGAGGGCTTATGTCCCCTGCCTGTCTGGAGGGCTTATGATCCATTTATGACGTACAATCCAGGAAAAGTTTTCCCAGGTTTGTATATTAAATTGAGCTCAATATTTTAAGGCCTATTTTTGCAACTGAAAGTTGGATATTAGTGGAGTGGCCCTCAATCATAAAAAAATGTTTTAAGTAAGATACAATATGCAAAACAAATATTGAAGATTCTATTTGTTAAAGAGAAAGACGAGAATATTGACAAGTATTTAGGCATATATTGAAAGGAATCATATAAGGCATTTATTCATATAATGGCAAGTATCATACATTTAGTTTCATATCAGGTCAGGCAGGAAATAGTAAGGTAAAGATTATACCTGGGCTGGGGGATATATTTTATATGTGAAATAGTTTTAAGTGTGCAATATTCCAAGCCTTGGGGATCATTTCGCCGTCCAGGGTTTGTAGCCTATAAGCACCCTGGCCGACTATTGAGTCAATCAGGTAGGGGCCTTCCCAGGTTGGGGCCAATTTGCCTGCGTTTTTCTCCTTTGTGTTTTGAAAAACTTTTCTGAGAGCAAGATCTCCTACCCTGAATAATCTGGCTTTGACAGTCTTGTTGTAGCTTTTGGCTACTCTTTGCTGATAGGCTGCCATTCTAATGCTGGCTGCATCTCTTAGTTCTTCTGTTAAGTCTAGGCTATCCTCCATTAGAGGTATATTGTTTGTTGTTGTATTCAGGCTGCATCTGGCTGATGGGATGTCGACCTCTGCTGGTATCACTGCCTCACACCCATAGACCAAGGAGTAAGGGGTTTGGCCTGTGGATGTTTTAGGCGTGGTCCGGTCAGCCCAAAGGACCAAGCAAAGTTCTTCAGCCCATCTACCTTTCCTTTTTTCTAGCTTCTTCTTCAGGCAACTGATTATTACTTTGTTGCTAGATTGTGCCTGGCCGTTAGCTTTTGGATATCCTGGTGTGGAGGTCACTAGGTTGATGTTCCATTGGGCACAGAAAGCTGCTGTTCTTTTTCCCACGAATTGCGTGCCGTTGTCGCATACTATTTCAGAAGGAATGCCATATCTACATATGATGTTGCGTTTGATGAATGCTATGACATCCTTTTCTTTAACTTGCCTATACGAATCAGCTTCTATCCACTTGGCGAAGTAGTCAGTCATTGCTAGCATGAAAACTTTTTGCCCAGGTGCTTGAGGTAGTTTTCCTACTATGTCCATCCCCCACTTCATAAATGGCCAGGGGGCGGATATGGAATGTAGTTCCTCAGATGGCTGGTGGATGTATGGTCCATGAATCTGGCAGGCTTCGCATTTAGAGCTAAATTCCAAGCAATCGGCCCTCAGGGTAGGCCAGAAGTAGCCTGTTCTGAGTACTTTGCTTGCCAGGCTCCTTCCGCCTTTATGATTTCCACAACGTCCTCCATGGATTCTGATAGTATCTGTTCAGCTTCGTGTGGTTCCAGGCATCTGAGGTATGATTTGCACCTCTCTGATGACCTTGAAATGAACTTTGTTCAGGGTCGCTATTCTTCTGTCGACTTTTGTATGTCTTTTTGACTGTCTTTGATGGTTCTAGCTCCAGGATGGCTTTGATCTGTTCAGATCTGGCTTCTATTCCACTTTTTGTCACCATATAGCCCAAGAATTTGCTCTTTGAGACAAGTGACACTTCTGTGGGTTTAGCTTCATGTTGAATTTCTCCAGTATTTGGAATGCTACTTCCAGGTCTCTGACGTGGTCTTCTGCCTTTTTTGACTTGACTACCATGTCGTCAATGTAGACTTCTATGGTGTCTCCAATTTTGTAATACTCCGTATTTTAATAATAATTTATAAGAATAATTTATGTAATTTAATGGGTAATTAAATGACATTTCTAATAATAAATACAAGTGAGACGCTAATTAAGTAGTAAGTTAATAATTCGAGTCAGGAATTGGGTTTGGCTAATATTTGTGCTTTGGGCTTAGTTGGTGATCGAGTGTTGGACCGTGTGTTGTTGTTATATGGGCCGAAGTAGTTAAATTGGTATTAGTGTAATCAGGATTTATATCGGGAATTAATAATAATATAACAAGGAAATAATATTATATAAAGGTAATTATAATTATAATAATAATAATAAAGTTATGGCAATAATAAATTAGTAAATATTATATGAGGAAATTATAGTTGTGATAGGATAAGGAAAGTTACATAGTTTCCTAATTGGCCTCGTATTCTCTAAATCTTACACTATAAGTACCACCTCAAATCTGAGAAATAATTCACAAATTAAAAAGAAGAAGCTTTAGGAGACGGAAGAGGAAGGAATTAACATAAACCAATTAATCAACTCGAGGTAATTATTCATCTTAAATCAATTTATATTCTTTTCATGTGAGCATCTTTAAGACAATCGTATGACTTGTATAGACCGCCATAGGACACGAGATTTGGACCTAGAGCGACCTTGCACTGCAAAGTTTCTGACTTGACCATAGTTGACCGTCGTTGACCTTGTTACGGTGGCTTTTGGGGCGGTTGAAAGACGGCTGGGCAGAAGGGTTATACGGGTTGGTTGTGGGTAATTGGGATGGTTATTTGACCCACTAATTGGACACGTCTTGACCTGGGTTTTGGGTGGTTGATGTTGGCGGTAGGGGGCGGTTGTGCTGGTGGTGTTTGGGTGGTCAGGGATGGTGGTTTGTGCGGTGGTGACGGGAAACAGGGGAGGAGGTGTTGTTCTGGGCAGGCGGTTTTCGGGGGGGATTTTAGGGGTTGTTGGTGGTCTGGTTAGGGGGGTTTCTGGGTGGTTTTTGTCGAGGGAGGATAGGGGAGTTGATTGGGGGTTGTAGGTGGCGGTGAAGGTGGTGGTTCTGGGATGGGTTTTATGGGGTGTCAGGTGGGTGTTGCGGCTGGTGTCGTGTAATAAGGCGTGGGTTTGTGGGTTGTTGGTGGTGGTGTAGCTGGCGGTTAAGGGTGAGTTGGTAGCGTGGGGTTGCAGGCTAGGGGTGTCGAGGCTGGGTGGTAGCTGTGGCAGCGTGTGGTGTCGGGTTTGGTGGTTTTTAGGAGGGGAGTTGGTCACGGTTTATAAACCGTGTATGGGGGGTGATGTGTGTTGTTTTTTAGTCGGGTTTTATTTGGGTAACTCGGGTTATAATTGAATCGGGTTTTTATGTACCGTAGACCTTTAATCATAATAATAAATAATAAATTTGAATAATAAATATAAATTTATAAATAGTAATTTGAAGTAATAAATAATTGAATTGAATTATAATATTTTGATTAGGTGACGGTTGTGAAGAATTATAATCGAATCGGATTGCTTTATTTATTGGATTGCTTGAGCTGCGTAATTGGAATTGCTTGCCAGGTAGGGATAATCCTACTCAACTCGACTTTTAATTATCTATGTTTGGTATGGTGGATTACTTACGTTAAAGTGAATTGATCGTATGTGAATTGTGTTGGTTGATATAATCGTAATTGTTGGAAGGGAGATTCATATTGTATATGTTGGTTGATAATATCGTAAAAGTTGGAAGGGTGACTTATGTTGATTTGTGTCAGTTATATTGATGAGGTGAATTGGATTGTATCGTTGATTGGAATGTGGTTATTGTGAAAAGCTGTGCGACAGTCAGTTGTACGTTGTTGAGGGAGTTTGTACACTGGGGTGTTGGTAATATGTACGTTGTGAGGGAGGGGTACTATTACATTTTGCGGTACGTTGTCAAGGGAGGGGTACCAAAGTAATGTGAGCACGTTGTTAAGGGAGTTGTGCTAAGTAAAGGAAAGGAGCATGTTGTCAGGGGGTTGTGCAATGAAAGTGAATTGAATTGGATTGATAATTGTATGTTCTTGTTATTTAGTTTTATTCCTACTCAACCTCGCGGTTGACTGTGTATTCGTGAACACCTGCGGTGAACCGTTTTATGGGGAGCAGATTTGACAGGTACCAAAGATTAGCTGACTTGGGACCATTGGGATGAGAGCCAAACTTGGAACCTTAGAAGAAGTCTAGATCACATATATAGTTATATCACTTTATTTATTTCTGCTGCGAGTTGTAAATATTTATACTAAGTTTGAGTTGGATAATTTGTAATAAACATGTAATCATTAAAGTTTCAATTTAAAGTACTTTGGTATTGTTGTACTTTGTTATTCACTACCTCGGGAAACCGAGATGGTAACAGTCCTATTTATTTGGGAATGTCTAGCTAAAGGCTCCTGAATAAATGGGGGTGTTACAAAGTGGTATCAGAGCAAAACGATCCTCAGGCCTAACCAATGAATAATAATGAACTTAGGATGTGTCTAAATAAAATGAACCCCGGGTAGAAACTGTTAGGAGCCCCTCTTAGTGCGGTTAAGAAGCGCGCCTTAATTCGTACCATGGCCCTCTCAGTTTCAAACCGGGAACCTTGAGAGAATACTTGAGAGTAGGGGTAATTTAAAAGGAACATTGGTTATTTTGTTTTGAAAGTTTTGTGGCCTTGTTGAATGTTGTTTCATTAATGCTTGCGATTACGTGGGCGTAACTTTGCTTTTTCGGTGAAGGGATGTGATATGATTTATTTTAAGCATTGTTATAAGTATGTTGATATGAGGAAGTATGTTGGCATGTATGTGGAAGGTTTGAGTATGATTAACATGTGAAGTATTAAGGGAATTGTGTGAAATTGTGAAGAACGTAATTTTGGTTGATTTCCCGGAATATTTCCTTTGATTGTTTTAGCTGCCATTTACTACCTGTTAAACATTCTCGTACGCAAATTTTATGAGTAATATCTTTATGAGTTAGCTTTCATATGCCACTGGTCTCATGTTCAAATAATATACGGTTTAGGAGAAATAAATATTTTAGTGGACAGTAGTCGAAATATTCCTATACAGTGATGTTTTCGCGCCATGTTTTTGTAAAATTTTCCATTTAAAAACTACTTAATTATTTGTTATAATTCCAACGCCACTGTTTAGTAGACTCATGTATGTTTCTAAATTGGTAAGCCATGTTTTAAGAAAATATTTTGACAATTTATGGTGATTTTTACAAGTTGACCTATGTTTCTGACAAGTTGCTGTAAAATTTCTGTTTCGACCAAGTAACTTGTGAAATGCATTATAAATTAGTCATTTGGATTTTTGATCTGATTCTTTTCTCATGGTTCATATACTTTGTATATTTTGATGTTATCAACTATGTGGAGTAGAATAATACGTCTAGTGATATGCGGAAAGTGTTGCCCTAAGCCAATTATGCCTCTATGTTTAAGTTAGATGATGTTGATAGAAATTAAAATGAATGATAGAAACTAAAATGAACAAATAATAAATCAATGGTGAAGGAAGGGTGGGTAGTACCTCAATAGGCTAAGTGACCGTCATACCAAACCAATAGTTAGCATATTTATAGCATCTCCATGCATACCAAGCATGCATCTAATACCCATATGCATTCCATATAGCACAACACTAGCATATGAATTCCGTAACCTAACTTGATTCCCTTATATTTCTTAGGATGGATCCTTATTTGCACCCAGATAACATATTCATGTACCCAAACTCAGATTTGAACGAGCATTGCAAAGCCTTGGAATCTCAAATGGATGTTTATGGAGCTTTAGTGGATTCGAAGTACCTAAATGACACTCATCTTAGAGCTTACACTTTGGTTAACACTTTACCTTTCTCTGGACCTTTAGGGAAAGTAAGAGAAGATTACATGACTGAGTATGATAACTACAGGATGCATGAGAATTATAGTCATTATTATGGACCTATCTATCCTTCACATCTCACTTATGATGTCGTTTTAGCCAGATTAAGATACCTAGTATATGTATGTTGGGCTGATAACCATAGTATCAACCGTGGACCTGAACTATTAGATCATGCCATTGGGAGTAGTGATGACGAGGGGGAGTCCTGTATGTTCCTTGGGGAAAAGGAGAGTGAAACTTGGGAGGTGATAGAGATTAGCGATGATGATGATGAGGAGGAGGAGGAAGAGGTAGATATTATGTGGACTGGACCTTATGATGATGATAATGATAGACTTCAACCTCGACAATGAGAGAGCCTCGGACTATGAGATGGAAGATGATGTGATTTTTGTTAAACAAAAGTATACACCTGATCCTAAACCTAGGAAGCACAAATGGGCTCGTCTTGGGAATAGACTTAGAAGGGTCATTTGAATTAAGAAAAGTAACTAAACACTTATGCTTAGCTTTTGTGATAGTGTATTATTTATTTGGCAATGTATTCGCCAGGAGTTTAAATAAAGTTAGTCTAAGTTGTGGTTTTGCTACTCGGAAGTAAATCAAATAGTTTTGTTTTGTATTCCGTTAACCATTAATTAGTGTTGGAAATAAAAGTTGTTTTATATTACAATGTGTGTTTCATGTTTTATATTATAATAATGATTTGGTTGCTCCATTTGTTTGATATTTCGAACTTCGAGGACGAAGTTAAATTTTAGGGGGAAGGAATGTAATAATACGAATGTTTTGAGTTGTTGTTGTGATACATTGTGATGCGATTGGTATGGATGATAATCGTAAATGGATGATGGTGTTGAATGATAATGTTGGATGATGGTAGTTGTGGGCGAACTTCGGGACGAAGTTCATTTTAAGGGGTGAAGACTGTAATACTCCGTATTTTAATAATAATTTATAAGAATAATTTATGTAATTTAATGGGTAATTAAATGACATTTCTAATAATAAATACAAGTGAGACGCTAATTAAGTAGTAAGTAAATAATTCGAGTCAGGAATTGGGTTTGGCTAATATTTGTGCTTTGGGCTTAGTTGGTGATCGAGTGTTGGACCGTGTGTTGTTGTTATATGGGCCGAAGTAGTTAAATTGGTATTAGTGTAATCAGGATTTATATCGGAAATTAATAATACTATAACAAGGAAATAATATTATATAAAGGTAATTATAATTATAATAATAATAATAAAGTTATGGCAATAATAAATTAGTAAATATTATATGAGGAAATTATAGTTGTGATAGGATTAATAGTATATGATAAATAATAATGATTTAATTATAATGACAATTCCTATACTAATTAGAATAAGGAAAGTTACATAGTTTCCTAATTGGCCTCGTATTCTCTAAATCTTACACTATAAGTACCACCTCAAATCCGAGAAATAATTCACAAATTAAAAAGAAGAAGCTTTAGGAGACGGAAGAGGAAGGAATTAACATAAACCAATTAATCAACTCGAGGTAATTATTCATCTTAAATCAATTTATATTCTTTTCATGTGAGCATCTTTAAGACAACCGTATGACTTGTATAGACCGCCATAGGACACGAGATTTGGACCTAGAGCGACCTTGCACTGCAAAGTTTCTGACTTGACCATAGTTGACCGTCGTTGACCTTGTTACGGTGGCTTTTGAGGCGGTTGAAAGACGGCTGGGCAGAAGGGTTATACGGGTTGGTTGTGGGTAATTGGGATGGTTATTTGACCCACTAATTGGACACGTCTTGACCTGGGTTTTGGGTGGTTGATGTTGGCGGTAGGAGGCGGTTGTGCTGGTGGTGTTTGGGTGGTCAGGGATGGTGGTTTGTGCGGTGGTGACGGGAAACAGGGGAGGAGATGTTGTTCTGGGCAGGCGGTTTTCGGGGGGGATTTTAGGGGTTGTTGGTGGTCTGGTTAGGGGGGTTTCTGGGTGGTTTTTGTCGAGGGAGGATAGGGGAGTTGATTGGTGGTTGTAGGTGGCGGTGAAGGTGGTGTTAGGTGGTGGTTCTGGGACGGGTTTTATGGGGTGTCAGGTGGGTGTTGCGGCTGGTGTCGTGTGATAGGGCGTGGGTTTGTGGGTTGTTGGTGGTGGTGTAGCTGCCGGTTAAGGGTGAGTTGGGTGCGTGGGGTTGCAGGCTAGGGGTGTCGAGGCTGGGTGGTGGCTGTGGCAGCGTGTGGTGTCGGGTTTGGTGGTTTTTAGGAGGGGAGTTGGTCACGGTTTATAAACCGTGTATGGGGGGTGATGTGTGTTGTTTTTTAGTCGGGTTTTATTTGGGTAACTCGGGTTATAATTGAATCGGGGTTTTAAGTACCGTCGACCTTTAATCATAATAATAAATAATAAATTTGAATAATAAATATAAATTTATAAATAGTAATTTGAAGTAATAAATAATTGAATTGAATTATAAAATTTTGATTAGGTGACGGTTGTGAAGAATTATAATCGAATCGGATTGCTTTATTTATTGGATTGCTTGAGCTGCGTAATTGGAATTGCTTGCCAGGTAGGGATAATCCTACTCAACTTGACTTTTAATTATCTATGTTTGGTATGGTGGATTACTTACGTTAAAGTGAATTGATCGTATGTGAATTGTGTTGGTTGATATAATCGTAATTGTTGGAAGGGAGATTCATATTGTATATGTTGGTTGATAATATCGTAAAGGTTGGAAGGGTGACTTATGTTGATTTGTGTCGGTTATATTGATGAGGTGAATTGGATTGTATCGTTGATTGGAATGTGGTTATTGTGAAAAGTCTGTCCAAGTGATCGGTTTACGTTGTTGAGGGAGTTTGTACATCGGGGTGTTGGTAATATGTACGTTGTGAGGGAGGGGTACTATTACATTTTGCGGTACGTTGTCAAGGGAGGGGTACCAAAGTAATGTGAGCACGTTGTTAAGGGAGTTGTGCTAAGTAAAGGAAAGGAGCACGTTGTCAGAGGGTTGTGCAATGAAAGTGAATTGAATTGGATTGATAATTGTATGTTCTTGTTATTTAGTTTTATTCCTACTCAACCTCGCGGTTGACTGTGTATTCGTGAACACCTGTGGTGAACCGTTTTATGGGGAGCATATTTGACAGGTACCAAAGATTAGCTGACTTGGGAGCATTGGGATGAGAGCCAAACTTGGAACCTTAGAAGAAGTCTAGATCACATATATAGTTATATCACTTTATTTATTTCTGCTGCGAGTTGTAAATATTTATACTAAGTTTTAGTTGGACAATTTGTAATAAACATGTAATAATTAAAGTTTCAATTTAAAGTACTTTGGTATTGTTGTACTTTGTTATTCACTACCTCGGGAAACCGAGATGGTAACAGTCCTATTTATTTGGGAATGTCTAGCTAAAGGCTCCTGAATAAATGGGGGTGTTACAAATTTGATCTTTGAACATCATGTTGACTAACCTCTGATAGGTTGCACCTGTATTTTTTAATCCAAAGGGCATGGCAGTGTAACAGTATACTCCTCTTTCAGTAATGAAGGTTGTACTTTCCTGATATGCGGGGTGCATCTTTATTTGGTTGAATCCGCTGGAGGCGTCCATTAATGTTAACATCTCATGGCCTGCAGTGGCATCCACCATTGTGTCGATATGTGGCAGAGGAAATGGATCTTTGGGGCAGGCCTTGTTCAGGTCGGTGTAGTCTACACAGACTCTCCACTTGCCATTTTTCTTCTGGACAACTACTACATTTGCAAGCCAGTCGGGGTACATCACTTCCCTGATCATTCCCATGTCCAATAGCTTGTCGACTTCTTGGTTGATGATTTCATTCCTTTCTGCAACAAATTTCCTCCTCTTTTGCTGTACAGGCTTAAAGGATTTGTCAATATTTAACTTATGGGTTATAATATCAGCATCTATACCAGTCATATCAAAATGTGACCAAGCAAAACAAGACATTTTAGTTTTGAGAAAGCTGACCAGATTGGGTCTGACTGAGTCAGGTGCGTCTGACCCTACAAGTACTTTCCTGTCAGGGAATTCTGGTTCCAGAATGACCTCTCCTGTTTCCATTTGTGATTGCGCAATATATTCTTTCCTGACAGGGGACTTTAATTGCTATGCGAGGGACTTACCTGACTTTGAAGGTTTCAAAGCCTGGGTGTA
Organism: Silene latifolia; assembly: GCF_048544455.1. Classification (NCBI taxonomy): domain Eukaryota; kingdom Viridiplantae; phylum Streptophyta; class Magnoliopsida; order Caryophyllales; family Caryophyllaceae; genus Silene; species Silene latifolia. The sequence continues at coordinate 16,733,879 of NC_133535.1, read as the reverse complement.
ACATTCCTGAGCCATCCTCTGTTCTCCCCTGATGGTGGTTATCCCCGATTCGGTTGGTATTTTCACACATTGATGATACGTTGACGGGATTGCTTTGACGTTGTGGATCCACGATCTGCCCATGATTACGTTATACGAGGATAGGCAATCTATTACCCCGAATCTTTCATAGGAAGCTACGCCTTCTACATAGGTCGGAAGGCTAATTTCTCCCAGGGTGTTCTTTGTTTCTCCGCTGAATCCGACCAGGACACTGGATTTTTTGATGATTTTCTCTTCATTTATCTTCATAGCTTTGAGGACGTCGAGCATCACCAAGTTGGTTGAACTGCCCCCGTCTATCAGGATTCTTGATACCTTAGCCGTGCCAATTTGCATGGTAATTACAAGGCTGTCATGGTGTAGATCCGATATTCCCTGCAAGTCTGAGTCATCAAAAGTAACAGCAGGTAATGATTTAGACCTAAAAGGGGGTTGAAGTTTAGACTCCCTGGAGATTTTTTTGGCAGCCAGTTAAGCCACAGATTTCTGAGCCTCCGTTTATGAACTTGACTTCATAGATGGGGGAGGAGGAGGAGGATCACTGCTATTTCCTGGATCTCTCTTGCTTGGCCCTTTATCTTTGTTCTTTGGCTGCTGGATTAAGTCTTTCAAATAGCCCTTCTTTAGGAGGTACGCCACTTGTTTCCTGAGTTGGATGCATTCTTCTGTGGTGTGTCCGATATCTTGATGGAAGTCGCACCATGTTTTGGATCTTTCCTGGGATTGTCAGATTTCTTGGGCCATCTGACCGTGTCTCCCAGGCTTTCTAGGCGTTTGATTAATCCTGCAGTATTTATAGAAAAGTTATATTCAGGAATAGTTGGTAGGCTAGAAAGGTTACCTTTATGTTCCTGTGCCATGTTGACTTGGATCGTTGGTCCGGAATAGGGTCTTGATCGGGGTTGCCTCCTTTCTGGTAGGAGCTTTTCCTGTTAGTGTGTCCGTAGCCTTGCTTTCCTCCGGATGAATTTGTTCTGAAGTTGAGGTCTTCTTCCAATCTGACATGTTCTAAGGCGATGGATTGAACAGTGGCAAAGGTTGGGCAGGCTTTTTTGGTTAAGTCTGCGTAGATGTCACTTTGTCAGCAAGGACTCCTTGCCTGAAGGCTTCTACCGCTGTTTCTTCATCGCATCTGGGAATGGCTACCTTCTCTTTGACAAATCTTGCCATCAATTCTTTGAGAGATTCTTCAGGGAGCTGTTTTACCCCGAACAAGTTACTGGGTCTCTTAGCCATGTCTCTGCTACTTGCAAATTGTTGATTAAAGGCATTGACCAGGTATACAAAGTTCTTGATACTTCCGTTTGGGAGGTTGATGAACCACTGCAATGCTGCTCCAGTTAGGGTTGTACCAAAACCTTTACACATGCAAACCTGCCTGAGTTCACTGGGTATTGAGGTGGCTAACATCTTCTGTTTGAATATAGCAACTTGATTTTGTGAATCAGAGGTTCCATCATAAGTTCTCATGGAAGAGACGGTGAATTTCTTGGGGAGATCAATTTTTGCAATCTCATCTGCAAAAGGTGAGTCAGCGAAGCTGTCAACTTCCACCTCAGCCACAGGATCTGGCACTCCCGGTATATTTTCTATCTTGTTGTGGAGTTTTTGAATTTCCTGAAGCATAGCCATCATTATTGCTGCCTCAGTTTTGTTTGTTTCATTGTTGGGAATGATTTGTGTACCGGATGAGGTGTCTTTCTCCGGGGTTCCAAAACTGGAGAAGTCTATGTGTTTGATGATTGATGAGAATGGGGTTCCTGGCTCGAATCTAGTTTTGGAACCTGAGGCCTGACTTTCCAATTTCTTTCTCAGGTTAGACTCAGATTCCTCAAGTCTTGTGATCTCAGCCTCTGCTTGAGCCGCCTGCTCTTGAATTGTTTCCAATTCTTTGATCTTGGCCAAGGCGGCTGCCAATTGTTGTACTGGAGTAGGTTCAGTCATTTTTGTGTGTAAGAATTGAACGAGAAAGTGATGAGGAAGATTTTTTCGATTAATGAACTAGATGCCCCACGGTGGGCGCCAATTGTTTTAGCAGGATTTTCCCTGTAAGGATCCGGCTTTGATTATTAGGTAGTGAGGGTATCTAGCTCTTATATTAAGGAGATAAGTATAAGAAAATCAATGGAAATAATGAAGTGTGAATGATGTTATTTGTATTTCTTGGATAAGTTGAACAATAATGCGGAATAAAGATTAAGTAAAAAACAGTAGACAAATAGTATTGAGAATGATATCTTTTTTTCTGTCCCCCTTTACAAAAATTCTATCAAGCTATTTATAATCTTTCAATATGAACGTTGTATTCAATACAACGTTCCCCTTGATCGTTGGAGTTGTTAGCTGATTAATAGGGCACATCCCCTATTAATCCGGTTGACTTGTTCTTCTTCAACAAACTTCTATTCTTATCCTCTTGCACGTTCTGATTTGTGAAAATAATGTGCTCTTTGTAGTTGGACTTGGTCTTCCATGAAAATAGGACGTGGTCATTTGTTTGTATAACCGTTTTTCTTATTTGTCAATTTGATCCAGCCTGCTTGAGTGTCCCATCAGGCTATTCTATACCTTCCATCAGGTTTTCCTTCTAGGATTTAGTAGCTTGCTTGCCTTATGATATTCTTTATCTGCCAAATAATAATTAGATTTGTCCGGTCCTTGGTTGCCCCAATCAGCCTAATAAGGTCAGGCTAAACTAAAGTCAGACCAGGCTAAATTGGGCCTAACACTATTAAGGAATATTAAAATAAGCGACACTCTCTAAAACAGGTGACAATAAAATTGGAGTAAAGTAAATTTTACATTAAGTCCTTACTCTATTAGACTTAAAGTCACTCCCTTAAATTCCGTTCAGATATCATAGATATCGTTCGTGCAGTTTAATTCAAATCCACTTTTATATGAGTTCAAATCTTACAAAAGCAATTATGAAAAAAAAAATCAGACTCTAGAAATTCATTTTCGATCATATAAGTTCAGTTAAAAACAGTTAAGATCTTATAAGTTCAATTTTAAAATTTAAGCAAAATTAACTCCAAAAGAATATGGCAGTTGTTCAAGTGATTTTACTACTTAAGCACTGTCATAACCTTTTTCTGGGCAATGGTATAAGATTCAGGATGAAATTACATAAACTTAGTCCTTTCTCCTTTAGGTTATGCATGCTTCTAAAGTTTTTGAGTATATAACTAATTTAAAGACAATGGAAAAGCGAGTAAAAAATTGAGATATGCGATAAGAAATAAAATAGCAATGAATCAGGTTTGTAAGATTCAAATTCTATCCACAAATTTAGTAGATTACTAATCCAACTTATAACTAAATCCATATTCAAAACTTTATAATCCATACCTCATTCCATCGATTTAGCTTTTATGTATTTCAAATTTATATTCGATCCGTAATAGAATAAAATAAAAACTTGATCCTAAAATTAACTAAACTTCATAAAACTCTATCATATATACTCCCTCTTTCTTGGTCATTTGTTTGCATTTGGTTTTGTCTCCAAAACCCAGGAAAAAGTGAGGCTCGATTATTAGATGACAAGAAGTGGAGCAAATTGAGTGTGGATGATTCAATTTCCCATCAAACACATTCCTAAAATATAAAGACAAATAATTGACTGGGATACTCCAAAATGAAATAGGAAAACAAATAACCGGGTCGAAAGAATTGCAAATATTTATATTACAAGTCTAATTAATAATGCCTAAGTTATTCATAACAGATCAAGTTCGGAGATGAGTGAATTAGTGAGGGATTTGGTTTGGGTTTTCTCTACAGCGGGCTTGGATATGAGTTTTTAACTACAGAATTTGGATTGGGTTTTAAAAATGGGTAGATTCGGTTCCGACCTTAATTGTTATTTCTTGACAACACCATATTCATCATACAAATTTTACAGAAAAATTCCATAAAATAAATTAGTGGTATTTTAACATATAGTTGTAATTTTTTAATTTTGGTTTTTGGAGGTTAAAGTTTCGAACATTGAATGAAAATATGTTCAAGAATAAAAAATATTAATTAGTGAATTACTCCCTCCATATCAGACCAATGGTAACATTGACCGTTTTGACACTATTCATAGTCGTAGTGAATCTTCGATATTATTCTTAATCTATAAGACAAAATATAGTCATATGAGATCTTGTTTGATTTATCGTCATGAATGCTATAAGAATATCAAATTTTTATAATTTTTAATAATGCGTAATAAAAAATATTTACGTTGCAAAACGTGTCTCGATAAGTGTGAAAAAGTCACTGTTACCATTGGTGTGGTATGGAGGGAGTATAAGATAATAGTTATAATTCCTAAAAAAATTAACTATATGAAAATAGACTTTTCACTTTCACATTAATAATGTGAGAGGAAAAAAAAGTGATTTTTAGTTAAAGGTACCCAAAATAAGAAGGTCAATCTGAATGGCAAGTAGCTCGCTCCAAAGAGGTAAAAACGGTACATTTGAAAATCGGTCCTTCTAACCAATGCCCTAAACGATCATGAGAAACCCAACCGATACCCACAAAATAAGTAGCGCAAAAGAAAGCGACTAATAACTTTCTCTCTCTTTAACAACTTTCTCTCTTTATAACAACGTTTCTCTCTTTTTTTACCTATGATCTTTTTTTACACGACACTATGTTCTCCTGCTCAATTCTTTTGATTTCCATGGCGAAAACTCGAAGTCGTCTTGCTAAATCAAGGTTAGGGACGGATGCAGTGTTAGCTAAGGTTTCGTCTGATAGTTTTAATGGTGGAAATGATGTTTTACATGTGGAGAACTGTCAAACCCAGCCGCGAAAATCGGGGACAGTGAATGCTCTAATTGAGTCCGCCATTACCGCTCGAGCTTCTCAGACTGGTATAAAACCTTCATCCTCTCGTACGATTAGTCCTATTGCTGCTCCTCGTTTGGTTAATTCAGTTGTACTTCCAAACCCTAATAATTCTAATAGTACTAAATTGCTTGTCACTCCCATTGTTGCTACTCCTACTGTTAACTCTCTAGTTGTAAATCCTATACATACTAATATGGCTGTGGGTGATACTGTAATTACTCATATTGCTGAAATGCCCCATGTTGTGGATGTGGGAAATAATCTGTATACTTCCCTTAAACTAGAGGGATTATAACGAATTTAACAATGATGATTAAAGGTCATAAACAAAATACATAAACAAAGTATAAGAATTTAGAATTAACCTTCGGTCCTAGCAAAATTGGCCTAAGAACAATATCAAAATTAATATTCGCCTATTAGTTGCACCCAAGACGATCTGAGATATGCCCTTTGATTATGCTAGAAATCGATCTAAAATTTTCTGTAAAATTTAGTTGTTTTTGTGATGAGAGAGAGGAGGCTAGGTCAAGAAAAAGAATTAGGGTAGAAATAATTCTCCCCCTTTCTTTTTATACAGACCGAAATATGGAATCAATTAGGAAAGAAAAACCTTTCCTAATTTCGGCCATCAAACCGTGACAAGGAGTATTTCCTCCTTATTTTTGGTCTTTCCAAAAATATATAATATGTGTTGAATTGTCATCTAGTGAGGATCGAACCCATGACCTTTTGGTATGTGTACCCTCACTATTACCACTATGACACATTCAGCTTGTTGATATTAAATACAACTGATTATATTTAATTACGAATTAACAGATTAATTCGTCCAAGCTAACATTATATATATTTAATTAAATATAACTTATTATATTTAATTTACGAATTGACAGTTAATTCGTCTCAACTAATATTATTTAATTTTCATTAAATAATTATCTCATCAACACATCGACTAACTTTTTAGTCATTTTGGGCATCAATGTGATTATATTTATATAACCACATTTCTCAAACACATCCTATAGGTGTGACCTTTAGGGACCAGTTGATCACCGCCATCTGTATGATAATAACGTCAAACTTTTTAGCAAGCCAACCGTTATTAGGTAAACGTTAATCAACTGATTAAATATACGAAGTATACCCTTGTGAATCTGTAAGAGATTTACAAATGTTATCACACTAATTTGTGGAGAACACAAGCTCCAACAAACTCCCACTTGTCCTCACAAGTGTATGTGCGATAACCGATTCTCATATCCTATAAAATTTCTCCCACGCAATGTAAAACAATTTGAAAATCCGAATTCACAAAGGTCGTATTTTACAAGCGATCAATATCAAGAGTGGTTTCCCCGACTAGAGAGTAACTTAACTGATAAACGAATCAACATTCGAGCATGGCCATGCATTTCAGTTACAACTCCTCGAGTGGCCCTGAGAAATAACTATACCTGATAAGGGTTGGATATTTTCCTCAACTCGAATCCTGCAGATGTAAGCACAGTATGAAATGACCCAGAAAAAGTCTACTTAGCCCCAGTTACGGTAGACCGTGAGAAAGAAACCAAAGTCACCCAAAAACTGCCTTAATCTCAAGAGACAGTTGATAGTCAAAATAATCGACTCTAGGAACACAATGGATGTCCTATCCACGACCTGGCACCGAATGTTATTAAACATTTAGGACTCCATTACGTTGTCACAAAAAGTTGTCCTACGAGGTATCGTCATAATCTCGTATCTGTGATCGATTAGTCAACCGTTTAACTTATGGCTCGTTGAACCCACCATCAATCGACTACAAAATATAATAGCCGGAGTTATCAGCTCACATTGGCGATTACGGACCAAAACAAATATGATGTAATTCAGTTCACTTTGTGGCGTTCAATGTTGTCAGTACAATCCACATGAAAAACAAAATATTATATATATAAAACGATGAAGTTATAAATAGTATATGAAAAAGATAATGTATCAAATCCATAATCAAGTACTACAACTCAGGAACATGTTTAATTCCCATGGAATTAACATGCCCTACATGCTTATCATAATTCAACGGTTTGGTGAGAGGATCTGCGATGTTATCATCCGTCGCAATCTTGTCAATCACTATCTCTTCTTGCTCCACGTAATCACGGATCAGGTGAGCCTTCCGAAGTACATGTCTAGATTTGTTGCTAGACTTTGGCTCTTTAGCCTGGAAGATGGCACCTCTATTGTCACAATAGATGGTGATCGGGTCATTGGAACAAGAAACTACCGAAAGCCCTTGTAAGAATTGACGCATCCATATCGCTTCCTTTGCTGCCTCCGAAGCGGCATAGTACTCGGATTCAGTAGTAGAATCTGCTACCAGCTGACCGCAGCACCATTAAGAGTGAAGACGAACCCGGACTGAGATTTTGAATCATCTCGATCCGTTTGGAAGCTAGCATCTGCGTAACCGATTGCGCATAGGTTAGTATCGCCTCCATAAGTCAATACCCAATCCTTAGTCCTCCGTAGGTACTTGAGGATATTTTTGACTGCTATCCAGTGTGTTTCATCTGGAGTCTTTTGGTACCGACTCGTCATACTCAATGCATATGCCACGTCTGGACGTGTGCATATCATGGCATACATGATCGATCCTATTGCAGATGCATAAGGAACACGACTTATGCGCTCAATCCCTTTAGGCGTCGTGGGTGACTGAGACTTGCTCAACTGCATCCCAGTCGTCATATGAAGGTTCCCCTTCTTGGAGTTGGTCATGCTGAACCTCTCAAGAACCTTATCCAAATAAGACTCCTGACTAAGTGATAACGTCCGTCGTGATCTATCTCGGTAGATAAGGATTCCCAAAATGCGCTGTGCCTCACCCAGATCTTTCATCTGGAAATGGTTCTTCAACCATTCTTTAACCGAAGAAATGAGAGGAATGTCATTCCCAATCAAGAGTATGTCATCGACATACAATATCAAGAATACAATCTTGCTCCCACTCGACTTTATATATAAGCATGGTTCTTCGATCGATCGAGTGAAACCATACTCTATTATCACTTGGTCAAAACGATGATTTCAACTCCGAGAAGCTTGCTTAAGTCCGTAAATGGAACGCTTAAGCTTGCATACTTTCTTAGGATGCTCAGGATCTATGAAACCTTCGGGTTGCACCATGTACAACTCTTCCTCCAAATAACCGTTTAAGAAGGCGGTTTTCACATCCATTTGCCAAATTTCATAATCATGAAATGCGGCAATCGCTAAGATTATCCGAATGGAACGTAGCATGACTATAGGTGCAAAAATCTCATCATAATGCAATCCTTGCACTTGAGTGAAACCTTTTGCCACAAGTCGTGCCTTATAGATATCTGGTTGCGCGTCTACAGAACGCTTTATTTTGTAAAGCCATTTGCCTTTGTAGAGGTTTTACCTTTTAGGTAAATCAACTAGATCCCATACGTTATTCTCATACATGGAGTCCATCTCGGATTGCATGGCTTCAAGCCATAGCTTTGAGTCGGAACAGGCCATAGCACCTTTATAGGTTGCGGGTTCATTACTTTCTAGAAGTAAAACGTCATTCTCCTCGACCATACCAATGTATCTGTCCGGAGGATGAGAGTCTCTACCCGACCTCCTAGGTTCCTCGGGAATATTAACCGTATCATCGTTTGAGGTACTGACTTCCTCCATCCGTTCCTCGGTTGTTGGTTGGAATCTCCGACCGGCTCGAAGGTTCTATTACTCGACTTGTTCTCGAGAAATTATTTCTCTAAGAACGTCGCACTAGCCGCAACAAAAACTCGATGTTCGGTAGGCGAATATAAGTAATGACCAAATGTTCCTTTTGGATAACCTTTAAAGTATGTCTTGACCGATCGCGGGCCGAGCTTATCCTCGTGTCTCCACTTGACATAAGCCTCGCAGCCCCAAACCCGAATAAAGGACAAGTTAGGGACCGTTCCCTTCCACATTTCATATGGAGTCTTGTCGACAGCTTTAGACGGATTTCGGTTAAGTATAAGAGCGGCTGACAAAAGAGCATAACCCCATAATGAATCAGGCACCACCGTGTGATTCATCATGGATCGAACCATATCAAGTAAGGTTCGATTTCTCCGTTCGGACACACCATTTAATTGAGGTGTTCCAGGTGGAGTTAACTGCAAAATGATTCCACAGTCTTTTAGGTGTTGATCAAACTCATTTGAAAGATATTCGCCACCCCGATCTGAACGGAGTGCTTTAATCTTTCTACCCAGTTGGTTTTGTACCCTATTCTGGTTTTCCTTGAATTTCTCAAAGGACTCACTTTTATGCTTCATTAAGTAGACATATCCGTATCTACTCAAATCGTCCGTGAAAGTGATAAAATATCTATAGCCATCTCTAGCGGTAATTGACATAGGTCCACATACGTCCGTATGTATGAGTCCTAGTAGGTCACTAGCGCGCATTCCAACACCTTTGAAGGAAATTCGAGTCATCTTGCCAATGAGACATGATTCACACGTGCCATATGCAGAAAATCCGAATGCGGGAATAGTCCCATTATCGACGAGTTTCTTTACGCGTTTCTCATTTATGTGCCCCATTCGACAATGCCATAGATAGGTTTGATCTTTGTCACCAACCTTTAATTTCTTATTATTCATGTATAATACTTCCGTGGTTTGATCTAAGATATAAATTCCATTCATGGAAACTGCTTTGCCATAAATCATTTCATTAAAAGAGAAAATAGAACTATTATCCTTTATTGAAAATGTAAAACCGTCTTTAGCAAGTACGGAAACAGAAATAATATTCTTAGATAAACTGGGTACATAGTAATGTGATTATTTAAAGATAACTCAAAACCACTAGGGAGTTGGATTACATATGTTCCCTTCGAGGCGAAAGAGCAACTCGTGCTCCATTCGACTCGCAGTCCACATCACCGTTTTCGAGAGGTATGATGTTCTTTAGGCCCTGCAAATGATTACACAGATGAGAACCACAACCAGTATCTAGTACCCAAGTTCTGAAACTTGCATGGTTAATCTCAATCATATTAATATAAGATGACATACCAACAGGAACGACGCGGCCTGCCTTGATGTCCTCACGGTAGACGGGACAGTTCCTCCTCCAATGTCCAGTTTTGTGACAATGGTGGCACTCTATGTCACCGCCCTTGCTCTTTGTCTTGCCCTGTGAGCCACTAGTCTCACCAGGCGCACTCTTACCGTTTCTTGGCTTCTTGAACTTTGGCTTACCTACAGCTAGGTTGCCATGAGCCTTGCCCTTACCTTTACTCTTGTTGTGAATCCTGAGAACATCCTGCTTCATGCTCCCACTCAATTTCATATCCTTCTCAGTCTGTACGAGAAGGGAGTGTAGCTCATGAGGACTCTTTTTCAAGTCATTCATGTAGTAGTTTGCCCTGAAAAGGGCAAAACCATCGTGAAAAGAATGAAGCATTCGGCCAATGACAATGCTCTCACTGATTCTACAATTCAGTGTCTCCAGCTTCTCGACATTCTCAATCATGTGAAGAATGTGTGGGCTAACTGGTTGGCCCTTCTGGAGTTTCGCATCAAAGTAGCGACAGGTATGCTCATATGTAACGATTCTCGGTGCTTTTGAGAACTCGTTAGTGAGCGTAGTGAAAATCTTGTTTGCACTTTGGGCAATGAAGCGTCTCTGCAAATTGGTTTCCATTGCAAAGATGAGTACGTTCTTTATCGCACCCACTTCCATAACGAAGTCACTATAAGCGAGTGACTCGTTGACTCCTGCATTTGGGCCTGGGTTGACCGGTATTGGCTCAGTTAAATACCTGAGCTTACCGTCAGCAATGGCAGCATTCCGTACTGTCGCCTCCCAGTCCGCAAAGTTGGACCCATCATTCTTCAGTCGCGTGGACTGATTCATTTGGTCCATGAACACTTTTAGCCAGGATGAACGATCTAGTGTGGCACTAGGCATTGGGATTACGTTATTTTCAGCCATTTGTTGTAACAGTATTATTGATAATAAACATGTTCTACACTGCGAAAGAAGAATAAAATAATAAGCATGAGCATCGTTTTAATTTTAAGTCTAATGAACTAATGTCATAACGCGAAGACTCAAAAACATTTATACAATTGACCTCCCTCAAGAATTATATAAATGACCCCAAGACTCAATTCTCTGTAAATTGATAAGCTAACCTTTTAGCTAATTCTACCGTTAGAATTCTTGGTTGATAAATTTCTGTAAATTCTATCTATAGTCCATCATAATCACGAGAAACTCTTCGGACTATGATGTTGAGGTAAACTAAGTCAACACAACTACTTACCCAACGTAGAAGGGGTCATATTAGGCCTACCGACGAAGAAGGGATTCATAGATGTTTGCCCTTATAAAGACTAATCTCAATTTCCGTTTTAGAGGAAGATCCCATCATCTTTATTTTAATTCATTTTAAGTGAACTATAATCTAGCATGCGAGAATGAATAAACTAAGGTGATGGCTTAAAGACTGTGACATCTGTATGTCCATGAAAACTAACATACAACCTATATGAGTCAATTTTCATGCATTTTAGTAGTAGGTGGTTTGGTTTTAGGTGGAATATGATGCATAAACTAACATGTGAATGAAAAGCAATAAGAATGAAAAAACGTAAAAACAGTAAAAGTCCTAGTGTGGCCTATCCTATCAAAATGAACAATAAATACAAGTTTGGAATCCATCCTTGGACCCGAGAAGCTTGTCTTGATGTTCAATCTTGATCCATGTAGTGGGAGTGAGCTCCAATCTTCATCTTTAGTCTTCTTTGAAATTATAATAAATAAAATTACATAATTGACCTATTAATTATATTCTAATTTCAAAAACCCAAAACTAAAATAAAGGAGATTCGAGATCTTCTAATTACATAAGAAATCATGTTTCCTTCATTACGAAAACATAATTTGACTAAGGCCACACTAAGTATTACAAATTACAACCGATTGCAAAAATAAATACGTAAATAAAATTCATTCATTCGATTCATTCAACAAAATTAAAAGCATCAACTAAAATAAATTAAACATACATAACACAATACATTAATTATGTTGATTAATTTATCCAAACTACCTATTTAAATTAAATTAAGTGACAATTCCGCAATTTAATCACATTAATTTCATACTTAATCCATATTAAACTTGTAATATGAATTCTATCCGTCTAAATTTTAAACCGCTTTAAAATAACTCGGTATCTTTAAATTGTGAACCGATTCACAATAACTAATTGGCCAAAATATAAAAAAAAAAACAAAAACCAATATACATATGGTCTCGGCTGGAAAAAAAAATAACAAATTTTTTTTTTTCTTTTTATAATTCCAGCTCCTACACGGCTGAAAACAGCCCCCTTTTTTTTTTATTCGGCAAATTAGGAAAAAACAAAAACTTTCCATAATATTTTTCGGCAATATGTCAAGAAAACAAGAAAACTAAACTTTCCTTTTATTTATTTTTTTTTATCTCGGTTTACCAAAAAAAACAAAAACAAAAATAATTTTTTTTTTCTTACGGTAAACCCTAAAACGTCCTCCCCTTTTTTTTTCTTTTTCTTTTGCGGCAATATGCCCTAAAACAAGATTTGATGACTAAATTGTTTACCTTTGCAATTAGAACATGATTAGCATATGAAACAATGAACATGATTAATTCATATGCCAAAAACTATATAGCAAAAACAATCTTTTTATCATAAACATGACGTTTCCATTTAATTTTAACTTAATCTGCATTAAATCAAAACTACCAATTCTTCATATGATAATTTTAACTGATTATAAACTATAATATGAAAAATAAGATGGAAAAATATCATCAAACAAAAAAAAACGGCAAGAGGAAAAAAAAACAGATCGGCACAAGAAAATTTTTTACCGAACCCTAAAATTTTCGAAACCCTTATTGTTTACATACAAATTTATGAAAATCATCAAGATTAAAAACGTGGCCTAGTGCTCTGATACCACTTGTGGGAAATAATCTGTATACTTCCCTTAAACTAGAGGGATTATAACGAATTTAACAATGATGATTAAAGGTCATAAACAAAATATATAAACAAAGTATAAGAATTTAGAATTAACCTTCGGTCCTAGCAAAATTGGCCTAAGAACAATATCAAAATTGATATTCGCCTATTAGTTGCACCCAAGACGATCTAAGATATGCCCTTTGATTATGCTAGAAATCGATCTAAAATTTTCTGTAAAATTTAGTTGTTTTTGTGTTTTTGTGATGAGAGAGAGGAGGCTAGGTCAAGAAAAAGAATTAGGGTAGAAATAATTCTCCCCCTTTCTTTTTATACAGACCGAAATCTGGAATCAATTAGGAAAGAAAAACCTTTCCTAATTTCGACCATCAAACCGTGACAAGGAGTGTTTCCTCCTTATTTTTGGTCTTTCCAAAAATATATAATATGTGTTGAATTGTCATCTAGTGAGGATCGAACCCATGACCTCTTGGTATGTGTACCCTCACTATTACCACTATGACACATTCAGCTTGTTGATATTAAATACAACTGATTATATTTAATTACGAATTAACAGATTAATTCGTCCAAGCTAACATTATATATATTTAATTAACAGATTAATTCTCCCATGTACCCCTGAACTTTTTCGTTTTCTATGGTGTACCCCTCGTTTTTCGCAAAAAACCTTTGACCGACAATAATTCTCTGTTATGAGTTCAGAAAACGGTTATTTGTTTTTTAAAACCAATTATCTCGTCAAGGCCTTCAATTTGAAAAAAACATTCACCGCTTTTTGAACTCGTAGCCGGTAGTTATGGTTGGTCAAACATTTTTTAACGAATAAACTTTGACCGACCATAATTCCCGTCTACAAGTTGACACGTCGGTGAATTTTTTTTCAAACGGAACACCTCTTAAAGACGGTCAATTTGGAAAAAAAGTTTATCGTATTCTAAGCTTGTAGCCAAGAGTTATTGACGGTCAAAGTTTTTTTGCATGAAAAGGGGGGTATATCATAGAAAATGAAAAAGTTGAGGGGTACACGAGAGAATATTATTTACGAATTGACAGTTAATTCGTCTCAACTGATTATATTTAATTACGAATTAACAGATTAATTTACGAATTGACAGTTAATTCGTCTCAACTAATATTATTTAATTTTCATTAAATAATTATCTCATCAACACATCGACTAACTTTTTAGTCATTGTGGGCATCAATGTGATTATATTTCTATAACCACATTTCTCAAACACATCCTATAGGTGTGACCTTTAGGGACCAGTTGATCACCGCCATCTGTATGATAATAACGTCAAACTTTCTAGCAAGCCAACTGTTATTAGGTAAACGTTAATCAACTGATTAAATATACGAAGTATACCCTTGTGAATCTGTAAGAGATTTACAAATGTTATCACACTAATTTGTGGAGGACACAAGCTCCAACAGTGGAAACTGTAGCATCTCCGCCAAAAACCAAATTGTGGTCTAATGTAGTTAAGGGTCCTACAAAGGCAGGGATGAGTCTTTATTACTGTCAGGAAAGTGCTCAAGCTACTGAAATTGACATAGATGCTTCTGGTTTTGAAAAAGAACTAAAACACTGGGAATTTACTCTGATGGGTCATGCTATAGGTGCGAAACCCACTCTGAAAACTGTTTAAGAGTTTGTAACTAAACATTGGAGCTCTATAGCACTTCCAGTAGTTCAATACTATAAAAAAAGGTTGGTTTGTATTCAGGTCCTTGGATGGTAGGTAGTAATTCTCTTATACTCAAGCAATGGTACCTATCTTTCTCTCTGGAAATGGAAAAAGTGGCTATGGTCCCATTTTGGATTTTATTCCTTGGTCTTGGTCCCTGTTTGTGGTCAGATGTTGTGCTTGGTAAGATTGCCAGTAAACTGGGGAAACCTCTGTTTGCTTATCTTGCCACCACTAACAAGGACACATTGTCTTTTGCTAGAGTCACGGTTGAGATAGATGTTTCTCAAAATCTGTTTGATTATGTGACTGTTCATGTTCCTTTGCTGGGTCAATTCTCTTAGAAAGTGGTTTATGAGTGGGTTCCTTTTTATTCCTCAGGGTGTGGTAAGTTGGTACATAAAAGTGCTACTTGGAAATGGCTTAAGCAAAATACTACTCCTGCCTCTCCAAAGGCAAGCTCTTTGAGTAATTCTTTAGCTAATGGTGGGCAAAGTGGTCAGCAGGTTTAGACTGGTTTGGAGGAGGGAAAGGTAGACTCCAAATGCTTAGAGCTAGGTCAGAGATCCCCTCATCCTAAAAATTCTTCCCCTGATGTCCCTACTGCTTCCCACTGATGCCCTGTTACTACACCTACTAAAACGACCTCTTGCTTCTAGTGCAAATGGGGCAGTCCTTTCTTAGAAAAAGTCTGACTCAGCTAAGACCACTTCCTATTCAAAAGAGTATACTAGGACTAAACATACTCCTAATTATCCACATCTTGGATCCTCCTTGTCTATGGCTAATAAGTTTAATGCCTTGGAGCAAGGAGAAATTATTCCTGAGGATCTTAATCTTCCCTTGGATCTTGGAGTTGATTTAGGTGGTACCTTGGAGCCAGTTCATGAGTTGATAGTGGATCAGCTGGGGAATGTAGGCTCAGAATATGCAGCACTAGGCCAGAGATCCTCTTCTAGTTCATCTATGACTAGGCCAGAGATCCCCTTCCAGTTTATTCATTTGCATCTCGAACACTATGAATCTAATTTCCAGTTCTGTGTGAGCCTAGTTTATGGAACTAATAATGCTCAGGAAAGGGAGCAGTTGTAGTCTGGTTTAAGAGATGTTAGTACTCCCGATCCTTGGTTGGTTCCGTGGGACTTCAATGTAGTTCGAGACCCGGATGAAAAACTTAATAACAATCCCCCAGTTCTTCAGGAAATGCTAGCTTTTAACTCTTGCCTGTCTGCTTTAATTTTGGATGACTTGTCCTGCATTGGTTGTGATCTTAATTAGAATAATAAATAGGATCATCATACTAGGGTCTGGTCCAAGTTAGATAGGCCATGGCCAATGCTGGCTGGATTACTCTATTGCCCAATTCTTTTGCTCACTTCTCTGAAGCTGTCATTTCTGATTACTCACCTGTGATTGTTCAAGTCTCTGAAGATAAGAAGATTCATAAAAGATTCAGTTTTTTAAATAACTGGATAGACCATCCTGACTATCTTGCTATCATTAGTGCTGCCTAGAAGAATGATAAATAAGGAAGTCCTTTGTTTTCCTTCTTTGACAAGCTAAAATCTGTCAATAAAGTTCTCTCTGTGCTTCATAAGAATGAGTTTTCTAATATTTCTCTTCGATTCAAACAAGCCAAGGCCAGTCTAGTTGATTGCCAAGCTAGGCTCTTTCAAGAGCCCTTATCCGCAACTCTCATGCAGGAAGAAAATTCTAAGCTTCTGGATTAAACTGCTCTTAAAGCAACTGAACTTAATATCCCATCTCAAAGAGCTAAGACAAAGCATATACAAGGAGCTGACTGTTGTTCTAAATATTTCTTTGCCAAAATCTCGAAAAGAAGGCACCGACAAGTAATTGGTGCAATTAAAGATAAGAATGGTAGTCTTCAATTAGATCCTGATGAGGTTAACATGCCTTTTCAGGACTTTTATGCTGATTTACTTGGCCAGAGGACTCATGTTCATCAGGTTGATGATAACTTTCTTTCTTTAGGTAGCACAGTTTCTCCCTCTGACAGTGCTGGCCTAATCCAGCCTATTTCTCCTCAGGAAATTAAAGTTGCTGTATTTTTTATGGATAATAATAGCAGTCCAGGGATTGATGGCTTTTGTACTGGTTTTTTTAAATCAGCTTGGTCAATTGTTGGTGTTGACTTTTGCAGAGCTGCTTCTAATTTTTTCCAGACAAATCATATGTCAAAGCAAACTAATTCCACTGTCATCTCCCTCATTCCTAAGAAAAGTACATCCAAGTCTGTTTCTGATTATCGACCTATATCCTGTTGTACAATTTTTTATAAAGCTGACAGTAAGGTCCTTGCAAATATACTCCAAAACGTTTTGCCCTCTATAGTTGGAGATGAGCAAGCTGCCTTTATTAAAGGAAGAAGCATTTTTGAGAACATCATGCTTTCCCAGTCCCTGGTGAAGGAGTATGGGAGGAAGAACATTTCCCCTAGGTGTTTAATCAATGTAGATATTATAAAAGCTTTTGATTCACTTCAATGAGATTTCATTGCTAATGCCTTGATAGCTTTTGGTTTACCGGATATTTTTTCTAACTGGATTCTTGGGTGCATTTCCAATCCCTGGTATTCCATCAACATTAATGGGGAGGTCTAAGGGTTTTTTCAAGGAGGCAGTGGCATTAGGTAGGGGGGGGGGGGGTCCTTTGTCACCTTACCTATTTGTCTTGAGTATGGAAGTCCTCTCTAGATACATGAGGAAGATTTGTGAGAGGCAGCATGTCTCTTTTCACCCTAAATGTAGTGGTATTAATCTTACTCGTCTAATTTTTGCGAATGACTTGATGATATTCACACGAGGGGATGAGCCATCTGTTAATGCTTTGACTGATACTCTTAATCCCATTGCTCTAATTTCTGGGCTTACTGATAATACTGAGAAGACCTGCATTTATTTTGGAGGAGTTGCCACTAATATTCAGGACCTATTGTTGGAGTATGTGTCATCAAAAATAGTGCGATCACATGTTTAAATCTCAAATTAAGAATACGTAAGGGATGATTCATTTATATAGTCAACTGATCAACATTAATCAGTAATGATTGGCTAACTAGAGTTTGACATTACTGTCGTTTGACGGTGGTGATCAATTGATCCCTTAAGGTCACACCTAAAGGACAATTCCCTTAATAGACAAATTGATTAATTGTATAACGATACAAGTTAATCAATTCCTTAAAATTGAACAATTCATTTGTGAGAGAGATTATTTATATCTTATTGTGATTTGATTAAATAAGATTTGTTTTAGTAATTGAAATATTTTACTACTAAAATCGATTATTGTTTGTGAAACAATAGAGATAAGAATGAATGATTAATTATAATTACAATATGTTGTGAATTATAATTATATGACCCATTTTATTTATGTGATCAAGAATCACTAGTCAATTTGTTGTATGTAATTTAACTAATTTATAAAATGATATTTATTTGATAAATATGCATTTAATTAATTAATAACATGTAACATACTACATGTGACATATTGTGTGACAAATGACAAATTGACAAAATAAAATGGTAGTATATTTTATAGATATGGACCGAAATAATGGAGGTGGAAGGTGTTAATGGGTGATATTATTTTATGTGATAAAATTTAAATAATTACACCTACACCATCTAGCCTTACACACCTACAATATTGAGAAGAGTAAAAGAAAAAGGAGATGCCATATTTTGGAATCTACCTCTTGACCGCCACCGGTTTTCCTCCTGTTTGTTAAGAGAATTTGTTCTCTTATTTTCACTCTCTCAATATTCATAATTCATTCTACATGCATTTTTCTCCTTCTCTCACATCTCTCTAAAATGGTTTAGAAAACCTTATAAATTGTTCTTCATAATATTCAAACTACAATATTAGATTACTAG
Source organism: Silene latifolia (assembly GCF_048544455.1). Lineage (NCBI taxonomy): Eukaryota > Viridiplantae > Streptophyta > Magnoliopsida > Caryophyllales > Caryophyllaceae > Silene > Silene latifolia. Next base: position 16,715,343 of record NC_133535.1, on the reverse strand, counting down.
TGTAGTAATAAGAATATTATTAGAATCATTTTAAGGATACTAGTGTATTAATCTAGTTAATTAATATATTAGTTTAAGGGATTAGTCTTGGGTGCAATCAAAGGAGGATCTCTACATTGGGATTTTGGAGGATCATCCATTACATTTAAGCTAAAGAACAAATAAGGAAGGTTACTGATACGTGCATTTTGTATAGTCTTTTTAGCCTATTTTATGCACGTATTTCTATGCTTTTATCGTGGTTTTATGCTACGAAATGCCCCGAATATGCTACTTTGGGTTATTTTGTCTTATTTGCAGGAATGAACCCAAAAGTAGTGAAATCAAGCCTTTTACTGTCCGTTTAGCATGCATTTGAAGGAAGAGTGAATTTGGAGCAGGAATGTAGCTATTTTGAGATGCGCAAAGAAGAAAGATAGCTAGGCGAGCAAAGGAAGAACTTCGAATTGCTAGTGTCTGCTTTGGAGAGCCATATCTCGAGTTCTACAACATATATTCAAGTGATTCCAATTGGAGATGAAAGTTTGTCCTCTTATCTTTACAACGCCACCGGAATCACCCTGTTTGCCCAAGTAACGAAGAAATGGCAGCCGTTTGAAGTTCAGTGCGCAAAGCAGGAAAATAAACAGAAGTACTCGATCGAGTAGATAAATCACTCGATCGAGTACTAGCTACAGCGAGGATAATAGTGTCGAGTATAATTAGATTATATCTTATGCTTATCTTATATTTAGTTAATAATAATGATACTACTTAGTATAAATAAGAGTTTTCTAGACCTAGGAGGATATCAATTCATTCCCTGGAGTCAGTAGAGGGAAGGGACGACTGCTTGTTTCTTGAATTCTCTATTTTTCGGATCAATTGTAATTTCTCTTCCCTTATTCTTATTCATAATTAGTTTGTTCTTAATCTCTCTCACTCTCGTATTTAATTTATGCAATTCAACTCTCGTTATTCCTTCTCTATTATGCCTCTTTTTATTAATTGCTTGTTTATTCTTGTTATTTGTTTCATCAATATGCGTAGCTAATCCTCTCGCTAGGGTTAAGGGAGTCATGAAACGATGATTTAGATTAATTAGATCGCAGATCCGTCATATTATCATGTTTATGTTGCAATCACTACATATAACTTCAATTAGTTGATTGAGTCGACGCAATTTGACTAGTTAATCCGGTAAACCTTGACCTGGACCGAAAGGTTGGAAGGGGTGAGACCTGTAGTGAACAATAGGATACTTTAGTGTGGGCGAAAGTCAAGCTAATAGTGTTTTAAGGCGAATTGAGACCGAAAGGAGATTTTCGTAGCCCCTTAGACCGGTATTCTGACCTATCTGTGACCTTAGCTATCTTTATCTGGCTTACTTTGACGACCTGACACCCTAGTCTTCTCCTTTATTGTTTAGAACTTAATTTCCTTCTTATTTCCTCTCTTTTAATCGCCTAATAGTTTTAGTAAAACAATTCAAACCCCCAATTGTGACATCCGACAGACCGAATTAAACAGATAGATAGCAACTTAGCCTCCCTGTGGAGATCGACCCTACTTATCACTAGCTTCTGTTAGTATATTTAGGTTTATTTTTGGTACAGAAACGACCGTATCAGTTACCTTATTTGTGCCCTTATTTTCGAGCCATATAACAATGTAAGGGACATTGTTTTTCTTATTAATCTCTTATTTAGTTGTGCATGCACTAGATCTAAAGAACACATATTAAAAAGTTAATTAGTTCACTATTAGAAGAGTCTAATTATAGGTATATGAACCTAACACCTTATTCTTAGGAATAGTTGTTTTTCGCAGGGATATTTCCTTTCTGGTATCTTGGACTGCCTCTAAACACCTCCAGAATTACCACTAATATGTTTGATCCTCTGATTGTTAAAATTCACAAAGCTATTCAGCATTGGTCTAATCACTCCCTCTCCTATGCTGGTAGATTGCAGTTAATTAACTCCATTGTTTTTGGATTGGAAATTTTTTGGTGTTCTAGTATTCTCCTTCCCCAGCAGATATCTAAGCATATAAACTAAATGTGTAAGGATTTATTTTGGGGTAACTCTGAAGGGAGTAAAAGGATTTGGATCTTTTCTTCACCTGCTCCTGGTAAATGGGCTCATTGGATTAGGCATTATGTGCTTAAACATGAGGATATCTGGCATGTTTCTCTCAAAGACTGTTTTTCTTCTAGTTTCAAAGGTATTCTTGCTGTCAAGGACAGACTGATCAGTCTTGCAGGAACTTTTTAGAATGCTATTACTATTCTGCACAGTTGGGTATTAGGAGGGAAACTCAATATAAAAGAGGCCTATCTGTTCTTCAGAAATGCCTCTGTAGTAGGACCTTGGGCTCAGAATATCCTGCATTAAAAAAATACTCCCTAGACACCGAATTATTTGCTCCCTTGCTGCCCAAGCTCAACTTGCCACTATTGATAATCTCAGGAAACGAGGGCTCCATCATGTCAACAAATGTGCTCTTTGTGAAATAGCTGAAGAGTCTTATTCCCACCTATTCTTTCAATGTGCTTATTCTAAGGAAGTTTGGCTTGCTCTCTTGGCTTTGATGGGCATATCTAGGCAAGGACAGCAGCTCACGGTTGAACTGAGCAATAGTCGTTATCTGGGAGGAGCCAAAGGTTGGAGAACCGTCTGGTTTAGGACTTCTTTTTCTGCTGTGGTTCATAACTTGTGGATTGAACAGAATTCCATAGTTTTTCAAGCAAGACACCAGTCCATTGCACAGCTTATTCAGAGGGTTCATTTTCAAGTCATTACTAGAATGCTAATGTGGAAGCAAAACCCGAAGTATAGTATATTCTTGTTGTTGCTCTTTGTACTTAGTTTTCTTCTCTCTTTGGTTGTTTTATTTTCTAGTGGTTAGCCTTTGCAAAAAACTTGTAATTTCGTTTCTTTTAAAGATATGAAATGATACCTCTTTTGAAAAAAAAAAAAGCGACTACGTTGATTTTGTGCCAAGAGGAATCAGGAGAGGCGCAATAAATTGGGTTGGCGGGTTTTTAAGGGCGAGTTTCAAGAGTGTTGGCAAGACACCAAGAAGAGCAGTGAAAATGATTAAAAGAAAGTCAATGGAAATCCAAGGGGTCTAACACTTAGTAGACCAAAGCCACCAAAATAATTAAGGAAAAAAATATCATAGTAAATCACGTTGAGTTGGAGTGATTGCGGTTTTGAAAGATTCTAAGTTAGAGGTTAATACGTGCATTTCATATAGTTCTTTTTGGCCTCTTATGCACGCATTTTCATGTAATTCTCGTAGTTTTGTATTGCAAAATACCCCGAATAGGCTAGTTTGGTTAGGTTTGCCTTATTTGCAGGAACGGACCCGAAACTAGCGGAATCGTACCTTTTTCAGTCCCCTTAGCATGCATTTATGGAGATGGAAGATTTGGAGCGGAATTACTATGCCTCGAGAAGCGTGAAGTGGTCTTGGAAGCTGATCAACGAAGAAAACGAGCTGTTTCCGTGGCTGAGTACTTGATCGAAGGCTTCTGTCTTCGATCGAGTGGATTTGGTGGTCAAGACGGTTCGATCGAGTCTCTGCTGTACTCGATCGAAAGGTGGTGTTTTCAAGGTCCTCGATCGAGTGCATTGTCTGTTCGATCGAGGGGATCTGATGGAATAGTGTTCGATCAAGGAATCTCAAATCACTCGATCGAGCACTTTGCTATTTTACACGAGATATTATTTCGCGAGTACTTATTTATTTTGTTCGGTTTAGGTTAATAAATATCTTCGCAATATAAGAGAAGACGTAATTAGGTTTAATTATCACTTTTTAACCATTTAATCTTGGAATCTATGTTTTACTCTCTTAATTACTCTCTTAAGCAGACACTTTTCCTTTTCTCTTGTTCTTCGTTGCTTTTGTTCTCATTGCTGGATCTCGAACTTTGTAATCCTCTTTACTCTTTGTTCTATTTAATCTTTCTTTACATCTTTAATCTTTGTTCTTAATTACTGTTTTAATTATTGTTATTGTTAGTTTATGTTATTCCATCTTTATGATCGTTATATCATGTCTCTTGCTGTTTCTTCTATTATTGTTATTAGTTTCGTTAAGAACATGAGTAGCTAATTCCCTTTATGTTAGGCTTAGAGGAGCATGGTAGTGAATAAATGATGTTATAAATAGATTAGACGGTTGATTGTGAGAACTATTTTATAACAATATAATTATAATCGTTTAGTCAAGTGCACGCTTCTAAACTAGTTAATCCGGTTAAATTCAGACCTAGATCGAGAGATTGGAATGAATAGACCTGTTATGGACAGTAGACTACACTAATGAGGGCGAGAGCTAAGTTAGTTGTATTTTAGGGTAGAAAGTGGACCGAGAGGACCTTTCCTTTATCCTTCTCACATTAGAACGACTGAGCTATTTATGACAGAATTGACTACTTACCATGGTGAACCGACTTCCTAGCATTCCTCTCCTTATTTGATTACAACCTTTATTTCTCTTTACTGTCTATTGCTCTTTTCTCTTTGCCTTAATCTTTTTTAGTTTAGAATACAAATTCAAACACCCCAGTTATTACCGCGACGGACTTAGATAACAGGTAGAAATAATAGCCTCCTTTTGGAGTACGATACCCGACTTACCACTACAATATTTATTAGTTGAGACGGTTGGTTTATTTTTGACAAGGTTCCGACAACCGTGTCAAATTTTGGTGCTGTTGGCGGGGAGGCAATTAGCCTATTTATTTGTTTATTTTCGTCTGTCTTAGTCTCAAGGGATTTCCAGTTCCTTGAGACCGTTCTTATTATTTTTCTTTCATAGTTTTGTGTATGTCCAAGTCCAACAGGTCGGAATTAATACCAGCTGATCTTGAACCGGAGCGGAGTTTTCGCCATAGACAAAGGTTGTTGAGAAAAAACCTTCAAAAGGAAGCCTTGACAACTTTTGAACCTGATCTTGAACACTTAACATTTGCAGAAGACCTATCTTTTGAAGAAGATACTTCTATTTCTGCAGCCATATTTGTGAAGATGCCTAATATTGCTAGTCATTCCGAGGCTACAGCTGACTCCATTCCAATAGGTTTCAACCTTGCAACAGAAGATGGAAATATATTCTATATTCGGCCATCTTATATCAATCTAGTTGAGAGGAATCTGTATCGTGGGGTAGTTGATGAGGATCCGAGGAAGCATATGAAGGTCTTTACAGATTACTGTTCTACCATTCCCGCTACCAAGGGAGTGACTAAAGATAAGATAAAGGAAGTTTTTTTTCCTTTCTCTCTGACTGATGGAGCTCGAGAGTGGCTTACTGATCTTGATAGGACTGTAGTTGGAATTACCAATTGGGAGACCTTGGCCCTTGCTTTTTATTAAAGGTATTTCCATCCACAGAGAACTAACCAATTGAGGGAAAAGATTACGAGTTTTAAGCAAACTCCAGATGACAATTTGTATGAAGTGTGAGGTCAGTTTCATAAATTGGTCTGGTCCATCCCTCATCACGGGTTCAATCAGTGGTTTTTGTGCAACTAGTTTTACAATGAGTTGTACGATGACCACCGTGCTATTTTAGATGTTGCAGCCAACGGTCAATTCCAGAAAAATATTGATGATGACAAAGGCTGGGGAACTACAGAAGAGATGGCCACCCATTATGCTGAATATGGGAATTCTAAAGGTGGCATTAGAACGGTTTCTACCGTAGATAGTGCACTTGTGGCTCAGCTAGAAGCCATGAATGCCAGATTTTATAAGTTCGAGTTGCAGGCCTCAGGGAATCAACAGACGGTTCACTTTTTCACTAGATACGAGACCGTTTCATGTGAGAGATGTGGTGGTAATGATGGTCACACTGCTATGTATTGTCTAGCTGAGAAGGAGCAGGTTTATGCCTTTGAACAATATAGGCAATGAGGCTCATATTACAACAACCAAGCTGGAGTCTATCCTAACTTGAGATGGACTAGTCAAAATGTCTTGAATCCTAAACCTCCACCGCAGCAACAACAAGCATATGTACCACCTCACAAAGCTCAACAACAAGGCTTTCAAAGCCCCCATCTTTCCCACCGCCGCAACAAGGTGCCTCTTCTAGTGGCATAAGTGATGTAGCTGAGTTGAAGTCGATGATACAATCATTGACCATTAAATTGCAGAAAAGTGACCAATAGAAAGATGCCTCTATTATGTCACTTAAATCACAAATAGCTCAACTGGCCATTAATCAAGCTTCAAGGCAACCGGGTCATCTACCATCCCAACCTGACAAGAAACATCATGAGACGGTAAATATGATAAAGATGAGGAGTGGTCTTTCTTATGAGGGACCCAAAATGCCAAGTGAAGATGCTGAACTTTCTAACCCGGAAGTTGAAATTTCTAAACATGAACAATCGTCTTTTGACGAAACAGTGCTGACACCGAGGAAAGTCCTCGATCGACTCATTTCTGCAGGTCGATCGAAGGAAAATGCTGAAAATCTCCTCGATCGAAGAGTTGAATGTGCTCGATCGAGCACTGCTCAAAAGACCATTCTCAATCGAGTAACTGAAAGTGCTCGATCGAGCACTATTGCTGAGAAATTTACTCGATCGAGAGGAACTGATGCTCGATCAAGTAAAACTGATGATAAGCATAATAATTCTTTGGGAAAGAGGAATTAAGGGCTAGATATTCCCATCACGGTCCCATTTCCGAGGCGATTGTAGAAAAGGAAGATTGATCAACAATTCGGTAAATTTGATGAAATATTAAAAAGTCTTCATGTTAATGTTCCTTTCAACGAGTTGCTAACCCAGGTACCTTCCTACATGAAATTCATGAAAGAAATTTTACCACATAAGAGGCATATAAATGACCATGAGACGGTGGCTTTGACTGAAGTGGGCACTGCCCTAATTCAAAATAAGACTCCACCTAAATTGTCTGACCCGGGTAGTTTCTCTTTTCCATGTTATATTGGGACCTATTTAATAGATAATGCATTATGGGATCTGGGAGCTAGTGTGAGTGTCTTATCGTTTTCTCTCGCTAAGAGACTTGGTTTGACCAAATTTCATTGTACTAATATGACTATGCATATGGCCGACCGTACTCTATCACGACCTTTAGGTGTCTTAGAGGACATACCTTTTAAGATCGGGAAGTTCTTTATTCTCGTTGACTTTGTAGTCTTGGACATCCCCAAAGACTCTTACACTCCTATCATTTTAGGACGACCATTTCTCTTTACCGCTTGCGCAGTAATAGACGTCGGGGGAAAGACTCTAACTTTTCAGGTAGGCGATGAAGAGTTAACTTTTTATCAGTCTAGCATTCGCAGGGCTCCTATGCAAGTCCAGCCCTGCAATGCACTACCCTCTACTGACCCTGACACGGATCCCCCCAATGGACAATGTTGAATCATGTGCTTCGATTTTAACACCTCCGCCCCAGATTGGGAGCAATATGGAGGACCATTCTATCATTTCTGTTGGTACAGGTCTAAGCAGATTGGACATTGGAGATCCCGATGATGACAGTACAATGAAATTTAAGCTCACGGTCAAAGAAGATGCCAAGGATACGAGTTATGCCAAAGACAAAGGCCGGACCAAAGAAAAGAAGACCAACTGAAGAAACCTCCTCAAGTCAGAAGCCCTCTTTTGGGCTACTCAAGTGTTTTGGAAGATGAAACGGGAATCCATCCCATTTGTAAAAACAATTTTTAATTTGATTTCTGTTAGACATTTTAATTGCATTTAGACAATACCTTAGTTTAGTTAGTTTATTTAGCTTAAGATTGAATATAGACTGCTGCTGTGAATTTGGTATTTTTGCGGGGAATATTTCTATGTTTTATGCAGGTTTGGGGAGTTATATGATCCCTGAAAGGCGTGCCCAATAGAATACCCTCGATCGAACACTTATTGTGCTTGATCAAGCAAACTGCCAAGAGGAAATTCTTCGATCGAGTGGATTACAGTTCTCGATCAAAAGGTCATATTTCAGGGGTTCTCGATGGAGTTGTCATATACTCAATCAAGCAAAAATGAAGTGGAAACGTCCTCGATCGAACAACCTATGGTTCACGATCGAGTGGAATTCAATGCCTAGGGGAAAGTCCTCGATCGAGCTCTTTCAAAGCTCTCGATCGAGCAGCATGAGGAGGAAATTCCTCGATCGAGTGGTTTCAAATCACTCGATCGAGCAGAAATGGCTGATATGAACACGAGGGAGTCTTTGTTCCCTTGTTTTATTTCATTTGTTCATCTTCTAATTTCCCCTTTTCTTCGATAAACCCCTCTCCCAAACCCAAATCCTTTATTTTCCTCCTCAAATTACCAAATTATTTACCCAAATTCATTCCTTGTAGTCAATTAAATCAATCCCCCTTATTTGCCCCTTAAAATTTCGACTAGTTTGAAGCTTTTTGCGGGTTTAGGGTTCGAAAAATCAGACTTATTTCGATTAATTTGTGCTTTCATTTGATTTTAATTGACTTCTTTGTTGGGTAATTCGCCAAGTAAGTCTCTTTCCCCTTCTCTTTTATATTTAATTGCATTTTTATGATTGTAATTCGAAATTAGGGTTTCAAGTGATTGAATTGGGGAAAAATTTGAACTGGTTAAGTGAGTTTTAATTTGAGAACTTGCTTGATTATTAGGATGGATAGTAGTACTGTTTCCACCTCTTCGTCTACTACCATCCCGTCCGTTACAGGGACGGTAGTCCCTGCTGTCACTACCGTCACCACCACTGATGTCCCTACCCCCATTTCTACTGTTACACCATCCCTGCTGCTGTCACTGTCGCCTCTTCTGCCCTTGTGCCTGCACCAGTCAGTGCTACTACTCTTGGCCTAGATGTTGCCGCTCTAACTGTTGCAGCTGCTTCGGGTTCACAGGAGGGGGGGGGGGGGGAGGCCAAGGGGTTTAAGGGTGCTATTGTACATACCGCCACCATGTACGCCGCTGACACTTCCTTGGAAACTCTTCCTTATTTTCCACAGGTACGCTTCATAAACTCACTCTATCGTACTCATTTCATACATTTAATGGACTGTGAGATGTCGTCGATTTAGTTTTTGTGTCGACCTTCATTGAAAAATTTGGGAATTTTCGAACCCGTGCCTGAGCTACTGAACGGGACCGGGATGTTGGGCTTGACCACTATGAGAGAGCTAACGTATCAAAAAGTGACCTTATAATTTTTTAGCTCTTTCACCTTTTCACCCGCGGCCCACGCGACTGACCCATGGTGCAAGTGTATCTCCTTTCGAGTGTTTAACATGACCTACACCTGGACCTTAGCTGAGTTTGGGGGAGGTTGGGTTTGACTAGTGACGGTCTTCAGAAGTTTACTAGGAAACTTTTGGAGCTGCTTTGGCCCACACTTGCACATACCTAATTCAGTCTGAGACGTGTTGCTCATGTCCACTTTCCCCCGGCCCGTTACTTCCTTCGTCTCCTAGGAGAAACTATTTTTGGACGCCATGAGGCTAACAACGTTAACAATGTTGAGCTTTCGATTTTAGCGGGTTACTTGAACATTGACTGCGGTGACCCTTTCGTTTTTAACATTTCTTACTTGACGGCTCAACATTTTAATGTTGTCAGGCAGAAAGCGACGAGAACTATTACTTGTGGCGGGCTGGTGACCCGCATTGCCCGTGATCTTGTTCCCGACTTTCCCCCTGGCCTTAGACATATAGATAGGGACATAATCATTGACATTGAGGCCATTGTCGCTATGCATTGGCTAGCGAAAGACCAACGGACGTGGAAGATGTGCGAATCCACATCCCTGACTTTACCTTCACCTGATCTACCCCGTCTTTTACCCTGACTACTGTGTCGGGTAGGTTACCACCACCTCCACCTTCTTACCTATTTCACCTTACTCCTCCCACTTCTAAGAAGCGGAAGAGGCCTCCCACTGCTGTTTGGGAGGCCGGAGAGGGGTACACACAGACACATGCTAGGCAGACTTCCACGTCCATACACATGCCTATCCTGACCCCTACACCTACTCCTTTTGTCGCTCAGCCGGCTTTACCGGCTAATTTTGTTGTTCCCCCCACTTTTGAGGCGCCTGGGGTCATGGACCAAGGGCGTCATGACGCTTTACTTTTAGAAATTTGCAGTAGAGTGGCTCGTATAGAGCCAGATCAAGCACTTGTCTTGTTCCCTCTATATGATTACCACATGAGGAGAGGACGTCCTGTTCCTGAGGGCTGGCCACACCCTTCCTTCTACCGGTACCCGGCGGAGGGGTACCCAGAGCCCGCTAGCGAGGAGGACACAACACAGAGGGAGGAGAGGTCCAGAGCTAACCTTGCTGTTGGAGGTCGTCAGAGGAGGAGAGGAGAGGATGAGGAGGACCCCACCTTTACGGTGGCTGACGAGGAGGAGGAAGCCGACGAGTAGCTACTGGTCTACTCACTTCCCAGTTTTCTGGCTGGTTTGGGGAAGTTCGTATATATTGGAAGTATTTTCTGCCTTTGTTTCTTTTTCATCTCCTTTTATTTCATTTGTTTCATTTGTTTACATTTGGTTGTATTTTTCCTGTTCCCCATTTATTCTGCTGGTGTATGCTGGAGGACAACGAGGGCGTTGTCCGTTTTGGTTTGGGGAGGGTATTGCATCCTTTGAGTTTGCATTTGCATCTGTTTTGCATTCATGTTTACTTAATTTCTGCTTGCATTATATTTAATTTCAAAAACAAAATGAAAAATCCAAAAAAAAAAAAATCAAAAAAAAATTACGTTTATTTTTGCATTTAGGTCGACTCGGAACGGTTGATTTCAATGATGAAATTGCACTATAATTTGTCATTTTACTTAAGCCTTGCAACAAACTGTCATCTTATTAGCTTTGTGAGTTGCATAATCTACGAGTTAATGTTAAAAATACAGCTGAACAAATAGACTTGACCTGATAAATTTGGCAAACTACTTATAATTTCTAAATTTTAGAGCCATATAACTGTTGTCATTTATGGCCAGTTCATGTAGGAATTGAGAGTAGTATACTCCTTGCATAACATGTTCACTAATTTGCACATTTATGAAATTTAATTGCTTTTTGCCTACATACATTCGGGTTAGTGGTTGGTGTCACATGCAGGGAGACGCTTAATTTTCCCCTTTCCTTTCATTTTTACCTATTTAACTCCACTATTAGCCAAATTTGCCTTTTTGACCCTTTACTACATCCAAATTTAGCCTGTCATGTCAATCAAGTTTAGAATTTGTTACTGCGATATATATTTCATTGTTTCAAGTTTGGTTTACGTTGTATTGTATGGAGTTGGTAGTTTATGTAGGAAAAGGAGGTTGGATGAAAAAAAATGAAATTGAAAATGAAAAAAAAAAGAAAAAAAAAAGAGGAAAAACGTGAAGAAGGAAAAAAAAAGAAAAACAGGAAAAGAAAAAGGAAGGAAAGAAGAAAAGAAACCGTGAGATTGAAAAAAAAAGGTTGTATTAATGAGTCGGTTTCACTCCTATATTTTATTTATATCTTATGAGGAGTATATTTGGTTTAGTTAGTGAGTTTGTGTGCCGAAATAGAGGGCACTTATGCTTGATTTTTGATGAGTAAGAATCGGATTTGGTTTATATGGTTTTGTTAGGTAGCTAGCTTGACTATTACCTCACAATCCATAAATGATTTGCCTTTTCTTTCCCATTTGCTCACTAAACAATATTTTTGTAAGCCCTCGGCAGTGACAGACTTTGATTGGTTGGAATGTATGTATGGGGATTAGAATTGTCTATCATTTTAGCTACATGCATATTTATGTGGGTCGTAGTTTAGGTGAGCGACTATTTTTCTTCTTCTCTTACACTCATATGTTTACCCTTTGCTTCACGAGAGAAGAGTAACCCATGCGAGTCCATTTTTAAAGGTCTTGCAAGGTCGACAGTTCAGCTTATTTATAAACATCATATAACTCGTTTTGCACTTGACTGTTGTAGCTATAAGTCTCAGTTTTATTTGAATTAAAACGGTTTAAGTGGACAACTTGTAGCTAGCTCTGAGTTTTCTTTTCCGTTCCATTAGTTTGCATTTAGTCTACTCGAGGACGAGTAAAGGTTCAGTTTGGGGAGATTTGATACGTGCATTTTATATAGTCCTTTATGGCCTCTTATGCACGCATTTCCATGTAATTCTCGTAGTTTTGTATTGCAAAATACCCTGAATAGGCTACTTTGGTTTGGTTTTCCTTATTTGCAGGAACGGACCCGAAAGTAGCGGAATCGTACCTTTTTCAGTCCTCTTAGCATGAATTTATGGAGATGGAAGATTTGGAGCGGATTACTATGCCTCGGGAAGCGTGAAGTGGTCTTGGAAGCTGACCAACGAAGAAAACGAGCTGTTTCATTGGTTGAGTACTCGATCGAACGCTTCTGTGTTCGATCAAGTGGATTTGGTGGTCAAGACTGTTCGATCGAGTCTCTGTTGTACTCGATCGAAAGGTGGTGTTTTCAAGGTCCTAGATAGAGTGCATTGTCTGTTCGATCGAGGGGATCTGCTGGAATAGTGTTCGATCGAGGAATCTCAAATCACTAGATCGAGCACTTTGCTATTTTATGCGAGATTTTATTTCGCGAGGACTTATTTATTTTGTTAAGTTTAGGTTAATAAATATCTTCTCTATATAATAGAAGACGTAATTAGGTTTAATTATCACTTTTTAACCTTTTAATCTCGGAATCTATCTTTTACTCTCTTAATTACTCTCTTAAGCAGACACTTTTCCTTTTCTCTTGTTCTACGTTGCTTTTGCTCTCATTGTCGGATATCGAACTTTGTAATCCTCTTACTCTTAATTCTATTTAATCTTTCTTTGCATCTTTAATCTTTGTTCTTAATTACTGTTTTAATTATTGTTATTGTTAAGTTTATGTTATTTCATCTTTATCATCGTTCTATCATGTATCTTGCTGTTTCTTCTATTAATTTTATTAGTTTCGTTAGGAACTTGAGTAGCTAATTCCCTTTATGTTAGGCTTAGGGGAGCCATGGTAGTGAATAAATGATGTTATAAATAGATTGGACTGTTGATTGTGAGAACTGTTTTATAACAATATAATTGTAATCGTTTAGTCGAGTGCATGCTTCTAAACTAGTTAATCCGGTTAAATTCAGACCTAGATCGAGAGATTGGAATGAATAGACTTGTTATGAACAGTAGACTACACTAATGAGGTGGAGAGCTAAGTTAGTTGTCTTTTAGGGCAGAAAGTGGACCGAGAGGACCTTTCCTTTACCCTTCTCACATTAGACCGACTGGGCTATCTATGACAGAATTGACTAATTACCATGGTGAACCGACTTCCTAGAATTCCTCTCCTTATTTGATTACATCCTTTATTTCTCTTTACTGTCTATTGCTCTTTCTCTCTGCCTTAATCTCTTTTAGTTTAGAAAACAAATTCAAACACCCCAATTGTTGCCGTGACAGACTTAGATAACAGGTAGATATAATAGCCTCCCTGTGGAGTGCGATACCCGACTTACCTCTACTATATTTATTAGTTGATCCGGTTGGTTTATTTTTGATAGGGTTGCGACAGCCATGTCAGAGGTCAAATTAAAGGAGTAGAAGGTGTAAGTTGGAGCTGACAATGACCCTACACGTTGTGAAGCAAGGGATACTCCCACAAAATGTTGTTGATGCTCTAAGAATCATGATGACATGTCAGAAGAAGGCGAAATAGGGAAACCCTGGGAAGATAGGATAACATTATGTGAGAGTATATCTTAACCTGTGATGCTCGGATTTTGTATGAGGATCTGATTGTCGGATCCTTAAAATATCAAAAACAAGGACTCGAATACGAGGATACAAATTTAAATTTGGACTCGGCTAATTTTTTTTTCCTTAAAAAGTTGATTATTGTTAAATAATTAAAGAAAAGATAAGAAAAATAGTTTCTTTCATGTTTAATATGAATGAAGACTTTATTACAACATTCAATTTAAGTTAAGATCACTCTTGACTTGTAACACCCCCTTCTTACCCAGTCAAGGTAGTTAGGAGATGTTACCATCTCGGTTTCCTAAGGCGGTAAATCGGAGATACAACCAAGACACATTTATTATAGATAACAAGTTTAGTGATTACAAAACATGAATGAATAAATAAAAGAATATAACCCATAACAACTATCTATGTTATCTATCAACTATCCAAGTACTCGACTCCAATCCAAAGCGCTGCCCAAATCCCAATCACGTCAACAAGCAAAACCAGTACTTAACCTGCTCCCCATATGATCGAAAATATCATATGGATCGACACATGCCACCCCGAAAATAAGTGACAATTACAATGGCACAACAAACGTCAGTTTCAATAAATAAAGTGTGACACGATTCGAGTGTGTAAATATCCAACATGACTATGATATGAATGGGATGCTATCAAAAAACTACCACCCCGGTACCGGGACACGCCCAGACATGCCGACAACCACACTGGTACCAGGACACGCCCAGACATACCAACAACCACAAGCAGGTATCGTGACACGCCCAGACGTAGCGGGTCCGAAAGCCAACCGGATCCCCGCGACGTCGTGTCTCAACCACACGAGTCCCTCCATAACTCAAGCCATTAATGTGCGCATCCCTCTTGGAGTGGCAAGCTCCAAGAGGCGACCCGAGCGTGAGATGGTCTCCCAACCACCTCACGTCTCCATAACCACAAGTAATCCACGAAGACCTTCGACATACAAGACAATACAATAAATGCAAGATACCGTATAACATGCCAATTACCGACTCCTTCAATGCAAATTAATGACAAATGACTCATTTAACAATTAGACATGATATTGAAACTGAGTAGGATAAACCTACCTTGTAGAAATCCGCATAAGCAATCCAAATAAAATAATCTTCCACAAAAACCGTCACCTAAATATAATTAATTACTAACTAACCATTCTGATACGGGTTAGTGTGATTTAAAAACTATTTCAAACGTTAATTGAGTTCAATTCTGTATACTTCCATGTATTATTTCTATTTTGATAATGTATATTTTGAATTGTAATTAACACTAATACTCAAAAAAACCCTAGAATATTCGCCCGAGAACATCACCCAGTTGAGAAATATGTGGGCCAGTTATGTTGTTTCATTAGCGGAGTTGCAAGAGTTTGCTCATGCTTTATGTACGTGTGTGTATATATAAAGCCATTGTGTATTGGCTTCTTTTTTTTCTAAGGAAGTTGTGTTTTGGCTTTTGATCATCCTATCTGTACTACTTTTAAGGTAGGTTTAATTGATCAAGGGGTGTAATATTTTGATGCGGGATTGAATTTTTGCAGTGCACACATGCTGGAATTTTATTTTTCAGCAACAGCTGAAAAAATAGCATTTCAGCATCTGATAGAACAAGCTAAAATCATTTTAAAAAGAAAAATTAAGCAAAACCATTGTCAAAGTTTCATAAATAAAAATATATAATGATTTACACACCGTTGTCAGATATATATATATATATATATATATATATATATATATATATATATATATATATATATATATATATATATATATATATATATATATATATATTAACGCATTATATATTTTCCAATAGTATATAAAGAGGTTGCATCAATGCATTATCTATTACTACAAACTCCACTTACCCACCACAATAATTCCATATTTGATATCGGCGATAATGTCAAAGATGATGATGTGGTTGGTGATAGCGGCGATTGTGGTGGTAGTGGCTTTCTCGGATGATACTAATATCGGTCATGGGAAAGGAAAACTGTCAGGTGTTGGAGAGCTTCAAGGCAGCTCAAATGACCCATCTACTTTGTGCGGTACTTCCTTCGTCATTGATTCTAAGAGCGGTAGTATAGATGTCGTTTGTGAAGTTGCCTCCCAATCGTCATATGAGATGCCCACAGTGTGCATCGTGACCCTTTTGTAGTGCTTGAGTGAGTGATGATGTTTTTATTATTCCTTGAGAGTGATGAGTGATCAGGCCGTGCCCCTGATTTAGAGTAAGTATTGTGCTTATCAATGTGACTAGAGTGTCGCACTATGGTGCAGTTGTTGGTGATTAAATAGTATGGTCGTGATTGGTAGTATGCCTTGGATGTTTTATTTAAGTTGTGCAGTAATGACGGCCTTATGGCCGATAGTTGTGTTTGAATCGGTTGTATAATGGTATATGACTCACCATCGGGATTTATTAGCATCTATGTGAAGGAATAGGAAAGTTAGGAAATGGGTTTGAGAACGGAAATGTTATACTCAGGTGACACACGACCGAGTGCACTATGCACTTGGCCGAGTGGACGCCTACTCTGCCGAGTGGCCTCTTACACTCGACCGAGTGGACTGGTTTGACCCTTATTTTGTTGATATTTGACCAAATATTGAGCATCTACTCTTATTTTGTGGTTTATATGAGTTGACTTGTGTTGGATGACCATGATTGATCTTACATGGGTGATATTTGTGAATTGTTTACGTTTGATTACAAGATGTGGTATTTTACCAGTAAATGAACATTGTTGATTCGACATGAGTGGATTAATGATAGAAATGATATGATAATCTTTATTGATGTGTGTTAATCGGCGTGATTGATTTGTTGTGTACAAGTAAGATGCAAAATGCAAGTTATGTGTCGCATAGCGGTCGTTTGCATGATTGTGATTGTGGTCTTCCGTTTGAGCGGAATTATTTATGATGAATGGGGAACGGATATGGAAACACATGTGTGATCATGTGGTAGACTTGACGCGGTATACACGTTGCATAATGTTCGGAATTGGGAATGTTGAACATTGTTGAGTCATATGACCAGAAATTTTGCATTATTTGATTATTTCATGGAGTCCGCATATTCGTGATTGATGTGCGTACGTATGAATGTATGAGACTTGGCGCGATATAGATACATAATAATAATTGAGTTATACCCCGCGATAAATACGTATATATAACCAACAGGAGTTGGGAGTGGTTTATTGGACTTAGATTGGAACCGTTGGTGTGACCTGACACTTGAATTTTGGGAGGCTTGTAGATATGGGATTAGATCAATGGAATTATAATTATATGAGGATTGATTACGGATTTGCAATGAGTAAGAGAGAATGTTGAACCGGGAACATAGCCACTGGTGGAATTTAGTAATGAACGTATGAGAGCACATTATGAGGATTAATAGTTGAACTTCGGGACGAAGTTCCCTTTTAGGGGAAGTGAATGTCACAATCGGGAATCTAAAGAAGGAAAAAGAGAAAAAGAGAAGATCGTCTTTTGTCCCTCCGCCTCGAGATCGTAAGCTAAACCATTTTAAACTAGTTTTTATATTATTTAATTAAACCATTGACCCGCCTTGACCCCGACTAATATTTGACCCGTGTCTTTGACCACCTTTAACTGTGTATATGGGTATCTAACCGAGACATTTGAATGGTATTTATGGTTTTGGTGACCCGGTTTTGGGGTGGGTTTTCACCCTTTTTCCGCGACTAACTTACGACGGTGGTGGGGTGGTTTGGTCGAGGGATGTAGGAAGGTTATGGTGGTGGTCACGGGTGGTGGACTATACGGCGATAGGTGGTGGTGTTTGTTTTGTTGTTGATGTTGTTTGTGGTGTTGTCGGGTGTTGATGTTAGTAGGGCTTGGGTCTCGTGTCAGGTGGTATTTAGGGGGCGACCGGTCAGCCCATGACCACCATGGTGGTGGTGGCCCACGGTGGAGGCAGCAACGAGGTGGAAAAATGAGGGAGTTAGACATGTGGTGTGTATGCGTATGTGACGGGTTTTGAGGGAAGTTTCAAGACGGGTTTATTCATTTAATTACATATTATAATTTAATTAGATTAGTTAATAATTAAATATATTTAGTTATCGCATTTAGGTGACGGTTTTATGGAGCGACTGAGACATGCGTATGTAGGTGTTGAGGGTCGTGGGAGTTGTGAGGGGTGGAGGTCGTAGGTGGTGGTTGGCCGTGGAAGGGAGTTGTTACGACGGCTGTTTTGGGTGTGAGTAAGGTGGCTAGGATCGGTGGTGGAAATGGTTGTGTTAGGCGGTTACATGGACCGAGTATGTGACGGGTTTTGAGGGAAGTTTCAAGACGGGTTTATTCATTTAATTACGTATTATAATTTAATTAGATTAGTTAATAATTAAATATATTTAGTTATCTTATTTAGGTGATGGTTTTATGGAGCGGTATTTATTATTGGATTTCTTATGCAGCTTGCTAAAAGGTAGATTAATCCTACTCAGTTTTAATATATTTTAAAAGGTCGTTGCATTATAACATGACATTGGTTAATTTCATTAAATGAGCTGGTAATTGGCATGTTATACGGTATCTTGCTTTTATTGTATTGTCTTTTATGTCGGAGGACTTCGTGGATTACTTGTTGTTATGGAGACGTGGGGCGGATGGGAGACCGTCTCACGCTCGGGTCGCCTCTTGGAGCTTCCCACTCCAAAAGGGAAGTGCACATTAATGACTTGAGTTATGGAGGGACTCGTGTGGCTGAGACACAACGTCTGGCAAGGAATCCGGTTGGCTTCCGGACCCGGTACGTCTGGGCGTGTCCCGGTACCTGTTTGAGGTTGTTGGTATGTATGGGCTTGTCCTTATACCAGTGTCGTTGTCGGTATGTCTGGGCGTCTCCCGCTACCGTTGTGGTGGTTGTTTGATAGCGGTTTATTCATGTTATAGTCATGTTGCACACTCACACACATTGAGTTAAGTCACACTTTATTTAATGAAACTGACATTTGTGTGTCCATGTAATTATCACATATTTTCGGGGTGACCTATATCGATCCATATGATATTCCGCTCATATGGGGAGCAGGTAAAGTACATGTTTTTTGGATATCACATGGGAGACGGGACGAGCTTGATGAGTCACGAGAGGAGTATAGTTCATTAGAGGAGTACAGTGGTCATGAGTTGTATTTTATTCATTAGTTTATGTTTGTAATAACTAAATTTGTCATTTATTAATGAAGTTTCTTAATTGTAATTCCGATTTCACTGCCTCGGGAATCGAAACGGTAACATCTCCCAATTACCTTGACTGGGTAAGAAAGGAGTGTTACTTACTCTGTCTAAGACAACTACTTTGGATCATATCATGGAGAGAGGGAAAATATGAGGCTCAACAGTATGTTAGTATGTGGCAAAATGAATAATGTTTGTATGCAAGATATGAAGGTCGAACTGCCCACCTCCATTCTTGAAGATATCTGAAAATGAGATCTCTGATAGTATAAAAGCGACATCATTATGTTATTGCTGTTGGGAATAAGAGATACAACTGGCAAAGCAAAATATGTAATTTAGGAATAAAAGACTTCTGATTATGCAATCCATTAGAAACGTCTATAAACGGCCTAATATATAGGCTTACAAACATAAACTAACTCTTCCTAATTCTAAGCAACTAACTAAGCACACATTTGACCATTACCTAGTACCTAAACACTAAACAAACGTGAATAGTAGAATGACCAACAACATGTAACCACTACTCCTA
The DNA here is from genome assembly GCF_048544455.1 of Silene latifolia. Classification (NCBI taxonomy): domain Eukaryota; kingdom Viridiplantae; phylum Streptophyta; class Magnoliopsida; order Caryophyllales; family Caryophyllaceae; genus Silene; species Silene latifolia. The sequence continues at coordinate 16,695,814 of NC_133535.1, read as the reverse complement.
TTAGCATGCTGTTATTTGAATAATTAACTAAATTATATTTTGAAGCATTTACTTTAACAATTGCCTCAATGCTAGCGTTTCTGTGGTATGTTGTGTTCTTATAATGCCACCTTACCCCTATGTTAAATACCAAAGATTAACTCTTTCGTACCTTTATAACTACAAAATCTATTTACCCACCACAATAATTCTATATGTGATATCGGCCATAATGGCAAAGATGATGATGTGGTTGGTGATAGCGACGATTGTGGTGGTAGTGGCTTTCTCGGATGATACTACTATCGTTGAAGGGAAAGGAAAACTGTCGGGTGTTGGAGAGCTTCAAGGCAGCTCAAATGACCCATCTACTCTTTGCGGTACTTCCTTCGTCATTGATTCTAACGGATGTGCATGTGCATCTTTGGACGATCCAATAAACCCGAAAGGCAACCTCAACGTTGGAGACACTGAGATATCCGGAAGCATTGATCCTTGATACGGAGTACCCTTAACACCTCATTTCTACATTTTCAACAATCTCTTCATTATGATTTCATTATTTTCTGCATTGCAACTCTTTTTTTCTTTTTTTTTTCTTTTTTATAATTGTTTTCTATGAATATCGTTTATTTAATACGTACCATCCTCCTTGGTGCAATTGGACTTTCCTATCTTTATTAATCTTCTTTGTTCGTACTTGGTTGTTATATATATATATATATATATATATATATATATATATATATATATATATATATATATATATATATAGGGGCGGGATCCCGTGCGAACTAACTTACGGTACGAACCGCATTTAACCAACCCATTATACATCGTTATCTTCTTCTTACGCGCTTCTATCTTCTTCCACAAAACAAGAAACAGCTTCCATGGTTCTCTTCTTCAACCTCTCGCGATTCTCTTCTTGGTAAACTAGTTTCTACCATCACTATCCTCTACGAAACAAGCTTCTAGATTTACAACATTCAGCTCATCATTAATTCATCAAACAAGGTTAGCTTCAATTACTGTTATTTTTTCATAAAATAATTTAATCAAAAATTTTACATTTAATTGATTTGGTATTTTAGATCAATGCACATATATGGATTGTAGAGTAGTTTATGAGGTTAATTTTATGAAGAAATTTCAAATTGTTTGATAAATTAGGGTTTGTAATAACCGAAAAATTCAAATCGTTTTTTTAGGGTTTCAATTGGGTTAAATTCTTTAAAGATGGTAATGATCTCAACCAATTGTTCTTCAACTTCAGGTACAAATTCTTCATTTTGTTGTGCGATTAACATTTTAATTGCAGATTTTTAGATGCACTTACTAAGATACTATTGTGATTTTAATTGCAGATGTTTGTACTCAAGAACATGCCTCAATAACTGAAACCGTAAATGATGAAGATGATTCCCAAATGGTAGATGGTACGAATTCTTTCACTCTTTTTGCATTGATTCTGCATTTTATATTAAAAAGAGATGTCTGCAAATTTGGTTCATAAAATCTGAAAAAGAGATCTTCTTTTTTTGTTTGGTTGTGTGTAAGAACTAGGTTCATGATAAGTTTGTTATTTGATTGATTGTTAAAGTTAGGTGTTTGCCTGTTTGCCTGTTTGTATGACACTATTTGGTTCATAAAGTTACGAATTCTTTCACTCTTTTTGCTCTTTTTGTATGACACTTTGTTTTCTGTCTGTATCGAATTTTCTCCTAAGTGTCTTGGGCACATATACTATGAATACTCTCATCTTTGTACATTGCGAACATTTCATATTATTCGATCAATTTATTGCCTCCTGACTTGGATATTCCTTCATATGCTAATTCATAGTATCCGACTATCCGTCCTTTTGTCTCTTTTTAACTGAGGTATATGCATAGATAATGCTGTACTTTTGCGGGGCGATACCGTTTTGTAACAAAGCGACAACTTTTTTTAGCTTTCTTAGTAATTATTATAACCATTATTAGTCCTTGTCTTCCTCTATCTTTACATTTTCATGCCACGCAAACTGGCAACTTTTTCGTCAATTCCTTCAGTGAAATGCAATGTTTTTGGATTGACTATTAGCAGTTACAATTAAATCTAGGATGGAGCCGATAGTTAAATTCCATAAAGGAAACTGGTCTGCTCTTTTGTGTATTATGACTTTAGAGATTGAGTTGCGTTGTTCATGATCAATGTATCACTTTCAACGACTCATATATGTTTCATAACTAGGTTTTCCACTCTATTTTAGACTATCTTGGGGGACTACTGTATCATTTAATTTACAGTCGTTACTTGTTCAATTAATTGTTCTTCAACTGGTTCCATTATTCTCATTTTCGGTGGACAAATTGTTCCATTGCCTAAGATGCCAGCTTTTCAGTTGTTAATTTACAAATCGTTATTTAACGTACTGGGTAATTTAGACGAAACGTACCCACAATATATGTAAAACGAACCCAAGACTATTTCGAGAAGTAAGTAGTATGTAAAAGGGTTTTGGAGATATTGGCTCTTTTTGGCTTTAGTTTAGAAGTATCTGCTTATGTTAGAAGTGTGTTTTGGAAGTTGAAATTGATGTAAAAATTTCTGGAATATTGTTTTCTAATCAATATTAATCGTAGTAATTTGATTTCTCTTGTTCTTTGAGTTCTTTGCAATTTTTTTTTTTTTTTTTTGGGATTTTGAATTCGAGTTCTTAAATGGCATGTGTATCCTACTGTTTTCCATTTCATTAGTATCCATTCGATTTCGTTTGGTATCCGATTTGATTCGAGTATGATTGAATACCCCTGATTCGTGGTCGTTGGTGTTATCTTCCCATTTTCTTTGCAACGATTTACATTCTCTGGATTAATGCTTGTTGGGCCTTGTTTGTTTACTTTGGTCTTGTTTAACTTTGTGCTTTGTATTGGGCGGTGTATGAAATATTTTGAGCTATTTTGAGCGGGAATGGGTTATGGGTTATTTAGACGAAACGTACCCACAATATATGTAAAATGAACCTAAGACTATTTCGAAACGTACCTAGTACGTAAAAGGGTTTAAACGGGGGGGGGGGGGGGGGAAGGGATAATTGAACAATTTTAATTTTTTTGCGTTGTGTTAATTGAACAATTGATTATTTGATTTATTGTTAAAGTTAGGTGTTTACTGTTTGTATGACAATGTTGGCAATTTCGTTGTTTCGTACACTTTCCCTCGTTACTTTTCCTAATACCCTTTCCCTTGTGACAATTTTTTTGTTGAATTACATTAGTTCGAGCTAGGACAATCATCATTTTTCAAAATTATTAGCGAATAAGTGCTCATTTGGCCATTCGTTGTTTCTGCAGCTATAGTTGGTGATACTAATGACATGGATATTTCAACAAATCCAGAAGAAGATATATTATTGCTTACTAATTGTCCAGATCAATTATTAGTGAATGATGTGCCATTAGTGAATGATGTGCCAGGTAAATCATTTAGTTTTATTTATTGCATTTTGTTAGTGTGAAGCAAGACGGCAGTTTATAAGTAATTGTTGTTAATTTGAGTCTTCCAGATAGCCCGGAAGTTGTTGCTACTAGTGAGATTCACGGAGTGCCTCATTGTTCAGAAGAGCTTAAACCATTTGTTGGAATGAAATTTGAGAATTTGGAGCAAGGGTTGGATTTCTACAAAGCATATGCCAAAGCTTGTGGCTTTAGTCCGAGATTGGATTCAAGTAAAATCATTCAAGGAGTTACTACACATAAGAGTTGTGTGTGTAACAAAGAAGGTAATAGGTAGCATGGTGGGCAAAAAAGGAGGAGGGCAATAACAAGAGTTGGGTGTCCTGCCAAGATTAAGTTTAAGAGACTTCCTGCTGGTGAGTATGAGGTGTATGAATTTATCGAGGTGCACTCACATGCAATGGTAACTCCAGCCACAATGATTCACTTAAAGTCATTTAGGAAGCTCAACCTTGTGCATAAGAAAATGATAATGGATAACTCACGTGTTAACCAGGGGCATGTGAAGACATTTCGAATGTTTAAAGAGTACGTTAGGGGATATAAAAACGTAGGGGCTTCCTTAGAAGATTTTAAGAATTTTTCAAGGGATGTAAAGAAATACATCAAAGAATATGATGCGGAAATGCTGATAGAGGGCTTCATGCAAAAAAGAGCTAGGTGTCCCTCATTTTACTTTGATTTTGATGTTGATGACAACAAAAGACTCACTAAGGTTTTCTGGGCTGATCCAATTGCAATTAAGAACTATGCACTCTTTGGTGATTCTGTGTCTTTTGACACCACATTCGATTTTAATGAATACCATATGGTGTTTTGTCCTTTTACGGGGGTTGACAACCATAAAAAATGTGTCACTTTTGCGGCTAGTTTGATAATGCGGGAGAATGAAGAGTCTTTTACCTGGATTTTTGACAATTTTATGAAGGCAATGGGTGGGTGTTATCCTACTACTCTGATTACTGACCAATGTCTGGGTATTAAAGCGGGGGTTAAAAATGTGTTTTCAGCAACACAACACACAGTTCGTATGTGGCATATCATGAAAAAATTGCCTGACAAAGTTGGTTCAACCATTTACAAAGACACAGACTTTCTAAAAGAAATAAGTTCTATTGTTTGGAATGAAGATATTGAGCCAACTGAATTTGACTCGAGCTGGTGTTCAATTATGGAAAAACATGATTTGTCTGGAAATGAGTGGCTGAAATCCATGTTTGAGGACCGCAAATTATGGATTCCTGCATATTTTCGGGACACTTATATGGGTGGGCTTCTAAGGACAACTTCAAGGTCAGAATCAGAGAATAGTTTCTTCGGCAACTTCACCAACCCCAACCTATCACTTGTTGATTTTGGATGCGCTTTCGATCAAGAATGGATGCTCAACGCTGGAAGCATTCTAAATTAACTCACGATTCTAAAAACTCCTCTCCTATATTATCAACTCCCTTTCTATAGAAAAGAAATGTGCTGAATTTTACACACCACCTGTGTTTTGTGATTTTCAAGAAGAGTTGAAAGGTGCATGCTACTCTTGTAATGAGGCCAACAAAAGCACGAAAGAAAGGGACGTGGAGCGTTTATTTGTTATGGATCGTGAGAGCAAGAAAGTCTATGAAGTCGATGTTGATGGGAAAACTTTAGTGTGTTCATGCAAGAGGTTTCAGAGATTTGGGATACTTTGTAGACATTGTGTATGGGTGTTGCATAATAAGGGGTTTGATGAAATACCTTCTGAATATCTATTGCCGAGTGGAGCAATTATGCAACATTTCGTCCTATCTTTAATGTTGTAGGGACGTCCTTAGAAGCTGATTGTGCGTCAATTGACACAAGACAAAACACTATCGGTGAATTATGGTCGGGGTGTTCACTGCAGTGTCACTTGTGGAGGATGATGAGGAGAAGGAGAAAGAGTTACTCGAATTGCTTCAGAGTTTCAATGAGAAGTTGTTGATTTCAAGTAGTGGTGGGAAGTCAAAAAGCAAGAAAACTCAAATCAAGACGCTTCTTGGGTCTAAAATCCCTACTAAAGCTCATATTCTTCCTCCAAATCAAGCAAAAATAAGGGATCCGGTAGAAGGATGACTTACGAAAAAGAAAAGGCAATGGAGGAGCACGCTAAGCCTCTTAGAAAATGTCGTGCTTGTGGAGAAATGGCACGCCATGATAGTAGAAATTGCCCGAGTCAACTTCCTAACAAGTAATCTCATAATCATAATCAGGTACTTTATTTGCTTGTTTTTTTTTAAATTTACATATTAGTGGAAGAGGGCATATATACAAAGTATTAATGATATTTTACATGATTTGATGATGTAGGTATTGTCAATGAAACAGTTGTGGATTGGGATGCGCACAATTGTAGCGAGAAGGGTGTAATGAAATTAGACGACTACAATGGATATTGTATTTTGTTGATGTTAGCTGTTGGCGTATGTTTTGACCTCTATTAGTTATGTTTGAATTTGAATTAGTATTCTCATTTTCGGTGGATAAATTGTTCCATTGCCTACGATGCCAGCTTCTGAGTTAGTTTGTCTTGTTTAGGGACCTTGATATTATATTTTGTTACTGTCCAAATGTAGGAGGAAGCTTTAACTTGAATGGATATTGTATTTTGTAAATGTTAGCTGTTGGCGTGTGTTGTCACGTCTATTAGTTACGTTTCAATTTGAATCATTATTCTCATTTTCGGTGGATAAATTGTTCCATTGCCTAAGATGCCAGCTTTTGAGTTGTTAATTTAAAGTCGTTACTTAACGTACCTGGTGTATTTAGACGAAACGTACCCACAATATATGTAAAACGAACCCAAGACTATTTCGAAACGTAACTAGTATGTAAAAGGGTTTTGGAGATATTGGCTCTTTTTGGCTTTAGTTTAGAAGTATCTGCTTATGTTAGAAGTGTGTTTTGGAAGTTGAAATTGATGTATTCACCTGGACGACAAACTGCCGTTTGGAAGTGTGTTTTGGAAGTATCTGCTTAGGTAATTTATTTTCTTCTTTTTAAGTCGTATTAGTTGATGCCCAGTTTTTGTGACGGGATGTCATTTGGGGATTAATTTAGAACTGCCGTTTTCCTCGACATTGTTTTCGATTGTTTAAGCGTCCTATTATAGGGTTTTGTCCGGACTGAATTATTGGTGAAATCGAAAGACCGTAACAGTGAACAGCGTACCAAACATCGTATAATTCTGATTTGTGCTTTTGAACAGTTAATCTTAGTTAGTATAGTATTTCAATCTTTGCTTCGTTCATTTCATTTTTAGGTAATGATATTTTCACACTCCTACAACGCGTTCGTTTTACATATGTAAAACGAACCTAAGACTATTTCGAAACGTACCTAGTACGTAAAAGGGATTAAACGAGGGGCGGGTATCCTAAAACGGGACGGGAAAGGGTTTAGGGTTGGATTAGGCGGACGCGGGTCCGCCTAATCCAACCCTAAACCCTTTCCCTTGTTATCGGGAATGGGTTATTTAGACGAAACGTACCCACAATATATGTAAAACGAACCCAAGACTATTTCGAAACGTACCTAGTACGTAAAAGGGTTTAAACGGGAGGCGGGTATCCTAAAACGGGACGGGAAAGGGTTTAGGGTTGGATTAGGCGGACCGCTAACGCGGGTCCGCCTAATCCAACCCTAAACCCTTTCCTTTGTTATCGAAACGGAATCAGAATCGAACCCTAAAAGGGGAAGGGTGACCCCTCTTCGAGGGGACCGGGTATCCTAAAACGGGACGGGAAAGGGTTTAGGGTTGGATTAGGCGGACCGCTAACGCGGGTCCGCCTAATCTTACCCTAAACCCTTTCCCTTGTTATCGAAACGGGAACCGTAAACTGAGCCCTAAAAGGGGAAGGGTGAACCCTTTCCGAGGGGACCGGGTATCCAAAAACGGGACAGGAAAGGGTTTAGGGTTGGATTAGGCGGACCGCTGACGCGGGTCCGCCTAATCCAACCCTAAACCCTTTCCCTTGTTATCGGGAATGGGTTATTTAGACGAAACGTACCCACAATATATGTAAAACGAACCCAAGATTATTTCGAAACGTACCTAGTACGTAAAAGGGTTTAAACGGGAGGCGGGTACCCTAAAACGGGACGGGAAAGGGTTTAGGGTTGGATTAGGTGGACCGCTAACGCGGGTCCGCCTAATCCAACCCTAAACCCTTTCCTTTGTTATCGGGAATGGGTTATTTAGACGAAACGTACCCACAATATATGTAAAACGAACCCAAGACTATTTCGAAACGTACCTAGTACGTAAAAGGGTTTAAACGGGAGGCGGGTACCCTAAACGGGACGGGAAAGGGTTTAGGGTTGGATTAGGTGGACTGCTACCGCGGATCCGCCTAATCCAACCCTAAACCCTTTCCTTGTTATCGAAACGGAACCGAATCGAACCCTAAAAGGGGAAGGGTGAACTTCTTTCCGAGGGGACCGGGTATCCTAAAACGGGACGGGAAAGGGTTTAGGGTTGGATTAGGTGGACCGCTAACGCGGGTCCGCCTAATCCAACCCTAAACCCTTTCCCTTGTTATCGGGAATGGGTTATTTAGACGAAACGTACCCACAATATATGTAAAACGAACCCAAGACTATTTCGAAACGTACCTAGTACGTAAAAGGGTTTAAACGGGAGGCGGGTATCCTAAAACGGGACGGGAAAGGGTTTAGGGTTGGATTAGGCGGACCGCTAACGCGGGTCTGCCTAATCCAACCCTAAACCCTTTCCCTTGTTATCGGGAATGGGTTATTTAGACGAAACATACCCACAATATATGTAAAACGAACCCAAGACTATTTCGAAACGTACCTAGTACGTAAAAGGGTTTAAACGGGAGGCGGGTACCCTAAAACGGGACGGGAAAGGGTTTAGGGTTGGATTAGGCGGACCGCTAACGCGGGTCCGCCTAATCCAACCCTAAACCCTTTCCTTTGTTATCGAAACGGAACCGTAATCGAACCCTAAAAGGGGAAGGGTGAACCCCTTTCCGAGGGGACCGGGTATCCTAAAACGGGACGGGAAAGGGTTTAGGGTTGGATTAGGCGGACCGCTAACGCGGGTCCGCCTAATCCAACCCTAAACCCTTTCCCTTGTTATCGAAACGGGAACCGAATCGAACCCTAAAAGGGGAAGGGTGAACCCCTTTCCGAGGGGACGGGTATCCTAAAACGGGACGGGAAAAGGGTTTAGGGTTGGATTAGGCGGACCGCTAACGCGGGTCCGCCTAATCAAACCCTAAACCCTTTCCCTTGTTATCGGGAATGGGTTATTTAGACGAAACGTACCCACAATATATGTAAAACGAACCCAAGACTATTTCGAAACGTACCTAGTACGTAAAAAGGTTTAAACGGGAGGCGGGTACCCTAAAACGGGACGGGAAAGGGTTTAGGGTTGGATTAGGCGGACCGCTAACAGCGGTCCGCCTAATCCAACCCTAAACCCTTTCCCTTGTTATCGAAACGGAACCGTGAATCGAACCCTAAAAGGGGAAGGGTGAACCCCTTTCCGAGGGGACGGGTATCCTAAAACGGGACGGGAAAGGGTTTAGGGTTGGATTAGGCGGACCGCTAACGCGGGTCCGCCTAATCCAACCCTAAACCCTTTCCCTTGTTATCGGGAATGGGTTATTTAGACGAAACGTACCCACAATATATGTAAAACGAACCCAAGACTATTTCGAAACGTACCTAGTACGTAAAAGGGTTTAAACGGGAGGCGGGTACCCTAAAACGGGACGGGAAAGGGTTTAGGGTTGGATTAGGTGGACCGCTAACGCGGGTCCGCCTAATCCAACCCTAAACCCTTTCCCTTGTTATCGAAACGGGAACCGTAACTGAACCCTAAAAGGGGAAGGGTGAACTTCTTTCCGAGGGGACCGGGTATCCTAAAACGGGACGGGAAAGGGTTTAGGGTTGGATTAGGTGGACCGCTAACGCGGGTCCGCCTAATCCAACCCTAAACCCTTTCCCTTGTTATCGGGAATGGGTTATTTAGACGAAACGTACCCACAATATATGTAAAACGAACCCAAGACTATTTCGAAACGTACCTAGTACGTAAAAGGGTTTAAACGGGAGGCGGGTATCCTAAAACGGGACGGGAAAGGGTTTAGGGTTGGATTAGGCGGACGCTAACGCGGGTCTGCCTAATCCAACCCTAAACCCTTTCCATTGTTATCGGGAATGGGTTATTTAGACGAAACATACCCACAATATATGTAAAACGAACCCAAGACTATTTCGAAACGTACCTAGTACGTAAAAGGGTTTAAACGGGAGGCGGGTACCCTAAAACAGGACGGGAAAGGGTTTAGGGTTGGATTAGGCGGACCGCTAACGCGGGTCCGCCTAATCCAACCCTAAACCCTTTCCTTTGTTATCGAAACGGAACCGTGAATCGAACCCTAAAAGGGGAAGGGTGAACCCCTTTCCGAGGGGACCGGGTATCCTAAAACGGGACGGGAAAGGGTTTAGGGTTGGATTAGGCGGACCGCTAACGCGGGTCCGCCTAATCCAACCCTAAACCCTTTCCCTTGTTATCGAAACGGAACCGAATCGAACCCTAAAAGGGGAAGGGTGAACCCCTTTCCGAGGGGACGGGTATCCTAAAACGGGACGGGAAAAGGGTTTAGGGTTGGATTAGGCGGACCGCTAACGCGGGTCCGCCTAATTCAACCCTAAACCCTTTCCCTTGTTATCGGGAATGGGTTATTTAGACGAAACGTACCCACAATATATGTAAAACGAACCCAAGACTATTTCGAAACGTACCTAGTACGTAAAAGGGTTTAAACGGGAGGCGGGTACCCTAAACGGGACGGGAAAGGGTTTAGGGTTGGATTAGGCGGACCGCTAACGCGGGTCCGCCTAATCCAACCCTAAACCCTTTCCTTTGTTATCGAAACGGAACCGTGAATCGAACCCTAAAAGGGGAAGGGTGAACCCTTTCCGAGGGGACGGGTATCCTAAAACGGGACGGGAAAGGGTTTAGGGTTGGATTAGGCGGACCGCTAACGCGGGTCCGCCTAATCAAACCCTAAACCCTTTCCCTTGTTATCGGGAATGGGTTATTTAGACGAAACGTACCCACAATATATGTAAAACGAACCCAAGACTATTTCGAAACGTACCTAGTACGTAAAAGGGTTTAAACGGGAGTCGGGTACCCTAAAACGGGACGGGAAAGGGTTTAGGGTTGGATTAGGCGGACCGCTAACGCGGGTCCGCCTAATCCAACCCTAAACCCTTTCCCTTGTTATCGAAACGGGAACCGTAACTGAACCCTAAAAGGGGAAGGGTGAACCCCTTTTCGAGGGGACCGGGTATCCTAAAATGGGACGGGAAAGGGTTTAGGGTTGGATTAGGCGGACCGCTAACGCGGGTCCGCCTAATCCAACCCTAAACCCTTTCCTTTGTTATCGAAACGGAACCGTGAATCGAACCCTAAAAGGGGAAGGGTGAACCCCTTTCCGAGGGGACCGGGTATCCTAAAACGGGACGGGAAAGGGTTTAGGGTTGGATTAGGCGGACCGCTAATAACGCGGGTCCGCCTAATCCAACCCTAAACCCTTTCCCTTGTTATCGGGAATGGGTTATTTAGACGAAACGTACCCACAATATATGTAAAACGAACCCAAGACTATTTCGAAACGTACCTAGTACGTAAAAGGGTTTAAACGGGAGGCGGGTACCCTAAAACGGGACGGGAAAGGGTTTAGGGTTGGATTAGGCGGACCGCGACCCGCCTAATCCAACCCTAAACCCTTTCCCTTGTTATCGAAACGGAACCGTGAATCGAACCCTAAAAGGGGAAGGGTGAACCCCCGTCCGAGGGGACCAGGGTATCCTAAACGGGACGGGAAAGGGTTTAGGGTTGGATTAGGCGGACCCGCGTTAGCGGTCCGCCTAATCCAACCCTAAACCCTTTCCCTTGTTATCAAAACGGGAACCGTGAATCGAACCCTAAAAGGGGAAGGGTGAACCCCTTTCCGAGGGGACCGGGTATCCTAAAACGGGACGGGGAAAGGTTTAGGGTTGGATTAGGCGTCCCGCTAACGCGGGTTCGCCTAATCCAACCCTAAACCCTTTACCCTGTTATCGAAACGGGAACCGTAAACTGAGCCCTAAAAGGGGAAGGGTGAACCCCTTTCCGAGGGGACCGGGTATCCTAAAACGGGACGGGAAAGGGTTTAGGGTTGGATTAGGCGGACCGGACGACGCGGGTCCGCCTAATCAACCCTAAACCCTTTCCCTTGTTATCGGAATGGGTTATTTAGACGAAACGTACCCACAATATATGTAAAACGAACCTAAGACTATTTTGAAACGTACCTAGTACGTAAAAGGGATTAAACGGGGGCGGGTATCCTAAAACGGGACGGGAAAGGGTTTAGGGTTGGATTAGGCGGACCGCTAACGCGGGTCCGCCTAATCCAACCCTAAACCCTTTCCCTTGTTATCGGAAATGGGTTATTTAGACAAGACGTACCTACAATATATTTAAAATGAACCTAAGACTATTTCGGAACGTACCTAGTAGCTAAAGACGTATATAGTGCATAAAATTCACCTTAAAGTGGAACGAGAAAGGGTTTAGGGTTTTGATTAGGCCGCTCGCTACGGGTAAAATAAAATTTCATCTATGTTTTTTTTCGGAGAAGCTCAAAGTTCATGAAGAAAGAAAAAAAATGAGACCGCAACCAAACAAGGAATTCCGTCAACGTAACTTTGACAAGTTTTTACAAAGCGTACAGGCCGAAAGCGCGCCATTCTAATTGGACATACAACGGAATCATAATACTAGTTTGGGAATGAAGTCATATATGACACATCTAGAAGGCCAAAACCAAGTCATATTTCAACCAAGTCATAGTTTTAAAACGTTGACATCAAACATATGAACCAGTCATAAATGAGGAGGAAAACTTGGCAACATTAAAGACATCAAAAATTAAAGAAACTATAACAAAGCTTTGACAAATTTCTTCCGTCCATCTCATATGAAGACATGAATTTGTTATTTTAACATTCATCAACCGCAACATTGAAATTCAACCTAACTTGAACCTAACTTGAAGACCTGCATAAAAATCAAATCATAAGAAAAGTGTCTAAATGGGTGCCATAGTGTTATGAGGCTAGGTCAATTAAAATGAGGACTATTAAATATGTACACTCATCAAAATGTTATTCTTTCATCGTATTCTTGTCCCATTTTAAAAGTTCAAGCATAATATACCGTCGATAAGCAGCCATATCCTAGGGAAGAAAAATAGATTAGCTTCAATTTCATATAGAATGTTACAAAAGATGTAACATTGAATTAATTTAATTCAAACCTTGTAGTGGTTTTTGTTTTTCAATAAAGTCTCATCAGTTGTTACAGCTTCTAAGAACTTAATAACAAACAATCCACAATCATGCCTGCGCAAAAACATAAAATTAGATCTTATAGTGATGTGAATAAATTTTGCTATGGAAAAAAAAATAATGTAGTCGGAAACTAACAAATTGTCTTGCTGAGGGACAGTGAAATTGACAGTTGTAAACAAGACCATCTGACTAAGATGTCCATACCCAGGTTGGTTGGCGAGAACATTTGCAACATTGTAGACCTGACATGATAATGGTCTCAAGAGCGCTGCAAGTTAATTTAATAATTTAAAAAGCTGCTAAGTAAGAAAAAACTTACAATCTCTTCCACATATTCATTTCGCTCTCGAAGCTCTGTAGTTTCTCTTGGCTTAAGTGAATCTAATATATAATTTTTCCTTTTCTTTATATCAGAGAGTAAAGCATACCAATGATCACCATCTTTATTACCAATTGTCCAAAACACCTACAACATAAATTAATGGATGTCACATAACATGTTACACTGAATATATACAATTCATAACCATTGTCCAAACCCGATTACCTTATCAATAGTGCTTCCAAAGAGAGGCATATAGTGCATCTTAAGATAGGGCGCGAATGCAATTCTTTGTTTCGAACCAACCTTAACACCCGCCATTTTTTGCGAGAAAAAGCTATGTTAGATACTACTAACTACTATCAACTTTAACACCCAGCCATTGTAAGACACACTGATTTATCACCTTGATCACATACGGGCAAGTAAAGAATATTTGGCTTATTCAATGTCCACATCACTCCAACTGCATCAATAACCTACAAATATATATAGTTTGAAAATGTCTAGGTTACACAAAATGTCGAGATAAATGAACCTAGGTCCCTTAAGACTTGAACAAAAGTAAACTATGAATAAATATGAGGAGTCCTTACAGTGTCTATTAACCATTTGCCCGCACCGAAAGTTCTTAATTCTTTTCGAGTGACATTAATCCACTCTGTGTTAACTAGAATCTCAAACAAGTATCTGACAGGTTCAAGTTCAATGTCAGTGTATGTATAAAATTATTGATGTTAATAAAATCAGTAGTAAAAAAATAAAAATATGATAGTAAATTGAGAGCTTACGGTATACTTCTGCGGTTGTTGAAAACTAGATTGAGAAGCTCATTGTCAGTGTATGGAAATGGAGGCTGTGTTCTATTCAATTTTTTCTTACTGAAATGCAAATGAATAAAATGAGCATAGATTTAAAAAAACCTGGTACAACTGTCAAGTATAAAATTAGTATAGGCAATACAGTATATATGTATTATTACCTGACACGTGAACAGAGAGCATGGGCATCAAATAGAATTTTGTCTTTGAAGCGATTTTCAGTGAAAGTTACTATTTGGTAGCAAACCCTTGCACCGAAAATTTTGAGTCTTTGCTTCTACAAAATACAAAGAACATCTAATAATTTGGCATTCAAGCTTGGGATTTGGTAGTAAACACTTTATCTACTGGTAAAGTTAATATAACACTTTTAGCAATGAACTTACAAAGTATGTAGATCACTGGAATTATCTTTTTATCACCTTTGTAGGTCTCTAATAAGCGGAGCAGGTAAATCCCACTATCGGCCTTCATCAACAACACCAATAATCGATTTAGGAACTTCCTCAAGTGTATGCCCATATACATTCTCGATAGTAGGCATTTTCTTTCTCAAGTACTTAGTCACATACTTCCTCTGCCAAACAAGATTTAGAAAAACAGTGTTGATTGCCACTTAACATTACTAATTCCGCATACGTATTTGATAACATTGAAACACATATCGCATATTCAATATGATCCGCATAGTCCAGGGAATGCTTCTCCATATGGTGTAAGACTTCTAACTTTTGTTTGGGGAAATTAAAACAAAACACAAATTGCTGCGTGTAGTTATATGGAACAAAAATCTGAAGATAGAAAAAAAGTCATAACATTTAGCTACAACAAATATCACATGTCAATAATTAACATAGTCATTAATAAAGACTCACAAGAGCCGCTCCTGCAAAATCATCAAAATCTCTTCTAGTCTGAAAACATTTAGAGAAGTCTCTAATTATATGCAAGACGAATAATTTTAATAACATAAGAAATAACAATAAGAAGTAAAAGACTGAAATGACACTTACGGTACACATTCTGAGAGGCATATAGAACCTTGACAATGATTCACGTGATTTTGATTTTTCACTCTGATTCAACATGTGACACCACATACATGTAACCGTCTCAGACAGTCTCTCACCGGAGAGTATAGTCTTCAAATCTGCCCGAGTAAGTGAATGGATGGCGTTTTCGAAAAGAATTTCACTGCAAGGGTAAATAGAAAATTTAGTAGAAGTGTATGTACAAGATCAAAATAAAGTATCTAACCTGACTAGTTACAAGCTGCATACCTGTCATCAAACGACTCCCCAAAAACATACTCCAATACTTCTTTTTCAGACTGATTCAAGTCCCCCACGACACTAACATTCCTCTGTAGAAAAGGTGATCTAAACACCTCAGCAAGCACTCTACTCCTCTTATGTGGCAGAATTTCAGCTGGTGGAAATGCAGGAGACGAAGGAATAACTGGCTCTCGCTCTGGTGATAAGGAAGAGACAGGTGACACACAAAGAGGTGATCCAAGAGGGGGCACTTGTGGTGATCTTTCACATGGAGGTGATTGTGGAGAGTCACCTTGTTGCGACT
Organism: Silene latifolia; assembly: GCF_048544455.1. Taxonomy (NCBI): domain Eukaryota; kingdom Viridiplantae; phylum Streptophyta; class Magnoliopsida; order Caryophyllales; family Caryophyllaceae; genus Silene; species Silene latifolia. Next base: position 16,680,218 of record NC_133535.1, on the reverse strand, counting down.
ATGAACTGAGTAGTTTAAAAGAAGGTGGCGTAATAATAGGAGGTGACGGAAAAGAAGGGGATGTAAACCTTGGAGGTGGTGTAAACCGTCGTGATGTAGATGCTTGCTTCTCAAAGTTCAGTGGCTCAAGTTCCTGAGACTCCGAGTCCACTAAAATGACAGGAGACATCTTTGAGGTGGCAGGTACACTTAAAGGCTCCTTTCTTACCTCACTTACAGTCTCTTTTGGTACCTCACTTAGAGTCTCCTTTGTTACCTCACTTACAAGCTCCTTGGTTTCACTAACAGTGCGTTTACCCAAAGCAATTTCATGTTTCACAAGGGCTGCCCATAACTCGTCTTCGCTTGAGAATTTGCGCTTAGCAAATTCACTACGTGGATCAGAAGCTAGATCTTCAATCCCTCCGGCCATGTTGCATTCATCAGTGTCATTTTCAATCCCCTTTCCATTTACAGAAGCCGTTCTAGCTCCATGATTGACTTCATCTTTGCTTAGCTGAGACGATTGATAGCCTTGACCCAATGCTTCTGCCATGGACGCCATCTGACGCACAAGATCATAATCGGGCCGCTCTATTTTAGCTTCAGATAGGACATCCAAGAATGTATTATAAGCAACAGCAAACGCGTTTGCAGCTTCCGCTAACTTCTTAACAATATAACTTCCCTTCTTCAGCTTATCTATCGTCTCAGGTGCTTGATCAGAAGGTCCAGCAGGTGGGTCCATGGGCTCTTGGACAGAAGGCCCAACTGTAGTGTGTGATAGGTTGGGATTGCTCTCTCCATCAACAGTAGGCTTTACTATACGAGGTTGAACAACTCCCCTCCCAAACCCTGCCGGATGCTCATCTTTCAGCCGTTTTGAAATAGCATTTTTGGACCATGAAGTCAATGTCGGGAAGACTCGTGGAATCTTGTCATACTTGAATTTAACTCTATCCAGATAGATGAAAACCAGAACCATGACTGGACCTCCAAAATTAGATGTGTCACAATTGGTGCGGTTCCAATAATCTACACTGTTAATTAGGTGCTTGAGTGTAAACCCACACCAGTTCAAAGATTGAACACAAGAAAGATCCTTAAGACACTTTAAAATTCGAAGGCTTGCATGAATACTTTTAACACCCATTAAAAATGTTGAGACAATAAAAACTATGAAGTTCCTTTTAAAGTCATCTCCACCTTCTTTTTGGGTAATCAGCAAATCAAATAGTTCTGATGTCGTTACTTTTGTGTGGCTATCAGTAAACTGCTTCAACCAAGCACGTTTTAGTTTCAAAAACTCCTCATTCGGGTCATTTAAGCTGGCTATTTCTACTTCAGTAGGACCCATCGGAATACCCGTAGCTAGGTGAATATCTTCTTCGGTAATCACAAGTTTTTCATCCATAAGAGATGTTGAACACGTGTTGAAGTTGGAAACCAACCAATAAGATAAATACCCGGGTACCATGTCAGTGTTAAGCAGTAATAGGCCACCAAAACCCATTATTTGGATATCGACTTTTGTTTATCACTCATATGTTGCTTGATAAATTTTAAAAGCAATTTTGGTGACATTCTGGTCCTCAAAAATACATCAGGAACATCATTTCTGTCTCCCTCCCCAATGGCAATAAATCAGAGCGGGAGATCGTTTGGATGATATTGGAACTAGAGTAGACTTACTTGTACTTGCACGGGCTTTCGAATCGCTATTTGTAATTGCTTCAAGTTGTTCATATATAAAGGAACATGTCACAACGATGATTTCATGTTATGGTAAAGACTCGACTAGCGAGAAAATGGAAATGCTAAGAAACGGACCTTCATCAGGTAGAACCATAATGGAAGCATGATCTCTTTTTCTTTTCCTAGCAGGAGAGCCCTTCGTCTTGCTTGGACTTGGACTAGGATCACTTATCGCGTTTTTCTTCATTTCTGTTGAACCAGGAAAAACCAATTTAGAGGAAACTCTAGCAACAACTTGTAAGACAGAAACTAAGCTAGCAGGAAATCAAAATCTGCGAATACAAGCATAGATAAATGGAACAAAATTTGTGTATGTGACGAAATTAGAGCATTCACAAATGCAACGAAATTTGAGTATGTACAAGCATAGATAAATGTATCTAGCATGAAAAGGACAAATGAAGCTACCACGGGAAGCACAAACTAAGCTATCATCAAATCAAAATCAGGAAAACGGGTTCAAATCAAAATTTACGAAACCCTAGCTTTCAGAATTGGAATTGTTTAGTAAACCGGAGTGTTTCGAATACAAATTGGTAACTAAATAAGAAATAAAAGTGTGAATTGAAGCTTACCTTTAATTATAATGGAGCCGTAACTATGGAAGTTGATGAATTGCGGAAGAGACGAAGAGTAAGTAGACGAAAGTTGGAGATGAAATGATACTCTTGGTCAGAGCACGACATGCGACGGTCGTCTGGAAGGTCCGATGGTCGGTGGCAATGGCGGTGGCGGTGCGGTGGCGGTGGCGGTGGAAAGGGACGAAACTCAGGTGGTATTGAGTGAATAAATGTGTCGGGGGTGTTGGTGTTACTGTTGTAAGAATTGGGAGGTAATTAAATAAGTGTTTTAATATTGGTTCGCACGGTTCGTACCGTAAGATGGTTCGCACGAGAACTCCGATTTTATATATATATATATATATATATATATATATATATATATATATATATATATATATATATATATATATATATATATATATATATATATATATATATATATATATATATATATATATATATATATGCTTGATTACTCCTATACAAATATTATGAATATATAATCTTTTCATGGTGACTCTTTAGTTCACCATCTCTATCAGTCTATTCCTTATAAATTATACTCCCTCCGTCCCGATCATTTGTTATCCTTTGGTTTTGGTACAAAGACCAAGAAAAGAAGGGAGAGCCAATTACTAAATGACATGTGGACCAAATTGTGTGTGAATGACCAAATTGTTCATCAAATCCATTCCTAAAAAAGAAAGGATAACAAATGACTGAGACATCAAAAAATGGAAAAGGACAACAAATGACCAGGAGGGAGGGAGTAACATAGTAATTCAAGCTCGTAAGGATAAAATTCAGTGATTAAATCTGAATGAAAGGTTATATGTTACGACAAACTGTGGAAAAGTTCGCTTTAATCCTAGCTATATTGGCGGTCAGAATACTTGATAACATTTTTGAGTTCATTAGGTTATATTGTGAATACAATTATCAAGCGTCAGAAATACAAGGATATAATGTATTTGGCCCAAGTTGGGTTAATTTGATTTCTAATCGATCTCGGTCATTATTTATCTTTATCACCCATTGTCCGTGACATACCTCGAGAAGACACAAAAATAAAGAACGCAAAATGAGTTAAATCAATACTCAATAAGATAAAAACACAAACGAAAGTTTACAAATCACAACTATTCATAATATCCAAAACTCTAGCAAAATAGTAGATAAATTGTTTTGATGATGGATGACATGTTTAGTTTTATAAAAAAAAAATATAACAGCATAAACAAAACAAAGTAACATTCATTAGTTTATGTTTGTAATAATTAAACTTGTTATTTATTAATGAAGTTTCTTAATTCTAATTCCGATTTCACTGCCTCGGGAATCGAAACGGTAACCTCTCCCAATTACCTTGGCTTGGTAAGAAGGGAGTGTTACTTGCCCCTGTCTAAAGACTGACTACATTGGATCCTATCCTGGAGAGAGTGAAAATATGAGGCTCAACAGTAGGTTAGTATGTTGCAAAATGAATAGTGTTTGTATGCAAGATATGAAGGTCGAACTGCCCACCTCCATTCTTGAAGATTTCTGAAAATGAGATCTCTGATAGTATGAAAGCGACATCATTATGTTATTGCTGTTAGGAATAAGAGATACAACTGGCAAAGAAAAAAAAAAGTAAATTAGGAATAAAAGACTTCTGATTATGCAATGCATTAGAAACGTCCATAAACGGCCTAATATATTGGCTTACAAACATAAACTAACTCTTCCTAATTCTAAGCAACTACCTAAGCACACATTTGACCATTACCTAGTAACTAAACACTAAACAAACGTGAATAGTGGAACGACCAACAACATGTAACCACTACTCCTATTAGCATGCTATTATTTGAATAATTAACTAAATTATATTTTGAAGGATTTACTTCAACAATTGCCTCAATGCTAGCGTTTGTGTGGTATGTTATGTTCTTGTAATGCCACCTTACCCTATGTTAAATACCAAAGATTATATTTTCGCATGATCCACAATGAAAACTGCTCATCACAAAATGCGTCCTCGTTATGCCACCTTATACAGAGAAGGTAGTTGTAATCTAACTACCTACCTTTTTAACAAACTTTCCTTCAACACCTTTTTAATTTGATTTCTAATCGATCTCGGTCATTATTTATCTTTATCACCCATTGTCCGTGACATACCTCGAGAAGACACAAAAATAAAGAACGCAAAATGAGTTAAATCAATACTCAATAAGATAAAAACACAAACGAAAGTTTACAAATCACAACTATTCATAATATCCAAAACTCTAGCAAAATAGTAGATAAATTGTTTTGATGATGGATGACATGTTTAGTTTTATAAAAAAAATATAACAAAGATAAACAAAACAAAGTAACATTCATTAGTTTATGTTTGTAATAATTAAACTTGTTATTTATTAATGAAGTTTCTTAATTCTAATTCGATTTCTTGCCTCGGGAATCGAAACGGTAACCTCTCCCAATTACCTTGGCTTGGTAAGAAGGGAGTGTTACTTGCCCTGTCTAAGACTGACTACATTGGATCCTATCCTGGAGAGAGTGAAAATATGAGGCTCAACAGTAGGTTAGTATGTTGCAAAATGAATAGTGTTTGTATGCAAGATATGAAGGTCGAACTGCCCACCTCCATTCTTGAAGATTTCTGAAAATGAGATCTCTGATAGTATGAAAGCGACATCATTATGTTATTGCTGTTAGGAATAAGAGATACAACTGCAAAAAAAAAAAGTAAATTAGGAATAAAAGACTTCGATTATGCAATGCATTAGAAACGTCCATAAACGGCCTAATATATTGGCTTACAAACATAAACTAACTCTTCCTAATTCTAAGCAACTACCTAAGCACACATTTGACCATTACCTAGTAACTAAACACTAAACAAACGTGAATAGTGGAACGACCAACAACATGTAACCACTACTCCTATTAGCATGCTATTATTTGAATAATTAACTAAATTATATTTTGAAGGATTTACTTCAACAATTGCCTCAATGCTAGCGTTTGTGTGGTATGTTATGTTCTTGTAATGCCACCTTACCCTATGTTAAATACCAAAGATTATATTTTCGCATGATCCACAATGAAAACTGCTCATCACAAAATGCGTCCTCGTTATGCCACCTTATACAGAGAAGGTAGTTGTAATCTAACTACCTACCTTTTTAACAAACTTTCCTTCAACACCTTTTTAATTTGATTTCTAATCGATCTCGGTCATTATTTATCTTTATCACCCATTGTCCGTGACATACCTCGAGAAGACACAAAAATAAAGAACGCAAAATGAGTTAAATCAATACTCAATAAGATAAAAACACAAACGAAAGTTTACAAATCACAACTATTCATAATATCCAAAACTCTAGCAAAATAGTAGATAAATTGTTTTGATGATGGATGACATGTTTAGTTTTATAAAAAAAAAATATAACAGCATAAACAAAACAAAGTAACATTCATTAGTTTATGTTTGTAATAATTAAACTTGTTATTTATTAATGAAGTTTCTTAATTCTAATTCCGATTTCACTGCCTCGGGAATCGAAACGGTAACCTCTCCCAATTACCTTGGCTTGGTAAGAAGGGAGTGTTACTTGCCCTGTCTAAGACAGCTACATTGGATCCTATCCTGGAGAGAGTGAAAATATGAGGCTCAACAGTAGGTTAGTATGTTGCAAAATGAATAGTGTTTGTATGCAAGATATGAAGGTCGAACTGCCCACCTCCATTCTTGAAGATTTCTGAAAATGAGATCTCTGATAGTATGAAAGCGACATCATTATGTTATTCTTTGTTAGGAATAAGAGATACAGCTGGCAAAGAAAAAAAAAGTAAATTAGGAATAAAAGACTTCTGATTATGCAATGCATTAGAAACGTCCATAAACGGCCTAATATATTGGCTTACAAACATAAACTAACTCTTCCTAATTCTAAGCAACTACCTAAGCACACATTTGACCATTACCTAGTAACTAAACACTAAACAAACGTGAATAGTGGAACGACCAACAACATGTAACCACTACTCCTATTAGCATGCTATTATTTGAATAATTAACTAAATTATATTTTGAAGCATTTACTTCAACAATTGCCTCAATGCTAGCGTTTGTGTGGTATGTTATGTTCTTGTAATGCCACCTTACCCTATGTTAAATACCAAAGATTATATTTTCGCATGATCCACAATGAAAACTGCTCATCACAAAATGCGTCCTCGTTATGCCACCTTATACAGAGAAGGTAGTTGTAATCTAACTACCTACCTTTTTAACAAACTTTCCTTCAACACCTTTTTAACTAAACTTTATAATAAACTATCTTTATTTCCATATCACTTCATGATATAAGAAGTAACTTCCATAATGTAGTTATTAGAAAGGTTAAGGAATGTAATAAATTGCCGATTTGGTTCGGATGATAAATTGGTTGTTACAGGAATTAATTTGAGCACAAATAGACTTGTGTTAAATTAAAGCAAATTTTGTCCCGAGTTAAATATAAACATTATTATCAGATGTTTTTTTTTTTTTTTTTTTTTTTTTTTTTTTTTGACAGCTATAAAGAAAGGGTTTACATACGAATGGCCTGTCGCGCCAGGCCATGTGCGACACTATTAAGATGTCTCGGAATAAAATTAAAACATAAACAATGAAAAGAACTCGCAAGACCACGCATTTCCTCCAGGAAACCGGTAATCAAATGATCAGTCTTCGCTACTCCTGCAAGTTGATTGATAAGTTGTAAACAATCGGACGAGATGCTCAGGTGGAGGAAACCTCCAGAACATGCCCACCCAAGAACATCACGGATACCCATCACTTCCGCCTGCAATGCTGATTCCGCTCTAGTTCTTACCTGCCGTCGAAAAAACTCATTCCCCGACCCATCGTACGCCACCCAACCAATGGCCGCCCTATAAGATCGTTCCCAACTAGCATCTACCTGAACCCTTAGTACCATACACTGAGTCGACATCCCGATCATTTGGAAAGGGTGCCCGTCTCTTAAATCTGCGCTAGACTCTTCCAATGGCACCCCAGTATTCCTTGTCGACCCTGTCTTCGACCCCTTGCCATCCACCTGCTCACATAGGATGCGTACCTTTTCATTGATCAAATCAATCATCCTTTCAAACAAAAGATGAGGGTTCGTAGTCAATCCTTCAAATTTAACCTTGTTACGAATGGTCCATAAACCCCAGAGGATTGCTATGAAAAGAATAACCCTCTTTACTCCTCCTTCCTGCCTCGCCAGGTACCGAATCCAATCAATGATCCAGTCAGTCACGGTTAAAGACTTCGCCCCATCAACTTTAATACCTAAGTCAGATGTTTAAAAGGTCGATCAGTAGACATTTTTAGTTGTCTGCACAAGGTCTCAACATTATCTTTCCAGATCATGAAATCTCATTACGTTGAAGCTGAAGTTTTACATTTATCAATATGTATCTTTTTAGACAGTCATGATATGAACTACAGTCGCCAGTCGGCCTGCAAAACATTTGAAAAAGTAAAAGCCAACATAAAATCGCAAACAAATCAAAATCTAAATATTTTATATCAAATACAACACACTTTTAGTTGGTAACCTATTTTAATAGTTTAGTTTTTGGTCAGCTCACCATTCACCAATTCAACCATGTCTCTTAGCACGACCAACAGAAAGAGTAGATAGTGAAGGAGTAGTCTACATGTTTGCTAGCCTGCATTAGTGCATTATATATTTTCCAATAGTATATAAAGAGGTTGCATTAGTGCATTATATACCATCCACTTTGTATCAACTCTTTCATACCTTTATAACTACAAACTCTATTTACCCACCACAATAAATCTATCTTTGATATCGGCCATAATGGCAAAGATGATGATGTGGTTGGTGATAGCGGCGATTGTGGTGGTAGTGGCTTTCTCGGATGATACTACTATCGTTGAAGGGAAAGGAAAACTATCGGGTGTTGGAGAGCTTCAAGGCAGCTCAAATGACCCATCTACTCTTTGCGGTACTTCCTTCGTCATTGATTCTAACGGGTGTGCATCTTTGGACGATCCAATAAACCCGAAAGGCAACCTCAACGTTGGAGACACTGAGATATCCGGAAGCATTGATCCTTGATACGGAGTACCCTTAACACCTCATTTCTACATTTTCAACAATCTCTTCATTATGATTTCATTATTTTCTGCATTGCAACTCTTTTTTTCTTTTTTTTTTGGTTTTTATATAATTGTTTTCAATGAATATCGTTTAATTAATACGTACCATCCTCCTTGGTACAATTGGACTTTCCTATCTTTATTAATCTTGTTTGTTCGTACTTGGTTGTTATATATATATATATACTTGATTACTCCTATACAAATATTATGAATAAATAATCTTTTCATGGTGACTCTCTAGTTCACCATCTCTATCAGTCTATTCCTTATAAATTATACTCCCTCCGTCCCGGTCATTTGTTATCCTTTGGTTTTGGTACAAAGACCAAGAAAAGAAGGGAGAGCCAATTACTAAATGACATGTGGACCAAATTGTGTGTGAATGACCAAATTGTTCATCAAATCCATTCCTAAAAAAGAAAGGATAACAAATGACTGAGACATCAAAAAATGGAAAAGGACAAAAAATGACCAGGACGGAGGGAGTAACATAGTAATTCAAGCTCGTAAGGATGAAATTCAGTGATTAAATCTGAATGAAAGGTTATATGTTACGACAAACTGTGGAAAAGTTCGCTTTAATCCTAGCTATATTGGCGGTCAGAATACTTGATAACATTTTTGAGTTCATTAGGTTATATTGTGAATACAATTATCAAGCGTCAGAAATACAAGGATATAATGTATTTGGCCCAAGTTGGGTTAATTTGATTTCTAATCGATCTCGGTCATTATTTATCTTTATCACCCATTGTCCGTGACATACCTCGAGAAGACACAAAAATAAAGAACGCAAAATGAGTTAAATCAATACTCAATAAGATAAAAACACAAACGAAAGTTTACAAATCACAACTATTCATAATATCCAAAACTCTAGCAAAATAGTAGTTAAATTGTTTTGATGATGGATGGCATGTTTAGTTTTATAAAAAAAAATCTAACAGCACAAACAAAACAAAGTAACATTCATTAGTTTATGTTTGTAATAATTAAACTTGTTATTTATTAATGAAGTTTCTTAATTGTAATTCCGATTTCACTGCCTCGGGAATCGAAACGGTAACCTCTCCCAATTACCTTGGCTGGGTAAGAAGGGAGTGTTACTTGCCCTATGTAAGACAGCTACATTGGATCCTATCTGGAGAGAGTGAAAATATGAGGCTCAACAGTAGGTTAGTATGTTGCAAAATGAATAGTGTTTGTATGCAAGATATGAAGGTCGAACTGCCCACCTTCATTCTTGAAGATTTCTGAAAATGAGATCTCTGATAGTATGAAAGCGACATCATTATGTTATTGTTGTTAGGAATAAGAGATACAACTGGCAAAGAAAAAAAAAAGTAAATTAGGAATAAAAGACTTCTGATTATGCAATGCATTAGAAACGTCGATAAACGGCTTAATATATAGGCTTACAAACATAAAGTAACTCTTCCTAATTCTAAGCAACTAACTAAGCACACATTTGACCATTACCTAGTAACTAAACACAAAACAAATGTGAATAGTGGAATGACCAACAACATGTAACCACTACTCCTATTAGCATGCTATTATTTGAATAATTAACTAAATTATATTTTGAAGCATTTACTTCAACAATTGCCTCAATGCTATCATTTGTGTGGTATGTTATGTTCTTGTAATGCCACCTTACCCTATGTTAAATACCAAAGATTATATTTTTCGCATGATCCACAATGAAAACTGCTCATCACAAAATGCGTCCTCGTTATGCCACCTTATACAGAGAAGGTAGTTGTAATCTAACTACCTACCTTTCTAACAAACTTTCCTTGAACACCTTTTTAACTAAATTTTATAATAAACTATCTTTATTTCCATATCACTTCATGATATAAGAAGTGAAGAGTTAAGAACGATTAACACCTAAGAGGGGGAGGGGGTGAATTAGGTGTACCTTTAAAAATTTTATCCTTAACTTAGTTAATTAATTACTTTAAGCTAAGAATATTGAAGTACAAGACTTGAGAAACTTAATTGAATGTAAGTTCAAAAGAAGGTACAATAGTTCTATGTCACAGTATAGGTGACTGTGACACAGAACTTGATTAGGTACATGCGAGAAATAGCAAAGTGGAAGAACGTAAAAGTAAATGAACAAACAAACGACTTTTTAAAAATTGGTTCAGCCACTACTTCGAGGCGTACGTCCAACCGTTATTTTATTGCTTGTTTAGAAATTTACTCAAACTTACTAAACCCCTTACAATGAAAATAACTCGCCAACCTACTCCAGTTTCAATCAAACTTAAAGCTACTCCGCTTCAAGAGTTTATGGGTTCTATCTCAAGGTGTTACAGAATCTTGAATCTCAAAAGTTCACTAAATGAACATGGAGATCACAATGAAGATCTAACACGAGAATCATGGAACAAACTCATTATGTCACAGTACAGCGAACTGATACTTGGAGGTTTTACAGCTTTTTCGAAAAACAATTTTGAAGATTTAAAATCAGAAAAACATTTTGCAAACACTTGAAGAATAAAGCTTTAAATGCACAAATGATATTGCAAGGTTTTTACAATAAATGGTTTGGAAGTCTTAAGAAATAAATGTGACTAAGACACTCTATTTATAGTGGATTTAGTCTTAGGTAAGTACAAGTTAGAAAGATTAAATCCAATATTAAAATGATAGCTTTGAGTGATGGTAAGTGTTAGACTATAGGCTTGGGGCTTAAGAAATCAGAAAACTTAAGCTACTACACTCAACATGTGACAATTTACCAAAATGGCAAAAAGTTTTTCTTACTTTAGAAGTTTGACAAGTCTTCTTTGCCATTTTAGTAAAAGGTGTTTGCACAATTCTAGAGGCTTAGTCAAGTGGGTTTGTGACTCCAAAATTTCACATTATTTTCAAGCTTTTGAAAATTCAAATGTTTAAGGTTTAAAGTTTGCAAAGTTTTAACACTTAAAAACATGTGACCGAAATTCCTCTGTATGATAGTACCAGAAACCACAGTACAGCGTACTGTTGCATGGTTTTGCCATTACTTGACTTAAATGAGAATGTTACACTTACTCTTACATTTCTCGACTAAGGCTTGGAAAATATCATTGTCTTGAATTCCTTGATTAGCTTGATCATCTTGAATCATTGTTGAAAGTCCATTTGATTGCTTCAATCACTAATAATTTCAACTAAGAGCAAACAATCAAATAACAAAGGGACTTGGCATCATCAACACAATGTGTTCTATCAAATTCCCCCTTTGATGATGACAAGTCCAAACATGTGTGATATTCCCCCTTAGCCCATGGTTAGTCGGTCTTTGATCAATTCAACAAAAACATAATTTATAAACATGATCAAGGTGGACGTTAGCCTAAGAGTTAGAAGATCACACATAGCATAATTAAACTACTTCCCCCTCTTGACATCGTCAAAGGAGGATAAAACATGTTCAAGGATAGCGAAAATAGTTCAAAACACACGCAAATAGTTCAAGCAAGATAAGAAAAACAAACATCCGAAAGTGCACAAGTGTTTAAGAACAACAAAGAGCCGAGGTTCAATAAGAGATAAACGGGTTAGAAAGGCATGAGCTTAGGAGGCATTCGGCTTGTTAGCCTGAAGACGTTCAAGTAGATCTTCATTCATAGTGCGAAGATCACCCACCTTATCCCGTAACTTGCCCTGTTCTTTGACCAACCGATTGACAATTCCAAGAAGTTCATCCAACTTTGCTAGCACCACACCCAATTCAACAGTAGAACCCGCTGTAGAACCCGACTGGTTTTTCCTTTCCAATTTCCCATCCTTAATCTCCAAGTTCATCCGAGAAAGAAGACCCGGTATCATTTCATCACTCAATTTTTCAAATGCGGGGCTTCCCTTCAACACTAACCCTTCCCTCATGAAGATAATAGAGAGCCACATACCATAAGGCACCACGGCATTTTTGTCAAAGTTGCCGCTTTAAAACTCAGTGGACATCTCAAGAATTCGGTGAACATAAGGCGAGGAAGGTTTATGGGTTTGTGTTTGACAATGTGATGAATAAGGAGCATATCAAGGAGAGAGCATCTCCCACGGCTATTGTTGCTAGGGACACGGTTACGAAAAAAAAGGTTAAAGATGAACCTAGTAGGGGCGGTTAGTTCAAGGGCATAGATGTTGGTTGGGCCATTGTCATCATGAGGTCGAAGAACTTTCATGACTTGGGTATAGGTAACCTCGTCAACTTCACCCCAATCACGTTTGGGAAAGAAGGTAAGCCCGACATCACAAATTTCCAGATGGGCAGCAAGTTGGTCGATTGTAAGGACAAAGGGTTTCTGATTTATATAGGCACAGAGAGTTCCAGATGCAACATCTACCTTGACTGTTGCATAGAATTGGATGATTTCGGATAAGTACATGGGACTGTATTTGTCCAACAAATTCACCCAACCCTGTGCATACATAGCTTCTTTGAAGTATTTGAAAGCAAGAGAGGTAACATACCAAGATTTCTTATAACGCCTTCCACTGTGGAAGCAACAGATCAGCATACCGTGGCATATCTTGAAAATCTCATCCGGAAGATCGAGAGAACTAAGATGATTGAGGACGTCATTCTTGAATGATTCGCCATAAGGAGCAATGACAAGGTCCATGCATGTGTTGAGTGGAACCTTCTCCTCAATAATCTCATCCTCATCTATGCTTGGCAAATCCCGATGATAACTAGGCCGTTTGGGGACTTTGGTCTTTGAACCGGATCCCCTTTTCCTTTTAGTGACTTTGGGTTTTGGAGGGTATGCCTCCGGTGTCACATGATCATCATCATCACCGAAGATCTCAAGCATCTTTCGCCTGGACCGTGTTCTTGATGCCGGTTTCGAAAATAATGGGTCAAGCCCATCATCAAACATCTCTTTGGCATCACCATGATCCTCAACATCAACTACCTCTTCAATATGCGCCGTCTTCGTTGAATCAGTTTTTGGATCTTCATCAAATTTTTTAGCATTGGGACCGATTTCTCGTTCAACAGTGGAAGCCACAGTTGCATCAATTTTACTCATCTCATCCTTCTCCAAACTTTCACTCACCAAATCTTTTAAAAGCACATCATCATCATTCTTTTCAACTGCATCATTTTCATCATCACTCTTCTCCTTCTTTTCCTCTTCTTTTGAATCCCCTTCATTCTCTTTTGATTTTTCCTCACTTTCTTTTAATTTTTCTTTGTCTCCCTCTGATTTTTCCTCACTTTCTTTTGATTTCTCTTTGTCTCCCTCTGATTTTTCCTCACTTTCTTTTGATTTTTCGTTGTCTCCCTCTGATTTTTCCTTGCTTTCTTTACCCTCTTTTGATTTCTCACCTTCAAGTTCCCCCTCTTTTATCTCACTTGGTTGATCTCCTTTTTCATTTGTTTCGGCAACATTACTTAGTTTTCGAATGTCTTCATCATTTTTGGTTCCCTTAGAACCGAAGTCCTCTTCATCGGTGTCAAAGTCCACTTCAGCATCTAATTGGATAGAGATAGGAGGATTCCTACTTCTTCCTCCTCTGCCACGACCACCGCCCCTTTTGCCGGTTGTCTTCTTTCGTGCAACGGTTGGCTTGGCAGTGGCAGGGATGATCTCATTTGTTTTGGCAGTGGTTTTGGGAGCCATTTTCTTTTTGGCAATATATTTTGGGTTAAATGTATCTCTGAGTTGAAGAACCTCTTTTGAGAACCTTGGAGGCATTTTAAGAGAGTGGAAAGGGAAAGGGTATTGACGGTTTGGGAATCCGAAAAAGGTGAGGGTTGGTTTTTGTTTAGTGGGTAATAGGGAGTTTTAGTGTGGAAACATGGAAATAAATGAGGGGTTGGTGTAGTTAATCAAGGTGAGTTAACGGTTGAGTGTTGAGAGAGAGAGGCTAGGGTGTAGACTTTAGGTGATGGGACATAAAGTGGTTTTTGGAGGCTCAATGCAAAGATTAACTCAAGTGCACACAGACATTTGTTGATTTTATTTTGTTCGACATTTGCATGCATTCAACCATAGTAGCTAAAATTTAATTACATGTAAATCCTTCCTCTAATCAATCATTGAAAAAGTAACTTAATTTAGCGATATGTCACGCAATAAACCAATTTCCGACCGAAGTCTTTCGAATTGTTCTCTTTCTAACGGTTTTGTAAAAATGTCCGCAATTTGATTTTCCGTTTTACAAAAGCTTAGACATATATTACCCTTTTCAACTTGATCACGTAAAAAATGATGTCGTATGTCGATGTGTTTAGTTCTTGAGTGTTGTATAGGATTCTTTGATATATTAATCGCACTAGTATTGTCACAAAATATAGGGGTAGTCTCGAAAATAAGGCCATAATCATGCAATTGTTGACGTACCCAAAGAATTTGTGCATAACATAGAGCGGCACTCACACATTCACTTTCGGCCGTGGACAATGCAACGGTGTTTTGCTTCTTAGAAGCCCATGAAATGAGACACGGTCCTAGGAAAGTAGCAATGCCCGAAGTGCTTTTCCTATCCAATGTATCACCAGCATAGTCCGCATCCGAAAAACCTACAAGATCAAGTTCGTAGTGAGTTGGGTACCAAAGATATAGCCCTTGTGTTCCAATCAAATACCTAAAAATCCGTTTGACGGCTTTGAAATGAGATTCTTTAGGATTTGCTTGGAAACGGGCACAAGCACACACACTAAATTGTATGTCGGGTCGACTAGCGGTTAAGTAAAGTAAGGAACCGATCATACCTCGATATACCTTTTCACTAATGCTCTTACCATTTTCGTCCTTGTCAAGCTTGACTTTAGACACCATTGGTGTAGGCATAGGATTAGAATTAGTCAACCCAAACTTACTTAACATTTCTTTTAAGTACTTTTGTTGGTGAATCATCGTTCCATTTTTACATTGTTTGATTTGAAGACCAAGAAAGAATCCAAGTTCTCCCATCTTACTCATTTCAAATTCCGAAGTCATCAAATCAGAAAAGTACTTATAAAGAACATTGTTAGTTGCTCCAAAAATGATATCATCGACATACACTTGCACAAGCAACAGTTCATCTCCTTGTGACTTGATAAACAACGTTTTATCCACGGATCCACGTATGAAACCATTTTCCAATAGAAACTTTGAAAGTCTATCATACCAAGCCCTAGGAGCCTGTTTTAAACCATAGAGTGCTTTATCAAGTTTAAAAACGTGGTTGGGAAACTCGATGTTTATAAAGCCCGGAGGTTGTTCAACAAACACTTCTTCATCAAGGTATCCATTTAAAAATGCGGTTTTGACATCCATTTGAAAAAGCTTTATACCTTGAAAAGACGCAAAAGCTACGAGCATTCGTATGGCTTCAAGCTTAGCTACCGGTGCAAAGGTTTCATCGTAATCAATTCCTTCTTGTTGGTTAAAACCTTGCACCACTAGTCTAGCTTTATTCCTTACGATTTCTCCAACATCATCTAGCTTATTGCGAAAGACTCACCGTGTACCAATTACAGTACGTTGGGAGGGCCTAGGGACAAGATGCCATACCTTGTTCCTTTCGAATTGCTCCAATTCCTCTTGCATTGCAATCACCCAGCATTCATCAGTCAAGGCTACTGTGACATGGTCTAGTTCAATTTTTGAGATGAAAGCATTGTGTGCACGAAAATTTTGAAGTGATGATCTAGTTTTTATTCCAGAA
Organism: Silene latifolia; assembly: GCF_048544455.1. Taxonomy (NCBI): domain Eukaryota; kingdom Viridiplantae; phylum Streptophyta; class Magnoliopsida; order Caryophyllales; family Caryophyllaceae; genus Silene; species Silene latifolia. Next base: position 16,664,075 of record NC_133535.1, on the reverse strand, counting down.
GATAAGTCACTGGTTAGATTTGATAAAGGATGTGAGCTTTGGTGTTTCCATTTTTTGGGAATAAGTGGGTTAGAGGATTCGGTTTGTTAAATGCCCGCATGATGAGAGGGGACTGTTACATGAGGATTGTTTGAAGGAGGTGATTGTGGTTCATTTATGTTTAGATTGGGCTGTTCTTCACCATCCTTGTTCCCCCTGGATGAGGTAGCATCATCTTGTGTAGGAGGACGATTAGTTCCTCCTGAATTTTGGACATCCTCCTCATGCAACGGTGGCTCAATCTGTTGCTCACCTCTTCTACCACTTGATCCATATCATGTCGTGTCATACCAATCTCAAAATCGTCATCATATTCATCATCCTCATCATCAACCTGTGTGTTTGACACAAAAAGACTAGATTCGTCAAATATTACATGAACGCTTTCTTCCATTTTCATAGTCCTTTTGTTATAAACCTTATAGGCTTTACTATGATCGGAATAACCAACAAAAACTCTTTCATCACTACGAGCATCAAATTTGCCAAGGTTGTCTTTTCCATTATTGTGCACAAAACATTTACTACCAAAGCATTTTAAATGTGAAAGATTAGGTTTTCTTCCTCGTAGTAGTTCATAGGGAGTTTTCTCAATGATTTTTCTAATCATGACACGGTTGTAAATATAACCAGATGTGTTTACGGCTTCTGCCCAAAAATTCTTAGGAAGTTTAGAGCTAATGAGCATGGTTCTAGCCATATTTTCAAGAGTTCGATTCATTCGTTCCACAACCCCATTTTGTTGTGGGGTTCTTGCGGCCGAGAAGTTATGACTAACACCATTCTCATTACAATAAGAGTCAAATGACGAGTTCTCAAACTCGGTTCCATGGTCGGATCTCAATGAGACAAGTTTATAACCAAATTTGTTTTGAACCTTTTTGACCCAAATTAAGAACTCATCAAATGTTTGATCCTTAAAGCTTAAGAAGAGAAGCCAAACAAATCTTGTGAAGTCATCTACAATGACACAAATAAAACGACTTCCACCTCTACTCACAACTCGCATGGGACCGCATAAATCAATATGAATGAGTTCAAGAGGTAAGAAAGTGCTAACAACCTTTTTGGATTTAAAAGAGCATTTAACTTGTTTTCCTTTAACACAATCATCGCAAAGTGATTTAAATTCAAACTTAATGTTAGGAATGCCGTCAACTAGATCAAGTCTCTTGAGGGTGTTAAGTGTCTTAGCATTTACATGACCAAGTCATTTGTGCCAAAGCCAAGGGTCGTTCTTTGAACACTCATGCATGATAGTGATTAACCCGACAATGAATATAAGTTAGTCATGTAGACATCTTTGACACATTTACCTTCAAGTATGAGTTCTCTAGTTTTTCCATTGATGATTCTACACTCACTAGCAAGAAATTCAACAAGATTACCTCGATCACATAGTTGTGAAATGCTCAAGAGATTGTGTTTCAAACCTTTGACAAGCAACACTTTGTCCACGCATAATGACTTTGACTTACCAACTTTTCCAATACCAATGATTTCACCTTTCTTGTTGTCGCCAAAAGTCACCATGCCACCATCGTAGGCTTCTAGCGAGAGGAATTGGTTTTCATCTCCCGTCATGTGACGAGAGCATCCACTGTCTAAGTACCAATTGCTGCTGCCCCTTACTAATGCCTATACGAAATCAAACATTTAGTTTAGCAACCCAAACGAGTTTGGGCTCCTTCTTGACAACGACCTTTTTGACTTCCTCTTTCTTAATCCATACTTGTTTAGCATTTTTAGTGTTTCTTTCTAAGTCACGGAGTCTTTTTTCACAACCATTAAACTCATGACCTGTTTTGCCACAATAGTTACAAATGATGTACTCGGGAAGAAGAAAGATACTTTCTTCTTTGAAGTCGGTTTGACTTGGATCCTGGTTTCGAGTGCAACAGTGTGTGCTACTGTTGCATTTGAAACCAAGTCCAACTTTCTTTGCAAATTTTTCATATTCTTGTGATTATTTCAAGAGAAACTCCAAAACATTCTGACTTCCTTCCCATTTTAAGTAGAACATCTTAGCCTCATCTAGCTCTTTAGTCAATGTTTCGATTTTAGCAAGATGATTAAGATTTAATTTACCTAAATTGTCGAAAGCTTGTTTTGCAAGTCTTGCTTCATCACTAAGTAACATCCCAATTTGTTCCAATTGTTTATTATCCCTTTGACACAATTTGAGGTCAGCTAGAAGAGTGTCACGTTCCTTAGTCAAAGAAGACACTAATTTCGTGAGAGTATCTATTTCTTTTCTCGACTCAGATGTCACAGTAGAGACCTCTGTGGCATGAGTCTGTTCAGCTTTTTTTAACATCTCAATTTGAGCAAGAAGGTCATCATTTGATTTTTGAGCACGTTCTAAGGCACTTTTGACATGACTAGACTCATCATTTAACATTTCAGCAATCTTAACAAGATCATCCTTTTCGTTGTTACGAGTTGCTAAGTCAATCAAAAGTTGGTCACGTTCTTGAGTTAGTGACGACACATTTCTTTTGTTAGAACTGGATGCAATAGTACAGGGATCTGTTGCATCGGTTTCATCGACTTTGTTGGCTAAAAACAAATTTTGTTTTCGAAGCTTTTTGATTTCTTTCTCAAGACTCAATATGGAACTAGGTTGATCATTCTCATTTAAACTTTCTTTTAGGATGACATTTTCCTCAGCTATGTCCTCAATTTCGATTTGCATAGCTTCTAACTTATTAGTTTGGACACGACATTTATCAATAAATTGATCTCGGAGGAGACAAAATTTCCCTTTAGAGAAAGATCGAACCTTTTTCTTGAGCTTAATTACCTCATGGTCTGAATCAGAGTCTGAGTCCGCGGAGTGAGCCATAAGACACTTGATGTCTTCTTTCTTTGATGATTTGGAAGCATTTTTTGAGGAGCTAGACGAGATGCTAAGTTTGGCGTCTAATTCATCCTCAAGGACATCGTCCTCTTCAGAATCAGACATGCCCCAAATAGCAGTCATTACTTTGTTTTTGTAATCACGTTTTGCAAAGTCACGTTTTTCCTTATATTTGATATCGTTCCACTTTGGGCATTCTTTGATTTGGTGACCTTTGTCACCACATTTAAAGCAACCAACAGTGGAGTTAGACTTTCTCCTAGGAAAACGACGTTTGCTAGAGTTATTGCTATACCTTTGAGAGTTTCGACCATTTATCATGCCAACAATGTTTCTAGCGAACATTGCAAACTTGTCATCTTTATCCTCCTCATCACTTGAGAGAGCATTAAGAGCGAGTCCTTTCCCTTTAGAGCTTTCACTAGAACGCTTCATGAGAGTTAATGATACGTGCATATTCTATACACTTTATCTGTGGTTTTGGCACGTATTTCTATGCATAATTGTTAGCTTAAGGCTGCTATTTCTCCCGAAACGGTTTACTTTGCATTTTCTATGATTTATTGTAGGAATGCGTGAAAGTAAGCTAAATCAAGCCAGATTCGTCCTCCGAAAGCAACTTCAAGGAAGCCCATAGGAAGGAGGTTCAGATTCACTCACCTTGGGATGCGTGCAAAGGAGTGAAGAGTTGATTGGAAGCAACAAGAGAGCCACTGCACAGCAAATTCAGTCGATCGACTAGGTTGTGAGGTCGATCGACCACTGAAGCTCATCAGATGCTACTGTTCCGCATATTCAGTCGATCGACCAGGCTGACTGGTCGATCGACCAGTTTTCGAGCTGATACGTTTTTTCTTCGTGTTAGACTTTTAAAAGCCCAACTTGTAATTAACTTTCAGTATCTTTTTATCAGTAGGCGGCAACAACTTTTAGGTTATGCTTTTCATTCTGGGAAAACTCAGTTTTAGATCTAGCTTGGAGACGGAAACCTTCGATTTGAATGCTTTGTTATTAAATTCAATTAGTAAGCTTTTTATGCAATTCTTCCTCTTCCTTATTTCCTTGTTGTTTTGATTCTTGCTTTCATCAATTAATTTCTGCAATTGAGTTCTTCTCTTTCGTTTTAGTTCGACTTCAATTATGTCGAATTTGTTCTTTACCATTAATTTTGCAATTAGTGTAGTCATAATTATGCGTAGGTAATTCCTGTGATTGGGAACAAGGTGAGCCATGGTATTAAATTAGGATTGTTGTGTAGTATGAGTTCTTCCGTATTGGTCTTGTTATCTTCTGATAAATTTCTTTACTAGATTGAAAGATTGGTAATTTGTGTTATCATTAGATTAGGAATTTCTCTTGAGCGGAAGCTTTGATAAATTCTAGGGAATTAATAGACCGTGAGGTTATTTGAGCTTTGAGCGAAAGGCTAGCTTATTTTCCCTAAGACCGTATTATAAGACTTTTGCTGCCTTACTGACCTGATTTTTGCCATGGTGAATCGAAGTTCCCGATCCCTTTTTTATCTTGTTGAGAATATTCATTTTAGCAATTAGACAGTTAATCAACCAAATTCAAAACCCCCAATTAATTGTTACTTTTATAGACTGAAAAATAGCAAACAAAATCAACCTTGTCTCTCTGTGGTTCGACCCTTACTATCACTAGCTATAGTTTTAGTTTGGATTTATAAATTTAAATTTTGGTACTAAACGACGGTATCAAATTTTGGCGCCGTTGCCGGGGAGACAGTGTAATTCTGTTTGCTTTATTTTAGTTTATTTTTCTTGTCTCAAGGAACTTTTGTTCCTTGAGGCCGTTGCTTACCTTTGCTTCTAGTTTTGCTTTTGCACAGTTAGAAGACAGGTTTTTGAGAGGAAGACTTGAGTACTCTCACTTTGGAAATTATGGCTACAATATATGATAATTTTCAGCCAAAGGAGCACCACCTTCCAAAGGGGCGCCAGTTACCTACCCCTACTACCGGTAGTTTCGAGTTTCGTTCCTCTTATATTGATTTAGTGGAGCGAAATCGGTTCATGGTCCGGATGAAGACCCCTTGAAGCATATGGAGACTTTCACAGACTATTGCTGTTCCATACCTATACCGGTTGGGGTAACTCAAGATGAAGTAAAGGGGTTTATGTTATTGTACTCCTTGAAGGATTCGGCGCGAGATTGGTACCGCTACCTTGATAGGGTAGCAGTTGGAGTCACGGATTGGACATCTTTAGCATTAGCCTTCTACAAGAAGTACTTCCCACTTTCAAAGACTGATGCCTTGAAGGGTAAAATCACGAGTTTTCAGCAAGGAGCCGACGAAGATTTTTGTGAAGCATGGGGGCGTTTCAAAAGTTTGGTCCGAGCTGTCCCTCATCATGGTTTCCAGCAATGGTATCTTTGCAACCTGTTTTACAATGCTTTATATGATGATTACAAGGTCATCTTGGATGCAGCTGCTAATGGTAGGTTCCAAAATAATACCGGTCAAAGCAAGGGTTGGAACACTATTGAGGAGATGGCAGTCCATAGAGCTGAGTTTGGAAGTTCACGTGGAAAGTCACGAAAGCAAAGTGAAGAAATGACTGCTGTTGTGACACTGATAACTTCCATTTCTACCCGTCTCGAGAAGCTGGAGATTTCGGAAGCTTCCAAGGAGAAAGTCGAAATTCTTGTTCAAAACTCGGATGAGATCGAGAAGTTGAGAGAGATGGTCCAACTCCTTTTGGTTCAAGTGGCGAATATGGAAGCAGCCGGGATTGAGTCCTCAAGGAATTTTGTGAAACAATTGGAGAATATGGAGGCTAAGCAAGCTGGTAATTCTTCAAGCAAATGTGAAGGGCCGGTTGAGACGATCAATGCCATCAATCTCAGAAGTGGCCTTTCTTATGAAAGTCGCGACAAGCCAAAGGAAGACTCGGGAAATGATGAAGAAGTTCGTTTAAATTCTGCTGCAAAAACGAGCTTGAATGCCAGTACTTCTAGTCGATCGACCACCATTCTCAGTCGATCGACTGAAGCGTCAGATAAAATAGTTTCTGGTCAGAAACTATTCACACCCAGCACATCCAGTCGATCGACTAACATCCTCAGTCGATCGACTGAGGCACCTGATGAAGTCAATTCTGGACAGGAACTGTTCACGCCCAGCTTACTTGGTCGATCGACCACTAATATCAGTCGATCGACTGGTACTCCAGAGCAGGATGCAAATCCGTCAACTAGTCTGCATGATTCTTCACTCATTGATGATTTGACGGAGGTTTTAAACTTACGGGAGCCGAAGGTTACTGATCCTACGGCCAGTGTTGCAGTCCCGTATCCGGAGCGTTTGAAGAACAACAAGCTGGAGCGCAAGTTTGGTAAGTTTTTGGAGATGGTCCAAAATCTCGAGGTAACAGTTCCTTTCACTGATTTAATTACCCAGGTACCCTCTTACGCTAAATTTATGAAAGATATTTTGAATCGTAAGAGAAATTTTCGTGATGATGGTAATGTTGCGTTTGTGGAGGAATGTAATGCTCTTTCACAAGTTAATGTGCCACCTAAATTAAAGGACCCGGGTAGTTTTTCAATTCCTTGCACTATAGGTAACCACGTAATTGGAAAGGCCCTTTGTGACTTAGGGGCCAGTGTTAGTGTCATGCCGTATTCTGTTTGCGAAAGGTTAAACATTGGTAGACTCAAGGTGACCGATATTACCGTTCAAATGGCAAATAGATCGACTCAGAGACCTATAGGTGTTCTAGAGGATGTACCCGTTCGAGTGGGTAAGTTTTTTATCCCTGTCGATTTCGTTGTTTTGGACATTGCAGAGGACAGTCAGATACATATTATTTTAGGCAGACCGTTCTTACATACAGCTGGGGCTGTGATAGATGTCAAACGCGGAACCATTACCTTAGAGGTAGGGGATGACACCATTGAGTTCAGTCTTGCTCACAAGGCAACTGAACCTGCTGATGAGGATACGTGTTATTCCATTGATATTGTTGACATGGTTGTTACTTGTAATTGGAGGGAATCCTTAGCCAAGGATCCCTTAGCTGATCTAACCCGTTTAGATGAGTGTGCAGGTAATACAATGGAGAATGCTGAGGAGCCAAATGCTTTGGTTGCCTCAATGGAGAGCTACGAGCTCAATGAAGAAGAAGATGAGATGCTTTTGAGCTTGGCCAACGATAACTTGGTCAACACTTGCTACACCATTGAAGCTGATTCTGTCTATGCTGTAGAGGTAAAGGTGCCAGAGCGTAAGCCACTTCCTCCTAATCTTAAGTATGTTTTTCTAGATGATACGGAGCAGTACCCAGCTATTGTTAGCTCTAAGCTTAACGATGACCAGCTGTCTACTTTGATGTGTGTACTTAAGAAAAACAGGAAGGCTTTGGGTTACTCTTTGGATGACATTAAGGGCATCAGCCCTGATGTTTGTATGCACAGGATAGAGCTGGAAGAAGGCCACAAGCCTTACAGACAGGGTCAACGCAAGTTGAGCCGAAGATGCGAGGAAGTTGTTATGGCCGAGGTGATGAAACTACTTGATGCAGGTATTATTTATACGATTGGCAACTCCAAGTGGGTTAGCCCAGTTCAGGTAGTCCCGAAGAAAGGAGGGACTACCGTGGTTAAAAATGATAAAAATGAATTAATACCAACTCGAGTAGTGACAGGGTGGCGGATGTGCATTGATTATAGACAGTTGAATGCCGCCACCAAGAAAGACCATTTCCCCCTCCCTTTTATTGACCAAATGACTGAAAGATTTGCTTCTAACAAATTTTTCTGTTTTCTAGACGGGTATTCAGGGTTCTTTCAGATCCCTATTCATCCGGACGATCAGAGTAAGACTACTTTTACTGTCCACGGGGTGTTTTTGCATATCGTAGAATGCCTTTCGGATTGTGTAACGCCCTGCTACCTTTCAGAGGTGCATGATGGGGATTTTTTCTGATTATATAGAAAATATTATGGAAGTATTCATGGATGATTTCTCAGTTTATGGTAGTGACTTTGATCGTTGTTTAGCTAACCTTGATAAAGTCATGCAACGTTGTATAGATGTTAATCTTGTTTTCAATCGGGAAAAGTGTCGGTTTATGGTCAATGAGGGAGTTGTGTTAGGGCATCGATTTCGATAAAGGTATACATGTTGATAAGGCAAAGGTGCCGGTGATTGAGCAATTACCTCCTCCCGTGAATGTTAAAGGAGTGAGGAGTTTTCTTGGTCACTTGTTGGTTTCTATCGGCGTTTCATTAAGGATTTTTCAAAAATTGCTAAACCACTTACACAATTGCTCCTTAAGGATGTCTTTGAATTCTTGATGAGTGCCATGTCACTTTTAACGAGGTTAAAGGAGGCCCTAGTTTTTGCGCCAATCATTCAGCCGCTTGATTGGGACCTCCCATTTGAGATCATGTGTGATGCCAGCGATTATGCGATCGGTGCGATTGGGACAAGCGAAAGAATAAAGCTTTGAATGCCATATACTATGCGAGCCGAACTCTGGATGAGGCTCAAGTCAACTATTTTACCACTGAGAAAGAGTTTCTAGCTGTTGTTTTTGCCTTAGACAAATTTCGGTCTTATTTGTTAGGTTCTAAGGTTATTGTTTACACTGACCATGCAGCGTTGAAGACTCTCTTTATTAAGAAATATGCGAAGCCGAGGCTTTTGAGGTGGATACTCCTTTTGCAGGAGTTCGATTTGGAGATCAAAGATAAGAAAGGAGCAGAGAATGTGGTAGCTGACCACTTATCTCGTCTACGGTGAGAAAGGGAGGATTCGTTGCCTATTAATGATTCTTTTCCGATGAGAGTCGTTAGCTATTACCACTTCAGGGTCTTATCCACCTCCGTGGTTTCTTGATTTTGCTAACTTTGTGACGGGTAGGATACCACTCGAGCTTTCATGGCGGCGAGAAGAAGCGGTTTGCCTATGATGCTAGACAATATTTTTGGGATGATCCTTATGTTTTCAAGGAATGCGCAGAGGTCTCATCCGGAGATGCGTACCTCAGTGGGAGGTGAAGGATATCCTAGAGGCTTGCCACTCTTCTGCTTATGGTGGTCATCACGGTCCGTCCAGGACCGTAGCTAAGGTACTCCAATCTGGTTTCTATTGGCCAACTTTGCATGCAGATTGTCGCAATTTTGTTCTTTGAGTGCGATGCTTGTCAAAGATCGGGGAATATTTCAAGAAGACATGAGATGCCACAGGTAGGCATTCTTGAGGTTGAGATTTTCGATGTCTGGGGCATTGATTATCAAGGACCTTTTCCGAGCAGTCAAGGTAATAAATATATCCTCGTAGCTGTAGATTATGTATCCAAATGGGTGGAAGCTATTGCTACTCCCCATTGCGATGCAAAGGCCGTGATTAAACTGTTTAAAAAGATCATTTTCCCTCGTTTTTGTGTCCCTCGGGTTGTCATTAGCGATGGGGGAATGCATTTTAAAGAGAAACAACTTAGTGCTTTATTGACTAAATTCGGTGTCCAACATCGTAGAGGTTTGGGGTATCATTCCCAATTTAGTGGTCAGGTTGAGGTTTCTAACAGAGAATTGAAAGAAGTCTTAGCTAAAGTTGTTTCTAAATCACGGAAAGATTGGAGTCTTAAGTTAGATATTGTCTTATGGGCTTATAGAACTGCGTTTAAAACGCCAATCGGGATGTCACCATACCGATTGATTTATGGTAAGACATGTGATTTACCTGTTGAGTTAGAGCGTAAGTCTTGGTGGGCTATTTGTGATTTGAATTTGGATCCTAACCTCTCTCGTGAGAAACGCATGACACAGCTGAATGAGCTAGAGGAATTTAGGCTGCTAGCCTATGACAATGCAAGGATCTACAAGGAGAAATCAAAGCGCTGGCACGACAAGAGAATCATCAAGCGCGAGTTCCATATTGGCGATAAGGTACTTCTTTTTAACGCTCGTATCCGTTTATTTCCTGGTAAGCTGAAATCCAGGTGGACTGGCCCTTACACGGTCACAGCAGTCACAAAGTTCGGATCAGTTGAACTGGAGACCTCTGCTGGAGAAAGGTTCAAGGTTAATGGCCAATGTGTGGAGCACTATCATGGATCAGATGCATATATTTGGAAAGTCGAGGTTTTGTACTTCGACCCGCTATCAGATGATGAAAAGTGAGGTAAAAAGGTCGTGCGGGACCTCTTAAACCAGCGCTAACTGGGAGGCAACCCAGGTTGTAATTTTTTGTAATTTAGGAATTTTATTTTGTCATTTCAATTAATTTGCATTTTGAGTTTTTGTTTTTTGTTTGTTGTTTTCTTTAATTCCCTTTAATTGGCAATTTCTTGGTATGGGAATACGCGAGCCTTTGATATTTTTCGCAGGTATTTATTTTATGCAAAGTGCGTAGGAGGAATGCTTGATTTCTGTGAGAAAAGGATGGGAAATCATGATGGCAAATGAATTTTTGACGAATTAAAGCTTAAACGCCAGCGTTTGCAGTCGATCGACCAAACCATTCAGTCGATCGACTGACGAGGAGAGTCCAGAAGCTACTGTGCAGGGATTCTGGTCGATCGACCGAGTAACGTGGTCGATCGACCACGTTGCGGGATCAGATAGCAACTAAAAAGGGGAGTTTTACTCATTCACTCATTCATTTCACAAACACATAAATTCTTCAGCTAACCCTAATTTGCATCCCCCTCTTCTGCGATTTTCACTTAAATCCCGTCTTGCACTCGTTTTTCTTGCTTTAATCTTCAAAGTATCTTCAAGGTATGTCTCTAAACTCGTTCCCCTGCTCTTTTTTCGATTTTATTGTGGTTTCTATGTGAAATTTTCGAGTTACATGCTTGTGGGATGGATAAAATCGATTTGGGGAAATCGATTTTTAGGTTGATTTCTTGTCTTTCCTATGCTTTAATCGCTTAATCTACCCTTTCCCCCTTGATTTTCAAAGCAAATAAGCAGCTGGGACGTGTTTAAAGCCATTTCCCCCAATTTTTTCGAAACCCTAATTCGCTTCCCAGTTTTGATTTTGTTTCGGGTTTCCTTTAATTGACATTGTTTGGGGATTTCTTGTTGCTAATGAGTTAATTGCATGTAATAACAATGACAAAAGGAAAGGCGCCCATGCAAGAAGGACAATCGAGCCAAGGGCCTGCTAAGCGGCCACGCGGACCGCCGCTGATGATAGAAGCCACCACGGATAGTTTACCTGACTATCCGCAGGTTATCTTTGCTGATTCTACTCAGTGCGCTAAATTTTCCTTCTTTGTTTCGCGTATGAAGGTCACAGCTACCCGGTTTCTCCATAAGACACTTTGGAGAAACTAGGCTGTTACGAGTCGGTCGTGTCCCTGCTAAATGGGACGGGTATGACAGGTTTAGTGGACATGGCTGAGTTCACGTATTATGTTTTAACCCTTGAATTCTTTTCATCTTATGCTTTTGACTCGAAAATTTTCGAGGCTGATCAGACCAAACCCTGCATTTCCTTTCGACTTTTCAATGTTAATTACTCTCTGACTTTGGCTGATTTTGCTGGTTTTCTGGGTCTTTATTTCGAGGGCAGAACCTCGGACACCTCTGACAGTCATCGGGTCATGTGGTCTTGTATCGGTGACTTTTACGGGTCAAGGAGGACGGGCACTTCCGTCCACTTGCCCCCTCTTCGTTATTTTCTACGGCTAATGGGTAATACCATTTTTGGCCGTAAAGAGTCTAATAATGTGAATAATATTGAGCTTTCAATTTTGGCGGGCTATCTGAACGTTGAGCGTCGGACAGCCCGTATCTATAACATTGCCTACTTGACTGCCGCTCACTTTCAGACTGTAAGTGAGGGCACCTTGACCACCATTGCTTGTGGCGGGTTGGTGACACGTATCGCCAACCGCCTTGTTTTACTTTTCCCTCGACAGGAGGACCCCATCGACCCTGACCTGCGTTTCATGGACCTCCCTTACGCGAGGGGTGTCTATTGGGTCGATAGACAGATGCGGTGGAAGATTGATTCTTTCATCTGTGACCGCATCCCTGTCACTGGCTACCCTACTGTCCTGCCCCTTACCACTGTTGAGGGGGTAGCTCGGCCGCCCTTGCCTAGTTACAGGCTTCCTCTGGTGGCGGCCACTCCTACTGCTAGCACTTCGAGGAGAGCTCGTGCCTCCTCTTCACAGGCACCCTCTACCTCCACTACCACCCCTCCTGCTGGTACATCCACTTTTCTACCACCTACTCCTTTGGTTGTCCCTCCGGTCATGGACCAGAGGGCAATGTCACGTGTTTTGGGTGATTTGTGCAGAAGTTTCAACCAGCACAGGTTGGACACGGCCATAGCCCTGTACCCGGTCTACAAGGAGCTAGCTCGAGGGGGGATGCTTCCACAGGGTGACTGGGCTCACCCTTCTTACTTTGTTCCCCCTGCGGGCGGTTACCCTCAGCCTGCCAGGAGACCCCCTCCCACTACTACTGCTGGTGCCTCCACTTCCAGGAGAGCCACTCCTGCTGCTGCTGCTGCTGAGGAGGAGGAGGAGGAGAGTGACTCGGGGTCCGACGAGGACAGAGACTCTGACTACGAGGGTGGAGATTAGATGCTGGTGACCTCCCCGTTTTTGGCTGGTTTGGGGAGGTCGTATTTTGTGAGTTATTTTCCTTTCTCTATTAGCTTCCTTTTCTTTTATTATGCTTTTATTCTCCCATTTTTCTGCTGGTGATTTGCTGCTGAGCACAATGAGGGCATTGTGCGTTTTGGTTTGGGGAGGGTATTTGCATATGCCTTTTTGTCTTGCATCTGCATTTGTTTTTATTGCATTTCAGTCGCATGTTTAGTGCATTTCTGTTTGCATTTGTTCAAAAAAAAAAAAAAAAAAAAATTGAAATTGAAAAAATTCATAAAAATCAAAAACATCACGTTTACTTTTGCATATAGTTGTGTCGGATTGGAGTTTTTAATGATGATTTTGCACTATTAGTCAAATATGCCATTCCATGCCCTTTTCACAACTGTTTAGCGAGAATTATAAGTGATTTCTCAAATTTTGTTATGGAATTCATCTCGGGTAACTAGACTTGACTCATTACTTTTGGCAAACTACTTATACTTTCTGAGATATAGAGCCTATAACTGGTGACATTCATGACCGGTTAATTTAGGACTGAGAGTAGTTACTCCCTTCATTTCATGTTTTGCACGTGTATGAGTTTTGATTGCTTATTGCCTATACGCATTGGTTTGTGGTCGGTATTGCTTGTTTTGAGAACTATTGCATCCTCCCCTTTTCTGATTTTACCCCATTAACTCCACTATAAGCCACAACTGCCAGTTGCCCTCAACTACATCCCATACTTAGCCTACCATTGTGCCAAGCTAGGAAGTAGTAGAGGAATTTTTGTCAGATTAGAAGCGGTTTTGGTTCGTTTGTAATGTTGGAGCGGGTATTTTTGAGAAGTGAAAGGGGCTGTGTCCTTTTGAAACAGGAAGAAAGAAAAAAATTCAGAAAATGAAAAAAAAAAAAGAGTTGTTTTACCTGGGCAGAAGGCTCTGGTTGTGTAAGGGTGGTCGATCGACTGCCATCACTGGTCGATCGACCACCAGTTCAGATTTTGAAAAAAAATGCAATAAAGGAAAAGAAGAAAGAAACAGACAGAAAAGAAAAAAAAAAGAAAAAAAAAGAGTTTTGAGAATAATTAGGTTTTTGTTGGAATAAGGAGGCGTTTGTTTGGGATTTTGTGTTGCCTAGTCAATAAAGGCATAGTCTTTATGCTGAGTTGGAAGAACGGGATACGGGTTCTAATGGTTCGTTAGGTACTAGCTTGGCTCTTACCTTCACTTTTCCATAATTGTTTTGCCCCTTCTTTCCCACTTAGCCTCACATATCCAAATCTTGCAATAGTTCGGCATGTGATAGTCCTTGACGGTGGTTATGCGTATGTACGGTAGCTAGAATCATTATTCATGCTAGTCAAGCATACATGTTGTTCGTGGTCATGATCTAGGTGAGAGCGTATCTTTCTTCCCTCTCTTTTACATATAATCTTACCATTTGCTTTCTTTGAGAGAAGAGTGGCAGGAGAGTCCGAATGTATGAGTCTTGCAAGGTCGAACGCCCGATTAAATTCCATGATATGCATAAATTTGTTCACTTAATTTAAGCTTTGTAGTAGTTGACTATGTGCATTAAACGGTTTGGCATTGACTTGTAGTTAGCTCTGAGATGTACTCCTTTCCATTTAGTTTTTATACGGGTCATAGTGCTTGCTTGGGGACAAGCAAGGTTTGGTTTGGGGAGATTTGATACGTGCATATTCTATACACTTTATCTGTGGTTTTGGCACGTATTTCTATGCATAATTGTTAGCTTAAGGCTGCTATTTCTCCCGAAACGGTTTACTTTGCATTTTCTATGATTTATTGTAGGAATGCGTGAAAGTAAGCTAAATCAAGCCAGATTCGTCCTCCGAAAGAAACTTCAAGGAAGCCCATAGGAAGGAGGTTCAGATTCACTCACCTTGGGATGCGTGCAAAGGAGTGAAAAGTTGATTGGAAGCAACAAGAGAGCCACTGCACAGCAAATTCAGTCGGTCGACTAGGTTGTGAGGTCGATCGACCACTGAAGCTCATCAGATGCTACTGTTCCGCATATTCAGTCGATCGACCATGCTGACTGGTCGATCGACCAGTTTTCGAGCTGATACGTTTTTTCTTCGTGTTAGACTTTTAAAAGCCCAACTTGTAATTAACTTTCAGTATCTTTTTATCAGTAGGCGGCATCAACTTTTAGGTTATGCTTTTCATTCTGGGAAAACTCAGTTTTAGATCTAGCTTGGAGACGGAAACCTTCGATTTGAATGCTTTGTTATTAAATTCAATTAGTAAGCTTTTTATGCAATTCTTCCTCTTCCTTATTTCCTTGTTGTTTTGATTCTTGCTTTCATCAATTAATTTCTGCAATTGAGTTCTTCTCTTTCGTTTTAGTTCGACTTCAATTATGTCGAATTTGTTCTTTACCATTAATTTTGCAATTAGTGTAGTCATAATTATGCGTAGGTAATTCCTGTGATTGGGAACAAGGTGAGCCATGGTATTAAATTAGGATTGTTGTGTAGTATGAGTTCTTCCGTATTGGTATTGTTATCTTCTGATAAATTTCTTTACTAGATTGAAAGATTGGTAATTTGTGTTATCATTAGATTAGGAATTTCTCTTGAGCGGAAGCTTTGATAAATTCTAGGGAATTAATAGACCGTGAGGTTATTTGAGCTTTGAGCTAAAGGCTAGCTTATTTTCCCTGAGACCGTATTATAAGACTTTTGCTGCCTTACTGACCTGATTTTTGCCATGGTGAATCGAAGTTCCCGATCCCTTTTTTATCTTGTTGAGAATATTCATTTTAGCAATTAGACAGTTAATCAACCAAATTCAAAACCCCCAATTAATTGTTACTTTTATAGACTGAAAAATAGCAAACAAAATCAACCTTGTCTCTCTGTGGTTCGACCCTTACTATCACTAGCTATAGTTTTAGTTTGGATTTATAAATTTAAATTTTGGTACTAAACGACGGTATCAGTTAACTCATGAGCCATAAGTGAGCCCATAAGTTCATCAAGGGTGAGCAAAGAAAGGTCCTTAGCTTCCTCAATAGCCGTAACCTTCGGTTGCCACTTTTCAGTTAGGCTACGAAGGATTTTACGGACTAAATCCTCGGATTGAAAACTACTACCACAACTCTTAAGGTCGTTGACAATACTAGAAAAACGTGAAGACAAACTATTAATTGACTCATCTCGTTCCATATTGAACATCTCATATTGTTGCATGAGAAGATCAATACGGTATTTCTTGACTTGTGACGTTCCCTCATAAGCAAGGCTTAGGGTGTCCCAAATCTCTTTGGCCGAAGCACATCCAGATATACGATTAATCTCTTGGTCACCGATCCCATATTGAAGAATGGACATGGCCTTAGAGTTTTTCTCGATTTTCTTATAGTCGGCCTCAACATACTTATCCTCACTTTTCAAGGTACTAGTGCCATCAGCATTAGTCACTTCGATTTTGAGGGGACCCTTTTGAATGATTAACCAACATTCATAATCCGCACTTTTGACATAGTGCTCCATGCGATGTTTCCACCAGGCATAGTTTTCTCCCTTGAAAATGGGATACTTAGTGTGTTTTGAATCGTCCATAACTATAGGATCAACTCTTTGGATTTAACCAATATCAAGAACACAAGGCTCTGATACCAATTGAAGAGTTAAGAACGATTAACACCTAAGAGGGGGAGGGGGTGAATTAGGTGTACCTTTAAAAATTTTATCCTTAACTTAGTTAATTAATTACTTTAAGCTAAGAATATTGAAGTACAAGACTTGAGAAACTTAATTGAATGTAAGTTCACAAGAAGGTATAGCAGTTCTATGTCACAGTATAGGTGACTGTGCCACAGAACTTGATTAGGTACATGCGAGAAATAGCAAAGTGGAAGAACGTAAAAGTAAATGAACAAACAAACGACATTTTAAAAATTGGTTCAGCCTCTACTCCGAGGCCTACGTCCAACCGTTATTTTATTGCTTATTTAGAAATTTACTCAAACTTACTAAACCCCTTACAATGAAAGTAACTCGCCAATCTACTCCGGTTGCACTCAAACTTAAAGCTACTCCGCTTCAAGAGTTTATGGGTTCTATCTCAAGGTGTTACAGAATCTTGAATCTCAAAAGTTCACTAAATGAACATGGAGATCACAATGAAGATCTAACACGAGAATCATGGAACAAACTCATTATGTCACAGTGCAGCGAACTGATACTTGGAAGTTTTACAGCTTTTTCGAAAAACAATTTTGAAGACTTAAAATCGGAAAAACGTTTTGCAAACACTTGAAGAACAAAGCTTTAAATGCACAAATGATTTGCAAGGTTTTTATAATAAATGCTTTGGAAGTCTTAAGAAATAAATGTGACTAAGACACTCTATTTATAGTGAATTTAGTCTTAGGTAAGTACAACTTAGAAAGATTAAATCCAATATTAAAATGATAGCTTTGAGTGATGGTAAGTGTTAGACTATAGGCTTGGGGCTTAAGAAATCAGAAAACTTAAGCTACTACACTCAACATGTGACAATTTACCAAAATGGCAAAAAGTTTTTCTTACTTTAGAAGTTTGACAAGTCTTCTTTGCCATTTTAGTAAAAGGTGTTTGCACAATTCTAGAGGCTTAGTCAAGTGGGTTTGTGACTCCAAAATTTCACATTATTTTCAAGCTTTTGAAAATTCAAATGTTTAAGGTTTAAAGTTTGCAAAGTTTTGACACTTAAAAACATTCGGCCGAAATTCCTTCGTATGATAGTACCAGAAACCACAGTACATCGTACTGTTGCATGGTTTTGCCATTACTTGACTTAAATGAGAATGTTACACTTACTCTTACATTTCTCGACTAAGGCTTGGAAAATATCATTGTCTTGAATTCCTTGATTAGCTTGATCATCTTGAATCATTGTTGAAAGTCCATTTGATTGCTTCAATCACTAATCATTTCAACTAAGAGCAAACAATCAAATAACAAAGGGACTTGGCATCATCAACACAATGTGTTCTATCAAATTCCCCCTTTGATGATGACACGTCCAAACATGTGTGATATTCCCCCTTAGCCCATGGTTAATCGGTCTTTGGTCAATTCAACATAAACATAATTTATAAACATGATCAAGGTAGTCGAAAGGTGCAACATGCTTGGCCAAAGTAAAACATCTAATCATGGTAGCTAAGACATAATTAAGGTGGACGTTAGCCTAAGAGTTAGAAGATCACACATAGCATAATTAAACTACTTCCCCCTCTTGACATCGTCAAAGGAGGATAAAACATGTTCAAGAATAGCGAAAATAGTTCAAAACACACGCAAATAGTTCAAGCAAGATAAGAAAAACAAACATCCGAAAGTGCACAAGTGTTTAAGAACAACAAAGAGCCGAGGTTCAATAAGAGATAAACGGGTTAGAAAGGCATGAGCTTAGGAGGCATTCGGCTTGTTAGCCTGAAGACGTTTAAGTAGATCTTCATTCATAGTGCGAAGATCACCCACCTCATCCCGTAACTTGCCCTGTTCTTTGACCAACCGATTGACAATTCCAAGAAGTTCATCCAACTTTGCTAGCACCACACCCAATTCAACAGTAGAACCCGCTGTAGAACCCGACTGATTTTTCCTTTCCAATTTCTCATCCTTAATCTCCAAGTTCATCTGAGAAAGAAGACCCGGTGTCATTTCATCACTCAAATTTTCAATTGCGGGGCTTCCCTTCAACACTAACCCTTCCCTCATAAAGATAATAGAGAGCCACATACCATAAGGCACCACGACATTTTGGTCAAAGTTGCCGCTTTGAAACTCAGTGGACATCTCAAGAATTCGGTGAAACATAAGGCGAGGAAGGTTTATGGGTTTGTGTTTGACAATGTGATGAATAAGGGGCATATCAAGGAGCGAGCATCTCCCACGGCTATTGTTGCTAGGGACAAGGTTACGAAAAACAAGGTTAAAGATGAACCTAGTGGGGGCGGTTAGTTCAAGGGCATAGATGTTGGTTGGGCCATAGTCATCATGAGGTCGAAGAACCTTCATGACTTGGGTATAGGTAACCTCGTCAACTTCACCCCAATCACGTTTGGGAAAGGAGGTAAGCCCGACATCACAAATTTTCAGATGGGCAGCAAGTTGGTCGATTGTAAGGACAAAGGGTTTCTGATTTATATAGGCAGAGAGAGTTCCAGATGCAACATCTACCTTGACTGTTGCATAGAATTGGATGATTTCGGACAAGTACATGGGACTGTATTTGTCCAACAAATTCACCTAACCCTGTGCATACATAGCTTCTTTGAAGTATTTGAAAGCAAGAGACACTACAAGAAAACCTGAAACAGGCGACCGAAATTTGGCGACTGAAAGAAGTAGTCGCCAAATTGGCGACTGATTTTCAAATTGACGATTGAAATTAGCCGCCAATATGGCGACTGACTTTTTCAAAAAAGGAATCAAACGTGGCGACCGAAATTTTGGATTTGGCGACTGAATTAAGGGTAGTCGCCAATTTGGCGACTGAATTTCAGTCGCCAAATAGAAATTCAGTCGCCAAATTTTTTAGTAGAAACCAGGCTGTCATTTTTAAAAAGGGAATCTACGTGGCGACTGACTTTTTGAATTTGGCGACTGAAATTAGGGTAGTCGCCAAATTTGGCGACTGATTTTCAGTCGCCAAATTCAAAAAGTCATTCGCCAATTTTTTTATTACTTTCAGCCCCCTCTCTCTTACTTTACTCTTTGCGAAACAAAAAAAAAAAAAAGGGGACGAGCGAGCGATTTGGCGAACGACGACACCAACCAACAACACCACACAACCACCCTTCCACCGCCATTTCCACCGCCATTTCCACCGCCACATCCACCCTCTTGAATTAGGTTAGTTGTTTTTGTTTAATTTCAATTTATTTAGTTTAATTTGTTAGATTAATTTATAGTTAGTTTGATTAATTTGTTGTTAGTTGGTTAGATTTATTTGTAGTTAGTATGTTTGATTAATTTGTAGTTAGATTTAGTTTAATTTGTAGTTAGATTTAGTTTAATTTGTGTATGAATTAAAAGGGAATGATTAAGGGGGTTTTTGTCTAGGTTTAGGGTTATGGGTGGGGGTGGTTCGGTGGGTGGCGGTCGGCCGTGGTGGGCGTGGTTGGGGTGGGTTGTGGGGTGGTGTTTGGTGTTGGTAGCTAAGTGAAACCGTCTCATTATCATTAGTATTAAGCTAAGTGGAACCGTCTTAATTAATATTATTATTATTATTATTACTAAGTTAAGTGAAACCGTCGTATTATTATTAATATTAAGCTAAGTGAAACCGTCTTTTGCATTAATGGAATTAGCTAAGTGGAACCGTCTTTTGGATTAAGAGAAATTAGCTATTAGCTAAGTAGAACCTTCTTTAGGACTTGATTTTGATAAATTTAGTTTGATAATTCATGTTATTGATGAATTGAGGTAGAATAACCTTGTTATTTTTGTTTTTCTTTTTCTTTTCGGGGTTGTCACCTTGTTGCTAGGCACCACCGCACGCTGTGTAGTATTTGTTGCTTCTTGTTTTCTTTTCATTTTTGCTTTTACTTGATTAGGTAACCTCCTCTTACCAGTTACCTTTTAAATTTACTAATTTTAGTTCAAATTATGTTACGGACTTTAGGATAGAAGCCTTTATTATGTGGTTGAATTGGGCTATTGATTGACTTAATTAATTTAGTACTTGATTGTGTTGTTGTTTGATTTGATGTTGACTTAGTACCCGTTCAAGAATTACTCATTAGGAGTAATTCTTGAATAGTCCCCATTTTGGGATTTGTCTTTTACGTTTCAAGTCATTTAGGTAGTAAACACGTACTTGTGATTTATTAATGAGGAATGAGTTTGGTGGCGATCCCTTTAATGTTCTCCGAATACATGTATATGTTTATTTGGAGAATCGAAGGGAATTGCTTTGCCGAATTTTTTCCTCATTAATAAATTACAAGTGTGTTTGCTAGTGACTTGAAACGTACATTGACGGGTTTAGGTTGGAGTGATAAGGACCCCATTCGAAGATGGATTACTTATTGACAATATTTATATATTGTTTTCATATGTTTATTGTATAATGTGGAGTATAATGTTTAAATTTTGTATTTAATATTATTGTTATTTTTTAAAAATGTTTAAATTACTTTGGGGTCTTCTTTAGATTAAAATGAAGAGATTGGAACGTTCATGGATGTATGAAGGAAGATTAGACCATTCCAATAAGAAAAGACGTCCTACCGCTAGATTTATAAAGGGTGTTAGCGAGTTTATTGAATTTGCTAAACAACAAGATGAATATGACTTGGTAGACAAAAAACTTAGGTGCCCTTGTGCCAAATGCAAAAACCTGAAATACCAGCTTGACATTGTAGTAGAAGAACATCTCATTATAAACGGGTTTAAGCCAAATTATTACAATTGGATTTCACATGGAGAAGCATATTCTCCAATTCATGAACAAACTCACACCCAACAAATACAAAATGATGAGAACCCATATAGAGAGATGGTTGTTGATGCTATGGATTCCACTATTTTTAATAGTGATGACCATACAACTATTTCTGAAGAACAACCGCCACACCCACAAGCAAAAGCCTTTCTTGACATGTTAAAAGCCTCAGAAAAACCCTTGTATGAAGGAAGCAGAATGACATTGTTACAAGCCGCTTCTAGGCTAATTACCTTGAAATGTGAGTTCAATATGCCATTTGTTGTTGTTGTTGATGGCATTGCCTCGTTCCTTGAGGAATCTTTCCCCGATGATAATATCATGACCGAAGTTTCTACACTACCAAAAAAGTAGTTAAAGGTCTTGATTACCGCATGAAAAGATTGATGCATGTCTGAAGGATGTATGCTATTTTGGAAAGATGATGCTTTGCTTGACAAATGTAAAGATTGTGGGGCGGATAGATATGAGACAAGTGAAGGAGATACAGTTTTGGTGTTGAAAAAAGGCAACGGTAGTAAGAGGGCCAAAAAGAGTAAGAAACCAATAGCATGTAACCAATTGTTTTACTTTCCTCTCGCACCAAGACTTCAAAGAATCTATGCCACCAAAAACATTGCCGAACAAATGAGATGGCACAAAGAAAACCCACGTGCTCCGGGGAAGATGAGTCATCCTAGTGATGGGGAAGAATGGAAACGATTTGATCAGATGTATCCTGATTTTGCCAAGGAACCCCGCAATGTACGACTTGGCTTGTGTACGGATGGATTTGATCCTTTCGGTAATTTTGGGAGGAAGTATTCTTGTTGGCCCGTTATGGTCACACCATACAATTTACCACCTTGGTTATGTATGAAAAGACCATTTATCTTCTTGTCACTTATTGTTCCCGGACCAAAAAGCCCGAAACGTAATTTGGATGTTTATTTACAACCATTGGTGGAGGAGTTGAAATATTTGTGGGAAGTTGGGGTGGAAACTTATGATGTGTCTAAAAAACAAAATTTTCAACTTAAAGCTTCCCTTTTGTGGACAATAAATGATTTTCCCGCCTATGGTATGCTATCTGGGTGGACTACACAAGGACAAAAAGCATGTCCTTGTTGCATGGAGGAAAGTAAAGCATTTTGGCTTCCCAATAGCAAGAAAATAAGCTGGTTTGATTGTCATAGATGCTTCTTACGAGAGGGAAATCCACATAGGAAGAACAAGAAAGCTTTCACAAAAGGTAAAGAGGTGCTTGATGCCCCTCCGAAACGAGTGCCTAGGGATGAGATATGGAAGACGGTATGTGATTTACCATCCCCTATTGATGGTACCGAGGAAGAATTTAAAGAATTGAAAAAAAGCGAGAAAAACGGTTGGTTTAAAAGAAGCATTCTTTGGGACCTTCCTTATTGGAAGACAATGTTGATAAGACATAATTTGGATGTAATGCACATAGAAAAGAATTTCTTTGAGCAACTAATTGACATGATCATGGATGTAGAAGGTGAAAAATGTGATAGAATTGCTTCTAGAAAAGATTTGCAGAAATTTTGTCATCGTCCCAAATTAGACATTCGCGGCGACGGGTCTAAGCCAACATCCATTTTCACTCTCGACAAAGCTAAGAGAAAAGTATTGTGTGAGTGGTTACAAAATTTGAAGTTTCCTGATGGGTATGCATCAGATTTTAGTCGATGTGTTGATCTTAGGAAGCTGAAGTTGCAAGGCTTGAAAAGTCATGATTGTCATGTATTCATGGAGCGATTATTACCCGTTGCTTTGAAACACCTCGTGCCGACAAACGTTTGGAATGCAGTTGTTGAGATTAGTCAATTCTTCCGAGATTTATGTGCCTCTTTAATATGTGTTGATGACATGATTCGTCTAGAAGAGCAAATACCACAGATATTGTGTAAGCTTGAAATGATCTTTCCTCCTGCATTTTTTAACTCCATGGAGCATCTACCGGTTCATTTGCCATATGAAGCCAAAGTTGGGGGACCCGTCCAATATAGGTGGATGTATCCATTTGAAAGGTAATTAAGATAATGTAGCTACTTTTAAATTAAAATTAATAATAATAACTAATCTATTTATTATATGTTAACTTTATTATTAATAAAACTCATCATTAACTTTTATAGGTTTCTTAATCATTTGAAGAAAAAAAATTGGTAATAAAGCTAGGGTGGAAGGTTCTATATGCAATGCTTATTTAACGGAAGAGATTGCAAACTTTTGTTCTCTTTACTTTGAAAAACATATAGAAACCAAAGCAAAAAACTTGAATGTTGAGAAACCGGATGAAGTAGACGGAAGTTTACCCGAATTTTTTCAAACTCAAGATGATGAAGGGTGTTCATCAAAGGGCCAAATACGATATTTGGATGATAAGGAGTATAATCGTGCCCACCTTTACGTGCTATCTAATTGTGACCTCTTGGAGTCATACGAAACACAGTTTGTTAATGATTTCATTCAGAGGAATCCTAATATAAGTAAGGATGATATTTGGGACAAACATGAGGACCAATTTCCATCATGGTTTCAGAAACATGTAATTGAGTTGAATATTCAAGATGATTTGATAAGAAGTTTGGCTTTTGGTCCTTCAAAAATGGTAAGAACGTGGAATCGATACTCGGTTAATGGGTTTAATTTTCAAACATTCAACCACGGTAAAGGTAAGGCTAGGTGCAATTGGGGGGTTACTATTTCTTCTCTTGATGACAACGAATACTATGGTATAGTTGAAGATATCTTTGAAATTAGTTATAGTGGACGTGACCGAGCTTATAAAACTGTCTTATTCAAGGTTGACTGGAAAGATAATTCTGTGGCTGGAATGAGAGTACATGAACAATACAAGCTTGTAGAAGTGAATCGTACTAGAACATACTCTAAGTATGATCCATTTATACTTGCACATCTGGCTCATCAAGTGTATTTTGCTACTTATCCAAGCACAACAAATGATAGAAATCAAAATGCGTGGTGTGCAATATTTAAGACAAAGGCACGGTCACAAGTTGATACAACTTTTTTCCAAGAAGAAAACGTTTCAAATGAAACGCTTTTGTCTCCACCCGATGAAATCAACTATGAGCATGAGAATAAAGATGGTGAAGACATGGAAGAGGAAGAATATTATGATGTGGAAGAGAGACTGCCGGGGGAGGATGAGGCGGAGGAGGAGGAGGAGGAGAGAAGGGAAGAAGATGAGGAGGAGAGGAGGTGGGAAGATGAGGTGAGGAGGAGAAGGGAGGAGGAGAAAAGGAGGAAGGACGAGGAGTTTGGAGATGAAGATGATTATGATGATGATGATGACGATGATGAGGATGAGGATGAGGAAGAGGATGAGGATGAGGACGAGGGGTTTGAAGATGAAGATGATTAAATTGGTATAATTTTGTATTCCTCAAGAGTAAATTATTAAAATTTAGAAGTCTGTATAATTTTCATTTATCATTATTTGTGTTAATTTTTATTTTTATTACTGCAGATGGCTGGAGCAGGTCGAGGTAGGAAGCGTGGAGGCGGCTCAAGTTCTGGACAGAGTACGCGTCCGGAGCAGGAGGAGGAGTTTGTGGGGAGGATCGATGCGATGCGACGGACGGTGACGGTAACGGTGAGGAGACTGACGCTACCGACGAGCCACCACGGGTGCCGATACGGTACACTTCGGATCATAAGATGATTCTTGAGCCGGCGGGATTATGGTAAGTTTTATTCTTTATTAGTCTACTATTTTGTTTTATTTTTATTTTTATTTTTTTTAAATAATAATTGTTTGTAATTTTACATGTTCAAAATAAATGCAGGTTTATGGACGATTGCGTGGTACGAGGTGTCACGAAAAGCACGAAGACTAATTTCGTGGGTCCAATTCCTACATCGTGGACACAAGCTTCTCATGCACAAAGAGAGGCGTGGTTCAATAACTTTCGGGTATATATTTTCCGTAATTCTTTGTTTTAATAACCAAGGTTATACTTTTATTTTATACTAATATGAAATTTTGTCGCTTTTTTTTGTAGCAATCATTTGCTTGGTCACCGTCTCAAGAACAGAATGTCCGTATCAGGTACAATGACGTCGGTACTCGACGATATCGGGACGTGATTTGGAAGGTAGTTAGGCGCCCAAAGGAACCAGACCACATGAAAGGTATTTAATTAACTTGTTTTGTTATTTGTATTAATTAGTATATACTCTCTTATATTATAAATAATATCAGTAACTTATTAGTTATGATTTCATATGTGTAATTGCAGGTGACAAGTATGAAGGCTTAATAAAGCATACCAAAACTCCCGCTTTTCAGAAGAAGTCTAAGCAAGCATCCCTCAACAAAAGAGGAGGAAAGGAAGACGCCGTGAACGAGCCTACTCATTACGCGGGTTCACGATCGTTCTGGAATCGTATGTTGGGTGTAAGTTTGTCTATTATTTCACACTTTTTTTTTGTTTTCAATGCAACATGTTTATTTTATGTTAGATTTTTTGTTGATTTTCTAACATGTATGTTTTTTTTTTCATTCAGAGAGGAAAGAAGAAGTCACAGCCGATTGCGACGGTACCAGAACTGTTTCTGGACACGCATTCCAGGGTTGACCACAAAGGGGTTAGAACTTGGACTAAGCCAAAAGACAAGCAATTATATGTAATTTTTCCGTAACACTTAATTTTTGTTAATTTATTCTCTTTTAAAATGTCGTATATAAGGTGGTTACCATATTAACTTACAACCATTTGTTTAATATTGTAGGAAGCATTTGAACAAGAAAAAGCCGCCAATCCAAAAACTCCGGATAATGACATATGGTATAAGTTGGTGGATGGCTTCAAGAAAGGGCACGTGTATGGTACCGGAAGTTCAACACCGGCTTTCTATGAGAAAACGCGTAGGAGATCGACTTCAACAATTCCCAGCAACACGTATCAACCGGGAATTATTAGTCAACTTCAAGGTCAAATAAGAGAGCGTGATGAAAGTGATGCCAAACGTGATGAAGAACTTGCCAAACGTGATGAAGAATTCCGGCAAATGAAGGAAAGAATGGAAATGTTTGAGAATTGGTGGCAAGGTTGTAACCCCGGACCTAGATCCAACTACGATCCAAATGATCCGCATGGTCCACATGGGGGGAGTGGAGCCGGTGTTGGCTTCCAAGTAAGATGATTTTAGCATGTAAGCTTGTAAAACTTGAACACTTTAGACTTGAACATTTAGAATAGCTTAGCTTGTAAAACTTTCATTTTCAATATATGAAATGAAGTTTGAGAAATTTGGAGGTGTTGGGTTGAAAAGTATGGTGTTGTGTGTGTTGAAATTTGGGATGTATGATGTTGTCGAACATCGGTTTGTATGCAGGTTGTAAATATTTGGCTAGCAATGAAAACGAAAAAAACCACCAAAACATACAGTAGCTTTGGCGGATCGAATTGGGATTTGGCGATCGAAATTGATCGCCAAATTGGCGACTGATACAAGGTAGTCGCCAAAATGGCGACTGAATAGCAGTCGCCAAATCCCAATTCAGTCGCCAAATTATCTCAGCCAAACTGGCTACGTCACCCAAAAAAGGCGACTGAATTGGTATTTGGCGACTGCTATTCAGTCGCCAATTTGGCGACTACCTTGAATCAGTCGCCAAATTGGCGACTACGCCATCCGTCGCCATTTTAGTCATTTGGCGACTGATTGTTCAGTCGCCAAATTTGGCGACTGATTTTTCAGTCGCCAAATTTGGCGACCGACTTTAGTCGCCAAAGCTAGAAAAGGCGACTAAGGTCCGCGACTGACGTTTGGCGACTGATTTCAGTCGCCAAATTGATTTTGGCGACTGATTTCAGTCGCCAAAATCAGTCGCCTGTTTTAATTCTTTTTGTAGTGAGAGGTATCATACCAAGATTTCTTATAATGCCTTCCACTGTGGAAGCAACAGATCAGCATACCGTGGCATATCTTGAAAATCTTATCCAGAAGATCGAGAGAACTAAGATGATTGAGGACGTCATTCTTGAATGATTCGCCATAAGGAGCAATGACAAGGTCCATGCATGTGTTGAGTGGAACCTTCTCCTCAATAATCTCATCCTCATCTATGCTTGGAAAATCCCGATGATAACTAGGCCGTTTGGGGACTTTGGTCTTTGAACCGGATCCCCTTTTCCTTTTAGTGACTTTGGGTTTTGGAGGGGATGCCTCCGGTGTCACATGATCATCATCATCACCGAAGATCTCAAGCATCTTTCGCCTGGACCGGGTTCTTGATGCCGGTTTCGAAAATAATAGGTCAAGCCCATCATCAAACATCTCTTTGGCATCACCATGATCCTCAACATCAACTACCTCTTCAACATGCGCCGTCTTCGTTGAATCAGGTTTTGGATCTTCATCAAATTTTTCAGCATTGGGACCGATTTCTCGTTCAACAGTGGAAGCCACAGTTGCATCAATTTTACTCATCTCATCCTTCTCCAAACTTTCACTCACCAAATCTTTTAAAAGCACATCATCATCATTCTTTTCAACTGCATCATTTTCATCATCACTCTTCTCCTTCTTTTCCTCTTCTTTTGAATCTCCTTCATTCTCTTTTGATTTTTCCTCACTTTCTTTTAATTTTTCTTTGTCTCCCTCTGATTTTTCCTCACTTTCTTTTGATTTCTCTTTGTCTCCCTCTGATTTTTCCTCACTTTCTTTTGATTTTTCGTTGTCTCCCACTGATTTTTCCTTGCTTTCTTTACCCTCTTTTGATTTCTCACCTTCAAGTTCCCCCTCTTTTATCTCACTTGGTTGATCTCCTTTTTCATTTGTTTCGGTAACATCACTTAGTTTTCGAATGTCTTCATCCTTTTTGGTTCCCTTAGAACCGGAGTCCTCTTCATCGGTGTCAAAGTCCACTTCAGCATCTAATTGGAGAGAGATAGGAGGATTCCTACTTCTTCCTCCTCTGCCACGCCCACCGCCCCTTTTGGCGGTTGTCTTCTTTCGTGCAACGGTTGGCTTGGCAGAGGCAGGGATGATCTCATTTGTTTTGGCAGCGGTTTTGGGAGCCATTTTCTTTTTGGCAATATATTTTGGGTTAAATGTATCTCTGAGTTGAAGAACCTCTTTTGAGAACCTTGGAGGCATTTTAAGAGAGTGGAAAGGGAAAGGGTATTGACAGTTTGGGAATCCGAAAAAGGTGAGGGTTGGTTTTTGTTTAGCTCAAATGACCCATCTACTCTTTGCGGTACTTCCTTCGTCATTGATTCTAACGGATGTGCATCTTTGGACGATCCAATAAACCCGAAAGGCAACCTCAACGTTGGAGACACTAAGATATCCGGAAGCATTGATCCTTGATACGGAGTACCCTTAACACCTCATTTCTACATTTTCAACAATCTCTTCATTATGATTTCATTATTTTCTGCATTGCAACTCTTTTTTTCTTTTTTTTGGTTTTTTTATAATTGTTTTCAATGAATATCGTTTATTTAATATGTACCATCCTCCTTGGTGCAATTGGACTTTCCTATCTTTATTAATCTTGTTTGTTCGTACTTGGTTGTTATATACTCGATTACTCCTATATAAATATTATGAATAAATAATCTTTTCATGGTGACTCTCTAGTTCACCATCTCTATCAGTCCATTCCTTATAAATTATACTCCCTCCGTCCCGGTCATTTGTTATCCTTTGATTTTGGTACAAAGACCAAAAAAAAGAAGGGAGAGCCAATTACTAAATGACATATGGACCAAATTGTGTGTGAATGACCAAATTGTTCATCAAATCCATTCCTAAAAAAAGGACAACAAATGACCGAGACATCCAAAAATGGAAAAGGACAACAAATGACCAGGACGGAGGGAGTAACATAGTAATTCAAGCTCGTAAGGATGAAATTCAGTGATTAAATCTGAATGAAAGGTTATATGTTACGACAAACTCTGGAAAAGTTCGCTTTAATCCTATATTGGCGGTCAGAATACTTGATAACATTTTTGAGTTCATTAGGTTATATTGTGAATACAATTATCAAGCGTCAGAAATACAAGGATATAATGTATTTGGCCCAAGTTGGGTTAATTTGATTTCTAATCGATCTCGGTCATTATTTATATTTATCACCCATTGTCCGTGACATACCTCGAGAAGACACAAAAATAAAGAACGCAAAATGAGTTAAATCAATATTCAATAAGATAAAAACACAAACGAAAGTTTACAAATCACAACTATTCATAATATCCAAAACTCTAGCAAAATAGTAGTTAAATTGTTTTGATGATGGATGACATGTTTAGTTTTATAAAAAAAAAAAATCTAACAGTATAAACAAAACAAAGTAACATTCATTAGTTTATGTTTGTAATAATTAAACTTGTTATTTATTAATGAAGTTTCTTAATTGTAATTCTGATTTCACTGCCTCGGGAATCGAAACGGTAACCTCTCCC
Organism: Silene latifolia; assembly: GCF_048544455.1. NCBI lineage: Eukaryota > Viridiplantae > Streptophyta > Magnoliopsida > Caryophyllales > Caryophyllaceae > Silene > Silene latifolia. Next base: position 16,634,677 of record NC_133535.1, on the reverse strand, counting down.
AATTACCTTGGCTTGGTAAGAAGGGAGTGTTACTTGCCCTGTCTAAGACAACTACATTGGATCCTATCCTGGAGAGAGTGAAAATATGAGGCTCAACAGTAGGTTAGTATGTTGTAAAATGAATAGTGTTTGTATGCAAGATATGAAGGTCGAACTGCCCACCTCCATTCTTGAAGATTTCTGAAAATGAGATCTCTGATAGTATGAAAGCGACATCATTATGTTATTGCTGTTAGGAATAAGAGATACAACTGGCAAAGAAAAAAAGTAAATTAGGAATAAAAGACTTCTGATTATGCAATGCATTAGAAACGTCGATAAACAACTTAATATATAGGTTTACAAACATAAAGTAACTCTTCCTAATTCTAAGCAACTAACTAAGCACACATTTGACCATTACCTAGTAACTAAACACTAAACAAACGTGAATAGTGGAATGACCAACAACATGTAACCACTACTCCTATTAGCATGCTATTATTTGAATAATTAACTAAATTATATTTTGAAGCAATTACTTCAACAATTGCCTCAATGCTAGCATTTGTGTGGTATGTTATGTTCTTGTAATGCCACCTTACCCTATGTTAAATACCAAAGATTATATTTTCGCATGATCCACAATGAAAACTGCTCATCACAAAATGCGTCCTCGTTATGCCACCTTATACAGAGAAGGTAGTTGTAATCTAACTACCTACCTTTCTAACAAACTTTCCTTCAACACCTTCTTAATTAAAGTTTATAATAAACTATCTTTAGTTCCATATCACTTCATGATATAAGAAGTAACTTCCATAATGTAGTTAATAGAAGGGTTAAGGAATGTAATAAATTGCCGATTTGGTTCGGATGATAAATTGGTTGTTACAGGAATTAATTTGAGCACAAATAGACTTGTGTTAAATTAAAGCAAATTTTGTCCCGAGTTAAATAAAAACATCATTATCAGATGTTTAAAAGGTCGATCAGTAGACATTTTTAGTTGTCTGCACAAGGTCACAACATTATCTTTCCATATAATGAAATCTCACTACGTTGAAGCTGAAGTTTTACATTTATCAATATGTATCTTGTTAGACAGTCATGATATGAACTACAGTCGCCAGTCGGCCTGCAGAACATTTGAAAAAGTAAAAGCCAACATAAAATCACAAACAAATCAAAATCTAAATATTTTATATCAAATACAACGCACTTTTAGTTGGTAATCTATTTTAATAGTTTAGTTTTTGGCCAGCTCACCATTCACCAATTCAACCATGTCTCTTAGCACGACCAACACAAAGAGTAGATAGTGAAGGAGTAGTCTACATGTTTGCTAGCCTGCATTAGTGCATTATATATTTTCCAATAGTATATAAAGAGGTTGCATTAGTGCACTATATACCATCCACTTTCTATCAACTCTTTCATACCTTTATAACTACAAACTCTATTTACCCACCACAATAATTCTATATTTGATATCGGCCATAATGGCAAAGATGATGATGTGGTTGGTGATAGCGGCGATTGTGGTGGTAGTGGCTTTCTCGGATGATACTACTATCGTTGAAGGGAAAGGAAAACTGTCGGGTGTTGGAGAGCTTCAAGGCAGCTCAAATGACCCATCTACTCTTTGCGGTACTTCCTTCGTCATTGATTCTAACGGATGTGCATCTTTGGACGATCCAATAAACCCGAAAGGCAACCTCAACGTTGGAGACACTGAGATATCCGGAAGCATTGATCCTTGATACGGAGTACCCTTAACACCTCATTTCTACATTTTCAACAATCTCTTCATTATGATTTCATTATTTTCTGCATTGCAACTCTTTTTTTCTTTTTTTTGGTTTTTTTATAATTGTTTTCAATGAATATCGTTTATTTAATATGTACCATCCTCCTTGGTGCAATTGGACTTTCCTATCTTTATTAATCTTGTTTGTTCGTACTTGGTTGTTATATACTCGATTACTCCTATATAAATATTATGAATAAATAATCTTTTCATGGTGACTCTCTAGTTCACCATCTCTATCAGTCCATTCCTTATAAATTATACTCCCTCCGTTCCGGTCATTTGTTATCCTTTGATTTTGGTACAAAGACCAAAAAAAAGAAGGGAGAGCCAATTACTAAATGACATATGGACCAAATTGTGTGTGAATGACCAAATTGTTCATCAAATCCATTCCTAAAAAAAGGACAACAAATGACTGAGACATCCAAAAATGGAAATAAAAGGACAACAAATGACCAGGACGGAGGGAGTAACATAGTAATTCAAGCTCGTAAGGATGAAATTCAGTGATTAAATCTGAATGAAAGGTTATATGTTACGACAAACTATGGAAAAGTTCGATTTAATCCTAGCTATATTGGCGGACAGAATACTTGATAACATTTTTGAGTTCATTAGGTTATATTGTGAATACAATTATCAAGCGTTAGAAATACAAGGATATAATGTATTTGGCCCAAGTTGGGTTAATTTGATTTCTAATCGATCTCGGTCATTATTTATCTTTATCACCCATTGTCCGTGACATACCTCGAGAAGACACAAAAATAAAGAACGCAAAATGAGTTAAATCAATACTCAATAAGATAAAAACACAAACGAAAGTTTACAAATCACAAATATTCATAATATCCAAAACTCTAGCAAAATAGTAGTTAAATTGTTTTCATGATAGATGACATGCTTAGTTTTATAAAAAAAAAAAAAAAAAAATCTAATTGCACAAACAAAACAAAGTAACATTCACATGTCCATTCGGTAATATAATCTCCGTGTTAATTGAGTGGCTTAAATATGCAAGGCTCCTTGGTAAGTCGAAATCGTATACTCCGAAAGATAAGTAATAAAGTCCTATTACTTTAAATTATATAGGCCCTGTTTTCTTGGACTTAAAGTCACTTAATTTAAGTTCACTTTAGATCTTATAAGTTCGACAAACAAATTGAAAGGTAATAAGAAATGGCGAGTTTGAAATTTACCAGACTCCTCGCCGTCCTGTAGGACGTACAGGTGGTTCTCTTCCGCCCAAATGAGATGTTTACAATCCCATTTCTCGGCCCAATCGGGTGTACCCACTAGCTGGCGACCACCACGTCCCACGTTGGCCCGCCTCGGGACCTCCTCAGCCTCCTTCTCAACCACCTCCTCTCTCTCACCTCCTAAAAGAGCAAGAGAAGGGTCGAAGTCTATGTCCATGGGAGCCCTCCCCGACGTAGAAGGAATGTCACCTGCAAAATTAAGGTAAACCAGGCCGTGTCAAGCCACGACAAGCCTCGGTGAGGTCATTTTAAGCATTCTCAAACCCTAAAAGTGGCTTTTCTCGCCATCTTTGGCATTTTCTTTCAAAACCCAACCACTCACGTGGTAAGTTGGGGCAAGTCAAGTCTAAGTTCAGGCCTAGTCACGGGTTTGGGTCAAAAATTCGGTAGCATTTTGCTATAATAGCGATTTTGCCCTAGAAAAGTGTCATGAAAAAGTTGTCACAAATCAAAAATCAGACATGGTAGGAAGTTTACCCATTATACAAGGGTTCCATAAAACTAAATTTCATCAAAAATGAACAATCCTAAAGACATTTTCAAAGCAATTTTCGAAACAGCTGAGAAACCATCTCAATTTCACTCAAATGCTCAATACTCGACAAAATTTCAAAAATAATACACGGTTATGTTCCTAACATTGTCAATTATCCATTTCTAGTGTCAATTTTATCAAACAAATCCATTAAGGGCAAAACCCCCAATTTTTCGACATAAAGGGAGGGGAAACCCTAAATTTTTCGGCGCTAAATTGATTAAACGCGAGAATTAAAAGCAAGAATGTGATGCATACCTCGATTAGTCATGATTAATGGAACGGATTGATCAAATTTTGACGGAAGTTGGTCGGAATTTGAGAGAGTTTTGAAGGATTTAAGTTTTGAAATTATGAACTGATAAACACGGTTTATCGCGTGTTTACTCAGACATGGACAAGACCGGAAAATGACGCAGCACCTGCTGCGCCCTTTCCAAGAGCCGCAGCTCTTGCTGCGCCTGTTCCCCATCACTTTCCCAGCTTGATTTTTGAAAGTTCGTTATAAGTTTGTTATTCGTGGGCCCATTTTTGGTGCGCCTCTTCTCCGACACCTTATATCCTATATTTGGTTCTTTTGGGCATTTATTTTTGTCCGAGCCCATATTTTGCTAAGACAGACTACAGAAGCGTCACGATATTTTATCTCCCAGCAAGGATCTTTTATCTGGATTTCGCTTGCAACAATGAGCGGATTTCCAGCGGTGCTTAGAAAGCGTCATTATCAGTCAAGCCTCTTCATTTCTCTTGGCGGTGTTTTAAGACACACCTTTATCGATATTTTATTATTTTCTCAACGAGAGTTCATGACAGCCGATTGCACTTCTCGAGAGATAGAGTTTGTTTGGAAGTAGACGCAAGCAGATTCCCAGAAATGATTCAATCCAGACAGAATCATCAACATATTCCCCAACGCGAGTTCGCTTGAGACTGACGCAAGCAAATTTCCCAAGTAGTTTCTACTGACGTCCTGCTGCCCTCAATATTATTTGTTACCTCAGGGAGTTCGGCAAAGGTGTCACTCTTCAGAAGTTCTTATACCAACCTTCTCTTAGGTTCCCAAACTGCCCAGGTTCACACACCTACCCTCTACCTATAGGATCATACTCTTTTAGGATCACCTTTTCTTAGGGGTCATACACCCAGGTCATGGTTACCCTTAGGCCGCCTTCTCGTCAATGTTTTCCTTCTAGGGCCTCATACCCTAGCACAATCCTTACATATATCTTTTAGATCATAACCTTAGCTCCCACGCTTACCCTTAGCTCCTACGCAACTTCGGAAACATCTCGAAAAAATCTCAGGTATAGTTTGTTCTTATGGCTGGCGAGCTTCGTTACGTAGTCTAATGGACTTTAAACGACCCTCCCCAATAGTTGACAGCCTCTAAAATGTTCCCAACGACAGGTCCTTGGCCCAGACCCCTTGAGCCACCTCGCATCGCCATAGTCGTTAGGTTGTAATCTTCGATTGACCTGATGGCTATACTTTGTCTTTCGCCTTGTCCAAGCCTCAGTCAAAGTGGGGGCTCTGTAGATACCTCATTTATACACCTTCCGCCAACCACCCAGTGATGATTGGGCCGCATGTTTGGTACGGAATAATTTATGTGATCCCTAAGCCGCCATTTGTGCTCCCTTCACCCTATTCTTACATCCTTGTCTCAATTAATTCAAGGTTTGTTTACTTTATTTTATTATTTTGATTAATTAGGATTGTTTTATGGTTATTATTTTGATTAAGTATGGTTAGTTTAGGATGCTTAGAATAATTTAGGATGCTTAGTTTAATTAAGTGTAGGAATATTAGAATAATTTAGTTTTTTTAAAATCTAATTTAGGATGTTTAATATTATTAGGGTAGTTTAGTTTAGTTAAAAGCCAAATTAGGATGTTTAAATCAATTTTAGGATAATTTGTTTAATTAAGTTTAGGATTGTTAAAATAATTTAGTTTAATTAAAATCCAATTTAGGATATTTAATATTATTAGGGAGTTTAGTTTAGTTAAAAGCCAATTTAGGATGTGTAAATCAATTTTTGGATGATTTGTTTAATTAATTTTAGGATTGTTAAAATAATTTAGTTTAATTAAAATCCAATTTAGGATATTTAATATTATTAGGGTAGTTTAGTTTAGTTAAAAGCCAATTTAGGATGTTTAAACCAATTTTAGGATGATTTGTTTAATTAAGTTTAGGATTTTTAAAATAATTTAGTTTAATCAAAATCCAATTTACGATGTTTAGGATTATTCGGGTAGTTTAGTTTAGCTAAAAGCCAATTTAGGGTGTTTTAACCAATTTTAGTATGCTTACTCTACTTTTGCTTAGTTTTATATGGTTTATTAGGAAGCATTAAGTTCATTTTGATAAGTTGTGTTTATTTACTTATGAATTAAATTGTGTCATATGTATTTTTTTACAAATATTAATTCATCCTATGGTTGTGTTGCTGTGAAATCATAATGTTTTGTATCTTTGATTGTTAATATATTTTTGACCTAGTATCCTTTCAAGGATTACACATTAGGTGTAATCCTTGAATAGTCCCCGTTTTGGGACTGGCTTTGAATCTTTTATGCCATTTAGGTTATAAAGACTCATTTTTTTCTTGATTGTTCTGAGACAAAATTTGGTTGACATTTCCTTTAATGTTCTCTGAATACATATGTAGAGTGAGAATTCATTCTAAATAATATATTTGGAGAACTGTAAGGAAGTGCTGCCAAATTTTTGTCTCAATACAATCAAGAAAAAATGGGTATTTACTAATGGTATGAAAGATTCAAAGATGGATTTAGGTTGGAGAGATAAGGACCCCAATACATAATGTATTTTTTTTTGCGGGTTGTGGTTGTTGTTGTTGTGTTGTTGTTGTTGTTGTTGTTGTTTTTGTTGTTGTTGTTTTTGTTGTTGTTGTTGGTGGTGGTGGTGGTGGTGGTGGGGTGGCGGTGTTGTTGTGGTCGTCCTAAGAATATGGATATGAATGTTGTTACCATTTTTATTAATAATTGTTATTTACCAATATATATGTAGATTTGCAATGAAGAGAATAGAACGAAACTGGATATATGAAAGGTTGGATTCTAATAAAAAATTAAGAAATTCGTAATAGGGGTTGATAAATTCATTGATTTTGTTAAGCAACAAGACGAATTAATTAGAAATAAAGAAATTAGGTGTCCATGTACTAAGTGCAAAAATAAAAAATATTGAGTTGAACAAGAAGTACGAAAACACCTTGGTCTAAAGGGTTTTTGTGACAACTATTATGATTGGGTGTGTCACGGACAGAAATTCCCCGTTGAGGAAGAGGAAATGGCGATGCCCTCTGACAACCCTATAGGGATATGGTAGAGAATGCGTTCGTGATAGCATTGATCAAATTAGGGAAGAAGCTCTTAATGCCGAGGTGGTTGATGAATCTCCAAATCCCAATGTATTAGCCTTTTTTCAAATGTTAAAACGTGCCGAGCAACCTGTCTACGAGGGATGTCGACTCTCATTGCTACAGCCAGCTGCAAGGCTTGTCAGTCTGAAATGTGAATTCAACTTAGCACATAGATGTGTAGATGGTTTCATGTCACTCATGGGAGACCTTCTTCTTCAAAATCATATTTTGATGCGTAACTTCTATGAAACCAAAAATGTTCTCAAAGCTCTTCAACTTCCTCATGAAAAGATAGATGCATGTTTTAATGGATGTATGATTTTTTGGATGGACGGCGCTCTTCTTGACAAGTGTAGAAAATGTGGTAGGGCTAGGTACAAAAGTGCAAAGAATGTAAATGGCAAAAGGGTCCCCGAAAATTTCTTAAATTATTTCCCAATAGGGCCACGTTTGCAACAAATTTATGCCACAAAACACCTTGCCGAACAAATGCTTTGGCATTATGTAAACCCTTGTGTTAGTGGGACAATGTCTCAACCAAGTGACAGTGAGGCTTGGAAACATTTTGATCACCTTCATCCTTCTTTTTCATCTGAGCCTCAGAATGTTAGACTTGGACTTTGCACCGATGGTTTCTCAGCTTTTGATCCATTCGGAAAGTTGTATTCATGTTGGCCGGTGATGCTTACTCCTTACAATTTACCACCCTGGCTATGCATGAAAAGACAATTTATGTTCTTAACATTAATTATTCCCGGACCAAAGAGTCCCAAACAAAACCTTGACGTCTATTTACAGCCTTTAATTCACGAGTTGAATCAATTGTGGGACACGGGATTGTTTACATATGACGTGTCTAGGAAACAAAACTTTGACTTAAGAGCTGCACTCCTATGGACGATCAACGACTTTCCTGCTTATGGCATGCTATCTGGTTGGTCAACTGCTGGTTAGAATGCATGTCCATGTTGTACGAAAAAAGAGACTAAATCGATTTGGCTTCAGCATAGTAGAAAATATAGTTGGTTTGATTGTCATAGACAATATTTAGACACTAATCATATTTTTCGCAAGGATAAGGTCCACTTTCGAAAAGGAAAAATAGAGAACGATGTTGCTGGAACGAGGTTATCGGGCGAACAAGTGTGGGAATATGTGAAACATTTACCAAAAATTGTGGATGCATCTGACCATGAATTGAGAACGGTTAAAGCGAAACGAATTGGGTGGTGGAAACAAAGCATTTTTTGGGAGCTTCCATATTGGAGCACACTACTAATTCGACATAACCTAGATGTCATGCATATTGAGAAATTTTTTTTCGAACAACTAATTCACACGGTGATGGAAGAAAAGACAAGACAACCTTGCACCCAAATGCACAAAAAGACATGTTACAACTTTGTTCAAGTAAGCAAAAGGTGGATTCAGTCATTTTGAAAAAGGAGCAAACGAAAGTGTTGTGTGATTGGATATATAATTTAAAGTTTCCAGACGGCTATGCTTCAGATTTGAGAAAATGTGTCGATATGAGTGAGTTGAAGCTACATGGCTTGAAAAGCCATGACTGTCATGTGTTTATGGAGCGTTTACTGCCGGTTGCTTTAAGGCAACTTCTCCCAAAAAATGAGTGGAATGCCATAATTGAGATTAGTCAATTTTTTCCGAGATTTGTGCACTCCATCAATACAAATTGAAAAAATAACAAGTCTCGAGAAAAATATTGCCGAGATAATCTACAAATTGGAAAAAATACTTCCACCTTCCTTTTTTAACTCAATGGAACATCTGCCAATTCATTTGCCATACGAAGTGAAAGTGGGTGGTCCTGTGCAATATAGGTGGATGTATCCTTTTGAGAGGTAATATCAATATCTTTTACGAAACCTTTTAAGGTTATTACTTGAATGTCATTCATTCTTAACCAATTTTTTTGTAGGTTCTTGAATAATTTGAAACAAAAAATTGGAAATAAAGCTCGTGTTCAAGGGTCATTATGCAACGCATATTTGCTTGAAGAAATAGCAAATTTTTGTTCTTTTTACTTTGAAGAACATATAGACACGAAGACAAAAGACCTTGATATAGGTCAGAAAAATCCGGAGCATTCTACCTTGCGTGAGCTATTTCAAGATCACGAGGGCACTAATTCTGGAAAATGTCGTGAAAGATTTTTGGAAGATAACGAATATGAACGTGTAAACCTCTATGTTTTATCTAATTGTGATTCTGATGAGTTGAAACGTAAGGAAAGGTAAGTGAAAAAAAAATTTTAAATGTTGTTTCAAAAGTAAAACATGCAAAAATTAATTCAAAACTTAATTCGGTATTTTTGAATAGGTTGTTTGAGGATTATATCAAAAGAGCATATCCCGAGTTTTCTATGGCCGAGGATATTTGGAACAAATTTGAAACAAAATTCCCTGGCTGGTTTAGAGGTCAAGTAAGTAAATAATATATATATTCTATAATGCTTATTTAAATTATATTAGAGTAAATTAACAATTACTCCCTTATATAAACCACTTTTCTAAAATAACTCCCTTATGAAAACTTTTTAATAATTTACTCCCATAAAATGTTCTCAGTTCAAAAGTTGCACCCATTTTGTCTTTCCGGTGACATATTCCGTCAGTTTTCTAATTTTTAGTTTTAAGGTCTAAATTTATGACCAAAATACCCCTAGATGTATCCTGTTTTCTCTCTTACTCTCTTCACTTTAATTCTTTTCTGACATACTCCGTATGCATTCCATGAATTGTCACTACATCAAAATCACTAGCAACCCATTACAACAAATTCATCAAATAGCAATCCACCAAAAACAAAACACATAATGGCAGATCAACAATGAAAAAAATTGGAAATTGTAATAGGAATTGACGATTATTTTCTTCTAGTTTTCCATATTTCCAATAACTGATCAACATAATCGCAGATCCACTTGTACGATAGTAGAGGTTGTACCAGACCAATTGTCGGCGGCGGCGATGACGCCGGCGAGACGGAACGATTGCTTGTATTTCTCGAGATTGCCATGGATGTCTCCAATGGCGATTAGATGGTCTTGTGGTGGATAATGGGCTTGAATTGGGGGATTAGGGTTGGGGTTAGGGAGGAAATGCCGCCGCTGACGGTGAAATCGACGAAGTTGTCGACAAATTTGGAGAGGAGATTTGGGGATAATGGGTTTGAATTGCTGCAATTTTTGATGGAGAAGCCGGTGACGCTGATAAAAGTGAAAGACTTATTAATTACTATGTTTCGGATCTTGGAAAAAACACCCCATTGCATGTTGCAGCTAGATCTGCTCCATTTGGAAATGTTTCAATATTGTTAGATAAAGGGTTTTTGCAGATTTGAGGGTTGGGATTTGTTGTTGTCGTCGTCGTCATCGAACACCTTCTGCTCACCTGAAAGTTGTTGACAATGGGGGAAGAAGATAACGAAGGGGGAAGAAGATAATGAATTTACGCAGGGGCAAAACGGTAATAGAAAAAGATTTTTCACTAGAAAGTGCAAATGGGTGTAATTTTTGACCTGAGAACATTTTATGGGAGTAAATTATTAAAAAGTTTTCATAAAGGAGTTATTTTAAAAAAGTGATTTATATAAGGGAGTAATTGTTAATTTTCTCATTATATTATTATTTGGTCAATAATTGGTTCATTATCAATAATACTAGGTAAATAATTTAAAATATCCAGTTTTAATTGCCTTAGCAAATGGACCTTCAAGAAAGGTAAGAACATGGAAGCGTTATTCCATCAATGGTTACAAATTTCGAGCTTTCACAAATGGGAAAGGTTTGGAAAAGTCGACAATTAACAATGGAGTATGTGTGATTTCGACTGAAGGAGCTGACTACTATGGAACCCTAAATGAAGTTGTTGAGTTGTCTTATACTGGCTAGTAAAACACTTACAACGTTATTTTATTCAAATGTAATTGGATAGATAACTCAGAAAGAGGAATGCAAGTACATAATGAATATAAACTTGGGGATGTTAATCGGAGCAAAAAATTTCCAAAATATGACCCATTTGTGTTAGCATATCAAGTGGAACAAGTTTACTATGCTCCTTATCCAAATATCAAAAGAGATAAAAATCATTGGTCAGCAGTATTTAAAACAAAGGCCAGATCTCAAGTTGATGCTCATATTGATGAATTTATCTTTCAAGAAGATGTTAATAATGGTGATACAACATTGGCAGTAATTGAAATAGAAGATGAGAATGAAAACGTGGAGGAAGAAGAAGAAATGCAAGGAGATGAAATGCAAGTACAGAATGATGATATGCAAGAGGAGGAAGATGAGGAAGAGTTGGGGGAGGAAGCTTTGAAGAAGTATTTAGAAGAAGAAGATGATGGGGATTTTTTAGATTCGCTTTTTAAAGGCAACGAAGACACTAATTTAAGTGATGATGATGATGATGATGATGATGATGATGACTAGGATTTATATTAGTTGTAGATGTTTTGTACCTTTTCATTCAATCTTATTACTTTGTTGGTACTATTAGTTGTAGATGCCGTATGTGTAACACCCCGCACTTTCCTAATATTTTTAAATAAACTTTTAAGTAAATTTTTATTAAATAATTATTATTTAAAGCTTATTTTCATAAAATATCGTCCTAAATCGTATAACGGTAATAATAGTGTAGATTTTAATAATATTATTCTCCGTCTCGAGTTATAGTAGACTTGGGACGAAAATTCTAGTGGATACCGACTCATTTTGAGTTATTGGGCTTAACTTGACTCATGGGTTTTTTCTCTCCTCTTTCCTCTACACTAACCCCCAACTAAACCCTCACAACTTCATCTCCCTCATTCTAATTTCTGAAATTTCCCCAACAACCACTCCACCATTGTTAAACCCTTTGCTCTCAACCCTAAAATCACCATAATTCACTCAATTCTTCACCAATCTCGTTCCTTTTCGCGCCATTCTTTTCCTTTTCTCATTTCCCTTGTTTCTAAGTAAGAAAGTTGCCATCTTTTCCTCTTTTTCGAAATTCTCATCTTTCAAGGATGTGGATTCTTGACTTAATATCTTTATTTTTGTGTTTAGGGGAGAACTTGGACAACCCGGAGGAGGATAGCTACATCATTGACGAGTCTTTAGAAGATTGAAGTGCAAAAAGGTAACGGTGATGGGTTACTCGACTTTTATGTTAAAATTGTGTGGTTTTATATAGTTATAATCTCATATGAATGTTAAAAGTTGTATCTTTCATGATTGGTGCTAATTTGGATGTTGAATATCATGCTTGTTTGAAACTCACACATGTTTGGTGGAAAATCTCATGCTACATCTCTTGAATCCGAAATTACCCATTCACATGCTCAAATATGTTGTCTTTCCGAGTTAGAATCATGCTAGGATACGTAAACAATTGATGGGAAACGATTTTTGTTGGTTTCAAATGGTTTGGAAGTCGATTTGCATTGAACCCGTGTGTATGTACTCCCGGCCGGTCGACCGGCAGCCGGTGGTCTGCCCGGCTGGGAGATTCCTGTAAGTTTTGGACATAATTTCGTAATCCTGTGGTCCCAGCCGGGTGACCGGCAGCCGGTCTACCGACCGGCTGGGAGTGCACTAAAGGTTTTATGTGATTTTGAGTTTTGGGCGTATTCCCAGCCGGGTGACCGGCAGCCGGTCTACTGACCGGCTGGGAGTGCACTGAAGGTTTTGTGAAATTGGGATTTGGCTTGTACTCCCAGCCGGTGGGCCGGCAGCCGGTCCACCAACCGGCTGGGAGAGCACTGTAAGTTTTATTTAAATTTGGACTCTGGCATGTTGTCCCAGCCGGTGGCCCGGCGGCCGGTACACCTCCCGGCTGGGAGCCCCCTGTTTGCTCTATTTCACTTGTGACTTCTAATAATGATTGAGTTAGGCATGTATCTTCTTTCCTATCGATAATTGGTTACTTTAAGACTTATTCATGTTATGACCATGCAAATTATTGTGATTCTCGTTTGGACCTATGTGTGACGATTTACATTGTGTGATGACTTGATACTCCTTGTTACCCCTTTCGGACCTTTGGTTACGGTTAGGTGCCATGGTTCCGGATTGGGTTAATTATCCTTCCGCCTCTTCGGTTCGTGGGTCACGGTTAGGTGACGAAGTTCCGATTTTGGGTTACTCGATTTTCCGGTCACGGTTAGGTGTACCATGTTTCGAGTCTTGGATGCGGATGGGTCACCGCATGTCGAATCGGGTGTCGTCCATCCCGAGAGTCTGGCCAGGTTTAGACTAGGGCCGTATTATGATCGTCGTCCTACCAGGAGGTTGGAGTCTGTGTTGGGAGTCATTGTTTGTCCATACTTTGTAATTGTCTTACATTTGAGTCGAGTTGGTGTGTGACAGTTTGACCTAATAATTCTTCTCTCGTTGTGCTTTACCATTCCTATTTTCTTATGCCCATAAATCATGATTTTCTTAATACCGTAAGTATTTACTCTTATGCTTGTTTGCTTAATTAAATTCTTAATTACTTCATTTTGACATATTGTGGCTGGGAGAACCCTGAGTTACTCCCCACTGACTGTGGCTTTCATATCTATTATGAATGACAGGTTGGTGATGAAGCTAAGTGGGGAAGACCGTGTGAGCTAGCGAGTTCTTACCTCGGACCTTATTAGTTATTACATAATAGACTCACCTACTTTTCGACATTATGTTAATTCGTGGGATATCTTTTCCCCAATAAATAGACTTGCATTGTAAACATAATTTCACTAAACCCTAACTTTTTTATCGTGTTGGTGATACCCCGCGTTGGACTTCAATAGAAGCCCCAAAAAGTTTTTAAAACCCCCGTGTTTTCCGCTGCATTTTACCTTATTGCCTTTGCGTTATCGAGGGGTGTCACAGTTGGTATCAGAGCATGTATTGCTCCCGACGCACACACGTGTACCCCAACTTAAATTTCAACTTGACCTTGAATAATGAATGAGAGATGGGTAGAATTAAGGACCTAAGTTGGTAGTCTTTTTGTGTATGTTTGGTGATAGGTTCTAACTTGTTTGCTCTTGTGCAAAAAAGATGGTACGACCAACCAATGTGGAAAATGCTATCATGCAAGCCCTCACTCAAGTACTTGCTAATCAACAAAATGCTCAACCCGCTTCCCCTACACCCGAAGCTAACCGTCAAGGAAGTTATGCTTGGATTGCAAGTCAACTAGCAAGGAACAACGCTAGGACCTATGGTGGTGAAGTGGATCCCGTTGCTCTCTCGGAGTGGTTCCGTGATATGGAGAAGAACTTTTCTCTCTTTGATGCCCGAGAGGAGGACAAGGTGAGGTTAGCCTCTCACTTTCTCGTGAAGGAAGCCGATAGGTGGTGGACTTTGACCGGTCCTACCGCTACTCAAGACCCCAACTTTGATTGGAGCCGCTTCAAGTCACTTGTGGAAACCCGCTTCTACCCTAAGGAGCTCAAGCAACAAAGATTGATGGAATTCATGGAATTCAAGCAAGGGAAGCTATCAATTCAAGCCTACACCAACAAGTTTAATGAACTTGCTCATTATGCCTCCAAGTTCGAGAAAGATGAAGAGGATCGTGTCTACTTCTACAAGAACAAGTTGAACCTTAAGGTGGAAAGCATGGTGAGAAGAAGCTCAACTACCTTTATGGAAGTCTATGATGATGCTATTTGGGCCGAAAGCTCTTTGAAGGCCATTGAAGAAGATTCCAAAACCCACTCCTCTTCTCATTCTTACCGTTCTAACTTCCATGGCAAGAGGCCATTTGTACCTTCTACTTCCAACTATGCCAATAAGAGGAGGTTTGTGCCAAGGATGCAAGACCATGGAGGACAAGGACCAAGAGTTCAAGAACCTAGAGGACAAGTTCCCACCCCAACTAATGAACTTGAGAAGGACCGTAAGTGCTACCATTGTAGACAAGCTCTATACCCCGGAGTTGGATGCTATGGCAAGCCCTTGACTTGCTTTCATTGTAAGAAGCCCGGACATCGTGTTGCCGATTGCCCCGAGAAGAAGAATGCTCCTACTCCAAATGCTAGGCCAAGAGGAACTATCTTTGTCATGAGTCGAGCCGAAGCCGCCGCTCATCCCGATATCATCACGGGTATGTTCTCAATTTTTGATCAACCTTTCCTCATTTTATTTGATACCGGCGCATCTTTATCTTTTATATCTTCCAAATTTTCTGAAAAGCTAGCCATTGAACCTATTCCTAGTGAGGAAACCTATATATCCTTACCTTCCGGGGAAATGTTCTCTTGTTCCCTCACTTTCTCCGACGTTCCTATCTCTATTTCGAGAACCTTGTTCCCCGCTAACCTACTTCGTTTTCCCCTTGAGGAATTCGATGTAATTTTGGGTATGGATTGGTTGTCAAAGTATGATGCAAGATTCGAGTGTAGAGACCAAAAGATTCGCCTCAAGAGTCCGCTTGGCACTCGTGTGTCCTATAGAGGAGTCCGTTCCCAAGAAGGTGTGAAGTTGATCTCCGCTTTGAAGTTGATGAGTATGAGGAGGAAAGGTTACCAAATCTTTCTTTGTGTGGTGACTTCTACCTCCCCTCCCTTACCAAAGATCGAACAAGTGCCCGTGGTTTGTGAGTTCGCCGATGTCTTTCCCGAAGAGTTGCCCGGAATTCCTCTCGAGCGTGATGTTGAGTTCTCTATCGACCTTGTACCCGGAACCGGTCCGATTGCTAAAGCCCCGTACCGTATGGCGCCAACCGAGTTGAAGGAGTTGAGAAAGCAACTTGATGAGATGATTGAGAAAGGATTCATTAGACCTAGTGCCTCGCCTTGGGGTGCTCCCGTTCTCTTTGTGAAGAAGAAAGATGGATCTATGAGACTTTGCATTGACTACCGTGAGCTTAACCGTGTTACCATCAAGAACAAGTATCCTCTACCAAGGATTGAAGATTTGTTTGATCAACTCAAAGGTGCTTCTACTTTCTCCAAGATTGATTTGAGATCCGGTTATCACCAAATTCCCGTTCGTGAGTCCGATATCCCTAAGACCGCCTTTAGCACGAGATATGGACATTTCGAGTTTAAGGTGATGCCCTTTGGTTTAACCAATGCCCCTTCTATCTTCATGGACCAAATGAACCGGACCTTTAGTGAGTTCTTAGACAAGTGTGTTGTGGTTTTCATTGACGATATCCTCATCTTTTCCAAGTCTGAAGAAGAGCATGCCGATCACCTTCGTATCATTTTGGAGATCCTCCGTCGTCAAAAGTGGTTTGCCAAATTCTCCAAATGTGAATTTTGGTTGTCTAAGGTGTCTTTTCTAGGCCATGTTATATCTAAGGATGGTGTCATGGTAGACCCTTCGAAGATTGAAGCCGTGATCGAGTGGAAGAGTCCAACCGATGTTGGTGAGATCCGTAGTTTCTTGGGTTTGGCGGGTTACTACCATCGCTTTGTGAAAGATTTTTCCAAGCTTGCTAGACCCATGACTCAACTTTTGAAGAAAGAGACCAAGTTTGTGTGGACCGAAGCTTGTTAAAGTGCATTCCAAGAGTTGAAGAAGAGGTTGACTACCGCCCCCGTGTTGACCTTGCCCGAGGATGGAGTTGATTTTGATGTGTTTTGTGATGCTTCAAAGATGGGTTTGGGTTGTGTCCTCATGCAAAATAGAAGAGTTGTTGCCTATGCTTCGCGACAATTGACAGTTCATGAGGTGAACTATCCCACTCATGATTTGGAATTAGCCGCCATCGTTCATGCTTTGACGATGTGGAGACACTACCTCATTGGAGTCCATTGCCGTATCTACACCGACCATAAGAGTTTGAGGTACATCTTCACCCAAAAGGATTTGAATATGAGACAACGACGATGGTTGGAATTGGTGAATGATTACGACATGGAGTTGTTGTATCATGAAGGAAAGGCAAATGTGGTTGCCGATGCCCTTAGTAGGAAGTCTACTCATCCCTTGAGTGCTATTCGTGTGCTCCCCGATGACCTTTGTGCCGAGTTTCGTAAGTTAAGTTTGCAACTTGTAGAGAGTGGTTTTGATTATCTTGGTGCTTTGGTTGCCGAGCCCGTTCTTCACCGTGAGATTTTAGATAGCCTTGTGGACGATGCTACCTTTAAAAGTTTTCAAGCCAAGCTTCTTGAAGGGAAAGCAAAGTATTGTGAGATTGATGCTAGAGGTTACCTCCGTTACCGAGGACGCATGTATGTGCCCGATGCCGTTGATTTGAGGAAGAGAGTTCTAGATGAAGCTCATCTATCCCCTTATTCAATTCACCCCGGAGGAGACAAGATGTATAAAGATTTGAAGCTTCAGTTTTGGTGGCCTAACATGAAGAATGACATTGTGTCATATGTGGGAAGATGTCTTACTTGCCAACAAGTAAAGATTGAGCATAAGAGACCCGGTGGTTTGCTACAACCGTTGGATGTTCCTTTATGGAAGTGGGAGTCCATTTCCATGGATTTTGTGATGGCTTTGCCTAAGACCGTTGGTGGAAAGGATGCCATATGGGTAGTTGTGGATAGGTTGACCAAGTGTGCTAGGTTCATCCCTATCAAAGAGACTAGGAGTTTAGACCGTCTTGCTAGTGCTTATGTTGATGAGATCGTTCGTTACCATGGTGTTCCTAAGGAGATCATTTCGGATCGCGACCCGCGTTTTTGTTCAAGATTTTGGAAAGCTTTGCAAGATGCTATGGGTAGTAAGTTGTTGATGAGTACCGCTTTTCATGCCGCTACCGATGGACAATCCGAGAGGACAATTCAAACTTTAGAAGACTTGTTGCGTGCTTGTGCCCTTGACTTCCATTCTAGTTGGGAGAAGAGCTTACCTTTGGTGGAATTTTCTTACAACAATAGTTATCATGCTTCTATCAAGATGGCCCCTTATGAAGCCCTTTATGGAAGGAAATGCAGAAGTCCGATTTGTTGGGATCAAGCGAGTGATGTTCGTGATCTAGGACCCGACAAGTTAGCCGAGACAATTGATCAAGTGAAGCTCATCCGCGAAAGAATGAAAGCCGCACAAGATCGTCAAAAATCCTATGCCGATGTTCGCCGTCGACCCTTGGAATTTGAAGTTGGAGATAAAGTGTTCTTGAAAGTGTCCCCGATGAAAGGAGTAAAGAGATTTGGAGTCAAAGGGAAGTTGAGTCCAAAGTACATTGGACCTTATGAAGTGATAAAGAGGATCGGTGTCGTGGCTTATAAGTTGGATTTGCCCCCGAGTTTGGGTAAAGTTCATGATGTCTTTCATGTTTCTCAACTTAGGAAATACATTAGCTGTGACACCCTTAAATTTAGCGTTAATTAAACACGTAAAATCTACGGAAAAACTGACAGGATATGCTTGTAATTGGTTCAACTAGACAAAACCTGTAATTTTTAAATTTTTTTTTTTTCCTAAACCATTCACAAACATCTCCAACTTAAGAGTGCCAAAAACCTGCAAAAGCTAATAAACTAATTTACATGCCATAGCTAACGATAAGAAATATAATGATACAAACCAAAATCAAAGAGGGAGACATATGTCCCTTCAAAATATATACAAAACCAAAAGTTAAAGGTTTCTACAAAATAAAAACCAAACTAAGTCCAAGGTTCTCTTGCTCACTAGCTCGTCCGTGAACCCCAACTAAGCATCAAGTACCTGTCAATCGCATTTTATACAAACACGAAAGCCACAATTCAGTGGGGATTAACTTCGAGTCCTCCCAGCCACGAAACGTCATACTTAATGTAACATGTAATGTAACATGTAATCAGCATGATAATTAATCTAATTTCCAAGTATTTTATCATATGAATACTAAACTGACCAATTTAAACTATCATGTGAAACATATAACAAGTAGTAATCCAAACTTTATCAATTGTAACCGGCTTACATCTCACCTATTACAATTCATAAAGTCACCATACAAGAAAGGGCAATATATCAAAGACAGGCATAAGTTCTTAGCACGGTCAATAGTCACTCTGTAACTCGACTCTATACCACGAGGTAGGGAAGGTAATCGAACCGGTATCTTGGCTCAGCGGTTAATATTAATAAAACATGGCCAAGACACAACACAACCCTAGCCTAAAATCTTGAGACCTAGACATGCGGATACACACCACCGCACCCAAGACCCACAATTTTTCTAAAACAAAGTGAGTACCCTAAGGAGTCCACCAAAGGGTTGGCTAGTACTTAAGCTGACCACTTACTATCAAAATAAGTAACGAGGTCATGCCCCAACTTGGATATAAACCCACCAAGTCAGGAACACAAAGGCTATTAAGCAGTGAACATATACTCGTCAGAGACTATAAAGACCTATCTATGACAAACACAACAACCTGCAAGAAGTATTCAATACCAATTCTAGCAATATTAACAATATTAAAGGCTTCAGGGAATCTAGGGCCGTTTCTACAATATAAGAAGCTACTTAAATCAACTAACTACACATGTGAAATAAAAATATAATAAATGGCCTAAAACAAGAAAAAGGCCGATTATCTAATTCATTCAAAATTTCATCCAACCGAATTTTTACCCGCAACCCTGACCTGCGCAGTGTACGGGTTAAATTATGGTGACCAATCACTCAATTAACTGACATCGAATCAGTCAAAGGGACTAAGGCTCAGTTTTCGGCACAATCATCAAAACATTACAATTATCGCTATAAAATTCATTTTGAGCCTAATCATTACAATTTCATTTTATAATTTATCCTAACATGTGATAACTATCAATATAAGCATAATTTTTACCAACCTTATTATCTTTACTACTAACATTATTCATTTCAAAGGTTTAACCATATGATACTTATTCTAACTATAACATTAATGAACCTAAAATGATGAACAAAGCATGAAAAACCGCGAAACAAGCAACGGGCTGACCCGGGCCAGCCGTGGGCTGGGCCGTGGGCTCGCGCGGCTCGCCGCCGCCACCCCAATCCTCCATTTTTCCGTTTTTGTTCATTTTAATTCCGTTTTAAGCATTACTTAATCGTTCCCATTCCATTTCTATACTAATATGAGTACTAAAACTAACAAAAGACATGCATGCAACCATTTTATCATGTGAAAAATTAACTACTCAAACAAAAATCACACAAACATACAAAAAGCAAAGAATGTGACGATTATTCGTCGAGAAACTCGAAATATGTTACCTTAAGCTAGAAAATGAGCAATTAGCACCTTGAAAACCAAACCCTAACAAGCAACTAGCCACTATCTTCGACAATATACGAGTCCCCAAACTCGTCCTCCAATTCTTCACCTAAATAAACAATAAAAACACAAAAATAAGCATAAAAACCGAAATTATGCCAAAATTCGTCTTAAAACAACTTCAAGAAAACTGAAATTAAAATATACCAGGTTATAGATCTCGACGAGAGGATTCCGGAAATATAAATTATGCGAAAATCCGACAAGAAACGAGAAAGTTATGATGATTTTAGCTTGAATTTGGGTAAAAATGGTGTTTTTTTATGTTTTAGAAGGTAGAGGAAGATGAAGATAGACAAAGAAAGAAAAAGAAAAATGAAAAGGAAAGGGGAAGGGGGAGGGGTGCCGCGGGATAGGAGAGGAAAGGAGGAAAGGGAGCGGGTTTTTAGTCGGGATTTTACGAGTCGGTTTTGGCTCGTTTCGATAATAATTAGAACCGCTTGTCAAATGCAAATTCCGACAAGACCAAAGTTCTTAAACACGAGATTATAAGAAAATTGAATACTCATACGACCCATTTCCAAAACCGTTTACCCAATTTTCAAAAGAGTTGTAATTTTTTTCCCGATATGCCCTTATTTCGAATTAAAAGATTTTTACACGGTTTAAACCATTTTTAAACATTTCGAAACTATCAAAATAAATACTTTTCTTCAAAATATAATAAAATTATATTTCTTTGAATTATTTTTACTTCAAATACATTAATATTAAATTTTACTTGATTAATAAATTACTTTCGCAAAATAATAACGGTCCAAAATTACGGGGCGTTACAATCACCCCTCCTTTTTAAAAAGTTTCGTCCTCGAAACTTAGAAGGAGAAATTATAATATACAACATCTTAATAATTTAATCATAAGAAAAATATAGGTATCTTTTCAATGAAACGGTGATACTCTTGTTGATCAGACAAGAACATCCACATTCATATCAAGATATAAAAATATTTCTACACCAATAAATGAGAAAACCCACTATTGGGACGTCTCCAACAACGAGATTTAACATTCACTAATGTTAAAACCATTGAAAATCATAAAAGCATTTTCAAACTTTTAGTTTAAAATTCTATAATAAGAATAATATCTTTACTAATTATGATTAAATACGGCTTTGTAACTCGGAAAAAAGTAAGAAAAGGAATACCTTACGAGAATAATTCAGGATATTTAGCTAACATAGAAGCTTCAGTCTCCCAAGTCTCTTCTTCGACATTTCCACAACGCCAAAGAACACGGACTAGAGGTACAACTTTGCTCCTAAGTTGCTTATTGGCTTTTTCAAGAATCCGAATTGGCCTTTCTTCAACCACCAAGTTAGGCTCCAATTCAAGAATCTCTTCTTGGATGATATGGCTAGGGTCACTAATGTACTTCCTCAACTGAGAAACATGGAAGACATTATGAACCTTGCTCATATTTGGGGGCAATTCTAAACGATAAGCAGCAGGACCAATCTTTTCAATCACCCGAAAAGGTCCAATATATTTAGGGCTCAGCTTCCCTTTAACGCCAAACCGTTTCACCCCTTTCATAGGTGACACATTAAGGAATACTTGATCATCAACCTCAAAGGAAAGTGGTCGACGACGGACATCAGCATATGATTTTTGACGATCCTGAGCGGCCTTCATCCGCTCCCGAATGAGCTTAACTTGTTCAATGGACTCGGTCACCAAATCAGGTCCTAACATTGGAACATTTTGGGTTTGATCCCAACAGACTGGAGTACGGCATTTTCTACCTTACAGAGCTTCATATGGTGCCATTTTAATGGAGGCTTGATAGCTGTTGTTGTAAGAGAATTCAACTAGAGGTAAACATTTCTCCCAAGAAGTTTGGAAATCTAAAGCACAAGCACGAAGAAGATCCTCTAAAGTTTGAATTGTTCTCTCAGTTTGACCATCAGTGGCGGCGTGAAAAGCAGTGCTCATCAATAGTTTACTACCCAAGGCCTCTTGTAATGCAGTCCAGAAACGAGAACAAAATCGAGGGTCTCGATCTGAAACAATATCTTTAGGAATCCCATGATAGCGCACTATCTCATCCACATAGGCACGAGCTAGAACTTCTAATCTCCAGGTCTCTTTGATGGGAATAAACCGAGCACACTTAGTCAATCGGTCCACAACCACCCAAACAGCATTCTTCCCAGTGGAAGTCCTGGGTAAAGCCATCACAAAATCCATGGATATAGACTCCCATTTCCAAAGAGGAACATCCAAGGGTTGAAGCTAACCCCCGGGCTTTTGATGCTCTACCTTTACTTTCTGACAGGTGAGGCATTTACTGACATACTCCATAACTTCAATCTTCATCCTAGGCCACCAGAATTGTAATCTCAAATCTTTGTACATTTTGGTACCTCCCGGATGAATGGAGTAAGGAGAGAGGTGTGCTTCATCAAGAATTCTTTTTCTCAAATCAGCTGCACTCGGAACATAGATTCTACCATGATAACGAAGATACCCATCATCATCAATCTTACAATCCTTAGCTTGCCCAAGTTGAACTTTAGCTCGAATGGATTTGAAAGTAGGATCATCGGAAAGGCAAGCACGGATCTCACGGTAGAAGTCAGGTTCGGCTGACATGGCATCAAGATGATGAGAGCCCCTTTTTACAAGGCTTACTCCTAACTTTTGAAGTTCTAAAGCAAGTTCAGGAGGTAATTCCTGAAAAGAATTCAAAGAATGACAGGATTTTCTGCTAAGAGCATCAGCCACCACATTAGCTTTTCCTTCGTGATAAATTAGATCGGCATCATAGTCATTCACCAATTCTAACCATCTTCTTTGTCTCATGTTCAGCTCTTTTTGGGTAAAGAGATATTTCAGGCTCTTGTGGTCGGTGTAGATGTTGCAATGGACTCTAATGAGGTAGTGTCTCCAAATCTTCAAAGCATGCACCACCGCAGCTAATTCAAGATCATGAGTCGGGTAGTTAACTTCATGAACTCTAAGCTGTCGAGAGGCATAAGCAATGACTTTCCCTTTTTGCATCAAGACACAACCTATACCATGCTTAGAAGCATCACAGTATACATCAAAGTCCACTCCTTCTTCAGGTAAGGTCAACACCGGAGCGGTAGTCAACCTCTTTTTCAATTCCTGGAAGGCATTTTCACACTCCTCAGACCACACAAACTTAGACTCTTTCTTCAAAGAATCGAGTCATCGGCCTAGCAATCTTTGAAAAATCCTTCACAAATCGCCGATAGTAACCCGCCAAGCCAAGGAAACTACGGATTTCAGAAACATTGGTTGGACTTTTCCAATCAACAACGGCTTCAATTTTGGCAGGATCTACCATAACGCCCTCTTTTGAAATGACATGCCCAAGGAAGGTCACTTTAGGTAACCATAATTCACATTTAGAGAATTTAGCATACCATTTTTCACGGCGCAGAATCTCTAAAATAGCACGAAGGTGTTGGACATGTTCTTCTTCAGATTTAGAATAGATCAGGATGTCATCAATGAACACTACAACGCATTTGTCAAGGTGTTCTCTGAAAGTACGGTTCATCTGATCCATGAATACTGCTGGAGCATTGGTCAAACCGAATGGCATCACCGTAAACTCGAAATGACCATATCTCGTACTGAAGGCGGTTTTAGGAATGTCAGCTTCTCGGACTGGAATTTGATGATAGCCCGAACGAAGATCAATTTTAGAACAAGTAGAAGCACCACGGAGTTGGTCAAAAAGATCATCAATTCTAGGAAGAGGATATTTATTCTTGATAGTAACCCGGTTAAGTTCACGATAATCTATGCATAATCGCATAGATCCATCCTTCTTTCTTACATAGAGAACAGAAGCACCCCAAGGTGAAGAGCTAGGTCGGATAAAACCTTTGACAATCAAATCATCCAGCTGAGTCTTCAGCTCTTTCATTTCAGACGGTGCCAGCCTATAATGAGCTTTAGCAATAGGGCCGGTACCAGGAATAAGATCAATAGCAAATTCAACTTCCCTTTCAGGAGGAATTCTCGGTAACTCATCAGGAAAAACTTCGGGAAATTCACATACTACAGGAATGTTCTCTTTAGGAGGCAGAGAGGAAGAATCAGAAGGAGTCACCATACACAAAAAGGCTTGATGACCCTTTTTCATCGCATTGACAAACTTTATAGCAGAAATTAACTTAGTACCGGTTTGTCTTTTAACCATTTGATAAGACACACGGTGACCTGAAGGGCTTGTAAGAATTATTTTCTGATCTCAACATTCAAATCGAGCATGATAAGTATGTAACCAATCCATGCCCAAAATGACATCAAATTCTTCAAGCGGAAATTGGAAAAGATTTGCTGGAAATATAGATCCCGCAATAGAAATAGGGACTTCCGGATAGATTTTAGAACAGGAAAAGACATCCCCAGAGGGTAAGGATATAGATGTGCTTTCTTCATGTGATGATTCAAGTGATAACTTATCGGAGAGTTTCATTGAAATAAAAGATAAAGAGGCACCCGTATCAAATAGTATCAAACAGGGAACATCAAAAATAGAAAATGTACCAGTAATGATATCAGGATGTGCCTCAGCTTCTGCTCGGCTCATGACAAAAATACGGCCTTTCGGCCTCACTGGCCTCACTGGGGCGGCATGAGTAGTAGGAGCCGTCACCTTCCTCTCCGGGCAAACATTGGCCTTGTGGCCTGGTTTGTTGCAAGAAAAGCATATGATAGGATCAACAAAGCATTTACCAGGATGTGCTGGTTTCTTGCAGTTATAACACACCCGGTCTTTAACACCTTTATTGTTGTTAAAAGCTGAAGATTGATCACCCCGGTTAACTTGCACATTAGAAACAAATCTCCTCTTGTTTGAGTCAGAGGGAGAAGAGATGAACCTAGGTGAAGGAGTAAAGGGCCTAGAAGAGGGATATAAAGGCCTCTTGCCAAGATTAGAACTGGTTGCACGAGCTTCATTTTCAATCTCTTTCAATGAATTCTCAGCCCACAAAGCATCGTTGTAAATTGAAACAAAGCTAGTGGAGTCTCGGCGGACCATGCTTTTGATCTTAGGAGAGAGCTTTTCAAGATAAAAGAAGGCTTTTTCGTTGTCATCCTTCACCAATCTAGTGGCATAATGAGCCAACTCATTGAATTTATCGGTGAAGGTCTGAACTGGAAGGCTTCCTTGCTTTAACTCCATGAATCCCTTCAACTTCTACTGTTTCAGTTCTTGCGGATAGAATCGGGCCTCCACTAATTCCTTGAAACGTTCCCAGTTAAATCCCGGTTCAGATGAAACGGTAGGCCCAGTCATGGACCACCATCGATCTGCTTCTCGTACTAGGAAGTGAGATGCCAGCTTCACTTTATGTTCCTCCTTAACATCATACAACGTGAAGCTTTTCTCCAACTCCCGAAACCACCCTGTAAGAGCAGCTGGATCAATCTCTCCACCATAAGTGGGAGTGTTGATTCGGGTTAATTGGTTAGCCACCCAAGTATAGGTGCCTGGAGTACCCTCAGCAGGCGGAGGAGGAGGAGGAGCTTGTTGATTTTGCTGATTTTGTTGGTTTTGGAGAATTTGAGTAAGAACTAGTAAAATAGCATCATCAATTCTTCTTGGCGGAGCCATCTTTTAGCAAAAGAGAAAATTAATTAGTACCTAACAATTAGCAATCACAAACAGACTACCATATAAAATCCTAAATCTACCCATCCTACCCATCTCTCAAGTTTATTATTTAAAGGTCAAGTGATTTTAAGTGGGGTGCACAAACGTGCGTCGGGAGCAACAAGCTCTGATACCAACTGTGACACCCTTAAATTTAGCGTTAATTAAACACGTAAAATCTACGGAAAAACTGACAGGATATGTTTGTAATTGGTTCAACTAGACAAAACCTGTAATTTTTAAATTTTTTTTTCCTAAACCATTCACAAACATCTCCAACTTAAGAGTGCCAAAAACCTGCAAAAGCTAATAAACTAATTTACATGCCATAGCTAACGATAAGAAATATAATGATACAAACCAAAATCAAAGAGGGAGACATATGTCCCTTCAAAATATATACAAAACCAAAAGTTAAAGGTTTCTACAAAATAAAAACCAAACTAAGTCCAAGGTTCTCTTGCTCACTAGCTCGTCCGTGAACCCCAACTAAGCATCAAGTACCTGTCAATCGCATTTTATACAAACACGAAAGCCACAATTCAGTGGGGAGTAACTTCGAGTCCTCCCAGCCACGAAACGTTATACTTAATGTAACATGTAATGTAACATGTAATCAGCATGATAATTAATCTAATTTCCAAGTATTCTATCATATGAATACTAAACTGACCAATTTAAACTATCATGTGAAACATATAACAAGTAGTAATCCAAACTTTATCAATTGTAACCGGCTTACATCTCACCTATTACAATTCATAAAGTCACCATACAAGAAAGGGCAATATATCAAAGACAGGCATAAGTTCTTAGCACGGTCAATAGTCACTCAGTAACTCGAGTCTATACCACGAGGTAGGGAAGGTAATCGAACCGGTATCTTGGCTCGGCGGTTAATATTAATAAAACATGGCCAAGACACAACACAACCCTAGCCTAAAATCTGCTTGAGACCTAGACATGCGGATACACACCACCGCACCCAAGACCCACAATTTTTCTAAAACAAAGTGAGTACCCTAAGGAGTCCACCAAAGGGTTGGCTAGTACTTAAGCTGACCACTTACTATCAAAATAAGTAACGAGGTCATGCCCCAACTTGGATATAAACCCACCAAGTCAGGAACACAAAGGCTATTAAGCAGTGAACATATACTCGTCAGAGACTATAAAGACCTATCTATGACAAACACAACAACCTGCAAGAAGTATTCAATACCAATTCTAGCAATATTAACAATATTAAAGGCTTCAGGGAATCTAGGGCCGTTTCTACAATATAAGAAGCTACTTAAATCAACTAACTACACATGTGAAATAAAAATATAATAAATGGCCTAAAACAAGAAAAAGGCCGATTATCTAATTCATTCAAAATTTCATCCAACCGAATTTTTACCCGCAACCCCAGCCCTGCGACAGGTACGGGTTAAATTGCGGCTGACCAATCACTCAATTAACTGACATCGAATCAGTCAAAGGGACTAAGGCTCAGTTTTCGGCACAATCATCAAAACAGTACAATTATCGCTATAAAATTCATTTTGAGCCTAATCATTACAATCTCATTTTATAATTTATCCTAACATGTGATAACTATCAATATAAGCATAATTTTTACCAACCTTATTATCTTTACTACTAACATTATTCATTTCAAAGGTTTAACCATATGATACTTATTCTAACTATAACATTAATGAACCTAAAATGATGAACAAAGCATGAAAAACCGCGAAACAAGCAACGGGCTGACCCGGGCCAGCCGTGGGCCTGCCGTGGGCCTGCCGGGCCTGCTGCCGCCACCCCCAATCCTCCATTTTTCCGTTTTTGTTCATTTTAATTCCGTTTTAAGCATTACTTAATCGTTCCCATTCCATTTCTATACTAATATGAGTACTAAAACTAACAAAAGACATGCATGCAACCATTTTATCATGTGAAAAATTAACTACTCAAACAAAAATCACACAAACATACAAAAAGCAAAGAATGTGACGATTATTCGTCGAGTAACTCGAAATATGTTACCTTAAGCTAGAAAATGAGCAACTAGCACCTTGAAAACCAAACCCTAACAAGCAACTAGCCACTATCTTCGACAATATACGAGTCCCCAAACTCGTCCTCTAATTCTTCACCTAAATAAACAATAAAAACACAAAAATAAGCATAAAAACCGAAATTGTGCCAAAATTCGTCTTAAAACAACTTCAAGAAAACTGAAATTAAAATATACCAGGTTATAGATCTCGACGAGAGGATTCCGGAAATATAAATTATGCGAAAATCCGACAAGAAACGAGAAAGTTATGATGATTTTAGCTTGAATTTGGGTAAAAATGGTGTTTTTTTATGTTTTAGAAGGTAGAGGAAGATGAAGATAGACAAAGAAAGAAAAAGAAAAATGAAAAGGAAAGGGGAAGGGGGAGGGGTGCCGCGGGATAGGAGAGGAAAGGAGGAAAGGGAGCGGGTTTTTAGTCGGGATTTTACGAGTCGGTTTTGGCTCGTTTCGATAATAATTAGAACCGCTTGTCAAATGCAAATTCCGACAAGACCAAAGTTCTTAAACACGAGATTACAAGAAAATTGAATACTCATACGACCCATTTCCAAAACCGTTTACCCAATTTTCAAAAGAGTTGTAATTTTTTTCCCGATATGCCCTTATTTCGAATTAAAAGATTTTTACACGGTTTAAACCATTTTTAAACATTTCGAAACTATCAAAATAAATACTTTTCTTCAAAATATAATAAAATTATATTTCTTTGAATTATTTTTACTTCAAATACATTAATATTAAATTTTACTTGATTAATAAATTACTTTCGCAAAATAATAACGGTCCAAAATTACGGGGCGTTACATTAGCAACCCTAGTCATGTGTTGCAAAATGAGATTCCCGAACTTGAGCCTAGTCTTTCTTTCGAGGAGAGACCGATTCGTATCTTGGATAAGAAGGAGAAGAAGCTAAGGAGCAAAGTGGTGCCCTTGGTGAAGGTTTTGTGGAAGTGTGGAGATGTAGAAGAAGAGACTTGGGAGCCGGAAGCTTCCATGCGTGTCAATTACCCTAGTATGTTTTCTTAAGGTAATACCTTTTCGTTTCAAGTTTCGAGGGCGAAACGTTTTAAAAGGTGGGATGATTGCAACACCCCCCACTTTCCTAATATTTTTAAATAAACTTTTAAGTAAATTTTTATTAAATAATTATTATTTAAAGCTTATTTTCATAAAATATCGTCCTAAATCGTATAACGGTAATAATAGTGTAGATTTTAATAATATTATTCTCCGTCTCGAGTTATAGTAGACTTGGGACGAAAATTCTAGTGGATACCGACTCATTTTGAGTTATTGGGCTTAACTTGACTCATGGGTCTTTTCTCTCCTCTTTCCTCTACACTAACCCCCAACTAAACCCTCACAACTTCATCTTCCTCATTCTAATTTCTGAAATTTCCCCAACAACCACTCCACCATTGTTAAACCCTTTGCTCTCAACCCTAAAATCACCATAATTCACTCAATTTTTCATCAATCTCGTTCCTTTTCGCGCCATTCTTTTCCTTTTCTCATTTCCCTTGTTTCTAAGTAAGAAAGTTGCCATCTTTTCCTCTTTTTCGAAATTCTCATCTTTCAAGGATGTGGATTCTTGACTTAATATCTTTATTTTTGTGTTTAGGGGATAACTTGGACAACCCGGAGGAGGATAGCTACATCATTGACGAGTCTTTAGAAGATTGAAGTGCAAAAAGGTAACGGTGATGGGTTACTCGACTTTTATGTTAAAATTGTGTGGTTTTATATAGTTATAATCTCATATGAATGTTAAAAGTTGTATCTTTCATGATTAGTGCTAATTTGGATGTTGAATATCATGCTTGTTTGAAACTCTCACATGTTTGGTGGAAAATCTCATGCTACATCTCTTGAATCCGAAATTACCCATTCACATGCTCAAATATGTTGTCTTTCCGAGTTAGAATCATGCTAGGATACGTAAACAATTGATGGGAAACGATTTTTGTTGGTTTCAAATGGTTTGGAAGTCGATTTGCATTGAACCGTGTGTGTATGTACTCCCTACGGTCGACCAGCGGGTGGTCTGCCCTTACTGGGAGATTCTGTAAGTTTTGGACATAATTTCGTAAGCTTTGTAGTCCCAGTAGGGTGACCGGCAGCCGGTCTCTTGACCTACTGGGAGTGCAATCAAGGTTTTATGTGATTTTGAGTTTTGGGCGTATTCAGTAGGGTGACCGGCAGCCGGTCTCTTGACCTACCGGGAGTGCACTAAAGGTTTTATGTGATTTTGAGTTTTGGCGTATTCAGTATGGGGTGGCGGCGTGGATCTCTTGACCTACTGGGAGTCTGTTGAAGGTTTTGTGAAATTGGGATTTGGCTTGTACTCCCAATAGGTGGGCAAATGGTCCACCAACCGGCTGGGAGAGCACTGTAAGTTTTATTTAAATTTGGACTCTGGCATGTATTCCCAGCCGGTGGCCCGGCGGCCGGTACACCTCCCGGTTGGGAGCCCCCTGTTTGCTCTATTTCACTTGTGACTTCTAATAATGATTGAGTTAGGCATGTATCTTCTTTCCTATCGATAATTGGTTACTTTAAGACTTATTCATGTTATGACCATGCAAATTATTGTGATTCTCGTTTGGACCTATGTGTGACGATTTACATTGTGTGATGACTTGATACTCCTTGTTACCCCTTTCGGACCTTTGGTTACGGTTAGGTGCCATGGTTCCGGATTGGGTTAATTATCCTTCCGCCTCTTCGGTTCGTGGGTCACGGTTAGGTGACGAAGTTCCGATTTGGGGTTACTCGATTTTCCGGTCACGGTTAGGTATACCATGTTTCGAGTCTTGGATGCGGATGGGTCACCGCATGTCGAATCGGGTGTCGTCCATCCCGAGAGTCTGGCCAGGTTTAGACTAGGACCGTATTATGATCGTCGTCCTACCATGAGGTTGGAGTCTGTGTTGGGAGTCATTGTTTGTCCATACTTTGTAATTGTCTTACATTTGAGTCGAGTTGGTGTGTGACAGTTTGACCTAATAATTCTTCTCTCGTTGTGCTTTACCATTCCTATTTTCTTATGCCCATAAATCATGATTTTCTTAATACCGTAAGTATTTACTCTTATGCTTGTTTGCTTAATTAAATTCTTAATTACTTGCATTTTGACATATTGTGGCTGGGAGAACCCTGAGTTACTCCCCACTGACTGTGGCTTTCATATCTATTATGAATGACAGGTTGGTGATGAAGCTATGTGGGGAAGACCGTGTGAGCTAGCGAGTTCTTACCTCGGACCTTATTAGTTATTACATAATAGACTCACCTACTTTTCGAATTTATGTTAATTCGTGGGATATCTTTTCCCCAATAAATAGACTTGCATTGTAAACTTAATTTAACTAAACCCTAACTTATTTATCGTGTTGGTGATACCCCGCGTTGGACTTCAATAGAAGCCCCAAAAAGTTTTAAAAACCCCCGTGTTTTCCGCTGCATTTTACCTTATTGCCTTTGCCTTATCGAGGGGTGTCACAGTATGGCTTAATTTTAATGAAATCTAGTTTGTTTTCATTCAATCTTACTTTTCATTCAATCTTATTTTTTTTACTTTGTTGCTATTATTTGATTACTTGACTGAGATGGAGGGAGTACTATTTAATTTGTTACTTTGTTGCAATTATTTGATTATTCGATTTCTTATTTTGTTTATTTCGTACATAGTTGTTACTATTTAATTTCTTACTTATTGCTATTATTTGATTTTTGATTTTGTTGCTACTATTTGATTTCTAACCATGTTGAAGAATTTAGTTGTTTTGTATGGCGACGAGGGGACGAAGAAGAGGTAGTAATAGTAATGCAGGAAACCGAGGAAATGAAAACGAGAATGAAGAAATACCAGCAGGTCATCAAGAGCAACAACAAAATCCGCCAATTTAGAAAGTTCATCTCGATCCTCTTGAGCATGATGGCGTCTGGTAAGTATGTCATTTTTTTCGTAATTAATTATTTTTATAACGATTTTTATATATATATTTATTATATTGTCATTTTTTTTTCAGGTTCAGTGATGCATACGTTGTGAACTTGATATCGGACAATATTGGATGCAACTACACCGAACATGCTCCTAATTGGAAAATGGCGTCATCTACTATAAATAAGCATTGGTGGAATTGGTTTGAGGTATTAGCAATTGTCATTTTTTTTAATATTAGGTATTTTATTCATTTATTTAATATTTATTTACAAAGAAGTTTATTTTCTAACTTTATCGTTTATTGAACAGTGGCGTGTTAGTTACGATCCCTGTAACACCCCCATTTCTTCGGGAGCCTTTAGCTAGACATTCCCAAGTAAATGAGAGCGTTACCCTCTCGGTTTCCCGAGGTAGTGGATAACAAAGTACAACAAACCAAAGTACTTTAAATTAAAACTTTAGTGAATACATGTTTATTACAAATTAACCAACTAAAACTTAATATATAATATTAGAACTCGCAGCGGAAATAAACAAACTGATATATAATTATTCTGTGTGATCTAGACTTCAACTAAGGTCCAATTCGAGCTCTCATCCCAATGCTCCCGAGTCAGCTAATCTTTAGTACCTGTCAAATATGCTCCCCATAAAACGGTTCACCACAGGTGTTCACGAAAACACTGTCAACCACGAGGTTGAGTAGGAATAACCAACAACAACTCAAAGTGAAATGATATGATATATAATGCCAAAACGACTGAGCTCATCACCCGAAATATCCATTCATCCCGCCAATCCCTGACCCGGGGTATTCATCATTCCAACCTAAGTTGAAGTATTCACCATCCCAACCGAAGTTGAGGTATTCACCATCCCAACCGAAGTTGAGGTATTCAATTATACACCATGCTAGTTATAAAAATCATCTCAGACACGAGCTCAGGTATCCAATGCAAACGAAATTCCAATATAAATTATCAAACAATAAACAATCCAACGATATATAATCCACATTCATTAATCCATCAAATTTCACAATACTTTTTTAAATTCCACAAACCAATAAAGAGAAGACGAGTTGAGTAGTTATCCTACCTCGAGAGCAAGCACTCCAATCACGCAATCCAATAAAATACCTCCGCACAAAACCCTCACCTAAATATATAATAATATAATTTAATTATTAATTATTCGATTCTTTAAGTAATAAAGTTAATTATAGTTTAATTGCTTTAATTATATTTCCCGTATAATTACTTACTAATTAATCATTAATTACGATAATTCACTTACTACGTAAATTACCCATTAAAAACCCGTCTCAAACCATTAGTTAAATCTCGTCTTACAACAACCCAAACTATTATTTTATTAATTATAAATTAATTGTACAACTAATATTGAGTCATTATATTAAGAACCCGACTTACCAAAACCCGTCCTAAAAAAATATGAAAACCCGTGTTAAAACTCAATTAAACCCGTCTATGAAACCCGAAACACTAACTATCACCAACAATATAATAATAACAATAAAACTAGATGCTTTTGACAAACACACACTCTCCATATAACATACCCGTGTACCAAGCCCAACCGACACCACCATAACGTCCTACCTGCTCCACCTCGACTCACCACCACCACCACCTCCCTGGACTAACACCAAACGCCCCTATCAGCACCACACAACCACCGTACAACTAAGCACCCATACACCGGCAGCAACAACAAGGACATTCCCTCCCATGTTTTCACGTTTTTCCGGCCATCAATACCACAATCCGCCACCTTTATCACCCCAACACCCACCAATATGACCGACTCCTCCCCCCACGACCAACCAACCCCAGCCCAGGTCACGATGGTCAAGCTACGGGTTAAAATTCCTGTTTTTAATGGTGCGATTACACCTAACCAAATACCACGGCACCACCCCTAAAACCCGCCTGAACAGCCCCTTTTCCTGAGGCCCCTGGTGGTCAACGGTGATCCTTGGTCATCCACGGTCACAACGGTACTTACGACCTGATTTATGGTGGTCTAGATAAGGACTTATAGCAAGACAAAGTGTATACATAAGACGGTTTAAAATATTACCTTGAGGCGATAATAAAGGTTAATTCTTCTCCTCTTTCCATCTCCTAAAGCTCCTTCTTTCAATTTATGAATAATTTCTCAGATTTAATGTCGTATTTATAGTGTAAGATTAGAGAGAATGCGAGGTCGATTAAGAAACTATTATAATTTACCTTATTCTAATTAGTGTATGAATTATTATTATTATTACCATCATAAATTATTATTATTATTATCATATATTACTACTCTTACCATAATTAGAATTACTATACATCTCTTTTACTAATTAAATTATTAGGATAATTAATATAATTAATATTACTTTTCCATTATTATTATTTTCATATTATCTATTGTAAATTCCCGGTGCAAATCCCGATTATACTCATACCTTATTATAATAAATTCCGATGCAATTAATCAATGGCACACGGCCCAACACTCGATTATTAGCTAAGCCCAATTCCCGACTTGGATTATTAATTTTATATTTTACTTAACGTCTTATTTGTAATTATTATTAGAAATGCTTTTAACTAATTATTAATTACATAAATTATTAATATCAAAATACGGTGTATTACAGTCTTCCCCCCTTAAAATGAACTTCGTCCCGAAGTTCGCCCACAACTACTATCACAAAACTTATAACTACGCATCATTCAATATCATTAACTTACTCAATCATTATCAAACTTTCTTAATCATTATAATACCGTATCATACTTATTAAAATGTGTCACAAAACTAATTTCAAAACATGAGAATGTATCACAATATAAACTTAGATCATGAGGTATCACATTCTACCCCCCTAAAAATAAACTTCGTCCCGAAGTTTCGAAACTACTTTTACATTATTAAACCACTAACAATTGAAATAATTATATAAATGATAAGAGTCTAATCATCCCACTAACTAGTTACCCTTCTCCCCATTTCTTAGGTCCTCCTATGATCACTCCTACCTCTCAACTATCACAGGTTAAGAACTTATAAAACATTTATATTAAACATTTGGAAAAACTCCCGTTTTCGGAAATCAAAATCCAGTTGTAATTTTCAAAATTCACCATTAAATAACCGTTACATTCCACATTTATTTTTTATACTTTTCAAAAATATAAAGAGTTTTTAAAACACTAGAAAAAGAATTAAGTCCAAATCTCGAATAATCAATTTATAAAGATTTTTACAATTCAGTGGGCCGAAACCAAAAACTGATCAGCTATAAGTCAAAACTTAGGTCAACTTGTAAAAATCACTATTAATTGTCAAAAATTCAACTTAAAACGTGACGTATCAATTTGAAAACATAGTTGAGTCTTTTAAACAGTGGAGTTGGAATTAGGTAAAAATATTAAGTACAAATTAAAAGAGAAATTTTACAAATTCGTTTGTCGAAAACATTACTGTACAGAAACATTCTGACCACTGTCTATAAAAATATTTATTTCTCCTAAATCTTAAAACATTTTAATACGATACCAACGACATTGGAAAGTTAACTCAGATGGTTACCACTCATAAAATTTTCAACCTTAGACGATTTACAGAAGTCAAATGGCAGCTAAATCAAATAGGGTTAAAATATGCTAAATAAGGTCATGCTTCCACTTCCATTTTACGAACTCACAAATTCTTACTAACACCCCCCCTACACTTGTAGTAACACAACTTGGTCATAAAACATTCATACACCACTATGCATCTATTCTAAAGTATTCCTTTCACAAATCCAATCATCCAATAATATAGTAAATAACATGGTTTCGGGATTCACATAACCGCATATCGCTAGACATGACACTACTTTAATCAAATAATCAATATAAATTCAACAATTACTTTCATGCTCATGATTTCAACATCTCATCGTTATTTTATCCATCCCATCCTCCTTAAAATCAAGGTTACGTCTCGTAACATTGGTCATCAACAATACACATCCAATTAATAAATACACCTCCAAGTCAACAATGGATCCTAAGAAATACTAAACATTTATTTTAATTTACCCCACTCTTAATTATCTCTCGAGGTAACCGGTTCAAAACTGGAAGGGCCAAAGTACGAATTAAGGGATCCTTCTTAACCGTACTAAGATGGGGCACCTAACAGTTTCTACCTGGGGTTCATTTTATTTAGGCACATTCTAAATTCATTTTTTTATTCATTGGTTAAGCCTGAGGATCGTTTGGCTCTGATACCACTTTGTAACACCCCCATTTATTCGGGAGCCTTTAGCTAGACATTCCCAAGTAAATGAGAACGTTAACATCTCGGTTTCCCGAGGTAGTGAATAACAAAGTACAACAAACCAGAGTACTATAAATTAAAGCTTTAGTGAATACATGTTTATTACAAATTAACCAACTAAAACTTAATATAAAATATTACAACTCGCAGCGGAAATAAACAAAGTGATATAATTATTCTATGTGATCTAGACTTCAACTAAGGTCCAAGTCGAGCTCTCATCCCAATGCTCCCGAGTCAGCTAATGTTTAGTACGTGTCAAATCTGCTACCCATAAAACGGTTCACCGCAGGTGTTCACGAATACACTGTCAACCACGAGGTTGAGTAGGAATAACCAACAACAAGTCAAAGTGCAATGATATGATATATAATGCCAAAACAACTGAGCTCATCACCCAAAACACCCATTCATCCCGCCAATCCCTGGCCCGAGGTATTCATCATTCCAACCGAAGTTGAAGTATTCACCATCCCAACCGAAGTTGAGGTATTCACCATCCCAACCGAAGTTGAGGTATTCACCATCCCAACCGAAGTTGAAGTATTCAATTATACACCATGCCAGTTATAAAAATCATCTCAGACACGAGCTGAGGTATCCAATGCAAACGAAATTCCAATATAAATTATCAAACAATAAACAATCCAACGATATATAATCCACATCCATTAATCCTCAAATTTCACAATACTTTTATAAATTCCACAAACCAATAAAGACAAGACGAGTTGAGTAGTTATCCTATCTCGAGAGCAAGCACTCCAATCACGCAATCCAATAAAATAGCTCCTCACAAAACCGTCGCCTAAATATATTATAATATAGTTTAATTATTAATTATTCGATTCTTTAAGTAATAAAGTTAATTGTAGTTTAATTGATTTAATTATATTTCCCGTATAATTACTTACTAATTAATCATTAATTACGATAATTCACTTACTACGTAAATTACCCATTAAAAACCCGTCTCAAACCATTTGTTAAATCTCGTCTTGCAACAACCCAAACTATTATTTTATTAATTATAAATTAATTGTACAACTAATATTGAGTCATTATATTAAGAACTCGACTTACCAAAACCCGTCCTAAAAAAATATGAAAACCCGTGTTAAAACTCAATTAAACCCGTCTATGAAACCCGAAACACTAACTATCACCAACAATATAATAATAACAATAAAACTAGATGCTTTTGACAAACACACACTCTCCTTATAACATACCCGTGTACCAAGCCCAACCGACACCACCATAACCTCCTACCTGCTCCACCTCGACTCACCACCACCACCACCACCTCCCTGGACTAACACCAAACGCCCCTATCAGCACCACACAACCACCGTACAACCACGCTCTAACAACCCCATCCACCAACGACACTAACAACAACAATAAACACGACACTAACAACAACCGAAAACCCGACATCCAATACTAACCCTCCTAACCATAGAAGCCCAGTACTCACCCTACCACCATGGCCACCACCACACCTTCCCCAGCCACGGTGGTTCTATCATCAACCCAGCTAAGCACCCAAACACCGGCAGCAACAACAAGCACATTCCCTCCCTTGTTTTCACGTTTTTCCGACCATCACCACCACAACCCGCCACCTTTATCACCCCAACACCCACCAATATGACCGACTCCTCCCCCCACGACCAACCAACCCCAGCCCAGGTCACGATGGTCAAGCTACGGGTTGAAATTCCTGTTTTTAATGGTGCGATTACACCTAACCAAATACCACGACACCACCCCTAAAACCCGCCTGAACAACCCTTTCCCGAGGTCCCTGGTGGTCAACGGTGGTTCAACAGTGATCCTTAGTCATCCATGGTCACAACGGTACTTACGGCCTGATTTATGGTGGTCTAGATTACGAGTTATAGCAAGGCAAAGTGTATACATAAGACGGTTTAAAATATTACCTTGAGGCGATAATAAAAGTTAATTCTTCTCTTCTTTCCGTCTCCTAAAGCTCCTTCTTTCAATTTATGAATAATTTCTCAGATTTAATGTGGTATTTATAGTGTAAGATTAGAGAGAATGCGAGGTCGATTAAGAAACTATTATAATTTACCTTATTCTAATTAGTGTATGAATTATTATTATTATTACCATCACAAATTATTATTATTATTATTATTATTATTATTATTATTATTATTATTATTATTATTATTATTATTATTATTATTATTATTATTATTATTATTATTATTATTATTATTATTATTATTATTATTATTATTATTATTATTATTATTATTATTATTATTATTATTATTATCATCATCATATATTACTACTCTTACCATAATTAGAATTACCATACATCTCTTTTACTAATTAAATTATTAGGATAATTAATATAATTATTATTACTTTTCCATTATTATCATTTCCATATTATCTATTATAAATTTCTGGTGCAAATCCCAATTATACTCATACCTTATTATAATAAATTCCGGTCCAATTAATCAATAGCACACGGCCCAACACTCGATTATTAGCTAAGCCCAATTCCCGACTTGGATTATTAATTTTATATTTTACTTAACGTCTTATTTGTAATTATTATTAGAAATGCTTTTAACTAATTATTAAGTACATAAATTATTAATATCAAAATACGGGGTATTACAATCCCCGCGACAAATGAAGACCCGTTTACGGCAAATGATTTATCGAGCTTATCATAAGGAAGAGCATGAAAAGCCGTATTGGATTAGTGTTGAGTTGCAACGTAAATTGAAGAAAAGACCACTTGACGAACCTACTTTTACGGAAAAATCGGAGCAGTATTTGGCTAACCGTAAGTCGGGATGTGACGAGAAGGGGAAGGCGTTGGGTACTCACCTAATGGGTCGAAAGAACACATTGCAATATATGGACTCGATGGTAATTTCTTCACTTGCTTTTTTAATTTATTACCTTTTTTTTCCTTTAACTTTATTTAAAGTTAGTAATTAAATTTAACAAGTATCAAAATTGTAGGTTGGTAAGGATGGGAAAGGAGAAAATCCGTCTACTTTGCACTTGTTGGAGAAGACAAAGAAGCATAGCATAAAAGGATGGTTATCCAAAAAGGGCAGTCAACTCTTTGTAAGTTACTATAATTATTTAATTTAACTCATTTTTTCAATCATGATTATTTAGTATATGGTATCTAATTTTTCGTTTTTTAATGATATAGGGTAAGATCATCTCTAAGAAAGCTCGGCTTCAGAGTCAAGGGGTCGAGAACATCGATGATAATGAGATTTATATTGAAGAACATGGAGAATTTGATGCGAAAGGTAGAGTATATGGCGCCGGACCAGCATCACCACACATTTGGGAGCACCACCGCCACTCGACTGTAACGCCACTTCTACTCCTCATACTCCAGGTTTTGTTGGTAGAGTCGCAAAAGAGAATGCCCGACTTAAGCAAGTCGAGGCGAAACAATCTCAAAGGATTGCGGCAATAGAGCAGTTCTTGAGCCAACAAGGTTTTACTACTCAAACTTGTAACCCCGGAGGTGTATTTCAAGGTGGAAATGACTTTGATGATGATGGTGGCGACAATGCTAGGCCTAATTCTACTTCTTTCGCCACATTCACCTTCCGTGCATTGATAAGTAGCTATTAGTTGGTTTATAGACTTATTTAGTTTTGTTTGTTGAACACGTATTTAGTTTAAGTTTGTTGAACACGTATTTAATTTAAGTTTGTTGTGTACTAAACTTATGTAAACCTTTTATTTTAAGGTTATGCAAAAACATTGTTTGGAAAGCTCATCGTGAACGAGCTGTGAATTTGTCAAATGCTGGAATTTTCTGTGTGTTTGCAGGAAACCGTATGTAATTGCTTTCTAAGCAATTTGGGGGAGCTGGGAACACTGTAAACCCCCTGGAACTTTTTTTTTGCAACGGAAATTCTGCCGCATATGTTGACTACAACTTTGACTTTAGGGGCTATGTGGACCGTATGAACAGTAATTTGCGACGGAATTTCCGTCGCAGATGTTGACTATTGCTTTGAATTTAGGGCCCACGTGGCCTGTATGAACAGTA
Source organism: Silene latifolia (assembly GCF_048544455.1). Taxonomy (NCBI): domain Eukaryota; kingdom Viridiplantae; phylum Streptophyta; class Magnoliopsida; order Caryophyllales; family Caryophyllaceae; genus Silene; species Silene latifolia. The sequence goes on along the minus strand of NC_133535.1, from coordinate 16,594,397 downwards.
ATTTGCAATGGAATTTTCGTCGCAGATGTTGACTAGAAGTTTGACCCTGACAGTAGTGTGGACCTCATGTACAGTGTCTTGCGATGGAAAGTCCGTCGCAGGACAAAATTTTGTGACGGAATTCTGCGACGCCTCTGTCCGTCGCAGGATTTCGTTTGCTACGGAATTTCCGTCGCAAAATTTTTTTTTGTTTGCGACGATTATCTGCGACGGTCGAACACAGTCGCAGGTCCGTCGCAAATACTATATATGCGATGGTATATCGGTATTTGTGACGGATTTTTCCGTCGCTATGGAACCTTTTTTTGTAGTGTTCAGTTCAGTTCAAATCCTATAAGTTCAGTTCAGTTCAGATCCTATAACTTCAGTTCAGTTCAGATCCTTTAAGTTCAGTTCAGTTCAGTTCCTATAAGTTCAGCTCAGTTGAGATCCTATCAGTTCAGTTCATAAAAATTATATACGGAGTATTATTTTTAAAAACCGATACAAAAAATATTTCATATTAATTATTCGATACACATAGTAATTTAAATAAAAGAAAAAACAACACTTAATAATTTCACCGTAAGTTCACTCTTTATTAATAACACAAATTATTCACTCCCCTCATAAACTCAATACATTTACCACACTCCCCTCCCTCACCTAATTATCACCTCTCTTATTAATTAATCACCTCCTTCATCACCATTGTTCGTTTTACCAAGGTACGTTTTGATCCTATTTAATGACCAATTTCTGATATTCGTGCTTCTTTTTACATTAAACAAAATTCTTTATTTCTTAATTATGTATACTTGAAATGTCATTTGATCAATTAAAGAAAAGGCGGAAGGTGTTAAAAAATATGCCCCAAATAACATCTAAGTATCAAATGTCGATCATTGGTTCACACTCCATAATTTTATAAGGATACAAACTCTTGTAATACCTATTATACAACATGACGTGAACATTCAAGAAACAGTAGATTCGGGCATGTTTGTTAAAAAGCGGAAGAAGGCCATGTATAAGGTGCGAAACAACATAGTAAAAAATATTTGGCGAGGTCATGGATTCGTTGTCGAGTGTGAGAGTGATAGTGATAGTGAAGATGAAAGGGATGAGGATTATGATAATATGAAAATTAATGGTTAAAAAAATAGATGTAACATGTGATTTATTTTTTATCGTAATGTAATCGTAATATAATGTATGAACAAACCAATGTATATAAAGCAAAAAAATGATGTACCTGCTCCATATGTCCCGGCTCCCTGAAAAGCTTTCATGCTGAGTATCCTCCATCGCCGGTCCATCTCCTTGCCTCGCCTAGCTGACTGCCATAGTTGGCTCCCCACGGTCCCGCGAGCCAGCCAAACTCGGTCTCCTCTGTTGGTCTCCAAAAGCTAGGATCAACTCAGTAACTATGGAAGACTCCCGTGTCCAATCCGGTTCCTCTCCACCAAACGGGTTGTGCCAACTCTATCCATATACCCTGGTTGTAGGCCATCTTGTGCATGTTCCGGAGCATCAAGCTAGCGGAGATCCGCTCAGTCAGGTCACTAACCTGCATCCTCGGGTCGTGGACGGTAGGGTAGGGCAAGTACAGTGATGGGTAAAAGCTCGATGTATAGAAAGAAGGCTCAGTCTCAACCTCGTCCACCATAGATGCTCTCCCTCTACGGCGCTCACGTGGAGGGGGAGCGATCGGCTGCTTCTCCGTTACAGAGATAGGCTCGGATAGGTCACGGAGGATAGAGAGGTCGATAAAGTAAAACTGAGGCTCAGGTCTAGGCTCACCACTCCCCGGGTCATACTCAGCCAAATGGTCAATCACATGTAGGTGCTCGGGATCGGGAAGCACCATCCACATGGATCCTCTCACTCTCCACGCATATGACCCATCCTCCAACTTCCTAAGTAACCTGTTATAACACCAATACTTCTCATCCATCGTAGGGACGGATTCAAACAACCCTGTACCTGACACAGGTGGAGCCTCAAAGTCAGTCAGCCTCTAAGCCAAGCGGGTCACTATAGCCCCACACGAAATGTGACGGTTTGAAGACCATGTCATATGGTCCAAACTAGAGCATGAGACCCCGGGAGCACTATAGTATAAAGGCTCCCCTCGGCGAAGGTTAAGATAGGACATCAACAACATGACCTCATGAGAGTTCAGCTGACTCACATCATCCCTCCCGAACAAAAGGCATGTCATCATCTAAGAAACATACGGAGTGATACATGCTGAACGTCATTGATCAACATGGCACTCGCACTAGGAACGGATCGGCAGTCAGGTAAGGTAGGTAGTGGGGTGCCCCACTGTTCTTTGCTACATCACTAATGTACCCCTATTTCTCCATCTCTAGGCCAAGGTGGCCGGCAAACTCATCAAGGGTTAGGTCATGATCCTCGTTTATGAGGCGGAAAGAAACGGTTTTCCCCTTTACATCATACACAAAAGAGCTAAAAAACACTAGGGTTAGATACGGGTAGGACTTTTTGCGTAGGTGGTAGAGTCCCTCCATCCCCAAAATCTCAAAGATGTGCACGGTATCCCCTTTAACCCCCAAGGTCTCCAAGATGTCGGGATTCACACAACGTGTAGGCCTCATGGTCCGACCCATCATGGTCACAAAAGCAGCTCGCTGCTTAAACTCATAGAAAAATTACCGATGGATATTCCTTCGCCGCAGGAACAACGAGTTATTCGCTAGATTGACCCGTTTCCAATTGAACATTGGCGCGAGTCCGCTTTTTAACTTGGGCTTTTGCTTTTGGTATGCTGCAAAATGGATAAATTCAACAAGGATTTTTCCCAAAATTTTGCCATAGTAAGGACTATTTTTCGAATTATACACTTTTGAAACAAAGTTTTAAGACGGATTTTTCTCACAAAATACAAGTCATACTAACTAAGAGAAGCAATTTTATCATCAACTAACTCTTAAGGAACATTCTAAGGCAACCTAAGGGACCAAAAATCAAACTTCAAGTAAACCCTAGAAAACTTTTGTAAGATAAGAGGGGCAATTTCAAGCATAAAACCGTTTATTAGAGTATACATAGGCGGTGTTTCAGAACAATTATAGCCTAAAAATATCAAAGTACAAGCACATAAAGTTGGATTACAAGAGTTATAGGTTCGAAATTTTGAACAAATGTTACCATAAACTGAAAGCAAAGTTGAGGAGATTGATTAAATATTTTACCTTGATTAAGGATTTGAACAAGCAAGAAGGGATCCAAGAACACTCACAACCAAGAATCACCTAAGGTTTTTGAGATAGAAAGAAATTTGAGGAGTTTTGAGTAAGAGAAAAGGTAATAAGGCGGAAATAGGGAGAGAAGAGGAGTTATAGGGTTTTCGAAATAAACCGAGTTGGGCCGCGATAAACGGTTACTCAGTTAAGTATCGTGTTTACTCGGCCGAGTATGGCTTACTCGGTCGAGTATTCTGTTGGAGTAAGTGTCCCCGACAATAATGCGATCACAATTGTCGATCATGATGATCACATGTTTAAGTCTCATATTTAAGAATACATAAGGGAAAGTAATATTTTTTTACAGTCAACTGGTCCACACATATCGGTAATGATTGGCTGACAAGAGTTGGACATTACTGTCGTGCGACGGTGGTGATCAGTTGATAACCTGAGGTCATACCTATAGGAAAATACTCTTAATTGTTCATTTATTTAATCGTATCCCGATACGAGTAAATTAAATTGCTTAATATTGACGGATGATTTTGTGAGTAAAATTAACGTGTCTCATTGTAATTCGATTAAATGAGATACAGACTAAGTAATCGAATTGTTTTATTACTTAGATTGAATTATTGTTACGAAAAAATTGAAACGGATTGAATAATTTATTATAAATTCAAGTTGTTGAAATTTATAATTCGATAAACCATTTTGGTACAAGTAATTAAAAATTACTAGTTAATTTTGTATGTGACATATTTTATTAATATGTTGATTTTTAATATGTTAAAAATACATTGCATTGTGACTTGTCATGTAACATGTAACATGTGACAAAATTGACAAATGACAAAATAAAATGGACTACCCATTTTATCCCGGTGTACCGAAATCATGGAGGGGTTTAGGGTTAATATTGTGTTTTATTTTTAAATAGAAACATAATGATTAAGCCTACTATGTAGCCTTGCATGCCTAGTCTCATCTTGAGAAGAACAAGACCATGCATTGGCTCCCCTTTTGCCCACCCCCCACGTTTTTTTCCACTAAGAGGAACCCAATGGATTCCTCTACTATTTATTCACTACTCTACTATTTTTCTAGGGGAAGAAAAATTCTCTCTTCTCTACCTTTTGTGAAAAACCTTAGAGAAATAAAACCTCACACAATATTCCTCTCTTGACCGAAATACAAGAGAACAAAATCTCCATTTTGTGTTATTTTTAAGCTTATTTTAATTAATAACTAGTCTTATATTAATTAAAATATTTAAGGGTATTCCTTGGGTATAATTCCTTAGGAGAGATTCTAAACTTGAATCTTATTCTTCCATTTTGGAAAGCTCAAGATCTAGTAAGAAGGTGAACTTACTAGTGCCCATTATCCGAAATCATCAATGTAAGAATTGTTTTTCTTCTTATACTATGTAATAGTTTTGTATGCATAAGATCCATTTTAATTTTATGACTAAATTAAATCATCATACTATGAATATGTAAACATATGAGATTATTGAATCCCAACAAGTGGTATCAGAGCATTATGGTTGTTGCATGCAAAATCGGTTTAGTTTTTCCGAGTTAATTAGTTAACATATAAAACTTGTTATTTAGGATTTATGATAATAAATCATGAAACTATTTTGCATTTTAAAAGCTTCTGGTCCTAAATGGATTTTAGGTCATATGGGACGATTTATGAATTTTATTGTTCATTTTATATATTATTGGCATTAAAATCTGATTTTTATGAGGAAAATGTCATTTTTGGACGAAAAATAGCTAAACTTTGAATTTTTCAGTGAGTTTTGGATATGTTATCCCATATATTATCTACTGGTTGCATGTTAAATTTCATGAAAAACTAAGTTATTTTGCATGAAATATGGATTTTTTAATTTTAAATCGAATTTAAAGTGTTTATTAGGTTAATATGAGTTATATTTCGAGTCTGGTCATGAAAGTTTTATATGTTGTCACATTCATTTTTACTCAGTGTGTGTAAAAATCTTAGACGAATTGAATTTCTTAAGCATGATTTATGAATTTTTGAGTAAATATTCGATAAATAGTGACTTAAATTAGCCAATAATGCTAAAACATATTTCATGACTAAAGAAAAACGTCATATGTTGCATTTTATCCCACATTTCAGATATAAAAGGAAAAGTTGATTAAAATTATTTTTCAAATATTTTAATGGTCATATTTGATAAAACCGATAAACCGCAACGATATTTTTCTCGGAACATTTTCGAAATTTTTACCTAAGTTTTGAACATTATGAGTGTTATGGTATTTTTTCAGAATGTTCATGAGTTTGAATTTCAAATTTTGAAATTATTAGAAATTTTTATGATTTAATTTGGAATTTATAGTTTAAATTTTTTTTTTTGGGTCCAATAATGAACAATATTAAGAAATCAAGTTGAATTATGTTCAAAATGTTAGTGAAGACTAAGTTTTGAGTCCTAAGATGGTTAGGGTGATTAACTTGAACATAAATATGAATTTATGTAACATATTGTGATTTTAATAAGTTAAATCACACAAATCCATAAAAACCGATAAAATATACGATATTGGCTCTTAAAAGGCAATTTAGCATAAAATTTAGCATGTTCATACATATTATAATGCTGCATTTTATTTATGATTGTCATATTTTTGTTTTATATAATTTTGAATTATGTAATTTTACTTAGTATGGCCTTAGTTTTAATTGGTATTACCCGAAATGCATGGAAATATCGATTCGGTTGTAATTATTGTGATCTCGTATCACCGTTTTTTAATTTAATAGATTTATTTTATTACAAATTTATAATAGGAAATTATGTAATTTTTATTTATTATTTTGTAATTTCCCGGAGTTTTCATGAAGACGGTGTTACCTCGAGATGCGTGCCAAGACCGAAGTTCAAGGGACCAAAGGAGTTGGTGTCCGAATTTGTAATAGTTTATTCGATTTACTATTTTAGGAAGGCCATACTAGGACTTTATATTTATGCTTTGCATTTTATTTATATGTTTACATGCATCGCTAAATCGCCATAACTAAACATGTATTTTATTTAATCGAGTTATCGACCATGTCAATTATAATTATCGTAGTTCACCGCTTTAGTTCACTTAAAACGTGATAGATAATAAATTGACATGACTTCTCGCTAAATTAATAATTGAAAAATAGCCTTCTAAATAGTAGAACCCATGAAGTACCAATTTCATAACGGAGTTGAGCCGGCTTTACCGTAATACAAACCTTGTTACGTTGGCGAAGTGGGGTAGTAAAATGTTATTACATCGAAACTTGGATTGATGTCAACGGAAGTATTCGTGACCGTAGTCGCATGTGTTCCGGGCTAAAGATAAATATTAGAGTAATTTTATCGACCGAGAGTTCTAAAAGTAGAATCGATTAAAGAGTTAATCGACCGAGTTATATTGATAAGGGATCAATCGGCTACACCGTGCCCAAGTTAATATGAATTTGGATCTCGCGATCATTTATTCTAGTTGGGTAGAGGTCACTAGATAAATGCAATAAAACTTGTTTAAATAATATACAAGTATTATTATTAAAACGATAAGTGTTTTATTATTCCTTTTATTTTGTTTTGTAGACCGCTTTTATTTCTCAATAACAATGGCCGCACCAAACACCAACGCAAATACTCTCACTAATGTTTCTTGGCTCCGATCCTTTATGGATCAATGTAAACTTGAAAACAATGGGTCAAATTTCTCCGATTGCGATGCCCAACTCAAATTAGCCGCTCAAGGTGACGATAAGCTTCGTTACCTCGTTGAAGCCTCTCCACCCGAACCTAATGCTAGGTCAAGTGCCGCCACTAAGGAAGCGTATGAAGCTTACCACAAAGAGTCCGCCGCTATCAAAAATGTGTTGATTTTTGCTATGGAGGCGGATCTTCAAAGGAGAGCCTTTAAAATGGGCACCGCCTATGAAATCTACTCTAAGCTTGTGACAATGTTTTCACAAACACCGAGGATCGTCCAATATGAGGCGGCCTCGGCATTCTTTGATCTCGACTTCAAAGAGGGCCAAAAGGTTAGCCCTCATGTACTCAAATTGTTAGAGTATGTTGAGAAATTGAAAATTCAAAATGTTGAAATTCCCTTAGAACTCATCGTTGATAGAATTCTCCACTCCTTAAGCAAAGTCAAAGCATATGTACAATTTCGGGTGAATTTCAACATGCAAGACAAGGATGTGTCACTTGAAGAGTTGCACAAGCTACTTGGGCAAGCCGAAAGGGACATGGGGCTAAATGCTAGCTCCCCTAAGGATGTGCTCAATATTAACAATAAGAGCAAGGGAACCTTCAAGAAGAGTAGTAAAAAGGGCAAGAGGCAAGCTCCCATGAAAACCAAGGCTAATACTTTTGAAGCTACCACTTCCAAACCCCAGAAGGGTCCACTTGACAAGTGCCATTATTGTAATGGCATTGGACATTGGAAGAGGAATTGTTCCAAATATCTTGGTGACATCAAATCGGGAAAGATCACTCCAGTAGGTAAATGACTATCCCTTCTTTTATGTTTCTAATTCAACTTTAGTATTTTGATACAAGTTGTGATTATGTATCCCCTTTTTATTGTAATTAGGGCATCCTCCAAGCAACAACAAGGGCAAGGAAAAGCAAGCTTGAGAGATCGTGAGGGAGCTAGGAGTAGCCACCCATGAAGCTTGGCTTTATTTGTTGTCTTTATTATCATGTTGTATTAAGAATTTCTAGAACTATTTCAATTTCCTTGTTTGACATGGAAATTTGTTTTAATCCTTTGAACAATGGTTGTAATTTTGGATTAATAGTGACTTGGTTTGCAACCCAAGTCACTACGTTTATCGTATTTTAATTGTTCTAAAATTCATCTTTATATGCTTGACATAGAAACATATGAATATCTACTTAAAATTGATCCAATAGACAATCATAATGATAGATTCATTATATGTCCAATAAACTTGAAGTTTGTGTATGATCAATTATGAAGTGATATTGAGTTAATGAACTCACTTAAGGAAAACTTAATTACCTACATACACCCATTAAATCTTTATAAATAAGTCTGTTAATTTATATGATTTCTCTCTTTCTTCACCAAAACATCATTTGTGTCACGAAAGCTATCTTTTGAATAATTAGCATATTTATTCTAAAGATAGAGTGGGAGAAATATTAAGACACAAAGAATGATTTGAGCTTTATATACCTATGATTTTTATACCTTGAGTAGATGAGATCTATGTAAGAGATAATTATTGGTATACATTTCTAGTCAAGGTAACTACGTGACTAGAAATGTATAGAAGATGTTCTCAAGGTAACTATGTGAGGAAACCAAAAGAAGATGTTCTTAAGGTAACTACGTGAGGACACCAAAAGAAGACGTTCTTAAGGTAACTACGTAAGGAAATCAAAAGAAGTTGTTCTACTACGTGAGGACACCAAAAGAAGACGTTCTTAAGGTAACTACGTAAGGAAATCAAAATAAGTTGTTCTACTACGTAAGGAAACCAAAAGAAGATGTTCTTAAGGAAACTACGTAAGGAGACCAAAAGAAAGTACTTAAAGGAACATGACTAATGAAAAGACTTAACATAAAGTTTCAACGTTAATGTTTACTTAAGAGCCCAATGAAACGAAATGCATCCTTGAATATAAATGAGAGTTATGATTAAGAGTTGCATAGAAAGACATATAGATGTCTATAATAGCTAAGTTAATGGTTAACCATGCTAGTGTCATTGCTAAACTTCATGAAAATGGACAAGTTATACCTCCTTCCGAAATGGGTATTTTGGGGGGACGTATGAACTCCATGTTGAATTTTACTTTTAGTAATGACATTGCTTCGCTTCATTTCAAGAATGAATAAGTTAGAGATTAAAATCTCCTTCCATTGTTAAAGATCGAAACCTCTTTCCAAATGGATATTTGGAAAGGATATGTTCATAACATATGTGGTTTTATCATAACAACCTAGCAAAGCAAAATGATTTCAATTCATGAAATGTTTCGATTGAGTGGTCAAATGAGAAACATGTGGAATTGAGTGGGAGTTTGGAAATTTCATATGCAGACATGAGATTTAGTGGGAGAATTCATTCTCCATTAATTTTACAACTTATTACTCATTGAGAATGACGAGCATATTCTATCTTTGATAAAAATAACACTTAATTTTTCAATTCTGGATGAATATGGACAAAGATGAATCCGTTTAAAACATGGGATATTGGATTGGCATTAAGATGCGCACATCAAATCAACAAGGTACGTAGGTTATTTATATCGATGAAGATGGAATTACCATGAGAAGGTCATGATCATTCATTGAACCTAAGAACTGTTGACTACATGATTTAAATCACTAATGTTTCCGCCATTAGAATAAATCATGCACATGTCCTAAATAAACCATATGCTTAGAGCATGATGAGCCATTCTAGAGTTTGGAAGAACACTCAGTTGTGTGATAAGGAGTTACACATCCTAGAGTTTCCAAACACATAAGGATTTATGAAAATCCTAAGTCAATTACGATAAGAGAGAAATAAGTATTTGGAAGGATACTTAGTTGTGGTAAGAAGTTACACAAAACTAGCATTTTCTATAAGGCAAGGATTTGTGAGAAGTCCCGGACCTATCATCTTGACAATTGTTGCAGGATCCCACAAAACATATACCTAGTGCATTGTGAGTTGGTGGAGCACTTGTCTAATACAAGTTATATCATCCACCATAATCCAAATCGTTGGTTATGTGATAACAACACAAGGGTTTCTTACAAATTTAAAGACCCAAGGTCTGGTTTGAAGACTAGACACGTGCTTGGTGAGATTCATGCTGTGTGAGAGAACATGAAAATAAAGGAAATTGCAATTCGAAAGTTTGAGCACGTGGACACATGGTGGGTTGAACTTTTATTGCATTAACAAGTGTTAACACAATTGTAAGACATATAGTAGTAATATGGTATTGACTACTCAAATAAAATGTCTACATTTATCGTTTGAGTTATCATTAACTCATTTTGTACTTTGTTACATCCAAACGGGTTGTAGAGACAATATTGAACCCCGTTAAAGTGAACCCGGATTAACATGGTATTCGCCCATAGTCACTTGTATGAGGTGACGTCTCGAAGTGACTAGAGTGTGATGCGATTGATGGCAAGTTCAAGTGCCATAGAGTCATATGAGATGACTAGTCGATCACATAGGCAGACTGTTAGGAACACTATGCCAGGCCTAATGACCGCTTATAGAGTTCTGGCAAATTTATATAGCGTTGTCGTGGCAAGAGCTACTATAGTATTCTAATGAGTCGATTCTTTTGACTAAAGACTGTTCGCCCCAGGTGGCACAATTTCAGAGTAACTTTGATTTATGATCCTACGACCTTCGTAAATGGGGTTAAAGGGCTTATTTTCGGTTATGATGAGATGTGGCTAGTCGAAGGGAATATTGCAATAGGATTTGTCCACCCCTTTGTCAGGGTTAAAATAATATCTCAGGGCCACTCGAGGAGTAATGAACTGGAAATGCGTGGCCACGCTCGGAAGGTATCTATGGTAGATAATTCTGGTCAATCAGTTATTCTCCAGATCGAGGAAACCACTCTCGATGTGATCACTTGCAAGTACGACCCGAAAGACACCTTGCATTGAGTGGGAGATAGTAATAGGACAAGAGAATTGGTGACGCACACTTGTCGAGGACAAGTGGGAGATTGTTGGAGTAAGTGTCCCCGACAATAATGCGATCACAATTGTCGATCATGATGATCACATGTTTAAATCTCATATTTAAGAATACATGAGGGAAAGTAATATTTTTTACAGTCAACTGGTCCACACATATCGGTAATGATTGGCTGACTAGAGTTTGACATTACTGTCGTGTGACGGTGGTGATCAGTTGATACCCTGAGGTCATACCTATAGGGAAATACTCTTAATTGATCATTTAATTAATCGTATGCCGATACGAGTATATTAAATTGCTTAATATTGACGGATGATTTTGTGAGTAAAATTAATGTGTCTCATTGTAATTCGATTAAATGAGATACAGACTAAGTAATAAAATTGTTTTATTACTTAGATTGAATTATTTTTACGAAACAATTGAAACGGATTGAATAATTTATTATAAATTCAAGTTGTTGAAATTTATAATTCGATAAACCATTTTGGTACAAGTAATTAAAAATTACTAGTTAATTTTGTATGTGACATATTTTATTAATATGTTGATTTTTAATATGTTAAAAATACATTGCATTGTGACATGTCATGTAACATGTAACATGTGACAAAATTGACAAATGACAAAATAAAATGGACTACCCATTTTATCCTAGTGTACCGAAATCATGGAGGGGTTTAGGGTTAATATTGTGTTTTATTTTTAAATAGAAACATAGTGATTAAGCATAATATGTAGCCTTGCATGCCTAGTCTCATCTTGAGAAGAACAAGACCATGCATTGGCTCCCCTTTTGCCCACCCACCACCGGTTTTTCCACTAAGAGGAACCCAATGGATTCCTCTATTATTTATTCACTACTCTACTATTTTTCTAGTGGAAGAAAAATTCTCTCTTCTCTACCTTTTGTGAAAAACCTTAGAGAAATAAAACCTCACACAATATTCCTCTCTTGACCGAAATACAAGAGAACAAAATCTCCATTTTGTGTTATTTTTAAGCTTGTTTTAATTAATAACTAGTCTTATATTAATTAAAATATTTAAGGGTATTCCTTGGGTATAATTCCTTAGGAGAGATTCTAAACTTGAATCTTATTCTTCCATTTTGGAAAGCTCAAGATCTAGTAAGAAGGTGAACTTACTAGTGCCCATTATCCGAAATCATCAATCTAAGAATTGTTTTTCTTCTTATACTATGTAATAGTTTTGCATGCATAAGATCCATTTTAATTTTATGACTAAATTAAATCATCATACTATGAATATGTAAACATATGAGATTATTGAATCCCAACATATTCGGTCTACTCAGTCGAGTGACCAGAGATCAGTAGCACGTGTAATCTGCTAGTCCGAATACTCGGTTGATTGCCTCTTTGCTCGGCCGAGTTCAACAGAACAGGAACGAAATCTTAAGTTACCAAAAGTTTTTTCCTGCAAAACAATAAACTACGTTCGGAGTTCCACATAATCGAGCTCGTCCCTGTTAGACCCTAATTCTATCACAACTAGGCACGTCACAATTCATAAAACTTCATTACGGTATTCATAAGCGACACATGTTACTATGCACATAAACATAGTAAACAATCCATGCTACAACGAATATGCATAATCAATCTTAACTATATAGTAGGTAGGAACGAGCTATAAACTTACGCCAACATACTTTACCGTGCAATTCTATATGTATATTCGATACTTCATTACCTTTCAGGAAACCACATAAAAGCACATGTCACGCACGAGGTCTATCATATTCGACTACGCAATTCACTTATCATATATCACCATGCTCAAATTACTCAATTCTCTTATCATTTCATCCAACAAATTCACGAGATACACCATTTACAAGACTCACACCCATAGTTTTAAACACACCACGGTTCGCACGTTACAACACAAGCAACTCCAAACATACACATTTGACACACACACACTTGACACAGAAACACTCTTATACATCTACCATTCCACGGTGTGTAATACTCCGTATTTTAATTAATAATTTACGTAATATTTATATTTATGTGAGTAGTCGCAAATAAATAATAAAATGAATAAATATTAAGGAGAATAATAAATAATAAGTTGTAGTCGTAATAGAAGAGAAGTAAAATAAAATAAGCAAATAAGTCGGAGTGGGGACCACGGGTGAACCGTGTTTGAGGAGCCGTGTGGGGCCAGGGTAGAACCAAGGAATGAAGGTGGTATTTGGTTTGGGTGTTACCTATGTTCTAAGATATTTTCATTATTTTATTATTAAAAGGACTTTTTTAGAACCTTAATACTTCTCCTACCAACTTATATAAATACCAACCATATGCCTCACAATTATAATTATTCTTCTTCAAAAACTCAAATACAATTGTGAGGAGAGCTTTTGTGAGACAACTTTAAGAAGGAGCTTTGTACCTTGCGATAATTAATTACGGTAAGATATCTAATCATCTAATATCAATTGTTTACGTTTAACCTTGAGCCATATTAAGGTCGTTGACCGTGAGGACTGAGGCCGTGTGGCTGTTGACCGGGGGGTTGACCACCGTCGGTTTGGTCGTGTGATTTGGGGTTGTTTGTGGCGTTTTGCGAGATTTGTTTTGGGTAGTTTACATCTTAAATTTATTAATAAGATTAGTTAATAATTATACATAATTCAATTATTGTTTAGGTGGTGAATTTATTGAAGAGGCTTTTTGATTTATTTTCTTAATTGAGAAGATTTGCTAAGTGGTAGGCTAATTACTCAACTTTACTATATTGGTAATTGAAGAATTGTTTGAAGATGTATTATTGTTGTAATTGTTATTTTGAGCACATCGTCGTAATTATTGTTTTGAGCATATTGATACCATTGTTGTCTTATGATCATATTATTATCTTGATGGATGGTTCTTTGTTGTTGATTGATTGTGAAAGAGATTGGCATTGAGATTGGCATTGTTATTGAGATTGTTTGGTCGGTTATGCACGGGGATATGTAAGTGCCGTGGTCCTGTAGGTATGATGGTCGGACAGGCATGGTGGCGCTAGGAGTAGGCCATGGACCTGAGCAGTACACCGTGTGTGGTGTCAGATTGGAATTCACCTTATGGTGCGTGCGTGTGTGTGTGGCACGGTCAAGTCGTGTGTGTGTGTGTGCCGTATTTGTGTCGTGCGTGTGTGAGCACGATGATCTTGGTTGGTTCGTGGATTGTATTGCAGGCTAATGTATTATCATTATTGTTATTGTTGTTTGGTTATCCTACTCAATCTCGTGGTTGATTGTGTATTCGTGAACACCTGTGATGAACCATAATGGGGAGCAGATTGATTTCAGGTTAGCTTGTGAGAAGTGCTGGATGCTTAGAGGGGAGCTTTGGGATGAGATCACTCAAGTCTAGAGATCACCTTATTAATATTCAGACACTATTTATTTTAATTCCGCTGCGAGTTGTTTAAGTACTCTATAATAATTATTTATCAACTTGGATATTTGTAATAAACTCTTTTGAGGCACTTTAATAGTATATCGTCTTAAAGTACCTTTGTATTGTTTGTCTTTTATACTTACTACCTCAGGTAACTGAGATGGTGACACCTTTATTTATTTGGGAATGTCTAGCTAAAGGCTCTTAAATAAATGAGGGTGTTACAAAGTGAAATCAGAGCGAACGATCCTAAGGCCTAAACAAATGATTTTAATGAACCCAAGGTAGAAACTGTTTCGGAGCCCATTTTCTAGGTTCGGGAGACGTCCTTGATCTGGCCCTTTTCAGTTTTGAGTCGGTCACCTCGAGGAAGGATAAAAAGAGATAAGGGTGGTTAGCGTGGATGCTTCCCTTAAGGGTCCAATTGTGTCTTGAAGTTGCAAGAAGTACTAATTTTACTTGCAAGATGAGAATGAAAGGTAAGAAATTTTGAGATGGATGGAGGTAATAGGCGTGTGGCCTATGTATGGGTGATAGGCGTGTGGCCTATATAATGGCGGTGTGGTGATTGAAAATTATTTTGAGGTTGTTTTAATTCATAGTATGAATACGCGTGGAAATTTTCTTGAAATATCGTAAATGGCATGAGATGGAGAAATATAGATATCGAATTGTTGCATCTTCACATGAACTGATTGTGTATATGTGAATTACATGTTTAGTAATATTCATGTCTAGAGATATGCAGAATGTGTTGCCCTGAGCCTGTAGGCATAGAAGTATGAGATTGCATGAATTAAAAACTAAACATGCATCAAGAATAATTAATTGCGGAAAAGAGAGAAATAGGGCTGTGAGGCCGTGATGCCGTGTATGCCGTGAAGCTGTGGTTGGTCGGGCAAGGCCAACTCGATCAATCACATATTCTTTTATTTGCAGGAAATTTTGTCTTCTACCTAATACACAACACTTCTTATAAACGGAAACTTATGTTTCTTATTTTATCTTATTAGAACCCAAATGGCACCCAAGAAAGCTACATCTACAGCTATGACTCAGCAAGAGATCGATAGGCTCATTGCAACCAATGATGCGCTGACTGCTGCTTTACAATCAAAGACTGCGACAAAGGATCCTACTAAGATGAGTGCCGCTATTGCTCGTCATAACCCAATGCAGTATGATGGACTTGGTGAACCGTCATTGCTGGGATATTGGTGTCGGGATTTTGAAAATCTTTTCGAAGTCTTAAACTGTCCTGAGGAATTGCAAGTAGACCAAGCTGCACACTACTTGAAAGGAAAGGCTGGGTTGTGGTGGAACCGCAACAAGGCAGTGATTAAGGAGGCATGGAAGGAGAGTGATGAACCGTTTGTCTCATGCAAAGGATTTAAGGATACCTTGAGGGGCAGCTTTGTACTTGAACATGTAAGGAGTAAGATGAGGTCGGAGTTTGACTCATTCAAAATGACAGAGGAGATGACCATAGAAGATTATAATAACAGATTCATGGAGTTAGCTGAGTATCTGTCAGATTTTAATTATGGAGAGGAGGTGTTGGCTTTAAGGTTTGAGAAGGGTTTAACTACGCGTATCAAGAAGAGGTTGGCAGCTGGAGAGCCGAGTACCGTAGAGAAAGTGTACCAAAGAGCGGGACATGCCGAGATAATTGCAGACATGGTGAAGGAGGAAAAGAAAGACAAGGGTGAAAAGAGGAGGGTTGAGGCTACAAGTGAAGGGACTGGAGGAAACAAGAAGCAGAATTTCAATCAACATCGTTCATTTTCTGCCGTTGGAACCGTGAGTGGAGGTGGTTTCAGCCGTGGTAGGATGACAAGTGGAGCGAGTGGTACGAAGAGACCACAGTGCTATGGATGCGGAAAGTTTGGTCATAAGATTGTGGAGTGTAGGATTACTGCGAGGAGAAATAGCATGAATAATATGAATGAAGGATTTTGTAGTGGAACTTTTAATGGATATAAAACACCAGCATCTAGCTATGGAAGCAATCATTTTAACGGATCTTGGAACAATCAGAGGAGTTATAACAACAGCAACAACTTTCAGAATTGTGTAAACAATAGCCAAGGCAATGGAAATGGAGAGAACCAAAATGGCACCGGAAAGCAAGGAGTGGCGTCGACACCTACGGTGCAGGGGGTGTGAAGAACAGTGGCAAGTTGTTCATGATAGGAAAAGAGGCAGCTGAGGGAGATGCTCATGTGGTTGCTGGTACTTTTCTAACCAACTCTAAGCCATCTTATGTTTTGTTTGATTCGGGAGCAACTCATTCATTTATATCTAGTGACCATGCTAAAGTGATGGAATTGGGTTACCCAGTAGTAATTAAAGATAAAGTAACAATACCTTCTGGGGAATCGATAATATGCACCAAAATGTTTAGGAATGTGAATATCCTTATAGGCGAAGTTTTATTTCCTATAGACTTAATAGAATTTTCGTTAGGAGGATTTCAGATTATTTTGGGAATGGATTGGTTGAGTAGAAATAGAGCATTCATAGATTGTTATCAAAAGAAAGTATCTTTGAAAGGACCAAAAGGGGTAAGAGTGTCTTATAGGGAATTTGTGGTGAAACCCTAAGTGAGGCTTATATCAACAGTTACCGTGAAGTCTTGTTTGAGGAAGGGAAGAGAGTTGATTTTCTGCCACGTGTAGGACACGCGTGAGGCGGTAAAAGGCGCGGACGAAACTCCCATAGTGAATGAGTTTTAGGATGTGTTTCGAGAAGAAATTCCAGGTTTACCTCCAAAGAGAGATATGGACTTATATCGAGCTTAAACCAGGGACTGAACCTATTTCTAAGGCACCTTACAGGATGGGACCTAAGGAGTTGGAGGATTTAAAGAAGTAGTTGGAGGAATTGCTACAGAAGGGTTATATACGACCAAGTGTGTTTACTTGGGGAGCGCCAGTTTTATTTATTAAGAAGAAGGATGGGAGTATGAGATTGTGCATAGATTACAGAGAGCTGAACAATGTAACGATTAAGAATAGATATCCTTTGCCTAGGGTTGATGATTTATTTGATCAGTTGAGTGGAGTTGGAGTTTTCTCTAAGATTGATCTAAGGCCGAGATACCATCAGTTGAGAGTTAAGGAGGAAGATGTGCCTAACACTGCTTTTAGGACGAGGTATGGGCATTACGAGTGTGTAGTTATGCGTTTTGGTTTTACTAATGCACCTGCAGTATTAATGGATTTGATAAATAGAGTGTTTAGCCCTTATCTTAATCAATTTGTAGTAGTCTTTATTGATGACATATTGGTGTACTCTAAGAATAAAGAGGAGCATGAGAAGCATTTAAGAATTGTTTTGCAAACTTTGAGGGAGAATGACTTATATGGTAAGTTGAGTAAGTGTGAGTTTTGGTTGGATAAAGTAGCATTTCTGGGACACGTAGTTTCAAAGGAGGGAGTGTCGGTTGATCTAGGTAAGATCGAAGCGATAACGAAGTGGGAGAAACCAAAGAATGTGGCGGATGTGCGAAGTTTTCTTGGATTGGTTGGCTACTACATGAGGTTTGTGAAGGATTTCTCTAAGTTAGCTAAGCCTTTGACTGCGTTGATGAGAAAGGAGAATAAATTTAAGTGGGACGAGAATTGTGAAACAGCTTTTCTAACCTTGAAGGAGCGTTTAACCACAACACCTATATTAAATTGGCCATAAGGGAGTTAGGATTTTGAGGTGTATACCGATGCTTCGAAAAATGGATTGGGATGTGATCTAATGCAAAGAGGGAGAGTAATCACCTATGCTTCGAGACAGTTGAGACCGTATGAAGAAAATTACCCAATGCACGATCTGGAATTAGGGGCGGTTGTGTTTGCTCTTAAGTTATGGAGGCATTATTTATATGGAGCTACTTTTAAGGTATTTTCCGACCATAAGAGCCTTAACTATATTTGCACTCAGAAGGAGCTTAATATGAGAAAAAGAAGGTGGATAGAATTAATTGGAGATTATGATATGGAGATAATTTACCATGGGGGAAAGGCTAATGTAGTAGCAGATGCTTTGAGTAGGAAGTCGGTTCATGCCTTATGTTTAGCTATGTCGCGGTTTAAGTTGGAAGATGAATTAAGGGAAATGGGAATTTGTGTAATAAGGAAAGGGGATTCAGTTGGAGACCTGACGGTTGAACCAGAACTGTATGCGGAAACCCGAGAGAAACAGAAAGGGGATCTGAAGTTGGAGAAGTGGCGCGCGGTCGTGGGGGAAGTCGTGCTGTCACGATTTGTTGTAGGGGTAAATGGTGAATTTAATAAGAGGTGGTGCGTACCTGATGACGAGGAATTAAAAAGAAAGATTTTGACGGAAGCACATTCTGCACCATATTCTGTGCATCCTGGAGGAGATAAGTTGTACAAGAATTTGAAGAAGACGTTTTGGTGGCCAGGAATGAAAAGGGAAGTTGCTGAGTTTGTTTCTAGATGTCTGGTTTGCCAAAGGGTGAAATGTGAACATAAGAGACCACAAGGGAAAGTGCAATCTTTGGATGTACCTGAATGGAAGTGGGAGAGTATTTCAATGGATTTTATCGTTGGTTTACCTCGTACTCAGAGAGGGAATAATATGATTTGGGTGATAGTGGATCGTTTGACTAAGACAACACACTTTATTCCAATGAAGGATACTTGGAGTTAGGCTGAGTTAGCTAGAGCATATGTTAAGAATGTCGTAAGGTTACACGAAAATCCTAAGGATATGGTTTCTGATCGTGATTCGAGGTTTATTTCTAAGTTTTGGCAAGAATTGCAGAAGTGTATGGGTACGACTTTGAAAATGAGTACTGCATTTCATCCAGCTACAGATGGACGGACATAAAGAACTATTCAGACTTTAGAGGACATGCTGAGGGCTTGTGTTTTGGAGTTTGGAGGATCATGGGAAAAACTGTTAGATCTAATAGAATTTTCTTATAACAATAGTTATCATGCTAGTATTGGTATGGCACCATTTGAAGCTTTGTATGAGAGGAAGTGTAGGAGTCCAGTTTGTTGGGACGATGTCACTGAAGCTGTAACATTGGGTCCTGAATTGATTCAGCAGATGATTGAACAAGTACATGTAATTAGAGAAAAGATGAGAGATGCACAAGATCGACAAAAGAGTTATGCAGACCTGAAGAGGAGTGAGATTGAGTTTGCCGTAGCAGACAAGGTGTTGTTAAAAGTATCACCAATGAAGGGGTGATGAGGTTTGGTAAGAGAGGAAAGTTGAGTCTGAATTACATTGGACCTTATGAGATTTTAGATAGAATTGGTGAAGTGGCATATCGTCTTGCACTTCCACCAGCGTTGGCAAGAGTTCACAATGTGTTTCATGTCTCACAGTTAAGGAAGTATGTGAGTGACCCTACTCATATGTTCGAAGTTGAGACAGTCGAATTGGATGAGAATTTGTCTTATGAGGAAGTGGCTAAGGAGATTTTAGACAGGAAGGTGTGAAAAACTAGAAATAGTGAGGTAGTTTTGGTGAAGGTTTTATGGTCTAACCATAATGTTGAGGAAGCGACATGGGAGGTTGAAGATGAGATGAAACAGAAGTATCCTCTCTTGTTTCCATAAGGTATGCTAGTTACGAGGACATAACTCTTTTTTTACGGGGGTAGGAGATAACACCGCGTTAATTTGTGATCATTTCTGTTAGTAATTTATCTAAATGTGTGTTCGATCATAAATTGTTTGGTTGGTTGAGTAGTAAGATGCGGTGAACTTCGGGACGAAGTTCTTTTTAAGGAGGGAAGACTATAATACTCCGTATTTTAATTAATAATTTATGTTATATTTATATTTATGTGAGTAGTCGTAAATAAATAATAAGATGAATAAATATTAAGGAGAATAACAAATAATAAGTTGTAGTCGTAATAGAAAAGAAGTAAAATAAAATAAGCAAATAAGACGGAGTGGGGACCATGGGTGAACCGTGCGTGAGGAGCCATGTGGGGCCACGGTGGGACCAAGAAAGGAAGGTGGTATTTGGTTTGGGTATTACCTATGCTCTAAGATATTTTCATTATTTTATTATTAAAATAACTTCCCTAGAACCTTCCTACTTCTTCTACCAACTTACATAAATACCAACCATATGCCTCACAATTATAATTATTCTTCTTCAAAACTCAAATACAATTATGAGGAGAGCTTTTGTGAGACAACTTTAAGATGGAGCTTTGTACCTTGCGATAATTAATTAGGGTAAGATATCTAATCATCTAATATCAATTGTTTACGTTTGACCTTGACCCGTATTAAGGTCGTTGACCGTGAGGACCGAGGCCGTATGGCTGTTGATCAGCGGGTTGACCACCGTCGGTTTGGCTGTGTGATTGGGGGTTGTTTGTGGCGTTTTGAGAGATTTGTTTTGGGTAGTTTACATTTTAAATTTATTAATAAGATTAGTTAATAATTATACATAATTCAATTATTGTTTAGGTGGTGAATTTATTGAATAGACTTTTTGATTTATTTGCTTAATTGAGAAGATTTGCTAAGAGGTAGGTTAACTACTCAACTTTACTATATTGGTAATTGAAGAATTGTTGGAAGATGGATTATTGTTGTAATTGTTGTTTTGAGCACATCGTCGTAATTATTGTTTTGAGCATATTGATATCATTGTTGTCTTATGATTATATTAATATGTTGTTGGTTGGTTCTCTGTTGTTGATTGTTTGTGAAAGAGATTGGCATTGTTATTGAGATTGTTTGGTCGGTCAGGCACGGGGATGTGTAAGTGTCGTGGTCCTGTACGTATGATGGTCGGACAAGCATGGTGGCGTTAGGAGTGGGCCATGGACCTGAGCAGTACACCGTGTGTAGTGTAGGATTGGAATTCACCGTATGGTGCGTGCGTGTGTGTGTGGCACGGTCAAGACGTGTGTGTACCGTCTATGTGTGCCGTGTGTGTGCCGTATTTGTGTCGGTCGTGTGTGAGCACGATGATCTTGGTTTGTTGTGGATTATATTGCAGGCTAACGTATTAGCATTATTGTTATTGTTGTTTGGTTATCCTACTCAACCTCGTTGTTGACTGTGTATTCGTGAACACCTGTGATGGACTATAATGGGGAGCAGATTGACTTCAGGTTAGCTTGTGAGAAGTGGTGGAGGCTTAGAGGGGATATTTGGGAGGAGAACACTTGAGTCTAGAGATCACCTTATTAATATTCAGACACTATTTATTATAATTCCGCTGCGAGTTGTTTAAGTACTCTATAATAATTATTTATCAAGTTGGATATTTGTAATAAACTCTTTTGAGGCACTTTAATAATATATCGTCTTAAATTACCTTTGTATTGTTTGCCTTTTATACTTACTACCTCAGGCAACTGAGATGGTGACACCTTTATTTATTTGGGAATGTCTAGCTAAAGGCTCTTAAATAAATGGGGGTGTTATACGGTGGCTGGCTTAAGCATGATTGGGGACGGGATTCTGAGATGAGGGCGCCTTCTCACCCAAAACCGACATAAGGGGCTCACAACACACATAAACCAAGTTCATTTTAATTTTACACCCTATATTCATTTGGTTCATTGTTTCAGGTTCCAAAATCGTCGCTTGGTAACACTTCTTAACACCCCCTTACATCAAGGTGCCTTACCAAGGATCACCCCAGTGTATGGAGGTTCTACCATCTCGGTTGCCCGAGATAGTAGATCAAATAAAAACTAGAAGAATATTTATTAAATAGCTTAAGACTTTACATCGTAGAACAGCGTGGCAAGATACAACATGAATAACTATAAAGACTGCTAAACATGAGTGACGGTGATATCTACTTCGGTAGCGTGATGACTCAATTCCCTTCGAAGCCCCGCAAGCATCAAGACCAGCTGTACCTGCTAAACCAACTGCTCACCATCCCCTAATGTATCACCACAGTTTTGAAAACACAACACGGGGTCTGTTCACTGTATAAAAAAATAATACGAGTACGATAAAAGTAAGCAGTTGTTCACAATCCACCTAAGCCCTGCTCATAAACGAGCGATAACCCTGTTCATTAATGTGCACATCCCCTCCTGTGTCAGGTTCCACAGTGGGCGACACTAGGGCGCGAAGCCACTCCCGCAAATGACTCCACTCTCCCGAGGAAGCACCTCGCGAACATCATCAACCATTTCCACACCAACACCAAACTCCAATCCAACAACATCAGTTAATCACAATATCAATCGTACGACAATCATAACACATATCTTAAATCAATTATACAGTAAACCGATTAGGGAAACCCTACCTTATCGCTAATCCATGACAGTGCATCCAACAACTAGCCAGACAAGACTCCGAGGTGAATCCAACAAATAGTAACCACGTCCTATTACTAGACTACTCCAAAAACCTACTGAAAGACAACAACGAAACAACGCCTTACCTTGAGACACGGACCGAAGTCGGCAACGATGACATCCCGACTCGAAGACTCCAAACATGAACCATTCCCTCTTCTTGGGTTTGTGTCTAGGCTAGATGAGAGAGTAAAGAGAGGTGGGTGATAGGTAGGAGAGAGAGAGATATTAAGGTTAGAAAGATAAGGAACCGTCGAAATGGAAATAAGGTTTATAAACTTGTGTTTGATAATAACGCGTTAACAGCTGTGCTACTCGGCCGAGTACTTTCATACTCGGCCGAGTAAGCCATACACAGTCGAGTGTTACCACTACTCGGCCGAGTAGACCCTACTAGGTCGAGTAAACAGATATGTAGGTCCTTTATCCTTTCTACTATCCCCTCCTACGGGTCTTCTCTGGTCAAACGGCCGACCAATGGGTCCTTAAACAGGGCGGGTATTACAATAATAATAGAATAATAATAATTATAATTATAATAGTAGTAATAATAATAGTAGTAATAATAGTAATAATAGTAATAATAGTAGTAATAATAATAATAATAATAATAATAATAATAATAATAATAATAATAATAATAATAATAATAATAATAATAATAATAATAATAATAATAATAATAATAATAACAATAATAATAATAACAATAATAATAACATATATTAATAATAACAATAATAAATAAAAACAACAATAAGAACAACAATAAGAACAACAATAATAAGAATAACAATAAGAACAATAAGAACAATAACAACAACAATAACAATAACAACAACAACAATAACAATAACAACAATACTAAAAACAACAACAATAATAATAATAATAATAAGAATAATAATAATAATAACAATAACAATAATAATAATAATAATAATAATAATAATAATAATAATAATAATAATAATAATAATAATAATAATAATAATAATAATAATAATAATAATAATAATAATAATAATAATAATAATAATAATAATAATAATAATAAAAATGCGCGGGTTTAGAGAGATGAACTTTCTCGCTCTATAACAGAATCCTCTGTTTCTTCTGCCATTGTTACTGCTTCAACCTTGATCATGCCGCGCGGGAGGGGTCGTCCTCCAAATATTCGTGCACCAATAGGTTCCTCACCTTCCTCTGATGCCTATGATATTGATTTGTTGTGTGATTCTTCTCTCATCTCTCACACCCATTTTTCCCGAAATCGTACTTCCTTAAGCTTGAACGATTTAACTGTTGATGCCATTTCTTCTGTGAAACCTGAATCTGCGCATAATTCTCGGTCTCCAAAACCTAAAACTTCTATGATTACGAATAATACTGAAATATCCCCCAAATGGGGTGAAAAATCGGCGCAAATTGTAACTGAAAATGTGGTTTCTATGAGTATTCCTGCTAATCCTGTGTGTATGACTATTCCTACGATTGTTAATGCTGATGTGCTTACTTCTGATACTATGATTACTGCGAATGATACTAATCCTGCTGCTATGATTAGTTCTGTCACTGTGATCAATCCTAATACGGTTATAGCACCTACTTTTGATAATCCTGGGGTTATCTCTGCTATGTCTGCTTCTGATACTGTGGTTACACCTGCTACTTCTGCTGTAGCATCACTTGTCAAACCTGCATCTGAAACCAAATCATGGAAAGATGTAGTTCAACCAAAAAAACAAAATAGGAATGAGTTTGTGTTTCCATGAACCAAGCCTCACTGCTTCTGAGATCAATATTGAGCTTGAGGATTTTCAGGATGAGCTCAAATATTGGCAATTCACTCTTATGGGTAATGTTTTAGGGTCCAAACCTTCCCTGAAACAAGTCACTGAATTCACTGATAATCATTAGGGGTCTATTGCTAAACCAATTGTTCAATACTTCAAGAAGGGCTGGTTTAGTTTTTGATTTGATAATGAAACTGACATGAACAATATTGTGAAAGGTGGTCCTTGGAAGATGGGGTCATACTCCATCATCCTCAAGCAATGGTATCCTAACTTCTCTACTGCCATGGATAGAGTCTCCAAGCTTCCAATCTGGGTTATTTTCCTGACCTTGATCCTTATATGTGGCCCTCAGCAGTCCTTAGAAAAATGGCCAGTAAGATTGGGAGGCCTATGTTTGCTGACATGCCTACTACTTGTAAGGAAAAGCTATCCTTTGCTAGGATCATGGTGGAGGCAGACATTACTTCTTCTCTCCCTGATCTCATCACTATTAACACCCCTTTTGGTCCTTCTAAACAAAGAGTGGACTATGAATGGTTGCCATACTACTGCTTTGAATGTGGGAAAATGACTCATTAAGCCAAATCTTGTAAGAATGGGAAAACCAGGAAAGCGGCTCTTGCTCAAGCTCCAAAGAAGGTTTACAAACCTATTTCTAAGATCTCCCTCAAAGGTTCTAATCCCTGTCTGCTAGGTGGTACCTCAGGGACCATGACTGGTGCTGCGAACCCCCTTAACACTATTGCTAAGGACATCACACCAGTTTCATGCTCTTCTGAAAAGCATCTAGAATGCAGCAGGAAGGAGAGGGTGACTAGTTCTCAAATAGACTTGAAGAGAGACAAGTCATCTTTATCTCTTGACCCAAATAATCGATTTTCCCCCTTAATTGATCAAACTGATACTACTCGTCCTAGTACTGATGATGCTGATAATCCCATTAATGTTGCTGATGATACTACTGTTGTTGATCCTTGTGCTAGCACTACTCTTGAACCATGTATGCTAGGTGGTACCTCGGATAGTCCTGATGAACAGGATGGTGTGCTGACTGAGAATCCTGCTGGCTCAGAATGTACTGCACTAGGCCACCATGTTCCTGCTCAGGCAACACCCTCCTATCCTCAGGCTTCTGAAATGCATCAGGAATGCAACAGGGTGACACAGTCTGAGGAAACTCAAATAGCCTTGAAGAGAGCTTCCTCCTGTGATTCTGGAGATCAGATAGTTACTGCTACAACCATCCTGAGCACATCAAATGCCATTCTTAACATTCTTGCTGTCAAAGCTGAATTAACTAGGGAGAACTCGGGGATAGGGGAACCAAAACCTCCTGACACACAACAATAAAGATTTCTTCTTGGAACATTCGAAGTGGGAATGACCCCTGATGCATGTCTTTTATATGATGTTTTACACCCTATTTTACACGCATTTCAGAGCTCATTTATGTAGTTTATGCTACCATTTTCCCCATTTCCGTCTACTTTCGTGTTTTTGTGTAATATTGCAGAAATGTGAAGAATCCAGCGGGAAATGAGCCGAATCCATCCCTAAGTACCTTGCATTGCATTTGACGTGAAGTAAAGACTCGGGAAGCGACCTTGGTGCGCGTATCGAAGCCCGAAGGACGAATTTACGAAGCTTTTGGAGCCAAGTACCTGTTAAAGTGGTCGATAGACTGGTGCTTTCAGTCGATTGACCAGAGCACGACTACCAGAAGTTCCTGTACAGCGCAGTTCAGTCGATCGACTGGCATCAGTGGTCGATCGACCACACCGTAATTCTGACGTAAATTAAAAGGATTAGAATTCCGAAGCCCATTGTAATTAGGTTTGAGAATAAAGTTACGTATGTTTATCTATATAACGTAACCAGAGTCATCAAAGTCTGGATATAAAATTTTAGGAATTAATTAGGGTTCTTCACAAAGGTTAAAATTTTGATTAGTTTTAGTTTAATTCTCCGTCAATAAAGTTTACTTTCCGCACTTGGTTTTGGGCTTTTGCTATTCAATTCATCTTTACGGTATTCTCCTGTTCCTGCATTCAGTTTTGTTGCTTTAAATCCTCCGTAGTTAGAATTGTTAGTTTAAATTTCCCAAAACGAAATTATTGATTCATGTTAGTTAATTATTTAGTTATTTCGATTATGAATTCTTTTATTTCAATTGTTAATTTTATCGCTGTTATGAACTTTGTCATGAGTAGCTAAATTTAATGTGCTAGGATGTAGGGAATCTGTTGTGTAGGTGGTGTAAATTTCGTAGCCCCTGAGTCGCGCTGTAATACTCCGTATTTATAGTCTTGGGGGTACTCTATAGAGTAGGCCTTACTCTGTCGAGTAAGGGTAAGTGGCGAAGCAAAATAGTTTCTGACCTGTTGGGCACTCGATCGAGTAGTGGGGCACTCGATCGAGTAGGGGTACTCGATCGAGTACCTTGGGTACTCGATCGAGTGTCCGGTTTTACGGGGGAGTTTTCTCGGGTTTTGTTAAATACGCGATTAAGGTATTTAAACATATTCGTCATTGTTTTAAATCACTTTTTACAAAACCTAAAACCTGTTTAAGAGAGAAAGCAACTGGTTCTTCTTCCTAATCGCGTTCTTGACAATTCCCGGAGTTCAGACGGTCAGTTCGTATCGTAGTTCGTGTCGTTGGATTCCTTGCGTCGAGGGTAAGCTTTTAACATAAGTTTTATAATGTTTTGTTAAGATTGGTGAAACCCTAATTTAGGAATTGGGGGTTTTTATGAGTAGTATTTGAATGGTAGCATCTATGTGTTGTATGATAGAAGGAGAATTCGTAGAGGAGCCGTTTTGATACAGCTGTAGATACCGTCTGCGTGTTGTGCTTTCCAGGTAGGATTTCCTACTCAGTATTAGTCCCATAATGGGATATTGGTGATGTGCTGTAGTTAGTTGTTGATATGATGATTGTGTTTGTGATTGTGATTGTGGTTGTGTTGTTGATGGTTCTCGAGATGCGTTCTCGGCTGAGTGGGGTCACTTGCGGGAGTGATCTCACGCCCTAGTTTCGCCCTTCGTGGAACCCGCCACGAAAGGGGATGTGCACATTAATGGACAGGGTTATCGCTCGTACGATGAGCGGGGCTTAGGTGGGAACGGCTGCGGTCCCCCACGCGGTGGTCGGGTCCGGTGGACGTCGATCGAGATGATGGGAGTTGGTGGTGTGTGTGTGTGTGTGTGACAGTTCAGCTGTCTGTTTGCCGTATTATTGGTGTCTATATTGATTGTGTTATTAGTACTGACCCCGGTGTTGTTTTGTAAAACCTGCGGTGATCCATTCGGGGATGGTGAGCAGATATTGAACAGTATAGAGATAAATACGGGATAGCCGGGATGGCCACGACATGACGATAGAGTCTTCTTTGTAGTTTAACATTTATTTACATTTCGATTGAGAAAGATAGTTTGGAATAATGTATTGTACTTTGGTTTGGTTTTGAGGATTGTATTCATCATTAAACTATTTATAATAAATGTTGTTTTCGTTTTGTCTATTTGATTATCATACCTCGGGCGACCGAGATGGTGATGTCTTCATACCTGAGTGGTCCTGGTAAGGCACTTGGAGTATGGGGGTGTTACAAATGGTATCAAAGCGACGATCCTGAAACCTGTAACCAATGAACTTAATGAACATAGGGAGTCAATTAAAATGAACCCGGGGTAAAAGTTGTAGGAGCTAGTGCAAAGGCTTGGGAGACGTCCTAAAGTCGCGGGGGTCGCCCTACAACTTTGAACCGGTCACATGGGGAAAGTGTTTGTCGAGTCATCTGTGTGTTTGATTAACTTGTGCAACAAAGTGATGAAGTGTGTTGATTGTTTGGTGTTGAAATAGGAAGTTGAGCATTTGAAAGAAAATGATATGTGGAACATGTTAATGAGATGATAACATGTTGAATGATTTACAATGTGGCTTTAATAGCATGATGAATTGATTGGAAAGGATGGAGTAGCAATTGCATAAGAATATGAATTTTGTGATTATGAATATGTTTAGGTGACGGAGTGTATTTGTATTGTTGTTGTATTAGTAACATGGAAATAGGATTTGTAATGTATGAGAGTGTTGTGTTACGAAAAGTTATAAAATTTAAAGTATGCGGTTAGTACATGACTAATGAGTTAGATAAATTATGTGCATGATTAATGTTGTTGCTTGGCTTTTGAAAATAGTAACATATGATTATGAATACTGGTTTCATGAGTTTTGGACTGGTTTTGTTTGCTTGGTTGTCGTTTAAGTTGTTTGGAAGTAAAATCAAGTAGTTGTGATTTTCGATTATAAAGAGGTTGTCTTTAAACTGTTATAACTTGAGATGCATAAACGATTTTGATGTGATTCCAATTGGAGGTGATAGCTTGTCCTTTTACGATTCTAACGATAGGTCACACGCCCAAAAAGACCAAGTAATGAGTGAGTTATGACTGTTTTACGAAAACTGGACAGTGCTGAGAATTGGGGTACTCGATCGAGTATCCTTGGTACTCGATCGAGTAGGGGGCACTCGATCGAGTACCTCAGTTACTCGATCGAGTAGCCCTGGTGATTTATTTTACGTGCTTCTGATCTTCACCTACTCGATCGAGTAAGTCCCTTACTCGATCGAGTGGCCTGTACTCGATCTAGTGACCCCTATTTTGGGTCATATGCTTATCTTTTGACTTGTTGCATATTATGTTTAATTCAAAGGCGTTATTTTGCTTCTTTATGCATTGTTTTACTGTAAGTTGGTCTTGATACGTAAGTTACCCAATCTTATGGGGTGGTGAGTGGCACATTATGGTGAGTATGAGTTTGGTGGGAGGAGATGAGCTATATGTGGTTGTGCTGAGAAGTGGATAAAAAGAAAAAGGATATTGATGAACTTAATTGAGGCATAGAGCATGTTGTGTGAGACGAGATGAGTGACATGATTGTATGTTGAGTAATGAAAATGTAAGTGAATGTGGGCAAGGCATGATGTAAGTTAAGGAACGTGAGAATGAAAAGATTGAAAGAAAGGATGTGGATAGTAGCAACCTGAAATGTATAATAAATTATGGAGGGAGATGGTTCGAAATAGTGTTGAGTAAGAATATATGTAATGAAAGGTCGTTTTAGAGGAATTGCGAAGAGTGGTATATAGCGAACTTAATGGAGATATGTCGCGACGTGGATTTGCAGATAGTGACTGAGTTTAGAAATTTGTGTTATCGAGAGACGAAATTAACAGTATAAAAAGAATTTTGATTTCTAGAGTTGTAAAAAGGGAGATGTAATTGTTTGAACTTTAAACGTTGATTTTTGTGGACAAATTAGTGACAAATGTGAGTGAGTGGAGTGATGAGAGGGGATCCATGGCAAGGAAGAGTGAGATAATATCGATAAGGAAATAATGAGATTTGAGTTTTGGAGCAATAAAAAGATAATCGGAGCACTAAAGAGTTAGGTAGAAGGGATAAAGAGTTGAATGGTTAATGGATTTTGTCAAGTGTAAAAGAAAAGAATGAGGGGAGTAAAACTAGGAAAATGTTGACCGGAGATATGTGACATAAAAGTAAGGAATCGTCGAGATGTATGATACTATCAAGAGTAAGTAAGTTAATGCTTATACAGAAGCTTCAGGACAACATGATTAATCATGAGTTTCTGGGAATTAAGGGAGTAAGAAGTTGGTAGAATATCTGCATGATATGAGATTTTGAGTAGAGAGTTAGGTAATGACACCATTAAGGATAGTATTGGGAAGAATGTTGAGGTAGTGTTGTTGATGGATTTGATGTTCGTTATTTGGGATGTTAACCACAGATAGGAAAGAAATCGTGATGTTTAGAGATGAGTGTAAGAGGTTTGATGCCCGGACAGTAGTAGTGTTATGGTTTGTGACTAGTGGTTAAGGATGACGGTATTTTAGAAAAGCAGCAATTCTAAAGAGATTGATCTTGTAGGGACAAAGATTGATAAGTATGGTTATGAAAGAGTATAAGATGTGGTTAGATGAGGCGGATGCTAATAGTTGAATAATTATGGTATGGTTATGCTTGGCCGGAAGTGATGGTTGTGCGAATGAGGGAATATGTTATGAGGGGTTTACGAGTTAAGCTCGGGCGGCAATGTGTACCCTTTATCGAGTGGTAACTTACGTGATCGGGATTGATTGGTTGGATGTGATTATGGGTCTATGTTATATATAAATGTTTGTGTGAGGTTTTGACGTCACAAGAAGTAGTATGGTGTGATAATTATAAAATTGTTTGATGAATGTTTAGTAATATATATATGTTGGACACGGTAATTTAATTGAATGATATCCAAAAAGGTAATAATTTGATTAATTTGACATGGCTAGTTATAATTTTATGTGTATTAATAACACATGTGTATTCCGTGAAATGGTAGAGATGATGTTCATGAGATGCTTATCTGTTTATCCATATAATACGTTGCGTGGTGATTTAATAAAGTGGATTTGAGTAAGTTTTTTTTTTTTCTTGTCTGAGAAGTTATGCTCAGTCAGTGTTTATGGGAATCGTATGCAGTTGTGATGTCTATCGGTGTGGTTGTGGTGCCTCGGGTGGTGATCCGGGCACGATATTTAGTGTTGTGATGCGGGTATTTTCGCACTGCGGTGTGGCTGTTGGTGGCGGTGTTGTGATGCCGTCACCGGTTGTGGTGGAGTAGGCAGGATGATTATGATTCGAGTTTCGAAAGTACATAGCAGTTATACATAAATTGTTGTTTTGTTTGATGTTGTTCCCTGCGAGTTTCGAGTTTGTGCGAGATAGACGGTTGTCTTGTTTATTGATGTTTTCTTTACCTGGTTAAGTTGGGAATGAGGGTAGAGTATGATATACATAGAGTTGTATGTGTTTTCGTTGTTGTCATAGTATAGTGACATTCTGTTAATGGGACATGGTTGTGAGAGGTTGTTACAATAATTATGATCTTGTTCTAGCTAAGGTTTCAGTTGACATGGTAATGGCAAGTGAGTCGTAGAACATGTGTGGTAATGACCCGAAAGATGCAGGTGGTTCATAATCTTTGGTTGAGACAGTGAGTGTAGGGTATTGGGAATTAGTGTCATGTTAAGTTTTGTATGAGTTTTGCGGTAATGGAAGAAAGAACTTGAGGATCTAGTGTGCGTGTACGTAACGAGTGTGGATCGTGAGTTATGCTTCTGGGAGATAAGTGCCTTCCATAGAGAGGTATGTTGTTTTGCATAAATAATGGAGAGTTAGTATGGTGATTTTGCTACGAGTTTTGTGGTATAGGTTAGGTGGTATGCCAAATGAGTTGAGTTATGAGAAATATTTAAGTAAGAGAGCCTTGGATATATGCATGGTGAGTGTTTGGTTTATAGACGGTTATCTTTGACATGTGGTGGTAAAGAGGGTAATGAAAAGATATATCTAGGATTTAGTATTAGTGGGTTACGAGGACGTAACATTTATCTTAAGAGGAGTAGGATGCGATAAAAGAGATTTTGATGGTTGTTCATATGGCAGTATATTTGGAAGTAGAGTGTTGGTGTAGCATAAGATATGGATTTGTATATGTTGTGGTTGATGGTGTTAAAAGGTCATGGACGTGCTTGTAGTAGTTTGATGTTAGGAATGCGAGAATACTTCGATAGTGTTGACAGTTGGATGACGAGATTATGAGTGTGAGTAAACTTCGAGGACGAAGTTCCTTTTAAGGGTGGTAGAATGTAACATTCCGTTTGATGTCTATGAGTGTCTTGATTTTGGATTTGATAGTGGATGATATTATGGAGCTAGCGGCATTAGAGGATGGTAGTTGGTTATGTATGGAGTTGGTGTCGTGAGAGATATATATATGTGGAGTTGATACGATATCGTGAGCCATGTTGTGGAGGTAGGAATAGTTAGTGGAGTTGGTGTTACGAGTTCATGTTTGGGTTGGAGTTTTGTTTTGAGTTCTTAGTCACGTTGTTGTGTCTTGATCGAGTTAGTATGTTTGTTTTTATGTATGGGTTGAACTTCGGGGACGAAGTTCTTTTAAGGAGGGAAGACTGTAATACTCCGTATTTATAGTCTTGGGGGTACTCTATAGAGTAGGCCTTACTCTGTCGAGTAAGGGTAAGTGGCGAAGCAAAATAGTTTCGACTGTTGGGCACTCGATCGAGTAGTGGGGCACTCGATCGAGTAGGAGGTACTCGATCGAGTACCTTGGGTACTCGATCGAGTGTCCGGTTTTACGGGGAGTTTTCTCGGGTTTTGTTAAATACGCGATTAAGGTATTTAAACATATTCGTCATTGTTTTAAATCACTTTTTACAAAACCTAAAACCTGTTTAAGAGAGAAAGCAATTAGTTCTTCTTCCTAATCGCGTTCTTGACAATTCCCGGAGTTCGGACGGTCGGTTTGCATCGTAGTTCGTGTCGTTGGATTCCTTGCGTCGAGGGTAAGCTTTTAACATAAGTTTTATAATGTTTTGTTAAGATTGGTGAAACCCTAATTTAGGAATTGGGGGTTTTTATGAGTAGTATTTGAATGGTAGCATCTATGTGTTGTATGATAGAAGGAGAATTCGTAGAGGAGCCGTTTTGATACTGTTTGTAGATACCGTCTCTGCGTGTTGTGCTTTCCGGTAGGATTTCCTACTCGTATTAGTCCCATAATGGGATATTGGTGATGTGCTGTAGTTAGTTGTTGATATGATGATTGTGTTTGTGATTGTGATTGTGGTTGTGTTGTTGATGGTTCTCGAGATGCGTTCTCGGCTGAGTGGGGTCACTTGCGGGAGTGATCTCACGCCCTAGTTTCGCCCTTCGTGGAACCCGCCACGAAAGGGGATGTGCACATTAATGGACAGGGTTATCGCTCGTACGATGAGCGGGGCTTAGGTGGGAACGGCTGCGGTCCCCCATGGCGGTGGTGGTCCGTGGACGATCAAGATCGAGATGATGGGAGTTGGTGGTGTGTGTGTGTGTGTGTGTGTGACAGTTCAGCTGTCTGTTTGCCGTATTATTGGTGTCTATATTGATTGTGTGATTAGTACTGACCCCGGTGTTGTTTTGTAAAACCTGCGGTGATCCATTCGGGGATGGTGAGCAGATATTGAACAGGTATAGAGATGAGTACTTTGCGGGATATTTGGGATGGCCACGACATGACGATAGAGTCTTCCGCTGTAGTTTAACATTTATTTACATTTCGATTGAGAAAGATAGTTTGGAATAATGTATTGTACTTTGGTTTGGTTTTGAGGATTGTATTCATCATTAAACTATTTATAATAAATGTTGTTTCTGTTTTGTCTATTTGATTATCATACCTCGGGCGACCGAGATGGTGATGTCTTCATACCTGAGTGGTCCTGGTAAGGCACTTGGAGTATGGGGGTGTTACACGCGCCATGGTCGATCGACTGGCCTACCTGGTCGATCGACCGGCTCCCGTGAGATTACCTTCGTTTTAATTAATTTAATTGCTATATTTGACGAATCGAGTGCACGCGACTAGTTGAATGCTTAGGAATTGACCGACCCGATAAGATCGAAAGATAGGGGAGGAAAATAGACTACCTAACTAAGACTACTAAATTAATGAGATCGAGAGATAAGTTAATTTAGACTTTTAAATCACTTTTTAGGACGAAAGTTAGTATTAGTGATATTAGGGACCCGTAGCATAGGCCGAAAGGTTGTTACCTGTTAAGATTGGACCGAGTGGACTTCTTATTTTCCCGTCTCACGTGATTGACTCAGACTTGCCTAGGATACTGCCGCCGAAAATACAGTGAACCGACCATCTTAGCACCCCTTTTAATATTTGATTTCATCCAGTTCATTTATCTTTCATTTATTTACTTCAGCTATAGAACAATTCAAAACAAACCCCCACACATTTGTTACTTTAGGACTAAAAATCAGACAACTATTAATTGCATCGCCTCTCTGTGTTTCGACCCTGACTGCCACTAGCTATAGTAGTAGTTTGGACTTATAAATTTATCTTTGGTACTCTACGACGGTATCAAATTTTGGCGCCGTTGCCGGGGAGGCAATTGTTTAATTTTTAGTTGTTTTTATTTTAGTCTTTTTCTTAGTTTAAGGGACATCTGTTCCCTAAACTTTTCTCATATTCTACTTGTAGTTTCCTCTTATGCGCAGGTTACAGGCTGGTAAATTACGACTGTTAGATCATGAGATCGAAAGGACTTTGCGTGAGTTGAGACGATCATCTAGAGTATTGCCGACAGAGGAAGAGTTGAGTACTTTGTCCAATTATTACGAGAACGAGCTATTTGAGGAGGATCCACCTTCGTCTCCTATTTCTACTTCTTCAGCTGAGACCGTCACATCTCCAGATATGGCTGAAGAAGCAAGTATAGCCAGTCACTCCGTGCCAACAGCTGAGAATCTCTATAAGGGATTCACATTACCAGGGACGGATAGAAAATTCGAAGCAAAACCGTCCTATATTAACTTGGTTGAGAGAAACCAATTTGGGGGAGCTGCAAATGAAGATGCAGCTAAACATATGGAGATATTCATTGACTATTGCTGTTCCATACCCCCACCAACAGGAGTGACTCAGGACCAAATAAAGGAGACGATGTTCATATTCTCACTTCGTGATGCTGCTAGGGAGTGGTACCGAGACCTGGATCGAGCTGCTAATAGGATAACTGACTGGAATTCGCTGGCCCTAGCATTTTATAAGAAGTATTTCTCTACATCGAAGACCAATGCAATTAGAGCTCAGATCACGAGCTTTAAACAGGGTCCTGATGAGGACTTTCATGAGGCATGGGTCCGTTTCAAGAGACTGGTGCGATCTATTCCGCACCATGGGTTCGAGCTATGGAGCCTATGTAATCAATTCTACAATGGGCTTTATGATGCTCAGAGGGCTATCCTGGATCCTGTAGCTAATGGCAGATTCCAGGAGAATGTTGGAGAGACTAAGGGGTGGAAGATCATTGAAGACATGGCCACCCATATAGCTGAGCATGGAAATTCCCGGGTAATCAAAGGAGAGCTGCTGAATCTTCTTCCGTAGCTGCATTAGAGGCCCTCACGGCCAGATTTGATAAGTACGAGTTGGGAGGAGCTTCAAAAGGAGGGATCTATCAAGTGAATGCTGTGTCAGACAGTCCTTTCGTCTGCAAGAGATGTGGAGTAGAAGGACATGTTGCAGATTTCTGCAACAGTCCCAATGAGGTTTGTGCTGCTTTTCAACATTATAGGCAGACAAACACTTTTTTTGAGCCGAATGTCCATCCGAACTTGAGGTGGAGTAGCCAAAATGTCCAAAATCCGACTCCACCTCCACAGCAACAGAATTATGTGCCCCCTCATAAGGAGCAGCAGCTATACCAAAAGCCTATGTATATCCCTCAGCAGCAGCAGCAGCAGTCCCATGGCTCCGATTTTGCCGAGTTGAAAAATTTATTGCTGAAAGAGTCTCAAGCTAGAGAGGCCGGGATGAAAATGTTGGAGAGTCAAATCGCTCAATTGGCTAGCAAGAGTGCAACAAGAGCTCCAGGGCATTTACCATCGCAGCCGGATCAAAAAGAGACCCTTAATGCAATTACTTTGAGGAGTGGGTCGACCCTTGATGGGCCCGCTATGGTTGAGGATGTTACTGAAAAAGATGAGGCGGAACCAAGCAAGAAAAAGGCTGGAACGAACAGTAGCAAGAAAAAGACGATCAGCAGGTATGTCAGTCGATCGACTGATACCCCTGGTCGATCGACCAGTCCGCGAAACAGTGCAGCTTCTGGTTCTGCAGAAGTCAGTCGATCGACTGACCTACATGGTCGATCGACTGAAAACGCTGCTGATGTTGAACCTTTTCGTCCTCCAATGCCAGATAACTTGAGGGACCACTTGTTTCGGGGTACGACGACTCCGAAATTACAGAGGCAAGACCCAAATGCTGATGGGTCAGTTCCAATTCCAAAGTATGATCCAATGACGATTAATGGCTCATTCTTGAGATGGTCTGAAGAAGGTTCGAGCTACAACAAGGATAAAGTAGTGGATTTTCAGCCTAAGTCCACCGATGCCGGCATGAGAGATTTAGAGGAGAGGGCTAAGTTGCTTCTTACAGCCTCTTATCCGGAGAGATTGGTGCCGACAAAGGAACAGGTATCGTTTAACAAATTTGAAAATGTTATTCGTAGTTTAAATGTGCAAGTTCCTTTCTTAGAATTGGTTAATCAAGTGCCTGCTTACACGAAATTTATGAAGCAACTTTTGTCTAAAAAGAAGTCACTTGACACTGTGCAATCTGTCGCACTAATTGAGGAGTCGTGTTACTATTTGACTCATACTGCACCTCATAAGTTAGCTGACCCTGGTAGCTTCTCTGTTCCTTGTAATATTGGTACCTTCCCAATTGAGAAGGCATTATGTGACCTAGGAGCTACCATTAGCGTTATACCTTTAAGTCTTGCTAAGAAGTTGAAATTGATTAGGTTTTTGGTCACTAACATGACAGTACAGATGGCTGATCGTTCTGCGGTCCAGCCTATAGGAGTCTTAGAGGATATTCCTGTGCAAATAGGAAAGTTCTTTTTCCCAGTTGACTTCATTGTACTAGATATACCCGAGGATGCTCATATTCCTATCATTTTGGGTAGACCATTTCTGCACACTGCTGGTGCAGTTATAGATGTTGGTTCAGGGACTTTGACCTTTAAAGTAGGGAAACAGTCCATTGTTTTTGCCCAGACCGCTAAGAAGAAAGATCCTATGTGGCCAGTCACTTGTAATACGATTTCTGAGAAGAAATCTTATTTTGTGCTTTCTGATATGCCTACCCCTATGCCTGTTTCTGTTATAACACCTCCGCCCCAGATTGGGAGCAAATTGGAGGAAGATTCTTCTGTTTTAGACATTGCAGGAAATGGTTTGGGGAAGGACGAGCCGCATGTTGCTCCAGCTGTGAAGGAGCCAATCATTCAAAGAGGCGGCCTAGGATATCTTAGCTATGGCACGGATGAAGAGCCCGATGAGGAGCCAGTCAAGGTGACGGAGTCCGATTTGGATTTTGACGAGCCAGACGAGGTCATTGATTGGGAGGATGTTCAAGATGTTGAACCGTCGAGTTCGGCGGATGTTGGAGTTGCTAGGAGCCCCGCTGAGGAGATGAGCACCGTGGAGGCTACTTCTTGTAGCCAGAAGCCGAGCAAGTGGGCCATTCCGTGGCTATTCTTGATAAACTATTAGTTGATTAAGACTTTTCCAAAAGACACTTTATTGCTTTCGTTAAACTTTCTTTTTATTGCTTTTGTGTGCGCGAGACTTAGCTTTAATAAGTTTGCTTAGGATTTAAATACTTTAGTCTGTTACTTTGGGTTTTGCGCAATTTTGGGCGCGTTATTATGTGTACTTGCAGGTTCATAGACCTTATTAGCTCGATTTATTGAGCTAAATCGAAGAAATTAGAAACTTACAACAGCTATTTCAGTCGATCGACTGGCTTGTATGGTCGATCGACTGGCCGCTACAGTTACAGGAGCTTTTGTTCCTGTCACCCTGCTCGATCAACTGGGTGGTATGGTCGATCGACCATCTCTCACTGCTGTACCTATTCACGACCATTCCCCTACTGTGTTTGGTCGTTATGCGGAGTTGAGGGAGTCTTTTCTCCACTTTATTCTCCGATTCATTTCTGTTTTCTTCTGTTTCCTTATTTTACACGTAATTTCCGCTTCAATTTTGTTTTCTCGGATTACGCGCGGTATTTTGTCTCTTTTCAGGTACCTATGGTAGCACTGCTGGCTACTGAAACCTCCTAGCTCACGCGGGTTTGGGGAGGTTTCCTTTTGCGCTTAAAATCTTGTGAGTTTCCGAGTCACCTTCATGTCTTATTTAGTTTTTTATTGCAAAAATCCCATTTCCCTTTTGTTTCTTTTACATGATTTTGCACAATGGGGACATTGTGTGATTTGGTTTGGGGAAGAGTTTTGTGTCGCATTTGCATTTCAGTTACACGTTTATTGCATTTCTGGTTGCATTGTATTTATTTCCTATATATATACAAAAATCAAAATTCAAAAAAATTGAAAATTTCAACAAAATTAAAAAAAAAAACATTTTTATTTTAGCATATAGGTTGAGTCGAAATGGTAGTATTTCAATGATGACATTGCGTTTTCATCTGTCCATGCCTAAGCCTTGCTAATTGACATGTTATTAGTAGAATCATTTGCATAGTCTACGAGTTTTCGTTAAAATTCTTGCTGAACTTTGGACTTGACTTAGATTTATGGCAAACTACATCATTTTCTGAGGTTTAGAGCTTATAACTGGTGCCATTTATGACCCGTTTATCTAGAACTGTGAGTAGTACTCCTTATGAGACATGTTACATCAATTTGCATAAATATGAACTTAATCTACTTAATACCTGTATGCATTCGGTTTGTGGTTTGTTGACACATGTGGAAGAGGTCGCCCCCTTATTCATTTTGCCCATAAGCTCCACACTGCCAAAAATAGCCTTTTTGTCCCGTTACTACATCCTACATTTAGCATGCCCTTGTCAAGCTAGTAGTTTATGTTCTCGGGATTGTTATTTCGTTTTTGGTGGCTAATGCTCATTTTGAGATGATGTTGGGAAGATGGAAAGGACACGAAAAAAGAGAAAAGAAAAGAAAAAACAATGATTCGAAAAAAAAGAAGATCAGTCTATCGACCGGCTACATTGGTCGATCGACTGTGGACTGCAGTGATGAAAAAGAATTCGAGAAAATCACATGTTGTAATTGTTATGAGTTGGTGATTTTGTACTCCCATGTATTATTTCTAATTGTTGGGAAGTTGACTAATTGTGGAAATTGTGAGATTTGTGCTTCTAATTAGCACCGTTTCGATTGAAATCTTGAGCAAGAAGTTGGTTGTTGTTATAATTTAGTTCCCTTAGTTACTAGCTTGGCTTTTAACTCTGTTTTTATCCAAATTTATCTTAGCCCTTCTTGCCCGTACCTCACATATCCATATTTACCTCGGCATGTGTCATGGTCATTTGTTTGGTTGGAATGCATATGTACGGTTGTAGAGATTACTTTCATATTAGATTTCAGGCATGTTCTTATAGGTCGTAGTTAGGTGAGTGTCACTACAAAATGAATTCTTTATATCTTTTACATATATTCACCTGTGCTTATGTGTGATTTGAGCGACCCGTGAGAGTCCATAATGATAAGTCTCTATAGTTTAAAGTTCAGCAGTTTTTAACGACTACATAACTCGTTTGCATGATTCATATTGCTAATTGATTGTTGATTTGTAGCATTAAACTGGTTTTAGCTATTCGGTTTGCATTTCGCTCTGAGATTGAACTCGTTCCATTAGGTTTTAGGATCGAGTCTAGTTCTTGCTTGGGGACAAGCAAGGGTTTGGTTTGGGGAAGTTTGATGCGTGTCTTTTATATGATGTTTTACACCCTATTTTACACGCATTTCAGAGCTTATTTATGTAGTTTATGCTACCATTTTCCCCATTTCCGTCTACTTTCGTGTTTTTGTGTAATATTGCAGAATTGTGAAGAATCCAGCGGGAAATGAGCCGAATCCGTCCCTAAGTACCTTGCATTGCATGTGACATGAAGTAAAGACTCGGGAAGCGAACTTGGTGCGCGTATCGAAGCCCGAAGGACGAATTTACGAAGCTTTTGGAGCCAAGTACCTGTTAAAGTGGTCGATAGACTGGTGCTTTCAGTCGATCGACCAGAGCACGACTACCAGAAGTTCCTGTACAGCGCAGTTCAGTCGATCGACTGGCATCAGTGGTTGATCGACCACACCGTAATTCTGACGTGAATTAAAAGGATTAGAATTCCGAAGCCCATTGTAATTAGGTTTGAGAATAAAGTTACGTATGTTTATCTATATAACGTAACCAGAGTCATCAAAGTCTGGATATAAAATTATAGGAATTAATTAGGGTTCTTCACAAAGGTTAAAATTTTGATTAGTTTTAATTTAATTCTCCGTCAATAAAGTTTACTTTCCGCACTTGGTTTTGGGCTTTTGCTATCCAATTCATCTTTACGGTATTCTCCTGTTCCTGCATTCAGTTTTGTTGCTTTAAATCCTCCGTAATTAGAATTGTTAGTTTAGATTTCCCAAAGCCAAATTGTTGATTCATGTTAGTTAATTATTTAGTTATTTCGATTATGAATTCTTTTGTTTCAATTGTTAATTTAATTTTATCGCTGTTATGAACTTTGTCATGAGTAGCTAAATTTAATGTGCTAGGATGTAGGGAATTTGTAGTGTAGGCGGCGTAAATTTCGTAGCCCCTGAGTCGCGCCATGGTCGATCGACTGGCCTACCTGGTCGATCGACCGGCTCCCGTGAGATTACCTTCGTTTTAATTAATTTAATTGCTATATTTGACGAATCGAGTGCACGCGACTAGTTGAATGCTTAGGAATTGACCGACCCGATAAGATCAAAAGATAGGGGAGGAAAATAGACTACCTAATTAAGACGACTAAATTAATGAGATCGAGAGATAAGTTAATTTAGACTTTTAAATCACTTTTCAGGACGAAAGTTAGTATTAGTGATATTAGGGACCCGTAGCTTAGGCCGAAAGGTTGTTACCTGTTAAGATTGGACCGAGAGGACTTCTTATTTTCCCGTCTCATGTGATTGACTCAGACTTGCCTAGGATACTGCCACCAAAACTACAGTGAACCGACCATCTTAGCACCCCTTTTAATATTTGATTTCATCCAGTTCATTTATCTTTCATTTATTTACTTCAGATATAGAACAATTCAAAACAAACCCCCACACATTTGTTACTTTAGGACTAAAAATCAGACAACTATTAATTGCATCGCCTCTCTGTGTTTCGACCCTGACTGCCACTAGCTATAGTAGTAGTTTGGACTTATAAATTTATCTTTGGTACTCTACGACGGTATCAACCCCCTTAAGCAACAGGAAGTCCTTGATTTTATCAAGCTCCATCAGGTGGATATTATCGGAATGTTGGAAACCAGAATAAAGGAAAAGAAAGCTAAAAAGTTTATTAGTTCCAAATTTAAAGCTTTTAAGGTAGTTTGCAATTATAGTGCTCATATAAATGGCAGAATCTGGC
Organism: Silene latifolia; assembly: GCF_048544455.1. Lineage (NCBI taxonomy): Eukaryota > Viridiplantae > Streptophyta > Magnoliopsida > Caryophyllales > Caryophyllaceae > Silene > Silene latifolia. Next base: position 16,552,824 of record NC_133535.1, on the reverse strand, counting down.
TCATTTGGAGACCTAGCAAGGTAGATATTCATCCCTTAATCATTCATGTCTACACCTTACATTGTGAGGTGCTTCATCATGCTACCTGTAGTAAGTTTCATCTCACTATCGTTTATGCCAGTAACCAGGCTAGAACTCGTGATGCTCTTTGGACCAATCTTCTTGCTATCAGTAAGCAGGTCCATAAGTGGATTATTCTTGGTGACTTTAATGTTGTTAGAGATGTAACAGAACGGATTAGTAATACTCTTCCAAATCTAGCTGATATTTTGGATTGCAACTCTTGTCTGCTTTACTGTGGAGTTGAGGATATTACTAGTTCTGGATGTAAGATGACTTGGACTAATAAGCAGGATATTGATACCTTGGTCTGGTCAAAACTAGATATGGCACTAACTAATGTTGACTGGCAGTCCCAGTACCCTGCTATCTCTGTTGACTTCCTTCCTGCAAGGAGGTCTGATCATTCCCCTATACTTGTCAGTGTCTTTGAGGATATTACTTACAATGATTCCTCTATAAAGTATTTCTCTTCCAGGATTCATGAGAGACAACAACAGCAAATTATTGGCCACATTAAGAATAAGGATGAGAATTAGAGACTTGGCCTTGATAGTGTTGCTGATGGATTTATTGACTATTATCAACATCTTCTTGGTCAATCTCACTCTACTTCTCCTATTGATGTCTCTTTCATTCACACTAACTCTTGTGTTCAGGAGGAGGATATTGCTACTCTCATTGCACCCATTGATATAGAGGAAATCAAAGCTGATGTGTTTAGTATTGGGTCTAATAAAAGCCCAGGCCCTGATGGATTATCTCCTGCTTTCTTTAAGGCTTCCTAGGACATTGTTGGACCTGACTATTGCAAAGCCATGCAGCCTTACTTTAAGAATGGCAGACTCAGTAAGCAGGCTAATGCCACACTCATTACTCTCATTCCTAAGAAAAAGGTTTGCAATTCTGCCATGGACTTTAGACCCATCTCGTGTTGCACCACTTTTTATAAGACTATCAGTAAGATTCTTACTAATAGACTTCAAAATATTCTCCCTAATCTCATTGGAAAAAAGCAAGCTGCCTTCATTAAATGGAGGAATATTCATGAGAATATTATGATGTCTCAATCCTTGGTCAAAGGCTATGGGAGAAAGTATCTTACTCCTAGATGCTTAGTCAAGGTTGACATTAGAAAAGCCTTTGATTCTCTTCAATGGGATTTTATACATCAGATGCTGCAAGCTCTCAAATTTCCTGACATTTTTGTTAAATGGATCATGGGGTGCATCACTAGCTTATGGTTCTCCATCAAAGTTAATGGCTCTGTTCATGGGTTTTTTAAGGGAAAAAGTGGGCTTAGGCAAGGGGATCCTCTCTCCCCCTACCTCTTTGTTCTTAGTATGGAGATGCTCTCTAGATACTTGAGGAAAATTTGTTTACAACATCAGGTCTCTTTTCACCCTAAATGCACTAAGATTGGCCTCACCCACTTAATCTTTGCTGATGATCTAATGCTTTTTACTAGAGGGGATGTGCCATCTGTAACTGCTGTTCTGCACACTCTCAGTTCATTCTCTGACTGGTCTGGACTATAAGCTAATCATGACAAGACTGATATTTACTTTGGAGGAGTAGCTAATGATGTTAAGCACCAAATTCTTCTGCTTACTGGCTTCTCTAAGGGTACTTTCCCTTATAGATACCTGGGCGTTCCCTTGCATAGTTCCAGGAATTCTTTTGATACTTATGGAACTTTGATTCATAAAATCCAGACTCACCTGCACCACTGGACTACAAAATTCTTCTCCTTTGCTGGGAGAGCACGGCTCCTTAATTCTGTTATTTTTGGGCTCACTAACTTCTGGTGTGCTACTGTTCTTTTGCCTAAAAACATTGTTAAAGTTATCAACAAGCTATGCAAAGATTTTTTCTGGAATCAAGAGGATGGGGATAGGAAACTTGTATTCAAAAGCTGGTCTGACATCTGTTCTCCTTGGAATGAAGAGGGTATTGACATCAAGGAATTACTCTCTTGGAATAAAGTTGTTCTAGCCAAATGGGTCTGGATTTTGAATACTCAGCAGGAAGGGCATTGGTATGATTGGATGAAAGCTTATTATTTTACTCATGACTCCATCTGGATCATCCAGATCAAAGATTACCACTCTGAAAGTCTTAAAAGCATTATTACTGTTAGAGATGATATTCTCTGCCAGGCCCAGTCTGTTGTTGCTGCCAAACACTTGCTCCACTCTTGGACACTGAATGGCAAATTCAGCATTGCCAAAGCATACCACTGGTTTAGACAGCACAAACCTATCCTTGGATGGGCACCAGCTCTTCATCACCAGTTCATCATTCCTAACCATATGGTACTTACCACATTGGCTTTGCAGCACAAGCTTGCTACGCTGGACAATCTTACTCGCAGGGGTATCTATATGGTAAATAGGTGCATTCTTTGTAAAAGTGCCAGTGAGACTCATGACCATCTCTTCTCTACTTGCTCCTTTACTCAAAAAACCCGGCACGACATCCATACTTGGCTTTCTTTGACGGACAGATCTGCCAATCCCACTGTTGAACTCAATTGGTGTAATGCTAGGAAACGCTCTCGGCATTGGAAAAATGGATGGCTTAGAAGCAGCATAGCAGCTACTTGTTATCAGATTTGGCATGAAAGAAATGCCCGCATCTTCCAGGGATTGGAACACACTGCAGCTCAACTGTTGCATCTCATTAGTGTCTGTACTCGTATTTCTCATAGAGTTCCTAGTGCTGATTATGAACAGGCTATTCAAAGGTTAAACTGTTCTTAGTTTAGTCTAGCCTTAGGGGTTATTCCTTTGCCTTGAAAGCTTGTCTATTTTGTTCTTTCCCCTTTGTGGATGAATAAAATGGACTATAATTTATTGCAAAAAAATAATAATAATAATAAAATAATAATAATAATAATAAAATAATAATAATAATAATAATAATAATAATAAAAAAATTAATAATAGTAAAAATAATAGTAATAGTAATAGTAATAATAATAGTAATAATAATAATAGTAATAATAATAAAAATAATAATAATAATAATAAAAATAATAAAAATAATAAAAATAATAATAATAATAATAATAATAATAATAATAATAATAATAACTATAATAATTAAGTTAAATTAAATTAAATTAAGTTAATTTAATTCGGATCATATAAATTCAGTTCTAATCTAAGTTCAGTTCATATCCTATAAGTTCGGTTCAGTTCAGATCATATAAGTTCAATTCAGTTCAGATCCTATAAGTTTAGTTCAGTTCAGATCAGATCCGTTTCAGTACAAACGAACAGGGCCATAGTGGAGGTAAGTCGGGTGTCGAATCCACAAGGAAGGCGATGTAAATAACAATCAATATATATTTGAGTCTTTTTTCGAGCGATGTGGTAGTCTCCAACATTTGTAAAACACTTAATAGATTTTGAATTAAAAAAATATATAATATACTAAGAGCGGAATAAGAAAAGATATACAATAGACTAATACTAGTAATAATTTAGGATTAGATTCCTTATAAATGTCATGATTATTTTACTTTAGGTTTATTTGACTAATTGTTGATAGCAAAATTATCAAATAACTTGATATTAAGCACACCAATGAATAAGATTATTATGTAGCATTTAAAAATTACTCCATATTAAAGAGATCCCACTTACTACATACCACCTAAATCACAATGTAGTACGTTGGTCTCTTAATGGTACGTAGGATTAGGTTGATATTGGTTTTTTAATTAACTAAAGAGGTATATTGTAGGGGATATATCATTACTATTATTATTACTAATAGCATAAGAATGAACTTTTGTATCTACAAGTCTACACCTTACATATGAAGTAGTACTAGTTTTAAACCCGTGCAAAATTGCACGGGTATGTATTTGGGCAAGTATGGATGTTCTTGGATGATTTTTTTTTTTTTTTTGCATTTCTATTGGAATTATCTAATTGGTCTAAATCGGCGATCTACGTAATTAATATTTACACTTGTTTCAAATACGTGTTCAAATGCAATGGGTTAAGAGGAATAACGTAATATACAATTGTAAATAACATTTGCATACATAAAAAAACCTTACATCCCGAATAAAGAAATGTAATTTAATAATCTACTTTAACATATGGAAATTATTCTAAAAATTGAAAAATTTCATGATATACTATATTAGTAGTCGTAGTAGAAGTACGCATATCTGAATCACAAATTAGAATTTTCAAGCCTTCTTTTCGTGTGACCCTGGAAAGTGCCACATAAAGCTGGCCATGACTAAACACTGGTCTTGGAAAATAGATGCTGACCTGAGATAATGACTGCCCTTGACTCTTGTTTAAGTTACTATATGCAACACATTATAAGAAAAATTAGGAATTGTTTTCTTACCAATATAAAGTCTATATGGTATTGCACCAAAAACGATTTCATGAAAAGTGTAAAACACATGAACTGAAAGTGGTATCTCAGAACCAGTTATGGGTATCACCCTTGTACTGTATTCAAACCAAATCTTGCAAGGGTGAAATGTTGCCATGTCGAGGCCTACTCGGTTTGAGGAAATGCTGAACCTTCTTATTTTGTATGTGTTCCCTTCAGTAAGTTGTTCTAGGAAAATCCTTGTCAACCTCTGGTTGATTGTTGCCTGAATGATGTCTCCCTGTTTCATAAACATGAGTATGGTTTTGGTTAATCATATACTTACTTTTCACATTGAAAACAACATCAAAGAAAAGAAGGCTTACATTTACGTCTAATAGAATCAGTTCAACTCCTTTCACGTCATTTGGCTTCTTGTCTGACTTTTTGTGCCATAGTCTCATAACCCGCTTTGTTCTCGGCGTTTCTTTCTTGATGTTGGCGATGGGAATACTCTGAACATATGCTATTGTGTAGTTTTTTTTATGCTTTGTTATTGTTTTGATGGTGACTTATGCTGGTCTGCACTGATACTTATACTGCAAAATAAACATAAGTTGTAACCTTAACTGACTACCTATGTCATGATTCCACTAAGCCACTACTTGGAAAACTCTTATAACTGTTCACCACCACTGCATAACTGCATCACTATTATATCTGCAGTTAACTTTCTGATTTTTATAATTCGGAATGTAATTTACACATTTTTGCAGATTATATGGGTGTCGTGTTTTTAATATGATGATATTAATGTAGCCTCTAAAAGTTACTTGTCGAAGTAGAAATTACTCGGTAGCCTATCATTGTCACCTTCCGACTTCGGAGTGCGCGACTAATAGTTAAGTTGCCGTAATTTCTGCTCCAAGTTTATATATCGTCGGTGATGAACGGCTTTCTATAAAGATCTGAGAGGATAATTTTTTTTAAAAAACATATATTAAAGTTTTACAGTTGTTTTAAATTCAATAGTTAATTTCATTAATTTCTGTAAAATATTCACATTGTTTGTTATTCAATCCCGTAAGTAAATGTAATTTATTCACGTAATTATGTAATTTTATTATTAATTATGTAATTTTATTAGTAACTATGTAATTCAGTTTGATTATATGTAATTACTTTCATTTATTCCGATTTGTAATTCATTCTGTTTATATGCAATTTCTTTTACTTCAGCCGATTATCTATTTATTTCATTAACTATGTAATTCAGTCCGATTAGATGTAATTACTTTCATTTAATCTGATTTGTAATTCATTCCGTTTATATGCAATTACTTTTACTTCTGCTGATTATCTATTTATTTCATAAAATATTTTCTATGACGGAATTTGTCGCATGTTTGTCAGAGACGATTTAAAGAAATAAACTCTTTCCACGTAAACGGGACCTACCATAACCTGAATTTCCCCAAAAAAAGAAAAAGAAAAATTGGGTGAATGACGTGGCGAATCCGATGTTGAGCATTGTCTTTTGCATTAATATAGATAAGATTGTAATTAAAGTAGGGCAGTATTGAGGTATTATAATTTAAGCGCACAATTTGTCTCTCTAGTGCTATACTGTCATATACTCCAACTTCTTCTTGCTACTTCAGAAGTAAATAATCTATAGTTTAGTGAATAAAAGTCTAAAAAGCACCTACATTATTTTGTATGGTCATGTACAATGGAAGTTAATAGTATTAATTAATGTTAGGCTATAAGGATCACCATCAAATTAATCTTAAAGGGATAATTAAGGAAATGAAAATGTTAAATACTATTAAAGAATATTAAAATAAGAGACACTTTCTAATACAGGTGACAATAAAATTGGAGTAAAGTAAATTTTACATTAAGTCTTTACTCTATTAGACTTAAAGTCACTGTTGGAGCTTGTGTCCTCCACAGTTAGTGTGATAACGTATATAAATCTCTTATAGGTTCACAGGGTATACTTAGTATTTTATCAGTTGATTAACGTTTACTAATAACGGTTGGCTTGCTAGAAGTTTGACGTTATTATCATACTGATGGCGGTGATCAACTGGTCCCTAAAAGTCACACCTAAAGGATGTGTTTTAGAGATGTGATTATATGAAAATATAATCACATTGATGCCTTATATGACTAAAAGGTTAGTCCATGTATCTTTCCACCTTACACTAAAAGTCACCAAGCTATTTCACTGTTCATTTGAACAGTCGTAAACGACACACGCTTGATCGTTTCATACCTATGAATTTGCTGGGCCTTCTCTTCTCCTGCTTTCTACAATTTGGGCCTTCGTGCCCTGCCTGCCCATGAGAACTACAACAACTTTTAGCGGGCTACTCCCTTGGCTTTACTTTCTGGTCTTCTCCCTTGGACCGTCTTTTTTCCCTCTCTATATTCACAGCCACACATTTTCTCCCTTCTCTCTCCAATTTCTGCCTTTTGTTTCCGCTTATTTCTCTTCCAAAACTCAGCGTTTTGGTACTCACTCCTCACTCCCTCAATCCTCACCACAATTATCTTCACTCTCATAGGTGAAAACATCCTCCATTCAAAATCTCTCACATCTCACATCTCACCTCTCACCTCTCACCTCTCACCTCCTTTAAAATCCCCCCTCTTTTTTTATTTATATTTATATATGAATTCCAACATTTCCTTGCAATATTGTAATTCTAGGCGACGTTGATCTGCATCGATGATTCGAAGTGGATAGGCAACGACGATTACTCTCCAACATATTTCAATCTTTTCCCCATGCCGTCAATATAATACGCGGTGCAAAAACTCAGGTTTTTTCGATTTTTCGCAAACCCTAATTTTGAATAATTGGGGATTTTGTTGATGTCCATATCTGTGTTTGGCTTTAATCTTTCATATAGTTGATTGGAAGTTTGTTGCTAAAAGCATATTTAAGAGCCTAAGCATAATATCTGTTTAGTATCAATAATTTTTATTTGTTTTTTATTTTTCACAAGAGTATGACAATTTTATGGTTGCAGGGACGGTATTCTGTCAACACCCGCAGCAGTATCTGCGGTGATTCGGAAGAGGAAGGTTTGTTTCTTTCACCTTCTTAAAATATGTCTATGTGGTTGCAGATTTTGTATTTTTCTCGACTGGTAATCTCTGAGATCGTATTCTCAGATCACTCAGCCGCTTGTTTGTTTATATATCTACTCACCTTATTCTAAATGTCTCCAAGGGGTGCGTACTGTCATTTGAACAGTATTAAACGCAGCACTCTAGGTCGTTTTGGCATTGGTCTTTCCTTGCGTGCGTTTGGGCTATATATGTGGGCCTTGTTTAACGCTGCATTTTTTTAGCCTGGACCTTCATATGAAGAGTGAAGACAGCACACTTAATTCCTCACTCTCTAAATCAAATCACAACATCAGAACATCCCCATCCTCTCTTTACTCCACCACCACACCATCAAGTTCATCGCTCTCAAGTCTCACCTCATTCTTCTCTCAATACATTGTTTTTCTTTCATTTTTAGCTTCATATGTTTCCTTTTACCTTCACCTTTGATTATTTGATTCTCAAACTGACATTGACGGAGCGCCTTTCCTTGTTAGTCATGGTCATTCATTTGTCTTAGGTATTTATATTTCCTAACCCTAACTTTTTTTCTTCTCTAACGCACTTTGTGATCAATTCCTTTTTACTTTTTGGTTTAATTTTGGTGATCTGGGTTTTTAGTAGACTTTTTTCTGGGTAATTATTTGAGTTCTTTTAGCTTCGTCAGAGTTTTAATTAGGTTTAAAAAAAATAAACTTTAGGAATTGGTTTGAGATAGTATGGAGAGATCAGACAATCGGTTGGTTCATATAATGAAGTTAAGCTTGGTATTACTGGAGCTCGTAAGACCAAGATCAAGGTTTGTTTAATTAACCATGATGACAAAGAGAATATGGAGAAGATATGAGTTGCATCAATTGTAAATAAGATGAGTTGGAAACGGACGAGTCAGGGGTTCCTTAGGTAAGAGACTTGATAAATGGGGTACAAATATGATTGTGAGTGGTAGGGGAAGACCAAAGTTGATAAAGGTCATTGAAAACGGTATGAGTTTCCTCGGTATTGAATAAAATATGGTGCTGGCCTGCTTGGGAGGCTATTATCGAGGAAAATAAAACGGATCGATGTTTGGTAGAATGGTACAATTAGCTGATAAAGCCTTGTTTGTCTTTTGTCAAATTTGTGAAGGAATGGCTCTCACTCTCTAATTCTTGCAAGATATGTGGCAAGTAGCTACTTTTTTTTTTATTTACTTTTGAGCATCATCTTCTTCTTTGTTTCAATTTCTTCTATCTATTGCTAGAAAGTCAGGCTCCTTTTTTGTGCATTACATTTAAAGTCTCAGCGGCTACATTTATTTCTAAATCCAATTCTAAGTAGAACTTAAGTCTTCAATCTGATATATTGTCACATTTAAGGTCAGTTTGAATTTTAGCTTTTTGTAACCATGGCAAGAACCTATTGCTGAATCTTCTTACGAAAGTACAAAACACAACAAAGAGCTGTTAATTGTCACTAGCAAATGTGTATTGAGTTTACAAGGATGAAAGCATCTTCAGTGTTAATTCATTAATTCATTAATCTGGGTAGTAGCTTCGCATAGATTGCATTTGAAGATAAAGAATATTTTAGTGGGTGTTTAATTGAGACTAATAAGAATAATTATAAGGAAGATCATCAGTTTATTTCTCTCAAGAGACCCTCCTCTTATAATGGTGATAGGTAAATTACTACCTCCAATCTCTTTAAGACGATTAGTTTGTTGTCAATCATCTGCTTAAGTTTTTGGTAAAGAAAGTCGTCTCACATTTGTTCATTTTCTGTTGTTTTTACTGTTGTTTATATTTTTAGATTATGTTACAGTGTGTTATTTAGCTGTTGTGCTGTTATGAATGTGTACATTTGGTTTGATTTCAACCATCCGCTTAAGTTTTTGGTTAAGATAGTCATCTCACATTTGTTTATTTATTGTTGTTTCTATCTTCAGTTGATCTTACAGTGTGGTTGTTTAGCTGTTGTAGTGTTATGAATCTGTACGGTTTGTTTGACGGCAACCATGAGCTTAAGTTTTTGGTTAAGATAGTCGTCTACTTCCCCTCTTTTTCCCTTCCCTCCCTTCCATCCCCCTCCCCTCCCGTCCCTTTCCTTCCACTTTTGTTATCCAAAGTTCCAAGCACACCCAAAATGATTAGGTTTGGAGAGGATACAGGGATAGTTTAATGATGGGACTTCTTCGTTTCGCTTACGAGACTGTCTATCCATATGATATTGGTCGAATGACTCGGATCTATGAGGTAAAGGTGAAGAATAAGTTACCAGTGGAAATAAGAAAGCCTCAATGGATGAGTGTACAAAATGGAGAAATAGCATGTTAATGAGGGAGAAGGGTGAATTGATGAGAGAGGAGAGAAGGATGATGTGGGGAATGGAGAAATGAAAAGAGAAAGTAGGGGGCAGAATAAAAGGAGAAGGCGAGGAAAGACATAATGAAAGCAGAAAGTGAAATAGGAAATGTGTGGTGCTAAATATAGTGAATGACATATGCTGATAGGTCAGAACAGGCTGAAACCCAAAGTGCAGGAATAGCCTTTAAGAACCGCAGGATGGTAAGGAAGAAAATCAAGGACTTAACCTGACCCAGTTTTGTATTTCTCAGTATAATGGTTATTACGTGGACGGATGCTTTGGCAGTTGAATAATTGTACAAAGGGGTTGCTTTATAAGTCTTGTTGGGGCTTATAGCCTAAATTGCACTAGAGATGTACAATTACTAGGGGAAATGAATTTTAAACTGAAGCCATAAGCTCCCATTTTCAATCCATAGGTTAAAACTTTATTGATGCTTGTCATTAACGAATTATGCATTTATCCCGTCTGACTACTGCAATGTTCCAGTTAGTTTGGTACTTTGATGTATGAGATGGTAACAGTCGAAATTCGGATATTTTGGTGTATAGAAAAGGTACAGTAGTGTCGCTATTTCTGCTATGGAAACTGTTCAATTTTTTCGACATATCAAGGTAGAGTTAGAACTTGTTATCGTTTAGAGGTTCTTTAGACCATCTCTCGTTGAACACAAATGAGGTTGCATTGTTGTAAGCTTTGTGATAATGTATTAATATCTTTTATATATGTTTCTGTGGCAGTGGCTTCAATGGTGTTTTTGAAGGATTTTGAGGAGTCCACAAATTGCATACCTGGTAAGTCAGAAACTTCAATCTCTTATTGTTTAATGTGCTGAAATATATGTGTGTGTGCTTATTTCGTGTATAGGCCAATTGGATTAAAAGAAACAATTTCTTACTGTGAACATTTTTTATTGAGCGTTGTACTCTAGACACCCACTCGTGAAACACGACATAGTGAACCGTTTCAATTTATGTTAAATTGTAAACAAGGATTAACCATTGCAAGAGTTAGACGGATAGGGGGGAAGAGATGAATATGCGAACAGATGAGAGACGGAGATAGATAGGGAGAGGAAGATAAAACGAAAATAAGTGAAGGAAAGTGAAGGAAATGGAGATGGAGAGAGAACGAGGGAGGGAGGAGAAGGAGATGGGTGAATATGTGAAGGAGAGAGCGAGGGTTTCTATTCTTGACAGTTAGACGTTTATCAGTTAGAGATTTATCTTTACTTTCTGTGTGCTTCTTTCTATATGTCTGTATGAATCAGTGAGTGTCTGCACCTGTTTAGATAAAAGTGAATGCACGCTTTCTGACTAGGGACCGTCGAATGGTTTGATATAATGAAGGTTAGCCTTTTGATTTGTTGCTATTACTATATAGGAAAGAAAAATGTGCTTTTAAGTTTTTCACTAATAGTTGCCCGCCCCTTAATACGTGTGTATAATTTCTCTAAAGACTAAGTTTACTAGGAAAGTGGGAAGAGATTGATCATGTTTCTAGCTTGTTTAAGGAATTAATCTGGGATAGCTAAGCTGTTTATTTGCCATTTGGTTTAAGTTTGATAGGATCTTTGTTTCTTTTGCACATTACTACAAGCACCAGCATAGTTAAGGGTAGGTAAGTAATTGTATCTCGGATTCCTTTCTTTGTGATTGGCAGAAAATATGAAGAAATTCGTGCTCCACAAGTAGAGGACTTCGGCTACATCACAGCCATGAGCCAACAGTTACTCAAAAGAAGAGGTCTGTCTTTCACCTACTTACATTATTTCTAATGTCTTTCACCATATTTTCTTGTCTGTGTGTAAAATGGGCCACGAGTATGGTTTTTATTGATAATTCTAAACCCCGAGTCATGATTATCACCCATTGGCCATTACTAACTTTGCAATGGATGGTTACTCCCAAAGGCAGTCATGGTTAGTTTTTCACTGGTAGTAGCTCTAATTTGTAGCAAAATTGATTGAAGGCGTCTTCTGCGGATGTAATGATTACTGAAACTGTTCATACATTACATTTTTTTTCGTCTATCATATTTTACAGTGTCTTAATTCTCTATGGTGTGTTTGGGAACAAAGATTGTATTCTCAAATTCAGATTTGGACCAATTTACATGTTTGGCAAACCTATTAGATTTGGATTTCCAAATCCCTACCAAATTCAAGTAAGGCTAAAATAAACTCATTTGAAATCCACTCTCTAACCCTCTCATTTCAAATCTTTATTTCACTTTGCTAAATTTAAAATGAGACATTTCAAATTAAATTCTTGTTGCCAAACACTCTCTTAATAGTAATAATAGTAATGTCCATGACTGAATTGCTTTGGCCAGGTATTGCTAATGGAAAGGAGAGTTCTGAACTTCTTGTGCTTTCAACTATCAATTCCTACCATAAAAACATTTCTTAGGAGATATATTCATGCAGCACAAGCTACACACAAGGTATGATTAGTGGGATACAAGGCGGATCATCGTCGACCTCTCAAAACTTGACATGACCCACAAATATAACCTGACCCACTTTCTAAGCTGTAAACCTATAACATGAAACAACTATTTCCGAAACAAGGTGTAAATTTGTGGTTAGGGTCAGGTTTTTTTTTGAAGATTTCAGCACTTGCATTTAAGATCACCTGTTGGAGTGACCTATTGACCCAACCTAATCCCAACCCGAATGAATGTTTAGTTGATATTTAATGTCCTTTCCCAAATCAAATTGACCCAGCCTGTTCTCTATTACAATGCTCCATTTGCTCAGTTTAGTCAAAATCTAATGCTCTGTTCCTAATTTGCAGGCGCCTTCAGTTGAGTTGGAGTTTTTGGCACTGAAATTGAGGCAAAAATGAGAAATAATAACCTAAAATCTAAGGTCGTCTGTTGGTCTGTACAAGAGACGGTGGATTTCATGTCAGACCGTCTCATAAAAGAGCTATATGGGAATCAAATTGGAGATCTTTATCATAGTCTGCCTTCCCATATGATTGAATTTGTGCTAGGTGATTTTGAGTGGCAAGTGCATCTTTATCCTGTGATTTGCGGTGTGATCAACTTACGGTGTGATTTGTGGATGTGAGCTAACTTAGCTTGTAAAGTCATAGAGCAGTCATGTTTCCATAATTGTGTTGTACATATGTAGTTTTCATATCCTTCCTCAATTCAACGTTCAAACTAAGGCTCTCGAAATTCTCCAACTCTAAATTTGTATTTTATGTTGAGCAACCAAGTATTCGTTTCAAAATGTCACAGGTATTAATGCAATGCTTTCGTTCACGTGTCTTGTTGTCATGTCATCTCGGTAGGCACGTCGAACTTTCTGAATCAGCGAACTATCACATATATCTCACGATCAATGTATTTTTCATGTATCAATAGTTTCTAAAACATGGGTCTATATAAATGTGTAGCTTATAATCATGCACTTTAAATGTGCAGTTTATAATCATGCCTTATGATGGCATTAGGAGTTTGTTAACACTCATTAAGAGAATGAGCACACTCCAATTTCGTAAGTTTAATGGAGGCTAAGATGGGGCATCGTGCGCTTTACATCAATTGATTTTTTTTTCTGGTTCGACGCTCTATAAGTTCTAAAATATGTTTATACGTGGTCACCAATAAAAACTAATTTCAAATTCTTTATGACACTAAATTTGAACATTTTTGAAAATCCGCTAAGTTAGCAACTCATAAGAAGTAATAATATCTTGGGGTATCGCGCGCAAAGCGCGCGATACAACAACTAGTTTGTTTAAAAGGTTAGTCAATGTGATGATGAGTCGATTATTTAATACAACTAAATAATATCAGCTGAGACGAATTAATTGTTAATTCGTAAATTGAATATAAACAGTTATATTTAATTAATGTATATAATGTTAGCTTAAACGAATTAAGATGTTAATTCATAATTAAACGTAAACGGTTATATTTAATTAGCAAATTATAAATATGCGATATTTATAGTTAATGTATATATTATACGAAATTGTCATAATAAATGTTGCCAGACCGATATTAATAAATCGACTAAAAACTGTTGTGTGTGGACTTATTAAATACGTGACGACATAAATGACATTTGATAAATATACACATTTTATACGATATAAAACCAACCTAAAATAAGAAGATATTTTCTCCTTATTTTTGGTGGGTTACTCGGTTTTGAAAAAAAATAAAAAGAAAAAGATCTTCTCCCTTTTTCTCTCCCTTGGACGGTTATAATAAGGGGAGGGGAGGATCATTTTTCTCACTTCTTTTTGACCTAATTCTCTCATCACAAAAAAACCCTAAAATTATTATTAGATTAGGGTTCTTATTCTAGCAAAAAGAGAGGCATTTCTCGGAGCATTTTGGGTGCAACGATTATGAGAATATCGATCTCGATATTTGTTCTTAGGCCTAATTGCTAGGACCGAAGGTTGATTCTAATCTCTATTCTTTTGTTTATGCAATTTCGTTTATGACTCGTAATTTCATATTTATAATTTCGTTATAATCCGAATTTTCTTGATGAGATATACCGATATTTCCTACAAGTGGTATCAGAGCATAGGCCACGAAATTATTTTATATGATTTTCATAAATGGATTAAAACAAAAAAATTTTTTTTTTTTTGCACCTTTTTTCCTGCCGAGATGATTTTTTGTTTTGTTTTTGATGCTTTGTTTCCATTTTGATTTATTGATATTGTTGTTTTAATATGTTAAGATGATAATATGATAAATTTGTAGATGTTTTGATTTAATAAGAATTAAATTGAAATATAAATGGAAATTGTTTTTATTTATGATGTTCATTTGTTTTTGCTATATAGTTTTGGCATACAAGTTAATTTAATAATGTTTAAATCAATTGTGATGATCGATTTAATCATAATTTGGATATTCTTTTTAAGAGGTTAAATTGAATCATCTAGTTTGGATCTATGTTTAAATTAAACATTAATGATTATGTCAATCTCGTTCTAGTAGAAACATTAAACAAACTTGTTCATAAAAGGGGTTATTTTCGTGAAAAAGGAAAAAAAAAAAAAAAAATGTTTTTCGAAATTTTGGGCTAAATGCCGCAAGAAAAAAAAACTGTTTTTGTTTTTTTAGGGCATAATGCCGGGAGAAAAAAAAAATTCGGTATTTTTTATGTTTGTTTTGGCCAATAATTATTATACATTAAATTTATAATGTATGATTGTTTATTGTGAAAAAGTTCACAAATTTTAGATACCCAATTATTTAAAAGAGGTTTAAAATAATGTTAGATTAATTCATATTACAAGTTAATGTGTATTAAGATTGGAATTATTGTGAGTAATTGAGGAATTGTCACATAATTTTAATCATTTTAAAATAGGTGGTTTGGATAAATTACTCTACATAATTAAGGAATTATGTCTTGAATGATTAATTTATTGTTGATGCATTTTTATTTAGTTGTATGAATTGTTGAATGGTTTATTTACGCATTTTTGCAATCGGTTGTAATTTGTATTACCTAGTGTGGCCTTAGTTGATTATGTTTTTCGTAATGATGGAAACATAATCTTGATTTAATTTTGAGATCTCGAATCTCCTTTGATTTTCTTTAGTATTATGTTTTTGAAACTAGAATGTAAATAGGTTTATTTTGTAATTTTAATTGTAATTTTGAGAAGACTAAAGATGGAGATTGGATTGCTCACTCCCGCTACATGGACCAAGATGGAACATCAAGACAAGCTTCTCGGGTCCTAGGAAGGATTCCAAAGTTGTATTTTTGTTCTTTTGGTAGATAGGCCACACTAGGACTTTGTTTTTGTTTTACGTTTTTCCATTCTCGTTGCTTTTCTTCGCATGATAATTAGTGCATCATATTCCGCCTAAACCAAACCACCTACTAATATGCATGAAAATTGACTCATATAGATTGAATGTTAGTTGTCATGGACATAAAGATGTCACACAATTTTAAGCCATCATCTTAGTTTATTCATTCTCGCATGCTAGATATTAGTTCACTTAAAATGAATGAAAATAAAGTTGATGGGATCTTCCTCTAAAACTAAAATTGAGACTAGTCTTTATAGGCCAAACAACTATGAATCCCTTCTTCGTCGGTAGGCATATAGGACCTTACTCTCCATGTGACCCCTTCTACGTTGGGTAAGTAGTTTGTGTTGACTTATTTTACCTCAACATTATAATCCGAAGAGTTTCTCGTGATTATGATGGACTATAGATAGAATTTACAGAAATTTATCAACCAAGAATTCTAACAGTAGAATTAGCCAAGAGGTTGGCTTATCAATTTACAGATAATTGAGTCTTGGGATCATTTATATAATTCTAGAGGGAGGTCAATTGTATAAATGCTTGAGTCTACGCATTATAACAGTTTTGCATTAGACTTAAATCATAGCGATGAGTATGCTTATTATATTTTTCTTCTTCTTTTCGCAGTGTAGAATTCGTTTTATATTGATAATACTGCTTACAACAAATGGCTTGAAATAATGATATCCCTATGCCAAGTGTCACACTTGCACGCGAGTCCTGACTCAAAACTTTCATGGACCACATGAATCAGTCCACACGACTGAAGAATGACGGGTCCAACTTTGCGGACTGGGAGGCATCATTACGGAATGCTGCCATAGCTGACGGTAAGCTCAAGTACTTGACTGAGCCAATACCGCCAAACCGAGGCGCTAATGTAAGAGTTAACGAGTCACTTGCTTATAGTGAATTCATCATGGAAGCGGGTGCGATAAAGAACGTACTCATTTTTGCAATGGAAACCAATTTGCAAAGACGCTTCATTGCCCAAGGTGCAAACAAGATTTTCACCACGCTCACTAATGAGGTCTCAAAAGCACCGAGAATCGTTACTTATGAGCATACCTGTCGCTTCTTTGATGCGAAACTCCAGAAGGGCCAACCGGTTAGCCCACACAATCTTAACATGATTGAGAATGTCGAGAAACTGGAGGCACTTGATTGCAAAATCAGTGAGAGCATAGTCATTGACCATATGCTTCATTCACTTCATGATGTTTTGCCCTCTTCAGGGCAAATTACTACATGAATGCCATGAAGAAAAGCCCTCATGAGCTACACTCACTTCTCGTACAGACCGAGAAGGATATGAAATTGAGTGGGAGCATGAAGCAAGATGTTCTCATGATTTCCAACAAGAATAAAGGTAAGGGCAAAGCTCACGGCGGCCTAACTGTAGGAAAGCCAAAGTTTAAGAAGTCAGGAAACGGTAAGAGGGGGCCTGGTGAGACTAGTGGCTCACAAGGCAAGGAAAAGAGCAAGGGCGGTAACGTTGAGTGCCCCCATTGTCACAAGACTGGGCATTGGAGGAGGAACTGTCCTGTGTACCGTGAGGACATAAAAGCGAGGCCGCGTCACTTCGTTGGTATGTCATCTTATATTCATATGATTGAGATTAACCATGCAAGTTTTGGAACTTGGGTACTTGATACTGGTTGTGGTTCTCATCTGTGTAATCATTTGCAGGGCCTAAAAAACATCACACCCCTCACAAAGGGTGATGTGGACCTGCGAGTCGGGAATGGAGCAAGAGTTGCTGCAGTCTCAAAGGGAACATACGTAATCCAGCTCCCGAGTGGTTTTGAGTTATATTTATATAACTGTTACTATGTACCCAGTTTATCTAAGAATATTATTTCATTTTCTGTACTTGATAAAGACGGTTTTTCATTTTCAATAAAGGACAATAGTTGTATTTTCTCTTTTAATGAAATGGTTTATGGCAAAGCAATTTCCATGAATGGAATTTATATCTTAGATCAAACCACAGAGATATTACATGTGAATAATAAGAAATTAAAGGTTGGTGACAAAGATCAAACTTATCTATGGCATTGTCGAATGGGACACATAAATGAAAAACGTGTAAAGAAACTCATTGAGAGTGGGACTATCTCCACATTTGATTTCTCATCATTTGGCATGTGTGAATCATGTCTTATCGGCAAAATGACTCGAATTTCCTTCAAAGGTGTTGGAATGCGCGCTAATGACCTATTAGGACTCATACATACTGATGTATGTGGACCTATGTCAATCACCACAAGAGACGGCTATAGATATTTTATCACTTTCACGGATGATTTGAGTAGATACGGATATGTCTACTTAATGAAGCATAAAAGTGAGTCTTTTGAAAAATTCAAAGAATACCAGAATAAGGTTGAGAACCAACTGGGAAGAAAGGTTAAAGCACTCCGTTCGGATCGTCTTTGGCGAATATCTTTCAAATGAGTTTGATCAACACCTTAAAGACTGTGGAATAGTTTTACAGTTAACTCCACCTGGAACACCTCAATTAAATGGTGTGTCCGAACGGAGAAATCGAACACTACTTGATATGGTTCGATCCATGATGAGTCGCACGGTAGTACTTGATTCATTATGGGGTTTTGCTCTTTTGTCAGCTGCTCTTATACTTAACCGAAGTCCGTCTAAATCTGTCGACAAGACTCCGTATGAAATATGGAAGGGAACGGTCCCTAACTTGTCCTTTATTCGGGTTTGGGGCTGCGAGGCTTATGTCAAGTGGAGACACGAGGATAAGCTCGGCTCGCGATCGGTCAAGATATACTTTATTGGTTATCCAAAAGGAATGTTTGGTCATTACTTCTATTCGCCTACCGAACATCGCGTTTTTGTTGCGGCTAGTGCAAAGTTCTTGGAGAAAGAATTTCTCGAGAACAAGTCAAGTAATAGAACCTTCGAGCTATCGGAGATTCAAGAACCAACAACCGACGAACGGATGGAGGAAGATGTTCCTTAAACTAATGATACGATTAATATTCCTCAGGAACCTAGGAGGTCGGGTAGAGTCTCTAATCCTCCAGACAGATACATTGGTATGGTCGAGGAAAATGACGTTTTGCTCCTAGAGAGTAATGAATCCGCTACCTATAAAGATGCCATGACCTGTTCCAACTCTAAGCTATGGCTTGAAGCCATGCAATCCGAGATGGACTCCATGTATGAGAATGACGTATGGGATCTTGTTGATTTACCTAACAAGGTACGACCTCTTCAGTGCAAATGGCTTTACAAAATAAAGCATTCTGTAGACGGGCAACCAGATACCTATAAAGCACGACTAGTGGCAAAAGGTTTCACTCAAGTGCACGGATTGCATTATGATGAAATTTTTTCACCCGTAGTTATGCTGCATTCCATTCGGATAATCTTAGCGATTGCCGCTTTTCATGACTATGAAATTTGGCAGATGGATGTGAAAACCGCCTTCTTAAACGGTTATTTGGAGGAGGAATCGTACATGGTACAACCCGAAGGTTTCATTGATCCTGAAAATCCTAAGAAAGTGAGCAAGCTTAAACGTTTCATTTATAGACTTAAGCAAGCTTCTCGAAGTTGGAATCATCGTTTCGACCAGGTGATAAAAGAGTATGGTTTCACTCGATCGGTCGAGGAACCATGCTTATATGTCAAGTCGAGTGGGAGCAAGATTGTTTTCTTGATATTGTATGTCGATGACATACTCTTGATTGGGAATGACATTCCTCTCTTATCTTCGGTAAAAGGATGGTTGAAGAACCATTTCCAGATGAAAGATCTGGGTGAGGCACAACGCATATTGGGAATCCGTATCTATCGAGATAGATCACGACGGATGTTATCACTGAGTCAGGAGTCTTATTTAGATAATATTTTTGAAAGGTTCAGCATGACCAACTCCAAGAAGGGGAACCTTCCAATGACTTCTGGGATGCATTTGAGCAAGTCTCAGTCACCCACGACACCTGAAGGAGTTGAACGCATGAGTCGCGTTCCTTATGCATCAGCCATAGGATCAATCATGTATGCCATGATATGCACACGTCCAGACGTGGCATATGCATTGAGTATGACGAGTAATCAATCTTGAAATAAATTGTTTACATTCGTTTTAGGGCTTGTCATCATCAAAGGGGGAATTTGTTGTGTTCCTTTGATTGATGATAACATACCCATTTAATGTGTGCTATCTTAGTTTACCTTTTCAGGATTTATGATTAAATAAAGCTTGGATTAAGAAGTGTTGAATTGTTGATCACCCAATTGTATTGAGTCCTAGGCGTCATCTAATGTACAAGTTAGAAAGTAGAGTATTTTAAAGAAATAGAAACAGTCAAGACCACTGTTACCTTTACAAGTAACAACAGCCTGGACCGTTGCCTTGATTCGTAACACTTGAACTTCTTCTTATCTTTCAAAAGTCATTTACGTATCTTATATTTTGAAAGATAACCTTCAGATTTTTGCAAGGATTTGGCCTTCTAGAAAAAGTGGTTTGAATAATTATCATTTCAAATTGTTTCCCCTTTGTGCAAATTTGACTCTTTGGTCTTTCATAAAATAAGGATTGCTTTTTGCCATTTTGGTGAAAGCTTATCATCATGTGACTTGTTTTCCATCTTTTGTTTTCTGAAAACCTATGATCTCTTTTGGATAATTTCAAACACTCTTTCTCTCCTTTGCCTTTTGAATAAGAACCCTCTTTTATGCAAGTTTGGGAAGTTGTTGAGACTCATCACATGTGATGGTCCTTGACCCTTAAAACCCTAACAACCCACCTTTCTTACCCTCCCTATAAAAGGCGTGCCTCATCCTCTCAAAACCTTAAGACTTTTTCTGAGATTTCATCCAAGTTTGCAAATTATTTTTAAAGCTTAAAAATCGAGTCTTTACTTTGCAAAACTTTTAAAAGTCTTCAAGTGTTACAATCATGGCTACTGTTACTTTAATATACTAGACTCTCTCACTTATGAATTGTTGATCTTGTAAAGTTGTCCATCTCAATTCTTTTTAAGAATAAGCTAGTGGAAACTTTATCCTTATAACATTCTAAGTTTGTGTGTAGATTTTAGGACGGAGTAGTCTTCAACTCTTTGGCAACCGGAGTAGGTTGCGAGTTGACTTGTTCTAGAACGGAGTAGTTCTTGAACGTGTGTCACAACCGGAGTAGGTTGTTGTCTTTTTATTGTACGGGTTTTTTAGTAGTCGGAGTAGATCACTAAAATTAATCAATAAAAAGTAGATTGGACGTAGGCACTTGAGTTCTTGCCGAACCAATTCAAAAATCTCGTGTTTGATTTTATTTGTTTTATTCCGCTGCTCTTTATTTCGTTTGCATTTGCTTTGCTTAATTTTCGAAGTAACAGTTCCACATACTGTCACATTTGGTCTGCAGTCTGTACTCCATAAACTGAGACAAATAGTTATAGTCAGAACAATTGTTACCTTCATACTTCAGCAAACGTTCATTTTAATACTCGTTTAATCTCTCTATATTATTCGAAGTATTCTCATGTCTTTTTTCATCCTACAACTCACTTTAAATTAATAAAGTTGAAGTTAAAAATTATTTAAATAGTACCTAATTCACCCCCTCCCCCTCTTAGGTACTTGATCCATAAACTCAACAGAGCTAATGATCATAGTCCTAGCCATATTTTCAAGAGTTCAATTCATTCGTTCCACAACCCCATTTTGTTGAGGGGTTCTTACGGCCGAAAAATTGTGGCTAATACCATGATCATTACAATAGTCCTCAAATGATGAATTCTCACATTCGGTTCCATGGTCGGATCTTAAGAATGCAAGTTTTAGACCAAATTTGTTTTGAACCATTTTAACCCAAATTAATAATTCATCAAATGCTTGGTCTTTGGAACTTAAGAAAAGTAGCCAAACATATCTTGAAAAGTCATCTACAATCACACAAATATAGCGACTTCCACCCTTGCTAACAATACGCATCGGTCCATATAAATCAATGTGAACAAGTTCAAGGACACGAGAAGTGCTAACACAATTTTTGGATTTAAAGGAGCATTTAAATTGTTTACCTTTAACATAATCATCACAAAGTGATTTAAACTCAAATTTCATGTTAGGCATGTCATCTACTAGGTCAAGTTTCTTGAGAGTATTAATGGTTTTAACATTTACATGACTCAACCTTTTATGCCAAAGCCAAGGGTTATTTTTGTGAACACTCATACATGATAAAGTTTGACCCGACAATGAGCATAAGTTAGTCATGTACACATCTTTAACACACTTACCTTCAAGAATTAACTCTCTAATTTTACCATCAAGTATTCTACATACACTAGCATGAAATTCAACAATGTTACCTCAATCACACAATTGTGAAATGCTTAGAAGATTGTGTTTCAAACCTTTGACAAGCAACACTTTGTCGACACATAGTGACTTTGACTTACCAACTTTTCCAATACCAATTATTTCACCTCGTTTGTTGACACCAAAAGTCACCATGCCACCTTTGTAGGCTTCTAGCGAGAGGAATTGGTTTTATTCTCCCTTCATGTGATGAGAGCATGCACTATCTAAGTACCAATTGCTGCTGCTTCCCACTAATGCCTATACAAGATCAAATAGTTAGCACTTTCTTGATCCATACCTTTTTAGCTAATTTAGTGTTCTTTTCTAGGTCACACTTTCTCTTTTCACAATTGTTAAGCTCATGACCAGTATTACCACAGTAGTTGCAAATAACATAATCAGGAAGTCCAGCGTACTTTCATCTGCTACTGTTGCATTTGAAACCAAGTTCAGCATTCTTTGCAAGCTTTTCATACTCTTGGGACTGTTTTAGAGGAAATTTCAAAACATTCTGACTTCCTTCCCATTTTAGGTAAAACATCTTAGCCTCATCTAGCTCTTTGGTTAATGTATCAATTTTAGCAAGATGATTAAGATTTAGTTTACCTACTTTGTCGAAAGCGTGTTCAGCATGTCTTACTTCATCACTAAGTAATAAACCAATTTGCTCAAGTTGCTTGTTATCTCTTTTACACAGAGTGAGGTCAGCTAGTAGAGAGTCACATTCCTTAATTAGTGAGGACACATGTTTTGTGAGAGTCTCAATGTCCCTTTTAGACTCAAATGCAACAGTTGCATCATCTGTTGCATAGATTTGTTCAGCCTTTTTCAGAGTTTCAATTTGAACAAGAAGGTCATCGTTTGATTTTTGCACTCGATCTAAAGCACTTTTAACATGACTTGACTCGTCGTTCAACATTTCAGCAATTTTAACAAGATCATCTTTTTGACTTTCGCATGTTGCAAGATCAATCAAGAGTTGGTCACGTTCTTTTGTTAGTGAGGACACAGTTTTGACGAGGGACTCATCTCCTTTGTTAGACATAGATGCAACAGTGCAGTGCTCTGTTGCATGCGTTTCATCAACCCTTTTAGCAAGAAACAAATTCTGTTTTCGGAGCTTTTTAATCTCCTTTTCAAGACTCAATGATGTTCTAGGTTGATCAACCTCATTTAGACATTCTTTCAAACCAACATTTTCTTCGGCTATGTCTTCAATTGCATAGCCTCCAATTTATTGTTTTGGACACGACACTTATCAATGAATTGGTCTAAGAGGAGACAAAATTTGTCTTTAGAGAAAGATCGAACCTTTTTCTTGAGCTTATTTACCTCATTGTCTGAATCTGAATCTGAGTCCACAGAGTGAGCCATAAGACATTTGACATTTTCTTTCTTTGTTGTATTTGGAACATCATTGATTGATTGAGAAGAGATGCACATTTTGGAGTCTAATTCTTCCTCAAGGACATCGTCCTCATCGGAATCGGACATGCCCCAAATGGCTGTCATTATTTTTTCTTGTATTCTCTTTTAGCAAAATCACGCTTTTCTTTAGATTTGATGTCATTCCACTTAGGACATTCTTTTATTTGGTGACTGTTGTCACCACATTTGAAGCAATCCATAGTGGAACTAGATCTTCTTTTGGGAAAACATCTTTTGCTAGTATAGTTATTTGACCTTTGTGAGTTTCGACCATTAATCATGCCAACAATGTTTTTAGTGAACATTGCAAACTTGTCATCTTCATCCTCCTCATCACTTGAGAGAGCATTGAGAGCGAGTCCTTTCCCTTTAGAACTTTCACCAGAGCGCTTCATGAGAGTTAACTCATGAGCCATGAGTGAGCCCATAAGTTCATCAAGGGACAACAAGGAAAGGTCTTTAGCTTCCTCAATAGCCGTAACCTCCGGTTGCCATTTTTCAGATAGGCTACGAAGGATTTTACGGACTAAATCCTCGGATTCAAAGTTTCTACCTAGATTCTTGAGGTCATTAACAATACTAGAGAAGCGTGAAGACAAACTATTAATTGACTCATCTCTTCCCATGTTGAACATCTCATATTGTTGCATGAGAAGATCAACACGGTACTTATTGACTTGTGACGTTCCCTCATAAGCAAGATTTAGGGTGTCCCAAATTTCTTTAGCCGAGGAGCATCCGGATATCCGGTTTATCTCTTGTTCACCAATGCCATATTGAAGAATGGACATGGCTTTAGAGTTTTTCTCGACTTTCCTATAATCGGCTTCAACATATTTGTCCTCACTCTTGAGGGACTTAGTGCCATCGGCATTAGTCACCTCAATTTTGAGGGGATCCTTTTGAATGATCAACCAACATTCATAGTCCGCACCTTTGACATAGTGTTCCATGCGGTGTTTCCACCAAGCATAGTTTTCTCCCTTAAACATGGGAAACTTAGTATGTTTTGATTCGTTCATAACTATAGGATCAACTCTTCGGTTTTAACCAATATCAAGAGCACGAGGCTCCGATACCAATTGAAGAGTTAAGAACGATTGAACACCTAAGAGGGGGAGGGGGTGAATTAGGTGTACCTTTTAAAAATTTTCTCGTTTACTTGGTTAAAAATAAACACAAGTAAAAACTATTAAGTACTAACTTGAGAAACTTAATGGATAGTAAGTTCACAAGAGGTACAGCAGGTCTATGCAACAGTATGATGGACTGTTGCACAGCACTGGCAACGAGATAGGTAGATAAAAATGCAAAGTGTGGACAAGGCCATCGGGAACTGCGTCCGCGGGATCCACACTAGTCATAATCGACTCGAGGTTCTTTCGAATCGAATTAAGACAAATTAGAGTCGCCACCAAGTTTTATGGGAACTTGGAATCGTTCAAGTCAACTTTACACCTTTCATCGAAAAGCATAAAGCCAATCGACTACGAGTGATTAAAGATAAAGACTTGTACCCTATATCACTCGATTTGAATGACTCTCGTAATCCAATGGTATTTAGACGGATCCACAAACCATAGATCTTGAGTAAGGGGTAAGGGTACGTGTTAGGAAGCCCATAAGGACACCTAACCCCGCCCGTCGATAACGGCCTCTACTAAGTCAAGTATCGGATTTCAAACAAGGTCGTAGCTACTACGATATATGATATGCAAACATCGTTTTAAAACCCTAACATGTGAAGTTTCTATGTCGATTTAGATGCAACTAAACTAACTTTGTCAAAGTTGTAATTTAGCATGTGGGTTGATTGATCTAACAACATACAAACGAAACAAACAAGGCTTGATGGGAATGGGGGAGCCGTTGGGATCTACCCTATTACAACCCAGGCATTTCATGCCGACACAACGAGAAATTAAAGATACAACTCGATCTAAAATACAACGCTATACACAAAACCACACACGACACACTACACGGCCAACTCGGCCTAGGGAAACGTGCACAAGGGGGTGGCCCACGTCTTACATGACTCACGGCCTTGGGTCACTCCTCGTAATGCGTGCTTTCACTTAATCTTATCGAATTAGACATAGGGCTACGCACCAAAGCATGCATTAGCATAAATCGGGCCATGTTGCTTTAAACAACATGCGATTTACTACGCTCTTACATGAATTAGAGCACAACCATCTAACCAAACAAGACTAAGGTTTTTAGAAATCATTTGACTCGATGACGAAAAACTAATTACAAACAAATTACCAAACACGACTCGATAAACAAAATAATTACAAGATACGAAATAACGAGATAAAGATAAGAAAAAAACGAGAAAAGAACTACAAAGACACGGCCAAACACGGCCTACACGTTCTAGCCTACTCTAATCCTTAGGTTATATTCATTAGGTTAGATAGATGATTGCGAAACGAGTTAGGAAACGAGTTAGAAAACAAGTTAGAAACGACGTTGATCGATTGAGATGATGTCACGCGAATGTGTATTCTACACGGCCTAAAGGGGTCAAATTAGGTCAAATTCGCTAATTAAATTAACTCGTCGAGTGTTAATAAGAAGGTGCTAATCACGCACTCTTATACTAGCGAGAAATTATGTGAAAGAGAGAGATGCATTCAATTAAGTTACAGAATTGTTAGTTGATTTTAATGCTTGTGTCGAAGCCACCTAACGTGTCTAATTAGGTTATTAATTTGATCTAATGTCATCTAAATGATTCATATGTTAACAATCAGAGGTCGAACTAACATACAACGGGTCCTAGGGTGGGTCGAATTAAACGAAACAAGAGAGGGGTCAAAAGCGAGGAGCGACGTTAGAATTCGTTTTATTAATGCCCTACCTTGAACACGAGGATATGTAAATGAGACGGGGGATACGACCGACTGATGTAGCGGATTTCTTTCCCATCTCAAGTCAACGCGGGTGTTCGTGGTGGTACTTTAACTCATACTCGGACTAAACTAGTTTCATAGTTAAACGAAAACAAACGATAAACAAGCGATAAACAAAGTAAAAACGAACTATAAAAAACAACAAACATAAAATAGCGAAATAAAAGGGAGAAGAGGAGGATTTGATGCACCCTCAACCTACATGTATCGTTGACACCGTCTTGGGTCGTAATCGATGGTAGATTTTATCTCGAGAGGCCGTCGTCGACGAAGAGACAAAGCAAACAACACGTTTTTTGCAAATCTGGACAGCAACTTTCAAACTGCGATTTCTCTCTCGTTTCACGGTGAAAATTCGATTTAAAAGATGTTTTGAAAACTAGAAAGAGAGGAGAACAGAGATCTTAAAACAATCCCTGCTCGTTTTGAGTTATTGGGCACGAAAAACGAGCACAAACAGAACTGGACAGACAGGAAAAGCCGCGAAAACAGAGTGTATAACACTCTGTTTTTCGAGGGGATTCGTGTACTCTCAAGGGCAATTTGGCTCGTAATTCTTTATCTAAGATGTAGATGGATGTTGTGTGGTTAATTAGGAACAAGAAACTCGAATTTTGATGGAGGTTTGAAGGGAGAACTAAGGGTTCCAAAGAGGACACAAACTGATTCTCAGTTTATAAGTCGGTTTTGTCGAGGGTTTTTGAGAGGCAATTAGGGTTTGTTTCTGGAGTTTAAAGCTTGTAAGTGACGGTTGTATGTATGGAGAACTTAGAGGAATGAATGTATGGTGAAGGGGGGTATTTATAAGGAGTTAAAGTAGGGTAAAAGGGAGCCATAAGCAATCGGGCTCGGTTTGCATAGCTGCTGCCCATCAGCTATTCGTAGGGTTTTTTAGGGTTTGTATGGGGGGTTTTCTTGGTGGTTAAGCTAGGGTAATATGGGTAGGATACTAGGATATGGGTTAGGGTTAATTGACACGGGTTTTGGTGGTATTTGGAGCGGGTTTTGGGCTCGGGATTGAGCACGCAAAACAGGGGGGGCTGCTTGTGCTGTTTCGTTTTGGGGCCTGTTTTGGATGGACTTGTGGAAGTGTTTCGAGGTGGTCTAGGTGCTGGGTTGTTGTGGGTAATGTGGAGCACGGGTTGGTGGTGATGGGTTGCGGGTTTGGACCAAGTTTGAGTCGGTTTAGAAAGGCTTTCGATGGGCTATACAAACACGGGTAAAGGAAGGAATTAAATTTGTGTTGGGGGATGTTTGGAACGAGATTTGGGTGGGTTAAACAAAGGGTTTGGGGTAGGCTTTGGCTAAGAATCGAACGCGGGTTATGGGAGAGGAAGTTGGGTCGAAAGTGCGTCGAAAATCGAGCCCAAATCAAGCATAAAACGAGCTCACAAATCGCGTATAAAATCGTCGTAAAAAACGAGTTCTTCAAATACGTTTTATGAAACGATTTAAATTGATTTTTCAAATCAATAACTAAAGAAAGATTTTTCAAATCAAAAAATATATTTTATTTTCAATAAAATAAATTTAAGAAAATAAATTCAAGTTAAAACAATAAAATGAATTCACTTTAAAAAACATTAATTTAAATATCATTTAAATTAATAAAATACTTCGTCGACAACGCTCATTGTACATCGTCAAACGAGCTCCAAATAATGACAATGACAACTAAAGAATACATGTGTCCTATCATCATCGGGTGTTTGTCGGGTTCTCTATACATTCCAATATCGACGGATACGGGTATCTACACAAAGGATAAACAAATGTAAAAGTAAATAAACAAACAAGACGATGTTTAAAAAATTGGTTCAGCTCCTACTCCGGAGCCTACGTCGAACCGTTATTTTATTGCTTGTTTAGAAATTTACTCAAACTTAACTAAACCCCTTACAATGAAAATAACTCGCCAACCTACTCCGGTTGCAATTGCTTGAAGCTACTCCGCTTCAAGACTTTCCCTTGCTCAAAGCTACTCCGCTTCAAGACTTAAAGTTCTATCTCAACGGTGTACACAGTCAGAATCTCAGTGGTTCACTTAAGAACATGGAGATTATAATTAAGACCTAAACACGAGAATCATTGAACATATTCTTTTATGCAACAGTGAAGCGAACTGATACTTGGAGATTTTAGAGCTTTGAAAAACAAGTGAAGACGTTTGAAAACAGAAAACGGTTTTGCAAATATTTGAAGAACAAAGCTTAAAATGCTGAAATTATTTTGCAAATGTTTTACAATAAGTGTTCTGAAAAGTCTTAGCAATAAATGATAATTGAGATGGCTATTTATAGAAGGGAGAAGTGTGTAAGAGAAGGATCTTTAACACTTCTACACTCTAATGTCCATAGGTTTGTAAGTTGTTTATCATTTAAAAATAAAGAGAAACAATCAGGTTGCAAGGCTCAAGGCAGCTGCATTTTTCCAAAGCAAAGAGTGTTTCCCATAAAATTTATGGGAACTCACAATTTCGCCCAAAATGGAAAAAGCAAAAGACCCATTTTTAGCATGAAAATTCACTTGCATTAATAGGATTGACATCTTTAATTTAGTTTGGAATAATATCCTTTTTGTTCTCAATTGTTCTTCAGATTTGGAAAATGGTATCTTTTAGAAAACAATAAAACCTTTTGAAAGATTTTAAACACTTGTGAATTTTTCTGAAAATTCTACATACGTTAGTACCAGAAACCCTGGTGCAACAGTCACAGGAACTGTTGCATGGTTTTGCAATCACTTATGCTTAAAGAGGATATGTTTAACTACCTCATTTACAACATTCATTCTAGGCAATGGGCTTTCTTGTCTTGCCTTCATCTTGATCATCTTGTTACTTTGATTAGCTTGTGGACTCTTTGATTGATCATCAATAGCTTCAATTTTGCTAGACAATTTAACTAAGAGGCAAACAATTAAATAAAAAATGAAACTTGGCATCATCAACCAAATATGTTCTAACAGATGCATATACACAATGTAATGGACACAATAAGAAATACAATAATAGAACTTATACTTCCATACTTACGTTTCATAATATGGTATCAGGCTTAAGGGTTTTTCATTGAAATTCCTGCGCCTCCGTCTCTTGAAAATATTTCATTAACCATGCAACTTCCGATCAATCTTATACCGAAACCAAAACGAACTCATCTTTTTCAATCGTTTCGGTCAAAAATCCGGGAAGCAAAATCACCCAAGTTATCTTTAACGGCGCCAATTATGATGAATGGTCTCGAGATCTTCGACTAGCTCTCCTTGTCAAAGGAAAGTTAGACTATATTGATGGCATAATTTCTAAATTTGCCACAACCGATCCCGATTACAAATCATGGCGCTCTGCGAATGCGTTGGTGACGGCTTGGATCTTTAATTCTATCGAAAAAGATCTCCAGAATTCCATTTCTCTTCGAGATGAAGCCACACAACTTTGTGCCGACATCAAACATCGCTTCACTCTAGTAAACGATGCTCAATTTATTCAATTAGAATCTGATATAATTGCTTGCAAGCAGGGACCGACGGAGACAATCGTGTCTTACTATGGCCGAATTAAAAAGCTATGGGACGATTTACTTGCCAACGATCCTATTCCTGCCTGCGCGTGCAACCCCTGCTCTTGCAATTTAGTCACTCTTCTGGATCGTCGCAACGAAAAGAAACGGGTACGCTCTTTCCTTATGGGTCTAGATGCCCGCTTTACTGTCCTACGATCTCATATTCTTGGCACCAACCCCCTTCCAAATATGAATCACATTTATAGTCGTCTTTTACAAGAGGAAGGTATGCGTAATACTCTAAATAACTCACAAACTGAACCCCGTCCCGAGCCCATGATTTGTGCTGCTAACGTTAATTATGGGGGACAAAATACGGGGGGGGGGGTCTCGTGAAAACATAGGTAATTCATCCTCTCGCATTGATACATCCGATACTTATAACAACCGTAAACCCTTCTGTATTGCTTGTAAACGATCCGGTCACATGTTTCGCTCTTGCTTTCGTGTCACCGAAAAGTTCCCTGACTGGTGAGGGGATAGACCTCATGACCGTATCTACCTTCCCCTCGATACCACTAACATGAGTCAGGTTGTTTTTGTTCCGGATGAGCGTGGTCGAAACAAATGTCATTCTACCCACGCCCCTCGTGCTCACATGGTAAGTCAGACTCCTATTACTGGAGTCTCGTCCTCGACACCTCCTGTTGGCTCCAACGAATTTGATCTGAACAATCTAACTCCTACCGAGCGGGCTGAACTCTCACACTTATGACAGACTAACAAGTCATCCTCTTCCGAACGTCTAAACGGTAACGTACCCCTTTCGTCTTGGATAATTGACACGGGGGCATACCACCACATGTCAGGATGTCTCTCTCATTTTTCTAATATTCGTAAAAAATTTCCGCTTTCAGTCGGTCTTCCTAACGGTGATCGCACAAGTGCCAGTCAGTGCGGCGACATTATTTTATCACCTCGTCTTGTTTTAAAAGATATTTTATATGCCTCTGATCTTTGCTGCAATTTGATTTACGTCTCTAGTTTCCTTCTTGATGATACATTCACTATTCAATTTACTCAAAAATCTTGTTTAATACAGAACTGTTCCTCGAAGATAGTGATTGGTGCGGGTGAGCAACACGAGGGACTTTACTATCTGATGGGTGTTCGAAACGATGAGGCCAAAGTGTTCATGGTGAATTCAGTCGACAAATCCGAGCTTTGGCATCGAAGGTTTGGACACCCCTCATCAAATATTAATCGTTTTCTTTCTATTTTGCACAATAATAATTCTCGAACTATTTCCTCTTTTCATAGCAAAACTTGCGAAATTTGTCTTCGCGCAAAACAAACTCGTTCAAGCTTTACTTTAAGTTCGAACAATGCTACGTCCTCTTTTGATCTTATTCATTGCGACCTTTGGGGTCCATATTCCGAGAATGGGTTATGTGGATCCCGCTATTTTTTAACTATTGTTGATGATTTTTTCCGTTCTACTTGGGTTTATTTGTTACGTCACAAAAGTGATACTCGTCAAAAGATTTAATTTTTTTTTTTCAATGGTCAATAGACAATTTAATAAGAAAATTAAATGTTTACAAACTGACAATGGCACAGAATTTTCTTGCCTTATACCGTTTTTTAATGAACATGGAGTCATTTTTCAAACTTCAAATGTTGAAACTCCTCAACAAATGGACGGGTCGAAAGAAAACATCATCATATTTTAAATGTTGCTCGTGCAATCTTATTTAAAGCTTCTCTACCGATCTTTTTTTGGGGGGAATGTGTTCTAACAACAGTTTACTTAATTAATCGAACTTCATCCAATCTTCTACATGGTAAAACTACTTATGAAATTCTCTTTAATAAACCTACACCAATGGAACATATGCGCATTTTCGGTTGCCTTAGCTATGCGAAAAGTATTAACCGTAATCACGATAAATTTGCCTCCGAAAGTCGTAAGTGCATTTTTATTGGGTACCCCTTTGAAAAGAAAGGATGGCGTCTTTATGATCTTGATATGGGTTCCTATTTTGAGTCTCGTGATGTGGTATTTATCGAACATGAATTTACTTACGACTCCATTAATCTTCATGATGATACCGATGAATCCAACTCTTTCTTACATGATGATTTTACACCAATTGATCAAATTGTCATGATCATTCAACCTCACTCCAACACACCCTCCATTGACACACCCACTGCCGCCAACTCCCCAACCAATCACGATGACACCACGCTATCTCCTTCCACCAACACGCCTGCCTCCACCACCACCGAGCCCTCGGTTTCTGAACCCCAACCAACGACCACTACTTTGGGCCATGGACAATGAATAAAACGGCCTAATTCAAACCTCAAGGACTTCGTGGTGAACACCACTCGTCCCTCGACTAATGCTCTCATCGCATCATCACCATCTTCAGGTACACGTTTTTGGATCTCTCATTATGTTAGTTGTTCTAAATTTTCTCCTAACCACCAAGTTTTTATGTCGGCTGTGACTAAAAATCACGAGCCTAGTACGTTTAATGAAGCAATGCAGGATGCTTAATGGCGAGAAGCCATGAAACTCGAACTTGATGTGCTGGAGAAGAACAACACTTGGATTCTCGAACAATTACCACCGAATAAAAAGGCTATTGGTTCTAAATGGGTATACAAGATCAAATACAATGCCGATGGGACAATTGAACTTTATAAAGCCCGTTTGGTTGTTATGGGAAATCGACAAGTTGAAGGCGTTGACTACAACGTGACCTTTGCCCTTACAGTTAAACTCATCACCGTCCGCACTCTACTTGCTCTCGCCGCAGCCAAGAAGTGGGAACTCCATCAAATGGATGTCCATAATGCCTTCCTCCATGACGATCTTACCGAGGAAATATATATGATGCCACCACCCGGTTTCTCATCACAATCTGATGGAAGATTATGCCGCCTACGCAAATCTTTATATGGCCTCAAATAAGTCCCAACCCTCATGTTGGTATGCCAAGCTTGCTTCCGCCCTTAATCAATACGGGTTCAAACAGTGTCCATATGATCACTCACTTTTCTCCATTACCAATATCGACACCGAAATCCATGTCCTTATATATGTGGACGATTTGGTCATTTGTGGTAATAATTCTCAAAATATCAGCCAATTCAAGATATATCTCTCGACCTGCTTCCACATGAAGGATCTCGGTACTCTGAAATATTTTCTTGGACTCATAATTGCACGAAGTTCAACCGGCATTTTTGTCTCTCAACGTAAGTACGCATTGGATATCTTACAAGAAATCGGGCTGCTTGGGTCGAAACCAACGAACATTCCCATGGAACCTAACCATCCCTTGGGTCTATCCCGTGCCGAGCTCATGAAAGATCCCCAACCTTATCGTCGTCTCGTCGGGCGCCTCGTCTATCTCACAATTACTCGACCAAAACTCCTATACTCCGTTCACATACTAGCCCAATTCATGCATGCCCCTACAACCGAGCATTGGCAGGCATCCCTTCAAGTTATTCGCTACATCAAGAACTCTCCGGGTCAAGGTATAATTCTTCATTCCGACAGTGATTTAGCTCTCCATTCTTATAATGACTCCGATTATGGCAGCTTCCCCCTAAGCCGTCGATCAATCACCGCATATATTGTGTTTCTCGGCTCTTCTCCCATTTTCTGGAAGACCAAGAAACAGACCATGGTCTCCCGTTCTTCCGCCGAAGCAGAATATCGTGCTATGGCATATACAATATGGGAGCTCAAATGGCTCAAAGGCCTACTTGTTTTCCTCAGGACTCCTCACACTAAGGCCATTACACTATTATGTGACAGTCAATCTGCTCTTTATATTGCCCAAAATCCGGTCTTCCATGAACGGACAAAACACATAGAGGTCGACTGTCAGTTCATACGCGACAAGATTCAAAGAGGTGTCATTGCACCGAGCTATGTTCACACGAAGAATTAACTCGCCGATATATTTACAAAAGCCCTTGGACGTGCTTCATTTACACATCTCTTGTCCAAGTTGGGCGTCTCAAACCTCCACGCTCCAACTTGAGGGCCTTTGCTCTTCTTCCCAAAGAGCCGTTGGCTCCTATCCTTCATATAAGGGAATTGATGATTCTTTCCTTGTACAAATAATATTACATATTACGATATTTCCTTCCGTAAATAAGCAAAGATTTGTTATGTATATATAGATGCATATACACAATGTAATGGACACAATAAGAAATATAATAATACATCTTATACTTTCGTACTTACGTTTCATAATATTGCCCAAGTTGATTTTTATATGAAAACATAGCTTGAATGAAGACTCAAGTATTGTATCCAAGTTGATTATCAGACTAGTAATAATTCGGTTTCAATTGAACTACGATAAATAACAAACTCGTCAAAATTCATCCGACCTAAACTCCTTCCTCATTTCAAGTACTCCTAATTGAGTTAAGGAGTATTAATCTTTTATTTATTTAGGATAAACTTATCAAGATTATCGATCTTGTAGCTATTAACCTTATTATCAGAATTTTTTAGCTGTTAATAACTAGTTTCTTCATCCCTTGTTAACTCGAATAATCCTTATGACCGATCTATTAACCAATCGCCAATAATCGAAGGATGTAAACATTTATCTTTTGATACGAAAAGAGACCCGTTAATTAGCAAATGAATTATATCTAGTTACTTCTATTTAATTTAATTTTAACAAAATTGATAAACATAGATAGATTATTATAACACCAGCTATATTTATTAACAAAACTTCATCACAAACACTCCTCTAGACCATCATTCAAAAACTCATCTAAAAACTTCAACATTCAACTCCAACCGAATTAATCAAACCTTATAAATGTTGGAAATATAGGTCACTATAAGGGCGAAGATATATTAAGAGAATATATGTTGTTGTGTCGTGGTATGGAGGCCACTGAATGAGAAACAAAATCGCTCCGACTACGATACAAATCGATATAGGCGTCGTCCTCCAAGGTCACACAACACTCCTAAAATTTGTGTATTCAACTATTAGGAGTTGAAAACTCATATGGTATGCTCAAAATTAACATACAGAAGTAGTAAATGATATTGAATATGTCTATCTCAAATGACTACACTTATCATATTTTTAGTGGTTAATTAGCACCATAATCACAAAGTTAGTAGCCTAACCACCACCATAAACATGAGCCAAAAACATGGAGTTGGTGGCTATAATCATGCAAGTAGTGGAGAAAATGTAGAGATTCTCTTAATCCATTAGCTTTAAAAATAAATATGCTCCACTCAAATTTCACAAAAATAATTTGTGAGCGTATAATTCTCAATCAACTTTCTCAAATCTCAAATCTTCATAAAATATGTAAATCTGCAAGTCACTATACACATTATTTTAGCATTATTAAGTTGATATTAACATTATGTTAAATATAAACATTAGGCAAAACTCCATGCCCCCATAATTGAGTAATAACTAATAATAGTTTCACTATCACCATGCATCTACCCTTGCAAGGTTAATATGCCTTAACCATAAGGTTATAATAGTCTTCTCAACAGACATAAAATAAAATCAACATAACAGGTGAAAATTAAATTTAATCAACATAGATAACATCGTGTCGTCAATCATTACCTTTTATTCGACACACTATCTTTCTAGGTATCCAACATGGTGCAATTCTCAATATTGCACCTTAGGCAGTCAACCAAATGTGAATAATCATTTTTGGTAATGAGTATACAAACACAATGTACTACTAAATGCACAAGCTACATTGAGTCAACAATAATTATACACGTAAGACTTCTCAGAATAGTCAAAACATGTTCTCTTATAACTCATAAGCGTCATTGTTTTAATTAAATATAGTGTTTCACTCTAACGTCATTTAAAAGAACAAATAATCTTCTTTGTTATTTTCTCTTTTTAATAAAATAACATAAAGAAAAATATACACAAAGTGTTTGCGATTTTGCACCCAAAATCCACATTTTACAAAAAGAATTTTACTTTTTACACATAAAATCATCATAATCTCATATAGTGTGGTGTAAGCGAATTCAAGTATAACATAAATAATTGAACCTTACGCAACCATTATTTATAGCTATTAGCCAATAAATTAATACTTCTACATTTGGTTCAATTAGTCACGTATAAAACATACGATCATCATTTTCTATACACCCTCACAGTAAGAGATATACATACTCTTCACAAATTATGAGATATCAACTCTAAACTTGATGAATAATTTTAGGGTTATTTCATAACAATAATACATCCTATTGGTGGTATGCAATAATCACTCCATCCTATCAATAATCTCAATTAAATCCAACCTAAGCACCATACCTTCTAATAACGAACCAACTGATATTTTTTTTATGTTTATGTGTATCAAATAAACCAAGTACTTGATTCATCACTTGAAAATATTACCCATAAACATCATATATACCAGCTAGGTTGTCCAAAAATTATCAAATATTCCAACATAAACTTAAAAAAAATATCAGCTGGTTCGTTATTAGAAGGTATGGGGTTTAGGTTGGATTTAATTGAAATTATTGATAGGATGAAGTGATTATTGCAGACCACCAATATGATGAATTATTATTATGAAATAACCCATAATTTTATCAAATAAGTTGAACGTCTTCCCCCATATGTTGTCATGCCATAAATTAGTGACAAACATAATCGTTCAAACAAAATATAGACATTATTCATTCATTAATCATCTCAATGTTTAGATATCATATAATCGTACATGACAATTTATATTTTCCATAATTTACTCTTATAAAGCTTTGACAATGAATCATTTTCAATTGTTGTCATACAAACATATCCAAGATAATATATCAAGTGAAAACAAAATATTTAACCCCCACATTTGGTTTATTACCCAAGTATCAATTTTAATTCACCTCATAATCAAAACTAAATAATCAATCCAAATGTGTGAAATATTTTGCTTGATATACATATGATACACATAACAATATCTTGGGGAATCATTCTAGCTGCTTGTCAATAAAAAATCTTGGAACAATTTCATTTACATATTCTTGAAATCAATTATCAAAGAGTAATTTTGCCAAGATTATAGACATACATATCATACCAAATAAAGCATTAGCTTAAACATACGAACGATTAAGGCATATATAATTTGACCGAACCTTCATATTTATCATCATAAATATTTTAAAGGAAAGTCTCAAGAACATATACCTTAACCACAAGAATGGAATTGAGCAATAAAATTATGGATAATACCATTCTTTTATAAATCTTCATAAACTTTCAGCATACTACCATAACTTTATTTGCTGACCATTTTAAGGATAGAATATCAACGAATCTACTCACGTCTTCTTTTACAAACTTGTAGCCCTTCTTCTTAGCTTTCCAACGCATATTACACGCCTCAAACAAAGGTCTAGACACCGAGTTATGGCCAAAATACCGAAGCGCTGTCTCACCCACCGCGGACAAAATCTTATACACGAAAACACATATTTATTTGCCAATAGAAATAATTCCAATGACAAAAATGACGAATAACACAACAACAATAATAGTGACAAGATTTCGTTTCTCAATTGTTGGAAATATAGGTCACTATTGGGGCGAAAATATATTGATAGAATATATGTTGTTGTGTCGTGGTATGGAGGCCACTGAATGAGAAACGAAATCACCCCGACTACGGTACAAATCGATATAGGCGTCGTCCTCCAAGGTCACACAACACTCCTAAAAGTTGTGTACTCAGCTATTAGGAGTTAGAACTCATATGGTATGCTTAAAATTAAAATAGGGAAGTACAAATGTTTGCAAGATCCAAATTATATAAGGATAAAACAAAAGGGGGTACAACATCCCAGCTAAAAACACCGCCATTGGAGCTTGAGTTGCGCAAGGCGAACTTGGAAATGCCATCCGCCACATGGTTTGTCGATCGCTTCTCATAGATAATGATCGTTGAAGGTGAGACTTTTAAAAGATCCTTGCACTCCAAAATGATATTAGTAAAGGGTCCACATGGAGCCGAATTACCCAAGATCGCATTAACCGCAAGAGTGCAATCAGAACTTTTAAAAGTTGAACTTAGACCAACTAGGCGGGGGAGGGGCCCAACGGTTTGGGTAAAAATGGGTGACAGGTGCTGGGCATGGGGAAAAGGGGTTGGCGGGTGGGGGCCTTATTTGGCGTGCTGAGGGGGACGAAATTGGGTGTACAGGTGCTGATGCTTTGGGCAGCGGTCCATTGAGAGGCAAGAAAGGAAGAGTGGTTGATCCAATTGGGGTCAAAGGGAGGGTTAGCACCAGAGAAGACAAGGTCGTTGCGCCTGAACCAGAGGCGCCAAGCGAGGAAGGAGAATAGAGTAATCCAAGATTTATTCGTGGAGGTGCAATTTGTTTTTATCCAGGTTTGAAGGAGAGGGATTAGAAATCATAAAGAAGGGTGAAGTTGTCCCAGACATAGCGGGCATGGGCACAGTCGCGGAGAATGTGAAGTGAAGATTCATCAATCGAAGGGTTAGAGCAGGCTGTGCATTGAGGAGAGGGGATGACAGATCTTTTGTACAAGGTGAGGTTATGTGGGAGTTTGTACCACCAGGAAAGCCAAAGGAAGAGCTTGATGCGGGGTTGGGAGGGGATGTCCCATAACCAATTCAAGTCAAAAGGGGGCAACGGGTTGTCTGGGTCACCTAAGATGAGGTTATAAGAAGTACCAATGGAGAACTTATTCTTGGAGGCAAGGGACGAAGTAATGAGATCAGGAACAAGGGTCGAAGGGAGAGGGATAAAGAGGATAGTTTTGATGAAGGAGGGGGGGAGGTTATAATCAAGAGCGTCAAGGTCCCAATTTCCGTTATTGATAATTTTACACAGGAGGTCAGTGTCAGAAGAGGGGGAGAGGGGTCCGTGAAGACAGTTTCTTAAAGGTCCAAGGGGGGAACAATTGTCATACTAGAGACGGATGGTGGAGCCATCGTCTGGACCAAGTGAGGGAAGGTTGGGGGGGAGGACCACCCATTACCAATGCCTTTCCAGATATGTGAGCCACGCCTAAAGGAGGTTTGGGTAGGATTGGTATGAACATATTTACTATGCAAGGCAATGGAGGCAGAGTTGCCTTTGAGGCAGAAGATTTTCCAGGCAAGCTTGGTAGAAAAAGCATCATTTAAAGGCTGGGCTTTTTTAATTCCTAGCCCTCCATTAGCTTGAGATTTCGTTACTAGGTCCCAGTTAGTGAGATGGAGTTTACGAGAGGAGAGGCTGGAGCAAAGGAAGGATTTATTGATTTTATCGATGAGAGAAGAAATAGAGGAGGGGAGGTGGAGACATTGCATGAGGTGGGAGGGGATGGTATTGAGAGTGGATTTGATGAGGCAGAGTCTTGCAGGGAGAGAGAGGAAACGAGTCTTCCAATTGGCAAGTTTTGCGTTAATCTGATCGATGATTGGCTGGAGATCGGTTTTGTTAGGTTTACGAGGGAGGAGGGGGAACCCAAGATAAGTTCCAAGGTTGGAGGCTTTCTTAATGCCAAGAGAGTCTTCGAAGAGGGAGATATTGTAGGGGGACGTCTTCTTAAAGAAGAAGAGCTTGCTCTTTGATTTATTGATTTTTTGGCCCGAAAACGAGCAAAATTGGAGAAGACCATCCTGTAGGGCACACAAGTTTTTTTTTGAAAGCTCGTCCAAAGACAAGAATGTCATCAGCGAAGAGAAGGTGGGAGAAAGTGGCTCCCCCTTTTCCAAGGGGGAAAGGAGTCCAACTAGAGTCCGCGCAGGATGAGTGAATGGATTTGGAGAGGGCTTTCATGCAGAGAATGAAAAGATAGGGGGATAACGGGTCGCCATGGCGAAGGCCCCTAGAGGGGAGGAAGGAGGGGGTAGGGGTGCCATTCAAGGTAACAGAGGTGGTAACAGTGGTGACACAGTTCATGATGAGAGAGATTGTGTCATTGTCAAATTTGGAATCGGATAGGCATGAGTGTATGAAATCCCACTCAAGCCGATCAAAGGATTTTTCTAAGTCGAGCTTAAGTGCGAACCAGCCTTTCTTAAACCTGGACGCACTCATCGAGTGAATGATCTCAGAGGCGATGATGTAATGGAAATCGGTACCACGGCCATGGATAGAACTTCCTTGGTTAGGAGAAATTATAATGGGCATGATGGGTTTAAGACGGTTAACAATGATTTTGGTGACAATCTTGTAAACCGTGTTGCAGAGGCTTATGGGCCGGAATTGTTTTATAGAGTTTGGGGAGAGAGTTTTGGGAATGAGGGATATTGTAGTAGCATTAATGACAGGGGGGATGGAAAGGGTCTCAAAAATATTTAAGATGAAGGGAATGAGATCAGGGGATATGGTGTTCCAACAATGTTTGAAGAATCCAGCATGAAAGCCGTCGGGTCCAGGGGCTTTTCCATATCCTAAAGAAAAAAGAGCGGTGTGGATTTCCTCTAAAGAGGGTTTTGTGCAGCAGTGGAAAGAATGGCAGGCCACGGGGCTAGGCCTAGAGCACGAGTCCTTTTGAGAGGTATATAAATTAAGGAAGAAGGAGGTTATTTGTTGAGCAAGATCCGCCGGCGAGTTATAAGTG
Source organism: Silene latifolia (assembly GCF_048544455.1). Lineage (NCBI taxonomy): Eukaryota > Viridiplantae > Streptophyta > Magnoliopsida > Caryophyllales > Caryophyllaceae > Silene > Silene latifolia. The sequence continues at coordinate 16,512,294 of NC_133535.1, read as the reverse complement.
ATGCCCACGTCATCAGTCAAGGAAAGAATGCGGTTATGGACACGGCGAATAGTAACAGAGTTATGAAAGAAGGCCGTGTTGCGGTCTCCATTACTGAGCCAGTTGACTCGAGATCGGTCTTTCCAGTAAGCACACTCAAGGTCAAGGATGGTTTAAATGACACAAGTAAAGATTGATGAGAGAGAAAACCCAAAAAAAAAAAAATTTTAATTCAATCTTCAACGTTCTATTGTGACACCCATTACATCCCTTATATAGGCTTCAAAATTAACCTAATAACCGACCTAGTATCTCTGATGATATCTTATTCTTGCTGAATAATAAATTACCTAAAGGATATAATAGATAATTAAATTTCCTAAAACCGAAATAAGGAAATAACTAAAAAGGAAATAACCTAACTAATATTCTGAAATCATAATAAACGTTATAATAATAATAAACTAGTTTGAAAGCTCGTACTTCGTACGGGTTAATGACTTTGATTATTTTAAAACTAAGTTATAGAACATTATCGAATAGGTGTTTCGAAGTTCAAATCCGGGTGTCACATAATTCTAAAAAAAATGAAATATCATAATCCCTTATGGTCTCTTGATAAGTACTTGATTATAAGCATTAAGTAGCCTTTAAAGCTTAGTTATCTCGAATTCTAGCAAAATTTATTAAATACTAATCATCATAAGTGTAAGCCAACCGGGGCGCTTTGATAGCCTTTATGATTAATATAAAGATAGGTGTTTCGAAGTTCAAATCCGGGTGTCACATAATTCTAAAAAAATGAAATATCCTAATCCCTTATGTTCTCTTGTTACGTACTTGGTTCTAAGCATTAAGTAGTGCCTCTAAAGCTTTGTTATCTCGAATTCTAGCAAAATTTATTAAGTACTAATCATCATAAGTGTAAGCCATTGCCGGCGCTTTGATAACCCTTATAATTAATACAAAGACAGGTGTGAAGTTAATGAATAGTTTACATTTGCTATATTTTGGTAGGGAGAATAAAGCAAATGTAAACTATTGACTGGGACGGAGGGAGTGTATATTTTGTTTGAACCATATACCTACCCTTCAAATATGGACAATTTACTTACACGTGTCATTCTTATAAGTTAGTCATTTCAAAATTTTTTGTTCAATTAATAAGACCGTCTTTACATAATAATAATTAATCTTCTAATTACTGATACATAGAGTTCATTTTTATTTTCTTTCTTTTACAAAGCACATGTAATGTATACTCCTATGATCATCTTATTGTTATTATTCCACCGTAAAGGCGTAAACGATAAATCTGTCTATGTTTATGGCCACTATAAGCAAACATACAATTTAGCGACAACAAAGTTATAGTTTGTTAAATTTTAATTTTAACCGTTAATAATAGAAACTCTTAAGAGCTTTATTTCACAATAGTTAAGTGACTCAAAAGATTTTGGGTTGATTCCCAAGTTTCAAGGATGCTTCTATTTATAATCATAAGATCACCCTACCTTTTGCATGTTAATCTTTCAATGTGGGACAAATTTACTATTTATACGTAGTATATTCATAACACCTCAATTATTTTTCAATGTGGGACAAATAACATACTAATAAATACACCAATTTTTCACACCTAGATCGACATCCAACCCGAATCCTGAAATACGGACAATTGCTACTCATTATATCTAATAGTAGTTATATTTAATATTTAATAATATGAGCAAATACTATATGTTAATATTCGTACATTCAACATCCAATCCGATTAATAATGAGCAAATACTAACAAACTAATTTTATCTAGAGTTTAATGTTTTTCGCACGTATATAGGTAACATTTGTGCAATTTTATCTTATTGCTGACAAACTAATCTTATCTAAAGTCCAAAGTTTTTCTTACGTATAAAATTAGCATTTTTTTCTTATAAATATTAAGTAGTTTTTAAGGTAGGACACTCTAGATGAAAAAAATGTTAAAACTTAAAAAATTAACATTATGTAACGTTACTTTTAATGTCTCTTATATAATAAGAATACTACTGATGTATGTTTTTTATTTAAAAATTCAGCTTAAAAATTAAAAAATAAATAACTTATTGCTAAACTACTAAATTTGAGTAGAAAAGGAGATGGTATAACAATATATAATTATATAATTGTGAAACCACCAAAATCAAAAGTATAATACAAATAAATTTAACTATTGTGGAGGTAATAATACAAACTCTAATAAGAGCTATCTAAGACAATATTTAAGAGACTCAAAAGATTTTGGGTTGATATTTAAGTTCCAAGGATGACTCATATTTGTAATCAATGTGAGACAATTTTACTATTTATAATAATAGGATCAGCGCACCTTATGTTAATCTTTCGTTGTGGGACAATTCTACTATTTATAATAGGATGACCACACCTTATGGTAATTTTCCGATGTGGGACAATTCTACTATTTATACGTAGTATGTTTACCACATCATCATTCTCATTAAATTGAATTAAGCAATATTAATCGCTTTTAAGACTTATTAATTATGGAGATCATGCATACTTATTGTTACATTTGTTAGTTAGTCTTATCGGTGTTCGATTGTTAGATTAAAGTATAATATAATTAGATAATTGAATCAAGAAAATCAAGGCCACTTGTATCAATTTAAAGAGCACAACAAATGTAACATATAAGATAACTTTAACATATAAGAGCTCTTTAAGACAATACTTAAGAGACTCAAAAGATTTTGGGTTGATATTTAAGTTCAAAGGATGACATATAATCATAGGATCATCACACCTTATGTTAATCTTTCGATGTAGATAATTCTATTGTTTATAATTGGATGACCCCACCTTATGGTAATTTTCTGATGTGGGACGATTCTACTATTTATACGTAGTATGTTCATCATACTTACATTATTTTTCAATGCGAGACATATAACATACTAAGAAGCACGTCTTCTTTTTCTCACCTAGTTCGACATCCTATACTGTCTATTAATAATCGTACATTTTTTTTCTTTTTTTGTGCAAATGATATGAAATTCATACTCTAATAATTTCATTTTTTTATCCCAAATCTAATTATATAATTTTTTTACGATAGCTTTTTATCAAATGAAATGTAAAATGTTTTTATATAAAAATTATAAACATGCCTTGGATATATAATATAGGAAATATATATTATAATAATTAAAAAATATCCACTTTATTTTTTATATCATATTGTGGAAATATGATACAAACTTTTAAGAGCTCTTTAAGACAATACTTAAGAGACTCAAAAGATTTGGGTTAATACCTAAGTTTCAAGGATGCCTCATATTTATAATCATAGGATTAACCCACTTTGTTAATCTTTCCATGTGGGATAATTCTATTATTTATACGTAGTATATTCTCCACACCTACATTATTTTTCAATGTGGGATATACGATGTATTAAGAACTAAAAGATACACTATCTTTAGTATGTGCAAATGACATAAAATTTATACTCTAATGATAGCATTTTTTATCCCGAATCTAATTATATTATTTTCATAATTTTTTTAACAATATTTTGTTGTCAAATGAAATGGAAAAGTTTTTATATAAAAATTGGAAATATCACTTGAATATAATTTAGGAAATATATATATTATAATAATTAAAAGATTCTCCACTTTATTTTTTACATAAAAAATTATTATTTATGATAATTTCCTAAATTGATTTTTGATGATGTGGACGCTCTAGAATCGCTCGAAAAAAGCCTCTTTTATAAATATACTACATTTAATGCCCGGGCGATGCCCGGGCCAACTTGTAATATCCTATGATTATTATGAAATGATACTTTAAGGCCTTATTCTCTTGGACGTAATTTTGTTGAACTGGACATATAGAAGCTTTATTGGACTTATGGGAGCTCAACTTTTCTGAACTGAACTTATATGAGTTGAATTGAAATGTGCTTAACTTATAGAAAAATGGGTATGAATCGAGCTTAATTTTTCTGAACTGAACTTGTAAGAGTTGAGCTAAACTTATAGGGGGTTAAACTTTCTAAACTGAATTTATAAGAGCTTATTTTTTTCTCAAATGAGCTTATAACAGCTGAACTGAACTGAAGTGTGTAGATACCTCATTTCTGCACCTCCCGCAAACCACCCGGTGATGATTGGGCCGCATGTTTGATACGCGGAACGATTTGTGACAGTTCGTAAGATTATCGTCAAGTGATTGCTCAAATATTAATGTTGACCTCTTAGTTGTCATCTACGTCCCGATACGGTCGTTTTGGCAGTAATTAGAGTACATTCGGAGTCCAGGTCAAAAACCGTCTCCATTTTCTGATAACTGTTGAATCCGAGTCGAATGTTGGAATGTTAGGATATTTCTATTCCATATTTTATAAGTTTTATCTTTTAGCAAGTAGATCTCCGTAATATTCATATAAAAAATTAAAGATAATCGAATTATTTCCGTCCTACCATAACTCAAACGCGGAAATCTTTCTTCAGTAGGAGGAAACCTCCTGGGAATAGACGCAGCAGGTGCTGCGCCTCTTCCAAGAGACGCAGTGGCTGCTGCGCCTCTTCCCAGGCCCTTCTTTGCATGTTTTACGTATCTTTTTCATATCTTTCCGAGATTCACTTCCAAAGAGTCTCCGAAACCCTAATTCCGTCGTGTGATTAGTATAAATAGGAGCCTTCGCTCCTCATATTTCTCACGCGAGTGTCCGCCCTTCTCTTCTCCCTTTGCATTCTAGACTTTGTTCTTACTATTTGGCGCCTACGTGCTTGAACTTTCGACCACGTAAGCTCGGATCTTTCCGGGTACCAGCCTCTCCGTTGCATGACCGACCAATTTGACCAACTACACTCAATCAACTTAAATTAATCAATCGTTTTCCTCTTACGAGGGCACTCTCTTTGCATTCGCGTCGAGCATCACTAGTCGATATCTTAGTCCTTCTCGTTCCGTCAACATGTAAGTCTGAGGGTGTAATCTCTCCTTTTGCTTATTGTATTTATTTATCATCATCAATTGTAAGGTTTACGTCGAAAATACCGTTAAAATTGATTTCTAAAACCCTTTGTTAAAATCTGTTTTTGCGGATTTCCAGTAGACAGACGTCGAGAAAAGACGCAGCAACTGCTGCGCCTCTTCAAAGGAGCGCAGTTCCTGCTGCGCCTCTTCGTGAGGCTGCCGCAGTTCCTGCTTCTTTTCTCCTTCCTTCGTCCTCTGTAATTCGTTTGTTTTCTTTCGTTCTTTGTTAATTCTTCGTCATAATAGCATATAATTCACATGTATATTATAATCATCATTCATTAATATGTTTTAATCGTCACAAATCCGACTTAAATCCTAAATAATCCATGTTTACGGGTTTTCGTCATTAAATTCAAACCCGGATTTTAGAGATTCAATTTGTTCATATTGAGTTTCTGGAATTCGTCTTTGATATAGTTTTCATCTGTTTATTCGCATGTTCATTGCATATTCGTTGTATATCCGTCGTATTTAGCCTAATTGATTTATTTCAATAGAGGACTCATTAATATTTTCATCATAATTTCATGTAATTAATTCGTTTGCATCCGTCTCATTCATGTTTATCGTTTTTATGACCATCATTCACATGTAATTAACCTGTTAATCACTTTCATCCGAGTAAATATTATCAATCAATCATTAAATTTACCAATCGACATTAACGATTTGAAGTTCCGGCTTCACAGCCAGAACTCACCCTGGGAACAGACGCAGCAACTGCTGCGCCTCTTCCAGAGGGCGCAGTCCTGCTGCGCCTGTTCCAGGATGAGTTCTGTCCCTGAACTCCTCTTCTGCTTTGACGTAGTTTAATTAGCTTACGTAATTAACTAACTATTATCTGTAATATATCACGCTAATTCCTGTTTGTTAATTCTTTTTATTTTCTTTTATTCTTTTACTTCTTTTTATCAAATTATCCATTTTAAAGGTATTTTCGACATAAATCGCCTAATCCAATGTAATTTTCATTATTGTAATTATTGTATTCCATTTATTGCTTGTTTTCACATGTAAAACAATCTTAATTCCAACTTCGACCAAATTGTATGCTAATTAGTTGTTAACCGACTTAGTTAATCTTCACATGTTAGGACTAAAACTTGGATGTTGCATTGCATGCATTACAACCGACGATATATCAAGTACGAATAACTTCCCTAATCATTAGTAGAGGCCGCTATCGAGGCGGGCGGGATTAGGTGTTCGATCAAAAGAGCTTCCTAATACGTACCCTCACCCCTTACTCCAGATCTCCGTGAGCACCCGTGTTCATTGGCATCCACGAGAGTCATTCTAGACATAGAATGCTAAGGGTACGATTGCTTAGTGTTCATGTCACTACTTTGTGTCTTGACATGACACGAGGTATTCGAACGGTTCCAATTTCCCATAAAAATTGGTGGCGACTCCATACAAAATGCAAACGCTTGTTTTTCGACCTTCACCAAACGCCCCCGTGGGCGGCCCGCTGTCCACAGTTTGGCGACTCCGCTGGGGATAATACACTTACGTGTAGCTAGGGTGAAACTCGAACAAGGTTAGGGAATAGTTTGTACAAGACAATTGTCGGTTCTCATAACTCGGTCTTCCTAGACCGTTTAATTCGGCCTTCTTAGGCCCAACCCAACCCATTCGACCAATCGTCCCGTCTAAACGGTCCTAATTCTTATTTGGGCCTAAGGATGGATAGCGATTGACGTCATCCATACCATGATGCTTACTCTTGTTTGTATCAAGGGCCTTCACTACTTGAGGAAATGGACTAGGAATCGGCCTTACTCTTGTTTGGCACGAGCCTCTCCACAGACTTCGGGTTTGATGGTTCGGTATGGCAACCTACCCTTTAAACCAAAACCCTTCTAAATGCACTCAGCATCCCGTTATAATGCTTGTATAAATGTGTAAACCTTACGTGATCACCATTTCTAAACAAATCATGACGAATTTTCAAAAATCAAAACCCAATTTCAAAACAAAATTTCGAAAAAAAAGAGGCCTTCAATTAGCGCAAAATCCGGTCAAAACTCTGTCCGTTTGTCGTGTCAAAATTCGGGCCACGAGCCCATTTCAAAACCTCACTTCGAGTCCACTCCTACAACTACACTACAGTTGACTAGGACGCACATTTTCAAAGACCTTGTCTTTCTTCAAAACTCACTCAACACAAGTGGCACACACCCACTTCACGAGTCAAAACTTTTCCTCTTTTAGCAAGTGTGATAGAATGGTCGATCGTGTTTTGATTCGTCGCCGATCTCTTATCCAGTTTCCAAGATGCCCGGATCAAGTGAGGAAACGAATCTCCAACAAATTCAAGATAGTAATGATCGAATCCTAGCCGCGCTAGCCCAAATGCAAGTTACCCAAAACCAAACCTATGACCGCCTTGAACTCATCGAAGGCCGTATCTTTGAAGTAGAGGGAAGGTTGCCTCCCCTTAGAAGTGAAGAAATACGTTACTCCGATGACGAGTCTAAAGATGAGAATCCTATCATAGGGACAACCGCAGCTGACAAAAGACTCCAATACCTAGAGGAGCAATTGATGTACCTTAAGGGGGATGACATTTACAGGGAAAACAATCGCAAATATGAAGTCGTCAACTCCAAATTGCCCACTAACTTCAGCATGACGGATATCCCTAAGTTCAAAGGGACACGAGAATCCTTTGAACCACATCCGCGCCTTCAAGGATTACATGTCTATCAAAGGCATCAAACCCGAGATGTTCTTAAGGATCTTTCCTTCATCTCTTGATACCATCCCGAAGCAATGGTTCTACACTTTAGATCACAAGAAAGTCGCTACTTGGGAAGACGCCGCAATCGAGTTCTCTAAACAATATGCGGATAATGCCGAGATCCAAGTCAACATGCGCACTCTAGAGGTTCTTACCCAAAATGACAAAGAAGGATTCACCGACTTCCTAAGTAGGTGGAGGAAGACTAGTACTCAACTAGTTGAACGCCCGGATGAGGCTACTCTTGTGGAAAAGTTTGTGGATAATCTCAAACCCATCTATGCCAGTCATTTGAGATATCAAAACATCAAAACTTTCAAGGACTTAACCGTATTAGGGACACGAATTGAAGATGACATCCGTAAAGGACTCTTGTCCAAAACGGTAGGTTGGGGATATCAAGGGTCCACAAGTCGTTCATACGGCTCTACTAGCAAGACCGACGAAGTTAACCTTCTCGAGCCATCTAAGAAAACTACTCCACCAAGGAAATTCACAAACCTTGGGGATACGTACTCCAACGCTCTAAAAAGGTTAATGAAGCAAGGTAAACTCCAACCCATTGGACCTACTCCCGAACCCGAAAAGAAGTCCAAGTTTTGGGACGAAAGTTCATACTGTGAATACCATAGGGGCAAAGGGCACGACACAGAAAAATGCTACAAGTTGAAACACGTGCTTCAAGATATGATTGAAGATGGTCGACTCCCAATACCACCAGGAGGTAAACCCAACAACACTCAGAATCCTCTTGGAGTTCTAGTGATTACAAGTGACGAATCTACCTTAGATTGCTCACACCTCATTTCTCCCACCGAAAATGAAATTCATGCAATTGAGAACGAAGGGCTCTACTCTACTACCTCCCCTACCATTTCCGACTTCATCACATGGGCAAGGAATGTAGATAGACAAGTGTGGGAACTAGAAAACATGGTAACAACTTTGCGCAATCCCAACACAATACCTAAAGAACGTGTACCATTGATCTTCCCTCAAAATGCCACTATGCAAGAAGTAGTCACCGTGGTTGATAAACTAGTCGATCAAATCATACGACTAGAAAGTGATATCATGAGAATGAAGGAACTAGCTGCAGTTAATGGGGTTTGGGCCGATGACGATGAGGACGAGTATCTCATTGAAAACTCCCCAGTCAAGGAAATAGTCCAAAATGGTGAAGACCAAGATGTGGATCACCTAACTCGTTCGGGTCGCCCATATCAAAGCACTACTCAAAACGGTCCAACCAACGTCGTCACACCAAATGACAACGAAGATGACCCCACTGATCATTTGCTCAAGCAATTACAGAAGACCAAGGCTGATCTTTCAGTCTGGCAACTAGTGGCAAGTTCATTTCCGCATCGCCAAGCTTTACTGCAAGCTTTGGCCAAATTGAATGTAGCACATAACTCCACTCCTGAAGATGTAGTCAACTTGGTCTTCCAAGAATCACCTAAGCTAAGTAATCCTATTACTTTCTCGGATGAAGACTTGCCACCTTTTGGTGCTAGTCACAACCTTGCTCTATACATCACTGCCATTTGTTTAAAGAAGAATGTGCCAATGACCTTGGTAGATGATGGCTCCGCGGTCAACGTCATACCCCTCAAAACGGCATACAAACTAAGCATGAAAGAGTCGGATTGGACTCCTACAAATCAAGGTGTACGTGCGTATGACGGTACACGACGAAAAGTGGTAGGACTTGCTAACCTAACCATAGCCACAGGACCAATTGAACGGAAGGTTAACTTCCAAATAGTGGACATCGAAGCTTCATTCAACATACTTCTGGGAAGGCCTTGGATTCATGCTTCCAAAGCGGTAACATCCACCCTTCATCAAAAGATCAAGATCCCACTAAATGGCAAAGTAGTGACGATCACTTCGTCACCCATCAAGGCAATAATCGAAAAGCAATCAAACAATCAAGTCCTTGCGGATCCCATATACGAACTTGGGGGCTTCCAAAGTGTAAATGTCATAGAAAGCGAGTTGGCACCCTTATACTATAATCCCTACTCCAACTTGGTGGTCAACCACATACTCAAATCCCAGGGATACTTCCCTGGAATGCCTTTGAACCCAATTCGGAAGAATACCTTCGCACCATACAAGGAAGGCAACTCAACAAGAATACCACTTGGTTTAGGGTACAAACCCACAAAAGAGGAAGTTCTCGAAATGCTTGCCCAAGTCCAAAACCGCAAGCACGTAGGAGTCCAAATGAGGCCATATCTCCCCACTTTAAATGGATACTTTGTTCAAGAAGGAAGTTCAGAACTCTTTCACGGATTTCCCGAACCTTGGCATTATCTTGAGAGGAAGTTAACCGGAATCGAGATCTTTCACGATTGCTACTTCATTCCTCCAGAAACGGTTCCTACCGTCAAAACCCGTCAAGCACCTTGCTTAGACGAACAAGCTGTTAGCCTATTGTTTGGAGAAGATCGATTCATTAGGGCCGCGCAGGATGAGATCATTACTATGATACTTCAGGACGATCGCTTCAACCCCACCGCATTGATCACTGAAATCGACACAAAACAGAAGAAAGGGTGGAGAAAATCTATCAAATGGACTAACAACCAAGGAAGACTCTTCAAGCTCACCACTGGAGAAGGAGAGATGTTCAAAGGAGAACCAGAAGACGACGAATTCGAGTCGGAGTCGGAGTCAGAGTCAGAGTCGGAGTCTAGAGAAGTCATTAGAGAATCTACTCCTGTTGTCATCCCCACTCCCTTCATTTCTCCTAGCTTAGCCTCGAGTAGTCACGGTAGTTCGGGAAATGCCCCAATATCTTGTCCCTTTGCCGCCATGTGACCATGGATCGGTTGGCTTCTTTGTTTCAACTTTACTCAAATCTTAATATGAATAAATCGGGTTCTGCTTACTCTTTGTGTTATCTTGAGTGCAATTCTGTTTACGATGATACCGAGGATGACCAAGACCCGGACTTGACCGAAATACCTCCCTACGTAGCCAAAGAAATACTACGGGGAAGGAAGAGGGACTGTAATAGAGGACACCGAACCCATCAATGTAGGAACCGAACTAGAACCCAAAGAACTTAGGATAGGGACTACCTTGAGCTCAACTGAAAGGGCCGATTTCATAGACCTCCTAAATGAATTCAAAGACGTTTTCGCTTGGTCCTACAAAGACATGCCAGGGATCGACGGGGATATCGCCGAACATAGGATTCCAATTAAGCGGGTTTCAAACCCGTGAAATGAAGCTTGACGAATGAGAACAGAATGGGCTCTAAAGATTAAGGAAGAAGTTGACAAGCAATTCAAAGCCGGGTTCATCAAAGTTTCCGAGTATTACGATTTGGGTAGCTAACATAGTACTGTACCCAAAAGGATGGGAGAATCCGTATTTGTGTTGACTTTAGGGACTTGAACAAAGCAAGTCCGAAAGATGACTTCCCTCTACCTCACATTGACATATTGGTAGACAATACTGCAGACCACGCATTACTATCCTTCATGGACGGATATGCGGGTTACAACCAAATCAAGATGGCCATGGAAGATATGCACAAAACCGCATTCGTCACCCAATGGGGAACATATTGCTATACAGTAATGCCATTCGGATTGATCAACGCCGGAGCTACATACCAACGCACCGCAACTACACTCCTACACGACATGATGCACAAAGAAGTTGAGGTATATGTAGATGACATGATCGTCAAATCCAAGGAAAGAGAGGGACATATTGCGAACCTTCGCAAGTTCTTTGCAAGGCTACGAAAGTACAACATGAGGCTCAATCCTCAGAAATGCACATTCGGGGTAACATCTGGCAAACTCCTGGGATACGTCGTTAGTCAAAGAGGTATAGAAATAGATCCTTCAAAAATCAAAGCTCTAATTGAAATGCCACAACCTCAAACAGAAAAAGAAGTCAGAGGATTCCTGGGAAAAGTACAATACATAAGTCGATTCATATCGAAACTTACAATGATCTGTGAGCCTATCTTCAAGAAACTCAAGAAAACTGACCACACCATGTGGGATGATGATTGTCAAAAGGCGTTTGACCGAATCAAGGAGATATTGGCTAAACCGCCAGTGCTCATGCCACCGCAACGAGATCAACCTCTTGGTTTATATCTCACGGTAAGAATCGAAACCGCCATGGGTGCCATCTTTGGCTCAAAGCGTAGGAAGTGAAGAAAGAGCTATTTACTATCTAAGTAAGAAGTTCTTGGAATATGAGTGCAAATACTCACAACTCGAAAAGACATGCCTCGCTCTTGTGTGGGCAACGAAGAAGCTACGTCACTACATGCTTAGCTACTCCGTCAAGATATATTCCAAAATGGATCCAGTCAAATATCCCTTCGAGAAACCCGTCCTCAACGGACGCCGGCAAGATGGACTCGATGCTCTCGAATTCGACCTTAAATATGTGCCACTGAAAGTCATAAAAGGTCGCGCCGTCGCCGAATTCTTCGCAGAAAATCCTATCGACGACGCACAAACCATAGATACTTGGTCGTTTCCCGACGAGGATATACTTCAAACAGATGTAGACTCCTGGGATCTGTACTTTGATGGAGCATCAAACTTAAGAGGATTCGGAATAGGAGTGTTGCTCATTTCTCCTGAAGGTGAGCATACACCGATTGCTGTCAAACTCGACTTCGAGGTGACAAACAATGCTGCAGAGTATGAAGCTTGTCTCATTGGACTACAAGCGGCAGTAAGCTTAGGCATCAAAAACCTCCGAGTACATGGGGATTCATCACTGATCATCAACCAAGTTACAGGATCTTGGAAAATACGAAGTGAAAGCCTCGCACCCTATCAGGCTAGGATAGACCAAGTCGCTCAATTCTTTGATCACGTAACCTATCTACACCTACCGCGAGAGGAAAATCAATTTGCAGACGCTCTTGCGAAACTTGCATCTTTGATAAATATGCCAGATCACATGATAGAAATGCCTTTGTGCATCGAACGACGGTCAGAGCCGGCTTACGTCCATCAAATCACCGACGAAGAAGAAATCGCACAGGAACCCTGGTTCCAAGCAATCCTGAATTTCAAGCTCCATGGTACCTATCCACCAGATATAGACAAGAGGGGACAACGTGCTATACGCCTATTAGCTTCTCAATACCTTCTGATGCAAAGAGAATTATACAAAAGAACACCTCTTGGTGTATTCCTACGTTGCCTCGATCATTCACAGGCACGAAAGGTGATGGAAGAAGTCCACGACGGAGAATGCGGTCCTCACATGAGTGGGCCCATGATGGCAAAGAAAATCACACGTTTGGGATATTATTGGACCACAATGGAATCCGATTGCATCAAATACGTGAGACATTGCCACAATTGTCAAATCTTCGGGAATGTACAACATGTCCCTCCTTCGTTGCTCTACACGATGACATCTCCTTGGCCATTTTCAGCATGGGGAATTGACATAATCGGAAAGATAACCCCAGCCGGAACAGGAGGTCACTGTTTTATTCTAGTAGCAATTGACTACTTCACCAAATGGGTAGAAGCGGCTTCCTACACTGGTCTTACAACTAAAAATGTAGCAAAGTTCATACAAAACAACATCATATGTCGATATGGTTGCCCACATGAGATCATTAGCGATAATGGGTCACACTTCCAAGCCGAAACCGAGCAATTGCTAGCCAAATATAAGATTAAGCATCACCACTCTTCGCCCTATAGACCACAGACTAACGGCGCGGTAGAGGCGGCAAACAAAAATGTTGTCACGATTCTCAAGAAAATGATCGACAACTACAGAGATTGGCCAAGCAAGATACCTTTCGCCTTATGGGGGTACCGTACATCTGTTAGAACGTCCACTGGGGCTACTCCTTTCTATTTGACCTACGGCATGGAAGCCGTACAACCAGTCGAGCTAGAGATACCATCCTTGCGTATTCTACTCAAAAGTCAAATCCCGGAAGTCGATTGGAAGAGGGATAGATATGAAGAACTCATCCTCCTGGATGAACGTAGGCTACGCGCCTTGCATAATGTCCAAACATATCAAGCACGTATCAAACGAGCTTTCAACAAAAGGGTTAGGCCAAGAAACATCAAAGAAGGAGACTTAGTACTCAAATCGGTTAGAGCTCTTTTACCTGTCGACCCAAGGGGAAAATTCAAACCTAATTGGGCCGGACCATTTCTAGTCAAATCCATACTCCCAGGGGGTGCGGTTAGAATCACGGACCTAGATGGGAATGAGTTTTCCAACCCTACAAACCTTGACCAATTGAAACGGTACTATGCCTAGAATAGGACAAAAACGCGCCTCGCGTAAACCCATGTGTCGCTCTTGTGGCACTAAATAAACGGCCCCTGGCCAAGCTGAAATAAGCTAAGTGTCACTGTGCTCTTGCATGTTGACAAGTTTGTCATCCTCATATCATCAAATAAACTAAATTCGCACCTCCAGAGTAAGCAAAAGCTCATGCTTATTTTCTATGTTCATTACAAGCTCTTGCTTCGAACAATTATTCTTTTACATTTACTCGAACTACGCGCAAGGGTTTGATTTCACTTTTTTAAGTGAATACGTAGGCAATCCTTCGCGGGATTCAACCCATTATGTCTAAAATGTAAATAGAAGGACATTTGCATTGCATTTGAAATTCGACAAGAATAATAAAGTAGAAAATCTCAACGGTTTCATAACCATTTAACCTTTTTATTTCATTAATAGTAGTACGTTACATAATAAAAATAGAATAGGCTAGGATTCTAAAAATCCCTCCTTTTTATTACAACAATAATAATAATAATAATCAAATAATAAATAAGGACTCGGGCTATTCCTCCATCTTCCCCTTGCCCTTGTCATTCTTGTCATATTTCCCGTCACGACCTCGAGCTGGGCGCTCTTGCACCACTTCAGACCTAATCACCAACGGTCTTTCTCGAGGTCTGACCTTTCCATTCTTGCCAACCACCATCTCTGCAACAGGAGTAGTCTTTGATTTCTTTGAAGGATGAATGACCTGAAATCCGGCTTCTTCTTCTCCCTCTGTCAGATGCTTCTCCTTCTCTTTCTCTCCATCGCGCACCTTGTAATCAACAGGTTCGCGTTTCCTCAGTCTTTCGCGTTCTTCCGGAGTTGCAGCCTTTCTCCACCTCAGATAGGAATCCGACACCCACAAAGCATTGGCGGAGAAGCTCAAGAACCACATGTTTCTTTGGGCCCATTTAATGGCCCACTCTCTTCGGCTCTCTGTAGTAAGCGCCATAGCAGTCTGCGGAACGGTATCAAGCCTAGGGATAGTCTGCTTCAGCCCAACTTGCCTCATCAATCTTTCCGGAAAGATGCATACCATGAACTCCAGTCCCGGAATGCGCACGGACCTAGTGGGATCCAAAGAAGACACTCCAGTGACAGACTTGAGGTGCCACCACGGTACGACCCACCTAATCAACGGGCCATCATCACTTTTCAGCTTGTTCTTCCAATAATCGCAGACCCGGGTGAAGTCCACCATGTACAACCGCGTCCTCATCGCAATCATACGGGAATGATAGGAAAGTGCATGAACTGGGGGCTCGATCAATCGGAGCCGTTCCATAAGCCAAACCTACCAAAAGCAGGTATTAGGCACCAAAAGAAAAAAAATCAAAAAAAAAACGAAAAAAAAAAAAGACGAAAAAAAAAAAAAAAAAACGAAAAAAAAAAGAAAGAAAAAAGAGATGTCTTTTACCTGCAAAATGACGGGACTCCCCAAAAACGGCAGATCGCGGTTGGATTTCCTATTATCCAAACCCAAAATAATCTCCCCTAAGCATAAACAAGCTGGGCTCCTGCGCAGCTCCATTTGCTCAATAAGACCCAAAAGACGGGGATCACCTCGCAAATCTTCATCAACGTGTCCTTGGAAGACGTACACGTGCAGCAAACAAAAACCAAATGCTCTCCTCCTAGCAACATAGGAAACAGTAGGGTCGGCCCTGTTAATGAATCGGTCTACAAAGTCCAGCATTCTTACGCCTTTCGGGATAACTAAGCGATCCACCTCAAGTCTGGTCAGTCCAAGCAAGTCTCTGAATTTGCTCTTATACCCTTGTGAAGTGGAAGGAATGGCAGGTAAATGTTCGGGGTCCCACCCACCAATAGCAGCAACTTCTTCAGGAAACGGGCAAATATCACCTCCTGGGAACGCGAAAACATGATAATTCGGGTCCCAATAGTCAAGGCAAGCATCCAAGAACGGTTTCACTACCTTAATGAGTTTCAAACTCAATAAAGACCCAAGGTTATAAGCACCCATGTCATGCTTCTCCATATTTGAAAATTCATTGGTCCATTCCTTCAAGCGGATCTCCAAAGTATTCATGAGGACAATTTTCTCTTGAAAATTTATTTTGGGAGTTTTATGTGAATAGACGAGGAAGAGACGGAAGAATTGTGTGAATTAACGCCCCGTCGACGCTTCTATTTATACTAATTGCTGTTTCCAAAAATCCGCCAGAATAGACCGGCAGGAACAGCAAGACTGCTGCGCCTCTTCAAAGGGACGCAGCTCATGCTGCGTCTCTTCCCCAGGCTCACTTTCTGAGATTTCCGCGTTGGATCTTTCCTAATTCTATAAACGCACGATTTCCTATTCCTGCGGGGTTTTATTTTGGTAAATACGAGCAGTTTACCATGTTTCAAGTTTCCTAAATTCGCGGGCACGCATTTCGAGGCGACGTCGACACCTTCGCCATTTTCATCACACTTAATTCTTCTTTTTTATTATTATTTTAATTCATTTATTTATTTTTAGGAAATAAATTTCATTTTATTAAGAAATAAATTTCATTTTCTTTTTTGGGAAATAATTTTCTTTTGTTTTCATTTTTAACGAATTTCAACATTTCATTTCTACACTTATAGATTTCTCTTTTTTCTTTTTTTAGGGGGTAACCCTCCCTACCGTCCGGTCATTTCCGACAAATTTTTGCATTTTGCATTTTTGTGCTCTTTTGAGTCTCATTTTGCGCTGATTTAAGGCCATATGTATATAAAATGTATGTTTTGCGCAATTTCCATGAAAATTTCGGCAGCATGACGGCGTAAACCGTTGTCTACCAAACCTGTTCAAGAGCTAACCTGCAGGTACAAGCAACACAACCCAGCAGCAAAGGCACTCAGGCCGTCGTATATACAAATGTCCAAGCAAACTGGGGGCTTGCGCCCCAAACAAAGTCCAAAAATGTTCAAATCAGAAGTCCAAATGTACAAGTCTACAAAACTACACAAAACTACTGCTGGGCGCCCTCCAACTCAGCAACTCTTGCCGCAAGAACGGCATTCTCGGCATCCCGAACCTCGAGCTCCCTCAACAAGCGAGCCGTCTCCTCCCGGGACTGGGCCAACTCTCGCTCCAGCTCGCGGTCACCCTGTAAACAAGAAATTGGCTCATGTCAATCAATTCAATTCAATCAAAACCAAAATCAAAAGAAATCAAATAAGGTTCATACCTGACGACCTCGACCACCGACGAGTGCCTCGATGGCAGTAGCTCGCAGCCGGTTGGCCACCCTCCATAGTGCCACGAACCGGGACGGCGCAACCTGCATTTTCAAAGGAAATTCTCAGCAAATTGAACAAGTTCAATCAAATGTGTTCTTACACAAAAGTTATATAAACAAGAGGCTCACCCTCGAATCGAGATCTTTGCCGATCGTCTAGGCCAGCATCCGTCACAGCTACGTCAAAGTCACGCAGCTCGGAGATCGTCGTCCTCCCGGTCGCGTCAGTGTACTCAAGGGTCTCGGGATACACTGGGGGCTCGATGCCCGCCGCCTCAACCTCCTGCAAAGACAAATAGCTCTCGTTAATCGATGATCTTTCATCGTAAAGTCAAAATCAAGAAAAAGTAAAAGATACTCACCACTACCGGCCAGTACGCCAACCTCCCGTAGAGGAACGCCGAGTAGTCCTCGCCAGGGAGAAGAAGGTCGTCGCCAGCGGCACGGCCAAGTCCGCCTCCTCTCGGCCTCGAAGGCTCCTAAACATCGTCCGGGAGGATCGACGGGAACCGTCAACGCGTCCCGAGAGCACCGACGAGCCAAACGCTCGCCTGGTACCACGGGACCCATCGACGTCCTCAACAGCAGCCTACTCGGGCTCTTAGGTCGAAGGACCTCAGCGACAAAAGGAGGCGCTCCAGCGTACTCCGCCCAAGGTCTGGGCACCCACTGCAACAAGATAAAGGCAAAGATCATTTCTATGATCAAATTAAAAGCAAAGGATAAGAAATATAAATGAATACAAATGGGATACTCACGCTGCTCAGCTGAAGGGCGTTCACATCCCGCCGGTAGACGTTGTGAGAAGAACGCTTGCTCTTCGTCCGGCACATGACCCAATCCCTCACCACGGGATAGGCCCTCTCCAACGGCTCCGTCCTCTTGGGCGCGAGACTCGGGAAGTAAGAGTACACCCACGCCTGTAAAGCAGAACAATCAATGACAGTCTTTCATTTGAGGAAAGGAATTTGCTATTAATATGAAAAGGAAGGTTCATACCTCCAACAGTAGCCCAGGTCCGACAGCACCTGGAGAAGTCCCCTTCTCCATCAACTCCGGACGAACCATGGCCCTCATAAAGCGGATGAGGACCGCAAAACCAGTGATGACCCGGTCCCAACGCCCTAGGGAACTCGGGTCGAAAGGAAGGGAAGAAGCTTCGTCGATAGCCTCTCGCCCTTGTCTCCGAGGTAAATCGAAGACGAGAACCACCAAAGCCACGGACGAGGCCCTCTGCTCGTTCTGACAAGGAGGAGGAGCTGTCTCCCTCCCATCGATCGTCACCAGCGCCGGGGTCTTCCCAGCAAAGTAGTCTCGAACGTAAGTCTTGGGTACCAAACCCGCAAGATCGCAACAGCCTTCGGCGACAAGTTCCAGCCGATCAATCTCCTCGCCTCGGCCGAATCCGCCCTCATGGCAGTCTCCGGCCACATCATCTCCTCGGTCCCGCACGGCAGACCAGAAATCATGCCGTAATCCTCCAGAGTGACTCCCACCTCACCGAAAGGCAGGTGAAACGTGGAAGTCGTATCCCAGAACCGATCCAAGAAAGCGCGGACCAGGCTAAGGTTAGCCCGCAACTTCCTCTTCACGATATCCCTCCAGACCTGAACCAGAGGACCGAACGCTCCACGCTCGATCATGGACCTCTCCTCCGCCGACAGCTGCTCGTAGTGCTCCATCGTTGTCGTGTAACCCGAGAACGACCTGATGTTCCCGGCCTCCTATTATGATTTGAAACAAAGCTATCTTTAGTTTTGGCTGAAATTTGAAAGAAATTTAGGCAAAAAGAATGAAAGAGGATGAATAATGAGTAGTGAATTCTTATTTACCAAGCTCTTCACCGTCCTGTAGGACAGGTGACCCTCTGCAGCCCACACGAGGTGTCTACTCTCCCAAGTCTCAGCCCACGCAGGAGCTCCTCTCAGCTGACGACCTCCTCGCCCGACGTTGGCTCGTCTCGGGACCTCCTCCTCCTCGACGGCCTCCTCCTCGTGAAACTCAGCAGCCATCACCGCAGCGGTGAAGGCCTGCTCTAAAGCCTCCTCAACAGTAGTGGTGTCTATCTCCATGGGAGTCCTCCCAGAAGTAGAAGCCTCATCACCTGCAACGTTAAAGTAAATCCAGGCCACGTCACACGACGACAAGCCTTGGTTAAGGAGTTTTCGAGCCTTCAAAGCCCTGGAAACACCCTTTCCTTGCCATCTTTGGCCATATTCCCACCAACCCAATCACTCATGTGATAAATTGGGTCAAGTCAAGTCAAATTCAAAGCCTAGTTCCGGGTTCAAGTCGAAAATTCGGCAGCATTTCGTTATAACGGTGATTATGCCCTAGAAAGGTGTCCTGAAAAAGTTGTCACAAACCAAAATTCCGAGATGGTAGGAAGTTTACCCACCGTTCAAGGATTCCAAATATCAAATTTCATCGCAAATGGGCAATCCTAAGGCTATTTTCGAAGCAATTTACGGTTTAGCTGTAAAACCGTCTCAAAATTCATTCAAAGGCTCAAAACTTGATGAAAATTCGAAGCAAACACATGGTTATGTTCCTAACATTACCTATTATCCATTTCTAGTGTCAATTTGGCAAGGCAAAACCATTTGGGGGAAAAGCCCCAAATTTTCGATCAAAAGGGTCGAAAACCCTAATTTTCGCGGCTCAAAATTCAACAAACAAAGAAGATTAATGCAAGATTAAGACACATACCTCGATTAGTCATATTTAGAGCAAGCTTTTGAATCGAACCTTGGCGGAAATGGTGAAGATTTGAGAGAGAAATGAGTGAATTGTGTTTCGAAATAATGAACACAATCCTTCTGATTTCGCGTTTTTACGCAGAAAAAGCCAAATTGGGGAAAAGACGCAGCAGGCGCTGCGCCTCTTCCAAGAGACGCAGCTCTTGCTGCGCCTCTTCCTTTGGTTCCCTCCACATGGATTTTCAAAAATCCGTTATAAGTTCGTTATTCGTGGGCCCATCTTTGGTGCGCCTCTTCCTCGATGCTATTTTACTCTTTTGGTCCATTTCGACGATTTTCTTTCGTTCCGACCCGCATTTCATCAGCCAGCAGTGGACTGTTGCGTGCATATTATTCATTTTCTCCAGCGCAGCAGTATTTTGCAGTATTGCTCAATTCCTTATCTCCAGCGCAGCAGTATTTTGCAAGTATTGCTCAAATCTTTATATCCAGCGCAGTAGTATTTTGCAGTACTGCTCACTCAAGATTTCCCCCATGACGATCAAGATGTTCCTAGTCGTCAACATATTCCCTAACGAGAGTTCGCTTGAGACCGACGCAAGCAGATTCGACCTCAAGTTTTTGCCAGAGTTCGCTTGAGACCGACGCAAGCGGATTCCCCAGCAGTTTCTACCGACGTCCTGCTGCTTTCAATATTTCTTGTTTCTCCGCGGAGTTCGACAAAGGTGTCGTTCTCCAGAAGTCTCAGGTATGGTCTCTTCTTATGGCTGGCGAGCTTCCTTACGTAGTCTAATGGACTTTAAACGACCCTCCCCGATAGTCGACAGACTCTAAAATGTTCTCGACGACAGGTCCTTGGCTCAGACCCCTTGAGCCGCCTCGCGTCGCCATAGTCGTCAGGTTGTAATCTTCGATTGACCTGATGGCTATACTTTGACTTTCGCCTTGTCCAAGCCTCGTCAAAGTGGGGCTCAGAGATACCTCATTTCTGCAACTCCCGCAAACCACCCGGTGATGATTGGGTCGCATGTTTGATATGCGGAACGATTTGTGACAGTTCGTAAGATTATCGTCAAGTGATTGCTCAAATATTAATGTTGACCTCTTAGTTTTCATCTACGTCCCGATACGGTCGTTTTGGCAGTAATTAGAGTACATTCGGAGTCCGGGTCAAAAACCGTCTCCATTTTCTGATAACTGTTGAATCCCGAGTCGAATGTTCGGAATGTTAGGATATTTCTATTCCATATTTTATAAGTTTTATCTTTTAGCAAGTAGATCTCCGTAATATTCATATAAAAAATTAAAGATAATCGAATTATTTCCGTCCTACCATAACTCAAACGCGGAAATCTTTCTTGAGCAGGAGGAAACCTCACGGGAATAGACGCAAAGCCCAGTGCTGCGCCTCTTCCAAGAGACGCAGTGGGCTCGCTGCGCCTCTTCCCAGGCCCTTCTTTGCATGTTTTACGTATCTTTTTCATATCTTTCCGAGATTCACTTCCAAAGAGTCTCCGAAACCCTAATTCCGTCGTGTGATTAGTATAAATAGGAGCCTTCGCTCCTCATATTTCTCACGCGAGTGTCCGCCCTTCTCTTCTCCCTTTGCATTCTAGACTTTGTTCTTACTATTTGGCGCCTACGTGCTTGAACTTTCGACCACGTAAGCTCGGATCTTTCCGGGTACCAGCCTCTCCGTTGCATGACCGACCAATTTGACCAACTACACTCAATCAACTTAAATTAATCAATCGTTTTCCTCTTACGAGGGCACTCTCTTTGCATTCGCGTCGAGCATCACTAGTCGATATCTTAGTCCTTCTCGTTCCGTCAACATGTAAGTCTGAGGGTGTAATCTCTCCTTTTGCTTATTGTATTTATTTATCATCATCAATTGTAAGGTTTACGTCGAAAATACCGTTAAAATTGATTTCTAAAACCCTTTGTTAAAATCTGTTTTTGCGGATTTCCAGTAGACAGACGTCGAGAAAAGACGCAGCAACTGCTGCGCCTCTTCAAAGGAGCGCAGTTCCTGTTGCGCCTCTTCGTGAGGCTGCCGCAGTTCCTGCTTCTTTTCTTCTTCCTTCGTCCTCTGTAATTCGTTTGTTTTCTTTCGTTCTTTGTTAATTCTTCGTCATAATAGCATATAATTCACATGTATATTATAATCATCATTCATTAATATGTTTTAATCGTCACAAATCCGACTTAAATCCTAAATAATCCATGTTTACGGGTTTTCGTCATTAAATTCAAACCCGGATTTTAGAGATTCAATTTGTTCATATTGAGTTTCTGGAATTCGTCTTTGATATAGTTTTCATCTGTTTATTCGCATGTTCATTGCATATTCGTTGTATATCCGTCGTATTTAGCCTAATTGATTTATTTCAATAGAGGACTCATTAATATTTTCATCATAATTTCATGTAATTAATTCGTTTGCATCCGTCTCATTCATGTTTATCGTTTTTATGACCATCATTCACATGTAATTAACCTGTTAATCACTTTCATCCGAGTAAATATTATCAATCAATCATTAAATTTACCAATCGACATTAACGATTTGCGATTCGGATTCACGGCCGAGAACTCACCACTGGGAACAGACGCAAAGAATCGCTGCGCCTCTTCCGCAGGGCGCGATCTGCTGCGCTTTGTTCAGGATGAGTTCGTCCCGAACTCCTCTTCTGCTTTGACGTAGTTTAATTAGCTTACGTAATTAACTAACTATTATCTGTAATATATCACGCTAATTCCTGTTTGTTAATTCTTTTTATTTTCTTTTATTCTTTTACTTCTTTTTATCAAATTATCCATTTTAAAGGTATTTTCGACATAAATCGCCTAATCCAATGTAATTTTCATTATTGTAATTATTGTATTCCATTTATTGCTTGTTTTCACATGTAAATCAATCTTAATTCCAACTTCGACCAAATTGTATGCTAATTAGTTGTTAACCGACTTAGTTAATCTTCACATGTTAGGACTAAAACTTGGATGTTGCATTGCATGCATTACAACCGACGATATATCAAGTACGAATAACTTCCCTAATCATTAGTAGAGGCCGCTATCGAGGCGGGCGGGATTAGGTGTTCGATCAAAAGAGCTTCCTAATACGTACCCTCACCCCTTACTCCAGATCTCCGTGAGCACCCGTGTTCATTGGCATCCACGAGAGTCATTCTAGACATAGAATGCTAAGGGTACGATTGCTTAGTGTTCATGTCACTACTTTGTGTCTTGACATGACACGAGGTATTCGAACGGTTCCAATTTCCCATAAAAATTGGTGGCGACTCCATACAAAATGCAAACGCTTGTTTTTCGACCTTCACCAAGCGCCCCCGTGGGCGGCCCGCTGTCCACAAAGTGAAGCTATAAGAATGAACTTTCCTCCGTTCTATTGAATTCTTTACGTATTTTTCTTCGGGCCGTTTCATTTGATATTTTACATTTTTATTTTTAGTCACTTACGACTCTTTTAAATGACTATAATACCGTATCTATCATTGTGAACCAAACAACCCCATATTTGAGAGCTTATAGTGCACTTATGTTTACACCTTAACTTACTGATTATAGTTGATGCACGTTATTAATCAAGTTGATCTTTGTTGTACTTGTACTACATAAAAGTGATAGGCAGCATAAGAAAAACAATTGAAATAGGTTTCTAATTTCTTAATGCACATAATCTTTATTTGTTCAAATTCAATTAAACTTCTATTTCTACTCAAAAACTAATCAAACATATCCTTTGTACTTAATCATTTAGTTGTTCATATTTTTGTATTAGTTTAGTTAGAATTAGAATTATATACCATGAGTAATACTCTGTAGTAAGCATCATTGGAAGCATTATAATTATCTTAGTCGACTCCCTAAATGAAAAATCTTTCTAAATTTGTCCTACTATAGCACGTAGATTAGATTCACATAAGTTGAAAACTAAGAGGTGCGTAAGTCTTAACTTTTTTAGTTAAACGCTCATATAATCTTGAAACTATTTTTGTTGAAAGGGATCGGAGGAGAGAAGGTTTTAATTTGCCGAGTACGAAATATATAATTTAAAATCACACGATCTTTGAAGATATTCGTCCATCTATCATATAACTTTTGTATTAGGCTTAAGAAGACACTAATTAATATTATTAAGTTCTTGTGTCATTCGCGATCATGGCCTTTAACAATCGTGGAAAATTATTTCAATGATCGTAAATTCACGCTTAGCTCATGAACATTGTTTTAGACATATGATCATAGTCCTCTTATAATTTAAGAATGTAATGTCATCGTTATTATAGTCATGAAACTTCATCTTGGTGATCAGTGTTAATGATTCCAAAGTCAACGTCTCCTATAAAAAGGAGAATCAAATTTTGTAACAAAAAAATAATCCAAACCACAAATATAGAATAGAGTCATTAGAGTATTAGACCATTGGAATACCATAACATCTTTCCTCATTCAATTTGATCAATCACAACATGTATTTTTTTTCCACTTTCCTCATTCAATTTGATCAATCACAACTATGGAGTTTTTTTATCCAGTTTGTTCTTTCTATGTTGTCGCCATATCAATTAATAATGAGCTCAAACTTCGGAAACAAATTTCAACCAGTAATAAACGTTTTTTCTCGTTTTTAAATAGGTCCTACAATCAATTCACCCTTCCGGGAAACAAAAAGAGGGTTAAAAATTTGATAAAGGTGATAATAAACTCAAACTTTAAAAAAAAATAAAAAAAAATAAATAATAATAATCTCACCGGTAATTAAGACTTTGTGCAAGTCTTCACATCTCCGTTCCTATAAAAAAACATGCGTATCAATTACTAAAGGTTAGTGCTATAATTTAAGAAAGGCTGGAATCTACTTCTAGCCATTACAAACTACAAATCATCAAATGTAACACATATTTGAAATTTTGAAATCAGTAATGTATTTATATAGTACTCCGTAGTATATTACGTTTTACATGCCAATTGCAAAGTTATTTGCGGTATAGTTGGACTCTCTTAATTTTGTTTTTTTTGTTATTATTATATTTCATACTTCCATGAGATATTGACGATAGGATAAAAATTCTGGATTAAAATTTTATCTTTAGTCGCTTAGTTGTCGATATTGATGGTGGGATAGAAGTTCTGGATTAAAATTTTATCTTTAATCGCTCGGATGTTCGTAAAATTTGGACTCTCTGTAATCGCTCGAAAAAAGCTTCCTTTATTAATATAGATAGATAGATATAGATAAGACGATATTTTATTCCATTCCGAGCTCTATCAATATCTTGTACCATAGGTGAAAACAACCCCAAGTAACCGAAAGTAATAGTTGATGAGACTGTTTTCTTTAGCAGCTTTTTGAAAGCAATAGTTGTGGACACTGTTTCTTACTCTGTGCATTATTTACTTCCAACTTTATGCTCAACTCGTTAGTAGCTTCGATATTGATAACTTGAGCTCATCATTTTTGGATCAGTTAGTGACCTAACCACCACCATAAACATGGGCAAAAAACATGGAGTTTGTGACTATAATCATGCAAGTAGTGGAGAAAGTGTAGAAATTATGTTACGAGGAAAATGGAAGGCTTCTCTATGATGTAATGTATTTAGACAACATAACTAGCCTTTGCATTACTTCTAACAATAAAACCCGAAAACTCGAAACAAGATGAAGACCATATGATGGTAGATGAATGTAGAAACCCAAGAGTAAATACCGTCTATTGGAGTATAATGATTTACTTGGTAATCATTGCACCTCAATGGTTTTTACATTCAAAACCCTCCTATTGACCTAGTAAACCACCAAGACATCCGTAATGTTAGAAGACATTGTCAGTCGCGCGTAACACGACTATTTTCGATATTATTCTCATTAATAATTTATTTCTCGCATGATTGATGATAATAACTAGCTGTTGTTGACTGATATAATTAATTAATCAGCATTATCCCTCCATGAACTAATTCCAATTTTTTAAATTAAATTCATTTTAAGAAACCATTTATTTCATACTCATAGAGGAAATGTAGGCATAGCCATTTAAAATTTTCTTACACTATTCAAAATTGGAATACCCATTTGTTAACTAAACCGTATTTGAATACGATAATTATAATGGGGTTTGTGGTGGCGGAGCTAGAGAGGACAATTTTGAAAGATCCGAACCCATTTGCATACTTCATGCTCATTGCATTCGAGGCCTCGGGTCCAATCCGGTTCGCAATACTTCTCTTATTTTGGCCCATCATTTGTTTGCTTGACATGTTGGGTAAACAAGACGTTGCGCTGAGACTCACTATATTTATCGCGGTAGCCGGGATTCAGATATCCGAGATTGAATACGTGGGTCGGGCTATTTTACCCAAGTTTTATATGGAAGATATAGATATGAGTGCATGGGGAGTTTTTAGCCAATATGGTAATAAAGTTGTGGTGACTAGAACCCCAAGGGTCATGGTTGAGAGGTTTGTTAAGGATCATTTGATGGCTGATCATGTTATTGGGAGTGAGTTAGTCGTGAACCGGTTCGGGTTTGCCACGGGTTTTGTCATGGAAGTTGGTTCGTACGATAGCCGGGTTGATAAAGTTATTGGTGATCACCAGTCTTGCTTATTGTTGGGAAGATCTTGCCTCTTTGGTTCTACTACATTTCAGGTCAGATATATTTTCGAACAACTTGCATGATTTATATACAATGATATAATCACGATAAACATTTTTTAAAATAAGAGCAAGGTAATATTTTCAGATAAATTCGAGTTACTTGTGGGTTTTTTGAACCGAATTTAACGTTAACTTGGCGTGACTCGTTAAGTTATCAAGACAAGCGCAAGCTCTCAAGAGCCAAGCTTTGATCGAGCTTTGACCTATCCGAGCTTGAGCTGCTCGTGAGCTGTATCGTCTCGTTATCTAAAAAAGTCATGATATCAACATCATTTTGTGTTTTAATACTACCCACCTATTATAGTTGGATATCTCGTCTCATTATTAGGGCTGAGCAAAAAATTTTCTATCCGATTTTTTTCCGAATCCGATCCGAAATCCGAAAAAATAATTCCGAATATATGGATACCATTTAAATTGGATATCCGATCCGGTTTTTTCCGAATAAATTAGACCGGATGTGGATTGTGATTTTCTTAAAACCGGATATCCGAATCCGATCCGAATTTTAAAAATTTATATAGAAAAAAAAAGGAAAACTTTATGTTTAATTTATGCGGTTTTTAGACTAGTTTTGAAATTTGTAATAAAGACTTGTAATTTATACAATTAAGACTTGTAATTTATGCGACCGAAGACGTTACCTTTTTTAGTGGGTTGCAAAATGCTAAATGGGCGGAAATTACCTTTAGTTTTAGTCTGCCAATAGCCCAATACCACCAGGCTCAGTGAAATTTTTACTGTACATTTAAATCCGGATTGAATCCGGTTTCCGAAATCTGGATCTCCAAATTTTCGGATATCCGAATTGTTCGGATCGGATGTGGATTATGAATAATAATAATTTTAAATTCGGATATCCGATCTGGTTTTAAAATCCGGATCGGATATTCGATTTTGCTCACCCCTACCCCTAATGACTTCCATTATTTGTAACAGGAAGCACCACCAGCAGCACAAAATCCGCCGCTGGAAGACCACGCTGAAGGCGCTAGCAGTAAACCACGACCTGTAATATTTCACGACGGTCGACTTGCTAAGAAGCCAAAACCAAGCACAGCCCTCGTAATTATATTATGGTTTCCGTTGGGAGTGTTAATTGGAATAATTCGTATTATATGCGCGTTAATTATACCAATGGGTGTCTTTCCTTTCGAACATATAATTGCTGGCACACATTTCAAGGTCAAGGGACCCGTGCCATCCCAACGGCATAATGCTGCCACGTCAGGTGGCGGGGTCCTCTTTGTTTGCAACCACCGCACGTTAGTCGATCCTGTCATCATATCCCACCTCCTCCACCGGAAGATCACTGCTGTAACATACTCGCTTTCATGTGTTTCCGAGGTTTTGGCACCGTTCCCCACCATGCGACTAACTAGAAATCGCCTTATGGACGGCGAGATAATGAGAAAAGAGTTGGAGAAAGGTGACTTGGTGATCTGTCCTGAGGGAACTACTTGTCGTGAACCCTTTCTTTTAAGGTTTAGTGCCTTATTCGCTGAGCTAACTGATCAAATTGTGCCTGTGGGTTTAATTTATCATCCTTATTTTTTTCACTCGACAACGGCTCGAGGGTGGAAAGCTATGGATTTAATGTTCTATTGCATGAACCCTACAACCCTCTATGAGGTAACATTTTTAGACAAGCTGGAAGCTAACGATATTCGTGGTAAAACTCCGTACGAAGTTGCTAATTATGTTCAATCTTTATTGGGTAACGCATTGGGGTTTCAATGTACGGAATACACACGGAAGGATAAATATAGAATGTTAGCCGAGAATGATGGAATTGTTCCATCGCCAAGTACTACGAATTCTTGGTGGTTTGCTCTAAGAAAGTTCGCAAGGCATTGGAGTTTTCGACCGTGAAATTTCTTATATATGTTGTACGCAACGCATTTCATTAATCTTATACACTCTCCATTTCATTTTTATTGTCTACTTTTTCCCCTAATTATTTCATCTAGATTTTTAAGACCACCCTAACCAATAGAACCCCATCTGGATTGTTTCAAAATCAATTACTTCACAAACATTTATATAGAAACTCATTATCCAAAATCAATTGAACCCCATCTGGATTGTTTCACAGGTAAGACACGTATGAAGTATTAAACCGTATCACGACCTTAAGAATCATATATCCTGTTGAGATTTTTGGTACAAATAATATAAAATATAAAGACACAATATTTTGTTATGAATTTAACCACAACCCAACCATGTATTATTATTCACACACTAACAATAATGCAATTTCAATCCTCCAACACTTAGCTACTAGATAAGATTTCCAACTATGCTTAACTCGGGATATTAAGCATACACTCTCTTACTTATCCAACATGACTTATGACCCTTATTTATATAAGCTCCTAAGTCCTAACTCATCTAGTAACATTAAGAGTCATTACACCATATAAAAGCTAACTCCTAAAATTTACATCTTATAACATCTAACAATTAACTATTACATAAATATTAGACATATAACATAAACTAACTTATGACTCTTAATACTTAATAGAATAACTTAAGTGCATCAATGTTGGGGTTACTTTCCCAACAAACCTCCCCTTAAGCCCAACATTATTTCCAACTGGTCAATCATCAAGCCGATCGACCCAACCTTAACCCGGGAGAACCTCCCCTTGAACTAACCAATCTTCGCCACATCTTCCATCAAATGTGAATAAGTTAGTTTCACCTCTTTTACCTTTGAGAATCACCTTACCCTTTTTAGTGACCTCCAAAATACCATTCTTAACATGAATGGTATAACCCAATCCATCTAATCTACCCAATGAGATTAAATTTCTACTAATGTTTGGTATGTAGCTAACATCACCAAACCTTCTAACTTGGCCATCATGAAGTCTTACCTTAACCTCACCAATCCCTTCAATCTTTGCCTTTTCACCATTTGGCAAACTAACCATCTTTCCATCACATTTTTCATAAGAAGAGAACCACGCACTCTCTTCTTCCACATATGTGATAGGAAGTTCCCGAATCTAGCACCCAACTCTCCTTAGGTTCCTTTTCTCCATGAACTACTAAGAGTTCACCATCTCCAACTTCTGCCATAGCTGCAACCCCACTAGCACGAGTCTTTTTCAACTCTTTCAAATCTTCGTTTGCCTTAGAACATACAATTTGTATATAGCCTAACTCATTGCAGTAGAAGCACTTGATATTAGAATTGTGCTTTTTTTCAACCACCCTTCTTCTTGCCGCGATATTTACCCACAAAAGCTCCTCCATCACTTGAAGAGCCACCACCTCCTTGATTCATCAACTTTTCGAACTCTAGTAAAACTACAACGGTCTCATCTAAGACCAATGTTGTCTTTCCCACATGTAAACTAGTGATAACCGTGTTATGCTTTTTGGGAAGAGAAGCCAACAATATTATTGCCTTGTCTTCTTCTTTGAATGTCTCATCCAAACTCGCCAATTGGGTGATCAAGCCATTGAACTTGTTTAGATGGTCCCTCAAATCGCTGTCATCTACCATCTCGAGTTCGAAAAGATCTTTCTTCAAGAATAGTTTGTTAGCCAAGGACTTCGCATTATAAATGCTACATAACTTAGTCCACAACTCCTTAGTATTTGTCTCCTCTAACACACTATACTTGATTTCGGGTGCAAGGGCTAAACGGATTGTACTAACCGCGCGTAACTTCATTTCCTCCCATTTGAGAACTTGAACATCATCGGGCCTTTTGTCTTCAAGAGTCGCATACAACCCGTGTTGTATGAGAACATCATTTATCATGCTTTGCCATAACGAGAAATTGTTCTTGCCATTGAACAATTCCATCTCAAACTTTATACCAAAACGTTTCTCCATGGAGCCGTAGCTCTGATACCACATGTTGAGGTTTTTGGTACAAATAATATAAAACGAGTATATATCCCGCGCATGCATGCACGGTATTTCTAGATCATTTAGTTAAGTTATAATTTATTATTTATAGATTTAAAATTGACACATTATTAATTTTTCATATTTTAATATGATAAAAAAATTGAAATGGAAAACTAATCAAGAGAATTGAGTAAAGTCATAAAATGTATTTTAATGAAATTATTTACAAAAGTAATGATTTCAATTTAAAAAATTTCTCAAATAGTTTTAAAGAATTGTTTTGTCACGGAATTAATATCAGTTCATAAAAGTTTTATACGAATTAAGTACGTGGTAATTTTTTTTATATGAAACTAATACTATCAATTGATAAGTTTTTCTTATACGAATTTTTTAAGTTATACCAGTTTTGTTTTATTTTAATTAAAAGATTATAATTTAGTTAAAAATAGATTATAATGATTAAAAGATTATACACCTATATTAATTAAAAGATAATAATTTAATAAAAACAAACTTTTTTACCTTAATTAAGAGATTCATTTTGGAGGGAAAACTATAGAAAAATTTTATTCTCTAAGTAGTAAGGGATGTAAAGATACAATAATCACAACCCAACCTTAGCTTGTATTATTACTCAAACACTAACAATAATACAATTTCAATTCTCCAACACTTAGCTACTAGCTAAGATTTCCAACTATGCTTAACTCGGGATATTAAGCATACACTCTCTTACTTATCCAACATGACTTATGACCCTTATTTATATAAGCTCCTAAGTCCTAACTCATCTAGTAACATTAAAGGCTTGCTTGGAATGAGAGTAATTATTAATAGAGTAATGAGAGCTAAAATAAGAAGAAATAGGAGTAGATTGGTGGTTAGTGGTGGTTGTGGAGTGTGGAAAGCGGAGGCGAGGGAGGAATTATTACCTCTATATGAAGGTAATGCATTATTTGGGGGGAGAGGTAGGGAACAATTATTTCCTTAATGGAGTGACTATTACACTATATTTCCCCATTTCTATCCATTTCTATCTCCAACCCCCATCTCTTCCCTCCATTTTTTTAGTTCATTTTAGCTCTATTACTCCCTTAATCATTACTCCCCAGTCCAAGCAAGCCCTAAGAGTTATTACACCATATAAAAACTATCTCCTAAAATTTACATCTTATAACATCTAACATTTAACTATTACATAAATATTAGACATATAACATAAACTAACTTATGACTCTTAATAATTAATAGAATAACTTAAGTGCATCAATGTTGGGGTTACTTTCCCAACATATCCAATAGAATTTGCATAACTTTATCTTGAATGAAATTTTGCTAACCCTTAGGCGTCGCACTGTTAGAGTATAAAATCTATTTTGGAACTTCAACCATTAGCTTAAACTTTTGGTTGAGATGGTTTCATGATATGGTATCAGAGTCAGTGTTGTAATACCCACGATGTTTAAGGACTCTTTTGACCCACTCTTTGATCAGGAAAGACCTTATTAGGAGGAGATAGGTGAGAGGTTAGGTGAGGTTAAGTGCCACACGAGAGTGTTTACTAGACCTAGTAGGGACTACTCGGTCGAGTAGTGTGAATACTCGATCGAGTAGAGGTTACTCGGTCGAGTATGGGAGTACTCGACCGAGTATGGCTGCTGTTGACGCGTCGATATAAAAACGCAAGTTCGCAAGTTCATTTCATTTTCGACAGTTCCTCTTTCTCTAACCCTAGTTTATCTTTCTCTCACCTATCACCCTTATCTCCATACACTCTCACATATAGCCTAGACCTCAACCATGGAAGGGGACGGGGTTTGCGTGGGAAGGATGCATGCGTGGTCGTCATCCGTGTCGCCGTCGGTCCGCGTCACTAGGTAAGTCACTGTTTGGTTGTCCTTTTCAGTAGATTGTTGGGGTAGTCATATAATAGGATGTGGTTATCGTTGTAGGATGCGTGGCGGAGTCTTGGTTGGTTGTTTGTGGATGCATTTTTGTAGATACCTCATTTCTGCACCTCCCGCAAGCCACCCGGTGATGATTGGGCAGCATGTTTGGTATACGGAACGATTTGTGACAGTTCGTAAGTTTATCCTCAAGTGATCGCTCAAACACTTGTGTCTACCTCTTAATTATCATTTACGCACCGATACGGTCGTTTTGGCAGTAATTAGAGTACATTTGGAGTCCGGGTCAAAAACCGTCTTCATTTTCTAATAACTATTTAAAATGCCGAGTTAGAATATCCTGGAATGTTCTGGATGTTTCTATTCCATATTTTCCAATCTTTTAATCTTTCCTAAAATATCTCCCGTAATATTCACACAAAATATTAAGGAAACGAGATTAATCCGCTATTCCATAATAGAAACGCGGAAATCTTTCTTCCGCAGGAGGAAACCACTGAGGAAAGGACGCAGCAAGTGCTGCGCGGCTGCGCCTCTTCCAAGGGACGCAGTGCCTGCTGCGCCTCTTCCTCAGTCCTTTTCTGCGTATTTCTTCGTATATTTTTGAGATTCACTTCCAAAGTTTCTCCGAAAACCCTACTTCCGTCGTGTGATTAGTATAAATAGAGACCGTCGGTCTCACATATTTCTCACGCGAGTGTCCGCCCTTCTCTTCTCCCTTTGCATTCTAGACCACGTTTTTACTTTTTGGCGTCTACGTGCTTGAACATTCGACCACGTAAGCTCGGATCTTTCTGAGTACCAGCCTCGTTTGCATGACCTACCAATTTGACCAACTCCACATCAATCAACCTTAATCAATCTGTTTATTTCCTCCTAGAGGGCACTTTCGTCGTACATTCGAGTCGAGCATCACTAAACATTAACTTAGTTCATCTCGTTTCGTCAAACATGTAAGTCTGAGAGTGTAAATCCTTCTTTTATTATTGTTCTTTATTATTGTAATCATTAATGTAAGATTTATGTCGAAAGTATTCTTAAAACCGATTTGTAAAACTTTGTTTTAAACCCTTTTTACGAATTATCAGGAGACAGACGTCGAGAAAGAACGCAGCAACTGCTGCGCCTCTTCGAAGGGACGTAGCAACTGTTGCGCCTCTTCGAAGGGACGCAGCACCTGCTGCGCCTCTTCGTGAGGCTGCCGCAGTTCCTGCTTCCTTTCTTCTTCCTTCGTCCTTTGTTAATCCGTTTGTTTTACTTTTATTTTCAGTTGTTCGTTGTTTCACCGATATAATAATTTGTATATGATAATTTTAACCTGTAATTCATTAATCATTCATCATTAATTTATCGTCATTAAATCCCGACTTAAATCCCTTATAATTCATATTTGCGGGTTTTCGTCATTAAAATCAATTCGGGTTTTTAGAGGTTCGATTCATTCATATTGAGTCTCTGGAATTCGTCGTTGACATATTTTCATCTGTTGTTTATCGTCATCACCATTAATTCATCATTAATAACCTGTTTAGTTTATTTAATTTGATTAATTGTTAATTTGTATTTGTAATTAACCTTTTAATCTTATTAATTCATTCTAATTGTTTTCGTTCATGTTTTATTGTTTTTATGACTTTAATCACATGTAAATAATTTGTTAATCACTTCCATCCGAGTCAATTAATATTAATCAAGCATTAAAATCACCAATGAACATTAAAAACTCGCAATTCCGGCTTCACAGCCAGAACTGAGCTAAGGAACAGACGCAGCGACTGCTGCGCCTCTTCCAAAGGACGCAGCTCTACTGCGCCTGTTCCTAGTTGATTTATGTCTCTGAACTTCCGTTTTTGCTTTGACCTAGTTATTAATTACGTATTTAATTAACTATTACTCGTATTATCATTCATAATCTGTTCGTTTATTTATTTATTCTTTCTTTTCCCAAATCATCCATTTTAAATGTATTTTCGACATAAATCATTAAATACGAAGTAATTATAGTAATTCGTTGTATTTATTATTATATTTCTTTTATTGTATTGCTTATATGCCTTCACATGTAATCAATTCTAAATCATATTTCGACCTAATAAGTGCTAATTAATTGTTCACCGACTTAGTTAAATCTCACATGCTAGGATGAAAACGTTGGATGTTGCATTGCACGCATATAAATCGACAATATATCAAGTATAGACGATTTCCCTAATCATTAGTAGAGGCCGCTATCGAGGCGGGCGGGATTAGGTGTTCGATCAAAAGAGCTTCCTAATACGTACCCTCACCCCTTACTCCAGATCTCTGTAAACATCCGTGTTCATTGGCATCCACGAGAGTCATTCTAGACATAGAATGCTAAGGGTAACGAGTTCTTGGTGTCTATGTCACTACTTTGTGTCTTGACATGACACGAGATATTCGAACGGTTTCTAGTTTTCCACAATAAATTGGTAGTGACTCCACAAATGTAAACAACAAAAAGAAAAGCTTGCTTCGCTTTTCGCCCCCGTGGGCCCGCGTCCACAGTTTGGCGACTCCGCTGGGGATAATACACTTGCGTGTAGCCAAAAGGGTGAAACTTGAACAAGGTTAGGGAATAGTTTGTACAAGATAATTGTCGGTTTTCATAACTCGGTCTTCCTAGATCGTTCATTCGGCCTTCCTAGGCCCAACCCAACCCATTTGACCAATCGTCCCGTCTAAACGGTCCTAATTCTTATTTGGGCCCAAGGATGGATAGCGATTGACGTCATCCATACCATGGTACTTACTCTTGTTTGTATCAAGGACTTTCACTACTTAAGGAAATGGACTAGGAATCGGTCTTACTCCTGTTTGGTACGAACCTCTCCACAGACCTCGGGTTTGATTGTTCGGTATGGCAACCCACCCTTTAAACTAACACCCTTCTAAATGCACTCAGCATCCCGTTATAATGCCTGTATAAATGCTTGTACCATATGTGATCACCATTTCTAAACAAAACCATGACGATTTTTTGTAAAATCAAAATCCCTTTTAAGATATAAAATTTTCGAAACACAGGCCTAATATTAGCGCAAAACCAGTCGAAACTCTGTCCAATTGTCATGTCAAAACTCGGGCCTCAAAGCCCATTTCGAAACCTCACTTCGAGTCCACTCCTACAACTACACTACAGTTGACTAGGACCAATATTTTTCAAACTTTGTCATTTCTCCAAAACTCACTTGACACAAGTGGCACACACCCACTTCACAAGTTAAAACATTTTTCGAGTAAGCATGCTAGAATGGTCGATCGTGTTTTGATTCGTCGTCGATCTCTTATCCAGTTTCCAAGATGCTTGGCACAAGCGAGGTGAGCAACAACCAACCCCCGAATGGTAATGATCAAATCCTAGCCGCACTAGCTCGTCTCCAAGTCACCCCAGATCAAGTGTATGATCGCCTCGACACAATCGAAGGCCGAATATATGCCTTGGAAACGAGGATGCCTCCTCGAGAAAGTGAAGTGTCTGATGAATTCGTGAATGACTTCGGAGACAAAAACCCTCCCGTAGGTATAACTGCAGCTGAGAAACGACTCCAATATTTGGAGGAACAATTGATGTATCTCCAAGGGGATGACATTTATAGGGAGAATAATCGCAAATATGAAGCCGTGAGCTCCAAGTTGCCAACCAACTTCAACATGACGGATATTCCTAAATTCAAGGGGCATGAAAACCCTTTGAACCATATCCGTGCTTTCAAGGATTACATGTCTATTAAAGGCATTAAACCCGAGATGTTCTTAAGGATCTTTCCTTCATCTCTTGACACCATCCCAAGACAATGGTTCTATTCTTTAGAGCATAAGAAGATCGCTATCTGGGACGATGCCGCAATTGAATTTGCCAAACAATATGCGGATAATACTGAAATCCAAGTCAACATGCGCACTTTAGAGGTTCTTACCCAAAATGACAAAGAAGGTTTCACCGACTTCCTAAGTAGGTGGAGGAAGACTAGTACTCAACTTGTTGAACGTCCAGATGAAGCTACCCTCGTGGAGAAATTCGTGGACAATCTAAAGCCCATCTATGCAAGTCATTTGAGGTACCAAAACATCAAGTCCTTCAAAGACTTAACTATACTAGGAACAAGAATCGAGAATGACATCCGTAAAGAGCTCTTGTCCAAAACGGTAGGTCGTGGATATCAAGGCTCAACAAGTCGTTCTTACGGCTCTACTAGTAAGACTGATGAAGTTAACCTTCTCGAACCATGTAAGAAGAGTACCCCACTAAGAAAATTCACAAATATTGGGGATACATATTCCAATGCTCTAAAAAGGTTGATGAAGCAAGGTAAACTTTAACCCATAGGCCCTACACCCGAACCAGAAAAGAAATCCAAGTTCTGGGACGAGAATTCGTACCACGAATACCATAGAGGTAAGGGACATGATACAGAGAAATTCTACAAACTGAAAAATGTACTTCAAGACATGATCGAAGATGGTCGCCTACCAATACCGCCTGGAGGTAAGCCCAACAACACTCAGAATCCTCTTGGAATTCTGGTGATTACAAGTGAAGAATCTAACTTAGATTGTTCACACCTCATTTCTCCACTCGAATATGAAATTCATGCAATAGAGAATGAAGGGAATTACTCTACCATTTCCCCAACCATAACCGATTTCATCGCATGAGCAAGGAGCGTGAATAGGCAAGTCTCGGAATTAGAGAGTGTAGTGGCAACCCTACGTGATCCCAACGCAACACCTAAGGAGCGTGTGCCACTAATCTTCTCCCAAAATGCTGCAATGCAAGAAATAGTAGCCATGGTTGATGAACTAATCGACCAAATTATCCAATTGGAGGCTGAGATCATAAGGATGAGGGAACTCGCTACCATCAATGGAGTATGGGCCGATGATGATGAAGATGAGTATCTCACTGAACACTACCTAGTCAAAATCAGTGAGGAAATAGTCCAAAATAGTGAGGATCAAGATGTGGACCACCTTACTCGTTCGGGACGTCCATATCAAAACACTTCTCAAAATGGTCCCATAGTGAATGGTCCAACCAATGTTGTCACACCAAATGATGACGAAGATACCTCTACTGACTATTTGCTAAAACAACTTCAGAAGACAAAGGCTGATATTTCAGTCTGGCAACTAGTTGCAAGCTCATTCCCACATCGCCAAGCTTTACTGCAAGCCTTGGCCAAACTAAATGTGGCACATAACTCCACACCCGATGACGTGGTCAACTTGGTCTTCCAAGAATCACCAAAGCTAAGTAATCCTATTACTTTCTCGGATGAAGATTTGCCACCCTTTTGTGCTAGTCATAACTTGGCTCTCTAAATCTCTGTCATTTGCTTGAAAAAGAATGTGCCAATGACTTTGGTAGATGATGGCTCCGCAGTCAACGTCATACCCTTGAAAACGGCATACAAATTGGGCATGAAAGAGTCGGATTGGACCCCTACCAACCAAGGTGTTCGTGCATATGATGGTACACGACGAAAGGTAGTAGGACTTGTTAACCTAACCATAGCCACATGGCCGATTGAACGAAAGGTTAACTTCCAAATAGTGGACATCGAGGCATCCTTTAACATACTTCTAGGAAGACCTTGGATTCATGCTTCCAAAGCGGTAACATCCACCCTCCACCAGAAAATCAAAATCCTACTAAATGGTAAAGTGGTGACGATCACTTCGTCACCCATCAAAGCAATAATCGAAAAGAAGTCAATTAATCAAGTCCTTACGGATCCAGTATATGAACTTGGGGGCTTCCATAACATAAATGTTGTAGAGAGTGAGTTGGCACCCTTATACTTCAATCCCTACTCCAACCTGGTAGTCAACCACATACTCAAATCCCAGGGATACTTCCCAGGAATGCCTTTGAATCATATCCGAAGAAACACCTTTGCACCCTACAAAAAAGGCAACTCACGAAGAATACCACTTGGATTAGGATACAAACCCACTAAAGAGGAAATTCTCGAGATGCTCGCTCAAGTTCAAAACCGTAAGAATGTGGGAATCCAAATGCGACCCTACCTCCTCACCTTAAATGGATACTTCGTTAGGGAAGGAAGTCAAGAACTCTTTCACGGATTTCCCGAACCTTGGCACTATCTCGAAAGAAAGCTTGACGAAATCGAGATCTTTCACGATTGTTACTTCATTCCTCCAGAAATGGTTCCTACCGTCAAGACTCGTCAAGCACCTTGCTTAGACGAACAAGCTGTTAGTCTACTATTTGGAGAAGATCGATTTGTTAGAGCCGCGCAGGATGAGATCATTACCATGATACTTCAAGACGATCACTTCAACCCTACCGCGTTAATCACAGAAACCAACACCAATCAGCAGAAAGGATGGAGAAAGTCGATCAAGTGGACAAATAACCAAGGAAGACTCTTCAAGCTCACCACTGGAGAAGGAAAGATGTTCAAAGGAGAACCAGAAGACGATGAATTCGAGTCAGAGTCGGAGTCAGAGTCGGAGTCTAGAGAAGTTCCTAGAGAGTCTCCTCCTGTCGTCATTCCCATTCCCCTTGTTTCTCCTAGCTCAGCATCTAGTAGTAACAGTAGTTCGGGAAATGTCCCAACGGCTGTCCCCTTACTGCCACTGACTACAGAACAGATGGCTTCTTTGTTTCAGCTTTTCTCAAACTTTAATATGAATAAATCAGGTTCTGCTTACTCTTCGTGTTATTCTGAATGCAATTCTGTTTACGATGATAATGAGGATGACCTAGACCCAGACTCGATCGAAATACCTCCCTACATAGCCACGGAATTACTACAAGATGGGGAAGGGGGGCCAGTAATAGAAAACACTGAACCCATCAACGTAGGAACCGAACTAGAACCTCAAGAACTTAGGATAGGGAAGACCTTGAGCTCTACCGAAAGGGCCAGTTTCATAGACCTCCTACATGAGTTCAAAGACGTTTTTGTTTGGTCCTAAAAAGACATGCCAGGGATCGACAAGGACATTGCAGAACATAGAATCCCAATCAAACAAGGCTTCAAACCCGTAAAACAGAAGCTGCGTCGAATGAGGACAGAATGGGCTCTCAAGATCAAAGAATAAGTCGATAAGCAATTCAAAGCCGGGTTCATCAAAGTTTCCGAGTACTCAGACTGGGTAGCTAACATAGTACCCGTACCCAAAAAGGATGAGAGAATCTGTGTTTGTGTTGATTTTAGAGACTTAAACAATGCGAGTCCCAAGGATGGCTTTCTTCTACCATATATCGACATATTGGTGGATAATACAGCAGATCACGCGCTATTGTCCTTTATGGATGGGTACGCGGGATATAACCAGATCAAGATGGCCATAGAAGATATGCATAAGACCGCCTTCGTCACTCAATGAGGAACCTATTGCTACACGGTTATGCCGTTTGGGTTAATCAACGCCGGAGCTACATATCAACGCACCGCAACTACGCTCTTAAATGACATGATGCATAAAGAAGTCGAGGTATACGTAGATGATATGATTGTCAAGTCCAAGGATAGAGAGGGGCACATTGTGAACCTTCGCAAATTCTTCTCAAGGCTACGAAAGTACAACATGAGGCTCAACCCTCAGAAATGCGCATTCGGAGTAACATCTGGTAAACTCCTAGGATACGTTGTTAGCCAACGAGGAATAGAAATAGACCCTTCCAAGATCAAAGCTCTGATCGAAATGCCGCAACCTCAAACACAGAAAGAAGTTAGAGGATTCCTAGGTAAGGTGCAATACATAAGTCGATTCATATCGAAACTCACCAAGATCTGTGAACCTATCTTCAAGAAGTTCAAGAAAACAGATCACACCATGTGGGATGATGACTGTTAGAAGGCTTTCGACCGAATCAAAGAGATACTAGCCCAACCACCAGTGCTCATGCCACCCCAACGAGATCAACCTCTTGGTTTATATCTTACGGTAAGTGAAACAGCCATGGGCGCCATGCTAGATCAAACCGTAGGAAAAGAAGAAAGAGCTATCTACTACCTTAGTAAGAAGTTATTGGAGTACGAGTGCAAATATACATCACTCGAAAAAACATGCCTCGCTCTTGTGTGGGCAACGAAGAAGCTACGCCATTATATGCTTAGCTACTCCGTCAAAATATACTCCAAAATGGATCCTGTCAAATACCTCTTCGAAAAGCCCATTCTCAATGGACGCCTAGCAAGATGGACTTTGATGCTCTCAGAGTTCGACCTCAAGTATGTACCTCTGAAAGTTATAAAAGGGCGCGCCGTTGCCGAGTTCTTCGCAGAAAATCCCATCAATGATGCACAAACGATAGACACCTGGTCATTTCCGGATGAGGATATACTCCAAACCGATGTAGACTCCTGGGACCTTTATTTCGATGGAGCATCGAACTTAAGAGGATTTGGAATAAGGGTGTTGCTCATTTCTCCTGAAGGCGAGCATACACCAATCTCTGTCAAACTCGACTTCGAGGTGACAAATAACGCCGCAGAATACGAAGCTTGTCTCATTGGATTACAAGCAGCAGTAGGTTTAGGCATCAAGAATCTTCGAGTACATGGAGATTCATCTTTGATCATCAATCAAATTATGGGATCTTGGAAAATCCGAAGTGAAAGCTTAGCACCTTATCAAGCCAGAATCGACCAAGTTGCCCAATTCTTCGATCAAGTAACTTACCTACACCTATCTCGAGAGGAGAATAAATTTGCAGATGCTCTTGCAAAACTCGCATCTTTGATT
Organism: Silene latifolia; assembly: GCF_048544455.1. Classification (NCBI taxonomy): domain Eukaryota; kingdom Viridiplantae; phylum Streptophyta; class Magnoliopsida; order Caryophyllales; family Caryophyllaceae; genus Silene; species Silene latifolia. Next base: position 16,471,066 of record NC_133535.1, on the reverse strand, counting down.
AATATGCCGGATAGCATGGCAGAAATGCCTTTATGCATCGAACGACGGTCAGAGCCAGCTTATGTGCACCAAATCACCGATGAAGAAGAAATCACAGAGGAACCTTGGTTCCAAGCGATCCTAAACTTCAAACTCAACGGCACCTATCCGCCGGATATGGACAAAAGGGGACAACGCGCTATACGCTTACTAGCTTCCCAATTTGTTCTCATGCAAGGAGAGTTATACAAAAGAACACCTCTTGGTGTAATCTTACGTTGCCTTGATCATTCACAGGCACGGAAAGTGATGGAAGAAGTCCATGATGGAGAATGTGGTCCTCATATGAGTGGACCCATGATGGCAAAGAAAATCACATGTTTGGGGTATTATTGGACCACAATAGAATCCGATTGCATTAAATATGTCAGACATTGCCACAACTGTCAAATCTCCGGGAATGTACAACATGTCCCTCCTTCATTGCTTTACACAATGACATCTCCTTGGCCATTTTCTGCTTGGGGAATTTACATCATCGGCAAGATCACTCCACCCGGAACAGGAGGCCACTGTTTCATCCTAGTAGCAATCGATTATTTCACCAAATGGGTAGAAGCGGCTTCCTACACTAGTCTTACGGCCAAAAATGTAGCAAAGTTCATACAAACCAATATCATCTGTCGATACGGTTGCCCACATGAAATCATTAGTGACAATGGGTCACATTTCCAAGCTGAGACTGAGTAATTGCTAGCCAAGTACAAAATCAAACATCACCACTCCTCGCCATATAAACCACAAACTAATGGCGCGGTAGAGGCGGCAAATAAGAATGTTGTCACAATCCTCAAGAAAATGATTGACAACTATCAAGATTGGCCAAGCAAGATACCTTTTGCTTTATGGGGATACCGTACATCTGTTAGGACGCCCCACTGGGGCCACCCCTTTCTATTTGACCTACGGCATGGAAGCTGTACAACCAGTCGAGCTAGAAATACCATCCTTGCATATTTTACTCGAAAGTCAAATCCTAAAAGCCGATTGGAAGAGGGATAGATATGAAGAACTCATCCTCCTGGATGAACGTAGACTACGTGCATTACATAATGTGCAAACATATCGGGCACGTATCAAACGAGCCTTCAACAAAAGGGTTAAGCCAAGGAACATCAAATAAGGAGACTTGGTCCTCAAATCAATTAGAGCTCTTTTACCTGTCGATCCACGAGGAAAATTCAAACCCAATTGGGCCGGGCGATTTCTAGTCAAGTCCATACTTCCAGGGGGTGCGGTTAGGATCACAAATTTAGATGGGAATGAATTTGCCAACCCGACAAACCTCGACCAACTGAAACGTTAATATGCCTAGTATAGGAGCAAAAAACCCGCCTCGCGTAACCTCACGTGTCGCTCCTGTGGCACGAAATAAACGGCCCCTGGCCAAGCTAAAATAAAGCTAATGTCACCTTGCTCTTGCATTTTGACAATTTGTCATCCTCATATCATCAAACAAACAGAATTGCACTTTAGGAGTAAGTAAAAAGCTCATGCTTATTTTCTAGTTCATTACAAGCTCTTTCTTAGAACAATTATTCTTTTACATTTACTTGAACTACGCGCAAGGGTTTGATTTCATTTTTTAAATGAATACGTAGGTAATCCTTCACAGGATACAACCCACCCATTATTTTAAATGTAAATAGAAGAACATTTGCAATTGCATTTGGAATTCGACAAGAATAATGAAAGAAAATCACAACGGTTTCATAACCAATCAACCTCTTTTATTTCATTTCTTTTAAATAATAATATGCCACATAATAGAAATAAAGCTAAAAAAAATAGGCTAGAATTCTAAAAACCCCACCTTCTTATTACAAATAATAATAATAATAATAATAATAATAATAATAATAATAATAATAATAATAATAATAATAATAATAATAATAATAATAATAATAATAATAAATAATAATAAAGACTTAGGCTATTCTTCCATTTTCCCTTTGCCTTTGTCATTTTTATCATATTTCTTGTCCCGACCTCGAGCCGGACGCTCTTGCGCCACTTCAGACCTAATCACCAACGGTCTCTCTCGTGGTCTAAGCCTTGCCATTCTTGTCAACCACCTTTTCCACGGCAGGAGAAGTCCTCGGTTTCTTCGAAGGATGAACAACTCGAAACCCGGCTTCTTCCTCTCCCTCAGTCAAATGCTTCTCTTTCTCCTTTTCTACATCACGAACCTTGTAGTCAACAGGCTCGCGCTTCCTCAATCTCTTGCGCTCCTCCGGAGTAGTAGCTTTCCTCCACCGCAAGTAGGAATCTGACACCCATAGAGCACTAACAGAAGAATTCAAGAACCACATATTTCTTTGAGCCCATTTGATGGCCCATTCTCTCCGGCTCTCAGTAGTAAGCGCCACGGCAGACTGCGAGACAGTGTCAAGCTTCGGAATCATCTGCTTCAATCTAACCTGCCTCATCAACCTCTCCGGGAAGATGCATATCATAAACTCCAAGCCAGGAATGCGCATAGATCGGGTAGGATCCAAGGATGATACTCCAGTGACAGATTTGAGATGCCACCAGGGTACAATCCATCTAATCAAGGGGCCATCATCACTCTTCAGTTTGTTTTCCCAATAGTTGCAGACTCGAGTAAAATCCACCATGTAGAGCCTAGTCCTCATCGCAATTGAGCGAGCATGATAAGCAGGAACATTAATTGGGGGCTCGATCAATCGAAGACGCTCCATAAGCCAGACCTACCAAAAAGCAGGTATCAAAAAGGAAAAAAAACAAACGAAAAAAAAACGAAAAGAAAAAAGAGAAGAGAATTATATTCTTTTACCTGCAAAATAATGGGACTTCCCAGATAAGGTAGGTCACGATTGGCTTTCCTGTTATCTAACCCCAACAGGATCTCTCCTAAACACAGGCAAGATGGGCTCCTGCGCAGCTCCATTTGCTCAATTAGGCGCAGGTAACGAGGATCACCTCTCAAATCCTCATCCACATGCTCTTGTAGGACATGTACATATAGTAGGCAAAACCCGAAGGCCCTTCGCCTGGCAACATAAGAAATAGTGGGATCTGCCCTGTTTATGAATCGATCAATGAAGTCCAACATTCGCACTCTCTTTGAGGTCACAAGACGGTCAACCTCAGCTCTTGTCAACCCAAGCAAATCTCTGAACTTATTCTTATACCCTTGAGAAGTAGAGGGTATAGCAGGCAAATGTTCCGGGTCCCAACCACCGATCGCAGCAATTTCTTCGGGAAATGGGCAAATGTCGCCTCCGGGGAAGGCAAATACGTGACAATTCGGGTCCCAATAATCAAGACAAGCATCCAGGAAAGGTTTGACAACCTTGATCAGCTTTAAACTCAAGGCACCCATGTCGTGTTTCTCCACGTTGGAGAACTCATTTGTCCACTCCTTCAGACGAATTTCGAGAGTATCCATGATGTATGCTTATTTTGAGAGCTTTATGTAATAAGACGAAAGAAAGACGGAAGAATTATGTGAATAAAACCTCCCTCGACATCTATATTTATACTAAAAGTTGTTTCCTAAAATCATCGGGACGGATACATCTTTGGGAACAGGCAAAGACTGCGCGCCTCTTCCAAGGGACGCAGCTCCTGCTGCGCCTCTTCCTCAGCCTCCTTTCTGTGATTTTCCGCGTTGGATCTTTCCTAATTCCTCAAATAATAATTTTCTATTCATACGATTTATTATTTTGGTAAATCCGTCAAATTACCATGTTTCGTGTTTCCTAATTCCACTAGCACGCATTTCGAGGCGATGTCGACATTTTCGTCATTTTAGCGCACTTATCCATTTCTTTTTGGGGAATCATTTCACTAAATTAATTTATTCATTTTCAAATTTATTCATTTCATTTTAATTTTCTTTTTTGGGGAATCATTTCACTACCGTTCCACATTACATTTCAAACTTACATGTTTCTATTTTTTCTCTTTTTTAGGGGGTAGCCCTCCCTACCGTCCGGTCATTCATTTCCGGCAAAATTTTGAAATTTTTTGCATTTTCGAGTCGTTGTTTTGCGCTAATTTAGGCCATGCGTACAAATGTATATTCTATGTGAATTTCCGTCATCTACCAAACCTGTTCAAAACTAACCTCCAGGTACAAACAAAGCAACCCAGCAGCAAAGGCACTCAGGCCATCATATATACAACCAAAAGGGGATATGTACACCAAACTGGGGGCTCGAGCCCCAAAAAAAATCCGAATGTCCAAAATGTGGGTCCTAAAAATGTGCAAAATACATCCGAAGACAAAAAAACAACAAGCAAACTACTGCTGGTCGCCGCCTAGCTCAGCAACTCTCGCCTCGAGAGCAGCAACCTCGGCGTCACGGACCTCGAGCTCCCTCAGCAGGCGAGCTGTCTCCTCCCGAGACTGGGCTAACTCTCGCTCCAGGTCGCTCTCTCCCTGCAAACGCAACCATTGACTCATGTCAATAATTTCAAGCAAACAAACAATAAGGAAAGTTAGAAAGTTCAAAAAAGGAAGCAAACGGAAGGTTCATACCTGACGTCCTCGGCCGCCAACAAGTGCCTCGATGGTAGTAGCTCGCAGCCGGTTGGCTACCCTCCACAAAGCCACGAACCGGGATGGCGCAACCTGCATTTCAAAAAGAAGAGATTCTTAACGATTGGACAAACTCAAGCAAATGTGTTCTTACACAAAACTATACAAATCGGGGAACTCACCCTTCGAATCAGATGCTGGCACTCGTCCAGGCCAGCATCCGTCACCGCCACGCCAAAGTCGCGCAGCTCGGAGATCGTCGTCCTCCTCGTCGCGTCGGTGTACTCAAGGGTCGCGGGGTATTCTGGGGGCTCGATGCCCGCCGCCTCGACCTCCTGCAAAGTCAAATGATTTCCATTAACCGATGATCATTCATCGTGTTTTCAAAATGATCAAAAGAAGAGTAAAAAACTTACCACGACCGGCCAGTACGCCAACCTCCCGTAGAGGAACGCCGAGTAGTCCTCACCAGGAAGAAGGAGGGCGTCGCCACCGACACCTGCCAAGTCAGCCTCCCTCTCAGCCTCAGAAGGCTCCCTGAACATCATCCGAGGAGGATCGATGGGAACCGTCAAGACATCCCGAGAGCACTGACGAGCCAAACGCTCGCCCAAGTACCACACAGAACCCATCGACATCCTCAGCAGCAACCGACTCGAGCTCCTAGGTTGAAGGACCTCAGCCACAAAGGGAGGAGCGCCAGCGTAGTCCACCCAAGGCCTGGGCACCCACTAGGAAAAGCAAACGAAGGGTCATTCTTATGATCAATTCTAAAAAGAAAGTAATGAAGAAAGACAAACAACGCAAGGTGAATTACTCACGCATCTCCCGTCGACAAATGTCGTGAAAGGAACGCCGACTCCTCGTGTGGCACATCACCCAATCCCTCACAACGGGATAGGCCCTCTCCACCGGCTCTATCCTCTTGGGCGCGAGGATCGGAAAGTAGGAGTACACCCACGCCTGTAAAACAAGATAATCAATAACGATCTTTCGTGATTCGATAAGAAAAGGAAATGATCTTTCACAAAATGAAATGAGAGTTCATAACTCCAACAACAGTCCACGGCCAACAGCGGCAGGAGAAGTCCCCTTCTCCATCAACTCCGGACGAACCATGGCCTTCATAAAGCGAATGACGACCGCAAAACCAGCAGTGACCCAGTCCCAACGGCCTAGGTCGCTCAAGTCAGAAAGAAAGGGACGGAGCTTCGTCGATAGCCTCTCTCCCTTGTCTCCAAGGTAGATCAAAGGCAAGAACCACCAGAGCCACAAACGGACTCTCTGCTCTGCAATACAAGGAGGAGGAGCCATCTCCCTCCCATCGATCACCACTGACGTTGGGGTCTTCCCCGCAAAATAATCCCAGACGTAAGAACTAGGCACCAATCCGGGTACCGCAGCAGCCTTCGGCATCAAGTTCCAGCCGATCAATCTCCTAGCCTCAGCCGAGTCTACCCTCATAGCTGTCTCCGGCCACTCCACCACCTCAGTCCCACATGGCAAGCCACAAATCATACCGTAGTCCTCCAACGTGACCCCCACCTCACCAAAAGGCATGTGAAAGGTGGAGGTCGTGTCCCAAAACCGATCCAATAAAGCTCGGACCATGCTAAGGTTAGCCCAAAGCTTCCTCTTCGTGATGTCCCTCCAAGCCTACACCAAGGCGCCGAACGCTCCTCGCTCGATGATGGCTCGCTCCTCAGCTGACAGCCTCTCGTAGCATCCCATCGCCGTCGTGTAGCCCGAGAAAGATATGATGTTCCCGGCCTCCTATTTTGATTCGAAACAAGAGCTATCTTTAGCTTGAATAAAGAAGAAAAGGAATAACAAATAGAAATGAAAGAAGATAAGTGAAGAGTGATGAGTTTGAGTTACCAAGCTCTTCACCGTCCGATAGGACAGGTGACCCTCTGCAGCCCAAAGTAGGTGCCTGTTGTCCTAAGTCTCAGCCCACGCAGGTGCTCCCCTCAGCTGGCGACCACCCCGTCCAACGTTGGCCCGTCTCGGGGCTTCCTCCTCCTCAAAAACCTCCTCCTCAAGGACCTCGTCCTCAGCAGCCGTCACCGCAGCGGTAAAAGCCTGCTCTAACGCCTTCTCAAGCGAACGATAAGGGTCAAGAGTGGTGTCCACATCCATGGGAGCTCTCCCAGACGTAGAAGCCTCATCACTTGCAAAATTAAAGTGAATTTAGGCCGCGTCAAATGACGACAAGCCTTAATTAGGGGATTTTCGAGTTTTCAAAGCTCCGAAATCGCTCTTTTCTCGCCATCTTTGGCAATTTTCCCACAAACCCGTCCGCTCATGTGGTAATTTGGGTCCAGTCAAGCCTAAGTTGAAGCTTAGTCATGGGTTCGAGTCGGAATTTCGACAGCATTTCGTTATAACGGCGATTATGCCCTAGAAAAGTGTCCTGAAAAAGCCGTCACAAATCAAAATTCCAAAATGGTAGGAAGTTTACCCATCATACAAGGATTCCAAATATCAAGTTTCGTCAAAAATGGGCAATTCTAAGGCTATTTTCGAAGCGATTTACGGTTTAGCTGTGAGACCGTCACAATTTCACTCAAATGCTCAAAACTCAACGAAAATTCAAAACAAATACATGGTTATGATCCTTTTAGTACCAATTAGCCATTTACAAGGACAATTTTACAAGGCAAAATCATTTGGGGGAAAAGCCCCAAATTTTCGACATATTTAGGGTTGAAAACCCTAATTTGTTGGTCCAATTTGATCAATTATAGAAGATTAATGCAAAAGTAATACACATACCTCGATTGGTCATGGCAAATGCAAGCTTTTGATCAAATTTTGACGAGAAACGGTTGGAATTTGAGAGTGTAATTAGGATTTTGTGTTTCGAAATTATGAAACAAAACCCCTGTTTCATCGAGTTTTTACTCAGGAAAGCCACACCCAGGAAAAGACGCAGCAGGTGCTGCGCCTCTTCCAAGAGACACGGCTCTTGCTGCGCCTCTTCCTCAGTTTTCCTCCATATGAATTTTTGAAGATTCGTTATAAGTTCGTTATTTGTGGGCCCATCTTTGGTGCGCATGTTCCTCGATGCCATATCACATATTTGGTCCATTTGATATTTATTCTTCGCCCGGACCTGTATTTCCAACCCAACTGCAGACTGTCGTCATATTTTTTACCAAGACCTTGCTTGTCACAACGAGCGAGTATTCTCTGACAGGTGTTTCGACACACCTTTATTATATTCCCCCAGCGAGAGTACACCGACAGACAATCGTCCCTCTCGAGACACGGAGATCAGTTCCTGATTATGTTCCCCCAGCGAGTTCACGACAGGCATTCGTCCTTCTCGAGAGATGGAGATCAACATCGACCCCAAGTTCTTCTGAAGTTTGTTTGAAGCCGAACCAAGCAGATTTCTCCAAGCTGTTCCTGACTACGTCCTGCTGCCTCTCTTCCAATATCGCGTTTTTGTTTTCCCTGGAGTTTCAAGGAATTTCAGGTATGGTCACTTCTTATGGCTGGCGAGCCTCCTTACGTAGTCTAATGGACTTTAAACGACCCTCCAAGATAGTCGACAGACTCTAAAATGTTTCCGACAACAGGTCCTTGGCTCAGACCCTTTGAGCCGCCTCGCGTCGCCAAAGTCGTCAGGTTGTAATCTTCGATTGACCTGATGGCTATACTGTTGGAATATGTGTCCTCCGACAATAATGCGATCACAACTGTCGATCATGATGATCACATGTTTAAATCTCATTTTAAAGGATACAATTGGGAAGTAATATTTTACTGTCAACTGGTCCACACATATCGGTAATGATTGGCTGACTAGAGTTTGACATTACTGTTGTGCGGCGGTGGTGATCAGTTGATCCCCTTAGGTCATACCTAAAGAGTAACACTCTTAATTGATTATTTAATTGATCGTATGACAATACGGGTTAATTAAATTACTTAAAATTGACGGACGATTTTGGAAGTAATATTTACGTATCTCATTATAATTTGATTAAATAAGATACGGTCTAAGTGATCGAATTGTTTTGTTACTTAGATGAAATTATTGTTTAAGGAAACAATTGCATTTGAATGAATAATTTATTATAAATACAAGATGTTGTGATTTATAATTGGTAAAATATTTTGGTACAAGTAATTATGAATTACTAAGTCAATTTTGTATATGACGTATTTTTATTAATGCGTTGATTTTTAATATGTTAAAAATACATAACAATTTTACATGACATGTGACTTGTGATAAATTGAAAAATTGACAAAGATAAAATGGAATCCATTTTATCTTAATATGGACCGAAATTAGGGGTGATATTAGGAAAATATTATGTTGATTAAGTAAGTGGTAAACATAATCATTTCTTCCTAAACCTAGCCATGCAAACCTAGTACCTCTTGTGAAGAGCACCTTGCTCATGCATTGGGCACAGTAACTCCCCCTCCTACCCGGTTTTGGGAAGGAAAAACCATGGTTTTTTTTCTTCTAATTTTACCTAATATACACTACTTGAATATTAGTATATTCATTCATTCATTAACACATCTAAAAATAAGAGTTTTTAGAGAGATAAATTCTTCCTCTTTCTCCCTTCTCTTAGCCGAAATATTAAGAGAATAAAATAATATTTTGGTCAATTTTATTCAAATTAAAGTTGTTCTAGTAATAATAATATTAATTTTATTAAGAGACTACCTTGGGTATTAATCTTTGGGAGGGATTCTACACTTGAATCCTTGTTCATCCAATATTTGGAGAGCTCAAGAACAAGTGAGTAGGAGAACTCACTTGTGCCTAAAAATCCGAAATATCAATGTAAGGGTTGATGATTTCTTCCTTATTTTTATTATTGTTTGCATGCATAAGATCAACATTTAATTTTATGACTAAATTAAATTATCACATATATGAATATGTCAAGTAATGAGATATAGATTTCTAACAAGCGGTATCAAGAGCCTTAGGTTGTTTGCATGCAAATCGGTTATAATTTTTCCGAGTAATACGATTAACATATAAAACTTATAAATTTGTGTTATTATGATATATCACGAAATAATTTTTGCTTGTTAAAGTTTCTGGTCCTAAAATGTATTTAGGATATTTTGGTTAATTTATGGATTTTTATTGTTCATCTTATAAAATAATGGCATTAAAAATGTGATTTTAGGATAAAAATGTCATTTTCGGACTAAAACTAGCTAAACTTCGAATTTTCCAGTGGTTTTTGGATATGTTTTCACATATATTATTTTTAGATGACCTGTAAAGTTTCATAATTTTTGAAGTTTTTATGCTCGAAATATGGATTTTTCATGATAAAAATCGAATTTAAATGAAAAATAGGTTAATATGAGATAAATTTCGAATCTGGTCATAGAAATTTAGTATGTTGTCACATGCAATTTTACAATATGTGTGTAAAATAATAGGCTATAATGAAGTTTTATGCATAATTTATGAATTTTTGATGAAAATAGCATAAATAGTGACTTAAATTAGTGAATAATTGCTAAAACATACTTCATGACTAAGGAAAAAACGTCACATGTTGCTTTTTATTATCTTTTTCAGATATAAAATTGAAAAGTTGATGAATATAATTTTTCTCATATTTTTATGATTATAATTGATAAATCCGATAAACCGCAACATAGTTTTTCCGATAATTTTCGAAATTTTAACCTAAGTTTTTTGAACATTATGAGTGTCATGGTATTTTTTCCAGAATGTTCATGAGTTTAAATTTCAAATTTTGAATTTATTTGAAATTTTTGTGATTTATTTGAAGTTTATGGTTTTTTATTGTAATTTTGAGTCCAATAATGAACAATTTTAAGAAATATAAGTTAATTATAGTCAAATAGTTAGTGGAGACTAATTTTGAGTCCTAAGTTGGTTAGGGTAATTAACTTGTGCATAAATATGATTTTATGTAATTTATTGTGATTTTAAAAGGTTGAATCACGCAAATCCGTAAAAACCGATTAATATACGATATTGGCTCCTTAAAGGCGATTTAGCATAAAATTGGGCATGTTCATACATATTATAATGCTGTATTTTATCTACGATTGTCATAATTTTATTTTATGTAATTTTTGAATTATGTAATTTTTACTTAGTATGGCCTTAGTTTTTAATTGGTATTACCCGAAATGTATGGGAATATCGATTCGATTGTAATTTATTGTGATTTCGTATCACCGTTTTGTAATTTAATAGATTTATTTTATTTTAATTACAAATGTATAATAGGAAATTATGTAATTTGTTATGTAATTTATTTATTTCAGAGTTCCTTGAAGACGGTGTCACTCAAGAAGGCGATACATAAAGACGGTGTTACCTCGAGATCCGTGCCAAAACCGAAGTTCAAAGGACCAATGGAGTTGGTTTCCGAATTTGTAAGAGTTAATTAGATTTTCTATTTTAGGAAGGCCATACTAGGATTTAATTTATGCTTTGCATTTTAATTATATGTCGCATGCATCGCTAAATCGCCATAACTAAAACATGCATTATCATTTTATCGAGTTTATCGACCGTGTCAATTAGAATTATCGTAGTTCACCGCTTTAGTTCACTTAAAACGTGATAGATGATAAATTGGCATGACCTCTCGCTAAAAATAAACAATTGAGACTTAGCCTTACCAAAGAGTAGAAACCATGAAAACCTATTTCGCGAGGGAGTGCACTCGGCCCTACCGGGGTACAAACCTTGTTACGTAGGGGAAGTGGGTGATAAATGTCTATCCACCGAATTCATGTTGATAAGGGATGAATCGGCCCTACCGTGCCCAAATTGATGTGGATTTGGATCATGGACACATTTATTCCAAATTTGGATTAAGCTCAACGGAAGTATTCGTGACCGTAGTCGCATGTGTTCCGGGCTAAAGATAAATGTTAATGTAATTTTATCGACCAAGAGTTCTAGAAGTAGAATCGATTAAAGCGTTAATCCACCGAGTTATATTGATAAGGGATGAATCGGCCCTACCGTGCCCAAGTTAATATGAATTTAGGTCTTGGAATCATTTATCAAGTTGGGTAGAGGTCACTAGATAAATGCAATAAAACTTGTTTAAATTAATTTTTACGAGTATTATTATTATGAAAACGACATATGTTTTATTCCTTCTATTTTGTTTTGTAGACCACTTTCATTTCTCATAACAAATGGCCACTCCAAACACCAACGCCACACCTCTCACTAATACTTCATGGATCCGATCCTTCATGGATCATTGTAAACTTGAAAAGAATGGGTCAAATTTCTCCGATTGGGATGCCCAACTCAAATTAGCCGCCCAAGGTGACGACAAGCTTCGTTACCTCACCGAGGCCTCTCCACCCGAACCTAATGCTAGGTCGAGTGCCGCTACTAGGGAAGCATATGAGGCTTACCATAAGGAGTCCGCCGCAATGAAAAATGTGTTGATCTTTGCGATGGAGGCGGATCTCCAAAGGAGAGCCTTTAAGATGGGAACCGCTAATGAAATCTATTCCAAGCTTGTGACAATGTTTTCACAAACTCCGCGGAATCGTTCAATATGAGGCGGCCGCGGCATTCTTTGATCTCGACTTTAAAGAGGGCCAAAAGGTTAGCCCTCATGTGCTCAAATTGATGGAGCTAGTCGAGACCTTGAAGATTCAAAAGGTTGAAATCCCCAAAGAACTCATTGTAGATAGGATTCTACACTCCTTATCCAAAGTCAAAGCGTACGTTCAATTCCGGGTGAATTTTAACATGCAAGACAAGGGCGTGTCTCTTGAAGAGTTGCACAAGTTACTTGTGCAAGCCAAAAGAGACATGGGGTTAAATGTTAACCCACCTAAGGATGTGCTTAACATAAGCACCAAAAGCAAGGGGAAGTTCAAGAAAAATGGGAAGAAGGGTAAGAAGCAAGCTCCCACTTTCACCAAGGCTAAGACTTTTGAAGCTAGCACTTCCAAGATCAAGAAGGGTCCTCTTGATAAATGCCATTATTGTAATGGTGTTGGACATTGGAAAAGAAATTGTTCCAAGTATCTTGGTGACATCAAAGCTGGAAAGATCACTCCAGTAGATAAATGACTATCCCTTCTTTTATGTTTCTAATTCAACTATGGTATTGTGATACAAAGTTGTGATAATGTATCCCCTTTTTATTGTAAATAGGGCCTCCACCAAGCAAGGACAAGGGAAAAGAAAAGCAAGTTTGAGAAACCATCAAGGAGCTAGGAGTAGCTTCCATGAAGCTTGGCTTTTTATTGTCTTATTTTAATTTATGTTTCGAATTTTAGAACCTTTTGATTTCCGTGTTCGACATGGAAATGTATTTTGGATAATGGTTGTATTTTGGATAATGGTGGCTTGGTTTGCAACCAAAGTCACCCGTTTTATCGTATTTTATCCTTGTTCTAAAATTCGTCTTTATCCGCTTGCTCATAGAAACATATGATCATTTAAAGTGATCTAATAAACAACTATAATGATGGGATTCATTATATGTCCACAAGCTTAAGGCTTGTGTATGATCAATTATAAAGTGATATTGAGTTGATGAACTCTCTTAAAGGAATGTCAATCACCAAGTACACTTATCAAATTTAAAACAATTAGTCAACCTATGAGATAGTCCTCCTTGTACTTCAAAATCATTATTTGTGTCTCATAAGTTATCTTTGAATCTCTAGTGTATTCATTCTAAAGATAGAGTGGGAGAAAATGAAGACACAAAGAACACCAAGCAAAAATTTTGTGTACTTGTGTAAATGAGATCTACGCAAGAAAGAATGATTTGTATACCTATATAGATAGTATACTCGAATAGATGAGATTTATGGTCTCAAATAGATGATATCTACATGTGAAAAGAGACCAAGTGAAGTAATCAAAAGAATATGTTCTCAAGATAACTACACGAGGAGACCAAAAAGAAGTTTTGGAATAAGAATGACTAATGTAAAGTCTTAACAAGAGTTTTTGACTAGTTTATGAACAACATTTGACCAATAGTTTCAATATTGATATTTACTTAAGAGCCTAAATGAATCAAAGTTGCATCCTAGAAAATAAATGAGATTTATGACTAAAAGTTGCAAAGATTGATATATTGATATCCACAAGAGCTAAGTTAAGTATTAACCACGCTAATGTCATTACTTAACCTCATTATGAAAATAAAATGGTTAAACCTCCTTCCAAAAGAGATATTTTGAGAAGGACATGTATTAGATATAATTCACATTTAAATAATGACATTGCTACGCATCATTATAAAATGAATGAGTTAGAGATTAAAACCTCTTTCCATAAGGTTAAGATTAAAACCTTTTCAAGATAGGTATTTTGAAAGGATATGATGGGAACATATATGGTTTTATCTTAATAACTTAGCAAAGCAAAATATATTTCAATTCTTGAAATGTTTCGATTGAGTAGTCAATTGCGAAACATGTGGAATTAAGTGGGAGTTGGAAATTATCATGTGAAGACATGGAATTTAGTGGGAGGAATCATCTTGTAAAAGTTTATAACTCATTACTCATTGAGAATGATGAGCTAATACTATTCTTCCACTAAGAAGTATTTGAGTTTTCAATTCTGGATGAAAATGGACTATGATGAATCCAATCACATCATGAGATGTTGGATAGGTATTGAGATATTTACATCGAATCAACGAGAAACGTAGGTTATTCATGTTAATGAAAATGGAATTACCATTAGCAGTCATGGTCGTTCATTGAACCTAAGAATGGTTGATCACATGATTATTAGTTACTAATGTTTCCGCCATTAGAATAATCACGCACATGTCCAATAATGAATCATATGCATAAGAGCATGATGATTCATTGGCAAGCCATAGAAGAATCGTCATGTATTCTCGAGGAGAATCCGATGAGCGATTTCAGTGTTGGACAGAACACTCTATTATGTGTCAAGAAGTTGCACATATTAAAGTTCGAACACACGTAAGGATTTATGAAAATCCTAAGCTATTCAAGCTAAAAAGAGAAATGAAAAGTTTGGAAAGATACTTAGTTAAAGTAAGAAGTTACTCAAAACTAAAATTTTCTAATATGCTAGGACTAATGAGAAGTGCTAGGATAATCATCTTGACAATTGTTGCAAGACTCTACAAAACATATACCTAGTGCATTGTGAGTGGGTGGAGTACTTGACCAGTGCAAGTCATATCATCCACCACAAATTCGTTGGTTGTGTGATAAACAACCAGGAAGTTCTTTCAAGATAAAGAACCCAAACCGAGGTTGGGAACCTGTATGTATACTTGGTAAGGTTCATGCTATGAGAGATAACATGAATGTAAAGGAAAATGCGATAAAAGAAGTTTGAACACATGGACAAATGGTATGTTAAAACTTCTATTGCAATCGACTAGTGTTAATACACTTACGATATGCATCACAAGGGTGTAATACGGTATTGACTACCCGAATGTGATGTCGACATTTGTCATTTGAGTTATTATTAACTCACCCTATACTTTGTTACATCCAAACGGGTTGTAGTGACAAATTGAACCCCGTTAAAGTGAACACGGATTAACATAGTATTCGCCCATAGTCACTTATATGAGGTGACGTCTCGAAGTGACTAGAGTGTGATGCAATTGATGGAAAGTTCATGTGCCATAGAGTCATATGAGAATGACTAGTCGATCACATAGGCAGACTGTTAGGAACACCTTGTCGGGCCTTATGACCGCTTATAGAGTTCTGGCAAATTTATATAGCCTAGTCGTGGCGAGAGCTACTATAGTATTCTAATGAGTCGATTCTTTTGACTAAAGACTATTCGCCTAAGATGGCACAGTTTCAGATTAACTTTGATTTGTGTTACTACGACCTTCGTAAATGGTGTCAAATGGGCATATTTTGGGTTATGATGGCTGTGGCTAGTCGAAGGGAATGAGTGCGATAGGAATTGTCCACCCCTAGTCAGGGTTATAACAATATCTCAGGGCCACTCGAGGAGTAAAGAACTGGAAATGCGTGGCCACGCTCGGAAGATATCTATGGTAGATAAATCCGGTCAATCAGTTATTCTCCAGATCGAGGAAACCACTCTCGATATGATCACTTGCAAGTACGACCTGAAAGACACCTTGCATTGAGTGGGAGATAGTAATAGGACAAGAGAATTGGTGACGCACACTTGTCGAGGACAAGTGGGAGATTGTTGGAATATGTGTCCTCCAACAATAATGCGATCACAACTGTCGATCATGATGATCACATGTTTAAATCTCATTTTAAAGGATACAATTGGGAAGTAATATTTTACTGTCAACTGGTCCACACATATCGGTAATGATTGGCTGACTAGAGTTTGACATTACTGTCGTGCGACGGTGGTGATCAGTTGATCCCCTTAGGTCATACCTAAAGAGTAACACTCTTAATTGATTATTTAATTGATCGTATGACGATACGGGTTAATTAAATTACTTAAAATTGACGGACGATTTTGGAAGTAATATTTACGTATCTCATTATAATTTGATTAAATAAGATACGGTCTAAGTGATCAAATTGTTTTGTTACTTAGATGAAATTATTGTTTAAGGAAACAATTGCATTTGAATGAATAATTTATTATAAATACAAGATGTTGTAATTTATAATTGGTAAAATATTTTGGTACAAGTAATTATGAATTACTAAGTCAATTTTGTATATGACGTATTTTTATTAATGCATTGATTTTTAATATGTTAAAAATACATAACAATTTTACATGACATGTGACATGTGACAAATTGACAAAGATAAAATGGAATCCATTTTATCTTAATATGGACCGAAATTAGGGGTGATATTAGGAAAATATTATGTTGATTAAGTAAGTGGTAAACATAATCATTTCTTCCTAAACCTAGCCATGCAAACCTGGTGCCTCTTGTGAAGAGCACCTTGCTCATGCATTAGGCACATTAACTCCCCCTCCTACCCGGTTTTGAGAAGGAAAAACTGTGGACAAGGCCCTCGGGAACTGCGTCCGCGGGATCCACACTAGGCATAATCGACTCGAGGTTCTTTCGAATCGAATTAAGACATATTAGAGTCGCCACCAAGTTTTTTGGGAACTTGGAACCGTTCAAGTCAACTTTACACCTTTCATCGAAAAGCATAAAGCCAATCGACTACGAGTGATTAAAGATAAAGACTTGTACCCTATATCACTCGATTTGAATGACTCTCGTAATCCAATGGTATTTAGACGGATCCACAAACCATAGATCTTGAGTAAGGGGTGAGGGTACGTGTTGGGAAGCCCATAAGGACAGCCAACCCCGCCCGTCAATAACGGCCTCTACTAAGTCAAGTATGGATTTCAAACAAGGTCATAGCTACTACGATATATGAAATGCAAACATTGTTTTCAAAACCCTAACATGTGAAGTTTCTATGTCGATTTAGATGCAACTAAACTAACTTTGTCAAAGTTGTAATTTAGCATGTGGGTTGATTAATCTAACAACATACAAAGCAAACAAGGCTTAAAGGGGGAATGGGGGAGCCGTTGGGATCTACCTATTACAACCCGGGCATTTCATGCCGACACAACGAGAAATTAGAAATACAACTCGATCTAAATACAATTGCTACATACAAAACCGTACACGACAACACACACGGCCAATCGGCCTAGAAAAACGTGCACAAGAGGGGTGGCCCACGGCTTACATGACCCACGGCCTTGGGTCACTCCTCGTGATGTGTGCTTTCGCTTGATCTTATCGAATTAGACATTGGGCTACGCACCAAAGCATGCATTAGCATAAATCGGGCCATGTTGCTTTAAACAACATGCGATTTACTACGCTCTTACATGCATTGGGGAACAACCGTCTAACCAAACAAGACTAAGGTTTTTTAAAAGAGGTTTTGACTCGATAAAAGAAAACTAACTCGAAAATTACAACTCGATAAACAAACTATAAATTACGAGCTACAAAACAACAAAGAACAAATGATAAACAAGAAAAGAAAAACGAAATGAGAAAGACGAGAGACACGGCCAACTCACGGCCCAAACCACGGCCACCCTCACGGCCAAGACAAGGCCATCCTAGTTACTAGGTTAGGTTCATTAGTTAGATCGAATGATTGCGAAACGGATTAGAAAACGAGTTAGAAAACGAGTTATAAGACAGGTTGATCGATTGAGAAGAAACGCGCGAGTGTGTTATTCTACACGGCCTAAAGGGTCCAATTAGGTCACGATATCATAAGATTAATGCTTACTTGTCGAGTGTTAATAGGAAGGTGCTAATCACGCACTCCTATGCTAGCGAGAAATCAAGTGATAAGAAAGATGTATTCAATTAGGTTATAGAATTGTTAATCGATTTTTAAAGCTATGTCGATGTACCCTAATGTGTCTAATTAGGTTATTAAATTAATCTAATGTCATCTAAATACGTCATATGTTAACAATCAGAGGTTAAACTAACATACAACGGGTTCTAGGGTGTGTCGAGTTGGCCGAAATAACAAAGGGGTCAAAAGCGAAGAGCGAAGTTAGAAATTCGTTTATTTATGCCCTACCTTGAACACGAGGATATGTAAATGAGACGGGGGTGTACGACCGACTGAAGTAGCGGTTTATTTTCCCATCTCAAGTCAACGCGGGTGTTCATGGTGGTACTTTAACTCATACTCGGACTAAACTAGTTTCATAGTTAATTTAAACAATCGATAAACAAAAACGATAAACGAATAAAACAAACTATAAAAGAACAAGCATAAAAAACGAAATAAAAAGGGAGAAAGAGGAGGATTTGATACACCCTCAACCTACATGTATCGTTGACACCTTCTTGGGTCGTAATCGATGGTAGATTTTATCTCGAGAGGCCGTCGTCGACGAAGAAACAAACAAACACGCGTTTTTTGACAAATCTGGACAGCAACTTTCAAACGATGATTTCTCCCTCGTTTCACGACGAAAATTCGATTTAAAAGATGTTTTGAAAAGTAGAAAGAGAGGAGAACAGGGATATTAAAGCAACCCCTGCTCGTTTTGGGTTATTGGGCACGAAAAACGAGCACGAACAGAACTGGACAGACAAGAATAAACCGCAAAAACAGAGTGTATAACACTCTGTTTTTCGAGGGATTTCGTGTACTCTCAAGGGCAATTTGGCTCGTAAATCTTTGTCTAATGTGTAGATGGATGTTATGTGGTTAATTAGGAACAAGAAAATCGAGTTTTGACGGAGGTTTGATGGAGGAACGAGTTGCTTTTCGAGGAGGACACACAAACAGTTCAGTTTGTGTGTCGGTTTTGTTTAGGGTTTTTGGGAGGCAATTAGGGTTTGTTTCTGAGGTTTAAAGCTTGTGGGTGATGGTAGGATGTATGGAGAACTTAGAGGAATGAATGTATGGTGAAGGGGCGGTATTTATAAGGAGTTAAAGTAGGTTAAAAGAGAGGGAGAGGCAGTCGGGCTTCATCACGCATGGCTGCTGTCCAGCAGCTTTTGTGAGGGTTTGAGGGGGGTTTTCTTGGTGATTAAGCTAGGATAATATGGGTAGGATACTAGGGTATGGGTTAGGGTTAATGGGTACGGGTCTTGGTAGTGTTTGGAGCGGGTTTTGGGCTCGGGATTGAGCTGCCAAAACAGGGGGGCTGCTCGGTTTAGTGCGGGCTGTTGGGGACGATTTGGGGATGGAATTTGGGCCGTGGGTAGGGGGTTCGAACAAGGGTGGATGGGTAGAGGCTTGGGTTGGTTAATGTACTCGAGATTCGTGCCAATTCGTAAAGGAAACGGGCTCAAAAACCGAGCTAAAATCGAGCTCAAAGAACAAGTTTAAAAACGAGTTTTCTTCGCTTTTTAAAATCGATTTTTCAAATCAATTAACCCATTAAAATAAATGACTTTTCAAATCAAATATACTCATAAAATGATTTTTCAAATCAAATATTTATTTTATTTTCAATAAAATAAACTTGGGAAAATAAATTCAAAATAAAATAAAATAAATTGAATTCACCTAAAAAAACCATAATTTAAATATCATTTAAATTAATAAAATGAACTCACTTAAAAAACATTAATTTAAATATAATTTAAATTAATAAAATACTTCATCGACGACGCCCATTCTACATCGTAAAACGAGCTCCAAATAATGACAATGACAACTAAAGAATACATGTGTCCTATCATCATCGGGTGTTTGTCGGGTTCTCTATAAATTCCAATATCGACGGATACGGGTATCTACAAAAACCATGGGTTTTTTTTCTTCTAATTTTACCTAATATACACTACTTGAATATTAGTATATTCATTCATTCATTCACACATCTAAAAATAAGAGTTTTTAGAGAGATAAATTCTTCCTCTTTCTCCCTTCTCTTAGCCGAAATATTAAGAGAACAAAATAATATTTTGGTCAATTTTATTCAAATTAATATTGTTCTAGTAATAATAATATTAATCTTATTACGAGATTACCTTGGGTATTAATCTTTGGGAGGGATTCTACACTTGAATCCTTGTTCATCCAATATTTGGAGAGCTCAAGAACAAGTGAGTAGGAGAACTCACTTGTGCCCAAAAATCCAAAATATCAATGTAAGGGTTGATGATTTCTTCCTTATTTTTATTATTGTTTGCATGCATAAGATCAACATTTAATTTTATGACTAAATTAAATTATCACATATATGAATATGTCAAGTAATGAGATATAGATTTCTAACATATACTTTGACTTTCGCCTTGTCCAAGCCTCAGTCAAAGTGGGGGCTCTGTAGATACCTCATTTCTGCTCCTCCCGCAAGCCACCCGGTGATGATTGGGCCGCATGTTTGGTATACGGAACGATTTGTGACAGTTCGTAAGTTTATCGTCAAGTGATCGCTCAAACACTTGTGTCTACCTCTTAATTATCATCTACGCGCCGATACGGTCGTTTTGGCAGTAATTAGAGTACATTTGGAGTCCGGGTCAAAATCCGTCTTCATTTTCTAATAACCGTTTAAAATGCCGAGTCAGAATATCCTGGAATGTTCCGGATGTTTCTATTCCATATTTTCCAATCTTTTAATCTTTGGTAAAATATCTCCCGCAATATTCACACAAAATATTAAGGAAACGAGATTAATCCGCTATTCCATAATAGAAACGCGGAAATCTTTCTTCCGCAGGAGGAAACCACTGAGGAAAGGACGCAGCAAGTGTTGCGCCTCTTCCAAGAGACGCAATGCCTGCTCCGCCTTTTCCTCAGTCCTTTTCTGCGTATTTCTTCGTATCTTTTCGAGATTCACTTCCAAAGTTTCTCCGAAAACCCTACTTCCGTCGTGTGATTAGTATAAATAGAGACCTTCGGTCTCACATATTTCTCACGCGAGTGTCCGCCCTTCTCTTCTCCCTTTGCATTCTAGACCGCGTTCTTTCTTTTTGGCGTCTACGTGCTTGAACATTCGACCACGTAAGCTCGGATCTTTCTGAGTACCAGCCTCGTTTGCATGACCTACCAATTTGACCAACTCCACATCAATCAACCTTAATCAATCTGTTTATTTCCTCCTAGAGGGCACTTTCGTCGTACATTCGAGTCGAGCATCACTAAACGTTAACTTAGTTCATCTCGTTTCGTCAAACATGTAAGTCTGAGGGTGTAAATCTTTCTTTTATTATTGTTCTTTATTATTGTAATCATTAATGTAATATTTATGTCGAAAGTATTCTTAAAATCGATTTGTAAAACCTTGTTTTAAACCCTTTTTACGAATTATCAGGAGACAGACGTCGAGAAAGGACGCAGCAACTGCTGCGCCTCTTCGTGAGGCTGCCGCAGTTCCTGCTTCCTTTCTTCTTCCTTCGTCCTTTGTTAATCCGTTTGTTTTACTTTTGTTTTCAGTTGTTCGTTGTTTCAGCGACATAATAATTTGTATATGATAATTATAACCTGTAATGCATTAATCATTCATCATTAATTTATCGTCATTAAATACCGACTTAAATCCCTTATAATTCATATTTGTGGGTTTTCGTCATTAAAATCAATTCGGGTTTTTAGAGGTTCGATTCATCCATATTGAGTCTCTGAAATTCGTCGTTGACATATTTTCATCTGTTGTTTATCGTCACCACCATGAATTCATCATTAATAACCTGTTTAGTTTATTTTATTTGATTAATTGTTAGTTTGTATTAGTAATTAACCTTTTAATCTTATTAATTCATTCTAATTGTTTTCGTTCATGTTTTATTGTTTTTATGACTTTAATCACATGTAAATAATTTGTTAATCACTTCCATCCGAGTCAATTAATATTAATCAAGCATTAAAGTCACAAACGAACATTAACAACTCGCAATTCCGGCTTCACAGCCAGAACTGAGCTAAGGAACAGACGCAGCGACTGCTGCGCCTCTTCCAAAGGACGCAGCTCTGTTGCGCCTGTTCCTGGTTGATTTCTGTCTCTGAACTTCCGTTTTTGCTTTGACCTAGTTATTAATTACGTATTTAATTAACTATTACTCGTATTATCATTCATAATCTGTTCGTTTATTTATTTATTCTTTCTTTTTCCAAATCATCCGTTTTAAATGTATTTTCGACATAAATCATTAAATACGATATAATTATTGTAATTCATTGTATTTATTATTATATTTCTTTTATTGTATTGCTTATATGCCTTCACATGTAATCAATTCTAAATCATATTTCGACCTAATAAGTGCTAATTAATTCTTCACCGACTTAGTTAATTCTCACATGATAGGATTAAAACGTTGAATGTTGCATTGCATGCATATTAATCGACAATATATCAAGTATAGACGATTTCCCTAATCATTAGTAGAGGCCACTATCGAGGCGGGCGGGATTAGGTGTTCGATCAAAAGAGCTTCCTAATACGTACCCTCACCCCTTACTCCAGATCTCTGTGAACAACCGTGTTCATTGGCATCCACGAGAGTCATTCTAGACATAGAATGCTAAGGGTAACGAGTTCTTGGTGTCTATGTCACTACTTTGTGTCTTGACATGTCACGAGGTATTCAAACGGTTTCCAATTTTCCACAATAAATTGGTGGCGACTCCACAAATGCAAACAACAAAAAGAAAAGCTTGCTTCGCTTTTCGCCCCCGTGGGCCCGCGTCCACAATTTTCATGATTGGCGATAAGGTAGAGTTTCCCTACTCAGTTCCTGTTTAATTGATTTGAGATTGCTTTGTTGTATTGTGTATGATTGTTGTCTGCTGATCATCGTTGGAGTGGCCGTGTGGTGTTGGTATGGTGGTAGTGATGGTGTTGTGATGATTGTGGTGGAGTCACTTGCGGGAGTGGCTTCACACCCTAGTTCGCCCTCCGTGGAACCCGCCACGGGAGGGGATGTGCACATTAAGGGATATGGATATCGCTCGTTGATGAGCGGGATTTAGGTGAGGATTTGCTGCGGTCCCTCACTGACGGCGAGGATTACCTGTTGCGATGGGTAATCTGGCAGAGCTACACACTTCGGTGTGTAGTCGGTTACTGTGTGAGATCGGGAGACCGGAGATGGTCGATGATCAGCTCGTTGCTTTACATGCTTGACTTATTTCAATTGTTCAGTAACTGACCCCGTATTGTGTTTTCAAATCTGTGGTGATCCATTCGGGGATGGTAAGCAGTTGGCTTAGCAGGTACAGTTGGTTTGTTGCTGTTGGGCATGGAGGGAATCGAGTCACCACGCTACCGGCATAGGTGTTCTGACGCATGAGCTCTATAGCAATCATAGTTATCACTTGTATCCAGTTTTGCATTTTGGTTGTAAAGGATTAAAGTAATATATTATAAATGTTCTTTTATTGTCTATTTGATCTACTACCTTGGGTGACCGAGATGGTAACAGCCTTTCATGCTAGGGTAGTCCTTGGTAACGTAACTTTAGTGCATCAATGTTGGGGTTACTTTCCCAACATATCCAATAGAATTTGCAAAACTTTATCTTGAATGCAATTTTGCTAACCCTTAGGCGTCGCACTGTTAGAGTATAAAACCAATTTTGGAACTTCAACCATTAGCTTAAGCTTTTGGTTGAGATGGTTTCATGACATGGTATCAGAGACAGTGTGACCAAAAGGTTACGAGTTCGAATACACCAGGTATGGGGAGGCCTGCAGTTGCATCCACACTTGAAGTGAGGGGGCGTGTTAGAGTATAAAACCGATCTTGGGACTCCAACCATCAGCTTAAACTTTTGGTTGAGATAGTTTCATGACATCATGACACGCACGTTGATTACGATTAGTAAACTTGAAGAATGTAGTGTTTCTATTTAATAAATACTTCTTTCATTCAAATCATTTGTCCACCTTTAATTGAAATATATACTCATAATGAATAAAAAAAGTAAAAAGATGATTGAAACGTAGTAATTCAGATAGTATGAAGTGGTTTCTTTCATGAGGTAAACAAATCACAAGGGTGGAGAACAAGAGTTAGATCAAATGATAAGAGCTATCTTACCCCAGCCATGAAGTTAGGGGTTCGATTCTCACTCACAATATAATACGCTCATTCCTAAAGAGAAGTGAACTAGTAGTATATCAATGTAAAGATTACATAGGAACATCAATAGGAAAAGAATCAATTTCATCCATCCATGGATTTTTCTCTTGGGTAGGATTCACATTCCTTAAAGCTCTCCAAACAACACTATTACACTTAAAACCCGACCCGAATGCAATCTGCCATATCCGGTCACCCTTCTTAATTCGCCCTTTTGATTCAGTATACGCAAGCTCATACCAAATCGAAGTGCTCGACGTGTTGCCAAATCGATACAACGTCATCCTGGAAGGCTCCATATCCCAATCTGTGAGCCCCAAATTCTTCTGGACCCCATCTAATACACCTCTGCCACCAGCATGAACACAAAAATGATCAAATGCTAATTTAAAATTTGGAATATATGACTTTACCTTGGACGTTTTGAATACTTTTTTTACTACCAAAGTTCCGAAAAACATCAATTTTTCTGACAAAGGCAATACCAATGGGCCTAAGGCGGTCATATTCGCTTTTAGAGCATTCCCAGCTACACCAATTAAATCCTTAGACAAACGTATCCCCATCTTCCCTTGAGAATCTTCCCTCAGAGAGGCACAATCGAAGGCCTCGTCGTTGGCCCCTTTGTGGGTCCTTACCGTGTGGGCCAAGTCATACTTAGCCCACCTTTTATCGGACCTCTTGCTCGAAAGCAGGATTGCAGCTGCACCAATTCGAAACACACAATTGGAAACTAACATTGACCTCTCATTCCCAAAGTACCAGTTGGTGGACCCTGCCTCGACACTGACAACCAACGCGTACGAGTTCTTGTGAACTCGTAACAGGTCCTTGGCAAGATCGATTGATATTACTCCAGCACTACAACCCATTCCACTAAGATTGTAACTCATAATGTTGCTTCTTAGCTTGTACTTGTTCACTATTTGGGCCGATAAAGACGGAGTTGGGCTATAAAGCCCACAATTTAGAACCAATATCCCGAGCTTTTTTGGGTTAATATCGATTTTAGCAAAAAGATCGTCGATAGCCCCAAACATAAGAACCTCAATTTCTTTCCTTGACTCCGTAAAGGAAGGATTACAAGGAATGCGTAAGAGCGACTCGGGTAAGTATGTGTTATCACCGAGTCCTGATCGATCTAGAACCTTTTTTTGAAACTCGAGGCTCTCGTTCGAGAATGTGCCCCAAGATTGAGATAATTCCATTAGGGTTTTCTTTGAACATTTGCAAGTGTTGTCGGGTTTGTAACATGAAAAGTCTAGTAGATAAACAGGGTAAGGTTGAGTTTGGAAATAGAGGATTGCTAATAAAATAAGGATGATCAAGGTATTGATCAACCATTTCGAGTCGAATCGAAGATGTTGGAAATGGAAGTAGGAATTATCGATTGACATGGCGATGATAAGGATTAGGAATAAATAAGTAGTAGTTGATTTTATTTTGTATAGTATGGCCATTGTAACTCTTGGTATTGTTCAAATAGGGTGGAAAAGCTCAAGTCACGAATCTGAAATCAAATACAGAGTAAGAATGTTAATGTCTATTTATACAACACAATTCAAATAAACTATCAAAAATTTTACGGAATTTTCACATATTATCCCTAAGATTTGACACTTTGCAACAAATATTCAATTTTTTCAGCCGGAAAACTTAAGTAACCATATTTCGTGTGTACGAGTTCAGGAAATGACAATATTATCTATATAAATACAAAAACATTTCCTGCAATTCTGTATAGCCACATCACCAAATCAAATTTTTATTTTTATTTTCAAAATAGCAATCGTGGGCCTCATCCATTACTTTACATCTGAATTAATTTTTGTTGTTTTTTATATTTTGCTTACCTCAGTTTTTATAAACAAAATATTGCACGTAAATAATATGATTATGAAATTATGCAACACAAAATAATATACAGTAAGAAGTTTAATTACAATAATTGACAATAGTAAATATAATTACAACAGATTAGTAAATAATATTACAACTACCAATATACTAATAAATAAAAGTATTAAAGATAAACAATTCAGTTTAACAAAAATATATCAAAATTGGACATATCACTAATTATTTAATTCCAAAAATAGGGGCAAACATTATATTATCAATATTTCTTTTTATTATATTATAAAATAAATAGAGTATAGTATTCATGTATATTATCAATATTTCTTTTCATATTAAACATTATATCGATGTTCCTAAAAACATACCCGTGCAATTTTACAGGGATTAAAACTAGTTCTTTTTTCAAATCTAAAGTATTAATCTGATGTAGCATAATAAAGACGGAGTATAAAAAATTGTTAGTGAAAAATAGATGGGTGCATAACCTGGAAGTTTCGAGCCTCAAAGAAACGGGTTTCAACTTTCAATACTTGCATCAACAGACTTGGTGCGACCAAAATAAAAGTTGCATGCAATAGAAATAGTGATTTATGGGAGCATAAACTTACTTTAAATAAAGGAATTATTCCCTCCTCTCGTCCCGGTCATTTGTTTAGTTTTTTCACAAAAACTAATTATAAAAAAGAGAGTCAATTATTAGCTGATAAGTAGACCAAATTAAGTGTAAAGAATCAAATTAATCACTATTTTCAAACTAAAATGACAAACAACTAACAGAGATACCCTAAAAAAACAGGTAAATCAATGACCGTGACAGATGGAGTGGAGTAATTATTAGGGGTTGGCAAAGTTGTGGGAATTACGTGACAACTTCTCCGAATATTGCAACCAGCACGTCGTTTGTGGATTATGAAGATTTATCAATTTTTTCTTTTAGAAGACGGTCAATAGACGTAGTTCTTAGGGTGTCATATATGCAAGTATATAACCCTTTAATTTATGTAAAAATGAAAAGCTATTTCCCAATCGAATCAAGGATCAAAAGCCATATCATTTACTCCTTCCAACTCTTTCGAAGGGATTCTTCGCATGATTAATAAGAATGTGAAATGTTCAAGCAGAGATACTTACCATGTATGGTTGGGATTGTTTAGCTACTACGTTTACTGAAACAATAATGGTAAATGGACACGAGTAATTGAGAGATTTTTTTTTTTATTTGCGAATGAGGGGCAAAGCCCCGAAAATTAACTATTAGCTATTACATGGGGAATAGCGACCCCAAAAAAGTCTTCCCGAAGGATGGGACGCAGCTCGTTAAAAGGTATTAGAGTATGTAAGCTGGTAAGTTTGTTATACAAACTAACAGAATAGAAATAAGTTAGTTAGAATTCTGTTAGTAGAACAAAGTCGGTTAATCTCTAGTATAAATAAGAGATACATCATTCATTGTAAACTTAACTTCATTGAAATAATAATCACAAATATTATTCATCTATTCAAGATGAATTTACACTTTTACAAAAGGTACATCTAAATGCAAATGAATAGTAATAGAATTAATTCCTCTATTAGCTAGTAAATCAGCTGCTCTGTTCGCCTTTCTGTAACTATGCTCTAGCTTGATTGTCCAATGGTTTTCTCGGATCAACTCTTGGCATCTCTTGGCTATAAACTTCAGATTGTTGTTAACCAATTGGTCTTCATTAATAAGATTGGCACAAGGGGAATTATCCATATGCACTATTAATTTCTTCAAACGGAGTGATTTTGCCCTCTCTAATCCAGCTAGTAAAGCAAGCCATTTGGCCTTCATAGACGTACAAATGCCACAAGAAAAATAATAAGCAGTAATGAAATTACCAGTTTCATCCCGGAAAATACCTCCGGCTCCTGCTGGGCCTGGATTACCTTTAAACGCTCCATAAGTATTTAATTGAATCCAACCATGAGGGGTGGAAGCGCCATCGTACAAAAAATTCAACATTCGGGGGTATTGGCTGTGGAATAAAAATATCAAACATGTCGAAAGCTTTCTTTGTATTTTCGAATTGTTGATAAAGAAAGGCTCGTGGCTCTGTTGGATTTTCATTGTCTCTTCCAAAAACTACGTTATTTCTCCACTTCCATATCTACCAAAAAGTGACAGCGTAATATATTGACCAACCCGCTTCAGAAGTGATCACATCGTTACTAGCACAATTAGATAACCAAACGGTAAAGGGAGAGCTATAGAAAGAATTATTATTAAGTGAAATTCCAACCAGATCCCATATTTGTCTCGAAACTGGGCAAGTGCGTAAGAGGTGTATAGATGTCTCTTCTACTTCAAAACAACGTGGGCACATGGGATTATCACCCATATTCCTTTTCACGCGGTTTACATTTACCATTAAATGATCATGAG
The DNA here is from genome assembly GCF_048544455.1 of Silene latifolia. Classification (NCBI taxonomy): domain Eukaryota; kingdom Viridiplantae; phylum Streptophyta; class Magnoliopsida; order Caryophyllales; family Caryophyllaceae; genus Silene; species Silene latifolia. Next base: position 16,442,710 of record NC_133535.1, on the reverse strand, counting down.
CTGCGAGCCATAAAAACATACGAAAGCGTTGCTGGATTGGAAGTCGCCATATTATACGCCAGACATGGGACTCTGGGATCGAAGTCGGATCGGTACCTTTCAGATATCCTAAGGCAAACTTTATAGTGAATTTGCCGGATGATGTACCCTGCCAATATAGCGAATCCTCTAACTCCGGGTCATGAACCAGCGAGATCGACGCAATTTTTGTAGCAATTACTGCGGTAAGAATTCTGTAACACAATCTCATTTCCACCCATTTTGTGCACACCGCATATCAGAGTTACTATTGAAGTAACTAAAAGAGCTAGCTGTATCAGAGTTATTATTTTGGTTGTTACATACTTAAAAATAGATTAAAAAAAACTCGAACACTCAGTTTCCATTTGCCTTTTTAATCAACTGAGCACATGATTTCGAGTAATCTGTTTAAGTTGATTTTTTTATGAATATTTGACCTAGTCTGAGATAGGGACCTCAACCGCGTTTCCATTAGCCTTTTAATAACCTTAGCACATGATTTCGTTAAAAACAAACGATTTTCAATTTATTTATTTATTTATTTTTTACAATTGGAAAGCGAGTACAGATTACTGACGGATAGCTCATTTAGCTAATCTATGAGCTATCGTATTACAATTTCTAGGGACAAAACAAAAGGAAATACAATGGAAATTGTGGACCAAATTAAAGATATCTTCAATAATAGTCTTGGTTCCATGGTGGAGTTGATTAATTTTGAGAACTTGTGATAACACCTGCAAACAATCAGAGAAGACAGAGATATGAACATATTTAGACTTCAGCGCAGTGGTTAATCCTTCCCGAATATTGTGCGGAAACGTGAATATCCCGTGTTGGGCCTCTGCTTCACCGGTGTCCACTGTCCATAATATTACGATATTGTCCGCTTTGGGTCAAGCCCTCACGGATTTACTCTTGGGCTCCTTCCCAAAAGGCCTCGTACTATTATATTTTGTAGACACATATAAAGATGATCTTCCATCTTAATTCTACCGATGTGAGACATGGATTTGCACCCTAACAATCCGCCCCTCAAACCAACGACCATCATCTTAACTCGGACCTTGACCTCCATGAAGGACTCCCCACACCATACAGCCCCAACTTCTAGACACTCGCATCACCAAGTCTTGACAACCTTCCCTTTAACGACACACCATGTGTCTCATGGGGCTTGTGCTACACTTGCGTACAAAACTCCTCTGCATCCAATATACCCTGGACTGATTCCGTATCCAGTGCCTCAGTGCGTCGCCTCAGAACCGCCATTGGACTTACCATGGACCGCTTTTGTTGCCTCCATTAAGCCTCAGCCCCACCTCGCCGGGTCGCTGACGATCTTCTCTTGGACGGTCTGCCGTCTCATCACCGTGAGACCAATGTCGCCTTACGCGAACATATTAGCTCTCCCTCGAGCTATAGGAGTTCCACGCCTTATAGTGTACGTCCACCTTCAAATCTTCGTCCTGATAAATCTCCGTGTCTAGCCCAAGTAGAACCTTGGGCTCTGATACCACTTGTTGTGCGGAAGCGTGAATATCCCATGTTAGGCCTCTTCTTCACCGGTGTCCACTGTCCGTAATAGTACGATATTGTCCGCTTTGCGCCAAGCCCTCACGGATTTACTCTTGGACTCCTTCCCAAAAGGCCTCGTACTATTATATTTTGTAGACACTTATAAAGATGATCTTCCATTTTTTTTCTACCGATGTGAGATATGGATTTGCACCCTAACACCGAATGGCCAGAGCTTCAGCTTGTTCTGCACTTTGTGCAGCTAACGATCGGGCACCCTATAAAATCACTTCCCTAGAGTTTCTCCTTATAACCCAACCTAACTCACCAGAGAGATTTTTGTGCCAAGCCGCATCTACAAATAACTCAAGTTCGTCACAATTATGCTTAGCCGAAATAAGAGGAAAAGAAACATTATTCCTTAAGTCCAAGAGCTGGTCGTCTTCATGAAATTGATGCATAACTTCTTTAGGATTCAACCTAGAAGATCTTACTTCCTCCGCTTTCAAAGCCAGATTGTAGAAAATTCATAAACCTTCATAACTCCATAAGGGGGGGATAGCTTCTTTGTGAAAAATCTTTTTACATCGACACCCCCAAATAGTCCATAGTGTACAAAGGAATGAGAGGGCAGGAGACTCCCAATCTAGCAATTTCAGAATCAGGGACAACTAGTTCATAATCCAACTTTGGATATTAAGTTCCTTTCCAACATCAACACGTATGCCTAAAATACTACCCGCCTAGATTTTGTTAGCATACGGGCAATCTCTAAAGAGATGATCACAAGATTCCAAAATATGCATGTCACAAAAGTGACAATTAAAATCCCCATCAAGACCCCTCCTAATATAGCCTTCACCCACGAAAACAGAGTTGGTTAGAATTTTCCAGAGCAAAATAATCCATGATTTGGGGCCAGGTAAATGCCAAAGTCTCTTCTTTACAAACAACTTCACGTAAGCCCTAATCCTACTAAGATCTTTAAGCGTAGCATGAGCATTCCAAGTAGAGTTGAAAGCAATGAAATAGCCCTTGTTTACATCATAAGATCCACTAATAGACTCAATCCACTAGATGGAATCTTTACCATCCCCGTGACTGAGAGGGATTGCCAAGATCTTAACAGCCCATGCAGGATTAAAGAACTTGTCAATTCGATTAGAATCTCATGAACCATTTGCCTGAAATAAGTGTCTAACCTTCAAATCTTATAAGGATGGATAAGTTGAAATAAGATCAAAAGAAGATGGTAAAGGTATGACACTATCGGCCCATTTGGAATCTCAAACATTTAAGTTAGATTGATGCCCAACCTTCCAAGCAATAAAAGGTTGAATAAGCTCAAGACCCCAAGCAATACCCTTCAAACCCCAAGAGGTATTACTCGCCCTTACATTGAAAATAAAATCATGGTTAAGACACCGCAAACCTTATTTTGCGCCAATGGTTCTCGATATCAGAGAATTTAAATCGTTGATCATCCTCCAACCAATCTTTGCTAACAAAGCTTGATTAAAATCCTTGGTTTTTCGGATACCCAAACCCCCCAGACCCTTTGGTTGGTTAAGAAATAGCCTACTATACCAGTTAATCGACTTCAATTTCTTCGATCCAGCCACCAAAAATGTGACAGAATAGACTCAATCTTTTTCGTCACACTTACCGGTATTTTAAATACCGATAGGAAGTAAATAGAGAGGGAGGATAGAATACAAGAGATCAAAGGTAACCTGCCCGCAGGGGACAACAAAATTCCATTCCACGCTGAAATTCGATTCCTGATCTAATCCAAAATGATTTCAAAAATTTTCTTTTTGGTTCTACCAGCCTCCATAGCACCGATACTAGAAGAAAGACCGGGATATCTTCAATTATTAATGTTATATGCTTTACCCTGTTCTCTTCTTAAGTTCATAATTGCCTCCAGGTTAGTGAGAAAGATTGCGTATCCAACCATAAAATTATTACAAATTTAACAAAAATAACCCAGTTTTTGTAAATTTTTCTAAAAATTAATCCAACTTTCAACTTAAACAATAATAAGAAGTCATTTGGTTCGCAATCGGAATTGAAGTTCCAAGGAAGTACCTGATACAAAAATGGTAAGCTCAAATGAAAATGACAAATTTGTGCTCGATGTCAAAGCAATGGTGGACGGGATAGCAACTCAAGCTCACGCCAATCAGCTCGCCTATTTGGGTTCGAACACGAGTTCAACTCATGTGCTCTTAGTCCATCTCGGAGTCGAATAATTTAGCTTATATTATTTTATTGTTGTTTATTTATTGACATATTTAGCATGTGTCGTAATTAGTTTATATTATTTTCTAAATACAGAATAAGGCAAGGCAATTAGAAAAGTTTTAGGAAAGTTGATTTCAAGAAAGATTGTTGCTGAAATTTCAGCTTGTTTTAGGCGAGTTAGAGCTGGCCTTAGGTCGGTTTTTAGGACTATAAATAATGGGTCATATGTATTCTCATTTCATCATTCAGGTTATAATAAAATCACAAGCTTTTGCCTTGCAATTTTTTCTCTCGGTTCGATGCGTTTTCGATCCAAAACTAGTTCTTGTTTTAGGCGCTTTCAAATGTTAACTCGATTTATAGTTAATAGGTCTTAACTACAAATCACCATTGTTCAATCTATAGGTCTAGATTGAGCAAATATCCGGTTCTCGTGTTGGTTATTGTTCACGCGTTACTGTTCACGTGTTACTATTCCTCATCGTTTTTTTTCTTTCGTTCGTTAATCTAATCAAATTACCTACCCTTGCTGACTTGGTTCTTTTACAATAAAAGTCACATAAAAACTACCCTAAATTGATATCAAGTCGGACGTGTTACTCCTAGTGCACCTCTGATTTCGTATTTGCTTCCGTTACCAACGAAAGTTCAAGTAATTTTCGTATCATTTGGCATCAGAGACAAGTTTTTGATCCTCTTATCGGTATGGATTTTAACAATCCTGAGGTTATGAATAGTCTCTGTAGGGCGTCGGGAAATATTCATGAGACTAATCCGAGTTGGCAGCCAAGACGTGGAGAGCCAGCACGATCTACTCATGAATTTAAAATCAAGGAGTTGCCGGAGTTTGTTGGAGGAACCGATCCTGAAGATTACTTGGATTGGGAGCGCAAAATTGATAGGATGTTCGATTTTAAGGACCTTCACGATAACAAGCGTTGTAAGTATGCAATCTTGAAGTTGAATAAAGGAGCTTCGTTGTGGTTTGCACAGAAGGCTAGGGCTGGTAAAGAGAAGATCTCTTCTTGGGATGCGTTGAAGGGAAAGCTAAGGAAACGGTATGTGCCACCAACATATAAACTTACTTTGTATAGAAAAATTTCGGATTTAATGCAAGGTAGGCTAAGTATTAGTGAATATATTGATGAATTTGAGAAGTTAACTCTAATGGGGGGAAGTGGAAGAACCCGAGGAGCGAAAGATGGTTAGATTCTCGAGGGGTTTAAATTGTAATATTGCTAATGCGGTGGAGTTACAAGTATATTCTGATTTCATACATTATGTGGATTGTGTCTTAAAATTGAAGCACAAGGTAAGAATAGATATTGCTAATGCGTACATTATGTGGATTGTGTCTTAAAATTGAAGCACAAGGTAAGAATAGATATGGTATGGGAGAAACTAGTAGGTCGAGTACTTGGTCTAAACGCGAATCATCAAAGGTTGTTATGACGAATGCTAGCGTTAGTACCGTGACCAAGGGCGTGAGTACCTCTATTAAAAATCCAGCCCCTAAAACGACATTACCTCCTAGGGAAATGAGTCTTACAAAGGTTCATTGTTTTAAATGCCAAGGGTTTGGTCACTTCCAGAATCCTTGTCCAAATAAGTGAAATATAACCTTGATGGAAGGGGTGGCTTTTAGGGACGAGTTGTTTGAGGAGGAGGACGAGTCATTGGGGGGAAGGGGGACGTGTTTAATCTCAATGAAATTAATGAAGACGCAGAGGATGTAGAGGCTTTTGATGCACCCGTTTATGACACGTTGATACTTTGTTCTTTACAAGAAAAATCCGAACCTATTGTTACAGAACAGCGTGATCAAATCTTTCATACAAATGTCAAGTTAAAGATAAGTGGTGTAGCTTGGTAATAGATGATGAGAGATGCATCAATGTTGCTTCAGAGGAGATGGTTTCAAAACTCGCTTTGTCTACATCGGCTCATCCTAGCCATATTCTTTACATTGGCTCTGTGACACCTCTCGATGAGACATCAAAAGAACTATTAAATCTAAGCGGAAAATACGAGATTTTTAAAACCTTTAAAAGTTTAAAGGTTGAAATCCACCATAAGTGATCAAACGAAAATGAATAGAAAGATAATTAAGTTTTACAATTAAAAACAAAGTGCGTTGGGGAAAAGATATCCCACGAATAAGTGCAAGTCTAAAGATAGGCGAGTCTAAGAAAACAGTAACTAAAGTCCAAGGGTCAACGTTCTCACTAGCTCACACGTCTTCCCCATAATCTGCATCACAAACCTGTCATTCATGTAAACATGAACGCCACAGTCAGTGGGGAGTAACTCAGGGTTCTCCCAGCCACAATATGTCAAAATACAAGTCAATAAGCACTTAATTAAACATATTGATCATACATTATACTTGAATAATAATGAACAAGGGGTATAAACGATAATCATAAGGAGATAATCAAATTGCATTCATAATGAGATAGGCATAATACATAATATTAAACATGCATTTCAAGGGAGTAGAATAACTAAGTCAACCAATTCCATATTAACTCGACTTAACTATTCATGTGAGATAACACGGATACGGTCGTTTAGATAAAAGCACGTATTTCAAGGAAACATAACATGGATATGAGATTAGGCATCGAATCATATGAAGAAGGTAAGTAACGGATCAATTAAATATAAGATGCATGGATGGAAACCAATAGCCATTACTTTGAAAACTTCTTAACCACCATAGCACGGGACGTGGCTACTAATGTCGCATTCATACTTATGGCTTGCATCTCACCATAAGAACGGATGGGAACATCGATCCCGGCGATCATATTGCAACTAGGGGCTTGCATCTCAGCACTAGTATCCGATAGGACCAAGACTCTCACAAACAATCATATAAGACGTGAACTCTCGTATATAAGGACACGCCAATGACCATAATCAAGCAAGACATTTACGTAGTATGGACTCACAAGACAAACACCTAGACTCCAACCTCCTGGTAGGACGACGATAATAATACGGTCCTAGTCTAAACCTGGATCCAGACTCTCGGGATGGGCGACACCCGATTCGACAAACGATATACCAATCATATCCAAGACTCGAAACATGGCACGCACTCGTAACCAAAGGTCGAGTAACCTCTAATCAGAAACATGGCACGCACCCGTAACCAAAGGTCCGAAGAAAGGCGGAAGGATATCCTAGTTCGGAAACATGGCATGCACTCGTAACCAAAGGTCCGAAAGAGGAAAGATAACCCAATCCGGAAACATGGCTCACACTCGTGACCAAAGGTCCGAAAGGGGGTAAATAAGGAATGTCAAGTCGTCACACAATGTAAAACGTCACACTTGAGTCACAATAAGAGTAGGAATGCTTATATAACCATAAACACGATAGAATATCATATGACACGGGATCACTAATAAGAGTCACAATAGTTTGCATGATCATAACGTAAATAAGTCTTAAATTAACCAATTACCAACGAGGAAGAAGACACATGCATAAGTCAATGATTATTAGAAGTCATAAGTGAAAAGAAGCATACAGAGGACTCCCAGCCGGGAGGGGTACCGGTGGCCGGGCCACCGGCTGGGGCAACATACAAATGATTAAAATTTCCAAAAAGCTCACAGCGTTCTCCCAGCAGGGTGGGCACCGGCTGCCGGGTGACCGGCTGGGAATACACGTCTATGTCAAAAATCACACAACTTTACAGAGAACTCCCAGCCGGGCGGAGCATCGGCTTTCGGACCACCTGCTGGGACAACACATTACTTGAAAATCCTTTTAAAATTACAGCGATCTCCCAGCCGGGTGGTGTGCCGGCTGCCGGGCAACCGGCTGGGAGTACAAGCCTATAATTTCAACAAATTACTTACAGCAAACTCCCAGCCGGGTGGAGCACCGTCCGCCGGGCCACCGGCTGGGAGTACACATTACTCGTATAGCCTTATTTCGTCTCCAAAACACTTTGAAATCGACTAAAATCGTTTCACAACAAGTATTTACGTATCCTAGCATGATTCTAACATGGAAAAACAACATATTTCAGACGATATGCAACAATTACGGATTTAAATGATAAAGCATGGAACTTTCATCAAAACATGCGAGAATTTACACACAAGCATGTTATTCAACATCCAACTAAACACAAATCATGAAAGATACTAATTTTAACATTCATATGAGTTTAATACTACATAAAACCATACAATTTTAACATAAAAGTCGAGTAACCCATCACCGTTACCTTTTAGTTCTTTAATCCACAATAGAATCGTCTACCTTTCAAGAATCCACTTCCGGGTCAACTAAACTTTCTCCTAAACATAAGAAAACACAAATTAAGACTAAGAATCGAAATTAGAAAAAGGGTACCGTGTATAAAATGGGTCGACAGCCCTATTAATGGAGGAAAGTCGGTTCCTTTCTTACCTAGAAAGATGGAGGGCGATGAGAGGAAGAGATAGACGCGAAAATCAGTTGATTCAGATAAGAATTGAGCAAGTTATGGAGTTTTGAAGATTTGTAAGAGAAAGGTGTAAAAATGGTGCTTGTTGTTGAAGATGGGTGCTGAAAAATTGAGGAGGGAGGTGTGGTTAGGGTTTCCTTCATGATTTTTATGAGGGGGAAGGAGTAGTATGTGAGCCCAATAGTCATACTAGGCCCAAAAGGCAAGATTGAGTCGATATACACTAGAACTTACGTCTCAAGCCCACTACAACTCAAGACGGAAAATAATAATATTATTATTATCATTATCCGACCAAAATATTTATTTTTGTATAAGCTAAGCTTTTAAAAATATAATATTTATATAAATCATGTTTAAAAATGAAGTTAATTAAATTAAATAATTTAATATATAAATAAGACAGTAGAATGGTTAATTAAATTATAAATGTCAAAATGGAAAATTTGCGGGTGTTACAATCACCCCATCTTTTAAAAAGTTTCGTCCTCGAAACTTGAAAGCAGGAAATGAAAAGTTATAAAGATAAAGTCGGACTTTTGTCATCGACAACCAAAACATTAAAAGTTTCTCATTGAATTAAAATTCCTTCGAAAGTTTCAAGTAGAGTTTTCCAACATCACCCAATTCTCGTTAGAGGAACGTAAGTGTTCTCAATGCGCATTCAAGAACGTCACATTCCAGATCAAAGATAAGGTCAAAAATCAAATTATTTGTATAAATCGAAAATCAAAATACTTTTACAAACCTTAATGAAGAGTTCTCAAAAGTATAAGTCTCAATCATGGAACGAAATTGCTCTTGTCGTGCACACAAGAACGCTAACTTTCCAAGTCAAAGACAAATCTAAGACAAAAGTCACTCGTCGACAAGCATAGAACAAGTTATTATACGTTTCAAATAACGAGTTCTAAGATCCGATCAACGTTAAAATCAAAAGAAAAGATAATCCACTCAAATTTTCTCTTGCAAAAGCCAGAATAGAAATGAAGATTTCACTTTTAAACTCAAAAGGGAGTTAAATTCCTGAAAATATAATATTAAACTTTGACAAGGAATCATAAATAGATCAAAGTGAATAGAAATTGGATAAAATTTAAAGAAACCTCAGGTTTAGCAACTCAAAACCATGATAAAGAAGTCTATACTCAAAGAACAATTAGAGAATCAAATCAAATTTTCATTTTTCAAATCTTTACAAGTAGGGAAAATTTTGTAATAGTAACATAAATCTTTAACAACGAACCAAAAATGGTGGCTTGAAATATTTAGAAATTGTACAAAAAGGAAGGTAACTTAGATAGTATAAAAACAAAGTACGTTAAGAGAGTTCAAACTTAACCAACAAGAGAGCTATGATGAACTTTCTAGGGGTAAGATTCGAAGTCAAATATACAAGGATGTCATAGATAGAGTTTCACAGGTTAAGAGTATCAAATTTAAAGGAGGAACATGATGAAGCGAAGAAGAGAGGTATGAACGGTAACACTCATGGTCAAAGAAGAATGGAAATTAGACATCAAGGAAACGCCAGGTACTCAAATCTCAAATAACAACATCATCCTAAACGGTTCTGAAGACTTCCTAACCACAAAACTCATAACCACATGACTCCCAAGGATTTCATCAAAATAACTTACACACTTTACTCCTATGTTATCCCATGGGTCAAGGCACTCCATCACAAATGTGATTCCATAAATCTAAAATATAAATCATTTACAAACAATTTCCACGAAACAAGATCAAAACTACTAAAAGAGTTACACTCATAATCAACTATCGACCACTATGAGTTCTCACTATGGTAAAATCCTTAATCAAAGATCATAATCCCAAGTTCCTTATACTTTCTAACATTCCAAACAAAATCTTATTCACACCCGGATTCACAAGCATAGATGATCACATTCCCCAAATTATAAAGATCACCAACCAAAAAGATAAGTAGGTATCTCATACAACTTTTCCTACTCAACTTAGCTTAAGTTATACTAATCCAACTTCGACGAAAACAAGGCTCACAAAGAATCCTCAAAGAGCATCTCACTCATTCTACAACGTAGCCAACAATGACATCACTCCACTAAGGAAACAAGAGTAATAACCAGGTCAGGAAGTGATAGGAAATTTCAAAGGGATACATGAACATGACGAGATGTGAGATTAAAGGGGTCAAATAATAAAGATAACTAGTTAACACTAGTAAGAGATATCAGAATTAGAGAGGTATTCAAGGCAAGGAAATGACAAGTAAAATTTTATATTTAAGAATTAAATCAAATCAGGGTATGAACAAAGGGAAGGAAGATGATTAATGGTACGAAGGAGGATTTTAAGGCTTAAACCATACGCTTCCTAAGACTTAAGGTTCTCTCTAACAAGGTCACGCCTATTAGGGTATTGTACCTTCATAACAAAATGACCAAATCCCAAAACGAGGGTGAAAGTAAAATAAACGCTCGCTTAAGGGTTGATAAATTGGTTAGACTCCTCGTTCACCTATCCTATCACACCTTTGGATTTCCCTAAAGTAAATCCACCACTCAAAGTATAACATCATCTCTTTATCTCAAGCACTCGACACAACCTCAATGTTTTTAAAAACCAAAGAATAATTTAACGAAGACTTCTCAACAAAATTCTCAAGGGACAACTGATATCAAATCAAATCACCAATCTATACGGGATCGTTAACATCTAAAAATGGGTTTTCTCCTAAGCTCATATCATGAGCCTTACTCCATGATTACTCCTAAGGTAACAACACTCAACCTAGTAAGCTTTCAAATTCCAAACATAGATAACAAAGCTAAGTTCCATAGTCTAACTAACATATACAACTCACACTTACACAAGGAATTCCACCAATAAATCACGCTCACTTTATCAAGGAACTAGGTATAAGAATTACTAAGCATGTCTCATCACACTACCTAAATCCTTCTACATCACAACCTCTCAAAACTAGGATTATGGGTCAAATACAAACAAACTCCATAAAAGCCAAATTATCCAACCAGGGTTAACATCCCACAAAAGAAGCAGAACTATCATAAGGCATTAAGGGAGGATAAGCAGGGAACAAAGAACAAGTTGGGAGGGTACAAGAGTAACTTCCAAGGAAAAGAAAAGAAAGATTAGAAGAGGAAATAAGCATCAAGAAGTAAAAGAATGAGGCAAGGTACACAAATAATGAGAAATATCTTCAAGGAAGAAGAAGCATTCTTCCAAAGTTGAACAAATCTTCAAGCTTCGGCAATAGGCACCAAATCTTGATCTTCACGTAGGTAAGCCCACGGTCATCGATCTAAGAGCACAACAATAATTGACAATCAACAAACATATTAGAACCTAATAAAGAGCAAGCACACTACAGACTACCACCTTAGGTCCTTAAGTCTACCCATCTCTCATTCATTATTCAAGGTCAAGTTCAAATTTAAATTCGGGGTACACATGTGTGCGTCGGGAGCAACATATGCTCTGATATCAACTGTGACACTCCTCGATGAGGAATCAAAAGAACTATTAAATCTAAGCGGAAAATACGAGATTTTTAAAACCTTTAAAAGTTTAAAGATTGAAATCCACCATAAGTGATCAAACGAAAATTAAAAGAAAGATAATTAAGTTTTACAATTAAAAACAAAGTGCATTGGGGAAAAGATATCCCACGAATAAGCGCAAGTCTAAAGATAGGTGAGTCTAAGAAAACGGTAACTAAAGTCCAAGGGTCAACGTTCTCGCTAGCTCACACGTCTTCCCCATAATCTACATCACAAACCTGTCATTCATGTAAACATGAACGCCACAATCAGTGGGGAATAACTCAGGGTTCTCCCAGCCACAATATGTCAAAATACAAGTAAACAATCACTTAATTAAATATATTGATCATACATTATACTTGAATAATAATGAACAAGGGGTATAAACGATAATCATAAGGAGATAATCAAATTGCATTCATAATGAGTTAGGCATGATACATAATATTAAACATGCATTTTAAGGGAGTAGAATAACCAAGTCAACCAATGCCATATTAACTCGACTCAATAATTCATGTGAGATAATTAAATAATATGGAAGACACAGATATGGTCGTTTAGATAAAAGCACGCATTTCAAGGAAACATAACATGGATATGAGATTAGACATCGAATCATATGAAGAAGGTAAATAACAGATCAATTAAATAGAAGATGCATGGATGTAAACCAATAGCCATTACTTTGAAAACCAATAGCCATTACTTTGCATCTCACCATAAGAACGGATGGGAACATCGATCCTTGCGATCATATCGCAACTAGGGGCTTGCATCTCACCACTAGTATCCGATTGGACCAAGACTCTCACAAACAATCATATAAGACGTGAACTCTCGTATATAAGGACACGCCAATGACCATAATCAAGCAAGAAATTTACGTAGTATGGACTCACAAGACAAACACCTAGACTCTAACCTCCTGGTAGGACGACGATAATAATACGGTCCTAGTCTAAACCTGGATCCAGACTCTCGGGATAGGCGACACCCGATTCGACAAACGATATACCAATCGTATACAAGACTCGAAACATGGCACACACTCGTAACCAAAGGTCGAGTAACCTCTAATCGGAAACATGGCACGCACCCGTAACCAAAGGTCCGAAGAAAGGCGGAAGGATATCCTAGTTGGAAAACATGGCACGCATTCGTAACCAAAGGTCCGAAAGAGGAAAGATAACCCAATCCGGAAACATGGCTCACACTCGTGACCAAAGGTCCGAAAGAGGAAAGATAACCCAATCCGGAAACATGGCTCAAACTCGTGACCAAAGGTCCGAAAGGGGATAAATAAGGAATGTCAAGTCGTCCACAATGTAAAACGTCACCCTTGAGTCACAATAAGAGTAGGAATGATTACACAACCATAAACACGATAGAATATCATATGACACGGGATCACTAATAAGAGTAACAATAGTTTGCATGATCATAACGTAAACAAGTCTTAAATTAACCAATTACCAACGAGGAAGAAGACACATGCATAAGTCAATGATTATTAGAACTCATAAGTGAAAAGAAGCATACACGGGACTCCCAGCGAGGAGGGGTACCGGCGGCCGGGCCACCGGCTGGGGCAACATACAAATGATTAAAATTTTCAAAAAGCTCACACCGTTCTCCCAGCTGGGTGGGCACCGGCTGCCGGGTGACCGGGTGGGAATAAACGCCTATGTCAAAAATCACCCAACTTTACAGAGAACTCCCAACCGGGCGGAGCACCGGCTGCTGGGCCACCGGCTGGGACAACACATTACATGAAAATCCTTTTAAAATTACAGCGATCTCCCAGCCGGGTGGTGTGCCGGCTACCGGGCAACAGGCTGGGTGTACAAGCCTTTAATTTCAACAAATTACTTACAGCGAACTCCCAGCCGGGTGGAGCACCGGCCGCCGGGCCACCGGCTGGGAGTACACATTACTCGTACAACCCTATTTCGTCTCCAAAACACTTTGAAATCGACTAAAATCGTTTCACAACAAGTATTTACGTATCCTAGCATGATTCTAACATGGAAAAACAACATATTTGAGACGATATGCAACAATTACGGATTTAAATGATAAAGCATAGAACTTTCATTAAAACATGCGAGAATTTACACACAAGCATGTTATTCAACATCCAACTAAACACAAATCATGAAAGATACTAATTTTAACATTCATATGAGTTTAATACTACATAAAACCACACAATTTTAACATAAAATTCGAGTAACCCATCACCGTTACCTTTTAGCTCTTTAATCCATAATAGAATCGTCTACCTTTCAAGAATCCATTTTCGGGTCAACTAAACGTTCTCCTAAACATAAGAAAACACAAATTAAGACTAAGAATCGAAATTAGAAAAAGGGTACCGTGTATAAAATGGGTCGACAGCCCCATTAATGGAGGAAAGTCGGTTCCTTTCTTACTTAGAAAGATGGAGGGAGATGAGAGGAAGAGATAGACGCGAAAGTCACTTGATTCGGATAAGAATTGAGCAAGTTATGGAGTTTTGAAGATTTGTAAGAGAAAAGTGTAAAATGGTGCTCGTTGTTGAAGATGGGTGCTGAAAAATTGAGGAGGGAGGTGTTGTTAGGGTTTCCTTCATGATTTTTATGAGGGGGAAGGAGTAGTATGTGAGCCCAATAGTCATACTAGGCCCAAAAAGCAAGATTGAGTCGATATACACTAGAACTTACGTCTCAAGCCCACTACAACTCAAGACGGAAAATAATAATATTATTATAATCATTATCCGACCAAAATATTTTTTTTTGTATAAGCTAAGCTTTTAAAGATATAATATTTATAAAAATCATGTTTAAAAATGAAGTTAATTAAACTAAATAATTTAATATATAAATAAGACAGTAGAATGGTAATTAAATTATAAATGTCAAAATGGAAAATTCGCGGTTGTTACAGGCTCGATGATGGGAACAAAGTGAAGGTATCTAGGCAGGTTCGAGTTGCTTGAACGATGGGATCTTATAATGGCGAGGTATTATATGACGTGATTCCAATGGATGCTTGTCATATCCTCTTAAGATGTCCATGGCAATTTGATCGAGATGTAGTGCATCGGGGCTGAAGTAACGAGTATGAGCTACGTGACATAGGCAAGAATATTGTGCTCCGACCAATGTCACCTAAAGATGTTCGAGCTATGAGTGCCAAACGAGGTAAGAAGCCTAGCTTATCTATTTTTGCTAATGAGCGAGAAATTGAGCAGGCTATTGATGATGGTTAGCCCGTGCATGCGCTAATTTCTGATGAGAAACGAGATGTTTCTACCACGAGTGTAAATGAAGGACCCGTCAAAGAGCTATTGCATGAATTCAAAGATGTGTTTCCCGATGATTTACCACCAAGTTTGCCACCAATTCGAGGGATCGAGCACCAAATCGATCTAATTCCAGGTGCGTTGCTTCCTAATTGAGCAGCCTATAGGAGTAATCCCGAGGAAACAAAGGAGTTGCAAAGACAAATTGATGAGCTTATGAGTCGAGGCTATGTTCGTGAAAGTTTGAGTCCATGTCTTGTTCCGGCATTACTTGTACCTAAGAAAGACGGAACTTGGAGAATGTGCATTGATAGTAGGGCCGTGAATAAGATTACAATCAAGTATCGATTCCCAATTCTGAGACTTGATGACATGTTAGATAAGCTCCATGAAACTTTACAGGTCATCTAAAAATAAAATATGTGAAAACATGCCAAAAACCATTGAAAAATTCGAAGTTTAGCTAATTTTAGTCCGAAAATGACATTTTTATCATAAAATCACATTTTAATGCCATTATTATATAAAATGAACAATAAAAATCCATAAATTAACCAAAATATCCTAAATACATTTTAGGATCAGAAACTTTAACATGCATAATTTATTTCGTGATATATCATAATAAGCACAAATAAGTTTTATATGTTAATCGTATAACTCGGAAAAACTATAACCGATTTGCATGCAAACAACCTAAGGCTCATGATACCGCTTGTTAGAAATCTATATCTCATTACTTAATATATTCATATATGTGATGAATTAATTTAGTCATAAAATTAAACATTAGATCTTATGCATGCAAACATAAGTAAATATTAGAGAAAAAACATCATTCTTACATTGATATTTCGGATCAAAGGGTACAAGTAAGATCTCCTTCTTACTTGTTCTTGAGCACTCCTAAAATGGAAGAACAAATGATTCAAGTATAGAATCCCTCCCAAGGAATAATACCCAAGGTAACCTCTAAATAAAATTAATATTATTGATACTAGAACAATATTAATTTGAATAAAATTGACCCAAAAATATTGTTTTTGGACTCTTAATTTTCGGTTAAGAGAAGGGAGAAAGCGGAAGAATTTTTATCTCTCTAAAACTCTAATTTTAGATGTGTAGAATGAATGAATATTGCACTAACTATTGAAGTAGTGTATTAGGTAAATTATAGAGAAAAACCCATGGTTTTCTCTATGGCAAAACCGGATAGGGGGAGGGGTGGTGATGGTCAATGCATGAGCAAGGTGTTCTTCACAAGAGGCACTAAGTATGCATGGCTAGGTTTAGGAAAAATGATTATGTTTTCCACTTAATTAATCAACATAATATTTATCCTAATACTCCCACTAATTCGGTCCATATAAGATAAAATGGACTCCATTTTATCTTTGTCAATTTGTCAATTTGTCACATGTCACATGTCATGTAAAATTGTTATGCATTTTTAACATATTAAAAATCAACGCATTAATAAAAATACGTCATATACAAAATCAACTTAGTAATTCATAATTACTTGTACCAAAATAATTTACCAATTATAAATCACAACATCTTGTATTTATAATAAATTATTCATTCAGTTCAATTGCTTCCGTAAACAATAATTTCATCTAAGCAATAAAACAATTCGATTACTTAGACCGTATCTTATTTAATCAAATTACAATGAGACACGTAAATATTACTTCCAAAATCGTCCATCAATTTTAAGTGCTTTAATTAACCCGTATCGTCATACGATCAATTAAATAATCAATTAAGAGTGTTACCCTTTAGGTATGACCTAAGGGGATCAACTGATCACCACCGTCGCACGACGGTAATGTCAAACTCTAGTCAGCCAATTATTACCGATATGTGTGGACCAGTTGACAGTAAAATATTACTTCCCAATTGTATTCTTAAAATGAGACTTAAACATGTGATCATCATGATCGACAGTTGTGATCGCATTATTGTCGGAGGACACATATTCCAACATCTTTCTCCAAGGCATTCATCTCGTCATCAACTGGCAGGATGAGGTGAGAACAGTCCAGAGTTGGCTCATCGTTGGAGATGGCGTGGATTCCCAGAGGATTTGTTTTGTTGTTTGGTTTAGTCGGCAGGGGTAGACGCAAATCCCCTTTTTCAACCATGTCTTAGATGATGTGCTTGAGTTTGAAGCAGGTTTCGGTATCATGCCTTTTCCCTTGATGGTACTGACAGTAGGCATTGGTGTTCCAGAAGCGGGATTTCTTAGCATCGGTCGGATCCGGGGTGGGTCCGATCGGTTGTAGTTTCCCCTTGTCCATGAGCCTCTTCAGAGCATTTGCATAAGTTGACCCTATATTAGTGAACACTCTCTGGGGGCACTCGGCTCTCTTAGCAGATGGTTCAACGAGGTTAACCTCATCGATCTTGTTTGTCTGGCCGTAAGGGCGAGATCCGGTTGAGGTGGATCCTTGGTAGCCTCTGCCAGTAGTCTTGGCCAAGACACCCTTCCGGAGGTCATCTTCAATACGCGTCCCCAGAATTTGCAGATCCTGGAAGGTCTTAATATTTTGATACCTTAGCAGGTTGGCATAAACTGGGCGGGAATTGTTGACGAACTTTTCCACCAAAGTTGATTCACTCGGCTTACTGACCAATTGAGTACTCACTCTCCTCCAACGGGTTATAAACTCGGTGAACCCCTCCTTGTCGTTCTGGGTTAGCACCTCGAGAGTACGGGTATTGGCCTGGATTTCGACATTGTCGGTATATTGTTTGGCAAACTCAACTGCGACCTCATCCCAAGTAGTAAGGTTTTTCGGATCAAGGGTGTAGTACCATTGTCGAGGGATCGGTTCCAAGGAGGAGGGGAAGATCCGGGTAAAAAGTTCATGTTTGACTCCTTTAATGGCCATGTAGTCTTTGAAAGCACGGATATGATTGAGCGGGTCCTCCACTCCTTTGAACTTAGGTACATCTGTTAGGGTGAAGTTGTCAGGTAATTGATCCCCAACAGGTTCGAACCTTCGGTTGTTCTCAAGATGGATATTGTTGCCCCGGGCTAGGAGCTGTTCTTCCAAGAGTTTTAGCCTCTTCTCAGTTTCAGTCAGAGGTGGAGTATTATGTTCTCCAGTTTCCTTGTTTTCCAGGGCGTCGATACGGGTCTTGACGCGATCTAGGGTGACCTTAAGGGCGGTGAGCAGGCTGGCTAGCTGATCAGTCGTGACATCTCTGTTGTTATCATTGTTGTTGTGGTTGACAGACGAAGTTGAAGACGGGGCCATGGATCTGAGGCAGAAAAAACGACTCACATTACAACTCAATCCGACATGGTTCAAAGACTGAACGCAGACAACACAAAGGACGAGATCAGACTCAACAAGACGAGGATGACCGTGTGTGGCTCCTCGGTGCTGACTCGATTTATGACATGACGGTGTTGACCGAACCTTTTACATGCGTCCAATGTAACGGTGTGACGCCATTGGACGGGTCTCGTGGTGAGACGACTCATAAGTAAAGACCCATAAGTACGTTTGCTTCGACTCGATAGACACGAGGCGGAATTGGAATGGTGGACTGAAGTTTTCGAAAATAGAAATTTTCAAAAAGATTCATTCGTCGCTTTAATGGACGGCTTCCGAAGATAGAGATCTCCGCAAGTCGATTAATTGAAAGAGTTGTCTTAAGTTTATTTGCAGAAGACGGTTTGAGTTTGAACCGGCTAGGAAAACAGTGTATTGTCTTCCCAGGACGGTTTTGAAATTCAAAATTGTATGTTTTGAAAATCGGATTTGAAATGTTTGAAGAGGTCTCGGGGACGGTGCATGGTCCTCGGGATCTCGAAAGTGTCTCGAGAAAAGGGTGTGTGCTTTTCTCAGGTTTTGAAAGAGCCATTGTCGGCGCGAAACGGGTTAAAATCTGTGTCTAGACGCGGCGATTATAACGGCGTGAAAATGTGATTTGGAATGGTTATAAAAAACCGAGTTTGAAAATCGTCATTACGACGGCCTAGAAAGGCGTGTTGAAATGGTTATAAAAAACCGGGTTTGAAAATCGTCATTACGACGGCCTAGAAAGGCGTGTTGAAATGGTTATAAAAACCGGGTTTGAAAATCGTCATTACGACGGCCTAGAAAGGCGTGTTGAAATGGTTATAAAAAACCGGGTTTGAAAATCGTCATTACGACGGCCTAGAAAGGCGTGTTGAAATGGTTATAAAAAACCGGGTTTAAAAATCGTCATTACGACGACCTAGAAAGGCGTGTTGAAATGGTTATAAAAACCGGGTTTGAAAATCGTCATTACGACGGCCTAAAAAGGCGTGTTGAAATGGTTATAAAAAACCGGGTTTGAAGATCGTCATTACGACGGCCTAGAAAGGCATGTTGAAATGGTCATAAAAACCGGGTTTGAACATTGTCATTACGACGGCCTAGAAAGGCGTGCAACGGTCGGTGAAAGACCGAGGTTTGAAACGGCCATTATAACGGCGCAAAAGGTGATTTTGAAAGTTTGAAAATGACACGGAAGGACTTATGATCAAGTAGCACATAAGCACTCACAGTTCATTATATTATGCATTATGCTAACACGGGTTTTGGCTTAAAAGGGTGGGTTACACACCAAGCAATAAAACCCCGATTTGCGAGAGGGATACCAATCCAAACAAAATGTGTAAGGAGGTGCCCTAGCCTCGTGCTCGAAAATAATGAAAGCTCTTTGACGAAACAGAAATGTGTAACGTCAACGGTATGCTTGACTCAATCGGGATTCGAAACGCGGGGATGAGAAAACTCACGCCGACGAGACGAGCTAATTGGTCGAAAAGGGTTAGGTTATGGGCCCGGACAAGGAACCCGACCGTGACCGTAATATCAATTAATGCATTCCAACCAAAACCTCGTTCGAGTCTCACCATCTAGGGATCACAAAGACGTAAGTGTCCTAGTTCTCCCCAGCGGAGTCGCCAATCCCGTGGACGTGGGCCCACCTGCGTATGCACGGCTCGATCTGTGGACAGTGGCAGCGGTCTTTTTGAAAGCCACGCTCGGCGGCGTAAAAATGCTTTCGACCGGATCATTTTAGATCGGTCGGTTTCGTCTCGGTAAGGGTCTCGAAACGATTAGAGATGTTCGGAGTCGCCACCAAGCATTTGTGGGATGCTTGGAACCCGTTCGAATTTCACTTTATACCTCGGTCAAATCGAAGCACAAAGCAGCGTTTGACATAGGTACTAAAGATAAGGAAATCGTCCCTCTTTAGCATCCTATCTCTAGAATGACTCTCGTACGCCCAGGATATGGTCGTCCACTATCCAAAGTTTCTGAGTAAGAGGTAAAGGTACGTATTGGGAAGCCCTTTAATCAGACACCCAATCCCGCCCGCGGTAGCGGCCTCTACTGATCGATCTTGGTTGGTTGAATGCAAAAGTTGATAAAACGGTTTAAATGCATGAATGCGCATCCAATAATTTAAACCTAACATGTGAGAGCTTTCTAAGTCAGTTGATTCAATCCAAGTATCAAGTATAAGATGTCGAGTTGGATTAATGGTTGATTTGCATGCAAGACGGAAATTAAACATCCATTTACCGTATTAGGTTTATGGTGCATAAAGTGATCCATTTAATAAGGCATTTTGCAAATATGATTTTGAACGAGTAAATAGTCATCTGATCCGTCCTATATTCGGGCTAACCGGAGTCGGGATCATCCTAGGCTAATGCTGGAAGGGAACAGGCTCTGTACCAGACGACTATATGAGGCGCGAGCCAGCCGGCGGTGTAAAGGGGCCTCTCCCTGGTTTTGTAAATGAGGAATGAAGGGCTTGTTTAGGCGCGAGTCAACCAACGGTTGTATGCCGTGTTCTGACTATTCGAAAAACGTTATAAAACGTAAAAGGGGTATTTGAACTCGGTTTGATTTGAAAGGGTCGCTTAGACCGCATTTGTTGATTTGAAGAACTAGACTCGAATAATCATCATGATTTTGATAATATTCGGTGTCGGGTTCGATTTGACAAACTTGACATGAATAGTTTTGAAAATAATTATGAACTAATTGTTTTAAGTTCATTTGGATGTAATTAGTCGATACTCATCATCGTACCCGGGTTAAAATCCGGCATGGTATGTAGAACCAAGGATGACTTTGTGTTGGTGACTAATATATTTATTTTGGAAATGTAAAGAAATGGAATAAAAGGTTTTAAAATACCTTTTAAATGTCATTAACCAAATATTATCACCGAAACACGGATTTAAGCATCATGGTATGAGGAACCAAGGGTGAAAAATGTTTTATGGTTAAAACAAATAAAATGAAATAAAAAAGGTTAGAAAAGATTTGAAATGGTAAAAACCGATTACAAATATGAAAATGAATTAAAGGGGAAAGACGAGAACAAACACGGTTGATCTCTGACCTGGACACCCCATTTAGGCCCGGGCAAACCGGCGAACCAAGGGGCTTCTGTCTCAGGCCAAAAATCAGTTTTGGCTCGTTTATCCCATGTTTTGGTTCATGTTATGCACGTTTTAGCGTGTTATAGTCATGAAACAAATGAAAACATAATAAAAAGGGATTTTTACACCCTCATACTTACATGTTTGGTTATGGCGAGTGACCGACGTAAGTGTAACAACTCGTTTGGTCGGAAAAAACTCGGTTTAAAACCGTTTTGGTAAGTAAAAAGAGTGTTTTAAGATTAGTGACGGTGTAGTGGTCGAAATGGTCGGTCAAGTGATTTGATGCACGATGACGGTACCAAACAATGTGTAAGGCTTGTATTTACGATCGGTAGGTCGTAAACACGCGTCGGATTGTAACTTAAGAAGTCGAGTCGAGAATTTTAAGGGAGAAAAGAGGGGGAGGACACTCGCGTAAGTTTTAAATGGGGGGCATTTGAGGGGTATTTATAGGAGGATGAGTGGTTGTGTGAGTTTTGAGCGACGTGGCCACCTGGGCTGCTCAAAGAGGCGTGTGCCACGTCGCGGGTCTTCGAGGTGAGTTGTCGCTTTCACACAAAAACAATCATGATTTGTTCTATCCTAGGTTTTTTAGTCACATGTTTGGTACTTGACCATTCATGAATCCGGGAAAACTTAAGGTAGAAGGTTTGAAATGTTTTGTTTTTGGTGGTTGACTCTGTTTGACTCGTTGTTGGAGTCGGGATTTGAATTTTTGAGTCGGTTTTTGGTCCGGTGTCGGTTTTGACTCTAGTTAGTGTCATTGTGCCCCCGTCGTCGTGCATTAAACACTCCAGGTATTTTTGAAATGTTTTGAAATTTTTATTTTTGAAATCGTTTTAAGTTTTCCGATGTAAAGTTGTACACAAACTGTCGATCAAACGCCGCGATTCCAAAACATGTTATAGTCCGATAATCATCGGGTGTTTGTTGGAGTCTCAGCAGATACTGGGTATCTACAATACGCAATAGAACATTAGTAAACACATAGCGATCCCATGACACCCCATAGTGACCGGTTAAAGTTGTAGGGCGAGTTCGCGACTTTAGGACGTCTCCCAAGTCTTTGCATTAGTTCCTAACAACTCCTACCCGGGTTCATTTTATTTTGACTCTCTAGATTTATTGGGTTCATTAGTTACAGGTTCCAAAATCGTCGCTCTGATACCAATTTTTAACACCCCCATACTCTAAGTGCCTTACCAAGACCACTTAAGGCATGGAAGTGCTACCATCTCGGTTACCCGAGGCAATGATAATCAAATAGACCATAAATAAACGTACTTTAATAATAATGTTTAAAGTGATACTTGGACTAACAAAAGAGAAGTTAATGCTAGATGGATGATCTGGGGATACTTAACCAACCAAAGAGGACTGCCAGCTGGATGATCTGCACAGCTTTGGGTGTGAGCACACTTGGATTAACAAAAGAGAAGTTAATGCTAGAATCTGGTCTAAACTGGACAGAGTGCTAGCCAATCCTCTTTGGTTGGTTAAGTATCCCCAGACCCAAGTGAACATTTTACCTTCAGGAATTTCTGGCCATTCTCCTCTATTAATGACTATTCAGGAGGCATATAAACCAAAAAAGAGATTTAGTTATCTAAATTTCTGGGAAGAGCATCCTAATTATGCTAGTGCTGTAACTCAGGCCTGGGCTTGTCCAGTTAGGGGAAATGCTATGTTCAGACTATTTGGGAAATTGAAGAATGTTAAAAGAAGCCTTATAACCCTGCACAAATCTCACTTTTCTGATATCTCAAAGAGAGTTAAACAGGCACGAGCAAGCCTGACTGAATGTCAGATTCAGGTACAGTTTAGCCCATTGGATGATAATCTCTTGGCTTGTGAGAAAGATTTACTAGCACAGTATCTTCTTCTCAGGAAAACTGAAAGAAGTTATCTGCTGCAAAGAGCAAAAATGCATAATATACAGTATAATGATGCTCCAAACAGTTATTTCTTCTCTAGAATAGCTGTTAGGAAGCACCAAAGCATTGTGGGCAGGATACAGAATAGAACTGGTAGGGTTAGAGAGGGTACTCAGGAAGTTAATAGTGCCTTTATTGATTATTATCAGTGGCTCCTGGGTCAAACCAGTCCCATTTCCCCACTTGATGATCTCTTAGAAGGTCCTACAGTGGATAGCAATTCATGGGGTGACCTCTGTAAACCTATTGAGCTTACTGAAATAAAGGAGGCACTGTTCTCTATTGACTCAACAAAAAGTCCTGGGCAAGATGGATTTTTTGCACAGTTCTTCAAAAAGAATTGGGACATGATTCAACCTGATTTCTGCAAAGCTATTCAGGAGTTCTTTCAGAAGGGGAAGATGTCTAAGGCAGCTAACACTACTCTGCTGGCTCTGATACCTAAGAAATTTGTGGTGAATACTGTGATGGACTACCGGCCTATAGGTTGCTGCACAGTTTTCTACAAAACAATCAGTAAAGTTCTTTGTGGCAGGTTGAAACCATTGCTGCCTCACCTTGTGGGAAAGGAACAAGGAGCGTTTGTTGCAGGAAGAAGTATATTCCAAAACATAATGCTCACTCAATCTCTGATAAAAGGATATGGACAGCAAGGAGTCTCCCATAGATGCCTCATCAAAGTTGACATCAAAAAAGCGTTTGATTCACTCCAATGGGGCTTCATTGACCAAATGCTGAAGATTTATAAGTTTCCTCCTCAGTTCCACAGGTGGATTATGGGATGCCTCACCTCTACTTGGTTTAGCCTTAAAATTAATGGGGACAATGTGGGATTTTTTAAAGGCAATAGTGGTCTAAGACAAGGGGACCCTCTTTCTCCCTTTATCTTTGTTATGAGTATGGAAATTCTCTCCAGAATTCTCAGAGGTATCCATAAAAGAAATCAGGTTTCTTATCATCCAAAGTGTGGGAGACTTGGTTTGAATCACTTGATTTTTGCTGATGATTTGATGATCCTTGTTAGGGGAGACACTCCCTCTGTTGCAGCTGTAACTCACTCTTTGGACTACTTTGCAAAAATTTCAGGATTGCAGGCTAATCCAGAGAAGACCAACATTTATATGGGTGGTGTTAGGGAGGATGTCAAGCAGGAAATTCTGAGGAACACTGGTTATGTGGAGGGGACCTTCCCTTTCAGATACCTAGGTATACCTCTAAATGAAGGAAAGCTCAATAAATCCATGTTTGCTGACCTGCTCACTAAAGTTCAGCAAGCTCTCTATCATTGGTCAACTCAAACTCTTTCCTATGCTGGGAAAATTAGTCTGCTCAATACAGTGATTTTTGGGCTTGAGCAATTTTGGTGTTCTACTTTGTTGATTCCCAAAGGAGTCATTAAAATGATTATCAAATTCTGTAGGAATTTCTTATGGAATACTGAAGAAGGCACAAAGAAAATGGTAATGAAAAGTTGGGCCACTTGCTGTAAACCAGTGCAGGAGGGTGGTTTCAATATTAAAGAGATACTGGCATGGAACAAATGTCTGATTTGTAAATGGATTTGGGACATTGATCAGAACTCTGACAGCTCTTGGGCAGCTTGGAACTATCTGTATAACATCAAGACAGATAGCTTCTGGACTATGATTCCTAAAAATTATCATGCTGAGAGTTGGAAGAGTATTCTTAAGGTAAGGGATGATTTACTTCAAAAACATGGCACTGTAGCTGTTGTCCAGGCTATACTGCAGTCTTGTGTTAAAAAAGGGAAGCTTTGTTTGTCATTGGTTTATGACCAGATTAGAGACAAAGAGGAGAAAGTGAGATGGGGGAGGATATTCTGGACACGAGTTGTCTTACCTAAGCATAGTGTCATCATGACAATGGCTTTACAGAGGAAATTAGCTACGGTGGATCAACTGAATAAGAAGGGCATGGTCATTGTTAACAGATGTGTGCTCTGTAAAGCTGCACTTGAAACCCACAAGCATCTATTCTTCAACTGTTCTTACTCTGTAACAATTTGGCTGAAACTTTTGCAGTGGATACGCATTTTGGGTCGATCAAATCAACTACGTGAGGAAATAGCTTGGATCTCCAGCAGGCGAGCTAGGAGACATTGGAAACAAAACTGGTTTTTGGGATGTCTGAGTACCTTGGTGTACAGCTTATGGGAGGAACGTAATTGCAGAATTTTCAGAGGAGTGGAGCACAAAGTTGAGTACTTGCTACGTAGAGTACAATATATAGTTTGTGTTAGATTATATCAAGTATTGGGAAATTGTGACGAACATGAGATGATAGAGTACCTTAATGCTTAGAGTAGCATCTAAGTTATTGGTTATACTTGTAAGAAATTGCCACTTTTATTCCCTTTAAGGATGAATATAAGGCTTGCTTTTCTTGCAAAAAAAATGTTTAAAGTGATACAACCCAAAACAAAAACTGATAAAAGAGAAATACAAATGTTCTCAAAATGCTAAACCAACTAAACAAAAGAACAACGTTCGACACAGCGGAAGACTTCTAAAGCAGCTCTTGATGACTCAACCCAGCTATCCTATGCGCATCAATCATGCCTGCTCAATAACTGCTCACCATCTCCGAATGGATCACCACAGTTTTTAAAATATTTAAACGGGGTCAGTACTAATTACACAAAATCAACAGCTGCAATGAAACGATAATACAAACAACTCAAATCAACACATCTCAGTCACCACATCTCCACCCTATCTCCACAAATCTGACTACATAATGAAGTGTGTAGTCCTATCAGAGTACCCGTCGCAACAAGTACTCCTCACCGCCAGTGCTCATCTTATCCGAGCGATAACCCAAGTCCATTAATGTGCACATCTCTTCTATGACGGGTTCCACAGAAGGCGAATCAAGGGCGTGAAGCCATTCCCGCAAGTGACTCCACTCAGCCAGGGACGCACCCCGAAGGTCACAAATAGTTATACGATAATTACTCAACAACTACAATATTAACAACATCCACACCAATAAAGCCATGTAACTAATACTGAGTAGGGAAACCCTACCTGAAAAGCAATCACCGCAGACGGTTTAGCAGCTAATCAAAATCGTTCTTCAATGAAATCACCTCCTATCAAACATACAATCATACAATCACCATCTAATAAACACAATACTCCCAAAACGCCCAATCTACCCAATTAGGGTTTCAACCAAAATAAATGAAACAACATAAAAACTATACTAGGATCTTACCCACAATACGACGGTCTCAACGGCATAAAGAACACAACGATCTGATGACTCTAGCCCTTAGGATTCGATAGCAAGGAGAGAGAGAGAGAGAGAAGCAACGTAACTTTGGTTTGTCTTTGTGAAGTTTACCTACAGGCAGACTACTGTTTTGCGTGAAAAGCTACTTACTCGACAGAGTAAGCCCCACTCGATAGAGTACCCACTGACATAGAAAACCGTAGTATTACAGGTGGAATAGCCTCTCTCTCCCATGACATAGACACTGTGGCAAGAATGTGATGCTTTCTGCAATGTTTCAGCAGACGATGATCAAGATGGGTCGCAACCCATAGATAAGGGCTTTGTTGTTTATCATCTGAATAGAAGTCCTCTTTCCCTGCATCTTCCCGCGCAAATCTAGCCCCTAATTTTCTTGTCTGACGAAAACTATCATGGCAGTTGGCTTCGTCAAACACGATAAAAGCGAAGCCTACCAAACCTTGCTTATTTGTAGACACATGGTACACTTTTTTAACCGCGGTGAAACCAAAGTTATGAAGCATTTGCATCAACCACCCAAAATTAGGGTTTAAACCCTTTCCATTCACACCATAATGAAGCGGGAGATTATGGAGAATGTAAGTAAAAGGTTGTTCATGACGAGAATGTGATTGTAGCTCCGATACACTAGCCATATTTTTTAGAGAGAAATTTAGAAATAAATTAGAGAGTAAATGTTTGATAATTTAGAATTTGACCTAAAACATTATGAAGACATATTTATAGAATTATTTTGGTCAAATTGAATATTATTGATCAAATTGAATATTTATTAAAGTTTGGTTTTGAATGCAGTAATCAAATTGAAAAATCTAATCAAATACTGACAACGGTTGAATTGAAAAACCGTTATTTCATAATAGAAAATAATAACGGTTACAAAAAATCCGTAACTATGACATAACAACAGGTAACAAAAACCGTTGTTGGTGTTAATTTAGTAATGGTTTTCGAAATGGCGATATCTTAAACTGGTAACGGTTTTCTAACAACCGTTGATAAGAGTGATTCTATAACGAGTTTTTAGAAACCGTTAAAAGTTTTTGACAACGGTTTGTTAAGCAGCCGTTGTCAAATTATAATAACAACGGTTTTCGAGAGAAACCGTTATTCCTATTTGCGCGGTCTAGGTTTCGGCCAATATTTGGAAAACGGTAATCTAAGTGTCGTTATTAAATGCATTAAACCGTTGTGATACGCTCCTTATTGATTGCCAGATTTGGCGTAGTGTTTAGTAACTTTTCATCTCCTTTGCTAATAATTTAGGAGTTAATGAGATTAATTAGCCACTTAATAGAGACTTGTGTGAATTTATATAAAAAAACGGTGGATGTTTGATATAGTCGGCTCTTGATTGTATTTGATTTAAGATTGCACCTCAATAATGAATTAGCCTCTTAATTAAACACATCATACTACATGGAGGATTGGTGGCGTGAATTTTGATAATATTAGGTGTCATTTAGTAATATGAGGTGACATTTAGTCCATGTCTACGGTCCTTTTAATGTTTACCATTTTAATACTCCCTCCCAGTCACTATATTGTTCCCATTTGATATGGGCACAATACTTAAGAAAAAGTATTAAAATAGGAGTAAAAGAGTTTTGTGGGGTTGGTGATAGGATAGAGGGATGAATTATTAGTAGTTAAATAAAGAATTGTGGGGCCAAAACATAAAGGAAGGTAATAAAATAGGAGTAAAAGAGTTGTGTGGGGTTTGGTGATAGGAGAGAGAAATGAATAAAATAAGAGTAAAAGTTTCTAAAAATAGAAAGGGGAACATTAGTTAAATAATCCTTTTCGGGAAAGACAGAACATTATAGTGACGGGGAGGGAGTAAGATTTATAGATAGATAGATAGATAGATAGATAGATAGATAGATAGATAGATAGATAGATAGATAGATAGATAGATAGATAGATAGATAGATAGATAGATAGATAGATAGATAGATAGATAGATAGATAGATAGATAGATAGATAGATAGATAGATAGATAGATAGATAGATAGATAGATAGATAGATAGATAGATAGATAGATAGATAGATAGATAGATAGATAGATAGATAGATAGATAGATAGATAGATAGATAGATAGATAGATAGATAGATAGATAGATAGATAGATAGATAGATAGATAGATAGATAGATAGATAGATAGATAGATAGATAGATAGATAGATAGATAGATAGATAGATAGATAGATAGATAGATAGATAGATAGATAGATAGATAGATAGATAGATAGATAGATAGATAGATAGATAGATAGATAGATAGATAGATAGATAGATAGATAGATAGATAGATAGATAGATAGATAGATAGATAGATAGATAGATAGATAGATAGATAGATAGATAGATAGATAGATAGATAGATAGATAGATAGATAGATAGATAGATAGATAGATAGATAGATAGATAGATAGATAGATAGATAGATAGATAGATAGATAGATAGATAGATAGATAGATAGATAGATAGATAGATAGATAGATAGATAGATAGATAGATAGATAGATAGATAGATAGATAGATAGATAGATAGATAGATAGATAGATAGATAGATAGATAGATAGATAGATAGATAGATAGATAGATAGATAGATAGATAGATAGATAGATAGATAGATAGATAGATAGATAGATAGATAGATAGATAGATAGATAGATAGATAGATAGATAGATAGATAGATAGATAGATAGATAGATAGATAGATAGATAGATAGATAGATAGATAGATAGATAGATAGATAGATAGATAGATAGATAGATAGATAGATAGATAGATAGATAGATAGATAGATAGATAGATAGATAGATAGATAGATAGATAGATAGATAGATAGATAGATAGATAGATAGATAGATAGATAGATAGATAGATAGATAGATAGATACTTGCTTTTGCAACAAAACCCTAATAAAAAACCATCTATTATTTGTCTATACCTTTGATAAACAACCCCTTAGCTTGACCTTTCAGTCTTTCACTACGTCAAATGCAAATTTGATTTTTAGTAGTTTGTGAACAAGTTCCAAGTAAGCAATCTATATTGCCTTAATCCAAAAGCATCGTCAAAGTCGACGCAATTTTGACTCCTATTTCATACCTTCGTTTGATTCCCTTCTATCCCATCTGCTTTTAACTACTTTCTAATAAAGGTAACACGATTTTACTAATCCAGATATTACGATTATATTTTGAGGTTTTGTGTTTATGTGCTAACTTATTTCGTTGTTTGGATTATTGAATTTAGTAATGATAAATTAGCTGCGATTAATACTATATTATATTTAGTTATATTTATTGTTTTTTTTATCTATTGTTACACTAAATGGTGAGATATCGAAAATGTCTTAATCCAGTGGTTAAGACGGATGTATTGTAGACAATAGGTCTCAGGTTCGAATTCCCCCTCCCCTCTATCAGTTATTGAAGATGGCATAGGTGGGTAAGGTTTATAAGAATGTGAATGGCTTTTGAGCCGAGGTTTGTCTTCGAGTCAATTGTATTTCTTTAACTAAGTGGGTATTAGAGAAATCAAAAACAAACTCCTTCTCTCTCTAAAAAATTCTCTCCAAAATAAGACCCTAAAAACTTAAAACTTTCTTCCTTTGCGCCGCCGCCACCGCCACCCTCTCATCCCCTCCCCCTTTCTTGCAATCTTTCGCCAGAGATGAGACATTGATTATGCTCATCTCCGGCGAACCAACACTTTGCTATTGATTAATTCATCGAATACCAATCTTTTTCTTACTTTCTTTGGGACTGTTCTGTCATCTTTAAACCATCTATTTTCAAGATCCATCGCTGCATGTCGTCGTCTTCCGGGTTTCATTGTTGTGGCTGCAAGTTGTCTTCTGTCTCCGCCTTTTCCGTTGTCTAGCTTTCCGTCTGGCTCTGCCTAGGAGGTGTTCCCCTTCCCCTCGCCCCTCCCCCCACCTTTCCTGGTATGTCCTGGTTGTCTAGAGTGGTCGATAGTCAAGTCGGTTGGTTGCCAATGGTTGGTGTGTCAGTGACGGCTGGTTTGGTTGTGTAGGCTCTTGATTTGGTGTTCCCCCTCCCCTCGCCCCTTCCCCCGCCAGTCGAGGTTTTCATGTCCCCAGTGTGTCGGTTGTCGGTTAAGGTTTGGTCGTGCATGCACCTGCATTGGTGTTCCCCCTTCCCCTCGCCCCCTCCCCCATCAACCGGGTTGTGGATGTCCGGTTATGTTGGTCATTCTTTGTCTGCTTCTTTTTCGTACTTGGTTGACTGTTCTGGGCTATGTTGGTCTGTTTTAGCTTCGGTCTTGGTCTTGAAAGATGGTCAGTGACACTGTTCATCTTGTTTGTCTTTGATACTGGGACTGTCTTATGCAGCTGGGTGAAGACTTTTGTCTATAGTTGGTTTTGAAGGTGATGGTTGTTCCTTTTTTGTGTTTGATTCTTATTGGTATTGTTAAATTAAGCATTATGGAAGTCGTGGTTTTGACTGTGTGGAGATGGGGTGGTCGATGATGTTGGGTGAGTCGGAAGCGGTGGTTCTTCGCAAACTAATGTCGCTTTGTTTAAATCTCCTATGTTTGCAGTTTTTTCAAATAATCCCATCATATGGGACTTGTTTTTATCTAGGTATTAATATTAGTAGCTTGTGTGTGACTATGACAGTGGTTGTCTATCTGGGTTATGTTGTCTTCCCCCGAGATGGTCCTTCTAGGGTGCTCATGGCCATGGGATTGGTTAACGGGTTCTCCCTCTACATTCTCATCAGTTCGCTCGCCGTCTTTGGTTGTTGGTTCGTTGATTGTTGTGACCGATCACTGTGGTGTAGGAGAGCGATCTCCATCCGAGACAGGCCTTCGTGGCTTGTTTTCACCTTAAAATTTCTACGCTCATGTAGCGTAAGTGCACCTCGTGTTTGTCCCATGATACTTCAATTGGTTCAATGGCCTGTGGGTGACGTTAGTTTTGCTGATGGTTTGGGTGAAGAAGCTTGGGGCCATTCCACCGTCCTCCATCGACATGTTCCTGTTACCCGATGCAGATATTTCACTGCTCGTAGTTCATTACTAGATAATTATAGTTCTATGTTTTTTAATTGTGCTTTGTTTTATGTTATAGTATATCAACATGGCTCTTAGAGCCATGATACTGGAATGTAAAACTTTGTTCACCATTGTCAAAAAAAAAAAACTAAGTGGGTATTGTTTGTGGCGTATTTAATTGTCATTCCTTTGACTTTGGCTTGAGCGCCGAGTTATGTTTTATGGTCCAAAGAGACATCTTAATTATTAGGACAAGAGTGTGTTTTTATTATTATGTGTGTTTATTTTTATTTTTACGTGTATTTTCACACCATGATCAAATTAAGCTGCTTATATTGAGGCATTATCTGTTATCGAGCTTCCTAACTGACTTTTTTTCCTTTTTGGTCTACCCGTCATGAGAGTACATCTTTTCTTGTCTTCTGATTCTGTTTTAATACTCCGTACTATATATACTCCATAACTCCATACTAATCCTTACATCTTAAAAAGAGCCAACTTCATTGAACTGTAGTAATGAATAGTACCCAAGCAATATCCTCTTCCACCGTCGGATTCCTCATCAAAATCTCATCCCTCCATATCTCCTTTACTCACAGCCACACTGTAATCTTTTCTTTCACTCATTCTACTCCACTCATTCTCATCCGTCTCTCATTTTCACTCCTCACAAATCTCTCAACAAAGCCTAGCATCTGACATCGTCTCAAAGGTATTTACTCTTAATCCTATTTTTGTTGTTTATTTCAATCTGATCTTTGATTTCATTGTTATTATTATTGTTAGGGTATTAAGATGATGTTGTTGGTTCTGTGAGACGTATACCTTCTGCTCATAAATCAAAATACTCACAATCTTTTTATTCGCCCATAGATTTCATGACACTTGATTGATCTAACTTCAACACTGGCCTTCGCGGATCGGGATTTCGTGTTTCGAAATGGTTTAGTTTTGCTCAGGTACTTTTCTGGGCATCCAATGTTGACCTAATTTGCGCATTTGATAGGGTTATGGGATTGGGAATGTGTTTATTT
This sequence comes from Silene latifolia, assembly GCF_048544455.1. Taxonomy (NCBI): domain Eukaryota; kingdom Viridiplantae; phylum Streptophyta; class Magnoliopsida; order Caryophyllales; family Caryophyllaceae; genus Silene; species Silene latifolia. The sequence goes on along the minus strand of NC_133535.1, from coordinate 16,409,879 downwards.
GAGTTTGATTTTATGCTGGGGGATTGTAAATTGGTGTCTTGAATGTCGCTCAAATGATTATTTTTTTTTTTTTGCATGCGGTGTTGCAAAATTGTTGCTTAGATTGTGATGGGGAATTGAGTTTTGGTTGATGGGTTATCGTTTTTTGTATTTAGAAGTTGATTTTCATCAAAAAAAAAAAAAAAACCTTTTCTGATTGTTTATTATTTTGTTTGCCGATTTTTGAGATGGTTATTTTGTGGGGCTGGAGTTGTGGGCACGAGCTTGGAGCTGGAGATTCGATAAGTTCTCCTCAAAGGCTAGCGATTTAGCGGCCATGTATTGCTTTTGTTAATGTGGATGTTGTCATTTTGAGAATTCTGAATTTCTCATTGTCTTGTTGTTCATTGTGGTTTAAATTAAGGTTATGGTTATTCTTGCTGATATTTGCAGTTTCTCGTTTCAGGATTGGCATTTCTGATGCTGGCGTTCTTTAAAGATGTTCTGTCATTTGTAAGCTTGTTACTTAGTTACGCCCTTTAGCCTCCCTGTCGTTTTCTGTGTTGGTATATTCAATTATGAATTGTTCCATTCAGCTATCAATTCCTCTTGTATGTTGGTAGAGGTGTGTGTTTTAAAGATTTTATTTAATTTATTGGGTTTTAATTTAGTTGCTTTATCAGGTGATGTACTACTCCTCGGTGGATGTGCTCTCTCTTGAAAGAGTGCTCTCCGTTTACATTATTTGTCGTCGCCTCTGGCTACAGGTCTTTGCCTAATACAGGTGTTTTGTTTTTCTTGCTGTTTATAGTGTTATTATTGGATGTTTTAAATTTAACATTTTTTAATAGATGTTATTTAGTTACGTCTTGTTGGTTCTGATATAACTCGCGATTAATTTGCTGTTTTTGCACCCTTGTATGTTTAATGGTGATGTTTTTATGAGCTTAGGGTTCGGTGGTTGTTGGCGGTCGCTACTCCCTCGTTAGCAAAACAGTTTCCTGCTTTTCTCTCATAATATGGTAGGTGCTTGTTCACTTTCTCATCTGTACTCTATTCATAGTTGGGTGACCCGTCAATTCGCGTGTTGGCCGGTTCACTCATCAATTGTTCTATTCAATTACCAGGAATTGATTTATATAATGGCTACGGAGTGGGGCTTTCTATTCAACTGGTCGCTTCAATCATCAGTAGGCCGATTCAATGCTCGTGTGGAAATCCAATTGGAAAGGGAGACGTTAAGTGGGAACTGTTCATGGTTCCAGTGCACCCAAATTTTTTCTTTTTCCCTTACACTTTAACAAGAGGGGGCTTGGCTACACTGTATCTATGCTTAGCCCACAGCCAAGACTCACTCCTGCTTTTGGAACCTCCCTTAAGATCTCCTCCCTACATTTTCCAAAAACCCCCAGCTACATTCTACCCCTCTCATTCGCACCCACATCTCTCAATGCCACCCCTCAGCAGACGCTGACAACTCTCACCCTAATCGAAAATTCGAGTATCCTCTTCAAGGTATTTCCTTCATATTCCGGTTTTAACATTTTGATTTCATTATAATTTTGGATAGGGTGGTTTGATATTGGTTGTAGTCTGTGTTATGTGAGATTCGTTATTTGTAGTAGTAGTTGTTGTTGCGTTGTTGTCTAACTTTACTATTTTTTCCCCATTGCGGGAACAACCATTTATATTGGCGCCCATTTCTCTCTCTTTTCCCAATCTGAACTCGGCTGATGATTTTAGCTCCCATCTCCGATTATCTTAGAGATGGTGAACTCATCTTTTTCATTTTTTCTGGGTTTGTCGCCGATTAGTGTTATTGTTATTATTGTTGTTATCATTTCTTTGATTATTAATAGTATTTCGTTTACTATTATTATTATAGGGTTTATGGGTATGTGATCACAGGGTATGAGGATACTATTGAGGAATGGTATGGGGTGGAAACTATTATGAATATTATTATTATGATTGCTTTAGCTGATTTATGCTTGTCACTGTATCGATAATACTATTGTAGCGTTCGTTTTAAGGAATTAAATTTTGATGGTTGTTGTTGCAGGTGTTGTTGTTTTTAGAGATCGGGATCGCAGGTAGACTACAAAACCTCACTGTAGTTGCCATTCATCATGCAGTATGCTGTTAAACTATCATATATGAGAAAACGAGTGTCCTCACTTATCTGCTTGTCTACTGCAATTTCATCTGCCTCTCTTTTTCTCCTTTCATTACATGCCTTTCATTTTTAGCCCCTTTCTTCGTTTCATTCTCCGCCTTTCCTTATTTCGTTTTCCTCTTTGTGTATTGCAGTTTTTAAAGTATAGTGAGTTCAGCAACAGATGGCAACATAATCACACTTCACTCCAGGTTCCCAACTTTTTCCTTTTAAAATTGTACTCTTAATTTAGGAATTCTGATATTTATATTGATTGAACTGGTTCTATGGCCGGTTTGATTAAAGTGAGTCTTTGCATGTTTTCGATGAGTTGCTGTTTTTTTTTTCCAGTTCACTAGGTCACATTAGTGTTTGTTTGCGGTATTTCATTTTAAGGTTATATTGGGGTTTAATGGAATTTTGTGTTTAGTTGACTTTTATTTAGCTTATGTTTGGCTGTCGATTTTTTAATGCTCCCGAAGGATACCGTGTGTCATATACACTGGAATAATTTGCTCTTTTCAAAATTTTCATGTCCTGGATTCTTGCTGTACCAAAGTTTTTGTTTTTGTAGGTGTATTGTGGTCATTGTTTTATAACTCAGACTTTATGACAGGCATATTTGAGTTAGGCTCGGGTGGTTTTGTGTGTATTTGAGTCACACAACATATATTTTGTTTTGTAAATTTATAGTTCAGGTTGTCTATGAGGAGTTCTCATAAGCAATTTCCTTAACACATGAAAAGTCAAGACAAGAGTTGAACGATTCTACGAATTTGATTAAATTTATAGTTTGGAGGTTGATTTTAACGGGCCTCTTGCCAAATATTCTTAATTAACCTTAGTCGAAACTCTTACTCTTCCACACCTTTCGGAAGGTAGTTAAGTCATTTTACACATAGAGGCTAATTATGAAATTTCGGTATCTTTGAGTTTTCTATTGGAATAATTTGGCGGCGTAATGGTGAAAATTCGTGAGAGAATTTAAGGTCCTCCCTCCCCGATAAAGCGATGAAAAACTTTGTAGTATCAGCAACATTTCGTTTACTTGTTTATGACACATTGCTGGTTTCTTTTGTATTGTATTACTTGAGTTTTAGGGAACTACCTCATAAATGATTTTGCCACTAGAAGGTCTGCATTATAACATTTGTGACACAATCACTGATAATGCCTTGGTTGCTAAGCTAATTTACATTATTTGGGTGGTTTAATGATGATATATTCAGCAATATAGTTAAAGAATACATTAGATTTTTCAGATAAGTCAGCGTAGAGCATGCTTATTCCTCATGCTCTCCCACAACTAATGCACAAAGGATAGTACATAAATGTTGGTTGGGCACTTGAGCATCATAAAATGGTTTATACGTTTCATTCTGTAGCATGTAGCCTTGTTAGACGACAGTTCATGCATGGGAATTTCTCATCTCATAGAAAAGAAACGGCAAACAGAGAACGACTTTTTAATCCATTATTTGAAGACTCTTTGCGATATTGCTTGCGTGGAATGTATATGCAGTTATCTCAGAATTTTAAAGCAGGTCTATTAGCTTCATGAGAGCTCCAGCAACTGGCCTACGCTCGCAATAACTAATCATAATGTTCGCGTTATTCAATTTTTTTATAGTATTGTTCACGATTCTCTCCCTTAAGTTTGTTGTAGGAGTTCCATGTTGCACCACTGTCTTATCCATCTATGCTTAAAGTTTTAATATGTCATCTTGTAATTTTCAAGGGTTTGAACAACTTTAGATTAGAGAGTGTGATAAGATCTTTCCTCCCTCCTTATCAGGTATGTATTTGTGCTTCTTTTAGCTCATTGACTATATTGTACGCTCCGCTGCTATAGATTTGTAGGGATTATGGGGCAGGTGTTCATAATCCCGGCTCTCAGAGTTGAGAGTTTAATTCATCAACCCATCTTACCATGATTTGTTGCAACGACGAGTTCTTCTTAGTTCTTATCGGAAATTTAAAATTGTTGGGTTGTGCACTGGAGCCTAGGGATGCCATTGTCATTTGTCGCTTGGTCCCATAGATGGGTATAATGAGGTTGCTTATGATGGGCACATCTGGAATACTTATGATGGGTACATCTGTAATGCTTATGATGGGCACATCTGGAATACTTATTATGGGTATAATGAGGATGCTTATGATGAGTATAATGAGGATGCTTAATAGTTCTTTTAAAATTTTCGGGGTTCAACTTGATAGGTTTAAGGTTACTACTCTCTTTATGGTGCATTTGTTCATGTCTTAGTTTACTGCTATGGTTTTGGCTATCTGTAATGGTGCTAACACCTCTCTTTCTATTTTTTTCTCCATTCCATTAAAATATTTATCTAACTTATCCGAGTTGATGGGTTGGATATGAATAGGTTGGGGAATTTTATTGTGGGCGACTAGAAGTTAAAAAATTGTACTTTCAAACTTGCGTCAAATAAGGCTAACTTGCATTTGTAGAGATATCAGCACAAAAGGAGAAGATGGGTTTAATGGTCTAGGTGCTTGGGTCTCGTATTCCAACTTCATACTTCATTTTTATTCGAGCATTCTTTGTAAATTTTGATGTGGCAATTACAATTTAGAATTGTCTTGGACGCTTTCATTTTTTTTTTTGGCAGCACTGGGACGCTTTCATGTTTTATTCATTTTGATATGTAGATTGATGATGATGGGAATGTGAAAATGATAGATTTTCCACAAATGGTCTCTGCGAATTAGAATGCAAATATGTGATTTGCTTCTAGGTACCGTATTACTTGGGGGCTTTGTTCACACTAATTTTACTTAGTTTTCATTGTAGGTATTTTGGTTCTGATGTTGAATGGAATTTCAAATTCACCCACAAAAAGTACTTTCAAGTGTGTTTGGTTACTCCGGCCATCTCATACAAAACGACCTTCCCACTTCAATAAAATACTCCTCATATAACTTTTATTATTGTTATTTCTATTTCTTTCTTATTCCTATGATCAATGTTATCTTATCTTGGCGTTGTGTACACTTGATTTTGTGATACGATTAGCATTGTTCCCTTAACTTTATTGATTTTAATTTTGGCTTCCTGGTATGTGCAATGGGCATGGGCATCATGAAGCTCCACACATTGGAAAAGAACCAGAACAAGGGAGGAGGCAGAGGCGAGAAGAAAGGGCAAACTACTAGCTAACTTAAAATACAAAACCGTGAGGATTGAATATTGCAAATAATTTCATTGCACATTTTTTTTATAAGAGCTACTGCCCACCCTAAATAAAACGCTCATGTTTTAGACCTTGCATTTTCCAACATTTATAGCAGCAGATTCAATAGTGTAGTGACCCGCTTCTTGCATGATTTATCATCGCATTTACTTTTAATACAAGTAAAAATGTAACTAGGCAAATACATGTCACAATGTCCACAACGTACCCTCGTGGCGTATAAGTCACATAAGCAGGAAAAAAAACTCCACAGTTTATTGTACATAGTTCAGGGAAGCAGTTGATATTGTGTTCCCTTGGACAGAAAAATTATAAATGGTATGTCGTGCTTACCATGTAATACACAATTCGTAAGAAATGTCACTCGCAATATCAAATTTCACTATGATCCGTGTGCTCTAAATTAGGTTGTTTACATGATTAACCAAATTGGGGCACCGCGCCCGGGAGGGCGCGGAGCAACAACTAGTGTATTAAAACGTTACTACTTACCACATATTTTTTTTGAAATAGAGGATCAATATTAATAAAACAACATACGACACTTATAAAGGATATCTATAATCGTTAACGAATCTTTTAAAAACCAAAGTAAAATAATTTTATTGTATACTAGGGGTCTAATTTTATTGTATACTAGGGGTCTCAAACCATGATCCGACAATTCGACTCGTCTTCGTATCGCTATCTTCATGCAGCTTTTAAGAGGATCTTTTTTATGATTCATTGTATGTAAAAGGAAAAATAGCTCTTTTGGTCCGAAAATGGTTGACAAATTACTTATATCCATTGAAATAATGTGCAACGAACTACTCTTCTCTATATTATGATTGAAACTAAACCCAGTAAATACAGAAAAACTCCCGAAATAAAGGACTCAAAAACGATCTTCTGAAAAAAAAAGTCTTTTATTGATTAGATGATACCAGGGACGGAGCTATGCCTGGGCCGGATGGGCCATGGCCCGGGCAGAGTCCTAAAGAATAATAGAAAAACAAGTACTGACTTAGCAGTTGGTTTGTGCTTAGCGTAGTGGTAACTTGTGTCATTGTAAGTAAGAGGGCAACACTCCCTGAGATTGGGTGTTCGAATCCCGTAGAGAGTATTTTTTTTTTGTTCTTTTTACAATTTTCTTATTTTCTCTCATCTTATACTTCATCCCTTGACCATTATTATATTTTATTAACATTTATTTTTGTCAACAATAATTCTTATAACAAGTAAATAAATATTTACATAATATGAGTATTTGAATAGCAAGGGATATTTTGTGTGATCCTTGTATGGTAAATAATTTTGCAATTTTAACCATCTCACCTTAAATAAACTATATAAACCATCTTATAGGAGGTTTATTTGTTTATATGTTTTCCTTTAACATAAATTATTGGTAAGATGCTTTATAAAACACAGAGTAAATTTAACGAAGAAAACGATGTACTCGTATAATTTAAGTATTTTAATTATGTGTTTAATATAATATATTAATATACCATCGTTCCAATCATTTGTTTATCCTAATTGAGAGTAACAAATATCGACAATGTTAAATAAAGGTGTGAGGTCTATGATAAATGAGTATAGGTTCGGACAAAATGGATCAAATTGGCCCAGGTCATAATTTTGCCCTAGCTTCGTCCCTGGATGATACATATGCATACTATTGATTGAAAAATGAGTAATGTTAGTATTTGAAAAATAGTGGGCTGCCTAGCAGAAACCCAAAAAATTCAGACATTGAGACGATAGAAGGTAATACAAAGCACAAACGTTACAATCAACCGAAATGGAGAAAATACTACATAACTGAAATGAACTCGGATTGAAATGACCATACCCGATCAGAACTCGATCAAGAGATTCAAGACCATACTTGATAATAAGTCTATTCGGCAAGCGAGCGAGTGCCATGACGTTTGCTCTGACGAGTTTCAGCAATCTTGATCATCAAAAAGAAGATAACTCGGAAAATTACAATCATGAGTAACAAGACGAGAAGATTAACCCACTTAGAATAATTAACCTGAACCTGTAAAATATCCCTCAAAATCTCTTCACTAGTAAATACCTTATTTACCCCTGTTTGATAATTTCCAGTAAAACTTAGTCCTTCAAACTCATTTTTTAACAGCCCTTCATAGCCGTACGCACCGTACAAAATATAGTACAAGGGGTATTTCCAAAGAATTGGAGGTAAGTCATTAGGAAGTTTTTGAAAACCCGAAGTCAGAAAGACAAAGCCTTGTATTCCTGCACCTATTGTGATGCCCATTAAGTAATCAGGGACGATACTCGCAATCATCATCATCAAGCTCTCTACAACCGACATGGCAGTGTAGATTATAAGTATGAAGTAGAGGAACCGGTCGAACCCTTTTTGTAGACCGGATATGTAATAGGCGAGCGAACCAGGAATAACTGAGATGATGATCAAGAAAGGGATGGATGATATCGTGTTGCTCATCACAAATGCACTTACTCCATAGTGTCCATTTAGTCTTTCTCGTCTAAAAATCTGAGGTTTTTAATTAAAGAAAATAGTTAGGCCTAGTCCGCCCAGACATTCAATTTAGACTAAAGTTTGGCTTTTAGGAGTGCTTTTCGATCGAATAAGCATAAGTTAGGCCAAATAATCAATTTTGAAAAAGTTAAAATAATTTTTTTAAGGAAAAGTCAATTTTGAGAGCCAGGTGGTTGCTTCTAACTTTTACTTTTATTTTAAATATTTTTAATGCATAAATGACAAATTGTATGTTGTAACATGCACACACAAAAAAAAATACTTATTAATTCATATTTTTTTAATTCCCTACAAAACGAGACCCATCTTAATATACTTTTCAACAAAAAAATTCATTTTCATCTGCTTACGTAAAAAGTCTTGTTGAGAAGTCGTTTGTTTTTTTGTAAAATGTTAGGCCAAACACCAACAGTTTTATCAATAAGTAACTTATTAAATTTCTAAAAGCAAAAATAATTTGCCTAAAACGAGGCCAAACATGCAAATACTCGTTAATACTCCATAAGATTTAGCGTCCCTAAAGTAAATAATGTAAAATTTGGAATCTATGGGCTCTTGAATTTTAAAGCATAAATAAAAATTTCATTCCTTAAAACTTCTTTAATGAAAAATATGATAAATTGAAAAAAAAAAAAAAAAAAAGTTAACAAAATTACATACTTTCATATCCTCGACAAAAGACGGGAACCCGCCAATCGACATGAACGTTAAGAATCCACTAATGAAGCCAAATAGTAATCCCCGAGTCTGTCCATGATATAAATAAATTCAACTAATTAGACATTAGTACATAAAAATAAATTTGAAACTATACTGAATTAACAATGAGGCAAGGACTATAGTTTGAATTTTTGGGGTGAAACTAAAGATAGAAAGATTCAGAGTTATTCTACGTGATACCCTCGTGACTTTCCGAATTCTAAATGATACTTCCGTTTAAATTACTTCGTTTAAATTTATTAAATAATTATTAAAAACTCGAACTACTAAAATTTGAGTTTTTAATCCCTTATATTTTGTAAAGAAAGTTAAAAGTATATTTACGATTGAGTAAGCAATAGTTAGTTGATTGTTCGACAAATTACTGTCAAAAATTTAATAGAAATACATAAGGTCAACATTTAAAAGATGCGGATTAGATCATTGAAGATATTTTAAAAAGTTCATTAAATTTTGGATATCAATAATGTTTTTGAAAAATAGGAGTACCGCTCTTACCTATCTATTCAACCCATTTTTTGGTTAGAACATATATCATCTTTTTAAATAAGAAATTTATAATTGTGTTATCGCATTAATATTCGCATTTTATCTCTCATCCAAACCCTTAATCGTCCTATTTTTGCGTGTTATATTGCATTTCTAAGCTATATCCGTATGAGCTTGACTCTCCCATCCAAACCCTTATGGCCTTATTAATTGATAGTTTAATTAGTTTTCAATCATTCATTAGTGATTTATCTCATGATTAGTTATAAAAATCAATCTCACATAATATTAGAAGTTTAAGTTTCAATTTTTACAACTTGTTTATGTCTTGCGGTTTTGGAATTCGATGCCTCAAGTACTACCTTGACTATCGTACACTTGCGGTTTTAAAAAATCCCAACAGATTGGATAATTAGTTCCGAATGAAAGAATTTAATGTATAAGAATCCTCAATTAGAGAAACTAATCACCTGAATTGAAGAATACGAGTTACCAAGGGTATGGTATATAGTCCCTAAGCAAATGCAGACTGCAACGTACATGATAAGGCGAAGTCTGTAGTAACCTGGATCCCGATACATATTCACGAATGACCTTTTAATTAGCACAAGGCATTGAGTTATGAATTTTGCTTGGCTTCTTCTCTCTAGCCGTGCCCCTTCCTATGATAAAAAGAAGAAAAAATGGACTATAAATCTCCACACTTTATTGCGTAAGACCATTTTATAGATATGTCCGGTCCAATAATGAAAAATACAAGTGTAAAAAAAATTAGCGTAGTTTATTTTTACACTACACATCTTCTATTTATTAAAAGAATAGGCGAAACTCCAAATTTTCCCGCCTAAACATATTTTCTAAAATAAAGTTTAGTTATTTTTAGCATATTCTATAAGTATGGTGCACTATAATACACATAATCTTTCAGATTTATATATTTATGTCATTTAGTATTTTACATTCTACACAAAATTATCTCCAATCTTTTTATGATATAAAAAGGAATTCTTTGTTTTGTTTTAAGAATCATACGAAAAAAATTCATTGATTTTTTATGATAAAAAAGTTGCGGCTAAAAATATATTATCAGTAAAATTTTATAAAATAACACCATTAATCTCTTGGTAATAGGAAAAACTTTCATTGAAATACTCATTTTATGATTAATACGATTTTGACTTTGATTTTTCAAATCAAAATATAACGATGAGAAACGTAAAAAAAAAAAAAAAAAAAAAAAAAATTAGTTAATTTAAATTTCATAAATATAATACAATAAAAAAAGTAAAACTCTATATATACCGTGCATACATTGCACGGGAGCTAAACTAGTTTTATTCTATTCAATACATTTTTTTTACATCAGTTTCCTTTGGATACCCTTGTACAGTTGTACAATAAACACCCAATAAACTAATTTCTCTCAAATTCCAACCATACAATCACCCAATAACAAACATTTTTTTCAGTTATCTAAATGCGCAAAAGTGGTAATTGGCACCTTTAGGTTTGGTGAATTGTGAGATTAAGGCTCTGTTTGGTAAAATTAACTAAAGAGGTAGTTGAAACCTGAAAAGATAGCTGAAAACTGAAAAGGTAACTGAAACCTGAAAAGGTAACTGATAAAGTAGTTGAAAATTAGGAGCTGATAAGGCAACTGATTATATAAAAATGTGTTTGGCAAACTAGCTGAAAAGGTAGCTGATTTTGGTGAAATGACGTAAAAGGATATGCTAATTATTTAATATTATAAATTAAAGAGGTAAAAGATGGAAAATATCTCATTTCAGTACTTTATTTCTCAAATTGTAGCTTATTTGATTAAATAAGCTACTTACCAAACATTTGTAAAAAAAATCAGGTAGCTGGAATTTTGATCAAATAAGTTACTTTGGTCATGTAAGCTATCTGAAATGTCTTACCAAACGGAGCCTTAAACCTCTTAACCTTTGATTGTGGTAAGTAGACCCTTTAGCTCTCTTTAAAAGTGAAATTCAACCAAATCTTTATTTTTCAACTTTTATATTTTGCTACAAAATTCAATTTCTGGTCTTAAAGACAATTTATTAACACATAAAAACAATTATTTAAAGTTTAAAAGATTTTATAAAATTTATGATACATTTTAAGAATAAGTTTATATGCATGAATTAAATAAAACGAATTTAGCTTATGATGTATTCTCAAATGTACATAAACAATATTAAAAATTTTAAAACTAATATTCCAATATTCTAAAAAATCTATGTTAAAAATTATGCTTAAAATTATACTCAACAATTAAAAAATTGCATTAATTATTGGGTTAAAAATAAAAATTGGGTCAATTTTCCCTTTTGGATAAAGTTAGCGGCGTAATTATATTGATCAAAGGTTAAGGGCTTAATTTCACAATTGACCAAAATTTAAGGGGGTGGGTCGACTGCCACTGTTACGATTTTCAATGTAAGTTTCATGTAAAATAAAACTTTGAGTTGTAAAAAATTTGTGAACAAATGATAATATATACAGAGTAGTAGGTGTTTTTGAGTTTTAGAAACGAGATTCTAACATATTCTAACACTGCAATTAATTTATAAAATCTTGTGATTATACAATTCGATCCTACCGATTCAGTCGATCCTAGCCATACCATTTATTCAAAGTAGAATCGCAATTCTAATAACATCGATTATGATAATATCACTTTTTTATCTCTAAAATTTATCTTTGTAGGAGTTTCTTACTTTCTCACGTAGTGAGCATACTTGGGTTTGAACATCCGAGTACTCTGGTGATGACTTATACGAATCGGACAAAATGTTTATTGCTTTTTCTGTGCTCTTTATCCCTTCCTCTTTCTGTTGTAGAGCAATTCCAAAAAAAAAAAAAAAGAAAAAAAAAGAAAAGAAAAAAAGGTCGTGTTAGATTTCTTCGGTTCAATACAAATAATTATGATTATGAATGAAATTAACTAGGCACTTACCGACGCAAAATCGTTATTGATAGTTCTAAGGTAGTGATCAGATGGGTTTCTCATACTTGGGCACGGGAAACCGTTCTTTGTGAAAAACTGCAAATAAAGTACGTTTAGATTAGGTTTTTTGTTCCTTCAAAAAAAAAAAAAGGTTAGTTTTTTTTTTGCAAGCAAAGGGAGAATCCCTCTCCCAGCTACCAGGCCCAGCTTCATCAGGGTTGCCCCACGAAGGCCGACCAGGCTGATCCAAGGAGCGAGCAAACCCTCGGACACCCAGACACCGGCAAGCCCAGGGTCCACTTATTCAACGGGGTTTCCCCTCGAAGGCCGAAATAACCGCATGCGTTCCCCACAGTGGGATTTGAACCCAGAACCTCGCAATTCGCAGAATTTTCCACGCTTTGAGGGAGCCTGGAATCACCACTGGGCAACAAGCACTTGGTTAAAAAAAGGTTAGGTCTTTTGTAAAACGTTTTTAAAATAAAATATCGTAAAACATTATTAATGATTCACACAGATTCATGATAGTTTGAAAAACCAAACTTATTTTAGTGAGGTTATTTAAGTAAACTAACACTCAATTTTACAATAACACATGTAATTTGTCTTAAAAACAAGATTTTTTGCAAGGTAAATATAATCAAATGAAAAGTTACAAGATAACAGATCAGGGGCGTCTTTGGGCCTGTGCGGGCCACGCGGCTGCACAGGGCCCCAAAATATTTAGCCCAGAAAACCAAAGTAAAATAAGGATAAATAAACTTTGGGCCTTTAAAAACTCATTGAAAGCTAGTGTCTTGGTGGTTAGTAAGTACTCCCTCCAATCCACACCAAACTCCCCATTCACTTTTTGGAGGTCAAACTTCGAAAATTTTGACCGTTAATTCACTCAAAACTATAAATCATTGAAAAATAAAAATTACATATTTAGTTTTGTTATGAAAATATCTTTCACAAAATTATATTTTTTGTGAAAAATTTATACGTTTAAGGGACGAAAACTACGGTCAAAGCGTCGCCTCGAAGACCACCCAAAAGCAAATGGGGAGTTTGGTGTGGATTGGAGGGAGTAGATTTTTAAACACAAGACTCAAGTTCAAAACCAAATACCAACATTTATGTCTTTTTTTTTCATTGTTTTTATAAAATAGTTTCGTAAAATGTTATATAGGGCCCCATCTTTAGATTTTGCACAGGGGCCCCGAAAACTTCGAGACGGCCCTGTAACAGATTCTAACAAGAAATATATTTATTGTTCGAACGGTTGGGTTAACAAGAAATCATGAGGCCATTCACAGCGAACCAGACTTTCCAATGGTTTGATTTTGGGACTTGCTTACAATTTTAAGAAATTGCAAGTTAATGGCTAAACCATTGGACAAGTACATGTAGGATAGCTTAAACCAAGCAACTAATTTCATTAAGCAAATAGCTTAATTGACCCTACCATAAAAATACAACTAATAGAAATTAGTTCAATTTATTATCATGGGTTCAAGCTAGTTAGAATTTAACCTAAACCATTAAAATGAATTAGTAGCTCGAATGTAAACTAGCTTAAAATGTGATGTGCAAATGATAAGCTAGTGACAACTAGCTTACCATTGAACTTGCTCTTATAGGTTATAGACTTGGTCAAACTTCAAGGCCGACCCGACCCGTCCTGACTCGACCCGCCCCTCGGGTCTATTTTTACCCGGCCAGTGTAACCCGTGAAAAGCCATGCCCAACTTGTCAGAATTTGGGGTCGGACCCGGGTCCATGAAATACAACCCGACCCACCCTAGACCTGCCTCCACCCGCCATAATTTGATATTATTTGGAAATTATACTAAATCAGATGACTCGGCCTGCCCAGACCCATCCTCGACCCATCCCGGTCTGGTTCAGGTCCACTTTCATCAGGCCCGTCCCGTCCCGTCCCATGTTGATCCGCCCCATACACCAACCTAGCTCCGAGTCCGCCTAGCCAAGCTCGGCCTGCCTAAATGTTTGACCACTCCTAGATCAAACACTACCAACTAGTGAACTGCTACTAACCTTCTCGACCCTCGTTTAGCTCTCATTTATCCTTAGGGTAAGATTATTGGTAGTCTTGAGAAAAGGCTTTGGTAAGTCTTTAAGAGAAGACTCACTCAAAACTACCAATAATCTACCAAAGTCTTAATAAAGTCTTAAGTTGAGTTTTGAAGACCCCACTTTCAAAGGAAATAATCCAATGAGTGGATTGCATGTGTCATTTTTTTTTTTTTTTTTTAAGTTTGTAAAAAAGTAGTGAATGAAAATGTAGAGTCTGAGGTGAGTCTGACTGATAATATATGGAGTCTAAGGTGAGTCTGAATAATAAAGAAATAATAAAAGTTAGTGAAAAACTGATGTGCCAGAGTCTTAAGACTTCGGTGAGTTTTCCTCCCACACGAGTTTGAATCAAACATTTTTTCTGTGACCGCTTTTTGAGGTTTTTGTTTTTTCAATTAAACATTTAAACTAAAATGTTACTATGGGTTTCTTCTTTGTGAATCCATTTTATATAAAACAGCTTGACAAGAGACCAACTCATTAAAAAATACAAAGAAAGAAGAGTACTGAATTGGCTGCAGAGGTATGACCAAAGTAGACAAGCTTGCCATAAGAGAGAAGACAAAGGGAATGAAATAACTCGAAAACATCACTGCTTGGTTGATGAATAGAAGCAACAACGGTGGTTTGTTCTTGTCGAGCAAGATTGATAATGTAGCTCATGACATGGTACGATGCAGCACTATCGAGTCCACTTGTAGGCTCATCCAAGAACAGTAGTCGGGGCCGGGTTAGTATCTCCATGCAAATGCACACCCTCCGCCTTTCCCCCCCGCTAATGCCGACTGTTGTTCGGCCACCAATTGTTGTGTCGGTTGCATTTTCAAGACCCATCATCTTTATCGCATTATCGGCTCTCTCTAACTTCTCTGTTTTTGGCATTGTTTCCGGGAGTTGGAGTAGAGCCGAGTAATATACCGCTTCTCTTACGGTTAGTGTTGTCATCAAGATATCATCTTGTGTTACGTACGCCTATATTTCAAAATCAGTTAGGAAAATATGACCTCGCAATCATCATTATCATTTCATTTCATTACTCCCTCCCAGTCACTATAATGTTCCCTCTTTCCCAAAACGGATTATTTAAGTAATGTTCCCCTTTCTATTTTTAGAAACTTTTACTCTTATTTTATTCATTTCTCTCTCCTATCACCAAACCCCACACAACTCTTTTACTCTTATTTTATTACTTTCCTTTATGTTTTGGCCCCACAATTCTTTATTTAACTACTAATAATTCATCCCTCTCTCCTATCACCAACCCCACACAACTCTTTTACTCCTATTTTAATACTTTTCCTTAAGTATCGTGCCATTATCAAAGGGGAACATTATGACGACTGGGAGGGGGTATAATATAAATTAAAGAAGACCCTTAATTACTGATGTGGCAGCATGAACATTCAAAATTTTTATGTAGAGTGTTCTTATTAATTGGGCAAAATTGAAAAATATTAAATTGTTGACAATTGAAAATCCGTTAATATACTACTCGTACTTTCTCTATAACTATATGATGTTTTCATTTGACTTTTTACGGTTTTTTAGGTGACACTTTGACCACGTTTTTCTTTGCATTTATATATAACTCCGTGATATTTTTGTCTAAGATATAGTAATTTTATAGGACATTTGTCTATACCAAATGTTTTAACTTTATATCTTCCATAATTTTCAACAATTTTCTAAAAATATATGGTCGAAGTTTACAAATTGTACCTTAAAAAGCCAAAAAAGAACAACATAATATTATAAAAAAAGTAAAAAAAATACTAAGAATTTGTAAATACCGTGCAAGATTGCACGGGATCTATACTAATTAGTACGGAGTATATCATAAATGTGATAGTGTTTCACTTGGGCCAAACCCAAATAGAACTGATTCTGAGTTACATATCTCTCATGACCCATGTGATAGTGTTTGAATAAAAACTCTTAGGGGTCTTTTGGCTCAGAGCATAAGAATGGAATGGAATGGGAAAGTTCATATTCGTAATAAGCATGAAGGAATGGAGTTGGAATCCAAGGATAAGAGATGTGTATGAGATTCCAAGGGGTTGGTGTGGAGTTATAATTCATTGGATATCTAACTCCATTCCAAAATCACCCAACCAAACACTTGAATGAACTCAATCCATTGCATTCCATTCCAAAGTAGCTAACCAAACACCCCATTAGTAGTTTTCATGCCTATGCTACTCAGTCAAAAATGGGCCAACTCTTTGAATGACAAACTAGGTAATAATTGGGCTATAATAATTTATTGGTCCATAATAAATTGGATCCCACTACAACTGATAACACAATGTGATATACTGTATCAACCAATTACATCCCCTTACGGTATACTGTATTATTATTACTAAGAGACTAAGAGATTCCCTTATTTTTCCCCACCTAAATAATATTTACTCATAATTGGGTTCCTTACTAAATACTAAACTATAAGTAAATAATGAGCTACTAATTAGCGTTCCACTTTCCCATCTTATAAACTATACATAAATTTTACTCACATTTTTAAATTAGTGAATGTTTTAACAAAAATTACAATAATAGTTATACACTTCACTGAAATATTTTATATGGATAAAAAAGAATCATGTGTTATTTATGTTAATCTGACAATCTTATTTATAATAGATAACATTTTTATTAAAAACAAAAAGTTCAACTATCATTTTCATTAAGGCTAAAAATGTCTAAATTTATCTCTGTTACCTCTAATTACTATACATTATTAAAATTTATTTTTAGAGTAAATTTAATGTTAAATTCTCTATAAAAAACAATCTAAAAAACCGCGCTTTTGCGCGAGTCTACACTAATCCTTAAACACGTGAAAATTAACACGCTTGGGATCTAATATCGGATCTCCAAAAAAATCAAACCTGATATTTGTTGGAATAATGGCTCAAAAAGTCCTTTGCCTTACTTTGAAAAAACTAGCTAAGATTTTTTCTCTTATCCCACATTGGAAAAATGAAACAAGTTTGTTGGGTTTATAATGTTCTTCTCTACCTTCTTGTTTGAACTTGTGATTAGACCTTTTGTGGAGGTTGACAAGTTCGGGCTGGGCCACACACGCGCGCGCGCGCGCGCCTCGCCACGCCACGCCGGGCCGGGCCGGGCTCTGGGCTCGGGCACGGGCACGGGCTCCGGGCTCCGGGCTCCGGGTAGAGCACCTGCGGTGCGAGCTATCAGCTCCTTTTAATTTTTTTGGAACATTATTCGGAAAATCTTATGCACTTTTCTCCCCTATATAAACAGCCTCTCATTCTCAGTTTGAGCATCAGAAAAAATTATCTCTTCTCTCTTTCTTATACTGTTCAATCTTTATCTTACAAAATATTTCCCTGAGGTTATTATTGGCAACGTTCTTGGCTGCTCTCATCTGCCTCTTTGTCTACACCAAAGTTGCAGCGGTTGTGTTAATCACGGGGGTCAAGTGCTGCGAGGCCGTGTGTAGTACGGGGCATTTTTGACTTTAGGACAGTGGCTTCTCGTCACGTCACAACCATCCGTTTCTCCAGATAAGATTTTTCTTATTCTCTTTACAGTACGTGTATAACAATCTAAAGTCAAAAAATTAAAAAAAAAAATTCGAGGCCGTGTGTAGTACGGGGCATTTTTTTTTCTCGCACTACAATATGACGGGAGGAATTCCAATCTCTGTTGCGTCCTTTTCTGCACCTTCACCTATCATTCCTGACATGTCTAAATTCGAGCTTTTCAACGGGAAAAACTATAGAATGTGGTCTGATAGAATCGAATTCTTCCTTGGTCAAATTAAAGTAGACTATACACTTCTTTGGTAATGTCCCTTTGAAAATTCCGGGAGGGATTATGTAGAAGACAACAAAACTTGTAGAGGAATGCTTTCGCATTACATGAGTCCCGCTTTATATACGATTTATGGTAAGTATAAAACAAAAGAAAAGAAATGGGAAGCTTTACAAACTAAGTATGGATCGGATGATTTTGGAACTAAAAAATATGTTTGTAGCCGTTGGTTGAGTTTCAAAATGGCTGACAATTCACCTGTTTTGGATCAAGTTCATGAGTACGAAAACTTGTGCGCGGAAATCACCTTTGAAGGTATGAATATCGTGAGATTTTTCAAGCAAACTTTTACTTGACAAGTTACCTCCTTCTTGGCAAAACTATGTCTCTAGCATGAAACATAAGCAAAAAGATTTTACTCTTTTGGAACTTATTTCTCATATCAAAGTTGAGGAGCAAAACCGTATTCAAACAAAAGGAAAATATGTTTTCGAACCCTCCTCTTCAAACGCAAACTTGGTTGAAACCAAAAAGAATTTTTCTAAAAATTCAAAGCATTTCTCAAAGGGTTCTAATCAAGTTCACGGAACAAGAAATAACGCAAATTTTAAAAGAGAATCCAAAAGGGAATTTAAAGGCGATTGTTATACTTGTGGGAAGCCAGGTCACTCATCAAAATATTGTCCACAAGGTTTTTCACCAAATGGTAAGCGTAAATTTGTTAAATCTCAAGCACATCATCCGGTTGAATCGACGACATCATTGCCATTTGTCGTATCCGAGATTAAACGGTAAGCAACATATCTGAATGGGTTGTTGATCTTTGGAGCAACCCGACACATATGCTCCAAGTAAAGAGATGTTCAAAGACTACCTTGCCGTATCCACGGGTGAATGTGTTTTCATGGGAAATTCTAGCACCGTGAAAGTCCTAGGAAAGGGTAAGATCTTTCTTAAATTAACCGAGGCAAAACCATTGAATTAAACAATGTTTTACATGTTCACGATATTCGGAGGAATCGATCTCGGGTGCCTTACTCAACAAAGCTGGAATCAAGCTGACTTTCGAATCTGATAAACTTGTGCTTACAAAAAATGGAAATTTTATTGGAAAAGGCTTTTGTAATAGCGGTTTGTTTGTATTAGATCTTGAAACTATTAATAATAATTCTCGCTTCGTTTATATTCTTTGAGTCTGTTTCTTTGTGGCATGCTAGACTTGGACATTTGAATGTCGCATCAATTAAAAAGACCAAACTTGACAAAATATAATTCCTCAGTTCAGTAGCACCAGTTTTGACAAGTGTGAGGTATGTGTTGAGGCAAAACATGCAAAAACAACCTTCAACAAATGTGTTGACCGCTCTAGCTCTCTTCTCGAGCTAATTCACTCTGACTTGGGTGACTTCAAGTCCATCATGAGTAGAGGAGGTAAGCATTACTATATTACCTTTGTCGATGATTTTTCTAGATATACTAGAGTTTATTTGCTAAGCTCCAAAGATGAAGCCGAGGATAAATTTGTGATATTTAAAAGCGAAGTTGAAAATCGTTAGACCGGAAAATTAAAAGAGTCGGATCGATAGAGGCGGAGAATATGAAGGTAATCCTCGAAAAAATATTGTGAGCTTAACGGCATTATCCATGAGTATACCGCTCCTTTTTCACCCCAACAAAATGGCGTCGCCGAAAGGAAAAACCGATCACTTAAAAATATGATGAACGCATCATTGATCGGTTCGGGTATGCCTAATAATTTTTGGGGTGAAGCTATTTTATATGCGTGTCATGTCCTAAATCGCGTGCCTCACAAGAAAACTGGTAAGACCCCTTATGAATTATGGAAAGGCTATGTACCTAATCTGAATTATCTCAAAGTGTGGGGGTGTTTAGGGAAAATTGGGATCCCAAATATTCAAAGGACTAAAATCGGACCTAAGACCACGGATGGAATTTTTATTGGTCGTGCTGCAAACAGCGCTGCTTATCGGTTTGTCTTAAAAGACTCATCTGGTTTTGGTCCAATTAAAGAGTCTAGGGATGTTGAATTTTTTGAGCATATTTTTCCTATGAAAGTGAATTTATCACATGTGTCTATCGCATCTCCCTCTCTTGTATCTTTGGATAATTCTGATACTGCAGATAAAAATGCTGAGCCTAGAAGAGGTAAACGCGTGAGAACTCCGACGAGTTTTGGACCGAATTTCGCTACTACATGGCTCGTACAACATGGACCTTTGAGTGAACACGAGGTATGTGCTTTTGTACTCGAAGAAGACCCCAGAAATTACAAGGAAGCTATGAAATCTATCGATTCTACCTTCTGGTTAGAGGCCATTAATAGCGAGATTGATTCCATCATGAGTAACAATACCTGGATTCTGACCGATTTGCCGAGAGGTTGCAAACCTTTGAGCAACAAATGGGTGTTTAAAAAGAAAATGAAATCTGACGGTTCAATCGATAAATATAAAGCCAGGTTGGTAGTTTGTGGAAACCGTCAAACAAAAGGTATTGATTTTTTTGATACTTACTCACCTGTTACAAAAGTGGCTACCATTAGGGCTTTGATTGCACTTGCATCTATCCATAATCTTTTTGTCCATCAAATGGATGTTAAAAGCGCATTTTTAAATGGTGACTTACATGAAGAAATTTACATGAGTCAACTTTGAGGGATGTGTGGTTCCGGACGGGGAAGACAAAGTGTGTAAACTAATTCGATCTTTGTATGGTTTAAAACAAGCACCAAAACAATGGTATGACAAATTTCATAAAACAATAACATCTGATGGATTTATGGTTAACGATTCTGATGCTTGTGTATATTCTAAGCATAACGGGAATGATTGCGTAATTATATGTTTGTATGTGGACGACATGCTTATTTTTGGTACAAATATGGATGTTGTCAACATTACCAAAAATTTCTTACATTCTCGGTTTGACATGAAAGATTTGGGAGAGGCTGATATAATTCTTGGGATCAAGGTCACAAGGACTCCTACAGGTATGTGTTTGAGTCAGTCTCATTACGTTGAGAAGATTCTAAGAAGGTTCAATCAATTTGATAGCACGCCTCTTCATACTCCTTACGATTCAGGTGTCCATTTGTGTAAAAATCCAGGTAATAGTGTATCTCAAGAGGAATATGCTAAAATCATTGGTAGTGTTATGTTTTTGATGAATTGCACTAGACCTGACATCGCATATACCGTTAGTAGATTGAGTCGATATACTCATAATCCTGGTAAGGACCACTGGAATGCCTTGATTCGTTTATTGAGATATTTGAAAGGTACCATGGATTGGGGACTACACTATTCTAGGACACCTAGTGTCCTAGAAGGGTATTGTGATGCTAATTGGGTGTCGGGAAATGATGAGATTCACTCTACTAGCGGTTATATTTTTACTCTAGCATCTGGAGCCATATCATGGAAGTCATGTAAACAAACATGTCTTGCTAAATCTACCATGGAATCTGAATTTATTGCTTTAGCTTTGGCAGGAGAGGAAGCTGAATGGCTGAGAAGTCTTTTGGCGGATATTCCGTTGTGGGGGAAACCGACTCCGTCAGTATCCATGCACTGCGATTCACAAGCTGCTATAGGAGTAGCCAACAATCAAGCCTACAATGGAAAGAAAAGGCATATTCGTCTAAGACATGGAATTGTGAGAAACCTGATCAGAGACAATGTGATTTCATTGGAATACGTACGTTCAGAGAGGAATATTGCGGATCCTCTCACCAAAGGCCTTTGTAAAAAATTAGTGCTGGAATCGGCACTAGGAATGGGTTTAAAACCTGTAAAGGGGTGAATTGTGATGGATACCCGTCTTAGTTCATCTAAGTTCAACGGGTCAAACTAAGTCACAAGGAACTCGAGATGTAATACTACTACCATTCCTATTTAATAAAGTGATGTGGTATTATTTTATATGTACATTTATTGTACTCACGGATATATTATCATTGTGGAAGGTTGAGCATTAGCTCTTAATGAGTTCATAGTCCTTATGGATGGTTTGCGACAAACCTGATGAACTCACCTATGTGAATGTGGGGGTTCTCGCCCTAACCCTAAAAAGGTTCTTCAGGTTTTGAACTCTTTTGAGGCATTCATCAAAATAACCAGGAACTATGTGAGGGGCACTTGACAAGCTCAAGTAACATTTGTTCTTAAATCTTAAAGTTCATGATGAGTTCATGGATTATGCGAGTTCTAGCCCTGATTTGGGATTAGCAAGTGCGCAAAAATTCTCTTACCAACTCCATGTACTGGTTAAAGGCTTAGTCCACCAAAGTGGCGGTTTGAGAAAATTTGTATGACACTGGATGTTGGTTAAAGTCCACAAGACACCAACATCTAAACGTTAAATCCCCGTTGCCTGTATTACCTCAATTTTTTTCTTCTTCTTTCTTTTTATCGCCATTGTGGGGGATTGTTGGAATAATGGCTCAAAAAGTCCTTTGCCTTACTTTGAAAAAACTAGCTAAGATTTTTTCTCTTATCCCACATTGGAAAAATGAAACAAGTTTGTTGGGTTTATAATGTTCTTCTCTACCTTCTTGTTTGAACTTGTGATTAGACCTTTTGTGGAGGTTGACAAGTTCGGGCTGGGCCACACACGCGCGCGCGCGCGCGCCTCGCCTCGCCACGCCACGCCGGGCCGGGCCGGGCTCGGGCTCGGGCCCGTGCCCGGGCTCCGGGTAGAGCACCTGCGGTGCGAGCTATCAGCTCCTTTTAATTTTTTTGGAACATTATTTTTTCTGTTTTCAAAGGCTCAATTCCCAAGACTGATTGGAACAGTCTACGGAATTGACTGCTACGGTCTACCAGACTGATTTTCGGTAATTCTTAAGTTTTATAGTTTCTGTACAAATTTCGGAAAATCTTATGCACTTTTCTCCCCTATATAAACTGCCTCTCATTCTCAGTTTGAGCATCAGAAAAAATTATCTCTTCTCTCTTTCTTATACTGTTCAATCTTTATCTTACAAAATATTTCCCTGAGGTTATTATTGGCAACGTTCTTGGCTGCTCTCATCTGCCTCTTTGTCTACACCAAAGTTGCAGCGGTTGTGTTAATCCTGGGGTCAAGTGCTACTGAGGCCGTGTGTAGTACGGGGCATTTTTGACTTTAGGACAGTGGCTTCTCGTCACGTCACAACCATCCGTTTCTCCAGATAAGATTTTTCTTATTCTCTTTACAGTACGTGTATAACAATATTAGAACCCGATCCAAATTTGAGTGTACGTCTTGCAAAATGAGTTGAGAAATTACATCTTGCACAATGGAGTCACTTTTGTTAACAAGCGTACGTCTTGCACAATTGACTCAAGCTTTGTGATAAAAAAAAAAAATCATTAAATATTTTTTAAATAACTTATTAAACGAAATCATTAGTTTCGAATTAAAAAAGAAAATACATTTTATGACATTACTCAATTTTGTTGGCTACTCATATTGATTTATTTTTCAAATCAAAATACATTTAGCTAAAATATGAAAACTTAATGAGATGACAATTTAACCTATAAATAATACTTTCTCAATTCCATTCAATTCTATACGTTTACTTTTTGGGCACTATTCATAGGTCGGGAGAATCTTTGATACAACTTCTAATATATAGCGTAAATAGTCATGTAAGATCTTGTTTAAATTGTCTTACAGAGTACGTTGAGAATATCAAATTTTTATAATTTTTATTAATATGTAACTAAAGATATGAACAAAAGAAAACTAGCATTGATATATATGTATAAAGCAAATGTATATAATTGAATGAAATGGAGAAAGTACGCAAAAAAAGAAAAAAAAAATTTATATATATCGCGTATATATTATGCAAGATTCAAACTAGTTCTTCACATGGCAAGCAAGGGCGGTTCTTAATATGTAATCTTGACGTAGATGTTAGAATATCCGATGTACTAATTAAACACCCAAATAAACGAATTTTTTTCTAAAATGGGGCAAAAAATCAAAGAAATTAACAAAATGGTGTAAGTTTCAAACTTATTACCCAAAATGGGTCCACGTCATCACCAAAGTTATGTTCGGATTCAAGCCGCTCTCCCCCTAAGCGACCTTATCCTAGGTTACATGTAAATAGAGCTAATATTAAGGGGGTGAGTTTTTGAACCAAGTCGCTCGGTGGGTGAGCGACTTGGGACAAAATCGCTTAGCAGGACAGCGACTATTTCAGTTTTGCATAAAAAAAAAAGGTCAATTATGTTGAAGAGGGGAGTCGAACCGGTTGCTGAACACAATAAAGCCACGTACATTAAACACCAAGCTAAGCTAATTTTTGTGTACATAATTAGCGTTTTAATAGTACTAATTAATATAATAGCTGTGCAACTTATTAAATGCATTTAATCGCATTTAATGCTCAATGTATGGCAGATTAGCATTAGAATTTAATTGTCTTGAGTTTACAAGTGTTAATATGGCCTGGTGGTTATTGTATGATGATAATAGGGCCGAGATTGTGGGTTCGATTCCCTGCAAGTACAATTTTTATTTCATATATTTTTTTACTTATTAACAAATCACTAAGGTCGCTTAGGGGGAGAGCGACTTAACCTAAAGTCGTTCCGTCGCTAAGCGACTTATTCCCGGACACAGGTTCGTGCATACCTATCCTACGTGGACCCATTTTGGGTAAATACTTTCATATGTGTCCCATTTTGTTAATTTCTTTGTATTGGAAGCCTATTTTGGAAAAAAATTTCCAAATAAACATGTAATGTAAGGTGTGAAGTTCTAAGGCACAGTGAGGTACTAACCGAGGTCCCGAATGCAAGAGCTTGATTTCGACCATTAATCATAATTTTTCCACTTTGCCTCATGTTTGAAAGCAACCTTCCTGCTTGAATTGAGTATAAGTAAGATAATTAAACGTGAGAGAATGCTAAATAATTATTTATAGAAAATAAACAAACCATACTCTAGTAAAATGTATGACTACTAAAAAGTTGAAATAATAATGTACAGGTTACCGAGTATGGTTTAATTCTAATATATAGAAATAAGAGAATGAAGTGACCTGCTAAAGCATCTAACAAAGTTGATTTTCCGCTACCGGAAGGACCCATAATAGCCAACACATTCCCTGGTTCGGCGTATCCAGTTAGCCCTTCTAAGATCGTCGACCGCCTTGACTTTCTGGTGGTGTGAACTTGACGAGCCGTGACATAGAGGTCACTCCATGTCAAAAATGCACCTTGATGTGAAGGCTCATTTATTTCTATCACCACATTATCCATTTTATTTTTAATTCGTATTCGTTAGATTATTTTTGATACTAAATTACTATACGAGCCATTTGTATATATAGGAACACATTGATCTAAGGTAGATTGACCAGCCATGAAGGGCGGCAAAAATGTTGTCGTGCATCCATGACTTATCAATCAATCACACCCTCATTCATTATTATTCGAGTAAATCTCCCTTAAAAGTTAAGACGGCTACTTTCGTATGAAATAATACGGGATTTGAGATCACTTTACAACCAATTGTGAGTTTGTGACTACTTTAGAAAAAAAAATTATAAACGGTAAACACTAGCTGAACTAGTATGGTTTATGGTCTCATTTAACCATAAAATAGTCTCAAAACCTGTCTTATTATTTCCGACGAAAAATGATCCGTCTATAGCAAAAATTTGCATTCTTTATGTCCAGCTAAATATTTTCTGTTGTTGGGTCACATACTCACATCCACCCACTTTCTGGACTAAGTCAAAGTTGGTTATTTTTAGTAAAAGAATATAATCCCTTGAGTTTTATTGATTGACGTAGCATCCAATATATACATGAGAATTATCCTAAGTTAGAAGATCATATCCCATGGGTTAAGCCTACAATCATGGGAGTCTATAACTAAATCAGTCAATACAATCCCCTAATTTAGGTAATACAGATTATACAAAATATATGAGAATATTGCATATTCTATTACACCCCCGGAGTCGAAGCGGGAGGAGGACGGATGCTGAGACTGGAGCGAAAATCATCGAAAAGAACCTTTGGTAGTCCTTTCGTAAAAACGTCCGCAAATTGATAGCGGGATGGAACATGGTGGACTTGAACTTGACCGAGAGCTACCTTTTCCCGTACAAAATGAATATCCAATTCGATGTGTTTGGTCCGCTGATGATTGACGGGATTTCCGGCAAGGTAAATGGCTGACACATTGTCGCAATATACGATTGTGGCTTTGCGAATAGGTGTACGGAGTTCAAGAAGGAGATTACGTAACCAACATGTCTCAGCTACAACATTGGCTACGCCGCGATATTCGGCCTCTGCGCTTGATCGTGAGATAGTGGCTTGTCTTTTAGAGGACCATGATATAAGATTGTCTCCTAGATAGACACAATACCCGGAGGTGGGAGTCGACTGTGATGAAACTTTCAGCCCCGTGGTCAATACAGATTATACAAAATATATGAGAATATTGCATATTCTATTATTTAGAACACAAAATCTCATGTTTTGCATTTGTTGCCCTTACTTTTTTGGACTTAGTCAAGGTTGGTTATTTTCAATTGTTGGTCTTTTGCTTTTGACATGAATTGAGATGTGGTTGTCTTAGATTGGAGGAAATGTTTTCCGGTGTTAGCCACCATATAGTCGGAAGGTGGGAGATTGTTAAAAATAAGCCAAAAACTCAATTTAATTATCATCCCCTCTCTTGAAATATCTAGTGTGTGTTTCCTTGGAGTGACGAATAAATTTTTACTGTGACGGTAGTGAGGACATAACAGAATTAGTAATAAACTTCGTTAAATTTATGTATGTGCCACATATTATTTAGATTCTTGTCATAATTATTGTACTCCTTCCAATCCAAAGAATTGGTAACACCTTTTAATTTAAGTAAGTCTCCTATAAACTGGTTTTACAATATCACGTAGTAAGCATACTTGTCATTATTATTGTTCTCCTTCCAATTCATTGAACCTGAGACCTTGTGTTTAGAAACTCAATTACTAACCACAAGACACTATCATTCATTGAATATTTAGTGCACTACATTTATTTATTCTTTCTTTTACTTTGATTTATGACTCAAAAAATCGGGGGCCTGTGCAACCGCACGGCCCGCACGGGTCCAAAGACGGCCCTGATTAAACGGCGCAATTCTACATATTAGGAGGGAGTAACTTTTAATTAGGGATTTAGTGTGAGAGAAAGAGAGGGGCGAGCACGAGTGTATCTGGGAGACTTTTTCAAGTGACTAGGTAATAATGTAAATTAAAATAACACGGAGTATCTTAAGAATGGAATTAAACTAATGACAATGCCATTTGTTTTAACATCTTGAAAATCAAATCAAATGTCAAATATATCTTGTAAAACCATACCAACCTGTTACGTCAAGAAAAGTTCGACGAGCGTGATCGATCATGCATACATGTTAACATGGACGTGCGTGTGTGATCGTATCATTAGATCATTCAATTATTATGTGTGTTTCGTACATCCTACCCAACCCAATGAGAATATTAGTATTGACTAAATTTACCATAAATAATAGAACATAATCTAATAAAATAAGATCTTAGGCATCTTATTGACTAAATGACTAGGGTGTATGATATTCTTGTACACTCTGTTGTTCAGTAAGATGATTATACATCTGATATACTACCTCCAATTTTATAATTTTTGAGCATTATAATAAACTTTTTGAGTTTTGTTTTAAAGTTTCCGAGTTTCACTATGAAGTTTCTGAGTTTATTCACTTAAATATTAAGCTCTAAAAAATACAATAAAACTCAAAAATACTACATATAAGTTTAGTTAAATTTGAGTTTTGACGGAAAAAATATTAAAATCTAACTTATAAACTTTATTATGTTAAAAAAAATACATATATGCTCAAAAACAAATAAAGTTTGACGTAATAAGCTCAAAAAGAATACATATGTGCTCAAAAAAACAAAAAAGTTGGAGGTAATACATCCGATGTATATATGTTCCTTTTTCTCTTGTTGCATCCCTTAGAATATTTCGTCGTCTAATACAATCATTCTTGGTTTGCTTGTGCTTTGGACTTGGTTTTCGCTCCTTGTTTCGTGTTTGCCTGACTGGGCCGAGAGCCTGAGAGAATAAGTTTTGCTGTTGCCACGCTCGCAGTTAATTACAGGAATTCAACAACTTCCATTCACTACGTCAAATATGAGCATTAACAATGAACAAAACACAATGGTTTATTGCATATAATAACGGTATTAAGATCGAATACCATAGTCAAACTTTGGCGAAAAATAAACCGTCTAAAGAAAGAATTTGCTTTATTCTTTACACAAAATCTCATTGAAGACGGCACGTATCCGTCACTTTGGAGTGACGGATACCATTTCCTCTCACAAATAACCCAAACAGAGGAGAGAGGGAAGCACATGGGGTGCCCCCACCTTGTCCCCCTATCCGTTTTGTGAGTGACATTACCCGTCACTTGCTCCGACCCGTCTTCACCAAGACTAACTGTATTCTTTATGTCTAGCTAAATATTTTCTCGTTGTTGGGTCACATCCACCCACTTTCTGGACTTAGTCAAGGTTGGTTATTTTAAGAATCTAATGTTTTGCATTTGTTACCCTTACTTTTCTGGACTTAGTCAAGGTTGATTATTTTCAATTGTTGGTCTATTGCTTTTGACATGAATTGAGATGTGGTTGTCTTAGATGGTTAAGAATAACCCAAAAACTCAATTTAACTATCATCCCCTCTCTTGAAATTTCTAGTGTGTATTTTCTCGGAGTGAGGAAAATTTTTACTGTGATTGTAGTGAAGACGTAACAAAATTAGTAATAAACTTCATTAAATTTATGTGCCACATATTATTTAGATTCTTGTCATTATTATTGTACTCCTTTGAGTCCTTTCAATCCAAACGACTGGTAACACCTTTCAATTTGAGTAAGTTTCCTGTAAATCGGTTTTACAATAAAACGTAGTGAGCATACTTGTCATTAATAGTGTACTCCTTCCAATTCATCGTTGACATGGTGGCACTCGATCACCACCACCCACAACCATTTCATTACTTATACGAAGTATTTATAGTCCCTCCATACCAATCCAAAGGTAACATTGACTTTTTCACACTTGCCGAGACACGTTTTGCAACGTGAATATCTTTAATTACACATTATTAAAAATTATAAAAAATTAATATTCTTATAGCATTCATGACGATAAATCAAACAAGATCTTACATGACTATATTTCGTCTTATAAATTAAGAATAATATCGAAGATTCCCTATGACCATAAATAATGCCATTTTGATCAATATTACCTTTGGATTGGTATGGGCGCAATTCTACACACTAGGAGGGAGTAACTTTTAATTCGGGATTTAGTGAGAGAGAGAGAGAGGGGCTAGCATGTATGTATTTGGGAGACTTTTTCCAGTAAGTGGATTATACATCAGATGTACTACCACCAATTCTATAGTTTCTGAGCATTATAATAAAGTTTTTGAGTTTTGTTTTAAAAATTATGAGTTTTAATATAAAGTTTATGAGTATATTCACTTAAACATTAAGCTCTAAAAAATTAATATAAAACTCAAAAACATTATATAGAAGTTTAGTAAAATTTGAATTTTGACGGAAAAAAAATTAAAATCTAACTTATAAACTTTAATAAGTTCAAAAAAAATATACATATGCTCAAAAACAAATAAAGTTGAGATAATAAGCTCAAAAAAATACATATATGCTCAAAAACAAAAAAGCTGGAGGTAGTACATCCGATGTATATTCTTTTTTCTCGACTTTTTCAAGTGACAAGATAATAATGTAAATTAAAATAACACGGAGTATCTTAATCCTATTTGTGTTAAGAATGGAATTAAACTAATGACAATGCCATTTGTTTTAATATCTTGAGAATCAAATCAAATGTCAAATATATCTTGTAAAACCATACCATTCTGTTACGTCAAGAAAAGTTCAACGAGCGTGATCAGGCATATACATGTTAACATGGACGTGCGTGTGTGACCGTATCATCAGATCATTCAATTATATTGTGTTTCGTACTTTCGTACATCCTACCGAACTCAATGAAAATATTAAAATTGACTAAATTCATCATAAATAATAGAACATAATCTTTAATAAAACAAGAATTTAGACATCTTATTGGTTAGGGTGTACAATATTATTGTATACCCGGTGACCGGTGTACCTTAGAATTTTTCTTCGTCTAATACAATCATTCTTGGTTTACTTGTGTTTTGGACTTGGTTTTCGCTCCTTGTTTCGTGTTTGCCTGCCTGGGCCGAGAGCCCAGAAGAATTAGTGTAGATACATCATTTATGCACCTCCCGCAAGCCACCCGGTGATGATTGGGCCGCATGTTTGGTACGCGGAACGATTTATGACAGTTCATAAGTTTATCGTCAAGTGATAGCTCAAATACTTGTGTCTACTCCTTGGTTGTCATCTACACGCCGATACGGTCGTTTTGACAGTAATTAGAGTTCATTTGGAGTCCGGGTAAAAAACCGCTTCATTTTCTAATAAACCGTTTAAAATGCCGAGTCAGAATGTTCTAGAGTATTCCAGGTATTTATTCCATAAAATTAATTCTATTCTTTTGGTAAAATATATCCCGAAAATCTTATTTTAAGGAATAAGGAAGTTGAGATTTACCGCAATTCCAAAAAAAAAAAACGCGGAAATCTTTCTTCCGCAGGAGGAAACCTCTGGGGAAAGGACGCAGCACCTGCTGCGCCTCTTTGAAGGATCCCATCACCTGCTGCGCCTCTTCCCCAGCTCTTTTCTACGTGTTTTCAGATCTTTTCGAGATTTATTTCCAAAGTTTTAGTCATTCCATAATTCCTCCGTGTGATTAGTATAAATAGGGACCTCCGTCCCACATATTTCTCACGCGAGTATTCACCCTTCTCTTCTCCCTTTGCATTCTAAGACTGTGTTCTAAGCTTATTGACGTCTACGTGCTTGATCAAGCGACCACGTAAGCTCGGATCCTTCTGAGTACCAGTCACGTTGCATGACCGACCAATTTGACCAACTACACCTCAATTAATTAATCAATTTAATCTAAATCCTCTCACGAGGGCACTTTCTTCATACATTCAAGTCGAGCAATCACTAAACGTTAACTTAGTTAATCTCGTTTCGTCAAACATGTAAGTCTGAGGGTGTAAATCCCATCTTTTATTATCGTACACCCTCCTATTCTATATATTCTTCCATATTTCCTAAAATGGATTATTCAGGTTTTCTTCCCCTTTCTTATTTTGAAAACTTTTACTCTTATTTTATTCATTTCTCTCTCCTATCACCAAACCCCACCCAACTCTTTTACTCATATTTTATTAAATTCCTTAATATTTTGGCTCCACCATTTCTTATTTAACTCATAATTATTCATCCCTCTCTCCTACTACCAAACCCCACCCAACTTTTTACTCTTATTTTATTCTTCTCCTTAATTCTCGTGCCCACAAACAAAGGGAAGAATACATAGAATTGGAGGGAGTATTTTATTTTTGTACTAATTAATGTAAGATTTACGTCAAAAG
Organism: Silene latifolia; assembly: GCF_048544455.1. Classification (NCBI taxonomy): domain Eukaryota; kingdom Viridiplantae; phylum Streptophyta; class Magnoliopsida; order Caryophyllales; family Caryophyllaceae; genus Silene; species Silene latifolia. Next base: position 16,378,398 of record NC_133535.1, on the reverse strand, counting down.
TATACTTAAAACCGATTTCTAAAACCCTTTTGTTAAACAGTTTTTACGAATTAGCAGTAGGCAGACGTCGAGAAGAAACGCAGCAACTACTACGCCTCTTCGACGAGTCGCAGCATCTGCTGCGCTTCTTCCAGAGGCTACTGCAGTTCCTGCGCTTCTTCTTCTTCCTCGCCTCTCTGTTAATCCGTTCCCTTTTCCTTTGTTTCTTAGTTTCTTCTCTTTTATTCGTATATAATAACTTTGTCACATATTCATAATAAATATTACGCTTTAATTCCGACCTAAATCCCTCATAATCAATATTTGCGAGTTTTCATCATCAAATCAAACCCGAATTTTGGAGATTCGATTTGTTCATATCAAGTCTCTGGAATTCGACTTTTGTATATGCTTCCGTCAGTTTGTCACGTTTGTCTAATTCGTTTCCGTCTCTATAGTTTAACCCTAATTAATTTGTAATTAGTTTTAATCCGTTTTGTTTCGTTTTAATCCGTTTTGTTTCGTTCTAATTCGTTTTTATCGCTTTTATGACGAACTCATATGTAAATAATGCGTTAAATCACTTTCATCCGAGTCAAATATCCATAATCAACCATTAAACACACCAACGAACATTAACAATTCGCGATTCGACTTACTTCCACGCCCCGAACTCACCTCAGGAACAGACGCAGTGACCACTGCGCCTCTTCCAAGAGACGCAGCATTGCTGCGCCTGTTCCGGGTTGAGTTCTGTCTCTGAACTTCTGTTCTTGCTTTGACCAAATTCGTTAGTTTACGTATTAATCGACTATTATCCGTAGTATCACCCTTAATCTGTCCGTGTTTTCTAATCTATTTTATTTTCTCCTATTTTTCTCAAATTGTCCGTCTTAAATATATTTTTGACGTAAATCAATTAACCCGTTGTAATTATTGTAATTTTATTTATTGTATTTATTGTATTGGATGATTATTTATTTGTTTTCACATGTAATTAATTCTAAACCCTAATTCGACATAATTGAATCCTAAATACATGTTCACCGACATAGTTTAATTCACATGCTAGGATTAATCTATGGATGTTGCATTGCATGCATATAATCGACAACATATTAAGTACAAACGATTTCCCTAATCATTAGTAGAGGCCGCTATCGAGACGGACGAGATTAGGTGTTCAGTAAAAGGACTTCCTAATACGTACCCTCACCCCTTACTCCAGATCTCTGTGAACATCCGTGTTCATTGGCATCCACGAGAGTCATTCTAGACATAGAATGCTAAGGACAACGAGTTCTTGGTGTCTATGTCACTACTTTGTGTCTTGACATGACACGAGGTATTCGAACGGTTTCCAATTTTCCACAATAAATTGGTGGCGACTCCACAAATGCAAACGCTTGTTTCCCAAGCGCCCCCGTGGGCCCCCCGTGTCCACAAATAGTTTTGCTATTGTCACGCTCGCATTTAATTACAGGAATTCAACCACTTCCATTCAGCACTACATCAAATATGAGTATTAACAACGAACAAAACACAACGTTTTATTGCATATAATAACGGTATTAAGAGTACCATAGTCAAACTTTGGCAAAAATCTAGGCGCGAAACTTATTCATCGTTTTTACAATGGTTGTTAGAAGAATCTTTATAAAAAGTGTGACAAAAAGACAACGGTTATGCAAGAACCGTTGTAAATGACAAAAGACAACGGTTGTTGGCATAAGCGTTGTTAAAAGTGTGAAAAAAGAACTACTTTGTGTCTTGACATGACACGAGGTATTCGAACGGTTTCCAATTTTCCACAATAAATTGGTGGCGACTCCACAAATGCAAACGCTTGTTTCCCAAGAGCCCCCGTGGGCCCCCCGTGTCCACAAATAGTTTTGCTATTGTCACGCTCGCATTTAATTACAGGAATTCAACCACTTCCATTCAGCACTACATCAAATATGAGTATTAACAACGAACAAAACACAACGTTTTATTGCATATAATAACGGTATTAAGAGTACCATAGTCAAACTTTGGCAAAAATCTAGGCGCGAAACTTATTCATCGTTTTTACAATGGTTGTTAGAAGAATCTTTATAAAAAGTGTGACAAAAAGACAACGGTTATGCAAGAACCGTTGTAAATGACAAAAGACAACGGTTGTTGGCATAAGCGTTGTTAAAAGTGTGAAAAAAGAACGGTTATGTAAGAACCGTTGTTAAAAGTGTGACAAAAGACAACGGTTATGCAAGAACCGTTGTAAAAAGTGTGACAAAAGACAACGGTTATTAGAAGAACCGTTGTAAATGATAAAAGACAACAGTTATGCAATAACCGTTGTTAAAAGTGTGACAAAAGCTAACGATTATTCAACAACCGTTGTAAAAAGTGTGACAAATGATGACGGTTATTAGAAGAACCATTGTAATATTTCTCCCTCCTGTATATATACGCTTATTAAAACCCTTTCAACTCAACTATTCCTAATAACCTTTGGACACAAACCCTCTTTCTCGCAACCTCTCCCTCTTGCCGCCGCCAGTATCAGGTAAATTTTACTTAATTGTTTGCATCATAAACCATTACCTCTTTTCCCTCGATTTCGCTCTTTTATAAACTATTATTAATATGTATCATTTATTTGCAATAAATCTTGTTCTTGAAGGTTTAATTGGGTGAATAAGTATAACATTGTTTAGGAAATGGTATCAACCATTACTCGGTATATTTATTTTATAAGTAGGCGCACTGGTATATGCAAATATTGAATTTTTGAAACTCGTGTTTGTTATTGTTATTACTCCTTTCGTGACAACATGTTTATTATCCATATGTTAGATTACAAGTTTTTTTTGTTTGATTTCCGAAAGTATGTTATATCAAGTTGGTTTCTACTACTAGTAAGTATAAGGCTAAGTTATGGTGATATTTTAATACCTCGAATTAATTATAAAGACCTTACTTGACCGAGTAGACCATCCACTCGGCCAAGTGGAGCCGCACTCGACCGAGTGGAGGACTGAGTGGGGTTTGGCTGGAGTCTGAATGTTCTGAAAGTTGGTCCCCTAGTGACCATCCACTCGACCGAGTGGAGCCCTAACTCGATCGAGTGGACCGACCACTCAACCGAGTGACCGGTCGAGTATGTTTTACGCGAGAAGATTGGTTGGTGGAGTGTCGCTTTCGAAGCTTATCCTTTCAGAATTCCTCACCTAAATTCACTCCCCAACCAATTCCACCACTCTCTAAACTCCCCAAATTCTCTCTAAAACACTCACCCAAATTAACCTCTAAAAACCTAGTCTACAAGTGAAGGATTTTTTCCATCTTTTCTTCCTTGTTCATCCACTTTGTTTGTAAGTCGACTTATACTTTACTTTCCCTTAATCTCATGTTAGTAACCTTAATTATCTTAGTAGATTATCTTATAATTAATTAGGTTATGGGAAATTAAGATGGGTAATTAAGGGATTTAATTAGTATGTTTATGGTAGTAGATTATGGTAATAAATGTAGTAATTAATTTGCGTAGGAAGCTTCATTGAGGAGCATTTCTAGTGGTTAGCTTGAGGCCTTGTGAACATAAGTTTGAGGTAGGGTTTTCCCTACATAGCTCTAATAATATGAGTGGTTGATTATGCATTTATTATCATTTATTGCACTTGTTTCACGTAGTTGCATTATAGCATGTTAATGATAATTAGGGTTTGAGACATAATATGGTTCCATGTTGTCTATATATGTGCTGAAAGAGTAAGTATGACTAATCGTCTTATACATGGTTAGAATACATTATAACATGTTAGAAAGTAATTACATGAAAAGAAGTGAATTGGTGAAGGATGAGCATTTTGTTTTTTTTTTTTTTGATAAAATGTAAGAATATATTATCAAAAAGATGAGTAACCATACATTTGAGATAGGACCAGCCACTAGCAGGCCACTTCCTAACTCAATAAACAGCTCAAGCCCAGACTTATAAGCCCACACCGTAACAAAAACTTCCATCCCACTTACATCAAATCTGATCAAAATAAGGAATGACAAAACAAGATAGACCAAATCCCTAATTTAGACAACAAACCCAGATAAACTTCACCTTCTTCGATCTCAATCACCTCCATCGTCCTTTATTCAGTTTCAGTCATCTTCAATTCAAATCTAATAGACCTTGAATCCAATTCTTATCTCTAGCATTTTGACTTGTATCATGTTTGGTGTAAATTACATTGGTGTTCTTGATGGCAATTGTTTGCATTGATTGTCTTTTGATTGGTGTTGGAGGATGGTGGAACATATTTGGTTGTGGTTATGGAGACGGAATGCGGTTGGAAAACCGTCTTCCGCTTGAGCCACCCCTTGGAGCTTCCCACTCCAAGGGGGATGTGCACATTTAGTACTTGAGTTTGGAGGGACTCGTGTGGTTGAGACACGGTGTTTGGTAGGGGATTCGAGTCGCTCTCAGGCCCGGTACCACGGACGTGTTCCGAGTACCTAGTGTTGGTATGTGGTATCATGGGCGTGTCCCAGCCACTGGTTATGAGGAGGCGAGTGCTTGGAGATTTGCTGCCATGCATTTTATACACTTGTTGGATTTATGGTTGGTCGTCTTAACATCTATCACATGAGCATGTAGTGTTTATCATTTGCATTTATTGAGCATTTGTATTTGTGGACGCGGGCCCACGGGGGTCGCCTGGTGAAAACGAGCAAACTTTTGCATTTGTGGAGTCGCCACCAATTTATTGTGGAAAATTGGAAACCGTTCGAATACTTCGCGTCATGTCAAGACACAAAGTAATGACATGAACACTAAGAACTCGTTACCCTTAGCATTCTATGTCTAGAATGACTCTCGTGGATGCCAATGAACACGGATGTTCACAGAGATCTGGAGTAAGGGGTGAGGGTACATATTAGGAAGCTCTTTTGATCGAACACCTAATCTCGCCCGCCTCGATAGCGGCCTCTACTAATGATTAGGGAAGTTATTCATACTTGATATGTTGAAGGTTATATGCATGCAATACAACATCCAACAGATTAATCCTAGCATGTGAGATTTAACTAAGTCGGTGAACATAAAATTTAGCATACATTAATGTCGAGGTAGGAATTTAGGTAATTGCATGTGAAAGCGTACAAACAAACGACAATAATACAATAATTAAAATTAAAATAATGTTTAATGATTTATGTCAAAAATACACTTAAAACGGATGGTTTTAGAAAAGAAAGGGAAAACAAATTAGCGAACGGATTAGCAGCGATATTACAATTAATAGTTAATTAATTACGTAAACTAACGAATTAGGTCAAAGCAATAACGGAATTTCAGGGGCAGAATTCAACCCGGAACAGGCGCAGCAGAGCTGCGTCCTTTGGAAGAGGCGCAGCAGTTGCTGCGTCTGTTCCTGAGATGAATTCTGGCTGTGAAGCCGGAATTGCGTATTGTTAATGCTTGTTGGTGAATTTAATGATCGATTATGGATATTTGACTCGGATAGAAGTGATTTAACGGATTATTTACATGCAAATTGGTCATAAAAACAATAAAACATGAATTAGAGCTAATTAGAACAAATTAATTACAAGATTAATAACAAGACTAATAATGGATTAAATTAAATAGGTTAATTAGGTTATTAATGCTAAACTAAATTACTGATTATGACGATGATGATAATTAACAGATGAAAATATACAAAAGATGAATTTCAGAGATTTGATATCGATGAATCGAATCTCTAAAACCCGGATTTGATTTAATGACGGAAACCCCCAAATATGAATTACTTGGGATTTAAGTCGGGAATTAAAAGGTGACGAATTAATAATGAATTATATGCTAAAATTATCATGCTAATGAAATAAGAACAAGCAAAAACGGAAAAAGAAAGCACAAACGAATTAAACAAAAGGCGAAGGAAGAAGAAGGAAAGCGAAGCTGCTGGCGGCCCTCGGGAAGAGCGCAAAGCAGTCTTGCGTCCCTTCAAGAGGCGCGGCGATTCTTTGCGTTCCTTCTTGACGTCTGTCTCCTGTTAATCCGTAAAAAGGGTTTGAATAAAGGTTTTATAAATCGGTTTTGAATGTATTTTCGACGTAAACCTTACAACGATTATTACAAAAATAAAAAAAATAATAAAAGATGGGATTTACACCCTCAGACTTACATGTTTGACGAAACGAGATTAACTAAGTTAATGTTTAGTGATGCTCGACTCGAATGTACGACGAAAGTGCTCTCTAAGAGGAAATTAAACAAGATTGATTAAGTTGATTGATGTGGAGTTAGTCAAATTGGTGGGTCATGCAAAACGAGGCTGGTACTCAGAAGGATCCGAGCTTACGTGGTCGAAAGTTCAAGCACGTAGGCGCCAAAAAGCAAGAGCTTGGTCTTAGAATGCAAAGGGAGAAGAGAAGGGCAGACACCGCATGAGAAATATGAGAGGCCGAAGGTCTCTATTTATACTAATCACGGAAGGAATTAGGGTTTCGGTAAAACTTTGGAAGTAAATCTAGAAAAGATCTTGAAATACACAGAAAGGAGCTGGGGAAGAGGTGCAGCAAACACTGCGTCTCTTGGAAGAGGCGCAGCACCTGCTGCGTCCTTTCCCCAAGGGTTTCCTCCTGCGGAAGAAAGATTTTCCGCGTTTCTATTATGGAATTGCGGTTGATCTTAATTTCCTTATTATATAAAGAATAATTTCGGGATATAATTTACCAAAAGATTAAAAGACTGAAATATGCAATAGAAATATCCGGAACATTCCAGAATATTCTGACTCGGCATTTTTAAACGGTTATTAGAAAATGAACACGGTTTTTGACCCGAGCTCCAAATGTACTCTAATTACTGTCAAAACGATTGTAGCGGCGCGTAGATAACGACCAAGGGGTAGACACAAGTATTTGAGCTATCACTTGACGATAAGCTTACGAACTGTCATAAATCATTCCGTGTACCAAAAATGCGGCCCAATCATCACCGGGCGGCTTGCGGGATGTGCAGAAATGAGGTATCTACAGAGCCCCCACTTTGACTGAGGCTTGGACAAGGCAAAAGTCGAAGTATAGCCATCAGGTCAATCGAGGATTACAACCTGACAACTATGGCGACGCGAGGCGGCTCAAGGGGTCTGAGCCAAGGACCTATCGTCGGGAACATTTTAGAGTCTGTCGACTATCGGGGAGGTCGTTTAAAGTCCATTAGACTACGTAAGGGGGCTCGCCAGCCGTAAGAAGATACCATACCTGAGATTCCATGAGACTCTAAGGGGAAACGAAACGTAATATCGAGGGACAGCAGGACATAGGCAGGAACTGCTGGGAGAAATCTGCTTGGGTCAGTTTTTCAAACAAACTTCAGTAAAAACTTGAGATTGAGGTTTAACTGAACTCCACGTGTTGAGAGGAACAATTGGCTGTCCTGAACTCTCTCTAGGGGAACATAATTTAGGCGTGTCAAAACACCTGTCAGAGGATATTCGCTCGTTGTGGCAAGCGAGGTCTTGATAAAGTACTGCGATAGTTCGCAGTTTGCTTGAAAATACGGGTCCGGACGAAGAATATATATCAAATGGACCAAATATACGATATATGGTGTCGAGGAAGAGGCGTACCAAAGATGGGCCCACAAATAACAAACTTATAACGACATTTCAAAAATTGATTTGGAGGGAAGCTGAGGAAGAGGCGCAGCAAGAGCTGCGTCTCTTGGAAGAGGCGCAGCACCTGCTGCGTCCTTTCCTTGGTGTGTCCCTGTCTGAGTAAAAACCCGATAACATAATTTCGAAACATAATTTCTTCAAAACTCTCTCAAATTCCAACCATTATCCGTCAAAATTTGATCAAGATCTTGCATTTGCCATGACTAATCGAGGTATGTATCTTATTTTTGCATTAATCTTCCGTACTAGTGTAATTTGGACCGACAAATTAGGGTTTCCAACCCTAAAATGTCGAAAAAATTGGGGCTTTTCCCTCAAATGATCTTGCCTTGCAAAATTGACTTTGTAAATGGATAATTGGTAGTATAAGGATCATAACCATGTGTTCAATTTGAATTTTCATCGAGTTTTGAGCATTTGAGTGAAATTGAGACGGTCTCACAGTTGAGTCGTAAATTGCTTCGAAAATAGCTTTAGGATTGCCCGTTTGTGACGAAACTTGATATTTGGAATCCATGTGTGGTGGGTAAACTTCCTACCATTTTGTATTTTTGATTTGTGACGGCTTTTTTAGGACACTTTTCTAGGGCATAATCGTCGTAATAACGAAATGCTGTCGAAATTCCGACTTGAACCCATGACTAGGCTTGAATTTAGACTTGACTTAACCCATATTACCACATGAGCGGATGGGTGTCGGGGAAAATGGCCAAAGATGGCGAGAAAAGAGCGATTTCGGAGCTTTGAAAGCTCGAAAATCCCCTAACTAAGGCTCGTCGTCACTTGACACAGCCTAAATTTACTCTACTTTTGCAGGTGATGAGGCTTATACGTCAGGGAGAGGTCCCATGGATGTGGAAACCGTTCTTGACCCTTTTCGTACGCTTGAGGAAGTTTTAGAGGAGGCTTTTGCTGCTGCGGCGGCGGCTGCTGAGGACGAGGCCGTCGAGGAGGAGGCTGTTGAGGAGGAGGCCCAGAGGCGGGCCAACGTTGGACGAGGTGGTCGTCAGCTGAGGGGAGCACCGGAGTGGGCCGAGAGATGGGATAGCCGACATCTCATCTGGGCAGCGGAGAGTCACCTGTCCTATAGGACGGTGAAGAGTTTGGTAAATTGAATTCATCATTCTTTCATTTACCTTCTTCTATCCTTTATTTGCCATTCCTTTTCTCTTTCACTCGAGCTAAATATAGCTCTTGCTTTGAATCCAAATAGGAGGCCGGGAACATCAGGTCTTTCTCGGGTTACACGACGATGATGGAGGCTTACGGGAAGTTGTCGGCGGAGGAGCAGACCATCATCGAGTTGGGAGCTTTCGGCGCCTTGGTACGAGCATGGAGGGATATCAAGGGAAGGAAGATTCGGGCTAACCTTTGCCTGATTCGAGCTTTCCTTGATCGGTTCTGGGACACGACCTCGACCTTTCACATGCCTTTTGGCGAGGTTGGGGTCACGTTGGAGGACTACGGCATGATCTATGGTCTGCTGTGCGGGACAGAGGTTGTGGTGTGGCCGGAGACAGCCATGAGAGTGGACTCGGCTGAGGCTAGGTGCTTGATCGGTTGGAACCTGGCGGCGAAAGCTGCTGCGGTTCCCGGGTTGGTGCCGAGTTCCTACGTCCGGGACTACTTTGCTGGGAAGACCCCGACGATGGTGGTGATCGATGGGAGGGAGACGGCTCCTCCTCCCTGTACTGCGGAGCAGAGAGCTCGACTGTGGCTCTGGTGGTTCTTGTCTTCGCTCTACCTCGGAGACAAGGGAGAGAGGCTGTCGACGAAGCTTCTTCCCTTCCTTTCTGATCTGAGTGGCCTAGGTCGTTGGGACTGTAAGGTTTATATACCTCTTATTAGACTCCTCTAATAGTGAACTAATTAACTTTTTAATTATTTATTCTTTAGATCTAGTGCATGCATAACAAAATAAGAGATTTATGAGAAAAACAATGTCCCTTAGATTGTTGGTTGGTTCGAAATATAGGGCACAAGTAAGGTCACCTTCCTTCACTTGTTCTTGAGCTTAATGTGATGGATGATCCTCCAAAGACTCTAAGAATAGAAGCCACTCCTTAGTGTTGCACCCAAGACTTACCCTTAAACTAGTATACTAATTAACTAGATTATTATACTAGTACCCTTAAAATGATTCTAATATTGTTACTATTACTACACTAGTAATCTTATTGTGATATTAGAATGGATGAACAAATGCTTGTGAATCTCAAAACCTTGTTTTTTTAGAGAGATGGAGAGAATACAAGTTTTTTTATGTAGGAAAATATGAATGAAATGAGTTAAGTAAATTGAGAACAAAATGTTCTCATATAGAGAGCATGCAACCGGTGGGAAGAGGCCAAGGAAGGCATCTTCTGCCTTTTTCTTTTTGTCTTCACAATGCATTAGATGTGTAAGACATGTAAGTGTAGGTGTAAGGCTATAAAGCATATAGCTATAATTATTTATCATAAAATAAATCAACCTCACACCATCACTACTCCCTCTATTCGGTCCACACATAAAATGGACCACCATTTTATTTTGTCAATTTGTCATTTGTCACACAATATGTCACATGTAGTATGTTACATGTTATTAATTAATTTAATGCATATTTATCACATAAATATCATTTTACAAATTAATTAAATTACATAGAATAAATTGACTAGTGATACTTGATCACGTAAATAAAATGGGTCATATAATTATAATTCACAACATCTTGTAATTATAATTAACTATTCATTCATATCTCTATCGTTTCTCAAACAATAAACAATTTTAGTAATAAAGCATTTTTATTACTAAAACAAATCTTATTTAATCCCATTACAATAAGATATCGATATTCTCTCTTACAAGTACATTGTTCAATTTTAAGGAATTGATTACCGTGTATCGTCATACAATTAGTCAATTTATCCATTAAGGGAATTGTCCTTTAGGTGTGACCTTAAGGGATCAACTGACCGTCACCGTCATACGACAATAATGTCAAACTCTAGTCAGCTAATCATTACCGATTAATGATGATCAGTTGATTATATAATAAATCATCCCTCACTTATTCTTAGTATGAGAGTTAATTATGATATTAAATCATGTGATTGCACTATTGTTGAGGACACATTTTCCAACAATCTCCCACTTGTCGGAGACAAGTGTGCGTCACCAATTCTCTTGTCCTATTATAATCTCCCACTCAATGCAAGGTGTCTTGCAGGTCGTACTTACACTTGATCATATCTTGAGTGGTTTCCTCGATCTGGAGAGTAACTGTCTGACCGTAATTATCTACCATAGATACCTTCCGAGCGTGGCCACGCATTTTCAGTTAACTACTCCTCGAGTACTATGTTGGCTACTTAGTCTGAGTACTCGGAAACTTTGATGAACCCGGCTTTGAATTGCTTATCGACTTCCTCTTTGATCTTAAGAGCCCATTCTGTCCTCATTCGACGAAGCTTCTGTTTTACGGGTTTGAAACCTGGTTTGATTGGGATTCTGTGCTCTGCGGTATCCCTGTCGATCCCTGGCATGTCTTTATAGGACCAAGCAAAAACGTCTTTGAACTCGTGTAGGAGGTCTATGAAACTAGCCCTTTCAGTTGGGTTAAGGGTCGTCCCTATCCTAAGTTCTTGGGGTTCTAGTTCGGTTCCTACGTTGATGGGCTCGGTGTCCTCTATAACTGGTCCTCCTTCCCCTTCTTGTAGTATTTCTTTAGCTATGTAGGGAGGTATTTCGATTGAGTCTGGGTCTGGGTCATCCTCATTATCATCGTAAACAGAATTGCATTCAGAATAACATAAAGAGTAAGCAGAACCTGATTTATTCATATTAAAATTTGAAAAGAGTTGAAACAAAGAAGCCATCTATTCGGTAGTCAGTGACGGTAAACGGACAGCTGTTGGGACGTTTCCCGAACTACTGTTACTACTTGATGCTAAGCTAGGAGAAACAAGGGGAGTGGGAGTGACGACAGGAGGAGACTCTCTAGGGACTTCTCTAGACTCCGACTCGGATTCCGACTCTGACTCTGATTCGAATCCATCGTCTTCTGGTTCTCATTTGAACATCTCTCCTTCTCCAGTGGTGAGCTTGAAGAGTCTTCCTTGGTTGTTTGTCCACTTGATCGACTTTCTTCATCCTTTCTGTTGATTCGAACTGGTTTCTGTGATCAATGCGGTAGGGTTGAAGTGGTCGTATTGAAGAATCATGGTAATGATCTCGTCCTGTGCGGCTCTAACAAATCGATCTTCTCCAAACAGTAAGCTAACAGCTTGTTCGTCTAAGCAAGGTGCTTGGCGAGTTTTGACGGTAGGAACCATTTCTGGACGAATGAAGTAGCAATCGTGAAAGATCTCGATTCCATCTAATTTTCTTTCGGTATAGTGCCGAGGTTCGGGAAACCCGTGAAAGTGTTCTTGACTCTCTTCTCTAACGAAGTATCCATTTAGGGTAGGGAGGTAGGGTCGCATCTGGATTCCCACGTTCTTGCGGTTTTGAAATTGGGCGAGCATCTCTAGAACCTCTTCCTTAGTGGGTTTGTATCCTAATCCCAGTGGTATCCTTTGAGAGTTTTCTTCTTTGTAAGGTGCAAAGGTGTTTCGTCGGATAGGATTCAAAGGCATTCCCGGGAAGTACCCCTGAGATTTGAGCATGTGGTTGACCACTAAATTGGAGTGGGGATTGAAGTACAAAGGTGCCAACTCGCTTTCTACGAGGTTTACGCTATGGAAGCCCCCAAGTTCATATACTGGATCTGCATTTACTTGGTTGCTCGACCTCTTTTCTATTACTGCCTTGATGGGTGACGAAGTGATCGTCACCACTTTACCATCTAGTGGAATCTTTATTTTCTGGTGGAGGGTGGATGTTACTGCTTTGGAAGCGTGAATCCAAGGTCTTTCCAGAAGTATATTGAAGGATGCTTCAATGTCCACTATTTGAAATTTAACCTTTCGCTCAATCGGCCCTGTGGCTATAATAAGGTTAACTAATCCCACTACTTTTCGTCGTGTACCATCATATGCGCGAACACCTTGATTGGTAGGGGTCCAATCCGAGTCTTGTGGGGTTTATCTGTATGCTTCCCTTTAAATATAAGGACTATAACGAATTATAATGATGAAACTAGTCATAAAATTTAAATTGCATAAACAAAATTATATAGGATTTAGAAATAACCTTCGGTCCTAGCAAATACGGCCTAAGAACAATATCAAAGTAGATATTCGCCTATCAGTTGCACCCAAGACGATATGAGATATGCCCTTTCATTATGCTAGAATCGATCCAAAAATTAACTAAATAATTTTAGGTTTTTGTGTTTTTTCTGATGAGAGGGAGGCAAGAATGGCTTAGGAAAAAAAAGGTTAGAAAAATCCTCTCCCCACTCCCCTATAAACCGTGTATAGGAATGGATTAGGGTAGGATTTTCTTTTTTTTTTATTTTTCTCGGCCCATATCCGAAAATAAGATGATAATTTTCTTCTTATTTTCGGTTATTCCAAAAATGTATAAAATGTGTAAATTGTCATCTAGTGAGGATCGAACCCATGACCTCTTGGTTTGAGTACCCTCACTATTACCACTATGACACATTCATCTTGTTGATATTAAATATAACCGATTACATTTAATTACAAATTAACAGATTAATTCGTCCAAGCTAACATTACATACATTTAATTAAATATAACTTATTATATTCAATTTACGAATTAATTGATTAATTCGTCTCAACTAATATTATTTAATCTTCATTAAATAATTGTCTCATCAACACATTGACTAACTGTTTAGTCATATAAGGCATCAATGTGATTATATTTCTATAACCACATCTCTCAAACACATCCTATATGTGTGACCTTTAGGGACCGATTGATCACCGCCATCGTATGATAATAACGTCAAACTTTCTAGCAAGCCAACCGTTATTAGGTAATCGTTAATCAACCGATTAAAATACGAAGTATACCCTTGTGAACTGTTTCTGATTTACAAATGTTATCACACTAATTTGTGGAGGATACAAGCTCCAACAAACTCCCACTTGTCCTCACAAGTGTATGTGCGATAACCGATTCTCATATCCTAAAATTTCTCCCACTCAATGTAAAACAATTTGCAAATCCGTATTCACAAAGGTCGTATTTTACAAGCGATCATCATCAAGAGTGGTTTCCCGACTAGAGAGTAACTTAACCGATAAACGAATCAACATTCGAGCATGGCCATGCATTTGAGTTACAACTCCTCGAGTGGCCCTGAGAAATAACTATACCCGATAAGGGTTGGATATTTTCCTCAACTCGAATCCTCTGATTTAAGCACACAGTATGAAATGACCCGAAAAAATCTACTTAACCTCCGATTCGGCAGACCGTGAGAAAGAAACCAAAGTCACCCAAAAACTGCCTTAATCTCAAGAGACAGTCGATAGTCAAAAGAATCGACTCTAGGAACACAATGGATGTCCTATCCACGACCTGGCACCGAATGTTTTTAAACATTTAGGACTCCATTACGTTGTCACAAAAAGTGTCCTACGAGGTATCGTTATAATCTCGCATCTGTGATCGATCAGTCAACCGTTTGACTTATGGCTCGTTGAACCCACCATCAATCGACTGCACAATATAATAGCCGGAGTTATCAGCTCACATTGGCGATTACGGACCAAAAACAAATATAATGTAATTCAGTTCACTTTGTGGCGTTCAATGTTGTCAGTACAATCCACATGAAAAACAAAATATTATAATAAAACGATGAAGTTATAAATAGCATATGATAAAGATAATGTATCAAATCCATAATCAAGTACTACAACTCAGGAACACGTTTAATTCCCATGGAAATAACGTGCCCTACATGCTTATCATAATTCAACGGTTTAGTGAGAGGATCCGCGATGTTATCATCCGTCGCAATCTTGTCAATCACTGTACTATCTGTTATTGCTCCACGTAATCACGGATCAGGTGAGCTTTCCGATGTACATGTCTAGATTTGTTGCTAGACTTTGGCTCCTTAGCCTGGAAGATGGCACCTCTATTGTCACAATAGATGGTGATCGGGTCATTCGAACTAGGAACTACCGAAAGTTCTTGTAAGAATTGACGCATCCATATCGCTTCCTTTGTTGCCTCCGAAGCGGCATAGTACTCGGATTCAGTAGTAGAATCTGCTACAACACTCTGTTTGGAACTCTTCCAGCTGACCGCAACACCATTAAGAGTGAAGACGAACCCGGATTGAGATTTTGAGTCATCTCGATCCGTTTGGAAGCTAGCATCTGCGTAACCGATTGCGCATAGCTTAGTATCGCCTCCGTAAGTGAATATCCAATCCTTAGTCCTCCGTAGGTACTTGAGGATGTTTTTGACAGCTATCCAGTGTGTTTTACCTGGAGTTGTTTGGTACCGACTCGTCATACTCAATGCATATGCCACGTCTGGACGTGTGCATATCATGGCATACATGATCGATCCAATTGCAGATGCATAAGGAACACGACTCATGCGCTCAATCCTTTCAGGCGTCGTGGGTGACTGAGACTTGCTCAACTGCATCCCAGTCGTCATTGGAAGGTTCCCCTTTTTGGAGTTGGTCATGCTGAACTTCTCAAGAATCTTATTCAAATAAGACTCCTGACTAAGTGATAACGTCCGTCGTGATCTATCTCGGTAGATACGGATTCCCAAAATGCGCTGTGCCTCACCCAGATCTTTCATCTGGAAATGATTCTTCAACCATTCTTTAACCGAAGATAGGAGAGGAATGTCATTTCCAATCAAGAGTATGTCATCGACATACAATATCAAGAATACAATCTTGCTCCCACTCGACTTGATATATAAGCATGGTTCTTCGACCGATCGAGTGAAACCATACTCTTTTATCACCTGGTCGAAACGATGATTCCAACTCCGAGAAGCTTGCTTAAGTCCATAAATGGAACGCTTAAGCTTGCATACTTTCTTAGGATGTTCAGGATATATGAAACCTTCGGGTTGCACCATGTACAACTCTTCCTCCAAATAACCATTTAAGAAGGCGGTTTTCACATCCATTTGCCAAATTTCATAATCATGAAAAGCAGCAATCGCTAAGATTATCCAAATAGAACGTAGCATGACTACAGGTGCAAAAATTTCATCATAATGCAATCTGTGCACTTGAGTGAAACCTTTTGCCACTAGTCGTGCCTTATAGGTATCTGGTTGCGAGTCTACAGAACGCTTTATTTTGTAAAGCCATTTGCACTGTAGAGGTTTTACCTTATTAGGTAAATCAACTAGATCCCATACGTCATTCTCATACATGGAGTCCATCTCGGATTGCATGGCTTCGAGCCATAGCTTTGAGTCGGAACAGGTCATAGCACCTTTATAGGTAACGGGTTCATTACTCTCTAGGAGTAAAACGTCATTCTCCTCGACCATACCAATGTATCTGTCCGGAGGATGAAAGACTCTACCCGACCTCCTAGGTTCCTCAGGAATATTAACCGTATCATCAGTTGGAGGAACAACTTCCTCCATCCGTTCCTCGGTTGTTGGTTCTGGAATCTCCGACAGCTCGAAGGTTCTATTACTCGTCTTGTTCTCGAGAAATTCTTTCTCTAAGAACGTCGCACTAGCCGCAACAAAAACTCGATGTTCGGTAGGCGAATAGAAGTAATGACCAAATGTTCCTTTTGGATAACCTATAAAGTATGTCTTGACCGATCGCGGGCCGAGCTTATCCTCGTGTCTCCACTTGACATAAGCCTCGCAGCCCCAAACCCGAATAAAGGACAAGTTAGGGACGTTCCTTCCACATTTCATATGGAGTCTTGTCGACGGCTTTAGTCGGACTTCGGTTAAGTATAAGAGCAGCTGACAAAAGAGCATAACCCCATAATGAATCAGGCACTACCGTGTGACTCATCATGGATCGAACCATATCAAGTAAGGTTCGATTTCTCCGTTCGGACACACCATTTAATTGAGGTGTTCCAGGTGGAGTTAATTGTAGAACGATTCCACAGTCTTCAAGGTGTTGATCAAACTCATTTGAAAGATATTCGCCACCCCGATCTGAACGGAGTGCTTTAACCTTTCTTCCCAGTTGGTTCTGTACTCTGTTCTGGTATTCCTTGAATTTCTCAAAGGACTCACTTTTATGCTTCATTAAGTAGACATATCCGTATCTACTCAAATCGTCCGTGAAAGTGATAAAATATCTATAGCCATCTCTAGCGGTAATTGACATAGGTCCACAAACATCAGTATGTATGAGTCCTAATAGGTCACTAGCGCGCATTCCAACACCTTTGAAGGAAATTCGAGTCATTTTGCCAATGAGACATGATTCACACGTGCCATATGTAGAAAAATCGAATGCGGGAATAGTCGACGAGTTTCTTCACGCGTTTCTCATTTATGTGTCCCATTCGACAATGCCATAGATAGGTTTGATCTTTGTCACCAACCTTTAATTTCTTATTATTCATGTGTAATACTTCCGTGGTTTGATCTAAGATGTAAATTCCATTCATGGAAACTGCTTTGCCATAAATCATTTCATTGAAAGAGAAAATACAGCTATTATCCTTTATTGAAAATGCAAAACCGTCTTTAGAAAGTACGGAAACAGAAAAAATGTTCTTAGACAAACTGGGTACATAGTAACAGTTATTTAAAAATAACTCAAAACCACTAGGGAGTTGGATTACATATGTTCCCTTCGAGACAGCAGCAACTCGTGCTCTATTCCCGACTCGCAGGTCCACATCACCTTTTTCGAGAGGTATGATGTTCTTTAGGCCCTGCAAATGATTACACAGATGAGAACCACAGCCAGTATCAAGTACCCAAGTTCCGAAACTTGCATGGTTAATCTCAATCATATGAATATAAGTTGACATACCAACAGGAACGACGCGACCTGCTTTGATGTCCTCACGGTAGACGGGACAGTTCCTCCTCCAATGTCCAATCTTGTGATAATGGTGGCACTCAATGTCACCGCCCTTGCTCTTTGCCTTGCCCTGTGAGCTACTAGTCTCACCAGGCGCACTCTTACCGTTTCCTGGCTTCTTAAACTTTGACTTACCTACAGCTAGGTCGCCATGAGCCTTGCCCTTACCTTTGCCCTTGTTGTAAATCGTGATAACATCCTGCTTCATGCTCCCACTCAATTTCATATCCTTCTCGGTCTGTACGAGAAGGGAGTGTAGCTCATGAGGACTCTTTTTCAAGTCATTCATGTAGTAGTTCGCCCTGAAAAGGGCAAAACCATCGTGAAGAGAATGAAGCATTCGGTCAATGACAATGCTCTCACTGATTTTGCAATCAAGTGCCTCCAGCTTCTCGACATTCTCAATCATGTGAAGAATTTGTGGGCTAACCGGTTGGCCCTTCTGGAGTTTCGCATCAAAGAAGCGACAGGTATGCTCATATGTAACGATTCTCGGTGCTTTAGAGAACTCGTTAGTGAGCATGGTGAAAATCTTGTTCGCACCTTGGGCAATGAAGCGTCTCTGCAAATTGGTTTCCATTGCAAAGATGAGTACGTTCTTTATCGCACCCGCTTTCATAACGAAGTCACTATAAGCGAGTGACTCGTTGACTCCTGCATTGGGGCCTGGGTTTACCGGTATTGGCTCAGTTAAGTACTTGAGCTTACCGTCAGCAATGGCAAGCATTCCGTAGTCTTTGCCCTCGCGATCCGCAAAGTTGGACCCGTCGTTTTTCAGACGTGTGAACTGATTCATTTGGTCCATGAATATTTTCAGCCAGGACTCGCGTCCAAGTGTGGCACTAGGCATTTGGATTGCTTTATTTCCAGACATTTTGTTGTAACAGTATTATCAAAATAAAAGTGTTCTACACTGCGAGAAGAAGAATAAAAATAATAAGCATGTGCATCGTTTATATTTTTAAGTCTAATGAACTACTGTCATAACGCGAAGACTCAAAACATTTATACAATTGACCTCCCTCAAGAATTATATAAATGATCCCAAGACTCAATTCTCTGTAAATTGATAAGCTAACCTTTTAGCTAATTCTACCGTCTCGGTCGATAAATTTCTGTAAATTCTATCTTTAGTCCATCATAATCACGAGAAACTCTTCGGACTATGATGTTGAGGTAAACTAAGTCAACACAACTACTTACCCAACGTAGAAGGGTCATATTATGCCTACCGACGAAGAAGGGATTCATAGTTGTTTGCCCTTATAAAGACTAATCTCAATTTCCGTTTTAGAGGAAGATCCCATCAACCCTTTTTTTAATTCATTTTAAGTGAACTAATATCTAGCATGCGAGAATGAATAAACTAAGGTGATGGCTTAATAAAAAGTGACATCTGTATGTCCATGAAAACTAACATACAACCTATATGAGTCAATTTTCATGCATTTTAGTAGTAGGTGGTTTGGTTTTAGGCGGAATATGATGCATAAACTATCACGTGAATGAAGAGCAATATGAATGAAAACGTAAAACAATAAAAGTCCTAGTGTGGCCCATCCTATCAAAATGAACATTAAATACAAGTTTGGAATCCATCCTTGGACCCGAGAAGCTTGTCTTGATGTTCCATCTTGATCCATGTAGCGGGAGTGAGCTCCAATCTCCATCTTTAGTCTTCTTTTGAAAAATACAATAAATAAAATTTACATAATAAACCTATTTATTACATTCTAATTTCAAAACCCAAAACTAAAGAAAAAATAAAGGAGATTCGAGATCTCATAATTACATAAAAAATCATGTTTCCTTCATTACGAAAACATAATTTGACTAAGGCCACACTAAGTATTACAATTTACAACCGATTGCAAAAATACGTAAATTAAACCATTCAATCGATTCATTCAACTAAAAAAATGCATCAACTAAAAATAAATTAAACATACATGACACAATTCCTTAATTATGTTGATTAATTTTATCCAAACCACCTATTTAAATCAAATTAAGTGACAATTCCTCAATTAATCACATTAATTTCAATCTTAATTCATATTAAACTTGTAATATGAATTCAATCCAAATCAAAATTTTTGAATCGCTTTAAAATAATTAGGTATCTTTTAATTATGAACCGCTTCACAATAATTAATTTGCCAAAACAAAACAAGAATTTCTTTAAAATTTATCTTGGTAAAAAAAACGAAACAACCAAAATAAATAAAAAAAACTATCTCGGTTTTACAGCTTAAACCGAAAAAAAAACCAATTTTTTTTTTTTTATAATCTGTCTAGCTCGTGAACAGTAACAGAAAAGATTTTTTTTTTTTTTTTTTTTTTTTTTTTATATTTTATATCTTGCTTTGAATAGACAAAACAACAAAAAAAACGACCCGTTTTTATTTCTTTCTTCTTGCGGTTTTTTGTAAAAACCATAACAATTTTTTCTTTTTATATTAAAGCTCTCGTGAACGATAAGAATCGAAACAAAAAAATAAATTTTCACGGTTTTTTAAAATTAGAACCCTAATGCCCTTTTTAATTTTAACTTAATCTGCATTAAATCAAACATGACGATTCCATTTATGTTTTAACTTAATCTGCATTAAATCAAACATCTACCAATTCTTCATATGATAATTTTAACTGATTAAAACAACATTATGAAAAATAAAAATGGAAATCTCGCATCAAAAAGGAACAAACACCGGCTGCAAAATTTTTTTTTATTCGGCATTAACAAAAAATTTCAGCCGTGCCCTATATTTTTCGAAACCCTAAAAGTTTACATCCAATTTTATGAAAATCATCAAAATTAAAATTCGTGGCCTTGGCTGTGATACCACTTGTGGGATTTATCTGTATGCATCCCTTTAAATATAAGGACTATAACGAATTATAATGATGAAACTAGTCATAAAATTTAAATTGCATAAACAAAATTATATAGGATTTAGATATAACCTTCGGTCCTAGCAAATACGGCCTAAGAACAATATCAAAGTAGATATTCGCCTATCAGTTGCACCCAAGACGATATGAGATATGCCCTTTGATTATGCTAGAATCGATCCAAAAATTAACTAAATAATTTTAGGTTTTTGTGTTTTTTTCTGATGAGAGGGAGGCAAGAATGGCTTAGGAAAAAAAAAGGTTAGAAAAATCCTCTCCCCACTCCCCTATAAACCGTGTATAGGAATGGATTAGGGTAGGATTTTTTTTTTTTTTTTTTATTTTTCTCGGCCCATATCCGAAAATAAGATGATAATTTTCTTCTTATTTTCGGTTATTCCAAAAATGTATAAAATGTGTAAATTGTCATCTAGTGAGGATCGAACCCATAACCTCTTGGTTTGAGTACCCTCACTATTACCACTATGACACATTCATCTTGTTGATATTAAATATAACCGATTACATTTAATTACAAATTAACAGATTAATTCGTCCAAGCTAACATTACATACATTTAATTAAATATAACTTATTATATTCAATTTACGAATTGACAGTTAATTCGTCTCAACTAATATTATTTAATCTTCATTAAATAATTGTCTCATCAACACATTGACTAACTGTTTAGTCATAAAGGCATCAATGTGATTATATTTCTATAACCACATCTCTCAAACACATCCTATAGGTGTGACCTTTAGGGACCAGTTGATCACCGCTATCTGTATGATAATAACGTCAAACTTTCTAGCAAGTCAACCGTTATTAGGTAATCGTTAATCAACTGATTAAAATACGAAGTATACCCTTGTGAACCTGTAAGAGATTTACAAATGTTATCACACTAATTTGTGGAGGATACAAGCTCCAACAACTCTTTCATGCCTAACTTGTATGCTGTTTTCAATGGTATGACGTTGACTGCCGAACCATCGTCCACCAACGTCATTGGCACATTCTTATTTAAGCAAATGACAGTGATGTATAGAGCCAAATTGTGACTAGCGCCGAAAGGTGGCAAATCTTCATCCGAGAAAGTAACTGGGTTACTTAGCTTAGTTGAGTCTTGGAAGACCAAGTTGACTACGTCATCAGGTGTGGAGTTATGTGCCATATTTAGTTTGGCCAAGGCTTGCAGTAAAGCTTGGCGATGTGGGAATGTGTGGACGCGGGCCCACGGGAGAAAAGCGAGCAAGCTTTTGTGGATTCTGCATTTGTGGACTCGCCACCAATTTTTGTGGGAAATTGGAACCGTTCGAATGCCTCGTGTCATGTCAAGACACAAAGTAATGACATAGACACTAAGAACTCGTTACCCTTAGCATTCTATGTCTAGAATGACTCTCGTGGATGCCAATGAACATGGATGTTCACAGAGATCTGGAGTAAGGGGTGAGGGTACGTATTAGGAAGCTCTTTTGATCGAACACCTAATCCCGCCCGACTCGATAACGGCCTCTACTAATGATTAGGGAAGTTATTCGTACTCGATATGTTGAAGGTTATATGCATGCAATGCAACATCCATTAGATTAATCCTAGCATGTGAGATTTAACTAAGTCGGTGAACACGTAAGTTTATCATACATTAAGTCGAAGTAGGAATTTAGATTAATTACATGTGAATGCCAAGCAAATAAATCATACATAATAAATATGAAATAAAGAAATGAAATTACAATAATTACAATAGGATTAATTGATTTACGTTGAAGATACATTTAAAACGGATGATTTTGAGAAAAGAAAAGAAAATAAATAGAGTTAGAAAATAAACAGATTAATAGTGATAATACGGTTAATAGTTAATTAATACGTAATTAATAAACTAAGTCAAGGCAGAAACGGGAGTTCAGGGACAGAACTCAACCAGGAACAGGCGCAGCAGGGCTGCGTCCTTTGGAAGAGGCGCAGCGTTGCGTCTATTCCTGAGCTCAGTTCTGGCTGTGAAGCCGGAATTGTATATTGTTAATGTTAATTGGTAATTTAACGGTTGATTAATATTATTTGACTCGGATGGAAGTGGTTTAACATATTATTTACATATGATTGGGTCATAAAAACAATAAAACATGAATTAAAACTAATTAGAACAAATTAATTACAAGATGAATGGATTAATTAACAATTAAATAAACTAATTAGGTTAAACAAGTTATTAACGACGAACTAATGATGATGAATTATAGATTACAGATGCAAATATATCAAAGATGAATTCCAGAGACTCAATATTGATGAATCGAACCTCTAAAAACACGAATTGATTTTAATGACCAAAACCCGCAAATATGAATTATAATTGATTTAAGTCGGGAATCTCAATGATGAATTAAAAACAAATTATATGCAAAATTATCATGCTAGAATAAATATGTTAATGAATACGTAAACAATTGAAAGACGAAACAAAAGCAATCAGACGAACAAAAGACGAGAAAATAAGAAAGGAAGCAGGAACTGCGGCAGCCTCAGGAAGAGGCACAACAGGTGCTGCGTCCCTTCGAAGAGGCGCAGCAGTTGCTGCGTCCTTTCTCGACGTTTGTCTCCTGTTAATCCGTAAAAAAGGTTTAAACAAAGGTTCTAGAAATCGGTTTTGAATGTGTTTTCGACGTAAACCTTACAATAATGATTACAAAAATAAAGTACAATAATAAAAGAATGATTTACACTCTCAGACTTACATGTTTGACTAAACGAGATTGACTAAGTTAACGATTAGTGATTGCTCGACTCGAATGTACGACGAAAGTGCCCTCTATGAGGAAAATAAACAAGATTGATTAAAGTTGATTGATGTGGAGTTGGTCAAATTGGTCGGTCATGCAAAATGAGGCTGGTACTCAGAAAGATCCGAGCTTACGTGATCGAAAGATCAAATATGTAGGCGCCAAAAAGCAAGAGCGTGGTCTAGAATGCAAAGGGAGAAGAGAAGGGCGGACACCGCGTGAGAAATATGTGAGACCGAAGATCTCTATTTATACTAATCACGGAAGGAATTAGGGTTTCGGAGAAACTTTGGAAGTGAATCTCGAAAAGATTTGGAAAAATACGCAGAAAGGAGTTGAGAAAGAGGCGCAACAGTCACTGCGTCTCTTGGAAGAGGCGCAGCACCTGCTGCGTCCTTTCCTCAGTGGTTTCCTCCTGCGGAAGAAAGATTTCCGCGTTTCTATTATGGAAGTTGCGACTTGATCTCGATTTCCTTAATATTTTATGTAATATTCCGGGATATAATTTACCAAAGAGATAAAAGATTGAAAATATGGAATAGAAATATACGGAACATTCCAGAATATTCTGACTCGGCATTTTAAACTGTTATTAGAAAATGAAGACGGTTTTTGACCCGGACTCCAAATGTACTCTAATTACTGCCAAAACGACCGTAATGACACCTAGATGACGACTATGAGGTAGACACGAGTGTTTGAGCTATCACTTGACGATAAACTTATGAACTGTCCCAAATCGCTCCGCATACCAAACATGCGGCCCAATCATCACCGGGTGGCTTGCGGGATGTGTAGAAATGAGGTATCTACAGAGCCCCCAGTTTGATTGAGGCTTGGACAAGGCAAAAGTCAAAGTATAGCCATCAGGTCAATCAAAGATTACAACCTAACGACTATGGCGACGCGAGGCGGCTCAAGGGGTCTGAGCCAAGGACCTGTCGTCGGGAACATTTTAGAGTTTGTCGACTATCGGGGAGGGTCGTTTAAAGTCCATTAGACTACGTAAGGAGGCTCGCCAGCCATAAGACGAGACCATACCTGAGATTCCTTGAGACTCCAAGGGAAACGGAACGTGATATTGGAGGGATAGCAGGACGTAGGCAGGAACCGCTGGGAGAAATCTGCTTGGGTCGGTTTTTCAAACAAACTTCGGCAAAAACTTGGATCTGATGTTGATCTCCACGTGTTGAGAGGGACGGTTGGCTGTCCAGAACTCTTGCTGGGGGAATATAATCGAGGCTGATCTCCACGTGTTGAGAGGGACGATTGGCTGTCCGGAACTCTCGCTGGCGGAATGCAATTGAGGTGTGTCAAAACACCTGTCAGAGGGTACTCGCTCGTTGTGGCAAGCAAGGTCTTTGATAAAATACCGCGACAGTTCGCAGTTGGATTGCATATGCGGGCCCGGGTGAATAATAAACATCAAACGGACCAAATATATGATATATGGTATCGAGGAAGAGGCGCACCAAAGATGGGCCTACAAATAACGAACTCATAACGAATTTTTGAAAATTATTACAGAGGGAAACTGAGGAAGAGGCGCAGCAAGAGCTGCATCTCTTGGAAGAGGCGCAGCACCTGCTGCATCTTTTCCCGAGTGTGGCTTTTCTGAGTAAAAACTCGATGAAAGACGGGTTTATTTCATAATTTCGAAATACAAATTCACACAATACTCTCTCAAATTCCAACCATTTCTCGCCAAAATTTGATCAAAAGCTTGCATTTGCCATGACTAATCGAGGTATGTGTATTATTTTTTGCATTAATCTTCTGTATTGGATCAAATTGGACCGACAAATTAGGGTTCTCAACCCTAAATATGTCGAAAATTTGGGGCTTTCCCCCAAACGATTTTGCCTTGTAAAATTGACTTTGCAAATGGATAATTGGTAGAATAAGGATCATAACCATGTATTTGTTTCGATTTTTCATTGAGTTTTGAGCATTTGAGCGAAATTGAGACGGTCTCACAGCTGAACCGTAAATTGCTTCGAAAATAGCCTTAGGATTGCCCATTTGTGACGAAACTTGATATTTAGAATCCTTGTATGATGGGTAAACTTCCTACCATTTCGGATTTTTGAGTTGCGACAGCTTTTTCAGGACACTTTTTAGGGCATAATCGCCGTAATAACGAAATGCTGTCGAAATTCCGACTCGAACCCATGACTAGGCTTCAACTTAGGCTTGACTTGACCCATATTACCACATAAGCAGACGGGTTTCGGAGAAAATGGCCAAAGATGGCGGGAAAAGAGCGGCTTCGGAGCCTTGAAAGCTCAAAAATCTCCTTATTAAGGCTTCTCGTCACTTAACGCGGCCTAAATTTACTTCAATTTTGCAGGTGATGAGGCTTCTACGTTAGGGAGAGCTCCCATGGACGTGGACACTGTTCTTGACCCTTCTCGTACGCTCGAGGAGGCGCTGGAGCAGGCTTTCACCGCTGCAGTGGCTGCTGCTGAGGACGAGGTCGTCGAGGAGGCGGCTGTTGAGGAGGAGGAGGTCCCGAGGCGGGCCAACGTTGGACGAGGTGGTCGCCAGTTGAGGGGAGCACCGGAGTGGGCTGAGAGTTGGGATAGCCGACATCTCATCTGGGCTGCAGAGAGTCACCTGTCCTACGGGACGGTGAAGAGCTTGGTATTTTAAATTCATCACTCTTCCATTTATCTTCTTTTATCCTTCACTTGATATTCCTTTTCTCTTTTCATTCGAGTTAAAGATAGCTATTTCTTTGAACCAAAATAGGAGGCCGGGAATATCAGGTCTTTCTCGGGTTACACTACGATGATGGAGGCTTACGGGAGGATGTCGGTGGAGGAGCAGGTCATCATCGAGCGGGGAGCGTTAGGTGCCTTGGTACGAGCTTGGTGGGACATCAAGGGGAGGAAGATCCGGGCTAACCTTAGCCTGGTTTGAGCTTTCCTTGACCCGTGCGGGACCGAGGCGGTGGAGTGGCCGGAGACAGCCATGAGGGTGGACTCGGCGGAGGCTAGGAGTTTGATCGGTTGGAACCTGGCGGCGAAAGATGCTGCGGTTCCCGGGTTGTGTGGACAGCGGGGGTGCCCACGGGGGGCGCTTGGGAGAGAAGAGAAACAAGCGTTTGCATTTTTGTATGGAGTCGCCACCAATTTTTATGGGAAATTGGAACCGTTCGAATACCTCATGTCATGTCAAGACACAAAGTAGTGACATGAACACTAAGCAATCGTTACCCTTAGCATTCTATGTCTAGAATGACTCTCGTGGATGCCAATGAACACGGGTGTTCACAGATATCTGGAGTAAGGGGTGAGGGTAGGTATTAGGAAGCTCTTTTGATCGAACACCTAATCCCGCCCGCCTCGATAGCGGCCTTTACTAATGATTAGGGAAGTTATTCGTACTCGATATATCATCGGCTATATGCATGCAATGCAACATCCAAGTTTTAATCCTAACATGTGAGAAATTAACTAAGTCGGTTGACACGTAATTAACATACAATTGGGTCGAAGTAGGATTTAATGCTCAATTACATGTGAAAACATACAAATGGTACAAGGAATATGATAAATACAATAGGAAAATTGCAATAATGAAAATTACATTAATTACATTGGGATAGGCGATTTGTGTCGAAAATACCTTTAAAACGGATAATTTGAGAAAACGAAAGAATAAAAGAATTAACGAACAGAACAGAAGACGCTAATACGATTAATAGTTAATTATACGTAAGCTAATTAAACTAGGTCAAGCAACAACGGAGTTCAGAGACAGAACTCAACCCGGAACAGGCGCAGCAGAGCCGCGTCCTTTGGAATAGGCGCAGCAGACGCTGCGTCTGTTCCTGACCTGAATTCTGGCTATGAAACCGGAATTGCGTGTTGTTAATACTCGTCGGTAAATTTAATGATTGATTAAATTATTTACTCGGATGAAAGTGATTAATAGGTTATTTACATGTGATTAATGGGTCATAAAAGCAATAAAACATGGAGGAGACGGATTTAAAGACGGATTATTTACATGAATGAACGATTGATTATAACGAATTAGTGACAAATATACGATGGTGAAAATAATAAACAGATGCAAATATGTCAAAGATGAATTCCAGAGACTCAATATTGATGAATTGAATTTCTACAACCCGGATTGAATTTAATGACGAAAACCCGCAAATATTGATTATAAGGGATTTAAGTCGGATTTAACAATGAATTATACGAACTAATGATGATGATTAATGATATACATGTGAAATTAATGTGCTATTACGGCGAAAAATTAAAGAACAAACGAAAACACATAGACACGACGAATTACAGAGGACGAACGAAGAAGAAAGGAAGCAGGAACTGCGGCAGCCTCACGAAGAGGCGCAACAGGTACTGCGCTCCTTCGAAGAGGCGCAGCAGTTGCTGCGTCCTTTCTCGACGGTTATCTACTGGAAATCCGTAAAAGATGTTTTAAAGACGGTTTTAGAAATCGGTTTTAAGAGGTATTTTCGACATAAACCTTACAATTGATTACAATAATTAAAATACAATAGATAAAAGAGAGATTATACACCCTCAGACTTACATGTTGACGAAACGAGAAGGACTAAGATATCAATTAGTGATGCTCGACGCGAATGCAAAGAAAGTGCCCTCGTAAGAGGAAAACGATTAGATTAATTAAGTTGATTGATTGTGGAGTTGGTCAAATTGGTCGGTCATGCAAACGAGGCTGGTACTCAGAAGGATCCGAGCTTACGTGGTCGAATGTTCAAGCACGTAGACGCCAAAAAGTGAGAACAAAGGTCTAGAATGCAAAGGGAGAAGAGAAGGGCGGACACTCGCGTGAGAAATATGAGGAGCGAAGGCTCCTATTTATACTAATCACGTGAAGGAATTAGGGTTTCGGAGACTCTTTGGAATTGAATCTCGGAAAGATATGAAAAAGATACGAAAATTACGCAGAAAAGGACCTGGGAAGAGGCGCAGCGCCCTGCTGCGTCTCTTGGAAGAGGCGCGGCACTGCTTTGCGTCGTTTCCCAAGTGGTTTTCCTCTGCGGAAGAAAGATTTCCGTGTTTAAGTTATGGTAGGACGAAAATAATTCGGTTTTCCTTAATATCTTATGTGAATATTACGGGAAATTGTTTACCAGAAGATAAAGATTGTGAAATATGGAATAGAAATATCCGGAACATTCCAGAACATTCTGACTCGGGATTTAACGGTTATCAGAAAATGGAGACGGTTTTAGGCCCGGACTACGAATGTACTCTAATTACTGTCAAAACGACCGTATCGGCACGTAGATGACAACTAAGAGGTAGACATTAATATTTGAGCAATCACTTGACGATAATCTTACGAACTGTCACAAATCGTTCCGCCTACCAAACATGCGGCCCAATCATCACCGGGTGGTTTGCGAGAGGTGCAGAAATGAGGTATCTACAGAGCCCCCACTTTGACTGAGGCTTGGACAAGGCGAAAGTCAAAGTATAGCCATCAGGTCAATCGAAGATTACAACCTGACGACTATGGCGACGCGAGGCGGCTCAAGGGGTCTAAACCAAGGACCTGTCGTCGGGAACATTTTAGAGTCTGTCGACTATCGCGGAGGGTCGTTTAAAGTCCATTAGACTACGTAAGGAGGCTCGCCAGCCATAAGAAGAGATCATACCTGAGACTTCTTTCTCGAGATGCTTCCGGAGGTACATGGGAGCTATTGAGCGAAGATCAGGCGTAAGGACTAAATAAGGTGAGTAGCAGGACACAGGCGGGAACTGCTGAAAGAAGGCTGCTTGGGTAGTCTTCGGGAAATACGTAGATAGCAGGACGCAGGCGGGAACTGCTGAGGAGAAATCTGCTTAGGTAGATGTTAATCTTCATGTCTTGAGAGGGACAGTGCGTCCGGTTACTCTCGCTGGGGACATGATTGGGAATTATTCTTCATGTCATGAGAGGGAAAGTGTATCCGCTTACTCTCGTTATAATGATGGCGTGTCGAATTCTGTGAAGGAATAAATGCTCGTTGTGACAAGCAAAAGGTCTTGGAAGAAATAAATAATATGCAACAGTCTGCTGCTGGCTTGGAAATGCGGGCCGGAACGAAAGAAAATCGTCAAACGAACCAAAAGGATAAAATAGCATCGGGGAAGAGGCGCACCAAAGATGGGCCCACAACTAACGAACTCATAACGAATTTTTGAAAATCCGTATGGAGGAAACGCGATAATCAGAGGCTTATGTTCATTATTATTTCGAAACACAATTTACATATTTCTCTCTCAAAAATCAATCATTTCCGCCAAGGTTTGATCCAAAAGCTTGCATTAATCATGACTAATCGAGGTATGTGTCTCATTCTTGCATTAATCGTCTATATTTGCTCAATTTTGAGTCGAAAAAATTAGGGTTTATGACCCAATTGATCGAAAATTTGGGGCTTTTCCCCCAAATGCATTTGCCTTGTCAAATTGACATTAGAAATGGATGATTGGTAATATAAGGAACATAACCATGTTTTTGTCTCGAATTTTCGTTGAGTTTTGAACCTTTGAGTGAAATTTGAGACGGTTTTACAGCTAAACCGTAAATTGCTTCGAAAATAGCCTTAGGATTGCCCATTTGCGATGAAACTTGATATTTGGGATCCTTGAATGATGGGTAAACTTTCTACCATCTCGTAATTTTGGTTTGTGACAGCTTTTTCAGGACACTTTCCTAGAGCATAATCGCCGTTATAACGAAATGCTGCCGAAGTTTCGATTTGAACCCGGAACTAGGCTTCAAATTAGGCTTGACTTGACCCAAATTACCACATGAGTGATCGGGTTTGCGAGAATGTGGCCAAAGATGGCGAGAAAAGAGCGATTTCAGGGCTTCCGAAGGCTCGAAAATCCCTTAACCAAGGCTTGTCGTCACGTGACGCGGCCTAAATTTGCTTTAATGTTGCAGGTGATGTGGCTTCTACTTCTGGGAGAGCTCCCATGGAGATAGACATTGCTACTGTCGAGGAGGCTTTAGAGTAGGCTTTCACCGCCGCGGTGATGGCTGCTGGGGACGAGGTCCACGAGGAGGAGGCTGTCGAGGAGGAGGAGGCCCCGAGACGGGCCAACGTTGGGCGAGGAGGTCGTCAGCTGAGAGGAGCTCCTGCGTGGGCTGACACTTGGGAGAGCAGGCACCTGCTGTGGGCTGCAGAGGGTCACCTGTCCTACAGGACGGTGAAGAGCTTGGTAAAACCGGAATTCACTACTCATTACTCATCCTCTTTCATTCATTCGTTCAAAACTCTTTCGATTTTCATTCAAAAATAAAGATAGCTTTTGTTTCAAATCACAATAGGAGGCCGGGAACATCAGGTCGTTCTCGGGTTACACGACAGCGATGGAGCACTACGAGCGGCTGTCGGCGGAGGAGCGGGCCATGATCGAGCGTGGAGCGTTCGGTCCTTTGGTGCAGGCCTGGAGGGATATCGCGAAGAGGAAGTTGCGGGCTAACCTTAGCCTGGTCCGCGCTTTCTTGGACCGATTTTGGGATACGATTTCCACGTTTCACATGCCTTTTGGTGAGGTGGGAGTCACTCTGGAGGACTACGGCATGATTTCTGGTCTGCCATGTGGGACCGAGGAGGTGGAGTGGCCGGAGACTGCCATGAGGGTGGACTCGGCCGAGGCGAGGAGATTGATCTGCTGGAACTTGTCGCCGAAGGCTGTTACAGTGCCGGGTTTGGTGCCCAGCTCCTACGTTCGAGACTACTTTGCGGGAAAGATCCCGGCGCTGGTGACTATTGACGGGAGGGAGACGGCTCCTCCTCCTGTCTGGTGAGCGAGAGGGCTCGTTTGTGGCCCTGGTGGTTTTGTCTTCGATTTACCTCGGAGACAAGGATGAGAGGTCGTCGACGAAGCTTCTTCTTCCTTCCTTTCTGACCTGAGTTCCCTAGGGCGTTGGGACTGGGTCACTGCTGGTTTTGCGGTCCTCATCCGCTTCATGAGGGCCATGGTTCGTCCGGAGTTGATGTAGAAGGGGACTTCTCCTGGCGCTGTCGGGCCTGGACTACTGCTGGAGGTATGAACCTTCCTTTAGACCGAAATCAATTCCTCTCTTTATCAAATCACGAATGATCGTCATTGACTATCTTGCTTTGCAGGCGTGGGTGTACTCCTACTTCCCGGGCCTCGCGCCCAAGAGGACGGAGCCGCTGGAGAAGGCCTATCCCGTGCTGAGGGATTGGGTGATGTGCAGGACGAAGAGCAAGCGTTCTTCTCACGGTGTCTACCGGCGGGATGTGAACGCTCTTCAACTGGACAGCGTAAGTATCTTGCTTGTATTCATTTGCTTCTATATTGCTTTTAAATTGATCATAAGAATGATTCCTTGTTTGTCTTGTCCCAGTGGGTGCCCAGGCCTTGGGCGGAGTACGCTGGAGCGCCTCCTTTTGTGGCTGAGGTCCTTCGACCTAGGAGCTCGAGCCGGCTGCTGTTGAGGACGTCGATGGGTCCGGTGTGGTACTTGGGCGAGCGCTTGGCTCGTCAGTGCTCTCGGGACTTGTTGACGGTTCCCATCGATCCTCACAGGACGATGTTCAGGGAGCCTTCTGAGGCTGAGAGGGAGGCAGACTTGGCTGGTGCCAGTGGTGACGCCCTCCTTCTTTCTGGCGAGGACTACTCGGCGTTCCTCTATGGGAGGTTGGCGTACTGGCCGGTAGTGGTGAGCATCTTTTACTCTTCCTCTTGACTTGATTTCCTTTTGAGAACTATGATGAAAGATCACCAATTAATGAGAAATATTTGACTTTGCAGGAGGTCGAGGCGGCAGGCATCGAGCCCCCAGAGTACCCCGAGACCCTCAAGTACAGTGACGCGACCGGGAGGACGACGATCTCCGAGCTGCGTGACTTTGACGTAGCTGTGACGGATGCTGGCCTGGACGACTGGCAGCAGCTGATTCGGAGGGTGAGCCTCTAACTTTGCATAACTTCTGTGTAAGAACACATTTGATTGAGTTTGTTCAATTGTTGAGAATTTCTTTTTGAAAATGCAGGTTGCGCCGTCTCGGTTTGTGGCGTTGTGGAGGGTGGCCAACCGGCTGCGAGCTACTGCCGTCGAGGCACTTGTCGGCGGTCGAGGTCGTCAGGTATGAACCTTATCCCTATTCCATTTTTGATTTTTTAATTTTCCGACTTTGCTTGAAACGATTGACATGAGCCATTTTGTTGTTTACAGGGTGACCGCGAGCTGGAGCGAGAGTTGACCCAGTCTCGAGAGGAGACAGCTCGCTTGTTGAGGGAGCTCGAGGTTCGGGACGCCGAGATTGCCGTTCTTGCGGCAAGAGTTGCAGAGTTGGAGGGCGACCAGCAGTAGTTTTGTGTAGCTTTTGTAGACTTGCACATTTGGACATTGATTTTGGACATTTTTGGACTTTGTTTGGGGCGAGAGCCCCCAGTTTGTAGTACATTTCCCTTGTTTGGTGTATATACGACGGCCTGAGTGGCTTTGCTGCTGGGTTGCGTTGCTTGTATCTGCAGGTTAGCTCTGAACAGGTTTGGTAGATGACGGTTTACGCCGTCATGCTGCCGAAATTTACATAGAAATCACGCAAAACATACATTTGTATATACATATGGCCTTAATTAGCGCAAAACGAAAGACTCAAAAGAATGCAAAAAATGCAAAAAATGAAAAAAAATTTGCCGGAAATGACCGGACGGTAGGGAGGGTTACCCCTAAAAAAAGAAAAAAAACAAAAATCTATAAGTTAGAAATGTAGAAATGAAATTAAGAAATTGAAATTAATATATAAATGTTGAAATTCGGTAAATTGAAAATTATTTTCTAAATTAAATGAATTAAATGCGAAATGTAAAATTAAATTGAATTAAAATGAATTAAAACGAAAATTATTTCCTAAAATGAAAATGTGCAAGTGTGGTAAAATGGCGAAAATGTCGATGTCGCCTCGAAATGCGTGCCCGCGGAATTAGGAAACCTGAAATATGGTAATCTTCACATTTTTACCAAAATAATAACCCGTAGGAATAGGAAATTATTCGTCATGGAATTAGGAAAGATCCAACGCGGAAAATCACAGAAGTGAAGCTGAGGAAGAGGCGCAGCATGAGTTGCGTCCCTTTGAAGAGGCGCAGCAGGTGCCGCGCCTGTTCCCAAGGTGTTCTGTTCTGACGGATTTTTGGAAACAGAAATTAGTATAAATAGAAACATCGATGGAGCTTTTATTCACATAATTCTTCCGTCTCTTCTTCGTCTAATTACACAAAATTCTCAAAATAATCTTTTCATCATGAATACTTTGGAGATTCGCTTGAAGGAATGGACCAACAAATTTTCGAACATGGAGAAACATGATATGGGTGCTTATAATTTTGGGTCTTTGTTGAGTTTAAAACTCATCAAGGTTGTTAAACCGTTCTTGGATGCTTGTCTTGACTATTGGGACCCGAATTACCATGTTTTTGCGTTCCCTGGAGGTGATATTTGCCCATTTCCTGAAGAAATTGCGGCTATTGGTGGGTGGGATCCTGAACACTTGCCTGCCATTCCTTCTACTTCGCAAGGGTACAAGAGCAAATTTAGAGACTTGCTTGGGTTGACTAGACTTGAGGTGGACCGTCTAGTGACCTCGAAGGGAGTGAGGATGCTGGACTTCATAGATCGATTCATCAACAGGGCCGACGCCACCGTTTCTCATGTTACTAGGCGGAGGGCATTTGGCTTTTGCTTGTTGCATGTGTATGTCTTCCAAGGGCATGTTGATGAAGACTTGAGAGGTGATCCCCGTCTTCTGGGCCTTGTTGAGCAAATGGAGCTGCGCAGGAGCCCAGCTTGCTTATGCTTAGGAGAGATTCTTTTGGGCTTGGATAATAGGAAATCCAACCGTGATCTACCGTATTTGGGGAGCCCTGTCATTCTGCAGGTAAAAGACATTTTTTTTTCTTGTCTTTTTTTTTTGTTTTCTTTTTTTTTTTTTCGTTTTTTTTGTTTTTTATTGTTTTTTTTGTTTTTTTTGTTGTCTAATACCCGCTTTTGGTAGGTTTGGCTTATGGAACGGCTCCGATTGATCGAGCCCCCAGTTCATGTGCTTTCCTATCATGCCCACTCGATTGCGATGAGGACGAGGTTGTGCATGGTGGACTTCACTCGGGTCTGTGATTACTGGAAGAACAAACTGAAGAGCGATGATGGCCCGTTGATTAGGTGGGTCGTACCGTGGTGGCACCTCAAATCCGTTACTGGAGTGTCTTCTTTGGATCCCACTAGGTCCGTGCGCATTTCTGGATTGGAGTTTATGGTGTGCATCTTCCCGGAAAGGCTGATGAGACAAGTTGGGCTGAAAACGACGATCCCGAAGCTTGATACCTTCCCGCAGACAGCTATGGCGCTTACTACAGAGAGTCGAAGGGAGTGGGCCATTAAATGGGTCCAAAGAAACATGTGGTTCTTGAATTTCTCCGCCAATGCCTTGTGGGTGTCGGATTCTTATCTGCGATGGAGAAAGGCTACTACTCCGGAAGAGCGCGAGAGATTGAGGAAGCGCGAGCCCGTTGACTACAAGGTGCGCGAGGTAGAGAAAGAGAAAGAGAAGCATCTGACAGAAGGAGAAGAAGAAGCCGGGTTTCAAGTCGTTCATCCCTCGAAGAAATCAAAGATCTCTCCTGTCGTGGAAATGGTGACTGGCAAGAATGGAAAAGCTAGGCCTCGAGAAAGACCGTTGGTGATTAGGTCTGAAGTGGCGCAAGAGCGTCCGGCTCGAGGTCGTGACAAGAAATATGACAAGAATGACAAGGGCAAGGGGAAGATGGAGGAATAGCCCGAGTCTTTATTTATTATTTGATTATTATTATTATTATTATTTATTGTTGTAATAAAAAAGGTGGGGTTTTTAGAATCCTAGCCTATTCTATTTTTATTATGTAGCCTACTATTATTATTGAAATAAAAAAAGGTTAAGTGGTTATGAAACCGTTGTGATTTTCTATTTATTATCCTTGTCGAATTCCAAATGCAATGCAAATGTCCTTCTATTTACATTTTAGATATAACGGGTTGAATCCTGTGAAGGATTGCCTACGTATTCACTTAAAAAAATGAAATCAAACCCTTGCGCGTAGTTCGAGTAAATGTAAAAGAACAATTGTTCTAAGCAAGAGCTTGTAATGAACTTAGAAAATAAGCATGAGCTTTTTGCTTACTCTGAAGGTGCAAATTTAGTTTATTTGATGATACGAGGATGATAAATATTTCAAAATGCAAGAGCACAGTGACATTAGCTTATTTCAGCTTGGCCAGGGGCCGTTTATTTAGTGCCACAAGAGCAACACGTGGGGTTACGCGAGGCGCGTTTTTGTTCCTATTCTAGTCATAGTACCGTTTTAGTTGGTCAAGGTTTGTTGGGTTCGAAAACTCATTCCCATCTAGGTCTGTGATTCTAACCGCACCCCCTGGGAGTATGGATTTGACTAGAAATGGTCCGGCCCAATTAGGTTTGAAATTTCCCCGTGGGTCAACAGGTAGAAGAGCTCTAACCGATTTGAGCACTAAGTCTCCTTCTTTGATGTTTCTTGGCCTAACCCTTTTGTTGAAAGCTCGTTTGATACGTGCTTGATATGTTTGGACATTATGCAAGGCGCGTAGCCTACGTTCATCCAGGAGGATGAGTTCTTCATATCTATCCCTCTTCCAATCGGCTTCCGGGATTTGACTTTCGAGTAAAATACGCAAGGATGGTATTTCTAGCTCGACTGGTTGTACAGCTTCCATGCCGTAGGTCAAATAGAAAGGAGTAGCCCCAGTGGGCGTCCTAACAGATGTACGACATCCCCAAAAAGCAAAGGGTATCTTGCTTGGCCAATCTCTATAGTTGTCAATCATTTTCTTGAGAATCGTGACAACATTCTTGTTTGCCGCCTCTACCGCGCCGTTAGTCTGTGGTCTATAGGGCGAAGAGTGGTGATGCCTAATCTTGTATTTGGCTAGCAATTGCTCGGTCTCAGCTTGGAAATGTGATCCGTTATCACTAATGATCTCATGTGGGCAACCATATCGACAGATGATGTTGTTTTGTATGAACTTTGCCACATTTTTTATTTGTAAGACTAGTGTAGGAAGCCGCTTCTACCCATTTGGTGAAATAGTCAATTTCTACTAGAATGAAACAGTGACCTCCTGTTCCGGCCGGGGTTATCTTCCCGATTATGTCAATTCCCCATGCAGAAAATGGCCAGGGAGAGGTCATTGTATAGAGCAACGAAGGAGGGACATGCTGTACATTCCCGAAGATTTGGCAATTGTGGCAATGTCTTACGTATTTGATGCAATCGGATTCCATTATGGTCCAATAATACCCCAAACGTGTGATTTTCTTTGCCATCATGGGCCCACTAATGTGGGGACCGCATTCTCCATCGTGGACTTCTTCCATCACCTTTCGCGCCTGTGAATGATCAAGGCAACGTAGGATTACACCAAGAGGTGTTCTTTTGTATAATTCTCCTTGCATGAGAACGTATTGGGAAGCGAGTAGGCGTATAGCACGTTGTCCCCTCTTGTCCATATCGGGTGGATAGGTACCATTAAGCTTAAAATTCAGGATTGCTTGGAACCAGGGTTCCTGCGCGATTTCCTCTTCATTGGTGATTTGGTGGACATAAGCCGGCTCTGACCGTCGTTCGATGCACAAAGGCATTTCCACCATGTGATCCGGCATATTAATCAAAGATGCAAGTTTCGCAAGAGCGTCTGCAAATTGATTTTCTTCCTGAGGTAGGTGTAGGTAGGTTACGTGATCAAAGAATTGAGCGACTTGGTCTATTCTAGCCTGATAAGGTGCGAGGCTTTCGCTTCGAATTTTCCAAGATCCTGTAACTTGGTTGATGATCAGTGATGAATCTCCATGCACTCGGAGGTTTTTAATGCCTAAGCTCACTGCCGCTTGTAGTCCAATGAGACAAGCTTCGTATTCTGCGGCGTTGTTTGTCACCTCGAAGTCGAGTTTGACAGCAATTGGTGTATGCTCGCCTTCAGGAGAAATGAGCAACACTCCTATTCCAAATCCTCTCAAGTTTGATGCTCCATCAAAGTAAAGATCCACGGAATCTACATCAGTTTGGAGTATATCCTCGTCTGGAAATGACCAAGTGTCTATCGTTTGTGCGTCATTGATGGGATTTTCTGCGAAGAATTCGGCGACGGCGCGACCTTTAATAACTTTTAGCGGCACGTATTTGAGGTCAAATTCTGAGAGCATCAGGGTCCATCTTACTAGGCGTCCGTTGAGGACGGGTTTCTCGAAGAGGTATTTGACTGGATCCATTTTGGAGTATATTTTGACGGAGTAGCTAAGCATGTAATGGCGTAGCTTCTTCGTTGCCCACACAAGAGCGAGGCATGTCTTTTCGAGTTGTGAGTATTTGCACTCGTACTCCAGGAACTTCTTACTAAGGTAGTAGATAGCCCTTTCATCACTTCCTACAGTTTGAGCCAACATGGCGCCCATGGTCATTTTATTTCGATTCTTGTGAGATATAAACCAAGAGGTTGATCTCGTTGAGGTGGCATGAGCACTGGTGGTTTAGCCAATATCTCTTTGATTCAGTCAAACGCCTTCTGACAATCGTCGTCCCACATGGTGTGGTCTGTTTTCTTGAGTTTCTTGAAGATAGGCTCACAAATCATTGTAAGTTTCGATATGAATCGACTTATATACTGCACTTTTCCCAGGAATCCTCTGACTTCTTTTTCTGTTTGAGGTTGTGGCATTTCAATCAGAGCTTTGATTTTGGAAGGATCTATTTCTGTACCTCTTTGACTAACGACGTATCCCAGGAGTTTGCCAGATGTTACCCCGAATGTGCATTTCTGAGGATTGAGCCTCATGTTGTACTTTCGTAGCCTTGCGAGAACTTGCGAAGGTTCGTAATGTGCCCTTCTCTTTCCTTGGATTTGACAATCATGTCATCTACGTATACCTCAACTTCTTTGTGCATCATGTCATGTAAGAGTGTAGTCGCGGTGCATTGATATGTAGCTCCGGCGTTGATTAATCCAAACGGCATGAACGTATAGCAATAGGTTCCCCATTGAGTGACGAAGGTGGTCTTATGCATGTCTTCTATGGCCATCTTGATTTGGTTATAACCCGCATATCCATCCATGAAGGATAGTAATGCGTGGTCAGCAGTGTTGTCCACCAATATGTCGATGTGAGGTAGAGGGAAGTCATCTTTAGGGCTTGCTTTGTTTAAGTCCCTAAAATCAACACAAACACGGATTCTCCCATCCTTTTTGGGTACGGGTACTATGTTGGCTACCTAATCAGAATACTCGGAAACTTTAATGAACCCGGCTTTGAATTGTTTGTCAAATTCTTCCTTGATCTTGAGAGCCCATTCTGTCCTCATTCGTCGAAGCTTCTGTTTCACAGGTTTGAAACCTGGCTTAATCGGAATTCTATGTTCAGCGATATCCCTGTCGATCCCTGGAATGTCTTTGTAGGACCAAGCGAAAACGTCTTTGAATTCGTTTAGGAGGTTTATGAAATCGGCCCTTTAGGTAGAGCTCAAGGTAGTCCCTATCCTAA
The DNA here is from genome assembly GCF_048544455.1 of Silene latifolia. Classification (NCBI taxonomy): domain Eukaryota; kingdom Viridiplantae; phylum Streptophyta; class Magnoliopsida; order Caryophyllales; family Caryophyllaceae; genus Silene; species Silene latifolia. The sequence continues at coordinate 16,339,514 of NC_133535.1, read as the reverse complement.
GTTCTTGGGGTTCTAGTTCGGTTCCTACATTGATGGGTTCGGTGTCCTCTATCACTGGTCCCCCTTCCCCTTCCTGTAGTATTTCTTTGGCTATGTAGGGAGGTATTTCGATCGAGTCTGGGTCTTGGTCATCCTCAGTATCATCGTAAACAGAATTGCACTCAAGATAACACAAAGAGTAAGCAGAACCTGGTATAATCATATTAAAATTTGAGTAGAGTTGAAACAAAGAAGCCAACTGATCCATGGTCAGTGGCGGCAAAGCGACAGTGGTTGGGGCATTTCCCGAACTACTGTGACTACTCGAGGCTAAGCTAGGAGAAACAAAGGGAGTGGGGATGACGATAGGAGGAGACTCTCTAACGACTTCTCTTGACTCCGACTCTGACTCCGACTCCAACTTAAACTCATCGTCTTCTGTTTCTCCTTTGAACATCTCTCCTTCTCCAGTGGTGAGCTTGAAGAGTCTTCCTTGATTGTTGGTCCACTTGATTGATTTTCTCCATCCTTTCTGCTGTCTTGCGTTGGTTTCTGTGATCAATGCGGTGGGGTTGAAGCGATCGTCTTGAAGTATCATGGTAATGATCTCATCCTGCGCGGCCCTAACAAATCGAACTTCTCCGAACAACAGGCTAACAGCTTGTTCGTCTAAGCAAGGTGCTTGACGGGTTTTGACGGTAGGAACCGTTTCTGGAGGGATATAGTAGCAATCGTGAAAGATCTCGATTCCGGCTAGCTTCCTCTCGAGATAATGCCAAGGCTCGGGAAATCCGTGAAAGAGTTCTAGACTTCCTTCTTGAATAAAGTACCCATTTAAAGTAGGGAGATAGGGTCTCATTTGGACTCCTACATGCTTACGGTTTTGGACTTGGGCAAGCATTTCGAGAACCTCTTCTTTAGTGGGTTTGTACCCTAGTCCAAGTGGTATCCTCTTTGAGTTGCCTTCCTTGTATGGTGCGAAGGTGTTTCTTCGAGTAGGGTTCAAAGGCATTCCAGGGAAGTATCCCTGGGTTTTGCGCATGTGGTTGACCACCAAGTTGGAGTAGGGATCATAGTATAAGGGTGCCAACTCACTTTCTATGACGCTTACACTTTGGAAGCCTCCAAGTTCGTATACGGGATCTACAAGGACTTGATTGTTCGACTGTTTTTCGATTATTGCCTTGATGGGTGACGAAGTGATTGTCACTACTTTGCCATTTAGTGGGATCTTGATCTTTTGATGAAGGGTGGATGTTACCGCTTTGGAAGCGTGAATCCATGGCCTTCCCAGAAGTATGTTGAAGGAAGCTTCAATGTCCACTATTTGGAAGTTAACCTTTCGTTCAATTGGCCCTGTGGCTATGGTTAGGTTAACAAGTCCTACCACCTTTCGTCGTGTACCATCATATGCGCGCACACCTTGATTGGTAGGGGTCCAATCCGACTCTTTCATGCCTAGCTTGTATGCCGTTTTGAGAGGTATGACGTTGACCGCGGAGCCATCATCTACCAAGGTCATTGGCACGTTTTTCTTTAGACAGATGACAGTGATGTAAAGAGCTAAATTGTGACTAGCGCCAAAAGGTGGCAAATCTTCGTCTGAGAAAGTAATAGGATTACTTAGCTTTGGTGATTCTTGGAAGACCAAGTTGACTACATCTTCGGGTGTCGAGTTATGTGCTACATTTAGTTTGGCCAAAGCTTGCAGTAAAGCTTGGCGATGTGGGAATGAGCTTGCTACTAATTGCCAGACTGAAAGATCAGCCTTCGTCTTCTGTAATTGCTTGAGCAAATGGTCAGTGGAGTCCTCTTCGTTATCATTTGGTGTGACAACGTTGGTTGGACCGTTTTGAGTAGTGCTTTGATATGGACGACCCGAACGAGTTAGGTGGTCTACATCTTGGTCTTCACCATTTTGGACTATTTCTTTGACTAGGGAGTTTTCAATGAGATACTCGTCCTCATCATCGTCGGCCCAAACTCCATTGATTGTAGTTAGTTCTCTCATTCTCATGACTTCATCTTCCAGTCGTATGATTTGGTCAACTAGTTTATCAACCACGGTGACTACTTCTTGCATAGTAGCATTTTGAGAGAAGATTAGTGGCACATGTTCTTTGGGGGTTGCGTTGGGATCGCGTAAAGTTGTCACCATATTTTCTAATTCCCAAACTTGCCCATCTACACTCCTTGCCCATATGATGAAGTCGGAAATGGTAGGGGAGATAGTTGAGTAGAACCCTTCATTCTCGATTGCTTAAATTTCATTTTCGATTGGAGAAATGAGGTGTGAGCAATCTAAGGTAGATTCATCACTTGTAATCACTAGAACTCCAAGAGGATTCTGAGTGTTGTTGGGTTTACCTCCTGGCGGTATTGGCAATCGACCATCTTCAATCATGTCTTGAAGCACGTTTTTCAACTTGTAGCACTTTTCTGTGTCATGCCCTTTGCCCCTATGGTATTCACAGTACGAGTTCTCGTCCCAGAATTTGGATTTCCTTTCGGGTTCGGGAGTAGGTCCAATGGGTTGGAGTTTGCCTTGCTTCATTAACCTTTTTAGAGCGTTGGAGTAAGTGTCCCCAAGATTTGTGAATTTCCTTGGTGGAGTACTTTTCTTGGATGGCTCGAGAAGGTTAACTTCATCGGTCTTGCTAGTAGAGCCGTATGAACGACTTGTTGAACCTTGATATCCACGACCTACCGTTTTGGACAAGAGACCTTTACGGATGTCATCTTCAATCCTTGTCCCTAGTACGGTTAAGTCCTTGAAAGTTTTGATGTTTTGGTATCTCAAATGATTGGCATAGATGGGTTTGAGATTGTCCACAAACTTCTCCACAAGGGTAGCCTCATCCGGGCGTTCAACTAGTTGGGTACTAGTCTTCCTCCACCTACTTAGGAAGTCGGTGAATCCTTCTTTGTCATTTTGGGTAAGAACCTCTAGAGTGCGCATGTTAACTTGGATCTCGGCATTATCCGCATATTGTTTAGAAAACACGATTGCAGCATCTTCCCAAGTAGCGACCTTCTTATGATCTAAGGAGTAGAACCATTGTTTTGGGATAGTGTCAAGAGATGAAGGAAAGATCCTTCAGAACATCTCGGGTTTGATGCCTTTGATAGACATATAATCCTTGAAGGCACGTATGTGGTTTAAAGGGTTCTCGTGCCCCTTGAATTTAGGGATATCCGTCATATTGAAGTTGGTTGGCAATTTGGAATTGACGGCCTCATACTTGCGATTGTTCTCCCTATAAATGTCATCCCCCTTAAGGTACATCAATTGCTCCTCTAAGTATTGGAGTCTTTTCTCAGCTACAGTCATCCCCATGAAAGGATTTTCATCCTTGGATTCATTATCGGTGTCACCTAGTACTTCACTTTCATGAGGAGGCAACCTTCCCTCAACGGCATAGATACGGCCCTCGATGAGCTCAAGGCGCTCATAGACTTGGTCTTGGGTAACTTGCATTTGGGCTAGCGCGGCTAGGATTCGATCATTACCATCTTGAAGTTGGTGGAGGTTTATTTCGCTGGATCCAGGCATCTTGAAAACTGGATAAGAGATCGGCGACGAATCAAAACACGATCGACCATTCTAACACACTTGCTAAAAGAAGAAATGTTCTGACTCGTGAAGTGGGTGTGTGCCACTTGTGTAGAGTGAGCTTTGAAGAAAGACAAGGTTTTTGAAAATGTGTGTCCTAGTCAACTATAGTGTAGTTGTAGGAGTGGACTCAAAGTGAGGTTTTGAAATGGGCTTGTGGCCCGAATTTTGACACGACAAATGGACAGAGTTTTGACTGGATTTTGCACTAATTGAAGGCCTATTTCGAAATTTTGATTAAGAAAAGGGTTTTGATTTTTGAAAAAATCGTCATGGTTTTGTTTAGAAATGGTGATCACGTAAGGTACAAACATTTATACAAGCATTATAACGGGATGCTGAGTGCATTTAAAAGGGTTTTGGTTTAAAGGGTGGGTTGCCATACCGAACCATCAAACCCGAAGTCTGTGGAGAGGCTCGTACCAAACAAGAGTAAGGCCGATTCCTAGTCCATTTCCTCAAGTAGTGAAGGCCCTTGATACAAACAAGAGTAAGTACCATGGTATGGATGACGTCAATCGCTATCCATCCTTAGGCCCAAATAAGAATTAGGACCGTTTAGACGGGACGATTGGTCGACTGGGTTGGGTTGGGCCTAGGAAGGCCGAATAAAACGATCTAGGAAGACCGAGTTATGAAAACCGACAATTGTCTTATACAAACTATTCCCTAACCTTGTTCAAGTTTCACCCTTGCTACACGTAAGTGTATTATCCCCAGCGGAGTCGCCAAACTGTGGACAGCGGGGGTGCCCACGGGGGCGCTTGGTATAGAAGAGAAACAAGCGTTTGCATTTTTGTATGGAGTCGCCACCAATTTTTATGGGAAATTGGAACCGTTCGAATACCTCATGTCATGTCAAGACACAAAGTAGTGACATGAACACTAAGCAATCGTTACCCTTAGCATTCTATGTCTAGAATGACTCTCGTTGATGCCAATGAACACGGGTGTTCACAGATATCTGGAGTAAGGGGTGAGTGTACGTATTAGGAAGCTCTTTTGATCGAACACCTTATCCCGCCCGCCTCGTTAGCGGCCTCTACTAATGATTAGGGAAGTTATTCATACTCGATATATCGTCGGCTATATGCATGCAATGCAACATCTAAGTTTTAATCCTAACATGTGAGAAATTAACTAAGTCGGTTGACACGTAATTAACATACAATTGGGTCGAAGTAGGATTTAATGCTCAATTACATGTGAAAACATACAAATGGTACAAGGATTATGATAAATACAATAGGAAAATTGCAATAATGAAAATTACATTAATTACATTGGGATAGGCGATTTGTGTCGAAAATACCTTTAAAACGGATAATTTGAGAAAACGATATAATAAAAGAATTAACGAACAGAACAGAAGACGATAATACGATTAATAGTTAATTATACGTAAGCTAATTAAACTAGGTCAAGCAACAACGGAGTTCAGAGACAGAACTCAACCCGGAACAGGCGCAGCAGAGCTGCGTCCTTTGGAATAGGCGCAGCAGACGCTGCGTCTGTTCCTGACCTGAATTCTGGCTGTGAAACCGGAATTGCGTGTTGTTAATACTCGTCTGTAAATTTAATGATTGATTAAATTATTTACTCGGATGAAAGTGATTAATACGTTATTTACATGTGATTAATGGGTCATAAAAGCAAAAAAACATGGAGGAGACGGATTTAAAGACGGATTATTTACATGAATGAACGATTGATTATAACGAATTAGTGACAAATATACGATGGTGACAATAATAAACAGATGCAAATAAGTCAAAGATGAATTCCAGAGACTCAATATTGATGAATTGAATTTCTACAACCCGGATTGAATTTAATGACGAAAACCCGCAAATATTGATTATAAGGGATTTAAGTCGGATTTAACAATGAATTATACGAACTAATGATGATGATTAATGATATACATGTGAAATTAATGTGCTATTACGGCGAAAAATTAAAGAACAAACGAAAACACATAGACACGACGAATTACAGAGGACTAACGAAGAAGAAAGGAAGCAGGAACTGCGGGAGCCTCACGAAGAGGCGCAGCAGGTACTGCGCTCCTTCGAAGAGGCGCATCAGTTGCTGCGTCCTTTCTCGACTGTTATCTACTGGAAATCCGTAAAAGAAGTTTTAAAGACGGTTTTAGAAATCGGTTTTAAGAGGTATTTTCGACATAAACCTTACAATTGATTACAATAATTAAAATAAAATAGATAAAAGAGAGATTATACACCCTCAGACTTACATGTTGACGAAACGAGAAGGACTAAGATATCAATTAGTGATGCTCGACGCGAATGCAAAGAAAGTGCCCTCGTAAGAGGAAAACGATTAGATTAATTAAGTTGATTGATTGTGGAGTTGGTCAAATTGGTCGGTCATGCAAACGAGGCTGGTACTCAGAAGGATCCGAGCTTACGTGGTCGAATGTTCAAGCACGTAGACGCCAAAAAGTAAGAACAAAGGTCTAAAATGCAAAGGGAGAAGAGAAGGGCGGACACTCGCGTGAGAAATATGAGGAGCGAAGGCTTCTATTTATACTAATCACGTGAAGGAATTAGGGTTTCGGAGACTCTTTGGAAGTGAATCTCGGAAAGATATGAAAAAGATACGAAAATTACGCAGAAAGGACTGGGAAGAGGCGCGCAGCCATCTGCGTCTCTTGGAAGAGCGCAGCACTGCTGCGTCTGTTCCAAGTGGTTTCCTCTGCGGAAGAAAGATTTCCGTGTTTAAGTTATGGTAGGACGGAAATAATTCGGTTTTCCTTAATATCTTATGTGAATATTACGGGAAATTGTTTACCAAAAGATAAAGATTGTGAAATATGGAATAGAAATATCCGGAACATTCCAGAACATTCTGACTCGGGATTTAACGTTATCAGAAAATGGAGACGGTTTTATGCCCGGACTCCGAATGTACTCTAATTACTGTCAAAACGACCGTATCGGCACGTAGATGACAACTAAGAGGTAGAAATTAATATTTGAGCAATCACTTGACGATAATCTTACGAACTGTCATAAATCGTTCCGCGTACCAAACATGCGGCCCAATCATCACTGGGTGGTTTGCGAGAGGTGCAGAAATGAGGTATCTACAGGTTGGTCCCGAGTTCTTACGTCCAGGATTACTTCGCGGGGAAGACCCCGGCGATGGTGGTGATCGATGGGAGGGAGACGGCCCCTCCTCCTTGCACCGCTGAGCAGGGAGCTCGCTTGTGGCTCTGGTGGTTCTTGTCTTCGATCTACCTCAGAGACAAGGGAGAGAGGCTGTCGACGAAGCTTTTTCCCTTCCTTTCTGACTTGAGTGGCCTTGGTCGTTGGGACTGGGTTACCGCTGGCTTTGTAGTCCTCATTCGTTACATGAGGGCCATGGTTCATCCGGAGCTGATGGAGAAGGGGACTTCTCCTGCCACCGTTGTCCCTGGACTGTTGTTGGAGGTATGAGCTGCGTCTCTTTGAAGAGGCGCAGCAGGTGCTGCGCCTGTTCGTCAGTGTGTCCGTCCTGACAGATTCTAGGAAACAACTTTTAGTATAAATATAGACGTCGATGGAGGTTTTATTCACATAATTCTTCTGTCTTTCTTCCGTCTTGTTACACAAAATTCTCTAATTAATCTTTCATCATGAATACTTTGGAAATCCGTCTCAAAGAATGGGCAAACGAGTTCTCAAATATGGAGAAATATGACATGGGTGCCTACAACTTTGGATCAATTCTGAGCATGAAATTGATGAAGGTGGTCAAACCGTTCTTGGATGCTTGTCTTGAGTATTGGGACCCGAACTATCACGTGTTTGCCTTTCCTGGAGGCGATATATGTCCGTTTCATGAGGAAATCGCTGCAATTGGCGGTTGGGACCCGGAACAGTTACTTGCTATACCCTCTACTTCTCAGGGGTATAAGAACCAATTCAGAGACTTGCTTGGACTGATAAGAGCTGAGGTTGACCGTCTTGTGACCTCAAAAGGAGTCCGAATGCTTGATTTCATTGATCGCTTCATAATTAGGGCAGGCCCTACTATTTCCCATGTTGCGAGGCGTAGGGCGTTCGGGTTTTGCCTTTTGCACGGTTATGTCCTTCAAGGGCATATTGATGAGGATTGGAGAGGCAATCCTCGCTATTTGAGCCTTGTTGAGCAGATGGAGCTGCGCAGGAGCCCAGCTTGCCTATGTTTAGGAGAGATCCTGTTGGGGTTGGATAAATAGAAAGCCAACCGTGACCTTCCTTATCTAGGAAGTCCAATCATCTTGCAGGTAAAAGAACGCAACTTTCTTTTCTTTATTGTTTTTTTTTTCGTTTTTCGTTTTTTTTTGTTTTTTGTTTTTTTTTTTGATGCCTGCTTTGATAGGTCTGGCTAATGGAGCGCTTGCGATTGATCGAGCCCCCAGCTAATGTTCCTGCGTATCATGCTCGCTCAATTGCAATGAGGACTAGGCTGTACATGGTGCACTTTACTCGAGTTTGCAACTACTGGGAGAACAAACTGAAGAGCGAGGATGGTCCCCTGATCAGATGGACCGTACCATGGTGGCATCTCAAATCTGTCACAGGAGTGTCGTCCTTGGACCCTACCCGATCGGTGTGCATTCCCGGCTTGGAGTTCATGATATGCATCTTCCAGGAGAGGCTGATGAGACAGGTTGGGTTGAAGCAGATGATCCCGAAGCTTGATACCATCCCTCAAACTGCTATGGCACTTACCACTGAAAGCCGAAGAGAGTGGGCCATCAAATGGGCTCAAAGAAACATGTGGTTCCTAAACTCTTCTGTTAGCGCACTATGGGTATCCGATTCCTACATGTAATGGAGGAAAGCTACTACTCCCGGGGAGCGCGAGAGACTAAGGAAACGCGAGCCTGTTGACTATAAGGTTCGTGATGTAGAAAAAGAGAAAGAGAAACACTTGACCGAGGGAGAGGAAGAGGCCGGATTTCGAGTTGTTCATCCATCGAAGAAACCAAGGACTTCTCCTGCTGTCGAGATGATGGTTGATAGAAATGGCAAGGCTAGACCGTGAGAGAGACCATTGGTTATTAGGTCTGAGATAGCGCAGGAGCGCCCGGCTCGTGGTCGAGACAAGAAATATGATAAAAATGACAAAGACAAAGGGAAAATGGAAGAATAGCCTAAGTCTTAGTATTATTTATTATTATTACTTGTAATGAAAGGATGGGATTTTTAGAATCCTAGCCTATTTATTTCGGCATCATTTTATTATTTGGCATATTATTATTATTATGGAAAGAAATGAAATAAAAGGTTAATTGGTTATGAAATAGTTGTGATTTTCTTTTATTATTCTTGTCGAATTTCAAATGCACATGCAAATGTCCTTCGACTTACATTTGAAAATAAATAATGGGTTGTATCCTGTAAAGTATTGCCTACGTATTCATCTTAAAAATGAAATCAAACCCTTGTGCGTTGTTCAAGTAAATGTAAAAGAATAATTGTTCTAAGCAAGAGATTGTAACGAACTAGAAAATAAGCATGAGCGTTACTTACTCGTATAATGCAATTTAGTTTATTTGATGATATGAGGATGACGAATTGTCAAAGTGCAAGAGCAAGGTGACATGAGCTTTATTTCAGTGGCGAGGGGCCGTTTATATTTCGTGCCACAGGAGCGACACGTGAGGTTACGCGAGGTGCGTTTTTGTTCCTATTCTAGGCATAGTAACGTTTCAATTGGCCGAGGTTAGTTGGGTTGGTGAATTCATTCCCATCTAGGTCTGTGATTCTAACCGCACCCCCTGGGAGTATGGACTTGACCAGAAATGGTCCGGCCCAGTTGGGTTTGAACGTTCCTCGTGGATCGACGGGTAAAAGAGCTCTAACCGACTTGAGAACCAAGTCTCCCTCTTTGATGTTCCTTGGTTTAACCCTTTTGTTGAAGGCTCGTTTGACACGCGCCTGATATGTTTTCACATTATGTAATGCGCGCAGCCTACGTTCATCCAGGAGGATAAGTTCTTCATATCTATCTCTCTTCCAATCGGCTTCTGGGATTTGACTTTCGAGTACAATACGTAAGGATGGTATTTCTAGCTTGACTGGTTGTACGACTTCCATGTCGTAGGTCAAATAGAAAGGAGTTGCCTCAGTGGGCGTCCTAACAGATGTGCGATATCCCCATAAGGCAAATGGTATCTTGCTCGGCCAGTCTCGATAGTTGTCAATCATTTTCTTGAGGATCTTGATGACGTTCTTGTTTGCTACCTCGACTGCACCATTAGTTTGTGGTCTATATGGCGAGGAATGGTGATGTTTGATCTTGTACTTAGCTAGAAATTGCTCAGTCTCAGCCTGGAAATGTGTTCCGTTGTCACTGATGATCTCATGTGGACAACCGTATCGACAGATGATATTGGTTTGTAAGAACTTTGCCACGTTCTTGGCTGTGAGACTAGTGTAGGAAGCCGCTTCTACCCATTTGGTGAAATAATCGATTGCCACCAGAATGAAACAGTGACCTCCTGTCCCGGCTGGGTTGATTTTTCGGATGATGTCAATTCCCCAAGCAGAAACCGACCAAGGAGATGTCATGGTGTAGAGTAATGAAGGAGGGACATGTTGCACATTCCCGATGATTTGGCAGTTATGGCAATGTCTGACATATTTGATGCAATCGGATTCCATTGTGGTCCAATAATACCCCAAACGTGTGATTTTCTTTGCCATCATGGGTCCACTCATGTGAGGGCCGCATTCTCCGTCATGGACTTCTTCCATCACTTTTCATGCCTGTAAATGATCAAGGCAACGCAGGATTACACCAAGAGGTGTTCTTTTGTATAATTCTCCTTGCACGAGGACGTATTGGGAGGCTAGTAAGCGTATATCGCGTTGTCCCCTTTTGTCCATATCTGGTGGATAGGTGCCATTGAGTTTGAAGTTCAGAATCGCTTGGAACCAAGGTTCCTCTGTGTTTTCTTCTTCATCTGTGATTTGGTGCACATAAGCTGGTTATGACCGTCGTTCGATGCATAAAGGCATTTCTACCATATTATCCGGCATGTTAATCAAAGATGCGAGTTTTGCAAGAGCGTCTACAAATTGATTCTCTTCTCGAGGTAGGTGTAGGTAGGTCACTTGATCGAAGAATTTGGTAACTTGGTCTATCCGGGCTTGATAGGGTGCTAGACTTTCACTTTGAATTTTCTAAGATCCCGTAACTTGGTTGATGATCAAAGATGAATCTCCATGTACCCGAAGATTCTTGATGCCTAAACCTACTGCTGCTTGTAGTCCAATGAGGCAAGCTTCATATTCTGCCGCATTATTTGTCACCTCGAAGTCGAGTTTGACAGAGAGTGGTGTATGCTCGCCTTCAGGAGAAATGAGCAACACTCATATTCCAAATCCTCTTAAGTTCGATGCTCCATCAAAGTAAAGGTCCCAAGAGTCTATATCTGTTTTGAGTATATCCTCATCCGGAAATGACCAGGTGTCTATTGTTTGTGCATCGTTGATGGGATTTTCTGCGAAGAACTCGGCAACGGCGCGTCCTTTTATGACTTTCAGAGGCACATACTTGAGATCGAACTCTTAGAGCATCAAAGTCCATCTTGCTAGGCGTCCATTGAGAATGGGTTTCTCGAAGAGGTATTTGACAGGATCCATTTTGGAGTATATTTTGACGGCGTAGCTAAGCATATAATGGCGTAGCTTCTTTGTCGCCCACACAAGAGCGAGGCATGTCTTTTAGAGTGGCGTGTAGTTGCACTCGTACTCCAAGAACTTCTTACTAAGGTAGTAGATAACTCTTTCTTCTTTTCCTACTGTTTGGGCTAGCATGGCGTCCATGGCTGTTTCAGTTACTGTGAGATACAAACCAGGAGGTTAATCTCGTTGGGGTGGCATGAGCACTGGTGGTTTGGCTAGTATCTCCTTGATTCGGTCGAATGCCTTTTGACAGTCATCATCCTACATGGTGTGATCTGTTTTCTTTAGCTTTTTGAAGATAGGTTCACAGATCATGGTGAGTTTCGATATGAATCGACTTATGTATTGCACCTTACCCAGGAATCCTCTAACTTCCTTCTCTGTTTAAGGTTGCGGCATTTCGATTAGAGCTTTGATTTTGGAAGGGTCTATTTCTATTCTTCGTTAGCTGACGACATATCCCAAGAGCTTGCCGGATGTCACTCCGAATGCACATTTCTGAGGATTGAGCCTCATGTTGTACTTTTGTAATCTTGAGAAGAATTTGCGAAGGTTCGCAATGTGCCCCTCTCTATCTTTGGACTTGACGATCATATCATCTACGTAGACCTCAACTTCTTTATGCATCATGTGACACCCTCATTTATTGCGGAAAAATAAACACGTAATTCTAGAATAAAACTGCATGGATATATTTGTAATAGGTTCATTTGGGTAAAAACCTGTAATTTTTAAAACCTGAACCTGTTATAAAGATATCCAAATTGGAAGGTGTCAAACATACAAGGTCTAACTAGAGTCATAACATAACCATCGCTAAAGTCGCGAATAGCAAATTATACAACCAAATGTAGAGAGGGAGACATATGTCTCTAAAATGTATGTGACATAAAAAGTGTTTAAGGGTCACAATAAAATAAAGCCAATCTAGGTTCCAAGGTTACTTTGCTCGCTAGCTCGTCCATGTACCCCATATATGCATCACCTACCTGTCATTCGCATTTTATACAAATACAAAAGCCACAGTCAGTGGGGAGTAACTCCGAGTTCTCCCAGCCACGAAATGTCATAATTAATATAACATGTAAACATAAGAATATGAATACGAATCACACAATGCCTTAGCATATAGATGCTAGACAATCGTGCTTATCATGTGAACAACAATATAACACCACATAGTCCTAGCATGTGAATACTAGACCGACTCATACTACACTATCATGTGAATCACATAACATCCAGGAATCCAAACTCTCTTAACCATCACATAACATCCAGGAATCACATAACATCCTGTAGAAGTCAGTCGATCGACTGACATGCATGGTCGATCGACTGACTACGCTGCTGATGGTGAGTCTTTTCGTCCTCCAATGCCAAGTAACTTGAGGGACCACTTGTTTCGGGGTACGACTACTCCGAAAATATTGAGGCAAGACCCAAATGCTGATGGGTCAGTCCCGGTTCCAAAGTATGACCCGACGACGGTTAATGGTTCGTTTTTGTGATGGTCTGAAGAAGGGTCAAGCTACAACAAAGAGAAGGTAGTGGATTTTCAGCCTAAATCCACCGATGCCGGCATGAGAGACCTAGAGGAGAGGGCTAAGTTACTTCTTTCAGCCCCTATCCGGAGAGATTGGTGCCGACAAAGGAACAGGTATCTTTTAACAAATTTGAAAATGTTATTCGTAGCTTAAACGTACAAGTTCCTTTTCTTTAATTAGTTAATCAAGTGCCTGCTTACATGAAATTTATGAAGCAACTTTTATCTAAAAAGAAGTCACTTGAAACTGTGCAATCTGTCGCACTAACTGAGGAGTCATGTTCTTATTTGACCCATACTGCACCCTATAAGCTAGAAGACCCAGGTAGTTTTTCAGTCCCATGTAATATTGGCACCTTTTCTATTGAGAAGGCCTTGTGTGACCTAGGAGCCAGTATTAGTGTAATGCCTTTGAGTCTTGCTAGGAAGTTGAAATTGACTAGGTTTGCAGTTACCAACATGACAGTACAGATGGCTGATCATTCTGTGGTCCAGCTTATAGGAGTCTTAGAGGATATTCCTGTGCAAATAGGAAAGTTTTTTTCCCTGTTGACTTCGTTGTGTTAGATATGCCCGAGGATGCTCACATTCCTATCATTTTGGGTAGACCATTTCTGCACACTGCTGGTGCAGTAATAGATGTTGGTTCAGGTACACTGACCTTCAAAGTAGGGAAACATTCCATTGTCTTTGCTCAGACAGCTAAGAAGAAAGACCCCATGTGGCCAGTCACTTGTAATACGGTTTCTGAAAAGAAATCTTATTTTGTGCTTCCTGATATGCCTGTCTCTATGCCTGTTTCTGCTATAACACCTCCGCCCCAGATTGGGAGCAAATTGGAGGAAGATTCTTCTGTTTTAGATATTGTAGGAGCTGGTTTGGGGAAGGAAGAGCCGCATGTTGCTCCAGCTGTGAAGGAGCCAATCGTTCAAAGAGGCGGCCTAGGATGTCTTAGCTATGGCACAGGTGAGGAGCCTGATGAGGAGCCAGTCAAAGTGACGGAGTCCGATTTGGATTTTGATGAGTCAGACGAGGTCATTGATTGGGGAGATGCTGAAGCCGTTGATCCATTGAGTTTTGCGGATGTTGAAGTTGATAGGAGTGCAGCTGAGGAGATGAGCATTATAGAGGCTACCTCTTGTAGCCAGAAGCCGAGCAAGTGGGCCATTCCGTGGCCGTTCTTGATCAACTATTAGTTGATTAAGGCTTTTTCAAACAACATTTTATTGCTTTTTAAGACTATTTACCGTTTTTTTTTGTGCGCGAGACTTCGCATTTTAATAAGTTTGCTTAGGATTTTAAATACTTTAGACTGTTGCTTTGGGTTTTGCGCAATTTTAGGCGCGTTATTATGTGCATTTACAGGTTTATGGACCATGTTGGCTCAATTTATTGAGCTAATTCGAAGAAAATCAGAACTTACAGCAGGTTTTCCAGTCGATCGACTGCCTCCTATGGTCGATCGACCGAGCTGCGAATTCAGGAGCTTCATTCTGTTCACCCTGGTCGATCGATCGGGTGATGTGGTCGATCGACCGCCAGTAGCATTGTGCACTGTTTTCGATCATTCCCCTGCTGTGTTTGGTCGATTTGCGGAGTTGAGGGAGTCTTTTCTCCACTTTATTCTCCGTCTCATTTCTGTTTTCTTCCGTTTCTTTATTTTACACAAAATGTTGCGTTTAATAAATTGTTTTCTCGGATTTACGCGCGGTACTTTTGCTTCTTTTCAGGTACTTATTGGTAGCATCTGCGCTCTTTGAAACCTCCTAGCTCACGCTGGTTTGGGGAGGTTTCCTTTTGCTGCGCTTAAAGTCTTGTGAGTTTCCGAGTCCTTACTTCATGCCTTGTTTAGTTAATTTATCGCAAATTCCCGTTTTCCTTTTATTTCATTACATGATTTTGCACAATGGGGACATTGTGTGATTTGGTTTGGGGAAGGGTTTTGCGTTGCATTTCATTTGCTTGCATTCACGTTTACATTTTTGTCTTGCATTTGTTGTTTCCTTTTCGTATATATATACACAAATTCAAAAAAAATTGAAAAATTTCAAAAATTTCAAAAAATGCACGTTTATTTTAGCATATAGGTCAAGTCGGAACGGTAGTATTTCAATGATGACATTGGATTTTCAGCTGTTTATGCCTAAGCCTTGCTAATTGACATGTTATTAGTAGAATTATATATGCATATCTACGAGTTTTCGTTAATTATTTGCTGAACTTGACACTTGACTTTGATTATTGGAAAACTACATCATTTTCTGATTTAGAGCCTATAACTGGTGTCATCTATGACCAGTTTATCTAGGATTGTGAGTAGTACTCCTTATGAGACATGTTACATAAATTTGCATAAATATGAACTTAATCTGCTTAATACCTGTATGCATTCGGATTTGTGGTTTGTTGACACATGTGGAAGAGGTCACCCCTTTGTTCTTTTTGCCCAGAAGCTCCACACTGCCAAAAATAGCCTTTTTGTCCTGTTACTACATCCTACATTTAGCCTGCCCTTGTCAAGCTAGTAGTTTATGTTCTTGGGATTGTTACTTTGTTTTTGGTAGCTAATGCTCATTTTGAGATGTTGTTGGGAAAATGAAAAAGGAAGGAAGGAAAGAAAGAAAAAATAGAATTGAAAAAGAAAAAAAAAGAGAAGAAGAATGATTCGAAAAAATGAGTGCTGTACTGTAGAGGGCGGTCGACCGACTGGCCATCT
This sequence comes from Silene latifolia, assembly GCF_048544455.1. NCBI lineage: Eukaryota > Viridiplantae > Streptophyta > Magnoliopsida > Caryophyllales > Caryophyllaceae > Silene > Silene latifolia. The sequence goes on along the minus strand of NC_133535.1, from coordinate 16,323,978 downwards.
CGGTCGATCGACTGAAGCCCGAGAAAAGAGAAATCAAAATCACGTGGTTGGAGTTTTGATCAGTTGGTGATTTTATTCCCATGCTTTATTATCATCATTTAGGGATTACAATTATTTCGGAGATTGTGAGATTTGTGCTTGCAATTAGCACCGTTTTTGATTGGAATTTTGAGCAAGAAGTTGGATGTTGTTATTAATTTGGTTCCCTTAGTTACTAGCTTGGCTTTTAAATCTGTTTTTATCCAAATTTATCTTAGCCTTTTCTTACCCATTACCTCACATATCCATATTTACCTCGGCATGTGTCATGGTCATCTGTTTGGTTGGAATGCATATGTACGGTTGTAGAGATTACTTTCATATTAGATTGCAGGCATGTTCTTATAGGTCGTAGTTAGGTGAGTGTCATTACAAAATGAATTCTTTCTATCTTTACATTATTCACCTGTGCTTATGTGTGATATGAGCGACCCGTGAGAGTCCGATTTGATAAGTCTCTACAGTTGACGGTTCAGCAGGTTTTTAACGACTACATAACTCGTTTGCATGATTCATATTGCTAATTGATTGTTAGTTGTTGCATTAAATTGGTTTAGGCTATTCAGTTTGCATTTCGCTCTGAGATTGAACTCGTTCCACTAGGTTTTAGGATCGAGTCTTGTTCGTGCTTGGGGACAAGCAAGGGTTTGGTTTGGGGAAGTTTGATGCGTGTCTTTTATATGATGTTTTACACCCTATTTTACACGCATTTCAGAGCTCATTTATGTAGTTTATGCTACTATTCTCCCTATTTCCGTCTACTTTCGTGTTTTTGTACATTATTGCAGAAATTTGAAGAATCCAGCGGAAATCAAGCTAAATCCGTCCCCGAGTACCTTGCATTGCATTTGGCATGAAGTATTTACACAAGAAATGAACTTGGTGCGCATTTCGAGGCCTGTGAAGAATTTAGAAGCCAAGTACCAGCTACTCCAGTCGATCGACTGACCTCCATAGTCGATCGACCAGAGCGCGACCTACGAAGCTCTTTGTTCGGTGCGAGACGATCGATCGCCTTGCATGGTCGATCGACCATCATACGAGCTGACGCGCAAATTAAAGAAATAGAACGAGAATTCCAAAGCCCATTGTATATTAGGTTTAGGAATAAGGTTACGTTATATTCCTATATAACGTAACCTGACATAATCAAGTTTTGATTCAGTTCGAAGATTATCATCAAATTTATTAGGGTTCTATATTGAGTTTAGCATTAGGGCATATTTGTTCGAATACAATTTATCTTCGTTTTTGCTTTTCGGATTCTTCCTTTCTCTGCAATTCCTTTTACGGTATTCTCTGTTCTTATATTCAGTTTTATTGCTTTATTTCGTTCGTAGTATAGAATTGCTAGAATAGTTTCCCGAAAGCCAATTTATCGTCTCATGTTATTTGCTTGTTTAGTTAATTTAATCATGAATACAGTATCTTTATTTGTTAATCTTGTTGTTATTTTTATCGTAAACATGAGTAGCTAAATACCCTGTGCTAGGATGTAGGGAATCTGTAGCGTAGGCGGCATTAGAATAGTATGACCTGAAATCGTGCCATGGTCGATCGACTGGCCACGTGAGAATTACCTTCGTTTTAATTAATTTAATTGCTATGTTTGACGAATCGAGTGCACGCGACTAGTTGAATGTTTAGGAATTGACCGACCCAATAAAGATCGAAAGATAGGGGAGGGAGATAGCCTACCTAATTAAGACGACTAAATTAATAAGATCGAGAGATAAGTTAATTTAGCCTTTTAAATCACTTTTCAGGACGAATGTTAGCATTAGTGATATTAGGGACCTGTAGCGAGATCGAAAGATGCTACCTGTTGAGAATGGACCGAGAGGACTTCTTATTTTCCCGTCTCACGTGTTTGTTTTAGACTTACCTAGGACACTGCCGCCGAAACTATAGTGAACCGACCATCTTAGCACCCTTTTAATATTTGATTTCATCCGTTTATTTAGCTACTTTTCATTTATTGCCTTTAGTTATAGACCAACTCAAAACAAACTCCCACACACTGTTACTTTTAGACTAAAATCAGACAACTTTTAATTGCATCGCCTCCTTGTGGTTCGACCCTGACTGCCACTAGCTATAGTAGTAGTTTGGACTATAAATATTATTTTTGGTGCATACAACGACAGGCATCAGGTACTATGTTGGCTACCCAGTCCGAGTACTCGGAAACTTTGATGAACCCGACTTTGAATTTCTTATCGACTTCTTCTTTGATCTTAAGTGCCCATTCGGTCCTCATTCGGCGAAGATTCTGATTTACTGGTTTGAAACCTGGTTTGATTGGTATTCTGTGCTCTGCGATATCCATGTCGATCCCTGGCATGTCTTTGTAGGACCAAGCAAAAACGTCTTTGAACTCGTATAGGAGGTCTACAAAACTGGCCCTTTCGGTGGGGCTCAAGGTCGTCCCTATCCTAAGTTCTTGGGGTTCTAGTTCGGTTCCTACGTTGATAGGTTCAGTGTTTTCTATTACCGGTCCCCCTTCCCCCTCTTGTAGTATATCTTTGGCTATGTAGGGAGGTATTTCGATTGAGTCTGGGTCTGGATCATCCTCATTATCATCGTAAACAGAATTGCATTCAGAATAACACAAAGAGTAAGCAGAACCTGATTTATTCATATTAAAGTTTGAAAAGAGTTGGAACAAAGAAGCCATCTATTTGGTAGTCAGTGGTGGTAAAGGGACAGCCGTTGGGACATTTCCCGAACTACTGTTGCTACTTGATGCTAAGCTAGGAGAAACAAGGGGAGTGGGAGTGACGACATGAGGAGACTCTCTAGGAACTTATCTAGACTCTGACTCTGACTCCGACTCTGACTCCGACTCGAATTCATCGTCTTCTGGTTCTCCTTTGAACATCTCTCCTTCTCCAGTGGTGAGCTTGAAGAGTCTTCCTTGGTTGTTTGTCCACTTGATCGACTTTCTCCATCCTTTCTGTTGATTCGAACTGGTTTCTGTGATTAACGTGGTAGGGTTGAAGTGATCGTCTTGAAGTATCATGATAATGATCTCATCCTGCGCGGCTCTAACAAATCGATCTTCTCCAAACAGTAAGCTAGTAGCTTGTTCGTCTAAGCAAGGTGCTTGACGAGTCTTGACGGTAGGAACCGTTTCTGGAGGAATGAAGTAGCAATCGTGAAAGATCTCAATTCCGGCTCACTTCCTTTCGAGATAGTGCCAAGGATCGGGAAATTCGTGAAAGAGTTCTTGACTCCCCTCTCTGACAAAGTATCCATTTAGGGTAGGGAGGTAGGGTCGCATTTGGATTCCCACGTTCTTGCGATTTTGAACTTGGGCAAGCATCTCGAGAACCTCCTTTTTAGTGGGTTTGTATCCTAATCCTAGTGGTACCCTTTGTGAGTTTCTTTCTTTGTAAGGTGCAAAGGTATTTCTTCGGACAAGATTCAAAGGCATTCCCGGGAAGTATCCTTGAGATTTGAGTATGTGGTTGACCACTAAGTTGGAGTAGGGATTGAAGTACAAGGGTGCCAACTTGCTTTCTATGACGTTTATGTTGTGGAAGCCCTCAAGCTCGTGTACTGGATATGCAAGTACTTGGTTACTTGACCTCTTTTCTATTATTGCTTTGATGGGTGACGAAGTGATTGTTACCAACTTGCCATTTAGTGGGATCTTTATTTTCGGGTGGAGGGTGGATGTTACCGCTTTGGAAGCGTGGATCCAAGGTCTTCCCAGAAGTATGTTGAAGGATGCTTCAATGTCCACTATTTGGAAGTTGACCTTTCGTTCAATCGGTCCTGTGGCTATGATGAGGTTAGCTAGTCCTACCACTTTTCATCGTGTACCGTCATATGCGCGAACACCTTGGTTGGTAGGGGTCCAATCCGACTCTTTCATGCCCAATTGGTATGCCGTTTTCAAGGGTATGACGTTGACTGTCGAGCCGTCGTCTACCAAAGTCATTGTCACATTCTTCTTTAAGCAAATGACAGTAATGTATAGAGCCAAGTTGTGACTAGCGCCGAAGGGTGGCAAATCTTCATCCGAGAAAGTAACAGGGTTACTTAGCTTAGGTGATTCTTGGAAGACCAAGTTGACTACGTCATCGGTGTGGAGTTATGCGCCACGTTTAATTTGGCCAAGGCTTGCAGTAAAGCTTGGTGATGTGGAAACGAGCTTGCTACTAGTTGCCAGACTGAAAGATCAGCCTTTGTCTTCTGTAGTTGCTTTAGTAAATGGTCGGTAGAGGTATCTTCGTTATCAACGTTGGTATTGGTGATTGGACCATTTGTTACGGGACCATTTTGATATGGACGCCCTGAACGAGTAAGGTGGTCTATATCTTGGTCTTCACTGTTTTGAACTATTTCCTCACAGAATTTGACTAGGTAGTGTTCGGTGAGGTATTCATCTTCATCATCGTCAGCCCATACCCCATTGACAGTAGCAAGCTCTCTCATTCTCATGATTTCGGCCTCCAAGTGAAGGATTTGGTCGACTAAGCTATCAACCACGGCTACTACTTCTTGCATTGTAGCATTTTGAGAGAGATTTAGTGGCGGGCGCTCCTTAGGTGTTGTACTTGGATTACGTAGGGATGCCACTACACTTTCTAATTCTGAAACTTTCCTATTCACACTTCTTGCCCATGCGATAAATCCGGTGATAGTAGGGGAAATGGTAGAATAGTTCCCTATATCTTCTATTGCATGGATCTCATCTTCGATTGGAGAAATGAGGTGTGAACAATCTAAGGTAGATTCTTCACTTGTAATCATCAGAATTCCAAGAGGATTCTGAGTATTGTTAGGCTTACCTCCAGGCAGTATTGGTAGGCGACCATCTTCAATCATGTCTTGAAGCACGTGTTTTAGCTTGTAGCATTTTTCTGTATCATGTCCCTTACCTCTATGATATTCGCAGTATCAATTCTCGTCCCAGGACTTGGATTTCTTTTCTGGTTTGAGTGTAGGGCCTATGGGTTGAAGCTTACCCTGTTTCATCAATCTCTTCAAGGAGTTGGAGTATGTATCCCCAATGTTTGTGAACTTTCTTTGTGGGATACTCTTCTTTGAGGGTTCGAGAAGGTTAACTTCATCAGCCTTGCTAGTAGAGCCATAAGAACGACTTGTTGAACCTTGATATCCACGACCTACCGTTTTGGACAAGAGCCCTTTACGGATGTCATCTTCGATCCTGGTTCCTAGTACAGTCAAGTCCTTGAAGATCTTAATATTTTGGTACCTTAAATGACTTACATAAATGGGGTTTAAGTTGTCCACGAATTTTTCAACGAGGGTAGCTTCATCTGGACGTTCGACAAGTTGGGTACTAGTCTTCCTCCACCTACTTAGGAAGTCGGTGAAGCCTTCCTTATCGTTTTGGGTAAGAACCTCTAAGGTGCGCATATTAACTTGGATCTCGGCATTATCCGCATATTGCTTAGCAAATTCGATCGTGGCATCGTCCCAAGTGGCGATCTTCTTATGCTCTAGAGAATAGAACCATTGCTTAGGAATAATATCGAGAGATAAAGGAAAGATCCTTAAGAACATCTCGGGTTTAATCCCTTTGATAGACATGTAATCCTTGAAAGCACGGATATGGTTTAAAAGGGTTTTCATGCCCCTTGAATTTAGGGATATCTGTCATGTTGAAGTTGGTTGGCAATTTGGAACTCACGGCCTCATACTTGCGATTGTTTTCCCTATAGATATCATCCCCTTTAATACATCAGTTGTTCCTCCACGTACTGGAGTCGTTTCTCAGCTTCAGTTGGACGCAAGGGAGGGTTGACCTCTTGTGCTCCCACAAAAGGTAGAGGATCTTCCCTCACGAAGTTACTCACTATCTCATGGTGTATTTCACTTTCTGCAGGAGGCAACCTAGTTTCTACAGCAACAATCCGACCCTCAATTGTGTGGAGTCGATCATTCACTTGGTCTTGACTTGTTTGGAGACGAGCGAGCGCGGCTAGGATTTGATCATTACTGTAATACCCGCCCTTTTAGAGACCCTTTGACCAATGTTGACTGACCTTGGGGGCGGGATTAGTCTTAGAATTACGTGCCAAAACCATCTTGGGTTGCGTGTCATGATTGGTACTCGATAGAGTAGAGGCTACTCGATCGAGTAGCTAGGTTACTCGATCGAGTAGGGGGTCACTCAATCGAGTATGTTGGGTACTCGATCGAGTACCGAGTTTTCAGCGAGGGTTTTATATTGCGTTTTGTTAAATCCGCAAATCACTTCCGCCACTTTCCTCCTATCCTTCAGTCGCCTCTTTCCCTTCCCTTCACCTCAAAACCTCCATGGAAGCCTTTTGAAGATCCTTGTGCCATAGGAAAGCGTCACTTGTGTCGGGTAGCGGTCTTTTGCTGAGTTTGCTCCCTATAGGTATGTCATAATCATCATCCGTGTCCTTGTTCTTTGCAATTAGGGTTTGCTTGGTAGTAATAGATGATTGTGTTGTGCTTATAGGCTTTGCTTGATTGCTGGATATGCCATGTGTTGGTAGGGATTGGTTGCAGTTGCTTAAAGGTAGGTTCGGCTACTCAGTTTCCGTAGATGGTCTAGTATGTCGGTCGTTGTGGTTATATGGTGATTGCTTAGTATCGTAATTGTATTGTGACGGTTGTGGTTGTGATTGTGGTTGTTGTCTCTGGTTCTCGAGATGCGTCTCGGCTGAGTGGGGTCACTTGCGGGAGTGACTTCACGCCCTAGTTTCGCCCTCCGTGGAACCCGCCACGGGAGGGGATGTGCACATTAATGGACAGGGTTATCACTCATTATGAGGAGCGGGGATTTGGTGGGTACGGCTGCGGTCCCCCTGGCGGGGCTCGGTCCGGTGGACGATCGATATGAGTTGGTTGAGTTCGTGATTGTGTTTGAGGCGATAGCATTGTTTGTATTGATGATTGTAGTTGCCATTGTCGTATCTTATCTCGATCTTGACCTTGTGTGGTTGTTTGTTTGTTATGTGTCTGCCGTGATCCCTTATGGTGAGCGATCGGTCTTAGCGGTGTTGATGTTGTTGATAGGCTGGAGTCGGGGCGGGGATGAGTCTTCACGAGATTTGATAGCAGTAGCGAGTAGCCTTTGAGTTGTACCTTTTATATCGTTTGTTGTTTAAACCACTTGTAATACAACGTAATAGTTCTCTTATCGACATTTGATCATTACTATCCTCGGGCAACCGAGATGGTAACGCCTTTATATGCTAAGGAAGGCCTAGTTAAGGCTCCTCTGAATATGGGGGTGTTACAAAGTGGTATCAGAGCGATGATTTTGGAACCTGTAACAAATGAACATAATGAACGTAGGGAGTCTAATAAAATGAACCTGGTGTATGTGTAGTGGGAGCCCCAGCTGATGCTAGATTTTGGGTGAGTAGGCGCCCTCATTTCAAAATCTTGGCCCCATGACACTTAAGCCAGTCACATGGTATGGGAATGTGGAGTCCGTGTGTCTATATGTGATATGTATGTTAATTGTGCCGGAGCTACCTCCGGTTAAGTCTTTGTTAGAAGTAATAGGGATGTGATAGTGGTACTTGGGCCGCGTATAGTAATCGTTGGTGAAATTAGTGGAGTTTTTGGAATGATTAGTGAGTTTATACGATGATTATGAGATATGTGACGAAAGTTTACGTAATAGAGATGCGTGAAAATGTGGAATTGAATGTCGTGACATGAAGAGTGAACATGTGAGTGTTTGCTATAAGTTAATGATGACGGAAGTCATATACGAGTTTATAAATCCTACCGTAATTACTATGATAATAGTTATAGTATAGTTAAGTTATAGTTCGAGGCATAGCATATAGTAATGCGTTTATGCCTTATTTGTTGGTTGAAATTTTTCCGCTGCGTAATATTTGATTCGTGTAAAATGAATTGCTTATGATAGAATGTAAGACATGATTGAATAAGTTGTTTGAAAAGTATGTAATTATGTGATAAGTGAAAGAAAGAATTGATGTTAATTATATGCTTCAAATTGAAGTGAACACGAGTTTAGTAGTAACAAGTAAAGTAAGTTTAAGTGTAATATGATGGCATGATTATGTTTATAAATAATTCGGTGGCAGGTAAACCGAGTTGGGTAACTTGTATAGCGTAATGTGACGTGTATCTTATTTGTTGAAGAACATTTTGCGCGATAATGGTTGTAATACGTGATGGAGTATGACAATTCGTGCCAAATTCCGAACTAAGTTTGGAGTCGACACACAATGTTGTTTTGCAGGAATCTTCAAGTTACTTCGTATTTCTGACCGAGTACTTAACTATACTTGACCGAGTGCGAGTGCTTACTAGAACGAGTAGACCTCACTCGATCTAGTTAGGAAGCTATGATGTCGGGATGTGGGAAAAATTCTTGCAGATACTCGACGAATTAGCTCCTACTCGATCGAGTAGGGTGGTACTCGATCGAGTACCCTAGGCACTCGATCGAGTAGGTTACTGTACAGTGAATCCTACGGGTTTCATAAAACCCCTATTCTTTCTATTTCTCCCCATTCATCCTCTATATTTCGAACCCTAGAGCCTTGTTTCCTCTCTAAATCTCTCATACTCTTTGGTTAGTGGTGATTCTTGGGGTTGATTTCTTTGCTTAATTTCGTTTCTATACTTTGCTACTCAATCAAGGTATGCTATTCTTCTTAATGTACATGGTTTACTGATTTGAATGTGTTAGAGAAGTGAAACAATCTGAGATTTTCGATTATTATGATCAATTTGGTGCTTTTAATTGTTGAAATATGATTCACATGCCTCCTTTCCATGTTTGCTGGTGATTAATTGCTGTAAATTAGACTAGAAATTGCAAAGATTGAACCCGAAATTTCTAGGGTTTCCAAAATTGAAATTGATTTTTGGTTGTTTTACAATGGTTAGATGGTAGAATTGAGCTCTATGTATGGTTTATATCATGTAGAAAGATAGATTTTGATGATTTTACCTTAGAAAGTTGCCTTAAAACTCCGTCTTAAAAGTGCCTCAAGTGGAAATTCGTGATTTATAATTGGAATTTGGTGTGGTATATGACTGTTTAAGTGAAGATTGAACTTCAATATGATAATAGAAACGATAATTGATGAAAATGTGCCAAAATTATCACAGCTGTAAAGACCGTCTGAAAATTCTAAGTGAATTGTTGTTCGTAATATTGAAGGGTGATAATGATATGCTCCAAGTTATTCTTTTCCATGAACTAGTAAGAATGCCTCACATGTGATTAGAAGTGTGTTTGGAATAACCTTAGAATCATGCTAGGATATTCGAATTTGCTGAGCATATGTAATCACCATGATAATTTCTTTCACAACTATGGCCTATGAGTAGTAGTAATCTGAACTTGTATGTCAAATTTGGAAAATTGTTGGTGAATGTGTGTACATAGCTTAATATTCAAGGTTAATGGCATGACTTATGTGCTTCACATGTTGGAATTTATTGGTGAATTGGTGTACCTAACTGAATGAGTTAAGTTCAAGTTACATGAAGTAAATGCTTTACGTGTTTGTGCAAGTTGCTTAAGTCATATCTTTGAAACAGATCCGAGGCGAACATAGGAACCCGCCAAAGTAAACGGGGGAGGGGTAATCCACCTGAGATGGGGGAAGGGAGTGGACCTGTGGTACCCGCAGTTCCAGAGTACCCTTCTGTTGTTTTTGTTGATTTCAAGCAAAGAAAGCGTTTTGTAGCTTTACAAAAACGCAAAATGAGACCTACAAGGTGTATAGACACTACTTTGTTGGAGGAGTTGGAGATAGAGACGGATGTCCGTCACATATTTGAGACTTTGGGTCTTCTTGGGTTGTATAGGCTGAGGAAACACACTTATCCTTTTCTCACCTTGGAGTTTATGAGCTCCTTTGTCTATGACCCCGTTGGCCAGACCGTTGAGTTTCGGTTGATGAACACTAGTTACTTGCTTTCTATGGACCAATTTGCTTCTCACCTTGGGTTGGCCAAGCCTCCCAAGGACTCCATCACCGACATCCTGCTTTGAGTGCGGTGTATGCCACCTAATGCCTTGTCGACCGGGGAAACCAGCTCCTACCTCGAGTAACATGCGATTAATGACGTTCAGCATGTCACATTGAGGATCTTTCTCCGTTCTCTCTCGGACCTTCTTTATGACGAAAGGATATCGATGGTGAACAACCATGAGGTGTTACTTCTGATGTCTTACTTGAACCCGGAACGGACCCGGAAAGTGGTCTTTAATGCTCCTTCCATGGTTTATGCCGCCCTTGCCTTGATGGCTACTGCCTCTTCCAGATACTTGAGTTGTGGCGCCATCGCCACTCGGTTAGCTGAAAAGCTAACCTCTTTCGAGGCTTCTTCGGAGTACGTGCCTCTAGTTACCCCAGTGCCCACCATGGACCGTGACTACTATCTCGACCTGAAATGGTTGAGGACTTTGGCTGACGGTAGCCTAGCTTGGAGGGTGTGGGGCATGAGTTGGATGAAGATTCCAGCTCCTAAGCACCTCCCACCCACGGAGCCCTTGGAGCCGACGGTAGTGACGGTGGACTCCGATGATGATGAGGAGGAGGAGGATGATGATAGACCCCGCCATCTGCAGACCTACCTCATCGACGACACCATTCTCGAGGTGATGCCGGAGCCGACAAAGGGCGAGAATGCGTCGGTCGTGGCGGTGGAGAGACCTAGGTTGGGGAGAGGACCCCGTCGAGTGAGGGAGAGGACCTCAGAGACTAGGCCACGGCCGGTGGCACCACAGCAGCAGCAGCCTTTTCTGTGCTACCCTTACCTCGACACCCGGGAGACGCGATCCAGCTACTTGGCAGAGAGAGTGTCATCTACCTTGACCCTCCGGAACATGCACGAGATGGCGTACGCTCAGAGGATAGGGAGCGAGGGACCGCATCCGGTGTGGTGGAGTGGAGTTGGGGACTACACAGGGGTTTTCCATTCCTACGGGGTGGATCAGTCGACGTGGGGGACACCTCAGTCCTTTGCCTACGGTGGCTTGACTCCATGGTACGTGGGCCGGGAGCGAGGAGCGAGGAGGGGACGCGGGGATTGGGTGTCGGGAGCGAGTGCTTCGGCGGTGGTGGTGATGATGAGGTGATGGAGGAGCAAAGAAAGAAGGCGAGCAGAGGAGGAGTGATACTCCTTCTTTTATCTTTGTTGATGTTAGTTGGTGTTAGTGGTTAGTAGTGTTGTTAGACTTTAGTAGTTGTTTTGTTGCGACTTTGATTTTGGGACTTGTATTATTGGCCATAAGGCCGGATTTGATATTTTAACTTGTTGCAGGATGTTAGAAGTCGGGGAATCGTCCCGACTCGATTTATATGACAAATATGTGCATGTATGTTGCCTTATGACAGGTTGTATAGAGGAACTTGGCCTGTAGGTACTCGATAGAGTACCCCGTACTCTATCGAGTAGTGCGCAGGAAGGTGGGATAAAAAGCATTCGACTGTAGGCTACTCGATCGAGTAGCCAAGGCACTCGATCGAGTAGCATGGCACTCGATCGAGTACCGCTACATACTCGATCGAGTAGCACTGTTACAGGAGGTTTTCAAAAATTAAAAATGTTCAATTGTTTTATAATTGCAAGTTTGATGTTTAATGTGGTTATTAGTGCGTAGTAACACCTTTGAACCGTTAATTTCATATGTTGGAAGTCGTGTTTGAAGTTTTATAAGCGTATTTGCCACAATTAGTGAAGCGGTAATAGTTTCTTGTTACTTTAATGTTGCATACGACCTATTACGAGCTATTTATTGGAGTTATAACTTCTTGTACACTTGTGCATACCATATTAACATGTGTTGTCGACGGTGACTATACATTCTGGAGGTTTGTGTATGAATTCTAATTTAACGAGTATATAGTTAGTGACTAATGTCCATAACAAATAACATGATTTTCCTTAATGTTATGAGGCAAATAATAGGTAATATGTGTTGTAATTTTGGTGGTGAACTTCGGGGACGAAGTTCCTTTTTAGAGGGGAAGAGTAATGTCGCGAAAATTATCGCGAAATAAAAGGCTGATATCGAAATTATGTTTTGTTTGCCTATAATGTTTTGTTGTTTAATTGCAAAACCTTGTTGTTTAATTGCAAAATTTTCTAGTACATTGGTTACTTTACTTGTATGAAGTGTATTTGGTTACCTCGGTTTGTGGAGTAATTCATGCGTTGAAGTGAAAATGATAAAATGAATTGTAAAGGACCGTCATAAAGAGTCTTATCTCGGCGCGATGCGTCGTAATAGAATGAATTGAGTAACACGGTAGTGTTAATTGTGCAGTATGAGGTTGATATGAGATACGTTTCGGGTTGATAAATTATTGTCACGTGATGAGCGATGGTTGTTTGTGTTGGCTCATATGGCAAAGTCGATGTTTGATACATAGTCATTAGTAAGAATTGATGCATTCATGTAGAGTGACAATTAACGATGATAATGCTTGCATGATAGTGGTAAGAGTCGATAGATATAAAGTGTAGACGGTGATGATGATGACATGGGGGGGGGGGGGGGGGGGGATGGTATTTCCAAGGGGTAATGGTTCGAGCGGGAAGATGGGTGAGGTCGTGTTGTTTCCGTGTCTTGAGCGGGAGATAAGTGAGTTGAACTTCGGGGACGAAGTTCTTTTTTTAGAGGGGAAGAGTGTAATACCCGCCCTTTTAGAGACCCTTTGACCAATGTTGACTGACCTTGGGGGCGAGATTAGTCTTAGAATTATGTGCCAAAACCATCTTGGGTTGCGTGTCATGAGTGGTACTCGATAGAGTAGAGGCTACTCGATCGAGTAGCTAGGTTACTCGATCGAGTAGGGGGTCACTCGATCGAGTATGTTGGGTACTCGATCGAGTACCGAGTTTTCAGCGAGGGTTTTATATCGCGTTTTGTTAAACCCGCAAATCACTTCCGCCACTTTCCTCCTATCCTTCAGTCGCCTCTTTCCCTTCCCTTCACCTCAAAACCTCCATGGAAGCCTTTTGAAGATCCTTGTGCCTTAGGAGAGCGTCACTTGTGTCGGGTAGCGGTCTTTTGCTGAGTTTGCTCCCTATAGGTATGTCATAATCATCATCCGTGTCCTTGTTCTTTGCAATTAGGGTTTGCTTGGTAGTAATAGATGATTGTGTTGTGCTTATAGGCTTTGCTTGATTGCTGGATATGCCATGTGTTGGCAGGGATTGGTTGCAGTTGCTTAAAAGTAGGTTCGCCTACTCAGTTTCTGTAGATGGTCTAGTATGTCGGTCGTTGTGGTTATATGGTGATTGCTTAGTATCGTAATTGTATTGTGACGGTTGTGGTTGTGATTGTGGTTGTTGTCTCTGGTTCTCGAGATGCGTCTCGGCTGAGTGGGGTCACTTGCGGGAGTGACTTCACGCCCTAGTTTCGCCCTCCGTGGAACCCGCCACGGGAGGGGATGTGCACATTAATGGACAGGGTTATCGCTCATTATGATGAGCGGGGATTTGGTGGGAACGGCTGTGGTCCCCCACTGGCAGGACTGGTCCAGTGGACAGTCAGTAACAGAGTTGGTTGAGTTGCCGTGATTGTGTTTGAGACTGATAGCATTGTTTGTATTGATGATTGTAGTTGCCATTGTCGTATCTTATCTCGATCATCGACCTTGTGTGGTTGTTTGTTTGTTATGTGTCTGCCGTGATCCCTTTTGGTGAGCAGTCGGTCTTAGCAGGTGTTGATGTTGTTGATAGCTGGAGTCCGGGCAGGGATGAGTCTTCACGAGATTTGATAGCATTAGCGAGTAGCCTTTGAGTTGTACCTTTTATATCGTTTGTTGTTTAAACCACTTGTAATACAACGTAATAGTTCTCTTATCGACATTTGATCATTACTATCCTCAGGCAACCGAGATGGTAACACCTTTATATGCTAAGGAAGGCCTAGTTAAGGCTCCTCTGAATATGGGGGTGTTACAATTACCATTCTTGAGTTGACTTTCACTTGTTGGGCTAGTATCAAGCATCTTGGAAACTGGACAAGAGATCGACGACGAATCAAAACATGATCGACCATTCTAGCACACTTACTCGAAGAAAAGGTTTGACTTGTGAAGTGGAAGTGTGCCACTTGTGTCGAGTGAGATTTGAAGAAATGACAAGGTTTGAAAATGGTGGTCCTAGTTAACTATAGTGTAGTTGTAGGAGTGGACTCGAGGTGAGGTTTTGAAATAGGCTTTGGGCCCGAATTTTGACTCGACATTTGGACAGAGTTTTAACTGGTTTAGTGCTAACATTGGCCTTTTTTCGAAAATTTACGTCTTAAAAAGGGGTTTTGATTTTTACAAAATTCGTCATGGTTTTTTTTAGGAATGGTGATGTGGACAGCGGTCCGCCCACGGGGGCGCTTGGTGAGAAACGGGGAACAAGCGTTTGCATTTTGTAAGGAGTCGCCACCAATTTTTATGGGAAATTGGAACCGTTCGAATACCTCGTGTCATGTCAAGACACAAAGTAGTGACATGAACACTAAGCAATCGTTACCCTTAGCATTCTATGTCTAGAATGACTCTCGTGGATGCCAATGAACACGGGTGCTCACGGAGATCTGGAGTAAGGGGTGAGGGTACGTATTAGGAAGCTCTTTTGATCGAACACCTAATCCCGCCCGCCTCGATAGCGGCCTCTACTAATGATTAGGGAAGTTATTCGTACTTGATATATCGTCGGCTATATGCATGCAATGCAACATCCATAGATTAATCCTAGCATGTGAGAATTAGACTAAGTCGGTTGACACGTAATTAGCATACAATTGGGTCGAAGTAGGATTTAATATTGATTTACATGCGAAACATACAAACAATAAAAGAAATACAATAATGAAAATACAATAGTGAAAATTACAATAATTACATTGGATAGGCGATTTATGTCGAAAATACCTTTAAAACGGATAATTTGAGAAAATGGAATAAAAGAATAAAAATAACAAATCAACGAACAGGAATTAGCGTGATAATACGGATATTAGCTAATTAATACGTAGCCTAATTAATTACGTCAAGGCAGAAAAGGAGTTCAGAGGCAGAACTCATCCTGGAACAGCAGCAGACAGATGCGCCCTCGGAAGAGGCGGCAGCAGACGCTGCGTGTCTGTTCCAAGGGTGAATTCTGGTCGTGAAGCCGAATCGCAAAACCGTTAATGTTAATTGTTAAGTTTAGGGATCGATTGATATAATTACTCGGATGAAAGTGATTTAACAGATTATTTAGCATATGAATTAGTCATAAAAACAAGAGAACATGAATGAGGCGGATGCAAACGGATTAATTACATGAAGGGGCGATGTTAATGAATGATTAATTAGTGACATCGGTGAATAGAACAAACCAAACTTGATGAATTGATGACAAATTAATGACGAACACGTGAATGAACAGATGAAAACTATATCAATGACGAATTCCAGAAACTCAATATGAACAAATTGAATCTCTAAAATCCGGGTTTGAATTTAGTGACGAAAACCCGCGAATATGAATTATTTGGGATTTAAGTCGGATTTGAATAATTAAAACATGTTAAAGATGATGATTAATATGATACAATATACATGTGAATATTAATGATAATGAACGAATAATTTAAGAAAACAAGTGAAAAACAAATAAACAAAGACGAATTACAGAGGACGAGGAAGAAGAAAAGAAGCAGGAACTGCGGCAGCCTCACGAAGAGGCACACAGAAGCGTGCTCCTTCGAAGAGGCGCGGCGATTCTTGCGTCTTTTCTCGACGTCTCTCACGGAAATCCGCAAAAACAGGTTTGAAAGACGGTTTTAGAAATCGATTTTAACGGTGCTTTCGACATAAATCTTACAATAATGATACGATAATTAAAAGTACAAAAATACAATAAATAAAAGAGGATTATACACCCTCAGACTTACATGTTGACGAAACGAGATGAACTAAGATATCGACTAGTGAATGCTCGACGCGAATGCAAGGAAAGAGTGCCCTCGTAAGAGGAAAACGATTGATTAAATTAAGTTGATTATTGTGTAGTTGGTCAAATTGGTCGGTCATGCAACGGAGAGGCTGGTACCCGGAAAGATCCGAGCTTACGTGGTCGGAAGTCCAAGCACGTAGGCGCCAATTAGTAAGAACGAAGTCTAGAATGCAAAGGGAGAAGAGAAGGGCGGACACTCGCGTGAGAAATATGAGGAACGAAAGCTCCTATTTATACTAATCACGTGAAGGAATAGGGTTTCGGAGACTCTTTGGAAGTGAATCTCTTAAAGATATGAAAAAGATACGTAAATCATGCAAAGAAGGGCCTGGGAAGAGGCGCAGCAGCCACTGCGTCCCTTGGAAGAGGTGCAACACCTGCTGCGTCTATTCCCAGGAGGTTTCCTCCTGCTGAAGAAAGATTTCCGCGTTTGAGTTATGGTAGGACGGAAATAATTCGATTGTCTCGTAAATATTGCGGGATATTATTTGCCAAAAGATAAAATTTGTAAAATATGGAATAGAAATATCCGGAACATTCCAGAACATTCCGACTCGGGATTTAACAGCTATCAGAAAATGGAGACGGTTTTTGACCCGGACTCCGAATATACTCTAATTACTGCCAAAACGACCGTATCAGGACGTAGATGACAACTAAGAGGTTGACATTAATATTTGAGCAAACACTTGACGATAATCTTACGAACTGTCACAAATCGTTCCGCGAATCATACATGCGGCCCAATCATCACCGGGTGGTTTGCGGGAGGTGCAGAAACGAGGTGTCTACAGAGCCCCCACTTTGACTGAGGCTTGGACAAGGCGAAAGTCAAAGTATAGCCATCAGGTCAATCGAAGATTACAACTGACGACTATGGCGACGCGAGGCGGCTCAAGGGGTCTGAACCAAGGACCTGTCGTCGGGAACATTTTAGAGTCTGTCGACTATCGGGGAGGGTCGTTTAAAGTCCATTAGACTACGTAAGGAAGCTCGCCAGCCATAAGGAGAGATCATACCTGAGACTCGGTCGAACTTCGCGGGGAAACAAGAAATATTGAAAGCAGCGGGACGTCGGTAGAAAGCTGGCTGAGGAATCCGCTGCGTCGGTCTCAAGCGAACCGTGGCGAAATTTGAGGTTGAATCGCTTGCGTCGGTCTCAAACAAACGTTCTTTGGGGAATATTGTGACGACTAGGAACATCTTAATCGTCGCGGAAGAATCTTGAATGAGCAGTACTGCAAAATACTACTGCGTCGGGGACAGACGACTAGGAACATCTTGATCGTCGTAAAAGAAATCTCGAGTGAGCAGTACTGCAAAATACTACTGCGCCGGAGACAGACGACTAGGAACATCTTGATCGTCGTGAAAGGAATCTTGAGTGAGCAGTACTGCAAAATACTACTGCGCCGGATAAAATGAGTTGAGCGATACCGCAAAATATTGCTGCGCGGGATAAAATGATGCGGGACAATCGCAAAATACGCCGAGCGGGATAAAATGCGGACCGGAACGAAAGAAAATCGTCGAAACGGACCAAAAGAACATAATAGCATTGAAGAAGAGGCGCACCCAAAGATGGGCCCACTAATAACGAATTCATAACGGATTTTTTGAACATTCGTATGGAGGGAACACAAGGAAGAGGCGCAGCAAGAGCTGCGTCTCTTGGAAGAGGCGCAGCGCCCGCTGCGTCTTTTCCCCAATTTGGCTATTTCCGCGTAAAAACGCGAAATCAGAAGGGTTATATTTCATTATTTCGAAACACATTTCCTTCAATTTCTCTCTCAAATCTTCACCATTTCCGTCAAGGTTGGATTTAAAAGCTTGCATTAAACATGACTAATCGAGGTGTGTGTCTTAATCTTGCATTAATCATCTACATTTGTCGAATTTTGAGCCGCGAGAATTAGGGTTTTCGACCCTTTTGATCGAAAATTTGGGGCTTTTCCCCCAAATGGATTTGTTTTGCCAAATTGATGTTAGAAATGGATATTAGGCAATGTTAGGAACATAACCATGTATTTGCTTTGAATTTTCATCGAATTTTGAGCCCTTGAGCGAATTTTGAGACGGTTTCACAGCTGAACCGTAAATTGCTTCGAAGAGAGCCTTAGGATTGCCCATTGGCGATGAAATTTGATATTTGGGGTCCTTGGATGATGGGTAAACTTCCTACCATCTCGAAATTTTGGTTTGTGACAACTTTTTCAGGGCACCTTTCTAGGGCATAATCGCCGTTATAACGAAATGCTGCCGAATTTTCGGCTTGAACCCGGAACTAGGCTTTGACTAGGACTTGACTTGACCCAATTTATCACACGAGTGATTGGGTTGGCGGGAATATGGCCAAAGATGGCATGGAAAGGGCGTTTTCAGGGCTCCGGAAGCTCGAAAACTCCTTAACAAAGGCTTGTCGTCATGTGACGCGGCCTAAATTTACTTTAATGTTGCAGGTGATGAGGCTTCTACTTCTGGGAGGACTCCCATGGAGGTAGACGCTGCTGTTGAGGAGGCCTTGGAGCAGGTCTTCACCGATGCGGTGATGGCCACTGGAGACGAGGCTCACGAGGAGGAGGCCGTCGAGGAGGAGGAGGAGGCCCCGAGACGGGCCAACGTCAGGCGAGGAGGTCGTCAGCTGAGGGGAGCTCTGCGTGGGTGAGACCGGGAGAGTAGGCACCTCGTGTGGGTGCGGAGGGCCACCTGTCCTACAGGACGGTGAAGAGCTTGGTAAATAAGAATTCACTACTCATTACCTATTCTCTTTCATTCTTCTTGTCCAAACTTCTCGCAAATTTCATTCAAAACTAAGGATAGCTTTGTTTCAAATCATAATAGGAGGTGGGAACATCGGTCGTTCTCGGGTTATACGACGGCGATGGAGCACTACGAGCGGCTGTCGGCGGAGGAGAGGGCCATGATCGAGCGTGGAGCGTTTGGTCCTCTGGTTCGTGTCCGGAGGGATATCGTGAAGAGGAAGTTGCGGGCTAACCTTAGCCTGGTCCGCGCTTTCTTGGATCGATTATGGGATACGACTTCCACGTTTCACCTGCCTTTTGGTGAGGTGGGAGTTACTACGGAGGATTACGGCATGATTTACGGTGCAGGTGTGGGACCGAGGAGATGGTGTGGCGGAGGCTGCTATGAGGGCGGATTCGGCCGAGTCGAGGAGGTTGATCGGCTGGAACTTATCGCCGAAGGCTGTTGCGATCTGCGGGTTTGGTACCCGTACCTATGTCCGAGACTACTTTGCGGGGAAGACCCGGAGTCGGTGACGATCGATGGGAGGGAGATCTGCTCCTCCTCCTTGTCTGGTGAGCGGAGAGCTCGCCGTGGCTTTGGTGGTTCTTGTCTTCGATTTACCTCGGAGACAAGGGCGAGAGGCGATCGACGAAGCTTCTTCCCTTTCTTTCGACCGAGTTCCCTAGGACGTTGGGGACCGGGTCTTTGCTGGTTTTGCGGTCCTCATCCGCTTCATGAGGGCCATGGTTCGTCGGGAGTTGATGGAGAAGGGGACTTCTCCCTGGCGGTTCGTCGGACTGGACTCTTGTTGGAGGTATGAAACTTCCTTTAGACCAAAGTAAATTCTTTTCTTTATCGAATTACGAAAGATCGTCATTGATTATTCTGTTTTATAGGCATGGGTGTACTCTTACTTCCCGAGTCTCGCGCCCAAGAGGACGAGAGCGCTGGAGAAGGCCTATCCGTGGTGAGGATTGGGTGATGTGCGGACGAAGAGCAAGCGCTCCTCTCACAATGTCTACCGGCGGGAAGTGAACGCCCTTCAGCTGAGCAGCGTGAGTATCCCACTCGTATTCATTTATATTTCTTGTCCTTTGCTTTTAATTGATCATAGGAATGATCTTTGCCTTATCTTGTCGCGGTGGGTGCCCGGACCTTGGGCGGAGTACGTTGGAGCGCCTCCTTTTGTTCGAGGTCCTTAGACCTAGGAGCCCGAGTCATTCTTTGTTGTGGACGTCGATGGGTCTGTGTGGTATCGGGCGAGCGTTTGGCTCGTCGGTGCTCTCGGGCGCGTTGACGGTTCCCATTGACCCTCCGAGGACGATGTTCAAGGAGCCTGCGAGGCGAGAGGAGGCGGACTGGGCTGGTGCCGGTGGCGACGACCTTCTTCTACTGGCGAGGACTACTCGGCGTTCCTTTACGGGAGGTTGGCGTACTGGCCAGTAGTGGTGAGTATCTTTTATTTTTCTTGATTTGATTTCGGGAATTACGACGAAAGATCATCGATTAATGAGAGCTATTTGTCTTTGCAGGAGGTCGAGGCGGCGGGCATCGAGCCCCCAGTGTATCCCGAGACCCTTGAGTACACTGACGCGACTGGGAGGACGACGATCTCCGAGTTGCGTGACTTCGACGTAGCTGTGACGGATGCTGGCCTAGACGATCGGGCAAGATCATCGATTCGGAGGGTGAGCCTCCAGCTTATATACCTTTCGTGTAAGAACACATTTGATTAAACTTGTTCAATTTACTGAGAATTCTTTTTGAAACGCAGGTTGCGCCATCTCGGTTCGTGGCACTATGGAGGGTGGCCAACCGGCTACGAGCTACCGCCATCGAGGCACTCGTCGGTGGTCGAGGTCGTCAGGTATGAACCTCATTTGATTTCTTTTGATTTTTTTTTTTTTGGTTTTCAGTCTTTGTTTGAGTTGATTGACATGAGCCAATTTATTTTTGTCTACAGGTTGGTCGCGAGCTGGAGCGAGAGTTGACCCAGTCTCGGGAGGAGACGGCTTGCTTGTCGAGGGAGCTCGAGTTTCGGGACGCCGAGATCGCTGCTCTTACGGCGAGGGTTGCTGAGTTGGAGGGTGCCCAGCAGTAGTTTTGCGTAGTTTTGTAGGCTCGTACATTTGGACTTCTGATTTGAACATTTTTGAACTTTGTTTCGGGCGCAAGCCCCCAGTTTGCCTGGACTTTGGACTTGATTCGGGGCGCAAGCCCCCAGTTTGCTTGTACATTTGTATATATGATGGCCTGAGTGCCTTTGCTGCTGTGTTGTGTTGCTTGTACCTGCAGGTTAGTTCTTGAACAGGTTTGGTAGACAACGGTTTACGCCGTCATGCTGCCGAAATTCACATAGAAATCATGCAAAACATGCATTTTATACACATATGGCCTTAATTAGCGCAAAAATGAGAAAAAAATGCAAAAATGCAAAAATTTTGTCGGAAATGACCGGACGGTAGGGAGGGTTACCCCCTAAAAAAGAAAAAAAAGAAAAATCTACAAGTGTAGAAATGAAAATGTTGAAACAAAAGAAAATTATTTCCTAAAAAGAAATTTACTTCCTAAAAAAAATGAAATAAACAAATGAATAATAACAAAAGAAGAATTAAGTGTGATGAAAATGGCGAATGTGTCGACGTCGCCTCGAAATGCGTGCCCGCGAATTTAGGAAACAGGAAACATGGTAAATTGCTCGTATTTACCAAAATAAAATCCCGTAGGAATAGGAAATTATTCGTTATAGAATTAGGAAAGATCCAAACGCGGAAATCACAGGAAGTTAGTCTAGGGAAGAGGCGCAGAGCATGAGTGCGTCGCTTTGAATAGGCGCAGCAGGAGCTGCGCCTGTTCCCAAGCTTGTCTCTTCTGGTGGATTTTTGGAAACAGCAATTAGTATAAATAGAAGCGTCGACGAAGCTTTAAATCATATAATTCTTCCGTCTCTTCTCCGTTAATCCACATAAAAAACTCCCAAAATAAATTTTCAAGAGAAAATTGTCATTATGAATACTTTGGAGATCCGCCTGAAGGAATGGACTAATGAATTCTCGAATATTGAGAGACACGACATGGGTGCTCATAACCTTGGGTCTCTATTGAGTTTGAAACTCATTAAGGTGGTAAAACCGTTCTTGGATGCTTGTCTTGACTACTGGGACCCAAATTGTCATGTTTTCACGTTCCCAGGTGGCGATATTTGTCCTTTTCCGGAGGAAATTGCTGCTATTGGTGGGTGGGACCCCGAGCATCTACCTGCCATTCCTTCCACTTCACAAGGGTATAAGACAAAATTCAGAGACCTGCTCGGATTGACTAGACTTGAGGTGGATCGCTTAGTTACCCCGAAATGTGTGAGAATCTTTGGACTTTGTAGACCGATTCATCAAGTGGTGACCCCACTTTGTCTCTTATGTTGCTAGGAGGAGAGCATTTGACTTTTGTTTACTTCATGTGTGTGTCTTCCATGGGCACGTTGATGAAGATTGGCGAGGTGATCCCCGTCTTTTGGGTCTTATCGAGCAAATGGAGCTGCGCAGGAGCCCAGCTTGCTTGTGCTTAGGGGAGATTATCTTGGGTTTGGATAATAGGAAATCCAACCGCGATCTTCCATTTTTGGGGAGTCCCGTTATCTTACAGGTAAAAGACACCTTTTTTTTTTTTTTTTTTTTTTTTTTTTTTTTTTTTTTTTTTTTTTTTTTTTTTTTTTTTTTTTTTTTTTTTTTTTTTTTTTTTTTTTTTTTTTTTTTTTTTTTTTTTTTTTTTTTTTTTTTTTGGGTGTCTAATACCTGCTTTTGGTAGGTTTGGCTTATGGAACGGCTCACCGCTCGAGCCCCCAGTTCATGCACTTTCCTATCATTCCCGTATGATTGCGATGAGGACGCGGTTGTACATGGTGGACTTCACTCGGGTCTGCGACTATTGGAAGAACAAGCTGAAGAATGATGATGGCCCGTTGATTAGGTGGGTCGTACCGTGGTGGCACCTCAAGTCTGTTACTGGAGTGTCTTCTTTGGATCCTACTAGGTCCGTGCGCATTCCGGGATTGGAGTTCATGGTATGCATCTTTCCGGAAAGGTTGATGAGGCAAGTTGGTTTGAAGCAGACTATCCCGAGGCTTGATACCGTTCGCAGATTCTTTGTAGCGCTTACCACCGAGAGCCGAAGAGAGTGGGCTATCAAATGGGCCCAAAGGAACATGTGGTTCTTGAGCTTCTCCGCCAATGCTTTGTGGGTGTCGGATTCCTATCTGAGGTGGAGAAAGGCTGCAACTTCGGAAGAACGCGAGAGACTGAGGAAACGCGAGCCTGTTGACTACAAGGTGCGCGAGGGAGAGAAAGAGAAGGAGAAGCATCTGACAGAAGGAGAAGAAGAAGCTGGATTTGGTCGTTCGTCCTTGAAGAAATCAAAGACTACTCCTGTTGCGGAAATGATGGTTGGCAAGAATGGAAGAGTCAGGCCTCGAGAAAGACCGTTGGTGATTAGGTCTGAAGTGGTGCAAGAGCGCCCGGCTCGAGGTCGTGACAAGAAATATGACAAGAATGACAAGGGCAAGGGGAAGATGGAGGAATAGCCCGAGTCCTTATTTATTATTTGGTTATTATTATTATTGTTGTAATAAAAAGGAGGGATTTTTAGAATCCTAGCCTATTCTATTTTTTTTATGTATCGTACTATTATTATTAGAAAATGAATGAAATAAAAAAGGTTAAATGGTTAAGAAACCGCTGTGATTTTCTTTTATTATTCTTGTCGAATTTCAAATGCAATGCAAATGTCCTTCTATTTACATTTTAGGTATATTGGGTTGAATCCGGTGAAGGATTGCCTACGTATTCACTTAAAAAAGCGAAATCAAACCCTTGCGCGTAGTTCGAGTAAATGTAAAAGAATAATTGTTCGAAGCAAGAGCTTGTAGTGAACATAGAAAATAAGCATGAGCTTTTGCTTGTTCTCAAGGTGCGAATTCAGTTTATTTGACGATATGAGGATGACAATCTTGTCAAAATGCAAGAGCATGGTGACACTTAGCTTATTTCAGCTTGGCCAGGGGCCGTTTATTTAGTGCCACAAGAGCGACACATGGGTTTACGCGAGGCGCGTTTTTGTCCTATTCTAGGCATAGTATCGTTTCGATTGGTCAAGGTTTGTGGGGTTTGAAAACTCATTCCCATCTAGGTCTGTGATTCTAACCGCACCCCCGGGAGTATGGATTTGACTAGATATGGTCCGGCCCAATTAGGTTTGAATTTTCCCCTTGGGTCGACGGGTAAAAGAGCTCTAACCGATTTGAGTACTAAGTCTCCTTCTTTGATGTTTCTTGGCCTAACTCTTTTGTTGAAAGCTCGTTTGATACGGGCTTGATATGTTTGGACATTATGTAAGGCGCGTAGCCTACGTTCATCCAAGAGGATGAGTTCTTCATATCTATCCCTCTTCCAATCGGCTTACGGGATTTGGCTTTCGAGTAAAATACGCAAGGATGGTATTTCTAGCTCGATTGGTTGTACGGCTTCCATGCCGTAGGTCAAATAGAAAGGAGTAGCCCCGGTGGGCGTCCTAACCGATGTACGATATACCCATAAAGCAAAGGGTATCTTGCTTGGCCAATCTCTGTAGTTGTCGGTCATCATTTTCGGAGAATTGTGACAACGTTCTTGTTTGCCTCCTCTACCGCGCCGTTAGTCCGTGGTCCTGTAGGGCGAAGAGTGGTGATGCTTAATCTTATATTTGGCTAGCAATTGCTCGGTTTCAGCTTGGAAGTGTGACCCATTATCGCTGATGATCTCATGTGGGCAACCATATCGACAGATGATGTTGTTTTGTATGAATTTTGCCACATTTTTAGCCGTAAGAGCAGTGTAGGAAGCCGCTTCTACCCACTTGGTGAAATAGTCAATTGCTACTAGAATGAAACAGTGACCTCCTGTTCCGGCTGGGGTTATCTTCCCGATTATGTCAATTCCCCATGCGGAGAATGGCCAAGGAGATGTCATCGTGTATAGCAACGAAGGAGGGACATGTTGCACATTCCCGAAGATTTGACAATTGTGGCAGTGTCTCACGTATTTGATGCAATCAGATTCCATGGTGGTCCAATAATACCCTAAGCGTGTGATTTTCTTTGCCATCATGGGCCCACTCATGTGAGGACCGCATTCTCCGTCGTGGACTTCTTCCATCACCTTTCGTGCCTGTGAATGATCAAGGCAACGTAGGACTACACCAAGAGGTGTTCTTTTGTGTAACTCTCCTTGCATCAGAATGTATTGGGAAGCTAAAAGGCGTATGGCGCGTTGTCCCCTCTTGTCCATATCCGGTGGATAGGTACCATTAAGCTTGAAATTCAGGATCGCTTGGAACCAGGGTTCCTGTGCGATTTCTTCTTCATCGGTTATTTGGTGGACATAAGCCGGTTCTGATCGTCGTTCGATACACAAAGGCATTTCTACCATGTGATCTGGCATATTTATTAGAGATGCAAGTTTCGCAAGAGCGTCTGCAAATTGATTTTCCTCTCGAGGTAGGTGTAAGTAGGTTACGTGATCAAGGAATTGAGCCACTTGGTCTATCCTAGCTTGATAGGGTGCGAGGCTTTCGCTTCGGATTTTCCAGGATCCTGTAACTTGGTTGATGATCAGTGATGAATCCCCATGTACTCGGAGGTTTTTGATGCCTAAGCTTACTGCCGCCTGTAGTCCGATGAGGCAAGCTTCATACTCTGCAGCGTTGTTTGTCACCTCGAAGTCGAGTTTTGACAATCGGTGTATGCTCCCCTTCGGGAGAAATGAGCAACACTCCTATTCCGAATCCTCTTAAATTTGATGCTCCATCAAAGTATAGATCCCAAGAGTCTACGTCTGTTTGAAGTATATCCTCGTCGGGAAATGACCAAGTGTCTATGGTTTGTGCGTCGTTGATAGGATTTTCTGCGAAGAATTCGGCGACGGCGCGACCTTTTATGACTTTTAGTGGTACATATTTGAGGTCGAATTCGAGAGCATCGAGTCCACCTTGCAAGACGTTCTTTGAGGACGGGTTTCTCGAAGGGTATTTGATTTGGATCCATTTTGGAATATATCTTGACGGAGTAGCTAAGCATGTAGTGACGTAGCTTCTTCGTTGCCCACACAAGAGCGAGGCATGTCTTTTCGAGTTGCGAGTATTTGCACTCATATTCCAAGAACTTCTTACTTAGATAGTAAATAGCTCTTTCTTCACTTCCTACGATTTGAGCCAAAGATAGCACCCATGGCGATTGCGATTCTTGTGAGATATAAACCAAGAGGTTGATCTCGTTGCGGTGGCATGAGCACTGGTGGTTTAGCCAATATCTCCTTGATTCGGTCAAACGCCTTTTGACAATCATCATCCCACATGGTGTGGTCTGTTTTCTTGAGTTTCTTGAAGATAGGCTCGCAAATCATGGTAAGTTTCGATATGAATCGGCTTATATATTGTACCTTTCCCAGGAATCCTCTGACTTCTTTTTCTGTTTGAGGTTGTGGCATTTCGATCAGAGCTTTGATTTTTGAGGGATCTATTTCTATGCCGTGTTGGCTGACGACATATCCCAGGAGTTTTCCGGATGTTACCCCAAATGTGCATTTCTGAGGATTGAGTCTCATGTTGTACTTTCTTAGCCTTGCGAAGAACTTGCGAAGGTTTGCAATGTGTCCCTCTCTTTCCTTGGATTTGACGATCATGTCATCTACATATACCTCAACTTCTTTGTGCATCATGTCATGTAGGAGTGTAGTTGCGGTGCGTTGGTATGTAGCTCCGGCGTTGATCAATCCGAATGGCATTACTGTATAGCAATATGTTCCCCATTGGGTGACGAATGCGGTTTTGTGCATATCTTCCATGGCCATCTTGATTTGGTTATAACCCGCATATCCATCCATGAAGGATAGTAATGCGTGATCTGCAGTATTAACCACTAATATGTCAATGTGAGGTAGAGGGAAGTCATCTTTTGGACTTGCTTTGTTTAAGTCCCTAAAGTCAACACAAACACGGATTCTCCCATCCTTTTTGGGCATAGGTACTATGTTAGCTACCCAGTCAGAGTACTCGGAAACTTTGATGAACCCGGCTTTGAATTGCTTATCAACTTCTTCCTTAATCTTTAGAGCCCATTCTGTTCTCATTCGTCGAAGCTTCTGTTTCACAGGCTTGAAACCCGGCTTAATCGGAATCCTATGTTCGGCGATATCCCTGTCGATCCCTGGCATGTCTTTGTAGGACCAAGCGAAAACGTCTTTGAATTCATTTAGGAGGTCTATGAAATCGGCCCTTTCGGTAGAGCTCAAGGTAGTCCCTATCCTAAGTTCTTTGGGTTCTAATTCGGTTCCTACGTTGATGGGTTCGGTATCTTCTATTACTGGTCCCCCTTCCCCTTCTCGTAATATTTCTTTGGCTACGTAGGGAGGTATTTCGGTCAAGTCTGGGTCTTGGTCATCCTCAGTATCATCATAAACAGAATTGCACTCGAAAGAACACAGAGAGTAAGCAGAACCTGATTTATTCATATTAAGATTTGAGTAAAGTTGAAACAAATGAGCCAACTGATCCATGGTCAGTGGCGGTAAAGGAACAGTAATTGGGGCATTCCCCGAATTACCGTGACTACTCGAGGCTAAGCTAGGAGAAATGAAGGGAGTGGGGATGACAACAGGAGTAGACTCTCTAATGACTTCTCTAGACTCCGACTCTGACTCCGACTCCGACTCTAATTCGAACTCGTCGTCTTCTGGTTCTCCTTTGAACATCTCTCCTTCTCCAGTAGTGAGCTTGAAGAGCCTTCCTTGGTTGTTGGTCCACTTGATAGATTTTCTCCATCCTTTCTGCTGCTTTGTGTCGATTTCTGTGATCAATGCGGTGGGGTTGAAGCGATCGTCCTGAAGTATCATAGTAATGATTTCATCCTGCGCGGCCCTAATGAATCGGTCTTCTCCAAACAATAGGCTAACAGCTTGTTCGTCGAAGCAAGGTGCTTGACGGGTTTTGACGGTAGGAACCGTTTCGGGAGGAATGAAGTAGCAATCGTGAAAGATCTCGATTCCGGCTAACTTCCTCTCAAGATAATGCCAAGGTTCGGGAAATCCATGAAAGAGTTCTGAACTTCCTTCTTGGACAAAGTATCCATTTAAGGTGGGGAGATATGGTCTCATTTGGACTCCCACGTGCTTGCGATTTTGGACTTGAGCGAGCATTTCGAGAACTTCTTCAGTTGTGGGCTTGTATCCTAGCCCAAGTGGTAACCTTGTCGAGTTACCTTTCTTGTATGGTGCGAAGGTGTTCTTCCGAATTGGGTTCAAAGGCATTCCGGGAAGTATCCCGAGATTTGAGTATGTGGTTGACCACCAAGTTAGAGTAGGGATTATAGTATAAGGGTGCCAACTCACTGTCTATGACATTCACACTATGGAAGCCCCCAAGTTCGTATATGGGATCCGCAAGGACTTGATTGTTTGATTGCTTTTCGATTATCGCCTTGATGGGTGACGAGGTGATCGTCACAACTTTGCCATTTAGTGGGATCTTGATCTTTTGATGAAGGGTGGATGTTACCGCTTTAGAAGCGTGAATCCAAGGCCTTCCCAGAAGTATGTTGAATGAAGCTTCGATGTCCACTATTTGGAAGTTAACTTTTCGTTCGATTGATCCCGTGGCTATGGTTAGGCTAGCAAGTCCAACCACTTTTCGTCGTGTACCGTCATATGCACGTACACCTTGATTTGTAGGAGTCCAATCCGACTCCTTCATGCCTAGTTTGTATGCCGTTTTGAGGGGTATGACGTTGACCGCGGAGCCATCATCTACCAAAGTCATTGGCACGTTCTTCTTTAGACAAATGACAGTGATGTATAGAGCAAGGTTGTGACTAGCGCCAAAAGGTGGCAAGTCTTCATCTGAGAAAGTAATAGGATTACTTAGCCTCGGTGATTCTTGGAAGACCAAGTTGACTACATCTTCAGGAGTGGAGTTATGCGCTACATTCAATTTGGCCAAAGCTTGCAGTAAAGCTTGGCGATGCGGAAATGAGCTTGCCACTAGTTGCCAGACTGAAAGATCAGCCTTGATCTTTTGTAATTGCTTGAGCAAATGGTCAGTGGGGTCATCTTCGTTATCATTTGGTGTGATGACATTGGTTGGACCGTTTTGAGTAGTGCTTTGATATGGGCGACCCGAACGAGTTAGGTGATCCACATCTTGGTCTTCACCATTTTGGACTATTTCCTTGACCAAGGAGTTTTCAATGAGGTATTCGTCTTCATCGTCATCGGCCCAAACCCCGTTGATTGCAGCTAGTTCCTTCATTCTCATGATATCACTTTCTAGTTGTATGATTTGATCGACTAGCTTATCGACCACGGCGACTACTTCTTGCATAGTGGCATTTTGAGAGAAGATCAATGGTACACGTTCTTTAGGCATTGCATTGGGATGGCTCAAGGCCGTTACCATGTTTTCTAGTTCCCACACTTGTCTATCTACACTTCTTGCCCATGCGATGAAGTCGGAAATGGTAGGGGAGATAGTAGAGTAGAGCCTTTCTTTCTCAATTGCATGAATTTCATTTTCGTTGGGAGAAATTAGGTGTGAGCAATCTAAGGTAGATTCGTCACTTGTAATCACTAGAACTCCAAGAGGATTCTCAGTGTTGTTGGGCTTACCCCCGGTGGAATGGAAGTCGACCATCTTCGATCATATCTTAAAGCACGTGTTTCAACTTGTAGCATTTTTCTGTGTCGTGCCCCTTGCCCCTATGGTATTCACAGTAGGAGTTTTCATCCCAGAATTTGGACTTCTTTTCGGGTTCGGGAGTAGGTCCAATGGGTTGGAGTTTACCTTGCTTCATTAGCCTTTTTAGAGCGTTGGAGTACGTGTCCCCAAGGTTTGTGAACTTCCTTGGTGGGCTAGTTTTCTTGGATGGCTCGAGAAGGTTAACTTCGTCGGTCTTGCTAGTGGAGCCGTATGAACGACTTGTGGACCCTTGATATCCTCGACCTACCGTTTTGGACAAGAGTCCTTTACGGATGTCATCTTCAATTCGTGTCCCTAGTACGGTTAAGTCCTTGAAAGTCTTGATGTTTTGATATCTCAAGTGACTGGCATATATGGGTTTGAGATTATCCACGAACTTTTCCACAAGAGTAGCCTCATCCGGGCGTTCAACTAGTTGAGTACTAGTTTTCCTCCACCTACTTAGGAAGTCGGTGAATCCTTCTTTGTCATTTTCGGTAAGAACCTCTAGAGTACGCATATTGACTTGGATCTCGGCATTATCCGCGTATTGTTTTGAGAACTCGATTGCGGCGTCTTCCCAAGTAGCGACTTTTTTGTGATCTAAAGTGTAGAACCATTGCTTCGGGATGGTGTCGAGAGATGAAGGAAAGATCCTTAAGAACATCTCGGGTTTGATGCCTTTGATAGACATGTAGTCCTTGAAGGCGCAGATGTGGTTCAAAGGGTTCTCATGTCCTTTAAACTTAGGGATATCCGTTATGCTAAAGTTAGTGGGTAATTTGGAATTGACGGCTTCATAATTGCGATTGTTTTCCCTGTAAATGTCATCCCCCTTAAGGTACATCAATTGCTCCTCTAGGTATTGGAGTCTCTTCTCAGCTGCGGTTGCCCCTAGGGCAGGATTCTCATCTTTGGACTCGTCATCGGAAAATTGTAGTACTTCACCTTTAAGGGGAGGCAACCTTCCCTCTACATCAAAGATACGGCCTTCGATAAGTTCAAGGCGGTCATAGGTTTGTTCTTGAGTGATTTGCATTTGGGTTATCGCGGCTAGGATTCGATCATTACTTTCTTGAATTTCTTTGAAGGTTTGTTTCATCACTTGACCCAGGCATCTTGGAAACTGGATAAGAGATCGGCGACGAATCAAAACACGATCGACCATTCTATCACACTTGCTAAAAGAGGAAAAGCTTTGACTCGTGAAGTGGGTGTGTGCCACTTGTGTTGAGTGAGTTTTGAAGAAAGACAAGGTCTTTGAAAATGTGTGTCCTGGCCAACTGTAGTGTAGCTGTAGGAGTGGACTCGAAGTGAGGTTTGAAATGGGCTTGTGGCCCGAATTTTGACACGACAAACGGACAGAGTCTTGACCGGATTTTTGCGCTAATTGAAGACCCTATTTTTTTCGAAATTTTGCTTTGAAAATAAGGATTTTGATTTTTTGAAAATTCGTCATGGTTTTGTTTATAACTGGTGATCACGTAAGGTTTACACATTTATACAAGCATTATAACGGGATGCTGAGTGCATTTAGAAGGGTTTTGGTTTAAAGGGTAGGTTGCCATACCGAACCATCAAACCCGAAGTCTGTGGAGAGGCTCGTGCCAAACAAGAGTAAGGCCGATTCCTAGTCCATTTTCTCAAGTAGTGAAGGCCCTTGATACAAACAAGAGTAAGCATCATGGTATGGATGACGTCAATCGCTATCCATCCTTAGGCCCAAATAAGAATTAGGACCGTTTAGACGGGACGATTGGTCGAATGGGTTGGGTTGGGCCTAGGAAGGCCGAATAAAACGGTCTAGGAAGACCGAGTTATGAAAACCGACAATTATCTTGTACGAACTTATTCCCTAACCTTGTTCAAGTTTCACCCTTGCTACACGTAAGTGTATCCCAGTGAGTCGCCAACCGTGGACAGCGGGCCGCCCACGGGGCGCTTGGTGAGAAACGGGGAACAAGCGTTTGCATTTTGTAAGGAGTCGCCACCAATTTTTATGGGAAATTGGAACCGTTCGAATACCTCGTGTCATGTCAAGACACAAAGTAGTGACATGAACACTAAGCAATCGTTACCCTTAGCATTCTATGTCTAGAATGACTCTCGTGGATGCCAATGAACACGGGTGCTCACGGAGATCTGGAGTAAGGGGTGAGGGTACGTATTAGGAAGCTCTTTTGATCGAACACCTAATCCCGCCCGCTTCGATAGCGGCCTCTACTAATGATTAGGGAAGTTATTCGTACTTGATATATCGTCGGCTATATGCATGCAATGCAACATCCATAGATTAATCCTAGCATGTGAGAATTAGACTAAATCGGTTGACACGTAATTAGCATACAATTGGGTCGAAGTAGGATTTAATATTGATTTACATGCGAAACATACAAACAATAAAAGAAATACAATAATGAAAATACAATAGTGAAAATTACAATAATTACATTGGATAGGCGATTTATGTCGAAAATACCTTTAAAACGGATAATTTGAGAAAATGGAATAAAGAATAAAAATAACAAATCAACGAACAGGAATTAGCGTGATAATACGGATATTAGCTAATTAATACGTAGCCTAATTAATTACGTCAAGGCAGAAAAGGAGTTCAGAGGCAGAACTCATCCTGGAACAGGCGCAGCAGGACTACGCCCTCTGGAAGAGGCGCAGCAGACGCTGCGTCTGTTCCAAGGGTGAATTCTGGCTGTGAAGCCGGAACTGCAAACCGTTAATGTTAATTGTTAAGTTTAGGGATCGATTGATATAATTACTCGGATGAAAGTGATTTAACAGATTATTTAGCATATGAATTAGTCATAAAAACAGTAGAACATGAATGAGGCGGATGCAAACGGATTAATTACATGAAGGGGCGATGTTAATGAATGATTAATTAGTGACATCGGTGAATAGAACAAACCAAACATGATGAATTGATGACAAATTAATGACGAACACGTGAATGAACAGATGAAAACTATATCAATGACGAATTCCAGAAACTCAATATGAACAAATTGAATCTCTAAAATCCGGGTTTGAATTTAGTGACGAAAACCCGCGAATATGAATTATTTGGGATTTAAGTCGGATTTGAATAATTAAAACATGTTAAAGATGATGATTAATATGATACAATATACATGTGAATATTAATGATAATGAACGAATAATTTAAGAAAACAAGTGAAAAACAAATAAACAAAGACGAATTACAGAGGACGAGGAAGAAGAAAAGAAGCGAGGAGAGCTCGGCGGCCTCACGAAGAGGCACAAGCAGAAGCTCGCGCGCTCCTTCGAAGAGGCGCAGCAGATTCTTGCGTCTTTTCTCGACGCGTCGTCTCACCGGAAATCCGCAAAAACAGTTTGAAAGACGGTTTTAGAAATCGATTTTAACGGTGCTTTCGACATAAATCTTACAATAATGATACGATAATTAAAAGTACAAAAATACAATAAATAAAAGAGGATTATACACCCTCAGACTTACATGTTGACGAAACGAGATGAACTAAGATATCGACTAGTGAATGCTCGACGCGAATGCAAGGAAAGAGTGCCCTCGTAAGAGGAAAACGATTGATTAAATTAAGTTGATTATTGTGTAGTTGGTCAAATTGGTCGGTCATGCAACGGAGAGGCTGGTACCCGGAAAGATCCGAGCTTACGTGGTCGGAAGTCCAAGCACGTAGGCGCCAATTAGTAAGAACGAAGTCTAGAATGCAAAGGGAGAAGAGAAGGGCGGACACTCGCGTGAGAAATATGAGGAACGAAAGCTCCTATTTATACTAATCACGTGAAAGATTAGGGTTTCGGAGACTCTTTGGAAGTGAATCTCGGAAAGATATGAAAAAGATACGTAAATCATACAAAGAAGGGCCTGGGAAGAGGCGCAGCAGCTACTGCGTCCCTTGGAAGAGCGCGCAAAGACTGCTGCGTCTATTCCCAGGAGGTTTCCTCCTGCTGAAGAAAGATTTCCGCGTTTGAGTTATGGTAGGACGGAAATAATTCGATTGTCTCGTAAATATTGCGGGATATTATTTGCCAAAAGATAAAATTTGTAAAATATGGAATAGAAATATCCGGAACATTCCAGAACATTCCGACTCGGGATTTAACAAACTATCGAGAAAATGGAGACGGTTTTTGACCCGGACTCGAATATACTCTAATTATCGCCAAAACGACCGTATCAGGACGTAGATGACAACTAAGAGGTTGACATTAATATTTGAGCAAACACTTGACGATAATCTTACGAACTGTCACAAATCGTTCCGCGAATCAAACATGCGGCCCAATCATCACCGGGTGGTTTGCGGGAGGTGCAGAAACGAGGTGTCTAAAGGTGATCACATATGGTACAAGCATTCAAACAGGCATTATAAGGGGATGCTGAGTGCATTTAAAATGGTTTTGGCTTTTAAAGGGTGGGTCGCCATACCGAACAATCAAACCCGGGGTCTGTGGAGAGGCTCGTACCAAACAGGAGTAAGGCCGATTCCTAGTCCATTTCCTCGAGTAGTGAAAGTCCTTGATACAAACAAGAAAAAGTACCATGGTATGGTTGACGTCAATCGCTATCCATCCTTAGGCCCAAAAAAGAATTTGGACCGTTTAGACGGGACGATTGGTCGAATGGGTTGGGTTGGGCCTAGAAAGGCCGAATAAAACGATCTAGAAAGACCGAGTTATGAAAACCAACAACTGTTTTATACAAACTATTCCCGAACCTTGTTCAAGTTTCACCCTTGGCTACACGTAAGTGTATTAATCCCCAGCGGAGTCGCCAAACTGTGGACGCGGGCCCACGGGAGAAAAGCGAGCAAGCTTTTGTGGATTCTGCATTTGTGGAGTCGCCACCAATTTTTGTGGGAAATTGGAACCGTTCGAATGCCTCATGTCATGTCAAGACACAAAGTAATGACATAGACACTAAGAACTCGTTACCCTTAGCATTCTATGTCTAGAATGACTCTCGTGGATGCCAATGAACACGGATGTTCACAGAGATCTGAAGTAAGGGGTGAGGGTACGTATTAGGAAGCTCTTTTGATCGAACACCTAATCCCGCCCGCCTCGATAGCGGCTTCTTCTAATGATTAGGGAAGTTATTCATACTCGATATGTTGAAGGTTATATGCATGCAATGCAACATCCATTAGATTAATCCTAGCATGTGAGATTTAACTAAGTCGGTGAACGCGTAAGTTTATCATACATTAAGTCGAAGTAGGAATTTAGATTAATTACATGTGAATGCCAAGCAAATAAATCATAAATAATAAATATGAAATAAAGAAATGAAATTACAATAATTACAATTGGATTAATTGATTTACGTCGAAAATACATTTAAAACGGATGATTTTGAGAAAAGAAAGGAAAATAAATAGAGTTAGAAAATAAACAGATTAATAGTGATAATACGGTTAATAGTTAATTAATACGTAATTAATAAACTAAGTCAAGGCAGAAACGGGAGTTCAGAGACAGAACTCAACCAGGAATAGGCGCAGCAGGGCTGTGTCCTTTGGAAGAGGTGCAGCAGTTGCTGCGTCTATTCCTGAGCTCAGTTCTGGCTGTGAAGCCGGAATTGCATACCGTTAATGTTAATTGGTAATTTAACGGTTGATTAATATTATTTGACTCGGATGGAATTGGTTTAACATATTATTTACATATGATTGGGTCATAAAAACAATAAAACATGAATTAAAACTAATTAGAACAAATTAATTACAAGATGAATGGATTAATTAAAAATTAAATAAACTAATTAGGTTAAACAAGTTATTAATGACGAACTAATGATGATGAATTATAGATTATAGATGCAAATATATCAAAGATGAATTCCAGAGACTCAATATTGATGAATCGAACCTCTAAAAACACGAATTGATTTTAATGACGAAAACCCACAAATATGAATTATAAGGGATTTAAGTCGGGAATCTCAATGATGAATTAATAATGAATTATATGCAAAATTATCATGCTAGAATAATTATGTTAATGAATACGTAAACAATTGAAAGACGAAACAAAAGCAATCAGACGAACAAAAGACGAAAGAAGAAGAAAGGAAGCAGGAACTGCGGCATCCTCAAGAAGAGGCGCAGCAGGTGCTACGTCCCTTCGAAGAGGCGCAGCAGTTGCTACGTCCTTTCTCGACGTTTGTCTCCTGTTAATCCGTAAAAAGGGTTTAAACAAAGGTTTTAGAAATCGGTTTTGAATGTGTTTTCGACGTAAACCTTACAATAATGATTACAAAAATAAAGTACAATAATAAAAGAAGGATTTACACCCTCAGACTTACATGTTAGACGAAACGAGATTGACTAAGTTAATGATTAGTGATTGCTCGACTCGAATGTACGACGAAAGTGCCCTCTAAGAGAAAAATAAACAAGATTGATTAAAGTTGATTGATGTGGAGTTGGTCAAATTGGTCGGTCATGCAAAACGAGGCTGATACTCAGAAAGATCCGAGCTTACGTGATCGAAAGATCAAACACGTAGGCGCCAAAAAGCAAGAGCGTGGTCTAGAATGCAAAGGGAGAATAGAAGGGCGGACACCGCGTGAGAAATATGTGAGACTGAAGGTCTCTATTTATACTAATCACGGAAGGAATTAGGGTTTCGGAGAAACTTTGGAAGTGAATCTCGAAAAGATTTGGAAAAATACGCAGAAAAGAGCTGAGAAAGAGGCGCAGCAGTCACTGCGTCTCTTGGAAGAGGCGCAGCACCTGCTGCGTCCTTTCCTCAGTGGTTTCCTCCTGCGGAAGAAAGATTTCCGCGTTTCTATTATGGAAGTTGCGGTTTGATCTCGATTTCCTTAATATTTTATGTAATATTCCGGGATATAATTTACCAAAGAGATAAAAGATTGAAAATATGGAATAGAAATATCCGGAACATTCCAGAATATTCTGACTCGGCATTTTAAACTATTATTAGAAAATGAAGACGGTTTTTGACCCGGACTCCAAATGTACTCTAATTACTGCCAAAATGACCGTAATGACACCTAGATGATGACTATGAGGTAGACACGAGTGTTTGAGCTATCACTTGATGATAAACTTATGAACTGTCACAAATCGCTCCGCGTACCAAACATGCTGCCCAATCATCACCGGGTGGCTTGCGGGAGGCGTGGAAATGAGGTATCTACAGAATGAGCTTGCAACTAGTTGGCAGACTGAAAGATCAGCCTTTGTTTTCTGTAGTTGCTTTAGTAAGTGGTCAGTAGAGGTATCCTCGCTATCAGTTGGTGTGACAACGTTGGTATTGGTAATTGGACCATTTGCTGTGGGACCATTTTAAGAAATGTTTTGATATGGACGCCCCGAACGAGTAAGGTGGTCTATATCTTGGTCCTCACTGTTTTGGACTATTTCCTCGCTGAATTTGACTAAGTAGTGTTCGGTGAGGTACTCATCTTCATCATCATCGGTCCACACTCCATTGATTGTAGCAAGTTCTCTCAAACTTATGATTTCAGCTTCCAAGTGGATGATTTGGTCGATTAGCTCGTCAACACGGCTACTACTTCTTGCATTGTAGCATTTTGAGAGACATTTAGTGGCGCACGTTCTTTAGGTGTTGTATTTGGATCACGTAGGGATGCCACTACACTTCCTAGTTTTGAGACTTGTCTATTCACACTCCTTGCCCATGCGATAAAGTCGGTGACAGTAGGGGAAATGGTGGAGTAGTTCCCTTCAACTTCTATTGCATGGATCTCTTCTTCGACTGGAGAAATGAGGTGTGAACAATCTAAGATAAATTCTTCACTTGTAATCATCACAATTCCATGAGGATTCTGAGTATTGTTTGGCTTACCTCCAGGCGTTATTGGTAGGCGACCGTCTTCAATCATGTTTTGAAGTACATGCTTTAGCTTGTAACATTTTTTTGTATCGTGTCCCTTACCTCTATGATATTCGGAGTATGAATTCTCGTCCCAGGATTTGGATTTCTTTTCTGGTTCAGGTGTAGGCCCTATGGGTTGGAGCTTACCCTGCTTCATCAATCTTTTCAGAGCGTTGGAATATGTATCTCCAATATTTGTGATTTTCCTTTGTGGGTTATTCTTCTTTGATGGTTCGAGAAGGTTAACCTCATCAGTCTTGCTAGTAGAGCCATAAGAAGGACTTGTTGAGCCTTGATATCCACGACCTACCATTTTGGACAAGAGCCCTT
The DNA here is from genome assembly GCF_048544455.1 of Silene latifolia. Classification (NCBI taxonomy): domain Eukaryota; kingdom Viridiplantae; phylum Streptophyta; class Magnoliopsida; order Caryophyllales; family Caryophyllaceae; genus Silene; species Silene latifolia. Next base: position 16,286,262 of record NC_133535.1, on the reverse strand, counting down.
TACGGATGTCATCTTCAATCCTTGTCCCTAGTACAGTTAAATCCTTGAAGATTTTAATGTTTTGGTACCACAAATGACTTGCATAAATGGGCTTCAAGTTGTCCACGAATTTTTCCATGAGGGTAGATTCATATGGACGCTCGACAAGTTGGGTACTAGTCTTCCTCCATCTACGTAGTAAGTCGATGAAAACTTCTTTATCATTTTGGGTAAGAACCTCTAAGGTGCGCATATTGACTTGGATCTCAGCATTATCCGCGTATTGTTTAGCGAACTCAATTGCGGCGTCATCCCAAGTGGCGATCTTCTTGTGTTCTAAGGAATAGAACCATTGCTTCGGGATGGTATCAAGAGATGAAGGAAAGATCCTTAAGAACATCTTGGGTTTAATGCCTTTGATAGACACGTAATCCTTGAAAGCACGGATATGGTTCAAAGGGTTCTCATGTCCCTTGAATTTCGGGATATCCGTCATTTTGAAGTTGGTTGGCAATTTGGAACTCACGGCCTCATACTTGCGATTGTTTTCTCTATAGATATCATCCTCTTTGAGGTACATCAGTTGTTCCTCCAAATATTGGAGTCGTTTTTCAGCTTCAGTAGGACCTACGGGAGGGTTGACTTCTTGTGCTCCCACAAAAGTTGGAGGATTATCATTCACGAAATCATTCACAAAATCATTAGGCACTTCACTTTCTGCAGGAGGCAACCTAGTCTCTACAGCAACAATTCAGCCCTCGATTGTGTGGAGTCGATCATTCACTTGGTCTTGGCTAGTTTGGAGACGAGCGAGCGCGGCTAGGATTTGATCATTACCATTCTGGGGTTGACTGTTGCTTGGGGTGCTAGTATCAGGCTTCTTGGAAACTGGACAAGAGATCGACGACGAATCAAAACACGATCGACCATTCTAGCACACTTACTCAAAGAAAAGTTTTAACTCGTGAAGTGGAAGTGTACCACTTGTGTCAAGTGAGGTTTGAAAATGACAAAGTTTTGAAATGTTCATCCTAGTCAACTACAGTGTAGTTCTAGGAGTTGACTCGAAGTGAGGTTTTAAAATGGGTTTTTGAGGCCCGAATTTTGACTCGACATGTGGACAGAGTTTCGACTAGTTTTTGCGCTAATTTTGGGCTTATTTCGAACATTTTACATCTTTAAAAGAGGTTTCGATTTTACAAAATTTGTCATGGTTACGTTTAGAAAATGGTGATCACATATAATACAAACACTTATACAGGCATTATAACGGGATGTTGAGTGCATTTAAAAAGGTTTTGGTTTAAAGGGTGGGTTGTCATACCGAACAATCAAACCCAGGGTCTGTGGAGAGGCTCGTACCAAATAGGAGTAAGGCCGATTCCTAGTCCATTTCCTCGAGTAGTGAAAGTCCTTGATAAAAACAGAAGCAAGTACCATGGCATGGTTGACTTCAATCGTTATCCATCCTTAGGCCCAAATAAGATTTTGGACCGTTTAGATGGGACGATTGGTCGAATGGGTTGGGTTGGGCCTAGGAAGGCCGAATAAACGATCTAGGAAGACCGAGTTATGAAAACCAACAACTGTCTTGTACAAACTATTCCCTAACCTTGTTCAAGTTTCACCCTTGGCTACACGTAAGTGCATTATTCCCCAGCGGAGTCGCCAAACTGTGGATGCGGGCCCACGGGGGTCGCCCGGTGAAAACGAGCAAGCTTTTTCATTTGTGGAGTCGCCACCAATTTATTATGGAAAATTGGAAACCGTTCGAATATTTCGCATCATGTTAAGACACAAAGTAATGACATGAACACTAAGAACTCGTTACCCTTAGCATTCTATGTCTAGAATGACTCTCGTGGATGCCAATGAACACGGATGTTCACAGAGATCTGGAGTAAGGGGTGAGGGTACGTATTAGGAAGCTCTTTTGATCAAACACCTAATCCCGCCCACCTCGATAGCGACCTCTACTAATGATTAGGGAAGTTATTCATACTTGATATGTTGAAGGTTATATGCATGCAATGCAACATCCAACAGATTAATCCTAGCATGTGAGATTTAACTAAGTCGGTGAACTTGAAATTTAGCATACATTAATGTCGAGGTAGGAATTTAGGTTAATTGCATGTGAAAGCATACAAACAAACGACAATAATACAATAATTAAAATTACAATAATGTTTAATGATTTATGTCGAAAATACAGTTAAAACGGATGGTTTTAGAAAAGAAAGGGAAAACAAATTAGCGAACGGATTAGCGATATTACAATTGATAGTTAATTAATTACGTAAAGTAACGAATTAGGTCAAAGCAATAGCGGATGTTCAGGGGCAGAATTCAACCCGGAACAGGCGCAACAGAGCTGCGTCCTTTGGAAGAGGCGCAGCAGTTGCTGCGTCTGTTCCTGAGGTGAATTCTGGCTGTGAAGCCGGAATTGCGTATTGTTAATGCTTGTTGGTGAATTTAATGATCGATTATGGATATCTGACTCGGATAGAAGTGATTTAAAGGATTATTTACATGCAAATTGGTCATAAAAACAATAAAACATGAATTAGAGCTAATTAGAACAAATTAATTACAAGATTAATAACAAGACTAATAATGGATTAAATTAAAATAGGTTAATTAGGTTATTAATGCTAAACTAAATTACTGATTATGAGGCGTCTGATAATTAACAGATGAAAATATACAAAAGATGAATTTCAGAGACTTGATATTGATGAATCGAATCTCTAAAACCCGGATTTGATTTAATGACGGAAACCCGCAAATATGAATTACTTGGGATTTAAGTCGGGAATTAAAAGGTGACGAATTAATAATGAATTATATGCTAAAATTATCATGATAATGAAATAAGAACAAGCAAAGACGAAAAAAGAAAGCACAAACGAATTAAACAAAAGACGAAGGAAAGCAGGAACTGCGGCAGCCTCAGAAAGAGGCGCAGCAGGTGCTGCGTCCCTTCGAAGAGGCACAGCAGGTGCTGCGTCCCTTCGAAGAGGCACAACAGGTGCTGCATCCCTTCGAAGAGGCGCATCAGTTGTTGCGTTCCTTCTCGACGTATGTTTCCTGTTAATCCGTAAAAAAGGTTTGAATAAAGGTTTTATAAATCGGTTTTGAATGTATTTTCGACGTAAACCTTACAACGATTATTACAAAAATAAAAACAATAATAAAAGATGGGATTTACACCCTCAGACTTACATGTTTGACGAAACGAGATTAACTAAGTTAACGTTTAACGATGCTCGACTCGAATGTACGACGAAAGTGCCCTCTAAGAGGAAATTAAACAAGATTGATTAAGTTGATTTATGTGGAGTTGGTCAAATTGGTCGGTCATGCAAAACGAGGCTGGTACTCAGAAGGATCCGAGCTTACGTGGTCGAAAGTTCAAGCACGTAGGCGCCAAAAAGCAAAAGCATGGTCTTAGAATGCAAAGGGAGAAGAGAAGGGCGGACACCCCGTGAGAAATATGAGAGGCCGAAGGTCCCTATTTATACTAATCACGGAAGGAATTAGGGTTTCGGTAAAACTTTGGAAGTAAATCTCGAAAAGATCTTGAAATACGCAGAAAGGAGTTGGGGAAGAGGCGCAGCAAACACTGCGTCTCTTGGAAGAGGCGCAGCACCTGCTGCGTCCATTCCCCAAGGGTTTCCTCCTGCGGAAGAAAGATTTTCCGCGTTTCTATTATGGAATTGCGGTTGATCTTAATTTCCTTATTATATAAAGTATAATTTTGGGATATAATTTACCAATAGATTAAAAGATTGAAATATGGAATAGAAATATCCGGAACATTCCAGAATATTATGACTCGGCATTTTTAAACGGTTATTAGAAAATGAAGACGGTTTTTGACCCGGACTCCAAATGTACTCTAGTTACTGTCTAAACGACCGTAGCAGGGCGTAGATGACGACCAAGGGGTAAACACATGTATTTGAGCTATCACTTGATGATAAACTTATGAACTGTCATAAATCGTTCCGTGTACCAAACATGCGGCCCAATCATCACCGGGCGGCTTGCGGGAGGTGCATAAATGAGGTATCTACAGTATTATTAAGCTAACACTTGGGTTTTAAATGTCTGTGGTGAACTATATGGTGATTCCGCCCATATGGGGAGTAGTGTTTGACAGGTTAGCTTGATGTGATGCGAGGGCTTGGGAGCGGCCTTCATTTAGTTGTCACCACTTATGATTATCTAGTTTTTAACATTTTAAACTCCACTTTATTTCATTTGGGTTGTACTAAATGGGATTGCATTTGCATCCTCTAAACTTGTAACTACTTATCTAACTTATACTTATCTATTTATGTTTATCGTCGTAAATTATTCTTGACTTGTTTGTTCACACTACAAGCTTGGGAAACCAAGTCTTGTGATGCCTCTATGTGTTGGGAATGCCTTGAGGAAGGGTCCCGACTTATGGGGGTGTTACAAAGTGGTATCAGAGCGACAATTTTGGAGCCTAAACTAATGAACTAATAAATTTAGGTATGTCAAACTAAAATGAACCCGATTTGAGTCATAGAGAACTTGTGATAAGCTTGGGAGACGTCCCAAGGTTGTGCTCTTGTCCTCTTAGCTTAAGTAGGTCACTACGCATAGGAAATGGGATGTACTTGGTGCATATGGTTGTTGCATATTTATTTTTTGGTGTTTGTGAACTAGCTTAATGCTTGGTAGCTCTTAACATGGTAACATGAACGATTGTGATCAATTAGAAAGGAACATGTTGGATGTTTATGTGTGAGCATGTTTAAATGTTGAAGTTGGCAAATTTTCAATAGGAATGTGAACCGTGTGCTAATGGTAGCCATACGCGAGTCGTGTGTTGCATCCATGCTTTTATTATTCCAATATTTGCGCTTAGGAGTATGTAAAAAGGTTATATGCGGACTTATGTGAGTTGGAATGAGTATATAGGCCCATAAGAGGTGTACTCGGCCAAGTGGAAAGAGGGACTCGGTCGACTAGAAGGCACTCGAGCGAGTGCCCATGCCACTCGACCGAGTGGATCACTTTCCAGACTTTGGAAAGTTCTTGTAAGTTGCAACATCGACTAAGTGGAGGACCCACTCGACCGAGTGGGCTGGTGAAGGAATTTTAGAAATCTCTTGTATGTTGAGGCATTCGACCGAGTGGGACATCACTCGACCAAGTGAAGTCATACACTCGATCGAGTGGATCTGTAAAGTGGTTAATTGAAGAGACATTATGCCAAGCTGGGTGAGCCTAACCTCTTCACGGATCTGGTGAGGGAAATGGAAAATGTTTTCGAGGTGGTAATATGCCCCGATGAACTCAAGGTGGAGCAAGCTGCCTTTTATCTTGAAGGACTAGCCAGGGGTTGGTGGTATAAGGAAAGAGACGCTATGAGGGACTAATATGATGAAAGGGGTGAGGCCGCAATTCCTTGGGCCGATTTCAAGATGGAGATGAGGAATGAGTTCACTCCCGAGCACGTTAGATGTAAACTCCGGGCGAAGTTAGTTGATCGATTCGTAATGATCGCGGCAATGACGCTACAAGATTACTATAGTCGTTTCAACGAGCTCGCCACCTATGTAGAAGACTTTCATTTTAGCCAATCTCATTTGGCCCTTAAGTTTGAAGGGGGATTGACCGTCAAGATCTTAGAGAAACTTCCGCCGGGTGAATTGTCTAGTGTGAAGGAAGTGTATGCTAGGACCGGAAATGCGGACAGTGTTGGGAAATGTGTCCTCAACAATAGTGCGATCACATGATTTAAATATCATTATTAAATCTCATTTTAAGAATACATGTGGGATGTAATATTTTACAGTCAACTGGTCCACACATATCGGTAATGATTGGCTGACTAGAGTTTGACATTACTGTCGTGCGACGGTGGTGATCAGTTGATCCCCTTAGGTCATACCTATAGGGAAATACTCTTAACCATACGAGTTAATTAAATTGCTTAAAATTGACGGATGATTTTGTGAGTATAGTTTACGTATCTTATTGTAAATATGATTAAATAAGACACGGTCTAAGTAATCGAATTATTTTATTACTTGGATGAAATTATTGTTTACAGAAACAATTGAAACGGAATGAATAAATTATTATAAATACAGAATGTTGTAGTTTATAATTTGGAAACATTTTTGGTACAAGTAATTACGAATTACTAGTCGATTTTGTAAATGACATATTTTATGAGTATGTTGATTTTTAATATGTTAAAAATACATTACATTGTGACATGTCATGTAACATGTTACATGTGACAAATTTGACAAATGACAAAAATAAAATGGATTCTCCATTTTATGCCCAAAACCGAAAATAAGGGGGTGTGTACATAGTTTATATTGTGTTGTTTATTTTTAAATGAAAACACAATCATAACACTAGGTAGTAGGCTTGCATGCCTAGTCTCTTGTGAAGAGCACAAATGAAAAGTGTTGGGCATCCTACCCAAGCATTTTTTTCGGCCACTCCAAAGAAAAGAGAGAAGAGCTTTTCTCATACATGATCATTATTCATTCCTCCTATCAAATTTTTCTAGTGTAAGAAAATTGATATGCTCTCTACATCTTATGAGATTTCTAGAGAAATAAAACACACAAAAACTCTACCTCTTGACAAATTTTCAAGAGTAAAATACAATTTATTTTGTGTCAATTTTATAGTAAAACTAATATTATTACTAGATCTAAATAATATTGGTTATTATGAGTTTTCCTTGGGTATATGCTTTTGGGAGGGATTCTATACTTGAATCCTTGTTCTTCCATTTGGAGAGCTCAAGAACAAGTGAGTAGGTGAACTCACTTGTGCCCATAAATCCGAAAATCACAATGTAAGATGATGGTTTCTTCTTTATATTGTTTTAATATTTGCATGCATAAGTTCCACCATTTAATTTTATGACAAATTAAATTAAAACATATATGAGTATGTTAGTATATAGATCTACATTTCCTTCAATCGGTATCAAGAGCCACGGTTGTTTGCATGCAAATCGGTTAAAAGTTTTTCCGAGTTATAAGAATAACATATAAAACTTGTAAAATTTGTGTTATTATGATATATCACGAAATTAATTCATGCATGTTAATATTTCTGGTCCTAAAATGTTTTAGGATATTTTGGTTAAGTTTACGGATTTTTATTGTTCATATTATACAATAATGGCATTTAAATATGATTTTATGAGTAAAAATGTCATTTTCGGTCTAAAATTAGCTGTACTTCGATTTTTCCATTGATTTTTGGATATGTTGTCAAATATATTATTTTGAGATAACCTGTAAAGTTTCATAATTTTTAGACTTGTTATGCTCGAAAAATGGATTTTTCATTATTAAATTCGGATTTAGGTGAAAAATAGGTTAATATGAGTTAAATTTCGAATCTGGTCATAGAAAATTAATATGTTGTCACATGCAATTTTACAAGATGTGTGTAAAATAATTGGCTATAAAGAAGTCTTTTTGCATGATTTATGGATTTTTGAAGAAAAATAGCATAAATAGTGACATTATTAGTGAAAAATTAATAAAACATAATCTATGACTTAGGAAAAACGTCTAATATTGCATTTTATTATCTTTTTCAGATCTAAAATTGAAAAGTAAATGAATATAATTTTTCCATGTTTTTATGATTATTTTATTAAAAATCGATAAACCGCAACATTGTTTTTCCGGAAAAATTTCGAAATTTTTAACCTAAGATTTTGAACATTATGAGTGTCATGGTATTTTTCCAGAATGTTCATGAGTTTAAATTTCAAATTTTGAATTTATTTGAAATTTTGTGATTTATTTGAAGTTTATAGCCTATTTTTGTAATTTTTTGGTCCATTTATGAACAATTTTATAAAATATGGGTTAATTATGGTCAAATTATTAGTGAAGACTAAATTTTGAGTCCTAAGAGGTTAGGGTAATTAACTTATGCATAAATATGAGTTTATGTATTTTTGTGATTATAAAAATGTTAAAATCACGCAAATCCGTAAAAACCGAGTAATATACGATATTGGCTAATTAAAGGCGATTTAGCATAAAATTGGGCATGTTCATACATATTATAATGCTGCATTTTTCCTTTATGATTGTCATAATTTTAATTTAATGTAATTTTGAATTATGTAATTTTACTTAGTATGGCCTTAGTTTTAATTGGTATTTCCCGAAATGTATGGGAATATCGATTCGGTTGTAATTTATTGTGATCTCGTATCACCGTTTTGTAATTTAATAGATTTATTTTATTTTAGTTACAAATGTATAATAGGAAATTATGTAATTTATTATATAATTTTATTCATTCCGGAGTTTCCAAAGACGGATTTCTTCAAGAATGGCGATACATAAAGACGGTGTTACGTCGAGATGCGTGCCACAACCGAAGTTCAAGGGACCAATGGAGTTGGTTTCCGAATATGTAATAGTTAAATAGTTTTTCTATTTTAGGAAAGGTCATACTAGGATTTATTTATTTTTATGCTTGCATTTTATTTTATGTCGCATGCATCGCTAAATCGCCATAACTAAAACATGCATTATCTTCTTATCGAGTTCATCGACCGTGTCAAATATAGTTATCATAGTTCACCGCTTTAGTTCACTTAAAACGTGATAGATAATAAATTGACATGACCTCTCGCTAAAACAATTAATTGAGACATAGCCTTACCAAATAGTAGAAACCATGAAAACCTATTTCGCGAGGGAGTGCACTAGGCCCTACCGGGGTACAAACCTTGTTACGTAGGGGAAGTGGGTGATGAGTGTTAATCCACCGAATTCATGTTGATGAGGGTTTCATCGGCCATACCGTGCCCAAGTTGATGTGGATTTGGATCATGGACACATTTATTCGAAATTTGGATTGAACCGAAGTATTCGCGACCGTAGTTGCATGTGTTCCGGGCTAAAGATAAATATTAGAGTAATTTTATCGACCAAGAGTTCTAAAAGTAGAATCGATTAAAACGTTAATCCACCGAGTTATATTGATAAGGGTTTCATCGGCCATACCGTGCCCAAGTTAATATGAATTTGGGTCTTGGAATCATTTATCATAGTTGGGTAGAGGTCACTATGTAAATGCTATACTTGTTTACAAGTATTAATAAAACGATAAATGATAAGTTTTCCACTATTCCGTTGTTATTATTGTTCTATTTCTTTACCACAATTCATACACGATATCATTTCGATTTTGATACAAATCTCCATTAAAACATCGTAACTAAAGACAAATATGAATTTGCTTCTAAAACGTCATATGAACCATTGCTAAGGATCTCTTGTAAAGAGTATAGATTAAAGTTAGTCATTATCAAACAGGTTTTTTATTCTAGACTAACACATCTACTTACAATGGATTGTTTTTCATGTACTTAAATGAATTAAGTACCTTGAAACGATAAATTGTTTTGGTAATTAGTTTTGTCGAATTAAGTAATTGACCAAAATAACGCAACCACTTCAATGAAAGTTTTAAGACTAAAACGATTGAATTGAAGAGTAATCTTTATAAGAATCACCTTTGCTTCTCTAAGTAAAGACTCATTGAAATGAGTGGGAGCATTCTCTTAAACCGTTAAGATGAGGACGAGGTTAAAGAAGTAAAATTAAAATGGAATTGATACAAGGTTATGTTAAAGGTAAAGTTGTTGAGAATGACGATACTAAACCTATCAATCTCAACCGATAAAGTTTCCATTGTCTTAAATGTTAGACACGAGAAAGGAAACTACCCCAAATTATTGAAGAATCAACAAGTTAGTTGTGGGACATCTAATGGGACCTTCTTCGTTAAATGTTTATTTGATTAAACATAAATTTTGCTAGTATTACTTCGTCAATATTAGAAACCGGTGGTGGTTTTCATTATTATGTTTGATACATAGGATGATTAGAATATGACGACTAGCAACATAAAGTCAAGAGATAGAGTCATTGTGTACTAAATCTAGTTTTCGGGTTTGGAGTTGTACTTAATTGTGACTATTAAGTACATAAACTCTAAATAAGAATACAATTTGTTAAAGATACAAAAGAGGTTTCACTTTTGTGACCCTATACACCATGATTTGATGTATGGCTAGCCCATCATCAAGGTGATTATATTCTAAACCAAACTAGAATAATATATCATGAAGATGATACAAGACTCAAATTGGTAACCCAAGATTAAACCTTAAAATTTTGGAATGATGAACGCAAAGAGTTATCGAGTACTCTTGAAACCATTAGATTGTTAATGGTATATGCGTATCTTGTATTCAAAGCAAGATGTCTCGTGCCTTTTGGTTGAAAAGGAGATCGAGGTTATAAATCATTGATCCATAATAGGTTGATCATTCTCTTTTACCAACGATTTAAGTTGACGCTAATGTGTTAACTTAATAAGGTAAATAGAAAATCTTTAAAGAAGTTTAAAGAGTTAAAGAAATCGCGATTTAGTCGTGATGGGATTATCAAAGTGAAGACTTTGATATAAGCCAATGGAAATGTGATCTAATATCACAAGTTAATCTCTCTTAGCACGCATTATGAAATAATGTGTGATTGGATAAGAAATCAAACGCTATTCGATATGGTTTGGACTTCAATCAAGTTACTTTGAGTTACTTGATCTTTTTGGGGATTTTATCATTTTTGTCTAAATTATTTTTCCACTAAATCGAATCATATGAGATATGAAATGGTAAGGGTACCATGTTTGTAAGTTTTCACAAGAAACAAATGCTCATTTTCCCTTTTCAATTATCACGAGTACGACGGGTTTGCGGCTCGTGAAGCTGTCTTACTAAAATACAAGTTTATTTCTAGAAGACAGAGTGGGAGAAATTATTCAAGAGCCACAAAGAATGCCACAAAGAATGTTATGTCGCAAGAAACTGGTCTTTCTTGGCTACATGAGACATTTTGTGTAAGACGTTGTTTCTTTAAAACCTAGGAGGTTAAATTCGTCACTTGTTAAAAATGATGAATTCATGCTACTTTTAAGAAAGTAAAGAGCTTATAACTTACAAAAGAAATTGTTTGATTCAAGTTGATTACTTCTAGAAAGTAATGAACATATGACTTACATAAGAGTGTTTAAGTCACAACTCAATACAAGGCTTAGAGTCATGAAAATCCGAATCAAAAGGGCTTGATTAGTGACAAAGGGTTTTGCACTAATAAAGAGATATTTCAAAGCAAAATTGGTTGCAAAGGATTTTGCACTAATTGAAATGATTAAGTCTATTTGGATCTTCTTAGGGATTGTGTTTCATTATGAGAATATGCATACAGCAAGTGAATCTAAAACCCACTTCTTCAATAGAAGGAATGTATTCAATACATGTCATGAGTTTTATAGATTCTTGCAATCCTAAGATAATGTGAAACTTAAGAGAGAATCTTAAGTAGGACATCAATGAGTTGGAGTCAACATTTTGATCATGTGATAAAACTTTTCTCGATAAGTGGAGAAGTTGTGTTTATACATGGAGTTTAGTGGGAGTTACGGAAGTTTTAATTAGTCTTATATGTGGATGACATATTGATCATTGCGAATGATATAAGACTTTTGGAGTATTATAATACATCTTTATTATCCGGATTTATAAAGATAAATCCACATGATATTAGCGTCAATAAGAAGTCTTATGTTGATAAGATTCATGACTAGTTCAATTAATTTGAACATATTTGATTGATTCCATTTGCTTCCGCTGCCGGATCAATTAAATGAGTAATGATGTATAACACTTCATATGCTTTGAGTATGATGAATTGTTTTCAAAATCGAATTTAAGTAATCTTTACCAAGTAAGCTATAAAGATTACCCTTAAGTGCTTGCAGAAGCATTAAGGAAGTAAAGCAAAGTGTTTATGATGCAATATTGTGTAAGGGTGTTACACAAGTGACAATTGACAATTGAGATTGCGCATGGTTTAAAACAAAACCATAATCAAAACACATTAGGATGGTTAAGATACCATTGTGGCAATGTTAATTAAGAAGTAGATTTTCTAGAATCGTTCTAGGCAATAAAGAACAATAAGAGATATTTATAACGGAAATTGAGTACACTTGCAATCATAAGATGTGCAAGAAGGATGAGTCCTGCACACTGTGAAAACAGTGGGAGCTATTCTTAGGCTAGAGGGCCTATGTCTTGATTGGATCTCGACACGTACTCAGAAAGTTTTGTAATGCAAATGTATACATTACAAAGGAAAATGAGTATGTAGTAAGGTTGAGTAAAGTACAAGAAGTTGATAAAACCTACTAACCAAAGCCTTCTCAAAGGCTAAACATGATGAGTCATGTCATTTCAATTGAATTGAAATGAACAACTGCGTACAAGATGAAATTAGATTATAGAATATGAAATAGTAATCAGGCATTGACTATTCATATGTGATAATCACATTTGTCGTTCGAGTTTTACTTTAAAACTCTTTTATTATACTTTGTTACATCCAAACGGGTTGTAGAGACAATTGAACCCCGTTAAAGTGAACACGGATTAGCATTGTATTCGCCCATAGTCATTTGTATGAGGTGACGTCTCGAACTGACTAGAGTGTGATGCGATTGATGGCAAGTTCAAGTGCCATACAGTCATGTGAGATGACTAGTCGATCACATAGGCAGGTTGTTAGGAACACCTTGTCGGGCCTTATGACCGCTTATAGAGTTCTGGCAATTTATATAGCCTGGTCGTGGCGAGAGCTACTATAGTATTCTAATGAGTCGATTCTTTTGACTAAAGACTATTCACCTAAGATGGCACAGTTTCAGATTAACTTTGATTTGTGTTACTACGAGCTTCGTAAATGGGGTCCAATGGGCATATTTTGGGTTATGATGGCTGTGGCTAGTCGAAGGGAATAAGTGCGATAGGAATTGTCCACCTCCTTGTCAGGGTTAAAACAATATCTCAGGGCCACTCGAGGAGTAATGAACTGGAAATGCGTGGCCACGCTCGGAATGTATCTATGATAGATAAATCTGGTCAATCAGTTATTCTCCAGATCGAGGAAACCACTCTCGATATGATCACTTGCAAGTACGACCTGAAAGACACCTTGCATTGAGTGGGAGATAGTAATAGGACAAGAGAATTGGTGACGCACACTTGTCGAGGACAAGTGGGAGATTGTTGGAAATGTGTCCTCAACAATAGTGCGATCACATGATTTAAATATCATTATTAAATCTCATTTTAAGAATACATGTGGGATGTAATATTTTACAGTCAACTGGTCCACACATATCGGTAATGATTGGCTGACTAGAGTTTGACATTACTGTCGTGCGACGGTGGTGATCAGTTGATCCCCTTAGGTCATACCTATAGGGAAATACTCTTAATTGATTATTTAATTGATCGTATACCGATACGAGTTAATTAAATTGCTTAAAATTGACGGATGATTTTGTGAGTATAATTTACGTATCTTATTGTAAATATGATTAAATAAGACACGGTCTAAGTAATCGAATTATTTTATTACTTGGATGAAATTATTGTTTACAGAAACAATTGAAACGGAATGAATAAATTATTATAAATACATAATGTTGTAGTTTATAATTTGGAAACATTTTTGGTACAAGTAATTACGAATTACTAGTCGATTTTGTAAATGACATATTTTATGAGTATGTTGATTTTTAATATGTTAAAAATACATTACATTGTGACATGTCATGTAACATGTTACATGTGACAAATTTGACAAATGACAAAAATAAAATGGATTCTCCATTTTATGCCCAAAACCGAAAATAAGGGGGTGTGTACATAGTTTATATTGTGTTGTTTATTTTTAAATGAAAACACAATCATAACACTAGGTAGTAGGCTTCCATGCCTAGTCTCTTGTGAAGAGCACAAATGAAAAGTGTTGGGCATCCTACCCAAGCATTTTTTTCGGCCACTCCAAAGAAAAGAGAGAAGAGCTTTTCTCATACATGATCATTATTCATTCCTCCTATCAAATTTTTCTAGTGTAAGAAAATTGATATGCTCTCTACATCTTATGAGATTTCTAGAGAAATAAAACACACAAAAACTCTACCTCTTGACCGAAATTTTCAAGAGTAAAATACAATTTATTTTGTGTCAATTTTATAGTAAAACTAATATTATTACTAGATCTAAATAATATTGGTTATTATGAGTTTTCCTTGGGTATATGCTTTTGGGAGGGATTCTATACTTGAATCCTTGTTCTTCCATTTGGAGAGCTCAAGAACAAGTGAGTAGGTGAACTCACTTGTGTCCATAAATCCGAAAATCACAATGTAAGATGATGGTTTCTTCTTTATATTGTTTTAATGTTTGCATGCATAAGTTCCACCATTTAATTTTATGACAAATTAAATTAAAACATATATGAGTATGTTAGTATATAGATCTACATTTCCTTCAGACAGGCTTCTCAATATGAATAGGATGCCAATGATAGGTCCGGAGAAAAGACGAATACCGAAAGTGGGGGGGGGGGGGACCAATCAAAGAAGTTTAACTACAATCAAGCCAAGTCTTATTCCGGAGGATCCCAAGTGAGCAACTTTGGGAAGTCGGGCGGCTATCGAGGAAGGGCCGCTAGTGAGGGTGGTGGTTTGAGGTTCTACAGTTGTGGTGGCCTTGGCCACAAGAGGAATAAGTGTACTAGCACTCCAAAGGGCCCTAACCGGAGGTTTGGCCAACGGAAATATTACTCCACCCCTTCTCAAAGTGGAGCTAGCAACCGGAACTCGGAGGCATGGGGCAACCAAAGGAAAGCCAATTCAACCTACAATGGTGGAAAAAACCGTGAAAATTTCAACCGGGGAACACCATCAAGGGCAACAAGCTACATTGGAGACAACACTTTGGGGGCTAGGCCAACGAACTCGGCAAGCACGGTGCAAGGAGAGCCCAAGGCTACTGACAAGCTCCTTGCCATGGACAAGAAAAACGTCGAGAAGGATGCTCATGTAGTCTTCGGTACATTTCTTATTAATTCTCATCCTTGTTTAGTTTTATTTGACTCGGGAGCCTCACATTCCTTTGTGTCTAAGAGTCGTGTGTCGACCCTAGATTTGGGGGAGGGTGAATTAGCCAATGACGACGTGTCCCTACCTTTGGGGGAGTCCATTGTGTGATCTAGGGTGTATAAAGGGGTGTCGGTTTTGGTACATGAAACAAATTTTTCGGTGAATCTTTTTGAATTTCCATTGGAGGGGTTTGAAGTAATTTTAGAAATGGATTGGCTAAGTAAACACAAGGCAATATAGATTGTTATCAAAAGAAAATAGGTTTGAAAGGACCCAAAGGTGCTAGGGTGTCATACAAAGGTTACTTGGTCCAACCCATGATGAAACTCGTTTCGGTGATGACCTTAAAGACATGTTTGAAGAAGGGTTGTTCTATGCTTTTGTGTCATGTGTGGGACACTAGCATGGAAATACTGTGGACAAGGCCCTCGGGAACTGCGTCCGCGGGATCCACACTAGGCATAATCGACTCGAGGTTCTTTCGAATCGAATTAAGACATATTAGAGTCGCCACCAAGTTTTTTGGGAACTTGGAACCGTTCAAGTCAACTTTACACCTTTCATCGAAAAGCATAAAGCCAATCGACTACGAGTGATTAAAGATAAAGACTTGTACCCTATATCACTCGATTTGAATGACTCTCGTAATCCAATGGTATTTAGACGGATCCACAAACCATAGATCTTGAGTAAGGGGTGAGGGTACGTGTTGGGAAGCCCATAAGGACACCCAACCCCGCCCGTCGATAACGGCCTCTACTAAGTCAAGTGTCGGATTTCAAACAAGGTCATAGCTACTACGATGTATGATATGCAAACGTTGTTTTAACCCTATCATGTGACAACAATTTCTATGTCGTTTTAGATGCAACTAAACTAACTTTGTCAAAGTTGCAATTTAGCATGTGGGTTGATTGATCTAACAACATACAAAACAAAGCAAGCAAGGCTTAAGGGGGAATGGGGGAGCCGTTGGGATCTACCTATTACAAACCAGGCATTTCATGCCGACGCAACGATAAATTAAAGATACAACTCGATCTAAATACAACGCTATACACACGACGCAATACACGGCCATTCGGCCTAGAAAACCGTGCACAAAGGGGTGACTCACGGCCTACATGACACACGGCCTTGGGTCACTCCTCGTAATGCGTACTTTCACTTAATCTCATCGAATTAGGCATAAGGCTACGCACCAAAGCATGCATTAGCATAAACCGGGCCATGTTGCTTTAAACAACATGCGGTTTACTACGCTCCTACAAGCGTTGGGGAACAACCGTCTAACCAAACAAGACTAAGGTTTTTTTAAAGAGGTTTTGACTCAATAAAAGTAAAACAAGCTCGAAAATTACAACTCGATAAACAAATTACAAATTACAAGCAACGAAACAACGAGGAACCAAAGGTATAAAAAACGAAGCAAGAAAGACAAAGAAGACGGCCAAGCTCACGGCCCAAACCACGACCACCCTCACGGCCAAGACAAGGCCATCCTAGTTCCTAGGTTAGGTTCATTAGTTAGATCGAATGATTGCGAAACGGATTAGAAAACGAGTTAGAAAACGAGTTATAAGACAGGTTGGTCGATTGAGAAGAAACGCGCGAGTGTGTATTCTACACGGCCTAAAGGGTCCAATTAGGTCACAATATCATAAGATTAATGCTTACTCGTCGAGTGTTAATAGGAAGGTGCTAATCACGCACTCCTATGCTAGCGAGAAATCAAGTGATAAGAAAGATGTATTCAATTAGGTTATGGAATTGCCAATCGATTTTAAAAGCTATGTCGATGCCACCTAACATGTCTAATTAGGTTATAAAAACGATCGAATGTTGTCTAAATACGTCATATGTTAACAATCAGAGGTCATACTAACATGCAACGGGTCCTAAGGTGGGTCGAATTGGCCGAGACAACAAAGGGTCAAAAGCGAGGAACGGAAGTTAGAAATTCGTTTTATTTATGCCCTACCTTGAACACGAGGATATGTAAATGAGACGGGGGTGTACGACCGACTGAAGTAGCGGTTTATTTTCCCATCTCAAGTCAACGCGGGTGTTCATGGTGGTACTTTAACTCATACTCGGACTAAACTAGTTTCATAGTTAATTTAGACGATGAATAAAAGCGATAAACGAACAAAAATAAACTATAAGAAAAGCAAGCATAAAAACGAAATAAAAAAAGGAGAAAGAGGAGGATTTGATGCACCCTCAACCTACATGTATCGTTGACACCGTCTTGGGTCGTAATCGATGGTAGATTTTATCTCGAGAGGCCGTCGTCGACGAAGAAACAAAGCAAACACGCGTTTTTGGCAAATCTGGACAGCAACTTTCAAACGATGATTTCTCCCTCGTTTCACGATGAAAATTCGATTTAAAAGATGTTTTGAAAACTAGAAAGAGAGGAGAACAGAGATCTTAAAGCAACCCCTGCTCGTTTTGAGTTATTGGGCACGAAAAACGAGCACAAACAGAACTGGACAGACAGGAACAAACCGCGAAAACAGAGTGTATAACACTCTGTTTTTCGAGGGATTTCGTGTACTCTCAAGGGCAATTTGGCTCGTAAATCTTTGTCTAATGTGTAGATGGATGTTATGTGGTTAATTAGGAACAAGAAACTCGAGTTTTGATGGAGGTTTGAGGGAGGAACGAATTGTTTTTCGAGGAGGACACACAAACAGTTTCAGTTTGTATGTCGGTTTTGTGGAGGGATTTTGAGAGGCAATTAGGGTTTTTTTCTGAGGTTTAAAGCTTGTGAGTGATGGTAGGATGTGGGGAGAACTTAAAGGAATGAATGTATGGTGAAGGGGTGGTATTTATAAGGAGTTAAAGTAGGGTAAAAGAGAGGGAGAAGCAGTCGGGCCTGCTCACGCATAGCTGCTGTCCAGCAGCTTTTGTGAGGGTTTGAGAGGGGTTTTCTTGGTGATTAAGTTAGGATAATATGGGTAGGATACTAGGGTATGGGTTAGGGTTAATGGGTACGGGTTTTGGTGATGTTTGGAGCGGGTTTTGGGCTCGGGATTGAGCTACCAAAACAGGGGGGCTGTTTGTATGCGCGGGCTGGTTGGGGGGTGTTTGGGGATGGAATTTGGGCCGTGGATAGGGGGTTCGAACAAGGGTGGATGGTTAGAGTCTTAGGTTTGTTAGTGTACTCGATATTCGTGCCAAGTCGTAAAGAAAACGGGCCCAAAAACCGAGCTAAAATCGAGCTCAAAAACGTGTGTTCAAAACGAGTTTTTCGATTTTTAAATCGATTTTTCAAATCGATTAACACATTGAAATAAATGACTTTTCAAATCAAATATACTCATAAAATGATTTTTCAAATCAAATATTTATTTTATTTTCAATAAAATAAACTTGAGAAAATAAATTCTAAAAAGCTTTAATTTAAATATCATTTAAATTAATAAAATGAATTCACTTAAAAAAAACATTAATTTAAATATCATTTAAATTAATAAAATACTTCATCGACGACGCCCATTCTACATCGTAAAACGAACCCAAATAATGACAATGACAACTAAATAAATACATGTGTCCTATCATCATCGGGTGTTTGTCGGGTTCTCTATAAATTCCAATATCGACGGATACGGGTATCTACAGAGCCCCCACTTTGACTGAGGCTTGGACAAGGCGAAAGTCAAAGTATACCCCAGGTCCCTCTCAACCTGAGGATTCTTCGGGTCGTTTATAGTCCATTAGACTTGCGTATATAAGCTCGCCTTGACCATAAGAAGAGATCATACCTGAAACTTCGCTGGAGACTGACTCTTGCTTCTGTTGCGTCGAATTATCATCGTTGGTCATCGACCCATAAATTGCATAAATGGTGGATTGAGCCTTATCCTTAGACGCCTACGTATCCGTTTCTGACGGAATCAAACCAGCGTCGTAGTTCGGCAACTGCTGACACATGCCCAAAGTTTATCATCGGCTGGCATTTGTCTAAAATTCATCATCTGCTGACATTTGCCCAAAATTTGTCATCTGCTGGCAGGTGTCCAAATGGGACGGGACTTTCCGAGGAGGTTGCCGCCGCTTTCATCATTTGCTTTCAGCTAAGGAATTATTCCATTTCATACTCTTGTATTGAATTGAATTCTTGGTGGATGTCATCCTTTACATCTTGATAATGGTCTCTGAAGCCAACGGCTTCAGAGCCCCCAGTTTTCAATGGCTCTAAAGTCGAAGACTTTAGAGCCCCCAGTTGAAGCATATCCTGCTATAATTGGAACACAAAAACGTACTAGCAATAATCTTCACATAAGCACATTTGGATCATCGATCTTGAAATTGGATTATTTTGAAAGATTGGGTCATCGACCCGAAAATTGAATTTGAAAATTTTGTGTGATTGGGCCATCGACCCGAAGTTTGAATTTGAAATTTTGAATGATTGGGCCATCGACCCGAAGTTTGAATTTGAAATTTTTGTGTGATTGGGCCATCGACCCGAAGTTTGAATTTGAAATTTTGAATGATTGGGCCATCGACCCGAAGTTTGAATTTGAAATTTTGGATAATTGGGCCATCGACCCGAAAAGATTCTACTACTTGGATCATCTATCCACAATTCGCAAAAAGTTGTTGGAATTTTGAAATTTTGAAATTTTGAAATCGAACCTTGATGGGTGAGCATGAAATACGACTCAGACACTCTGTATAACTCGCAAACAAACGTGGGCGTAGCCCGCTACCGTAAAACAAAAAAAGAAAATAAAACCGTAAGTGTGCACGGGTTTTAATTCAATTATTGACTTATTGGGGGTAGAAATGTAAATTGGCCATTCTGGAGCCAAAAGATGGCAAATGGGAATCACAAGGTCGCCGGACTTGAGACAGAGATATCGTATGGCATGGGCGTGCTCCCGAGGGCACATGGGGATCAAGATCACTTGGTATTGACAAGGTGGATTAAAATCACAGAGCAACAACGTTGGCTTCGCCCGACAATAAACACAGACTGATCTTATGAGAACACGTAGACATCACACATGACTTTTGTTGGGAACATTCTGTCACTCTTCCCCTTGCCTCCTTTCTTTTCAGCGAGTTTCATCATTTCTTGCCACCGCCTTCTTTCTTTTCAGCGGGCTTTTACTATCTTTCTTCCACGCCTTCTTTCTTTTCAGCGGGTTTTTCATATTTTCTGTTCCCAACACAAACCTACATCTATATGACTCAGCATCTTTGCCTAAACTGTACGATAAAGCTCATTCTGAGACTTGATACTATTCATCTGAACCTATATCCTCATCCTAGCTTACATCGAGCACTAAGACTGACTCAAACAAAGGTGGCTTCATTTGGACTTGGTTAAGACCCGTAAGAAACCGACAAGATGACAACTTGGTTGAGGAGTGGATTGAATCCCTTATTCTGAAGGAATGCCTACGTATTCGCGTGGAGCGAAATCAAATCCGACGTAGTTCGATCATGGTGCATAAACATGGCATTTTGATTGTGTGTACACACTCGAAGGTTTCACCTAAGGTATCATGTCATATCTCATTCTAGCCTGTAAGGTACTGTTAAATCCCGTGTCTAGGGTTGGTACAAAAGGCTATGGTTCTTTGGGATGTAGAGCTTGGTAATAACAAGTTGGAATGGTTAACCATCATTCTGAAGGTTCGTTTTGTGGTGTTAAGGCCAAGGGCTATGGCTGCTGATGTGGTTTGAAATGGTGTCTCGGGTTTGATGAACCACGAGTGCAAATGGGTTGGAAAATGATGTGGGTTCAAATTTCCATGTCTGGACCCTAAAGGCTAGGTATAACAACACAAGCGGAATGATTCTCAAAATTCCCGACTATCCCCTTGTAACTGTCTCAGGAAGGACTTAGGGGTAAAGAGGTTACTACTTAAGCTTTTGGGCTTTGCCCATTGAACTTCAATTATGGGTACTTGACTTCTGGCTTCCGTAACTTCGACATTCAACCAAAAAACATTCCGCAATAACTTCAACATCTTTTTTCTTTTTTCTTTTTCTTTCATCTTTTTACATTTTTCTTTTTTTTCTTTTTTTTCATTCTTTTTCATCTTTTTTCTCTCTTTGAAAATGATCTTCTATTCATTCTCTTAGTCATAAATGGATACACCTTGAAAACATGGCTTCGCCAACTAAATTGGGTCAGAACGAACAATTTCTTGTTAGAACGGGTTGATATCTTCTCTCTTCGAGATGGGATGATTTTGTTGGAGAAAAGGCTTGCCTTCCATCATCGATAGGGGAAACAAGGAGCTAGTCCGGGTTCGTCATAGAATCATCTAAAAGCTTGTCATAAGCACTGGTTCTGATGGAGGTTTTCTACCGCCAGACTTGGAATAGGTAAAGGAATCAAACACGGGATCCTAGTGTACCTTACGTTTTGAAACGGGACATATTTCTACCCAGGGATGCCCTTGAGTGTGTTGTGCATTTTATCATGTTTTCGGAATGATTGAGGATTGGAAACAAGACATATTTGGAAACGAAACTGCAACTTTTTTATTGGAATGAGAAATGCTTAACAGACTCGAAGGAACGATTCCTAAGACACATCCTAGGTCATTGCGGAACAAACGACTCAAATTCAAAAAAAAGAAAGTTCTAGACTCGACTCGACTAAGATAAGAAAACAGATCCCGACTCATAATTTTCAAATCTGGTCTTGAGCTTTCTCTTGTTCAGCTGTCAGCTTAGATGCTCAGCTCGGATCCTTGATCCCTTTGATGGTCTTCCTCCATCCCGAGGTAGTCCTCTGAGGATCTACGCTAGTGATGGAGGTTGGTGAATCGAATTATCTTTTATTAACTTCGTTAATGAGAGGAGTACATTCTAGAGCAAGACTCCCGACTTGAATTTCATTCTTCGGGTTTGGCAAGAATTCAAAGCAATCCACAAATATCTTCCCGATGAACACCCCTTTCAAGTGACATGGGCGTATAAGATGGGAATAATCGACATTGTCTTCGACAGAAACAAAGTTGGAGTGATCGCCAAATGGATTGGTGATGTTATTAGGTTTAACAGCTGGGATCGGGAGCGTTCCGTTCTCAATCATATCTTGAATTTCGTGCTTCAGTCGATAGCACCTTTCAGTATCATGGCCTTTCCCTTGATGAAAGGCACAGTAGGCGTTTGGTTTATACCATTTACCTTGTTGATCATCAGGAGGGTCCGGAGTTGGACCAATAGGCTTCAGCTTTCCTTGGGCTATGAGCCTTTGGAGAGCATATGTATAAGTGCATCCGATATCGGTGAATGCCCTAGGTGTTTGGCGCTGTGACTTCTTCGATTGTCCTTCTAAGAGATTGATGGCTTCATCAATATGGGCCGCTGCTTGAGCCTTGCCTTTAGACGATGACGCCCCTTGGTACCCTTTCGGCTTTTCAGCCTCAGCCCTTATGACATCATCTTCTACCTTTATCCCGATTCTTATCAATTCTTTGAAAGAGCCAAAATTCTGGTATTTAAGAGCATTGCGATAAACAGGTCGTAGATTCTTCACAAACTTATCTACCATTTTAACTTCGTCGGGCTTCTTGGCTAACTTCACGCTTTCAGCGCGCCATCTTGCAAGGAATTCGGTAAAGCCTTCTTTTTCTTTCTGTGTCATCACCTCCAATGTTCTTATGTTGGTTTGAATCTCGACATTATCAGCATAGTGCTTGCAGAACTCCACCGTAATATCTTCGAAAGTGGGAAAGTTCTTAAGGTCAAGATTGTAGAACCACGCCTTCGGGTGTTCATCCAGAGATTGAGCGAAAATTTCAGAGAGCATTTCAGCAGGTACTCCTTTCAGTGCTAAGTACCCTTTATAGGCCTTAACATGGTGGACCGGATCTTCTGTGCCCTTAAACTTTGGGATATCAGTGAGTACCATGTTTGTGGGCAACTTATCCTGAACTGGGGCATAGGCCCTAGCATTTTCATAGTGAATGTTCTTCCCCTGGGAGAGCTTCAGACGGTCTTCAATGAACTTGAACCGTTTCTCCAGATCAGTCACAGGTGGGGTAGATGAAGAGGAATATTCACCCAGCTTAGATTCGATCGCATCCATTCGGGTCATCATGAGGTTCACGGCCTCAGTGAGCTTGTTAACAGCATCTTCCATTGCTTGACGTCGGGTTTTTGGCGGCCCTTCTACAAGAAAACCCGTGATCGAGTCAATATTTAAAGTAAGAGCCCCTGCACACTTAAGGACACGACCCCAACTTGACTCAAACAAAGACTCGGCTTGAGATTGACTAACCAAAGGTTCGACTCACGGTTGGATCTAGACCTTGGTTCATTTTAGACTCGACAAAACGACATGACTCAAACTGTCATAAATCGGTTATAAACCAGACTCGGTGTGGCCAAACCTGTGATTGGACTAACATAGCCCATAGGTTCGGGTGAAACGCCCTAAATGGCCTAGCTTGGGCGTTTTTGTGGACTATCCTAGACCAAAAGGTCGACCAACATGACTCAAGGCCCAAGAGGTGAGCTTGGGTGACCCAACAAGGTCGTGTTCTAGACTCTTAGAACGAAACACACCCGGCCTAACACGGCCATGACCCGGACACGACTTGACGCATTTCATGCTTGGTTGAGGTTCGAGAGGCACTTTGGATTGATTTTGAAAAACGAAAGATTGATTCGAAAATGAGATTTGAAATGGGCAGCATGCCGGCTATAAAAGCTCATTTTGGGCCGAAAATTCTAGCATTCCGCGTTTTTAAAACCATGCTATTTTGAAAGTAAGTTGTTCAAAAGTTCGGTTTCGAAAAGGACATGGAAAATTTCGAAAAGACTTGGGAAAACAATTTGCACATTGTCATTCTCATGTTATAAGGATGTATGCTCCTAGACATATCTAAGTCTCGGCAAGTCTTCTACGAGAAGGTCTATGCCCTCCATCCTTTTGCGGTCTTATAGAGCAAGGTGTCTTAAGGTAGAGTACCTAGAAGATCGTCCCCACCATCAAGAACCACGCGAGGTGAAGTGGAAGCGAGCAATGTGCAGCTTCCTAGCATAGTGGGACGTCGCCCCCCACGCATCACGAAGAAACGCTGGGACGGCCCGGGCAAGTCCTTAAGGGTTTATGCATGAATCGTAGCACTATGAGTAATGTTTTACTTTCCGACACTTTCTTTTCAAGTTTCACCTCGGAAGAAAAGACCCTAGAAACAAAGTGTAACTAGTCCTCTTTTCCCCAATGAGTGGCCAAAGCGTGGACAAGGCCCTCGGGAAGCTGCGTCCGCGGGATCCACACTAGGCATAATCGACTCGAGGTTCTTTCGAATCGAATTAAGACATATTAGAGTCGCCACCAAGTTTTTTGGGAACTTGGAACCGTTCAAGTCAACTTTACACCTTTCATCGAAAAGCATAAAGCCAATCGACTACGAGTGATTAAAGATAAAGACTTGTACCCTATATCACTCGATTTGAATGACTCTCGTAATCCAATGGTATTTAGACGGATCCACAAACCATAGATCTTGAGTAAGGGGTGAGGGTACGTGTTGGGAAGCCCATAAGGACACCCAACCCCGCCCGTCGATAACGGACTCTACTAAGTCAAGTGTCGGATTTCAAACAAGGTCATAGCTACTACGATGTATGATATGCAAACGTTGTTTTAACCCTATCATGTGACAACAATTTCTATGTCGTTTTAGATGCAACTAAACTAACTTTGTCAAAGTTGCAATTTAGCATGTGGGTTGATTGATCTAACAACATACAAAACAAAGCAAGCAAGGCTTAAGGGGGAATGGGGAGCCGTTGGGATCTACCTATTACAAACCAGGCATTTCATGCCGACGCAACGATAAATTAAAGATACAACTCGATCTAAATACAACGCTATACACACGACGCAATACACGGCCATTCGGCCTAGAAAACCGTGCACAAAGGGGTGACTCACGGCCTACATGACACACGGCCTTGGGTCACTCCTCGTAATGCGTACTTTCACTTAATCTCATCGAATTAGGCATAAGGCTACGCACCAAAGCATGCATTAGCATAAACCGGGCCATGTTGCTTTAAACAACATGCGGTTTACTACGCTCCTACAAGCGTTGGGGAACAACCGTCTAACCAAACAAGACTAAGGTTTTTTAAAGAGGTTTTGACTCAATAAAAGTAAAACAAGCTCGAAAATTACAACTCGATAAACAAATTACAAATTACAAGCAACGAAACAACGAGGAACCAAAGGTATAAAAAACGAAGCAAGAAAGACAAAGAAGACGGCCAAGCTCACGGCCCAAACCACGACCACCCTCACGGCCAAGACAAGGCCATCCTAGTTCCTAGGTTAGGTTCATTATTTAGATCGAATGATTGCGAAACGGATTAGAAAACGAGTTAGAAAACGAGTTATAAGACAGGTTGGTCGATTGAGAAGAAACGCGCGAGTGTGTATTCTACACGGCCTAAAGGGTCCAATTAGGTCACAATATCATAAGATTAATGCTTACTCGTCGAGTGTTAATAGGAAGGTGCTAATCACGCACTCCTATGCTAGCGAGAAATCAAGTGATAAGAAAGATGTATTCAATTAGGTTATGGAATTGCCAATCGATTTTAAAAGCTATGTCGATGCCACCTAACATGTCTAATTAGGTTATAAAAATGATCGAATGTTGTCTAAATACGTCATATGTTAACAATCAGAGGTCATACTAACATGCAACGGGTCCTAAGGTGGGTCGAATTGGCCGAGACAACAAAGGGTCAAAAGCGAGGAACGGAAGTTAGAAATTCGTTTTATTTATGCCCTACCTTGAACACGAGGATATGTAAATGAGACGGGGGTGTACGACCGACTGAAGTAGCGGTTTATTTTCCCATCTCAAGTCAACGCGGGTGTTCATGGTGGTACTTTAACTCATACTCGGACTAAACTAGTTTCATAGTTAATTTAGACGATGAATAAAAGCGATAAACGAACAAAAATAAACTATAAGAAAAGCAAGCATAAAAACGAAATAAAAAAAGGAGAAAGAGGAGGATTTGATGCACCCTCAACCTACATGTATCGTTGACACCGTCTTGGGTCGTAATCGATGGTAGATTTTATCTCGAGAGGCCGTCGTCGACGAAGAAACAAAGCAAACACGCGTTTTTGGCAAATCTGGACAGCAACTTTCAAACGATGATTTCTCCCTCGTTTCACGATGAAAATTCGATTTAAAAGATGTTTTGAAAACTAGAAAGAGAGGAGAACAGAGATCTTAAAGCAACCCCTGCTCGTTTTGAGTTATTGGGCACGAAAAACGAGCACAAACAGAACTGGACAGACAGGAACAAACCGCGAAAACAGAGTGTATAACACTCTGTTTTTCGAGGGATTTCGTGTACTCTCAAGGGCAATTTGGCTCGTAAATCTTTGTCTAATGTGTAGATGGATGTTATGTGGTTAATTAGGAACAAGAAACTCGAGTTTTGATGGAGGTTTGAGGGAGGAACGAATTGTTTTTCGAGGAGGACACACAAACAGTTTCAGTTTGTATGTCGGTTTTGTGGAGGGATTTTGAGAGGCAATTAGGGTTTGTTTCTGAGGTTTAAAGCTTGTGAGTGATGGTAGGATGTGGGGAGAACTTAGAGGAATGAATGTATGGTGAAGGGGTGGTATTTATAAGGAGTTAAAGTAGGGTAAAAGAGAGGGAGAAGCAGTCGGGCCTGCTCACGCATAGCTGCTGTCCAGCAGCTTTTGTGAGGGTTTGAGAGGGGTTTTCTTGGTGATTAAGTTAGGATAATATGGGTAGGATACTAGGGTATGGGTTAGGGTTAATGGGTACGGGTTTTGGTGATGTTTGGAGCGGGTTTTGGGCTCGGGATTGAGCTACCAAAACAGGGGGGCTGTTTGTATGCGCGGGCTGGTTGGGGGGTGTTTGGGGATGGAATTTGGGCCGTGGATAGGGGGTTCGAACAAGGGTGGATGGGTAGAGGCTTAGGTTGGTTAGTGTACTCGATATTCGTGCCAAGTCGTAAAGAAAACGGGGCCAAAAACCGAGCTAAAATCGAGCTCAAAAACGTGTGTTCAAAACGAGTTTTTCGATTTTTAAATCGATTTTCCAAATCGATTAACACATTGAAATAAATGACTTTTCAAATCAAATATACTCATAAAATGATTTTTCAAATCAAATATTTATTTTATTTTCAATAAAATAAACTTGAGAAACTAAATTCTAAAAAGCTTTAATTTAAATATCATTTAAATTAATAAAATGAATTCACTTAAAAAAAACATTAATTTAAATATCATTTAAATTAATAAAATACTTCATCGACGACGCCCATTCTACATCGTAAAACGAACCCAAATAATGATAATGACAACTAAATAAATACATGTGTCCTATCATCATCGGGTGTTTGTCGGGTTCTCTATAAATTCCAATATCGACGGATACGGGTATCTACAAATACCACAAGCTCAAGAGATACTGGTGGTGAGAGAGTTTGAAGATGTATTTCCGGAGGAGTTGCCCGGATTACCTCTACCAAGGGAAGTAGAATTCGGGGTGGACTTGAAACCGAGAACAGGACCTATCTCTAAGGCCTCGTATCGGATGGGTCCGAAAGAGTTAGAGCAATTGAAGAAACAACTTTGGGAATTGGCATATAAGGGGTACATTAGTCCTAGTGTTTCGCCTTGGGGAGCACCAGTTCTATTTGTGAAGAAGAAGGATGGGACTTTGAGGCTATGTATTGACTATCGGGAATTGAATAGTGTCACCGTCAAGAACAACTATCCTTTACCAAGAATCGACGATCTATTTGTTAGGTTTATATACCTATTATTAGACTCCTCTAATAGTGAACTAATTAACTTGTTAATTATTTGTTCTTTAGATCTAGTGCATGCATAACAAAATGAAAGATTTATAAGAAAAACAATGTTCCTTACATTGATGATTGGTTCGAAAATGTGGGCACAAGTAAGGTCACCTTCCTTCACTTGTTCTTGAGCTTAATGAGATGAATGATCCTCCTAAGACTCCAAGTATAGAAGCCACTCCAATAAATTGCACCCAAGATTAATCCCAAAAATTCCTACTAATATTAACTAGATATCTAGTAGAAATATATCCTTAATAATAATACTAATGTTCTTGTATTACTACCTCTAGTAATAGATTGGAGAGTATTAATATTGTAGAGAGTTTGTTGCAATAGCATATGAGGAAAAATAGAGAGAAAAACAACACAAGCACACACACTTGAAAAATGAGCAAATAATGCTCTCTTTTTAAGGCCAAAAACCGGTGGCCTCTACCCAGGTAGGGAATCTTGTGCTTTTGTTTTTACTCTATTGTTTAGTGTAGGTAGAGTGTAGGAAGCATAGGTGTAAGATGTAGCATGTAAAGGCTTGTGTGATATGTCACAATCACACAATAACCAACATCAACATAAGACAAAAGAGCATCTTTTGTGCTCTTATTATGGCCGAAAATTTGGACCTATTTTGGTCCATTTTTGCCTTTTGTCATTTGTCCCACAAATGCTTATAAGTCAGATGTTAAACAATCTTACATAATTAATTATTAATGTAATCATTTAACACTTAAATATTACAATTAGTAATATAATATACACTCCACTTTTTGAGTAGTATACTACCATTATATCATCATATAATGGGTCTCATAATAACTAGTTAGTTAAAATTATAACTTCTTGTAACTTTAAATAACTAATTACCTCTACCTCAAAACTTATATTAAAACCTCAACTAATTTAGTAATTTAACACTTAATTACTAAATTAAATCTTATTTAATCACATTACAATAAGACGCAAAAATTGCACTCTCATAATTAAGGAATTAATTAATCTGTATCTCATACAATTAATTAATTATCTATTTGGGCCTCATCCTATAGGTGTGACCTAAAGGGATCAACTGACCACCACCGTCACACGTCAGTAATGTCAAACTCTAGTTAGCCAATCGTTACCGATTAATGACGGTCAGTCGACTGTATAAAGAATCATCCCTCACGTATTCTTAGTATGAGATTTAATAATGATATTTAAATCATGTGATCGCACTATTGTTGAGGACACATTTCCCAACAATCTCCCACTTGTCCTCGACAAGTGTGCGTCACCAATTCTCTTGTCCTATTACAATCTCCCACTCAATGAAAGGTGTCTTGCAGGTCGTACTTACATTTGATCATATCTTGAGCGGTTTTCTCGATCTGGAGATTAACTGTCTGACCGGAATTATCTATCATAGATACCTTCCGAGCGTGGCCACGCATTTCCAGTTAACTACTCCTCGAGTGGCCTTGAGATTTCAAACAACCCTGACAAGGGGTGGACAATTCCTATCGCCCTATTCCCTTCGTTCAGCCACAGTTCATCATAACCCAAAATATACCCAGTTTGACCTCATTTACGAAATCGTAGAGTATAAATCAAAGCTAATCAGAAGTTGTGCCAACTTGGGCGAATAGTCTCTAGTCAAAAGAATTGACTCATAAGAATACTATAGTAGCGCTTGCCACGACCAGGCTTTATGAATTACCAGAACTCTATAAGCGGTCACTGCCCGACAGAGTGTCCCATACAGTCTGCCTATGTGATCGACTAGTCATCCCATATGACTGTATGGCACTTGAACTTGCCATCAATCACATCACACTCTAGTCACTTCGAGACGTCACCTCATATAAGTAACTAGGGGCGAATACCATGTCAATCCATTTCACTTTAATGAGGTTCAATTTGTCTCTACAACCCATTCGGATACGACAAGGTAGCGGGTGAGTTTAATAAAACTCAAACGATAAATGTGATTATCACATATAAATAGTCAATACACTATTACTACTTCATATTCAATAATCTTTAGTGTATTATTAACACTAGTTTAAATGCAATAAAAGCTTGGAAAGTAGATATACCCGATATCCACATATTCCAACTTTATCAATTGCTATTTCCTTCAATTCGATGTTATCTTTAATGACATGAATTCATTTCTAAGTATTTGTCTAGGCTTCTTGCTAGACTTGGGCTCTTTAACTTGAAAGATGCTCCCACTGTTATCACATAACTTGTGATAAAGTCATTTGTAGAGGGATTCACCCTTAATCCATACATTGACGATTTTATCACAATTTACCTAGATTCCTTTTGTAGAATTTGCAATGTGCGAAACTAGTCTCTTACTCCTTAGTCAATAAGTCATCCTAGGATTTCAACAAATCCCTTTTAAGTTTGGAAACTAATGTTTGTGCAACACTTTAACACCTAACTTAGTTTGTCATCCAAACATGTGAACTAATCCTTAATTCTTCTCAAGAATCTCAAGGATGTTCTTTAAGGCTTTCACAAGCCATAATGTGGGAATTATCCCTTAATTGACTTATTATGCTCTCAGCATATATCACATCATGGCACATGCGTCTGTTGGCATACATGATCATTCTAATGGCGGAAACATTAGAATTCGATTTCATATGATCAACAACTTAATAGGGCCAGTGAATGACTATGACTCCATCATAGTAATTCTACTTCCATCAACATGAATAGCCTATTTGACTTTGTTGATGTACAACAGATACGAAAGAACTTATCCTCATAAGACTCTTAACTCTATGCCAATATTCTCTCTCATAGATTCAAAATCTAGAATACTTTGCATCCCATTCCAAGTGTCCGAATTAATCTTGCCAGAAGAGAACATTGGTACATAATTCTCAATAAGTAACATGTTATCAACATATAAGACATAGAGAAACAATTCTAGCTCCCACTTAACTTCATGTATATCATGATTCTTCAATCATGTGAATGAAACAATTCACTATAATCACATGAACGAAAAGTATAATCCTTTAATGCTTGCTTAAAATCACTTAAGAAAGCTACGCATAATATGATAGGATTCTTAGATCTTCATCTAAGATTTTGTGTTTCAAACACTTCCTTCTCTAAATTCCCATTTTAGAAAAGCGAATTTTATTTGCCATTTTTCATTCAAATGAAATGCGGCAATTCCTAACATAATTTATCTTGATCAACATCTTTATGTAAATCTTATGCATTTAAGTACTCTAAAGCTCTATTCACTTTAAGGAGACCCTTTCCTTTAAGTAAATCTACTTTCGAGTAACAATTTTCGGATTGTAATATTATGGCTCGTGTGTAACATGGTCATAATACTATCACTTTCACAAAGTAATATTTTTAAACAATAAGACATGTGCGATAAACTCCCACTGAACTATGATTCCATTCTATCTTCATAGACAATAGTTCAATACCAACTCCCATTCTATAATTCTATTACTTTCACAAAGTAACATTTCAACTATAAGAGATGTTTGTGACGATTCAATCTACTCCCACTCTATCTCTCAGAAATACATCTATATTCTCGAGAGATAGCTTTGTGAGTCACAAACATATATATTTAACGGAGTATTAGGATTTTATCTAGACTATGTATTAGCATTCAAAAGGCCATCCTAACATGGCAGCTTGATAATATGCGAGTCTTATCCATGTCATCTGTTTAATAGACTCTCTATTCTAGGTATATCCTGGTGGACCATCCGTTTTAAAAAAAAATGTGTCCGAATGGTATCGAAAACTCCTTACTTGATGAGTTCAAAAACTCATTACAACTTTATAATTGATTTTACATAAGTAACTTGTTACTTTTAGTAATAATGACATAAGGAGAATCAAATTCATAGCTTATGGACATATAATGATCCCATCATCATAATTGTCTATTTAATCAATTTAAGTTGTTTATCAAATGTTTCTCTACGCAAGTAATTTATGATGATGATTTTAGAACAAATAACATAATAAAACAAGTGATTTGGGTTGAAAGCCAAATCACCAATATCCAAAATACAACCCGTGTTTAAAGGATACAAACCAATCTCCAAGTCACACAAGGAAATCAAAATAGTTCTAAAAACATGAAATACATCATAAAATTAAAGACAAAGAAAATTAAAGACAAGCTTCCATTGATCCATCACCACGGTCGGCTACTCTAGCTTCCCTCATGATCCTCTAGGCTTGCTTCTCCTTGCCTTTGTCCTTGGTAGGAGGGGGCCCTATTTACAATAAAAAAGGGTAATCATCACAACTTGTATCACATACTAATTGAGATTGAAACATAAAAGATAGGGATAGTCATATACCTCTTTGGAATAACCTTTCCGACTTTGATGTCGCCAAGGTATTTGGAACAATTTCTTTTCCAATGTCCAACACCACAACAATAGTGGCACTTGTCCCCGGAGGGGGCACTGTACTTGGGCTTGGAGGAGCTTGCTTCATAAGTCTTAGCTATGTTCCTGTTGGGAGTTCGCTTCTTTCCCTTTTTCCCGCTCTTCTTGAAAGTTCCTTTGCTCTTATGATTGACGTTGAGCACATCTTTGGTGGTGCTAACACTTAGCCCCATGTCCCTTTCGGCTTGCACAAGCATTTTGTGCAACTCATCAAGAAAAAATTTCTTATCTTGCATATTAAAATTCACCCGGAATTGAACATATGCTTTGATTTTGTTGAGGGAATGAAGAATTCGATCAATTACGAGTTCATTGGGAATTTCCACCTTATGCATTTTCAAAGTCTCAACATGCTCCATCAACTTGAGCACATGAGAGCTCACCTTTTGGCGCTCCTTGATGTTAAGATCAAAGCGGAAGCCGCTTCATATTGAATGACCCTAGGAGCTCGTGAAAACGTGGTTCACAAGCTTCATGTAGATCTCATGAGCGGTGCTAATCTTTATAGCACTTCGTTGGAGTTCGGCCTCCATAGCAAAGATCAACACATTTTTGATCGCGGCCGACTCCTTTTGGTAAACCTCATAGGTTTGCCTAGCGGCGGGGGTGGACCTAGCATTAGGTTCGGTGGGAGATGCCTCGGTAAGGTAACGAAGCTTGTCGTCACCTTGCGCGGCCAAGCGAAGTTGCGCGTACCAATCGACGAAATTAGACCCATTCTTTTCTAACTTACATTGATCCATGAAGGATCGGAGCCATGACACATTGGTAAGCGTGGTGGAACTAGTGGATGCGGACGTGATTGGAGTTGCCATTGCGGTTGATAGAATAAATTTCACTACAAAATAGGAAATGAAGGAATTAATTATCATCTATCGTTTTAATAATACTCGTAAATTTAACTACAAGTATTGCATTTATATAGTGACCTCCAACCAACTACATAAATGATTCCGAGATCCAAATTCATATCAACTCGGGCACGGTGAGCCGATTCATCCCTTATTAATATAACTCGGTGGATTAACTCTTTAATCGATTCTACTTTTAGAACTCTCGGTCGATAAAAATTACTCTAATTCTTATCTTTAGCCCGGAACACATGCGACTACGGTCAACAATACTTCCGTTGAGCTCAATCCAAATTTCGATGTAATAACTTTTTACTACCCCACTTCGCCAACGTAACAAGGTTTGTATTACGGTGAAGCCGGATTAACTCCCTTATGAAATTGGTACTTCATGGGTTTCTACTATTTGGTAAGGCTATTTCTCAATTATTATATGTGAGAGGTCTTGTCAATTTATTATCTATCACGTTTTAAGTGAACTAAAGCGGTGAACTACGATAATTATAATTGACACGGCCGATGATTCGATATGATATGCATGTGTTGTTATGGCGATTTGGCAATGCATGCAACATATTAAAAGAAATGCAAAGCAATAAACAAAATTCCTAGTATGGCCTTCCTAAAATAGAAAATCAAATAATCTATTACATATTCGGAAACCAACTCCTTTAGTCCCTTGATTCTTCAAATGGCACGCCTCCCAAGACACCGTCTTTGTCGGATCACCTTTCCGAATGGTACCGTCTTTGAAGATGCTCCATAATTACAAATAATAATAAAAATACAAAGCTATTCCTATTATACATTTGTAAAATGGAAAAACTAATGAAATAAAAAATAAAAGTGATACGATATCACATTAAATTACAACCGAATCAATATTCCCTTTCATTACGGGTAATATCGATTAAAACTAAGGCCATACTAAGATAAAATTACATAATTCAAAATTATATAAATAAAAGACATTCAACAATTGAAATATGCAGCATTATAATATGTACCTATCATGCAAAATCATGTGCCAAATCGCCCTATTTAACTTATATCGTACATATAACCCGGTTTCATGGAAATGCGTGATAATAACCTTTTAAAATCACTAATTAACACTTAAATCACATCTAAGCTCAAGTTAATTATCCTAACACTTTTTAGGACTCAAAAATTAGTCATCACTAAATTTTTGACAATAATTCAACTTGATTTAATTTTATGCTCATTTTTTACCTTTAAAATCAATATTTATATGAAATAAATCCATATTAAATTATAAAAACTTCAAAATTTGAATTTTAAATTTTTGAACATTTTGGAATAATTCCATGACACTCATAATTTCAAAAAACATGGTTAAAATTTTCGAATTAATTTTGAGAAAATATAGTTGCATTTTATCGGTTTTATCTCATAAAATACTTGAAGTATCCGAAAATTAATCCAATAATTTTTTACAACTTTAGATATGATTAGAGGGATATTAATGCAATTTAAAATAATTTTTCTCAAGCCATGCAATACGTTTTAGCTAATTTTTGCTAAAATAGACACTATTTATGCCATTTTTACTCAAAAATCCATAAATCATGCTAAAAGAAATATTTTAATCTAGAAATTTACATAATCTCTGTAAATTATGCATGTGACATCATATTTAAAAATCATGGCTTAATTCGAAATTTAACTATTTTTAACCATTTTACCTCTTTTAATCCATTTTTATCTCATAAAAATAATAAATCGTGCAAAATTAATCAAATTAACTCGACATTTTACACACAACTTGTAAAATATGCATGTGAGGTCATATAAAATTTCCAAGGTCAGAAACTTTGTTTAACTATTTTTAGTACTTTAAATTCCATTTTAGTCATAAAAATGTAATAAAATGACCAAAAATCATTAAAATGAGCAATAAATTTCCATAAATCATAAAAAATGACCAAAAAACATTTTAGGATCAGAATATATAACATGCATGGTGATTTCGTAGCTTATACTTATAAATCACAAATTTTTAGTTTTATATGTTAACCTTTTTAACTCGGAAAAACAATAACCGATTATGCATGCAACATCCTTATGCTCTGATACCACTTGTTAGGTTCATATACCTATTATTAGACTCCTCTAATAGTGAACTAATTAACTTGTTAATTATTTGTTCTTTAGATCTAGTGCATGCATAACAAAATGAAAGATTTATAAGAAAAACAATGTTCCTTACATTGATGATTGGTTCGAAAATGTGGGCACAAGTAAGGTCACCTTCCTTCACTTGTTCTTGAGCTTAATGAGATGGATGATCCTCCTAAGACTCCAAGTATAGAAGCCACTCCAATAAATTGCACCCAAGATTAATCCCAAAAATTCCTACTAATATTAACTAGATATGTAGTAGAAATATATCCTTAATAATAATACTAATGTTCTTGTATTACTACCTCTAGTAATAGATTGGAGAGTATTAGTATTGTAGAGAGTTTGTTGTAATAGCATATGAGGAAAAATAGAGAGAAAAACAACACAAGCACACACACTTGAAAAATGAGCAAATAATGCTCTCTTTTTAAGGCCAAAAACCAGTGGCCTCTACCCATGTAGGGAATCTTGTGCTTTTGTTTTTACTCTATTGTTTAGTGTAGGTAGAGTGTAGGAAGCATAGGTGTAAGATGTAGCATGTAAAGGCTTGTGTGATATGTCACAATCACACAATAACCAACATCAACATAAGACAAAAGAGCATCTTTTGTGCTCTTATTATGGCCGAAAATTTGGACCTATTTTGGTCCATTTTTGCCTTTTGTCATTTGTCCCACAAATGCTTATAAGTCATATGTTTAACAATCTTACATAATTAATTATTAATGTAATCATTTAACACTTAAATATTACAATTAATAATATAATATACACTCCACTTTTTGAGTAGTATACTACCATTATATCATCATATAATGGGTCCCATAATAACTAGTTAGTTCAAATTACAACTTCTTGTAACTTTAAATAACTAATTACCTCTACCTCAAAACTTATATTAAAACCTCAACTAATTTAGTAATTTAACACTTAATTACTAAATTAAATCTTATTTAATCACATTACAATAAGACGCAAAAATTGCACTCTCAAAATTAAGGAATTAATTAATCTGTATCTCATACAATTAATTAATTATCTATTTGGGCCTCATCCTATAGGTGTAACCTAAAGGGATCAACTGACCACCACCGTCACACGACAGTAATGTCAAACTCTAGTTAGCCAATCATTACCGATTAATGACGGTCAGTGGACTGTATAAAGAATCATCCCTCGCGTATTCTTAGTATGAGATTTAATAATGATATTTAAATCATGTGATCGCACTATTGTTGAGGACACATTTCCCAACACTATTTGACCAACTTATTGGAGCCGGAGTATTTTCAAAGATTGACTTAAGGTCGGGCTATCATCAATTGAAGATAAGATATGAGGACATTCCAAAGACCATTTTTAGATTAAGATATGGGCATTATGATTTTTTAGTAATGCCGTTTAGGTTGACAAATTCCCCGACCACCTTTATGGATCTCATGAATAGGGTGTTTAGCCCGTACATGGACAAGTTCGTAGTGGTATTCATAGACGATATTTTGGTCTACTCTAAGACCGAGGAGGAGCATGAAGAGCACTTGAGAATTATGTTGCAAACCTTGAGGGAGTACCAACTTTATGCAAAGCTTAGTAAGTGTGAGTTTTGGTTGGAGAAGGTGGCTTTCCAAAGCCATGTGATATCAAGGGAAGGGGTTGCCATAGATCCTACAAAGATTGAGGTCGTGTCTAAGTGGGTGGCAACCAAGAATGTGGCGGAAATTCGAAGTTTCTTGGGTTTAGCCGGGTATTACCGAAGGTTCGTGAAAGACTTCTCCAAGATCTCTACACCTTTGACGCCATTGATGAGTAAGGAAAACCGTTTCAAGTGGGACAGGAGTTGTGAGACGGACTTCTTGACTCTAAAGGAGCGCTTGACCACGACCCCGGTGTTAGCCTTGCCGGAAGGGAGTGAGAATTTTGAGGTGTACACCGATGATTCAAAGAATGGCTTGGGATGTGTACTTATGTAAAATGGTAGAGTCATTGCCTATGCATCCGACAATTGAAGACCTATGAGGAAAACTATCCAACACATGATCTAGAGGTGGGAGCCGTTGTCTTTTCCTTGAAGATTTGGAGGCACTACTTGTATGGAGCAACTTTTAAGGTATTTTCCGATCACAAGAGCTTGAAATACATCTACACCCAAAAGGAGTGGAACATGAGGCAAAGAAGATGGATTGAACTCATTGGAGATTATGACATGGATATAGTCTACCATAAAGGGAAACCCAATGTGGTGGTCGTGCCTTAAGTATGAAGTCGGTGCACTCGTTATGTACCGCCTTGTCCATGCTAAGATTGAAAGAAGAGGTGAAGAAGACAGGCATTTACGTGATAAGAAAAGGGGATACGATCGGGGACTTGACCTTATTACCCGAGTTGTACGATAAAATTCGAGAGAAGCAAGCAAGTGATGTGAAGATCCAAGAGTGGAAAGGGGTACTAGAAAAGGGAGAGTCCTCAAGATTTGAGTTGCATGGAGATGGAAGCCTTAGATTCAAGGGGAGGTGGTGCATCCCAAATTATGAGGAACTTAAGAAAAAGATCATGAATGAAGCTCATAACACACCCTACTCGGTACACCCGGGTGGTGATAAGCTATAAAAGGACCTTGAGAAGACCTTTTGGTGGTCAAACATGAAGAGAGAAGTGGCGGAATTTGTGACAAGGTGCTTGACTTGCCAAAGAGTGAAGGGAG
Source organism: Silene latifolia (assembly GCF_048544455.1). NCBI lineage: Eukaryota > Viridiplantae > Streptophyta > Magnoliopsida > Caryophyllales > Caryophyllaceae > Silene > Silene latifolia. The sequence continues at coordinate 16,248,238 of NC_133535.1, read as the reverse complement.
AACACATGGGAAAGTGAAATCACTAGAAGTACCGGAATGGAAGTGGGAGTCGATATCTATGGATTTTATAGTAGGCCGGGATTACTAAGAACTCAAAAGGGGAACAACATGATTTGGGTCATTGTGGATAGGTTAACCAAATCGGCTCATTTCATTACAATGAAGGACACTTGGAGCAAGGTGGAGTTAGCTAATGCTTATTGCAAGTATGTGGTCAAACTTCATGAATTCCCAAAGGACATTGTGTCGGACCGAGATTCGCGGTTTATTTCAAGGTTTTAGCAAGAACTTCAAAGCTCCTTGGGTACTCAATTGAAGATGAGTACGACTTTCCAACCGACAGTGGATGGACAAACGGAGAGGACCATTCAAACGTTGGAAGACATGTTGGGGACTTACATATTGGAATTTGGAGGTTCTTGGGAAGATAGGCTACATTTGATAGAATTCTCTTACAACAATAGTTATCATGCTTGCATTGACATGGCACCGTTTGAAGCCATGTATGGGAGGAAGTGTCGAAGTCCAATATGATAGGATGATAGTACCGAAGCCATCTTGTTGGGGCCTCAAACGATCCAAGACATGATTGATCAAGTCCATGTAATCCAAGAAAAGATGAGAGCGGCACAAGATAGGCAAAAGAGTTATGCCGACTTGAGGATAAGTGACATTGAATTTGCGGTAGGAGACAAGGTGTTACTCAAGGTTTCACCCACGAGAGGAGTTATGAGATTTGGGAAAAGAGGCAAGTTGAGCTAAAAGTTCATTGGTCCCTATGAGATATTGAATAGAGTAGGGGAAGTGGCCTACTGTTTAGCACTTCCCCCGGCCTTGCACCGAGTGCGCAACGTCTTTCATGTGTCTCAATTGCGTAAATACATAAGTGACCTTTCACACGTACTTAAAGCGGAGATGACCGAGTTGGATGATGCCTTAACATATGTGGAAACACCCAAAGAGATCCTAAACCGAAATATAAGGAAGACAAGACGTGGGAAGACGACATTGGTAAAAGTATTATGCTCTAACCATCTAATAGAAGACGCCACGTGGGAGGCCGAGGAAACCATGAAAGAACAATACCCTCACCTTTTGGCACAGGTATGAGTTGTTGGTTACTAGGTCGTAACCATATTAGCACAAGTTTTTATTCCTTTCCTTCTTAAGCCGGCACGACCGCACCTTAGTTGTCATACCGTACTAGTTTTATGTTTGTCTCGACCGACCTCCATGCACCCTTGGAGCACTAAGGGACATAGAACTTTGGTAATTATAGTGTCAGGTGTGAACTTCGGGGACGAAGTTCTTTTTAAGGAGGGAAGATTGTAATACCTCGAATTTATAAAGACCTTACTTGACCGAGTAGACCATTCACTCGGCCGAGTGGAGCCTCACTCGACCGAGTGGGGTTTGGCTGGAGTCTGAATGTTCTAAAAGTTGGTCACTCGACTGAGTGACCATCCACTCGACCTAGTGGAGCCCCACTCAATCGAGTGGACCGACCACTCGACCGACTTATTGGCCGAGTCTGTTTTACGCGAGAAGATTGGTTGATGGAGTGTCGCTTTTGAAGCTTATCCTTTCATATTTCCTCACCTAAATTCACTCCCCAACCAATTCCACTACTCTCTAAACTCCCCAAATTCTCTTTAAAACACTCACCAAAATTATCCTCTAAAAAACTAATCTACGAGTGAAGGATTCTTACCATCTTTTCTTCCTTGTTCATCCACTTTATTTGTAAGTCGACTTATACTTTACTTTCCCTTAATCTTATGTTAGTAACCTAAATTATCTTAATAGATTTTCTTATAATTAATTAGGTTATGGAAAATTAAGATGGGTAATTAAGGGATTTAATTAGTATGTTTATGGTAGTAGCTTATGGTAATGAATGTAGTAATTAATCTGTCTAGGGAGCTTTATTGAGGGGTATTTCTAGTGGTTAGCTTGAAACCTTGTGAAGATAAGGTTGAGGTAGGGTTTTCCCTACATAGCTCTAATAATATGAGTGGTTGATTATGCATTTATTATCATTTATTGCACTTGTTTCATGTAGTTGCATTATAACATGTTAATGGTAATTAGGGTTTGAGACATAATATGGTTCCATGTTGTCTATGTATGTGGTGAAAGAGTAAGTATGACTAATCGTCTTATATGTGGTTAGAATGCATTATAACATGTTAGAAAGTAATTACATGAAAAGAAGTAAATTGGTGAAGGATGAGCATTTTGACTTGTATCATATGTTTGGTGTAAATTACATGGGTGTTCTTGATTGGAATTGTTTGTGTTGATTGTCTTTTGATTGGTTTTGGAGGATGGTAGAACATATTTTGTTGTGGTTATGGAGACGGAACGCGGTTGGCAAACCGTCTTCCGCTTGAGTCACCTCTTAGAGCTTCCCACTCCAAGGAGGATGTGCACATTTAGTACTTTAGTTTTGGAGGGACTCGTGTGGTTGAGACACGATGTCTGGCAGGGGACTCGAGTCGCTCTCGGGCCCGGTACCAAGGACGTGTTCCGAGTACCTAGTATTGGTATGTGGTGTCATGGGCTGTCCCGGCCACTGGTTATGAGGAGGTGAGTACTTGGGGATTTGTTGCCATGCATTTTATACCTTTGTTGGATTTATGGCTGGTCGTCTAAACATCTATCACATGAGCATAAAGTCTTTATCATTTGCATTTATTCAGCATTTGTATTATTAAGCTAACACTTGGGTTTTAAATGTCTGTGGTGAACTATATGGTGATTTCCGCCATATGGGGAGCAGTGTTTGAGAGGTTAGCTTGATGTGAAGCGAGGGCTTGGGAGCGGTCACCACTTATGCTTATCTAGTTTTTGACATTTTAAACTCCACTTTATTTCATTTGGGTTGTACTAAATGGGATTGCATTTGCATCCCCTAAACTTGTAACTATTTATATAACTCATACTTATCTATTTAAGTTTATCGTCGTAAATTTTTCTTGGCTTGTCTGTTCGCACTACAAGCTTGGGAAACCAAGTCTTGTGATGCCTCAATGTGTTAGTAATGCTTTGAGGAAGGGTCTCGATTTATGGGGGTGTTACAGATATGGTATCCGAAAGTATGTGTTATCATGCTAATTTAGTATCTTTGATGGGAAACGCTGTGAATTTTGGTATTATTGAGTTGAATTATTGTTGATTGTTGATTGTTTATTGATTTATATTCATCTTAGTCGCATAATATTACCTTTATTTTGTAGGACATTAATGTAGCTAAAGGATCGAAAGAGAGTAGAGGTTTTACAAATTCACCCAAAAATCTACTTGAGGTATTAATTACTTATATTTTATTTACTATTTAGTTATCGGTTTTTCGTAAATATGTGGTCTGCCTTATAATGTATATATTTTTCATTAAGTAGTAGAGATGCATCAATTATTGTTAATTTGTTATCTTTTAATCATTCTTATGTATTGCACTTCCTAAGGTAGAGTTTTGAGTTGTATAATCTCAAGTATAGTGCATTTGAGTATCTTAAGTATACTGCATTTGAGTAAATGTTTATATATCTTATTAATTGTCTATTAATTCTATTGTCATTTCTATAGTATTTTATCAAGGAACTGCCAATACCTATTCGAGGTAACAAATACGCAAATGGGCTGATGTTCGGCGTAGAGCTCGACAAGGTGAAATACTTTTAATAATGTGAGGGAGTAAGTATTTATATGATAATGAAATACAAAACTAGATAGGTATGTAATAATGTACCATTTTAATAGATAAGTTGTTATGTGAAAACATGTGTATAGAGACATGTGTATGGAGAATTGATATTTATGTAAGAATTAGACTATTAAATGAAGGAATTAATGTTTTTATAACTTTTGTGTAGAATTTTCTCTTACTTTGTGAAGGCATTCTTTGTATATACAGATGCTGAAATTCTACTGTACATAAAAATAGAGTTTTAGTAGCTGGAACACGCTGAGAGAAATGTTTTTGTATTTTTTGTTTTGAATTTTTTTTTAATTTTTAGGCATTTTTGAAAATTTTCTTAAATTTACAAGAATATATTTACATGTATCTATAAATATTTACAAATATTCACAAGGTAGATACTTCTCTCCGCACACTTAAGATTCACATCGTCCTCGATGACACTAATGTAGGGAGGAAATGGGAAAAATAAAGAACATATTTTTTTTGTTTTTTTTTTTCAATTTTCCTCGAAAATTAAAGACATGTTTTCTTTTGTTTTTTTTAGCCTCCTCCCCACACTCAATATATACAACATTCAAGGGTGAATGAAGTGCGGGAAAGAGGCAAAGGGAAAGTGAAATAACATATTTTTGGTTTTTTATATTTTTGAAAATGAAATACATGTTTTTGGTAATTTTAAATAAGAGAATTTCCTCCTCACACTTATTTATTGACATGACTTCCAATGGAAATAAATGTGTGGAGAAATTTGAAAATTAAAGACATATTTTTGAAGATTTTTGATTTTTCCTAATTTGTTTGTCTTTTTGAATAAAATGCATCTATTCTGAATGCAAAATTGAAATACGATGCAAATTACACTATATGAATGCAATTATTAAATGTAACATATATTACAAGAAATTAAATCCAATGCAATCATATGAATGCACTTATATGAATACTAATGCTAATATATTAAAAGTAATCTAAATGCTAGCTATTCTAAAATACATGAAAGATTTGGATTAAGGGATTATACTTGTGCATTGGATTAATTCGGGGAGCAAGGCTAGCCATTATCACTAGGCCGCCTAGGCATCGGTCTCGAATCCCGATTCCTCATCACCAAACTCGGGCTCACGGATGAGGTCATCCGTGTTCATGGGAATTTCACGCCCGCTTGTCATCACAACACCACCCATCATCATATCACCTCCTCCCGACCCGGAGGTACCGACGTTGCTCCCGAAGAATCTGTAACACCCCCATATACCAAAGTCCCTTACCAAGGACCACCGTAGCATATAAGGGTGCTACCATCTCGGCAACCCGAGGTAGTACGCATCATAGAAACCATAATGAAACAACTTTTATTAAAACAACTGAAATAAAAAAGTTACAAGTCTTAAAACTCCAAAACGATACAACCAAAACCAAAAGTCATAAACTAAACTCAGCTATAGCTAAACAACGCAACAAGTGATGACTCTGCCTTTCCGTATCCCGCGAGCTATCTCAACATCCATCACCTGCAAAGTCAACTGCTCACCATCCCCGAATGAATCACCACAGTTTTGAAAACATAAAACGGGGGCAGTCAACTGTATAACCAAATCAAGTATACGCAGCGGAAACAATTACAAACAAAACAATCAACCAATGCTCCAACTCCAACAATTACCAATAACTGACTACACATTAAAATGTGTAGCCCTGCTAGGTTACCTATCGCAACAGGTAACCCACACCGCCAGTGGAGACCACAACCATACCACTTAAGCCCCGCTCATCGCAACGAACGAACCCAACTCCTTAATGTGCACATCCCTCTTGTGACGGGACTCACAAGGGCCGAACATGGGGTTGGAACCATCTCCTGACATGGTCCCACAACAACAACCAACCAACAGTATAACCCAATCAACCTCCATCAATTTCAATCAAAGAGATAACATGCCAACAATTAATCACAAACAACTTAATTAATTACACAGCCAACTGAGTAGGGAAAAACCTACCTTATTCGCAATCCAGTAAACCACAGCAATCAAATCAGAAAGGCTCCTCTACGAACTCGTCAACCATAGCCACATCATACAATCAAAATCTACCCTAAACCCTAAATCAATCCGATTAAGAAATGATTAAGAAACTGTTAACACGCCTTTATATTCTTCTCCAACTATTTTAATCAAACCCGCGGAAATTAACCTGTCAGACAGGTTACTCGGCCGAGTATTCGATGTACTCGGCCGAGTATGCCCAACTTGATCGAGTACCAACACGCTCGGTCGAGTACTTACATTCTAGAACCCAACCTCCGCACACCCAACAGCCTACTCGACCGAGTATCTCATGGTCAGAAACCTGTGGTATTACAGAATCGCATGTTGCCTCAATACCAACCCGCGTCATGACCCGCGTCCTCTTGCCCAGTGCTCGAAGTAGGAAAAATGGGGGCAGAGAAGTAGTCGGGTTGGAGATTGAGATCTTCATAGACGATTCCCTCATCTTGACTATTGTACCCACCATTTGGCCAAAGGTGGTAAGAGGGATGACTACTATCATATTGCCCGTATCCCTATCTACAAAAGTCACCGTAAGAGCTAAACCTTCGGTATCCCCAAGGTGGTCAAAACCTCCTCCCGCCGATGCATTGACCATCTCTTTGATCTTTGACAACAACGTTTGAAAGAATATTTGTGTCACATACCACGCCGGGATGCCATGGTGGGGGCATCTAGCAATCAAATCTTGGAATCGGTCCCATGCTTCCCTAAGAGATTCGCCGTCTTCTTGTTGGAAAGTTTAAATCTCATTACGAAGCATGGCCGTTTTTGAAGAAGGGTAATATTTGGCCAAGAATGCCTTTGCCAAACCATCCCAAGTTGTGAATGTGTTTGGTGGGTGGACATTCAACCACATATCCGCAATATCTTTTAGAGTAAACAGGAATAACATGAGTCTTAGAGTGTTTTTGGAGACTCCGTTCCTTTTCATCATGGCAACTTTGCTCTTGAATTTGCGAAGATGTGCATGCGCATCCTTGTCCGCATTTCCATGGAAACTATCCCTCTCAATCAATCCGAATTGGGCTTGATGAATCTCGAAATTATTTAGAGCCAAGGTACCAAAATTAATTGATGAAGAGAAGTCTTCCGAATTTGGTACATTGTGATCTCTTAGAGCCGCCATTTAGGGTATTATAAATGGTATATGTGGTGGTGTTTGTGGTGGTGTATCGGGTCTTGGGAATTCGTGAAATGGGTTTATGAAAGGATCAATTGTGTCGTTTGTAGGTTGGTGAGTTGTGGTTTCAAGTTGAGGTGAGGTGAGTGTATTTGCTTGGTTTAAAGTTGTTTGAGTGGAGGTTCGAACCCTTGCCAATGTCCTATTCCGTAAAGCTCGGAAAAGCCTTTCCGGGTTAGAGTCGTAAAACAAAGCGTTGTTATTCCCCCTAAGCATACAACTTGGTAAACCGTAAGTCTCCTAGTGTTTTTTAGGCACTAGGTTAAGCGCGTGTGCGCGCTCGCACACACACACACACACACACACTCTACAAGAAACAATTAACTACGCAAACTAACAAACAACAAATAAAGACTAAAACTAAGACTCTAACTAACTAAGTATAACCTAACACCATCCCCGGCAACTATGCCATTTTGATACTGAAATTTTCGTCACCTCAATATGCAAACAAGCAAGATTTGTAAAGCTCAACAACTAATATAGTTAGTGGTCGAGGTCAAACACGAGGACGGAGTGGATTTATACTAAGTTCGTTTAAGTCTAATTTTAGCCTAACAAGGAAGTGATTGTTTAACTATCAACTAAAATGTAAACTAATGAAAATAAACAAAGTAAACACAAGTAATGAGATGGGTTTAAACAAATATAATAAAAGTTAAGGCTTTCGGGTTCACCCAAGTAAGATGGACGAGATTATGGGGTTAACAAGTAATGGGTAACAATTTGGCCTAGGATTAAACACTAATTACTAAGTCTTTCCTAAACTCAAACAAAAAATCTTCACTTTATGTCTTAACCTTTCACAAACATGCTGTCAAACATCCCTTTTAACTCTCATTTAAAGAGACACTAAGCATACATCAATGAAAGACTTGAGCTTTCACACAAACAATTCATCAAACACCTTATATGCATATGTATGAAGACCAAACAATTCACCCAAAACCATATGTTAACAACCCAACTTCATCATCCAAACCTTAATCAAAGTTCCCCTAAGCCCTAGACGGGACTACTCACACATACTAGTGAAAGACATGTAAACAAATGAAGAAATCGACATAAACATGACAACAAGCATGACAATGATTTAAACAACCAATAAGATGAACAAGAAACGTAAACAAACAAAGACAAAATGAAATTAGGAAAGGAATTAAACTAAACAATAAGGAAAACTTGAAACTTTGGATTGATTAAGAATGAAATTCTTCAATATCTTCTATTACAACCCAAATACTAAATGTAAACAACCTAAGTAAAGTAGAAATAAACTAATTTATAGAGTAATTAAGGCTTAATTAAGGAAAGATTAAAGTTTAATTAAGGAAAGCTTAACATAAATGAGAAAATAATCAAATCTAGGGTAGTGTGTTTAAGTGTATTAGGAGAGGGGTATTTATAGTCTCTCCTCAAATTAGGTCTAAATCAAGGGAGGAGTTGAAATGCGGAAAAGTGGCGCAGGCCGGTCAACCGGCTGCCGGGCTGGCTACTGGCACCGAGCTCTTTCTTTTTGTCTTCTTTTTCTTCAAAATTTGTCCAAGTGTCAAAGTTGTTTGTCCTTGCCGGTTGCCGGCCTACCGGTGGAAGACACATTTTCATCTTCTTTTCTTCATTTTCTTCCTTCTTTATGGGCTCTCTGCCGGGCAACTGGCTGTCGGTCACCCAGCCGGTACTGAGAGTTTTCTTCTTTGGCTCCTTTTTCTTTCTTCAAAATCCTCTAAGTTTGTGAGGGGGGAGCCGGATGTCGGCCTCCTGGCTGAGAGCCCTTCTCAGCTCTTCTTTCCCATGCTATCATCAAGAGCGCCCTTTCTTGCTTCCTTTCCCGATTCCCGACTCAATTCCTACAAAAGGAGATATAAACTCACAATACGAGATTTAATGTCACAAAATGCAAGATAAGGTATGAAAACTGTCTCAAAATAGGTCAAAATGCACGGTAAAGAAGGGGAGAAACGTTACAAAATAAGCACACATCAGAAGCCGATAGAAGCCAACAATACATATCACCTCGATTATATGACGGATATCCACCTCAATCTCCAACTCCTCAACTATGTCCCTATCTACACACCTTGTTGCCTTCATGCGCAATTCCATAAGATCAAGGAATGCGGTCTGTTGATTAAAGTCCGCAAATTCAACCATGGGGTTGTAATACCCGTCCTTTTAGGGGTCCGTTGACCGACGTTGACGACCTTAGACACCTGCCTTGGTTTTCAGAAACCATAAGAGTGATGACTTGTGACGACGTGAGTCTTGGGATGCGTGTTACTCGATCTAGCTGAGGCTACTCGATCGAGTAACTTGGGAGCTCGATCGAGTAGATGCCACTCGATCGAGTAAGTTCATCACTCGATCGAGTAATGGGTTTGCAGCGGGGAATTATAAATCGTAAATCGTGAAACCCAAATCATTTCTCTACCTTTCTTCCTAAATTTAAATGCCATCATTTCACTCCTCCTTCACCATGGTTCACCTCCTTGAGGCCTTTGTGAGTGATTACAGCTTAGGGATGGGATGCTGGAGTTGGGTAGCGGTCTTGACGCCGGATTGGTTTGTATAGGTATGTTGTCATCATCATCATCGTCATCGTTGATTTCAGTTATGGTTATGGTAGTAGTAATAGATAGTTATGATGGTTGATATAGGTGGTTTTGCTGGTTGATTGTTATCTTGTGATCGGACGCGGAATCGCTGCGGTTTGCTAAAGGTAGGTTCGCCTACTCAGTACTATTGATTGTCTAGAGAGTCTGTTGTTGCTGTTTGGTTGGTTTAGGCCCTGTTCTTTCTGGCTTTTTAGAGTGAATCGAATGAATCGAACTAAATGGAGTGAGCTGAATCGAATGAGAACTGAATCGAATGAATGGAGTTGAATCGAATCGAATCGAATCGAATGGAGTGAAATGAATCGAATCGAATCGAATCGAATCGAATAGAGTTGAGTGAAATGAATCGAATGAATTGAACTGAAATAATCATATTAATAATAATAATAGTATTAAATATTATTGTTAGTATCAACTATAATATATTAATATTCATAGTATAATTGTAATACTAAAATTAATATTTATAAGAAAAAAATTATAATATTATATAAGAATAATCATAAATTATAATAATGAAAAAATAGTATTTTTCTACTAATAATATTTTTAATAACAATAATAAATAATAAGGTCATATTAATAATGATATTAGTAAAAATTTTGTTTAGAATAAAAAAACTCAAGTAAGCGTTGCTCGAATTCAGGTCGAGTCAACGCCCTACTCTCATATGGCAACTCGAGCCTATGCTTGCTCTCTTCGGATGGATCTTTCACGCGTAACAAAGGCCTCAGAGGGTATGCAAAAGGTCTTTTCTACGATGCCTTACGGTAATGGTGGATAGTCGGGACCTTGCTTGAAGCTAAGGTCTCTGTGCCCTCTTGTAGTAGCTCGAGTAGTCTTACTTCTAGAGAGAGGAAGTTGTTGGTGAGAAGTTTTTACCATTGATTGGTGAATAGTGAGATATTTATAGGTTTTATGTGTACCTCAAATGATGGTTTGGCAAGAACGGTTACCATATTCGCTATGAATACGCCTTACCGATTCGCGATTCGTTTATAGAAATGTGTTACATGTATTTTCAGTAATCAACTTGATAGAATTCGCTTTTAACAATTTGTGATTCGTAGGGTACCAAGCGAATTTGTAACCATGTTGGCAAGCGTGTTGACTTGTAAGACCCCGTATTGGCAAGTGAGTCAAGTCGGTTCGGTGTGCCTCATTAATAATATTAATAATAAATGTTATGGATTTTAATAATAATACCAATAAATGTTATGAATTTTAATAATAATACCTATAATAATTATAATAACAACGACAATAATAATAATAATAATAATATCAACAACAACAACAACAACAACAACAACAACAACAACAACAACAACAACAACATTAACATTAACATTAATAACATTATTATTCATTTTAATAATAATATTCATCATCATTATCATTATCATCATCATCATCATCATCATAATCATCATAATCATCATCATAATAATAATAATAATAATAATAATAATAATAATAATAATAATAATAATAATAATAATAATAATAATAATAATAATAATAATAATAATAATAATAATAATAATAATAATAATAATAATAGTAATAATAATAAATAAATAAATAAATAAATTATTAAAAATATTATTAATTATAATTATAATAATAATAAATAAAATTAATATTAAAAAAATAGTATTATTGTTAACAAAATTAATAATAACTATTATTTAAATTAGTAAAGCTGAAATGAGCTGAATTTAATGGATTTGAGCCGATTTGAATGAATGATGAATCGAATCGAATCGAATCGAATGGAGCTGAATCGAATCGAATCGAATCGAATGGAGCCGAATCGAATCGAATCGAATGAATCGAATCGAATAGAAATTTGATGAATCGAATGAAATGGGCTGAAAATAAGCCAGAAAGAACAGGGCCTTAGTGTCTTTGTTGGTTGGTTGGTTGTGGTCGATTGATTAATATTGTTTTGAAATAGTGGTTGGTGATTGTTGTTTGTACAGCTGGTTGTGATTGTTGTATGTGGTTCTCGAGGTGCGTCCTCGGCTGAGTGGAGTTACTTGCGGGAGTGGCTTCACGCCCTTGATTAGCCTTCTGTGGAACCCGCCACATAAGGGATGTGCACATTAAGGAACATGGGTTTATCGCTCGCATTGATGAGCGGGGCTTAGGTGGGAATGGCCGCGGTCCCCCAATGGCAGGACTGGACCTTCGGGCAGTCAGAGGAGTGTGGATGGTTGGAGGCGGTGTTGTGTGTGTGTGTTGCCTTAGTTGTGTTGTGTCTTCTTTGTACTTGTTTCCCCGGTAACTGACCTTGTGTGGTTTTGTTGTGTTGTCTCTTTGTTTTGTGTCTGCCGTGATCCACTATGGTGAGCAGTAAGTCTTAGCAGGTTGATGTTTGGATCATAGCTGGGTGCTTGGAGTGACGAGTCTACCACGAGTCTGGCAGTGATAGTTCCACATAGTTGATAGTAGTCTCGAGTTGTATCTTTTATATCGCCTGTTGGTTTTAAATCACTTGTAATATAATATAAAAGTTCTTTTATCGACATTTGATTATTACTGTCCTCGGGCAATCGAGATGGTAACGCCCTTATATGCTAGGGAAGGTCTTGTTAAGGCTCCTTGGTAGATGAGGGTGTTACAAAGTGGTATCAGAGCGAGGATTTTGGAACCTGTAACTAATGAGCCCAATGAACGTAGTGAGTCTAATAAAATGAATCCGGTGTATGTATGTTGGGAGCCCCAGCGGATGCTTGATTTTGGGTGAGTAGGGGCCCTCATTTCAAAATCACGGCCCCACTATGCTTAAGTCAGTCACCGGGTACGGGAATATCGAGTCGGGAATTATGTGCTTAGTGTGTATGATGGATAAGTTAGAAATAACTGTGATAGAATCTCTGGTAATGTTTAGTGTGTGTAATTCGTTATAATGAACTGTGAAGGTTGTGGTTGAATGGAAGTGCGTGAGAATGTACTAGAGATGGTGAAAGTATTGATAGTTGCATGACCGTATTGGGTGATGTGGTGATAATAATGAGCTGTAAGTCCTTGTATGCGTACTAGTTTATAAAGGAATTGTGAGTTTTTGTATATGATGATAATAGTAAGTTGTAAGTCTTGTATTAGTTGTAGTGTTTGTCAAGTAATAATTGGAATTGCGATGGATGAATTTGTGAGTACTTTTGTGATATGGCATAATTGAGTCGGATATTTGGTTGATGAATTGTTGTGGCATGATGGAAATTTCAGCGAATTTCAATAATATAGGATGGTTTTGTAACACCCCCATACTCCAAGTGCCTTACCAGGACCACTCAGGTATAAGGATGCTACCATCTCGGTTACCCGAGGCAATGATAGTCAAATAGACAATAACGAAACAACATTTAAATAGAAATAATTTAGCGAAAGGTTACAATCTCAAAACCAAAACCAAAATACGAATACATGTTCTCAAAACCAACTGTCTACTGAGTTAACTGAAAAGTTTATTAAACTACTAAGCTACAGCGGAAGACTTCTATCATCAGACGGTGGCACATCCCAGCTATCCCAGTAACTCGACTCATACCTGCTCAATAAATGCTCACCATCCCCGAATGGATCACCACAGTTTTTAAAACATTAAACGGGGTCAGTACTAATCACACAATTTATATAAACCAACAATACAGTAAAACAAACAGCTCAATCATCACAGATATTCTCCGAACTCCAAACCCAACTCCACAATCCTGACTACACACTAAAGTGTGTAGCCCTGCCAGAGTGCCCATCGCAATAGGTCACTCCTAGTCGCAAGTGGGGGACCGCAGCCGTTCCCACCTAAGCCCCGCTTATCTCCATCGAGCGATAAACCCAAATCCATTAATGTGCACATCCCTTCTGTGGCGGGTTCCACAGAAGGCAAATCATGGGCGTGAAGCCACTCCCGCAAGTGACTCCACTCAGCCAGGGACGCACCCCGAAGAACACAGACAGATACAATCAATCACAACTACTATCAGCAACCAAATCCAGCAATCGTCACAATACGAGTATGATAATATTCAACAACCACAAAACACCACAACACATTATGGGACTAATACTGAGTAGGGAAACCCTACCTGAAAGCACAACACAATCAGACGATCTCATAGCTGATATCAAAACGCTTCCTCTACGAATCCTCCTCCTAACATACAAACATATAATCACTACTAAACACAAAATACAACAAAACCCCCAATTCCCATCATTAGGGTTTAACCAACTTTAACGCAATACTATAAAAACGGTACATAGATCTTACCCTCGACGCAAGGATCACAACGGTACAAAGAAAGGTAAAATCCGACCTTCCAAGCTCCGGGATTTGCCAACAATGCGATTGATGCGAAGAACGTATTTTGATTTCTCTCTTTGAAAGTAATTAGGTTTTAAAAGTGTTTAAAGAAAAGTGACGGAAGTTATTATATACTTAATCGCATTATTAACAAAACCCGAGAAATCATCTCCCGTAAACCGGCTACTCGATCGAGTGCCCCCTTACTCGATCGAGTATCTACGTTACTCGATCGTACGTTACTCGATCGAGTACCCAACAGGTCAGAAACTATTTTAAACTGCAACTCACCCTTACTCGACAGAGTAAGGCCTACTCGATAGAGTACCCAGAGACTCATAAATCCGTAGTATTACAGTCTTCCCTCCTTAAAAAGAACTTCGTCCCCGATGTTCAAACGACAACAAAACAAAGACTCACACTACAACACTCCCGACTCAACAAACAAAACAAACTCAACATAAAACATGTGACCAACCCAAACTCAACCCGATTCAACGACAACAACCATACCGACACAACATAAAAAGGGTATAAAAAATCTTAAAAACTCTTTGCGATCATCTCCTACCCCCCTAAAAGAAACAAGTTTACGTCCCCGTAACCATACATACCTGATCAAAAAGGAAAGGGTGACGCTGTCTCATGGCCTCCTCTGCCTCCCATGTAGCTTCCTCAGTCTCGTGGTTAGACCAAAGGATCTTAAGCAAAACTGTCTCACCACTCCTAGTCTTCCTAACCTTCCGGTCAAGAATCTGCTTAGGTACCTCAAGATATGATAAGGACTCATCTAGCTCTAAGCTCTCTGCCTCTAACACATGTGATGGGTCACTCACATACTTCCGCAGCTGCGACACATGAAACACATTATGCACTCTCTCTAACGTAGCTGGTAAAGCCAGACGATATGCAACCTCTCCAACCCGCTCTAAGATCTCATAAGGTCCGATGAACTTCTGACTTAGCTTGCCCTTCTTCCCAAATCTCATAACCCCACGCATAGGAGACACTTTCAGAAGAACCTTATCCCCAACCTGAAACTCTATATCCCGGCGATGTAGATCTGCATAACTCTTTTGCCTATCCTGAGCTGCTCTCATCCGTTCCCTGATCATTTTAATCTGTTTAACCATCTCATGTACCATCTCTGGTCCTAGAACCACTGCCTCAGCACTGTCGTCCCAACAAATCGGACTCCTACATCTCCTCCCATATAAAGCCTCGAACGGTGCCATGCCAATACTAGTGTGATAGCTGTTGTAAGAAAACTCTATTAAGTCCAACCTCTGTTCCCAGCTACCACCAAAGTCCATCACATAAGCTCGTAACATATCCTCGAGGGTTTTGATTGTTCTCTCAGTCTGACCGTCTGTCGCAGGATGAAAAGCTGTACTCATCTTCAAAGTTGTTCCCAAAGATTCCTGCAACTCTTTCCAAAACCTTGAGATAAACCTCGCATCTCTGTCAGACACTATGTCCTTAGGGACTCCATGTAACTTTAGCACATTCTTTCGATAAGCCATAGCTACTTGTGCTTTAGTCCATGTATCTTTCATTGGCACAAAGTGAGCTGACTTGGTCAGTCGATCCACTATTACCCATATCATGTTGTTACCCTGTTGACTCTTTGGCAAACCCACGATAAAATTCATAGAAATGGATTCCCACTTCCACTCAGGTACCTATAAAGACTGAATCTTACCTTGTGGTCGTCGCTGTTCCCCTTTAACTCTCTGGCATGTCAAACAACGGGCCACAAATTCAGCTGTTTCTTTCTTCATCCCAGGCCACCAAAACGTGTTCTTCAAGTTCTTGTACAGTTTGTCACCACCTGGATGTACTGAATAAGGTGTACAATGTGCCTCTGTCATGATAGTCTTTTTCAGCTCCTCATCATTAGGGACACACCACCTACCATCGAACCTCAAACTACCATCTGTATGAATAGAGAATCGAGACACTGTCCCTTTCTCTACTCCAGCTCTCCACTCAACCATCTTAGGATCCAACGCCTGTTTACCTCGAATATCATCATAAAGATCAGGCTGTACTGTCAAATCTCCCACAGCATCCCCTCTCTGCATCATATGTATCCCAAACTTCCCCACCTCATCTCTCAACCTCATCAAAGATAGAGCTGTACACAGGGAATGTACACTCTTCCTACTCAAAGCATCTGCAACAACATTGACTTTCCCTTCATGGTAGATAATATCCATATCATAATCGCCAATCAGCTCCATCCACCTCCTCTGTCTCATATTCAACTCCTTTTGAGTGAAAATGTACTTGAGACTCTTGTGATCCGAAAATACCTTAATGGTCGACCCATAAAGGTAATGTCTCCAAATCTTGAGAGCAAACACCACTGCACCCAACTCTAGATCATGTGTAGAGTAGTTCTCCTCATACGGCTTCAATGTTGGAGCTTGTGTCCTCCACAAATTAGTGTGATAACATTTGTAAATCTCTTACAGGTTCACAAGGGTATACTTTGTATTTTAATCAGTTAATTAACGATTACCTAATAACGGTTGGCTTGCTAGAAAGTTTGACGTTATTATCATACAGATGGCGGTGATCAACTGGTCCCTAAAGGTCATACCTATAGGATGTGTTTGAGAGATGTGGTTATAGAAATATGATCACATTGATGCCTTATATGACTAAACAGTTAGTCAATGTGTTGATGAGACAATTATTTAATGAAGATTAAATAATATTAGTTGAGACGAATTAACTGTCAATTCGTAAATTGAATATAATAAGTTATATTTAATTAAATGTATGTAATGTTAGCTTGGACGAATTAATCTGTTAATTCGTAATTAAATGTAATCGGTTATATTTAATATCAACAAGATGAATGTGTCATAGTGGTAATAGTGAGGGTACTCAAACCAAGAGGTCATGGGTTCGATCCTCACTAGATGACAATTTAACACATTTTATACATTTTTGGAATAACCGAAAATAAGGAAATTATACTCCTTATTTCGGTGAAATGGGCCGAGAATTAAAAGAATATGATCTACCCTAATTACTTCCTAATACACGGTTTATAGGGAGTGAGGGAGAACATTATTCTAACCTAATTTTTCCTAAGCCATTCTTGCCTCCCTCTCATAAAAAAAAAAACACAAATAACCTAAATTTTTACAGAAAATTTTCGATCGATTCTAGCATAATCAAAGGGCATATCTCATATCATCTTGGGTGCAACTGATAGGAGAATATCATTGCGATATTGTTCATAGACCGTTTTTGCTAGGACCGAAGGTTATTTCTTAATCCTTTACTTTTGTTTATGTAATTTTATTTTATGACTAGTGATCATCTTCATAAAATTCGTTATAATCCTTGAATATAAAGGGATGCATACAGATAAATCCCACAAGTGGTATCAGAGCCAAGGCCACGAATTTTAATTTTGATGATTCTCATAAAATTGTTTGTAAACAATAAGTAGGGTTTGCGAAAAAATATAATCGGCTGGAATTTTTTTGAGCCGTGGATTTTTTTTTTTTTTCGTTTCCGTTACTGTTCACGGATGAACAGTATTTTTTTAAAAAAAAAAATTCTGTTTTTCTTTCTTTCTTTCGGTTTCTCCTGAAAAACCGATTAAAGTTTTTGCGGCTGTTTTTGTTTATGCCGATTTGAAAAGCATCCAAGAAAAGTAAGAATTTTTTTTCCTGTTACGGTTCACGTTTCGGTTACTGTTCACTGTAGCAGTTCATAAAAAAAAGAAAAAAATTTTATGTTTCGGTTTTTAGAGATAAAGCCGAGTTTAAAAAGAAAACAAAACGGGCTGTTTTTGTCTTGTTTTTGTCGCAAAAATGAAAAAAAAAAATTTGGGCTGTTTTTTTTTATTGTTACTGTTCACGGCTGGACAGTTTATAAAAAAAAAAAAATGGTTTTAGCTTTAAAACCGAGAGAAAGATTATTTTTGAGTTGTTTCGGTTTTACCGAGCTATTTTTAAAGATTTTTTTGGGCCAATTAATTATTGTGAAGCGGTTCATAATTAAAAGATACCTAATTATTTTAAAGCAGTTTAAAATATTGATGGATTAAATTCATATTACAAGTTTAATATGAATTAAGATTGAAATTAATGTGATTAATTGAGGAATTGTCACTTAATTTGATTTAAATAGGTGGTTTGGATAAAATTAATCAACATAATTAAGGAATTGTGTCATGTATGTTTAATTTATTTTTAGTTGATGCATTTTTATTTTAGTTGAATGAATCGATTTAATGAATTTAATTTACGTATTTTTGCAATCAGTTGTAATTTGTAATACTTAGTGTGGCCTTAGTCAAATTATGTTTTCGTAATGAAGGAAACATAATTTTTTATGTAATTATGAGATCTCGAATCTCCTTTATTTTTTCTTTAGTTTTGGGTTTTGAAATTAGAATGTAATAAATAGGTTTATTATGTAATTTATTTATTGTAATTTCAAAGAAGATTGGAGATTGGAGCTCACTCCCGCTACATGGATCAAGATGGAACATCAAGACAAGCTGCTCGGGTCCAAGGATGGATTCCAAACTTGTATTTATGTTCATTTTGATAGGATAGGCCACACTAGGACTTTTTATTGCTTTTACGTTTTCATTCCTATTGCTTTTCATTCACATAATAGTTTATGCATCATTTTCCGCCTAAAACCAAACCACCTACTACTAAAATGCATGAAAATTGACACATATAGATTGTATGTTAGTTTTCATGGACATACAGATGTCAATTTTTAAGCCATCACCTTAGTTTATTCATTCTCGCATGCTAGATATTAGTTCACTTAAAATGAATTAAAATAAAGTTAATGGGATCTTCCTCTAAAACGGAAATTGAGATTAGTCTTTATAAGGGCAAACAACTATGAATCCCTTCTTCGTCGGTAGGCATAATATGACCCCTTCTACGTTGGGTAAGGAGTTGTGTTGACTTAGTTTACCTCAACATCATAGTCCGAAGAGTTTCTCGTGATTATGATGGACTAAAGATAGAATTTACAGAAATTTATCGACCAAGAATTCTAACGGTAGAATTAGCTAAAAGGTTAGCTTATCAATTTACAGAGAATTGAGTCTTGGGATCATTTATATAATTCTTGAGGGAGGTCAATTGTATAAATGTTTTGAGTCTTCGCGTTATGACATTAGTTCATTAGACTTAAAATTATAAACGATGCACATGCTTATTATTTTTATTCTTCTTCTCGCAGTATAGAACACGATTATTTTGATAATATTGTTACAACTAAATGGCTGGAAATAACGCAATCCCAATGCCTAGTGCCACACTTGATCGCGAGTCCTGGCTGAAAGCTTTCATGGACCACATGAATCAGTCCACGCGACTGAAGAATGATGGGTCCAACTTTGCGGACTGGGAGGCGACACTACGGAATGCTGCCATTGCTGATGGTAAGCTAAAGTACTTAAATGAGCCAATACCGGTCAACCCAGGCCCCAATGCAGGAGTCAACGAGTCACTCGCTTATAGTGACTTCGTTATGGAAGCGGGTGCGATAAAGAACGTACTCATCTTTGCAATGGAAACCAATTTGCAGAGACGCTTCATTGCCCAAAGTGCAAACAAGATTTTCACTACGGTCACTAACGAGTTCTCAAAAGCACCGAGAATCGTTACATATGAGCATACCTGTCGCTTCTTTGATGCGAAACTCCAGAAGGGCCAACCGGTTAGCCCACACATTCTTCACATGATTGAGAATGTCTAGAAGCTGGAGGCACTGAATTGTAAAATCAGTGAGAGCATTGTCATTGACCGAATGCTTCATTCTCTTCACGATGGTTTTGCCCTTTTCAGGGCGAACTATTACATGAATGACTTGAAAAAGAGTCCTCATGAGCTACACTCCCTTCTCGTACAGACCGAGAAGGATATGAAATTGAGTGGGAGTGTGAAGCAGGATGTTCTCACGATTTTCAACAAGGGTAAAGGTAAGGGCAAGACCCATGGCGACCTAGCTGTAGGTGAGCCAAAGTTTAAGAAGCCAGGAAACGGTAAGAGTGGGCCCGGTGAGACTAGTGGCTCACAGGGCAAGGCAAAGAGCAAGGGCGGTGGCATTAAGTGCCACCATTGTCACAAGACTGGATATTGGAGGAGGAATTGTCCCGTGTACCGTGAGGACATCAAAGCAGGCCGCGTCATTCCTGTTAGTATGTCATCTTGTATTCATATGATTGAGATTAACCATGCAGGTTTCGGAACTTGGGTACTAGATACTGGTTGTGGTTCTCATCTGTGTAATAATTTGCAGGACCTAAAGAACATCATACCTCTTGAAAAGGGTGATGTGGACCTGCGAGTCGGGAATGGAGCACGAGTTGCTGCAGTCTCGAAGGGAACATATGTAATCCAAATCCCTAGTGGTTTTGAGTTATTTTATATAACTGTTACTATGTACCCAGTTTGTCTAAGAACATTATTTCAGTTTCCGTACTTGCTAAAGACGGTTTTGCATTTTCAATAAAGGATAATAGCTGTATTTTCTCTTTCAATGAAATGATTTATGGCAAAGCAGTTTCCATGAATGGAATTTACATCTTAGATCAAACCACGGAAGTATTACACGTGAATAATAAGAAATTTAAGGTTGGTGACAAAGATCAAACCTATCTATGGCATTGTCGAATGGGACACATAAATGAGAAACGCGTGAAGAAACTCGTCGATAATGGGACTATTCCCGCATTCGATTTTTTTACATATGGTACGTGTGAATCCATGTCTCATTGGCAAAATGACTCGAATTTCCTTCAAAGGTGTTGGAATGCGCGCTAGTGACCTATTAGGACTCATACATACTGATGTTTGTGAACCTATGTCAATTACCGCTAGAGATGGCTATAGATATTTTTTCACTTTCACGGACGATTTGAGTAGATACGGATATGTCTACTTAATGAAGCATAAAAGTGAGTCCTTTGAGAAATTCAAGGAATACCAGAACAGGGTTGAAAACCAAGTGGGTAGAAAGGTTAAAGCACTCCGTTCAGATCGGGGTGGCGAATATCTTTCAAATGAGTTTGATCAACACCTTAAAGACTGTGGAATCGTTTTGTAGTTAACTCCACCTGGAACACCTCAATTAAATGGTGTGTCCAAACGGAGAAATCGAACCTTACTTGATATAGTTCGATCCATGATGAGTCACACGGTAGTGCCTGAATCATTATGGGGTTTTGCTCTTTTGTCAGCTGCTCTTATACTTAACCGAAGTCCGACTAAAGCTGTCGACAAGACTCCATATGAAATGTGGAAGGGAACGGTCCCTAACTTGTCCTTTATTCGGGTTTGGGGCTGCGAGGCTTATGTCAAGTGGAGACACGAGGATAAGCTATGCCCGCGATCGGTCAAGACATACTTTATAGGTTATCCAAAAGGAACATTTGGTCATTACTTCTATTCGCCTACCGAACATCGAGTTTTTGTTGCGGCTAGTGCGACTTTCTTAGAGAAATAATTTCTCGAGAACAAGACGAGTAATAGAACCTTCGAGCTGTCGGAGATTCCAGAACCAACAACCAATGAACGGATGGAGGAAGTTGTTCCTCCAACTGATGACACGGTTCATATTCCTGAGGAACCTAGGAGGTCGGGTAGAGTCTCTAATCCTCCGGACAGATACATTGGTATGGTCGAGGAGAATGACGTTTTACTCCTTGAGAGTAATGAACCCGCTACCTATAAAGGTGCTATGGCCTGTTCCGACTCAAAGCTATGGCTCGAAGCCATGCAATCCGAGATGGACTCCATGTATGAGAATAACGTATGGGATCTAGTTGACTTACCTAATAAGGTACAACCTCTACAGTGTAAATGGCTTTACAAAATAAAGCATTCTGTAGATGCGCAACCAGATACCTATAAGGCACTACTTGTGGCAAAAGGTTTCACTCAAGTGCACGGATTGCATTATGATGGAATATTTGCACCCGTAGTCATGTTACGTTCCATTCGGATAATCTTAGCGATTGCCGCATTTCATGACTATGAAATTTGGCAAATGGATGTGAAAACCGCCTTCTTAAACGGTTATTTGGAGGAAGAGTTGTACATGGTGCAACCCGAAGGTTTCATAGATCCTGAACATCCTAAGAAAGTATGCAAGCTTAAGTGTTCCATTTATGGACTTAAGCAAGCTTCTCGGAGTTGGAATCATCGTTTCGACCAGGTGATAAAAGAGTATGGTTTCACTCGATCGGTCGAAGAACCATGCTTATATATCAAGTCGAGTGGGAGCAAGATTGTATTCTTGATATTGTATGTTGATGACATACTCTTTATTGGGAATGACATTCCTCTCCTATCTTCGGTTAAAGGATGGTTGAAGAACCATTTCCAGATGTAAGATCTGGGTGAGGCACAACGCATTTTGGGAATCCGTATCTACCGAGATAGATCACGACGGACGTTATCACTTAGTCAGGAGTCTTATTTGGATAAGATTCTTGAGATTCAGCACGACCAACTCCAAGAAGAGGAACCTTCCAATGACGTCTGGGATGCAGTTGAGCAAGTCTCAGTCACCCACGACGCCTGAAGGGGTTGAACGCATGAGTCGAGTTCCTTATGCATCGGCTATAGGATCAATCATGTAAGCCATGATATGCACACGTCTAGACATGGCATATACATTGAGTATGACGAGTCAGTACCAAAAGAATCCAGGTGAAACACACTGGATAGCTGTTAAAAATATCCTCAAGTACCCACGGAGGACTAAGGATAGGGTATTGACTTATGGGAGCGATACTAAGCTATGCGCAATCGGTTGCGCAGATGCTAGCTTCCAAACGGATCGAGATGATTAGAAATCTCAGTCTAGATTCGTTTTTACTCTTAATGGTGCTGCGGTCAGCTGGAATAGTTCCAAATAGGAAGTTGTAGCAGATTCTACTACTGAATCTTTTTCATATACTATAACTTCATCGTTTTATATATAATATTTTGTTTTTCATGTGGATTGTACTGACAACATTGAACGCCACAAAGTGAACTGAATTACATTATATTTATTTTGGTCCGTAATCGCCAATGTGAGCTGATAACTCCGGCTATTATATTGTGCAGTCGATTGACGGTGGGTTCAACGAGCCATAAGTCAAACTGTTGACTGATCGATCACAAATGCGAGATTATAAAGATACCTCGTAGGACAAATTTTTGTGACAACGTAATGGAGTCCTAAATGTTTAAAACATTCGGTGCCAGGTCGTGGATAGGACATCCATTGTGTTCCTAGAGTCGATTCTTTTGAGTATCGACTGTCTCTTGAGATTAAGGCAGTTTTTGGGTGACTTTGTTTCTTTCTCACGGTCTGCCGTAACTGGAGGCTAAGTAGATTTTTTCTGGGTCATTTCATACTGTGCTTACATCGGCAGGATTCGAGTTGAGGAAAATATCCAACCCTTATCAGGTATAGTTATTTCTCAGGGCCACTCGAGGAGTTGTAACTAAAATGCATGGCCATGCTCGAATGTTGATTCGTTTATCAGTTAAGTTACTCTCTAGTCGGGGAAACCACTCTTGATAATGATCGCTTGTAAAATACGACCTTTGTGAATACAGATTTGCAAATTGTTTTACATTGAGTGGGAGAAATTTTAGGATATGAGAATCGGTTATCGCACATACACTTGTGAGGACAAGTGGGAGTTTGTTGGAGCTTGTGTCCTCCACAAATTAGTGTGATAACATTTGTAAATCTCTTACAGGTTCACAAGGGTATACTTTGTAGTTTAATCAGTTGATTAACGATTACCTAATAACGGTTGGCTTGCTAGAAAGTTTGACGTTATTATCATACAGATGGCGGTGATCAACTGGTCCCTAAAGGTCACACCTATAAGATGTGTTTGAGAGATGTGGTTATAGAAATATGATCACATTGATGCCTTATATGACTAAACAGTTAGTCAATGTGTTGATGAGACAATTATTTAATGAAGATTAAATAATATTAGTTGAGACGAATTAACTGTCAATTCGTAAATTGAATATAATAAGTTATATTTAATTAAATGTATGTAATGTTAGCTTGGACGAATTAATCTGTTAATTCGTAATTAAATGTAATCGGTTATATTTAATATCAACAAGATGAATGTGTCATAGTGGTAATAGTGAGGGTACTCAAACCAAGAGATCATGGGTTCGATCCTCACTAGATGACAATTTAACACATTTTATACATTTTTGGAATAACCGAAAATAAGGAAATTATACTCCTTATTTCGGTGAAATGGGCCGAGACTTAAAAGAATATGATCTACCCTAATTACTTCCTAATACACGGTTTATAGGGAGTGAGGCAGAACATTATTCTAACCTAATTTTTCCTAAGCCATTCTTGCCTCCCTCTCATAAAAAAAAACACAAATAACCTAAATTTTTACAGAAAATTTTGGATCGATTCTAGCATAATCAAAGGGCATATCTCATATCATCTTGGGTGCAATTGATAGGAGAATATCATTGCGATATTGTTCATAGGCCGTTTTTGCTAGGACCGAAGGTTATTTCTTAATCCTTTACTTTTGTTTATGTAATTTTATTTTATGACTAGTGATCATCTTCATAAAATTCGTTATAATCCTTGAATATAAAGGGATGCATACAGATAAATCGCACATTCAATTGCCTAGAAGCATAGGCAATCACCTTACCGTTCTGCATCAACACACATCCCAACCCATTCTTTGAGGCATCTGTATAAACCTCAAAGTTCTCGATCCCTTCAGGCAATGCTAAGATAGGATCTGTGGTCAAACGCTCCTTTAATGTTTGGAACGCCTTCTCACAACTCTCATCCCAACGAAACCTGTTCTCTTTCCTCATCAAAGCTGTCATAGGTCTAGCTATCTTGGAGAAATCTTTCACGAACCGTCTGTAGTATCCAGCTAAACCCAAGAAACTCCTGATCTCAGCAACATTCTTTGGTGCTTCCCACCTTTTCACTGCCTCAATCTTTGCCGGATCCACAGCTACTCCCTCCTTCGAGATCACATGTCCCAGAAAAGCAACTTTCTCTAACCAGAACTCACACTTGGACAGCTTAGCATATAACTCATGCTCCCTCAAATTCTGCAACACAATCCTCAGATGCTCCTCGTGCTCCTCCTTAGTCTTAGAGTAGACTAAGATGTCATCGATAAACACCACCACAAACTTGTCCAAAAACTGTCTGAAGATTCTGTTCATCAAATCCATAAACACAGCCGGTGCATTAGATAACCCAAACGGCATCACCACATACTCATAATGGCCATACCTCGACGTGAAAGCTGTCTTTGGTATGTCCACCTCTCTAATCTTCACCTGATGGTACCCCGGCCTCAAATCAATCTTAGAAAAGACTGATGCACCACTCAACTGATCAAACAGGTCATCTATCCTTGGCAAAGGATACTTGTTCTTCACCGTCACTCGGTTCAGCTCCATGTAGTCTATGCACAACCTCAAACTCCCATCTTTCTTCTTCACGAAAAGAACTGGTGCTCCCCACGGCGATACACTAGGTCTAATGTATCCCTTCTCTATCAGGTCATCTAACTGTTTCCTGAGCTCCTCCATCTCTTTAGGATTCATCTGGTACGGTGCCTTAGAGATTGGCCCCGTCCCCGGTTTCAACTCAACTGTGAAATCTATCTCCCTCTTCGGTGGCAACCCCGGAATCTTCTCTGGAAAAACATCGGCAAACTCTCCCACCACTGGTATCTGATCAACTGTCGGACTCTCTATCCGGTCATCTCTCACATGGCATAAGATCAAAGGGCATCCTTTCCTCAGATAAGACTTCAAGGTGACAGCTGCAATCAACTTAACTTTGGGTTTGACTAGAAACCCACGATAAGACACACTAACACCCTTAGGCCCTCTCAAAGACACTTTATTTTGATGAGAATCTATCTTAGCTTTATACTTTCCCAAGCAATCCATCCCGACTATCATCTCAAAACCGTCAAAAGGAAACTCTAGCAAGTCTACAGGTAGGTCAACTTGCCCAACTATCATAGACACATCTCTAAACAACCTCCCACAAGATACAGACTCACCCGAAGGTATAAAAACTTTCTCACTTACAGACTCATATACCCTCAAACCCAACCGTTTAACATGACTCGAAGATACAAACGACTGAGACGCCCCCGAATCAAACAAAACAAAGGTATGAATACCGTTAACAAGAAAAGTACCAGTGATAACATGTGCATCATCCTCAGCTGCTTTCTTGTCCATCATGAACATGACTTTCCATCGGTCTTGTCCACCTCCTGGACAAGATCTTGGCTGATGTGGTCGGCTTAGCACCCGACCCCTGATTGTTGTTGTTGTTCGTAGCTGGTTTCTGATAAGAATTACCGCCATTGCGGTTACCTCCACCCTGATAGCTCTGACTCCCCCGGTTAGATCACGACCCAGACGGTCTATTGCTCGCATAACTCTGTGCAGGTCCCTGAGAATAGCTCCCCCGAGCCGATCCCTGAAAAGCTCTCGGTGCACTCGTGCACTCATGTCTCTTGTGGCCTACACCACCACAGCCAAAGCAAGTCATCCCCCAACTACCACTACTATTCACACGGCCACGCCCAAAGGAAGCCCCAAAGATCGAACCCGACCCGTGAGAGAAACCCTCTAGCTTGATTGTGGTTGCCTTTCTTGTGACTAGATTGGCCACCACCCTCACTCTCAGCCTTCCTTTTCTCAACACCCACTCTCTCCTGAGCCATCTCCACCAACCTCTCAGCTCTCCCAGCCCTCTCATAAGCTTCCTTAACATCAGTAAGGACTCCGACAGGTAGCTTATCCATGATCTTAGGGGTCAACCCCCTCTCAAACCTCAGCGCCAGGTTCTCCTCACTCAAACCCATATCCTCAGCATACCTAGACTTCTCATTAAACCGCTTGTAGTACTCAAAGAATCGACATATCAGATGTCATCTTAAACCCATCAAACTCCTCTCTCAGCTTACTCCTCACATGTTCCGGTACAAACTCTTTCCTCATAGCCCTCCGAAATTCTTCCCAAGGTATAGTAGGTAAGCCCTGGTTCGCATACATCTCCCTAGCACTCACCTTCACCTTATCCCACCACTCGCCAGCTGCTTCCCTCAGGTAGAACGCAGCTTGTTCTACTCTCATCTCATCAAGACAAGTGAACTGTGTCTAGTATGTTCTCCATCTCACGATGCCGTTGTCAAGAAGGTTTGGTTCCCCGGTTCCCTTGTACTCTTTTGGGTTAAACCTCGCTATATAGAGACTGATCTTAGAGTGATCAACCTCCTTATCCTTATCTTTTCCCACTTTCTTTAAGGCCTCCGTAAGAGCATCCTGGTGCTCCAGCATCTTAACGATATCATCTATGTTCATGGTCTCAGCTCTCGCATAAAAAGCGTTTCTCTTGGGCGGCATCTTGAAACTATATAAGAAAGGGTAGACATAAACATATGCACTAAAACCTCAAAACACGAAAGCAGGCTGCCCAGAACACACTCGATCGAGTGCCTAAACTTACTCGATCGAGTAAGAGGCTACTCGATCGAGTGCCCCCCATACTCGATCGAGTGCCTCGACACCAGACCCCAAAGAGACCTTCTGACCTCTAACATACTCGACCGAGTAGCGAGGCTACTCGATCGAGTGACCCCCTACTCGATCGAGTGCCCGAGGTACTCGATCGAGTGCCCAAAAACACGATTCTGGTTGCAAAATCGTCAAATACCCACTCGATCGAGTCAGACCCACTCGATCGAGTCATGCTAACTCGAATATGCTACCCGCATGCTATATCATATCCCAACATACTACACAACTTTATAAACTCAACATTATACTATAGTTAAGCATGCGATTCTACCAAGCTTTTCATATGATCAACAAAACAATTATATCATGTTATCAAACGCCACATAGTAAACATCCAACATGCTTCATGTTCAAACAACAGTTCTATATGCTTCATCAACCTTTCATTCACAAACTCAACCTCCTACTCCAAACATCCAAAAATTACAGCATACATCACCACATTCACATGCAAACTAACAAACATCACATACGACCTTGACATATACCCCCCATGTGACCGGTTCAAAATTGTAGGGCGAGTTCGCGACTTTAGGACATCTCCCAAGCCTTTGCATTAGCTCCTACAACCTTTACCCCGGGTTCATTTTAATTGACTCCCTATATTCATTGGGTTCATTGGTTACAGGTTTCAGGATCGTCGCTCTGATACCATTTTGTAACACCCCCATACTCCAAGTGCCTTACCAGGACCACTCAGGTATAAGGATGCTACTATCTCGGTTACCCGGGGCAATGATAGTCAAATAGACAAAATCGAAACAACATTTAAATAGAAATACTTTAGCGAAAGGTTACAATCTCAAAACCAAAACCAAAATACGAATACATGTTCTCAAAACCAACTGTCTACTGAGTTAACTGAAAAGTTTATTAAACTACTAAGCTACAGCGGAAGACTTCTATCATCAGACGGTGGCACATCCCAGCTATCCCAGTAACTCGACTCATACCTGCTCAATAACTGCTCACCATCGCCGAATGGATCACCACGATTTTAAAACATTAAACGGGTCAAGTACTAATCACACAATTTATATAAACCAACAATACAGTAAAACAAACAGCTTAATCATCACAGATATTCTCCGAACTCCAAACCCAACTCCACAATCCTGACTACACACTAAATTGTGTAGCCCTGCCAGAGTGCCCATCGCAACAGGTCACTCCTCGTCGCCAGTGGGGGACCGCAGCCGTTCCCACCTAAGCCCCGCTCATCTCCATCGAGCGATAAACCCAAATCCATTAATGTGCACATCCCTTCTGTGGCGGGTTCCACAGAAGGCGAATCATGGGCGTGAAGCCACTCCCGCAAGTGACTCCACTCAGCCAGGGACGCACCCCGAAGAACACAGACAGATACAATCAATCACAACTACTATCAGCAACCAAATCCAGCAATCGTCACAATACGAGTATGATAATATTCAACAACCACAAAACACTACAACACATTATGGGACTAATACTGAGTAGGGAAACCCTACCTGGAAAGCACAACACAATCAGACGATCTCACAGCTGATATCAAAACGCTTCCTCTACGAATCCTCCTCCTAACATACAAACATATAATCACTACTAAACACAAAATACAACAAAACCCCCAATTCCCATCATTAGGGTTTAACCAACTTTAACGAAATACTATAAAAACGGTACATAGATCTTACCCTCGACGCAAGGATCACACCGGTACAAAGAAAGGTAAAATCCGACCTTCCAAGCTCCGGGATTTGCCAACAATGCGATTGATGCGAAGAACGTAGTTTGATTTCTCTCTTTGAAAGTAATTAGGTTTTAAAAGTGTTTAAAGAAAAGTGACGGAACTTATTATATACTTAATCGCATTATTAACAAAACCCGAGAAATCATCCCCCGTAAACCGGCTACTCGATCGAGTAGCTGAGGTACTCGATCGAGTTCCCCCTTACCCGATCGAGTATCTATGTTACTCGATCGAGTACCCAACAGGTCAGAAACTATTTTAAACTGCAACTCACCCTTACTCGACAGAGTAAGGCCTACTCGATAGAGTACCCAGAGACTCATAAATCTGTAGTATTACAGGTTTATTGTTAGATGGATGCTTAGAGTGGTGTAGTATACATATATGTCGGATAATTGAATTTAAAAATGCGTAAGAACATATGAAGTAATGTGTTGATTATATGTATGAATGAGTTAATAGTATAGCGAATCGTCTTGCGTAATGATTGTCATAGGGTGGAATGATGTGTATAGTGTTCAAGTGAAATAGTTGTGTTACGAATGAGTAGTGATGGTGTGTCGTGATTGAATGAAATAATCTGTGACGATCTCCAAATGCACTTTGGAATCGACGCGAGTTGTTGTTTTGCAGGAATCGTTAACTAAACTCGCAACATTTAACCTGGTTCCTAACCTTACTCGACTAAGTACGAGTGTCTACTCCACCGAGTAGACCTCATTCGATCTAGTTGAGGAGTTATAAGATCGAAAAAGCTGGAACTGCCAGCGAAAACTTGATCGAGTAGCTCCAACTCGATCGAGTAGAGGCCACTCGATCGAGTAACCTACTTACTCGATCGAGTAAGTGTACAGTACACGGATTTATACGGGATTCTTATACCCTTTTTCCTATCTTCTTTCTTCTTATCTTCCTTCATACCTAAACCCTAATTTCCTTTAAATCTCTCTTCTTGCTCTCAAAACTTGGTGATTTTGTTCTTGATTTCTTTGTGTTCCTCTTGTTTAATTCGTCCTTTTCATTTGCTAATCATTCAAGGTAAGAATGGTCATCCTTTTCTTTGTTATAATCAATTAGAAACATGTAAGTGTTGGTGTTTTTCTGAAAAATTTGATTTATAGACATGTATTCTTGCTTATAATTGTTGTAACATGAAGTAATTGCTTTAATTTATTGATTATTGATGCTAGAAATAGAAAAATCGAATCAATATGGGGGTTTGAATGGACCGAAATTTCTAGGGTTTGGGGATTCAAATTGAATTTTGTTTGTCTTTTGCATATGAAAGGGGGAAAATTAAGTAATATATGTTATGAGTATCATGTTTAGTGTTGATTTTGATGGGTTATGCTCAAAATTTTGTCTTAAAACTCCGTCTTAAAAGTGCCCCAAACGGAAAATCGCCCCAATTTCTTTTGATGGTTATGTATTTGGGAAGCTATTTTGAAAGTTTCATACCTTAAAATTTGTAGTTGAGTTGTTAATTGATGTTATATTTTTCAGAAATTTTGACAGCTGTAAAGACCGTCTGATGAGAATTTGAAAGTTTTATACTAGAATCTTTTTGGATTGTTTGGTGAAAGTGTGTATATAGTTGTTCTTTTTCTATAACTATGCATGCATGTACATTCAAGTAAGTGTTTGTTTGTGTGCCTAAAATGTGTGTTGAAAACAGATGCCGAGACCTACAGTTGGTACTCGTCAGAGTAAGAGGGGAAGGGCTTCTGAGCCTGAGGTTGGTGAAGGGAGTGGGGGACCTACGGGCCCACCTGTGCCTGAGTACCCTACCATCGTCTTTGCTTATTTCAAGCAAATAGATGCCTTCGTTAAGTTACAGAGACGTCGTCTGAAACCTACCCGTTGTATCGATACCACACTCTTAACCGACCTAGGGGTGGAGACGGATGTGACGCACATCTTTGAGACTTTGGGTTTGACCGCGTTGTACCGTCTTAGGAAACACTCCTATGCCTTCTTGACTTTGGAGTTCATGAGTTCTTTTCTTTATGATGCGGCGGAAAAGACCGTTCAATTCCGTCTCATGAACAATAGTTTCCTTTTGACATGTCCATAATTCGGGTGAGTCCTGAACTCTACCTGGATAAGTTTGCCACCCATCTTGGCTTTGTCTGACCGGAGAAGGGAGCCTTTAGAGACATCTCACTGAGTGTGGAGCCAGTAGTTTCATGCCTTGCTTTACCGGTAAGCCCTCTCCCACCTCTAGCAACATGTTGATCAATGATGTGTAACACATCACTTTGAAGATCTTTCTTCGTGCCTTGACTTGTTTACTCTATGACCGGAGGCATCTGAGTAAGCTTAACTCACATGAGGTGATGTTGCTTGCTGCATACCTTAACCCCACCCGAGCCCCGAAAGTCTCTTTTAGTGCCCCGGCCATAGTATGTGCTAGCCTAGCTTTGATGGCCTCATCTAACACCCGTTTCTTGAGTTGTGGTGCCATTGCCACACAGTTGGCAGAGAGACTGACCACCTTTGAGGCCTCCTCGGCCTATACACCTTTGACCCAGTCGGTGCCTACCATGAACCATGAGTACTTTATCGACCAGAAATGGTTGAGAACTTTGGAGGGTGGTGGGTTAGCCTGTAAAGTTTGGGGGATGAGTTTGATGAGGATCCCTACCCCCGAGCACCTTCCCGTGACCGAGCCTTTACCGGCGGCAGTAGTGGCAGCAGATTCTGACGATGAGGAGGAGGCTCATGATCGACAGCTTTACCTCATTGATCCGGATATATTAGAGGTGATGCTTGAGCCGACAAAGAGGGATCAGGCTAGACCCGAGGATAGAGAGCCTAGAGTGGGGAGAGGACCGTGACGGGTGAGGGAGATGATGGCTGAGACCCAGCCAGAGCAGCATGTACCTCCACAACATCTGTTTCCCAGCTATCCTTCCTTCTTCAGTCCTGAGATGAGAGTGAGTGAGCTCATGGAAAGAGTGTCTGCCACCTTGACACTCCGGAACCTCCATGAGATGGCTTATGTTCAGGGCATCGGGACCGAAGCGGCTCAGCCGGTGTGGTGGAGGGGTGTTGGAGATGACAACGGGGTCTTTCATTCCTTTGGCGTGGAGCGGTCTACTTGGGGAGAGCCTCCGAGTTACCCCTACGGATGCTTGGCTCCATGGCGAGTGGGAGCAGATTCCGACTTATGTGCATGTTTACTTGGCCTCACGAAGTAGGGATTTGGAGAATATCGACCTGTGGCTACTCGATCGAGTGCCCTTCACACGATCGAGTAACTGCAGGAGTGACTTTAGGAGGCATTCGATCGAGTAACTGATGATCTCGATCGAGTAAAGTCAACTCGATCGAGTAACTCACAAGCTCGATCGAGTGCCCCCTGTATCATGTTCATTTCTTTTCACCATTTATTTGTATCTTCAAATTGGTGGTTCTTGTGGTAATTTTTCTTGTTTTGGGTGGGTGATATCATTGTCGCGTCTCAAATGTGGTTATACGGTTTTAAATATTTGTATGATTTATACAATTTAGATGGAGTTTATATAGTTTCGCATGCTAAACCCTATTATCTCAAGTAATATAGTGTATGGTGGTTATATTGCATTTTGCGTATGTTGTATGGCCACCTAAGATATTATTTGATGTCATGTATAATAATGGTTGATGGAATGTGTAATTGGGTGGTCCAATATGCCGATGGTTTTCATACAACTGAATTATGGTTATGTAATGTCAAGTGTCGTGTGATACGTGCATTTTATAAAGTCCTTTTAGGCCTTTTTATGCACGTATTTCTATGCTATCATCGTAGTTTTCTGCTACAAAATGCCCCGAATATGCTACTTTGGTTTGTTTTGTTCTATTTGCAGGAATGGACCAGAAAGTAGTGATATCAAGCCTTTTATCGTCCGTTTTGCATGCATTTGGAGGATGAGTGAATTTGGAGCGGAAATGTAGCCGTCTTGGGATGCCTGAAGCCATTTCGGGAGCTAAATTGACAAGTCGAAGCTGAAACTAACGGAATAAGTGGCTGCTGAGGTCAAGGTGAATCGATCGAGTGGTTTTCTGGTCGATCGAATGCTTGTGGATGGTAGAAGACCTCGATCGAGTACAATTTATGCTCGATCGAATTGTGTTATTTTAAGTTTGCTCGATCGAGTAGTTATTCTGGTCGATCGAGTGGTTTGAGCTTTATTCTACTCGATCGAGTAGTTTCAAAAGGCTCGATCCAGTGGTTTGCTATGGGCTCGGGTTTTTCTTATTCTTATTTCGTTATTAGGTCAAATAAAAATCCTATTTCTTATAAATAGGAACGAGAGACGTCATTTGTAACTCTCCTCCCCAGTCTCCTGATACACCTAACTTTACTTCTGTTCTACTGTTGAATACTTTTCTCTGCTCTTTTCCCGGATCTTAATATGTAATTCTTTCTTACTCTTTTCTCTTATTTAATGTTTATTTGTCTCTTTATTTCTGTTCTTCCCTTTATTATGTCTAGCTAATTTTTCTGCTAAGATTAGGGGATTCGATGAATGAATGTTAATTGCTAATTAGTTTATAGATTGTCGTTGTCGTTATGTCTATGTTGTTAATCGCTGCTTTAATTGTATCTGGCTGATTGAATTGATGCAATTAGTCTTTTTAATTTTGGTAAGCCTTGACCTAGACCAGAAGGTTGGAAGGGGTGAGACCTGCAGTGAACAATATAATGCTTTAGTGAGGGCGGAAGCTAAGCTGATAGTATTTTAGGGCGAATTGAGACCGGAAGGAGATATTCGTTGCCCCTTAGACTCACACATCGACTGATCTGTGACCTTAGCTATAATTGACTGACGTTCATTGATGACCCGACATCCTAGTTTCCTTTCCCTCTGCTTAATTTCTCTTGCCTTTAATTCTCTTGCCTTAATCCCCCTTAGTTAGTTTATTCAACTCAAACCCCCAATTGTGACCTCAGACGGACTAGAATTGACAAGTAGATAGTGACCGCCTCCCTGTGGAGATCGACCCTACATACTGCTAGCTTCTGTTAGTTGTACTTAGGTATTTATTTTTGGTACCTGACGACGGTATCAAATTTTGGCGCCGTTGCCGGGGAGGCAACCATTTTATTTGCTTGTTTAATTTTGTCTATTTTTAGCCTCAAGGAATTTATTCCTTGAGGCCGTTCTCATCTTTTTCTTTAGTGCTGTTTTGACAGGTCCTACCTAGACAGTTTCTTTGGTCTTGTTTTATATATACTCACCTCTGTGATTGGTCAGTCAACCGTTTGACTTATGGCTCGTTGAATCCACCATCAACCAACGTCACAAAATAATTGCCAGAGTTATCAGCTCACGTGGGCAATTAAGGACCAAAATATAATGTTTGTTCAGTTCACTTTGTGGTATTCAAAATTGTCGGACAATTCCACATGAAAAACAAAATATATATATAAATATCAAAAACGATGATGTCGTATAGAGTACACGAGAAAATGAATCTAATCCATAAAAGTACTACAACTCAAGAACACGTTTAATTCCCATGGAAATAACATGCCCTTCATGCTTATCTTGTCGTAGTGGTTTAGTGAGAGGATCTGCTATATTATCATCTGTAGCAATCTTTTCTATCACTACCTCCTTTTGCTCCACGTAATCTCGGATTAGATGAGCTTTCCGTTGTACGTGTCTAGACTTGTTGCTAGACTTTGGCTCCTTAGCCTGGAAGATTGCACCTCTATTGTCGCAATAGATGGTGATCGGGTCATTCGAACTAGGCACTACAGATAGTCCTTGTAAGAATTGACGCATCCATATTGCTTCCTTTGCAGCTTCAGAGGCGGCATAGTACTCGGACTCGTCGTAGAATCTCTTTGTAACACTTTGTTTGGAACTCTTCCACTGATCGCAGCGCCATTAAGAGTAAAAACGAATCCAGACTGAGATTTCGAGTCATCTCGATCCGTTTGGGAGCTAGCATCTGCGTAACCGGTTGCGCATAGCTTTTGATCGCCTCCATAAGTCAATGCCCAATCTTTAGTCCTCCGTAGGTACTTAAGAATGTTCTTGACAGCCATCCAATGTGATTCACCTGGATCTTTGTTGGAATCGACTTGTCATACTCAATGCATATGCCACGTCCGGACGTGTGCATATCATGGCATACATGATTGATCCTATAGCCGAAGCATAAGGAATCCGGGTCATGCGCTCTTTCTCTTTCGGTGTCTCTGGTGCCTGAGACTTGCTCAAATGCACCCCTGGAGCCATAGGAAGAAATCCCTTTTTGGAGTTAGTCATCTTTGAATCTCTCTAGAATCTTGTCTATATAAGACTCCGACCGAGAGATAACATCCGACGTGATCTATCTCGATAGATACGGATGCCCAAAATTCTTTGTGCCTCACCCAGATCTTTCATCTGGAAATGGTTCTTCAACCATACTTTTACTGAAGTTAAGAGAGGTATGTCATTCCCAACCAAGAGTATGTCATCAACATACAATATTAGGAAGACAATCTTGCTCCCACTCGACTTGATATATAGACATGGTTCCTCGACCGATCGAGTAAATCCATTTTCTTTTATCACTTGGTCGAAACGATGATTCCAACTCCGAGAAGCTTGCTTAAGTCCATAAATGGAACGCTTAAGCTTGCACACTTTCTTAGGATGTTCAGGATCGATGAAACCTTCGGGTTATACCATGTACAACTCTTCCTCCAAATAACCGTTTAAGAAGGCGGTTTTCACATCCATCTGCCAAATTTCATAGTCATGAAAAGCGGTAATCACTAAGATAATCCGAATGGAACGCAGCATGACTACGGGTGCAAAAATTTCATCGTAGTGCAATCCTGGCACTTGGGTGAAACCATTAGCAACTAGTCGTGCTTTATAGATATCTTGCTGACCTTCCACAGAATGCTTTATCTTGTAAAGCCATTTGCATTGAAGGGGACGAACCTTAGCAGGTAAGTCAACAAGATCCCATACGTTGTTCTCATACATGTAGTCCATCTCGGATTGCATGGCCTCAAGCCATAGCTTTGAATCGGAACTAGTCCTGGCACCTTTATAGGTTGCGGGTTCACTACTCGTTAAGAGCAGAATGTCATCTATGTCATGTTCCCCGACCATACCTATGTATCTGTCCGGAGGAATAGAGACTCTTCCCGACCTCCTAGGTTCCTCAGGAATACTAACCGCAGCCGGGATTGAAGGAACTGGTTCCTCCAACGGTTGCTCGGCATTTGGTTCTGGAATCTCCGACAGCTCGAAGGTTCTATTACTCTTCGCGTTCTCAAGAAACTCCTTCTCTAAGAATGTCGCACTAGCCGCAACAAATACACGTTGTTCGGTTGGCGAATAGAAGTAATGACCAAATGTTCCTTTAGGATAACCTATAAAGTATGTCTTGACGGATCGCGGGCCGAGCTTATCCTCGTGTCTCCACTTGACATAAGCCTCGCAGCCCCAAACCCGTATAAAGGACAAGTTAGGGACCGTTCCCTTCCATAGTTCATATGGAGTCTTGTCAACAGCTTTAGACGGACTTCGGTTAAGTATTAGAGCAGCTGACAGAAGAGCATAACCCCACAATGAATCAGGCAACACCGTGTGACTCATCATGGATCGAACCATATCAAGTAGTGTTCGATTTCTCCGTTCGGACACACCATTCAACTGAGGTGTTCCAGGTGGAGTCAACTGTAAGACAATCCCACAGTCCTTAAGGTGTTGATCAAACTCGTGTGAAAGATACTCGCCACCACGGTCTGATCGTAGTGTTTTAATCTTTCTACCCAGTTGGTTATGTACCCTGTTCTGGTATTCTTTGAATTTCTCAAAGGACTCACTTTTATGCTTCATTAAGTAGACATAGCCATATCTACTTAAATCGTCCGTGAAAGTGATGAAATACCTATAGCCTTCTCGTGCGGTGATTGACATAGGTCCACACACATCCGTATGTATGAGTCCTAATAGGTCAGCAGCGCGCATTCCAACACCTTTGAAGGAAATTCGAGTCATCTTACCAATGAGACATGATTCACACGTGCCAAATGATTGAAAATCAAAGGCCGAGATAGCTCCATTCTTTATGAGCTGTTTTACGCGTTTCTCATTAATGTGTCCCATACGGCAGTGCCATAGATAAGTTTGATCTTTGTCACCAATCTTTAACTTTTTATTCATTACGTGTAATATTTCAGTGGTCTGATCTAAAACATAAATTCCATTCATGGAGACTGCCTTGCCATAAATCATATCGTGTAATGAGAAAATGCAGCTATTATTCTCTATTACAAATGAAAAACCAAGTTTGTCAAGTGCAGAAACTGAAATAATGTTTTTGGATAGACTGGGTACATAATAGCAGTTATATAAAAATAACTCAAATCCGCTAGGAAGCTGGATCACATATGTTCCCCTTGAGACGGCAGCCACTCGTGCTCCATTCCCAACACGCGGGTCCACCTCACCCTTTATGAGGGGTTCGATGTTTCGGAGCCCCTGCACATGATTGCACAGATGAGAACCACAACCAGTATCTAGTACCCAAGTTCCGTAACTTGCATGGTTAATCTCAATCATATGAATAAAAGAAGAAGAAGAAGACATACCAACAGGAGTAACGCGACCTGCTTTTATGTCCTCATGGTATACAGGACATGTACGCCTCCAATGCCCAGTCTTGTGGCAATGATGGCATTCCATGTTACCGGTCTTGCTCTTTGTCGCGCCTAGTGAGGTGCTCGACTCACCAGGCCCACTCTTACCCGATCCCGACTTCTTAAACTTCGGTTTACCTACTGCTAGGTCTGCCTGAGCTTTACCCTTACCCTTGCCCTTGTTTGACATAACGAGAACATCATGTTTCATGCTCCCACTAAACTTCATGTCCTTCTCGGTCTGTACGAGAAGGGATTCTAGTGCATAAGGACTTTTCTTCAAATCATTCATATAGTAATTGGCTCTAAAGAGCGCAAAACCATCGTGGAGTGAATGAAGCATGCGGTCAATCACGATGTTCTCACTGATCTTACAATCAAGTGCCTCCAGTTTCTCGACATTCTCAATCATGCTGAGAATGTGTGGGCTAAACGGTTGGCCCTTCTGGAGTTTCGCCTCAAAGAAGCGGCAGGTATGCTCATAGGTCACGATTCTCGGTGCTTTCGAGAATTCCTTAGTGAGCGTGGTGAAAATCTTGTTTGCACCTTGGGCTATGAAGCGTTTCTGCAAATTGGATTCCATTGCAAAAATGAGTACGTTCTTTATCGCACCCGCTTCCATGACGAAATCGCTATACGTGGCGATCTCGTTAGCTCCAGCCGTGGGGCCTGGGTTTGGCGGGATGGGCTCTACCAGATATTTGAGCTTCCCGTCAGCAATGGCAGCATTCCGTAATGCTGCCTCCCAGTCCGCGAAGTTTGATCCATCATTCTTCAGTCGAGTGTGGCACTTGGCATTGGGTCGTTCATACGGCCAGCCATTTTGTTATTAGCAGTTTAAATGATCGTGTTCTACACTGAAAAAGAAAGAAAAACAAAACGAAATAAGCAACTCATCGAGGTGATTTAAGTCTAATTAAAATTCATTTTAACGTGTAGACTCATTGCACTTGTATAATCGATCTACCTCAAGAACTATACAAATGATCCCAAGACTCAATTTCCGTAAATTGATAAGCCTACTGTTTGGCTAGTTCTACCGTTAGAACTCTTGGTCGATAGATTTCCGTAAATCCTATCTTTAGTCCACCATAATCACAGGATCGTACGAGTGACCATAGTGTTGAGATAAAATAGGTCAATCAGTTCCAACTTATCGGACGTAGAAGGGGTCATATTATGCCTACCGACGAAGAAGGGATTCATTGGAGTTTGACCTATAAAGACTATTCTCAATTTTTGGTTATACGAGGAAGATCCCATCAACTTAGTTTTAATTCATTTTAAGTGAATGAACAACTAGCATTACGTGAATGAATTAACTTAGGTAATGGCTTATTTAAAGCCGTGTGATATCTGTATATCAAGGAAAACTAACGCGTGACCTCTATATGAGTCAGTTTTCATGCAATTATTAGGTGGTTTGGTTTTAGGCGGAATATGATGCAAATTATCGTTACGATAAAAAAATATAAAAGAATGCAAAACGTAAATAAAAGTCCTAGTGTGGCCTATCCTAGCAAAATAAACATAATACAACTTTGGAATCCACCGTTGGACCCGAGAAGCTTGTCTTGATGTTCCATCTTGATCCATGCAGCGGGAGTGAGCATCCGATCTCCATCTTTGGTCTTCTCAAAATTACAATTTAAAATTTACAAAATATAAACCTATTTACATTCTAAATTAAAACTGTAATTACAAAGAAAAAAAACCAGAACGGAGATGCGAGATCTCAAAATACAACCAATATCGTGTTCCATCATTACGGTAACACGTTCTACTAAGGCCACACTATGTTACAACAGTTTTTAAAATTAAATACGTAATAAAAACATTCATGGCATTCATAAGTAACGAAAAATAAAAATGCATCAACTAAAATAAAATTTATTCGTGACATAATTCCGTAATTATGTTAAATTTATCCAAACCACCTTTTAACGATTAAAATTATGTGACAAAACCGCTTCAATCAACTTAATTTTAATTCATGACAATCCGTTACTTTAAATCGCTTTAAAATAACTAAATGGTACGTGTGTGAACCGTTTCACAATCAAGCGAGTGCACAAAATCCGTATTATGTACATATCATGGCCGAAAAAAAAAACACGAAAAAACAAATTTTTTTTTTCTTTCAGCAGCTATTACCGAGAGCAAAAGAGAGCAAAAAAAAAATTTTCAGCGGCTCAAAATTTCAGCGCGGCCAAAACCTTCGTGAAATCGATTGAACAAAAC
Organism: Silene latifolia; assembly: GCF_048544455.1. Classification (NCBI taxonomy): domain Eukaryota; kingdom Viridiplantae; phylum Streptophyta; class Magnoliopsida; order Caryophyllales; family Caryophyllaceae; genus Silene; species Silene latifolia. Next base: position 16,208,137 of record NC_133535.1, on the reverse strand, counting down.
AAGACCAATTGTAATTTTGATCTAATTCATATAAAATTAAATCTACAATTGATAATACTTTAACATATTGCTATGAAACCCAATAATAATAACAATATGCAAAAACAAAACGAAAACGAAACCAAACGATCGAGACAATACAGTCCATGATCGACTGATGTCACGGTTTTCAAAAAAACAGAACAGCCGTGTAAAAAAAAATCAGCCGCACGGTTTTCTAGGCAAAAAAATTATCGATTCAAATCGTTTAATGAAAATCACAATGAAAAATATACGTGGCCTCGCTCTGATACCACTTGTAGGGTAATATCCGTATAAAACCCCTTTAAATTAAGGATTATAACGCAATTTTAACATGTGATTAATTGTCATAAGCGAAAAACAAGAGAAAACGATAAGAGAATAAAATCAACCTCGGGTCCTTATGCAAATCGGCCTAAGAACAGAAATCAATGTAGATTTCCTCCCAATTGTTGCACCAAAGATCGTCTGAGACTATGCCCCTTGTGCTAGAAATTACTCTCTAATTGCCTTGCAATATTGAGAGAGCCTTTTTGTGAGTTTTGATGTGAGATCTGGAATTTCAGAGAGAATGCCTCCAAAACCCTAAATTTTGTGCAAAAATGATGATTAGGTCAAAAGGAGAGAGGGACTCTCCTTTTGTTCTCATTCGGCCAAACCGTGACATAGGGAGGGAGTGGGCTTTCCACTTTCTCCTTATTTTAACTCGTGGTCCGACTCGTTTTGCTAAAATGTATATGACGGGTTTTTAATTATAAATCGTCACTCGTTATCGGATAATAAAACATCGACTAGTAACATGAATTAGTCGACATATTAATACTTGTCCGATAATGACAATATTGTATAATTAATTAAATTCAATATACATTAATTAAATATAATCGTTTATATTCAATTTACGAATTAACTGCTTAATTCACCTTAGCCATTATTATTTAATCTGTATTAAATAATTATCTCAACATCGCGTTTGACTAATTATTAGTCAATAACTCCGACTAACTGCTTAGTCATATTGGGCATCAACATGACTGTATTTTCATACCGTCACATCTCTCAAACGTATCCTATAGGTGTGACTTTTAGGGACCAGTTGATCACCGCCATCTGTATGACAATAACGTCGAACTTATCTAGCAAGCCAACCGTTATTGATAAACGTGGACCAACTGATAATAACACAAAAGTATTCCCTTTGATCCTTATAGAGATTTATATGTCATCGCACTAATTGTAGAGGACACCAGCCCCAACATGATCTTCCACCTATGTTCCATCCTATGGTGCATCAGGTAGTTTTATGTGAGAGATGTGGTGCTGCGGGGCAGACTGCTGCTACCTGTCTAGCGGATAACGACCGTGTCAAAATTTGGCGCGACGAAGTCTATCCGTTTAAGCAGCGTAGATAAGCTAGGCATCCCACTAGATATGTGCCGCCACATCCGCTTCAGCAACAAGGCTGTCAAAAGCCTCCGTTTATCTCGCCCCCGCAACAACAAACCCTTCCTCCCGTTGAAGAGAATGAAGGGGCTGCCGAGTTGAAGTCTTTGGTAAAAGCACTTATGCTTCAAATGCAAGAAAGCGATAAATCTATAGAAGCTCACCTCGAGCTACTTGAATCTCAGGTAGCTTAATTAGCTGCCGAGTTGGATTCTAGTGACTCAGAGACGGAATATGCTGTTTTTCCTGTAAGTAGTCTTTCCCATGAAAGACCCGAGTTGTCTAGTGATGATGAAGATATTTATGACTCGGAAGTTGAAGGTGATAATGAAGATGAAGCTTTTCTCAATCACTTCACCACGGTCCAGCCTAATCCACTCGATCGAACAGTCCACATTGCTCGATCGAGTAAATTCTATGATGAGGAAGTCGATCGAGTACATTTAACCGCTCGATCGAATGGTTTGTGTGAAGAAGGCCTTGATCGAACACTCCACACGGTTCGATCGAGTGATACTGAATTAGAGGACCTCGATCGAATGCTCTACTCTGTTCGATCGAGTAAAATGTGTGAAGAAAGATCTCGATCGAGTATTATATTTACTAGATCGACTGATTTGGCCAGGGAGAGCAATGATTTGTCACTTGGGTTCGTTTTAGATGACAATTTTGACGATGACAAAGGTTACGGTGAATCTCCCCTTTTTAAAGCCGAGCTGGATGTGCTTGAGGCTGCGATCTACGGGACGGAACCCACAGAGGAGGGTGAAGAGAAGACAACTGAGTCGGTAATTGCTCCTAGCACGGATGAGGTAATACATTCTTTTGTCAATGATTCCGAGATTGAGAGCAACCCACCAGAGGTAGTTAGCTATAATTTTATTGTTGTTAATATTAATAGTACGCTACCTCGTATGACTCGTGTTTTTTCTTTTAATGTTGTACCCCCTCCCAGTTGGTCAATTAATTTAACAGTTTTTCACCGTTCTTGTCATCTTAATTTTGTTAATCTGAAACGATCCTCTAAATTATTGATAATTGCTCCCAAGCTCCTTTATTTTGTTGATAAATTTAGGAGCTGCCATAGGAAATTTGTTAGGCTTAAACGTTTTTACATTTTATTTTCCTAAGTTGCTATTCTATTGTGGTGCTACTTACAGTTTTGTGTAGCACATGCGCAGCTGTTTGATCGGTTGCTGCGCGCTTTGAACTGTTTTGACCAGGCTAAATTAGAGAGGCTCGTTTAAGAAAAGAAGGTCAAGCTGGGACCTGACTGAAACTAGCGCTACCCGAGAGGCAACCCGGATATTTATTTTTAGTTGTTTTGTTAAAACATTTCTATTTTAGTTGTAATAATTGGTTTTCATACGATAGACTATATCAGTTATGCTTGTTTTGTTGGTTTTGCGGGCTGTTTTGTTGCGTCTTTGCAGGAATATGCTGAGGATGGCTCGATCGAGTACTTTTTTGTACTCGATCGAATGCTTTTTCTGATAATTTCACTCGATCGAGTATATATTCTATTCGATCGAGTATCTGCCAAAGAAAAGCCTTCGATCGAGTGCCCTATCTTCTCGATCGAGCAGTTTTAGATGCCCAAGTCACTCGATCGACCATTATTCTCTCTCGATCGAGCGCTTTTGACTTGATCGCTTCCAGTGACGATGTTCTGGGCTATTAGCGACCTCCCACGATGCTGGCTGGTTTGGGGAGGTCCCTTATTCGCGTAATCTTGTAAGCTTTCCGCATCTACACTCTTTTTCTTTTAGTTTGCGTTTCCTTTCCATGTTTTGGTACAATGAGGGCACTGTACGGTTTGGTTTGGGGAGGTTATGCATCCATATATGTGTCTACATTCAGTTTTTATTGCATTCCTGTTATCACGTTTAATTTTCGTATGCATTGTTCTTTATTTCCAAAAAAAAAAATCGAAAAAATTTCACATTTAATTTAGCATATAGGTTGAGTCGGAACGGTAGATTTCCGTGATGAAACTGCACTTTAACTTGTCATTTTTACTTGAGCCTTGCATTTAATTGACAGTTATTAGCTTAGTCTTACGCATATCTACGAGTTAATGTCAAAAATTTAGCTGACTGTTTAGACTTGACCTGATAAATTGGAAACCTACTTTACAATTTCTGAGATTTAGAGCCGTATAAACTGGTGTCATTTATGACCAGTTCATGTAGGATTGTGAGTAGTTACTCCTTGCATAACATGTATCATTAATTTGCACATATATGAAATTCAATTGCTTTTTGCCGTCATACATTCGGGTTAGTGGTTGGTGTCATATGCAGGGAGGTGCTTACGTTTCCCCTTTTTTTTCGTTTTCACCCATTTAACTCTACATTAGCCAAATTTGCCTTTTGACCCTTAACTACATCCAAATTTAGCCTGCCTTGTCAAGCTAGTTTAGTGTATGTTTTTGCGGTATATATTTATTTGTGCCAAGTTTGGTTTGTATCTGATGATTTGGAGTTGGTAATTCATGAAGAAAAGGAGGATGAAAAAAAAAAGAATTGGAAAAATGAAGTAAAAATAGAAAAAGAAAAAAAAAAAAAAACCGAAAAGAAGAAAGAAAAACGTGATGAAGAAAAAAGAAAAGTATGTTCGATTGTTTACGGTTTCTGCTCCTATATTTTACTTATATCTATTGAGGAGTATGTTCAGTTCGTTTTGGTGAGTTTGAATGCCAAATATAGGCACTTGTGCTTAATTTTGATGGATGAGAAATGGATGTTGTCAGTTTGGCTCTGTTCAGGTACTAGCTTGGCCGCCTATACCTCTATATTCCCAAAAATGTTTTGCCTTCTCTTACCCATTGCCTCACTTTACCATATTTTTGTAAGCCCTCGGCTGTGACAGGACCTTATTTGGTTGGAATGTGTGTACGGTAGTTAGAATTGTCTATCATATCAGTTGCATGCATGTTTATGTGGGTCGTAGTTTAGGTGAGCGACTATATTTCTTTCTCTCTTGCACTTATATGCTTACCCTTTGCTTCATGAGAGAAGAGTGACCCATGAGAGTCCAATTTTAAAGGTCTTGCAAGGTCGACGGTTCAGCTATTTTGTAAACATCCTATAACTCATTTTCATTTGACTGTTTCGCTATAAGTGTTAGTTCGCTTGCTTTAAATTGGTTTAAGTAGGCATTTGTAGCTGGCTCTGAGTTATCTTTTTCATTCCATTAGTTGCATTTAGTTTACTCGAGGACGAGTAAAGGTTCGGTTTGGGGAGATTTGATACGTGCATTTTATATAGTCCTTTTAGGCCTTTTTATGCACGTATTTCTATGCTATCATCGTAGTTTTATGCTACGAAATGCCCCGAATATGCTACTTTGGTTTGTTTTGTTCTATTTGCAGTAATGGATCAGAAAGTATTGAAATCAAGCCTTTTATCGTCCGTTTTGCATGCATTTGGAGGATGAGTGAATTTGGAGCGGAAATGTAGCGGTCTTGGGATGCGTGAAGCCATTTCGGGAGCTAAATAGACAAGTCGAAGCTGAAACTAACGGAACAAGTGGCTGCTGAGGTCAAGGTGAATCGATCGAGTGGTTTTCTGGTCGATCGAATGCTTTTGGATGGTAGAAGACCTCGATCGAGTACAATTTATGCTCGATCGAATTGTGCTATTTTAGGTTTGCTCGACCGAGTAGTTATTCTTGTCGATCGAGTGGTTTGAGCTTTATTCTACTCGATCGAGTAGTTTCAAAAGGCTCGATCGAGTGGTTTGCTATGGGCTCGGGCTTTTCTTATTCTTATTTCGTTATTAGGTCAAATAAAAATCCTATTTCTTATAAATAGGAACGAGAGACGTCATTTGTAACTCTCCTTCCCCATCTCCTGATACACCTAACTTTTTTTCTGTTCTACTGTTGAATACTTTTCTATGCTCTTTTCCCGGATCTTAATTTGTAATTCTTTCTTACTCTTTTCTCTTATTTAATGTTTATTTCTCTCTTTATTTCTGTTCTTCCCTTTATTATGTCTAGCTAATTTCTCTTCTAGGATTAGGGGATTCGATGAATGAATGTTAATTGCTAATTAGTTTATAGATTGTCGTTGTCGTTATGTCTATGTTGTTAATCGCTGCTTTAATTGTATCTGGCTGATTGAATCGATGTAATTAGCCTTTTTAATTTTGGTAAGCCTTGACCTAGACCGGAAGGTTGGAAGGGGTGAGACCTGCAGTGAACAATAGAATGCTTTAGTGAGGGCGGAAGCTATGCTGATAGTATTTTAGTGCGAATTGAGACCGGAAGGAAATATTCGTTGCCCCTTAGACTGACACATCGACTGATATGTGACCTTAGCTGTAATTGACTGACGTTCATTGATGACCCGACATCCTAGTTTCCTTTCCCTTTGCTTAATTTCTCTTGCCTTTAATTCTCTTGCCTTAATCCCCCTTAGTTAGTTTATTCAACTCAAACCCCCAATTGTGACCTCAGACGGACTAGAATTGACAAGTAGATAGTGACCGCCTCCCTGTGGAGATCGACCCTACTTACTGCTAGTTTTTGTTAGTTGTACTTAGGTATTTATTTTTGGTACCTGACGACGGTATCGTTGTGGTCGTTGTGAGTGTCAATGTATAATATGATTTGTTCGTAATGTCAATGTGGAATAAGAATTTGTCGCTTTGTGTATTAGTTAAGTTGCTTTGATGGTGAACCTCAGGGACAAAGTTCATTTTAAGAGAGGAAGAGTAATGTCGCATGGGAAAATGACGTAATTATGCGAACTTTATAGTGTTTTAAATAGTTGTTTGGGTAATGTTTGTAGTGGTTATTGTATAATTGAGTGGTAGGCTGCAATCGTTGAATAAGTTAGCATGTTGTTGTATCTTGTTTTCAAGTAATTGTTTACTATGTTGTCATGTAATTGAATGTTAGTGGTTAAATAATAGAATTATTGTTGCACGATTGAGTAATAGAGATGAGTTAAAAGAATTAATATGAATGAGTGGAATGGATGATATGTTATTGTGTATCAGTAATAGAACCGTTGCTTTTGGGTGTTTTGAAACTGATGGTTGTTGGCAAGTAATTGATGGAGGAATAGACTGATGGTTGTGTTGATTTATATTTGAGTAATAACATGAGATGAGTGCAAGTAATAGTCGAGTTGGTTGTCGTTGTGTACAATGTGTATTTGGTGATTCAATAGGAAGTTGGTGATTTGATAGGAAGTCGTGTTGTGTAATATGTGCTAAGGTAGATTATGATGAAGATTGATGAACATTCGTAGCGGGATAGTATTTCTAAACGATGGTGTTGGCTTGTGTCGGGTGGATAGTGGTTGTTGCCTTGTTTCCTTTGACCTTGTGTCGTGGGGGAGGATAAGTCGAACTTCGGGGACGAAGTTCTTTTTAAGGGGGGAAGACTGTAATACCCGTCCTTTTAGGGACCCTTTGACCGACGTTGACCGACCTTAGACACCTGACTTGGCCTTCGGAAACCATAAGAGTGATGACTTGTGATAACGTGAGTCTTGGGATACGTGTTACTCGATCTAGCTGAGGATACTCGATCGAGTAACTTGGGAGCTCGATCGAGTAGATGCCACTCGATTGAGTAAGTTTGTCACTCGATCGAGTAACGGGTTTGCAGCGGGGAATTATAAATCATAAATCGTGAAACCCAAATCATTTCTATACCTTTCTTCCTAAACCTAAATGTCGTCATTTCACTCCTCCTTCACCATGGTTCACCTCCTTGAAGCCTTTGTGAGTGATTACACCTTAGGGATGGGATGCTTGAGTCAGGTAGCGGTTTTGATGCCGGATTGCTTTGTATAGGTATGTTGTCATCATCATCATCATCGTTGATTTTAGTTATGGTTATGTTAGTAGTAATAGATAGTTATGATGGTTGTTATAGGTGGTTTTGCTGGTTGATTATTATCTTGTGATCGGACGCGGAATCGCTGCGGTTTGCTAAAGGTAGGTTCGCCTACTCAGTACCGTTGATTTTCTAGAGAGTCTGTTGTTGCTGTTTGGTTGGTTTAGTGTCTTTGTTGGTTGTGGTCGTTTGATTAATATTGTTTTGAAATAGTGGTTGGTGATTGTTGTTTGTACAGCTGGTTGTGATTGTTGTTTGTAGTTCTCGAGGTGAGTCCTCGGCTGAGTGGAGTCACTTGCGGGAGTGACTTCACGCCCTTGATTCGCCTTCTGTGGAACCCGCCACAGAAGGGATGTGCACATTAAGGAACATGGGTTTATCGCTCGCTTTGATGAGCGGGGCTTAGGTGGGAACGGTTGCGGTCCCCCACTGGCAGGACTGAACCTTCGGGCAATCAGAGGAGTGTGGATGGTTGGAGGAGGTGTTGTGTGTGTGTTGCCTTAGTTGTGGTGTGTCTTCTTTGTACTTGTTTCCTCAGTTACTGACCTTGTGTGGTTTTGTTGTGTTGTCTCTTTGTTTTGTGTATGCCGTGATCCACTATGGTGAGCAGTCATTCTTAGCAGGTTGATGTTTGGATCATAGTTGGGTGCTTGGAGGGACGAGTCTACCACGAGTTTGGCAGTGATAGTTCCACATAGTTGATAGTAGTCTCGAGTTGTATCTTTTATATCGCCTGTTGGTTTTAAATCACTTGTAATATAATATAAACGTTCTTTTATCGACATTTGATTATTACTGTCCTCGGGCAACCGAGATGGTAACGCCCTTATCTGCTAGGGAAGGTCTTGTTAAGACTCCTTGGTAGATGGGGGTGTTACAGGGGTACTCCGGTACCGACAGGAAAAGAGGCCCGCGGCTTGACTGGCCCTGTTCGCCTGCCGGAGTTGCTCTCGCCCTCTTGTTGCCTATTTGGGGTCTCGGCATTGCTGCATAAAGATAGTATACATGACTTTGGTCTTAAAATAGGCCAAGAAATTTCCAAGACTTTAGTGTAAATTTTGGGTTTTAAGACGAATGTTTTCAGCTATGATAGTTGAAATTAAGCAATAGATAGTGAAGTATTGGCATCAATTGAATTCTTATAGCTTTCTAAGATGGATTTGGGTAACCAAAATCAAATCTTTAGGGAAAACCCTAGAAATTTTGGGTCTAGCAGAGGAGGAAATTTGGGGTTTGAAATCAATTTTTCCATACTAGAGAACTATAATTACGACAAGTTTTATCAAAGCTATTTACTTCTTAAGACAAGCTCCTCGTGCTTGGTACATACAATTAAAAACTTATTTCATCTCCCATGGTTTTCGAAATTCACTTTCCGACCCCTCCTGTTTTTTTTTTTATCGCACTAACGCTGAATTTTCTTCTCTTGTTTATGTTAACGATATAATTATTACAGGTCCGAATTCCGATGATGTTAACACGTTTATTCAAGCTATATCGAACCGGTTCTCGCTCAAGGATTTGGGCCCTTTGTCTTATTCCTTGGGCATGGAAGTCACGCCTACTTCTTCCGGGATTCATATCAATCAGTCTAAGTATGTATCCGACCTCCTAAAATGCCATAGTATGCTTGATTGCAGCTCTACTACCGCTTCAATGTTATCTCATCCGCCTCTTGTTCGTAGCGATGAGGAACCTGTTCATGATGTCACTACCTCTAGGGCCATTGTTGGGAGCTTACAATATTTGTCCCTCACTCGGCCTGATATACTTTTCTGGTTAATAAGTTCGCTCAATTCCTCACGCCTCCGACTTCTACTCATTGATGTGCACTCAAGCGTTTATTTCGTTTTCTTAAAGGTATTGATTAATCATGACATCCATCTCAGTAAAGACAATCCGTTCAATAAACATGCTTATTGTGATGTCGACTGGGTCGATGATCATGATGATTATTTATCCACCACTGGCCATTATCGGTCACCATCCAATTTCTTGGTCTTCGAAAAAGCAGCGTGGCCTTTCTCGATCTTCCACTGAAGTCGAATTTCGCGCTATTGCTGATACTACGTCTGAATTATTATGGTTTAAATCGCAGCTTACTGAGCTTCATATTTCTTTGCCACGGCCTCCAATTATTTCTCTGATAATCTTGGTGCGACATATTATTCTCCCAATCCGATTTTTCACTCAATTCAAGAATAAAACATCTCGCTCTTGCTTTTCACTTTGTTCAAGAACAAGTTCATTCTGGTGCTATTCGCATCCAACATGTTAATGATGATGATCAATCGCTGACACTCTTACCAAGCCATTGTCAAGATCGTGTTTTACATTGCTTGCTTTCAAGATTGGACTTACTCTACGGTCGTCCGTCTAGCGGGAGCGTGTCAAGGATATTCAATTATCTTCCGGTCAACACTTGAAACCGACTAATTCAAATGAGGAACTGAGTCCTGAACCGAGCCATGCTTCCCCTCTTTAATTCTCTCCTTCAAATATCTTAGTTATTGATATCATTAGTCAATTGTAATCCTATTCTTATGTTTATTATTGTTAATTATATTATAGGATTAGTTAGCTTAGATATTTACATCTCTTTATGTATTAATACTAACTAATGTAACTCTTGTAATTCACTTTATCAATCGTAATAGCATTCGATACTTTACAACCTTAACCCTATTTGCAAAAGTTTTGTGTCCCGTCAAACCCAATTATATGAATTGGTTGCTGAAAGTGTTTGAATCCCTGAGGGTTTCATTGTATTGAGATGGATATATATACACGAGTACATAGCTACGGTTACAATGTGAACATATCTACGATATACTAAAATACAAGGATATGTATAATATCTACGATACTCAAAATATTTACAGAATATATTGGTTGACTAATACACCTCCGCAGTCGAAGCGAGAGGATGGCGAACGCAAACACTGGTCCGGAATTGAGTGAATAACTAGCATGGGAGACCCTTCGTAAAGATGTCAGCATATTGGAAGGCAGAAGGGACATGTAAAACGCGCATGCAGCCAAGTTGCACCTGTTCACGAACAAAATATATGTCGATTTCAATGTGTTTTGTGCGCTGGTGTTGAAAAGGGTTGTCGGACGGATAAATAGCTGACACATTATCACAGTACGCAATTGTGGCATGGCGGATAGGCATGTGAAGTTCAAGAAGGAGATTACGTAACCAGATGGTTTCGGCAACGACATTGGCAACCCCACGATCGATATTCGGCTTCGGCACTAGATTTTGAAACCGTTGCTTGATGTTTAGAGGACCAAGAAATAAGATTATCACCCAGAAATATGCAATAGCCAGAGGTGGAGCGGCGAGAGTCAGGACAACCGCCCCATTCAGCATCAGAATAAGCAGTAATAGAATGAGACTTGGAGACGGACATAGTGAGGCCGAACTCAATGGTGCCTTTAATATAACGGAGGACCCGTTTCATGACGTGCAAATGGCTTTCTCTCGAATCATGCATAAATAGACAAAGCTGTTGAACCGCATAGGTGATATCGGGACGAGTGATAGTAAGATATTGCAACGCACCTGCCAAGCTACAATAAAGAGCAGGATCAGAGAAAGGAGGACCGTCTGCGGCGCTGATTTTAGAGGATGTAACAACTGGAGTGGCAGTCGCATTGCAGCCGGTCATAGATGCGCGAGCAAGAATAGTTTTGGCATACTGTCCCTGTGAAAGAAAGAGACCATTACGCGAGCGAGAGACCGCAATACCAAGAAAATGATGGAGCTTTCCCAAATCTGTCATTCCAAATTCACTTGACAAAGTGGAAATTATACGATGAAGCAAATTAATGTGGGACGCAGTGATCACAATGTCATTGACATAAAGGAGTATATAAAAAATATCCGACCCACGATGATAAATGAATAACGAGGGGTCACATTTGCTACCGTGAAAGCCCTGTGACAAAATAAAATTAGCAAAATGGTGATACCAGGCGCGGGGAGCCTGCTTAAGACCATACAGGGACTTTCTAAGATGGCATACATGGGACGGTGCAGACGGCTCAACAAAACCCAGTGGTTGGTGCATATAAACTGTTTCAAGCAAGTCACCATGTAAGAAAGCATTTTTAACGTCAAACTGATGAATGGGCCAGTTACGAGAAACAGCTATGCTAAGGACCGTACGAATAGTAACGGGTTTGACGACAGGACTAATAGTCTCATCACAATCAATACCAACCTGCTGTGTTTTACCATTAACAACCAGTCACGCTTTGTAGCGGTCAAGACGACCATCAGACTGGAACTTGTGGCGGAAGAGCCACATACAATGAATTACAGGAGCATCAGATGGCCGAGGTACGAGATCCCATGTGCCATTGTCAATAAGTGCCTTATATTCAGCATTCATGGCGGCTCGCCAATTGGGGTCATGGAGGGCCTCAGTGGGGTTCTTAGGTAGGGACAAAAGCGGCTTGTCGGAATGGGCAAGAAGGTTCATACGAGTGATGGGTTTGGTAATGCCATGTTGAAGGCGAGTGGCCATGGTATGGGGTCGAGGAGGAGGGAGGAGGGGGGAGGGGGTGGTGGTGGAGTTGTGGCGTGGGTATGAGAGGTTGTGGTGGGTGTAGCTGGGCTGGCAGGGCTAGTGGGGTTAGGTTGTGGGGTCGGGGTGATGGGTGTAGTGGTAGGAGAGGAGGCAGTTGGTGTCGTTGGGGTAGGGGTAGGGGTAGGATAGGCGAATTGGTCAGGAAGGGGAGGGGAGTCGTGACCGAGAAAGGTGTAGGTGGATGAGTTGGGGTGAAAGGTCGAGGCAAATGGAAAGACTTGTTCATCGAAGGGCACGTGTTGGGACAAAATAATTTTACCAGTTGCAAGATCAACACACCGGTATCCTCGGTAGTTTTGTGGATAGCCTAGGAAGACGCATTGGACGGAGCGTGGTTGTAGTTTGTGACTGCGTGTGGCTGATAAATTCGGGTAACATAGACAACCAAAGACACGGAGATGATCATATGTGGGATGACGGAGGAATAGAGCGGAAGCGGGGGATCAAAATTGTAGTAAATTGGAGGGAAGTATATTGTGAAGATATGTGGCGGTGTGGAGAGCATTGACCCAATAAGTTGGTGGTAAGGAGGCGTGGGCAAGTAGAGCCAGAACCATTTCATTTAAACGACGAATCATCCGTTCTGCTTTACCTTTTATGACGACGTGTGGGGGCACGAAAACCGAAGTTGAAGGCCATGTTGAATGGAAAATTGGTGAAATGAAGAATTGTCAAATTCGCACCCCATATCACATTGAAAACGTTTTATTTCTTTTTCAAATTGTGTTTTAATATAGTTACGGAATTGAAGAAAATTGAAAAAGGCCTCAGACTTGAATTTGAGCGGGTAAATCCATACATAATGAGAATAATTGTCAATTAAAACCATATAGTATTTAAAACCCCTTTTACTAAGAACAAAGGAGGTCCACAAAATCGCAATGTATAATATCAAAAGGGGATAACGAAACAGAATTAGAATGATTAAATGGTAAACGTTTATGCTTGACAATTTACACGCATAACCAAGTTTGGAGCGACGCTCCTTATTACATGAAATAATCTTTTGAGAACGAAGACAATCAATGATATTAAAACCCGGATGACCGAGGCGAGAGTGCCATTGGTCGGAGGATGAACGCGGCTAGACAGGCTTGGGGCGGTTCGTTTGACGACATGGCTGACACAGGGTAGAGAGTACCGGTGTTATTGCTACTCAATAGAATTGTCCCAGTCTGTATATCCTTCCCAGAAAAGCCATTAGGATCAAATTTGACACTAACATTGTTATCGGTGGTGAATTGTCTAATGGAAATTAAATTTTTCATGATTTGTGGGGTATACAGGACGTTATTGAGGGAAAATTTTCGATTAGGCGCGGGAAGGGTAGTATGACCTGATCCGTGAACCGCAATGGACTTACCATTACCGACATAAATAGACCGAATAGTACTCTTATTAAATGAAGGAGAAAGCATACCTGGGTCAGATGTCAAATGCGAGGATGCACCCGTATCCATGTAAAAATTGTTATCCTCGGGTTGATAAAGCGTCATTGCTTGAAAGACCTGGGACTGCTCATACCCATCTGTGACATAGGCTTGGCCGATATTCGGTGGGACCTGCTGAAACCGTGGCTGTGAAGGCGAGGCACCACGAGGTTGTGGTTGCCAGGGAGAGGCCAACCCCTGTTGAGCAGGATACATACAGGGAGGGAGGGCCCACTGCATCACCCATAACTGAGGCGGCGTCGTGGCGACCCATGTTTGGGTTTATGGTGGTCGGCCACCCCCGTAGTTGCCACCGCGTTGATTATTACCCCAGCCGTCGTTGCCTTTTCCTTTGCCTTTATAACCCGATTTATTTTTGTTCCCATTACCGCCGCCGTTGGTGTTGCGGTTGGATTGCCCAGTTGGTAATACTACGGTTTTATGAGTCTCTGGGTACTCTATCGAGTGGGCCTTACTCTACCGAGTAAGGGTGTTTTGATTTACAAAACAGGAGTCTGCCTGTAGGGTACTCGATCGAGTAGCCTTGGTACTCGATCGAGTAAGTGGCACTCGATCGAGTACGTTAGTTACTCGATCGAGTAAGTCGGTTAACGGGTAATATTTTGGCGGTTTTTGTTAATAATGCGGATTAGTATATATTTTACGTCGTCTTCTTCCCTAAACACTTTTTATAAACCTAATTCACTCAAAGGAGTTTCAAACTACGTTGTTCTCTTCATCCGCATTATTGGCAAATCCCGGAGCTTTAGAGGTCGTATTTCGTTGTTCGTTGTGTCTTTGTGATCTTTGCGTCAAGGGAAAGTCCTACATACCAATTTTATAGCATTTGGTTGACTTTGTTTAAACCCTAATTTTGGGAGTTGGGGGTTTTTATGGTTGGTTGTGTTAGTAGTGATTGTATGATTATGTGATAAGAGGAGGATTCGTAGAGGAGAGATTTTGAGACAGCTGCTAAGACCGTCTGCTTTGTGTTTGCATTCCAGGTAGGGTTTCCCTACTCAGTATTAGTCACATGATGTGTTGGTAGTTTGATTATGATTGTTGATAAAGGCATAATATCAGTACTGTTACGGTTGTTGGATAATCTCGTTGTTAATCGTTGTTGATTGTTGTTGATTGTATATAACTGTCTGTGGTCTTCGGGGTGCGTCCCTGGCTGAGTGGAGTCACTTGCGGGTGATGCGTGTCCTAAATATAATGTTTTACACCCCATTTTACACGCATTTCAGAGCTCAATTATGTAGTTTATGCTACTATTTTCCCTATTTCCGTCTACTTTCGTGTTTTTGTGTAATATTGCAGAAATGGAAAGAATGCAGCGAAAAATGAGCCTAATCCGTCCCCGAGTACTAGGCATAGGACCTGACGTGAAGTAAAGACTCGGAAAGCGAACTTGGTGCGCGTATCGAGGTCTGAAAGATAAATTTACGAGGCTTTTGGAGCAAAGTACCTGTTGAAGCAGTCGATCGACTGATGCCCTTAGTCGATCGACCAGAGCACGATTCCTAAATCAAATCAGAAGCTCTTTCAGACAGCGAAGCTTTGATCGATCGACTGGTCCTAGTGGTCGATCGACCACACAGCGACTCTGACGCAAATTAAAGACGAGAGTTAGAAGCCCAATTGTAATTAGGTTTTTAGGAATAAGAGTCACGCCATACTCATATATAACGTGAACCTATGTTTCAGACGGATAGAGAAAAAGGAGGAGGATTCAATATCGAGTTTTTAGCATCAGATTTCATAGATTAGAATTTAGTTAATAAACATTCAATACCATTAGCTTTATTTTCGTCAATAAAGTTCGTGCTTTCGGATTCTTCTTCCTACTTTCATTCGGTAATTCTGATTCCTTGATTTCAGTTTGCTTTTTTTCATTCATAGATTAGGATTGCATAGAGGAGTTTCCCAAAGCCTTATTTCGTTTATGCATCTTATTTGCTTAGTTTATTTAATCATGCATCCAATTCCGTTAATTGTTAATTTCGTTGTTGTTATAAATTCTATCATGAGTAGCTAAACCCTTCGTGCATCTTATTTACAAATATTGATGATGATCAAAGTAGAATGAAGCCAAGGATGAAGATCGTCTTGTATTGTTTAAGGGTCTATAGGTTCGAGTTAGAAAAATATTAACTTTGCTATCTTTTGAGGTGTGATGTGTCGCCCCTTTTTACCTTACCTTCCGGACGGATGAACCATTATTTTCAAAAGGAATATATTTCTCTTTTATTTAATTGTGGCATCTCATCTAACTAATTTAAGTAATTAGATTAGTTAGTTAGATGTAAGTTTTGCCTAAACAAGTTAAGATTCCAAGTTTGTGTTTTTGAAAGCTTTTTAAAGACTTCCCCTATTTGCCCAAGTCACATGTGTAACTCTTGGCAAAGAAGGAAAGAAAACCTTTCTTGCTTGATTTTTTTTACTACCCATTTTGGTGCAAGGAAAATGCTTTTGACTGAAAACTTGTGGCTTACTAAACTTGATTTACTTTATATTAATTTAATATAAAGTAAACTCCACCCTTCTTGCTCTATATAAAGAGATGCTCCTTCTTTGCATAAAACACACTTTCATAGCTTATAAAATCTGAGAAAGAAATTGAAAACCTTTGCAAAACCCTTAATGCTTTCAAGTATTTAAAATCTTTTAAATTGCAAGTTTTTCATATTTCTTACAAGTCTCAAAAATGGTTCATTTATTTAAGTATGGCTTAGCTTAATGTCTTTCTTCTCTTAGTTGATCGAAAATTGATCTCTCCCGTTCTTAAGTGAACAACTTAGAGATATTCGATCCTATAACTATTTGAGAACTAGATAGAGCTTAAAGAAATGGAGTAGTTTCTTGAGTAGCACGATCGGAGTAGATTTTGGGGAATCTCGTTGTAATAGAATAATTGTAATTAGAGTTAATTACGTTATCAAATTATTAATGAGAAGTAGATTGGACGTAGGCCTATAGAGTGTAGGCCGAACCAATTCAAAACTGATTTGTTGAACTTATTTCGTTTATTTATTTCCGCTGCAATTCTTAGTTTGTCGTTTTTATTATCTTCAGCAACAGTCTACTGTACTGTCACGTTGGTCTGTTGTTTACAGTTTATACAAAGACAACAAGTTATAGTCCGTTACACTGTTGCCTTCATCATAACCAACGACACTTCTTTTAATCTCCATTTAAAAGAGGTTGTGTTAGGTATTTGAGATATCATTTCATTTAACTAACTTAAATCAATTAAGTTAAGTTGAAATTTTTAAAAGGTACCTAATTCACCCCCTCCCCCTCTTAGGTACTTAAGGATCCTAAACTCTTCAATTGGTATCAGAGCCTCGTGCTCTTGATCGAGGTTTATCACCTTAGAGTTTGAATCTTGGGAAATGGATCCCTCAAAACACTCCAAGATCCCGGTCTTTACCGGTGAGAATTTTGGATGGTGGAAGCTCAAAATTGAGCACTACATTAAAAGTATTGATTATCAATGTTGGAAAATCATTGAGGATGGACCTCTTGTTATTGAGGAAACCGACATTATTACGGGTTCTACTAAAATCAAGGCCAAAAAAGATTACAATGAAAATGATTTTAAGTTGGTCGAAAAGAACTCGAAAGCAATGTCGATTCTTCAACAATGTGTAGGAGACGCCGAAGTGAGTCGGATTTCCGGATGTCCTACGGCTAAATTAATTTGGGATTCCCTTGTTCTTACCTATGAAGGGACGTCTCAAGTTAGAAAACACCGTATTGACCTTCTCATGCAACAATATGAGATGTTGCACATGTCAAAGGATGAATCCATAAATAGTTTTTCATCTCGCTTTTCGTGTATTATAAATGAACTAAAAAGCCTAGGAAGAAATTTCGAGTCCGAGGACACCATTCGAAAAATTCTTCGTAGTCTTACCACTAAATGGAAACCTAAGGTTACCGCCATAGAGGAAGCCAAAGATCTATCCACTCTATCTCTTCATGAACTAATGGGATCACTAATGGCTCACGAGTTCAATCTCGTTAAGCACTCTAGTGAATCGTCAAGGGGAAAGATTCTTGCTTTAGCATCCTCTTCAATTGATGATGAGGATGAAGAAGAAGATGAGTTTGCTTTGTTCTCTAGGAACTTAGTTGGAATGGTGAATGGCCATGGACATAAAAAGTTCAACAATAACTACACGAAAAAACGCTTTCCAAAGAAAAGACCCTCTACCACTATTGGATGCTTTAAATGTGGTAACAAATCACATCAAATTAAAGAATGTCCTAAGTGGGATGAGATTAAGTCCAAATATAAGCGAGATAAGGCTAAAAAGGACTACAAAAACCGAGTCATGTCCACCATATGGGGAATGTCCGACTCCGAGGACGATGAAATCATCGAGGAGGAATTAGAGGCTAAAACGTGTCTTACAAGTCGTCTCAAGGACAAGGTCTCAAAACCCTCTAAAACCGAGCATCTTAGATGTCTTATGGCTCACCCCGATGATTCCGACTCCGATTCCGACAATGAGTTAAAACTTCTAAAGGCCAAAGCTAGGACTTACTCCAAAGAAAAAGTATGTAAGCTTCTTGACAAACTCTTTGATAAGTGTCGTTCACAAACTAAAAGGTTGGATCTCATGCAAGATGAAATAGAGGAAATTGCTCAAGAAAATTATCATCTTAAAATTGAACCAAAGGCAACAGACAGTGCGACTGTTGCCTCTGTTGAGGTGAAAAGAGTAAACAAATTGAACAAAGAGTTGTCAAACGAGCTAAAGTGTCTTAGGTCGAACCCCAATGATGTTTCTGATCTTGAAAATGTCAATACCACTCTGATTTTACAAATGTCCATGATAACTAAGGAACGTGATGAACTTCTAAATGAACAATACATATCTAAAGGTGTAATTGATGACTTAGTTGATGAGATAAAAGAACTTAAAACAACAGTGTCTCAGACTGTTGCCTCTGACAATGTCAAGGAAGTGTCAAATGAACTAGTCACTAATTTATCTAAAGAGAATGAATGTCTTAAAGTCAACTTAGATGCCTACAAAAGGGAGATTAGAATGCTTCATGAAAAATTTGTCAAATTTCAAAATGAATCTCCCGAATGTAGCTCATCTAGATCCAAAATTGTTCATTTAGAAAATTGCATTTCTAGTCTTAAGCTTAATGTTCAAGATAAGATGGAAAATCTCATGGAATTGAATGAAAGATTTGTCAAAATGAGATCCAAGTACGAAGAGTCAAAGGAGAAAATGGATTACCTTGTGTCTAAACTCAATGATCAAACCCGTGACATCATAGTTGAGAAAAGAATGTCCATTGAAAGTGAAAACAATGATGAACTTAAAAGAGAAAAGGAGAAGATTGTACATCTTACCACTAGAGTCAATGATTTAACCAAAGAACTTATTGATGCTAAGAGTGTTACCAAGAGTTGGGAGGGAAGTCAAAATGTCTTAAATTTCCTCACTAATCAGTCTAAGAGATGTGACAAAATTGCCGGTCTTGGTTTCTAATAGAACAGTCAGTCTGACTGTTGCCTCAGAAAACCGGATCCAACTCAAACCGACTTTAGAAGAAGGAAATATGTTGGTCTTCCCGAGTACATCATTTGCAACTATTGTGGTAAAACCGGTCATGTCTTTAATGCTTGCAAGAAAAGACATAGTGACATTAACAAAAACATAAAGGTTGTAAAACAAATTTGGATTCGAAGAGATTTGTTGCGAAATGTGAAGGATAAAAAGGGACTCAAATTTATTTGGGTTCCTAAACTCAAAGTCTAATCTTGTGTAGGGCTTGGTGAGAGGCGGCCGCAATTGGTACTTGGATAGTGGATGTTCTCGTCATATGATGGGAGATAGAAGCCAATTCCTCTCACTAGAAGCTTATGATGGTGGCAAGGTAACTTTTGGCGACGACAAGAAAGGTGAAATAATAGGCATGGGAAAGGTCGGTAAGTCATCGTTACTTTGTGTCGACAATGTGCGGCTTGTCAATGGTTTGAAACATAATCTCCTTAGCATCTCTCAACTTTGTGACAAAGTTAATATTGTGAAATTTAGTGCTAATTTGTGTCGAATAATTGATGCCACAACTCATGAAATTATTCTCGAAGGGAGACGTGTCAAAGATGTTTACTTAACCGACTTAAACACGTTATCCGGTCATACCATGTCATGCATGAGTGTAATAAAAAATGATCCTTGGTTGTGGCACAAAAGGTTTGAACATGTTAGTGCTAAAACGCTTAATACTCTTAAAAGACTTGACTTGGTAGAAGGATTTCCTAACATGAAATTTGACTTTGATAAAGTATGTGATGAATGTGCTAGATGTAAACATGTTAGAAGCTCCTTTAAATCCAAAAAATTTGTGAGCACTCTTCGGCCTCTAGAACTTTTGCATATTGACTTGTGTGGACCCATGAGAACTAGAAGTAGAGGTGGTAGTCGATATGTGTGTGTTATTGTTGATGATTATTCTAGATTTGTTTGGGCACTTTTCTTGAGTTCTAAAGATGAGGCATTTGATGAATTTCTAATTTGGTTAAAAAAGATTCAAAATAAACTTGATCTCAAACTTGTTTCTATAAGAACCGATCATGGAACCGAATTCAAAAATTCATCATTTGGTGCTTATTGTGATGATAATGGTATTGACCATTACTTTTCGGCTCCTAGAACCCCACAACAAAATGGAGTCATTGAGCGCATGAATAGAACCCTTGAAAGTATGGCTAGAACCATGTTGTTGTGTAGTAAATTTCCTAGAAACTTTTGGGCCGAAGTGGTAAACACCGCTTGCTACATTCGTAACCGTGTCATGATAAGGAGCTTAATTAATAAAACTCCCTATGAAATTCTACGTGGAAGAAAGCTTAACATTTCATATTTTAGATGCTTTGGGAGCAAATGTTTTGTTCACAATAATGGTAAAAACAACTTGGGAAAATTTGATCCACGTAGTGATGAAGGAGTTTTTATCGGTTACTCCGAACATAGCAAGGCCTATAAAGTTTATAACAAAAGAACCATGTTAATTGAAGAAAGTGTTCATGTCATTTTTGACGAATCAAGTCTTTTTGACCATGTAGGTGATGATGAAGAAGACGACGAGTTCGAAATTGGGCTTGTAAGAAAGGACTCCACGTTGGAAGAGAATGAACCAAATGACGTTTCTGAAAGTGCAGAGCAGCAACAGTCTGATCCACTGTTACCTTCTGACGAGGGTAACAGTTCAGGGGGAACAAGTAAATCCAGCGGAGAAACAGTGGGCGACACTGTTGACTTCAGTGAATCCACAACAAATCCAGAGGCTACAGTCACAGAGACTGCTACTGTTGAGGGGGAAGAAACCCCTTTCGTTCCAAGAAAATGGAAGCATCAAAGCTCTCGCCCTCTTTTCAACTTGACAAGTGATCTAAATTCCGGAATAAGAACAAGGGCATCCTTACAAAAGTTTTGTGCTCGCAATGCCTTCTTATCCCAAATTGAACCGTCAAACATTTCAATTGCCTTAGCCGATAATGATTGGCTAGTCGCCATGCAAGAAGAACTCAATCAATTCAAAAGAAACGAGGTATGGCACTTAGTCCCTAGACCCCCCAACCATACCGTCATTGGTACTGGGTGGGTCTTTCGCAATAAGCTTGACGATTCGGGTGAAATTGTAAGGAATAAAGCTAGGCTAGTGGTGCAAGGTTATAATCAACAAGAGGGAATCGATTATGATGAAACCTATGCACCGGTAGACCGGCTTGAAGCCATACGATTACTCATTGCTTTTGTGGCTCACAAAGGCATTAAACTCTTCCAAATGGATGTCAAAACCGCTTTCTTAAATGGATATTTGGAAGAAGATGTCTTTGTGGAGCAACCTCCGGGTTTCTTAGACAATGATTTTCCTAAACATGTTTTCAAGTTAGACAAAGCTCTTTATGGTTTAAAACAAGCACCTAGGTGTTGGAATGATAGGTTGTCTAAATTTCTCATTAAAAACGGTTTTAGAAGAGGTTCCGTTGATAAAACATTGTTTTTGAAGACACAGTCTGTTGAACTGTTGATTGTCCAAGTATATGTTGATGATATTATATTTGGTGCAACTAATGAACTTCTTTGTGTCTATTTTTCGGAACTAATGAAATCGGAATTTGAAATGAGCATGATGGGTGAGTTAGGATTCTTTCTTGGGCTCCAAATCAAGCAATCTAAGGATGGAATCATGATCCATCAACAAAAGTACATTAAAGAAATGCTCAAGAAATTTGGGATGACTCAAGGTAACTCTCGCGATACACCTATGGTACCCGGATCCAAATTGGACAAAGATGAACATGGTAAGAATGTTAGTGAAAAGGTGTATAGAGGTATGATTGGATCTGTAACACCCCCATTTGTTCAGGAGCCTTTAGCTAGACATTCCCAAATAAATAGGACTGTTACCATCTCGGTTTCCCGAGGTAGTGTATAACAAAGTACAACAAACCAAAGTACTTTAAATTAAAACTTTAGTGAATACATGTTTATTACAATTTAACTAACTAAAACTTAAAATAAAATAATTACAACTCGCAGCGAAAATAAATAAAGTGATATAACTACACTTGTGATCTAGACTCCTGCGGGTCCGAAAGCTCACACGCCCAAGCTCCCCATATCCAGCTAACTCAAAACCTGCTATTTAAATCTGCTCCCCATTTAACTGGAAATATTAAATGGTTCACCACAGGATGCCATCAATTAAAGCAGGCATCAATTTTGTTTTGACACAGAAGCAAACACGTCAACCAATGGTTGAGTAGGAAACTAAACAATGAACGAGAATAAAACAACCTACAATATCACTGGTACACAAATAAACTCTACCACCACAAACCCGTTCACTCCACACCACCGCACACAGCCACTTCTAGACACACAGTCATACTCCACTTCTAGACACACAGTCATACTCCTCTTCAAGACACACAGTCATACTCCTCTTCAAGACACACAGTCATACTCCATGACACACAGTCCCGCCTCAGACACACATTCTGGATACACACAAAACTCATCTCCCAACTCCAACAACAATCAATAATATTGACATAAGGCTGAAAAATCCAGAAAGATAATAAAAGATCGTTGTCAACAGTTAAATACAACCTTCACCTACCCACCGCCTTATACATTTAATCCATCTTTAGCAATAACAGAAATAAGACAAGATTAAGTAGTTTCCTACCTGGCGAGCAAATCCAATTAAGCAGCTCAAAGCAATCCAAATAATTAAAGCAATCCGATCCGATTATAATTCTTCACAACCATCACCTAATCAAAATATTATAATTCAATTATTTATTATTACTTTTCATTTTTAATTATAAATTATATTCATTATTCAAATTGATTACTTATTATTATTATTAATTATTAAAGGTTACGATATTAAAAACCCGCTTACAAAATAAACCCGAGTCACCCAAGTCAAAACCCGTCACAAACAAATAAGTCAACCCGTCTTAATTATTAAATAACCTACCCATGCTATCCCACAATACAAACACCCACGACAAATTCCCCCATTACTGTGTAACACCGATCACCAACACCCACACATACACCCAAACAACCCGTTTTATTACACCCAAACCCGACACAACCAGCTCTGACACCTGCCCCACCGTGAGCCTCCACATCCAGCCACCCAATCACGCCCCAACACCAGCTTCAACCCGCTTCAACCGCCCCCAAACTCACGCCTTAGCACCCACAAGTGTAACATCCTTTACCGAAAACCCGACATCGATAATACCGTGTATAAAGCCCACACCCGTCTCCACCTTAACCTGCCACCAGCACCACCTAGAGCCTAGACTCCTCGGCACTCATCACCCCAAACTATCCACAGCAACACCATACACACGGCTCCCCCAAACAACAACAACCAAACACCAATAAACCCCCTGTTTTTCCCCTGTTCTCGCGAATTCCGGCAGCCTCCACTCGAAGCCACCACCATTAACCACCCAATACCACCACACAGTACGACTAGTCACCACGAGTCCCACCAACCCAGGTCAGCGT
Source organism: Silene latifolia (assembly GCF_048544455.1). Lineage (NCBI taxonomy): Eukaryota > Viridiplantae > Streptophyta > Magnoliopsida > Caryophyllales > Caryophyllaceae > Silene > Silene latifolia. Next base: position 16,184,719 of record NC_133535.1, on the reverse strand, counting down.
CTAGTCGAGCACTAAGGGTCAGGTTTAATGAACATACACGGTTTACTCAACAATGAACCACCCACGAAATCCGACAAGAACCACACCAAACGCCACTCTTGGCCACCTAAAACCACCTAATATGGTCGACCCTTCATCCAGGTGTCAACCCTACCCCCGGTCAGGTCTGGGTCACCCAAATCAAGGGTCAAAAACCCGTATAACCCTCGGTACCATATACCCCAAACAACCAACGAAAACCCTAACAACAACCTCCTTCCCGCCGGTCAACGGTGGTCCAATGAGGTCAACAATGGTATCTGGTGGTCCACGGTCACAACGATGGTCACGGCTTATCCTATGGTGGTCTAGTTTACATGTTATAGTGTCGCAAAGTATATACATAAGACGGTCTGAAATATTACCTTGAGGCGATAATGAATTAATTCCTTTGCTTTTCTCTTCTTTAATTTTATTCTACTTTCTTTTAGATTTCTTCCTTCTTCTTTTATGAATTATTTTCAGATTTATTATGGTATTTATAGGGTAAGATTATAGAGTATGTGCGGTTAATTAGGAAACTTATTATAATTACCTATTCCAATTAATATAGGAATTACTATTATTATAATTATCATTATATTATTATTATCACAATTATATTATTATTATTACATATATCATAGGTAGGATTCCCTTATTTTATCTTTACTAATCTATTATTGTCATAAATTATTATTAGTAATAATATAATTACTACCTTTCCATATTATATTGTAATTATTTTCCGATGTAAATCCCGATTATACTCTAACCTTATTATACTAACTTTCAGTCCAATTACTTAATGTCACATGGTCCAATACTCAATTATTAGCTAAGCCCAATTCCCGACTTGTTTTACTTATTTTATTATTTAATTATCGTCTTACTTGTAATTCATTATTAGAAATGCCTTTAATTAATTATTAAATTACATAAACTATTCTCATAACTTATCATTAAAATACGGGGTATTACAGTCTTCCCCCCTTAAAATAAACTTCGTCCCGAAGTTCGCCCATAACTACAACCACAACATTCACAACATCACACCATTCAACATTACTAAGCAACTTCGATTATCAACTACATCAATCTCATCAAAACAATAATTCAAAATTTATGTAGTATTACATTCTTTCCACCTAAAAATAAATTTCGTCCTCGAAGTTCGGAATATCAAACAGTAGGAACTAACAATTCATTGTTGTAACGCCACAAATATTAAAACACACATTGTAATATAAACAATTACTATTTCCAACACAAATTAATGGTTAAATGAATACAAAAATATTTGATTTACTTCTATGTAGCAAAACCACAACATATAATATATTTAAACTAACTTTATTTAACTATTGGCGAATACATTGCCAAAATAAGTAATAAACTATCACAAAAGCTACGCATAAAGGTTTAGTTACTCTTTCTTAATAATGGTATCTAACTTAAATATGGATGCAATTATAGTGAACATATATATGACTTAGGGCAACACATTCCGCATATCATTAGACATGGTAATCTACTACACACAATTCACAATATTAAAATATAAAGAAACAAAAACTTTCATTTGCTCAAGACTAAGGAAAACATGCTAAAACTAAAAATCATAAATAATTAATAAAATAATTAATTCTTTAAAACTTATACCTTTTTGAAATTAGAGAGAGCTAGTAAACCATGAGAAAAAGAATGAAGGCCAAAGCTCATAAGATCAATTTATAATGCATTTTACAAACTACTTGGTCGAAACAAAAATTTTACAGCAACTTGTCAGAAACTTAGGTCAACTTCTAAAAATCACTATTAATTATCAAAACTTTACCTTGTAACGTGGCTTATCAATTTAGAAACATATAAGAATCTTTTAAACAATGGAGTTGGAATTACACTAAATCGATAGGTAGTTTTTAAATGGCAAATTTTACAAAAAACATTGCGCGAAAACATCACTGTACAGGAATATTCTGACCACTGCCAACTAAAATATTTATTTCTCCTAAACCGTATATTATTTGAACATGAGACCAGTGGCATATGAAAGCTAACTCACAAGGGCATCACACATAAAAATATCATACGCGGACTTTAAACAGGCAGTAAATGACAGCCAAAACAATCAAGGGTAAAATTTCGAGAAATCAACCAAAATCGCATTCTTCACAATTTCATGCAATTCCTTCAACACTTCACATATTAATCATACTCACACCTCCCACATACATGCCAACATACCTTCCCCATATCAACATGCTCATAACAATACTTCAAGGAAATCATCCGCAATCATTAACGAAAACAGTCATTCAAACAAAACAAACAAATTCCTAAGGGAAATATACTATATTCATTTTAAATTACCCCACACTGAAATGTCTCTCAAGGTACCCGGTTCAAAACTGGAAGGGCCAAGGTACGAATTAGGCGCGCTTTCCTAACGGTACTAAGAGGGGCTCCTAACAGTTTCTACCCGGGGTTCATTTTATTTAGACACATCCTAAGTTCATTATTATTCATTGGTTAGGCCTGAGGATCGTTTTGCTCTGATACCACTTTGTAACACCCCCATTTGTTCAGGAGCCTTTAGCTAGACATTCCCAAATAAATAGGACTGTTACCATCTCGGTTTCCCGAGGTAGTGTATAACAAAGTACAACAAACCAAAGTACTTTAAATTAAAACTTTAGTGAATACATGTTTATTACAATTTAACTAACTAAAACTTAAAATAAAATAATTACAACTCGCAGCGGAAATAAATAAAGTGATATAACTACACTTGTGATCTAGACTCTATGGTCCGAAAGCTCACACGCCCAAGCTCCCCATATCCAGCTAACTCAAAACCTGCTATTTAAATCTGCTCCCCATTTAACCGGAAATATTAAATGGTTCACCACAGGATGCCATCAATTAAAGCAGACATCAATTTTGTTTTGACACAGAAGCAAACACGTCAACCAATGGTTGAGTAGGAAACTAAACAATGAACGAGAATAAAACAACCTACAATATCACTGGTACACAAATAAACTCTACCACCACAATCCCGTTCACTCCACACCACCGCACACAGCCACTTCTAGACACACAGTCATACTCCACTTCTAGACACACAGTCATACTCCTCTTCAAGACACACAGTCATACTCCTCTTCAAGACAAACAGTCATACTCCAGGACACACAGTCCCGCCTCAGACACACATTCTGGATACACACAAAACTCATCTCCCAACTCCAACAACAATCAATAATATTGATATAAGGCAGAAAAATCCAGAAAGATAATAAAAGATCGATGTCAACAGTTAAATACAACCTTCACCTACCCACCGCCTCATACATTTAATCCATCTTTAGCAATAACATAAATAAGACAAGATTAAATAGTTACCTACCTGGCGAGCAAATCCAATTAAGCAGCTCAAAGCAATCCAAATAATTAAAGCAATCCGATCCGATTATAATTCTTCACAACCATCACCTAATCAAAATATTATAATTCAATTATTTATTATTACTTTTCATTTTTAATTATAAATTATATTCATTATTCAAATTGATTACTTATTATTATTATTATTAGTTATTAAAGGTTACGATATTAAAAACCCGCTTACAAAATAAACCCGAGTCACCCAAGTCAAAACCCGTCACAAACAAATAAGTCAACCCGTCTTAATTATTAAATAACCAACCCATGCTATCCCACAATACAAACACCCACGACAAATTCCCCCATTACCGTGTAACACCCATCACCAACACCCACACATACACCCAAACAACCCGTTTTATTACACCCAAACCCGACACAACCAGCTCTGACACCTGCCCCACCGTGAGCCTCCACATCCAGCCACCCAATCACGCCCCAACACCAGCTTCAACCCGCTTCAACCGCCCCCAAACTCACGCCCTAGCACCCACAAGCGTAACATCCTTTACCGAAAACCCGACATCGATAATACCGTGTATAAAGCCCACACCCGTCTCCACCTTAACCTGCCACCAGCACCACCTAGAGCCTAGACTCCTCGGCACTCATCACCCCAAACCATCCACAGCAACACCATACACACGGCTCCCCCAAACAACAACAACCAAACACCAATAAACCCCCTGTTTTTCCCCTGTTCTCGCGAATTCCGGTAGCCTCCACTCGAAGCCACCACCATTAACCACCCAATACCACCACACAGTACGACTAGTCACCACGAGTCCCACCAACCCAGGTCAGCATCTAGTCGAGCACTAAGGGTCAGGTTTAATGAACATACACGGTTTACTCAACAATGAACCACCCACGAAATCCGACAAGAACCGCACCAAACGCCACTCTTGGCCACCTAAAACCACCTAATATGGTCGACCCTTCATCCAGGTGTCAACCCTACCCCCGGTCAGGTCTGGGTCACCCAAATCAGGGGTCAAAAACCCGTATAACCCTCGGTACCATATACCCCAAACAACCAACGAAAACCCTAACAACAACCTCCTTCCCGCCGGTCAACGGTGGTCCAATGAGGTCAACAATGGTATCTGGTGGTCCACGGTCACAACGATGGTCACGGCTTATCCTATGGTGGTCTAGTTTACAAGTTATAGTGTCGCAAAGTGATACGTGCATTTTATATAGTCTTTTTAGTCTATTCTTGCACGCATCTTTATGCTATTTTAGTAGTTATTTGCTACGAATATGCCCCGAATTGCATACTTTGGAAGTTCTTGTCTTATTTGCAGGAATGAGCCATAAAGTAGTGAAATCAAGTCATTTACCGTCCGTTTTGCATGCATTTGGAGGAAGAGATAATTTGGAGCGGGAAATATTACTGTCTTGGGATGCGTGAAGCTATTTCGGGAGCTAAAAGGCCAAGTCAAAGACCAAATTACAAGACCAACACGAGCTGGAACCAGGAACCACTCGATCGAGCATTTTCTTTTGGTCGATCGAGTAAACAGACGAAGGAACTGTTCGATCGAGTGGCCAACTGTTCGATCGAGTGGCCAACTGTTCGATCGAGCCTTATCTTTTGGTCGATCGAGTAAACAGACGCAGGAACTGTTCGATCGAGTGGCCAACTGTTCGATCGAGTGGCCAACTGTTCGATCGAGCCTTATCTTTTGGTCGATCGAGTAAACAGACGCAGGAACTGTTCGATCGAGTGACTTAACTGTTCGATCGAGCAATTACAAGCTATTGGGCCTCAATTTACGTTAAGCTTAGATTAGGTTTATGTTTGGAGGCTATAAAATAAATCTAAGAGGAGGACGCTAGGGCACTCCCTCTTCACCTCTCTAATTACCTTTTCTTCGGTCATTGCTACTGCTACTTTTGTTCTTTCATTTCCGGATCATTTATTTCAGTAATCCTTTCGTCCCTTTTCTCTCTTTAATTTAATTTAATGTTTATTATTTGTTCTTTCTTTATTTCTTGTTCTCCCTTAATTATGCATAGCTAATTCCCCTAGTATGTTAGGATTAGGGAAGCCGTGGTAGCAATGTTTTAATTGACTTATATAGATTAGTCTTACGATAGGAATTGTATTAGGCAATTTAATTGTTATCCGGTCGAATGAATGCATGCAGAAGACCATAAATTTAGTTAACCCCGACCTAGATCGAAAGATTGGAAGGGAAGGCTTGCTTAATTACAATAGGGTATTGCAGTGAGGGCGAAAGTTAAGCTGTTTACGCTCTAGGGCGGTTTAAGGACCGAAAGGTGACGACCATAGCTCTTCTTATCAATAGTCTAATCGCCGTAGTATTCCCGATAGTATAAGATCTGATAGCTGCCACGGTAGACCGACTCCTAGCATACTTCCTTTCTCTTATTTTTAATTTCCTTTATTCCCTTCTCTTGCCTTTAGTTTCAGTAGTTTAGTTAGTTCACAATCAATTCAAAACCCCATTTTCGTGACACCCTGACAGACCGAATTAAACAGGATAGATAGCAACTTAGCCTCCTGTGGAGATCGACCCTACTTACACCGACTTCATTGTTAGTAGTAACTTAGGTATTTATTTTTGGTACATAACGACCGTATCAAATTTTGGCGCCGTTGCCGGGGAGGCGACGCTTTTTTTTTATCTGTTTTATTTGTTTGTTTTTCACCTCAAGGGAAGACTAAGTACCTTGAGGCCGTTCTTATCTTTTTCTTTAGTGCTGTTTTGATAGGTCTTACAGGTCTATTGGACAGATTTTAGAAAGAGATTGTCGAAGGGAAGACTTGAGTACCTTCGACCCCTTTTGCCAAGATGACGTCCGTCTCTCGACTTATTGCTCAGTTTGAAGCTCAAACTGAAAGATCTACTAATTGGGAGAGGAAAGAATCTTGGGGTTGTGGTAATCATTACGACGCTGCTCCTTCACCGAGGCCTAGACCACAACCGTTCTTTGCAACAAGGCTATCCACCACCTTGTTATTCTTTCTCACAAAGACAACCAATTCCCCCACTTGCTAGGAATGATGAGGTGAAGAAGTTAAGTCACGATATTGGCACTTGCACTACTGTGTCATAATTCTAGTGCGGAATTTGATAGCCGTATGAAGAAGCTAGAGGCTCGGTATGATCAATTAATTACCGAGCAAGAGCAATGTGAGACGGTGTATGCTATCAACACCGACACCATTCCGTTTCATGAAGATACCCCGGAGGATGATTTAGACGAGTTTTTGGAATTAATACTTGCTGCGTGCAATGCAGACACTCGATCGAGTGAAAAATCAACTCGATCGAGTGAACTTCTTCATCCCATCACTCGATCGAACGAAGCTGGAAGGGATCACCACGATCGAACAGACTCAGATACTGTTCGATCGATCACTTCTGGGATGAAGAACCTCGATCGAACAGTCACCAAGTCATTCGATCGAGCACGGTGAAGAACAAGATCTGGATCGAGCAGTCTCTGTGGATGTTCGATCGAGCAATATGAGTGAAGAAAGCTCTCGATTGAGTCTTGTGATACCTCGATCGAATTGCCTTGCTATGGGACAGACGATACGTCAATAATGCCTATTTCTAATGACGATAAAAAGGAACATATAGTCAACTCCTATTACATTTCAAGTTCCTTATCCACAACAATTGCTACCACACCGTGCATTCCTGGACCGTATCCGAGATCTCAATGTCGCTGATCACTACAAAGCGATGATTGCCCAGGTACCCTCTTATTCTGAATTTATTGGTCAAATTAATTGGTCTAAGAAGGATATTAGTGATGTTAAGGCGGTAATGATGTTGCTATGATGAAGAGTGCAGCGCACTTCTTGAAATGGGACCCGCCCAAAATGTCGACCCGATTCGTTTTTCTATACCATGTTCTATAGGGACCCATTCGTTTGATAATGCTTTATGTGACCTCGATTCTAGTGTCAACATTTTACCTTTGTCATTTGGCGTTGAATTTGGGACTGACTAAGTTTACGCGCTAGAATGACTGTCCGAGTTGGTGATTACTCCTATGTACGGGTCAAAGGAGCTTTACATGACGTACCTGTTAGGATCGGGAATTTCTATATTCCCGCAGATTTCATTGTCTTAAACATACCCGAAGACCGCAATGTTCCCATTATTTTGGGACGACCATTTTTCTGCACCGCTGGCGCAATTATCGATGTCGGGGTTGGGACACTTACCTTTCAGGTCGGAGGGGAGGACTTGGTTTTTACTAAGTCTGATGACCCTAGGGAACCCATGCACATCACGCCATGTGATGATGTCCCTCATGAAGAGTCCTTTGATACACCAACTGATAGCCCTTCTGAGTCACATATTATTGCTGCTTTTATGACACCTCCGCCCTATTCTGGGAGCGAATTGGAGGAACGTGTCTTTGTTTCTCTTTCTACAGGTCTTGACAAGTTCAAGGACCCGGGAGGTGAGATGGGTGCTCTTAGCATGAAGTCTGGAACTGTCTGGATAGACGACCCAGGAGGAGGTGTTGATAAAGCCACACCGTCTAGGAAAAAGCTGCGTGATGAGGTGATAGATTGGGACCGGATCTTTGTGGGAAGTCTGCTTTGTTCTTACATTGCCAAGCTGTGGAGACCGGATGTCCGCTTGACGATTGCTGAAGCTACCGCGTCCAGTCAGAGGCCTAGTAGTAGGCCGATGATTTGTGGTTTTGGATGATCTAGAAAAAGGTCGTGCGGGACCTCATAAACCAGCGCTCTCCGGGAGGCAGCCCAGACTGTTTTATTGAACTTTTGTTGAACTATTTATTTCTCTTTAGCTTTTTGTTGAACTTTAGACACTGTTTTATGAACTTCCCATGTATTTCTTGCTTTTAAGTGGGTGTTTTTCAGGTCAAAGTACTCGATCGTATGATATTGTGCTCGATCGAGCACTTTTTGAGGAAGCCTTCACTCGATCGAGTGGTCCTCGTCCTCGATCGATCAAATTCAATAACACGCCTACTCGATCGAGTGGTTTTTCACTCGATCGAGTCCTTCCATGCACCAGTTCACTCGATCGAGCTGTTCCAAGTGCTCGATCGAGTAGTTTTGACTCCCAGCTGATGTTTTCCGTCTATGGAGCTACTGTTTGACTTTCTTTGACCTCCCATGTTCATGGTCGGTTTGGGGAGGTCCCATCTTTATGACGTCTTGTAAGTTTTCCGCTTTTACTCTCTTCCTTCTTTAGTTTGCATTTTCCTTTCCATGTTTTGGTACAATGGGGGCATTGTACGGTTTGGTTTGGGGAGGTTATGCATCCATATCTGTGTCTGCATATTGTTTTTATTGCATTTCAATTATCACATTTAATTTATGTTTGCATTGTTGTTTATTTTCGTTAAAATTCAAAAAAATTCAATAAAAATTGAAAAATTGTTAAAATTCAAAAAATTTCACGTTTATTTTAGCATGTAGGTTGAGTCGGAACGGTAGATTTCCATGATGATAATGCACTATAACTTGTCAATTTACTTGAGCCTTGCACTTCCGTTGATAGTTTTTAGCTTTGTCATACGCATAATCTACGAATTTCTGTTCAAATATAAGCCGATTTGTTTAGACTTGACCTATAAATTGGCAAACTACTTAAAAATTCTGAGATTTAGAGCCCATAACTGGTGACATTCATGACCAGTTCATTAGGAATTTTGAGTAGTACTCCTTGCATAGCATGTTCGTCTCTTTTGCACATTTATGACATTCAATTTCTCGTCAAAATGCACATATTCGGGTTCGTAGTTGGTGTCACATGCAGGGAGGGCCTTGCAAATTTTCCCCTTTTCTTATATTTTTCACCCATTTAGCTCCACTTTAGCCAAATATAGCCTTTTTGACCCATTAGCTACATCCAAAATTAAGCCTGCCTAGTCAAGCTAGTTAGTATGTTCTTTTGTGGTATGAGTTTTCGTCCGCAGTTTAGCCGTATCTCTTTTGTATGGAGTTGTTGGAAAATAAAGGAAGGAGGAAAGAAAGAAAAAAAAAAGAATTGAAAAAAATTGAAAAAATATGATACGTGAATAAAAGAAAGAAAAAAAAAGAAAAGAAAAAAAAATGAAAAAAAAAGACATGGTGATTCACGTGAAAACCAGAGAAGCAAAATTATCAAATTTTTGAACTGGTTGTATTTCGAGACTGTATATGCTTATCTTTATCTTGTGACGGTCTCCCTCCTCCGTTTTATTCATATATTTTTGAGGACATAGTGTATTTGGATAGTGAGTTTTGTGCCAATGAAGGGCACTTGTGTTTATTTTTCAGTCAGTTGAGATTGGGACGGTCTTATATGGTCCTGTTAGGAACTAGCTTGACGCTTTTACCTCCACATTTCCATAACATGTTTTGCCCTTTCTCACCCGAACCTCACTTTGTTCCCAAATTATTTGTAAGTCCTCTTTGTGACGGACATTATTGGTTGGAGTATGTGCATTAGTACTTGAATTGTCTTTCATTTTTGTTGCATGCATGCTATGTAGGTCGCAGTTAGGTGAGTGACTGTCCTTTCTTCTCTCTTTTACATATAAATATTCACCCTTTGCTTCATGAGAGAAGAGTGACCACGAGAGAGTCCGATTTTTTTGGTCTTGCAAGGTCGATAGGTTGGCTATAATTCTGAACAGCTCATAATTCGTTTGCGTATTGACTGCTTAGCTTAAACTATTAATCTTTGTTGCATTAAATTGGTTCAAGTAGACAAGTTAAGCTAGCTCTGAGTTATCTTTTTCCATTCCTTTAGTTGCATTTAATTTACTCGGGGACGAGTAAAGGTTTGGTTTGGGGAGATTTGATACGTGTATTTTATATAGTCTTTTTAGTCTATTCTTGCACGCATCTTTATGCTATTTTAGTAGTTATTTGCTACGAATATGCCCCGAATTGCATACTTTGGAAGTTCTTGTCTTATTTGCAGGAATGAGCCATAAAGTAGTGAAATCAAGTCATTTACCGTCCGTTTTGCATGCATTTGGAGGAAGAGATAATTTGGAGCTGGAAATATTGTTGTCTTGGGATGCGTGAAGCTATTTCGGGAGCTAAAAGGTCAAGTCAAAGACCAAATTACAAGACCAACACGAGCTGGAACCAGGAACCACTCGATCGAGCAGTTTCTTTTGGTCGATCGAGTAAACAGACGAAGGAACTGTTCGATCGAGTGGCCAACTGTTCGATCGAGTGGCCAACTGTTCGATCGAGCCTTATCTTTTGGTCGATCGAGTAAACAGACGCAGGAACTGTTCGATCGAGTGGCCAACTGTTCGATCGAGTGGCCAACTGTTCGATCGAGCCTTATCTTTTGGTCGATCGAGTAAACAGGCGCAGGAACTGTTCGATCGAGTGACTTAACTGTTCGATCGAGCAATTACAAGCTATTGGGCCTCAATTTACGTTAAGCTTAGATTAGGTTTATGTTTGGAGGCTATAAAATAAATCTAAGAGGAGGACGCTAGGGCACTCCCTCTTCACCTCTCTAATTACCTTTTCTTCGGTCATTGCTACTGCTACTTTTGTTCTTTCATTTCCGGATCATTTATTTCAGTAATCCTTTCGTCCCTTTTCTCTCTTTAATTTAATTTAATGTTTATTATTTGTTCTTTCTTTATTTCTTGTTCTCCCTTAATTATGCATAGCTAATTCCCCTAGTATGTTAGGATTAGGGAAGTCGTGGTAGCAATGTTTTAATTGTCTTATATAGATTAGTCTTGCGATAGGAATTGTATTAGGCAATTTAATTGTTATCCGGTCAAATGAATGCATGCAGGAGACCATAAATTTAGTTAACCCCGACCTAGATCGAAAGATTGGAAGGGAAGGCTTGCTTAATTACAATAGGGTATTGCAGTGAGGGCGAAAGTTAAGCTGTTTACGCTCTAGGGTGGTTTAAGGACCGAAAGGTGACGACCATAGCTCTTCTTATCAATAGTCTAATCGCCGTAGTATTCCCGATAGTATAAGATCTGATAGCTGCCACGGTAGACCGACTCCTAGCATACTTCCTTTCTCTTATTTTTAATTTCCTTTATTCCCTTCTCTTGCCTTTAGTTTCAGTAGTTTAGTTAGTTCACAATCAATTCAAAACCCCCATTTCGTGACACCTGACATGGACCGAATTAAACAGATAGATAGCAACTTAGCCTCCCTGTGGAGATCGACCCTACTTACCGCTGACTTCTGTTAGTAGTAACTTAGGTATTTATTTTTGGTACATAACGACCGTATCACAAAGTATATACATAAGACGGTCTGAAATATTACCTTGAGGCGATAATGAATTAATTCCTTTGCTTTTCTCTTCCTTAATTTTATTCTTCTTTCTTTTAGATTTCTTCCTTCTTCTTTTATGAATTATTTTCAGATTTATTATGGTATTTATAGGGTAAGATTATAGAGTATGTGCGGTCAATTAGGAAACTTATTATAATTACCTATTCCAATTAATATAGGAATTACTATTATTATAATTATCATTATATTATTATTATCACAATTATATTATTATTATTACATATATCATAGGTAGGATTCCCTTATTTTATCTTTACTAATCTATTATTGTCATAAATTATTATTAGTAATAATATAATTACTACCTTTCCATATTATATTATAATTATTTTCCGATGTAAATCCCGATTATACTCTAACCTTATTATACTAACTTTCAGTCCAATTACTTAATGTCACATGGTCCAATACTCAATCATTAGCTAAGCCCAATTCTCGACTTGTTTTACTTATTTTATTATTTAATTATCGTCTTACTTGTAATTCATTATTAGAAATGCCTTTAATTAATTATTAAATTACATAAACTATTCTCATAACTTATCATTAAAATACGGGGTATTACAGTCTTCCCCCCTTAAAATAAACTTCGTCCCGAAGTTCGCCCATAACTACAACCACAACATTCACAACATCACACCATTCAACATTACTAAGCAACTTCGATTATCAACTACATCAATCTCATCAAAACAATAATTCAAAATTTATGTAGTATTACAGGATCGCTCCTTTACCTAACCGCTAGTCATCCCGATGTTCTCTTTAGTGTTTGCTTATGTGCTAGGTTCCAAGCAAATCCGAAAGAATCCCATTTCAAAGCGGTTAAACGAATTCTTCGGTATTTGATTGGAACACAAAATCTTTACCTATGGTATCCCTTATATTGTCCCTTTGATCTTATAGGTTATTCCGATGCGGACTATGCGGGGTGTACGGTGGATCGTAAAAGTACATCCGGTGTCGCTACTTTCTTGGGCCCATGTCTTGCTTCTTTGGCTTCGAAGAAGCAAAATACGGTCGCACTTTCTACGGCCGAAAGCGAATATGTCAGTGCAGCGCACTGTTGCTCTCAACTCTTATGGGTAAGACAACAACTTTTCGACTTCGGTATGTTTTACGATTCCTTTCCCATTATGTGTGATAATACAAGTGCTATAAACATTTCAAAAAATCCCATCCAACACTCACGAACTGAGCATATTGAAATCCGACATCATTTTCTTCGTGATCATGTAGAAAAAGGTAATATTAGTCTTAAATTTTGTAAAACCGAGGATCAAATTGCGGATATTTTCACTAAACCACTTGCAAGAGCACAATTTGAAAAACTTAGGTTAGAGGTTGGCTTGATTAATAACATGTAATCACTTTATTTATTCACATTATCTCATATGATTGACTAATTAGAGTGTATAAGTGCAAAATTTGATCACCCTAGCAAAGCATTTTAAGAAACCTGGTTGATGATTGTGTTTAAGTGTATTTATTCAAATTTGTGTTTATTTTCCAAAGATTTTTGTATTTTATGATAATGCAAGACTCCCACCCACTGCCCAAATCCAATTAAACCTCATCTAACATCCTTCATTACTCTTCCCTTTTAAACCTTATAAACCCAACATACATTTTAAATCCTCCATCACCTCCAAGTTAAGTCAACAATGGCAACCACCCACATCTTCATCACCTCGAAAACCATGATAGCTACAATTTGACCTTGAAGAAGAGGAAAAGGAAAATTCACTCCAAATGCTCATCGACTTGCTCTTGAACGCCATCGCCAAAAGCGATCCAAGGTGACATGATCTGAAATCGTCCAAAAAAAAAAAAACGCTGCTCTTCATTCATATGCTGAAACGAAATATATGAATATGATTGAAGATGACCCAATGATTACAAAGGTTTGTGTGAAAGTTTCCAATAATCTTATGTTGGATTGAAGAAAAGAAAGTGGAAAGAAATCAAAGGTTTTGAATGTAAGGGATGAAGGGAAAGGTATCTTAATTGAAGAAATTAAGAAGGAATTTGTGGACATATGTCAAGATTAGATCTAAATTGAATACTCAACCGATTACAAAGCTTGCCAAGAGTGGAATTTATGTGTTTGACAGACCGACGGAAATATTTTTTGCTCTGGTCATTGTTTTGCGTTCTCCGGGAATGAATCTTCCTCAACTTTGAAACCCGGTTCATCCTAAGCCTAACCCACAAATTAGCCCCTTATTTTGCTCACTTGCTTTATTACCTTATCTTAAGTTATTTGGTTTATTTACATTAATTTGCCTTCATATGTTTAAATACTCTCTATATCCTAACCTTGGTGCTTTGTTGTGTCCGTCTTCTTTTGCCTTCACTCTCTTGATGATGTCAAGAGGGGGAAGTGGATCTATAATGTGTGCGGATGGTATTGTTCATACTCTTGCTAGTGTTCATAAGTGTTTAATATTAGTAATTTTATTCTTGTGTTTACTCTCTTTAATTTCTAATATGATCTTATCTCATTGCTCACTAATTCTAATGACTAGTTGATTTTGATTATCTTGTTAAGGGGGAACCAAAAGGGGAAAGACACATTATATTTGGCTTGTCATCATCAAAGGGGGAATTTGTTGTCCTTATTGTGTTGATGATGACAAACCAAATGTTACTAATGTTTCTCTTAAGTTTTCTTAATAGGATTTACAAAGATTGATGATGATCAAAGTAGAATGAAGCCAAGGATGAAGATCGTCTTGTATTGTTTAAGGGTCCATAGGTTCGAGTTAGAAAAATATTAACTTTGCTATACTGAGGTAACAGTGTCGCCCACTATTATCTTCCTGGACGGATGAACCATTATTTTCAAAAGGAATATATTTCTCTTTTATTTAATTGTGGCATCTCATCTAACTAATTTAAGTAATTAGATTAGTTAGTAAGATGAAAGTTTTGCGTAAACAAGTTAAGATTCCAAGTTTGTATTTTTGAAAGCTTTTTAAAGACTTCCCCTATTTGCCCAAGTCACATGTGTGACTCTTGGCAAAGAAGGAAAGAAAACCTTTCTTGCTTGATTTTTTGACTACCCATTTTGGTGCAAGAAAAATGCTTTTGACTGAAAACTTGTGGCTTACTAAACTTGATTTACTTTATATTAATTTAATATAAAGTAAACTACACCCTTCTTCCTCTATATAAAGAGATGCTCCTTCTTTGCATAAAATACACTTTCATAGCTTATAAAATCTGAGAAAGAAATTGAAAACCTTTGCAAAACCCTTAATGCTTTCAAGTATTTAAAATCTTTTAAATTGCAAGTTTTTCATATTTCTTACAAGTCTCAAAAATGGTTCATTTATTTAAGTATGGCTTAGCTTAATGTCTTTCTTCTCTTAGTTGATCGAAAATTGATCTCTCCCGTTCTTATGTGAACAACTTAGAGATATTTGATCCTATAACTATTTGAGAACTAGATAGAGCTTAAAGAAACGGAGTAGTTTCTTGAGTAGCACGATCGGAGTAGATTGTGGGGAATCTCATTGTAATAGAATAATTGTAATTAGAGTTAATTACGTTATCAAATTATTAATGAGAATTAGATTGGACGTAGGCCTATAGAGTGTAGGCCGAACCAATTCAAAACTGATTTGTTGAACTTATTTCGTTTATTTATTTCCGCTGCAATTCTTAGTTTGTCGTTTTTATTATCTTAAGCAACAGTCTACTATATTGTCACGTTGGTCTGTTGTTTACAGTTTATACAAAGACAACAAGTTACAGTCCGTTACACTGTTGCCTTCATCATAACCAACGACACTTCTTTTAATCTCCATTTAAAAGAGGTTGTGTTAGGTATTTTAGATATCATTTCATTTAACTAACTTAAATCAATTAAGTTAAGTTAAAATTTTTAAAAGGTACCTAATTCACCCTCTCCCCCTCTTAGGTACTTTGGGATCCTAAACTCTTCAGTAGGCGGCGTAGATTTCGTAATCCTGATTCGGGTCTTGGTCGATCGACTGAGCCCGTTGGTCGATCGACCGCTTCACGTAAGATCAGCTCCGTTTTAATTGATTAATTTGCGTAATTCAATAAATCGAGTGCACGCGACTAGTTGAATACTTAGTAATTGACCGACCCATTAGATCGAAAGATAGGGGAGGGAACTAGACTACCAATTGAAACGACTAAATTATACTGAGATCGAAAGATAGGTAAAATTTAGGCTTTTAAGAATCACTCTTCAGTGCGAGAGTCAGTACTAGTGATACTTAGGGACCCGTAGTAAGATCGAAAGATGCTACCTGTTAAGAATGAACCGAGAGGACTTCTTATTTTCCCGTCTTACGTGATTATTTCAGATTTACCTAGGATACTGCCGTCGAAACTACAGTGAACCGACCATCTTAGCATCCTTTTAATATTTGATTTCATCTATTTTCTTTAATTGCTCATTTATTTGCTTTAGTTTAGTTTTGATTTTATTGCCTTTAGTTATAGAATCATTCAAATCAAACCCTCCCAAAACTGTTACTTTAGACTTAAATTAGACAACTTTAAATTGCTTGCCTCCTTGTGGTTCGACCCTGACTGCCACTATCTATAGTTGTAGTTTGGATTATAAATTTTATTTTTGATACTCTACGACGGTATCAAATTTTGGCGTCGTTGCCGGGGAGGGAATTGTTTAAATTTTAGTTATTTTTATTTTAGTCTTTTTCTTAGTTTAAGGGACATCTGTTCCTTAAACTGTTCTCATATTCTACTTGTAGTTTCCTCTTATGCGCAGGTCACAGGGTGGTGAATTACTACCGTTAGATCCTGAGATCGAGAAGACTTTGCGTGAGTTGAGACGATCATTTAGAGTATTGCCGACAGAGAAGGAGCTGAGTACTCTGTCCAGTTATTACGAGAACGAGTTGTTTGAGGAGGATCCACCTTCATCTCCTATTTCTACTTCTTCAGCTGAGACCGTTACATCTCCAGATATGGCTGAAGAAGCAAGTATAGCCAGTCACTCCGAGCCAAAAGCTGAGAATCTCTATAAGGGATTCGCGTTACCAGCTGGGACGGATAGAAAATTCGAAGCGAAACCGTCCTACATTAACTTGGTTGAGAGAAACCAATTTGGGGGAGCTGCAAAAGAAGATGCAGCTAAACATATGGAGATATTCATTGACTATTGTTGTTCCATACCCCCACCAGCAGGTGTGACCCAGGACCAGATAAAAGAGACGATGTTCATATTCTCGCTCCGTGATGCTGCTAGGGAGTGGTACCGAGATCTGGATCGAGCTGCTAATGGGATTACTGATTGGAATTCGCTGGCCCTAGCATTTTATAAAAAATATTTCTCTGCATCGAAGACCAATGCAATTAGAGCTCAGATCACAAGCTTTAGACAGAGTTCTGATGAGGATTTTCATGAGGCATGGGTCCATTTTAAGAGACTGGTGCGATCTATTCCGCGCCATGGGTTCGAGCAATGGTTCCTGTGTAATCAATTCTATAATGGGCTTTATGATGATCAGAGGGCTATCCTGGATGCTGCAGCCAATGGCAGATTCCAGGAGAATAGTGGAGAGACTAAAGTGGTGGAAGATTATTGAAGATATGGCCACCCATAAAGTTGAGCATGGGAATTCTAGAGGGAATCAGAGAAGAGCAGCTGAATCTCCTACTACAGCTGCAATAGAGGCCCTTACTGCGAGATTCGACAAGTTAGATTTTGGGGGATCCCAAAAAGGTGGGATATATAAAGTTAATGCAGTTTCAGACGGTCCCTTTACATGCAAAAGATGTGGAGGAGAGGGACATGTTTCGGAGTTTTGTACTTGTTCGAATGAAACATGTGCTGCCTTTCAACATTTTAGGCAGACTAGTGCTTATCCCAATCCCTCTAATGTCCACCCCAATTTGAGGTGGACTAACCAGAATGTTCTTAATCCGGGTCCACCACAGCAGCAGCAGCAGCAAAACTATGTGCCCCCTCATAAGCAGCAGCAGCTAGGGGTGTTCATTCGCGGTTCGTTGAACTGAACCGAACCGTTGGTACGGTGAACCAAACATACGGTTCGGCTACAAGTCGAACCTTAACCGAACCGTTTTATACGGTTCTTTACGGTTCGGTTCACCGATAAATTCGATTCGGTTCTACGGTTAACCGTGAACCGTTTAGCCATTTTCACAAATTAAACCGCAAGCAAAAAAGAGATGGACTTGTGTGTGTTTTGGTGTTGTATATTTTATTAATATCAAGAATTAGTACCACAGTGAGCAAGATTCAACAGAACCATCAATAAATACCATACTATCAACTTGCAGATTCAACAATTCACCATTAAAAACGTTTGAATAAAAAGACAAAGGCAATATGCACATTTAACATTTCACCATAAAATAATAAAGAACTAGATTCAAAAGAAATTACATGTAGTTCGCTTATAATCAAGGTTATAGTTGTGGTAAAGCCAAGGAGGACAAAAGGCGGCAATAGATGCCCGGAGTCGAAAGGCGGCGACAGATTCCCGGAGTCGAAAGGCGGCGTCGAAAAGACCGGATCTGAAGCAACACATAATGCTAAGGCCGATATGGCCAGAGTAGATGGTGACCGTAGTGGACGTCAAGATGGTGTAAAGGTGGTGAAACACGGCCAGATCTGATGTCGAGTGAGAAGAAGATGATATGAATTTGGGATATTAAGGTTTTTTGATGATAGGTGGTTGAGTGAGTGAGTAGAGAGTATGAGACTAGAGAGTTTTGGGGTTTTTTTTGGGTTATCTATATTAGTCAATTAGTCAGTTTGGTTGCTTTTTTTATAAAAAAAAAAATTAAGTCTTTCACGGTTTCGTTCGGTTAACCGTGGATTTGATTTCGCGAACCGAAACCGAACCGTTACAACTCTATATTTAACGGTTCGGTTCACCGAACTGTTTTGGGCACTTCGGTTCGGTTAACCGAACCTAAAAAAGTGGCGGTTTTCGGTGCGGTTTATACGGTTCGGTTTTTTATGAACACCCCTAGCAGCAGCAATATCAAAAGCCTCCCTATGTGCCTCAGCAGCAGCAATTTCAAAGTTCTGATAATTCCGAATTGAAAAACATGGTTCAGAATTTGTCGGGTTTGCTGCAAAAGGAGTCTCTAGCTAGAGAGACTTCTACAAAAATGTTGGAGAGCCAAATTGCCCAATTGGCAAGCAAAAGTGCAACTAGAGCTCCGGGGCAATTACCGTCGCAGCCGGATCAAAAAGAGACTCTAAATGCAATGACTTTGAGGAGTGGGTTTATCCTTGATGGGCCCACTATGGTCGAAGATGTTACTGAAAAAGATGAGGCAGAACCGAGTAAGAAAAAGCCTGGAATGAACAGTAGCAAGAAAAAGACGATCGCGGAGTGCATCGATCGATCGATCGACACACACTGGTCGATCGATCGCATCTGGTGAACAGTGGCGAGTCTGTAACAAAACAGAAACTTTGAGCAACAGTGCAGTTGGTCGATCGACTGACACACCTGGTCGATCGACTGAAGATACGTCTGATTGTGAACCTTTTCGTCCTCCAATGCCAGATAACTTGAGGGACTACTTATTTCGGGGTTCGACGACTCTGAAATTATTGAGGCAAGATCCAAATGCTGATGGGTCAGTTCCGGTTCCAAAGTATGACCCTACGACGGTTAATGGTTCATTCCTGAGAAGGTCTGAAGAAAGTTCGAGCTACAACAAGGACAAAGTAGTGGATTTTCAGCCTAAGTCCACTGATGCCGGTATGAGAGACCTAGAGGAGAGGGCTAAGTTGCTTCTTACAGCCCCTTATCCAGAGAGATTAGTGCCGACAAAGGAACAGGTATCGTTTAACAAGTTTGAAGATGTTATTCGTAGTTTAAATGTGCAAGTTCCTTTCTTAGAATTAGTTAATCAAGTGCCTGCCTATATGAAATTTATGAAGCAACTGTTGTCTAAAAAGAAGTCATTTGATACTGTGCAATCTGTCACACTAACTGAGGAGTCATCTTCCTATTTGACTCATACTGCACCTCATAAGCTAGAAGACCCAGGTAGTTTTTCAGTCCCATGTAATATTGGCACCTTTTCTATTGAGAAGGCATTGTGTGATCTAGGGGCCAGTATTAGTGTTATGCCTTTGGGTCTTGCTAAGAAATTGAGATTGACTAGGTTTGCAATTAGAAACATGACAGTGCAGATGGCTGATCGTTCTGCGGTCCGGCCTATAGGAGTCTTAGAGAACATTCCTGTGCAAATAGGAAAGTTCTTTTTCCCAGTTGACTTCATTGTGCTAGATATACCCGGGGATGCTCACATTCCTATCATTTTGGGTAGACCATTTTCGCACACTCTTTGGTGCGATTATAGATGTTGGCTCAGGGACATTGACCTTTAAGGTAGGAAAACAGTCCATTGTTTTTGCCCAGACCTATAAGAAGAAGGATGCTATGTACCCAGTAACTTGCAATGTAGTTAAATCTTATGTTGTGTTGCCTGATATGCCTGCCCCTATGCCTAATTCTGCTATAACACCTCCGCCCCAGATTGGGAGCAAATTGGACACTACAACAAATCCCTTGCATTTTTTACACTTCCGCATTGACGCTTTAATGGAGCGTCGAACCCAATACTCACTTCCCGTCCCTTTTTGACACCTTATACTGTCACGTTAATAAAATACATACACGGGCGCAATTTAGTTTACCTAAAAACATTTACCTAAAAAAATCCACCGCTAAACATTTTCAACTTCACCGCCTAAAACTCTTTGTCTCCCGCATCTCTCCCATTATCTCCTAATATCTCGTCATCTCCCAACTCCGATTTCAATTCCATCATCTTCCAACTGCTCCACAGTTTCCTATCTCACATTTCTATCGATTCACCTTCTTAAAACACAATCAAATTGAAATTTTGATCGATTTAATTGGGGCGATTCATTCCAGTTACAAATTTTAATTGACCAAGCAAGGTTAGTTTCTAATTTTAAGCATCAATCTACTTGTGTTTAGTTTGTTTCATCATATATATCATGATTTTGATCATGATACAGAATAATATGTAATTTTCTTAACCCTAATGTTGAATTCCTTCGTAAGTCTGAACTTGTTTTATTTATGTTTTGTGTGAATCGTATTGTAAATGAACAATTACCGCTGGCGATGCTTCTCGCGTAGAAAGTAAACGGATTTTTTTCATTGCTCATATCACTAGATCAATGCGAGGACCTGTTTAATCAACCTAATTTGCAGCAATAATACATTTTAATTACTTCTATTTACGCTTCTTATTATTAACAGCAAGTAACTTGAGTAAATTAATCCATTTCATTCATGTAATCCAAGTGTCAGATAAAGTTTTAGTAAATCAATGTGATGAATGTATGATAAAATACAGAATAACGGTATGGCATATTGAGCTTTCCTCAAATATTGATGTCCAAATCAAACACTCATATGATGTTATATCGATAATAGTAGTACAGGTTATTAATAAAACACCCGTAAATCGTTGAGGAATGACCTGCAAGTATAAGGAAGATGAGACGCCATTACCGGCTAACAGAATGGCTAATTGAGTAGAGCTACAGGCACTACAGCTGCTATAAAAGCTAATGTTGTGCAGTGCTTCTACATCCCGATTGCAAGACGTAATTGATATGTCGCCTATACTTCATAAACTTTGGTCATACTTCACAACTTTATTGTCGTCTGATGTACTTGCAATGTTTCCTCAAGTAGGGAATAGCCACTTAACAGAAAAGGCAGTTTAACCAAAAATTCCAACAAAAACTTGGCCACATCTCATCCACCCAACACTATTGATCCTGATAACTCTATAGTCTACCAATCACCTGCCTTTCACCAGTGTTTCTCCCCATAACATTCTGACTTCAATAAAAAATAGAATAGAAATTAAATTAACATTGAGATTATGTCAGGAGCAACATCAATCCCATGTGTCAGAATGCCAACATCATCTTTAGCATCATCATCAAGTTGCACTTCTTCATCAACTGTCTTAAGTTTGTCTTACAGTAGTAAGCCATGTATGTCATTCACTACTATCAGGAGTTCACAGACTCAAGGTCCTATCAGAAGGCATGTGGCTCCTCCTACTTCTCCTGCACCGCCGCTTCAGCCTCCTTCGCCACCGTCTGCCTCGGCTCCTCCAGCGCCGCCTAAGCCCGCCGTGATGGTTGAGGATAAGAGTGTTGTTACATTGGAGTTTCAGAGGGCTAAGGCTAGGGAACTTCAGGAGTATTTTAAGCAGAAGAAGCTTGAACAAGCTTCTCAGGGTCCTGTTTTTGGATGAGTTGCCAAAAATGAGATTGGCAATGGCAGGTTGGTTCTCTTGTTTTACCTTTATTATTTTCTTTCGTGGTTGTTTTTCGGAAATTAATGTCAATCTCACACGTGCAACGGAAACAAAGAGGCAAGAAAATACATGTATATTTAGATTTTAGATGCCTGGTTATGGGAGTGCTAGGATAGGAGATAAGTGCCTGACTGCCTGAGATTATGATTGTGGACCTGTTATTCATACTATTTGCTTGATGCCAATTCAAGTTTAAGCAGTGCAGTAGCCTTAAATTTCAATCTTAGCTGATAATGTTTGTTTAAAATGAAGTACCAAGTCTTTACAGTTTCCAATTCTTATGTTGTATTGTTCTTTGAATTTGATGGTGAAGTAGCGGTTAATCGACAAGATGTTCGCTATGGATCATCCGTAAGTAGCCCTCTATGTCTGATCTTATGAATGAAACCATAGCATAAGTAATTAAATAGAGATTATGACTGTAGCGGCATAGCTCTATTCACCTCGGCTCTTTCCAAACCTGAATACTTCATCATGCTACTCTCTATATTTTGCTCATACCCTGAGGCCTGAACTGTTCCTAGTGCCACATTTTTGTCCGAACGCTAGTGGTCTCCCCATATAATTCCTGAAGGTTATTGAAGTTGGGCCAAATTTCTGAAAGTGTACTAATAGTCTCAACATATTTGTTAAGCATGAATCAAGTTTTTTTCTGAAATAATACTTCTTTTGAATATCATACAACAGATGGGCAATGTTCGGGTTTGGAATTTTTGGTTAAACTGCCTTTTTCTGTCAAGTGGTTAAACTGCCTTTTTCTGTCAACTTTATTGTCGTCTGATGTACTTCACAACTTTATTGTCTCATGGAGATCTGATGGTGATGATAGAGGTGTGAAAATGGTGGTTAATTGTAGTGCAGATGATTAGCCAGGGAAGTGATTGATTAACAGTCACTTTAACCTGATATTGTAGGTACATTTTCATATGACTCGTTTTAGGAAGACAAGATATAAAGGTGGGACTATTTTGAGATTAAAGATAGGTGGGATTATTATAGGAAGAAATGTTAAAGGTGGGATCATTTTTGTCAATTTTGTGGGACTTATCTTTATGCATCCCTTTAATTTAAGGACTATAACGAATTTATAAGATGATGAAAGCTAGTCATAAAATTAAATTGCATAAACAAAAGGGTAAAGAGAATTAGAAATAACCTTCGGTCCTAGCTAATTCGGCCTATGAACAATATCGCAATGATATTCTCCTATCAGTTGCACCCAAGATGCTCCGAGAAATACCCCTCAAAATTGCTAGAATGAGATCCCCAATTTTCTGTAAATATTAGGGTTTTTGTGTGATTTTCTGATGAGAGAAATGATGAGCAAAACTAGGTTAAAATTAGGTTAGAAAATAATGATCTCCCATTCCCTTATAAAACCAAGTATAAGGTGTAATAGGGTAGATATTTTCCTTCCAAAATTCCGGCCCATATACCGAAATTAAGAGAGTTATTTCTCTTATTTTCGGTTATTCCAAAAATGTATAAAATGTGTAAATTGTCATCTAGTGAGGATCGAACCCATGACCTCTTGGTTTGAGTACCCTCACTATTACCACTATGACACATTCATCTTGTTGATATTAAATATAACCGATTACATTTAATTACGAACTAACAGATTAATTCGTCCAAGCTAACATTACATACATTTAATTAAATATAACTTATTATATTCAATTTACGAATTGACAGTTAATTTGTCTCAACTAATATTATTTAATCTTCATTAAATAATTGTCTCATCAACACATTGACTAACTGTTTAGTCATATAAGGCATCAATGTGATTATATTTCTATAACCACGTCTCTCAAACACATCCTATAGGTGTGACCTTTAGGGACCAGTTGATCACCGCCATCTGTATGATAATAACGTCAAACTTTCTAGCAAGCCAACCGTTATTAGGTAAATGTTAATCAACTGATTAAAATACGAAGTATACCCTTGTGAACCTGTAAGAGATTTACAAATGTTATCACACTAATTTGTGGAGGACATAAGCTCCAACAAATTTTTCCTCTCAAAATTCATATATCGCATTTCCAAGACATTCAAATTTGTCATTCTTTGGAAAAAATTCGAATCAAGAAAAGAATCGTCATCTCTAAGCTGTACACTTATGTTGCTACTGTTAATGTTAATGTTAATGTTTAGCTGATGGTGCTTCGCAGTTTCATTACATTTTTGCTAGCATGATCACTGCACTTTCTGTGAACTAAACTGAAACTGAATTATTACCTAATACTAAATCGCCGCGCTCATTTGAAATTTGTAGGTTTCAGATTCTTCGGATGGTCAAGTCGCGCCGGAATAATAAAACGGAATGTTATCTCCTACAACTATTGCGTCGAATTATTTTATCAAGAGATTTTTTGTTCTAGTACCATTTGATAACTTGAGTTTTAATATGTATTTTGGATTAAGTTTACTCAACACTCTTTCTATTTTGGCATGGTTGAATAATATAATAATTGTAGTAACTACTAATTATTATATATGAGTATTTTTAAATTTTCTTGGTTATTTATTATGAGGTTTTGTTACAATATAACGACCCCAGTCGACAATAGTGTAAGAACTTTGATTAAATATATGCCGTGATGTATATGAGTAAAACAAAATAATTGATGCATACAATAATTCGTTATAGAGAAAATGAACAAATGACGCTTAAAAGCGTCATGAATATATAATTTTAGCGTCATGATTATGCCATAGAGTGACACTTCAAAGCGTAGTTTTATTGTTGACACATAAAGGCGTCAATATTGGTGACGCTAAAAAGCGCCAAAAAATACTGACGGCAAAAATTTTGACGCTTCTTATAATATAATTATCGACGTTTTTTTGCGTCGAGAGTTGGCTTTAAAAGCGTCAAAAATGCAACGGATTTGTTGTAGTTGGAGGAAGATCCTTCTGTTTTGACTGTTGCAGGAGCTGGGTTAGGGAATTTAGAGCCGCATGTTGCTCCAGTTGTGAGAGAGCCCATTGTGCAGAGAGGCGGTCTAGGGTGTCTGAGCTATGCAACTGATGAGGAGCCAGTCAAAGTGACGGAGTCCGATTTGGATTTTGACGAGCCAGACGAGGTCAGTGATTGGGAAGATGTTAGAGATGTTAATCCGTTGAGTTCTGCGGATATTGGAGTTGTTAGGAGTGCAGCTGAGAGGATGAGCACTATAGAGGCTACTTCTTGTAGCCACAAGCCGAGCAAGTGGGCCATTCCATGGCCATTCTTGATCAACTATTAGTTGATAAAATCCTTTTAAAACAATTTATTTACTATTTTTTGTTAGACTATATATTGTTTTGATGTGCGCAAAACTTCGCTTTAATTGGTTTGCTTAGGATTTTTTTTTAGACTATAGACTTTTCATTTGGGTAGCGCAATTTTGCAGCGCTTTATTATGTGCATGTTTGCAGGTATTTAGACCATATAAACTCAATTCATTGAGTTAATTCGAAGAAAAGAGGCAGAATCGTCAGGTATGCCAGTCGATCGACTGGACCCCCTGGTCGATCGACTGATGCGGAGGACTCCAGAGGCACTGTTCCCAAGTGCTCTGATCGATCGACTGATACCTTTGGTCGATCGACCACCTCCTGTGCTGATTCCCTTTTCTTCTATTCTTATTCTTTTGCACATATTTCTCGTTCCTTAGTTGTTTTCTCGGAATTATGCGCGGTACTTTTGTGTTTTCAGGTACCTTATGGTAGCACTGCTGGCTACTGAAACCTCCTAGCTCACGCTGGTTTGGGGAGGTTTTCTTTCGCTGCGCTTAAAGTCTTGTGAGTTCCCCATGTCTCCTTCATGTCTTTTTAGTTAATATTATCGCAAATTCCCATTTCCTTTGATTATTTTCTCATACGATTTCGCACAATGAGGGCATTGTGTGATTTGGTTTGGGGAAGGGTTTTGCGTTGCATTCATTCTGCTTTGCATTCACGTTTACATTTTTGTCTTGCATTGTTGTTTATTTTCCTCTTATATACAGAAAATCCAAAAAATTGAAAATTTTCAAAAATTCAAAAAAATGGCACGTTTATTTTTGCATGTAGGTCGAGTCGGAACGGTAGTAGTTCAATGATGACATTGCATTTTCATCTGTTTACGCCTAAGTCGTGCTCATTAACATGTTATTAGTAGAGTCTTATTGCATATCTACGAGTTTTTGTTAATTTATTCGCTGAATCTTGAGACTTGACTTAGATTTTTGGCAAACTACATTATATTCTGAGTTTTAGAGCCTTATAACTGGTGACATTCATGATCGGTTTATTTAGGAATGTGAGTAGTACTCCTTATGAGACATGTTATATCAATATGCATAAATATGAACTTAATCTGCTTAATACCTGTATGCATTCGGTTTGTGGTATGTTGACACATGTGGAAGAGGCCACCCCTTTATTCATTTTTCCCATAAGCCTCACACTGCCAGAAATAGCCTTTTTGTCCTATTAACTACATCCTATATTTAGCCTGCCCTTGTCAAGCTAGTAGTTTTAGTTTTTGGGATTGTTACTTCATTTTTGGTTGCATATGCTCTTATTGAGATGATATTGGAAAGATGAGAAAGGAAAAGTTGAAAGAAAGATGAGAAAAGAGAAAAAAAAAAAATCACATGATTGAATCTTCATTAGTTGGTGATTTTATATTCCCATGTTGCGATTAATATCATTTGGGGAATTAAGTTTGTATGGAGAATGTGAGATTTGTGCTTACTATTAGCACCGCTTTATCGTTTAATCTTGAGCAAGAAGTTGGAATGATTTATTAATTTGGTTCCCTTAGTTACTAGCTTGGCTTATAACTCTGTTTTTACCAAATTCGTCTTAGCCCCTTCTTACCCATAGCCTCACATATCCAAATTGTATCCTCGGCATGTGTCAATGGTCTTTAATGGTTGGAATGCATATGTACGGTTGTAGAGATTATTTTCATATTAGACTGCAGGCATGTTTTTATAGGTCGTAGTTAGGTGAGAGTCTTTACAAATATTACTTCTTTCTATCTTTACATATATTCACATGTATTTATTGAGTGATTTGAGCGACCCGTGAGAGTCCAATATGATAAGTCTCTATAGTTTAAAGTTCAGCAATTTTTAACGACTACATAACTCGTTTGCATGATTCATATTACTAATTGATTGTTGATTTTTAGCATTAAACTGGTTTAGGCTTTGCAGTTTGCATTTAGCTCTGAGAATGAACGCGTTCCATTAGGCTTTGAAAATCGAGTCTAGCTCTTGCTTGGGGACAAGCAAGGGTTTGGTTTGGAGAAGTTTGATGCGTGTCCTAAATATGATGTTTTACACCCCATTTTACACGCATTTCAGAGCTCAATTATGTAGTTTATGCTACTATTTTCCCTATTTCCGTCTACTTTCGTGTTTTTGTGTAATATTGCAGAAATGGGAAGAATGCAGCAGAAAATGAGCCGAATCCGTCCCCGAGTACTAGGCATAGGACCTGACGTGAAGTAAAGACTCGGGAAGTGAACTTGGTGCGCGTATCGAGGCCTGAAAGACAAATTTACGAGGCTTTTGGAGCAAAGTACCTGTTGAAGCGATCGATCGATCGATGCCCTTAGTCGATCGACCAGAGCACGATTCCTAAATCAAATCAGAAGCTACTGTACAGCGAAGCTTGGTCGATCGACTGGTCCTAGTGGTCGATCGACCACACAGCGACTCTGACGCAAATTAAAGACGAGAGTTAGAAGCCCAATTGTAATTAGGTTTTTAGGAATAAGAGCCACGCTATACTCATATATAACGTGAACCTATGTTTCAGACGGAGAGAGAAAAAGGAGGAGGATTCAATATCGAGTTTTTAGCATCAGATATCATAGATTAGAATTTAGTTAATAAACATTCAATACAATTAGCTTTATTTTCGTCAATAAAGTTCGTGCTTTTGGGTTCTTCTTCCTGCTTTCATTCGGTAATTCTGATTCCTTGATTTCAGTTTGCTTTTTTTCATTCATAGATTAGGATTGCATAGAGTAGTTTCCCAAAGCCTTATTTCGTTTATGTATCTTATTTGCTTAGTTTATTTAATCATGCATCCAATTCCGTTAATTTTTAATTTCGTTGTTGTTATAAATTCTATCATGAGTAGCTAAACCCTTCGTGCTAAGATGTAGGGGACCTGTAGTGTAGGCGGCGTAGATTTCGTAGACCTGATTCGGGTCTTGGTCGATCGACTGAGCCCGTTGGTCGATTGACCGCTTCACGTAAGATCAGCTCCGTTTTAATTGATTAATTTGCTTAATTCGATAAATCAAGTGCACGCGACTAGTTGAATACTTAGTAATTGACCGACCCATTAGATCGAAAGATAGGGGAGGGAACTAGACTACCAATTGAAACGACTAAATTATACTGAGATCGAAAGATAGGTAAAATTTAGGCTTTTAAGAATCACTCTTCAGGGCGAGAGTCAGTACTAGTGATACTTAGGGACCCGTAGTAAGATCGAAAGATGCTACCTGTTAAGAACGGACCGAGAGGACTTCTTATTTTCCCGTCTTACGTGATTATTTCAGATTTACCTAGGATACTGCCGTCGAAACTACAGTGAACCGACCATCTTAGCATCCTTTTAATATTTGATTTCATCTATTTTCTTTAATTGCTCATTTATTTGCTTTAGTTTAGTTTTGATTTTATTGCCTTTAGTTATAGAATCATTCAAATCAAACCCCCCCAGAACTGTTACTTTAGACTTAAATTAGACAACTTTAAATTGCTTGCCTCCTTGTGGTTCGACCCTGACTGCCACTATCTATAGTAGTAGTTTGGATTATAAATTTTATTTTTGATACTCTACGACGGTATCAGCGGGAGTGGCTTCACGCCCTTGATTCGCTTCCTGTGGAACCCGCCACAGGAGGGATGTGCACATTAATGGACTTGGGTTTATCGCTCGATGGAGATGAGCGGGGCTTAGGTGGGAACGGCTGCGGTCCCCCACTGGCGGTGTGGAGTACCTGTTGCGATGGGTACTATGGCAGGGCTACACACTTTAGTGTGTAGTCAGTGATATGGAGATTGATTAAGGAGCTTGGGGTTTGATGTGATGTTTGAACTGCTTGTTAAGTATCTTATTGTAATTGTTTGTGTGATTAGTACTGGCCCCGTTTAAATGTTTTGTAAAACTGTGGTGATCCATTCGGGGATGGTGAGCAGTTGTTGAGCAGGTTTGATAAGAGGCATTTGGGCTAGCTGGGATGTGTCACCACGAGCTGATTAGAGTCTTCCGATGTCGTACTTTAGTAGTTTGAGACTTTTGGATTTTGAGAACATGTATTGCACTTTTTATCAGTTTGGTTTTGGATTGTAATCACTTTAAACTTTATTACTATTTAAACTCTGTTTCGTTATTCTCATTTTATTATCATTGCCTCGGGCAACCGAGATGGTAGCACTTCCATGCCTTAAGTGGTCCTGGTAAGGCACTTGGAGTATGGGGGTGTTACAGGACCCGTCACCCCAGCCGGAGGAAGGATGAGATGAGACAGCAGGCGCGGCCAGTGCAGTAGCAGTGGTGGTGTCCGGTCGTGCCGACTGTTGATGCTTCTCCAATTGAAGCATGCTCCGGAGTGTTTCGAAGATGGGAAGGGTTTGATTGATATAGGCACCAACCGTATCATATTCCTTTGGTTAGCCGCGAACGAGTTGCAAAACCAAGCGTTGATCATTAATGGCACTGCCAACGTCAGTGAGTTGTGTGCCGATGTCCTTCAATTTTTGACAGTAATCGTCAAGCGGCGAGCACTTGGCGAGAGATAAGTTGGTAAATTCATGTTCCAAAGCCGCAGCACGAACCCCCTTATTATTATGGAAATGGTTTTTGAGACGAGTCCAGGCCTCGTAGGCGGTGGAATTCGTTTCAAGAACCCGGATAAAGAGGTCCTCCGATATGGAACTGTATATCCATTAGATAAAATGAGCATCAATCTCGCACCATTCGTCATAGGTGGGATCGGCTTTGGCAGGAGGATGGGTACCATCGATATGATGGGACACCTTGTATCCCTTGGCGTGGAGAGTGAAGAGCTTGACCCACGCGGAATACGTTATTTTGACACCTTCAAGCATACGAACCTTATTGAGAATGTTGTTGACGGAGTAAACTGGGTGCAAAGTGGGCTTGCCACCGGTAGCACCGGAATTGGATGCGGTTTCGCCGTCTTTTGTCATGGCCGTAGCACGAGAGGGAAGACAAGGACGGAGAGATCGCGAAGAGTAAAGTGTTTTTCGTAAAAAACCTAATACATCGATACCATGAAAGTGTTTGAATCCCTGAGGGTTTCATTGTATTGAGATGGATATATATACACGAGTACATAGCTACGGTTACAATGTGAACATATCTACGATATACTAAAATACAAGGATATGTATAATATCTACGATACTCGAAATATTTACAGAATATATCGGTTGACTAATAGTTGCAATGTGTTATCCCTAACCCAGGCCACCAACTTCGTGTCGTATTCGTGTTATGTTTTCGGGTTGGATTAACGATTGCCACCTCTATAAAGAACAACAACAAAATAGAAAGAAAAAAACAAATTATTTTTTAGTTTTGGAAGCAAAATTGTGGAACTCGGACATTTTTTATGCGTGTTCCACTAATCTACATAATATAAAAGCTAAGTTTTTCTTGGCTTCTGATTGCCTGTTGAGTTTTTACATGTGGGTCCCCCATGTTTTCTTATTTTATTTAATTACACTCTCTGCTCAACACAATTCTTATTCTTATCTCTTATTCCTATTTTAATTACTTATGTCATAATAATTCTAATAAAATACGGTTGTATATTATCTAATATTTATCAAATATTCGAATCTCCAAATATGGACTATTTATATTGTCACAGTATTGAACATTTAATCACCCTCAATTATATGTTCATGTATCTAATGATAGTGTCTGCTATTATGACCCGTGCATTTTATGCACAGGTATAAAACTGATGCACGGGTATAAAACTAGTCAGTTTATCATTACTTGGTTGTAGATAGATTAGGTGGTATTTTTATTTTTAAGTATTGATTGATATTGTGATAACGGTATTTGATTGCATCTTACGTGGGGCGCGTATTATTACATTCACTCTCTCACGTTTATTGTCAACTGGCAGACTCGTTCAGCACGTAGAAACTCATTTTCTTTCATATTTATTCTGTGGCGGAATGATTCAAATCAATAATAATAATAATAATAATAATAATAATAATAATAACTAGTTTTAAACTCATGCAAAATTGAACGGGTATGTATTTGGGCCGGTATTAATGTTTTTGGATGATTTTTTTTTTTTTTTTTTTTTGCATTTCTATTGTAATTATCTAGTTGGTCTAAATCAGCGATCTACATAATTAATGTTTATACTTGTTTCAAATACGTGTTCAAATGCAATGGTTTAAGAGGAAATAACGTAATATACTATTATAAATAAAATTTGCATACATAAAAAACTTTACACCCCGAATAAAGAAATATTATTTAATAATCTACTTTAAAATATGCAAATTATTCTAAAAATTAAAAAATTTCATGATAGACTAAATTAGTTGTCGTAGTAGAAGTACGCATATCTGAATCACAAATTAGAATTTTCAAGCCTTCTTTTCTTGTGACCCTGGAAAGTGCCTCATAAAGCTGGGCATGACTAAACACTGGTCTTGAAAGTTGAGTTATAACATGCTATTTAAGATTTTAGATCTATAAATTTCATTTTCAATTAGCGTAAAGATGTATTAGAGTTAATTTGCTGAGTAATTGTTGTAGAACGATATTCCCTCTTGTTAACTAAATTTGAGTCTCTACTTTGTCTTGTTACTCAAGCAACTTAAAAAAAGACACCAGCTCATATAAGATGAAATCAAATTATTCGGATGGAAATCAACACAAAATGAAAAATAGAACTTTTATAGTTCCATACCTTTACAAATTGTTAAACTCATTTTTTTCATTTAGTCAAACCCGTGACATTTAAAATGAAAATTTACCCATTTACATGTTTAAAATGGAAATATTGACCCATTTTTCGTTTCGTACATATTATTAATTAGTTAAAAATGATGAATAGAACTTTTAAACCGTGCCTATTTAAAACAATTTGGTTTACTAATTCTTTTGTTTATAATGGTGATGTACGTGCTTTATATTGAGAAATGAGTCTCTTCTTAAACTATAACACCATTTCTTATTGATTCCCTTTAATATTTTCATAACGATTACTGTGTAAGATTTTCCAAGTTTGCCAAAATATATGTAAGTTGGTTTTTTTTTTACGAACAATATTTCTTATTTGTGTATAAATAGTAACTTTTTACTTTGATAATTGCAGTTTGTATTTTCAAAATACATAATAGATTAGTAAAACAAATATGTCCTTACTCCTTAGCACTAATAACCCCATAGAGATTGCACAACGTAAGGCTATACGTAATTCGAACATGGGACGAAATATATTTTAAAGCTTAGTGTAACATCAGAATGTCAAAGCTTATATGATTGATTGGTGAAATTAGTGTGTGCTAGTAAGCCCACATACAATGAACTACATGGATCGATAAATTATACTTCGTATTTTGTTTTGATAATTAAATATTTCTTCTTTTTAACTAACAAATTCAAAGATGTCGTATTTATCATAAAATTTCGAATTGTTAAATTAAAATTAATAATCCGTATACAAATAAAATCAAAGTGTAAAGCTTGGGCTATTATCACTTTGAACTCGTTGTCAGTCTTATAATAGAGTTGGCTGACCATGTTATTATTTTTCAAAAATAATCAATGCCTCTGGCCCATAATACTACTACTACTTGCACACATTGTACTCTTACGAAGAAAATAGCCCATATTATATACTATTCAGTACCAGTAAGATCAAACCCTATACCTAACCCTATACCTGCCACATATATTTTATCTATTGAAATCCAACCCTATGGGCTATGACACCCTCATTTCATCCGCCGCCCCTATCTCTTTCAAACTCAACATCATTTCCCCTCATTCACTCCCCTCTCGGCTCTCACTACCCAATTACCTCCGTCTCTCATCCTTCACAAGCTTGTTCATTCGATCT
This sequence comes from Silene latifolia, assembly GCF_048544455.1. Taxonomy (NCBI): domain Eukaryota; kingdom Viridiplantae; phylum Streptophyta; class Magnoliopsida; order Caryophyllales; family Caryophyllaceae; genus Silene; species Silene latifolia. Next base: position 16,151,462 of record NC_133535.1, on the reverse strand, counting down.
TCATGCATGAAGTGAAGATTATTTATGTATGTATGATCATGCACCAAAAATTATTTTCGGACACCGTTTTTCTATGAAATGAGCCTTCTAATTTCTTGTATAATTCTTTAAATTTTTTTAAAAAATTTTGTTTAATTCTTTTTCCGTAATAGATGTGTCCCTTAATTTTTTTTCAAGCAAATATTTTGTGTTATTTTCTCCTGTTAAAATTTTTTATTTTTGTTATGCGAAATTAATTGTAATCTTCGTTATTTTGTGTTATTTTCCCTTTTTAATATTTTTTATTTCCAAGCAAATATTTTGGGTTATTTTTCCTCTTTTTAATATTTTTATTTTTCCACTTCATTGGATCTTAAAGTTGCCGTAATTTTTGCTCCGAGTAAATAAATCCTCGTGATGAAAGGTGTTCTCGCCAGACCTGAGAGGATTACTTTTTTTATTAATTTAGTTTAAGAAATTATGTAATTTATTCACATTATTTAAAATAATTAATTTTATAAATTTATGTAAATCTTCAAATTATATGTAATTCCGTGTGTAAATAATTTTCGTAGTTATATGTAATTTACGTAATTATCTGTATGATTCGATATTTTAAATAGGTTGGTATGTTTTTTATTTTCAATTTATAAAGATAAGATTCAATCCCGTAATTAAATGTAATTTATTCACGTAATTATGTAATTTTATTATTAATTATTCACGTTATTATGTAATTTTATTATTAATTATATAATTCAGTCCGATTATATGAAATTAATTTAATTTACTCCGATTTGTAATTCATTCTGATTATATACAATTGATTTCATTTATGCTGATTGTATGTAATTATTTCATAAAATATTTTCGAAGACGGAAATTATCGTAAGTTTGTGTTGGCAGACGATTGGAAGAAATAAATTCTTTGTAAACAAACGGGACCCACCATAAACTAAATTTCCAAAAAAAAAAACAAGTTGTACAAATGACGTGGCGCATTTTCCATTCAGCATTCTCTTCTGAATTAATAAAGATAAGATAATAATACGGGGTATGCACAAATTTTCATATACTCCATAAGTTCGTTGGCGCTTAATCATACGGAGTATAACTTTGGTAAAGAGAACGAAAAAAAATATGATGAAGAAAATAATGATCACTTCTTCCATATCATATGAAAACTCTTCCTACTTTTACACAAAATTAAAAAGAAAAAAGAAATGGTGAATGTAAATTTATAAAATCAATATTATGTTAATCATAACGAGTGTTTGTTATAAAAAAAAAATTAAATTTGGGTATTTGGCAATAAAGTAATAAGCAAAGTAAAAAACAATTGTAAACCATGGAAATTTGAAAGCTTATAAATTTGTACGTTTTCTTAAATAGAGAAATCAACGCTGATACACATATTAATTACAGCTGAAATTAAATATAAACATAATAAATGTTGTATAAATCTCAACAAAGTATTAATTATAGTTAAATAAATTTTATTATAAAATTATATTAAATAATTACGTTGATTTGATTCTAAATTTACTAAAAAGTTATTTTGATAAAAAATTTAAAATGTACATAATTACGTTCATTGTGAAAAATGCTTTCAACTGAGTATAATTTTCATTATATTTATTGAAATATTTATTTTGATATGTAGAGATGATTAAAGTTGGTGTCTCACAATGTTTTACATTTACGTAAAAAAATATTTTGAGAAAGTTATAAAACTTAGACTATTAAATCCATTAAGAAAATATATTTGGAAGAGTCATTGTATATATATTAAAAACACAACTTTAAAAAAACTACTAAGAGATAAGTTTTTATAGTCTGAGAATGAAAAAAATTATATTGGACAAATTGAATACATATGAGATTTCGATAGATTTCAATAGTGTGATAACGAGTATGTGTACGAGTGTGTATGTACATAGTGATCGCGAGTGCATTTGAATAATAAAAAAAAAAAAAGTAATGATTATTAAGTAATATAGTATTATAAATAACATGAAAAAGTAGAAAAAACGTTACATTTTTTTATATCTTTAATTAAATATGTATAGGTCAGATACAAAATATTGATTAAGACTAACCAAATACTCCGTATTACTTTTAGTTAAATATTTTATATGTTATCTTTTAAATACTTTGAAGTTAAACATCAAAAAATAATGTTTGAGAAATATTTACAGGTAATAAACTTTTAAACATCATTATATATAATTGGTTAAAAAAAATAAAAGGTGCAAATTTCTCATAGATATGTTATGCAAGACACAATCAAAATATTTGAATAAATTGAGTTTGAACTCTATATGTTTGATAGATAAATGTCACATGTTATACATAAAAAACTAACAACTACATAAAATTATGTTCACATCATTTTGAATAAATATTAATTGATTTGAGACATAAAGTATCGTGAAATGATATAATTTGAGAACTTATTGTTGATTGTTGTATTATTCGAATAAATTTTGTTTTGATTAATATGATATTTCACCAGTCACAAATTTATTTATAAAACGTTGATCATGCATAATTAATTATCAATTATTAGTTTTAGTTAAAACTCTTATACATTTTATTTTAAAACATTGAAGTTAAATCTAAAAATATTAAATTTGAGAAAATATTATTTATAAGAGAAAATATTGAAGGTCATATATGAATTATATAATTTTTCTTCAATTATAATTATAAAATATTAAAACAGGTCGCGCAAAGCGCGGAATACTACCTAGTCAGTACTATAATCGAGTTTGAATCACACTTTTTCAAAAGTTCATATGATCAGGCCTATTAGAGCATCCACAATAGAGAGGATGGAGTGTCCTCTTAGCACTCTCTCTCCTTTAAGAGGACATCCTCTCTATTGTGAGACATATGTTAAATATCCTCTTAACAAGAGGAAGGTAGTCACTTCCTCTAGTTTTAGAGGAAAGCACACCTTGGCCCTTGTGTCCACTAATCACACACTATTTGCCATATAGATAATAATTCATTTACTTTTTTATTTTATAAAAGTTGATAGAATAATTAAAGTAGGAGAGTAAGCATAAGAGGATCATCTCTATTGTGTGAAAAAATATATAGAGGAGGATGAATGTAGTGGAAATGAAAGTGGGTAATCGAAAAATTGATGTGTCAAAGAATGAGAGGGTGAAAGATAAAATAAGAGGATTATATGAGCCTCTCTATTGCTGATGCTCTTAAGGATTAAATGTTCTCAAATTAACCCTCTAACCTGCTTATCCGTCCATAAATTATTACATCATTAAATTCTTCGGATATCTCTAATCCTAAATTTGCTTTCGCTTAATGGGGAAAATGAATAGCAACTAACTAGTTTCGTATAAAATGGGTTTACACAAAAATCGTGTAAATAAATCTAAATCACAAGAAAAACCTATTAATAAATAATTGTATTAAGCGAGTTGAGATACACATAAGAAAATAGATAACAATATCTATTAAACTAATGACTAGTTGAGATCACGTGCTAAAGCACGACATTTGTGACGGTTAAATTAATGGAGCTTTGATTTTTACATAAATGAGTTGTAGTTATAATAGTATGTTGTAATGTATTGATTATAATGTTAATAATATTATAAAAAAAAAGTTTATTATTCAAAGGACTTTTAGATTAAGTTATTTTTGTGTGAACCCATTTTTATTATTAAAAATAATGATAGCTGACTATGATAAAATAACATAATCTAATATAGGATCAATACTATGTTGTTATAAAGCGCATATTGACCTTATAACCCGGAAATATATATAAACAGTATACGACACATCTAGAAGGACGATCTACAAACAATTAAAAATACTACCCATATATTCTTTTTTCTTTTATTTTTAATAGGAAAAATTATAATTATTGATTCTTACTCCTTATTCTTTATTAAGAACACCCATATTAATAAGGATTAGTTAACTTAAAAAAAAAAAAAAAAAAAAAAAAAAAAAAGAGGACAATTTACTTTAGAAAAAAAAAACAAATAAAATTGAAACCTTATCAACTCCAACCACTAACTTAAAAAAGAACAAATTAGTATATTACGGGTATATTAATCGTGAATTATGGTTGTGTTAAGCCTATTTTTAGTTGGAATTTGATTGTAATATTTTATTCTGATTGTACTATTTTATTCGGTGGATGAAATCTTTAGTCAATAAATTAAAAGTCAAAACTATAATGTGGGCCCATCATATTTGTCAATCAATTGAGCGGGAAAATTGTGAGCAAGTCTTATTCTTTTAGTTTAGTGGGGAAGCGAATCGATCCGTATTAGCGAATTTTGTTATTTATAATACACTCAACGTATTGTATACGCTAAATAGAGCAAATCGCGAATTCGTATTACGAATTCGTATCGAGCGTATTACGTATCTGGTAACCTTGCACTAAACTTATTTGATGTTTAGAGAACCTTTTTATTTTGAGGCATACTGGAAGTTTAAAATTTTGATGTAAAGTATTCTATGTTTCTCGGACTCATAAATATGATAGCACATTTGTACAACTTCAAGTGTAAATGTTTACCGCTGTTCTTATATTTTGGATTAAATTTTATCCATTTAGCTGAAGTGATTTGGTTTTTTCATGAAAAGTTTCAAGTTAATGGATTTCGCATCCTAGATCTTTTTATGAATATTTTTACTACTCCCGCCGTAGTTATTGTTACTGTCACTACTGCCGCGTTAATATTGATAATTTTACTATTCCGCGATCCCGCCATAATTATTGTTACTTTCACTATTGTCGCATTAATATTGATTATTTCACTACACCTGTTGTAGTTTCTACCACTTTCACTAATCTCGCTAATAATATTGTTACTTTTACTATTCAAATGAGTGATTATTATCATATAACTATATCCAATGTTACTACAATTCTTTTACTACTTATGCATGCAATTTTAAGAGGATTATATATTTATAAATATATTACATATATGCATTAAATCAAATCGAAAAAATTATGCAATATTATAGTATTATGGAATCTAACTTGAATTATTTATAACCTACTTATATTATATTTTTGTATGTTAAATAATTAACATATCTATACATCTAATAAACTATAAAGTTTAATAATATTGCATAGATTTTAAATTTAATATATAATTTTATGATGATAATAATTAATACCACAAGTGTGCATATTTATACTAATTAATTATTTTATTTTAAGGAAATTGACCATCTTCTAGCATTCTATAAATATTTAGGAAAATTACCAAGCATCTTCTTTCTTTTAGTCTCCTTGAAATTGACCATATTAATTAATTATTTTATTTTAAGGAAATTGACCATCTTAATTAATTATTTTATTTTAAGGAAATTGACCATATTTTAGTCTCTTACAAATGTTTAGGAAAATTACCAAGCTTCTATATAATTTAATTTTAACTCAAACTATATAATATTTGCATTGAGATTCCTTAATCGGGTCCATCACACGGTGCTATTGATTTAAAACTATATAGTATAATTAATTTGTATAATTAATTTGTATAACTTTTTTTAATTACATTGAAGTCCATTGGTTTCTGGATTTAATATATAGTATTGATTTGGAGATTTTATTTGTATTAATTATACTCTTTATTTATACTCTATAATCTATATTATACTTTATACAAACACTGTAATGTTTGGAGCCAGGACTTTTCTGATACTAAATATTTTATTTGTGGCAAAGATTGCGCCTATAGTTATGGAAATTCTATCTTATCTTTATTAATTCAGAAGATAATACTCAATCCACGGCGTGCCACGTCATTAATTCATCTTTTTTTTTTGGAAACTCATGTTATGGTGGGACCCGTTAGTGTGCAATGTATTATTTCTTCAGAATTCCGGCTATACAAACATGCGACAAATTCCGTCTTAGAACAAATATTATGAAATAATACTATGAAATAATTTTATTTATTCTGAATAAATGAAATTAATGACATAAAAGCGGAATGAATTACAAATCAGAATAAATGAAACTAATTACAAATAAATGAATTACATAATTTAAAATAATAATAATAATAATAATAATAAAATTACATAATTACGAGAAAGAATTACATTTATTTACGGGATTGAATTGTTAATTGCTAATTGTTCATGTTAATATTTGTTAATTCAGATTGTTAATGTTAACATTATATATTACACACTAATCATGTACATCACGGAATGTCATCTATTGCCCAATTATTATAATAGAAATGCAAATTTAAATATTCATCAAAGAAATAGTCATATCGATCTAATACATACTTGTGCAATTTTGCACGAGTTTAAAACTAGTTATTATTAAATAAGGTAGTATTAATATAAAATATCAATGTTTGGGGCCCACCGTGTTTCTTATTTTACAGAAAAAATTATACTTACACGTTGAATTTCTTCGTTGGCCCACTAATGTATTGAATTGTAGTGAATTAAGATGACAAAAAATAGGCTCACTTATAGGAGAATGCATTTAGGCGGGAAAACATTGAGTTTTCTTATTCTTGAGGGATATGTCACACAAAAATATAATGAGACACAAAGTGGGATAGAGAATCCGCTCTCATATTAAGCGGCCTTACTCCTTACACATTATTTATGAATACTTAAATAGATAAATAGCTACAATCATAAAGAGATTTTATATGTCGATTTCAATATCCTTAACAATCGTACTTCCCACTACTCTGCCTTGTTTAAAGTTCCTCATCATCACCATCACCATCACCATCCTATTTAAGCAACCCATACTATCATATGAACATTTCAAGTTTGAGTTTAAACATCAATTCTAGTCTGGTCAACAAGTTTCTTCCACCTCTTCTTTCAAGCCATTCAAGGTACTATTCTCATCCCCGACTTTCTTAATTTCCTTGCATAACTACTGTTAGAATATGATATTATAGTCTAGCTAGAATTCACTTGGGATTCTGGGAGAACTCCTAACATAATGAAAATCTTGAGAACTCCACCTTGTAAAATTTAATTTTTAAAAATAACGACATATTTGGATTCGATGTAGAATTTTATAACTAGATAACATATTTCTTGGTCGAAAAATTATAAGCTATTGACGAAAATTGAGGCAAAATACATTTTATTAATTTTCATGCCCCTAGTATTTATTTTAATGTATGTAACAATTTTCATGCATCTAATATTCGTTTTCATACATTTAGAGCATGTTTTATTGTACCATTGAATTTTTGTACATTAAGTATAATTTTTTTCTTTTACTATTATCAATATATTTTGTTTAGTTACACCAAATATTGTGCTTCAATAAGCTAAACTAATGGTAAATAAATGATTCTTCTAAACTTTGGAAACAAGATCTGGTGGAGATTTAGTGAGAGTTCTCACGGTTCTTATTATGTTAGTGGTTCTCACCGGATCCTGACCCGGTCTAGAATTTTATTGCATTGAGTGGGAAAATTGATAGACGACTTAATCTTTTAGTTATAGGGGATAACAAAGAGCATAACCCTTTCTAAATTATGGGTTGAAAGGATAGATGACTTAATCTTTTAGTTATGGGAATTTGCTTGTCTATTTTATTTTGGGTGTCTTAGTCAGTTATTTGTCTTTCTATTTTAGGAATGATTTTAACGGGCAATTGAATCTTCCATACTCAATTTGGTCCACTTGTCATCTAATAATAAATGACTCCTTCCTCCATTCTTTGGCTTTATGCCAAATCAAAGACAAACAAATAACCGGGATATAGTATATTGAAAATTTGTAAATTTGAAATCTAATTTATTATTTTTGGGAGAATGTTAGTGAATGAAAAGATAATGACAAAATGTATATAATGGGGCAGAAATTGGGTATAATAACTACTCCCTACGTCCTCAAATTACTGTCCTATCTTCCCTCAAAATTTATCTAACAATCACGTGTCATTTCTAAATTTTGCCGGTATTTTAAACTATTTAGGCCTCATTTGGTTCATATAGGTGTTAAATTTTTGTGTTAATTTGCAACTCTACTAGAATCCAACTCCCATATACAATTTACATAAATTGATAATTGGTTGCCTTGGGAGTTTGTTTTTCCCATTAATTGAACTCTCATAAATTGTTTGGTTGAAACACCTAATTTTAATTTCTACTTACCATTATACTCTCCCTAATATTACTAACACCCAATTTGTGAGGGTAGATGAATAAATTTGGAGGAAAATGGATGGAGGAGTTTTCAATTACCCAGGAGGGAGTGGGTAATCAAACTCCTACGTTATGTACGAGTTGAAAACTTCCCCATTTTACATTATTTAAGATCATTAAACAAGACTCAAAAATCTCAATTTAAAATCCCATGAATTGAAAGGACTACCAAACACTACCTAAATCACTTCATTCTTGCAATTTTATTAACCTTTTTTTATCCATCAGAAATAGAAAGTAGAAAGTCACCCAAAAAAAAGTAGGACAATATAAATGAAATACAGAAAAATCAGTCGGTATTAAATATCGAACATTGATATTTAGCATCATTCTTGCATCGAGGAGGAGAAAATGTCAACTTTATAAGTTTAATAAGATTTCATCCCAAAATCAATTGGCAATGAATGGATAGCTCATTAAATTATATTGTAAAATAATACTCTCTCTCTTTCTTCATGTGGAACACTTACATGTGCGCATATTCTTTGAGTTGGCTTATTTTTTTTACAAAACATTCTATTTATTTATTTGAGAACGTTGATTACCAACAATTCTGCTAACTGAATCTTGCTAGTCAAAACATTATGTTACTACTAATAAATAGTCGTTGAGAACAAGAGTTACTCAGGTGGTAAGAGCTCTGTTACCCCAACCATGAAGTTAGAGGTTCGATTATCACCCCACAACATAATATGCATATAGCGTGGTCGTCCAACGACTAACGAATTTGACTGTGTGTGTGGAACAGGACTCGTTACGTTTTGAAGAACAAGCGCCATGGTGTCGAAAATAAAATCTAATATGCATTTCTTCCTCTTGTTTCTTCTTCTCACTATTTTCATTTCCACCAAAGTCTCCGATTTCTCATTTAAAGATCTCTTTGACGATTGCAAAAATGTTCAATTCGACCCCATATGGGTGATCACCAATTTGATCATCCTTGTTCTTGTAGCAACCATCTATTTCCAAACTAAAGATCGCCCTATTTATTTGCTAAACTTTTCATGTTACAAACCCGACAACACCTGCAAAGTCTCGAAACAAAGATTTATGTACGGCTGCAATGCAGCTGGTACATTTACAGAAGAAAGCTTGGAATTCCTAAGGAAGGTTCTTGAAAAATCGGGTGTTGGAGAAGAGACTTACCTTCCTGAAGGAGTCATGCGCATCCCCTTTAATCCTTGTATGGCGGATGCTAGAAATGAAGCTGAGGAGATCATATTTGGCACAACTGATGAATTGTTTGCTAAGATAAATGTGAAGCCCAAGGATATCGGAGTATTAGTCGTAAACTGCAGTGTGTTTAGTCCGACCCCATCATTATCAGCTATTATTGTAAACCGCTACAAGCTACGAAGCAACATCATGAGTTACAATATTTCTGGAATGGGGTGTAGTGCTGGAGTTATATCACTCGATTTAGCTCGGAATATTTTACAAGTCCACAAAAACACGTATGCTTTGGTTGTCAGTGTTGAGTGTGCCACTTTAAGCTCTTACACTGGCAATGAAAAATCGATGTTGGTCTCAAATGGTTTGTTCCGTATGGGAGGATCAGCTATTTTCCTATCGAACAAGAGATCTGACAAACGTCGGTCCAAGTACGAGTTAATCCATACTGTCAGGACCCACACAGGTGCCGATGATAAGTCCTTTACTAGCGTAACTCAAAAAGAAGATTGTGAAGGGAACCTCGGAATCTGTTTGTCCAAGGAACTTATGATTGTTGCAGGGGACGCACTCAAGGCGAATATTACCACCTTGGGTCCCCTGGTTTTGCCAATTTCAGAGAAAATGCTTTTTCTTGGCACTTTGATTGCAAAGAAATTGTTCAAGATGAAGAAACTAAAGCCATATATTCCGGATTTTAAACTAGCATTTGAGCATTTTTGCATTCATGCTGGTGGAAAGGCGGTTCTAGACGGAGTTCAAAAGAATCTGGTGCTCACTGAATGGCATATGGAACCGTCAAGGATGACACTCTTTCGATTTGGGAACACATCGAGCACATCTATATGGTATGAGCTTGCTTATACCGAAGCTAAAGGAAGGGTTAAACGAGGCGACCGGGTATGGCAGATTGCATTTGGGTCGGGTTTTAAATGTAACAGTGCGGTCTGGAGAGCTTTAAGGAATGTGAATCCTGCCCAAGAAAATAATCCATGGATGGATGAAATTCAATCATTTCCTGTTGATGTTCCAAGGGAAAAGTGTGCTTGAATTTCTAATGTTGAATTGCCGATACAGAGAATTTTTATTTATAATTGTTTTGTTATTGATTGTATTTGCTTCTTGTTTGTGTACAAGTCTACTTACAAGTTACAACCCAATTAGTAGACTATACAACTAAGTAACCAACCATGTTGTATACAACCGACAGTATAGATTTGGAACTTTATAATAAAAGGATTTGAGCTTATATATACATTTTACGAGTTTTATTTAAAATAATCTAAGCGCTTTACATAAATTTTAAACTCAAAATATTATAATAAAACTCAAAAATAATATATACTCCCCCCCATCCACTCTTTTCTTCCTCTTTGAAGTGGCACGAATATTAAAGGTGAGAGTATAATATTGACAAAGATATGAGCGAGATTTGATAATTGGGGAGATGTATGAATAATCAGGATTAAATATTAATAAAGGAGATGTGTGGGGTTTGATTATTGAAGAGAGGTAGGAATAATTAGAATTAAATATTAATAAAGGATATGGTGGGGTTTGATGAGTGGAGAGGTAGGAGTATAATATTAATAAAAACTTTCTCAAAAAGGAAAGGGGAAGAAAACCTGAATAATCCGTTTTAGGAAATAAGGAAGAAAAGAGTGGATGGGAGGGAGTATAAGCTTAATTAGATTTTAATTTTGACACCTAAAAAATTAGAAGGTAACTCAAATATTTTAAAAGCTCGAAAAAATTACATATAAGCTCAGTTAAATTTATATTGGATGTATCATGCTCATATATATATATATATATATATATATATATATATATATATATATATATATATATATATATATATATATATATATATATACATATATATATATATATACATATATATATATACATATATATATACATACATATATATATATATATACATATATATAGATTTAGGATCCGGTGAGAACGATCACTCGGTGCAAACGGTGAGAACGACCTACATCAATAGGATTTTATTACAGATTTTATACGGTCTGCCTACTTTTTCTAATTTTCGCGGTTCATATATATATTTGTGATATTTTTTCATTTCCTTCTCTCTCCTTTCATTTTTTTAGTTTCGTTCTTCTCTCTACCTTTTTCCCCCAAATCACCATAAACCCTAATTTCTTCCCCAAATCATTTCATCGTCAATTTCCGGTGAATTAATTGTTGATAACGATGAACGATTATCATTCGTCTGCCGTTTTCTCGTTCTAATTTCCTTAATCGCTCTATTTCTATGAATTTCGCAAGTAATTTGGTATGATTTGATCTTCAACTTTTAGTTGTTAATGTCTATTTCTTCGATTTTTTGTTTTATTAAGCTGAGTTATCCTTTAATAAGTGAATCTAACTTAAATCGTTGTCTTTCGAAATCATTAATGCGGGTTTACCCTAATTTCTTCCCCAAATCAGTTGTTCGTCAATTTGCGGCGAATTAATTGTTGATAACGATGATCGATTATCGTTCGTCTGCCGTTTTCTCGTTCTACTTTACTTAATCGCTCTATTTCTATGAACTTCGCAAGTATTTTGGTATGATTTGATCTAGTTGTTAATGCCTATTTCTTCAATTATTTGTTTTATTAAGCTGAAGTATCCTTTAATAAGCTGAATCTAACTTCGTCGTTGTCTTTCGAAATCATTAATGCAGGTTTATCTGCGTTACGGTTGAGATTCTGTTAATTAGGTATTTGTTATTACTGTCGTGCTTAACTAGGTTTATTTTTGTTTGTGTTCGGCTTATTCACTGATTTTATTTGATATTTACTTCCGTTCGGTTGCATGCAGGTTTTTGTTCTGTTTCAATTTAAGAGCATCGTCGTCTTGGTGTATTCTCAACTAGGTATTATATTTTCCCTGCTTTTTTTGTTCGATTTTACATTTTTTTTCCTCCGTTTTGCTGTGTTATCATTCTAAGTTTAACATGATTGTAGTTTTGAAGTTGTTCTTCCTGAAATTTGTGTTGTTTACAACCGTTTTTTTTTTGTTGTTTTTTCTTGTTGAGCTAATTTTATGTGTATTTTCCACGTTATGTCCTTGTGTTTGCTTTCAGAATTAAGTTTGTGTGTGGTTTATCTGCCTTTTTTATACGTTTTAATGGTTCCGTATCAGCTAGGTACGTCACAACGGTTATCAGTCACACTATGTCAGTTGATTGGTACATTCATGTGGTTTGTTTGACTTAATGATATGTCCTACGTATTTGTGGCATTTTTGTATGCTTGGCATAAGGTGCTTGATATATGCTTTTTTTGACTTTTTGTATTATTTTATTTATTTGTTTTTGTTTTGTTGTGTGTTTCAGTTGGGGTTTTACACTTAATGAGTATTTTAGGGTGCAGGTGCACTTTAATACGCGTTAATCACGTCTATTTAGCCCATACATACGTTATTTTGAGTTTAATAACAATGAATGCATCAGTGCCCTTTCAAGAGGGTGACCACATCTGCATTTGTTCTGCAATTTATTTTTTTTCCGCTGTAACGTATCTGTGATGCTCTTGGTATCTAGGGAGAGTATTTTTTTCATGGATTGTTTGTGTGTTGATGTGAGTTTTGTTCATTTATGGGCTATGTGTCAGTCAGGTATGTCAATACGGGGTTATATGTACGTTGAATGAGTTGCTGGATACGTTTTTTAGTTTATGTTGTGTGTATCAATGTACCTATGCATATGTTTTTCGCCGACGCGTTTTTCATGGCTTGTTTTTGTTTAGCTTGATCATTTTCAATGAGGCTACTATGTGTTTTGCACCGTGAGATATAGGTTCAGTTTATCACATATGTCCATACGCATTTGTTGTTTGATAGGTACATTGATTACATTGACATCCACATTTTTTATGATTACAGGTGTCATTATGAAGAGAACACGTTCAGAAACGTCGGCACTAGACAGAGCAGGGACAAGCAGACATCAAGAAGTCCCTGTCACAAGTATGCAACAAGCTGGATGTGATCCTTCTGAAGATTTTCCGGTATTGAAAACAAGGATGAGTCCTAGCGGTCTTCTAAATTTCATCAATAGTGGCCTCTCCGACAATCAAATCTCAGACATTCAAGAGATGGCCTTTGGCGGTATCCTGTGCCTTAAAACGGATATGCTTCCCGGGCAGTTAGCACACTGGCTTGTCTCAGGTTTTGATCCATTCACGTCTTCCCTCTTAAACAACCAGCTGCCTATTCGCGATGAAGATGTTCATCTTGCCACGGGGTTACCTATGGGTGAGGTAGAAATAGTGCAAGCGACTCGTTTTGATCAGACCGAGGTGTTTGTAGAGATGGTTAATGCATGGAAGTCTCAGTTTGAGGGTGTTGACAAAGTTACCAACACCCACATATTGCATAAGATGGCTGAACAGAGACAAGGTGGGGACGATTTCAAGAGAAATTTTATCGTATATGTTGTGTCTGCGTTTCTTATGGGAATTAAGGGAAGTGTTCCAAGTGTGCGAATACTCAAGTGTTTGAGCGATGTCTCCTTGATTCCAAAACTGAGATGGTGCGATTTTACCCGAAGAAACTTAATTGCAAGTGTCGAACAGTGGAGAGATGAGAAGGAGAAGGAGGCCAATGGGAGCTGCAAGAAGATCTATAAAGGTCCTATAATGGTTTTAATTTTCATTTACCTCGATAGGATGGTTTTTAAGGCTAGATCAGTTAAGCGGGTGTTCCCAACATTATGTACATGGACGAAGGAAGCGATATCTTTGCGAATATCTAAAGAAAAAAGGGAAGTTCATCGGTTTGGTTCTGGTTTCATTGATACGCAGTTGGTAAAGCACCCAGATTGCTTTGGTCCTGGGTATGTGGAGAGCCGTGGCAGAACAGCACCTGATGTTGTGTCTGAGGATGATGATATTGTTGGCAATGATGAGGATGATGCGGCTAACAACAATGGACGTGATGGGCACGATGCCAACAGATCACATGTCAGTTCTTGCATTGAAACGCGGCAAGCACAAATGGGAAAGCCCTTGCTATCGCATTTCAGAATTTTGCGATTCTATTAATCGCAAGCGTATAATGCCGAATTATGCAGTTGTTTGTCAGCTGTCCGCCATGGCAGACTCTCTACTGGGGGGTTTCCAGTTAACACCACCTATTGTACCTGAAGATGAGGTTGGGACAAAAGTGGATCGCGGACGGGGTGACCCAGTTGTTGGTGGCAATGACATGCGCACCGATGAATCTGTCGCTCGCTCCGGGTTCAGTGCGATTCACGCCTTTGTTAAGGAGACGCCGCTACGGGGGTAGGTCGGCCTCCGAGGTTCATGGCGGTCGTGTTCCATCTACACCGAGAAAGCGCAATGACGACCCTTGTTGGAACGATCCTACCTTTGTGGCAGCGGCCATCGCGTTGGGTAACGCGTTCAACAAGGATCCAGTGGATGTACCTGTACCAAAGAAAAGACGAGTTGCTCCTGAGTTCCCGACCTTCAACCTATGTCAATCTCAAGATAAATCGCAACCAGCTGGTTCTCCGGACTGTCCTAATGCACTGTTGTCCCCCCGTCCGCCGCTTTGCTCCTAATGCACTGTTGTTTCTCCCGATTGTCCTAATGCACTGTTGAATCGGTTCACGTAGTCCATCTTTGCCAACATAGAGAACAAGAGAGACGTAGTTGTTCCAAATGTATACAAGTCACCCTTTATTCAAAGGAATATATCTATGTTTTCTGAATTGAGCCAACCGGAGAAAGATGTTTCTGACTTGGTTTTTGAGGAGGGATCTGATGAAAGGTATTTATAATCTTTTTTTTTTACAACCTATTTCAATCTCAAGTTAAATGTTTAATCGTGATCAGTTTGTGGGGTAATTCGTTAATATATCAGAACGTATCTATATTTTTTGTTTAATGTTTTCGATTTGTCTTGTTATTTTCAGCGAGGTATTGTTCAGAATCGTTTGTTCCAGCTAAGAAGATACGATTTAATGTCCTTCATCTCAGACACAAAGATTTCTACAAATGTGATAAATGCATGGGCTAATATATTGAACAAGCGAGAGGAGTTAAAAGCTGCCTCATCCCCTTTGCGTTTATACACTTTTGTTACTCATAATGTAAGTTATCCTATGATTGATATATGTTTGTTTTAACCTTTAGTTTTAATCAATGATGTGTTTTCCTATATAGATATTCTTGCATTAATATGCTATCGTCCTACCTGACTTTATTATTGTTGTTAAATATGTTTAACTTCAGGGAATTAAATGTGAAAATATAACCGAATACGATAAAGTTAAACTGGTGAGCTTCAACTATGTCTTTTTTATTTTTAGTAGCATTCGTAAGTTTTGTCCATTTTATGTTTCCACTAAGGCTGATATATGTGTTTCAAAACCAGATGTTGTTCCCATTTACACTCCGTGAGCCGTATCTGATTTGTGTCAACATGGTGTCCCGAAAGATTGAAGTCATTCATCCTATGCTTCCTAAATCAGTAGACTTCTCTGATTCTGTCCGCATGGTGGTGAGAATATGATTTTGCGCATACCAGTTCACTTTGTCAAACGTTGGATTTAGTTTTCTTCACTCCGTTAATGTTTCTGATGGTAATCTGACTTTTTCAGAGGGATTTTGTTCGATGTGACATGACCCCTAAATCATCCAGATTTAAGGCAGTCCAGTTTTTCTCACGTGAAGAATTCGTCCCCAAAACGCATGTGATTGACGTCGTGGACGATGGCATTTATCTGATGTTTTACATGGAGATATATACGGGGTGCCGCCAAATGCTCAAAACTCAGATCATAAATGTAAGATACGTCCTTTTTTTGTCTATGTACGTTTAGTAAATAAGTAATCACAATTTTCTCATTAACAAGTTTTACACATATTGAATCATCCAGTCTAGATCAGGGGATGTAATTGGCAAGATCCTTCTTAAATAGAAGATGAAGTACTGTTTTGCTGTTTTGTCGTGCCCTCAGAACGAATTATCAAAACAAGTGTTGATGGCTGCGAAGCGTCTCAGCGTCAAATCTGGGCAAGCACCCATATTTTTCTTTTTTTTTTTTTTTTTTTTTTTTTGTTTTTTTTTTGTTTGCAAGTGATCGTTAATCTTACTAATGATATTTTCCTTCTTCGTTTTTTTAAAGGAAACAAGCGGCTGTACAGGAAGTGGAATATACTGATACGCACCTGTTAGACTACGTGTTCCTTCTACGTGCGGGAGAATCAGCTAAAGAGTAATGTTTCATCCTTTTTAGCATGTTTACCTTGTCAACTTTATATGCGTTGTTAGAAATAGCACATACTGAGCTTTTTTGTTGGTGTATACGTTATTTTTGTAGTGACATAGTCGTCGAGTCAAGCTTCGGGCAAGTAACAAAAGAGGGCATGTGCTCTCTGAAACCTCGGAAATGGGTTGTGGATATGGTATGGTCACTTCTTAATTTTCATACGTGTTTCTTTCTATTTTATGTAGTATAGAACAACACTGGTTTTTTCAATTTAGGTGATCGATATGTTCGGGATCTTTTCAACTATGCTCAAGCCAGATTTTTTGTATATCCCATCTACCGCACGTGTGAGTGTTACCCTTTTCATCCGTGATTCACTTAATATTATCAGTTTGTATGTTTGACTTACTAATCGATATGTTTGTCTATTCTAGCATCTCAATCCTCAACGAGATAAAAACCTTGGTCGCAATTACATCAAAACATCATATATGCCTAAAGATGGGGTGTGTGTGAAAGCTGTAAGTATATTGTTCTGTCTTTTTTAAATGTGGGTATGTAACACACTGTATTTTTCGTATATGAAGATCAAACTCATTTCATTCATACCATACGTCTTGTAATTTTGTCAACAGATTTTTATACCCATCATTGATAACGAACACTGGTTTCTTATCGTGTGTGATCTGGAGATGAAGACGAACTATATTCTGAACTCACTACGTCCTAAGGATATCCGGGCTGACACTGAATGCGGAAGTGGTATATTTTTTTAAATATTTTAAATGTTTTCGTTCAGATCATGCTTTCCTTAATGATTCATAACTAATAGGTTCAATGTATCGTTTTGTTCTAGGTTAGTAATGTCTTCCAGATCTTATGCCGGTCCAAAGGGTACAAGCATCTTGTAGGGGTGCCTCTAGCTAAGTTTTCGACCCTGACTGTTCCTCAACAGCAAAATCTGTAACTACACATCTTTTTTTATTTACTTAACACCTGTGTATGTCACACTAAGTCAGTTGCTAGGTACATTTAATGCAGTATGTGCGTCGCGACGATATGTCCCATGTTTTTATTTGATTTTTGTATGTTGGACATGAGGTGTTTGTGCACGGATGATATAGTAAGGCCGCCTGTGTTGGTACTTATTTTAGTTTTGTTTGGTGAAGGTTTGATTGCGGCGTTCATGTTCTCAAGTGGTTAGAAGCTGGACGCAACCGAGATCTGTGGGAAGACAAGAGCAACTTCAAGGCGTTGGCTGCATATAGGAAGGACGTCGCGCTCAAATTGTTACGTTGGCAGGAGAACAAGCGTAAGGTATTCAAAATTAATCTCATTTTTCATTTTTCTTTATCGTTAGTTTTAACTGATCACATCTATTTAAGTACAAGGTTTACATCGTTTTTTTCTCATGTCTGATATATAGGTTTACTAAAAGTCATGGAAGCGGCTTTGCGTTTGGCAGGATTGTGGCAGGATTGTGGCTGACATGTAGGCTTAGTAAAAGTCATGTACATCTTATGGACTTTGTGATGGTGTAATTGGGGTTCTGTTGCATTGTATTAACTTCGTTTACGGTTATCTGAGTATCTGGTTATCTAAGTACAAGGCGTCTTTTGAAACGCCTTTGGTTCATGTTGTTTTCATCTGTGGCATCCCGTTGGTTATGGAATCATGATAGTTTTGACAGTTTGTAATGGAAGGGCATCGCTCCTACTTTTTGTGGATAATATGTAGGATATGCATCCCATTCCGTCTGTTTGTGTTTAGACAAATGGTGGTGTCTATGTGGCAATGGGCTAGGAATTGGGCAACCTCTTTCTTTTGCTATGTGGCAATGGTCTGATAAATTAATCATCATACAATATTACACTACTAAGTACGCTCATCATGTATAACATGTGCAACAATCGTGTTAATATACACGCTTGTTTACTTTTGCACATAGACACAAGCACACAACATCAATCGTGATAACATATTAATAATATATACTTACACAACCCACCAACAAACGAATATTTTTTTTTAGTGTCATACAATATCAATCGTGTCTAATGAAATCAATCGTGTCTAATGAAATCATCAGGTAATAGATAATTAGATGTCATACAATATTAGGATTTTGTCTATGGAACTTAAATTCGCGAATCATTGTTTATTAATATTTTACGCTGCTTTTTTACACAAATAATACTAATAGGTACGATTTTCATGTAAAACATGTGCAACAGTCGTGTTAATATTCACGCTTTTTGTCTCTTGCACATAGTTAGGAAATCATCAGTTATTGGACAATAGCTGAAAGTTTACTTTTTACCAATTCACATATCAAAAAACGAGCAGATTCATTAGCTCTTAATATCAAAAACTCAAGCCTTCCATAAACTTTCACTTGTATATGTTAATACAAGTGTTTCCATTCACAATCCTGATAGATACACTTTCAGCCTTGCCAGATGCACATATAATCCATGTAGATACGCTAGTATCTTGTGATATACGAATAATAAAAAATAAAAGACATACAAAGGAAAAAAAAAATAAAGATCAAAATAAAAAATGTTCAATAATCCCATATAACAGCTCAAAAATGAAGTCTCAAATCCTCCCGCCATTATTCATTATATTTGTGTATGTGATCCGCAACTCTTTTCGTTGTTCATTCCTGAAACGAAAAAAGGCTATAAAACATTAAAGGTTACAAATTTGATTAGATACAACAATACTATTCCTTAATTAAGTACCAACTAAACAAATTCAATCTGCTATCAGTATTCTCTAATAATGAATGCACCAAAATTAATAGCGTACCTGTATCATGGAATCATACTCTCCCAGGACAATTTCGACTATCATGGAATCCTAATTCTCCGCAAGCATTGCATTTCCTGGGCGCTTTCTTCTGTTCTTTTGTAGCTTGTTCCTTTTGGGACATCATTCTTTTTCTAGACCCTTTGTTTTTGACTGAATAGGAGGTAAGACAACCACTTCCTTTGGTATTTTTGTTCCTAAGAGCATCTCAAGTTTCCTATTCTTGTTTCTCAGCCTATCACCTGTGTTACTACTACTACTACATTCTGACGTACTGGTTTGTGCGCTAATCTTGTCTTTAAAACCTTTCAAAATGCCCAGCAATTCATCAACATACTCAGGTTTTTGTTAAACGAGCGTCACACACGAGAACACCTCGGACCATAAGGTACCAATTTTGTGTCGTCTAACATCTAATGAGTTACAATCTTCAATTAAAGTATGTGGCACATTATTACAAATCGGCTGACATGTTGCCAATTTGCTCCACCTACTTAAGATACTGATCTGGAACATTGTCAAGGCCTTGTTCTTTCAACACGTAAAGCGCATGACGGCACAAAATTCCATGTCTCTCGAACTTTTTACAGGTGCAGTTCACTTTCATTTCGTCAGAGATAAAGTTAACATAGTAAACCTTGTCTTTTTCACGATCAATAATGGAGATGCTGTCACTGGTAGTAACCCCTAAAATTTTAACACCACAGGTGAAACAAGCAGCCACCCACTCGTTTTTAAATTCAGAAAACATCACTGGGGTGTAGAACTCAGAAGCGTGTTTTTCCAAAGGGTGAGGCGTTTCTAGATCAGGGAAGGATTTTTTTGACTCGGCTATTAATTTGGACTGTTTCCATCGTTGAGCGTCCATAGCACTTTCAAACCTCATAAGAAACTCAACCAAAGTTAAGTTTGGGTTCATGAAATTACCGAAAAAGCTATTCTCGGACTCAGACCTGGACGTGGTTCTCATTAGTCCACCCATAAATAAATCCCTGAAATATGCTGGGATCCAAGAAGCCCTTTTGTCAAACATCGTATCTAACCATTCATTGTCGGTCAGCCCGTATGAGAATATAACCGAGCACCACCGTTCCTCAAACTCAGACGGTTCGATATCTTCTGCCCAAACACAGGAGCACAACTCTTTCATGAAGTTAGTTTCTCGATATAGCGTAGTTCCGATCTTGTCTGGCAGCTTTTTCATGATATGCCACATGCAATATCTGTGTTGAGTTTTGTCCCCGAACACTATTTTAACCCCTGCTTTTATGCCTCTATCTTGATTTGTAATTATGCACACAAGATACTTATTGCTCATTGCGCTCAGAAAATTCCGAAACAACCATACGAAATCATCATCAGTCTCTTTCCTTATAAGTCCTGCTCCAAATGTCACACATTTTTTGTAATGGTCAACCCCCGTGAAAGGTGCAAATATCATTTTATATGTGTTCATATTAAACGTCGTGTCAAAAGACGTCATATCACCAAAGAGACTGTAATTCTTTATAGCTATAGGGTCAAACCAACAAACCCTAGATAGTCAACCACGATCGTCAACATCAAAATCAAAGTAGTACGAACTACACATGGCTTTTTTGTGCATGAAATTTTCAATCATCATTTGCGCGTCATACACTTTAATAAATTTCTTCACATCCCTCCAAATATTTTTGAAGTCCTCGAGTGATGCCCCTACATTTTGATACCCTTTCACGTACTCTTTGAACATCCTAAAGCTTTGCACATTCCCCTTATTCACTTTAGAATTCTCAACAATCATGGTTTTATGTATAAGGGTTAATTCTCGTGACTCGGTCAAATGCACCACGGTGTTTGGTGTTGAGAGGAGGTGGGTGTGACCTTCATGAAAGTCAACAATCACATATTGTCCTTTTTAATTTCTTCGAAAAAAAATCTTTGCATTACATAAAATTCTAGTTCTCTGTCTCTTTTTTACCTTCCCTCTAGGCTTACTTTCTCCAGCCTTACTGCACACACAGTACTTAGTCATGACAACCCCGTCTATGTTTTGTTGCGTCGACTTCCTCATCTTAAAACCAGAATTAGCACCATAAGCCTTATAGAATTCTAGCCCATCCTCTAGTTTATCAAAGATCATACCCAAAACAGGCTTCAATTCTGGCGCACATACAGGTATTCTTTCCTTCGGGGTTGTCTCGATAATTGGTGAGCCTGCATCTATGCACGCTACACAGTAGAACAGTATGGCTATAAGCAGCGAGTTCAAATAACTGATGCACATCAAATATAATTTTCAGGTACGCTAATTTAGTCAAAAGCACAAAATCAATTAGAAATCAAAAAACCACAGAAATTAACAAAGAAATTTGTGCCACGATCATCGACATATCGTATTTTTCATTACTGACTACTTAACGTAGACGTCAAGATACACCAATCACGTCTAATAATTTCATCATAGGCAGAAAGTCAAATGCTTATTATGACACGAATCGGTATATCCCTTAATTATAATTCTAGATACGCTGCTGAAAAACACAAACGCATCAACTATACTAATGGATACGATATTCATATACGCTGGTTAACTAAGGGCGGTTTCGTTATTCTACCGGGGACGTTTTCCATACAAGGCAATTACATCAATTATACTATTATACATGCTATTGAACTAAACAGAATACTGTATAGCGTGCATAAGAAACATGATCAGCAAGTGTAATAATCAACTCTAAAACAAATTGCATATCACATACACTAACCAGACCGGTAAGACAACTGTTCTTATCCATCAGACTCATCAATTTATAATACCAATCAGGCTAATGAAACATGAGCATCAAGCGTAATAATCTGTCTTCCTATGTTTAAATTAGTATGAAAACGCATCAAAATGATCAATAGATACATCAATCAGACGATTTTATTGAAACGATTTATAAAAAAGGCTATCTCAACTGATTTGCAGATGTACATACCTAGATGAGATGATGACTGCACGATATCATTGCTAACAGCTGGAACAATCGCATCAGTATGTTCCCCAAATCGCTAGAACCCTCAACATCCATAATTTTCTACGATTGAACTAATTCTGGAATGCCAATCGAAATCACAAAATTGATTGTTCATGCATCAATCACACCAAATCAATCAGAAAAATATTATAACCGTACATCCATTAGATGATCAACGCCATTGATTATGATCAATTTCATCGATTTTGGCGGCTGTAGTTTGATTGTTTTCGCGGAATTTTCTATGTTTTTCGCGGAAATATTTGTTTTGATTTGGGGGAAAAGTTTTGGAAAGTAGAGAGAGAAAGAGATTTTTTGGATTTTTTTGTCAAACAGTCAGGTTAGTCGCGTCGTAGGATTTTCGAAATATCCCGTGTTATTTTTTTGTTTAAACTACTATTGTAGGTCGTTCTCACCGTTTGAACCGAGTGATCGTTCTCACCGGATCCCGCCTCTATATATATATATATATATATGTATATGAATGGGATCATGTGAGTATACACTATCGTTTTGAGGATTGAGGATTTCATTATAATATCACAGGTTGTTCAGTACAATATCACAGGTTATTCGAAACAATATCACATGAAAAAAACAGCTGTGCAAAAAAAAATTATTTTTTTTTTCAAAATTTTTTTTTTGGACAAGTCTAATTTTTTTTCATGATATTGTATTGAAGAACCCGTGATAGTGTATTCACTAATCCTCAATCCTCAAATATTTAGGAGTTCTCACCGGATCCCGACTCTCTCTATCTCTCTCTCTCTCTCTCTCTCTCTCTCTCTCTCTCTATATATATATATATATATATATATATATATATATATATATATATATATATATGTATGTATTATTTTTGCTATTTATTGGCACATTATATAGGTGAACAATGCACCATTTCCACTGAATTTTCTAGATACACTTGCTTATTATAATTTCTACATAATTCATTCTAATCTTATGTCCCTAATTTAGAATTGTCCAAGTACATGTGTAGTTTATATTTCTCTAGATTATTTCCAACGCTCCTCCTAATTTGAGAAATCTAGAACTTTGAGTAGCTCATTGAACCAAGCAATTTTTTTGACCTGTGTCTGTCAATATTCGTATATTTGTTCTTCTATCATGCGAAATTGTAGCTTCGTTTTTCATGTGATCTTGGATGATACTGCCAAGTTTCATTGTTATTTGATTGTTTGCTCTTAGTTACAAGTGCTTTTTATTTGAAGCAATCAAGGACTTCCATGAAAGCTCAAAATGATCAAGATGAAGTCAAGACAAATATATCTCCAAAGCCTTAAGTAGTCAAATGTTGTAAGAGTAAGTGTAACATTCTCATATTGTCAAGTGATTGCAAAACCATGCAACAGTGCATCGCACTTGTGGTTTTTGATACTACCGTATGGAGGAATTTTATACGAAAAGTTTGAGTGTTAAAATCTTTACAAATTTCACAATTTCAAAGGTTTAACATTTGACATATAAAAGTTTGAAAACAAATCTGAAAAATGAAATCACAAATCTCTCAAGTTTAATCCTCTAGATTTATGCATTTACTTTTTACCAAAATAGAAGGTTGGACTTGTACGTAAAAGTTTTAAAGCTAGAAAAGTTTTTTGCCACTTTGGTAATTGTCACATGTTGAGTGTTTGGGGAGCTGTTTTCTGAAAAAGACTAAAGCGTTGTGTGCTTAAGTCTAAACCTAACACTTAGCATCACTCAAATGCTACTTATTTATTAATGAATTATATCACTCTAAGTTGTACTCCTTAGATGATCAAATTCACTATAAATAGAGAGCATTTACTTCATTTATTACCCAAGACTTTCCAAAGCTTTTATTGTGAAATCTTGCAAATCATTTGTGCATTTAAAGCTTTGTTCTTTAAGTATTTGCAAAACGATTTTCAGTTTTAAAGTCTTCAATTGTTTTTAAAAGTTGTAAACCTCCAAGTATCAGTTCACTACACCGTGACATAATGAGTTTGTTCCATAATTCTCGTGTTTAAGTCTTAATTGTAATCTCCATGTTCTTAAGTGAATCACTGAGATTCTGACATTGTAAACCTGTGAGATAGAACTTATAAACTCTTGAAGTGAAGTAGCTTTAAGTTTGAGTTTCAACCGGGGTCGGTTGGCGAGTTATTATCATTGTAAGGGGTTTAGCAAGTTTGAGTAAATTTCTAAACAAGAAATAAAATAAAGGTTGGACGTAGGCCTCGGAGTAGAGGCTGAATCAATTTTTTAAACATCGTCTTGTTTGTTCATTTACTTTTACGTTCGTTTACCTTTGCTTATTTCTTATTAATCTTGCTATCAGTTCTGTGTCACATTCACTCATACTGTGATATAGACTTGCTGTATTCCCTTGTGAACTCACAATCAATTGAGTTTCTCAAGTCATGTACTTCACTGCTCTTACTTGTGTTATAAATTTACCAAGTTAAGGAGAATATTTTTAAAGATACGCCTAATTCACCTTCTCCCCCTCTTAGGTATTAATCGTTCTTAACTCTTCAGTTGCCGTAGCTTGATGTTGAGTAGCCTGTCGTGTTCATTCGAGTTTTGTTGCTTTGGATGGAGCGATTCTTACTATGCTTGATCTTGTATGGCTGTTTAATTTTTGGTCCATGGCTTCATTGTCTCAAAGCAACCTCGCTTATTATGTTCCTGATGATTATTTTAATAACCGCAAGTGCACGGTTGTTATTATAACACTTAGGGTGTCAAAATCCACAAGAAGCAATGAGTACTATTCTATTCCAAGTCGATAAAAAGAGTTTGATTTATCTAATTCTAAACTATTCATAAACTAAGTATGATAAATGTTAGAACACTTTTGTTGATGATGACATTCCTATTTTAACTATGCTTTAAGATGTTCCATTTCAGGATTTAGCCCATTTCCCCAATCAAGAATTAATAAATGTTCAAGGTCAAGAGGTGTTGATGAAGATACCTAAGAATTGTGTTGTAATAAGAGTCACTTATGTAAGGGTAAGAGAGTATGGTACTAAGGCAACAGTAAGCAAGACTGTTGTTAAACAACGGCCTGCTTACTAAGGAAACAGTAAGCAAGACTGTTTCTTTAGCACCTGTCACTTGAAGAAAGTCTTAGGTTTTAAAAATACTCATATTTCCAAATACAAACTTCTATTTTTGAAATGTTCATTTCTGATATTTGAATTTTATGAAAGGTTGTTTTTTAAGAAAAGAATATTTCAATGACATCTTTCAAAAGGCTTTATCTCAAAGTGGCAATACATTTTATCATGCCTTTTGGAAAGAAGAAATTGTTTCTTTCCAAAATTGTTTCTCTAAAAATGTCTTTACCTGGTTGTCAACCCTGCCTTGACTTATTTTCAAAGGTCTTTTAAAGATAATAACAAAGCTTCTTTTCTTCTTTAACCTTTGGATGAATGCTCCCTTTTATGCAAACTTGGCTAAGTTAAAAATATTTTTTTTCTATCATATGTCTTAACCTCTAAACCCGAGTTTGCTCCTCTCAAAAAGGGACACTCTTCTCCTCCATTTCATAAGACTTTCCTAAGAATTTCAAAGTGTTTTGCAAAAT
Organism: Silene latifolia; assembly: GCF_048544455.1. Lineage (NCBI taxonomy): Eukaryota > Viridiplantae > Streptophyta > Magnoliopsida > Caryophyllales > Caryophyllaceae > Silene > Silene latifolia. The sequence continues at coordinate 16,125,476 of NC_133535.1, read as the reverse complement.
TGTTTTCTAAAGAACTCAAAGCATTTTTTTCTTTTGCAAAATATTTCTAAGTATTCCAGTGACAACAGTCTTCACTACCGTTGCCTTAAGTATTGTATTGGCTTACCTAGAATCATTTGATCAATAAGTTGTCCTTATCAATTCTTTCAGAGAATAATTTGAGGAAACGAGATCTTGTAAACATTCTAGTTAGAGTATTGAGTTCCTAGAAGGAGTAGTCGTAGAACTCGTGTCGCAACCGGAGTAGGTTGTTTGTCCTTTTATTGTAAGTGCTTTAAGTAGTCGGAGTAGATCACTTCACTTTTTCATAAAAGAAGATTGGACGTAGGCCCTTAAAGTGTTGGCCGAACCAATTCAAAAACACCGTGTCGATCTCTCGTTAATCTTATTTCCGCTCCATTTATCTTATTTGTACTTCATTTACGTTTTTCTTTAACAACTGTTCTGGATACCGTTCCTTTTGGTCAGTAGCCTTAATCTCTTGTGCTAAGACAAACAAGCAACAGTCAGATCAATTGTTGCCTTACAATTCAACAATCCTTCTGAACAACGTGATACACTCTTAACGAATCGATTTATTTGATGTATCTACTTGTTCCTCATATCATTAATCAACTTGCTTTAATTCAATAAAGATCAAGTTGAAATTTTTAAAATAGTACCTAATTCACCCATCCCCCTCTTAGGTACTTGGAATCCTAAACTCTTCAATTGGTATCAGAGCCTCGTGCTCTTGATCGAGGCTAACCGTCTTAGATTTGATTCTTGGGATATGGATTCCTAAAAACACTCCAAGATCCCGGTCTTTACCGGTGAGAATTTTGGATGGTGGAAGCTCAAAATGGAGCACTATATCAAAAGTATCGATTATCAATGATGGAAAATCATTGAGGACGCGCCTCTCGCTATTGAGGAAACTGGCATTCTTACGGGTTTTACTAAAGTCAAGGCCGAAAAAGATTACAATGAAAATAATTTCAAATTGGCCGAGAAAAACATGAAAACGATGTTGATTCTTCAACGGTGTGTAGGCGAGGCCAAAGTAAGTCGGATTTCCGGATGTCCAACGGCCAAACAAATTTGGGACTCCCTTATTCTTGCCTATGAAGGGACATCTCAAGTTAGAAAACATCGTATTGATATTCTCATGTAACAATATGAGATGTTTCACATGGCAAAGGATGAGTCAATAAATAGTTTTTCATCTCGTTTTTCGTGTATTATCAACGAACTAAAAAGTTTAGGGAGAAATTTCGAGTCCAAGGACATCATTCGAAAAATTCTTCGTGGTCTTACCACTAAATGGCAACCTAAGGTAACCTCCATAGAGGAAGCCAAAGATTTATCCATTCTATCTCTTCCTGAACTAATGGGATCACTAATGGCTCACGAGTTTAATTTTGATAAGCATTCTAGTGAATCTTCGAGGGGAAAGAGTCTTGCTCTAACATCCTGTTCAATTGATGACGAGGATGAAGAGGAAGATGAGTTTGCTTTGTTCTCTAGGAACTTAGTTGGAATGGTGAATGGCCATGGATATACAAGGTTCAACAACAATTACACAAAAAAATGCTTTCCAAAGAAAAGACCCACTACCACTATTGGATGCTTTAAGTGTGGTGACAAATCACATCAAATTAAAGAATTTCCTAAGTGGGATGATATTAAGTCTAAGGGTAAGCGAGATAAGGCTAAAAAGGATAACAAGAACAGGGTCATATCTGCCATTTGGGGAATGTTCGACTCCGAGAACGATAAAATCATCGAGGAGGAACTAGAGGCTAAAATGTGTCTTACAAATCGTCTCAAGGACAAAGTCTCCAAACCCTTTAAGTCTGAACATCTTAGATGTCTTATGGCTCATCCCGATGATTCCGACTCGGATTCCGACAATGAGGTAAAACTTCTAAAAGCCAAGGCTAGGACTTACTCCAAAGAAAAAGTATGTAATTAAACTTCTTGATAAACTCTTTGATAAATGTCGTTCACAAACTGAAAAGTTGGATCTCATGCAAGATGAGATAGAGGAAATTGCTCAAGAAAACTTTCACCTTAAAAATGAACTTAAGGCAACAAACAGTGTGACTGTTACTTCTGAGGCATAGAATGAGGTGACAAGAGTAAAAAAATTAAACAAAGAGTTGTCAAATGAACTAGAGTGTCTTAAGTCAAACCCCAATGATGTTTCTGATCTTGACAATGTCAATACTACTCTAATTTTGCAAATGTCCATGATAACCAAAGAACGTGGTGAACTTCTAAAAGAACAATCCATGTTTAAAGGTGTAATTGATGACTTAGTTGATGAGGTAGAAGAACTTAAAACAACAGTGTCTCAGACTATTACCTTTGACAGTGCCAAGGAAACGTAAAACGAACTAGTCACCAATCTATCAAAAGCGAATGAGTGTCTTAAAGTCAACATAGATGCCTAAAAAAGGGAGATTAGAATGCTTCATGAAAAGTTCGTCAAATTTCAAAATGAATCTTCCGAATGTAGTTCGTCTAGATCCAAGATTGTTCATTTAGATAGATGCATCTCGAGTCTCAAGCTTAATGTTTAACAAAAAATTGAAACTTTCATGGAATTAAAATCTGGGTATGTCTTAATGAAGAAGGAGTTAGAAAATTCTAAAGAAAGAAACAAGTATCTCACCTTTAAAGCTAAGTCGAGGAACTAAACAAGGAACTTGTTGAGGCTAAGAATGTGTCAAAGAATTGGGAAGGAAGTAAAAATGTCTTAAATTTCCTCACCAATCAATCCAAGAGATGTGATAAAGTTGCCGGTCTCATCGGTTTCAATTGGAACAGTCAGTCTGACTGTTTCTTTAAAAAACCGGATCCAACTAAAACCGACTTTCGAAGAAAGAAATATGTTGGTCTTCCCGAGTACATCATTTGCAACTATTGTGGTAAAATTGGTCATGTCTTCAATGCTTACAAGAAGAGACATAATGACAATAACAAGAACACTAAAGTTGTAAAATAAATATGGATTAGAAAAGATATGTTGAGAAATGTAAAGGATAAGAAGGGACCCAAATTTATTTGGGTTCCTAAACTCAAAGTCTAATTTTGTGTAGGGCTTGGATCGTGGATGTTCTCATCACATGACGGGAGATAGAACCCAATTCCTCTCATTAGAAGCTTATAATGGTGGCAAGGTAACGTTTGGCGACGACAAAAAAGGGGAAATAATAGGCATGGGAAAGGTTGGTAAGTCATCGTTACTTTGTGTCGACAATGTGCGGCTTGTCAAAGGTTTGAAACATAATATCCTTAGCATTTCTTAACTATGTGATAAAGGTAATATTGTGGAATTTAGTGCTAATTTGTGTCGAATAATTGATGCCACAACTCATGAATTATTCTCGAAGGAAGACGTGTTAAAGATGTGTACTTAACTGACTTAAACACGTTATCCGGTCATACCATGTCATGCATGAGTGTAATGAAAAACGATCCTTGGTTGTGGCACAAAAGGTTTGGACATGTTAGTTCTAAAACTCTTAATACACTTAGAAGAGTTGACTTGGTTGAAGGATTTCCTAGCATGAAAATTGACTTTGATAAAGTATGTGATGAATGTGCAAGATGTAAACATGTTAGAAGCTCCTTTAGACCCAAAAGAATTGTTAGTACTCTTCGTCCATTACAATTCTTGCATATCGACCTATGTGGACCAATGAGAATAAGAAGTAGAGGTGGTAGTCGTTATGTGTGTGTCATTGTTGAGGATTATTCTAGGTTTATTTGGGCACTTTTCTTAAACTCCAAGAATGAGGCATTTGATGAGTTTTTAATTTGGTTGAAAAAGATTCAAAATAAACTTGATTTCAAACTTGTTTCCATAAGAACGGATCATGGAGCCGAATTCGAAAACTCATCATTTAGTGCTTATTGTAATTACAATGGTATGGACCATAATTTTTCGGCTCCTAGAACACCACAAGAAAATGGAGTGGTTGAACGAATGAATAGGACCCTTGAAAGTATGGCTAGAACCATGTTGTTGTGTAGTAAATTGCCAAAAAAACTTTTGGGCCGAAGCGGTGAACACCGCTTGCTATATTCATAATCGAGTCATGATAAGAAGCATAATCAATCAAACGCCCCATGAAATACTAAAGGGAAGGAATCCCAATATTTCATATTTTAGATGCTTTGGAAGCAAATGTTTTGTTCACAACAATGGTAAAGATAACTTGGGAAAATTCGATCCACGTAGTGATGAAATGGTTTTTATTGGTTATTCCGACCATAGTGAGGCCTATAAAGTTTACAATAAATGAACCATGTTAATTGAAGAAAGTGTCCATGTCATTTTTGATGAATCTAGCATTCTTGGACAGGTACAAAATGAGGATGAAGATGATGAATTTGAGATAGGTCTCGTGAGAAAAGACTTTGTGTTTGAGGATGAGGAGGCCCCAAACAATGACGTTATGCAACAGTCACAAAGACTGTTAACTATTGATGCAAGCAACAATGCAGGGGGAACAAACAGTGACATCGTTGCCACTTATTCCACCTTCCAATCGGTAATGGTTCCAACAACTGTTACATCCACTTCTAGAATAGTAACGGTACCAGACACTGTTACCTCAGGAGAACCCTCAAACACTAATCCAGAGCCATCCTCTAACCAACAGACAACAGTCACGGAGACTGTTACGTCTGAGGGGGAACAAAACACTATTGTTCGAAGAAAATGGAAACATCAAAGCTCGCATCCACTCTCAAATCTAACTAGTGACTTGAACTTCTGAGTTAAAACAAGGGCTTCTCTCAACAACTTTGCATCTCTTGATGAGTTTTGTGCCCAAAGCGCATTTCTCTCTCAAATAGGGTCGACCAACATAACAATTGCATTGACCGATGCCGATTGGATGCTAGCTATGCAAGATGAGCTCAATAATCAAATCAAGAAAAATGAGGTATGACACCTTGTCCCTAGACCATCTAATCGTACCGTCATTGGTACTAGATGGGTCTTTCGCAATAAGCTTGATGATTCCGGTGAAATCGTAAGGAATAAAGCTAGAGTAGTGGTGCAAGGTTACAACCAACAAGAGCGAATTGATTACGATGAAACCTATGCACCGGTAGCTAGGCTTGAGGCCATACAATTATGATAGCGTTTGCGACTCACAAAGGCATTAAGCTCTTCCAAATGGATATCAAAACCGCTTTCTTAAATGGATATTTAGAAGAGGATGTCTTTATAGAGCAACCTCCGCGCTTTTTAGACAATGATTTTCCTCAACACGTTTTCAAATTAGACAAAGCTCTTTTTGGTTTAAAACAAGCACTTAGGTGTTGGTATGATAGATTGTTTAAATTTCTCATTGAAAATGGTTTTAGAAGAGGTTCCATAGATAAGACATTGTTTCTAAAGCAACAGTTAGACGAACTGTTGGTTGTCTAAGTATATGTCGATGACATTATATTTGGAGCAACAAAAGTGATTCTTTATACTTATTTTTCAGAACTAATGAAATCGGAATTCGAAATGAGTATGAAGGGTGAGCTAGGATTTTTCCTTGGGCTCCAGATCAAGCAATCCGAAGATGGAATCATGATCTATCAACAAGAGTACATTAAAGAGATGCTTAAGAAATTTAATATGACTAATGGCAACCCTCACCCAACACCTATGGTATCCAAGTCCAAATTGGACAAAGATAAGAAAGATAAGAGAATTAGTGAAAAGGTATAACGAGGTATGATTGGATCTCTTCTCTATTTGACTGCAAGTCGTCCCAAAATTCTTTTTAGTATTTGCTTATGTGCTAGATTCCAATCAAATCCGAAAGAATCTTACTTTAAAGCGGTTAAACGTATTCTTCGATATTTGATTGGAATACAAGATCTTTATTTGTGGTATCTCTTACATTGTCCTTTTGATCTTATAACATATTCCGACGCGGACTATACGGCTTGTAGTGTTGATCGAAAGAGTACATCCGGAATTGCAATGTTCTTGGGTCCATGCTTAGTCTCATGGGGCTCAAAGAAACAAAACATGGTTTCTCTTTCAACGGTCGAAAGTGAATACGTTAGTGCCGCTCTTTGTTGCTCACCACTTCTTTGGGTAAAGCAACAACTTCTCGATTTTGTTATTATTTAAGACTCTATTCCCATATTATGTGATAATACGAGTGCGATAAATATATCAAAAAATCATATTCAACATTCTAAGACCAAACATATTGAAATTCGTCACCATTTTCTTCGTGATCACGAAGAAAAAAGGCATGTTGAACTTTTTTTTTTTTGCAAAATCGAAGATCAAATTGCTGACATATTTACTAAACCACTTGCAAGAGAATAATTTGAAAAACTTAGGTTACAAATTAGCTTAATTAATTGCATGTAATTTTATATGAATTAAACTAATCCCTCACATGATTGACTAAAACGGATTTGCTATCCCTTATTCTAGTTTATTCATTCTGTATTATGTACATAATCGATAAATCGTCTTTTCCTTAATGATCACTCAACCGGACGTCTATACTTACGTTTAATGGACACTTACCATATTGATTAAAGCAACCTAACCCACACAATTACGCCACCACCTACCCCACTCACTTAAGCCAACTACCCTCCATAATTTCACTCACTACCCTACAAACTTAAAGCCTAAAACTACCCAACAGCCGTTTCCAACAAGTCCATCATCTTTACCTTTTCATCTCCCTAACCCCCTTGTTTTACTATGGTCAAAACATCTCTCAACACCAAACTTCCGTCCACATCACCAACCATATCCTTACATTCATCCTCTCACGATACCCTATCCAACCGCACAACCAAACCAAAAGGATCTCATGCTTTCCCTATCAACCCATCTACAGAAATCGTCCATGAACCACAACTTTTGCAAATCATTCCTAACCCAAATCCAACCTCCTCTTTGACGAGGAAAAGGACCAGATCTGGGTCAAAGAAAAACTCCTCCGCCTCTAGTGCCTCGTTGGAGCCCATCCTCATTAATGATGAAACTATTGGTGGTGATGAGGCAATCCAAGATACGGGCGGATCTAAGGTTGCTGGAAAATCGCCTTTGAAAAAAAGGAAAGACCCCATCCAAGTTACCTGATATTGTTGAAGAGGAGGATGTGTTTGACGAAAATGAGAAAGAGGAGGATCATGTTGAGAAATCTGAAGGAGACGGCAAAACTCCATCAAACGCATCCGAAAAAACGATCTCTGGTGACCGTTCGCAAGAAAAGGAAATTGCAAATGTTGACATGGAAAAGGAACCGGTTGAAAAACCGGTAGAATCTAAGGAAAAAGAGGAGGAACCAGTTGATAAGGAACCACCAAAGAAAAAGGGAAAAGGGAAATCGGTTGCGGCAAAGGAGGAGTTTTTATCTGCTAAGGATGCCGTCACCTTGTCCGGCAAATGAGATCCAATTGTTGTCAGAAAACAAATCGACAATAACCCCTTCCTCACTCCTGAAATTAAAAGGACTTGTGGGAAATTAATCTTTAAGGAAGCCCTTCACACTCCACGGGTTTACCCGTCCTCATGGCTCACATCCAACACGGCTTTCTCGCATTTTGAGGAAGCCATTGTGGCTCAAGGTTGGGAGGATCTTGTTCAACTGGAGGAACTCGTCTTTGTAAGTGTAGTGATTAAATTCTTTGCCACGGTCCATGTTCTCTCTAGCCTGAAAACCTTGACTGCTAAAATAAATGGTAAGTCTTTTACCCTCTCTCAAATTCAATTAGCCAAAATCCTCAACATTGACCATCACGGGTACGATCTTACCCCTACCGGAAAAACTTGGCCCGCTCTTGAGTACGCCTCTCCCTCTGTCATTGCCAAAACCGTGACCCCCTTAAATTCTAAATGTAACCCCGTTCACCCCCAATGAACTCGCCGCCCTACCTAAAATACTCTTCAACTTACTTTATCGCACAATTTACTCGTCAAAGGATCGTACAAAGGTAACGATTGCTCAACATTACCTCATTTATCACTTAATGACCCACCGGAAAATCAATCTCCCTAGCCCCTTTTTTAAGCGAATTGCGACGACCGAATCCAAAATCCAAGACCCTAACTATACCACCCTGATTCGCCTACCATATGCGATGTGGATTTCCGTGATTCTTCGTTCTAAAGGGCTACTTGTGAAGGTTAGTGTAGGCTCTCAAGGGATGTTTGATGCTATGTCCGTTGGAAATTTGGGTAACATGTTGCTGAAAACTGAGAAGGGCCGGTAAAATCGAAAAAGGGAAATGAGGTTGTCGGTATGTCCTCAACCAAGGGAGGGGCCGTGACGGGAGTTGTGGATAACCCCACGGTCCTTGATACATTGGCTCGGCTTACGAAGGACGTGACATATAAAGCGGATAAGGAGGACGTGGCTTGTCTTCTGGGTTTGCACGCGGATATGGAGTGTATCAAGACTACTCTTGATTTCCTCAAAGGAGAAGTGGCTAACATTTCAGCCTTGCTTCAAGAGAAACCCGACAATGGTGATGCGTAGAATGTCGATGCCTCGGATGATGTTAATGATGACTTGGATGGTATCTAAGATTCGACTCACTAGACCCGTCCCCTCCTAAAAAATGTCTGCCTAATCATTTGATTCCCACCCCTTGCCCTCATCCCCCATTTATATCTAATTTGGTGGTGTACTAATTAAACTCTACATTAGCCGTACTGAACTTGTTGTTTAAACTATGTTGGAACCTTGTTAAATGTTGACCTTGTCATTTTGTTGCAAATTTGGTTGTCTTTTATGTGATGTAATATGCATGTTTACTCTGTGTCCGAGGTTAGCCTCTTATCGGTTTGATGATGTCAAGAGGGAAAAAAGGGAAATTCATGTTCTTATTACTTGTTTGTTGATTAATCTCTTGTTTTGTATTAGACTAAGTATGATAGTAATCTTGCTCTAGGATTTGTTACCTCATAAGTTTAACTCACTACTTCTACCTTCATGATTCTTTTTAGACTAACCACTTAAGGGGGAACTCTTTAAAAAATTCATTTTATAAGCTGGCTTGCTGTCATCATCAAAGGAGGAATTTGTTAGAACACTTTTGTTGATGATGACATGCCTATTTTAACTATGCTTTAAGATGTTCTATTTCAGGATTTGGCCCACTTTCCCAATCAAGAATTAATCAACGTTCAATGTCAAGAGGTGTTGATGGAGCTACCCAAGAATTGTGTTGTAATAAGAGTCACTTATGTAAGGGTAAGAGAGTATGGTACTAAGGCAACAGTAAGCAAGACTGTTGTTCAACAACGGTTTGCTTACTAAGGCAACAGTAAGCAAGACTGTTGTTTTAGCTCGTGTCACTTGAAGAAAGTCTTCGGTTTCAAAAATACTCATATTTCCAAATACAAACTTCTATTTTTGAAATGTTCATTTATGATATTTGAATTTTATGAAAGGTTATTTTTTAAGAAAAGAATATTCCAATGACATCTTTCAAAAAGCTTTATCTCAAAGTGGCAATACATTTTATCATGGCTTTTGGAGAGAAGAACTTGTTTCTTTCCAAAATTGTTCCTCTAAAAATTACTTCACCTAGTTGTCAACCTTGCCTTGACTGATTTTCAAAGGCCTTTTAAAGATAATAAATAAAGCTTATTTTCTTCTTTAACCTTTGGATGAATGCTTCCTTTTATGCAAACTTGGCTAAGTCAAAAATAGTTTTTTCTATCATATGTCTTGACCTCTAAACTCTAGTTTGCTCCTCTATAAAAGGGACACTCCTCTCCCCCATTTCATAGTACTTTCCTGAAAATTTCAAAGTGTTTTCCAAAATTGTTTTCTAAAGGACTTAAAGCTTTTCTTTCTTTTGCAAAATATTTTTAAGCCTTCCAGTGACAACAGTCTTCACTACCGTTGCCTTAAGTATTGCATTCTCTTACCTAGAATCGTTTGAACTGTTGGAGTGTCCCCGACAATAATGTGATCACAATTGTCGATCATAATGATCACATGTTTAAATCTCATTTTTAAGAATACGTAAGGGATGATTCATTTTATAGTCAACTGATCAACATTAATCGGTAACGATTGGCTTGCTAGAGTTTGACGTTACTGTCGTGGGACGATGGTGGTCAGTTGATCCCTTAAGGTCACACCTAAAGGATGATGCCCTAATCTGTAAAGTTGATTAATTGTATGATGATACAAGTTAATCAATTCCTTAAAATTGAACAATTCAATTTGTGAGAGAGAATATTGATATCTTATTATAATGGGATTAAATAAGATTTATTTTAGTAATTGAAATATTTTATTACTAAAATTGTTTATTGTTTGTGAAATAATAGAGATGAGAATGAATGGTTAATTATAATTACAAGATGTTGTGAATTATAATTAAATGACCCATTTTATTTATATGATCAAGTATTACTAGTCAATTTGTTGTATGTAATTTAATTAATTCATAAAATGATATTTATGTGATAAATATGCATTAAATTAATTAATAACATGTATCATACTACATGTGACATATTGTGTGACAAGTGACAAATTGACAAAAATAAAATGGTAGTCCATTTTATGTATATGGACCGAAATATTGGTATGGAAATAGTTAGTGGGTGAATTATTTTATGAGATAAAATAATGTAATCATGCCTAGCCTAAAACTAGCTTACACACCTACACTAAGTAGACTCACATGCCTACAATTTGGAGAAGTGAAAAAGCAAAAAGAAGATGCCATTATTTGGCCTCTACTACCCGTCCACTTCCTCCATCATAATGAGAATTTTGTTCTCATTTTTTACTGCTCCATTATTCATTCATTTACACATGCAATTTTTATCATCTCTCTCTTTTTCTCTCAAAAAGTTTGTTTTAGATTACATGAATATTGTTCAATAAGATTACTAATATTATTAGTGTAATATATGAGTATTAGTAATCAATTTTAAGGTAAACTACTAAACTAATATCTAGCTAATATTATTTAGTGGGGGATAAGGGATAATCTTGGGTGCAATCAAGAGGAGTGGCTTCTATACTTGAGGTCTTTGGAGGATCATCCTAACATATGGAAAGCTCAAGAACAAGTGAGGTAGGAGACTTCACTTGTGCCCAAAATATCCGAAATACTCACATGTAAGGAACCGTTTTTCTCCTTACTCTTGCATTTGTTTTGCATGCATAAGATCTTTAAGTTTTATGACTAAAACTTTAAACTAAAATATGTAATATTTAAAATATGATTTCCAACAAGTGGTATCAGAGCATTATGGTTGTTGCATGCAAGATCGGGATCGTTTTTCCGAGATAATACGATTAACGAATAAAACTTGAAATTTGTGTTTTATGTTGATAAATCACGAAATAATTTTGCATGTTAAAAGTTTCTGGTCCTAAATAGATTTTAGGTCATATGGGACGTTTTATGGATTTTTATTGTTCATTTTATATATTATTGGCATTAAAATGTGATTTTTAAGATAAAAATGTCATTTTTGGACGCAAATAGCTAAACTTCGAATTTTTCAGTGGTTTTTGGATATGTTTTCACATATATTATCTAATTATGTCCTGTAAATGTTCATGATAAAATGAGTTGTTTTGCTCGAAATATGGATTTTTTAAATTAAAATCGTATTTAAATGGGTAAATAGGTTAATATGAGTTATATTTCGAATCTGGTCTTGGAAATTTAGTATGTTATCATATGCAATTTTACAAGATGTGTGTAAAATATTTGGCTATAATGAAGTCTTTATGCATGATTTATGAATTTTTGATGAAACATCACATAAATAGTGACTATAATTAGTAATAATGCTAAAACATACTTCATGACTAAAGGAAAAATGTCACATGTTGTATTTTATCATATATTTCAGATCTAAAAGTGAAAAGTTGATGAATAAAATTTTTCTCATATTTTTATGGTCATAATTGTTAAAACCGATAAACCGCAACATTGTTTTTCTCGATAAATTTTCGAATTTTTTAACCTAAGTTTTTAGCATTATGACTGTCATGGTATTTTTCCATAATGTTAATGAGTTTAAATTTCAAATTTTGAAATTATTTGAAATTTTTATGATTTCATTTGAGGTTTATAGCATAAATTTTGTATTTTTGGGTCCATTTATGAATAATATTAAGAAATCAAGTTTAATTATTGTCAAATATTAGTGGAGACTAATTTTGAGTCCTAATATGGTTAGGGTAATTAACTTGTACATAAATATGAATTTATGTAATTATTGTGATTTTAATAAGTTAAATCACGCAAATCCGTAAAAACCGATTAATATACGATATTGACTCTTAAAGGCGATTTAGCATAACATTTGGCATGCTCATACATATTATAATGATGTATTTTATTTATGATTATCATATTTTAATTTTATGTAATTTTTGAATTATGTAATTTTACTTAGTATGGCCTTAGTTTTAATTGGTATTACCCGAAATGTATGGGAATATCGATTTGGTTGTAATTATTGTAATCTCGTATCACCGTTTTGTAATTTAATAGATTTATTTTTATTTTATTACAAATGTATAATAAGAAATTATGTAATTCATTTTGTAATTTAATTATTCCGGAGTTCCTTGAAGACGGTGCCACTCGAGAAGGCGATCCATCATAGAAAGTGTTGCCTTGAAGTGCGTGCCAAGACCGAAGTTCAAGGGGCCAAAGGAGTTGGTTTCCGAATTTGTAATAGTTTATTAGATCTACTATTTTAGGAAGGCCATACTAGGATTTTATTTTTATGCTTTGCATTTTATTTATATGCTGCATGCATCGCTAAATCGCCATAACTAAACATGCATTTTAAATCGAGTTTATCGACCGTGTCAATTACAATTATCGTAGTTCACCACCTTAGTTCACTTAAAACGTGATAGATAATAAATTGACATGACCTCTCGCTAAAATAAACAATTGAGACTTAGCCTTACCAAAAAGTAGAAACCATGAAAACCTATTTCATGAGGGAGTGCACTCGGCCCTACCGGGGTACAACCCTTGTTACGTAGAGGAAGTGGGTGATAAATGTCTACCCACCGATTTTATAAAGATAAGGGTTGTATTCGGCTTTACCGATGCCCAAGTTGATGTAAATTTGGATCATGGACACATTTATGCGAAATTTGGGTTGAACTCAACGAAAGTATTCTCGACGGTTGTCGGATGTGTTTCGGGCTAAAGATAAATATTAATGTAATTTTATCGACCAAGAGTTCTAAAAGTAGAATCGATTAAAGAGTTAATCCACCGAGTTATATTGATGAGGTTTGTATTCGGCTTTACCGATGCCCAAGTAAATATGAATTTGGATCTTGGAATCATTTATCATAGTTGGGTAGAGGTCACTATGTAAATGCTTTACTTGTTATTTACAAGTATTAATAACACGATAAATGTTAAGTTTTCCACTATTCCGTTATCATATTGTTCTATTTCTTTACCATAATTCATATACGATATCATTTCGATTTTTGATTCAAATCTCCATTAAAACATCGTTACTAAAGACAAATATGGATTTGCTTCTAAAACCTCATATGAACCATTGCTAAAGATCTTTTTTTGTGAAAGGTGTAGATAGAAGTTATTCATTGTCAAAAAGGCTTTTGATTATTGACTAACATGTCTAATTACAATGGATAGTTATTCATATACTTAATTGAATTAAGTACTTTGAAACGTTAAATTGTTTTGGTAATCAGATTTGTAAGAAATCGTAATTGACCAAAATAACGCAACCACTTCAATGAAAGTTTTAAGACTAAACGAATAAATTGAAGAGTAGTCTTTATGAAATTAAATTTTTGCTTCTCTAAGCAAAGATTCATTGAAATGAGTGGGAGCATTCTCTTAATCGTTAAGAAAGGACGAGGTTAAGAAAGTAAAGATTGGAAAGGAATTGACAAGATAAAGGCAGAAGTAAAGTTATTGGGAATAACTTTATTAAACCTATCAATTTCGACCGATAAAAGTTCTCATTTTGGAAGTGTTGGACACTAGAAAGGAAACTACCCGAAGTTGTTAAAGAATAAGCAAGTTAGTTGTGGGATATCTAATAAGACTTAGTTCTTTATTTGTTTGATTGACATAAGTTTTGCTAGTACCATTTCGTCAATATTAGAAACCGATGGTGGTTTTCATCATTGTATGCGATACATAGGATGATTAGAATATGACGACTAGCATCAAATAATGTCGAGAGATAGAGTCATTGTGTACTCAATCTAGCTTATAACTTACAAAGAAATTGTTTGATTCAAGTGAAATTGTTGGATATCAAAGAGAGATATCAAAGCTTGATTAGTTGCAAAATGTTTTGCACTATTCATATCTTCTTAGGGATTATATTTCATTATGATGATATATAGCGAGTGAATCTAAAACCCACTTCTTTAATTAGAAGGAATGTATTCAATACATGTCATGAGTTTTGTAGATTCTTGCAATCCTAAAATAATGTGCAGCTTAAGAGATTGTCTTAAGTAGGACATCAATGATTGGAATCAACATTTTGATCATGTTATAAAACTTTTCTCAATAGGTTGAGAAGTTGTGTTTATACATAAAGTTTAGTGGGAGTTACGGAAATTTTAATTAGTCTTATATGTGGATGACATATTGATCATTGGGAATGATTTGACACTTTTGGAGTATTATAATAAATCTTCAATATCCGGATTAATGGAGATCAATCCACATGATATTAGCGTCAAATAAGGATTCTTATGTTGATAAGATTCATGACTAGTTCAATCATGTTGAACATATTTGATTGATTCCTTTTGCTTCCGCTGCCGGATCAATTAAATGAGTAATGATGTTTAACACTTCATATACTTTGAGTATGATGAATTGTTTCAAAATCGAATTTAAGTAATAGTTACCAAGTAGCCATATAGATTATTCTTAAGTGCTTGAGGAAGCATTAAGGATGGAAAGTTAAGTGTTTTTGATGCAATTAACTAATTTGTGTAAGGGTGTTACACGAATGACAATTGAGATTGCGAAAGGTTTCAGAAAAAACCATATTCAAAACACGTGAAGATGGTTAAGGAACCATTGTGACTATGTTATTTAAGAAATAGATTTGCTAGAATCGTTCTAGGCAATAAAGAACAATGAGAGATATTTACAACGGAAATTGAGTACACTTGCAATCATGAGATGTGCGAGAGGGATGGGTCCCGCACACTATGAAAACAGTGGGAGCTGTTCTATGATTAGATAGCTTATGTCTAAATTGGATCTAGACACGTACTCAGAAAGTTTTTTAATGCAAATGTATACATTACAAAGGAAAACAAGTATGTAGTAAGGTTGAGTAAGGTACAAGAAGTTGATAAAACCTACTAACCAAAGCCTTCTCATAGGCTTAACATGATGAGTCATGTCATATGTCATTTCAATTGCATTGAGATGAACAACTACATATAAGATAAAAATGGATTATGAAAATATGAAGTAGTAATCAGGTATTGACTATTCATATGTGATAATCACATTTGTCGTTCGAGTTTTTAGAATCTAAAAACTCCCTTTATACTTTGTTACATCCAAACGGGTTGTAGAGACAATATTGAACCCCGTTAAAGTGAACACGGATTAACATGGTATTTGCCCATAGTCACGTGTATGAGGTGACGTCTCGAAGTGACTAGAGTGTGATGCGATTGATGACAAGTTCAAGTGCCATAGAGTCATATGAGATGACTAGTCGATCACATAGGCAGACTGTTAGGAACACTTTGTCGGGCCTTATGACCTCTTATAGAGTTCTGGCAAATTTATATAGCCTGGTCGTGGCAAGAGCTACTATAGTATTATAATGAGTCGATTGTTTTGACTAAAGACTGTTTGCCCAAGGTGGCACAGTTTCAGATTAACTTTGATTTATGTTACTACGACCTTCGTAAATGGGGTCAAATAGGCATATTTTGGGTTATGATGGATGTGGCTAGTCGAAGGGAATAGTGCGATGGGAATTGTCCACCCCCTTGTCAGGGTTAAAACAATATCTCAGGGCCACTCGAGGAGTAATGAACTGGAAATACGTGGCCACGCTCGGAAGGTATCTATGGTAGATAATTCCGGTCAATCAGTTATTCTCCAGATCGAGGAAACCACTCTCGATATGATCACTTGCAAGTACGGCCTGAAAGACACCTTGCATTGAGTGGGAGATAGTAATAGGATAAGAGAATTGGTGACGCACACTTGTCGAGGAAAAGTGGGAGATTGTTGGAATATGTGTCCTCCGACAATAATGCGATCACAACTGTTGATCATGATGATCACATGTTTAAATCTCATTTTAAGAATACATGTGGGATGTAATATTTTATAGTCAACTGGTCCACACATATCGGTAATGATTGGCTGACTAGAGTTTGACATTACTGTCGTGCGACGGTGGTGATCAGTTGATCCCCTTAGGTCATACCTATAGGGAAATACTCTTAATTGATTATTTAATTAATCGTATGCCGATACGAGTTAATTAAATTGCTTAAAATTGACGGATGATTTTGTGAGTAAAGTTAATGTGTCTTATTGTAATTCGATTAAATTAGATACGGTCTAAGTGATCGAATTGTTTTATTACTTGGATAAAATTATTGTTTACGAAACAATTGAAATTGAAATTGAATGAATAATTTATTATAAATATAAGACATTGTAATTTATAATTTGACAAATCATTTTGGTACAAGTGATTACGAATTACTAGTGGATTTTGTATATGACATATTTTATGAGTATGTTGATTTTTAATATGTTAAAAATACATTACAAATTCACATGTCAAGTAACATGTCACAATTGACAAATGACAAAATAAAATGGACCTTCCATTTTATGTTGTATGTACCGAAAAATGGAGGGAGTATTAGTGGACAAATTGTGTTGATTATTTTAATAAGAGAAAACACAATGATTACCCATACTCTTAGCCTTGTATGCCTAGTTTATCTTGAGAAGATCACAAGCTCATGCATTGGCTCATACTCCCCCCTCCAACCGGTTTTTAGAAGAAAAGATAGAGGGTTTTTCATCTATCATTCATTCACTATTTTTCACCTAATATTTTCTAGTGTAAGAAAATAATACATTCTCTCTATAATTTGTGAAAACTTAGAGAAATAAAAACCTCACAAAATCACTCCTCTCTTGGACCGAAATATTTAAGAGAACAAATTAATATTTTGTGTCAAATTTTAAGTAAGACATATATTATTACTAGTTCATAATAATATAAGTTATTAAGGGATTTCCTTGGGTATATGTTTTTGGGAGAGGTTCTAATTTGAACCTTGTTCATCCATTATAAGGAAGCTCAAGAACTAACAAGAAGGAGATCTTGTTGGTTCCCTAACATCCGAAAATAAGATGGTGAGAAATAGATTTTTCCATCTCTTTTTATTAAGTTTGCATGCATAAGATCTTGCATTTATTTTATGACTAAATAAATTGATTCATATATGAATATGTATATTAATGAGATTAATGAATTCTAACAGATACATCCCTAAACAACCTCCCACATGTTACAGACTCTCCCGAAGGTATAAAAACTTTCTCAGTTACAGACTCATATTCTCTCAAACCCAACTATTTAAAATGACTCGAAGATACAAACGACTGAAACGCCCCTGAATCAAACAAAAAAAAGGTGTAAACACCATTAACAAGAAAGGTACCAGTGATAACATGTGCGTCGTCCTCAGCTGCTTGTTTCTCCATCATAAACAGCTTTCCACTGGTTTTCTGCCCACCTCCTTGGACAGTACTGGCAGAGGTAGTCGGCTTAGCACCCGACCCCTGGTTGTTGTTGGTGTTCGTAGCTGGCTTCTGATAAGAATTACCGCCATTGCGGTTACCTCCCCCGTTGTTGTTCTGACCTCCCCGGTTGTTCCATGACCCAGCTGGTCTGTTGCTCGCAAAACTCTGTGCCGGCCCCTGAGAAAAGCTCCCCTGTCCCGGCCTCTGGTAACCTCTGCTCACCGCACTGGTGCACTCATGTCTCTTGTGGCCTACACATCCACAATTAAAACAGGTCATCCCCCAGTTGCGGCTACTGTTCCCACGGCCACGCCCATAGGAAGCCCCTGTACTAAACCCCGAGCCAGATGAATATGCTCTAACCTGAGTGTGGTTGCCCTTCTTGTAGTTGGGTTGGCCACCACCCTCGCTCTCAGCCTTTATTTTCTCAGCTCCCCTCTCTCGAGCCATCTCATCCAGCCTCTCAGCTCTCCCAGCCCTCTCATAAGCTTCCTTGACATCTGTAAGGATCCCCACGGGTAACTTCTCCATTATCTTGGGGGTCAAACCCTTCTCAAACCTTAGAGCTAGGTTCTCAGCACTCAATCCCATATCCTCAGCATACCTAGCCTTCTCATTAAACTGTTTGTAATACTCAGCCACTGACATCTCAGAGGTCATCTTGAACCCATCAAATTCCTCCCTCAGCTTACTCCTCACATGCTCCGGCACGAACTCCCTCTTCATAGCTTTCCTAAACTCTTCCCAAGGAATAGCAGGTAGTCCCTACTCCGTATACATACCTCTAGCACTCACCTTAACCTTGTCCCACCACTCACCTGCTGCCTCCCTCAAGTAGAACGCAACTTGTTCTACCCTCATCTCATCCGGACAATGAACCAGATCCAGAATGTTCTCCATCTCATGATGCCAATTGTCAAGAAGAATTGGCTCCCCGGTTCCTTTATACTCTTTCGGGTTAAACCTAGCTATGTAGAGACTGATCTTAGAATGATCAACCTCCTTATCCTTTCCCACTCTCTTTAGCGCTTCCATAAGAGCATCTTGGTTCTCCAACATCTTAACTATGTCATCAACGTTCATGCTCTCAGCTCTAGCATACAAGGCGTTTTTCTTTGGCGGCATCTTGAAACTATATAAGAAAAGGTAGACATAAACACACATACTATAACCCGAAACACGAATATAGCCTGCCCAGACCCCACTCGATCGAGTGCCAAAACTTACTCGATCGAGTTGAGGCTACTCGATCGAGTGCCCAACATACTCGATCGAGTGCTCCGACTCCAGACCCCAAACAGACCTTCTGAACTCAAACATACTCGACCGAGCTGGCAAGCCACTCGATTGAGTGCCCCCTACTCGATCGAGTGCCCCCATTTACTCGATCGAGTACCCAAAAACACGGTTCTGACCATAAAAACGTCAAACTATCCACTCGATCGAGTTGGACACATTCGATCGAGCACCTCACCTACTCGATCGAGTGCCCCCCACTCGATCGATTCATGCAAACTCGTATATACTACCCGCATGTTATCTCACTTACCCCAACATAATACGCAATCTATATAATCTCGGCATTATAGTTATAACTACGCATGCAAATCTACATAATTCCTCATATAATCATTAAAGCAATCTACTTCATATTATCAAAATGCCACATTATAAACACCCAACATGCTTCTTCATTCAATTCACATACAACACATATCTTTTCAATCTTTAACCATACTTTCAATTCTCCACTTCCAACTTCCAACAATTCACAACACATACTACTATATAGACATACAAACCAAAAGACAACACATACGACCTTGACACATATCCCCCATGTGACCGGTTAGAACTTGCAGGGCGAGTTAGCGACTTTAGGACGTCTCCCAAGCCTTTGCATTAGCTCCTACAACTTTTACCCCGGGTTCATTTTAATTGACTCCCTATGTTCATTAGATTCATTAGTTATAGGTTTTAGGATCGTCGCTCTGATACCACTTTGTGACACCCCCATACTCCAAGTGCCTTACCAGGACCACTCAGGTATAAAGATGTCACCATCTCGGTTTCCCGAAGCAATGATAATCAAAAGACAATAAAGAACCAACATTTAAATAGTATAAAGTTTAGTGATTACAATCCAAAACCAACTGATAAAATACGGTTACATGTTCTCAAACCAAAAGTCTAACAACTAATCAAAGTGTTTGACATCTACTCAAAACTACAGTGGAAGGCTCTATCATCTCGTGGTGACACATCCCAGCTAGCCCATATGTCTCGACTCATACCTGCTCAACAACTGCTCACCATCACCGAATGGATCACCACAGTGTTTCAAAACAAAGACGGGGTCAGTACTAATCACACAATTATATATAACTACAATAAGACAGAAACCAACACAACTCAATCATCACATAACCCAACTCCATAATCAACTCCTCATCACTGACTACAAAGTGTGTAGTCCTGCCAGAGTACCCATCGCAACAGGTTACTCCACACCACCAGTGGGGGACCGCAGCCGTTCCCACCTAACCCCGCTCATACCAAAGAGCGATAAACACAAATCCATTAATGTGCACATCCCTTATGTGGCAGGTTCCTGTGGACACGGGCCACGGGGGCGCTTGGGAAACAAGCGTTTGCATTTGTGGAGTCGCCACCAATTTATTGTGGAAAATAGGAAACCGTTCGAATACCTCATGTCATGTCAAGACACAAAGTAGTGACATGAACACCAAGAACTCGTTACCCTTAGCATTCTATGTCTAGAATGACTCTCGTGGATTCCAATGAACACGGATGTTCACAGAGATCTGGAGTAAGGGGTGAGGGTACGTATTAGGAAGCTCTTTTGATCGAACACCTAATCCCGCCCGCCTCGATAGCGGCCTCAACTAATGATTAGGGAAAATCGTCTATACTCGATATATTGTCGATTATATGCATGCAATGCAACATCCAAGTTTTAATCCTAACATGTGAAGATTAGACTAAGTCGGTTGACACGTAATTTAACATACAATTGAGTCGAAGTAGGG
Organism: Silene latifolia; assembly: GCF_048544455.1. Taxonomy (NCBI): domain Eukaryota; kingdom Viridiplantae; phylum Streptophyta; class Magnoliopsida; order Caryophyllales; family Caryophyllaceae; genus Silene; species Silene latifolia. Next base: position 16,104,639 of record NC_133535.1, on the reverse strand, counting down.
ATTTAAGTTCAATTATATGTGAAGGCATACAAATGATACAATAAAAGAAATACAATAAAATACAATAATGAAAATTACAATAATTACATTGGATTAGGTCGATTTATGTCGAAAATACCTTTAAAACGGATAATTTGAGAAAGAAAGAATGAAAGAATTAACGAACAGGAATTAGGCGATAATACGATTAATAGTTAATTAAATACGTAAGCTAATTAAACTAGGACAAGGCAGAACGGAAGTTCAGAGACAGAAGTCAACCTGGAAGAGGCGCAGCAGAGCTGCGCCGGAAGAGGCGTAGCAGTTGCTGCGTCTGTTCCAAGGGTGAGTTCTGGCTGTGAAGCCGGAACTGCAAATCGTTAATGTTAATCGGTGAATTTAAGGATTAATTATGATATTCGACTCGGATGAAAGTGACTTAATGTATTAATTACATGCGAATGAGTCATAAAAGCGATAAAACATGGATGAAACGAATGTAAACGAATTAATTACATGAATGGAAGATTGATTAGTGACATAGGTGAATTAAATAGGCTAAATATAACAAATTAATGGCGAATTAATGACGAATATGATAATAAACAGATGAAAATATATCAAAAGTCGAATTCCAGAAACCCAATATGAAAGAATCGAATCTCTATAACCCGTATTGATTTTAATGACGAAAACCCGCAAATATTGGATTATAAGGGATTTAAGTCGGGATTTAATGATGAATTATACGTATTAATGAATGATAAATTATATACATGTGAAATTATTATGTTATTATGTCAAAAAATTGAAAAACGAACGAAAACAAATAAAAAAGCAACGAATTGACAAAGGACGAAGGAAGAAGAAAGGAAGCAGGAACTGCGACAGCCTCACGAAGAGGCGCAGCAGGCACTGGGCTCCTTCTAAGAGGCGCAGCAGTTGCTGCATCCTTTCTCGACGGTCATCTTCTGGTAATCCGTAAAAAGGGTTCTAAAGCATGGTTTTATAAATCGGTTTTAAGAAGTATTTTCGACATAAACCTTACATTAACGATACAAAAAGAAAAAGAACAATAAATAAAAAAGGATTTACACCCTCAGACTTACATGTTTGACAAAACGCGATGAACTAAGTTTATGATTAGTGATGCTCGACTCGAATGTAACGAAAGTGCCCTCGTAAGAGGAAAACGATTAAGATTAATTAAGTTGATTGATTGTGGAGTTGGTCAAATTGGTCGGTCATGCAAACGAGGCTGGTACTCAGAAAGATTCGAGCTTACGTGGTCGAATGTTCAAGCACGTAGACACCAAAAAGTAAGAACGTGGACTTATAATGCAAAGGGAGAAGAGAAGGGCGGACACTCGCGTGAGAAATATGAGGAGCGAAGGCTCCTATTTATACTAATCACGTGAAGGAATAGGGTTTTCAGAGAAACTTTGGAAGTGAATCTCGAAAAGATACGAAAAAATACGCCGAAAAGGACCTGGGAAGAGGCGCAGCAGTCACTGCGTCTCTTGGAAGAGGCGCAACACCTGCTGCGTCTGTTCCCAGGTGGTTTCCTCCTGCGAAAGAAAGATTTCCGTGTTTAATTTATGAAATAACGGGATAATCTTATTTTCCTTAATATTTTGTATGAATATTACGGGAAATTCTTTACCAAAGAATAAAAGATTGCGAAAGATTTATAAAATATGGAATAGAAATATCCGGAACATTCCAGAACATTCTGACTCGGGATTTAGCGGTTATCAGAAAATGAGGATGGTTTTAGGCCCGGACTCCAAATGTACTCTAATTACTGTCAAAACGATCGTATCGGCGCGTAGATGACAACTAAGAGGTAGACATCAGTGTTTGAGCAATCACTTGACGATAAACTTTCGAATTGTCACAAATCGTTCCGCGTACCAAACATGCGGCCCAATCATCACCGGGTGGTTTGCGGGAGGTGCAGAAATGAGGTATCTACAGAGCCCCCACTTTGACTAAGGCTTGGACAAGGCGAAAGTCAAAGTATAGCCATCAGGTCAATCGAAGATTAGAACCTGACGACTATGGTGACGCGAGGCGGTTCAAGGGGTCTAAACCAAGGACCTGTCGTCGGGAACATTTTAGAGTCTGTCGACTATCGGGGAGGGTCGTTTAAAGTCCATTAGACTACGTAAGGAAGCTCGCCAGCCATAAGAAGAGATCATACCTGAGACTTCTTTCTCGAGATGCTTCTGGAGGTGCATATGAGCTAAGGTTAAGTGTAGGAGCTAAGGGTAAGCGTAGAAGCTAAGGGTAAGCGTAGGAGCTAAGGGTAAGACCTAAAAGTTAAGTAAGGATTGTGCTAGGGTGTGGGACCCTAAAGGAAAGCATCGACGGGAAGAAGGCCCGAATATAAGTTCAAACTAAGGGGTAACTAAGGCTCGAGTGTAAGAACTCTGCTGGTCTGGGAACTTCTAGAGAACGACACCTGTATCGCACTCCGCGGGGAAACAAGAAATATCGTGAGTAGCAGGACACAGGCGGGAACTGCTAGGAGAAATCTGCTTGGGTCGTCTTCTAACAAACTTCGGAAGAACTTGAGAAGGACGATTGTATGTCGTGAACTCTCGTTGGGGAAACATAATCGGGAACTTATCTCTATGTCTCAAGAGGGATTGTCTGTCCGTGTACTCTCGCTGGGGGAACATAATGAAGGCGTGTCGAAACACCTGTCAAAGAATATCTGCTTGTTGTGATAAGCAGGGTCTTGGAAGTGACAAATAATGTATAATAGTCTGCAGTTGGCTTAGAAATGCGGGTCTGAAGGAAGAATAATCGTCAAACGGACCAAGAAAGATAAAATGGCATCGGGGAAGAGGCGCACCAAAGATGGGCCCACAAATAACGAACTCATAACGAATTTTTGAAAATTCGAATGAAGGGAAGCTGAGGAAGAGGCGCAGCAAGAGCTGCGTCTCTTGGAAAAGGCACAGCGCCTACTGCGTCTGTTCCTTAGTGTGTCTTTCCTGCGTAAAAACGCGATGAAACAGAGGGTTTTATTTCATTATTTCGAAACATAAATCATCTATTTCTCTCTAAAATCTTAACCATTTCCGCCAAAATTTGATCGAAAAGCTTGCATCCGCCATGACTAATCGAGGTATGTATATCATTCTTGCATTAATCTTCTATAACGGACGAATTGGATCGACAAAATTCGGGGTTTTCAACCCTAAAATGTCGAAAATTTGGGGGTTTTCCCCCAAATGATTTTGCCTTGTAAAATTGACCATGTAAATGGCTAATTGGTAGCATAATAACCATGTATTTGTTTCGAATTTTCGTTGAGTTTTGGGCATTTGAGTGAAATTGAGACGGTTTCACAGCTAAACCGTAAGTTGCTTCGAAAATGGCCTTAGGATTGCCCATTTGTGATGAAACTTGATATTTGGAATCCTTGTATGATGGGTAAACTTCCTACCATCTCGGAATCTTGGTTTGTGACGGCTTTTTCAGAACACTTTTGTAGGGCATAATCGTCGTTATAACGAAATGCTGCCGAAATTTTGACTCGAACCCATGACTAGGCTTCAACTTAGGCTTGACTTGACCCAAATTACCACATGAGTGATCGGTTTTGTGGGAATATGGCCAAAGATGGCGAGAAAAGAGCGATTTCGGGCTTCTAAAAACTCGAAAATCCCCTAATCAAGGCTCGTCGTCACTTGACGCGACCTAAAATTACTTTAATTTTGCAGGTGACGAGGCTTCTACTTCTGGGAGAGCTCCGATGGAGATAGACACTGCTGTTGACCCTTCTCGTGCTCTTGAGGACGCTTTTGCGGCGGTGATGGCTGCTGAGGACGAGGTCCAGGAGGAGGAGGCTGCTGAGGAGGAGGACGCCCCGAGACGGGCCAACGTTGGGCGAGGCGGTCACGGTGAGGGGACACGTGGTGGCCGAGACGGGGACAGCAGGCACTTGCTTTGGGCTGCGGAGGGTCAGCTGTCCTATAGGACGGTGAAGAGCTTGGTAATCTTTAATTCATTACTCATCACTCATCTTCTTTCATTTCTGTTTGCCATTCCTTTTCCAACTTCATACAAACTAAAGATAGCTTTTGTTTCAAATCACAATAGGAGGCCGGGAACATCAGATCGTTCTCGGGATACACGATGGCTATGGAGTGCTACGAGAGGCTGTCGGCGGAGGAGCGCGCCATGATCGAGCGAGGAGCGTTCGGCGCCCTGGTGCAGGCTTGGAGGGATATCGCGAAGAGGAAGTTGCGGGCTAACCTTAGCCTAGTCCGTGCTTTCTTGGACTGATTCTGGGATATGACTTCCACTTTTTACATGCCTTTTGGTGAGGTGGGAGTCACGTTGGAGGACTACGGCATGATCTCTGGTCTGCCGTGTGGGACTGAGATGGTGGAGTGGCCGGAGACTGCCATGAGGGTGGACTCAGCCAAGGCTAGGAGGTTGATCGGCTGGAACTTGGCGTCGAAGGCCGCTGCAGTGCCTGGTTTGGTGCCTAGTTCTTATGTTCGAGACTACTTTGCGGGGAAGACCCCGGCGCGGGTTGTGATCGACGGAAGAGAGACAGCTCCTCCTCCCTGTACAGCTGAGCAGAGGGCCCGCTTGTGGCTTTGGTGGTTTCTGTCTTCGATCTACCTCGGAGACAAGGGAGAGAGGCTGTCGACGAAGCTTCTTCCCTTTCTTTCTGAACTGAGTTCCCTAGGGCGTTGGGACTGGGTCACTGCTGGTTTTGCGGTCCTCATACGCTTCATGAGGGCCATGGTTCGTCCGGAGTTGATGGAGAAGGGGACTTCTCCTGGTGCTGTCGGCCCTGGGCTACTGTTGGAGGTATGAACCTTCATTTGGACTAAAATCACTTCTTTTCCTTGTCGAATTACGAAAGATCGTTATTGACTATCTTGCTTCACAGGCCTGGGTGTACTCCTACTTTCCGAGCCTCTCGCCCAAGAGGACGGAGCCGCTGGAGAAGGCCTATCCCGTTGTGAGGGATTGGGTGATGTGTCGTACGAGGAGCAAGCGTTCCTCTCACGGTGTCTACCGGCGGGACGTGAACGCTCTTCAGCTAGATAGCGTAAGCATCTCACTTATATTCGTTTTGCTTCTTTATTACTTTTTAACCGATCATAAGAATGATTCCCTGGTTGTCTTTTCCCAGTGGGTGCCCAGGCCTTGGGCGAAGTACGCTGGCGCTCCTCCTTTTGTGGCTGAGGTCCTTCGACCTAGGAGCTCGAGTCGGCTGCTGTTGAGGACGTCGATGGGTCATGTGTGGTACTTGGGCGAGCGCTTGGCTTGTCAGTGCTCTCGGGACGTCTTGACGGTTCCCATCGATCCTCCTAGGACGATGTTCAGGGAGCCTTCTGAGGTTGAGAGAGAGGCTGACTTGGCTGGTGTTGGTGGTGACGCCCTCCTGCTTCCTGGTGAGGACTACTCGGCGTTCCTCTACGGGAGGTTGGCGTACTGGCCGGTTGTGGTAAGTGCTTTATCCTTCTTCTTTTTTTTTTTTTGATTTTTTGAGAATACGATGAAAGATCACCGATTAATGAGAATCATTTGACTTTGCAGGAGGTCGAGGCGGCGGGCATCGAGCCCCCAGAGTACCCCGAAACCCTCGAGTACACTGACGAGACCGGGAGGACGACGATCTCCGAGCTGCGTGACTTTGACGTGGCTGTGACGGATGCTGGCCTAGACGATTGGCAGCAACTGGTTCGGAGGGTGAGCCTCTAATTTGTATGCTTTTTGTGTAAGAACACATTTGCTTGAATTTATCCAATTATTAAGAATCTCTTTTTTTGAAAATGCAGGTTGCGCCGTCTCGGTTTGTGGCGTTATGGAGGGTAGCCAACCGGCTGCGAGCTACTGCCGTCGAGGCACTTGTCGGCGGTCGAGGTCGAAAGGTATGAACCTTTCTTCATTTTTTTGAATTTTCTTATTTTTTTATGATTGCCTGAAATGATTGACATGAGCCAATTTTGTTGCTTGCAGAGGGAGCGTGAGCTGGAGCGAGAGCTGGCCCAGTCTCGGGAGGAGACAGCTCGTCTGCTGAGGGAGCTCGAGGTTCGCGACGCCGAGGTTTCTGCTCTCGAGGAGAGAGTTGCGGAGTTAGGCGGCGACCAGCAGTAGCTTTGTTGTTTTGTTGTTTTTGTTGGCTGTATCTTGCACATTTGTATATTTTAAGACCTGTGTTTTGGACATTTTGGATTTTGCTTGGGGCTCGAGCCCCCAGTTTGTTGTACATATCCCTCTTTTAGTTGTATATGATGGCCTAAGTGCCTTTGCTGCTGGGTTGCGTTGTTTGTACCTGCAGGTTAGCTTTGAACAGGTTTGGTAGATGACGGTTTACGCCGTCATGCTGCCGAAATTTACATAGAAAATCACATAGAACATACATTTGTGTACATGGCTTAAATTAGCGCAAAACGAATGACTCAAAAGTGCAAACGAATGCAAAAAAATTGCCGGAAATGACCGGACGGTAGGGAGGGTTACCCCCAAAAAAATGAAAAAATAGAAATCTATAAGTTAGAAATGTAATGTAGGACGGGAGTGAAATGATAAAAAAAGAAATAAATAAAAGAAATATATATAAGTTTTGGAATAAATTACATTAAAATGAAAAAAAAAATATTATTTCCTAAAATGAAAATATACAAGTGTGCTAAAATGACGAAAATGCCGATATTGCCTTGAAATGCGTGCCCGCGGAATTAGGAAGCACGAACTATGGTAATTTTCACGTATTTACCAAAAATAATAACCCGTATGAATAGGAAATTATTCGCTAAGGAATTTAGGAAAGATCCAACGCGGAAAATCACAGAAACGTTGCTGAGGAAGAGGCGCAGCAGGAGCTGCGTCCCTTTGAAGAGGCGCAGCAGTCTTGCGCTTTGTTCCTCGGTGTTTCCGTCCTGGCGGATTTTAGGAAACAGATTTTAGTATAAATAGAGACGTCGACAGAGGTTTTATTCACACAATTCTTCCGTCTCTTCCTCGTCTTATTATATAAAATCTTCAAAATAAACATTCATCATGAATACTTTAGAGATTCGTCTAAAAGAATGGACCAACGAGTTTTCCAACATGGAGAAACACGACATGGGTGCTTATAATCTTGGGTCATTGTTGAGTTTGAAGCTTATCAAGGTGGTCAAACTATTCCTAGATGCTTGTCTTGATTATTGGGACCCGAATTATCATGTTTTTGCTTTCCCTGGAGGTGACATTTGCCCGTTTCCTGAAGAAATTGCTGTGATTGGTGGGTGGGACCCAGAACACTTGCCTGCTATTCCTTCTACTTCACAAGGGTATAAGAACAAATTTAGAGACTTGCTGGGATTGACAAGAATTGAGGTGGACCGTCTAGTGACCTCGAAAGGAGTGCGAATGTTGGACTTTATTGACCGATTCATTAACAGGGCCGACCCCACCGTTTCTTATATTGTTAGGCGAAGGGCATTCGGATTTTGCTTGTTGCATGTATATGTCCTTCAAGGGCATGTTGATGAGGATTTGAGAGGTGATCCCAGTCTCCTGGGTCTGGTTGAGCAAATGGAACTGCGCAGGAGCCCAGCCTGTTTATGTTTAGGAGAGATCCTATTGAGCTTGGATAACAGGAAAGCCAATCGTGACCTACCTTATTTGGGAAGTCCCGTTATTTTGCAGGTAAAAGAACACTTTTCTTTTTCTTTTCTTCTTCTTTTTTCTTTCTTTTTGTTTCGTTTTTTTTTTTAATACCCGCTTTTGGTAGGTCTGGCTTATGGAGCGCCTTCGATTGATCGAGTCCCCAGTTCATGTTCCTTCTTATCATGCTCGCTCAATTGCAATGAGGACCAGGCTTTACATGGTGGACTTCACTCGAGTGTGCAATTATTGGGAAAACAAACTGAAGAGCGATGATGGCCCCTTGATTAGATGGGTTGTACCATGGTGGCATCTCAAATCTGTCATTGGAGTATCTTCCTTGGATCCTACCCGATATGTGCGCATCCCTGGCTTGGAATTCATGGTATGCATCTTCCCGGAGAGGCTGATGAGACAGGTTGGACTAAAGCAGACAATCCCGAAGCTTGACACTGTCCCGCAGACTGCCGTGGTGCTTACTACTGAGAGCCGAAGGGAGTGGGCCATTAAATGGGCTCAAAGAAACGTATGGTCCTTGAACTCTTCTGTTAGTGCCTTATGGGTGTCGGACTCCTATCTGCGATGGAGGAAGGCTACTACTCTGGAGGAGCGTGAGAGATTGAGGAAACGCGAGCCCGTTGACTACAAAGTGCGCGAAGTGGAAAAGGAGAAAGAGAAGCATCTGACTGAGGGAGAGGAAGAAGCCGGATTTCGAGTTGTTCATCCTTCAAAGAAACCGAAGACCTCTCCTGTCGTGGACAAAGTGATTGACAAGAATGGGAAGGCTAGACCGCGAGAAAGACCGTTGGCGATTAAGTCCGAAGTGGCGCAACAGTGTCCAGCTCGAGGTCGTGACAAGAAATATGACAAGAATGACAAGGGCAAAGGGAAAATGGAGGAATAGCCCAAGTCTTTATTATTATTATTTATTATTATTATTGTAATAAGAAGGTGGGGTTTTTAGAATCCTAGCCTATTTTATGGTCTTTATTTAGTATTATTATTATTATGTGACGTATTATTAATATTATGAGAAGTGAATGAAATAAAAGAGGTTAATTGGTTATGAAACCGTTGTGATTTTCTATTCATTATTCTTGTCGAATTCCAAATGCAACTGCAAATGTCCTTCTATTTACATTTTGAAATTAACGGGTTGTATCCTGTGAAGGATTGCCTACGTATTCATTAAAAAAAAAATCAAACCCTTGCGCGTAGTTCAAGTAAATGTAAAAGAATAATTGTTCTAAGCAAGAGCTTGTAATGAACTTAGAAGATAAGCATGAGCTTTTTACATACTCTTAAGGTGCAATTTTAGTTTATTTGATGATATGAGGATGACAAATTGTCAAAATGCAAGAGCAGAGTGACATTAGCCTATTTCAGCTTTGGCCAGGGGCCGTTTATTTAGTGCCACAGGAGCGACACGTGAGGTTACGCGAGGCGCGTTTTTTTTGTTCCTATCCTAGGCATAATACCGTTTTAGTTGGTCAAGGTTTGTCGGGTTGGCGAATTCATTCCCATCTAGGTCTGTGATTCTAACCGCACCCCCTGGAAGTATGGACTTGACTAGAAATGGCCCGGCCCAATTAGGTTTGAATTTTCCCCGTGGATCGACAGGTAAAAGAGCTCTAACCGACTTGAGTACTAAGTCTCCTTCCTTGATGTTTCTTAGATTAACCCTTTTGTTGAAGGCTCGTTTGATACGTGCTTGATATGTTTGGACATTATGTAAGGCGCGTAGCCTACGTTCATCCAGGAGGATGAGTTCTTCGTATCTATCCCTCTTCCAATTAGCTTCCGGGATTTGACTTTCGAGTAAAATACGCAAGGATGGTATTTCTAACTCGACTGGCTTTACATCTTCCATGCCATAGGTCAAATAGAAAGGGGTGGCCCCAGTGGGCGTCCTAACAGATGTGCGATATCCCCACAAAGCGAAGGGTATTTTGCTTGGCCAATCTCGATAGTTGTCAATCATTTTCTTGAGAATTGTGACAACGTTTTTGTTTGCCGCCTCTACCGCGCCATTAGTCTGTGGTCTATATGGCGAAGAGTGGTGATGCCTAATTTTGTACTTGGCTAGCAATTGCTCAGTCTCAGCTTGGAAATGTGATCCATTATCACTAATGATCTCATGTGGGCAACCATATCGACAGATGATGTTGTTTTGTATGAACTTTGCTACATTTTTAGCCGTGAGACTAGTGTAGGAAGCCGCTTCTACCCGTTTGGTGAAATAGTCAATTACCACTAGGATGAAACAGTGACCTTCTGTTCCAGCTGGGGTTATCTTCCCGATTATATCAATTCCCCAAGCAGAAAATGGCCAAGGAGATGTCATCGTATAGAGCAATGAAGGAGGGACATGCTGTACATTCCCGAAGATTTGGCAATTGTGGCAATGTTTCACGTATTTGATGCAATCGGATTCCATTGTGGTCCAATAATACCCCAGACGTTTGATCTTCTTTGCCATCATGGGCCCACTCATGTGAGGACCGCATTCTCCATCATGAACTTCTTCCATCACTTTCCGCGCCTGTGAATGATCAAGGCAACGTAGGATTACACCAAGAGGTGTTCTTTTGTATAACTCTCCTTGCATGAGAATGTATTGGGAAGCTAGTAGGCGTATAGCTCGTTGTCCCGTTTTGTCCATATCCAGTGGATAGGTACCGTTGAGCTTGAAATTTAGGATTGCTTGGAACCAAGGTTCCTCTGTGATTTCCTCTTCATCGGTGATTTGGTGGACATAAGCTGGCTCTGATCGTCGTTCGATACACAAAGGCATTTCCACCATGTCATCTGGCATATTAATCAAGGATGCGAGTTTTGCAAGAGCATCTGCAAATTGATTTTCTTCCCGAGGTAGGTGTAGATAGGTCACGTGATCAAAGAATTGGGCAACTTGGTATATTCTGGCTTGGTAAGGTGCTAGGCTTTCGCTTCAGATTTTCCAAGATCCCGTAACTTGATTGATGATCAGGGACGAATCCCCATGCACTCGGAGGTTTTTAATGCCTAAGCTCACCGCGCTTTGTAGTCCAATGAGACAGGCCAGATTCTGCAAAGCATTATTTGTCACCTCGAATCGAGTTTGAGAGATCGGTGTATGCTCGCCTTCAGGAGAAATGAGCAACACTCCTATTCCAAATCCTCTTAAGTTTGATGCTCCATCAAAGTAAAGGTCCCAGGAGTCTACATCGGTTTGGAGTATATCCTTGTCTAGAAATGACCAAGTATCTATTGTTTGTGCATCATTGATGGGATTTTCTGTAAAGAATTCGGCAACGACGCGCTCTTTTATAACCTCCAGAGGCACGTATTTGAGATCGAACTCTGAGAGCATCAAAGTCCATCTTGCTAGGCGTCCGTTGAAGACGGGTTTCTCGAAGAGGTATTTGACTGGATCCATTTTGGAGTATATTTTGACGGAGTAGCTAAGCATGTAATGACGTAGCTTCTTCGTTGCCCACACAAGAGCGAGGCATGTCTTTTCGAGTTGTGAGTATTTGCACTCGTACTCCAAGAACATCTTACTAAGGTAGTAGATAGCCCTTTCTTCATTTCCTACGGTTTGAGCTAGCATGGCGCCCATGGCTGTTTCGGTTACTGTGAGATATAAACCAAGAGGTTGATCTCGTTGAGGTGGCATGAGCACTGGTGGTTTAGCTAATATCTCCTTGATTCGGTCAAATGCCTTTTGACAGTCATCATCCCACATGGTGTGATCTGTTTTCTTTAGCTTCTTGAAGATAGGTTCACAGATCATGGTGAGTTTCGATATGAATCGACTTATATATTGCACTTTTCCCAGGAATCCTCTGACTTCTTTTTCTATTTCAGGTTGCGGCATTTCGATCAGAGCTTTGATTTTGGAAGGGTCTATTTCTATACCACGTTGGCTAATGACGTATCAAAGGAGTTTGTCAAATGTTACTCCGAATGCGCACTTCTGAGGATTGAGCCTCATGTTGTACTTTCGTAGCCATAAGAAGAATTTGCGAAGGTTCGCAATATGCCCTTCTCTATCCTTGGACTTGACAATCATGTGGTCTACGTATACCTCAACTTCTTTGTGCATCATGTCATGTAGGAGTGTAGTTGCGGTGCGTTGATATGTAGCTCCGGCGTTGATTAACCCAAACGGCATGACCGTATAGCAATAGGTTCCCCATTGAGTGACAAAGGCGGTCTTATGCATAACTTCTATGGCCATCTTGATTTGGTTGTAACCCGCGTACCTATCCATGAAGGATAGTAACGCGTGATCTGCGGTATTGTCTACCAATATGTCGATATGTGGTAGAGGAAAGTCATCTTTAGGACTTGCTTTGTTTAAGTCTCTAAAATTAACACAAACACGGATTCTCCCATCCTTTTTGGGTATGGGTACTATGTTGGCTACCCAGTCAGAGTACTCGGAAACTTTTATGAACCCGGCTTTGAATTGCTTATCGACTTCTTCCTTAATCTTGAGAGCCCACTATGTTCTCATTCGGCGAAGCTTCTGTTTCACGGGCTTGAAACCTGGCTTAATTGGGATTCTATGTTCGGCGATATCCCTGTCGATCCCTGGCATGTCTTTGTAGGACCAAGCGAAAACGTCTTTGAACTCGTGTAGGAGGTCTATGAAACTGGCTCTTTCGATGGGGCTCAGGGTTGTCCATATCCTAAGTTCTTGGGGTTCTAGTTCGGTTCCTACATTGATGGGTTCAGTGTTCTCTATTACTGGTCCCCCTTCCCCCTCTTGTAGTATTAATTTGGCTATGTGGGGAGGTATCTCAATTGAGTCTGGGTCATCCTCAGTATCATCATAAACAGAATTGCATTCAATATAACACAAAGAGTAAGCTGGCCTGATTTATTCATATTAAAGTTTGAGAAAAGTTGAAACAAAGAGGCCATCTGATCTGTGGTCAGCGGCGGTAAAGGGACAGTTGTTGGGACATTTCCCGAACTACCGCTACTATTTGAGGCTAAGGTAGGAGAAACAAAGGGAATGGGGGTGACGATAGGAGGAGACTCCTTTGTGACTTCTCTAGACTCTTACTCTGACTCGGACTCTTGACTCTGAATCGAATTCATCGTCTTCTGGTTCTCCTTTGAACATCTCTCCTTCTCCAGTGGTGAGCTTGAAGAGTCTTCCTTGATTGTTGGTCCACTTGATTGATTTTCTCCATCCTTTCTGCTGGTTCGCGTTTGTTTCTGTGATTAACGCGGTAGAGTTGAAGTGGTTGTCTTGAAGTATCATGGTAATGATCTCATCCTGCGCGGCTCTAACAAATCGATCTTCTCCAAATAATAGACTAACAGCTTGTTCGTCTAAGCAAGGTGCTTGACGGGCTTTGACGGTAGGAACCGTTTCTGGAGGAATGAAGTAGCAATCGTGAAATATCTCGATTCCGGCTAGCGTCCTTCCGAGGTGGTGCCAAGGTTCGGGAAATCCGTGAAAGAGTTCTTGACTTCCTTCCCTAACAAAGTATCCATTTAGGGTAGGGAAATATGGTCGCATCTGGACTCCTATGTGCTTACGGTTTTGAACTTGGGCAAGCATCTCGAGGACTTCCTCTTTAGTGGGTTTGTATCCTAGGCCAAGTGGTATTCTTTTTTAGTTGCCTTCCTTGTAGGGTGCGAAGGTATTTCTTCGGACAGGGTTTAAAGGCATTCTAGGGAAGTATCCCTGGGATTTGAGTATGTGGTTGACCACCAAGTTGGAGTAGGGATCGTAGTATAGGGGTGCCAATTCACTTTCTATGACACTTATGCTTTGGAAGGCCCTAAGTTCATGTACTGGATCCGCAAGGACTTGATTATTTGACTTCTTTTCGATTATAGCTTTGATGGGTGATGTGAACATTATTTGCGCACATTTAGTCCCCTAATTGAGCCTATTTTGCATACTATTATAACATTCTATGGCCATTTTATCCGTCAAAACCTTCCTATTTGCTTTTCTATCGCATTTCATATGTTTTGAAGAAAAGGAGATAATAAGGCGGAAATTCCCGTCTTTCGTGCATATTTGGAAGCTTATTGATGATATTAGATGGACTAGTATGAAGAGGAGGCAAGAATGATGACCAAAGATGTAGGAATAAAGTGTATATAGAAGGATCAAGGGGTTAAAAGCAAGGATGACGAGAAGGAAGGCATTGCATGAAGAAATTGCTCGGAACCCAAATGAAGAGTTGCTCCTTTGGCTCTGAAAATATCCTAGATGGAACGGCGTCGAAAAAACAAGTGATCTAGGCATTTGAATCACTCCAATAGGAGTCCGGATGAGAAAATGACGTCTGTTTTACAATCCGAGCTCAAACAAAGAAGCTGTTCGCCAATCCGCGCGTCCCGAGACTGAAGACGCTCGTCCCCTGAAGGAATCCGCCCGTCTTCCTACAAAGACGCCCGTCTTCCCCTCTTTTTGCCCGAGCGTCTTGCTCCAAATCCGCCCGTCTTCCCCTGCTACAATCCGCCCGTCCCGACACCAATACGCCCGGATTCCCTTACAACAAACTTTCGTTTCTTCAAGCTCCGTGAAAGATGCCCATCCTTCGAAAAATACCGGCGTTTCCCTGCTTAAAACTCAAAAGTGTAATTACTAATTTAGCCTTAGTTAACCTAATGAAACCCTACTATAAATACCCCACTTGTAAATAATCAAAAGGGGGGATCCTTTTATCAAGTTTTCATTATGTTCCGGGTGTAATTCCAGAGCAGTTATATGTTACCACCCGTGCTTGTAGAATGACGTCTTTAGTTGAATCCTCCTTGCAGTCTCCTGAAACGATGAACAAACTGAGGGCTCGGCTTTGGACCGAGCGAACTCACTCCGACGCTCAAGTCAGTAACTTAGAGAGGTAAGTTGTTGTTACTTGGCAAAGTACGTATTGTAGAGAGATAAGGAAGATATTACCAGATGAATAGTGATTCTTAGGTTAAATTGTGGATCCTTTACTCAATGAGAGTAGAGGAGTATTTATAGACTTTCACCTTTTGTCACGTAGTGGCCAAGTGGCTAGCAGGTGGAAAGAATGATCTGCCCTCGGCCGAGGGACCCACGGCAGGCCGACGGGCCCTGTTGGCTCACCGCCGAGGCGTCTTGGATATGAGTTCGCGGATGTGTGCCCCGGCTGGCTGGTTGCCCCGGCCGGGACCCATCTGACAGGCCGACAGGCCTCGTCGGTTAGGCTGTCTAAGCTGTTGACTTGCTGTGGATATCTTTGACCTTGCTCAATATGTTGGTAGTCGGCGGGTGAGAATATGCCCCATCAATTTGCCCCCAGCGTAGTCTATGCCGTGGTATGGGCTCCGATGTATGTTGAGCGTATATTCTGCGCAAGACAAAATTTTCTGCCCCGGCTTCTTCTACCTCGGCGTGGCTCTGCTTAGGCCGTGCCATATCCCCCCTCCACATGGTTGTGTAATGGACATCCGATGTGGAAAAGGCAATGACTCGGGCCGAGACCGGGGTGGAGAGTCCGGTTGTTTCGATTGCCCCTGGCCGGTGCTTTACGGCTTGGTTGATCATGTGGCCGGCGGAGAAACGGATACTTAGGAATTTGTTGAGGAAGATGAACAGGCAGAGAGATATGAAGGGGCGTGTTGAAGACGCTTGGTCACTGTTGCATTGATTGACATTCAACTGTTGCAACGATTGACATTCCGTGGTTGCATGCTCGACACGTGTCTGTTTGTTGATTGGCTGACGTTTCATGGGTTGTGCCCTGATTGGTCCCTCTTCATGGGCTTTCCTCTATAAATAGGGTACTTAGTCCCTGAAATTGGGCACCAATTTCATTTTCTCAAAAATTTTCTTCTTTCTAGCCCTTGTGACGAAACCTCTCTCTAGCTTTCAGAATCATTACTCCGGCGTGGCATTTTCTTTAAGGTAAACAAATAAATTCTCTTTTTAACTCGTAAGTTTTATTGTAACATGTCTTCTGCTTTGGTCTTTGGACCTAGTAAGCTGCGCCAGGGGTTCCGTCGCGTCTTGATGAGGAGGAGATACTAAACGCCATCCCGATAAGGTTTGGGGGCCCTAGGTCTCCGTCTCTTGAAGTCGATCCAAAAGCTCCGGAGGGTGGGGAGGATGATGATGTTGATGATGACTGTGAGGAAGGGATTCCTTCTGGTGAAGAGAGGCCGCATATCCTGGACCACGGCGAGGCGTGCATGACTGGTCCTGACCGTGCCTGGACCAATAAATTCGCCAGTTGTTCCGGTGGAACTCTTTTCGAGGGTCATTTCTACTTCGGTGAGGGGTATAAAATTGTTATCCCTGGGGAGGGTCAGGCGGTCTGTTGCCCTCCTCCGGGTCATATCGGCGTATATATCAGGCATCTGGAGTATGGCCTCCGGTTTCCTTTGAATAAATACGTCACGTCCATCATCAAAGCTATGAACGTCGTCGTGGCTCAACTGCATCCGTTGGCCATTAGGACGATAGTTGGCTTCGTGTGGCTCTGTCTTTTCAAGGGGGAGGTACCTACGGTTAACTTATTCCGCCGGCTTCATCATCTTCGGGCATCGACCCCCGGTAAGGTGGGGTGGTACAGCGTGCAGATGGAGCCGGGCGTCCTCTCTGTTGATAAGCTTTCTTCCTGCAAGGACTGGAAGGGGCGGTGGGTGTATGTCGAGGTGCCGGATGACTATCCGCTGCCCGGGTCCTTCCAGCACCAAGTCAACTTACGGTGCGAGAGTAAGAGGGAGCGTGAAAAATGGGTCTCCCAGAGTAAGCACAAGATGGATGCCAGCAGGGTTCCTCTTGGTGCTGACGAGCGAGCGGCGATGCACTGCTTGTTTGATCCGAGAAGGGATGGGTGCCCCCGACTCAGATTATTCTTCAGGATGAGCTGCTTTGCCGCGTC
Source organism: Silene latifolia (assembly GCF_048544455.1). NCBI lineage: Eukaryota > Viridiplantae > Streptophyta > Magnoliopsida > Caryophyllales > Caryophyllaceae > Silene > Silene latifolia. Next base: position 16,088,161 of record NC_133535.1, on the reverse strand, counting down.
GGCCTCATACCGGCCCTCAACCAGGGTGAGTAGGGTCGGTGTGAGGCCCATCTTCGCCTATTACGCTCCTGTTTTTAGAGCTTTGTTTTATTTCTTTTATGTAACTCTTGTCTGGTTTCTTGCAGACCGGTTTGGCCAGGATCTGTCTGAGGAGACCTTGAAGAGGTTAGGGCTTGATAAGGACGGGAACGTCGTTGAGCGGCACCCTCAAGCTGACGCGCGTGACCGTAGGTTGGCTCCCAACGAACTTATGGACAAGCGGCTGAAGGCACTGGATCAGGCGGCGGCTCAAGCACGGGTTCTCGGAGGTGTGCCGAAGAGAACATCAAAAGCAAGGTCCAGGTCGGCGACGTTGTCGATCCCAACTCCCTCTTCAACCCCAACGGTCCAGAAGGAGCATGTGGAGGTCATCGATGTCTCCGAGGAGGGGGTGACCGTTGCGAAGGGCCCTCCTCCTCCGAAGAAGAGAAGAGAGCCACTGCCGGCTTCTACCGTCGCCGGGGAAAAGAAAGATTCACCCGGTTCTCCGTCCAAGAGGGCCCGGACTGGTACGGACCTAACATGTGGTTCAGACTTAGCTGGTTCGTTATGCATTCCTGATGACAGACTCTCTGATGTGTCAATGAATGTTGATATGGATGCGCTGTGTAAATTTTTTGTAGATCCGTCGTCGGCAACCGCCGTTCTTACTGAGCGGCAATTGGAGAAGCAGCCTGAGAAGGCGGGTGATAGGAATGTCACCGTTGACTCCGTACTCCAGAAGGTCCCCCCTGCCGAGCTTGTGGCAGAGGGTACAAAAATATCCAAGAGGCTGGCGAAGTGGACTCAACTGGCCGGCTCCTACCTTATGGAGCAAGAACAGGTCATGGCCCAGGCTGGGCCATTGATCCAACGGCTTAAGCTTGATCTCACCGCTGCAAAGGGAGAAGCCGGGAAGGCTAAGCTTGACCTCCTAGCTGCTCGGAGGCGCGCGGAGGAAGCTGAGAAGTAGCTACTGGCCGAGAGGGCTAAAGTTCAGGCTGCTGATGCCACCTCTGCCCAGTTGCTGGAGGAGCGGGACAGGTATAAGGGTGGCTACGATGCCGTTGTTGCCAAAAGGGAAGAATGGAGGGGGATGTATGAGGCTCAGTCGGAGGCACTCGCGGACACTAGGGCTGTTCTTGCCCAAAGGGAGAAAGATATCGAGGTGCTTCAAGATAAGATCCTCCCTGACTTGTGCGCTCAATTCCGGGATCAGGCCGAGGAAGCGACCAGGGAGGCGATCAAGAGGCTCATTCCTGAAGACTCCTTCCCGTGGGAGAAATTTGAGCAGCTTTTGGATGAGATGGCTGATGCCGCGGAAAAGGCGGTTGCGGAAAAAGAGGAGGCGGCGAAGGCGGCTCAGATAGCCGAGGCCAAGGCGGCCTATGATGCAAAGGTGAAGGAGGCCGAAGAGGAGGCTGAAAGGTGAAGGCATGTGGAGATGGCAAGGCTTTCCTCTGGGCAGGCCACCGAAGTTGACGTTGCTGCTGCCGATGGTGGGCAGCATCAAGCGTAGGGAGACGGGCGGTCGTCACCGGACTCACCGGCGTCTCGGATAGCTTTAGCGTTCGGGGGCCAACATCGAGCCTTTCCTCCCTGCCATCTTTTGGCGCTTCAAATATCATGTCTGTAATCTTTTGTTTTTCTTTTCCTTGTTTATGTAAGACTTTGGTAGGTTGCGTTTTGGCTTATCCCTATGGGGACGGCCGTCGTCTGCATTCTTCTCGTTTGTAACCTGTTGTCATTAATGAAAGTTTGCTTGTTTTGCCTCTGGCTTGGCCGAGGTCTTTTCTTGTCTTCTTGCGTTATTAATTGAGCGCTTTTTCATTTTTACCTTCAGCTTAGCCGAGGCAGCTAGAATGCGTATCTCAACTGCGTTTAACGCCTTTTTCTTAAACATGTTAGCGTGTTGGTCGCTTCCTCTTTCACTCTCGGTCTGACCGAGGCGTCGGATTTGCGCTTCCCAACCGCCGTTGTGAACATGTTAGCGTATCGATCGTTGTGTCCCCTGCCAGGCCCTCGGCGGGCCGAGGCGACTAGGGGTTACGACGCGACAGCGTAAGTTGGCGTATCGATCGTTGTGTCCCCTGCCAGGCCTTCGGCGGACCGAGGCGACTAGGGGTTACGACGCGACAGCGTAAGTTGGCGTATCGATCGTTGTGTCCCCTGCCAGGCCTTCGGCGGACCGAGGCGACTAGGGGTTACGACGCGACAGCATTCATGGGGTGACTGCCCGGCTTGGGCCGGGGCGTCTACCTCGATATGACCGCGGGGGGGATAAACACTTTGATGGAAAAATTGGGTGATTCTTCATTAGATGTAAACATGCGTTGGGGTGCCAACAATTGTTTTGGACACCTCCGCCGCTACACAAAGTATTTCCTGAGATTGTCAGTGTTCCAATGGCTCATCAGAGGCATACCCTCCATGTCGGTCAGCCGGTATGTACCCGGCCTCATTTCTTCAACCACTTTGTAGGGACCCTCCCAGTTGGCCGTTAGTTTACCATGAATGTTTCCCTTGTTGGTGGCGGCCGACTTTCTTAGGACTAGATCCCCTACTTTCAAGTCCCTTTTGTGGACTCTTCGGTTGTAAGCTCTTCTCATTCGGTTTTGGTATACCGCCAAGTTGAGGCGTCTTTGTATCTCGGCTTTCTTCAACTAGGTCTAGGGAGGTTCTTAAGCCTTCCTCATTTTCAACCGGGTTAAAGGTGGCCGTTCGGAATGTCGGCACCGTTGCTTCGATTGGCGGGATCGCTTCGGACCGTAGACTAAGTGGAACGGACCGTACCCGTTGCTTCTTTCTCCGTGGTTCGCAGGGACCATAGGACGCCGGGTAGTTCGTCGGCCCATCTTCCCTTTAGGTCTTCAACTGTCTTCTTCAAACCATTGAGGATTGTTTTATTGGTCGCCTCCTTTGTCCGTTGCTCTGTGGGTGACAGACGGAGGAGTATGCAAATTTGATACCGAGTTCTTCCGCCCACTCATTATTATGTCACTCCAAAACTCTCGGCCGTGGTCGAATACCATGACTTGGGGTAACCCAAAACGAGTTATGACATTTTCCCAGATTACCTTTCTTACGGCTGCCGTCGTCTTTGCAGGTACTGCTACAGCTTCAACCCATTTGGTGAAGTAGTCAACGGCGACAATCAAGAACTTTCTTCCGCCGGATGCCGTTGGAAATGGCCCTAGTAGATCCATCCCCCACTGTGCGAAAGGAAGGGGATTAAGTACCGGCTGCAGGTCTCGGGAAGGCGCATGTATCACCGGAGCATGCATTTGACAGTTGTTGCATTTTTTGGTCTTGGCTCTGGAATCCGCAAGCATGGTGGGCCAGAAGTAGCCGGCTCGGAGAGCTTTGTGGGCTAGTGTTCTTGCCCCCATGTGATGGCCGCAGATGCCTTCGTGGATCTCTGTCAGTATTAGCTCCGCGTCGGCTGGACCGACGCACTTTAAGAGTGGCCTCGTCACGGACCTCCTGTACAATTCCCCTTCAAACACCAAGTACCTTGCTGCGATCCTCTTTATTTTCTGCGAGAGACTGCGGTCCTCCGGTAGTTCACTTGTCAATTTGTATTTCATTATCGGAGTCATCCACGTTGTCTCGGTCTCTATGTTACCCACCATGCCGACGGCCTCAGTAATGCTCTTGGCATTCCTGATGTCCACCAAAGACGGTTGGCCGACATTCTTGATGGTTGCTGGCGAGTTTTGAGAGAGCGTCGGCTCGGTTGTTCTCAGACCTGGGAATGCATTGTATCTGAAAAGATTTCAACTTTGAGGTGTCAGCTTTTACCCTTTCCAGGTATCTTACCATTCCGTCGTCTCGAGTCTCGTACTCTCCTCTGATTTGATTAGCCACCAAAAGTGAGTCTGTTTTCAAAATGATGTGCTCCGCCCCTGCGGCCCTAGCTAGCTCGACTCCGGTTATCACCGCCTCGTATTCGGATTCGTTGTTTGAGGCCGAGAAGGTAAATTTCAAGGCGTACTCGAACTCGTCCCCGTTTGGGCTGATGATAAGTATGCCGGCTCCTGAGCTGTTCGTCGTGGAGGACCCGTCGGTGTATACCTCCCATACTCCGGGGTTTTGCTCTTCTTGGTATGTGCATTCGGCCAGGAAATCTGCCAGTGCCTGTCCTTTTATCGAGGGCCTCGGCTTGTATTGAATACCGAAGCCGGATAGCTCTACTGCCCATTTGATGAGCCTGCCGGATTGCTCAAATTTTTCCAATGCTTTCTCCAACGGCTGGTCGGTTAGGACCGTCACGGGATGTGCGTCGAAGTAGGGTTTCAGTTTCCTTGCAGCGACGACGACAGCAAAGGCTGCTTTTTCAATCAGCGGGTAATTTCTCTCGGCGGGCAACAATGTATGGCTGACAAAGTAGATTGGGTGTTGTTGCTTGTCCTCTTCTCTGACGATCACGGCACTGACCGTGGCCGAGGTAACTGCTATGTACAGATATAGTGTTTCCCCCAAGATCGGCCGGACGGGGTTGGGAGAGTCGAAGATGAGCTTTCGGTTGTCGAAAGCGTGCTCGCTCCTCCCCACCGAAGTCTTTATTCCCTTTCAACACCTTGAAGAATGGGGTGCTCTTGTCGGCTGACCGAGAGATGAAACGGGCTAGAGCCGCCATCCTCCCGGTCAGCATCATGACCTCCTTTCGATTCCTCGGCTCCGGCAGGTCTAGGATCGCCTGGACTTTGTCTGGATTGGCGTCAATTCCCTGGCGGCACCGACAAGTACGCCGAGGAACTTACTCTGCCGGACACCGAAGTTGCACTTCATTGGGTTGAGCTTCATCTTGTACTTCCTTAGTGAACAAAATGTCTCGTGCAAATCGGCTAAGTGCTCATTTGTCGGACTTGCTTTTACAATAGCATCGTCGACGTAAGCCTCAATGTTTCGCCCTTTTTGATTTTGGAACACTTTGTCCACCGGTCTTGTGTAGGTTGCACCGGCGTTCTTTAAACCAAACGGCATCATTTTGTACATGTATGTGCCGTTAGCGGTGATGAATGCGCATTTAGGCATGTCTTCCTCGGCCATGAACACTGATGATACCCTAGAAGGCGTCCAGCAGCTCAAGATAGTGTAGCTGCCGTCGCGTCGATTAAACTATCTATTCGAGGCAAGGGATAGCAATCTTTGGGGCATGCTTTATTAAGATTGGTAAAATCCACGCACATCCTCCATGCCCCCGATGATTTCCTCACCATTACAACATTAGCTAACCACTCAGGATAGGTACAAGGCATGATGAAGCCTGCCGCCAGCAATTTATCTACCTCGGCTTTGATGGCCTCATCCTTCTCGGCTGAGGAGTTCCTCATCCTTTGCTTGACAGGGCGAGCGGTGGGGAGTACGTTTAGTTTGTGAACAATTACTTCCGGCTCACGCCGGCATCTCGGCGAGTAGGCGAAGACGTCTTTGTTCTTTCTCAGCAGATCTAGGAGTGCGGCTCTGAATTTTGGCTCCAGGTTAACACCGATAGTTACGGTGCGGCCTGGGTCAATCTCTACCTCTTCGGTCTCTGCTCCTTCAACCATGCCGACGGTGGTACCCATGTGCTTGCCCTCCTGTTGCAAGGATGGGCTCTTCCCCTTCTCTGACTTCTTCGCCACTTTGAAGGATCGCATGTTGCACCCTCTGGCGGACACTTGGATATTGACCACGTCGTCCTTTTCGTTCTTTGAAACGAGCTTATGCGCTTCCCCCCGGTCCGAGACATACATCAATGTCAGAGCCCGGATGGACATTACTGCATCGGCCTCGCTCAGGGTGACTCGGCCTATGAGAACGTTGTAGGCGGACGAGCCGTCAATGACCACGAACTCAGACATAACGTTTTTGGCCGCACTTCCCTCGCCGAACCTCACCGACGAAGCGACCTGATTGACCCAAGGGGTACCAGGCCGGCTCGAAAAAGTCAGACAACGGGTTGGTGCGGGGGCTCAAGTCTTCAACTTTCAGACCGAGGTTGAGAAAGCATTCGCTGTACATAATGTTCGCGTAGGCGCCTGTGTCAATCAGGCACCTCTTCACCAGGTGGTTGGCTATGTCCAAGTGGACTATGAGTGGGTCGCTGTGAGAGGCGATGATTCCCTCGTAATCCTTCTTCCCAATAGTTATATCGGGGATGTTGGAAGCGGGAGTCATTTGTGTTGGGCACAAAGTTGATGGCCCGATACGGCTCGTTCAGTGCCGTTTGTGCCCATGAGCGGACCCACCGTTCTCGTTGCCCCGATGACAACATGGATTACTCCTATCCGTTCAAAGACGGATTTCTTATCTCCGAACAAACGTCGGCATCGTCTTTTGGCCTTTGGCAACATACTTGCCGAGGCTCCCCTTCCGGATCAGCTCTTCAATGGCATTCTTCGGATCCGGAGTTGTCGATAAGGTGACCGGTGTGGCCGTGGTACTCAAGATCTTGGCTCGTGTCACCGTCACTCCTCGGCCGAGAGGCCTCTCCCACTTCTCGACCCTCGCTCTTGCTCGGGGGAAAACCTCGGCGGCGGACACGACCGGGGGTGTGATCATTGTACCGCCTCGGCGGTTCGTTCCCGAACTCCTCCGGCGTCCGCCGAGTTTCATTTCTGGTGGACTGTCGACCGTGACCTATTATCGTCACGGCGTCTTTCATCCGGGTTGTCCTCCCGGCTTTTTCTTTCGAGTGCTCGGCCTCGCCGGGGCCTACCCAGGTTTTGTGGTAGTCCTCCACCTTGATGGCTTGATCGGCCATTTTCCTGGCGGAGTCTAATCTCTGGCCGCCGCACTTGATGAGCTCATTCTTTAGGTCTCCTCTCGGGAGGCCTTTCATCAGCGCGAAGGCTGCCAGTTCGCTGTTCAGCTCACGAATCTGCTGAACCTTGGCGTCGAACCTCTTCACATAACTTCGGAGAGATTCGCCTCCTTCCTGTCTGATAGTCAGGAGGTCCGAGGTCTCCACGGCCCTCCTCTTGTTGCGGGAATATTTGGGCTAGGAACGTATCCTTTAGGTCGGCGTAACGAAGATACCGACCCGTCGGGTAGCCCCTTGTACCAACTCTGTGCCATCCCATGCAGTGTCGTTGGGAAGATTCGGCACCAAACCTCATCGGGTTGCTCCCATACTGACATGTGAGACTCGTAAGCCTCGACGTGGTCGGTTGGGTCGCCTTCTCCTTTGTATGCTATAGGTGGCAACTTCAGCTTGGTCGGCACCGGGGTATCTAGGACGTAGGCGCTGAGGGGCTGTCTGACCACGTGTCGAATGACACGCGGCGATCGGCTCCTCGCATCCCTAGTCCGGCCCCTCTCCCCGTGGTGGGAAGGGTTTCTTCTCCGACTCCGGTGAGTCGGGCTTCTTCTCCGACTCTGGTGAGTCGGACTTCTTTCACTCCTCTGGGGGGGTGCCTCGTCGGCGCTGCGGCGACGCCATCCTCCCGCGAGTGCGGGAAGGACTAAGGTCTACCACTAGCGCTCTGGGCTCCCCCGGCGTCTTGACAGGGCCGGCTTCTTCCAGTGCTCCATTCAAGTCTCTTGGAGTCACATTCTGGGCCCTGGTCTCCTGGACGGGTTCCGCCGCTCTTGTCGGTGTGACAGTGTGAGCCGGCGTACTAGCAATTATGTCCAGGAGTAGTTTCAGCTTTGCTGCATCAACCACATGTCCCATGATGGTGACCTGGTCGGCGGGCAGCGGTATATCTTGTTCCTTTGGCGTCCCGTTCGTCATATCAGTGATATGGCCGGTGGGGGACTGCCCGATTTCTGAGTTGTGGAATGTGTCGTCTTGGTAGAATTTGTTTTCCACCAACACCTTCTCTGGTTGTTTCGACATCTTCTTAGCTTTGTGGGTGGGTTTTTGTTTTGTTTTTTTTTGTTTGGGAATGAATGTGACTAGCTTCTAGTATCTCTTTTCCCACAGACGGCGCCAATTGTTCCGGTGTAATTCCGGAGCGATTATATGTTACCACCCGTGCTTGTAGAATGACGTCTTTAGTTGAATCCTCCTTGCGGTCTCCTGAAACGATGAACAAACTGAGGGCTCGGCTTTGGACCGAGCGAACTCACTCCGACGCTCAAGTCAGTAACTTAGAGAGGTAAGTTGTTGTTACTTGGCAAAGTACGTATTGTAGAGAGATAAGGAAGATATTACCAGATGAATAGTGATTCTTAGGTTAAATTATGGATCCTTTACTCAATGAGAGTAGAGGAGTATTTATAGACTTTCACCTTTTGTCACGTAGTGGCCAAGTGGCCAAGTGGCTAGCAGGTGGAAAGACTGATCTGCCCTCGGCCGAGGGACCCACGGCAGGCCGACGGGCCCTGTTGGCTCACCGTCGAGGGGTCTTGGATATGAGTTCGCGGATGTGTGCCCCGGCTGGCTGGTTGCCCCGGCCGGGACCCATCTGACAGGCCGACAGGCCTCGTCGGTTAGGCTGTCTAAGTTGTTGACTTGCTGTGGATATCTTTGACCTTGCTCAATATGTTGACTGGTCAGCGGGTGCAGAATATGCCCCATCACATTAGATTAGAATCAAGTTTCCTTAGATTAAATCAAGCTTTCTTAGATTAGATTAGGAGTAGATTAGAATAGATTAATCTCAATCTTTCCACAAATCTCACATTAATTTCTCCTTAATTATTGTTCAAGTTTATTATTCAAGTTCATCACTTTTGGGTAATTGAAGATTATTGGGTTATTATTGAAGGATTGACAACCCTTCATCAATCAATCAAGTTTCTTCTATTATTCTTTGCTTTATTATTTGGATCATCTCAAGTTTGGTATAATTCCTTTACTCTTAAATCTTTATTGTTCATTTCTTCATTCTATTATCATGTTTATACTTGTTGTGATGATTGACACCATTAATGACATGTTTCCCATGATAATGAGTGAGTAGTCTCTTAGCTAGGATTAGTGGGTAATTAGGGAAAACAAACATGGGATTGATTAATGCTTAATCTAATATGTTTTCATAATTAAATTGCTTGCTTGTTGTGATGTCAACTTTATGCACATGTTATGTTTGATGAAATGCTAAGCCTATGAATCCTTGCATTTTTACCATCTCTTATGTACTCAACTTGACTTGTAAGATATAAACTAACTCGAGTCTTGTTAGACCATGCATAGAAGTTGAATAGGAGGGAAGTAAGTCGACTTGTAGGTGTTGTACAATCTAATCGATTCGGCTCCGGGACCCAACTCTTCCTATGAACCGTAAGACATAAACCAACTCGGTTCCCCCACAACACTAATTGCTTGCATATAATTGTAAACATGTTTGTATGATCAACACCATGAAACCCCTATGACCCTATGATATCCTAGCATTTTTAATCATTTGTTTACATCCTTCCTTTTATTGCTTGTTTTACCTTATTGTTTGCATTAGTCTAGACACAACTACAAACCCAAACAAATTGTGACACTAGCATAAATTGAGATAGATAGACTTAGAACCCAAAGCACACCGTCCCATGGATCGACCTCGACTTACCGCTAACTAGTTGTTTGTTGAGTATTATAAATGTGTTTGATTGGATGTGACCCGACGACATCGCACCATATCAAAATGGCGCTGTTGCCGGGGATGGTGCTATGTGATTAAGTTCTTACTTGTTTGTCTATTTTAATTGTGCTTTCACCTTGAGGAACTTGTTCCTCAAGGATTGTTCTTACCGTTTTTGTGTAGTTTCTATGCTTGTAGTTGTTTCCTTGTCTTAGCTATGATGGCTCAAGACTTGACATATGGAATATGTGGTGGATCTTTTGAGTATGACTATGGGTATGGGAAGTTTGAGGAGCAAGTCAACACAAACCTACCTTACTATTTGTACAATGAAAATCCTAACCACTACCCCAACTTTTCCCACCAAAATCACCACATCCAATATCAACAACAACCACCCACCCAATACCCACTTCATAATGAGTTTCAATTGCCACAATACAACCACTTTCACACTTACCCACAACAAGAAAATGAACCCATTCAACATGTGATTCTCCAAATGATGGGAGATCAACAAAACTTCTTCAAACAAATGCTAGAAGAGAGCCAAAAGAGGGACAATGTCCTTCAAGGCATTGTTGCCAAAGGTGAGGAATTGGAGATTCAAATTGCCCAAATGAAAGAATCCCAAGTAATCACTCCCCACCGTTCTTTGGACATTAAACATGAATGCGAATTTGAAGTAGTAACTTTTGACATGGAGAATGAAGAGTGGGAAGAGCCAATCTCCTTAAGCTCTTGTGACTATGAAAGTGTTGTGTTCGATGAGGAAGACATGAGGTTGAGTAAGCCAAGTACTCTTAGCCTTTGTGAGTATGAGGGTGTGTCCTTTGAAGTGAATATTGAGACATTGGAGAAAGAGTTAAATGAAGCCCCCATCTATGATTCGTATGAAGATAGCAACAATGATGATGAGCCTAGAGGATGGACTCATAATATCACCTTGCTTGAGGAGCCTATCCTTGAGACATTTGAGATACCCTATCATGAAGAAGAGCGTCCTTCCCCTATTCCTCATGAAGACCACTTGACACCTATCATGGAGCCAATGATAATTGAAGAGGATATGGTGGACCTTCTTCAAAAGGCCAAGGTATCATACAAGAGTTACTTGGTGAAAAAGCTCAAAGAGAAGATTGCTCGTGAAGCCTCTCGTGAGAATTTGGCACCCATAATGACAACTTCTAAGGAACTCGATCATCAAAGTCATAAGGATTATCCTTCTACTCATGAAGGATTGATAAATTCAAATGCTATCATCATCACCGAAAGTGAAAGAGAAGTTGGTGAGTGGAAGTCTACGGATGAAAATGAACCATACTTCATACCTATAGCAAGCAGCTCGGAAATGAAAGGATTATGGGACAAGATTCTAGAGGACCAACCCGAAATCCAAACACCCGAGGGAGAGCGGGACACGCACGCAATACCAGCAAAGGAGGAAGTAAGACAAAAAGGCGCGTCGACGTTGATCTTTGACCAACAAGGCGGGGAAGGGGCCCAATCACTATAAATACTATACTCATTTCACATTTTTACTTAAGACTTTCCAAATCATTAATTGAGTAAATTTTTGTTAAACCGTTAAGTATTTATTTTTGCAAAATCATTTTCTAAGTCTTCTAAGAGTTAGTTCGTTGCACTAAGACATTTATCTTTTTCAATTATCTCTTGCCAGGTCTATAAAGGAATCGCCCCCGTTCTGTAACACCCCCTCATACCAAGGTGCCTTACCAGGACCACCCTACCATGAAAGTGTGTTACCATCTCGGTTACCCGAGGTTAGTACATATCAAAAGCGTCTGAACTGAGCACATTTATTAAATGCCATAAAGGGTTAAAGTTTACATCAAACAAAAATCCAAAAACTAAGTCAACAATACAACTCCAATGTTTGACAACTAATGAAATCAAAACTAAGACTCGGACGGTGATTCTATGACTGGTGATGACAACGCTCCCATGACTGCCCCAAGCTCACCACTAGCAATACCTGTCAAGCCCCGAATGGATCACCGCAGATTCCACAAACAACAACGGGGTCAGTATTACTCAATCAATATAAGACAAACAAACGAGGTAACCAGCTGATCATCCTCCAGCCCCAGTTTCCCGATCTCACACAGTAACCGACTACACACCAAAGTGTGTAGCCCTGCCAGATTACCCATCGCAACAGGTAATCCTTGCCGCCAGTGGGTGACCGCAGCCGCTCCCACCTAGTTCAGCTCATCAACGAGCGACTAACAATCTATGTCCCTTAATGTGCACATCCCCTCCCGTGGCGGGTTCCACGGAGGGCGAACTAGGGTGTGAAGCCACTCCCGCAAGTGACTCCACCACAATCACAATCACCCAACATCACAACCGTCACAACATCTCCACACCAACACCGTCACCAAAACGCTCATACTTCGATGATCAGCAGATAACAATATTTACAAACAAACATGTCTTAACAATGAACAGTAAACTGAGTAGGGAAACCCTACCTTAGCAATCAACAGTAGCACGAAACTCGGACAATCAGAAAGGCTCCTCTACGAAGTCTTCTCCTATACAATGATCACATAACACAATTACACATTGCACAACCCCCCATATTCCCAATTCCATATATGTATACAGTAACCCCAAAGTACACAAACAACATAGAAATAGAACTTACCAACAGTAGAATGAGGAATTATACACAAGAACCACGAAGATTGCAAACACCACGATGCTAGAGAATGATTAGGAAGTGATTAGGGAGTGATTAGGGTAAACGTAAAATGCTGAAGTTTGAAAATGAGGTTTTAGAAACTGACGCGGGATATAAAATAACCCTAAACATTCCCTAATCAAACCGTCAAAATACGCTTCGCCAGACCAGATACTCGGTCGAGTAAAGTGTATACTCGGCCGAGTATCCTCTACTCGGTCGAGTATTCACTATACTCGGCCGAGTATTCCTCGGCAGAACCAAAACAGACTATAACAACAGCACTACTCGGCCGAGTAGGCACTACTCGGTCGAGTAGTCACCAAAGAAAATCCGTAATATTACAGTCTTCCCCCCTTAAAAAGAACTTCATCCCGAAGTTCACACTCCACCCTTAAGCAAGACAGTACACAACACAAAAGGACAACACTAACAACATCTATCAATGCCAAAGAACCACACAAAACACCACAAAACTCATCAACCCTACTCAAAATAAGACAAAACACAACCACGACCATCTCCTACCCCCCTAAAAAGACAACGGTTACGTCCCCGTAACCAAACATACTTGATCAAAAAGACTAGGAAAACGTTCTCGCATGGCTTCCTCGGGTTCCCATGTGGCCTCTTCCACATTATGATTAGACCAAAGGACCTTGAGTAAGACCGTCTCACCACTTCTTGTCTTACGAACCTTGCGATCAAGAATCTCTTTAGGAATCTCGGCGTAGGACAAGGATTCATCAAGCTCGATATTCTCCATCTCAAGAATATGTGATGGATCACTCACATACTTCCGAAGCTGAGAAATATGGAAAACATTGTGGACTCTATCCAAAGCTGGTGGCAAAGCTAATATGTAGGCTACCTCGCCTATACGGTCCAAAATCTCATAAGGACCTATGAACTTTTGGCTTAGCTTACCTCTCTTCCCAAATCTCATCACACCTCGCATAGGCGACACTTTCAACAGGACCTTGTCACCTACTGCGAACTCAATGTCCCTGCGGTGTAAATCGGCATAGCTCTTCTGACGATCTTGAGCTGCTTTCATCTTTTGCCGAATTAACTGGACTTGCTCAACCATATCCTGTACCAGCTGTGGCCCTAAAACCACTGTCTCAGAACTATCATCCCAACAAACTGGACTTCGGCACTTCCGGCCATACAAAGCCTCAAAAGGTGCCATCCCGATGCTCGTATGATAACTGTTGTTGTATGAAAACTCGATCAGATCAAGCCTGTCTTCCTAGCTGCCCCCAAACTCCATAACACATGCCCTAAACATGTCCTCTAAAGTCTTGATGGTTCATTTCGTCTGACCATCAGTTGCTGGATGAAAGGTTGTACTCATCTTCAAGATTGTACCCATCAACTCCTGCAGTTCTTGCCAAAACTTGGATATGAACCTCGCATCACGATCAGAAACGATATCTTTAGGTATACCATGTAACCGAACCACATGCCTCTTGTAACCCAGTGTCAGCTGCATCTTAGACCAAGTATCTTTCATAGGAACAAAGTGAGCTGACTTGGTTAACCGATCAACAATCACCCAGATCATATTATTACCTTGCTGTGACCTAGGGAACCCCACAATGAAGTCCATAGAGATCGACTCCCACTTCCACTCAGGTACTTCCAACGATTGTATCTTACCTTGAGGTCTCCTTTGTTCACCCTTGACCCTTTGACATGTTAAACATCTGGCCACAAACTCAGCTACATCTTTCTTCATGTTTGGCCACCAGAAAGTCTTCTTAAGATCTTTGTAAAGCTTGTCACCACCCGGGTGAACTGAATAAGGAGTACAATGAGCCTCCGTCAAGATCACTCTCCTCAACTCTACATCCTCAGGGACACACCATCTCCCATCAAAATGAACACTCTCATCTGTATGGATAGAAAACCTGGCAACCGTCCCACTCTCTACTCTTGACTTCCACTCCTGAATCTTAGGATCAAGATCCTGCTTACTCTTGATGTTCTCATACAACTCTGGCTCGATCGTCAAATCCCCGATGGTATCTCCTTTCCTTATCATAAAGATCCCCATCCTAGACATCTCATCCTTCAGCTTGAGCAAGGACATGGCTGTACATAGCGAATGAACGCTCTTCCTACTCAGAGCATCTGCAACAACGTTAGCCTTACCCTAGTGATAGATGATCTCCATGTCATAATCTCCGATAAGCTCCATCCACCGTCTCAGTCGCATGTTAAGCTCCTTCTGAGTGTAGATATATTTTAAGCTCTTATGATCAGAAAACACCTTAAAGGTCGCTCCATAAAGGTAGTGCCTCCAAATCTTAAGAGCGAAAACAACTGCACCCAGCTCCAGATCATGAGTAGGGTAGTTCTCCTCATATGGCTTCAGCTGCCTCGAAGCATAAGCGATAACTTTCCTTGCCTGCATCAAAACACAACCAAGACCATTCTTTGAAGCATCGGTATATACCTCAAAGTTCTCACATCCCTCTGGCAAAGCTAGGATAGGAGCTATGGTCAAGCGTTCCTTTAAGGTCTGAAACGCCGCCTCACAACTCTCGTCCCAAACAAATCTGGTCTCTTTCCTCATCAAAGATGTCATAGGCCGTGCTATGGTAGAGAAATCTTTCACAAATCTCCTGTAGTAGCCAGCAAGGCCCAAGAAACTCCGAATCTCAGCAACATTCTTCGGTGATTCCCACTTGATTACAACCTCAATCTTACTAGGATCCACAGATACCCCCTTCTTAGATATCACATGGCCCAGAAAAGCCACCTCCTCTAACCAGAACTCGCACTTAGATAGCTTGGCATAAAGTTGATTCTCTCTCAGAGTCTGCAAGACTATCCTCAAGTGCTCCTCATGCTCTTCCTTAGTCTTAGAATAGACTAAGATGTCGTCGATGAAAACAACCACAAACCTGTCTAAAAACGGTGTAAAGATCCGGTTCATCAAATCCATGAAAGCTGCTGGTGCATTGGTCAACCCAAAAGGCATCACCACATACTCATAGTGACCATATCGAGATCGGAACGCTGTCTTAGGAATGTCCTCATCTGCTATCCTCAGCTGGTGATAGCCCGACCTCAGATCAATCTTGGAAAACACACCTGCTCCACTTAGCTGATCAAACAAGTCATCAATCCTAGGCAAAGGATACTTGTTCTTCACTGTGACACGATTTAGCTCTCGATAATCAATGCACAGTCTCATACTCCCATCTTTCTTCTTTACAAAAAGAACTGGGGCTCCCCACGGTGACACACTAAGCCTGATATAACCCTTGCTTAGCAACTCATGTATCTGCTTTTTCAACTCTGCTAACTCTTTAGGTGCCATACGGTAAGGTGCTTTGGATATCGGACCTGTTCCCGGTTTAAGCTCCACGCTGAAATCAACATCCCTCTTGGGAGGCAAACTAGGTATCTCCTCAGGAAAGACATCCTCGAACTCTCTCACCACAGATATCTCAGAAGCTGTCGGCGGCTCTACTCGATGATCCCTCACATGACAGAGAATCAAGGGGCACTTCTTCCTCAAACATGACTTTAACGTCATCACAGCTTTGAACTTACACTTAGGTTTTACCACAAACCCTCTATAAGACACCCTAACACCCTTAGGGCCCTTTAAAGACACTCTCTTCTGCCGACAATCTATCCTGGCATCATACTTACCCAGCCAATCCATCCCGACAATCACCTCAAACCCATCCATAGGAAACTCTAACAGATCTATCGGTAAATCTACCCCTCCAACCACCATGGACACACCCCTATACAACTTAAGACACGACACCGACTCCCCTGAAGGTATGAACACATCATCTTTTACAACCTCAAACTTACCCAAACCCATAGACATGGCATGACCCTTAGACACAAAAGAGTGTGTAGCCCCTGAATCAAACAAAACAAAGGATGGTACATTATGAACAAGAAAGGTACCAGTAACTACATGAGCATCATCCTGTGCTTCCTGTTTGTCCATCATGAAAAGCTTCCCACTGTTTTTCTGTCCTCCACCCTGAACTGAAGCATTGGAGGTACTTGGCTTGGCTGCTGAATCCTGGGTGGTGCTGTTGTTCTGACGTTGATATGACCCACCACCACTGCGGTTATAACTGCCCTGGTAGCCTTGTCCACCTCTGTTGCCCCATGATCCTCCCGGTCGGTTACTAGCAAAGCTCTGAGTTGGCCCCTGAGAGAAATTCCCTTGCCGAGCTCCTGAACCAGTGTCGGGCCTGTAACTCGTGCATTCCCGTCTCCTGTGGCCTACACCACCACAGTTGAAGCATATAAGGTTAGATTTGTCACTCACACTCCGACCTCCATTCTTTCCCCAGCCACGAGATCCCCCCGAGAAACCAGCTCCCCCAGAAAAAGCCTTTGCATGATTGAAGTTCCCTTTCTTGTTGGCCGACTGACTGTTGCTTCCACTGTCAGCTTTCCTCTTTTCAGCAGCAGTCCTCTCATCAATCTCTCTTGAGAGATCCACCATTCTCTAAGCTTGGCCCGCTCTCAGGTACACTTCCTTGAGGTTAGTAGCCACCCCAGCTGGCATACGACTCACGATCTTGGCAGATAAACCCCCTCTCAAAACGGAGAGCTAAACCCCTCGGTCCTAGCTGCATGTCATCAACATATCAAGATAGCTCCATAAACTGATGATAGTAGTCAGTGACTGTCATCTCCTCAGTCATGGTGAAGGAATCAAACTCGGATCTCATCTTGTGTCGGATATGCTCCGGCACAAACTGCTCTCTCATAGTGCTCTTCAACCCGGACCAAGGAATAGCTCCCAGACCCTCAGCCTGGTAATAAGCTCTAGCATCCTCCTTGACATTTTGCCACCAAACAGCAGCTTCACCTCTCAGATAGTATACTACCTGTTCAACGATCATGTCCTCGGGGCACTTAACCATTTCCATGAGAGCTTCAATCTCACGGTGCCACTTCTCGAGCATCTTTGGTTCACCTACCCCTTCATATGTGGGAGGGTTGAAGCGAGCAATGATGATGCTGAGCTGAGTAGCATCCATCGACTTCTCATTGCCCTTTCCCACATTTTTGAGATCTTCAAGGAGAGCCTCTTGTTGCTCAATCATGCGAGCAACTTCATCAAGAGTCATCTCAGAAGCTTGGATCTGTGCGGGGTTCTTTTGGGCGGCATTTTGAGTTGATAAGAGATAAAGAAACGTAAGCACAAAAGCCTACGACTCAAAATGTAACAATCTTCCGCCAAAGGAACACTCGGCCGAGTATACTACAATACTCGGTCGAGTAAAGACTACTCGGTCGAGTATCCTAGATACTCGGTCGAGTATTCGACTCCAGTAGCTAACGTCGAAAACCCAGAAACAACACTCGGTCGAGTAAAAATAATACTCGGTCGAGTATACATATTTACTCGGTCTAGTTAGCACATACAGTAGCCATTGCTACTCACTGCCAAACAACACTCGGTCCAGTGCTTGGTTACTCGGCCGAGTACTCCCTACTCGGTCGAGTACCTGCCCTGCTCGGCCGAGCCATACTGTAGACGGGTTTAAACAGTAAAAGTCCCCTATCATGCTTTCTATTTCCCCCAACAAACACGTATCAACAGGAACTGAATGCCACGTTATAAACATATAATCATACAAATCATGCACAAGCTAAATCCGATACACCAAGAGTTCACAAACCCGTCCCCTCAACTATTCACCAAACTACAAATTCCACTTATACATTTCCAACCATCAATTATCATCAACAGAAACCATCACAAACGTGCACATATAAAACACAACTCTCATCACACTTCCCCATGTGACCGGCTCGAGTTAATGAGGGCCAAATTGCGACTCCGGGACGTCTCCCGAGTCTTTGCGGTAGCTCCAAACAACTCTCCCCGGGTTCATTTTATTTAGACTCCCTAAATTCATTAGATTCATTTGTTTAGGTGCCGGAATCTTCGGCTCTGATACCACTTTGTAACACCCCCTCATACCAAGGTGCCTTACCAGGACCACTCTACCATGAAAGTGTGTTACCATCTCGGTTACCCGAGGTTAGTACATATCAAAAGCGTCTGAACTGAGCACATTTATTAAATGCCATAAAGGGTTAAAGTTTACATCAAACCAAAATCCAAAAACTAAGTCAACAATACAACTCCAATGTTTGACAACTAATGAAATCAAAACTAAGACTCGGGCGGTGATGCTATGACTGGTGATGACAACGCTCTCATGACTGCCCCAAGCTCACCACTAGCTATACCTGTCAAGCCTGCTCACCATCTCCGAATGGATCACCGCAGATTCCACAAACAACAACGGGGTCAGTATTACTCAATCAATATAAGACAAACAAACGAGGTAACCAGCTGATCATCCTCCAGCCCCAGTCTCCCGATCTCACACAGTAACCGACTACACACCAAAGTATGTAGCCCTGCCAGATTACCAATCGCAACAGGTTATCCTTGCCGCCAATGGGTGACCGCAGCCGCTCCCACCTAGTCCAGCTCATCAACGAGCGACTAACAATCCCTGTCCCTTAATGTGCACATCCCCTCCCATCCCCTCCCGTGGCGGGTTCCACGGAGGGCGAACTAGGGTGTGAAGCCACTCCCGCAAGTGACTCCACCACAATCACAATCACCCAACATCACAACCGTCACAACATCTCCACACCAACACCGTCACCAAAACGCTCATACTTCGATGATCAGCAGATAACAATATTTACAAACAAACATGTCTTAACAATGAACAGTAAACTGAGTAGGGAAACCCTACCTTAGCAATCAACAGTAGCACGAAACTCGGACAATCAGAAAGGCTCCTCTACGAAGTCTTCTCCTATACAATGATCACATAACACAATTACACATTGCACAACCCCCCATATTCCCAATTCCATATATGTATACAGTAACCCCAAAGTACACAAACAACATAGAAATAGAACTTACCAACAGTAGAATGAGGAATTATACACAAGAACCACGAAGATTGCACACACCACGATGCTAGAGAATGGTTAGGAAGTGATTAGGGAGTGATTAGGGTAAACGTAAAATGATGAAGTTTGAAAATGAGGTTTTAGAAACTGACGCGGGATATAAAATAACCCTAAACATTCCTTAATCAAACCGTCAAAATACGCTTCGCCAGACCGGATACTTGGTCGAGTAAAGTGTATACTCGGCCGAGTATCCTCTACTCGGTCGAGTATTCACTATACTCGGCCGAGTATTCCTCGGCAGAACCAAAACAGACTATAACAACAGCACTACTCAGCCGAGTAGGCTCTACTCGGTCGAGTAGTCACCAAAGAAAATCCGTAGTATTACACGTTCAGTTGTGTGAACAAATTGAGATTCTTGATTCTTGTAACAAACCGAGATAGAACATGAAGTTTTAGGGTTGAGGTTCTTAAGCAAAAGAAGTTTTAGAGTAGAGTTTCTTTAAGCTAGAAGTCTTGGAATAGAGTTGTTCTAAGCAAAAATCTTAAGATAGAGTTGTCTTAAGCAAAAGTCATGAAATAGAGTTGCATTGAGCAAATGCAATTAGAGTAGGTTGACGAGTTTTCTTATTGTAAGAGGATTAGTTATTTGAGTATATTTCTTAAACAAAGTAATAAAATAACGTTGGGCGTAGGCCTCACAGTATGGGCTTAACAACTTTTAAAAACATCGATTTTTGTTTGTTTATTAACTTTTACTTTCCGCTGCATTAATACTCTTTCCGTCTTACAATTTACATTTTGATTCAACTGTTAACTTCATTGTGACATATACTGAGCTGAATTCGTATACTTTTAACAACTCAATAGTTCTAAGTATCATCACCTCAATTATTCAAAGTATTGTCATAGCAGTTTAGTCTTATGTCTAAAGTTTATTATCAAAGAGGCTTAATTACAAGCTTAAAAATTTTAATTAGACACCTAACTTACCGCCCCTTCCCCTCTTAGGTGTTATGGCTCTTGATTCTTCAATCCGCTATATATTTAAAGAATAGGCCGGTTATCTCAAAATTTTGCCCACAAAATGCATTTTCTTTATATAAG
This sequence comes from Silene latifolia, assembly GCF_048544455.1. Classification (NCBI taxonomy): domain Eukaryota; kingdom Viridiplantae; phylum Streptophyta; class Magnoliopsida; order Caryophyllales; family Caryophyllaceae; genus Silene; species Silene latifolia. The sequence goes on along the minus strand of NC_133535.1, from coordinate 16,067,878 downwards.
AAAACTAATAACAATTAAGTACACATTCACTGAGTAAGAAAAATTCTTCACCAAAAAGAAAAAAAAAAAAAAGTAAGAGAAGTCGTAAAAATTACGTAGTATAATTTGTTTTATTATAATATTTTCTTTTCAATAAAATTAATGTTTACGAACAATGGATGATATGCAAATATGATCGATCAATAATCGGTAAATTTATTATTTACGACAATTACACTCTTCCGTCATTTCCCTTTAGGAACATATACTTATCCTTTCGGGTCAAGTTTGTGCACTCAAACCCCAATGTAGCTGCCATTTTCCGTTGAACATCATTCGCGACGTCATATGAACTTTTACCACCAGAGCAAGTATCCTCTACCGAGAGCTGGTCCAAAAATATCACCTCATAATAGCAAAAAGGGTTCATAAAAAAGAATATTGGATCAAAACCTTTCCAACCTCGTGCCGTAGTTGGATGGAATAAGGTAGGCTTGTAGTTTAAAGCTACCGGTACTATTCGATCAGTTAGCTCAGTGAATAAAGCACTAAACCTTAAAAGAAATGGTTCACGACACGTAGTTCCCTCAGGACAGATAAATGTATCACCCTTTTTCAATTCATCCTCTATCTTTTTTGCATCAACGTCACGATCACGAGTTAGACGAATAGTTTGAAGTGGGGCAAGGATTTCAGTGACTCGCGAAAGTGAGTAAGTAACCGCCGAGATCTTTCTTCCTAGTACGGTAGCAATAACGGCCGGGTCCATGAACGCTCGATGGTTACATACGAGTAACACACCACTAGAAGAGTCGGATTTAAGCAACGACTTAGGGGGATCTCCCCTAACTTTAGTAAGTATGCCATATATTAGATTTTCATAAGGTAAGACACATATTGGCAAGGCGAGCGCAATTATAAAGCGGATGATTGCGATAATCACACCAATTGGGAACCACACGAGTATAAGGAGTGCAATGGCGGGTTTTGGGAACATTACAAGGCGGCCGTCGTGGAAAATGACTGGAAGTGGTTGGTTTTTTTGGCTTTGTTGTTTTTGGAGGTCTTCTGGGAGTTTCTCCTACAATTTAAAACATGAGACTCAATAATTATATATCACAAATTCTCATTTAAGACAGGTATATCTGTATCACAATATTGTTCGAGTAGAAAGGAGTATTATCAAGTTATTCAAATGACTTTATGCTAAATTAAAACGGAGTTTTACAAAAATGAAATGTTAAATTTATCCTTAAAAAACCGGTTTTAAATTAAATAGATGAATGGCCAAATATTATATTTATATGCAATTTAAATCGACATTGAGTGAATATGATTGATGGCTATAAGTTACGCACAAGGGAAGGGGGATTCCAACCCGTGACTTATTATCACGACTCACGATACATCAATTTTAACCAGTAGATAAGACTTCTTTGGCTCCGTAATCATTACTTTTAGTTTGTTAGGATTAAATGTTTTTGTTGTACCTAAGAAGTATAATTCCTCGAAAAATCAAATTTCTAAAATGCTCATTACACATCAAAAGCAGTAAGTGGATTATATCATATGTATTTTTTTTAGCATTAAGATGAAGTTTTTGAAGTTTAATTTAAAAAAATTGAGTTTGATTATAAAGTTTTTGAGTTTATTTACTTAAACATTGATCTCAAAAAGTTACATTATAATTCAACAAAATTACATATAAGCTCAGAAAATTTGATTTTTGATGTTATAAAACTAAAATATAGTTTATAAACTTTATAGAACTCAAAAAAAAAATACACAAAAAACTCAAAAACTCATTAAGTATGAGGTAGTACATCTGATGTAGAATTTTTTTTTCTCCATCAAAAGCAGGTTTTCGCCAATAGGGTCATTAATCTTTTCTAATCTAATTAATTTACGAATACATTTTTTTTTAAAAGAAGTGAATTCGGATGTTCAAAGAAATAAATAAGTTTGCACATCGCGTTTTAAAACAAAATTGATACGGAATACATACCAGCTCGTTTTCAGAAACCAACGTCTGAACCTGACTTAAAACAACATCGACATTTGTAAGCAAGCCGGTTGCGCGGCCAAACCGGTTCACACCAAGCTCGCTGGCAATAACCTGGTCAGCCCCCAAATGATGCTTAGCAAACCACTCGACCATAACCCTTGGGGTTTTACTCGCCACAACCTTTTTACCATATCCACTAAACACCCTCCACCCATCCATATCAATATGATCCATGTAAAACTTGGGCAACACGGCCCGACCCACAAACTCAATATCGGATATCCGAACCCCCACAACCGCAATGAAAACGGCAAGCTTAAACCCGGCATCTCTCAGACCCAATAGGCCAAGGAAACGCACAATGGGCCAAACTAGGAGAAGCAGGGCGAACCGTATTAGACCCGAGGCCTCAAATGCAACCAACATTAAGTAAGGAAACGGGTCGGGTTCCCTTATCAAACTCCCCTCCAGCTCTACCACATTAGACTCTATTGGTTTTGATTCCATAACAGTCATTTCTTTTTCAACTTTATTTTCTTAGGGAATTGTTTTTGTGCTATTTATTTGCTAAATGTAGTCTAAACATATAAGAAAATGTAGGTGAATTATATAAATGTTTTTGTTGAACCATTCAATCCAACAAAATTTGTCGTTTAATTAAATACTCCCTCCGTCCCGGTCAATTGTTGTCCTTTGATTTTGGCACAAAGACCAAGGAAAGAGGAGATGACCAATAACTAAATGACAAGTGGAACAAATTGAATGAGAATGATGAAATTACTCATCAAGTTCATTCTTAAAATAGAAAGGACAACAAATGACTGAGACACCCAAAAATGGAAAAGGACAACAAATGACCGGGACGGAGGGAGTAAATGATTTCGGATACAAGATCTCCACTTATATATTTTTTTTAAATGCTCATGGAATGGCTAAATTAATTGAATAATTTGGCTAAATTTTATAATTCAGACGGCTATTATTCTCTTGTTTATATTAATCGAATAATTTGGCTAAATTTTATAATTCAGACGGTTATTATTCTCTTGTGTTTATTTTAATTGGATAAACGGATAGCGTGTATCGAGTTAATTAGACGTGCATCGTGTTAAGCAAGCACTGTTGAGTATTTGATAAGAGGAAGTATCTTACAAGATATACAACCTGAAAGAGACGGCAATGTTGGGATCAAACTCCGTCAAGGGATTGTAATATAACTTTCTCTCCTCTATTTGGGTATAAGTCACATAACTAAAAAGTATGACAAAACCTATTGAACTATTGTTTCGCATATGAACTTTCTCTCCTCGATTTGGGTGTAAGGCAGCCAGTTTTAATGATTAACACGATTATCATCCTTAATTGTGACATACCTAAAAAAGGACCAGTACTACCGAACCCTTACTTCGTTGGTCTCCCTACACGAAAAACTATCATGCTAAATTTATATGAGAATAGCATTAGAGTTTATCATTTCGTTTCAACAAAAGATGAAAACGGGTTAAACAATGCCCCTTTTTGGTGTGATAATTTGGAAGACAGCAGGGGCGGATTTAGCCTCCTTTTACTAGGGCTATAGCCCTAGATGAATTAAAAATATATTGCAGTGCACTAAGTAGGCATTACTATAGAATGGCGCAGATGGTAATTGATATGTACAACCCGCTAGAAGGCCTGGGTTCGATTCCCATAGATGATTTTTTCTCCCCTTATTTTTTAATATCCATTCCTCACAAACTCCAATATTAGTTTTTTAGTATGAGATAATCTCTTCTTGAATATTATATATAGTATAATACTCCCTCCGTCTCGGTCATTTGTTCTTCTTTGGTTTTGGCACAAAGACCAAGGAAAGAGTTATTTTTTAATATCCATTCCTCACAAACTCCAATATTAGTTTTTTAGTATGAGATAATCTCTTCTTGAATATTATATATAGTATAATACTCCCTCCGTCCCGGTCATTTATTGTTCTTTGGTTTTGGCACAAAGATCAAGGAAAGAGGAGGGAGCCAATAGCTAAATGACGAGTGGAACAAATTGAGTGTGAATGATCAAATTACTCTATTAAGTTCATTCTTAAAATAGAAAGGACAACAAATGACTGAGACACCCAAAAATGGAAAAGGACAACAAATGACCGGGACAGAGGGAGTATATACTTATATCGAGTAAGTATTGAGTGTTATTATATTGTTACCATAATAAATATATTTGATTGATGAAAAAAAATGTATAGGACTAAAATAAAACATTTTCTTTTTAGATACTTTATTTTTGTTTATCTTAATATGTTTGATTTTTATCGTATTGCTCATGCAAAATTAATTAAAATAGTTACAATTTGTCTCGATAGAAAATTATGTCACGGTTAGTAATGGATCCGTAAAATTTTGTTTTCGGGATTCTAATCAAAATGTTAAGGCGATTTTTGCATAAAAAGTATAAATTTTATTTTATTTATCCTAAAAATTGGACAGAATAATAGCTCACTTTTCAAGTGTTCAAGAACCCGAAAACCCATACATAGATCTGCCAACGGTTTGAATTTTTTTTTTTTGACGAATCAGTTTCAATAGTTTATAAATCTAGCCCTAGATAGCTTTCGTTCCTGGTTCCGCCCCTGGAAGACAGTATGTACTTGCAACGACTTTTTTTTTTCTGCTCGCATCGTGGACGATGTGTTTGACTCAAACAGTTTGAGTTGTCGAATATTTGATGACAATGATTAATCAATCAACTTCCAAATTCCAGCTATCAGTAGATAATTTTGAATAAATGACACCCTGATATAGAATAGACGGACCAATTAAAAATGGGTTCCCTAAGATTCGGTTAGGCCGGACCCTGTACCTTACCCCGACACAAAATCTACTTAATCTAAGTATCTAACTCCTACCACGATCCAGCTTAAAGGTCATGTATAAAGCCATAAAGGATTAAAGGACATGTAAAATAAGTAGTGTAGTACTTAAGGAATTATTGGAAATGGAATCTATCGTAGAGGTAAGACCGTCTTACAGTGAGGAAAATAAGTCGGGTGACAAATTAGGAAAAGCAATGTTGGCATGGAAGGATGTGTGGGTGAAGGTGCACGGTGGTAGGAGGGGTACGTCAGCCACCCGACCCGCCATCTTAGAAGGGATTTCAGGATATGCGGAGTCGGGTCAGGTGCTCGCTGTCATGGCTCCCTCTGGAAGTGGCAAGTCTACTCTCCTGGATGCTTTGGCAGGTTGCCTTTTTTTCTTTTCTTTTTTTTCTTTTTTTTTTTTTTGTTAAAAAATACTCCCTTTGTTCTGGTCATTTGTTGTCGTTTTTCATTTTTTGGTGTCTTAGTCAATTGTTGTCCTTCCTGTTTTAAGAATGAACTTGTTAAACAATTTGACCATTCACATTAAATTTGTTTCACTTGTCATTTAATAATTGTCCCCCTTCTCTTTCCTTGGTCTTTGTGCTAAAACCAAATAATAACAATTGATCGGGATAGAGGGAATATTTAGCTGTTTTTGACTTATACGTCTTAGTTTAGTGGTTGAGATGGGATAACTGAACGAAACATTTGAGGTTCGCTTTCACCCTTTCCCTTTAATTATATATACTCCGTAATTCCGTATTAGGGGTATTAATAGGACAAAACAACTTACGAGCAGCTTGAACTCACTTCGGTCAAAAAACGCAGCTCATGTGAGTTTGACTCGAGTTCAGGCTTCGAAGAGCTTAACGAGCCAAGTCAAGTCGAGTTAACATAATTATATCTTTGTTTCACAATATCAAATACTCTGTATTATGCAGGGAGGTTAGGTTCGAACATGAGACGAACAGGAGACATCTTAATCAACGGCCGGAAACAAGTTCTTGCTTTTGGGACTTCGGTAAGATATATACGGAATATGAGCTTGCTCAAAATCTCATTTGAGACATTCCTAACCTTTAGAGAAAATAATTTCATGCAATGTAATTCATTTAATGCATGCGATGAATATGATTACGTTTTAAGTTTAAGATGGCTGGTTTAAATTAAGACTAACTAATTTAACCTTTATTATACGGAATTGGAGTTCCTGCGTGGAACCAAACAATTTTTTCAAGTTCACATAAAACATAATGATTTTACGCGTACAACAATCTTAGCTTGTTTTAGTTTTTGTGTACTACTTGTATATTGGAACCATGTTCTCGTCTCTCTTGAGACGGATATATTAAATAAGACAAAAGTGAAATGCCTAGGGAATAACAGAATGTTTGTCATATCTAAGTGGGTGATTATTTGATCCGTCTTAAACTTAAAACGGATTGTGATCGCTAGACGCTAATTGAAGAATTTGTTGGTTTACTTACAAATGAATAGGCCTATGTGACACAAGATGATTCATTAATGACAACACTCACCATAAAAGAAGCAGTGTACTACTCTGCCTTGCTTCAACTTCCAGACGCAATGCCAAAAGCAGAGAAGTTGGATAGAGCCGAAATGGCCATAAAAATGATGGGTTTACAAGATTACGTCGACACAACAATCGGTGGTCGAACAACAACCGGTATTAGCGGCGGACAGAGAAGAAGAGTGAGCATTTGCATGGAAATATTGACACGGCCGAGACTTTTGTTCCTTGATGAGCCTACTAGCGGACTTGATAGCGCTGCGTCTTATCATGTCATGAGCTATCTTGTCGCGCTTGCTCGGGAGGAACAAACTACGGTTGTTGCTTCGATCCATCAACCTAGCGGCAATGTTTTCGACCTCTTTGATAATCTTTGCCTTCTCTCTTCTGGGAAGCTTGTTTATTTCGGACTTGCCCCGGATGCAATCACGGTATTAAATCAATTCATGGATTATACAACCAGTTGTATATATGTTGCACGGTGTAGTATCTGAGCTTTGTGATAAAGTATTGAGCTTTATGTTAAATAATTTTAAATTAGCTCGGAAAAAATACATATAAGCTCAGATTCTTATACCTTGGTTGTACAATGCTTATGGTACAACTGGATGTATAATCGTATTTGTGGTATTAAATCGATATTTTATATGTTGGTATTTACAGCAGTATTTCATCTTACAATAATCGGTATGATGGAATCGATTACAATGTCTAACTTGGATTGATTCTCGCAGTTCTTCGCCTCCAATGGTTTTCCATGTCCAAGTATGAGAAACCCATCAGATCATTACCTTGCAACAATCAATAAAGATTTTGAGTTAGTAAGCACCTTCGTCTCTTAATATCTGATATCTTAATCAAAAGTTTAAGCTGAAGGGTTAAAGTCGGTTTTATATTTACCTTGAAATATATTTCTTATGAATTACTCCACAATTAAGACCTAAGGTGGCTTGTGTATGTTCTATATTAACATCATTTTGTCATTTTAACAGAGAACTGAAGAGAAGCTGAAAACTGAGAAGGCGATAAACTTTCTTGCCGAGTCTTACAAGTCATCGGAAGTATACCAGCAAGTTCAAACTCGAGTGTCCATGATGCACTGCCATGTGAGATATAGAATTCCTAGAAGAAGCCTTTCTTTGTTCATTATTATATTAATTTGTTCTGTTTCATGTAAACTCAATGCTGGCAGAGCGAGAGAGAGATATCGCCTAGTCTAGACCAGAAGGGGTCGTAATTCTATCAAGAATTTCTTACAATTCCAACATGTAGAAAATCATGAATCTAATATCTTCATGATGTTATGGTGCAAATGTAGGAAGGGCAGGAGCTAGAGAGAGGAAGCCAAGCTAAGTTTGTGACACAAACACTAGTACTAACAAGGAGGTCATTTGTTAACATGTATAGAGATCCAGGGTATTATAAACTTCGACTAGTTGTTCATGTTGGAGTTTCGATATGCCTTGGCACCATTTTCCATCATCTCGACACCTCTTACGATTCCATTCAGGTCATCCATTTCACTCTTTAATCATTGCTCGTACCGTCTTTGTGCTGAGGCTACGTATATCCGACTCACATTATCTGCTATATGCGTGAGTCCTTAAGGCACTATGGTAATGTTGTTGTTGTACTATTGTTGACAGGCAAGAGCCGCGTTTCTAGCATTCGTTGGAGGATTTTTGACTTTCATGTCAATTGGAGGATTCCCTTCATTCGTGGAGGACATGAAAGTAAGCATTTTTTTGTCAGCAACAGTCAGAAATCAAACTCCTGACCACGTGTTTTTGAGAGCCCTTACCACTTATACCAACCAACTCTGGTATATCAAGTATATGTATAATACAACAATTATTAAGCAAAATGGAACAATTTAATTAAATCCATGAATTCATTATCATCCCTAGACGCAACGAGGTCCGATGAATTAACCTTGTACATAAACTGACAGATATTTGGACGGGAAAGACTAAACGGACATTACGGAGTCGCCGCATTCGTGATAAGCAACACATTATCATCCCTTCCCTACTTGTTCATCATCTCCGTCATTCCCGGGGCAATGGCTTATTACATCTCAGGCCTCAGACGAGAATTCGATCACTACATCTACTTCGCATTGCTTCTTTTCTCCGGAATTACAGTTGTCGAGAGCCTAATGATGATCGTTGCGAGTCTCGTCCCTGATTTCCTGATGGGTATCATAACTGGTGCCGGAATCCTAGGCATTATGATGCTTAATAGTGGCTTTCTACGTCTACCTAACGACATTCCTAAACCAATTTGGAAATATCCGTTGCATTATATCGACTTTGGTACTTATGCTAATCAAGGATTTTACCGTAATGAGTTTGAAGGTCTCGTTTTTTACCGTTACCAAAATGGAGCTCGCCAGATTATTACGGGTGAAGATGTATTGACGGATGTGTTGCAAATAAGAATAGACTTTTCTAAATGGGTTTATCTTGCCATCTTGTTAGGCATGGTGTTGATATATCGTGTCATCTTCTTTGCTATAATTAAAGTCGCTGAATTTCGGAAGAATTCACGTCGCACTAACTCGTAACCAGGTAGATATCAACTAGTCTAGCTAATATAGTTAATATTGGATACGAGTTAATCAGTTAATAATATCGTACCAACTCGCTCGTTATTATTTGTTGTCCTATTTTATTTTTGGATGTGTTAGTCAATTGTTGTCATTTCTATTTAAGAATGAATTTGATGGTCAATTTGATCATTTACACTCAATTTGGTCTATTTGTCATTTAGTAATTGATTCTATGTTCTTTCTTTGATCTTTGTGCCAAAACTAAAGGACATCAATAATTAACCGGGACGGAGTGAGTACTACTTTTTATGTACCATTTTTTTTTAACGAATTACACTTAATATAAAGTTTGTGAAAATCAAAACTCCCTCCATTGCTACCTTGTTTATCTTCCTAGTTTGATTTTTGAGGTCGGAATTTAGTGACTTTGATCGTAAATAAGTGAATATAATAAAAAAGAAAAATATGATAATATTTTTTTTTTGAATGAAAAAATCTTATATTTATTAATTCAGAAGACAATACTCAATCCAGGACGTGCCACGTCATTAATACAACCTTTTTTTTTTTGGAAAATTCATGTTATGGTGGGACCCGTTAGTGTGCAAAGTATTTATTTTTTCAGAATTCCGTCAATACAAACATGCGACAAATTCCGTCTTAGAACAAATACTATGAAATAATTTTATACATTCCGAATAAATGAAATTAATGACATATAAGCGGTATGAATTACAAATCGGAATAAATGAAACTAATTACAAATTATAAAATTTACATAATTTTACAAAAAAAATTGAATAACAATAAAATTACATAATTACGAGAAGGATTTATATTTAATTATGGGATTGAATTACATATAATGCGAATAAATTACAAGCATAATTTTTTAAAACTAGATAGTACGATATATTTGAAAAAAAAAATCATGACGGAGTATTTACTTACAGTTAAAAACTCGACAACTTAATTACTAGCCGCGCACATCGAAAATGGTAGGTGACAATGATAGGCTACCGAGTAAATTTACTCTTCAACAAACGTCGAGAATGTTCTTTTCCAGTTACATCACTGATCTACATTAAACATGTAGATCACTGATATAGAACTATTAGATAATTACAATAAAAATGTAAAAATAAAATATTCATACCGTCCTAAATACATACCCGTGCAATATTGTACGGGTTTAAAACTAGTATGAATATAATTGGAGAACAATTGAATCAAAAGAAAACTATACAAGTCAAACGACTTGGAAGATTATTATGGGTGGAGAAAGCCTCTATTTCCTTGCAGATATTACTCAGCAAATTTCCCGAATAAGAAAAATGTGAAAAACCCTATTTACCCTTAATAGACTGCTTGAAAATTCTATGGATCCGATAAATATAGTTAAGAAGGGGAGTGAATTATGTATATAGCGTTTTTCTTTAATTTATGAATTAAATTTAAGTTTTATATATTACTACACAAAATAAAATAAACAAAATGAAAAATAAAACAATAAAGAGAATTGGCACAACATATTTGTGAAGTGGTTCGATCTTACAACCAATCAACTAGAGAACTACATCTACTATTGCTCGATTATTTATTTAGTACCTTTTTCAGAATTCCCCTACTACTAAGAGAATAAAAATTCTCTTAATTTACCCTCCAAAATGCATTTATCTAACTAAGGAAATAAGTAAAACTTTCTTTCATTAAACTATTATTTTTTCATTAAAATATAATCTTATAATTAACTATAATCTTTTGCTTAAATTCAAAATTATAATTTTGTTTAATAAAATAAAATTGGCGTTAAACAATAAAATATAATTTGGTAATTTTCGTTAATGCAATAATTATAACTTTAGAGAATTTGACACATTCTTACTATTAGTTTCGTGTGGAAAAAAATCATTAAAATAGTTGGATAAAATTTATAAAATGATTCTTAGTTTTATGGTAAAATAAAAATATTTTCATAAAAATACACATTTCATAACTTTACAATTCTCTTTGATTAGTTTTCCATTGCAATTTTTTTTGTTTCATATCAAACTACAATGGAGTGAAAAATATAAATATTAATAAGGTACCTATATATTTTAAATGTATAAATAATACTCCTGAAAATAAAAACTCTATTTATAACGCGCTTGTATTGCGCGGGATCTATACTAGTTACAAATAATTAACCTACACCCCCTTTCATACCTCTTATTATAAAGAAGCTAGCTAGTTAATTCAATCTGCTAGTTCACTAACTAAATTGAATTGAAAATCAAAGTAACAAATTCTATGAAAAAACTTATTTTGATTCAATCTCTAAGCAAGAACGCTTTTTAATAATAAAACTCGTAAATTAAGTTCCATCGATAATACGTAATTGTTAAATTCCGCACACTATTTTACTTAATTCTACACATTTTACACTATTATTCCGTTATTACCCTTCTTATAAAAGAAATTAAAAATAAAATAAAAAATAAACAAAAACCCTCCAAGTCCTCACCATCCTCGACCACCCATCCCCCAGCCCCGACCACCTATCTCTCAACCTCCACGACCACCCTGCGCTATGGACCACACATCTCGAGTTAGAATCGTCATAAACCGTCGACCACCTTCATCCCTTCCTCCGCGCTGTTTTGTCAACAATTAGGGTTCGATTGAGTAATTGGGTTGTTGAAGGGGTGGTTGTGGGGTCGTCTGGCCGGATTAGGATGGTCGGAGGGGCGGCGGCGAGTGTTAGTGTCAGGCATGTGTCGCCGAGTATGGTTGCTGGAGGTTGTATGTGCGGAAAGGGGGTTGTCGACGCGGCGATGGTAGCAAGGAAGGGTGGTCAACGAGGGTCGGCCTGTGGAGGGAAGGTCGGTGCGAGGATGAGGTTGTGGAGGGGTGGTCGGCGGTGCTGGGAGGGTGGTGGGGAAGGAGTTGGCCGGCGGCGCTGGCTGTTGTGGTTTATTTCTGTTTTTCATATTTTTTTCCCCATTCTCTCTCTCTCTCTCTCTCTCTCTCTCTCTCTCTCTCTCTCTTGTTTAGGGTTGAAAATGAGAGAGGCACACTCGGTATGACGGGGATAAATGTGCGGGATTTAGCACATCCTTAAAAATAATATTAAAAGGCATGTTGATGGCCTAATTGACAAGAATTCTACATTTTCTAGGATATTATGATGTCACCTCACACGCGTTTAAAAGTACTTGTAACACCCCCTCATACCAATGTGCCTTACTAGGACCACCCTACCATGAAAGTGTGTTACCATCTCGGTTTCCCGAGGTTAATACATATCAAAAGCGTCTGAACTGAGCACATTTATTAAATGCCATAAAGGGTTAAAGTTTACATCCACCAAAATCCAAAAACTGATTCAACAAATACAACTTCAATGTCTGACAACTACTGAAATCAAAACTAAGATTCGGACAGTGATGCTATGACTGGTGATGACAACGCTCCCATGACTGCCCCAAGCTCACCACTAGTAATACCTGTCAAGCCTGCTCACCATCCCCGAATGGATCACCGCAAATTCCACAAACAACAACGGGGTCAGTATTACTCAATCAATATAAGACAGACAAACGAGATAACTAGCTGATCATCCTCCAACCCCAGTCTCCCGATCTCACACAGTAACCGACTACACACCAAAGTGTGTAGCCCTGCCAGATTACCCATCGCAACAGGTAATCCTCGCCGCCAGTGGGTGACCGCAGCCGCTCCCACCTAGTCCAGCTCATCAACGAGCGACTAACAATCCATGTCCCTTAATGTGCACATCCCCTCTCGTGGCGGGTTCCACGGAGGGCGAACTAGGGTGTGAAGCCACTCCCGCAAGTGACTCCACCACAATCACAATCACACAACATCACAGCCGTCACAACATCTCCACATCAACACCGTCGATCACCACAACACCTATACTCCGATGATCAGCAGATAACAATATTTACAAAACAAACATGTCTTAACAATGAACAGTAACCTGAGTAGGGAAACCCTACCTTAGCAATCAACAGTAGAATGAAACTCGGACAATCAGAAAGCCTCCTCTACAAAGTTTTCTCCTATACAATAATCACATAACACCATTACACATTGCACAATCCCCCATATTCCCAATTCCATATATATATACAGTAACCCCAAAGAATACAAATAACATAGAGATAGAACTTACCAACAGTAGAATGAGCAATTATACACAAGAACCACGAAGATCGCACACACCACGATGCTAAGGAATGATTAGGAAGTGATTAGGGAGTGATTAGGGTAAACATAGAAATGATGAAGTTTGAAATAAGGTTTTAGAAACTGACGCGGGATATAAAAATAACCTTAAACATTTCCTAATCAAACCGTCAAAATACGCTTCGCCAGACCGGATACTCGGTCGAGTAAAGTGTATACTCGGCCGAGTATCCTCGACTCGGTCGAGTATCCACTATACTCGGCCGAGTATTCCTCGGCAGAACCGAAACACACCATACCAACAGCACTACTCGGCCGAGTAGGCTCTACTCGGTCGAGTAGTCACTTAAGAAAATCCGTAGTATTACAGTACTAAACTAACCTTTCCATATTATACATAAATTTAATTAACTAAAATTTCTTACAAAAATGTCATTTTATCTATATTAAACTAAATGTGTACATTAACTATTTCATGAGTTAAAAATTCCAAGAGTGATGTAACCGTTACAAATCACATCTAAATTTCATATTTTATAATTAAAATTGACATTCTAATTGAAATTTTCGTAATTGAACGTGTTAATGACTTGATTAAGGTTTTTCATATTAATTTTTTAAACTGATTTTAAATGATGAAATGCTGGGTTGAAAACATTATATTTTTCTTTTGATAATTGTTAAACTTAATTTCTCAAAAATCGTACTACCTAAAAATTACATATTCATTTATTTATTTTAAAGTTATACAAACATAAAAATAAAAATAATTATGTAGCGAGTAATAATATTATTAAAATTAAAAAAAATAACATTTTTATATTCAACCACTATTTAAGTTCAATGGCAATAATTTTCACATTAGTCGATTATTTTTTTTAACGCATTGTCAAATACATACAATATTGTCACGTGTAGTGCGTTTCATATTTTGATTCTCTTTTTACATCTATCTATTTATAAATCTAACTAAAAGATAAACCAAATTAAACTATCTACCATCATCCACATGCAATAAATTTCAAGATAACTTTTTTAAACAATTCTTGAAAAATGCATTTTGTAAAAAAAAAAAAATTAAAATTAAACAAACATTTTACATTCTATTTCTCCTTCCTCCATATTTATATCAATATTAAATTTGATAATAATTAAAAAATAATGCTCAAAAGTCTTGAATTTTGCTCCATATTTATCTCTATATTGAATTTCATAATAATGAAATAAGGATGCTCAAAAGACCTAAAACGCATCTTTAACTGGTTATATATTCTTGATGGAAGACAAAATTTATAAGCCAAAATTTTTATTATACCCATCATCAATAGAGTTTTATGTGTAAGTAATCTTTCCTTTTATTGTATTCACGTCAAGCCAAACGTATTAAGGTTTTAAATTATTTATTAAATTATTTATTTTTATGGAAGATCCATTGGGTTGTGAAGTGTTCATCACATTTTCACCTTCATGTATGTGACTACTACAGATACAGGCTATAACAACGGTCAAAAACCGTTGTTATATAAAAAAGCGGACGTTGTTAAAGCGTCCGTTGTAAAAGGTTTTAACAACGGTTAGTTTTCTTAAGGAAACCGTTGTGAAAAATATTAACAACGGTTTTAAATATAAAAACCCGTTGTGGAAAGTGTGACTCAATTTTGGGGGGAAAGTTATAACAACGGGTTTGAATATACAAAACCGTTGTTATAACTAAAGACAACGGGTTGTTTGTAAATAACCGTTGTTGATTGTTCTTAAAAAATAAAAAAAAATTAAATTAAATATTACTAGATGCATGTATAATTACGGCCCGTTAGAATTCCGATGCATGCAGAATATCCCTTAAATTAATTACCAACGGTTTTGAAAAAACTTATAAATGTGACTAGCTATAAATATTAAAGCATCCTTTACTAACATTCATTAATTGAAACAACATGGCAATGAACCCTAATTTTATCAACAACGAAGAATGGCTTACACAAACGATTGAAGATGATGGGAAGGTTCTCGCCGGGCTTCCCGTCGATCAACACCCATTAATCAAAGCATCCCTTGAACATCAACGGAATTATTGGATTAAGAGGCGTGAAGCAGTCCGGCTTGTCAACAAAGCCTCATCATCATCATCATCTTCATACCCTCGTCGGCCTGTTACTCGCAACTTGGCTGCGAGCCGAGAGATATGTTGAGTTGTACTCTTCCAACCTTATCTCCACATGCAAGTCGTGTCCTTGCATATATTCAATCTGTTATTGCAAAATATGAAGCCAATGACCCCGGAAGTTAGCGGTATACCGAGTGGCGTGATTGGTGGCGAGGTTGAGAAGCGATTTGTACGCTTAACAGGGGTTGTTCCGGCTTATTATACATCTTTTGATTTCGATAATTCTTTGTAATTAATGTATTTGGTTTAAAATTAAATGAAATGATCATTTTGAAAGTGTTGAGTTATGCTTGTTTGATTTGCTTCCATTTTTGAACTCCATAGATCAGTCATCATCAAGATCCAGTTATTACGCCATCACTTTGTGCATATGAACGGACAATATGGAATGAGAAGGGTTAGTAATAAGATTTGAAGCAGCATTGAGAGATATGATGATGCTGATTATGGCACAACTTCCTAACATATATATTAATTAAAAAACAACTCAACCCACACATTGCTTAGTATAAATACATTGCATTATCTCAACTAACATGCATTTCCATTATCTCAATATATTCTCCAAACCCTAATTGCTAAAACAAACTCCAAATAAATTAACCCTCTCCTTAATCTTTCAAAACAAACTCCAAACTCCAACAAAATGAATGATATCATCCTTAAGACTCTTACTATGCTCGATCCGTACTGAAGGACGCCAAAGAAGATGGCTTGACGGAGCAAAGGCGAAGCTGCGACTATATGACGATATAGCAGAGATCTTGCTGAATGGAACCTAATGGTCGATAAAAACACATACATGAAAATGAAATAATTAGAAAAATAAAATAATGACGATGAAACAAACCTGATAATTACAGAACGTACGTAAAGAGACGATGAAATCAACAGTGACGGCGAGAAGATAAAGCGACGATGAGAAAGAGAGAAAGAGACGATGAGAAAGTGTGTGTTTTGTGTTTGTGTTTGTTTCTTCTTTGGGTTTGTGTATTAAGGTTTGTGTTTTGTGGCTGCAGCAGACTTGTGTTTGTGTGGTTTATAGTATGGAAGGTATTGACAACGGTTATTAAACAACAACCGTTGTGAAATATGTTTTTAACAACGGTTGTAAAAAACACCCGTTGTTAAATAAGTTTTAACAACGGGTTTCAAAAATAACCGTTGTGATTACTTTTCACTAACTTTGCGCCAAATTATTAACAACGGTTGTTCATGTGTGACCCGTTGTTAAAACGAATAACAACGGTTTTTATAACCATACCCGTTGTAATTGATTTTAGTAAAATTCGCGCCATACATTCTACAACGTCTATTGTGATTTTCGTGAATAATCGTTGTTAAAGGGGCGTTGTAGTTGCCTGGATTTGTAGTAGTGTGTGTTTCTTTTGTTCCCACTTAGGGGCTATCAAGATGTGTGGTGTTGTGCTTTTCAAAGGTAAATATACTTATATCTCTACGACTTGAGTCCCCCTTCCTTTCATTATTTAAGGGGAAATTTAAGTTAGTAACGATATGATTAATATTAAATAAATCAAATTCCATTATTTTATTTTGTTTGTTAATCCACAAAAATTAATAAAGTTAATTTTTTTTTGTAGGGATGGTTCATTTGGAGAAAGAAGACTAAGACCTCGTTTGGTTGCCATACGGGAATTAATTTCTCATGATTTTACAAAACACAAGAATTGGTCAATTCATGTAAATTGCCCAAAAGTCGTTTGGTTAACATCCGAGAGTTGAATTGACACATGAGTTTCCAATTACCTAGAAGGGGTTGGGTAATTAAAATTCTCCATTATGGAGGAGTTTGCAATTCATGAGAAAAAAGAAAATCTCATGATTTGGGATAACCAAACATCTCCCATTTTTTCTAATCATGTTCCAATTCACCCATTTTTATGGGGGCAACCAAATGAGGCCTAAAACTATATGGATGGAGAAGCGAAATACTAGGATTGTTTAAAGAACAATATATTGCATACTAACTCCAATATTGACATCAACGTAAATTACTAATAGTTTTTAGGTTCGTAAAAGAATTTTATATTTCAGAGACTTTCACATGTATGTTTTATTTTGGTTTTTTTTTTCATCATTTCACCTCTGGAAAAATAGCACTTTTGGAGTGAAATTGGAGTTTTGTGGCTGACTAATTATTTACTTAACCTACTTTGACCTTTTTTTTTTTTTACTTTGGTCTTTATATTTTAATAGGTCAATGCATATAATTTTAATACATGACTACCATAAATTATTATGAGGTGATCTTGCTATGTGTGCCGATTTATTTATTTTATTTATTTATTATAAAATTGCAATTTATTTCATTACATTCTGATTATGAATCGTCTATTACATTCTAATTATGAGTTTGAAATTTAACCAATAACGTAAGCAACGAACTTATCTATAAATATAATTAAAAAGCAAACTAAATTATCTATCACCATCCATATGTCGTATTTTAATTTCATAAGATAAGATGACTTCTAAAATCACTATCGTGCAAAATGAATTTGTTAAAAAAATATTAAGCAATTAACAAAATATGATTTTAAAGATTTAAAAAATTGAGAAGATAAACGAGTTATAAATCATTTTGAAGATCGATAAAAAGGTGATTAATATCTCATCTATAATTGCCATAAAAAATACGAAGTACCATCAAAGTAGCCTTAAAGATTCCGTGCATTGCACGAGAATCAAAACTAGTTAAATAAAAATTAAAACTTAATAAAGCTTTCACTTTTGTCGCTTTAGAAAAATGTATCTCAAATTATCTCTAAAGCTTATTTATAAAGAGACGAGAGCAAGTGTAATTAGCTAGGGAGAGTGAAGTTTAGTGGTTAATACTTGGATAAAATTTTCAAGAGATAAGAGACTTAGGTTTAAGCCTCCCAAGAGAAATCTTGTGGAGTATTTATAGCCTCAGACCATGCCTAATAGATTTCAAGTTTGTTACATTCGGGTGACTTACGTAATATATGTTCTTTGCAGGATATCACGTATACTCGAGAGTTTTACCCAGTGTGCACCAAAAGTAGCGACTGCGGTTCCCTCATCCCAAAAAAAAAAAAAAAATTGACTTATTTGCACGGAATCAATAGTAGAATCAAATCGAAAAGCTAACTAAACAAACTATTTTCAAACTTCATTATTCATTCTTCAAGTTGTCACTTGTGGCAACTTTCAAATCAATATTTTTGTTGGGTTTGTGCCTTGATTTTATTAGTCGCCGCTTTGAACGACTCGTGGCAACTTTCAAATCAATATTTCTCTTGGGTCTTTATTAGGTCATCCTGTATTAGGTCTTAGAGAGTATTATATAAACTCGTTAAACCTCTACCTAGAAGTCATGCTTATTATACCGTCTAAATCTGTAATCTGAAAACTCCTCACATATCAATAAAACTCTCTCCCTTCTCAGGGCGTCTTAAAACAAATGGAGGCCCGATGCACCGAGAAAAAATGAGGTCCCAAATATGAATGTACAAGGTATAATATACCTTGTAAATTTGATAAGCCTTGTACATTCATATTATTATTATTATTTTTTTTACAGCTGTAAATGAAGGTTTTACAAGTTCATGGCCTGCCTTGCTAGATTATGCGCAAAGCCATTAAAACGTCTCGGAATAAAGTTAAAAACTAAGCAATGAAAAAAGCTAAAGGAAGCCCGAATATCCTCAAGGATACCCGTAATCCTGTGATCCTCCTTTTCAGTTTCCGCTAATTGAGTGACAAGTTGTAGACAGTCCGAAGAAATATCCAAGTGGAGAACCCGCCGCTCTTGTGCCCACATCACAATATCTCGCATCCCCAAAGCTTCAGCCTGCAGAGCCGATTCCGCCCTGATACGTGCCTGTCTCCGTTCCAGCTCCCTCCCTGTGCCATTAGAAGCAATCCATCCAAAAGCCGCCTCATAATTACTATTCCATCTAGCATCAACCTTCACACATACCACCGCACAACCGGTCGGTGAGCCCAGAATACACACCGGACGACCATTCCGAATAGCCAAAGCTTCCGTTTGAGGTGTCCCTTCCTCAATTTATTTGTCATCTTGATGCTGTCTTGAATTGAAGGACTTCCACAAGATGTTCGATTGCTCCCGGATAACTTTGAAGACCATATTGGTGATAACTTGTGAAGTAAGGACCTGCTCCTGAAATTTAATCTTGTTTCGCACTGTCCATATAGCCCATAAGGTAGCTATAAAAAGGATCACCTCACGAGTCCCCTCATCTCTTTTAGAGAGAAAGCGAATCCAGTTGCATATCCAGTCGGATATAGACACGCCCCATGCTCCCTCCACCCGAATGCCTAAATCCGATCCTGCCCAAATTCGGCTGGAAAGACCACAATCTCGAAAGAGGTGTTCGGATGTTTCCATCGCTCGTTGATCACCACCACACATGCTACAGGATGTATCCACTTCTATATTCCGCGTATGGAACTCTTGTCCGATAGGCAGAACATTGGTGATAATCTTCCAAATTAGAATTTTCCACATTTGAGGGACTGGTAAGCTCCAAAGCACTGTCCGACATAAAAGCCGGCTCCGATCAGTTAGTCTACTGTTGTCTTTAACAGTTCCTACTTTGTTCATGAAGTCCTCAAATATTAATCCATAACCACTCTTCACCGTATAAACTCCCGTCGTCGTGTGTGGCCAGTAAATCTTATCCCTCTGCCTTACTTCGCAACGTGGTATAGCAAGAATTCGGTCCGCCCGTTCCTCCGTAAACAAGCCTTTTATAAAGGCTTCATTCCAGTTACCATCAGAAAGAAACAGATGTTGGACCTGTAGAGAAGCCAGATGACTAGAATTGTGGTCCAACCACTCAGTCCTAGGTTCCGGCCTGTCTCCCCCCACCCATCTTGCGGTCCAAATATTTATCACCGAAGCAATACCAGGTTTCCATCCAATATTCTCCAGTACAAAATTTAAACCATGAAGAATGCTGCGTACGCCCCACGAGCATCCTGATCCCTTGTTAGGGGTCATCCCATGAAGAAAGATCTATGTTCCAAAAAGTTTTTGTCTGAAAATCCTACTGAACAGAGATTTTTCCCGGACCTGGTCTTGACCATGTTTAGCCAACAAAGCCTGATTGAGACATTGAACATTTCGAATGCCAAGCCCACCCGCACTCTTTGGTAAACTCAGAAAATTTTTGCTACACCAGTGGAGTTTATTCCCCAACTTACATCCTGCCCACCAAAATTGTGTCAAAAGAGAGTTTATCTTCTTTGCCACACTTACCGGAATTTTAAAGACCGATAGAAAGTAATTGGAGAGATTGGATAGAACTGATGAAATCAGAGTAAGTCGTCCAGCTGGTGATAGAAAAATCCCGTTCCATGAAGATATGCGTCTGGTGACATGTTCAATGAGAGCAGTAAAAATCCCTTGTTTTGACTCCTTGAATTCCGCCGGGATCCCGAGGTATTTTCCAATGCCATTGTTCTTTTTTATATTGAAAGCTCGCATAATCCTCTGGCCCTAGTCAAAGTGGTGTTAGGGCTAAAAAGGATCCCAGATTTCTCAATGTTTAGCCTTTGGCCTGAGGCTTCGCAATAGTCATTTATCATACGCACTATCTGGGTCACCGCCTCCCCCCTATCCTTGAAGAAGAACACCGAATCATCCGCAAAGAAAAGATGTGTAATTGGCTGAACCCCCCTGACTAGTTGAATTCCATGGATTAACCTTTGCTCATTAGCGTGCTCCATGTTCTGGGAGAGGACTTCCATACACAGAATGAACAGATATGGAGATAAGGGATCACCTTGTTTCAGGCCACACCGCGGACGGAATTGTGGCAGAGGGATCCCATTCACCAGGATTTCATAGCTCACCGAAGTAACACAATTCATCATAAGTGTTATCAACTTTTGAGGAAAGCCATACCTAACCAAGACCGCCTCCAAAAAGTCCCAACGAACTCTGTCATACGCTTTACTCATATCTGCTTTGAAAGCACATAATGCTTGTCTGCCATGCCTATGCATTGAAATTTTATTAATGGCCTCATGAGCCTTGTACATTCATATTACAAGGGTAAATACGTGGTAGTAATTTTTTTTTACAACTGTAAAAATAATTCTTATACAGATAATATAGAGCATAATATACGTGCGTGCAGCATACATACGAAATGGTCATTTTGACTTTCTATTTGGAGTTTTCCATCCATAACAAATAAAGGATAATGTACATAATTAGATAGTAGTAATGATTGATGTAGTTCAAGGCACGTACACATTTTAAACTAAAATAAAATCCTAATGCAATCAAATTACAATATTTATTTCCTACTACTTTAATTCTTTATTTCACAACTATCAAAATTGGTCGGTGTGAATAGTAAAGGCTCTAATCCCCTATTACTAAGAGAATAGAACTTATCAATAGTTTTCCTTCCAAAAGTAATATAGTTAAATAAGGAAACAACTCTATTTTTAATAAACTATTCTTTTTTAATTAAGATATAATCTTTAATCATTATAATCTTTTTTTAACTAAATTATAATCTTTTATTTAAAATAAAATAAAACTGGTATAAATTTAAAAATTCGTATATGAAAAACCGATTAATTGATATTACTAGTTTCGTATAAAAAAAATTATCACGTAATTAATTCGTATAAAAAAAAATTATGAAGTGATATTATTAATTTCGTGACAAAAAAAAAATCTTTAAAATTTTTTGAGAAAATTTATAAATTTAAATTATTAGTTTTATGGTGAAAAATTTCATTAAAATACACATTTTGTGACTTTACTCAATTCTTTTGATTTGTTTTCTATTTCAATTTTTTATCCTCGTATTAAAATATGAAAAATTAACAATATGTTAATTATAAATCTATAAAGAATACATAATCATAAACTAAAAGATCTATAATTACCGCGCATGCATGCGCGGATCCATACTAGTCTCTTAAACAAGTGGTTAGAGGTTTTTCTTGACTTTTACAAATGAAAAACAAAACTTAAAAGGAGACGGTCTACCCATTAAATTACTTTCAGTACTTCTAAAAAAATTCAAAAACGGTCACAAGAGTCTTATTGAGAAAACTGTCTGAGAATTCACCTATATCAGTCTGGTTTTCAAGTTACTAAAAATACTTGGAGTGCGTGTAAAATTCTGAGATTTGGCACAGTTGAAGTTTACCATTTTAACTAAATTGTCACCAAGTTTCATAATTTTTCAAGTCCATTTGCTATTTTTACAAAAATCCTCAAGTTTATTACATTCCCTGAGAATTACTCCTTTGTCTATTTCAGGGTTTGTTCAATTTGTGTCTGTCCCTATAATTTACACTGTAAATTCTGATATCATAAAAAATACTCCTGATTAATGTCAAAAAAAAAATTCCTTATTTCACATATCACAACTACACAATTTTAGTTGATGATGACAACAATGGAGCCACTACTTTTGGTGGAGTTTGGGCACTATATATACACACACATACTTAGTACTTCCTCATCATTCAAACATTTCCATAACTTTACACTTTTACACTCATCAATTACCTTCTCAGCCTTTATTTCATATATTTATCAGCTATTCAGGGTACCTTAGCTTGTTGCTTACTCACAAAAATGGCAAAGATGATGATGAACAAGTCGATTATCATGTGGTTGACGTTGGCTGCCATTGTGGTGGCAGTTGTTGTCTCTGACGACAGCAACCCGCTTGAGACGGTGTATGCCACCACAGATATCACCGTCGGAAACAATAAAGTTTCCAAAAATGTAAGCACAGTTCCCCTCCGCCATTGTGGTGCTACCGCCAACGTGAGTAGCGGGTGTGTCTCTTTGACACCACCTCAAGGCAACCTTACCGTGGCTAAAACTGCCAATGTTTCAGGAAATCTTACCTAACCCAATTGAATCAAATTTCCTTGATAGCTACTCAAGTTTCCACTTTTGTACCTTTTATTGTTTCTGTTTACTTCTTTGTCATATTGTCATGAGTTATCTTTTTTTTTTTTTGTTCAAAGGAGCGTGTTATGTAACGGGTAAGAATCGACCCCCAGTGTCATGGTTAGAATTAAGGTTTTAGCTACTGCAATTACTTAAAGTCTTGTAACTAGCTCCTTTTGTTCCTTACAATTTGAATGGTTTGTTACTTAACAAAAAAAGTTCTATGTAACTATCATGATTTTAATAAGAATATGTGTCTTTAAGATTCACTGGATTCCGAAATTGAGTTATTCATCTCTTGTGGTATATTTGATTGGACGCTCCTCAATGACACAGCGCCTCCCTGTCACGTGCATTAAGGCCGATTTCCATACTACTACAGTACTACCCAATTATAGTTAAGATTTTTCAAAATTGGTATATAATAACCTAAATTAAGTCTTACTCCTATTAATTAACCATTATAAGATAATTTTCATTAATTTTTCTCTATTAATTCAATTCTAAAAAGATCTACCCATTATACCCTTATTAATAATCCTGCCCCCTCTTACAATCCTTTCTTTTTCGTCGTGTTCATCTACTCACCAGAGTCACCACCACCAACATCCACCCACCATCACCGCCAACATTCACCACCATCAACATCTCTCACCAGCATCCGATCCACTACCTTTAACACCCACCACCATTACATTCCATCGTCACTTTTAAAAACTTCTCACATCACATAGCACTATTCACAGGTGCCTACTACGTCCATTGTTGCCATATCGAATCACCTTCCACAAATAAATGTAAATAATATTGTCTCTCCTTGTTCTCCAAGTAAATAATATCTGATCTAGTCTATATTTGTATTTAGGAAATTGTATCTTTCTCTAAGTCTCAATTCCTTATTTTATATTTCCGTATATTTTGTAAATAGTTTAGGAAAGTCGTAGTATTCCATATCGTGTGCCTTGTACTAGTATATAAGCTCTTGTAATTATGCCTTGTGAATATATACAATTACAATTCTTTACATGGTATCAATAGAGTCATAAAAATCGATCCATCCGTCCTATTTGCTTCGAAATTCCAATGGCCTCACACAACATTCAAATCCCCAACCTCGATGAACCAACCAAGCCGATTTCCGTCATTAACTTCCAAAATTGCATTCAACTCACCGACACCTTAACCTACAAACAATGGAGTTTTCAAATCCGAGCCACCAAGAATGGTCACTGCCTCTTCCCTTACCTCGAGCTCGATGGAACCCTACCCGCACCTCCCCAAACCATAACCACGGCACCCACAAAAGAAGGCGAAAAATCCGAAACCAAATTAACCTAACCCAGCCTACACGACTTGATATCGCCAAGACCAATTCATATTGGGTGCTTTAACCGGCACTCTTTCCTCCACCGTTGCCTCTCTAATTGTCCATGCCACCACGGCTCATGAAGCATGAACAACTCTCTCCCGTACCTTTGCAAACAAATCCCGTGGCCGTAAACTAGAACTAAAAGCTAGCCTCCAAACCCTCAAACTTGGTGACGGTACCATCACCGAATTCATGCAAGCCGTTAAATCTTGCACGGATGACATCGCTCAACTCGATCGACCTATGGACATCGAAGACATCCTTACTGTCATCTTCGATGGTCTCAACTATGATCTTTATGGACCCGTCATTGAATCCGTCAAATCTCGTGACACTCCAATCTCCTTCAAAGACCTTCATGAACAACTAATCCAACACGAACTCACTGTTCGCAATAAAACTATCGTTCCCAATACCTTCAATCCATCCGCACAAATCGCCCAAAACCGCAATAACAACTACAATCGCCCTACCTATACACCACGACCCAAATCTTATCCACCCAAAACAACCTACCTGTCTTCCACACCTACCCCTAATCCCGACTACAAACCCGCTCCATACAAAGGTCGATGTCACTATTGTGACATCAAAGGCCATGTCGCATCCGACTGTCGCAAACTCAAAGCTGATTTACCAATGGTTGTCTTCCCCACTCGTCAATATCGCACCCCTGCCCCTCATGCTCACACTGCCAGCCACGCCTCCTCCTCCAACCCGAACACATGGACCATCGACACTGGTGCCTCGCACCACATCACACATGACCTCAATACTCTTGCCCTTCACAACCCGTATGAAGGTCTTGATGACTTGGTGATTGGTGACGGTTCTTCACTTCAAATTACTCATATAGGTTCTTTTACTATCCCTCACTCTTCTACTCCTCTAATTTTTAATAATGTTCTCTGTGTTCCGCATATTTCCAAAAATTTTTTTTCCGTAAATCAATTTTGTCGTGATAATGATGCTTTAGCCGTTTTCTCACCCTCTTCTTTTCTTATAAAGGCACGAACGACAGGACAATTCTACTTCAAGGCCCGCTTAACAACGGAGCATATGAGTGGAACCCGACAACACCGAATGCCTACACCGCATCCGTCACTTCCACATTGTGGCACCACCGACTTGGACATCCGTTATCCGTCATCCTCAAGCTTTTAAATTCCCGTTTTAATTTCCGTATTTCCGACTATCCACATTGTAATCCTTGCTTAATTAATAAAAGTCACAAACTTCCGTTTAAAACTTCCACGTTAATTTCTCATGCTCCACTCGATTTAATTTTTTCGGATGTCTGGACTGCCCCACTTTACTCGACTGAATTGCACAAATACTATGTCCTCTTCGTTGATCATTTTACACACTATATTTGGCTTTATCCCATCAAAAGAAATCCGACACCGATTATTTTTAAACGATTTTGTGCTATTGTAGAAAAATATTTCAATCGTCCTATAAAACAATTTTATTCCGACAACGGTGGTGAATTCACCAAATTAACCCCCTCACTACTCGACAGTGGTATCTCCCACCTCACACTCCCGAACATAACAGGTTTGCTGAGCGTCGACACCATCACATTGTTGAAACCGACCTCGCACTTCTCACCCATGCTCAATTACCTACAAAATTCTGGCCTTACGCATTAACTACAGCTGCTTATCTTATTAATCGACTTCCGAACCCTACTCTTCAAAACGATTCTCCATACTACAAATTATTTCACCAACAACCAAACTATCAGAAGTTACACTGTTTTGGTTGTGTCTGTTTTCCATGGTTGCGCCCCTACACGACACACAAGCTCCAACAACGCTCCATTGCCTGTGTCTTTTTAGGTTATTCGACTACACAATCAGCTTACTTTTGTCTTGACCCTCTTACTTCTCGCGTGTACACATCTCGCCATGTTCGTTTTGTGGACACGGAATTTCCATACAATAGGCTTCTCAAAATTAACCCCGCTATACCCACATCCGCTCATCAATGGGTCACATTCCAACTGCCAGTCATCTCTTCCGCCTCTAGGTCCCAATCTGACACACCCGCCACAACCACTGACTCCCTTACCTCATCCCCTCAACCACGTACTCCATCCACCCCAGTCACTCCCTCGAACTCTACCACCTCGCCCTCCACTCCTTCTCCCCCACCACCACCTCCTCCACCCCCTCCTCCATCTCGACATGGAACCCGTCTCTCCCACAACATCATAAAACCCAATCCCCGTTATGCCTCTACTTCCTCCTCGACCGCTGCCACTCCCCCTCCACCTCCTCCACCCCCCCTCAACCATCTCGACATGGTACCCGATTATCTCACAATATTGTTAAATCGAATCCTCGCTATGCTCTCTCTGCCCAGACCCATAACCCGTACATTACCCCCACCACAGTCAAACAAGCACTTGTCGACCCCAAATGGCGTGCAACGATACTCGATGAATATGCTGCCCTCACCCGTAATAACACTTGGTCCCTTGTTCCCCGTACTCCGACCCAAAATGTGATTGGCTGTAAGTGGATATTTCGAATCAAATATAACCCGGATGGTTCGATTCAACAATATAAAGCTCGTCTAGTCGCTAAAGGTTTTAATCAACGTCCTGACATCAATTATTCGGAAACGTTTAGTCCGTTCATTAAACCGGCTACGGTTCGTTTAATTCTTAGTCTCGCTATCACCAAAGGGTGGCCAATTCGCCAAATCGACATAAATAATGCTTTCTTGCAGGGCTCCTTGACCGATACCGTTTACATGGTTCAACCTCCTGGGTTTATCGATGCTGAACGCTCTACTCATGTGTGTCATCTGTCTAAGGCTATTTATGGTCTGAAACAAGCTCCGAGGGCTTGGTTCACGGAGCTTCGCAATTATTTATTGTCTTATGGGTTCGTTAATTCGGTCTCTAACTCGTCACTTTTTACTTACAAAAACGCATCCGATCATCTTTTTGTTCTTGTTTATGTGGATGATATTATTGTTACTGGCTCCGCTGATCATGTTATTTCGAAGTTTATTGCTAGCATTGCTGCTCGGTTTTCACTCAAGGACCTCGGCCCTTTATCCTACTTCTTAGGTATCGAGGTGACCCCGACTCGTGAATGCATTCATTTAAATCAATCGAAGTATATTTCCGACATCCTACAACGCTATAATATGGCTGATTGTCGACCTGTGTCTACACTTATGTCTGTCGATTCACTTCTTATTCGTCAACCTGATAAACTCGTTGTCGATGAAGCTACCTACCGCGCCATTGTTTGTAGTCTTCAATACTTGTCTCTAACTCGTCCTGATGTTTCTTACTCCGTCAACAAGCTTGCCCAGTTTCTCACGCATCCGACTGAGCTTCATTGGATTGCACTTAAGCGTGTGTTACGTTACTTTAAAGGTACGTTGCATCTTGGTATTCATCTTCGTCGTTCCTCTCCTTTGATCTTACATGCCTTCTGTGATGCTGATCTTGGGGATGATCGTACTGATTATATATCTACTGGTGGTTACATCTTGTTTCTTGGTAAAAATCCCATTTCTTGGTCATCCAAAAAGCAACGTGCCATCTCCCATTCCTCGACTGAAGCTGAGTTTAAGGCTGTCTCTGACATCACAGGCGAGGTGCTCTGGCTTCGTGGTTTGTTATCCAAAATTGGTGTCCCAATTTTGCACATTCCGACTATTTATTGTGACAATTTGGGTGCCTCTCACTACTCTGGTAATCCGATATTTCACTCCCAAATGAAACACTTGGCTCTCTCATTTCATTTCGTCCGTGAGCAAGTGCAACAAGGCTCTTTGCGTGTTCAGCACATCAACGGTTCTGATCAATTGGCTGACACTCTAACCAAGCCACTACATCGGTCTCGCTTTCTTACTCTTGTCTCCAAGACTGGCCTTACTCTTCGACCGTCAGTCTTGCGGGGGCGTGTAAATAATATCGTCTCTCCTTGTTCTCCAAGTAAATAATATCTAGTCTATATTTGTATTAAGGAAATTGTATCTTTTTCTAAGTCTCAATTCCTTATTTTATGTTTCCGTATATTTTGTAAATAGTTTAGGAAAGTCGCAGTATTCCATATCGTGTGCCTTGTACTAGTATATAAGCTCTTGTAATTATGCCTTGTGAATATATACAATTACAATTCTTTACAATAACCTCACCATGGTCGTCATTCTCACCTGCCTCCCATCATTATAGCTTCACCATCTTAACTTGTTGTTTCACCTTTTAGAACTGTACTTCTCAGATCTAGAGTTTTCTTTTATGCGATGTTGTCGTGATGGTGGTTTTAATAAGGTGGTTTTGGGACAAATTAAAGGTGGGACTTTGGTGTCGCTAAGGTGGTGGATACAAAGTAGGGAGATATGATGTGGCTGAATTAGGGTATATATGGTTAGATTGTGCACGTGACAAGAATTGGGTGATAATGAATTCGAAAAACTCATTTGGTTACGCATGTAGGAGTTGACTTCTACCGAAGTTGTCAACTACCTATGAGGAGTAGGTAATTCAATTCCCCCCTTATATAGGCATTCAAAACTCCTAGGAAAATTGAATGCCTACCTTTTGCCAAATATTTGACAACTAAACACCTTCCCCTTCTTGTAATTCATGGGATTTTCCAATTCCCATGATTTAAAAAGGCAACCAAATAAAACCTTACAAACTTACTCCCACATTATTACACGTATATATACAGAAGTTTAAATCATATATACAAAAATTCACATAGTTTGATCTGTATATTGTATCATATTTGGATAATAAAACTGTATTCCACAGTTTTTATCACTCGTAGTAGTATGGTCAAACCCCTTAATAATAAATTCGTATAGTTTAAATTGTATAATGTCTCTCTTATTAGATGACTCTTTGTTGTCTTTTTTTTTGACAATAATGAACTTTATATATATTAAAACTGATAACTATGTTATCACCCTACATTTTTTGGCCTTAAACCCTTCACTTTGTCTTCATTTTGTTACATTCTTTAGCTAATTTAGCCTAGTCCATAGTCGATTTTGCACTTATTCATTTTGTATATGGCCTTGCGTAATTATAATATTATTTCACACTTTTTTAGGAGAACGTGAGAGGTGATATAGGGACGGGACCTTTTTGCAAGGAGCGAAGCGGAAATCGAGAACCGTCTTGAGATTTTCCCAACTTCCATGGGCGTTCAGACTCCAGGGCGGTGTTCCCACCTCTATCCGGTGCTCAAAATTGGCCTAGTGGGTGTTCAGAGATTCCATCCGGTGTTCCCACCTCTATCCGGTGTTCCCAAGAGGCGGCCGGCGTTCCCAACACCGGATAGAGGTCTTTTGGGCTTTTCTTTGATTTTCGACCTTTGTAATTCCGTTAATGGACCCTTTTGTATATATACCCAACCCTATTTTCAGAAAACACAACAATTCCATACTAGATTTTAGATCAAAAAGTGAGTTGGTAGAGAAAATATTTGGGGAAGAAGTTGTAACATTGTTCTTCATCTTTTGCAATTATTCAATCCAATCATCTTTCTTGCCTTATAATTGTTGGTATATTTCCTTTGTCACTTCTTATTTTCCTCTTGTTTTTAGTTGTTGATTTAATTTCTCTTTGTTCATGTTTCTCCCATTTTTTGAATATTGGTTTTGCTTGAAGTCAAAGTTACCATCTTTTTGCCTAATTTCATTTTGATTGTGGTTTGATAACTTTGTTATCATCTTTTTGTTGCCAATTGCATGCTTAGTAGTAATAATCGATTAATTATCATGTTAATGGTTAAAGTTGCCTCCTTTATTGCTTGTCTTGCTAAATTGACCATGATTAGTGAGTAGTACCCTTACTAGGGTGCGATTGGGCACTTACATGAGTGATTAAAATGCTTGATTCCATTTAAATAGTCATTAAGGGGAAATTGGTGGGGTTTACCTTAGGATTTATTTTGTTAATGTTGTGATTTGGGATTTTGGTTGATTGATGACCCTTGTCCACCAATGGGAATTGGTTAGGTCCTAAGTTGACCCCCCCCCCCCTCTTTTACATCCTTTGCCTATTTGGGTTGAACCCGGGAGGGAGAGCCTAAAGAGGGTGCCTTTGGGAACCGGTTTGACCTTCACCTTTGGGAAAAGGGTTGGGAAGGCCGGGAATTTATCGTATACTTAGTGACTCCTAGCATAAATCGACTACCTTGGGGATGGCGCGCGTTCCTAGGGTCTTAGAATGTTGTATAGGAGATTCCGAGTCATGAGCCCGGGAGGGAGTTGAGTCGGTAGGTCTAGTGTCCTATTGTGAGCCCGGGAGGGAGTCAATAGGCGAGTTAGAGGCGTTTTCCCCCGCCTTGTGTACCCAAGATGACTTATCGCCGGAATTAGCATGATAATCATGAATGTTTGTAGCCTAATCGTGCCTTAGTCTTTTTATATCTTGAGTAACACATCTTTCCTTTTAGTTTTCTCTTTGAATTTAGTTGTTGCTTATTTAGTTTAATTTGTTAGTCATTTAGTGTAGCTTACTTAGTTATTTCTCCTATCAATCCTTTTCCTTTGACTTAGCTAAACTTAAGAATAACAACAATTAGTAGTCTCCCAAACTCCTCGTGTTCGACCCTTACTAGTGCAACGCATCGTTCACTTGCGAGGTTTAACTTGAAACCATCAAGTTTTTGGCGCCGTTGCCGGGGAGTTACGGTTAGATATTAATCGTTTTTGTTCTAGTTTAGACTAAGTCCTTTGTTACTAATCCTTTCTTTCAAGTGCTTAGGTCTTTTGCATGAGTAGGCGACAAAGAAGAGGTCAACCAACATATCCTATTGATCTTGAAATTGAAGCTACGGCAAGAAGACTTAATTCATTAAGAAGAAGGGGTTTTCTAGATATACCACCAATTGAAGAAGCTAATCACCAAGAAGCTACCGAAGTGTTTGAAAATCCTTTTGGGGTTTTAGAAGAAGAGCCTAACACCATGGGTGATCCGGTTCCGATAAGAGACACTATGGCTCCTAAGCACATAGTCAATCCAAGCATTCAAAGGCCACGAATTCAAGCTAATAACTTTGAGATTAAAAATGCCTTGCTCAACCTTGTTCAAGACAACCAATTTGGAGGAGGTCCCTTGGAGAACCCAAATGACCATTTAAATGATTTCCTTGAAAATTGTGATATGTACAAGTCAAATGGGGTTTCCGATGACGCGGTTCGCCTTAGGTTGTTCCCCCGTTCTCTTAGGGGTTCGGCCAAGGATTGGTTGAAGAATTGTGACCCGGATTCCTTCAAGACATGGGATGAGTTGGCTTCGGCATTTTTGAACATGTATTTCCCACCCTCAAGAACGGCCAAAGTCAAGAGTGAACTACAAAGCTTTACTCAAGAAGAGGATGAGACATTATATGAGGCATGGGAGCGGTACAAGAAGCTCCAACGGTTATGCCCACACCACGGCATCTCCGAAGCCGAGCTAGTGAACAATTTCTACAAAGGATTGACTCAAGACCTTAGGCTTTCATTGGATGCGGGATCGGGGAAAGGTGCCTTAGACATCTTGGGGCATAAAGCGGCAAAGGAACTAATTGAGGAGATGGCCTCAAGAACTATGGAATGGGGAAGTGATAGGCAAATGAGGAAGGGCAAGAGCAAGGATTCTAATTCGGTTTTGAATGTGGAGGTTAAGGGTATGCTAGATGAACTCACCCAACAAGTTGCTTTGCTAAATTCAAAACCTAAGGGCTCCGATATGAGGCAAGTCTTGTCGTGTGAGTTGTGTGGTGAACAAGGGCACACTCCTATTGGGTGTCCCTTGATTGCACCCCTCCAAGAGGAGAGCTATGAGCAAGTAAATGGGATTTGGGAGTCAACTAGTGCAAGGCAAGGGTTCAACAATAATAACAACAACCAATTTGTCAATGGAAAAAGAACTCACCCTTTCTTATCTTATGCTTCACAAAACATTCAAAATCCCACCACTTCCCAACCTCAACAACAACCAAGGTTCAATCAAAACTCCCAATTCCAAAGACAAATTCCACCCGGTTTCCAAGGGAAACAATTCATCACCCAAAACCAACAACCATTTGGGGGTTTCAAGGGGCAAAATTTCAATCAACAACAAACCCAAAATTTCCAACCACAAAACCAAAACTTCCAAACCCCTCAAAAACCATCTTGGGAACAAGCTTTTGAACAATTGGTTATTGCAAATCAAAAATCCGACTCAAAGCTTGATAACCTGATGAGTCATAATTATATACATATTTATGCCTCCCCTTAATTACTTTTGATACGGTTTTCGTGCTAGTTTATATCATTTACATGCCTTTTATGTTAGAATGTTGATACTTCCGCCTTTTGATGTTTAATGCAGGAATGATGCATTTGAGGAGCAAATGAATGAAATGGGCATCGCGGAGTGAGCATGAAGGGATACACGAAGCATGGCACGAGAATCCATAAGAACGAAGGAAGAGAAGTTAAGAAGAAAACACGAAGAAAAGAGCTTCTTATTACAAGTGCCTACTTTGAAGAGCCATATCTATAGTTCTACAATATATTTCAAGTGATTCCAATTGGAGTTGAAAGCTTATCCTCTTAGCTTTCCAACGCCGCGAAAATCGCTTGTTTCTGACAAGTAACGAAGAAATGGCGGCCGTTTGAAGTTCAGTGCGCGAAGCAGGAAATTGGTGCCTCGATCGAGTCAACCTTGGCTCGATCGAGGAACTTCATGCTCGATCGAGTCACTCTCGACTCGATCGAGGAACCAACCTAATCAACTAAATTTCGCAATGTTGAGAGTTGGGTGTTCTTGAACTTTGGTGCCTCGATCGAGTCACTCTCGACTCGATCGAGGAACCTTCCAGTTTTATAATTCCCGCAACTTTCCTTAAGTCGGTTATGTATTGCTATAAATACCAAAACTCGTACCCTAAGTTATTTTATGCTTTATTTTACATAGGTTTAGTATAGCTACCTTAGAAAACTCTCTCAAATACTTAGTTTAGTTTATTTATTGTTCTTCCTTAGGATCTAAGTATTCCTTTATTACGGTAGCAATCTTTCTTTAATAATTATTCTATCATTATTGTTTATGTTCTTAATTATGCTTTCTTATATCGTTATTGTTGTTATTATAATTACTATGAGTAGCTAAATCTTCATCTAGGATGAAGGGGATCTAGGTTAATTAGAAAGGAGAAATTGATTAATTGCTAGTGAAATCGTTTAAGTTGCCGTTTGATTATTGTTCTTATTCTAGTTAATTAACTTAGGCCTGAGTTGTTAATTAGTGTAGCGAATTAATCCTTTCACCGACCGGGTTAGAATTAATATAGGCTGCGATAATCGAATAGATTGTATCTAATTATAGCGACCGCATGTTAGAATCGATCTAAAGGGCATAATAGAGTCGACCGATCTTATGACCTTAGACAACTTGGTAGATCTAGCAATTGATTAATAGACCCCATATAATTGACCTAGTGAACCGGAAATCCTAGACCTTCAATATTATTGTTATTTGCCCTTTAAATTACTTGCAATTAGCTGTTAGCATACAAACAATCAAAACCCCCAAAATTGGTTACTTTAAGACAAAATTAAATATAAACAAACTAGATAAACACCGCCTCCCTGTGGATTCGACCCTGACTTACCGCTAGCTATTTTGTTAGTAGGAGTTTAGGTTTACTTTGATTAAGGCCAACGACTGAAATAACCTTATCAAATTTGGCGCCGTTGCCGGGGAGGCAACAATTTTTCTGTTTGTTTTTGTTTAGTTTGTCTTTTGTCTCAGGGAACATCAGTTCCTTGAGACCGTTCTAATGTTTTCCATCGAGTTTCTACAGGGTGAAGATGAGAACTTCCATGATTACATGCATAGATGGAATGATTGGATTCGTTACCATAATTACGAAGCCAAAATTCCACGGCTTACTATGTGCCTTACCATCATAAAAGGTATGAACAGACAAACCCAAGCCTACATTGATTCCATAGGTATGGGAGATTTTGGTGGTAAGAATATTGAAGATGTCCTTTCTTTCTTTGAATGGCTTGCTATTGAATGCATTAAACCCACTTTTTCATTTCAGCCATACATGGATGAGGGTGTGGGTGAGACCATAGAAACCGTTTCAAAGAATGAAAAGGATATTGTGGGAAACATAGAGGATGCGACCATATGCTCAGTTGATAACCCCTTCTTTGACGACAATCTAGAACCCCTCTATGACGATTTTACAGACAGTGAGTCACATGAGGAGGACTTGACAGACCCCTTAGATTACCCCTTTTGTGATGAGTCTTGGGATAAGGAGAGTGATGATGCGCGATTCGAAGATCTTGAGGTTAAATGGGACTCATGTGACGATATGTTGACTCTTTCTTTGGATACTTCCCCTTTAGTTGTTGAATATGATTCTAATTTTGAGTCTAGTGAGGTTCATTTTATTACACTGTGCAGAATGCATATTTTGATGTTTCTGATGTTGAAGATGATATTGATGAATACTCTGCACAAGGGCCTCCTACTAAGGACCCTTCAGATGCTTTGATATGTTTTGAGACATGTACAGGTGAATCTCTCATTTGGAAAGCCGAGTTGGATGCTTTAGAGGCTGAAGTATATGGGATAGAGCTTATCAACAAAGGGAATGAGAAGGCATATGAGTCCATGAATACTCCTAGCCTGGTAGAGGTAGTATATTCTTTTGCCACCGATTCTGATATTAGGAGTGGTAGACCTCCTGACCAAGAGGTAATTGTTGACGATAATTTCATGAGGATTACTGGTGTAGTGAGTGATAAATTACCTCGTATGACCTCTACTTTGTGCTTTCATACTCCATACTCTTTTGGTTGGACTAACAATTTGATGCGGTTTTGCTATAATTGTCATCAAATATTTGATATGCTGAGACGGTCTTTAACATTGATTTTATATGCTCCTGTTATATCTTGGTGCTACTTATGCTTTTGTGTAGCACATGCGCAGATTTATGATCGACTCTTAAGAGCTTTGAGCTGTTTTGATTGTTCCCAATTGCGGGTAATTGATATATAAAGAAAGGAAGAGGACGGCAACAGGTGCCTCGATCGAGTCACCACGTTTTGGGTTTATTCATAGCCAGACGATGATAGGAATTGCGCGGATGATTATTTTCCCTTGTTTTGCAGCTGGTTTGGGGGAATTTCTTTGCTCTTACCCGGTATTCTCTTCCCTTGTACCTTCTTTTATTGTATTATCTAGTTATTTCCCATTCTTTTTGTTAGTTGTGTCTTTTAGGTTGCTGGATTTGTGTGTGATTGCTATGTTGTAGGCGTCACAATGAGGACACTGTGACATTTAGGTTTGGGGGAGGGTCTTTTATTATGTTGTGTGCTTTTTATTTATGTAGTGTGCTATTATATCAAAAATACATAAAAATTAAAAAAAATTCAAAACACAAAAACAGGTTTTTCCTTTGTTTTAAGTCGAGTCTTGGTGAATTAAATTATAATGATGTTAAATTGCATTGTTTTTGCATTTGAATCCCATTTAGTTGTCCATGTACATTGTTTTGACTCGTTAGCCATGAAAACAAAGCTCATAATTCAAGTCTTTACCGTATTGACATGCCTTATATTGATTAGATTTGACACAATTACGTTGGTAAACTACTTAAATTTCTAAGGTCTTTAGAGCTTCCTAGGCCGGGAACATTAATAAACCGGTCTCATTGTTATTTAGGCTGAAGAGTGTGGTCTCCTTGTGGAATATGTAATATCAAATTGCATAAGTGTGACATTGATTTCTTGATACTTTTATTGCTTTCATTTGACTAAGTACATGTGGATAGGCGATTCTTATCGTTCAAATAAGCCTTACATTACCTTTTGTTAGCCCGTTTGAACCCTTGTAGCCAATATTAATTACATCCTATAAGCTACAATCCAAGAATTTGCCGACCTTTTCGGGACAGTCGCAGTTGCTTGTTTATCATGTTTATTTTGCTATTATGGTTGGGTTGGGACTTATTGTTGTCATGTGGGTATAGCAAAATACTTTTAGCGATTGTGTTGTATCCTTGTGTTGGAAAAAGAAAAATATGAAGCGAAAGAAAAAGAGAAAAAGAAAAAGAAAAAGAAAAAAAGAAAGGAAAAATCGAAAAATATTGAAAAAGAAGAAAAGAAAAGAAAAGAGATTGCTTCATTTGGTTTTGTCAAGGATCAAAAAGATGGTTGTTAGAGTCCAATGCATAATTGGAGAGTAATTTATTATCTCTCATACGTTGTAAAGTTGAGATTATTTCTCTAAGTTGGGTGTATTTATTATCAAAGATTTGGTTTTTGTTTTGGTTAGCGCTGCGACTACCGTCTTAGCTCCACTTATCCATAACGTGCTTTGGCACAAACCATTTCTATCCCTTTAACCCATTTGCCACCCTTATTGTCCTTGATAGATGTACTTTTGTCTACATATGATGATTGCATATTAGTTTGGGAAATCCCTATCACATTAGATTGCATGCATGTTTCATAAGTTGAGTGAGTGTTTCTACTTCTTTCTATCTTCACATATAACTCACCCTATATACTTATGAGTGCATGAGTGAATCCGCGAGAATCCGACTAATTTGTCTTGCAAGATCGAAAGGTATTTGGCATTTGTATCTAGTATGGGACTTGAGACTTGAGCTACGTTTTCTATTTCCCGTACCTTTGAATTTGTTTTATTGGTACACTTTGGTCATTACTTTGTTACAGATAT
This sequence comes from Silene latifolia, assembly GCF_048544455.1. Lineage (NCBI taxonomy): Eukaryota > Viridiplantae > Streptophyta > Magnoliopsida > Caryophyllales > Caryophyllaceae > Silene > Silene latifolia. The sequence continues at coordinate 16,030,565 of NC_133535.1, read as the reverse complement.
GGATAGCTTGGGATTTGTATGTGCATTAAACATTAGCTCTGAGTTGTTTTTCGCCATTTGTATGATTGCCTTTTGTATTGTGTCTTGCTTTGCTTGAGGACAAGCAAAGAGATGGTTTGGGGGAGTTTGATGAGTCATAATTATATACATATTTATGCCTCCCCTTAATTACTTTTGATACGGTTTTCGTGCTAGTTTATATCATTTACATGCCTTTTATGTTAGAATGTTGATACTTCCGCCTTTTGATGTTTAATGCAGGAATGATGCATTTGAGGAGCAAATGAATGAAATGGGCATCGCGGAGTGAGCATGAAGGGATACACGAAGCATGGCACGAGAATCCATAAGAACGAAGGAAGAGAAGTTAAGAAGAAAACACGAAGAAAAGAGCTTCTTATTACAAGTGCCTACTTTGAAGAGCCATATCTATAGTTCTACAATATATTTCAAGTGATTCCAATTGGAGTTGAAAGCTTATCCTCTTAGCTTTCCAACGCCGCGAAAATCGCTTGTTTCTGACAAGTAACGAAGAAATGGCGGCCGTTTGAAGTTCAGTGCGCGAAGCAGGAAATTGGTGCCTCGATCGAGTCAACCTTGGCTCGATCGAGGAACTTCATGCTCGATCGAGTCACTCTCGACTCGATCGAGGAACCAACCTAATCAACTAAATTTCGCAATGTTGAGAGTTGGGTGTTCTTGAACTTTGGTGCCTCGATCGAGTCACTCTCGACTCGATCGAGGAACCTTCCAGTTTTATAATTCCCGCAACTTTCCTTAAGTCGGTTATGTATTGCTATAAATACCAAAACTCGTACCCTAAGTTATTTTATGCTTTATTTTACATAGGTTTAGTATAGCTACCTTAGAAAACTCTCTCAAATACTTAGTTTAGTTTATTTATTGTTCTTCCTTCCGGATCTAAGTATTCCTTTATTACGGTAGCAATCTTTCTTTAATAATTATTCTATCATTATTGTTTATGTTCTTAATTATGCTTTCTTATATCGTTATTGTTGTTATTATAATTACTATGAGTAGCTAAATCTTCATCTAGGATGAAGGGGATCTAGGTTAATTAGAAAGGAGAAATTGATTAATTGCTAGTGAAATCGTTTAAGTTGCCGTTTGATTATTGTTCTTATTCTAGTTAATTAACTTAGGCCTGAGTTGTTAATTAGTGTAGCGAATTAATCCTTTCACCGACCGGGTTAGAATTAATATAGGCTGCGATAATCGAATAGATTGTATCTAATTATAGCGACCGCATGTTAGAATCGATCTAAAGGGCATAATAGAGTCGACCGATCTTATGACCTTAGACAACTTGGTAGATCTAGCAATTGATTAATAGACCCCATATAATTGACCTAGTGAACCGGAAATCCTAGACCTTCAATATTATTGTTATTTGCCCTTTAAATTACTTGCAATTAGCTGTTAGCATACAAACAATCAAAACCCCCAAAATTGGTTACTTTAAGACAAAATTAAATATAAACAAACTAGATAAACACCGCCTCCCTGTGGATTCGACCCTGACTTACCGCTAGCTATTTTGTTAGTAGGAGTTTAGGTTTACTTTGATTAAGGCCAACGACTGAAATAACCTTATCATAACCACATTGCCTCACAAAACCGGGTGAATGATGAAATACGGGCATCACAAAAGGCTACGGAAACTCATGTGGCCCAAATTTCTCAACAATTGAGTCAATTGGCTCAAAATCCGGGGAAGTTTCCGGGGAATACGGTTAACCCAAGGGAGATGAATGCGGTGTTTTTGAGGAGTGGTAAGCAATTGGAGGAGGTTGAGAAATCTCCTAAGTGGAAGAGAAAAAGGGTGACTAATGAAGTTGTGAAAGAGCACCCGGTTGAAATTGTGAAAGAAGATGAGATTGTGGTGGAGAAGTCTAAGGAGGTGGAGATGGTTGATCCTCCAAAGCAAGATGAGCCTATTGTAACTAAGACCAAAGAATGTACTCCACCACCAAGGGAGTATGTAGCACCGGTACCCTTTCCACAAAGGCTTGCAAGGCCTAGAATTGAAAAGAAATATGAGAAGTTTGTTGAGATCTTGAAGGGAATGAATGTAACTATTCCTTTCCTTGATATGATTACCGAAATTCCATCTTATGGCAAGTTTCTTAAAGAACTTGTTACCTTGAAGAAGAAGAATGGAGAGGTGCAAACCATCAACCTCTCTAAGGAATGTAGTGCTATTCTTACTCACACCAACAAGCTTCCAAACAAGCTAGAAGATCCGGGTAGCTTCTCTATCCCTTGTTCTATCCAAGGGGTGGCTATTAAGAGAGCTTTGTGTGATTTGGGGGCTAGTGTGAGCCTCATGCCACTTTCAATATTCAAGAGGCTTGATTTGGGAGATTTGAAGCCAACTAGAGTTTCACTTCAACTTGCCGATCAGTCGGTCAAATTTCCCATTGGTGTGATTGAAGATGTACCCTTGGTAGTTGGGAAGCTTGTCATACCATGTGATTTCTTTGTTATGGATATATGGGAGGATTACAATGTGCCTATTATTTTAGGCCGACCTTGTCTTGCTACCGGTGGAGCTATGATCGATGTAAAGAGTGGCAAGTTGTCTTTACAAGTGGGTGAAGATAGAGTGGAATTTGAACTCCACAAGTCAATGGAAGCTCCTTCTCTAGGTGACACTTGTTGCATTGTTGACATTCTTGAGAATCCCATGGAGGAGCATGACCCAAAAGCTTCCTCTATGGATCCTTTGGAGACTTGTCTTGTTAGTGGGTATGAGGTCGATGACAAAGATGTTGAGACTCTTGCATATGTATGGATGTTGGATTCGGCTCCTATTCATGAACAAGCTCCCAAATTTGAAGTGTTGGAAGTCGGTAAGAAGGAGGAGAGTTCCACGCCTCCTCCTACGGTTGAACTTAAACCTCTTCCCTCTTCTTTGAAGTATGAATTTCTAGGAGATAATTCCACTTTTCCAGTCATCATCAATAGTGCACTTGATGACACCCAAACCTCAAAACTCATCTCTTTGCTCAAAAGGTTCAAGGGTGTCCTTGGGTACACTATTGGTGACCTCAAAGGGATTAGTCCCTCTTTGTGTACTCATAAAATTCTTCTTGAAAATGAGGATGCATCCTCAATTGAGCCACAAAGAAGGCTTAACCCCATCATGAAAGAGGTTGTTAGGAAAGAAGTCCTTAAGCTACTTGACGCGGGCATTATCTATCCTATTTCGGATAGTAGGTGGGTAAGCCCGGTTCATGTAGTTCCTAAAAAAGGAGGCATGACGGTAGTGCGAAATGACAAGAATGAATTGATTCCTACAAGGACGGTAACCGGGTGGAGAATGTGCGTGGACTATAGGAAGTTGAACAAATCCACCCGGAAGGATCACTTTCCCTTACCGTTCATGGATCAAATGCTAGAAAGATTAGCTCAACACAACTATTTTTGCTTCTTGGATGGCTATTCGGGATTTTTCCAAATCCCTATCCATCCAAGTGACCAAGAGAAGACCACCTTTACTTGCCCATTCGGCACCTATGCATATAGGAGGATGCCGTTTGGGCTATGTAATGCTCCCTCTACCTTTCAAAGAGCTATGATGTCAATTTTCTCCGATTTCATTGAACAAGAAATGGAAGTTTTCATGGATGATTTCTCGGTTGTTGGGAAAAGTTTTGAAAATTGTTTGATGAATTTGGAGAAAGTTTTGAGTAAATGTCAAGAGTCCAACCTTGTACTCAATTGGGAGAAGTGCCATTTCATGGTACAAGAAGGTGTTGTGTTGGGACACATAGTGTCCAACCGAGGAATTGAAGTTGATAAGGCTAAGATAGAGGTCATAGCTAGTCTCCCACCTCCCACCAATGTTAAGGGGGTGAGAAGTTTCCTTGGTCATGCGGGCTTTTATCGCCGCTTCATCAAGGACTTCTCTAAGATCGCGAGACCCTTGACCGAGTTGTTAGCCAAAGATACCCCTTTCTTGTTTTCTAACCGGTGTCTTGATGCTTTTAATAGGTTAAAGGAAGCTTTGACAAGTGCTCCTATTATACAACCTCCGGATTGGAGCTTGCCGTTTGAGTTGATGTGTGATGCGAGCGATCATGCCTTGGGCGCGGTATTAGGCCAAAGGAAGGATGGAAAGGTGCATGCAATTCATTATGCAAGCAAAACTCTTGATGATGCTCAAACAAATTACTCAACAACGGAAAAGGAGCTCTTGGCCGTGGTTTTTGCAATGGAAAAGTTCCGGACCTATTTAGTGGGAGCTAAGGTTATAGTGTTCACCGATCATGTTGCTTTGAGACACTTGCTCATCAAGAAAGAGTCCAAGCCTCGGTTGATTAGATGGATATTACTTCTCCAAGAGTTTGACATGGAGATTAGGGATAAGAAAGGAGTTGAAAATGTGGTGGCCGACCATTTATCCCGGCTAATCAACCTCAATGTTGACAATGGGCTTCCTATCAATGATCACTTGCCCGATGACCACTTGTTGTCCCTAAGTTTGGGTGAAGCACCGTGGTATGCGGATATAGTGAATTATTTGGTTTCCGGGATAATCCCGCACGATTACGACTATCACAAAAAGAAGAAGTTCTTCCACGATGTGAGGCACTATTATTGGGATGACCCATGTTTGTACAAGTCTTGTGCCGATGGGATGATAAGAAGGTGTGTTCCAAGAGAGGAAGCTACCTCCATTATGAGCCATTGCCATGACTTGCCTTGTGGTGGCCATGCAAGCTCCAAGAAGACGGCCGCTAAAGTGCTTCAATGTGGTTTCTTTTGGCCCTCTCTATTCCGTGACGTTGCCTTTTATGTTAAAGGATGTGACAAATGCCAAAGGAGCGGGAACATCACAAGGAAACATGAAATGCCCATGAATTTCATGCTTGAGGTTGAGCTCTTTGATGTGTGGGGGATAGATTATCAAGGTCCCTTCCCATCCTCATTCGGCAATGAGTACATACTTGTGGCGGTCGACTATGTAAGCAAATGGGTTGAGGCAATCCCAACCAAGACTTGTGATGCTAAGGAAGTGATCAAGCTACTTCAAAAGGTCATCTTTCCTAGGTTTGGGGTCCCGAGAGTCCTCATTAGCGATCGTGGTACTCATTTCGGAGAGAGAGCATTGGAAGCTTTGTTGAAAAAGTATGGAGTGCAACAAAGGAAAAGTCTTGCCTACCATCCTCAAGCTAATGGGCAAGCCGAGATTTCCAACCGAGAGTTGAAGACTATACTTGAGAGAACCGTGAACAAGTCAAGAAAGGATTGGTCCTTGAGAATTGATGATGCTTTGTGGGCTTACCGGACGGCCTTCAAAACACCGATCGGTACCTCACCATTCCGATTGGTGTATGGCAAGGCTTGTCATTTGCCGGTTGAACTTGAACACAAGGCATATTGGGCCATCAAGCATCTCAACTATGACTTGAAAACGGCCGGTGAGAAGAGGCTCCTTGATTTGAATGAATTGGAGGAATTTAGGCTCGAGGCCTATGAGAATGCCAAGTTATACAAAGAAAGGACGAAAAGATTTCATGACAAGTGCATCATTAGGAGAGAGTTCAAGGAAGGTGAATCGGTTCTACTTTATGATACCCGTTTGAAGCTTTTTTCCGGGAAGTTGAAGTCGAAATGGTCCGGACCATTCACCGTTGTCCGATCCTTCCCTCATGGGGCGGTTGAAATAGCCCAAGGAGACCGAACTTTTAAAGTAAACGGTCAAAGATTAAAGCACTATTATGTGGGCAATCCCGTGCAAAGGGAGATGAAGATCCTTGAAACCTTCCTAGTCAATTAAGCTATTTACTCATCTTTATGAAAATTGTTTGCTTGTTTACTTGGTCGAGCCTACGACATTAAACAAGGGCGCTTTTTGGGAGGCAACCCAAACGAATAATGATTTTTAGAAATTAGAGGCGCGGTCGGCGCGGATATCCGGAGTTTGAAATTGCAAATTAGTGAAATTGGGGCTTGTTGACTTGAAATTTGGAGGAGTTTTTGGGTTTTAAAACGAATTTCACATTCTCATGAAATTTTGAGGAAGAGTAAGGTCGTCTCGGGCAAAAACATCAGTTAAGGAGTGACTCGGGATCATCCCGTCTCGAAATTCATGCACGAAAATCGAGAAAGGGACCCCCAACATTAGTGTATCCGGCGTCCAGACTCCAGGCCGGTGTTCATTGGCTTGATCCGGCGTTAAAATTACACTTGTGGGCGTTCAGCAGTTTCATCCGGTGTTCAGGCCTGTATCCGGCGCTCCCAAGAGGCGGCCGGTGTTGGGAACACCGGACAGAGGGTTTATTTCGAAAAAAAAAAAGAAAAATAGCATTTTCTACCCGTGAAACCCACCTCTTTCCTCACTTTTCAGTTGTATACATTTCAAAAACCCCAATTTTTCACCCAAACCCCATATTTTCGACACTAATATCCCAGATTTGCCTCATTGTTTTGCAATTTCTCTTCACAACAATTGCATATTCTTGTCCCTTGTGCTTGGATCTTCCTTTTCTTGGTGCTTATTTGAAGAAATCTGTGGGAAATCATCATCCTCCATTTTTGGGTCATCTTATCAAGCTATTTTCCTCCATTGTTGGTATTTCAAGCTTTGGGAGCAATTTTTCAGCAACAAGGAGCATTGAAAAGGCGTATTTGGGTAGGATTGGTGGTTTGTTTCTTCAAAAATGTCTAAAAGGTCGAGACCGTGTCCGGATACTCTAGCCATGGTATGTTCCTCTTCCTCATCATCTTTTATTCCCACCATCCCTTATAATTCATTTAAGCATGTGGATAAAACCTGGAAAATGGGTTTTAGTAGAAAAGAGGACCTTAAGGATTTTCAAATGTGGGTCCAAAAAGGGTGGGAATCGACCCGATGGGCCGATATTGAGACAATGCAAATTTTGGGGGTAGAGGATGATGTTAGGATGCTTTGTGACAGGATAAGGATTAGGGCATTCTATGATGCCAAGGACAAGACTTATGTAGCCCTTGCTAGCGAGTTCCTCGCTACTTGGAGGAGCGACTTCACCGTCCCTCCATTCACTTGCGAGTTCCAACTCCGAGGAACTCGCCATAAGATGACTATAGAGGAATTTGGTAAACTTTTAGGCCTTGAATCGGTATCGGGGGGAGCTCATAAGGCCTCTCGGATGGGACCTCAAAGGGATGTTCGGGGGGAATTGTGGAAATTGCTCACCCGGCGGAAAGAAAAACTTAGGGCCGGGAAGGAGTACAACAAATCAATTCGAAACCCCGCTATTCGCTACTTTGCACGAATCCTCTCTAACTCCCTTTTCCCCTCCAAAGAGACTCACTATAATGTGAGTGCTTGCGCACTCCAACTTTTACATGAGGCCCTCATGGAAACCCCCCATACGGTTGACATTACCCTCGCCCTAGCAAACCACTTTGTCAAGATTGTTGACCAACCCCCTACCAACATTGCTTGTGGAGGTATAGTTTCTATTCTTGCTAGGGTACTCCACCATGATGTTTCGGATCTCGTGGCTTATGATGAGGCTACTAAGCTCAATGGACCCTACCTTAAGATGCTCATTAAGGAGCCTAAATTTTTCCTTTTCACCATAACCCCCAAGAGAGCACTCGTGGTACCGAACACTCCGCGGACCACTCTCTCGAACCGAAGCAATTGGAGTATGCCCTTGGGACCGGGGGAGTATGTGAGGCTTAAGAGAAGTAAGGATGACGAAGAGGGGTATTGGGATGTTGCTCACTATGACCTTGTAGATGGAAAATTGCAATACGAGTCCGGGTCGGAAGAGGAAGAGGATCCACGACCTCAACCCCATCCATGACCTCAACCCCATCCACAACCTCAACCCGAAGTCGGTACCTCCTCCCATGCCCACCCCTCCTTCATTGATGACCCGACTTTTCAAACTCAATGGAATGAGATGTACCAAAGATCTATATCAACCGAGAACCTTGCCCGACAAGCTTATGGGGCCGCTCTTGAAGGCAAAAACATCGCCTTACTTAACCAAGACTTGATCAAACAAGGAAACTTGAGACAAGAACACCTTGAACTTCAAATGAGGAATATGCAATTGAACTACCTTAACCCCATGTTCACCAACACCATGGGGTACCCTCCTCCGAACTACAACCCTTACCAACCTACTTTTATGCCCCCGGCGGATTGGAACCCTTACCACCCGGTCCACTACCCGCCACCACCCTTGGGGCCTTTCTATAGTTACCCATTCGACCCCAACCAACAACCTCCCCAAGACCCACCTTATTGATTATTCTAGTGTGGGGAGGTTTCACTTGGTCTCTTGGGTAGTCTAGTGTAGGTGTGGAAGGGTAGTTTGAGGGTAGTCTAATTGCATGCTTTTTGTTTGTTCTTTGTCGAATCCCCTTGAGTCTTGTCTTGGTTGGTCACAATTTTTCGGTTGGTTGATCTCTTGCCATTCCACTTTTGGTCTTGAAAGGAATTTTAAATGAAATTTTTTGATGAATGAATATTTTGTTGTGAAAATTGTTTGTCACACCCTTGATGGAGTCGGGTGTTGTTCTATTGCTCCCCAACCTAAAATCCAAAGCCTTCGGTATGCTCCCCGGTTCAATCCAAATTCTATTTGACCCTCCCTATTATCCAAATGTCGCATTTCAATTTTTGCATTTAGATTACTTTGTAATATATTAGCATTAACCATCATTTAGTTTGCATTCATGTAGGTTGCATTAGACTTTAAATTTTGTAATATATTTGTCACATTTAGTTGCATTCATAAAAAAAAAAAAAAAAAAAAAAAAAAAAAAAAAAAGAGAGAAAAAACCAAAAATATGTCCTTTATTTTGACCTAAAATGCCTCTTAACCACACTTCATCCGTCATTGGATGTTGTACATAATAAGTGTGGGGAGGAGGCACACAAAAAAAAAAAAAAATACAAAAACAAGTTCTTTACTTTTTCAAAAATTCAAAAACAACAAAAATATGTATTTACTTTTCGAATATCCTCCACACATTCATTTCCATCAAGAATTATGTAAATAAATAAGTGTGGGGAGGACATTCTAAAATTTAAAAAATCCAAAAATATGTTATTTAGTTTTGCTATTCACTCCCTATGCTTTTGTCCATTGAGGATAATGTACATTTCAAGTGTGGGGAGGGAAATATCCACTCTGGTGAATATTTGTATATATTTGTAAATGCTTGTCAATTTAAGAAAACTCAAGAAAATGCCTAAAAAATTGAAAAATTTCGAAAAATTCAAAAAAATATTGCATTGTATATATTTGTTTTGTCTAACCTTTGGCATAGCGCATTGACCATTTGAGGCAAAAAGGAGACTAGAAGACCGCTTGGTATACACGTTCTTATCTCTTTCTCCTTTTTCATTCTCTCTCTTTTTATATTGTTGTATAATATGGAGGAGGATGGGATTTTTGTGCCTTGGGTGTCTCCTTGGGAGACCTGTTGATTGTTTGGTGTTGATGTGTGCTGCTAGGATTAGACATTGGTTGCACGTTTAGTTTCATGTTCTTTCGCTTTCCGCATGCATTTTGTCACATGTGCATATGTGTTGTTGTTAGACTTAGTTGCACCTAGTTTGTAAATGATTTGCATAAGCATGGTCGAGGAAGGGAACCAAGTACCCCCATGATGAGCTATATGTCCAATTGTGCCTTTCCCCTCCCCGTGACTTGCACCCGTGGCCTCTTAGTTAGCCAAGGGAAGCGGGCTTGACCAATGAGTTTAGACCGATCTTGTGAGACCTAGGACCGTAGACTAGACCTAAGGCTCGACTTAGCTACTCAAAGGTAAAGGTAGAGCCTCCTAGGGTGGGTACATTCATACCCCGCCCTCATTTAGGTTTGAGAGTAGGCCTCCTCGCAAGGCGTGTCACATCTAGACGCACAAGTGTGTCATTGCGTCCTTAGACTATGAAATTGCATTACATTTTTGTGCACATGATATGAAGCAAGAGTCCATTTGCATAAAAACCTCACATAGCCAAATAGCCTTGTTTTCTCCCCTACATTGTTTCCCTTTTTTATTCACCCCCTTTGAGCTTAGCCTTTTCATTTGGCAAACCCACCTAAATAGCTACATTCCCATAACCACCCTTCCTTAATCAAGAATTGGTCGGTTTTTGTAGTTGTGTTGTAGGAGGTGACGATGGTGACGATGGTGGATAATGTAAATGTCCACTCGGGCCGTAAGTTTTGTATGCATTTGGCATTGTATATAAATAAGAGGTTTTGAAAAAGAAATGAAAAACAAAATAGAAAAGTGAAAAAGTCATGAAAAATCCAAAAAAAATGAGTTACTTGTGTTGTATATATGTTGTCAAGAAAAGAAAGAGGCAAGCAACACCCCTCCTCATCATTAAACGGGGTAGAAAAAGCCGTTGCTAAATAAAAAGGGCAAATTGATGTTTTTCCAAAATGAGTCGGGTTTACACAATTTTTGCATAACTTGGGAAACCGAGTTTTTGTTACGGTGTAGACGTTACCATTTGTTGAAATAAGAGGAGTATTTTCAAATTTTTCCAATTTGAGTTGGGTTTATGCAATTTTTGCATAGTTTTGGTGATCCATGCTATGTTAGGGCATAGACGTGTCTCATGTGTTGCAATAAGAGTTGGGTTTAGATGTGTCGGCGATTCTTGATTTGAACTCCACATATCCAAACGGTGCTTGCGCCAATCCCGTTTCGACCCACTCCCTAGCCCCGTTACAACCCTTTGCTTCATATTGTATGCATTTTTATCTTTGTTTGCATTTCATTTGACATAGGACGGTCTTACACATTAGATTGCGGGCACGTTTTCGCTAGTCGAGTTAGGAGAGTGATTTTGGTCACTATTTGTCACAAAAATCACCTTGTTCTTTCATTGAGTGACGAGTGAAAACCGTGAGGATGTCGTTGCCTTGGTTTCCTTAGTCATGGGTCCTTTGGTTGAATCTTGTGTCGGTTTTGTAATTCTCGGCGGACTTGCCATTTCTTCCCTTTCCCGGCTCTTGAATTTGTTTCTTGAGCATTGGTCACACGAGGGTTGCTTTTGTCACATTTAGGGGGTTGGCACCTCAATTGGCACTTCTGAGACGGTACTCCCGACCAAAACCGTGTTTCATTGCTTGAAAAATCCGGCCACTTAGATGAGGAAAGTGGACCATTTTTGAGATGTATTCTACTGCGTGATCACGTGCTTTCATGTTAGATGCATCGCCATTTTGTAGCAAGACCCAACTTGCCTTGCAATAGGGCACTCTTCCCTCATGGGTGTCAAATTGTGAGTTGAAGGGGCGTTGAGTGCGCTAAAACTCATTCGGCTATTATTAGTTAAATAATTTAGTGGTGCTTATATTGTGCACTCACTATTGATACTAAGCTTTAGTATTGCCTTGCAATTTGACCTTGGACTTACTCGAGGACGAGTAAGGGTTTAGTGTGAGGAGATTTGATAACTATGTTATCACCCTACATTTTTTGGCCTTAAACCCTTCACTTTGTCTTCATTTTGTTACATTCTTTAGCTAATTTAGCCTAGTCCATAGTCGATTTTGCACTTATTCATTTTGTATATGGCCTTGCGTAATTATAATATTATTTCACACTTTTTTAGGAGAACGTGAGAGGTGATATAGGGACGGGACCTTTTTGCAAGGAGCGAAGCGGAAATCGAGAACCGTCTTGAGATTTTCCCAACTTCCATGGGCGTTCAGACTCCAGGGCGGTGTTCCCACCTCTATCCGGTGCTCAAAATTGGCCTAGTGGGTGTTCAGAGATTCCATCCGGTGTTCCCACCTCTATCCGGTGTTCCCAAGAGGCGGCCGGCGTTCCCAACACCGGATAGAGGTCTTTTGGGCTTTTCTTTGATTTTCGACCTTTGTAATTCCGTTAATGGACCCTTTTGTATATATACCCAACCCTATTTTCAGAAAACACAACAATTCCATACTAGATTTTAGATCAAAAAGTGAGTTGGTAGAGAAAATATTTGGGGAAGAAGTTGTAACATTGTTCTTCATCTTTTGCAATTATTCAATCCAATCATCTTTCTTGCCTTATAATTGTTGGTATATTTCCTTTGTCACTTCTTATTTTCCTCTTGTTTTTAGTTGTTGATTTAATTTCTCTTTGTTCATGTTTCTCCCATTTTTTGAATATTGGTTTTGCTTGAAGTCAAAGTTACCATCTTTTTGCCTAATTTCATTTTGATTGTGGTTTGATAACTTTGTTATCATCTTTTTGTTGCCAATTGCATGCTTAGTAGTAATAATCGATTAATTATCATGTTAATGGTTAAAGTTGCCTCCTTTATTGCTTGTCTTGCTAAATTGACCATGATTAGTGAGTAGTACCCTTACTAGGGTGCGATTGGGCACTTACATGAGTGATTAAAATGCTTGATTCCATTTAAAAGTCAGTCATTAAGGGGAAATTGGTGGGGTTTACCTTAGGATTTATTTTGTTAATGTTGTGATTTGGGATTTTGGTTGATTGATGACCCTTGTCCACCAATGGGAATTGGTTAGGTCCTAAGTTGACCCCCCTTTTTACATCCTTTGCCTATTTGGGTTGAACCCGGGAGGGAGAGCCTAAAGAGGGTGCCTTTGGGGACCGGTTTGACCTTCACCTTTGGGAAAAGGGTTGGGAAGGCCGGGAATTTATCGTATACTTAGTGACTCCTAGCATAAATCGACTACCTTGGGGATGGCGCGCGTTCCTAGGGTCTTAGAATGTTGTATAGGAGATTCCGAGTCATGAGCCCGGGAGGGAGTTGAGTCGGTAGGTCTAGTGTCCTATTGTGAGCCCGGGAGGGAGTCAATAGGCGAGTTAGAGGCGTTTTCCCCCGCCTTGTGTACCCAAGATGACTTATCGCCGGAATTAGCATGATAATCATGAATGTTTGTAGCCTAATCGTGCCTTAGTCTTTTTATATCTTGAGTAACACATCTTTCCTTTTAGTTTTCTCTTTGAATTTAGTTGTTGCTTATTTAGTTTAATTTGTTAGTCATTTAGTGTAGCTTACTTAGTTATTTCTCCTATCAATCCTTTTCCTTTGACTTAGCTAAACTTAAGAATAACAACAATTAGTAGTCTCCCAAACTCCTCGTGTTCGACCCTTACTAGTGCAACGCATCGTTCACTTGCGAGGTTTAACTTGAAACCATCAAAAACCAACAAACAAAAAGTGTTGAGAACATGTACAACATCAGCCAGTAGCCAAGCTTACTGACTAGTGAACATATCTACGAAGGAAACTACGAATTGTGCACAAAGAGTGGCGCAATTCGATTGGTACTGGCTTTGTGGAGGCCAGAACAGAAGATAATTTTTTTGAAGTAACTTGGAAAGAAACAGAAGGTAGTGAAGCTGAGTGAGCTCGATACATGTTGAGAAGTAGGCCTTTCGTCGATGCTGCAAAAACAGAGGAAGCCCTCACATGTTGAATAACAGGAGTGCAAGAGATCGAATCCCAAGAAGTCACAATGAACCGATCCCAAGGAGATGACTCTTTGTTGTCTTAATAACGCATCCATTACAATTACCAATTGCATGATGGGTCACATTATATTGTAAGACAATCTACGATACATAGTCATAACAACACCAACATGAAGTCGGTTACTCGATGAGTAACTAAGTCATCATTTATTTTTGTTGAACCTAGTTTTAGATAGAGATAGTCTCCTATGATGTCGAGTCTAATGTTCCCAAGGTCCCATATTTAAATTATGGAAACCCTAATAATTGAAATTTTAGCACAAGTTAAAAGAAAATTTGAACAAGTTCCTCTTTTTAAACCCATTTTTGTGGGAGAAAGGTGAATTATACAACTTCTGTTCCGGTCATTAGTTTACCTTTGATTTTGGTATAAAGATTAAGAAAAGAGGAGTTGATTAATTATTTGATGACAAGCGGACCAAATTGAGTGTGAGGAATCAAATCAATACATATATATAAAGCAGAAACTTTTCGAGCGATATTAGAGAGTCCAACTTTTTTAGAATTCCTATACATAAAATAATTTTTATATAAAATTATTAACATTATCCTAATAAGTGTAGATCTAGCTTTTTCCTCTTAATAATTTATGAGAAATTTTTCCTAATCGAAGTAGATCTACTCATTTATGAGAAAATAATCCTACTAGAATTAGATCAATTATTTATGAGAAAAATAATACTAATAGAAGTGGATCTAATAATTTATTTATTATTCTTTACTAAAATAATAATAGAAAAATAACTTTATAAAGAATATTTATTTTAGAAATATTTATAACGCAAAAAAGTTCATATAATAAACGTATAAAAGTATTAAAATTGCATATTTTATAAACATACAATTACTAATTGTGAGAAAAAAAAAGAGATCATAATTTTTTACAACTATAAAATATTCTCCAAAATCTAAGTTGTTCAACTTTAACTACTTAGTGAAACCCGTGTAGTAATAAAGATAATTTTATTTTAAATTTTTTTTGAATATTTAAAAGATTTACAAAATATTCGAGTTGTTAATTATAACCAAACCCCTAATTATCTTCCAAAAACCATAAGAAAAAGCTGATTTTTATTTCAAAAAAATACTCCATAAAAAGTAACATGTTGACAAGCAAAATACTAGGTCGTTAAATACTAGAATTAACCTATCAAATTAACAACTTATAACCTAGACTTGACTCTACTAAGTTTAAATTAAAACAATAGTAAAGTGGAAGTAAAGGGTCGAACCCAAGAGAAGGATGTGTAACTAAGACTTGAATTGTAAACTATGTAGCAACTAATTTGGATTCTATTAACTAATTGAAACTCTAACCACAATTAAGACTTACTAACTAAGATTATATCAACAAACAATGGTTATGAACAATGGTAAACAAGTGGTGACATAAATGTAGAAAGGCATTTGATTGGAAACAAGCATAACAAAACTAAAGATGTAAACTTTCCTAAGAATCACAACAACAAACACTTGATATGCAAAAATATAAGGGAGAACTTGGTGTAACAAAGCTCAACAACTACTTCCTAAGCACAAAGATCCTCTCTTTTTCTTCCCTCAACAATTACTCAACTACTCATGTAAGATGGTGACTACTTACTCCTAAACCGGAATAGTTGGTCCTACTAATATGGTCACCTAATTGAAAACCACAACAAGGTTTGCATATGAGAGCATGAAGAATAATAGCCAAACAAAAGTGTCAAGATTAATCCTTTAGGAGGTTTAATCCAACTATCCCAAGGGTTAACATACAAGCTCGACTCACAAAGATACAAACTTTAAACCAACTTCATAAAGATGCAAGCTTGCTACAATAATTGCAATAGTAAGATGATTAACATGCAAGGTTCATGACTCCTAACATAATAACATCCAACATAAATAATGAAAATAAGGAAACATGTAATAATTATTGAGGAAAGACTAAGAAGTTCTTACAAACTTAAGGAGAGTAGTGTCTCACCGAATTACACCAAGAAAAAGGTCTAGCCTTCCATAACCATGGATGAAACCAATAATTGTGGAAGGATTGACATAAAAACCCAATAAAAGATTACAACTTTAACCCAAAAACAAAGTATTCTTCTCATACAAGTCTTTTGTGATTATTCAATAATGATGTGATCATCTAGGTCTTCAAAATGTGGAGTTTATATAGGGGTACACTCCTATCTAGGTTAAGTCGTCCAAAATGAGCCCAAAAACACGGACTTGTTAACTAAGCCCGTGTTTAAAACAGAATTGCGCAGGTTTCTCTGAAGGTGGCGCAGGCTGCGCAGTCTGGGCGCAGGCTGCGCTTTGGCCTGGACTCCCTCGTGAAACTTACAATTCTTGCTTGATCCTTTGCTTTCCCATTTCCACTTGTCATTGCTTGTTTGGAGCGGGCTTCTCATCTTGGCGGATACAAAATGAAGTCTTCACCTTGATTCATTGACATGGATGCTTGACTTGCCTTAAGAGGTGAACAATCCAAGATTAAGCTCTTTGTGACCCAAAACTACAAGAAAATGGAGTAAGCCGACATGTCCGAGATTAATGCATAACTTGGCCTCACAAACTGGAATAAATAACCTAGTAGACACAACTAGACACGACTTATTTAACACTTATCACATGTCATAATAGAAAAAAGAAGAAAGGAATGACATTTACTTAGCATTTGGCTTTGACAATAGCGGCAGGAGGAGAATTTTTTTTTATAATGACAATATTAAAATTAAACAACTTCAACGGTGGCATGAAATAATTTTAACTCTGAATATGATTAGATTGCCAATAATATTCACATAAGGTTAAAAAATATTGAGCTATCATTTAAAAATATTAAATAAGTCTCATATCGATTTTGTTAAGCCAAAAATTTAAATACAAATGAACAAAGTCAAGAGTTACAATTTTATATGGGACTAATAATCCAAGAACCAACTAACTAAGATTTTATGAATGAATCAGTGTACGATAAATATATAGAAAAATTGTGAGGACTATATATAATCTGCTATTATATCACCGAATATTTTCTTCAAACTTGTTTCAAATTCATATCAAATCCATAATAGACGTTAAATGTATTGAACTGCCAAATATACAAAATTATTCGGTTAAATCAATTTTTACTTTCTTAATTCCAATTCATCTATGTGTTTTTATTCACTTAATTATTTACCGCGGTTTGCGTATGGCTGGTTATTACTATGTCATGAACTGATTGTATATTTAAAAGTGCAATAATTTTTGCAGTAGCTTTTCATAATTTTATTTTTTTTTTGGAAAATTTCCATTTTGGTGCCCCGAGATTTGGCTTAGTTCCACTTTAGTGCCCTGAGGTTTGCATAATTCCACTTTGTCCTGAGGTTTCGACTACTTCCCACTTTGGTAACCCGAGTTTTGAAAAAAATTTCCTTTTTTTTTGTTAATGGCTAACTATGAGGTATCGCTTATGAGTTTAGTTGAATATAAGGTACTGCTTAGTGTAATAAATTAGCTTAAAATAAAGACAACTAATTGCATATATATTGGTTATGAAGTGAAACAATTGTACATATATAATTAGTAATTTGAAGCCATTTTCTTAAAATTGAAACTCTTTTTTGAAAATTTGTTCATTTTGTTATTATAAATAAAGAGTAGAATACTAATGTAAAATAATGATACTTGATTTTGTTGACAGACAAAATTTCAAATAAACAAAAAATGAGTTATAATTTTAATAAAATTAACCTAAAACTAATCGAGTTTAACAGTAGTATCCTAATATCATACTCCCTCCAATCAACACAAAACTCTTCATTTGCTTTTTGGAGGTCAGACTTTGAAAAGTTGACCATTAATTCACTCAAAAATATATCCCACATCTACAAAATTAGATGTCGTATTATATATTTCGCATGAAGTTCATAGGGAACAACCAGTCTTAATGGTAGATAGTCAAAAACAAATTTATTATTTAGAGATCTAACAAAATCCTCCAAACAGTTTACATATATAATTAAGATACATGTTGTTTTGCCTACCACCATTCAACATTTACACTGTCGTATGCTAACAAAATGGAATATATTGGTAGATGTTGTAAGTTAATCTAATTTGTGAATCTTATAAAAGTCAGTCTCAGTTATCATGTGTTCATTTTAAGAAACTAAACCACATTTTTGGAAATGACGTTTTAAATTGACTAAAATCGGTGGTGCGTACAACAACAAAAATAGGTAACTACATAATATAATTAACGTAAACCAAAAAGAGTAGCTTTTATGTTAAATGGACCGATGATCCATCAATAATCAACTAAATCAACCCAGTAATTTTGTGTGTTCCTATTTTCAACATAGTTAGGCCCTTTTTTATCAACTTAATAGAATTCTACTACTAAACCATGACAATGTAAATTAAACCAACGTTTGCAATCTATTGTTCAACAAATTCTTAGAACATTCAACATGCATATTGTAAAAGATGATCCTAATGGAAGCCTCATGCATTCTATGTAATAGAATCACATATAATTTTATTGGAATTCAGTATGGATTTGATTTTACGATAAGTATATAGTCCAAAACACTCTTAATTGTAGATAACTAGAGAGTCAAGTTAAACTTATGCTGTAAGAGATCTAACATTTTCTATAAACACACTAAATATAGATAATTATGATACATGTTGCTTTATGTAACACCATTTAGTTTTATGTAATTGTTATAGGTTAAAATAATTTGTAAAACTCATAAAGGTTTGTCTCAATTATTAACAGCGGTTTATTTGGTAAGCTGCACTATGTTTATGGAGATAACGTTTTGTATTTAATTAAAAACCAGTGATGCCTATAACAATAATGAAATGAACTAACTACATACTCTTACAATGTTACTTGATGTTTTACAACTGAAATGATAACTGCTAAATGACAAAACGTCTATGATAAAAGCACTAATAGTTCATTGATGATCAACTATACTAATGACGAACTTTTGTTTATCAATGATTTAAACATAATTGAACTTTTTTTATCAACTATAGAATATATTTATACAGATGATCCTAATAGAAGTCCCGTGCATCACACAGGCTTTTCAACTAGTTATTTATTAAAAATACTCCCAAAATAGAAAAATAAATAACTTATTGAAACCTCAAATAGAATATGGTAAATAAATAACTGGAACGAATGAGGGAGTAGTATAGTAAATACATTAATTACATCCGCTTTTTTTTTTTTTTTATTGAGATTGTCTTCTCACTTTTTTTCCATAGCTAGGGCGACTTTCTCTTCATTTAGAACGAACAAGTCAATGTACATCCAAATAATGCATCACAAATAGATAAGATGGGGTTTTATTATTTCACGACATGCAAGGAGCTCCTACAAGAAATAAACAATGAGTAACACCATATTATTCTCTTAAGTGCTTAACATGAATACATGATGCACGATCAAATTCAAAGAATTTATTACTCTTCACGCAATCTTGTCTTTCAATTTAATACCGATTACCGACCGCAGACGGTCAACAGTCTTTAAAAAAAATAAAAAATAAATTGATTATTACTCTCTTATATAATTCACTTTTTGAAACTTATTCCCTCATATAATTTTTTTCGAAACTTACTTCTATAAAATATAATTTTTTTTAAAAATATTACTCCCATTCAGTGATTTCGGCCAAACAAAAGGAAAATATTTCTTCCAAATTTTGAAATTTGGTACTAATTTTTCTTGCATATGACTATATTACCCTTAACCTTATTATATGCATAATTTAAATCAACTCGTCCTCCCAAATTTGTTAAATTCACCTCCTTTCCTCCCAAATTTGTTAAATCTCTTTCTCCCTCTCGGTGCAGTTGAAGTCTTCAATATAACAAGGCTAAAGACAATATAGTCATAAACAGCAAATTTACTACCAAATTTCAAATTTTGAATGAAATATTTTCATTTTATTGACTGAATTCGTTAAATGGGAGCAATAATTGATAAATGTGACATTTTATGGGAGTAATTTTCGAAAAAAAATTATATAAGGAAGTAAGTTTCAAAAAGTGAATTATATAAGCGAGAAATAATCAATTTACCCTAAAAAAATTATAAACTCGCACCTAGAGAGGTAAACTATTTATTACAGTTAATTTAATAGGGTAAAAATTAATAAGCAATAACAACGTTACCATATTACCCCATTGCCTCAATGACTCCCGCAAATTATAAGATTAGAAGAGGGTCGGATGTACTAAAACAAAATTCTTGATGTAATTCCAGTCATGAACCAACAGTACAAACTGTCCAACTTCAATCAACAAAATAAAAACACAAGCAATTTATGATCACATAATCTCTACTAATAAATTAGATTAAGTATAAGCTTTTGAAATGCCTTATGTTATGAGTTGCATTTTATATAAAACACAAATTCTCATTATAGACGGACACTATCCGTCTATACGTATAGACGGATACCATTTCCCCTCACAAAATACCCATTTGCCATAAAGTGGAAAGCACATGAGGGTGCCCCACCTTATCCCCCTACCCATTTTATTAGAGGTTTTTATCCGTCTGTTCGCCCCACCCGTCTATACCAAGACCTATCGTATATAAAAATAGTTAAATACATCTTTATAGAAGAATGAAATGAACCAAGCAATTACAAGCAGTACAATTATACTAACAATCTTTATAAAATCTAACACAAACTTCTCATTGTATATCCAATAATAATCGGATTATATACGGAGTAATATTTTTGAGTGTGAATACAAGTTGTCGTCCTCTAACAGTCTAACTTAATTAATTTTTTTTTTCTGGTACGCAAGAGGGGCGAAGCCCTGAAAGAAAAGCGAAATAACTAGTAACTAAACGGGGGATCGGAATGCAACCCTTAATAAATCTTCTCTAAGATTGGAACGAAGGCAATCTGGTGGATCATCAACGATCATGGTAGCCATTGTAGAGTGAACTCCCGACATAAGTTTTATTGTCCATATGGACTAAAACCTTAGTGAATCTCATTGCTCTGGCACGCTCCAAACCCGTGACAAGAGCTATCATTTCAGCATGCATCGAGGTGAAAATAAATACCGCAAGAAAATAAGAAGCCGGTGATGAAATTACCCGTATGATCCTCTAACTAAATGATGGTTACCCTTGAAATTTACCAAATTTGACATTAACCTGACTCGCTGTGACATAATATAACACAAACCGATTAAAATAATTGATTGAAACAAATCTGAGTCAAATCAAACCAATTCATGACAACCAATCACCAGAATGAAATTGATGGGATTTCACCAAATCTAAAATTGGACCGAGTACCCGTTTAGTATAGCCCCACCCAAGAGCACGTTCTACAATTATGCTACCAAGGCTCCGTTTGATACGACACTTTAGATAGTTTATTTGATCAAAGTAGCTTATTTGACCAAAATTTCAGCTATCTAATTTTTTTGCAAGTGTTTGCAAGTAGCTTATTTGGTCAAATAAGGTACCTGAAATAAAATGCTACAGCACTTGAGAAATCAGGTACCTGAAATGACTTATTTTCCATTTTTTATCCCTTTATTCTATAATACTCCCTCCGATCCACACCAAAGATAACACTTACCTAAAACGGACGATCCACACTAAAGGTAACATACCTTATTTGGCCCATAGGCCATAACATTACCAAATTCTCCTTATACTCATTTCATATTTACACAAAATGTCATTACATACCCCACATACCATCCTACAATTTCACTCACAATTACATGACTCACCTATTTTTTCCCTTTTTACCCTTACTTTTTCCACCTTTTCTTAAATACTCCATTTTCCCCCATGTTACCTTTGGTGTGGATCGGAGGGAGTATTAAATAATTTTTATATCCTTTTACCTCATTTTACCAAAATCAACTACCTTTTCAGCTAGTTTGCCACCAAACACATTTTTATATAAGCAGTTACCTTATCAGCTCCTAATTTTTAGCTACCTTATTAGTTACGTTTCAATTAGCTTTTCAGTTTTCAGCTACTTTTTCAAATTTCAGCTACATTTTCAGATAGTTTTGCCAAACAGCCCAAATATACTACTACTACTATATTACAGATACCTCCGTCTTAAATAAGACTAGTTCGTTTTATATGCACAATTGCACAAAGGGTATAAATTGACAACTACAAACACTAAAACACCAAACAAATTCAAAAAAAAAGGAGAAAACCAAAATTTTCATTACAAAAGAACAATTAAAAACACACAACAAAAAAGATGATCTATGGATATCAATTTTTGGCAAAATATACAATGTAACAAATTGGGCAGATCACCATCCAGGTGGTGAACTTCCCCTGTTATTCCCTCTCATTCAGACAAAAGGTTACATTGACTTTTCGACACTATTCATGATTGTAGAGAATATTTGGTATTATTTATAATATATAAGAGAAAATATAGTCATGTGAGATCTTATTTGATTTATCGTAATGAATGCTACAAGAATATCAAATTTTTATAATTTTTAATAATATGTCATTAAAGATAAGCACGTTGCAAAACGCGTCTCGACAAGTATGATGAAGTCAATGTAACCTTTAGTGTGGATGAGATGGAGTATATTATTCCGGTCAAGATGCTACTGATGTTTTTCTTGCTTACCATCCTCAATCTTCCTCTCAATATCTTAACCAATTCTTACTGGGTATTACCTTAAAGATTACGATGTTTCCAAAATTTCAAAAGATTACAGAAACTTAATCTCAGAGTTTCACAAAATGGGTCTTTTTAAAAATAAAGGTCATTGATAGAATATTAGTAAATATATGTAAATTATTTACTATATATTAGTTTTGATTAGTTACCAAAGTTGTAATTATCTGATTAGCTTATTTGTAACTAGTAGTATTTAGTTCCTAATTTATAGGATACTACCTTTGTATTTATACCTACCAAAAATAACCAACTGGCACTAACTATATAGGTAGGGAAGTCAGGTCGATCTCCACAGGGAGGCAAGATATCTGTTAAAGGTCCGTCTATTTGGTCACAAATGGGGGGTTGTAATTTGGTTTACTAAACTAATAAAGGCTTAAGGGAAAGAGTAGCAAGGAAAGAGCAGTAAAGGCAAGAAAATGTAAATAAGATGATCAATAAAGAGGGAACATGTCGGGATTTCGGTTCACTACGGTAGCCTAATGACTCAACTGCAAATAGCCTAGATAATTTACTGTGAGACGGATATTGAAAGGTCCTTCCGGTCCACATTCTATCCTAGATTTCCACTAACTTAACTTCCGTCCTCGTCAGGGTAGTCTACTGTTCATAGCAAGTCTATTTAGTCCAATCTTCCGATCCTTGAATAAATTTAACCAAATTAAAGGGTAACTTAGAAGCGTGCACTCAACTAAGTCGGTATTATAATTAAATTGCCATGGGTACAGATTCTCACAAATAAGTCATCTAGCATATTCGCTACATTGTCACAATTCTACCATAGATCCCCTAATCCCAACATGAATGAGTTTAGCTACTCGTGTTATTAATGTTGTTGTAACACCCCCATATTCAGAGGAGCCTTAACTAGGCCTTCCTTAGGATATAAGGGTGTTACCATCTCGGTTGCCCGAGGACAGTAATAATCAAACGTCAATAAGAGAACTATAATAATGTATTACAAGTGATTTAAACCAACAAGCTATATGAAAGATACAACTCTGAGACTACTTGCTATGACTATCGAATCTCGTGAAGACTCATCCCCCCTTTGAACTCCCCTATCAACAACATCGACACCTGCTAAGACCGACTGCTCACCATAAGGGATCACGGCAGACACATAACAAACAAACAACCATACAAGGTCAGCACTGAGACAAGATAAGACAATGGCAACTACAAATATCAATGTAAACAATACCATCAATCCCAAACGCAATCACCACAATCCAATCAACTCGTCATCGATCGTCCTTTGGACCACCCGCCGATGGGGGACCGCGGCCGTACCCACCAAATCCCCGCTCATCGTATCGAGCGATCACCCTGTCCATTAATGTGCACATCCCTTCTGTGGCGGGTTCCACAGAAGGCGAAACTAGGGCGTGAAGCCACTCCCGCAAGTGACCCCACTCAGCCGAGGCCACGCCTCGCGAACCATCAACAACGATCACAACCACAAAGACAATACAATTACTATATCAAACAACCAAATATAATACAGCCACAACATCCGACACACTAGACCATCTACAGAAACTGAGTAGGCGAACCTACCTTTAAGCAACCGCAACCAATCCACGCCGACAGATAACATATCCAGCGACCAAGCAAAGCCTATAACCACCATACAAATATCTATTACTAACAAGCAAACCCTAACTATAGAGACAAAGGCACGGATGATGATTATGACATACCTATTAGGGAGAAACTCAGCCAGAGACCGCTACCCGACACAAGTGACGCCCTCCCAAGGTTCAAAGATCTTCAAAAAGGCTTCCATGGAGGTTTTGAGGTGAAGGGAAGGGAAAGAGGCGACTGAAGGATAGAAGGAAAGTGGCGGAAGTGATATGCGGATTTAACAAAACGCGATATAAAACCCTCGCTGAAAACTGGGTACTCGATCGAGTACCCAACATACTCGATCGAGTAGCCCCCTACTCGATCGAGTAACCTCGCTACTCGATCGAGTAGCCTCTACTCTATCGAGTACCACTCCTATCACGCAACCCAAGCTGACTTCAGCACTTACTTCTAAGACTATTCCCGCTCCCAAGGTCAGTCAATGCTGGTCAAAGGGTCCCTAAAAGGACGGGTATTACAGTCTTCCCCCCTTAAAAAGAACTTCGTCCCCGAAGTTCAACTCATCTCTCCCGCTCATGACACGGAACCAACACCATCTCGCCAACCTTCCCGGTCAAACCATTATCTCTTGGAAATACCATCCCCCCCCCCCCCATGTCATCATCATCACCGTCCACATTTATACATATCGATTCTTACTACTGTCATGCAAGCGTCACCACCGTCAACCGTGATTCTATATATCTATATAAAACATCTGACTCGCAATGTGAATCGCCACTCACGATCACCCAACACACAGTAACAACTATCAAACTATCAATCTAGAACATGTCTCATATTAACTTTCATGTGGTACGACTAATGCCACCATGTTACTTGGCAACGTGATTCAAATACGATTCATCGCACTATAACTATTATTTTTTTTTTTTTTTTTTTTCATAACCGTCTTTTGAAACATACAACCACACTCACTTTAAAGAACTAAAGTAATTCGTTATACTAAGGCAGAACATAATACCAACAACATTATAAACAACTACCAACAACGTTATAAACAAGCAAAACGTTATTCAAAAGCTACCTTTTTATTTCGCGACATTACTCTTCCCCTCTAAAAAGGAACTTCGTCCCCGAAGTTCACCACCCAAATTACCACGCATCTTACTTATTATTTGATTCATGACATGGGTTAAAACATGTTATCTATCGCGGACATTACTCGTTAAGCACAAACTCGTTAAATTAGCAATTATACACTAACCACCGGACTAGTTAACTGCCGTCTAGGAGGCACGATACTATGGTATGTACAAGTGTGTGAGAAGATATAATTCCGATAAATAAGTCGTAATAAGGCGTATGCAACATTAAAGTACAAGAAACTATCGCTACTTCACTAGCTGTGACAAATACGCTTATAAACTTCAAGCACGACTTCCAACATATGAATTTAACAGTTCAAAGGTGTTACTACGCACTAATAACCACATTAAACATTAAACTTGCCGTTATAAAACGATTGAACATTTTTAATTTTCAAAAACCTCCTGTAACAGTGCTACTCGATCGAGTAGGTAACGGTACTCGATCGAGTGCCATGTTACTCGATCGAGTGTCTTGGCTACTCGATCGAGTAGCCCGAGTTCAGAATGCTTTCTCTCTTCCTTTCCTGCAGCCACTCGATAGAGTGTGGGGTACTGTCGAGTACCGCAGCCAAGTGCCTTACACAACCTGTCATAGACCGACATATATACACATGTTGTCACATAAATTGAGTCGGGATGACGCCCCGACTCTCAATCATCCTGCAAACGGTTAAAGTAGCTAATCCGGCCTTATGGCCTAACGATACAAGTTCATAAATAAAGTTTCAACTAAAACAACCGAAAATCTAACCATGCTACCAACAACAACTACTACTAACAATCATGAACAAATATAGGAACAAGGAGTATCACTCCTGCTGCTGCTCAAACATCACCTCATCATCACCACCACCCGAAGTACCTGCTCCCGATGACCCGATCCCCGCATCCACTCCCGCTCCTGGGCCCACGTACCATAGAGTCAAGCCACCGTAGGGGAAGGACTGAGGTGCCCCCCACGTCGACTGATCCACCCCGTAGGAATGGAAAACCCCTGAGTAGTCCCCAACTCCACTCCACCAAACTGGATGCGGTCCCTAGGTCCCTATCCCCTGAGCGTACGCCATCTCGTGCATGTTCCGGAGTGTCAAGGTGGATGACACTCTCTCCGCCCGTGTAATCGGATCGCGTCTCCGGGGTGTCGAGGTAAGGGTAGCATGGAAAAGATCGCTTTGTGGTGCTACTGGTTGTGGCCTAGTCTCCGAGGCCCTCTCCCTCACTCGACGGGGCCCCCTCACCACTCTAGGTCTCTCCACCACCTGAACTCCCGCATTCTCGCCCTTCGTCGGCTCCGGCATCTCCTCGAGGATGGTGTCGTCGATGAGATAGGTCTGTAGCTGGCGGGGTCTGTCATCATCCTCCTCCTCCTCGTCATCGGAGTCCACCGTCACTACTGTGGGCTCCAAGGGCTCCGTGGGTGGGAGGTGCTCAGGAGCTGGAATCTTCATCCAACTCATCCCCCACACCCTCCACGCTAGGCTACCGTCGACCAAGGTCCTCAACCATTTCAGGTCGAGATAGTATTCACGATCCATGGTAGGCACTTGGGTAGCTAGAGGCACGTACGCCGAAGAAGCCTCAAAGGAGGTTAGCTTTTCCCCCTAACCGAGTGGCTATAGCACCACAACTCAGTCACCGGGAAGGGGAAGAAGCCATCAAGGCAAGGGCAAAGACAAACTATGGAAGGAGCATTAAAGACCACTTTCCTGGCCCGCTCAGGGTTGAGGTACGACATCGAAGTAAGACCTCATGATTATTCAATTTCGATATCCTTTTCGTCATAGAGGAGGTTCGAAAGGGAACGGAGAAAGACTCTCAAGGTAATATCTTTGAACGTCATTAATCGCATGTTGCTCGAGGTGGGAGCTTGCTTCCCAGTCAAGCAAGGCATTAGGCGGCAGACGCCGCACTCAGCTGGAATATCGGTTATGGAATCTTTGGGAGGCTTGGCCAAGCCAAGGTGAGAGGCAAACAAATCCATGGTCAACAGAAAACTGGTATTCATCAATCTAAACTCAACAGTCTGACCCGCTGGGTCATAGTTAAAAGAGCTCATGAACTCCAAGGTAAGAAAAGGGTAAGTATGCTTCCTCAGCCTATACAAACCCGTAAAACCCAAGGTCTCGAATATGTGATGGACATCCGTCTCTATCTCTAACTCCTCTAACACGGTGGTGTCTATACACTTCGTAGGTCTCATCTTGCGTTTTTGCAAGGCTACAAAACGCTCCCTCTGCTTGAAATCAACAAAAACAACTGTAGGGTATTCGGGGACTGCGGGTACCACAGGTCCACTCCCCTCCCCCGTCTCAGGTGGGTTACCCCTCCCCCGCTTACTTTGGCGTGTTCCAAGGTTCGGTCTAAGCATCCGCTTTAGGCATAAGTTTAACAACTTGCATAAACATTCAAGCATTTATTTCATGTAATTCGAATTCGATATACTCAGCTAGGCATACCAATTTATCAACAACTTTCAACATGTGAAGCACATAATTTACGCCTGTTAGCTTTGAACATGAAACTAAGTACACACATTCATCAGCAGTTTCCAAAAATTGACATGTAAGTGCAGGTTATTACTACTCATAATCCATAGTTGTGAAAGAAATTATCATGGTGATTACATATGTTCAACAAATTCGAATATCCTAGCATGCTTCTAAATGTTGTTCCAAACACACTTCTAATCACATGTGAGTCATCCTTACTAGTTCATGGACAAGAATAGCTTAGAGCATATAATTATCACCCTTCACTATTATGAACAACAACTCAACTAGAATTTTCAGACGGTCTTTACAGCTGTGATAATTTTGGCATATTTTCATCAATTATCGTTTCTAATTTTCATATTGAAGTTCAACTCATACTTATACTGTCAATTACAACATCAATTTTCAATCATAAATCACGAATTTCCATTTGAGGCACTTTTAAGACGGAGTTTTAAGGCAACTTTCTAAGGGTAAAACCATCAAAATCTATCCTTCAACATGATATAAACAATACTTAAGGCTCAATTCTACCATCTAACCATTGTAAAACAACCAAAAATCAATTTCAATTTTGGAAACCCTAGAAATTTCGATTTCAAATTTAGCAATTTCTAATCTAATTTACAGCAATTAGTCACCAATAAGCATGAAAAGAAGGCATGTGAATCATATTTCAACCATCAAAAACAATAACCTACCCATGTGAACCGAAAATTTCAGTTTATTTCACCATTCTTACACATTCAAAGCAATAAATCGCATAAATTAGGAAGAAAAGCATACCTTGATTGATTAACAAATGAACATAAGGAAAATAAGGAATTTGAGAGAAGCTTAGTTGTAGGTGTGTCGAAATATAGGGATATAAGTAGAAGAAATAGAAAGATTAGGGGTTTTAAGAAACCCGTAGAAATTACTGCACAGTAACCTACTCGATCGAGTACCTGGGGTACTCGATCGAGTACCACCCTACTTGATCGAGTAGAAGCTATTTCGTCGAGTATCTACAGGAAATTTCATCATATCCCGACGCCATAGCCCCCTAACTAAATCGAGTAAGGTCTATCGGTCAAGTAAGCGCTCGCACTCGGTCAAGTATAGCTAAGTGCTCGGTCGGAAGTACGAAGTAAACCGAGAATACCTGCAAAACAACACCACGTGTCGAGTCCAAACTACGTTCGGAATTCGGCACTAATTATCGTGCTTGTTCATGCACTATCATTACTACGCACCACCTCAACTATTAAAGCATACATTACATTACACCATACAAATTGCCCAACTCGACTCATTTCTAAACATAATCCCGCCATCCTAGTACACTCAAACTTACTTTACACGTTGCTACTAAACTCGTGTTTACTTCAATTTGAAGCGTAAGATTAACATTAATTCTTTCTTTCACGCATCACATAAATGCATACTTTCAAAACAAATTAATCTACCATGCTTCACATTCTATCATAAGTAATTCACCTCGCACAAATCAAATATTACGCAGCGGAAGAATTTCGACCATCCTAATAAGGCATATATGCATTACTTTATGCTATGTCTCGAATTATAACTCACTATACTATAACTATCATCATAGCAATTACGTAAACTTTCGTCACACATCTCATAACCATCATATAAGCTCACTAATCATCCAAAGAGCTTCAATAATCTCATCAATAATTACCATACACGGCCCAAATATCACTATCACATCTCTATTAATTCTAACAAAGACTTAACCGGAGGTGACCCCGGTACACTTAACATACACATCACACATATACACACGGACTCCACATTCCCATACCACGTGACTGGCTTAAGTATCATGGGGCCAAGATTTTGAAATGAGGGCGCCTACTCACCCAAAATCTAGCATCAGTTGGGGCTCCCATTACACATACACCAGGTTCATTTTATTAGACTCCCTACGTTCATTATGTTCATTTGTTACAGGTTCCAAAATCTTCGCTCTGATACCACTTTGTAACACCCCCATATTCAGAGGAGCCTTAACTAGGCCTTCCTTAGGATATAAGGGTGTTACCATCTCGGTTGCCCGAGGACAGTAATAATCAAACGTCAATAAGAGAACTATAATAATGTATTACAAGTGATTTAAACCAACAAGCTATATGAAAGATACAACTCTGAGACTACTTGCTATGACTATCGAATCTCGTGAAGACTCATCCCCGCCTGAACTCCAGCTATCAACAACATCGACACCTGCTAAGACCGACTGCTCACCATAAGGGATCACGGCAGACACATAACAAACAAACAACTATACAAGGTCAGCACTGAGACAAGATAAGACAATGGCAACTACAAATATCAATGTAAACAATACCATAAATCCCAAACGCAATCACCACAATCCAATCAACTCTGTCACTGACTGTCCACTGGACCAGCCCTGCCAGTGGGGGACCGCAGCCGTACCCACCAAATCCCCGCTCATCGTATCGAGCGATCACCCTGTCCATTAATGTTCACATCCCTTCTGTGGCGGGTTCCACAGAAAGCGAAACTAGGACGTGAAGCCACTCCCGCAAGTGACCCCACTCAGCCGAGGCCACGCCTCGCGAACCATCAACAACGATCACAACCACAAAGACAATACAATTACTATATCAAACAACCAAACATAATACAGCCACAACATCCGACACACTAGACCATCTACAGAAACTGAGTAGGCGAACCTACCTTTAAGCAACCGCAACCAATCCACGCCGACAGATAACATATCCAGCGACCAAGCAAAGCCTATAACCACCATACAAATATCTATTACTAACAAGCAAACCCTAACTATAGAGACAAAGGCACGGATGATGATTATGACATACCTATTAGGGAGAAACTCAACCAGAGACCGCTACTCGACACAAGTGACGCCCTCCCAAGGTTCAAAGATCTTCAAAAAGGCTTCCATGGAGGTTTTGAGGTGAAGGGAAGGGAAAGAGGCGACTGAAGGATAGGAGGAAAGTGGCGGAAGTGATATGCGGATTTAACAAAACGCGATATAAAACCCTCGCTGAAAACTGGGTACTCGATCGAGTACCCAACATACTCGATCGAGTAGCCCCCTACTCGATCGAGTAACCTCGCTACTCGATCGAGTAGCCTCTACTCTATCGAGTACCACTCCTATCACGCAACCCAAGATGACTTCAGCACTTACTTCTAAGACTATTCCCGCTCCCAAGGTCAGTCAATGCTGGTCAAAGGGTCCCTAAAAGGACGGGTATTACAGTTGTAAATATTAATAATGATGAAATAACTAACAATAAACATGTTGCAATAATAATAAAATCGCATAAATAAAACTAGGGCAGAAATTAAATTAGAGAGAACAAAGGAATTAAAGCAAGTAAAAGCAAGATTAAGATTAGAAGGAGAGAAGGATTACAATAACAAGAATTCCGGCGTAAAGAACAATGAGATCCAAGCAAAATAACCCAAGAACAAAGTTTACAGTAGAAAAGTTTAGGGAAAGATTAAGAGAGAAAGCTAAGAGTGGTTAAGCAGTCTAAAACGTACTAATGACCTAATTATTCGAAGCTTAAATAGAAAATACAAAGTCCATAACTAAAATAAGCAACATGGGTTAATTAAGGCCCGTGTAAACTCCAATCCTCTCGATCGGGTAGTTTAGAACCACTCGATCGAGGACTTCAGCATAAGATCCTCTCGATCGAGCACAATTGTTACTCGATCGAGAAAAGCCTCAAATCAGCACTTCGATCGAGTAAGATAAAATGCATCTGATTATCAATGAATGAAGGCATCCATTATCTTCCTTTATGGTATCAGGATTAGGTTACGATTTCTAAATCGCTTCCGCTCCAACCTAATAGTCGTCCCTCTCGACTTCTTCATATTCTCTTACCCGACCTCTCGTCAAATTCACGATGGTTAATGACACCATTGGTCCATTGCAAAGCCGACTTTCCATCCCGCTCTTACCGTCAATTCTATCAGGAACCACATCACCGTCATTTTAGGTATGGACAACGATCAATACCCGTTATGGGTTGCTCTCTTCACAAATCACGCGCAATCAAATCGCGTTCTCCATCATATCATCAAGCCAAAGAACGGTATCACGAAGGCGCATAGCACCGATGATGAAAAGGAGTTGTGGGAAACCCTAGACGCCACGGTTCTCCAGTGGATTTATTCCACAGTCACAACCGAGATTCTGGAAATTATTGTTGAGGCCGACACCATCGCCATGCAAACGTGGGATCGCCTTGTTGCTATTTTTTAGGATAATCGCAATTCTCGAGCCGTGACACTCGAAGAGGAATTTTCGCACATTGATATGAGTGATTTTACGACTGCCTCTGCCTACTGTTAGAGAATGAAATCTCTGGCGGATCAATTAAAGAACGTCGGTGCTCCGGTGACTAATAGCCGACTTATGCTTCAAATGGTGTCGGGTTTAACTGAGGCTTATAGAAACGTTGGGTCGATAATTCGACAGCATGACCCGATTCCTGACTTTTTCCAAGCCCGTTCCATGCTTATTCTCGAAGAGGCAGGGCTTGCAAAACAGACGGTGACTTCCGCCCTCTATGCGAAGGCGTCAACTGACAGTGATGGTACGGGTTCTTCGGAAAAGGCTGCTGCTACAGGGACTGGGAAAGGTGGCCGCAATGGAGGAGGAAAGAAGAAAAATGGTGGTCACAAAGGAGGCAATGGGTCGAAGCAACAATCGACTTCCCCTGTTTCTTCACCGGAGTCTTCTCGCGCTGCTTGGAATAGATAAGTTGAGTTATGCTCAAAGTTTCATACCTTTACGTATGCTAGACTCGAGGGTCACTAGAAATAAGCGTCAAGTCTTCTTACTCCAGTTCTTGCAAACCTCTCAACTCCAAGTCTAGCCAAAATACATTAGTCAAGATTCAAGAAAGAGGGGAAGATTAAGGACTTGTCATCATCAATTAAATGCTTCAACGCTATATATATCCGTTACTTGATCGTCACTTCATGTATCTTTTGTGTAATTATTTTAGGTTGTATTTTCCTAATCTTGTACATTAATACTATAACTATTGTACCTCGTTAAATTAATAAAATCATGACATTCAAAATCAATTATGTCAGCTTTATCGAGGAATTTTCTATCTTAGCCGATGTTCAGTTCATATATCTCCAATTTAAAAAGAAAAGGAAAAAAAGACTTTATTGTTAGCCTTCTCCCACTTGACATTTCAAAACAAACCTATCAAGCAGGTAGAATAAAGGCCTGTTTGGATTGAGTGATTTGGAGGGAAAGGAATTGGAAAAATGAGAAAGACATTATTTGGTTAGCAAAATAGAAATGAAGGTATTTGGAGGGAGGGAAAATCTCCATTTCGCAGACAAATTATTTCTCAACAAACCTTTACAGGATTTGGAGATAAAATCACCTCTTTCATTCTTCCTCCCCTTTCCTTCGCTTCCTTTCCCTTCCCTTTTTCCCTCTCTCCTCCCTTTCCCTTCTTTTTTCCTATTCAAACACACCCTAACTTATATTTCCCTCTTTATTCCTTCTATAATGATGGAACGCCTTTCCAGAAAGATTTAGACAGGGTCAACTAGGGGAAAAAAGCTAGGCAAAGCCAGAGACAAGAGTATAACAAATCGAGTTCATGCATTTTCCCGGACAAAATAATTTTAATACATTCATCCATAACAAATGATATAGAAACTTTTCTGTAAAAAAAAAAATGATATAAAGCATAATATGTACGTGCGTGCAACATACATACGAAATGGTCATTTTGACTTTCTATTTGAAGATTTGCACCCATAACAAATAAAGGATTAACGTATATACATAAACATAAATAGGTAGTTGTGATTCAGTTGAGCTAACATGTCCCATTTTTATGTCCCGTCTTGTATCACACTATCTTAAGATCTTGACACATCACGTATAAGATAATAGAAATGGTAATAATATATATCATAGTATTATGCGTCAATAGGAAAAGTGATGAGAAAAAATATGAGACACGAAATGGGACAATGGATTTGCACTGGTTATGATTGATGAAGTTCAAGGCACGTACAAATTTTAAAACAAAAATAAAATCCCAACGCAATCAAATTACCATATTAAGACCCTGCTTTTTTAAACTTAATTTCAGCTCATTTTTGTTCAGTTTAGCTTTGGACTTCTCTTTCTTCAGTTTAGTTCAGCTCATTTTTTCACAAATTAATTATTTCTTCAGTTTAGTTCAGCTCAATTCAACTTCATTAAGTTCAGTTCAATCCAGCTTTTTTCAGCCAAAAAAATTCGCACTACCTTTTCTTCAATGAGATTTTGTGTTAGTTGATGGCAACAAGGGAGCCCACTACTTCTTAATTCTGGTGTAATGCCTATATCTCTATATATACACACACATACAAACATTTTCATAACTACTAATCAATTAACCTAATTTACACATACACTTTTACATTCAATAATCATCAATTATTAGCTTTATATTTTCAGCCTTTATTCCATATATTTATCAGCTGAATAGCTAATTAACTTGCTGCTTACTTACAAAAATGGCAAAGATGATGATGAGCAAGTCGATTATCATGTGGTTGGCTTTGGCCGCCATTGTGGTGGCAGTTGCCGTCTCTGACGAAAACAACCCGATTGAGACAACGATGACTAGCACTGATCTGAGCGTAGAAACCACCAATTTTTCAAAAAATGTAAGCACGGATCCTCTCCGCCATTGTGGTACCACCGCCAACGTGAGTAGCGGGTGTGCCGCTTTAACACCCACACCTAAAGGCAACCTTACCGTGGCTAAAACCATCAATGTTTCAGGAAACATTACAAAACCCACTTGAATCAAATATCCTTGATAAACTATTCAAGTGTCACATTTTCTACTAAACCCTATCTAATTAAAATCACATGCACCTTCACATTTATTTACTTCTTTGTCATGTCTTCATTTTTGAATTTTTGATGTTATAATAATAACTTGTATACCTTTTACTTCTATGTCATACTGTCATGAGTTAAATATATATTTTTTTTCGTTCAAATTAGCGTGTTATGTAGTGAGTAAGAATCGAACCCTCAACTTCACGATTAGAATTAAGATTTTAGCTACTGCTATTACTTAAAGTCGTGTAATTTGGATTTGATGATGAGTACTAATACCTAGCTCCTTTTGTTTCTTATAAATTCTTATAATTTGAAAATTTGAATGGTTTGTTACTTAACAAGAAAAGTTCTATGTAACTATTCATGATTTTAATAAGAATATGTGTCTTTAAGATTCATTGGACGCTCCTCCATGGTACAAAATCAGTACCTCCCTCTCACGTGCATTATGTAAAATCTACAATAAAAAGGTTGATTTGCATACTACGTACTCATTATAGTTACCAATCGTTGGTTCGCGCAGTGGTAGCATGGGGCTACCCTTGGTAGGGAGGTCTGCGGATCGATCCCCCACAACTGCGATTGGGAGGGGTTTAAATACCGTAATCCTTGGACACGCCCCGAAATCCGGATTAGTCGGCCCAATGTGATTCGGATTACCAGATGGTTTAGACCAAAAAAAAAAAAAAAAAAAAAAAAAAAAAAAACTCATTATAGTTAAGATTTTTCAAAATCCAACTTATTATACTTTTTTTATTCAAAATACTACCCACATAATTATAAAATCCTCCCAAATTGATAGCTAATAACCTAAATTAGGTCTTAATTAACCATTACAAGATAATTCTCATTAATTTTTCTTCTATTAATTCAATTTTAAAATGATCAACCCATTAATCCATTATACCCTTATTAATAATCTCACCCCTCTTTCAATCCTTTCTTTTTCATCATGTTCATCTACTCACTGCCACCATCATCAACATCCACCCACCATCACCATTCACCACCAACATTATTCACCACCTTTAACACCAATCACCATTCCATTCCATCTTCACTTTTAAAAGCTTTTCACATCACATATCAAATATTCACAACTGCCTACTCCTACCATTATTGTCATATTGAATCACCATCTACTAATAACCTCACCATGGTCATTCCCGACCACCTGCCTCCCATTGCGTCACCGCCTTAACTTGTTGTTGCACCTTCCAGAATTATACTTCTCAGATCTAGGATTTTCTTTTGTGTGATGCTGTCGTATGGTGGTATTAACAAGGTGATTTTGGGATAAATTAAAGGTGGCACTGGTGACGCTAAGGTGATGGATACGAAGTAGGGAGATAAGGTGTGGCTGGAGATGGTGTTAGATTGTGCAAGTGGCAAGAATGGGGAGATGACGATGGTGTGGTTAGGTGGTGGAAGTGTTGGGCTTGGTGAACAATGAAGATGGTGGAACTTAGGTGGTGTTGTGGTAGTGGCAGTAGCGGTGGATGCTAATTTTTGATGGTGTTAGTAAAGGTATAGAAGATGGTGGTGAGTGAGTGTGTAAAGATGAGCAAAATGGGTAGACCACATTAATTTTTGATTTTTTTAACGATTTTACCTCAATTAGGACCTAATTTAGCTTACGCAATTGCTAAATCCTACGCGCCAATTTACTCAATCTCGCGCATTTTACCCCTGATATTCCATAAATTCCCTTCGTCTTAAAAGATACTCCCCCCGTCCCGGTGAATTGTTATCTATTTCTATATTGAGGTGTATCATTCATTTGTTATCTATTTATATTTTGAACAAGTATTGAACAAGTGGCTAGTGTGCGCAAGTGGCAATAGCTCCTTTATTTTATTTGTTTGTTCCACAAACATTGGTCTTTGTGTAAAAGGAATAGATAATAATTGACTGTGATGGAGGGAGTAATAAAAAGATGTCTCTCCCTTCTCCCCCTCTCAAAACCAAAGCAATTCGTTAATAGTTCGACAAGAATGAATTGTGATTCACGCGTATTACATATAATTTTTCCGTTTTATAAACAAATTTTTTAATACCGTCTTTTAATCGACTAAACTATGTTTTTATTAAAATGGATTTTTATTAAAAATTATATTTTAATTGATATCGATTACAATTAAAGTCGGGTTGTTGAAGGGGTGGTTGTGGGGCCGTCGAACTGGCCGGATGAGTAGAGTGGTCAAAAGGCGCATAATTGGTGGTCGAAGGGTGCGGTTGTGCGCGGTTGCTTCAGTATGCGCAGGGAGAGGTTGGGCTGGTCGGCGCGGGGGTGGGTGGTCGACACCGGTATGGAGGTAGGGAGGGGGGGAACGACATGTAGATAGGGGAGGGGAGGGGGTGGCGGCGGTAGGATTGGGTGGGGGAGGGGTTGTTGGTGTTGCGTACACCATTTCCCCTTTCTTTTTTTTTCTTCTTTTTTTTTAAAAAAAAAATTGTCTCTGGTTGCTCTTTTAGTAGGGTAAAAAATGAGAGGGGTATATCAAGAATAAATGAAAAAAAATGTGCAGAATTGAGTAAATTGGTGCTCGGAATTTAGCAATCACTTAACTTATTAGGTAGCAATTTGGGAAGAGTTGTAACCTGTAATATAGGTAGTACTATGAAAAAAATATATAATATGTAGTGTTTTGAAAAATCTTGACTATAATAGGTAGTAATTTTTAATTTTTCCTCATAAAAAGATAGATATGTAAGGACCACGATGTATATCTAAGAGGGAGGTATTCGGTGGTACTCATTACTAGAATTGATCAAGTACGAGCCAACCCGTTTGGCTCGACCTATTTGGCCCTACTCGACCGAGTTCCCCATAGTCAGAAACCTGTGGTATTACACTCCTCCCCGCCCACTTCCCCTGACATCTATACACCCCATGTCGACACACCTTCGCCACACTCTCCTCATATCCCTCCAGTGAAGGTGATAGACCCCTAATTATACTCTTCTAATTAGTGACAAAAATTACTTTAATTTTAGTCTTAAAAGATCTAGTTACATGCAAGCTGAAAAGACGAAAGGTAAAAATTTCTTACATTGCTTTAGGCAAAATATGGGCACAACACAAGAACACCTTCCTTGTGTTGTTATTGAGCTTAAAACATCATGGATGATCCTCCATCACAAATTTCCATAGTAGAAAATCTCCTCTTGGTTGCACACTTGCACCCAAGACTAGCTCAAATATTCCTAATATTACTAAGTAGGTAGTATTAGAAATGTATATATATTATGTAATATTATTACTTTAATAATATTAGATGATGTATAATATATTTTTGAATTTGTTTGATGAAGATCTTGATCAACTATTGATCAAGAAAGGAGGAAGAAAATGAAGAAAATAAAATGGTGTTTCTCTTCTCATAGTTTTATGGGTCTTTATTTTTTCTAAAAATTCTAACCCTTTATGTGTGTAAATGTGGGGTATTTATATAGGCAAATAAAATGTAAACAAATGAACTTATTTCTTAGTGGGTGTGCCACATGTTACAATACTTGTCTCGTACAAGTGTCCACCCACATGTAAATTTCGGTCCATTCCGATTTCCGACATTTGTCCCACAAATGCTTATAAGACTTATATTTAATTATCTCATATAATTAAATATTAATTTAATTAATTATTTAATACTTAAATAATGCTAATTAAATATTAATGTACACTTAACTATTAAGTAACAGTTTACCATTTTATCAACATAAAATGTTTCTTATAATAATTAATTAGTTAATTTTACAACCTCTTGTAAATATCATTAATTACTTCCGCCTCACAATATACACACATAACGTAATAATTTAGTTAATTAACTATTAGTTACTAAATTCCGTCTATTTATTAATCAATTATCATATAGCTGAATAATAAATTCCTTTGGCCCGAGTTCGTAACTCGTCATCAAACAATAAATTCACTTGACTTAATAAAAGTCAATATATACAAGAAACTAATTATACTATATCTTATATAAATAATTAGTCTATCCATTTGGGCATCATCTTATAGATGTGATCTAAAGGGATCAGCTGATCACCACCGTCACACGACAGTAATTGTCAAACTCTAGTCAGTCAATCATTACCGATTAACGTTGACTAGCTGACAAATATATATAATATAAATCCTTGATATTCCTTGTACGAGATTTAGTATGTAAACGCATTATTGTGGAGGACACTCACTCCAACATCCAGAACCTACTGCCTCATCCAAACCCATACATGACCATGTCATGCGCCTTGCCAACAAAATTTACAAACCTAATCCCAAGTACGCCAAAAGTTTCCACTACGAATCTGTCTTCCCATTACCTTCCCAACACCACTAAACAAGCCCTTATTTTACCTCAGTGGCGCGCTGCTATGCAGGAGGAATTTGATGCTCTTGGTCGAAATCTCATATGTTTCCTTTTTGCTAGACATCCCGCTCACAACGTTATTGGATGCAAATGGGTGTATCGTATTAAATACAACTCAGATAGCACTCTAAAACAGCACAAAGCAAGGTTAGTTACCAAAGGATGTCGCAAAAGACTGGGTATTGACTATACGGAAACCTTCAGTCCCGTCGTCAAGACCACAACAGTCCACCTTATTCTCTCACTCGTTGTTGCTCACTGATGGTCTCTTCGTCAACTTGATGTCAACAATGCATTTCTTCAAGGTAATTTAACTGACAATGTATATATATATGATTCAACCACCCGGCTTTGTTGACCAATCAAAACCCGTTTATGTTTGCAAATTAAATAAAGCAATTTACGGTTTTAAACAAGCTCCACGAGCTTGGTACACGGAACTTAAAACCTACCTACACACATATGGCTTTTGTCAATCCTTCTCCGACTCCTCATTATTTATTTTAAAAACCAACACCACTCACATTTATGTTTTAGTTTATGTCGATGACATTATTGTCACTGACCCGCACACACTTGAAATACAAAAATCCGTTCACTACCTTGCCAACCGTTTCTCTATTAAAGACTCTGGCTCACTATCATATTTTTTAGGTGTTGAAGTTGTCCCTAATTCTCATGGTTTACATCTTAATCAATCCAAATACATTAGTGATATTTTAACTAAATACAATATGGCTGACGCCAAACCTACATCGACACCTATGTCCCCCCACCCACCCTTAACTCGTGATGATGACAAACCCATCTTAGACCAAACTGACTATAGGGCTATCGTTGGTAGCCTCCAATACTTATCTCTTACTCGATCCGATATCGCAAACACTGTAGATGGGCTTGCCCAATTTTTACAGCATCCAACCTCACTGCACTGGAATACTCTTAAAAGACTTCTCCGCTAGCTACCTCAATGGTACACCAATCCACGGTATTCACCTCTATCACAATACTCCATTATTTTTGCATGCCTTTTGTGATGTCGTTGGGCTAGAGACAAAGATGACTATGTATCCACTTCAGGTTATATCATCTACTTAGGCCACAACCCAATCTCATGGTCTTCAAAGAAATAACGGACCTTAGCTCGGTCGCTAACAGAAGCCGAATTCCAAGCCTTGGCTGATACCACTACTGAAACCCTTTGGCTTCGATCCTTACTCACTGAACTCGACATTACCATCACAAAACCACCCGCAATTTACTGTGACAAATTATCCGCCACCCACTATGCGGCAAATCCAGTTTTCCACGGAAGAATGAAGCCTCTAGCCTTATCCTTTTACTTTGTTCGAGAGCAAATTCAACTTCGCACTATCCGTGTTCAACATATTACTAGCAAAGATCAACTAGTTGATGCCTTAGACAAAACCTTTGCATCGATCCCGCTGCCACGACCTCAAACTCAAGATCGGCCTTTTGCCTCGCACGTCCGACTTTCGGAGGCGTATTGAAGTATCCAAAGATAGTAGTCAACGATTGCAAATATAATCCCGTCAATCAAGCAACTATTATTAGCATGTTCATACTCTGATTATAGGATGTAATTATTTTGTCAATCAATTAGCACAAATCATGTATATTCTTGCTATATTTAACTTTGTGTAAATCCTATAAATGATGTACAATCTCTATTTTAATCATTAATTCAAAGGTATAAATGTAATACTATGGTTTTCTATGTCTTTGAGTACTCTATCGAGTAGGGCTTACTCTGTCGAGTAAGTATGTTTGGTTTACGAGACAGTGTTCTGTTGATGGGTACTAGATCGAGTAAGTGGGTTACTCGATCGAGTAGGGGGTACTCGATCGAGTAAGTGACTTACTCGATCGAGTAAGTTGGTCTTACGGGTTGTTTTTAACGGGTTTTGATAACAACGTGAGAAAGATATATAAACTATTTATCCGCAGCTTCTTTTTATTTTTACACTTTTCTAAATTTCACAAAGATTAAACAAAGTTATGTTGCTTCTCTCTCTCCCCCCCCCCCCTCCCTCCCCCCCCCCTCTCTCTCTCTCTCTCTCTCTCTCTCTCTCTCTCTCTCTCTCTCTCTCTCTCTCTCTCTCTCTCTCTCTCTCTCTCTCTCTCTCTCTCTCTCTCTCATTATTATCAAATCCTAAGGGCTAGAGTCGTCGGATCGTTGTGTTCTTTACGCCGTTGAGACCGTCATATTGTGGGTAAGATCCTAGTATAGTTTTTATGTTGTTTCATTGATTTTGGTTGAAACCCTAATTTGATAAATTGGGGGTTTTGGGAGTATTGTGTTTATTAGATGGTGATTGTATGATTGTATATTTGATAGGAGGTGATTTCATTGAGGAACTTTGTTGATTCTCTATTGTGAAGATCTTGGTGATTGCTTTTCCAGGTAGGATTAGGATTTCCTACTAAGTTATTAGTTATATATATGTTGGCTTGTTGATTGATTGTTGGTGGTTATTAATTAATAACATTTGTCTATATCGTATTGTAATTGGTGATTGTTGATTTTGTAGTTGGTTGTGATTGTCTGTGGTTCTTGAGGTGCGTCCTCGGCTGAGTGGAGTCACTTGCGGGAGTGGCTTTACGCCCTTGGTTCGCCTTCTGTGGAAGCCGCCACAGAGGGGATGTGCATATTAAGGAACATGGGTTATCGCTCGGATAAGATGAGCGGGGCTTAGGTGGGAACGGCTGCGGTCCCCCACTTTAGTGTGTAGTCAGGTGTGTGGAGTTGTGACGGAGTTTGGGTAATGTATTTGTTGTATCTTAATAAATATTGTATTTTGTGTAATCAGTAACTGACCCCGTTTAAATGTTTTGAAAACTATGGTGATCCATTCGGGGATGGTGAGCAGTTATTGAGCAGATATAAGATGGCTTGCGCGAGGGATAGCTGGGATGGAGTCATCACATGTCTTTAGAGTCTTCCGCTGTGTCATAAACCTTTTTTGGCTTTTCAGTTGTTTGGTTTTGGAACATTTGTATTTCCTTTTACAGTTGGGATTTTGGTTGTAATCACTTAAACTATTTTACGTATTTAAGTATGTTTCTTTATGATCTATTTGATATACATTGTCTCGGGTAACCGAGATGGTAACATTCTCATGCATTAGGTAGTCCTGGTAAGGCACTTGGTGTATGGGGGTGTGTTATGAGTTTTATTTATACTCCTCTCGCAAGTGAACGATTCCTCGTTGTAATATGCAAAAGGGTCGAACCCAAAGGATGGAAATTGTGGCACTAGGATTACTCGTTTATAAACTAGTTTAGTTCGATCTAAAAAGAGGTGGTTTGAGTTCTAAACTAATGACTAGAATGCAAACTAAAGCAAGTAGGAATTAAGCAACGATTAATATTGTCTAAAACGATGATTAAGAAAGACTAGGACGGCCGGATTCACCCAAGTAGTATGGAGAGGAGAAATAGGCAAGGACTAATGGTTATCTAGGTTGTTACAACATGTAGATTCTAACACCTTATGTGCATAACAAGTAGTAAATGTAAACAACCCAAGAATTACCATTAATCCATGCCAAAGCCTCTCCTTAACACTACAAGGGATTCCCCTACATCCTAGTAAGGCACTACTCACATATACTCATGGTGACATAAGCAAAAGATGAAGAATTTAGCATAAAACAAGCAAGTGGAAACATGTTTTCAAATTCTACTAACTAAACAATTCAATATGTAAACATATGAAAGATGAACAACAATAGAGAAGAGATTATACCAATATTGAAGACAAAGTTGTAACCTTTGATTAAATAGAAGAATAATCTTCACCAATCTCCAATTAACAACCCAATACTAAATGTAAACAATTGAACAATACTAATTCTAAGCTAATATAAGAAGTAATTAATGATTGATTAGGGAAAGATTAAGGTTTTGATTATGGGTTTGCATAAGATTAGGGAAATAATTTCAGATCAGGATATGTCTTCCAAATGATTAAGGGAGGGGGTATTTATAGGTTGCACCACAATTAGGGTGAAATTACAAATGAGCTTGAAAATGCGGAAGAGGGGTCCCAGTCGGTCGACCGGCTGCCGATGGTCTGACCGGCTGGGAGTTCCCTGTAATAAACGAGTTGGAATTGAGGTCATCAGGTACCCCTGGCCGGTGGGCCGGCTGCCGGTGGTCCACCGGCTAGGAATTCATTTGACTTCTCTTCCTTTGATTGACTTTTATGCTTCACCTTGTACTCCCAGCCGGTGGGCCGGGTGCCGGTGCCTAGCCCGGCTGGGAGTTCTGTGGAACTTTTCTTGATTTCTTCCTTTCTCCTTGCTCTCCCAGCCCGGTGGCCGGCTGCCGGTGGCATGACCGGCTGGGAGTTCACTGTAACTTTCTTCCTAATTGTTTTGCCAAGTTTGTTGGGGGAGTCTCAGCCGGCTGACTGGATGCCGGCCTACCGGCTGGGAGCTCATCTCACCATATCTTCCTCCTTCTTCCATACTTAGTCTATCAAATCGTCTCCTTTGCTCTGATTCCTCCATTCCCGCCTCAAAATTTGCAAGAGGGGCATAATACTAGGGAGTCGGGGTACAAAATGTAAGGAAAGACGTATAAAACCGACTCGAATTGAGTCGGGGAATTTAAAATAAGGGAGAAAGTTGGTGCAAATGAATCCTATATCAGGGTGTTACAATAAACTCTTATAACATAGTCATAGCAAGACCAACATGAAGTCTCTTACTAAATGATCTTACCAAATAAT
Organism: Silene latifolia; assembly: GCF_048544455.1. Classification (NCBI taxonomy): domain Eukaryota; kingdom Viridiplantae; phylum Streptophyta; class Magnoliopsida; order Caryophyllales; family Caryophyllaceae; genus Silene; species Silene latifolia. The sequence goes on along the minus strand of NC_133535.1, from coordinate 15,987,115 downwards.
ATCTTTGTGATTATTTAATTATTTGTTAGAGATAAAATCCTTACATAAAGATCTAACAACTTATTTTATCCTCTTTTAACTAATCATTTATGGACAAGATATATGGAGAATATTTTTGAAAAGAATTGAACATTATTTAGAGGAAATAATGCCGTGATTTATAGCTTGAATTTTCCGAAATTATTGACCAATATTTCGGTCAAATTAATTACGTAATTGCTAAATTCAACACGCCATTTTACTCAATCTAACACATTTTGCCATATTTTTCCACCACTATCCTTTATTTAAAAAAAATCAAAAATCAAAAAACTAAATATAAACCGTAACCCAACCCCGACAGGCGACAACCCTTCCCACAGCCACAATCACCTTCCACCAGCACCGGCCGCCTACCCTTGCCGCCGACCTCCTGCCCCCTCACCGTTAACTCCATCCCAACCCCGTCGTCGATCAAACACCTTCGCCGCGGTTGAAGGTGGATCGAATGATGATTGCGGTTGATTCAAGGCAACGAACATGGTGCGGGGAGGGTGGTCGGTGTGGGTATGGGGGCGGAGACCGGCGCGGGGATAGGGTGGTGATGGGTGGTCGACGGTGGTAGGGGTGGGGGGAGGGGTTGTTAGCTGTTGGGTGTTGGAGATTTTTTTGGGTTTTGGATTTCTCCTTGGTGAGAGTGAGGAATTAGGGTAAAAAATAAGAGGGGTAAATTCGGAATAAGACGGAAAAAAGTGCGGGAATTAGTAAAATTGTGTGCGGGATTTAGTAAGTTCCATTAATTATTGCCAATCATCTTACTTTATAAGATATTTTGTGTAATATAAAGCCTTACATTCTCTTTTTTTTAGGGAAGGGTATTGTATGATAACTTAATGAAAATTGTATATAATTTAATAAAACGCATATATGAAAAAAGTAATTTCGCTTTTGTTTTCATCCTAAATATATATATTTTATTAGTTTTCTATTAAAAATAGAACTATGTGTGTAACACCCCGTAATTTCGGACCGTTAATATATTGCGGAAGTAATAATAATTCAAAGAAATATAATTTTATTATATTTTGAAGTAAAGTATTTATTTTGATAGTTTTGAAATGTTTAAAAATAGTTTAAACCGTGTAAAAACTTTTTATTTCGAAAAATGGGCATATCGGGAAAAAATGACAATTCTTTTGAAAATTGGGCAAACGATTTTGGAAATGGGTCGTATGAGTATTCAATTTTCTTGTAATCTCGTGTTTAAGAACTTTGGTCTTGTCGGAATTTGCATTTGACAAGCGGTTCTAATTATTATCGAAACGAGCCAAAACCGACTCGTAAAATCCCGACTAAAACCCGCTCCCTTCCTCCTTTCCTCTCCTATCCCGCGGCACCCCCTCCTTTCCCCTTCTTTTTTTCTGATTTTTCTTACCAACTTCATCTTCCTCTATGTTCTAAAACCTTCCAAAACACCATTTTTATACAACTTAAGCTTTTTAAGCCAAATTTCACCATAACTTTCTCATTTCTAGTCGGATTTTCATAAAATTTATATTTCCGGAATCCTCTCTTCGAGATCTACAACCTAGTATGTTTTAATTTCAGTTTTCTTGATGTTGATTTAAGACGAATTTGGGTAGTTTCGGTTTTTTGTACTTATTATTGTGTTTTTATTGTTTATTTAGGTGAAGAATTGGAAGACGAGTTTAGGGACTCGTATATTGTTGAAGATAGTGGCTAGTTGTGTGTTAGGGTTTAGTATTCAAGGTGCTAATTGCTCATTTTCTAGCTTAAGGTAACATATTTCGAGTTACTCGACGAATAATCGTCACATTCTTTGCTTTTTGTATGTTTTTGTGATTTTTATTTGAGTAATTTGTTTCACATGATAAAATGGGTTGCATGCATGTCTTTTGTTAGTTTAAATTCTCATAATAGTATAGAAATGGAATGGGAACGATTAAGTAATGCTTAAAACGGAGTTAAAATGAACAAAAACGGAAAAATGGAGGAGTGGGGGTGGCGGCCAGCAGGCCCGGCAGGCCCGTGCAGGCCCACGGCAGGCCCACGGCTGGCCCGGGTCAGCCCGTTGCTTGTTTCGCGGTTTTTCATGCAATATTTGTCATTTCGGGTTCATTAATGTTATAGTTAGTATAAGTTACATATGAGTACACTTTTGAATTGAATCATATTAGTAGTAAAAATTATGTTAAGGGTAAAAATTATGTTTATATTGGTAGTTGCACATGTTAGGGTAGATTATATAATGAAATTGTAATGATTAGGCTCAAAATGAATTTTATAGCGATAATTGTAATGTTTTGATGATTGTGCCGAAAACTGAGCCTTAGTCCCTTTGATCGATTCGATGTCGATTAATTGAGTGATTGGTCAGCCGCAATTTAACCCGTACCTGTCGCAGGGCTGGGGTTGCGGGTAAAAATTCGGTTGGATGAAATTTGATATGAATTGGATAATCGGCCTTTTTCTTGTTTTAGGCCATTTATCAAGTTTTTAGTTCACATGTATAGTTGGTTGAATTTAATAGTTTCTTATATTGTAGAAACGGCCCTAGATTCCCTGAAGCCTTTAATATTGTTAATATTGCTAGAATTGGTATTGAATACATCTTGCAGGTTGTTGTGTTTGTCATAGATAGGTCTTTATAGTCTCTGACGAGTATATGTTCACTGCTTAATAGCCTTTGTGTTCCTGACTTGGTGGGTTTATATCCAAGTTGGGGCATGACCTCGTTACTTATTTTGATAGTAAGTGGTCAGCTTAAGTACTAGCCAACCCTTTGGTGGACTCCTTAGGGTACTCACTTTGTTTTAGAAAAATTGTGGGTCTTGGGTGCGGTGGTGTGTATCCGCATGTCTAGGTCTGCGCAGATTATAGGCTAGGGTTGTGTTGTGTCTTGGCCATGTTTTGATAGAACCTCTGAGCCAAGATACCGGTTCGATTACCTTCCCTACCTCGTGGTATAGACTCGAGTTACAGAGTGACTATTGACGGGACTAAGAACTTATGCCTGTCTTTGATATATTGCCCTTTCTTGTATGGTGATTTTATGAATTGTAATAGGTGAGATGTAAGCCGGTTACAATTGATAAAGTTTGGATTACTATTTGTTATATGTTTCACATGATAGTTTAATTTGGTCAGTTTAGGGGTCATAGGTTAGAATACTTGATAATTATATTGTTTATCATATTGTTTACATGTTACACTACATGTTACATTAAATATGACATTTCGTGGCTGGGAGGACTCGAAGTTACTCCCCACTGAATTGTGGCTTTCGTGTTTGTATAAAATGCGATTGACAGGTTGATGATGCTTAGTTGGGGTTCACGGACGAGCTAGTGAGCAAGAGAACCTTGGACTTAGTTTGGTTTTATTTTGTAGAAACCTTTAACTTTTGGTTGTGTATATATTTTGAAGGGACATATGTCTCCCTCTTCTATTTTGGTTTGTATTACTATATTCCCGCGTCTTTAGTTATGTTATGTAAATTAGTTTGTTGCATTTGCAGGTTTTGGGCACTCTTAAGTTGGAAATGTTTGTGAATGGTTTAGGAAAGTTTTAAAAATTACAGGTTTTATCTAGTTGAACCAATTACAAACATATCCTGTCAGTTTTTCTGTAGAATTTACGTGTTTATTTAACGCTAAATTTGAGGGTGTCACAGTTGGTATCAGAGCTTGTTGCTCCCGACGCACGTTTGTGCACCCCACTTAAAATCACTTGACCTTTAAATAATAAACTTGAGAGATGGGTAGGATGGGTAGATTTAGGATTTTATGTGGTAGTCTGTTTGTGATTGCTAATTGATAGGTACTAATTAATTTTCTCTTTTGTAAGATGGCTCCGCCAAGAAGAATTGATGATGCTCTTTTACTAGTTCTTACTCAAATTCTCCAAAACCAACAAAATCAGCAGAATCAACAAGCTCCTCCTCCCCCGCCTCCTGAGGGTACTCCAGGCACCTATACTTGGGTGGCTAATCAGTTAACCCGAATCAACACTCCCACTTATGGTGGAGAGATTGATCCAGTTGCTCTTATAGGGTGGTTTCGGGAGTTGGAGAAAAGCTTTACGTTTTATGATGTTAAGACGGAATATAAAGTGAAGCTGGCATCTCACTTCCTAGTACGAGAAGCAGATCGGTGGTGGTCCATGACTGGGCCTACCGTTTCATCTGAACCAGGATTTGACTGGGAACGTTTCAAGGAACTAGTGGAGGCCCGATTTTATCCGCAAGAACTTAAACAGCAGAAGTTGAAGGGGTTCATGGAATTAAAGCAAGGAAGCCTTCCTGTTCAGGCCTTCACCGATAAATACAACGAGTTGGCTCATTATGCAATTAGATTGGTGAAGGATGACAATGAAAAAGCCTTCTTTTATCTTGAAAAGCTCTCTCCTAAAATCAAAAGTATGGTCCGACGGGATTCCACCAGCTTTGTTTCAATTTACAATGATGCTTTATGGGCTGAGAATTCCCTGAAAGACATTGAAAATGAAGCTCGTGCAACTAGTTCTAATCTTGGCAAGAGGCCTTTATATCCATCTTCTAGGCCTTACACTCCTTCACCTAGGTTCATCTCTTCTCCCTCTGACCCAAACAAGAGGAGATTTGTTTCTACTGTGCAAGCTAACCGGGGTGGTCAATCTTCAGCTTTTAACGACAATAAAGGTACTAAAGACCGAGTGTGCTATAACTGCAAGAAACCAGCACATCCTGGTAAATGCTTCGTTGATCCTATCATATGCTTTTCTTGCAACAAACCGGGCCACAAGGCTAATGTTTGCCCGGAGAAGAAGGTGACGGCTCCTACTACTCCTGCCGCCCCAGTGAGGCCAGTGAGGCCGAAGGGTCGGATTTTTGTCATGAGTCGAGCAGAAGCTGAGGCACATCCTGATATCATTACTGGTACATTTTCTATTTTTGATGTTCCTTGTTTGGTACTGTTTGATACGGGTGCCTCTTTATCTTTTATTTCAATGAAACTCTCCGATAAGTTATCACTTGAATCATCACAAGAAGAAAGCACATCTATATCCTTACCCTCTGGTGATGTCTTTTCCTGTTCTAAAATCTATCCGGAAGTCCCTATTTCTATTGTGGGATCTATATTTCCAGCAAATCTTTTCCAATTTCCACTTGAAGAATTTGATGTCATTTTGGGCATGGATTGGTTACATACTTATCATGCTCGATTTGAATGTCGAGATCAGAAAATAATTCTTACAAGCCCTTCAGGTCACCGTGTGTCTTATCAAATGGTTAAAAGACAAACCGGTACTAAATTAATTTCTGCTATGAAGTTTGTCAATGCGATGAAAAAGGGTCATCAAGCCTTCTTGTGTATGGTGACTCCTTCTGATTCTTCCTCTCTGCCTCCTAAAGAGAACATTCCAGTAGTATGTGAATTTCCCGATGTTTTTCCGGATGAGCTACCGGAATTCCTCCGAAAGGAAGTTGAATTTACTATCAATCTCATTCCCGGTACCGGCCCTATTGCTAAAGCTCCTTATAGGCTGGCACCGTCTGAAATGAAAAGAGTCAAGGCTCAGCTGGATGATTTGATTGCCAAAGGTTTTATCCGACCTAGCTCTTCACCTTGGGGTGCTCCTGTTCTCTTTGTAAGAAAGAAGGATGGATCTATGCGATTATGCATAGATTATCGTGAGCTTAACCGGGTTACTATCAAGAATAAATATCCTCTTCCTAGAATTGATGATCTTTTTTACCAACTCCGAGGTGCTTCTACTTTTTCTAAAATTGATCTTCGTTCGGGCTATCATCAAATTCCAGTCCGAGAAGCTGACATTCCTAGAACCGCCTTCAGTACGAGATATGGTCATTTCGAGTTTACGGTGATGCCATTCGGTTTGACCAATGCTCCAGCAGTATTCATGGATCAGATGAACCGTACTTTCAGAGAACACCTTGACAAATGCGTTGTAGTGTTCATTGATGACATCCTGATCTATTCTAAATCTGAAAAAGAACATGCTAAACACCTTCGTGTTATTTTAGAGATTCTGCGCCGTGAAAAATGGTATGCTAAATTCTCTAAATGTGAATTCTGGTTACCTAAAGTGACTTTCCTTGGGCACGTCATTTCAAAAGAGGGCGTTATGGTAGATCCTGCCAAAATTGAAGCCGTTGTTGATTGGAAAAGTCCGACCAATGTTTCTGAAATCCGTAGTTTCCTTGGCTTGGCGGGTTACTATCGGCGATTTGTGAAGGATTTTTCAAAGATTGCTAGGCCAATGACTTAGTTGCTGAAGAAAGAGTCTAAATTTGTGTGGTCTGAAGAGTGTGAAAATGCCTTCCAGGAATTGAAAAAGAGGTTGACTACCGCTCCGGTGTTGACCTTACCTGAAGAAGGAGTGAACTTTGATGTTTACTGTGATGCTTCTAAGCATGGTATAGGTTGTGTCTTGATGCAAAAAGGGAAAGTCATTGCGTATGCCTCTCGACAGCTTAGAGTTCATGAAGTTAACTACCCGACTCATGATCTTGAATTAGCTGCGGTGGTGCATGCTTTGAAGATTTGGAGACACTACCTCATTGGAGTCCATTGCAACATCTACACCGACCACAAAAGCCTGAAATATCTCTTTACCCAAAAAGAGCTGAACATGAGACAAAGAAGATGGTTGGAATTGGTGAATGACTATGATGCCAATCTAATTTATCACGAAGGAAAAGCTAATGTGGTGGCTGATGCTCTTAGCAAAAAATCCTGTCATTCTTTGAATTCTTTTCAGGAATTACCTCCTGAACTTGCTTTAGAACTTCAAAAATTAGGAGTAAGCCTTGTAAAAAGGGGCTCTCATCATCTTGATGCCATGTCAGCCGAACCTGACTTCTACCGTGAGATCCGTGCTTGCCTTCCCGATGATCCTACTTTCAAATCCGTTCGTACTAAAATTCAACTTGGGCAAGCTAAGGATTGTAAGATTAATGATGATGGGTATCTTCGTTATCATGGTTGAATCTATGTTCCGAGTGCAACTGATTTGAGAAAAAGAATTCTTGATGAAGCACACCTCTCTCCTTACTCCGTTCATCCGGGAGGTACCAAAATGTACAAAGATTTGAGATTACAATTCTGGTGGCCTAGGATGAAGATTGAAGTTGTGGAGTATGTCAGTAAATGCCTCACCTGCCAGAGAGTAAAGATAGAGCATCAAAAGCCCAGGGGTTTGCTTCAACCCTTGGATGTTCCTCTTTGGAAATGGGAGTCTATATCCATGGATTTTGTGATGGCTTTACCCAGGACTTCCACTGGGAAGAATGCTGTTTGGGTGGTTGTGGACCGATTGACTAAGTGTGCTCGGTTTATTCCCATTAGAGAGACCTGGAGTTTAGAAGTTCTAGCTGGTGCCTATGTGAATGAAGTAGTGCACTATCATGGGGTTCCTAAAGATATAGTTTCAGATCGAGACCCTCGATTTTGTTCTCGTTTCTGGACTGCATTACAGAGAGCCTTGGGTAGTAAACTACTGATGAGCACTGCTTTTCACGCCGCCACTGATGGTCAAACTGAGAGAACAATTCAAACTTTAGAGGATCTTCTTCGTGCCTGTGCCTTAGAATTCCAAACTTCCTGGGAGAAATGTTTACCTCTGGTTGAATTCTCTTACAACAACAGCTATCAAGCCTCCATTAAAATGGCACCATATGAAGCTCTGTACGGTAGAAAATGCCGTACTCCAGTCTGTTGGGATCAAACCCAAAATGTTCCAATGTTAGGACCTGATTTGGTGACCGAGTCCATTGAACAAGTTAAGATCATTCGGGAGCGGATGAAGACCGCTCAGGACCGTCAAAAATCATATGCTGATGTCCGTCGTCGACCACTTTCCTTTGAGGTTGATGATCAAGTATTCCCTAAAGTGTCACCTATGAAAGGGGTGAAACGGTTTGGCGTTAAAGGGAAGCTGAGCCCTAAATATATTGGACCTTTTCGGGTGATTGAAAAGATTGGTCCTGCTGCTTACCGTTTAGAATTGCCCCCAAATCTAAGCAAGGTTCACAATGTCTTCCATGTTTCTCAGTTGAGGAAGTACATTAGTGACCCTAGCCATATCATCCAAGAAGAGATTCTTGAATTGGAGCCTAACTTGGCGGTGGAAGAAAGGCCAATTCGGATTCTTGAAAAAGCCAACAAGCAACTTAGGAGCAAAGTTGTACCTCTAGTCCGTGTTCTTTGGCGTTGTGGAAATGTCGAAGAAGAGACTTGGGAGACTGAGGCTTCTATGTTAGCTAGATATCCTGAATTATTCTCGTAAGGTATTCCTTTTCTTACTCTTTTTCCGAGTTACTAAGCCGTGTTTAATCATAATTAGTAAAGATATTATTCTTATTATAAAACTTTAAACTAAAATTTTGAAAATGCTTTTATTATTTTTAATGGTTTTAACATTAGTGAATGTTAAATCTCGTTGTTGGAGACGTCCCAATAATGGGTTTTCTCATTTATTGGTGTAGAAATATTTTTATATCTTGATATGAATGTGGATGTTCTTGTCTGATCAACGAGAGTATCACCGTTTCATTGAAAAGATACCTATATTTTCCTTATGATTATATTATTAAGATGTTGTATACTATAATTTCTCCTTCTAAGTTTCGAGGACGAAACTTTTTAAAAGGAGGGGTGATTGTAACACCCCGTAATTTCGGACCGTTAATATATTGCGGAAGTAATAATAATTCAAAGAAATATAATTTTATTATATTTTGAAGTAAAGTATTTATTTTAATAGTTTTGAAATGTTTAAAAATAGTTTAAACCGTGTAAAAACTTTTTATTTCGAAAAATGGGCATATCGGGAAAAAATGACAATTCTTTTGAAAATTGGGCAAACGATTTTGGAAATGGGTCGTATGAGTATTCAATTTTCTTGTAATCTCGTGTTTAAGAACTTTGGTTTTGTCGGAATTTGTCTTTGACAAGCGGTTCTAATTATTATCGAAACGAGCCAAAACCGACTCGTAAAATCCCGACTAAAACCCGCTCCCTTCCTCCTTTCCTCTCCTATCCCGCGGCACCCCCTCCTTTCCCCTTCTTTTTTTCTGATTTTTCTTACCAACTTCATCTTCCTCTATGTTCTAAAACCTTCCAAAACACCATTTTTATACAACTTAAGCTTTTTAAGCCAAATTTCACCATAACTTTCTCATTTCTAGTCGGATTTTCATAAAATTTATATTTCCGGAATCCTCTCTTCGAGATCTACAACCTAGTATGTTTTAATTTCAGTTTTCTTGATGTTGATTTAAGACGAATTTGGGTAATTTCGGTTTTTTGTACTTATTATTGTGTTTTTATTGTTTATTTAGGTGAAGAATTGGAAGACGAGTTTAGGGACTCGTATATTGTTGAAGATAGTGGCTAGTTGTGTGTTAGGGTTTAGTATTCAAGGTGCTAATTGCTCATTTTCTAGCTTAAGGTAACATATTTCGAGTTACTCGACGAATAATCGTCACATTCTTTGCTTTTTGTATGTTTTTGTGATTTTTATTTGAGTAATTTGTTTCACATGATAAAATGGGTTGCATGCATGTCTTTTGTTAGTTTAAATTCTCATAATAGTATAGAAATGGAATGGGAACGATTAAGTAATGCTTAAAACGGAGTTAAAATGAACAAAAACGGAAAAATGGAGGAGTGGGGGTGGCGGCCAGCAGGCCCACGGCTGGCCCACGGCTGGCCCGGGTCAGCCCGTTGCTTGTTTCGCGGTTTTTCATGCAATATTTGTCATTTCGGGTTCATTAATGTTATAGTTAGTATAAGTTACATATGAGTACACTTTTGAATTGAATCATATTAGTAGTAAAAATTATGTTAATGGTAAAAATTATGTTTATATTGGTATTTGCACATGTTAGGGTAGATTATATAATGAAATTGTAATGATTAGGCTCAAAATGAATTTTATAGCGATAATTGTAATGTTTTGATGATTGTGCCGAAAACTGAGCCTTAGTCCCTTTGACTGATTCGATGTCAGTTAATTGAGTGATTCGGTTGGATGAAATTTGATATGAATTGGATAATCGGCCTTTTTCTTGTTTTAGGCCATTTATCAAGTTTTTAGTTCACATGTATAGTTGGTTGAATTTAATAGTTTCTTATATTGTAGAAACGGCCCTAGATTCCCTGAAGCCTTTAATATTGTTAATATTGCTAGAATTGGTATTGAATACTTCTTGCAGGTTGTTGTGTTTGTCATAGATAGGTCTTTATAGTCTCTGACGAGTATATGTTCACTGCTTAATAGCCTTTGTGTTCCTGACTTGGTGGGTTTATATCCAAGTTGGGGCATGACCTCGTTACTTATTTTGATAGTAAGTGGTCAGCTTAAGTACTAGCCAACTCTTTGGTGGACTCCTTAGGGTACTCACTTTGTTTTAGAAAAATTGTGGGTCTTGGGTGCGGTGGTGTGTATCCGCATGTCTAGGTCTGCGCAGATTATAGGCTAGGGTTGTGTTGTGTCTTGACCATGTTTTGATAGAACCTCTGAGCCAAGATACCGGTTCGATTACCTTCCCTACCTCGTGGTATAGACTCGAGTTACAGAGTGACTATTGACGGGACTAAGAACTTATGCCTGTCTTTGATATATTGCCCTTTCTTGTATGGTGATTTTATGAATTATAATAGATGAGATGTAAGCCGGTTACAATTGATAAAGTTTGGATTACTATTTGTTATATGTTTCACATGATAGTTTAATTTGGTCAGTTTAGGGGTCATAGGTTAGAATACTTGATAATTAAATTGTTTATCATATTGTTTACATGTTACACTACATGTTACATTAAATATGACATTTCGTGGCTGGGAGGAGTCGAAGTTACTCCCCACTGAATTGTGGCTTTCGTGTTTGTATAAAATGCGATTGACAGGTTGATGATGCTTAGTTGGGGTTCACGGACGAGCTAGTGAGCAAGAGAACCTTGGACTTAGTTTGGTTTTATTTTGTAGAAACCTTTAACTTTTGGTTGTGTATATATTTTGAAGGGACATATGTCTCCCTCTTCTATTTTGGTTTGTATTGCTATATTCCCGCGTCTTTAGTTATGTTATGTAAATTAGTTTGTTGCATTTGCAGGTTTTGGGCACTCTTAAGTTGGAAATGTTTGTGAATGGTTTAGGAAAGTTTTAAAAATTACAGGTTTTATCTAGTTGAACCAATTACAAACATATCCTGTCAGTTTTTCTGTAGAATTTACGTGTTTATTTAACGCTAAATTTGAGGGTGTCACAATGTGTACCTCAACCATCCGTTTAAGTTTTAGTTAGTCTCTCATATGATGTCGAGTAATGATTCCGAGGTCCCAAATTCAACTTATAGAAACCCTAACAAGTGAAATTTCAGCACAAGTTATAAGAAAATTTGTGCAATTTCTACTTTCTAAATCCACTTTTGGATGAAAGTTGGATTATACCCTTTCTGTCTGTCCCGTCATTTGTTTATCTTTGATTTGGTCATAAAGACCAATTATTTGATGACAAATGGATCAAATTGAGTATGAAGAATCAAATTGTTCATCAAAAGTATTTCCAAAATAAAAAAGTAAACAAATAACCAGAACCGAAGAAATAGTATAAATACATTTAATTACATCCGCGTAATTTTTATTTTTATTATTATTTTTATTGAGATTGTCTTCTCACTTTTTTTTCCATATCTAGGGGGACTTTCTCTTCATTAGAAAGAACAAGTCCTTGTATACCCAAATAATGCATTTAGATAAGATGGGATTTTATTATTTCACGACATGATGCACAATCAAATTCAAAGAATTTATTACTCTTCATGCAATCCTGTCTTCCAATTTAATACCAATTACCAACGGCAGCCGGCCGACAGTCGTTGAAAAAAAAAATTCTAATCTCGCTCCTTGAAGAGGTAAACTATTTATTATGGTTTATTTAACTGGATAGAAATTGGAGTAATAAGCAACAACAACATTACCCCAGTCTCTCATTAACTCCGGCAAATTGTAAGGTTAGGAGAGGGTCGTATGTACTAAAACAAAATTCTTGATGTAATTTCAGATTTCCAGTCATGAACCAACTATACAAACTTTAATCAACAAAATAAAAACATAAGCAATTTATGATCACATAATCTCTAGTAATAATTTAGATTAAGTAGAGGCTTTTCAGATATTTTATGTTATAAGTTGCATTTTATATAAATACATCTTTGTAAAGGAATGAAATGAACCAAGCAATTACAAGCAGGATAATTATACTAAGACCATGTAATTTAAAAACAAACAGTGCATATTTAAGTTGACATAGATTGCTCGATTTAAACTTCTCATTGTTTATCCAATAATATTAGGATTATGAGGCAAATCAGATAAAACGGTAATAGACAGAGTAATATTCTTCGTGAGGATGTTCTAGGTGTTTACGGTGTTTCTTTATCTCCTATTGTAGTTAGTTAGCTTTTGGGTTCTGCCCCTCTTATGTACCCAAAAAAAAAAAAAAAAAACTAAAATTATTACTATACGGAGTACCAAATGATGGTTGCACTTGAAATTTACCAAATTTGACGTTAACCTTAGTTGCTATAACGCAAACCGATTAAAATAGTTGATTGAAACAAATGTGAATCAAATCAAAACCAAATTCATGACAACCAATCACCAGAATGAAATTGATCGGATTTCACCAAATCCAAAAATTGGACCGAGTACCTGCTGAGTATAGCCCCACTCAAGAGCACGTTCTACAATTATGCTTCCAAGTATACTACTACTCTATTGCAGATACCTCCGTCTTAAATAAGACTAGTTCGTTTTAGAGGCACAAAGAGTATAAATTGACGACTACATCAAACACCAAACAAAAATATTTCAAAAAAAATGGAGAAAACCAAAACTTTCATTACAAAAGAAGAACTAAAAACACACAACAAAAAAGATGATGTTTGGATATCAATTTATGGCAAAATATACAATGTAACAAATTGGGCAAATCACCACCCAGGTGGTGAACTTCCCCTCTTATATTACTCTGGTCAAGATGCTACCGATGTTTTTCTTGCTTACCATCCTCAATCATCTTCACAACATCTTAATCAATTCTTTACTGGGTATTACCTTAAAGATTACGACGTGTCCGAAATCTCGAAAGATTATCGAAACTTAATCTCAGAGTTTCACAAAATGGGTCTTTTTGAAAATAAAGGTCATGGTGTTTTTATTACTATGTGTTTTGTAGTAATTATGTTTTTACTGTGTGTTTACGGTGTGGTTAGTAGTAATAGTTACTTGGTTCATGTTTTTTGTGCTATATTGTTGGGTTGTTCATGGATTCAGTGTGGTTGGATGGGTCATGATTCTGCACATTATCAAGCAATGGTTAGTCCTTGGTGGAATAGACTTATGCAATCGGTTTTTGGTAATTGTTTGACCGGAGTCGGTGCGTCTTGGTGGAAATGGACTCATAATGCACATCATATTGCTTGTAATTCTCTCGAATTTGATCCTGATGTCCAACTTATGCCTTTTCTCGCGGTTTCTTCCAAGTTTTTTAACTCGCTAACATCTCATTTTCATGAAAAAACGATGAATTTTGACTCATTTACGCGTTTTTTAGTAAGTAATCAACATATTACATTTTACCCAATTGTTGCATGTTTAAGGGTTTTTATGTTTGTTCAATCTTTTAACCTATTGTTTTCTAATCGAAAGGTTGTTTATAAGAATAGGGAGATAATCGCGCTACTTGTGTTTTGGGTTTGGTATCCGCTTCTTATCTCGTATTTACCTAATTGGTATGAGAAAATTACATTTGTGGTAATTTCTCTAGGGCTCACCGGAGTTCAGCATTTTCAGTTCAGTTTAAACCATCTCTCATGTGACGTTTACACGGGTCCTCTTAGTGGAGGCGATTGGTTCGAGAAGCAGACTATTGGAAGTCTCGATATTGCGTGCCCGTCTTGGATGGATTGGTTCCATGGCGGTTTACAATTTCAAATTGAGCACCATTTGTTTCCTAGGATGCCAAGGTGCCATTTGAGGAAGATATCCCCACTTGTTAAGGGGCTTTGTAACAAACACCATATTCCTTATAAATGTGTGTCGTTTTGGAAGGCTAATAACTTGACATTTAGTACACTTCGGACCGCTGCGCTCGAGGCACGCAATCCTATCAACTCTGCCCCAAGGAATTTGGTGTGGGAGGCCATGACTTCTCAAGGTTGAGGAGCAAACAGGGTGACAAATCTGACAATAAATGTTATGTATTTGTGTGAGCATTTTTTTTTTTGTTAAAGAAAAAAAAAATCAATGTAATAGTTTACACTTGTTTTATTTCTATCTCACAAAAGAAAATAAGTGTAAACTATTCACTGGAACAGAGGAAGTACTCGACAGTGTCGTGTATCAACACAAAAATTTAATTTTAGATTGATGCATGTGTGTTCAAACGGAAGAATATGATTGTAATTTCGTGTCTTCTCATTCATAATTCATTCATAATTCATTCATAGATAATTTCTATTGCTTGGCTCACTTGGAGTTTTCATTCTGGAAACCAAATACAAGATATACTCTAATAGCAATGTTAGAAGGACTAACCTTTATATGCGGAATAGGTACGAATTGACGATGAGGACGTGTTGATGTTCCGTCCACGAAACCCATTTTCGACGACTACTAGAGTCCTCATAGGGTTTCTTATGATGGTGGTTCCAAAAGCTCAAACGATGGTTGTTTGATTGTGATTATAGTGTTTCTAATAGACTAGTTGTGGGTTTCCACCCGATGGGCGCACTGCCCCAATTTAGCGAAAGGGTTGGCGAAAGTAATTTGGGTATATCAACGGGCCAAATTGCGTTGAATAATAATCTAATTTGGGAGCAGGTGAGCAAATTACATATGATTACGAATAAATTACAGATAATGCTAAATAGGGTGAAACATATAATAGCAACTGGAGAAGAAGACAAGAAGATAAAATTTCGATAATTTGTTACACGACCTTAGTGAAGTCCAAAATAGCAACTGGAGAAGAAGACAAGAAAATTAAATTCCGATAATTTGATACACGAAGTGTGTTATGATCTAATTCGAAGAGCATAGTGGAGTGTTGAAAGACCGTTGCTAGCATTACAAGCATCATTCTATTTGAGCCTCAGAGGGATTATTCAATAGTATGAGTAAAACCATTTCTTGTATCAAACCGCCATCACATATGAATTTTAAACAATTATAAATATAGTAGTAACATGCGTATAAGCTATTCAAAACGATACCATATTCCATAGCAACAATATGAATAAACTCGGAAGTGGTGAGACGAATCGCAAGGGCCCAATCATGTCCATAAGCAATGAAATCGAACAAATCTACCCCGAACAATCATTTTCATCACTTTATTTGGAACGTTCAATTTTAAAAGAAAATGAAATAACCACCGATTCACTATACATCATGTTGAAAGATTGAAACAACAAGCACTTCCCAATAAACCCTAAGTTAATCCTGTAAATACACGACTATAGTTTGAAAAGCGCTAGCTATTGTGAAGTGGAGTTCATGCATGATCTTTCTGTTTCTGTTTCTGTTTCTGTTCATGAATTTGATGATGTTCACGGCCTATAGAAAACAGTTTTTTTGTATGGAAGTATCAGGCGCGGTACCCCAATTTGGTGAAATGCTAGGCGGAATTGAATCGAGATTGAGTGTGTGGAAGTACAAGGCGAAATGACATTGTTAATAATGCGTAACAAAAGTGTAAAATCATGTCACATGTTTTGTCTTAGTGTCAGGAATATAACACATAAGTAGTCACGGTGATTCACAGGGAAAAACAAAACGTTAAACGAATTTGGTGGAATTCTAAGCGGAATGAAGCAAGTCGGTAGTGTACAGAAAGGCACATACTCATAGTAAGCATCATTTTATAACCAGTTGCCTTGATGGAAAAAAAAACACGCCTTTTGAGACACCTAAGTAAATTTGTTTCAGATACAAGAAGAGTAAGAATGTCTCCTTCCTTGACGGGTCCCTTGCTGTTTCTCATGATAAAACAGTTTTGGTCATCCAAGAACTTAACCCTAACTTGAGTCACCTGGCCCCTTGATCCTGTGCAGCCCATGATTTTAATGACAGCATACTTGGGTGCGGAATCCATTCTACAGTTTCATAAAACAGTATACAATCGGCATTCAACAAGTACTATGCAAAGGATCACACAAGCATAAAGAGTTGCAATTTGTTGTTTCCACAATATAGTTAAACAACCAAGATACCCCCAAACAAATGATAGCCCAAGATGGTATTAAAAAGATCAGCAGAGCCAAAAGCTAAAACTCTATCTCTTCATTTAGATTCAGTACAAATTCATTTCAATAGCTAATATCTCCGTCTTGATCATTTGTTTACCTTTTGCAATAGCTAATATCTCCGTCCTAATCATTTGTTTACCTTTTATATTCTTTGTGAGGGGTATTTTAATGAAAAGTAAACAAATGATTGGGACTGAGGGAGTAATAATCAGTAGCTTCTCAATGTTCATACAAATTCATAACGTTTTATAACTCAAAACCAGCACATCTGTTGGCCCTCCAGTATATGGTAGAAGCTATTTAAGTAAACATCCAAAGTATATGGTATAAGCTATTTAAGTAAACATGCTTCAACATCAAAGATCAGAAAAGAGAACTATGTAAGGGTAGAAGTCGCAAGTGCAGCAGTAAAAGTACAAAAGTACAGGCAACAAGGGGAACATCAACTCACGGTAAGACCTGTTTATCAAACCGCTAAGTTGCTGAAGAAAAACAAATTAGAGCTGGTCATTTTTCATACAAAATGCTAAGTTGATAACATGTGTTTATGTACCTTAGTGCTTCCACTTAGTCTAACTTCAGATAGCCATCCATTGTCAGCGGTGTCCATTCCCTCAAGTGTCAATTTTGTTCACTGTCTAAGACAGACACAAATACACGATAATATTTGCAAACAGCCGCACTGGCATCACTCAAAAAATAACCCTTCCCTCTACCAATCTACCTAAAAACAAAGAGGCATTATCTCCGATCTATTGAAGATCTCTATGGAATTCTAGTTTAGAACAAAAATGGCCTCATTCAAGCAAGTGGGAAGTTAACTGTCTTCCTTAATCTTTTAATAAAGACATGGAGAGATGATTTACAGTAGTTATGTGTCAAATGAAGTAAACAACAACAAAGCTCAAAAATTGATAAAACTATTAACCAAGTTGGTGCACCTCTTCAAATCGTGACACATCAATCATTAGGCGTAAACTTATAACTAAATACTTCAGAGCAATGCATTTATTCATAGAATAATATTTAGTAACATTATCATGAACAAGCGTAACATCACGAATTCACGACCACAAAACCAACTGAGTTCGAAGTTTAAAGTCATAAGGATGTATGACTGTCAAACCCTGTTATTTCTCCACTCAACTGCAATAAAGGCTAAAAAGATCATGCACAAGAATAACTTAATAATTACAATGTGTCAATGACAACGGTAAATTGCGGGGTATGGTTGTAAAGAGGGAGGTCCGGGTGTACACTGCATTCTCCTATACTGAGAGACTATAACATCATGGATTAAAAAAACAAAGCAAATGTGAGACAGCGAGAGAACATATTTTATTGTTCATAGAATTAATTACTGATAAAGGCATGGGCTATGATACACGAAGGAGTCGAAATCAAAATCATTGAAGGTTAACGACCAGTTGCCTGAATTCCAAGCTACGGCTCTCCGAATCGCCACTCTTACTCTAGTTGTTCCTTCCTCTACTTCTCCCTTATTACATCTCCTCACATCTTTTAGTTTTTCCTGCAAAATTATTCACACTCTCTTCTTCTTAAACAAATGGTCTCCTATACAACCGTTTAATACTTCCACAAAATTAATTTACAAACACAGTACTCAAAGACATAGCAATTCAAATGAGTATCTCTCCAATAGTCTGCCAAAAGCCATAGGGGGAAAAACACAAGCTAAATCCCACCCATCTACCCATCTCCCCACATCCCTCTCAATCTTAACAAAACCAAGCGCAAATCACAAGTTCTATTAACAAAACGAAGCATAAACAAAAGCATAGCTTGAGAGTGTACGAGAACAGCCTTGAACAGTATTTTGTTTCAACAAAAACCAGGCATAAATAAAAGCATGATCTTCCAAAAAAAGATGAGAAAGAGAAAAGAAATAGGAGTGTACAGTGAAACTGAAGGGGAAATGGAGCTGACACAAATCAACAGCTCTCCACCGTCACCACTTTCACCCACCACTGACACTGTCACCAGCAACTTCGGCCTCCAATACGCAGTCACTACCACCAATTCAATCTAGTGAATATAATGTAAAACCAACTCAAAGTAACCCATTAAAAATAACCAATCCCTACCCTGCCAACAACTATACAAGCAAACACTAAATGCAATATGACTATAAAATGTTTGATTTTTGATTGACTTTGGCTAGACCGTGATCAAAATGAACATTCTGATCAAAATGACAATTATGAATCTATTCACCTAGGGGATTGCAAGACAACTTTTAATGGCAGGAGGATAAAACCATAAAACAAGCCAAATACATGTGAAAACTTGCAGCAAAGTGTAGCCTCACATTATATCAAACCAAATAGAAGAATTCAGTATGCAGTTGTATGCTTGTTGTAGTTTCTCAACTTGCAAAACACAATTACGTCCAAAACTAAAAAAGTAACAACACAAACAATTAATTTAACTAAATGGTTACCATAATGTTTTAACTCAAAGTGGAGCAAATTAAAGAACACATAATTAAAAAGATTGTCATATGGAAAAGAGTAACAAATCAGTCTGATTATAGTAAACGCTATTATTAGCTCACTTTCTGAGACCATGAATTATCATAGGTGAATAGCAACATCTAGTGGCCCTAAATGGACTAAATGTCTCATGTGACAATCAATTATAGTCTTCGAAAGTTGAAACCACAGTTTTTTTAACCCAATAAAACACAAATATCTAAATCGAGCAGAGGACATTCAGAAAAAATTAGCCGAGTGATGATTTACTCACCTACCCAATCTACTCAATTCCCCAATTACTAATTTTGCAGCTCAATCAACTCCAAAATAATCTGCATTTATTCACAGATTCCATCCTCAGAGCTTAACCCAGCAATAGTTTGGACAAATCATGACACCCACATTTAATCTATGTTACTCCGACACTTCACCTAACTGCCGTGTCGCGTGTCAGACACGTGTCGGTATCCGACACGACACGATACTTTGACACTTCAATTTAGACTACAAAACAGGAAAATTTGCCCCAAATAGCCGTGTCCGACACGCCGACACGTGTCGGCGTGTCTGAGTAACACAGCATTTAATTAATTATTTTTTGAATAGAGTTCTCCCTCCCCATATCCCGTCTCAATCTCATCATAACTTCATCAATGTAAACAAAACCATCTCTGAGACGACTTGTTGTCTCTGAGACGACATGCCACATCCAACTTGGCACTTGGGATGTTAAAATCTCTCACCTGGCCCTCTCAAAGTTGTGCATGTTATTTCCCTTCCAAAAAAAAAAATGTTGCGCATTTTACTTAAGTGTCTCATTTCTTTCCGAGACGGCTTGCCATATCCAGCTTGGAACTTTCCTCCTCATTCTCCCTTCTTCTCTTTATCCTTACCCTTGCCTTCCTTATCCTACTGCATTTTCCCTCCTCCTACTCCTACCCCTTGTCCTTCCTCTTCCCCCTCCCCCTCCCCTTGGCAAATATTTCACATGTATCAAGTTAATACAAATGCATGAATAAACATGATTTAAACTTCTGAAGATATTTAAGTATTAAAGATAATTGAGAGGGTAAGATGACTAACCAGAAAGCAAAAGATCAGCATAAGGGCCAATCTCATCATGTCTCGCTCTTCAAAACCAGAAAGCAAAAGATTATCAATCGTCTCGCCTTTCAAACCAACTTGTAAAAAAGGAGCTCACATTATCCGTGAATTCCTTTTGTTGAAGAAAATAAATAGTAAAATGTGGTAACTGGTAAAATATATGCTCACCTGATTAGTCTATCTCTCTCAAGACAATTATAGTTTGCCTTTACCAAGACTTTTAGCACCACTGGACCCAAAATTCCTATGTTCCATGTCTCAAGATGTCCTCCCACATTCTTCAGGAATTAAATTTTTGAAATAGTGTGAGAATGATATAAAAAAATATATTAGGTACAAATGCAGATAGCCAGAAAATGCTTACTGGCAAATCGACTGCTATGCTCAGTTGCGCAAATTTGTTTGTTCCCGGCAGTACAATGCACTTTTCCTGCGAAAATAAATCTTCTCGGGTTTCGGTCTCCAGGCATATCCTGCAAGTAGTTATCGATCATTGGATCACAGACCTAATACTTCATAATTCTTAAAACGAAAGTCCAATTACTTGTGAGCCAGAGTATCTTCTACTCTTTGTCTCATTCATTAGGTTACAGATTTCTTTATCGATACGCAAAGGCATATCCTACAAGTAGTTATTGATCATTTGTTTTGTTTTTTGTGGTAAGAAAACAATTCTACCTTGCTTATTTTTCTAATTTGTGCCAATTTGTAAAATGGACCCACAATTATTGAAATCTAATCTGGCCATTATTAATCGTCGTTAATCCACAAAAGTTAAAATTATTTGCTGTCTTTCACTGCAACTTAGTGGTGCGTCACTATAAACCCTTCAATCTTTGTGTTAATTAGATTTCGAATCTTTAATAGAAGTATTTAATACATGTCATACTCTTGGTTTAAAGTAAAGCGTCGAAATGTTTTACCCATATCCAATTGTTGAGTGTCAAACACAGGAACAAGAGAAAAAAAGAAGTCACAACAACACAGTTCAACTGACAAAAAACCAAGCAATTTGTTTTTTTTTTTTTTACCATATTCATCAATAGGATGTAATTAGCATACCATTTTGTCCATTTCATAACCATTAGCCATTTCTTGATTATTTAATAGGTATGCATTTTGTTCCATATAAGCAAGAATCAATAACAGATACACCACAATAAATTATTTCCCCTCCAACAAAGAAAATGTTTGGATAGAAAATCATCCCCTCCCCCTTTTCCCTCATCCTTCTCCTCCTCCCTCCCCTCTCCCTTTCCCTCATCTATCTCCTCTCTCCCCATCTCCCACCACTTCTCCTACCCCTCTAATTGGTTGCATTAAATATCAGCCCGAGATTGATAGTTGTTGCTTGATCTCATAATCTCAGATTAGGCATAGAATGAATTTTCAAGCCCAGAGAGTATACAATTGTATAAATTCTATCCTATATGAAATCAAGCGGTAAGTGGTAACGCTAGAAATCCAAAATCAAAAATCTGAACCTATAGCCTAGATGTAGGGGAGCCCCATCATTCCTCTGATCGGGTGGCTTAGCATAGGAGACGGTTTAAGTGGTAGCGCTAGATGTTTGTGTTAAGAATGCATATATAAAACTAAGTACAGCTTCTTCTCTCGAAATATCACTCTCATGATAGAAGGGTTCAAAAAACATACATGACAATTTAACAATCAAGTATGTACTTTTCAAGACAAAGGGTGTTCTTACCAGTTTGACACCAACACATTAATGTACTTCCAGGTGGTTTGCACTGCAGACCATTGGAAGGAATAGAAGCTCCACACGGCAAAGCTGACATGAAAATAACCTATAAAAAGGATGAGATATTAGATACAAACACGATTGTGAATAACATATAAGAGATGGGAATCAATGAAATTATAGAAAAGTTAAAATACGGAGGCTAAAATACTACAATTTTTAAGCAGAACATATAAAGAATGAAGATACATCCATAACAAAGAATAGATGAGCAAGTACACTGAAAGCTGGTTAAGGTTGTCGATTCCGTTCCCAGCATCTTACAGTTGCTAACTCGCTCGCTCGCCCCCAGCCTCACTTACATCTGTTAAAACTAAAAACTCCATGACCTCTGTCCTTTTCTCTTCTTTATCCCTCCCTCTAATGTATTTTTTTTTTAAAATAAAGTAACATACTGAACTCTTTTGCCACTCTTGCTCTTTTGTATATATGTTAAAACTAACAAATTAACAGCCTCTCCAACTTTGCCCGCTCCCCTCCCATGTTTCTTTGTTAAAACCAACAACACTAACAACGTAATGGCGAACCGCCTAAAGAACTGATCTCAACAACACTAATGAGAACGAAGAAATGTTTTAATTATATTGTCTCATAAAGAACGCTAAAAGTTTAGCCTAAATGTCTAGCATGCACTTGTGACTTCACCTTCGTAGTTTGACAAAGCGTTGATACAGCTATGAACACGCTGGTTATGTCTGCTAAATGAGTAAAAAGAATGAGGAAAAAGTTTTCTTCTGTACTAATGACTATCACTCTCATTCGATTAACATAATTATCTTTCGCTTTTGGCAGTATGAATAAGCCATTGAAAAGCTAAAACTCATTTTGACATCGCTTAGCTCCATGACCTGATTGTGAGGGTATACAAGTTCGGCCCGTGGTCCGGTCCGCGGTCCATTCGGTTTGGTCCAGAACCGGACCGAAGACCAAAGTAGAGTAAACAGGTGGACGTGGACCGGACCAAATAAAATACGGTCCGGTCTGGTCCGGACCAAATGGTCCGGTCCGGTCTGGTCTTTGGTCCAGACCACTGAGTGAACACCCCTAGACATGAATGAACCCAAAAAATTATGTAGAATAGGATAAAAGGTTTCAAAAACGATAAGAAATTTAAATCGGCTCATAAATTTCTATGATCCTAACTCATATTAACTATCCCGTCCCTCATGTCTATCAAAGGAAACAAAGCTGTATGAGGTTACTCTACACAACCAAAATAGTTAACTTTTTTAAAAGTAGGGATGTAACTAACAACTGAAGCAAAATTGGAAGGCATACCTCGATAGATAAGACAACCTATGCATACAAACCAGACAATGGAGTAGAAGATTCAGCCAAAAATAGTACAACCCACACACAACGGAGCTTACATGATTCAATCTTCACTCACCACTTTCAGCGACCACTCCACCGCCGACTCCGTTGTCTCCTGCTTCGACCTTCGATACCCAGCCACCGGTAAAAATTGTTGTTAGTGGACATAGTCAACTATACCGACTCAGCTCTAACCAAAGCAAACCCATCCTACTAAAACTCATGTGGGTGTGGATGTGTCGTACGTGAGTATGTGAGGCGAGAGACAATGTCGGTACACATCTTCTACGCAGACTATTTATGCACACCTACACCAAAAGTGAAACAGGAGCAAGGGGGTTATCATTTTTGTTAAGATATTATTTAGTCCATGACACAAGGTAGGCCAAGTGATCCCAAATCAAGCCAAAAAGAAATGGATTTCAGAAGCTTAGAACATCAGAACAGTTCTCAGAATCTCAGCAGAAATTGGGCAACTTCATTGCATCATATCTCATGCTATGCTAATTGGATATGAGTGAATCTTATGTCCCTAGAAATATTGGAATCTTAGTTAAACAATGCATTTTGAATCACCACCATATCAGATCTATAGCATGACTTATGGCTGCTGCAAGCAGACCCTGCAAAAGAATGCTATGACGCACATTTCTGACCTGAAGTTACTAACGGTTTAATAACTCAATATTCAGGCCATGTTCTTACATGATTCTAATTGGGAATGAAAGACAACTCATTTAGCTTTCATATGGTGTATCATGGGCCTTTTTACTCAACCTGAGCTAGGAGAAATGTTGTATCAAAGTTACTGCTGCTACACAGGAAACATGTTGAACTTTCAGCAGTTACCTGCAATCACTCAAGGTTGAATAATAAAAGATCTAGGAGGGTTTTTAGGGTGATTACAATTGGAGAGCATAGCCAACTCATGTAGCTTTGATTTGGCATATGGGTCACTTCCTGGTTCATCTTGAGTCAAGAGTTATGGTGCCTGAAAGTTGTTACTACGTGCTGAAACGTTACAGCACAGTTCAGAAATGACCTGATATCACTTATAAACATGCATATCCCGACTTACAGATCATTATTGAGGGTGAAACTTGTTGGAGGTGAAAGCTAACATCTGTAGCTTCAAAATGGTATAGGTTGGACATGTTAATTTCCAGGTATCAAAGAGTTATGAGCTCTGCAAGTCGTCCCTAATGCTAAAAGTAATGCTAAATCAAGTTTGTTATACTTGTGTGTCAAAAGGGCATTCTATTCATTCCACACAACCTCTAATCCTTGCAAAATAGCATCACCTGACCCTATGTTTATGCTTATGCAATAGAATATGGTGAAGGGGATGTGGCATTCAGAATTGACCTTCAGAAAAAGTCAGAAAAAGGAATGCGCCAACTCTCCCATGTGATGCCTCTTTGTCCTTTTCCTTCCTTTAACTGGCAGCAGCTACAAACCTGATTTGTCAGACCCATTTTATCCATGAAAAAGCGTACAATCCATAATTCGAGACACAATAATAGATCAATTCACAAGATTCGGTTACCCTTCTATCCCAAATCGCAAGTTCAATTAACGCAACATCACATGCAAACAAGGAAAATAATGCAACAGAGTATAGTCTATTCATCTTGATTGTTTTCACACATTTATCGAAAATGAGTAAGAAATAATTAAAATCAGAAATTGGATGTAAATCAATAAACAGAAATCAAATGTAAACCATAGAGAGTAGATGAATACCGCACTATGTTCCCTCCTTCCAATCTTCTGCACAACTTCGTAGTCATCTGGAACAATAAGAAATAAACACAAGTTCACTAAGTATACAATAAATTTGTACATTATAATTTCAGTCTTTTAACAACAAAAAAATACTCATTATCCTCCGTGTAATACACTCTCTCGCCGACGTATGGTCTGTGTACGAGCATGGGGGTCTCAAGTAAAGTTTGTTAGAAATTTAAATTGGAAATATAGCTTCACTACTACAGATACAGGCTATAACAACGGTTAAAAAACGTTGTTATATAAAAAAGCGGACGTTGTTAAAGCGTCCGTTGTAAAAGGTTTTAACAACGGTTGGTTTCTTAAGGAACCCGTTGTTAAAACTATTAACAACGGTTTTTAAGTATCAAAACCCGTTGTGGAAAGTGTGACTCAATTTTGGTGGGAAAGTTATAACAACGGTTGTAATATAAAAAACCGTTGTTATAACTAAAGACAACGGGTTGTTTCTCAATAACCGTTGTTGTTTGTTTTTAAAAAAAAAAAAAATTAAATATTACTAGATGCATGCATAATTACGGCCCGTTATAATTCCGATGCATGCATTATTACTGCCATCCCTGTATATGAATGGACAATATATGGATGAGAAGGGTTATAATAAGATTTGAAGCAGCAGAGAGAGATATGATGATGATTATGGCACAACTTCCTAAACATATATTAATTAAAAAACAACTCAAAAGACACATTACTTAGTATAAATACATGCATTATCTCAACTAACATTCCATTATCTCACTATATATCTCCAAACCCTAACTGCTAAAACAAACTCCAAATAAACCCTAATTAATCTTTCAAACAAACTCCAAACTTCATCAATAAAATGAATGATACCATCCTTAAGACTCTTACTATGACCGAGAACAACAACAGTTTCATCCGCCGGTTGCTCCACATTGAGGACAGTTTCAGGAGCTACCTTGTGGATGCTCGATCCGCACTCAAGGACGCCCAAAAAATGGCTTGACAGAGCAGCAGTTGTTGCAGCTATATGACGATATAACAACTGCTGAACGAAACCTCCAAATAGCTAAGGAGGAGAGGATGGATATGATAGAAGAGAATAAGACTCTCTATGAAAATATAAGAATTGCATTTTTATCAATGTAATTCTTTTTTTAATTTATGTATTTATATATATATATATATATATATATATATATATATATATATATTAATTAATTAATTAAGTTTATCATGCATTCCTCTCTATCATCTTGCTTCTTCTTTGTTTTATTTTATTTAATTTGTTTTACTAGCTAATTAAGCGAATAATACTTAGAGAAATAACAGAATGATCGATAAAAAACACATACATGCAAATGAAATAATTAGAAAAAGAAAATAATGACGATGAAAGACGATGAAACCAACAGTGACGGCGAGATTTACCTGATAATTAGAGAAAGTAAGAGACGATGAAACCAACAGTGACGGCGAGATGATAAAGCGACGATGAGAAAGAGAGAAAGAGACGATGAGAAAGTGTGTGTTTATTGTGTTTGTGTTTGTGTTTATTGTGTTTGTCTGTGTTTGTGTTAAGGTTTGTGTTTTGTGGCTGTAGCTGATCTGTGTTTGTGTGGTTTATAGTATGAAAAGTATTGACAACGGTTGTTAAACAAAAACCGTTGTTAAAAAGTTTTAACAACGGGTTTAAAAAATAACCGTTGTGATTACTTTTCACTAACTTTGCGCCATTTTTGCGCCAAATTATTAACAACGGTTGTGCATGTTTGACCCGTTGTTAAAACTTATAACAACGGTTATATAACCATAACTGTTGTAATTAATTTTAGTAAAATTCGCGCCATACGTTCTACAACATCTATGGTGATTTTCGTGAATAAGCGTTGTTAAAGGGGCGTTGTAGTTGCCTGGATTTGTAGTAGTGCTTGAACAATCTAACCAAACTACTCATAACATCGACACATCGTACTTGCTAAATCCTCAAAATAACCTAGAAATTCCAATATTCCCAAAAAATTCGTTTAGGTTGATTTCTTTCGCGCTTCTTTCCTTCTTTTCTGGCGTCGACGTGCTTAATACGGCTTAAAAATTGGCAAATTAGTAAGAATTTCCATTCATGGTGAATAATAGCTATAAGACATTAAAATTGCCCAACTTATTGCATGCAATCAATTTAAACCTAAATAGAAGCCCCAAATTATTGCATGCAATCAAAATCAATTTAAACCTAATAATTAAACCCTAAATTAATTAAAAAAAAGGCATACCTCAAGTGTGAATAATCACTGGCTAAACGGAAAAAAAAAAGCAAACAACTTCAAGACGGCTAAGTAAAAGGCCCTAAACAGAGATGAAGAGATATCAAAAGTGCTTAAATTAGAAAATGAATTAGAGTAAGAATAAGAAAAAAAAAAAAGAAATCACACGAATCAAAAGAGGAACTTACCTAATACAATCGAAATCCCTAATTTAATTGTGAACCATAACCCTAATTTGTGATATTTAAGTGATCTGGGAAAGTGGGTTGATTCAACTGATAAATTTGAGATGGGATCCGACTAATTTGAAGCAATTTGTAGGAGAGATTTGTGCGAGAAAGATGAAGATCGCATCAGAAGAAAGAGAATTGTGTGAGAAAGATGAAGTTTTTTAAGAGGAAAATGAGAAAGAGAGACAGAGAGAAAAGGGAGAAAGCGACGCGAATCATAACATAAAATAGCCAGGGGCAAAATGGGAAAATAAGGGGAAAGTTACTGTTCTGGGAACAGTAACCACACCTCTCACTTTTTCTGGGAACAGTAACCACACCTCTCACTTTTTAAGGAGTATGGATATGGATATGGAAACGGATAGGGGAGAATAGCATAGGAGTAATTGTACGGTATTATTATTGATTCGTTTGTGGTTCTACCAATACAATAGGATGTCGTATATATAGTAGATTTAGGATCTCCTATTAACGGAAACGCTATAAGATATAATATCAATATTATTCTCTACGATATATCTCGATACCGTATTTCCTAAATATGGATATGTCGATATCTCGACATATCCCGATATCTCGTAACATCCCCCTCAAACCCATGGTAATTTGTCAAAATTTCCATGAGTTTGCCAGATTAAGAAAGAAGAAAAATCCGATGATCTTCAATTTTCGATCTTGGAGCTTAAAGTCTTCTACAGGAACGTCAATCTTTTCGAACCTGAATCTTTTCGAACCTGTAAATCGTCGAACGAGAACGTCGTAGCTTTTCAGACCCGTCAAAATTCAAACGAAACGAGAAAGTCGATCTTTTCGAACTTGTTGAATTTCGTGATCAGGAACGTCGCAATTTTTCGAACCGGTCCAAGTAAAATTATCGAAAAAAAACATCTAAATGCTGACCAACGGTCAAGAGCTTAGTCGAAAGCACCATTGACTAATACACTTTATAACAGCCACCACATTGATAACCGTTTAAATTTCAATAGTCTCACTCGGCCACACAATCAAGTTGATGCTTTGTCTTGGCCACAAAACCAAGTTTTGATGAAAATCCAACTAACAAGAACTATCAATCACATCTTATATAGAAAACGGGGCGTGCGATTAAGAATGCAACAACTAGTGTTATATTCAGTCACCATCAAACTAACATAACACTTTTACAATAACGATTCCCCAGGTCATTCAAAACAGCACCGCAACATTCACTGGCCTTTAATTTATGCTACAGCATGTTACGTAGTTATATACTAAATATAACTGCCACATGGTGAAGTTCAGTTGACCATTTCTTAGACATTAATGAAAATCCATCTCAACTCGATTGTTTTCCTAACATGACCCGTTGAACCAACAACAATATGATTCTCCAAAATCACCACTAAAGTAGCATCATCAAATCTCAATTTTATCTCCCAGCTCCAAGTCAAAAGGGCTTCGTACAAAAATAGCACAATCAAGTCCAAAATGGCTCACATGGCGATAGATTACTGAATTATCCACCACTCTTATAACGGTCGACTAAATACATATAGTATGATATATGTGTCACAACATAGGTCCTACTACAGTGGGCATGCCACTCTTCTATGTCGCGAAAATCAAAAGTCTAGGTACTACTCACGTATCTAACCAAAGTCGCCTAATTGACATATTTAATGTCCAATCCCGCACTCAAGATTCGATATCTGAAGCTTTAGTACGAAAGATATGAATTTCATTCTCGACTCTTATAGAGTTTCATCTTAGACTTACTAAGGCGATTGTATAACGAGTCAATAGACTACTTATACTACACAAGTATAAACTTAGTCATCCATACACACATTAAGTGTCAACATGACTCGATCTCATCTTGCGTGCTCCACTAGCATCAAGGCGATTATTACCTGTGTGACTAGGCATCATAAATTAAAACTTGGTGACATCTAGGCATCATAAAGTTCGGTAGCATCTCTAATGTACCTTGACATGCAAAATATGCTCATGAACACTTCCCAGAAGAAAAACAAATATTTATTCCATAATGCTCAATACAAGTTCATTATCCAAAGATAGCACACCATCTCCTTTCTTCTAATCTCTTCATTAAACAGATTTTTATTTATCACATCCAAAGGTAGCACACCATCAAGAGAAGAGTTACTAATAGTCACAACCAAGGTTGTTTAACTATCTGGTAAGGAGCTCAATAAGAATAAAGTCCGAGTATATTCAGGCCATGTACGACACGAAGATATCAACATTTTATGAGTGGTAACTTTTTATGAGTGATATCCAGGGCGGGCGACACAACTCCGGCACGGCCGGCACGGGCATGACAAGGACCGGATGAAAAATACCATCGGCGCGGGCACGGCACGAGCAGGTTGGGGTCGGGGCACGACTGCGATTTGTGAAAATTTTCGTGCCCAGGCACGGGCACGGCCAAAGCACGGACGAACTGGCACGAACCAGGCACGGCGGGCCTGACACGGCACGACCCGAATTTTGGCCCATAAATTTGTGATTGTTGTAATGTTGTCGTTGCAATGTGACTGTTGTAGTGTTGACGTGTTGTTGCTGCCATTGGAATGTAGCCGTTACTTAGGCTTTGTTTTATTATTATTTTTTCTCCCCTAACTCTATAAATACCAATCAATTCTCACCATTTCTCTCACAAATCATTCTTCTACTCATCTAATAATCTTATATGTTTACTCAATTAGTCATACTCAAGTTATTAAACAAAAAGTGTTACTGTGTATTAACAAAAAAGTACTAAAAATATAACAATTATAAAACAATTTTTTTTTTTTTAAAAAAAACTAAGTTTTATGGTCCGGCCCATGTGCAAGGCACGATTAGCGCATGGGTCAGGCATGGCCCGAGCACGAAAATGGGCATGCGAGGAGCGCGCCGCGGCGGGGGTTGGGTGAGTGGGTCAGGCACGACACAACACGGCCAACACAATATCCGTGCCTGGCCCGGACCATTTTTGGGAGAAGGCATGATGCGCGTGCCGGCCTAGCACAGCCCAATGTCAACTCTAATCACATTTAGAGCCATCACAATTTGTGATCGTCACAAAAGAGACTAACTTTAAAAAAAAAAAAAAAATTCAATTATCCGATGGGTCGAGAAGAAAAAGAAAACAAGAGTGGGGGAAGGAATAATACAGAAAAGATTCTGGTCAAACACTATTGGCTACTCCACTGTTTCTTACAGCAACTACAATTCTGCTATGGTCTGCTACTTGCTGCTAACCAAAAACTGCGGAAGTCCCTCAATTTTCTCCAATCAAATTTAATTTCCGACAAATCAAATTAACCAATCAATCAACAACTTCTTCAATGTCGATCTTCTGTAATCGTAATAAGTTATCGACGCATTTGATTCGACGTTTGAAACATCAATTTGCGTCGTCTTTTTTCGTCACAAATCACAGATCTTTCACTACTTCTGAAGGTCATCGCCCTGCTATTGTCAACAAGCGTAGTCTCGATATTCTCCATGATCCTTGGTTCAATAAGGTGCTTGCTTTATTTTGTGTTACTTGATTTACAGATTTTTATTTTTTGATTGGTTTTTTTGCTGTGATTTTGCTTGATTGATTGCGATTTAGTGTGGATTGATGATTATGAAGCTAGTGTAAAGTTTGATTGTACTGTTGAGTTATAATTTTACGTTTTAGTTAGTAATTTACCTTTATTTTTTAAGGCGAAGATAGAGTAAATGGACACGTATATGAATTGGTCAAGGCCTTACGCTAAGTCTATAAGGTTGATCATGGTTCTTGTATAAGTACACTCCATCCCTATCAAGTAGTTGTCATTTGATCTGGGTGGTCTAAAAAGGTCAACTTTGACTGGTATTATCTCTTACAGAGTTACAGTGCGCAATTTTTACCCATCGAGCCATCACAATTAAATTGTCTTCATTTTTCTGGATAAAGTTGTTATGATATGTCTTCTTTTCCTAAAAACATCAAAACAGACAATGTAAATGGAATAAAGCGACTACAAAAATAGTACAACAAATATTAACATAGTTAACCATCAAAGTCAAATAAAAACAATATAGGAATGAAGTTACTGTTAGGTTAGTTCAAGTATATGGAGCATTAATGTTCCCCCCCCTCTATTTTGGTATGATTTAAGGAGAAATGATGAACCACCTACTCTACCCCTTAATAAAGAGAGTTGTGGAAGTGTTATTATGGTAAAGATCGTGGTAGTTAGTTATCTAGGGGTAATATTGGATGATCAAACTTTTTGTTACTCCTTACTACATTTAGAAAAGTGACAAAATTTGAAGTTAGATTTTGGATGAAAGTGGGGCAATAAAATTGAGTTGGAGGAACATTTTCCTTTTGTATTGTTGTTTCATATAAAGAATTAGTAATGCCTTGTTTAGGAACTTGGAATTGGAAGAATTCTAAGATTGAGTCAATTCCATTGATTAGGAAACTCTATCATTCGGAAATGGAATTGACTCAATTCCTCTCTAATTCCAAGTTAGTTCAAAATGTGTTTCTCTTAAATTTCAATTCCACATTTTCCAATTCAATTATTACTCTTCTCTCGACCCTAAACTTGTCAAACCGGTTGGCAGGATAGGTGTGGGTTCGGTCCATTTGACTTTTTGCGGTCTTCAGGACCACAGTTTGACCATATTTTTCATAATTTTATATTTCTTCTTTTTAATGCATAACTTTATGAATGATTTTTTTTAATAACAAATGTATTATGTTTGTGTTATATTTTATTTTATTTTTATTATCTTTTTAACATATTCATCACGAAAGTTTTGAAACTTAGACCTTAGAAGTCAAATGACACATTGAATTCCCAAAAATCAATTCCAAGAGCTACTAAACATCATTGTGGAATTGAAATACTTCGTACTTCTTATTGAATTCCAAGATTTCCCACACAAGTTTTAGGAATTGGATCAATTCCAAGTTCCCAAACGCAACCTTAGGTGAAAACTAAAGTATTTGATATTGCAGAGCATGCACATAACTACAAAAGTTATGCCATACCATGATAAAATGTGGTTTATCTGAAGGCTAATAAAATGTTACTACGAAGAAAATTCTGCTGCACCTTTTTATATACTTGTTTCTAATTTGTCATACATTATTTCATAGTAATTCATTGAGCTAATTCTGTTAGTCCCCTTTCTGATATTTGATTGTTCCGTTGGTAGGGCACAGCATTTTCTATCACAGAACGTGACAGGCTTGATCTTCGCGGACTTCTTCCTCCAAATGTCATGTCTAGTGATCAGCAAATTGAACGATTCAGTTAGTTTCCGTATACACCTTACTTCTCAGTTTACGCACTTGTTATTGCTCTGTTCAGGTGCTTTCTTTTGTTACTCAATGACAACACAATGACACATACACGGCTTTTCTCAGATTTCTGAATTTATCTATCAGCCTCTACCTTGCGCTTTACTATAATTGTACTGCGCTTTATTATATCTGTTCCTAGGCGATGTCAAGTCTTGATTTTATTCATCTCAGAAATACATTTATTTATTACCACATACTGGTTAGTTATCTGTCCAAATGAATTTTACTCTGGCTGAATGCCACCTAAAATGGACCTATAGCATTTGTTTCTCATAACCTATTCAGGATCCATAAAGTGACATGTTTTGGTCCCAGGAGTTAAAATGAATCCTGAACGACTGTGATTTTGGGTATTTTTCGTATTTCAGTGGCTGATTTAAAGAGACTTGAAGTGCAAGCAAAAGATGGACCATCTGATCCTAATGCTTTGGCCAAGTGGAGAATACTCAACCGATTGCATGACAGAAATGAGACAATGTACTATAAGGTGTGTTTAGACTCTATTTCTCTATTTCTGGATTTTTCTTCTACATACTCAATCGTTCCAAGTTATCACATTTACTGTAACCCAACTTATAAGAGAAATTGAAGTTATAGTTTTCACACTGCCCAATTGTTAGCATTAAGCTGGAGAACTTAGAAGTTACAGCTGAAAGATTTTGAGCAGCTAGCTATATATATGATGTTTTACTCTCATTATTGTCTAGATTGTATATCATGATCACAAACCAGCATTATTTTAGGTTTGTTATTGCTACGCGAGCAACTTTGGGCTGAGGCAACGGATTGTTTTATAGGATTACAATTACTTCCATTATTTGTTTTCATTACCAAATCGGAAAGCAGGACTTTGTTTTCATTACCAGCTTGGTTAGTGATCTTTAAATCACTGATGAGGGCTCTCATTATTTGTTTGTTTTTACAGGTTTTGATTGCAAATATTGCAGAATATGCTCCGATTGTGTACACCCCTACAGTTGGTCTTGTTTGCCAGAACTATAGTGGCTTATATAGAAGACCAAGGGGGATGTATTTCAGCTCGGCTGATCGTGGAGAAATGATGTCTATGGTTTACAATTGGCCTGCGGAGCAGGTATATCTAATGAGTTTACTGATTAAGATCAGAAGATTAGAACTGGCGAACATAGTTTGTGTTAGCAAAATACTAAAATGGTTACATATAGCTTGGATTGTAGAGACCTTGAACTATAACTTTTAACAAATATGCTTGAATCAAGATATAGAAAATCTGAGGTCTCTGCAGTTTTGAATCAGAATTTGAGCAGTGGCAAGATCATTGCAGTGGTTTTTTCCCTCTTTTGCAATTTCCGATACTTGTTCAATCATTCAATAGATCAGAAGACACCTCAAGAAATAAATTGTTAGTCCCTTCTATTGTTCACATTGTACAGTTGCTTATATGATTATATACTTTTGAGGTTGCAGGTTGATATGATAGTTGTGACTGATGGTAGTAGAATTTTGGGCCTTGGAGATCAAGGAGTTCAAGGCATAGGTATTGCGATTGGGAAATTAGATTTATATGTTGCTGCTGCCGGGATAAACCCACAAAGAGTAATTCCTTGACTTCTGATCATCCTCCCTCATATAAATAATTATATCTTTCATTTCAATGTGTTCCGTGATCTGATAATTTTCTTTCTGTTCTACTAATGTCCTAAACTACTTCAAGGTAGCCTCATATGTAGATGTGTGCTGAGTGGATCTAGTAACGTAGAACAGAGGGTCTGGGTTATCTCTAGTTGCTTATGAAGTAACTTAGGCAACTAAATATTGATAAAACATGGGATTTATTGTTTCTTTTTTTTCCTGCTAAGAAAGAACAGCCGAGGATGTAGGTAGTGAATCTTCTACTCCAAACAATTATGTAGAATCTTTATCACCTTTTTTTTTTTATCATACCTGTGACTAAAATGTACAAAAAGACTTGTTCAATTAAAATTACAATCGTTATACGTTAGCTAACAATTCAGTATCTGACTCCCCGAATTATCCATTCTGCATCATGCTCCTCATCTCTTTTGCTGTTGTGGCCTTTGCCTTGTAATTTATTATGGGATCCGAGTTAAAAAGATTTAGGTTACGGTGGATAGAAACCATACTCTTGCTTTTGACCCGTCCATCTGGTGGATCATATCAAAAAATATCTGAAATTGATAGATGCTTAAGAGTGTATTGCTTTCGTTAAGTCCTAGGTTCCTAAAGTCCCAGTCTTTAAAGGGAGGCCATGGAGGCCTTGAAATTCTTATTATTCTTTCCGTGCTGAGCAGGTGTTACCTGTGATGATTGATGTTGGAACCAACAATGAAAAGCTTCTTAAGGATCCCTTGTGTAAGAATATTATTCACATGTCGGAGTTGACTTTTGTGGCTTTGAATGCATTTCCTGTAAAATTTCAAGTGCTTTGCTTTTCGCTTGAGCTCTATTATACTTTGGCATCTGGTGTAGGCTACATTTCTTGTATGGGTGCTTTTACACAAAAATTGAAATTTTAGCCCCTTGAACTTTTAGGATTTTGCTGTTAGTTATCCTTGGTGTATTTTTTCGTACTCTGAAATCGTTTCAACTTAGAAGCGGACTTTTGTTAAACACTTGCCTTTTGTTTAAGTTCTACACCTTCGTTTGTGCTTCTGATGAGTAGTTTGATGAAGGAGCCATGGAGGTCATATTGTTCCCAAGATTGTTGAGTGTTTGTTTCTGTTGGCCTGTATGAATGTGTAGTATTGCTGTCCACTACATCACATTTGTGAGTAGTTCCTCTGTGACTCTGTGAGATCTGATGCAGTAGGTTGCATTGGTAAAGATTTGTTGCCTCCTAAAGTTAGATATCATCACAAATCATCTTGGAGACAGCTTTTTCTTTTGTGAAGAACCTCCTCAAAGATCTGAAAATGCACATACTTCCTCTTTATTGACCTGATAAAATAAATTAATGTGGGTTTAAGAATAACACGTCTGTACTTCTGAAATATGTGAAAAAAAGAAATTGATGCAAAGAAAGGTTGCATTGTTTATATCTTAAGTTGCAGATGTCTGATTGCATGTTTAACATTTTATACTTCTATCGGCAGATTTGGGATTGCAGGAGCACCGTCTTGAAGGTGAGGAGTATCTTGCAGTTATAGATGAATTTATGGAGGCTGTTTTTACACGTTGGCCTCATGTTATTGTTCAGGTGAAACATTCTTGATGTTACTGCTTTTGCTTTCTGTACCACATTAAGAAGTTTGTTGATCTCCCGCAACCTTTTTGACCTCTTGTTTTATTTTCTGCAGTTTGAAGATTTTCAGAGCAAATGGGCTTTCAAGTTATTACAACGTTATAGGCATAACTACCGAATGTTTAATGATGATGTACAGGTATCTGGATGCTATTGGCAGATATTTAGTTTCTTTTATAGTTTATTTTCTGTGACATTGTGATAAGGACAATGTCATTTACTTATCTATTGACAACCCGGAAAAAGGACTATGCCACAATTCAGCTCACTTGCTTTGTTCTCTCCACTGAACACATTTGACCCCTTTTACAATATAAGAAGCTTCTGATGTTTGGGAAAAAAAGATACGGAGTACAATAGTACTCGTACTTTCTTCGAAGTCCTAACATGTCTTGTTTGTTGCGCTGTGAGGTGTGTTTATACTTACTTTATCAGTTTCAACGAGCAAAGTAATTCACTTTTGTGCTCACTGTATTTGAATGGCTTAAATATCTTGCACACCCTTGATTCTGATCTGCTGGAAACAGGGAACAGCAGGTGTTGCAATTGCTGGACTTTTGGGAGCTGTGAGGGCTCAAGGAAGGCCAATGATTGACTTCCCTAAACAGAAAATTGTTGTAGCAGGAGCAGGAAGGTTGAGACTTGAGATTCTTAAATTTTCAATGGGCTCATGATGAATTCCTAGTAAGATATATCAATTCATGGAAAGTCTTTCAGAGTCTGATTAGCTTAGGTTATTTTGGATCCAACAGTGCAGGAATAGGTGTTCTTAATGCTGCTAGGAAAACCATGGCAAGGATGCTAGGAAACAATGAATCTGCCTTTGAAAGTGCAAGCCACCAATTCTGGGTTGTTGATGCCAAGGTGAGTAAATATTGATGTAATTATCTGTAGGTGATCTTGTAGTACTCTATTCCTGAATCTTGATGCATTCTGGACTTGTTGGCTATCTAACAACTTCAGGATGAGTAATTTATGATGTGATTCTAGTATGTGATCTAACAGTACTCTATTCCTGATCCTGATGCAATTTGGACTTGTTGGAAATTGAGCAACTTCACTGTGCTAATCTAGACTGTGCTTATCTTTATAGATTGGATCATGACTAAAAATTTGGAACTTTTGGTTTTAGCTATACTGCTGATTAGCAGAGACTAAGGGAGTAAGATGTCAATGTGGGTTTAGGAATAAGCTGTTCTACTGTGCATTTCAGGGACTTGTTACAGAGGTTCGTGAAGATATTGATCCAGATGTACGACCATTTGCAAGAAAGGCGAATGAAATTAGTCGCCAAGGGTTGAAGGAAGGGGCTAGCCTGGCGGAAGTGGTTAGTGAGCGTCATTTCTGATTTTCAATTATTAGTAGAGTTTCCAGTTTTTGTCTGACAAGTTGATCCCTCAGAAGTTTACCCTCCTTAATTTCTTCCTTTTTTTTTAATTTGTGGTTCATGTTATTTGTGACCCCACATTCTTACCCTCCTTAATTCTTGTGCCATGGAAGGTGTGAGCCTTATTTAGAGACAGAGGGAGTAGTTTTCTAAATTTATTTTATATGTTACAGGTTCAGCAAGTGAAGCCTGATGTACTTCTCGGATTGTCTGCTGTTGGTGGTTTGTTCTCAACAGAGGTAGGCTTCAACCTAGTGCACTCGCGAAAATGCTTCTGTGTTTTTCTGACTCCTCCTGCAAATCAAGATTATTAGGATGTGCACACTACTATCAAACTAAGTCCATTGTTATAATGGACGAAGTCAAATTGGCTCTAAAAACTCTTGTGTTTATTCCTCTTTCAGTAAATTCGCATCCAGATACAACCTCTTTCTTTTTCTTATTTGAGAGAAGAAACAGCCTCTTTCTGTTTAAAGGGAAAAGGTTATGAATGTCTGGCTCCACTAACCTCATTGGTGAAAGAGCCTCTTAGGAGGCTCTGATGATGATGATGAGTACCATGCGTGTGCGCACTAATTGATAGATCAACTAATTTGGTCGTCGGAAAATTGCTAGTCCTTATCCATTCATAAGATAAGCGTCTATGTAACCTGAAAGCTTGACCTCTTTTTTCATTCTATTAGACATTTAAGTTTCACTTATGTGATAGGTTGCCTTTTTCTCTTGTTTTCCCTGTATATTCAGAATGATATACAGCCTTATTTCTCCTGTTTTAGTAGCTTATTCCTGGGATTTTCTTTTCTTCCTCTCACCATATTTATATTCTAATATCACTTCTTAGTTCCATTTATCCTGCATTCAGATCTTTGAGTGTTGTTTCAGCTCAACACTTTTGTCTTTGTCAAACATCTCAAACTGCAGCGCAAAGCCTTGCAGGATCTTCTCTTGCAAGAATATTCTTCTAAAGTAGATGTCTTAAGACACTTGGGGTGATGTTTTATGTTTATGGATGCCTTTTTGGATAAGGAGTACTTTAAATTCCAGCCTTCCCACCCTACTTACGTCATAAGGATGTCAGGGCCTAAGACTGGAAGAGGAACCTAAGTCCTGCTGGAGTATATATAGACCTGGCAAAACAGGCCTTATCCAAAACATCCGATTTCATAATTACTCCTCACATTTTTAGCAAACTGTTATTCATCCAATCTGAGCAAAACCAGCATGAATTTCAAACCTAAGGTCTGCTGGAGTATATATATAGACCTGGCAAAATAGGCCTTGTCCAAACATCCAATTGCATAATTACTCGACACATTTTTAGCGAACTGTTATTCATCCAATTTGAGCAAAACCAGCATGAATTTAAATATGCTTCAAGGCGTATATTCAAAAGATGCTGTGATATAATATAGGTTTGGTATCTCTGAATTGCCCTTTCTTCCTGTGATTAGGTTTTGGAAGCCCTTAAAAGCTCAACATCGACAAGACCTGCTATCTTTGCAATGTCAAATCCTACAAAAAATGGTTTGTTTTCTCATACTTAATGCCGTTTATATGGATTCTGTTACGTTCTCCTACTTTTTAGATCGTGAGCTTTTTCACAAATTTTATGGTTTTTCATGGACTATGTTAAGTTTCTCCCCTTTATTTTATTTTCACAGCTGAATGCACCCCTGAGGAAGCATTCTCCATAGTAGGTGATCACGCTGTATATGCAAGTGGCAGCCCATTCCAAAGTGTTGATCTTGGTATGCGTTGAATACGGTATTTTCCTTGGAATGTGCTAGTGTGTACCTCATTCCTAATCTGAACTTTTAACTGGCAGGAAATGGTAAAATTGGTCACAGCAACCAAGGAAATAATATGTACCTTTTCCCAGGGTTAGTTTACACTTCATCAGCTTTTGATATACCAATTTTTTTTCCTTTTTCTTATTCCAGAAATATTTTGCTTTGATGAACATTCAGGATAGGACTTGGTGCCCTTCTCTCCGGCTCTAGAATCATCACGGATGGCATGTTA
Source organism: Silene latifolia (assembly GCF_048544455.1). Classification (NCBI taxonomy): domain Eukaryota; kingdom Viridiplantae; phylum Streptophyta; class Magnoliopsida; order Caryophyllales; family Caryophyllaceae; genus Silene; species Silene latifolia. The sequence continues at coordinate 15,947,886 of NC_133535.1, read as the reverse complement.
CAGGCTGCCGCTGAGCGGTAAGATTCAACATATTTGTGAGATCTTAACCAGAGTTTGTAGAACGGAATGTGAATTTTTTATCAGCGGAATTCATTTACTCATGAATGTCCTTAACTCTGATAGTCTATATTCTATAATCTGTGCACTCTTCTTGGCTTGTTTATCATATTACAATACATTATACATCTAAATTAAAGCCTGTGGGCTGTGGGCAAAGATTGTACTTGACGAAATATTTGTCAGAAGGCAAAAGCTATTTATTCTCATGGTTGGTGTAATTAGTGTTCTATTTGTGGGCCTTAAACCCTTAATTAATCTACAGGTTAGCAGGATACATGACTGAAGAGGAGGTGCTTAATGGGGTTATCTATCCATCAACATCAAGGTTATCAGAAAGTATTTTGCTACCTTGTCAATATTTAAAAGACCTGTTGTATTTACACTTTGAACTTTGCAGAATTCGGGACATCACGAAGCAAATTGCAGCAGCGGTGGTCAAAGAAGCTTTAGAAGAGGACATTTCAGAAGGCTACCGTGACATGGATCCAAGGGAGCTTCAGAGGTTAAATGAGGTAGAGTTATGGCCTTTTGTATTCAGTATTGGACCTACCTATGATTTGCACCGAGAAGTATCTAACATGAAGTGTCTCTCCAAGTGCCAGGCTCGCCTATTTATGAAATATTCTTATGTTTTGGTTTAAAATGAAGTTTTCAAGTATTATCCGTGCTGGAACATGGCACACAGGTGCAAGAGATAATATAAGTCAGAGCAACATAGCCGAATATATGTGACTACTATCTCTGTCAGTGTTTCAGCAACTGAAAGAACCATGACAATAATCTTGCGTTGAAATTTGATATTGTTGTTACAGGAGGAGCTTCTGGAATATGTCGAGAACAACATGTGGTCTCCGGAATACCCTACACTGGTATACAGGAAGCATTGAAGCCAAAGGTAGAGAAATCAACAAGTTGTGTTTTTAGAGGAAAAGAAGCTCCTTGACATCTTTTCCATGTTCCTGGTCGAAACCAACTGTTACTGTTACTTTGGCTCGAAGATGTCTGCTCGTTTAATTGGTTTTTCATTTTTTACAAGGGCAACCTTCATTTGCTTGGTCAAATCATTCCAATAGAATTACCATATTAAAGTGTGACTCGAAGCTTGGGTCTCCGCCAGCCTGACCTTTGCCTCCGGAACTCAATAATATAGGTTTTTTTGGTTGTGATTTTATCAAGATTCAGACTGTACTTTATTATTTATTTCGCGTACAGTGTGAATGTAATTATGTAAACCCTGTTGTATTATAGATGTATGTATAATTTCCACAGATAGTGAAGTTTCACTCACGAGTGTATCTCCTCACTTTGTACTCCGGGCATCTTTATTTGGTGTGAAGGGACTTCCAATGCCATTGCTATTGTTATTTTTACTTCCTAATGAGTTTTTATAGAATACCGAGAAAAATCATATTACTATACTTGACATTAATTTTTACGCACTTTAACCCTCCTATTAAGGTTTAGGTGCGTTTTGACTTTTGACATCAAGACGACGAGAGTTTAGAATGATAGAAGCAAGATGCTCCTGTAAAATAGAGGATTGGAGGGTTTACGAACTACAAGATTTGTATTTGCTTAGTCGTAATAATAAGGTTAATTCTACACTCGGACAAAAAGTATTAAGAAAATTAGATGAGATACAAATATTAAATACAAATTCTTGTATAAAACAGTTTTACACAAGTGTTATTTCACCTACACATAATCTTATCTATATAAAACAAAAAACGTTTCAAGCATTCTCCTTAAGCCACGTCATCACATACATATTTTTATTTTTATTTTTTTTTAAAGAAATGTGGGACCCACTGAAAAAAAATCTGGAATTAATTGCTGAAAAACCTCTATGTTTAAGTTTTAGACGTAAATGTTTACGTTTATGTTTTCTACACGTAAATATTAGTGAATAATAACGAATAATAAATAATTTGAAATTAAATAATTCAGCTCAAAAATTTTTACTAATAAATTACTATTTATTGCACCAACTGTTAAAAATCCAATCCAAATTTTTACTACAATAATAAATTACAATAACAATTAAAATAAAGTACGAAAAAAATATATCAACTGATACAATCAGTATTGTTAAAAAAATACTAAATACTAAATTTAAGTTTAAATTAACCGTAAATGGAGTAAGAAATTAAAGAACAACATACTAGAATTTCCTTTTTAAAAAATAAAAAAAAAAAAGCTATTATCTCATAAATATACTCAGTCAGATATAATTTTTCTATATGACATGCATATTGTTTTATATACATTGCATTTAATATACTCTATATCATGTTTTAAAACTGATTTAACATACTATCATTATAAGAGAAATAGTATTTTGGTTAATATTTTTTAAATGTTAATTATTTACGACAATGTTCATAAAAATATACCCGTGCAATTCACGGGTTGAAAACTAGTTTTGTTAAAATTGCTTTCATCCACTTGTTTTGCAATAAGGACCTCATTGTCTTTATTGGTGGTAATTTGACAATGTTTTTTTTTTAAATTCATTTTATAAGAGATTTACTTAGATAGATAAGTGGTCTTATCGCTACTCTAAAATATCTAATTACACTCCATAAGTGAGATTTGACCAGATTCAGACCTCGATCCCAACTGACCGAGTTGCCACTAGAGTTGGCAATCCAAGCCTGGGCACGACGGGCGGCCCGAGAATGGCACGAGCACGGTCCGGGGTACCGTAGCGGGCCGGCTCGAGCACGGCGCGAGATTTGGGAAAAGGTCAGACCTAGACACGTCGAGTTTCAAGCCGTGCCATGCCGGCCCGCTTTTCCCATTCCCCACCGTGGCCCGTGCCTCGACCCTAAATATGTGTATTGTTTGGGAATTATACGAATTATTGTAAACATTTGCATAGTGTTATACACTTATACTTCGTAACTTACTTTGGAACTTCATGTTGCATAGTGCCTCCCCCCCCCCCAAATATTATCCTACAACTGGTTGTATAAGAGCTATGTACAACCGCGTCAAAGTTATCGAGCTCTCACACAAAGTTATTGAGTTATTTTACAAGTTATTGAGTTATTTTACGAAGTTATTGAGCTTAATAATTATTCTGTTAAGCTCAAAAACTTTGTATCATAACTCGATAATTTTGTTAATAGAGCTCGACAACTTCGTAACAAAGCTCCACAACACTGAATAAGCTGTATATACAACCGGTTGTATAATACATTAATCGCCCTTCCTTCCCCCCCCCCACTCCCCACCCACCCACATAAACACATTACTTTAATCATTTTACAAAAAAATAAAAATAAAAAAATTAAGTCACTTGGCCGACCCACGGGCCAGGCACGACCCAGGCCACGACTCGGCCTGAACACGAATTTGCCCGAGCCAAGGGCGGGCCACGGTGGGGGATGGGAAAAGCGGGCCGACGCGACATGGCTTGAAAATACAATTGACCGTGCTTGGTCCGGGCCAAAATTTCGACTAAGCACAACGGGCCAGGACCCGGGCTGGAACGACACGGCCCATTGCCAGCCAACTCTATATGCCACCTCTACTAAAGGTGGACAAAAGTGCGGGGCTGCTTGCCAACCTAGCCCGACAATCTAAACTGGACCGGGCCTCTATGTGGGCCAGTCTCAGGTAGCCAGGCCGGCCTATGGTCAGCCCAAAACGGCCCCTGCTGACCCGACCCAATGTCTATCTTTACCGGGATTCGGAGTAGGAATTATTTTGGGTTTACCAAGCTAATCAACTCCCCCTCCTTCACTAAATTCAAGCTTCCTCAAATATACTGGGCACTTAAATTTACTGCACAACCTTTAATTTCATCCTTCATTAGGTAAAGTTTCAATCTTTCATCTTTTTTTTTTTTTTTGCTTGAATGTCAACTTTATATTGTATTTCTTGCAAATTTGTAATGGCTTCTTTTGTTTAATTTCAGTTATTATTATTGCTTTGAGTAATTAGAAGTAGATAGAAGAGCATACCAAAATGAATGCAGCCTCAAATGTTATGGAACTTTGGAGAATTCCTTCAAATAGATTGTTATTCAAATCCCACAAATTTTCTAAAGGTAACAATTTTTTTGTCTTCTTATCCCCTTTTATTGCTTTACTGTATGCTTCATTTTATGTTAATTTTCATTTTGGGTCATTCGGAAACTGCTACTTTGTGTTGTTAACTTAAGGATAAGGCTGCGTACATCCGACTCCCCCTTACCCCACAATTTTGGCACTAGGATAGCATTGTTGTCACTGTTGTTGTTAGAGTGGCTAATGTCACAACTCACAAGTGAAAGTGGATATTAGGGCAACTTTGATAAGTTGGGTATTTGAGTAGATAGTTTGATTGGTTTGAGGATGGAGTTTAGTTTTAAAGTTGTTACGTCGAAGGCCCCCTTTATGATGTTCAATCATAACATGCTGTTGTTATACTCATCTCTATATTAACTTATCTTATATCATCAATGATCAATGTGTCCGACTCGTTTGAGGGTAATATTTGTCTGAATTTAGTTCTAAAAAGTAATGTATAACTGTTTGCATATTGGTTACTTGTTTACGGCCAAGCCACTATATTGTCCCCGCTTGACTTTGTTGGACAATGAAACTCGACTTTGATACATAATTTCTCATAATACGATAGTTGCAACTTTTGAAAATGATAATATGATAGTAGCTATTTTGATGATCAATGTATCCGACTCGTTTGAGGGTAATATTCGTCTGAATTTAGTTCTAGGAAGTAATGTAAGCTTTGTATAACTGTTTGCATATTGGTTACTTGTTTACGGCCAAGCCATTATATTGTCCCCTTTTGACTTTGTTGGACAACAAAACTCGACTTTGATAAAGCTGCACTTCATTTTATGGGAAGTTGGAGTCATTAGATGCAGTTCTCGACACAATTTTCATCTTGGGTCATTAGGAAACTACTACTTTTGTGTAAAGTTGTTATCACAAGGGTAATGCTGTGTACATCCGACCCCCCTTATCCTGCAAATTTGGCACTGGGATATGATTGTTGTTACTGTTGTTGTTAGAGTATCTTCTTACAGCAGTAGCTTTTTAGTTAGGGTGAATAATGGTGGTTGCTTAGTGGCTAATGTCGCGACTCAACCAAGTGAAACTGGGTGCTAGGTTGACTTTGATAACTTGGATTTTCTGAATGAACAGTGTTTTTGAGTAGATGGTTTGATTGATTTGAGGATGGAGTTTAGTTCTAAAGTACTCCCTCCGTCCCGGTCAATTGTTGTCCTTTCGTTTTGGCACAAAGACCAAGGAAAGAGTAAAAGACCAATAACTAAATGACAAGTGGAACAAATTGAATGAGAATGATCAAATTACTCATCAAATTCATTCTTAAAATAGAAAGGACAACAAATGACTGAGACACCCTAAAATGGAAAAGGACAACAAATGACCGGGACAGAGGGAGTAGTTGTTAGGTCGAAGGCTCGGTTTATGATGTACAATCATGAGATGATGTTATACTCATCTCTATTTTAACTTATCTTACATCAATGTGTCCGACTCGGTTTGGGGTAATATTTGTCTGAATTTAGCTCTAAGAAGTAATGTAAGCCTGTATAACTGTTTGCATATTGGTTACACGCTTACTGTCTCCCACCCATTTATATTGTCCGCGTTTGACTTTGATGGACAATGAAACTTGACTTTGATACATATTTCTCATAAATTCGATAGTTACAACTTTTGAAAATGATAATATGAGAGTAGCTATTTTGATCAATCAAATGACAAATTTACATTATATCTAGTGTTTTTTGTCCAAAACCACCTTTAATATAAGGTCGTTTGTGAAACACCACCTTTAAAAAAAATTCTGGCATTTTGGTACCTTTAAAAAATAAAAATTGTAAAACACAAACAAACCGCCGGAGTTTGACCAAATTGAAAAAAAATCCGGCGTTGACTTCGTCTTATTAACATTCTCAAGCGTCATTTGTAACAATTTTAAATCAAAACCCAAACTTCCTCAACACCACACTGCTAATCTCCCTTCTTCCATCTTATTTTCTTCATCTCCTTCATCGCACTCTTTCCCTCTTCACTCTATCATCTCCATCATTCGTCATCTAGCTCCTGCTTTATTAACAAGTCTTCTTAATGAAACTTAGATTATGGTTACTTGCGCATATGTGCTTTCAATGCATTTACATTCAAGCAATTTAACATATCCTTAAATAAATTAAGTGTGAAAAGTCCCACTGGAAAATAAATATATGTGTATTAATTTCGGCCGGAAAATGGGAATGATTAAGGATATGTGCTTGGTGATTGAGTTATATGTGCTTTCCTTTTCCGGTGGAGAGCATATGCGCTTTCAATTGCTTGATTAAGTATTTGTTATAAGATGAAGTTTCAGTTCCCTCTTCATTGTTTCTCATCTCCGTCATTCGGCATATAACTTCTTCCCGTATTTTGCTTCTTTTAATTATGTCTTCAAATGTGTTGGAATACTCACATCGACATTTGATTATTAATGAGTATGTTAAGTGAAAAGTGAGGCGACAAAAGAGAAGAGAGAAGAGAGGAAGAGAAGACAGAAGATAGTGAAGAGGAAATGGAGGGAAAAACTATGGTGGGAATATAAGGGGGAAAATGGAGGGAAACTGTCGGAGTTTTTACAATAATACCCAGTTTCCGGCCATTCAGTGGTGTCTTACAATTTGTTTTTTTTAAAGGTACCAAAATGCCAGAAAATTTATTAAAGGTGGTGTTTTGCAAAAACCTTTTTTATAAGGTGGTGTTAGACAAAAAACACTTATATCTATACATATGTTTTTAATTAAGGGTCAAAGGTTGGCATCAAATGACCACCAAAGTCAAATGAGGACGATAAACATGAATACAGGTAGTATTTGTCTATGTTTCAGTGTGTGTCTATTTGGCTCATATAACTGAGATTTTCTATTGTGATTGCCTTGACAATCTGATTAGTGCTATGTAATTGTTTAGTTCCCCAGCAGCTGCATCGAAAAGTGCTCCATCCTGTTATGTGCTTCTGCAGAGAAATGCAAACTACTACACCTGATGTTGTTTCTGCAAGCTATATCACCACTACAAAAACTAAAAAGATTGACAAATTACAGGTCAATTTTGTGCTCCTAAGAAAGGCTTCTGAGTTACTTTTTCTTCCTCCTATGCTCGGTTTTTCTAAGGATAGTAATAATTTCATCATTCTGACGCATATCTTTGTAGGTTGATGAATCGATGAAAGCTCAGACCATTGGCGCCTTTCAGAAGCTGCCAATGGTGATGCCAGCCACTGATATTCTGGGATCTGCTTTGCGGAAAGCAAAGATGGTTTCACCTACAAAGGGTATTTGTTTATAGAAATAGTACTCTGTGTTTACAAATGATTAACATTAGTGTATTGAAATTTTTATTCGCTTGTTTTATAGGCATTGCCAATATTGCGAAGCGGGAGAGGAATAGGGGTGCTAAACAACTTGATGCACTGATGAAAGTAAGCTTTCCAATGTAAATATCTTATTACTCTCTTGGTCTTGGCTTCTAAGGTTGCAGTATGCGTATAGTTTGACCATTTCATTTCATTGTTTCTTCAGGAGTTGGCAGTCCCTCTCAGAACTTATACGGAGAACTTCCCGAACAAAAAATACTTGCATCCTTATGAGAGATCCCTGGTCGAGTTGACTCTTGGAGATGGATTCTATGAAGAGGTGATTCTAAAACACTCTCACAATTATTTGTCCTTCCAGTTATATTAATGGCTGCCGCTATAACTCTACCCATAGGCTAGCTATTGGATTTTAGATAAATTTGTTGTTCATGATCTTTTCAGAAGCATCAGATCTTTTCTATCTTGTTTAGCTGGCCATTTCCTTAATTGATGAGTAATAGTCTAATGTGTTAACTCTTAGAATGAACTTAGAGCGCATCTGGTTGCTTGTCGGAACTCAAAATTCCCGTGAATTAGTACTTGTGATGAATTACGATTACACGAAAAAGTTGTGATATGTGTTTAATTGATAAGAGAGTTAGAATTACTCATGGGAAGTCTCACTGACCTAAGTCTCCTTAGATACGCAATTTCCTCTAATTTGTAGGAGGTGAAACTTCATAGAAATCCTTTTTCCAAAGATTTTATCTACCAAACAACTCAGTAGTTTTCCATATCTAAGAAATTGATGGCAACTAAACAACTACTAAGGGAAGATGATGCCGATGACTATGAGTAGCATGTGACAAACTGAAGGGAGAAACTTTTGGAGACCAAAAAAATGGTAGGCCCATATGATTGGCTTAAGTCTGAGATAATGCTACTACGGTTAATGTTGATTGTGGCCAAATAACTCGTTGCAGAGCATTGGTTGCAAGAAATAGTTAGCTGCATTGTTGTCAATGGTATCAATGTTATCTGTCAGGGACATTTGCTAATGGCTTATCTTCAATGTTCACTGTAAAGAAGTTTTCATAAGCTCATTTAGGTTTTCTTATGAATTATTAAGAAGGTTTTTGAATGTTATGAAAGATCTTACATAAATGATGAGTATCTGCAAAACCACCAAAATGTGACGACCCTTGTGACATTTACTGTTTTGCCTTTAATCAGTGAAGGTAAACTATACGCTAATCATTAAGCCAATTGCCGGTCTTCTATTTCTCCAGTTTCATGCATTATGATTTGTTTGTTAGAACTTTCGGCTTTGATTAGTCGTATGTATGTTTACATTTTGCCCTTGATTATTTTGTAGGTTTTGTGGAAGGTAAATAACCTGCGGAAGAAGGTTACTTCTGTTGCAAAAGAGCGTGCTGCTCTTTGTGCCAAGGTCGATTTCGTATGTCAGATTTTAATATGGCTGTTCATATGTACAATTTCCTAAATACCCGATACTCGTTAAGTCGAATTGGTCTTTTAAATTCCCCACCAACCAAAAGTGGTGCTCCATGGATGGTTCATTTTGTGTCTACAAGATGGGAGATGGGCAATTTCTCTCTTTACTTTCCTTAAAGTATTCAAGTTTTATTTTTTGTTTTAGACATTTTTCAGTCTTTCTTAGTAGGAAGAAAGAGAGGAGGAAAAACAATATAGTAAGAGTAAGGTTCAGAGAAAATTACTTGTAGTTTGTTCTACTTGGTTTAGTTCTGTCTTGAGATGGCTACATGCTCCAGTATGCAAGTGCTTATAACTCGCATCCTGCAGTAGAGCAATTTATATAGTTGTTGTGCTAGTTCTGTACTTGTGCATCTATGAAATATTTTAACAAGTACCTGTCTGGAATGTTGCAGTCTACGACTAAGAAAGAGGCCGAGGAACGGTTGAATGAGGTAAATATCCAATTAGGAAACGTCAGGAGTTATGATCAGTTTAGTTGATGCAAAATCTTAATCTTATTGTTTTTTTCCCAAGGGTATCAAATGTGTAGAAGAGACTTTCAACCGTGAGAAAAAAGCTGTTGATAGTTTGTTGGATATTGCCAAGGTACGAGTCCTTTGCAAATGTTCTATGTTGAAAAGTTGCATGAGAATGGAATCTGGTATATTTTCTATTTGTATGCATGTGTGCATACTGCATGTTAGGATTCTTTTCTTTTTTTTAAAGAAAAATATAGCATTGAATTGGTGTCTGGTTGATGATGTTAGCAAAATTGGCATGTTGTGTCGTTGGACAGATGCAAGACATTGTTTGGTTGATGAACAGAAAACGTTCTTCGATCATACGGACTGGCAACAAATATCAGTTGATTCTATGGTTTTTTGTCGTCCTGACAATCATTACCTTTGTTTTTTTCTGGGACGGGGGTTTGTTAGGTGTTAGGGCTTCTGTGTCAAATAGTAGCATTCCTGGTAGAATTGAAAATGAACTACATCTTGGTGGCTGTACTTTTTATCTCTGGAAATGAAAATCCGAAATTCACCTCACTATTCGAAGGAAATGCATTTCGTAAATTAATCTCACATTAATCACGATTGTTTGTAGGCCTTACGAGCTATGCCGGTTATTGATCTGGAAACTCCAACATTGTGTCTTGTTGGAGCTCCTAATGTTGGTAAATCATCTTTGGTCCGTATCCTCTCAACTGGAAAGCCCGAGGTATGCAGAGATCTGAATGTGATTACGGTTGAATTTATATTCAATTATTCAGGTCTTGTATTTCTTGTTTCGGGTCACTATTTTTTAACTTTTGCAGTAATACGGTATTAGCCAAATTGTCAATCCATGTTGATCAATTGGAGTTGTCTCTTGCCTGATGCTCTAACAATAGACTTCCTGTACTTTCGATCTGACCAAGTTGCTTTTCACTTGCAAATGACCAAAACAATATTATCCCTATTGTACTCCCTCTCCGAACTAGGCTGCAAGAGGAGTCCTTTTCTCAAATCCCGCCAATACTTGGAGAATGCATAAACTTTAGACGGATATTCTTTAGACAGATTCATTTTCGGCGTACCTAATATTCTTTAGACAGATTCATATCCCAGAATGCATAAACTTTATGGTGCGTGATAGTGAGCCTTGAAAAGTGAAGCTTGTAAGATCTTGTAGAAATTTACTGGTTCTTGTACACTCTCCAGATTTGCAATTATCCATTCACAACAAGAGGGATACTAATGGGTCATATTACTGTTGACTATCAGCGTTTTCAGGTCAGTTCCTCAAACATTCAGGTTCAAAAGTATTTTCACGTAATGTTCTCCCAGTTTGAGTTGGAACTTGTTGCAGGTCACTGATACTCCTGGTCTGCTCAAGCGCTCAGATGGTGAGTGAAGATGCAATTTGCATTCTTTTGTACATTATGTGTTGTGGAAATCATGCGACTCATAAGAATGGTGTTTCTACTACTAAATAGAAAAGGTTCTTGAAATGTCTCATGGCATAGTTATTGTTAATAGTGGCATTCATTTAGTGTAGTTGTTCAAATACACTGAAATTGAAGCTATAATCCCTATCAAACTTAAAGTTGTTGTCGCCTACCGTCCTCCAGGTTCCAGGCTCCGTCCCTTTTGTTAAGATTTTCACGTGCTTTAAGTTAAACCTTATCTGTTAAATATTTGATTCATCATCATTAAATCCCATGTTGCTGTCCATTCTATCTAAATGTATGTTTTTGGTTTGTTCTCTCTTTTAATCAAAAGAGGTTAGGAACAATTTGGAGAAGCTCACTCTTGCAGTCCTCTCGCATCTGCCAACTGCAGTAGTTTATGTTCATGACTTGTCTGGTGAATGTGGAATGTCAGCCTCTGACCAGGTAATTTTCTGTTTTATTTTTATTAGATGAAATTACTTGTTAAGTACGCTGAAGCAATGACGGTCAGTCGTAGACTTGCAAAAAATGAGTGCACTGTATGTTTAAGGCCTTTTAGCCTTTGATCTTAATTTTATAACTTTCCCTTAAAAACAAACAACACTTATTTCTAATTTTATAACTCTGTTGGAGAACTTTAGTGGTTGGGAGTTGGGACTCCGTCTGAAATGCCAATCGACAAATAGTGACTTGGATAATGATAAAATCACATAATAAAACATCCGCTTTCCTTTGAGAGTAATTAGTACCATGACAATGTGGTTAAGATACTTATATATTGATGGGTGGTTTTTTAGATGTAGGGGGAATAGCCCCTTACCCGGCCCTTCTAAGACCTGATTTTGATGATTTGGTCGAAAATGTCTAGTACCGCAGCAGGGGTTCCTTATAATGCTTCCGGTAGCGACTTGAAACAATTTTAAGATTAACTCTATTGTTATTCTCTGCGTGAATTTTTTTTTGATAACTCAGTCTTTCATGTCATTACATTATACTGTATCTGTCACCAGATTAGGCATTGCTTATTAGGCCAGTTTGTAGTAAATTGTATGCCAGGCTCTCTCGAAATGGTTTGCAGGATTCTTATTATGTTGCTGTAGTGTCATGGTTAAAATTCTTGTTTTTCGTTAAATATGCAGTTTGTAACCTACAAAGAAGTGAGGGAGAGGTTCCCCGATCATCTATGGCTTGATGTTATTTCCAAAGGTGATCTCTTGAATGACGACGACCCATCAGTTTTTGTAACTGAAGATTTAAGCACAGAAAATCCAGATCTAGCGAGATATCGGATGATTGGGCCTCATGGAGCTATCCGTGTATCTGTAAAGACCAAACTTGGTCTTGACGAGGTGCTGCTTTTATTTATTCTGAATTTCGCTTACTTAGCTTATACTCTTCCGGTAGAGAAGGCGAAGATTCAAGGTTTAGGGATGCAGTGTTGACGTTTAAGACCGAAAATCCTCGAAAGTTTCACCTGTTGTACCGTAAACTTATCCTGTGCCAGTGTTAACCAAAAACTTGCACCTATACTGTTAAGAGTTTTGTGACACTACATATTGCTTTCGAGTCTTGTCCCTGTTACTCATATTCGGCTTTTGTAAGCCCTCCTATCTCATCTTCATTTACCTTGTTTTACTGCAGTTGAAACAGAGAGTTCACCAGTTATTGCTCTCGCAGTCAACTAAAATCAAAAGCCAAATTACGGAATCAGAGAGTGCAGAAGTCGCTTCATGAGCAATCGTGCACTCAGAAGATGTTGAAGCCTAGTATTGTCTAGAATCAGACTACTCCTTTGATGGAAGAAAACGATCTTGGCTCAGAGAGATGCCCGTTCTTATATGCAAAGGGTATCTACGTCTTAAGCAACTGCAGGTATATTGGAGAACAGAGCTTAAAGGCAAGCCCTGCTTGCAACTGGTTCAGAAAAGCAGGCTCACTTTGAAAAAGGTAATAGATGAAAATTTTGTGGAAGCTTTCAACTATGAAAATTATTGAGGCGATTTCAAATTTTTGACTTATAACTTGGAAGTTTGTTTTAATGCCGGTTCCAAGAAAAATAAAACTGTTTTATTGCGAGATTATTTCGACAGTCACGCTCTGTGGTTATCATTCTTCAACTTTCTTAACACTCAGACATAAAAAAAACTGTCATTGGATAATTGACACAAGGACTATCTTTTCTTAAATGAAATAAAGTGCTAAGAGAAGGTTACTTTTTCTTTATTGTACATGCTCTTATTTTCCAATGAATAGGAGACATTAATCATTATATTGTTATTCCATCTCTATCATTCATAAGAATCAAGTCTTTATAATCATGTCATTCACGTGGACAAAAACCCAAATATTTGTGTAAGATAGTTTTGCACAAATTATTGTAAAACACAATTTTTTATTGACTACTTTTACGCACTGACAAAGTCGTACATACGTTTGGATCTGTTTTATAACTATATTACTGTAAAAACTGTTTACAAATTAAAAGACTAAAACTCGGATTTAAAACCCGTCTTTGTTATGGTCAAATTAATTAATTATCTCATCAAATCAAATTTAGACTATAACACGAATTTGATTGCAATTTTTTCCAATTATTCCATAAACTCATTTTCATATAGAAAATTTCAGAGCTTTAGCCACAGTTCACCTGCATGATACATTGTATTCAACACAATGATTCAAGTATTCAACTACTTCATCAACTTGCATGGCTATTTGCTAATCCAACACTTAAACATGCATCATTAACCTGAATACCGAAAAAAGGACTGCGCATCTGATGCATTATCTCATATCCTTTTAGTTATTGAGTAAATATGTATTTTTTTTGAACATATTTAATTATGTACTGTTTTTGACAATATTGTATTTTTTTAGTTTAATGTTTAAATGAAGGTGCTCAAAAACTTTATACTAAAATTTACAATATTTGGAAAAAAGCTCAAAAATTTTATTTTAATACTCAGAAAGTACACAATCAGAATATCAGATGTTTACATCTGATGTATAGTCTATAAACTGCCTCACACTTAGACCAGCCGATAATAAATTATTTTAATTTAATCAAAGTTCTTGGATTGGATTCAAGTATTGGAAATACAACCGTGTTAAAATTTAAAGATAGCTTTACTACCTTAATGATCTTACTTGACTCAAATCCAAATTAAATCGAATGGTATACACAAAATGACAATAACAACCAGAATGATATTTTATAAAATACGTTAAACGTTTACTTCGATCGACAGCTGGTTGACAACAGTTGACTACGACTTCCTCGTGGACCTGTCGAAATTATTTGGCATGCGTTACTTTACCTTTTGCAAACGGGAAAATGAGTTAGCGTCACTCTGTGTCACCCAATCTCGGTGCCACCCTCTCAAATGCAATAAATGAAGACCTACAAAATAATGGATATATCCCATAGAATAAGTGGGGACCTCAATAATAAGAGATGCATGTGAGAGGGTGGCGTCGAAATTGAGCACCGTCCGGTGACGCCGTATCATTATCCCAAACAAACTGTATGTTCCATGCATTTTGGACTTTTCCTAAAATATGAGTATATTTTTTTTTTTCCAAATGAGTGCATTATGTCGCGAGTGAGAATCGAATTGGGGTAAGAAAGTTCTTACCACTTGAGCTAACTCTCGTTCTCAAAATATAAGTATATCTTAAAACAGTTAGTCTTGCTGAAGACGGGTCGGAGCAAGTGACGGGTAATGCCACTCACAAAATGGATAGGGGGGACAAGGTGGGGGCACCCCCATGTGCTTCCCTCTCTCCTCTATTTGGGTCATTTGTGAGAGGAAATGATATCCGTCACTCCAAAGTGACGGATACGTGCCGTCTTCAATGAGATTTTGTGATCTTCAAAATGTTTAATGTTGTACGTTTTTTTTATCAAATCATGTACCTTCGTCCTCTTGGACATATCATTAAATCACGATTTACTAATGAAAATCAGTTAGTCTTGCTGAAGACGGGTCGGAGCAAGTGACGGGTAATGCCACTCAAAAACGGATAGGGGGAACAAGGTGGGGGCACCCCCATGTGCTTCCCTCTCTCCTCTATTTGGGTCATTTGTGAGAGGAAATGGTATCCGTCACTCCAGAGTGACGGATACGTGCCGTCTTCAATGAGATTTTGTGAATGAAAATTAAGGTAAATTCGTCACATATATTTTAAATAAAATGTACTCCGTAATAATTATATCCATAAAAAATAATTAACGCGACAAACAAACAAACAAATAAAAGTTAAATAATCATCTTTGATTTCCACAAGGATCTAAGCTAATCCCAAAATCAAGAGGATACCCAATTTGGGTAGAAACATGTTCAACAAATAAAATAAAACGAAACAATACATTTCTTTTCTTAATTGCTTGTTGTTGATGATAATTTTCAGGAATAACTTGATGCCTACAAACCGGGCATGTCGAATGAGATACAAGCCATGGATCAATACACTCAACATGGAAGCAATGCTTGCATTTCGGCATCTTTCGTATCATTTCGCCTCGGGTTAATTCTTCTAAGCAAACCATGCAATTTGGAGCATTTTCCATATAGTTCACCTTATTGGGACTATAATACTTGGTGGCTGGAAGGCAGTCGCCACGGTGTCTTAGTGACCGTGTTATTAACATAAAGACGATGACGGTGAGGAAGATGGTGAAGTTGTTTGTAAGGTCTAAAGGTATCTCCATGGTGGAATTTGGAAAATGAGGTTATGGAAATAGCTAGTTTGTTTTTTGGGTAAGAAAATATGGCAAGTGTTGGGAGAAAAGAAGTAAGTTGGACCTTACTTCACACCGTAAGGTTCTCTCACAAGTGTGAAATACATGGGTGGTGGGACACCCCCATGTGCTTTCCCACTCACTCCATAAATGAGTTTTTTGTGCACAAATTCTTATTATAGACGGACACTATCCGTCTATACGTATAGACGGATACCATTTCTCCTCACAAAATACTCATTACCATAAAATGGGAAGCACATGGAGGGTGCCCCACCTTGTCCCCCTACCCATTTTATTAGAGGTCTTTACCCGTCTATACGCCTCACCCGTCTATACCAAGACCTATTGTTTTTTGTGAGAGGAAACGGTATTTGTCTTACTATTTTAGACGGATCTTACAGTCTCAAAAAAGAATTTGTGTGTAGTCTTATATTATAGTGGTTGTACACTTTTACCAAGTAGTCAACATGTTGGTAAACAGCCGGCTAGGGTGAAAAGTATTTCAATAATATTATACGAGTAGATCACCTCAGAGACGGTCTTTTAATAATTTTATTGAAAAATTAATCGCAGTTTTAAATAACAGTAAAATTTGGGAGAGACGGTCTTTTAGTAAATTATTGAGAGATCAGTCATCTATACCCTTTTGTGTTGTTGATCGTGACATAATAATTTCGTACCTATTTACATAATAAATATACTCATTTTATCTTTAATCATGATTTGTACGTATTTTATTATCTTTAGTACCATTTTTTCTTAAAATTGTAAAATAGTCTCCCAATAAATAAATTTATTGAGAGACCGTCTCTCAGAAGACATACTCAATAAATAAAAATGGTATTATAAGTAATAAAATAGATATATACACAATATTGTATAAGATGAGGTGATAATAAAATGATTATAATCTATGATAAATGGGTACAATTGTTATAAAAATATGTAATAAATGAAAAAGTCATTTTGAGTCCCAATCCATAATAAAACGATTAAAAGTGTGGCATTTTATAACTTAGTCACGTTTAATTTTACGGTCTCTCTCAAAATGAAAGTCATTTATTTTATAATAGTCACGTTTAATTTAGACTAGTCGGTTACGTAAGAATATAAAATACAATCGAGGAAATGTACGTAGATGATTATGTTATATGGTTGATCATCAATTGAGCAAACGGAGCTACGAAGATAATAAATGAAACGTGATTGTAGCTAATTAACATTCTATAGGTCTTAACTTTAATTATCTTTTCTTAGGACATTTGTAATGGTAGAGATTTTATATCATCTATTTTTACTGTCATTCATCACGCAAAGAACTTCTTATCGCCCGATCTTTACGGGCAAAAATTTCTTACATGAATCAAATAGATTGTCTATTTTAGAAACCGATCCCTTAAAAAGAACTCCTTATTATGCAAATCAATAGATAACTAGCATGTTTGTAAGATTGTTATTATCCATCCATCCATACACACCTTACCATATAGGCTCTGTTTGGTAAACAACAGATTAATTTTAGTATAAGCAGATTGCAAAAGTAGATTATAAATGACAAATTTTATTAGAATGTTTGAGCATATTTTAATTAGCAGAATTAATTTGAGTGTTTGGTAATTGACAGATTACGATTAGTGGATTGCTAGTTTTCATTGTAAAATGGAGCAAAATTTCCTACTTTATAATCTTACAAACATACTAGATATACATACATATTCAGCACACACACTTACATAGATATACCCCTATACGTTTACCCCTTCGTTGTGGCTGACTTAAGCATGATGGGGCCAGGATTCTGAGATGTGGGGGCTTCGGGCTCCCAACACACATACACCAGGTTCATTTTAATTGACACCCTACATTCATTTGGTTCCTTGGTTCAGGTTCCAAAATTGTCGCTCTGATACCACTTTGTAACACCCCCACATACCAAAGTGCCTTACCAAGGACCACTCTAGCATATGGAGATGCTACCATCTCGGTTGCCCGAGGTAAGTATATCAAAAGTAACCATTCAAGAACAATTATTAAAGTGTAAAGTTTAGTGAATACATCGTCTCAACTGAAAACCAAAGTAAAAGTATATAAATCTCAATACATCAAAACAAGGCATCTAAACTCGTGACAGCGGAAGCTAGACTCAAAGTGATGACATCTCATATTCGTTGTAACACCCCCATACTCCAAGTGCCTTACCAGGACCACTCAGGTATGACGACATTACCATCTCGGTTACCCGAGGCAATGATAATCAAACAACAATGAAGAAACAACGTTTATTATAAATGATTAACGAATAGTTACAATCCTTAAAACCAAACCAAAAGTACGATACATGTTCTCAAACTGACTATTCTAACTGAAATGTAAATAAACTAAAGACTACAGCGGAAGACTCCTATCATCATGTCGTGGCATCCCAGCCTATCCCAAAGACTCATCTCAATACCGCTCAATATCCGCTCACCATCCCCGAATGGATCACCGCAGTTTACAAAACAACACCGGGTCAAGTACTAATCACACAATCAATATAAACGACAATGATAAGATAAACAAACAAACTTAATCATCACACACACGCACAACCAACCAATTCCCACCATCTCAATATCGATCGTCCTTTGGACCGACCACGCTAGTGGGGGACTGCACTGCACCCACCAAATCCCCGCTCCACATAGTGAGCGATAAACCCTGTCCATTAATGTGCACATCCCTTCGGTGGCGGGTTCCACAGAAGGCGAAACTAGGGCGTGAAGCCACTCCCGCAAGTGACCCCACTCGGCCGAGGACACGCCTCGAGAACCATCAACAACGATCACAACCACAATCACAATACAATTATTATATCAAACAACCAAATACAATACATCAACCAATATCCCATTATGGGACTAATACCGAGTAGAAATCCTACCGATATGCACACAATCGACGGTCTCTACCGCCGAGTCAAAAAGCCTCTTCTATGAACCCTCCTCCTATCATACAACACATAGAGACTACCACATCACATACTACACACAAAACCCCCAATCTCTAAATTAGGGTTTAACCAAATCGAAGGAAATACAATAAAAAGGGTACATAGATCTTACCCTCGACGCAAGGAACTCAACGGTACGAACAACGACAAGAACTGACCGTCTGAACTCCGGGAATTGCTAAGAATGCGATTAAGAAGATGAACTTTTTTGCTTTCTCTCTTAAACAGGAATTTAGGTTTTGTAAAAGTGATTTAGAATAATGACGATGAAGCTTAAATACCTTAATCGCATAATTAACAAAACCCGAGAAAACTCCCCGTAAAACCGGACACTCGATCGAGTACCCAAGGTACTCGATCGAGTACCCCCTTACTCGATCGAGTGCCCTGACTACTCGATCGAGTACCCAACAGTCGAAACTATTTTATTTCGCAACTTACCCTTACTCGACAGAGTAAGGCCTACTCGATAGAGTACCCCAAGACTTATAAATACGGAGTATTACAGTCTTCCCTCCTTAAAAGGAACTTCGTCCTCGAAGTTCAAACCACTACTAAACAAAGGTACTCCCACAACATTCCCGACTCAAAAGCCAAACAAAATTCAACATAAAACATGATACTAACCCAACTCATCCCGACCAACATACCGACACAACATATAAAAGGGGTATAAAACTCTAAAAAGCGCTCGCGATCATCTCCTACCCCCTAAAAGAAACAAGGTTACGTCCCCGTAACCATACATACCTGATCAAAAAGGAAAGGGTAACGCTCTTTCATAGCTTCCTCTGGCTCCCATGTAGCTTCCTCGGTCTCGTGGTTAGACCAGAGGATCTTAAGCAAAACTGTCTCACCTCCCCTAGTCTTTCTAACCTTTCGGTCTAGAATCTGCTTAGGCACCTCAAGATATGATAAGGACTCATCTAGCTATAAGCTCTCTGCCTCCAACACATGTGACGGGTCACTCACATACTTCCGCAGCTGCGATACATGAAACACATTATGCACTCTCTCTAACGCAGCTGGTAAAGCCAGACGATAAGCAACTTCCCCAACTCGCTCTAAGATCTCATAAGGCCCTATAAACTTCTGACTTAGCTTGCCTTTCTTCCCAAATCTCATAACCCCGCGCATAGGAGACACTTTCAAAAGAACCTTGTCCCCAACTTGAAACTCTTATGTCCCGACGATGTAGATCTGCATAACTCTTTTGTCGATCCTGAGCTGCTCTCATCCGTTCCCTGATCATCTTAATCTGTTCCACCATCTCATGCACCATCTCTGGTCCTAAAACCACTTTGCCAAAGACTATCGTCCCCAGATTGGACTCCTACATCTCCTCCCATACAAAGCCTCAAACGGTGCCATGCCAATACTTGTGTGATAGCTGTTATTGTAAGAAAATTCTATCAAGTCCAACCTCTGCTCCCAGCTACCACCAAAATCCATCACACAAGCTCGCAACATATCCTCAAGAGTCTTGATTGTTCTCTCGTCCGCCCGTCTGTCGCAGGATGAAATCTTTGTACTCATCTTCAAAGTTGTTCCTAACGATTCCGCAACTCCTTCCAAAACCTCGATATAAACCTCGCATCTCTCGTCGGACACTATGTCCTTAGGGACTCCATGTAACTTGAGCACGTTCTTTCGATAGGCCATAGCCAATTGTGCCTTAGTCCATGTATCTTTCATTGGAACAAAGTGAGCTGACTTGGTCAGACGATCCACTATCACCCAAATCATGTTGTTACCTTGTTGACTCTTTGGCAAACCCACAATGAAATCCATGGAAATGGATTCCCACTTCCACTCAGGTACCTCTAAAGACTGAATCTTACCTTGTGGTCGTCGTTGTTCCCCTTTAACTCTCGGGCATGTCAAACAACGGGACACAAACTCAGTCTCTTTCTTCATCCCAGGCCACCAAAACGTTTTCTTCAAATCCTTGTATAGCTTGTCTCCTCCTGGATGAACTGAATATGGTGTGCAATGTGCCTCTGTCATGATAGTCTTTTTCAACTCCTCATCATTAGGAACACACCACCTACCATCAAACCTCAAACTACCATCTGTATGAATAGAAAACCGGGACACTGTCCCTTTCTCTACTTCAGCTCTCCACTCAACTATCTTAGGATCCAAAGCCTGCTTACCTCGAATATCATCATAAAACTCAAGATGTCTTGTCATATCACCCATGGCATCTCCTTTCGCATCATATGTATCCCAAAACTCGCTACCTCATCCCTCAGCCTCATCAAGGATAGAGTCACACACAGAGAATGTACACTCTTCCTACTCAAAGCATCAGCAACAACATTGGCCTTCCCTTCATGGTAGATGATCTCCATGTCATAATCGCCAATCAGCTCCATCCACCTCCTCTGTCTCATGTTCAACTCCTTCTGCGTGAAGATGTACTTGAGACTCTTGTGATCAGAAAATACCTTAAAGATTGCTCCATAAAGGTAATGTCTCCAAATCTTGAGAGCAAACACCACTGCACCCAACTCCAGATCATGAGTAGGGTAGTTCTCCTCATAAGGCTTCAATTGCCTAGAAGCATAGACAATCACTTTACCATTCTGCATCAACACACATCCCAGCCCATTCTTCGAGGCATCCGTATAAACCTCAAAGTTCTCGCTCCCTTCAGGCAATGCTAAGACAGGAGCTGTGGTCAAACGCTCCTTTAATGTTTGAAACGCCGTCTCACAACTCTCATCCCAACGAAACCTGTTCTCTTTCCTCATCAACGCTGTCATCGGTCTAGCTATCTTGGAGAAATCCTTCACGAACCATCTGTAGTATCCAGCTAAACCCAAGAAACTCCTAACCTCAGCAACATTCTTTGGTGCTTCCCACTTTGTCATTGCCTCAATCTTCGCCGGATCTACAGCTACCCCATCTTTAGAGATCACGTGCCCCAGAAAAGCAACTTTCTCTAACCAGAACTCACACTTGAACAGCTTAGCATACAACTCATGATCCCTCAAAGTCTGCAACACGATCCTCAGATGCTCCTCATGCTCCTCCTTAGTCTTAGAGTAGACTAAGATATCATCGATAAACACCACTACAACTGGTCCAAGAACTGTCTGAAGATTCTGTTAATCAAATCCATAAACACTGCCGGCGCATTAGACAACCCAAACGGCATCACCACATACTCATAATGGCCATACCTCGACGTGAAAGCTGTCTTTGGTATGTCCACCTCTCTAATCTTCACCTGATGGTACCCCGACCTCAAATCAATCTTAGAAAAGACTGTTGCACCACTCAACTGGTCAAACAGGTCATCTATCCTTGGCAAAGGATACTTGTTCTTTATCGTCACTCGGTTCAGCTCCCTGTAATCTATGCATAACCTCAAACTCCCATCTTTCTTCTTCACGAAAAGAACTGGTGCTCCCCACGGCGATACACTTGGTCTAATGTATCCCTTCTCTATCAGATCATCCAACTGCTTCCTAAGCTCCTCCATCTCCTTAGGACCCATACGGTACGGTGCCTTAGAGATTGGCCCCGTCCCTGGCTTCAACTCAACGGTGAAATATATCTCCCTCTTCGGTGGCAACCCCGGAATCTCCTCTGGAAAAACGTCTCGCAAACTCTCCCACCACTTTGGTATCTCATCAATCGTCGGACTCTCTATCCGGTCATCTCTCACATGGCACAAGATCAGAGGACATCCCTTCCTCAGATAAGACTTCAAGGTGACAGCTGCAATCAACTTAACTTTGGGTTTGACTAGAAACCCACGATAAGACACACTAACGCCCTTAGGACCTCTTAAAGACACTTTCTTTTGATGACAGTCTATCTTAGCTTTATACTTTCCTAACCAATCCATCCCGACTATCATCTCAAAACCATTAAAAGGAAACTCTAGCAAGTCTACAGGGAAATCAACTTGCCCAACTATCAAAGATACATCTCTGAACAATCTCCCACACGATACAGACTCACCCGAAGGTATGAAAACTTGCTCACTAACAGACTCATATACTCTCAAACCCAACTATTTAACGTGACTCGAAGACACAAACGACTGAGAAGCCCCCGAATCAAACAAAACAAAGGTAGGAATACCATTAACAAGGAATGTACCGGTGATAACGTGCGCATCTTCCTCGGCTGCTTTCTTCTCCATCATAAATAACTTGCCACTGATCTTCTGCCCACCTCCCTGGACAGTACTGGCTGAGGTGGTCGGCTTAGCACCCGACCCTTGATTGTTGTTGTTGTTCGCTGGTGGTTTCTGATAAGAATTACCGCCGTTGCGGTTGCCTCCGCTCTGGTAACTCTGACTTCCCCGGTTTGGCCATGATCCAGCCGGTCTGTTGCTCGCGAAGCTCTGTGCAGGTCTCTAGAAAGATCCTGGTGCACTTGTGCACTCATGTCTCTTGTGGCCTACACCACCACAGCTATAGCAGGTCACTCCCCAACTATTACTCACACTCCCACGGCCACGCCCAAAGGAAGCCCCAAAGATCGAACCCGGACCCTTAAGAAAATCCCTTAGGCGATTGTGGTTGCCTTTCTTGTGATTCGATTGGCCACCACCCTCGCTCTCAGACTTCCTCTTCTCACCACCTAACCTCTCCCGAGCCATCTCCACCAACCTCTCAGCTCTCCCAGCCCTCTCATAAGCTTCCTTAACATCTGTAAGGATTCCCACGGGTAACTTATCCATAATCTTAGGGGTCAACCCCCTCTCAAACCTCAATGCCAGATTCTCCTCACTCAAACCCATATCCTCAGCATACCTAGACTTCTCATTGAACAGCCTGTAGTACTCAGCCACAGACATCTCAGCAGTCATCTTAAAACCATCAAACTCTTCTCTCAACTTACTCCTCACATGTTCCGGTACAAACTCCTTCCTCACAGCCCTACGGAACTCCTCCCAAGGTATAGCAGGTAAGCCTTGGTTTGTATATATCTCCTTAGCACTCACTTTCACTGAATCCCACCACTTGCCGTGCCTCCCTCGGATAGAACACACTGTTTCACTCTCATCTCATCAGGACAGTGAACCAAATCTAATATGTTCTCCATCTCTCTCAGCCAACTATCAAGAAGGTTAGGTTCCCCAACTCCCTTGTACTCTTTCGGGTTAAACCTCGCAATGTAGAGGCTGATTTTTGAATGATCAACCTCCTTCTCCTTATCCTTATTCTTATCCTCATTCACTTTCTTTAGGGTCTCAGTAAGAGCATCCTGGTGCTCTAACATCTTAACGATGTCATCCACGGTCATAAGCTCAGCTCTCGCATACAAAGCAGTCCTCTTGGGCGGCATCTTGAGACTATACATATATAAGAAAGGGTAGATATGAACACACGTACTAAACTTCAAAACACGAAAACACGCCACCCAGAACCTACTCGATCGAGTTCCCAAACCCACTCGATCGAGTAACGGGCTACTCGATCGAGTGCCCAACATACTCGATCGAGTACCCAAGCATCAGACCCCTAACAGACCTCCTGATCTCTTACCTACTCGTTCGAGTAGCTAGGCTACTCGATCGAGTGACCTCCTACTCGATCGAGTACCCCTAGTTACTCGATCGAGTGCCCAAAAACACGATTCTGGACTCAAAATCGTCAAAAACCCACCCGATCGAGTCAGTCCCACTCGATCGAGTCATGCAAATACATAAAAGCTACCCGCATGTTATGTCATATGCTAACATGCTAAACTTATAAATCACATTATATCATAATACACATGCTACGCATCTTTTCTACTATCTACGAGATCATTTCATCATGTTATTAAATGCCACATTGTAAATCATCCAACATGTTATCATCTCATCAACAAATTCCCACCTATCACCATTTTCTTTCACATGGTCATCTTTCTACTTCAACACCCAAAAATTAACACATTTCATCACATTCTTACACAAGTTAACCAAACACACATACGACTCGACAAACACTTCCCCCATGTGACCGGTTCAAAGTTGTAGGGCGACCCCTGCGACTTTAGGACGTCTCCCAAGCCTTTGCACTAGCTCCTACAATTTTTACCCCGGGTTCATTTTAATTGACTCCCTATGTTCATTAGGTTCATTGGTTACAGGTTTCAGGATCGTCGCTCTGATACCATTTGTAACACCCCCATACTCCAAGTGCCTTACCAGAACCACTCAAGTATGACGACATTATCATCTCGGTTACCCGAGGCAATGATAATCAAACAACAATGAAGAAACAACGTTTATTATAAATGATTAACGAATAGTTACAATCCTTAAAACCAAACCAAAAGTACGATACATGTTCTCAAACTGACTATTCTAACTGAAATGTAAATAAACTAAAGGCTACAGCGGAAGACTCCTATCATCATGTCGTGGCATCCCAGCTATCCCAGTACTCATCTCAATACCTGCTCAATATCTGCTCACCATCCCCGAATGGATCACCGCAGGTTTACAAAACAACACCGGGGTCAGTACTAATCACACAATCAATATAAACGACAATGATAAGATAAACAAACAGCTTAACTGTCACACACACGCACAACCAACCAATTCCCACCATCTCAATACTGACTGTCCACTGGACCAGCCCTGCTAGTGGGGGACTGCAGCCGTACCCACCAAATCCCCGCTCCACATAGTGAGCGATAAACCCTGTCCATTAATGTGCACATCCCTTCTGTGGCGGGTTCCACAGAAGGCGAAACTAGGGCGTGAAGCCACTCCCGCAAGTGACCCCACTCAGCCGAGGCCACGCCTCGCGAACCATCAACAACGATCACAACCACAATCACAATACAATTATTATATCAAACAACCAAATACAATACATCAACCAATATCCCATTATGGGACTAATACTGAGTAGGAAATCCTACCTGGTATGCACACAATCAGGCGGTCTCTACTGCTGAGTCAAAAAGCCTCTTCTATGAACCCTCCTCCTATCATACAACACATAGAGACTACCACATCACATACTACACACAAAACCCCCAATCTCTAAATTAGGGTTTAACCAAATCGAAGGAAATACAATAAAAAGGGTACATAGATCTTACCCTCGACGCAAGGAACTCAACGGTACGAACAACGACAAGAACTGACCGTCTGAACTCCGGGAATTGCTAAGAATGCGATTAAGAAGATGAACTTGTTTGCTTTCTCTCTTAAACAGGAATTTAGGTTTTGTAAAAGTGATTTAGAATAATGACGATGAAGCTTAAATACCTTAATCGCATAATTAACAAAACCCGAGAAAACTCCCCGTAAAACCGGACACTCGATCGAGTACCCAAGGTACTCGATCGAGTACCCCCTTACTCGATCGAGTGCCCCAGCTACTCGATCGAGTACCCAACAGGTCAGAAACTATTTTATTTCGCAACTTACCCTTACTCGACAGAGTAAGGCCTACTCGATAGAGTACCCCAAGACTTATAAATACGGAGTATTACATTCGTCCCCGCAGCTAAAGTAATCATCACAATCTACTCACCATCTCCGAATGGATCACCACAGTTTTATAAAACACAACGGGGCCAGTTCACTGAATAATCAAGATAAGTTAAACGCAAAGAAACAACCAAGGCAAACAACTGAACAACCATTTCCCAACTCAAATCATATCACATATCCGGCTATACACTTAAGTGTGTAGCCCTGCCAGATTACCCGCCGCGACAGGTAATCCTCACCGCCAGTGGGGGACTGCAGCCATGCCCACCTAAGCCCCGCTCATCGCAACGAGCAATAACCCATATCCATTAATGTGCACATCCCTTTTGTGACGGGAACCACAAGGGGCGAATCAAAGGCATGAAGCCATTCCCAAAAATGACTCCACTCAGCCGAGGACGCACCTCACAAACGTAGACAAGCAACAACAATTCCAACAACCAAGAAAGACAATTCCAATTACGATATCAATCATGCCATCAATACAATAATTCATCTTAAATCAATTAAACAGACAACTGAGTAGAGAAACCCTACCTTTTCGTTATTTCACGTAAATGCATCCAACAAATAAGCCACGCAAGACTCCGTGATGAATCCTACAAGTAGAAACCATATCCTATTACTAGACTATTCAAGATATACTGAAAGATAACAACGAAGCACAAACTCACCTTGAGATGCAGACAGATGCCGGTAACGATGACAACCCGACTTAGTGAGTTCATGCGTAAACCATCTCCTTCCTTGGGTTAGTGTCAAGGCCATGTGAGAGTATATGGTGATAAGAGATAATTGGGCGAGAGAGAGAGAGAGAGAGAGAGAGAGAGAGAGAGAGAGAGAGAGAGAGAGAGAGAGAGAGAGAGAGAGAGAGAGAGAGAGAGAGAGAGAGATTAGGGTTAAAAAGAGAAAGGAGCCGTCGATAAGTTAATTGAGTTTACGATCTCGCCTTTTATAATAACACGTTAACTGACGTGGTACTCGGTCGAGTATAGACATACTCGGCCGAGTACGCTCTACTCGGTCGAGTATCCCAGCTACTCGGCCGAGTGACCCTAACTAGGTCGAGTAACAAGCAACGTTGGTCTACTAACCTCTCCCGTATCCCTTGCTAAGGCTCTCCATCAATGAGTCCTTAAACAGGGCGGGTATTACAACTTGTGCTGTTCTGACAAGTACGGTTTTGGTCACTTGTACTGTTCTGGCAAGTGAGTTTTATTTTAGTCTTTTCCGGGGAAAATTTAGTCTAAGAGTAGTAAATGTTTTGCTTGGTTATGGTCATTGGCATATGTCTTTCCTATCGGACACTAGAGGTGAGATGCAAGCCTTCTAGTTGCGATATGATCGTCGGATTGATGCTCCCATCCGTTCTTATGGTGAGATACAAGTCATGAGTGCGAATGCGACGTTAATAGCTACGTCCCGTGCAATGTTTGTTTGAAAATTTCTAAAGTAATGGCTATGGTTTTCAACTATATGTATTGCGATGATTGACTACTCGTTTATCTATCTCACATGACTTAAGTACTAGTATTTTATAATTTGGATAGTTGCATATGTCACATTTCATTGGAATTTGGGCTTGTGATTAACTAACCGTATCTATGTTCCTTCCTTTACTTCACTTATTTAAATATGCCTATTACATACTCGTTTGCTATTCTATCTCGCTTTCTCTTATTATTCTAACATGAATGATCCCATGCTTATTTATTCAAGTGAATTCTATCTCATATTTATTATACCTTATCTTATTTGAGTTCTTTGTTATGTTCATTGTGATATAATATAGCTGGGAGAACCCTGAGTTACTCCCACTGATTGTGGCATTCATTTTTAATGAATGAACAGGTTGCAGATCGGTACTTATTTGGAGTGAAGACATGTATGATCCAGAGAGCTAGTACCTTGACCGTTGGATTTTTGTCTATCGTTATGCTTAGACTCACCTTTTAGACTTGTTATTCGTGGGATATCTTTTTCCCCCTTTTGCTAGACTTGATTTGTAATAACCTAAGTTTGCTTATCGTTGCACTTGTTTCTTTTTTTCGTGACTCCCGCATGTTAAACTTTAACTAGTAATAAAAAGTTTTTAAAAATTTCATATTTTTCGCTTAAATTTATTAGTTATATTTTCCGCATTATCGCGGGTGTCACACACCAAGTATCCCTGCCATACATTCGAGGACGTTCAGGCAAAAGCTCTCGCCCACATCAGACTAGAGGAAGACAAATGCTACAAGTCAGAGAAATCTGCCAGCGGTACAGGCTATGAGAGATCTAGCAGAAAATGTTTCAATCACAGAGGAAGCAGTTCCAGGCCATCCCCATATTCAAGGCCTGACAGATCAGAAGTTAACCTTGCTCAAGAGCAACGAGGTAATTCTTACACCTTCCCACCTATCCAGGAGTATAACTTCTCTGTTGACATTGCAGGACTCATCAAAAGGCTTGACAACATGGGAGACATTGTTAGATGGCTAAGAAAGATTGGCAACTCCAATTCCAGGAAAGATACAACCAGACGGTGTGAATTCCGCATGGATATAGGGCATACAACTGAGGAATGCATACACCTGTTAAAGAAAGGTTACCTGAAAGACCTGATACCGTCAAGAAACAAGAATGAAAATTCAACAAGAAGGGATCAGAAGCAAAAGCCAGAACATGACCTGCCACCCCCACCACCAATCTACGAAGTCAAGTTCATAAATGGGGGATCAGAGATTTGCGGCCTGACAAGCTCAGCAGCAAAGAAGATAGCCATGGAATAAAAAATGAAGTCACCTTACAGGCCCAGAAACCTGCCTCAAATCACCTTTGGCGACATGACAGTGACATGCAAGGAGTATCTGATCTCCATCATGATGGCCTGGTCATCACCATGCAAATTGGAACTGCTCGTGTACTGAGGATCCTTGTCGACGGTGGAAGTTCAGTAAACCTGATCATGTTGGACGTCCTGAAAGCCATGAAGATTGATGAGGACCAAAGCACAAAGATATACAATGTCCTGGTAGGATTTATTGGTGAAACCAAAAACACCATGGGAGAGATCTACCTACCAACCTACGTTGAAGGAGTGTCATCCTACGAAAAATTTGGAGTTCTGGATTGCCTGTCATATTATAATGCAATCATAAGCAAGCCATTGATCCACAATGTAAAGGCTATCCCTTCAACCTATCACCAATGTGTCAAGATTTCAACAGAGTGGGGGATAGCAACCGTCAAAGGAGAACAAAAATCTGCTTAGGAATGCTGTACTGAGGCCCTGAAGCCTTCCAAGGCAGGTAAGTCTCTCGCCTAGCAATTACAGTACCCTGTCAGGAACACTTATGTGGCACAATCCCAAATGAAGACTGATCAGGTATACCTGGGCCTTTTGAATAACCGCTTCCTAAGAATCAATTATCATCAAATTATGAGTAATATAAAGAGGAATGATTAATGGTACGATACAGTAGTTTTATGGATAACAAGAAGAAAATTATGTAGTACTCCCCATATTCTATATGATCTTTCATATTGGTTTTGGACCAATATTTAGTAGAATGGTAATATGTGGAGGAAAATGAAAGTAAGAGAATCTGAGGTTACATGTTATATTAACAACAAATAATAGACAAAAAAGGAAAATGAAAGATTTTTGTGTTTCCGCTTTAAAAAATGTGAAAGATGTTAGTGAATAGGAGGGAGTACTAGTTTATAAAGGGAAAAGAGAAAGAAAATTTGGTAGTTTTAGGGTTTTTTTTTTTTTTTTTTTTTTTTTTTTTTTTTTTTTGCAGAAAAGTATAGATTAACAATGGAAGTTGGACTTTTTTTTTTGTCAAAAACACTAGTCTTAAACCCGTGCAAATTGCACGGGTTTGTTATTTAGAATGTTGTAGCAAGGTGTGTTAATAGTGGTTGGTCTTTAACTGAACTCATATTTCATGTTCTCAATGCGTATCGTAATTTCGTTTGCAGTTACCAAAATTGTATCTATCGAGGGTATCTAAAATATGGCAATAATAAAATTACAATTTATATAGTCATATATCAAAGTATAACAAAAGTAAATGTTGTAGCAATGTGAATTGTTGTATAACCCGTGCAATATTAATTATATTAATCTTAAACCCATGCAAAATGCACGGGTATGCTCCTTTAAACTTGTTACTATACAAATGCACGGGTATGCCCGTTTATCATCTAGTACAAATCATGTAGTATTAACCAATGAAAATAATTGTGACCCGTGCATATTTAGAACAATTTTGTCGAATAATTATATAATTATACAAATATAATGCAAAATTTGATATACGAACCAATGATATAATTTTAAAATCGCAAAAACTTTAACCAGTGCTTTCCTCACAAATGTATTTGTCTATAAAGATGTTAATTAGCCTATACAAATATGGAGTATAAATAATTTATGTGTGAACAGGATAACTCAAAATTTACCATGCAATACTTGCTAAAAAAAAGTTGGTATCTCTTGTGACGGTCACAATTTTTTTTTTTTTTGGTGTTGACCAGGAGTATACCCTATCGACAGTTGAGGCAATCTCCTTCGGGGTACTGAAAGCAATTTAATGGGTTGACCCCTCCCAAGTTTGACCTTTTCATTCGCAAGAGTTAGGAAGTGAACCCCCTGACCACTTGTTTAAAAGATAAGAGCCCTTATTACTCACAGCCGTCAACTTTGGTTATGACGGTCACAAATTATGACGAACGTAAATGTGACCACATTATGATAAAAGTAATCACTTATAAAATGTCACTTATCAAATAATGGGTCACATTTGTTTCATAGAAATGGTCACATTTAGGTCCGTCATAATTTGTGACGAAAAGAGCCCGTAATAAATGAGAATTAGTGAAAAGAATATGGCCCATGTATTTTTCAAATAACGAACATTCTAAAATTCCACTCAATAAATACACTTACACTAAAATTCCTAACCCTTAACCCTATGTGAATGTCGTAACTCACCTCCATATCAATAAGGCAAGCAATTACCTCTCCAATTCTCCGACTAAATTTTTGTGAGATTGATATTGGGTAGTGAAAAAGGTAGTTCTTATTTTTTGTTTGTGAAATTCAATTTGTTTCATATTTCTCCAATCCTCCGACTAAATTTTTGTCAGCTCAGCAAGCAATTACCTCTTCATTGTTTATGAAATCCAATTTGTTTCATATTTCTTCACAACTTAAACATAATTTTCATATAGCTATGTTTTCTCTATTTATTTACTCGGTTTAATTAGTCAAAAAAATATGTGTTCTTATTTTTTTTCCATGTCACATACATGTGGTAATATTATTATGGTATACCATTATTAAATTATCTCAATACCAACAAATTTCATTTTATATTTGTATTATGATGCTAAATTATAATTAGTATACTATAGTATAATTACATTGATTATTCAAGTTCTCTAAATTTTTTATTATAATTGTAACTGTAGACTCAACAATTCGTAACAAATCAAATTGTGTAATTAAATACGTAAACGAAAGTGGCTCCTTAAAATTAGCAAAGAAAAGGCCCCACTTTGAATAGTTGACTTTTAATCACAGAGCGACACCTATGCTCTGATCCTTTAATAAATAGGATGATGTTGGTAGTTATTAATAAAAGTTACGGGGTACATTATAGGTAGTGTTTAACAACAAATAAAATTATAGGTTTGTACATCAACATTTTTACATAAATCACAAATATAATGACACACCAAAAAAAAAAAAAAATATAATGAGATAATTTTACATTATTTTGGAAATAGTTAGATTAAATACCTAATAATTTGCCCGAAATAACTCGCATAAAAAACAACAAACTGTGTTCGTTAGCTAGATGCTAACTGTCCAATGTACAAGGCACCCAAGAAAGGGAAAAACTTAATTCATCAATCAACAAGCGGAAATCATTCATCAATCAACATGAGGTAATAATTTTATTTGGGTACGTAGGATCATTGGCTTCTTTGCATCCATAATGCAGGGAAAGATTGTAGCTTGTCCATGATCCTAAGCTTAAGAAGGAAATGAGTGATTATTCCACACAAAAATCCAAGTGATGCTCCTGATTCTACAAGGGAAACCGCTGTGACCAACAACATAACAAATGATTCTTCCTTTGTGTTCATGTCCCTACAAGCCATGGCTAGCTCAAGGCCAGCAAATAATAGCAACACCCCTAGGACCCCGACCGGGAATAGGTCCAAAATTTTAATGATTGAGCTTCCCAAGACGATACCAATTATCAACTTGGCTGCACCCAAAAGTGCGACACACCCACCACTCCTACCCCCGAACTTGTATTGCCCGGCTAGGCCTCCGGCACCATGACAAGTTGGCACGGCACCGAACCAACACCCGACTAAGTTCATCATCCCAACCGTGACCGAGAGGGATGTGGCCGTGAAATCCTTTTCGGGAAAAAGATCAGATGACAACTTACACACAGCTATAACAGAGTTCAGTACAGACAAAGGTAATTGTGGAATCGTCCCTTTGATAAACCCATCTTTCCATGCTTGTTTAGAGATTTTGACAATTTGCATTGAAGAGGGTCCAAACTTAAAACCCTTCCTCACTTGTGTTGGCCCACTAGCAATTGACAAAATTAACCCTAATATGAAGATAAGAAAAGCACTAGGGAGAGCATACAAAACCCTCCTAAAACCCTTGTTTTTCACTTTATTAATCCCATTATTATTATTCTCAAAACTATCAACCAAATCACACCCCTCGTTTCTCCTCTCCTCTCCCCCTCCACTCACAAGAATAATAAAAAATGCACAAATGATAGCCAACAACAAACCATCCAAACCCAACCAAGGTCTATCACCCACACTCTTGGACTTAACAAAATCTTGATTAGATCTAACATACTTAACAGCAGACATTGCAAATGATAACCCTTGTGACAATTGAATACCTCTAACTACAGAAAGAGGTACCAACCAATACACAAGTTGCATAAGTTGTGTAACACCAAGTACAAAAAAAATTCCACCTGTGCAAATACCAGCAGCCATGATTTCAGGGATACCAAAGTCAGGATTGGCTATTGCGACGGCGGAGATAGACTTCATTGGTTGTACAGGCATTGGTACACCATAGATAGCACCAGTGAGTATATTATAAACACCAGTGAAGATAAGGGTAGTACCCAAATCAAGATTTCTTGCCAATGTTAAGGCTAGGATGATGGGAATAAAAGTACCTAAATCCCCCATAGCACCATTTAGTTCCCCCCATTTGGACTTAAAACTAAGGTTTTCCTTAAGAGTACCCCAAATATTGTAAGGAAACTTTTGATTTTTTGGATTATATGGGGTTTGTGACATTTCAAGTTGATTTTGTGATTCCATGGAGCTTGGAGAAAACAAATGAAATTGTCAAATGTTGGTATTGATTGTGAAGTGTAGGTAGGGAAGTACATCAACTGTTGTACTATAAATAGGAATATATATGGATGATTTCTTCACATTTTGGATCATCTAATTTGGCCTTTATAGGAATGAGGAGTCATTCTTTTTTCTTGTACGAAGAAAATGAGAGGTCATTTGGTAAGGGCATAAGCATAAGAGATATGAGCCAATGGAAGTGGCGATTATGATTTTTTGCAGCTGTCTAAATGCATTTCATATTCATTTACTCCGTATTAGTATATTACTCTATATTATACTCCGTAGTAAAAAACTCAAGGTGTATCTACAGATATACCTATATAACTATATTGACCAAGTTTTTTCAGTAGACGGACATTTGCAAACCTTGCTGATAGCAAACTCTAAAGTCTCCCTTTCTGATATTTGTCTACCGATTGCATTATGAGTGTTTCAATTATTTGTTTATCTTTTTATATTAGAAACTAGTTTTATGACCCGTGAAATTCAGGGGTTGTTCGGTTTCTAGTGTTAATACTTTAGTGATTTAATACAATAACATACTACGATCAATTCAATTTACGATTTTCATGTTTTAAGGGTTGTATAAATTCAATTAGTCTTTTATACACAACAGTTTATCAGAAATTAAAATTTCATACATTAGATATACTAAGATATCCCTATCAAAACTAAAGTAACTCAATGCAAGTTAAAATGAATTAATAATATAAGTACTCATATAATCAAATTAAACAAAACTATGTTATCAAACAAAGATCCCCAAAGATAGAGCACCCTCACAAATTAGATATCAAAATGTCATCAACAATTCTGAAAATAACATAAAACACACAATTAGAAATGTTATGACAAAACTAACATTTCATACCCCCATAAAATTGAAGCTAATACAATAATTAATTGTGGAACTAAATATTTTAAAGCAGCAACAACTTGAACAACAATTGGATCATTATTGTCGAATACTTCACCTATTAAACAATATTATACAAAAAAAATGCTATGTCATCCCCTCAAATTTTCCACCTTTTAATCATATATTCAGTAGGTCTCATGAGAGACCGTCCCCCACTAATTTAGTGGGAGACATAATAGGGAAAAAAGAAATTCAGTGGGTCCCTCACCCCATCATGTGAGAGGTCTCTCAATAACGCTATTGAGAGACCGTCTCTCCGGACTTTTTGTGATATTTCAAAATATATATAATAAATGCTCAAAAAATTATTAATTATTCACGATTCCACGTTGATGTCACCAATCTTTAGTTAGTATGTAAAATATAGTTGTTTAAGCAATCTTAGTATTTCATTTCTCCTTATAATCTTCTTTATTCAATAAATCATACCTATTAAAAAAAGTAACACAATAATAGTGGAATTTGTTTTATGCAATATTATCGTTATTAACTTAGTTTCACCTTAAGTAATGAAAAAAAGAGGGAATGATAATCAAATCGTAGAGATGTAAGTATATATTTACCTTGGAAGAGCTTAACACATAAATAATCTTGATAGCACCTAAATGAGAACAAAACAAACACATACGCGAAATTAAAAATGTGATGATCACTTCATAACCCAATGCAACTTCCAATAAAAAAATAAAAAAAATTAGTTAATAATATTGGTAACACATACCATTCTACTAACGATAGAGATACGAATTTTTTTGCTTACAAATTTTGCCTTCCGTAAAAAAATATATAAACAATTGAGGATGCGTTTTATAACTATTAAATATTATTTTTTCATTAATATGAAATTTAATATAGGTATAAATAAAGATCAAGTTCATGACTTTTGAGCATCCATTTTTCATTATTATGAAGTTTAATATAAACATAAATATGGGAAAATGAGAAATGGTATGTAAAAGGTTTGCATTATTATTATTATTATTATTATTATTATTATTATTATTATTAATGATGATGATGATAGATATTTTGGTTTTTCTTTAAATTATATTTATAAATTTGTAGATATTTGTAGCTTTATAATCCAAATTATTAGATTTTTTATTTACTACATATCTGACCTTTTAGCTACTATCTTTATGGTTAAGGAGGAGTTAGATCAACAAATTGGATGATTTAAATGATGAGAGTAAATTCTTAATTTATTTTTATAATTTAAATCATGATCTTATGGTTTCCACACAAAAATAAATATTACTAAACCTTATAATGAGTTTTAATAAATTTATTAAAGTAACCTTGAAATTAACAATATAAATTAATAGAATTTAATTATGATAATCCTACATGGCAAAAAATTAAATGTATTAACTTGCCTTTTAACTATATAGTTAAAATATGACATATTGATGATTATAGATATTTTGGTTTTCCTTTTAATTATATTTATAAATTTGTAGATATTAGTAGCTTTATAATCCAAATTATTAGATTTTTTATTTACTATATAAGACCCTTTAGCGACTATATTTATGGTTAAGGAGGAGTTAGATGAACAAATTGAATGATTTAAATGATGAGACTAAATTCAATTTATTTTTATAATTTAAATCATGATCTTATGGTTTCCACACAAAAAAAAAAAATATTACTAAACTTTATAATGAATTTTAATAAATTTATTAAAGTAGCCTTAATATTAACAATATAAATTAATAGAATTTAATTATGATAATCCTACATGGCAAAAATTAAATGTATTAAGTTGCCTTTTAACTATATAGTATAGATTATATAGATTTATAGATGTGACATTCGTAATGCACGCGTGGCTTTTTCTTCGCCTATGTGGCTTTGTCTACGTGGCCTTTTAAGGTTACCCTTTTAATATAGTTTTATAGATATTTTAAGGATTATTTAACAAGAATACTCCATACTATTGACAGCCTTCTCAAAATACTACGACCTTCGATTTAACTCACAATAAACTATAGTATTGCCCATATCTTCTCATATTACACTCGGGTAACCGGATACCTGTTTAGCAAGTTACTTCCCCTCATTTTCCTTGTAAACCCACCCTACCTTTTCCATCACCACATCATCAGCGGCTTAACGCCACAGCCAGAGTCTGGCATCATCCACCCACAACACGTCTATATATGAGGATGAACGAGGTTTAACAGAAGCTAAAACAAATTCATATTGTCAATATTTTGTGGTTCTTAACAATAGATCACTCATTTCTAAAGTTGGATTTACCAAAAATCATAAGAACCCCAGTTATTTCCGCTTAAATCTTCGGTAATCTGATCTGACCCAAACAAACACTTTCAAATCCCAACAACAAACTAAAAAAGCAAATAAAAGCGGTTAATTCTTTATCTCTCTCTTTGTGAAAATATCTCTCCCTCAGTTAATTAATTAAGTGGGAAAAAAAAAGGAAGGAGAGGGATTCAGGTGAGAAGTTGTGATTTATTGTTTAATTAAAAAAATAAAGAGGGGAAATTGTGGGAGTATAAGTGAAGGAGTGATGACAGGAAGGCAAGTGAAAAAAAAAAGACAGGAATATATAAAGGCAAATGAGAGAAAAAGGAAAGAAACGAAAAAGGTGGACGAGTCAAGAAGGTGAGGCATGGCCTGTCATCTTGGCCTCTGTTTTATAGACGAAACAATGGAGAAAATGAGGCGATGGTTAAGAATTGTGACGACGGCAGAAGTTGATGGCAATATTGGGTGGTTGTGGTGGTGAATGGTGTAAATGAGGATGGAATGAGCAAGATGTGGGGTTATGGTTGGTGAACGGCGGAGGATGAAATGATAGTGGATGAGGCCTAGGAGGGTAATGTATGAACGGGGTGGTAATAGGGCCTACTTAGCTTTTTAACCTGATTTTATAGGTAAAAAACGTCTAAGTATAATATGAGAAGAGGGGGTTAATAGTATAGTTTATTGCGAGTTAAATTAAAGTAGTTAGTATTTTGAGAAGGTGGATAATAGTTTAGAGTATTTTTGTTAAATAACCCATATTTTAAAGGTAAATTTGATTATTCATACTTCGTATAACTTATTGTCTACTTATCTCCTCTCCTTAATCACAAAAACTCCAGAGAGACGGTCTCTCAATAGCGTTATTGAGAGACCTCTCACATGATAGGGGTAGGGGACCCATTAAATTTCTTTTTTCCCTGCTATAATGTCTCCCACTAAATTAGTGGGAGACGGTCTCTCATGAGAACTTTTATCTAATTTTTAATTTTCAATTTCTTTCTTTTTGTTTTGATGATGGTCCATTTTTAAACTTCTTATTGTGAAATCTTACCTTTTTGGTTCAATATTTATGTCAAGCGTGTCCCTTCTGTTGTAACTCCGTTAGTATAGAACATCTGTAAATAGGGGTATTATTGGCATAAATATTGAACCTTAAAGGTATCATTGACATATTTTTAAAATTAAAAGAGGGGTATCATGAACAAATTGACAGACCACAGGGGTATCATTGGAAATTCCATAAAAAAAAAGGAGAACTTAATAAAATGATAGTCGATCTATTATCTATTGAAAAAATTCGAACATTTTGTTTACCCAAATTCTTAAATATATTCCTTCCATACCAGTTAATTGTTATCTATTTTCATTTTGGGGTGTTTACTAATTGTTACCTTTTGTATTTTTGATAAGTTTTACACTAGTGGGTAAATGTACATGTGAAAGAACTCTTTTATTTATCGTTATTTTTATCTCTTTTTTATCATTTCCTTAATCGTTGAGTCAAATAAATAAATAATGAATGACTAGGACGGTGGAGTAATACATAATTTGATATAATTTACCTAAACTAAAAATGGTAGTTGTTCTTTTCTCTAAGGTAATGCGTCTGTTTTTTTATATGTCATTCTCACTTTTTAAGACACTCCATTCTCTCTTTAATATCTCTTAAAATATAAGAAAATAATATCATGAAATGTAAACTCATATGAAAGCTCTTTTTATAAGTAACTATTTTGACACTCGTGCGTTGCAACGGGGTAATTAACTTAGTTATTTGAATGTTATTGTTGTAACTGACGCGTACCTCTTTAAAACAATACTTGAGAGACTCAAAAGATTTTGGATTGATACTTAAGTTCAATGATATTTTTATTTTATAGTCACGGGATCACCCCACCTTATGATAATCTTTTGATGTGGGACAATTCAACTATTTATACGTAGTATATTCATCACACTAATATTATTTTTCAAATTGGGACAAATAACATACTTAGAAGTACACCATATTTTTCGCACCTAATTCGACATCAAACCCGGTTTAATAATGAGCAAATACTATACTATCTATTAATATTCGTAAGTCTTTTTTTCTATTTTTTTTTATCATAATTAAAATATGTGCAACTAATATGGAATCTATACTGTATTGATATCATACATTTTACCACGAATCTAATTATATAACTAGGTTTGTGACCCGTGAAATTCACGGGTTTATCTGTTTTAGTTTTGATATTCTTATCGTATTGTTAATATTTGTTCGAGCAAAGTTGTTGATCCATTTAAAAATATACAGTCTTGAAATACATAGAAATTAGTTAGTTAATACCTTATTTCTTTGACAACTTTGATTTATTTTTTAAAATCGAATCCTGCAAGTGACAATGTGGTAGCTACTAATTTTGAGAAACTTGACAACGGAGCAATGACAAAGACAACTCATTATATATACGTGTGTTTTACTCCGAAATATAATAAAGTAAGTTTTTTAAATATTAAAAGTTGAAACCATCCTTATATAATAAATTTCGTATGGAAAAATCTTCAATGACGCCTTATAAGGTTGTAAACTCAATACCTCAGTATAGTCATCTCCAAATTATTCCCAGACCTCTCCATCAACCCTCCCATAGAAATATTTTTGAAGTCTTATCACCACGTGCATGGTTCAATTATTATTTACATCCAAAAAATATTTAGTATATCGATAGAAAAATATTAAATACAATTCAACGGTATGGTCGGTATCTACTCCATGTATTACGAATTAAATTTTCATTTCAATTGCTCAATAATCTAAAAAACTATATTCCCTAAATCTGAATTCGAAAAGGTTCATAAATTTTTTTAAGTTCCTTATTACTATTTCAAGAATTTGATCCATCTCTTGTTATACTTATGTCCACGATCCTATATAAAAATAAAATAAGTATTAAAGACTATAAAATAATCTCTTCCGGTTTTCAAAAAAAAAAACACATAAACTTAAAAATATACGGATTAGAATTTAGAAACCATGCTATTTAATATTTATCTGAAGGTTCACTTTCGCTTCCTCTTAGTACGCTTCCTTTTAGTACATGCCTTGATAATCATATGAAATGAAAAAGAAAAATATATGTTAGAGATGATTATACTCATGAATACAAAATACAAATTCAAATAGGTTGATCGGGAAAGTATAATAGTAAAATTACATAACAATATACGCTTAATAACAAATTTAAAGAAATATTATAAGATCTCCATTTTGAGATCAACGATCATCTTATAATGGTTAAAAAGCT
The DNA here is from genome assembly GCF_048544455.1 of Silene latifolia. Classification (NCBI taxonomy): domain Eukaryota; kingdom Viridiplantae; phylum Streptophyta; class Magnoliopsida; order Caryophyllales; family Caryophyllaceae; genus Silene; species Silene latifolia. The sequence continues at coordinate 15,907,958 of NC_133535.1, read as the reverse complement.
TAAACCACTTTAAAAAGTAAATTAAATTGACATTTTAATTCAAATTTTTGTAATAAAAAATGTTAATAAATTTCATAATTTATAATTAAAATTGAATTTTTTTAAAAAGTAAATTATGAAATTTGATGTAAATTTGTAAGGGTTATATAAATTTTGGAAGTCAATATATTTAATATACAAAATTAATTTAAGAATAATGATAATATCTTTTTATATTATAGATATAAGTGAATTAAATTAATTTATAGATAAAAGATATAAATTAATGTAATGTAATAATAAATTAATAATCCATATCACATTAATTCGCCATGTCACATTAAAAATATGGAACATCACATTTAAATATACCACCTCACATTAAATTTTATCTAGGTGGCTTTTTGAATCCTATATGGCTTTGTCTAGGTGGCGTTTATTTCTCATTCCAAGGTAGCCTTTTAAGTATATTTTATAGATTTTTATAAATTTTTATACGATACATTCTGCCAAATGTAAATAAAAATTATAAAGATAACATAGAAAATATGGCAGTGAAAACATGACTAGGATTAAGATTTAAGTTACATTAATTAAAAAAGAAAAAAAGAAAAAGAAAAACTCATGATTTTAACAACTTACCACTGCCTATTGCCGTAAATTTATGTTTACTCTCACTCACCTCCTCAACTTTCCCTATCACGCTTCCTTTCATATTTTTAGCCTAACTCCTTCCTCTCAGATTTTCATTTCCTCTGTAATTTTTAGTTTAGCTCCTGCATCTTCACTTCAACTTGTTTGCTTTATTTTTAGGGACCCTATACTTGAGTCGTTTTTGCTGAACATCACCATATGCTCTCTTTCTCTTGTTTGAATGTCTCCCATATTTTATTCTAGGATCACTTGGTAAAATCGAGCTCTCTTCGACCATTTTTCATAGAGCTTGCCCATTAAGTGGCTGCTAAGAAAATGAGTACGAAGCCTCATGAGTCTCCTTAGTGTACCAAAATGCTACATAACTCTCCGGATCTTGGTTATAATAGCACATATGGACGAGGTAGGATGCTCACATGAAACTCCATTCAAATCCAAATATTTGCATGCACATGCATATCTTTTGATCAAGTTTGACTGTATACGACAATATACTATTATGGATGTATTTCACCTCGTACACATTTGTACTAGCTTCTATTGATACTGAGTTTTTTGTAGCTTGCCTAAAGTCATTCAACTCTTGTAGGTTACAAATGTCCTTGGTAAGGAATCGAAAGAGGGTGCGATGATTTTAACCGACCGGGCTGTAGTTGAAGTATGGTTTTATTAGATATTTTTGGGTAAAATGTTAGTATATTATATAACGAATATCAATTTACAATGGTATAGAAGCTAAATAGCATAAGTTCTCATTACATAAAGTTTTTCCTTTCTAACCAATCTATATCATCAATCTTCATCTGCTGTTTGTCACGACCTCTGACCCTTACTCTCATCTCCTCTATGATCAAACTAGCAACCTTATCTGGCCTTCGAAGGACCATCTCCACTCTGCACTAGAGTTGTTCAAATGCGTACTTGGGTCGGACCGTGAAGAAAAAAGTTGCCTTTAAGACTATAGTGGTTGGTGAAAGTAATTAAATCCCTTGAAGGGTTTCTCGTTTATTATTCACAATATATACTCGAGGTGCAACTACCACCCTAAGATTACGATTACAACCGAATATATTCTAGGCTATATTTTAGGATTACCATGTGAACAAGATAATATGGAATATACAATAAAATATGCAAAGATATTTACTAATACATCCCCGCAGTCGGAACGGGAGCGGAGCGAACGCTTAGACTGTCTCGAAATCGGGTAAACAAATACTTGGGAAGACCTTTAGTGAAAATGTCCGCGTACTGATGTTCTGAAGGAACGTGTAGGACTTTAACGAGACCAAGGCGAACTTTCTCGCGAACAAAGTGAATATCAATCTCGATATGTTTAGTTCGCTGATGTTGGACGGGGTTGCCGGAAAGATAAACTGCGGACACACACATTGTCGCAAAAAATGAGACTGGCACGTGAGATAGGCATATGAGCTCGAATAATAAGTTTCGAAGCCAGCTTGTTTCGGCAACCGCGTTAGCTACACCCCTATATTCAGCTTCCGCGCTAGACTTAGAAATAGTGGGTCGTCTTTTAGACGACCAAGACACTAAATTGTCACCAAGAAATACGCAACAACCGGAAGTTGAACGTCGTGAGTCAGGACAACCAGCCCAATCCGCATCCGAGTAAGTGGTGACATTATGATTGTCGGATTTGGAGATTGTCAAACCGTGGTCTAAGGTGCCCTTTAAGTAACGTAAAATGCGTTTTAAGAATTGGAAATGAGGCGTGCATGAATAAACAGACCTGTTGAACGGCATATGTGATATCGGGCCTTGTAATTGTGAGATATTGGAGAGCTCCGGCAAGGCTACGATACAATGTTGGGTCAATAAGAAGAGGTCCAGCCGTGGTAGATAGCTTGGTACCGGGTTCAACAGGAGTGCATACGGGATTACAGGTATCCATGGAAGCGCGATGTAAGATGTCACGAGCATACTTTGATTGCGAGAGAAATAAGCCCGTATGATTACGATGTACCTGTATTCCAAGAAAATGATTTAAATTCCCAAGGTCGGACATAGCAAACTCAGCCGAGAGGGCTTTAATAATCTGTCGAAGTAGAGTAGTGCTAGAGGCGGTGAGAATAATATCGTCGACATATAAAAGTAAATACGCCATATGATTGCCATCTCGATAAATGAACAGAGATTGATCAGAAACACTACTCGTGAAACCCCGGGATTGAATGAATGTTGCGAACCGATGATACCAAGCGCGTGGGGCTTGCTTTAAACCGTATAATGACTTTCGAAGGCAACATACATGATGGGGAGCAGAGGACGCAACGAAATCGGGGGGTTGATGCATATAGACTGTCTCAACAAGATCACCATGTAAAAACGCATTCTTGACATCCAATTGATGGATTGGCCAAGAACGAGAGGTAGCGAGACTGAGCACCGTTCGAATAGTGGTAGGTTTGACGACCGGGCTGAACGTTTCATCGCAGTCAATACCAAGCTGTTGACATCTCCCATTTACTATGAGGCGTGCCTTGTAGCGCTGCAAAGACCCGTCAGATTTTTATTTATGACGAAAGAGCCAGAGGCACCGTATAACTGGAGCATTAGTGGGACGCGGTACCAATTCCCATGTTTTATTTTCAATCACAGCTCGATACTCATCGGCCATGGCAGCATGCCAATTTGGGTCCCGGAGGGCTAGGGTGGGTGACTTAGGTATAGGGGAGATGGCGGGGGAGCTGGTGGATACTAGGTCCATGGGGACACAGGGTTTGAATATCCCGCGCATAGCTCGGGTGTTTATGGTGGGAGCACGGGGTGGAGGAGGTGGGGGAGGGGGAGGAGGTGGTGGGGTAGGTGGAGGGGGATGTGGGGGAGGTGAAGGAGGGACATTTGCGGAGTTTTGGGCAGGGGACGGGTTTGTGGGTGAGGAATTGTTTGGGTTGGCAGGCGAGGTATGGGGTGGTGTGACAGGAGTGCGTGGGGAGTTGGGCAGGGGTGGGTCAGGTGGCGGCATAGAAGGCTGTATGAGGGCGTCGATGAGGGCAGGGGAGAGGCCACTGGTGGGGGGTATGCGGGTGGTGGTCGATGAGAGGTTTGCAAACGGGAATTATGATTCGTCGAAGGTGACATGATGGGAGATAATAAGCTTACCACTACTAAGATCAAAACATTTGTAACCTCGAAACTCTTGTGGGTAGCCAATGAAGACACATTTTGTGGAACGAGGTGCGAGTTTGTGAGGTCGTTTGGACGATAAATTTGGATAACAAGCGCATCCAAACACGCGTAAGTGAGAGTAGGATGGGTAGTGTTTGTGGAAGAGAGCGGAAGTGGGTGAGTGGTGGTGCAGGAGTTTTGTGGGCAAGATATTATGCAAGTGCACGGCTGTGTGAAGAGCGTCCACCCAAAACTCAGACGGCGTGGATAAGTGGTGTAGCAAGGCGAGGAGGATTTCATTAATGCGACGAATCATACGCTCGGCTTTGCCATTTTAGGATGAAGTTTGTGGACAAGAGAACCAGAATATAAGGCCATTTTGGTTAGAAAAATTTCGAAAATCATTATTGTCGAATTCTCTGCCTAAATCACATTGGAAAGCTTTAATATTTCTCTGAAATTGAGTTTTGACATAATTACGGAAATTGAGAAATTTTGTGAAGGTGTCGGATTTGAATTTTAGCGGGTAGACCCACACAAATTGTGTAAAGTTGTCAATTAAAATTAAATAATACTTGTAACCGGCTTTACTTGTGACGGGTGAGGTCCATAAATCGCTATGAACTATATCAAAAGGTGCGAGAGTAGTAGAAGATGAATCATGAAAGGGCAATCGTCTGTGTTTGCTTATTTGACAAGAATGACATAAAGACGAGTTTGATTTGCTATTACAATCAATACGAGAATTTGACTTAAGAAAACTTAAAATATTAGCACCCGGATGACCAAGACGGGAATGCCACACATCGCATGAAAAGGTAAAAAATGCTGGCGTGACTCGGAGGGCTTCGAGGTGGACTCGGTTGACACGGGGTATAAATCACCATCACTATTGCTCCTCAGAATCAGATTCTCATTCGCTAAATCCTTCACAGAAAAACCACACGGGTCAAATTCGACAGAAACGTTATTGTCTTTTGTAAATTGTCGAACGGAGATTAGATTTTTGATAATTTTCGGGGTATATAAAACATTGTGAAGATGAAGGGTTCTATTCGGGGCTGCTAGAGTGGTTGTTCCGGACCCATGAACTGGAATGCTAGCACCATTGCCGACATAAATTGAATGTATCGAACTATTAGTAAGAGGGGAACGGAACATACCTGCGTCGGCACTTAAATGCGAGGAAGCACCGATGTCCATATAAAATTGCCCTTGGTTAAAGGGCTGCAGCTGAAGAGCGGCAAAGGCTTGAGCCAAGTCTGTGGGCTGTATTTGTTGCTGACCATCATCAGAGGCCACGTGAGGTTGGCCAAAAGTCGGGCCTAGCTGTCGAGAGCCACCACGGCTGGAATTAGACCGAGGGGCAGAAGTCGCAACAGGAGCAGGTCAGGGTTGCCATGGAGGGGTACAGCCAGGGTAAGTGGGGTACGGGCAAGGAGGTGGCGTCCACGATACAGGCCATCCCGGTAGTAAACCCCACGGTGAAACACTTCCATTTGCGACGGAAGACGATGGCTTGGACTGATGTCGAGAGCCCCCACCATTATAGTTACCCTTGTTATTACCTTTCTTGCCACCATTGCTTCGCTTGTGTTGGCGAGAGGAGGTAGGGGAGTCAGAATCGGTGGAGGGGGCAAATGGAGCAACGAGAGCCGTGGCATCTTCACGACTGGACTAACGGTGGTTCTCCAATTCAATCATGCTGCGGGCTGTTTAAAACGCCGGTAACGTTTGATTTATGTAGGCTGCGACCGTGTCGTACTCCTTGGGCAGACCACGCACGAGTTGAAGAACCAAACGTTGATCAGTAATAACTGCTCCAACGTCTTTCAATTGGTCTGACAATTCGCGAAGGCGTTGACAATAGGCATCAAAAGACGGGAATTTTCTGAGCTTGAGATTGTGGAATTCGCTCTCAAGACTGGCGGCACGAGCGCCCTTGTTGTTGAGGAAGATGTTTTTGACGCGATTCCAGGCCTCTTGAGCGGTGGAATCGGGTTCAAGAACCCATGGCAGGAGGTCATCAGACATGGTGCCATATATCCATTGAAGGACATGGGCATCGATCTCATACCACGCCTCATATGAGGCATCCGTTTTCGCAGGAGCGGGTGTGCCGTCAATATGGTCTAAGACCTTGTATCCACGAGTGTGAAGAGTGAAAAGGTTCACCCAAGACGCGTAGGATACCTTAATGCCATCTAACACACGTACTTTGTTTTGGATGTTAGTCACGGTGTAGACGGGGTGAAGAGAAGTTTTGGGAGTCGAGTTATCACCGATGGCCATTGTAGCGTGAGGCTAGGTAATCGATGATGCAACGACGGGTGTTTTGCCGGGGGCAAGACGTGGGCACATGAGGAACGATTTAACCTGATACCATGAAAGTAATTAAATCCCTTGAAGGGTTTCTCGTTTATTATTCACAATATATACTTAAGGTACAACTACCACCCTAAGATTACGATTACAACCGATTATATTCTAGGCTACATTTTAGGATTACAATGTGAACAAGATAATATGAAATATACAATAAAATATGCAAAGATATTTACTAATAGTTGGGACTCCGTCTGAAATGCCAATCGACATATAGTGATGACTTGGAAAATGATAAAATCACATAATGTGGTTAAGATACTTATATATTGATGGGTGGTTTTTTAGATGTAGGGGGAATAGCCCCTTACCCGGCCTTTCTAAGACCTGATTTTGATGATTTGGTCGAAAAATGTCTAGTACCGCAGCAGGGGTTCCTTATAATGCTTGCGATAGCGACTTGAAACAATTTTAAGATCAACTCTATTGTTTGCGGAGATGTCTACTGCATTTACAACTAATTTAATGGAAATAGTTCTTCATTTGTTATTCTCTGCGTGAATTTTTTTTTTTGATAACGTAGTCTTTCATGTCATTACATTATACTGTATCAGTCACCAGATTAAGCATTGCTTATTAGGCTAGTTTGTAGTAAATTGTATGCCAGGCTCTCTCGGAATGGTTCGCAGGATTCTTATTATGTTGCTGTAGTGTCATGGTTAAAATTCTTGTTTTTCGTTAAATATGCAGTTTGTAACCTACAAAGAAGTGAGGGAGAGGTTCCCCGATCATCTATGGCTTGATGTTATTTCCAAAGGTGATCTCTTGAATGACAACCCATCAGTTTTTGTAACTGAAGATTTAAGCACAGAAAATCCAGACCTACCGAGATATCGGATGATTGGGCCTCATGGAGCTATCCGTGTATCTGTAAAGACCAAACTTGGTCTTGACGAGGTGCTGCTTTTATTTATTCTTAATTTCGCTTAATTAGCTCTTCATAATAGGAAAGCATTTAAGTCCGGCCATCTTATACTCTTAGCTCTCCAAAGGTGAAGATTCAAGGTTTAGGGATGCAGTGTTGACGTTTAAGATCAAAAATCCTCGAAAGTTTCACCTGTTGTACGTTAAATTTACCCTGTGCCAGTGTTACCAAAAACTTGTACCCATATAGTTAGAGTTTTGTGACACTACATATTGATTTTGAGTCTTGCCCATGTAAGGCCTTCCATCTCATCTTCATTTACCTTGTTTTACTGCAGTTGAAACAGAGAGTTCACCAGTTATTGCTCTCGCAGTCAACTAAAATCAAAAGCCAAATTACGGAATCAGAGAGTGCAGACGTCGCTTCATGAGCAACCGTGCACTCGGAAGATGTTAAAGCCTAGTATTGTCTAGAATCAGACTACTCCTTTGATGGAAGAAAACGATCTTGGCTCAGAAAGATGCCCGTTCTTATATGCAAAGGATATCACCCTCGGTTCGCTACTCTGCTTGTACTTCTCAAGCAATTGCAGGTATATGGGAGAACAAAGCTTAAAAGGCCAGCCCTGATTGCAATCGGTTCAGAAAAGCAGGCTCACTTTGAAAAAGGTAATAGATGAAAATTTTGTGGAAGCATTCAACTATGAAAATTGTTGACCGTTGACGCGATTTCAAATTTTTGACTTATAACTTTAACTTGTACGGAGTAGTAAGTAAAACTAAAACTGTTTATTGCGAGACTATTTCGACAGTCACGCTCTGTATTGTTCTTCAACTTTACTAACACTCAGTGTTAGTAAAGATCTACTTAAAGAGAAGATACTCTCTACCGAAAATGCGTTTTTTGGGGTGTTTTGGTAAATTTCTACCAATTAGGGTTAAAGTGACCGCTCTTTTTAGCCTCGTATCGGGGGTTAAATTATATGTGATTTGTGACGGAATATTCATGTAATTAAGGCGGAGTGACGATATGAACAAAGTAAAGGACAAAATAAGGAAATAATGACACAAAAGATTTTGGTGACGCGGAAAACCCGATGTGGGAAACAACCGCGGGGGGAGTCGGAATCCCACCAATAGTCCACTATGTAGTAATCGGAGTACAAGTACAATATCTAACGGTCCGGATCTGATGAAGAATAATCTGTCCGGGGCGTAAAATAGACAGACGGAGTATTACCGGATGTCAGGGGTTATTTGTGGGTTTGTTCTGTTTGTACGTAGGTTACTTTGTAGCATGGTATTCATGAAGTAATGACTAGGTGATGATCACGTAATGATGATGGTGATTATGTAGGTTAATCATTAGATAATGATGAGGGGATGGCTTTGGTGTTATACGTAGCCATGGTATTAGGACGCTGCTACTTGGTTGCTTGCTTTCCCTTTCGTTGTATATGACGGTATAAGCTTGGTAGTATTTGTTGTAGGGTGAATGATGGATCCTTTCTCTTGTTTGTCTTCCTTGTATTTATAGTGAATAAATCCTAGTGGGTTTATTAGGGCTTCCCACTTAATTGTCTTGTTCCTCAAGGTAGAGTTTGGTAACAACTTGGACTTTCCTTATTCAGAATATGGCAATAATTAGGTTTTCCTTGTCTCACCCGGGATCTTATTAATATCTTAGTCCAAGCCGAACTCTTTTTCACCTGCTGTCCTTCCCGGATTATTCTGCTTCCAGACCTGCCTCTCTGGCTCGGTCCATGGGCCCGACTCCCCTTGTATATAATGGGTCCATTGCTCATTAATTATCCACTTATCTCGTGCCACGTAGCCCAGGCAAAATACAATAATTTTGGCCCTAACAGTTGCCCCCAATTTCGCTTCTCAGCTTTGTTGAGGAGGGAAATTGATTCTTCAAGCTCTGTCTACTGTCGCTATTCTGCTACCGGTAAACCGTTGCTATCCACCTGGGTTATGCTGCTATTCTGCTGGAAGAAGGTGCAACCAACCTACTATGACAGTAATTCGAAACTTTTCTTTGGAACAGATCTTTGAAGCTTTGATGGAGAAGTCCATTTGGAATTCTCGCAGAGCAAGTGCTCGTCGCTTCACGGATCCGACTCTGCTAGATATACTTGAGATAATTCCCGCATCCCTACTCGCACCTGCACTCGATACCGACCGCTTGATTCGCTCGAATCGTACTCTGCTGTTCTTGTAGACTAATTTCTGGCTCACCTTGGTTCTGCTGATCGGGAGGTAGATGTAAGCTGATTTTTTACTGATGTAGACTCGTAGACTCCTGTTAGCAGACTTTTCAGCAAGTGGACTCCAGGTGGGTTTCTGCTGGAGGATGCTCAGAACAACTGGTGGACTCTAGGATCCTGATCGCGTTGGGTCCTGATGGCTGGTGCGGGGAATTAGACGGCTGGTTCTAGAGTCTGGAAGCTGGCTGTGGGAACCAGACGGTTGATGCTGGAAGCCTGATGGCTGAATCTGGGAACCAGACGGCTGATGCTTGGAGCCTGATGGCTGAATTTGGAAAACGGACGGCTGACACTGGGGACAAGATGGCTGGCGCTGGAATCCTGTTGGAGCACTTTTCACATGTTCTTTCCGTTTGGTTATCTGGTCACCAAGGGTGAATCTGGTGGTTGGAGCATTCGGCATAAGTTTGCTGTGCATTTGCTATGTAGGGGATACCTGGCTGCTGAACACTGCTTCATTGTGAGTCTTCTTTTTACCGGCCCCTTTCTTTCTTTGCCCCTGTGCTTCCCTGACTGATGGTTTTCTTCATTGCAGGCTCTTCAATCATCTCTCTATCTTTGCAAGATGTTGTGCCAAACTGAGGGAGCAGCTCCATGCGGCCAAAAAGGAGGAGGCAGCTAAAGACCAGCTGGCGAGGACGCAGGAGGCTAACTGCGTTCTGACTTCTGGGTTGACAAAGGCAGAGGCCCGTGCTGATGAGATGGCCGAGCTAGCCAAGAATGTGGGAGCCTATACTGCCTTTGAGGGGCGGATTGACTGCATCCGTGCTTACACTGAGGGGAGGCACACATCCTGGAACCTGGAGGAGGAGCTGGCCGAGTTTGCCCGTGCATTTCCCAATGGTATGGATCTGAGCGCCCTGTTTCCTCCTGAAGCTGAGGCTGCTAATCCGGAGCCTGATTCCACCGCCATGGATATCTCTGGGGTTATCTCTGGGACTGTAGAGGAGATCCCGGCGGAGCAGAATGGTGACGACGCGGCTGAGACTCCTGAGGCTGTTCAGGTACCTGTAGCAGAGAAACAGGTGGAGCACGGGGAGCAGAGCATTGGTCAGGATGCAATTGTTGAGAGGATTGACCTCTCTTAAGTTTTAAGTTGTCTGGGGACTTGACCCTGTGTGGTGCAAGTTTGTAAAAACTCTTTTTTTTTTTATCTTTTGGCTTGTTTTGCGCCTGCTGGTATGCAGGCTTCAAACTTTGATGGTGCCTGCTACAGGTAGCAGGTGCCTTAAATTAAAATAGTTATGGGTTCAGGTTTTAGGCCCTCTTTTTGTTATACTTGCGTTATTTGCCATTGATTTCTGGAGTTGTGATTCCGCATAGGTGTTTTCAGGAGGCTGACCTGGCTCCAGGTGCACAGCCTGCGTCCCTGGTGACAGGTTTCTGATAACATATTTTACCCATGACGTAAAATATCTTATCACTAGGGTTAGCTGACTGGAGCATACCTTCATTGAATGTTTCTGACTAACAAGGAATGTTGCGTTCCTTGTGGTTCCAGACGTTTGAAATTACGTGCGTGCACCTTTTGCTCTACGACATAGCTATGGAATTACTGAGTTAACGTTAAGGTATGGGTTGTCTTAGTATGCCGTACCCTGCGCGCTACCTCGGCGTATGCTCTCCATGTGGCTTGACTTAAGATAAACGTCTTCGCAGCCTCACATAGCAGGGGTTGGACCCTCACAGTGTCCCTTGCCTGACAAGCAACCAACATTAGTGTTAAAGCCTTTCTTCCTAGAAGCGTAAAAGATAACCAAATAGTACAAATAACTGGTGCTATCTCATGGTGTTCCAGGGCAACATTTGGATCCAGGAAGCCACAACGCGTACCACTTGGGTTTTTAGAAAATATTTTGTTTTAAATAAAGAGGAATAAATAAAAAACACAAAAACAAATTTTGAAACTAAAAAAGGACTCGATAAAAAAATATTAGTATAAAGGTTTTTGCTTCATGGACTGTTGAAAGGTACTCTGTACACTAAAATTTCGGCACTTTGTCAGACAAAGTACTGTCGGGGATTATACAAGATTTGACCTTGCATGGCCATCAATCTGTACACCCTATTACCTGGCGCTTTCAGCCTTGTGATTTTTGGTATTTTCAAATATCTTTCATTGCACTAGGTCCTCTACTGCGAGAGTCCTGATTCTGACGTTGTTATCATATGCCTTTGCTTCTGATTGCTTATACGATGTCATGCGTATGTGAGCACTTCTTAGTTCAACTGTTGTGGCTCTTTCTTTTTGTTATCGTTCCAGGTTCTCAACATTGAGTTTATTGTTTGACCAAGCTTGCTCGATGGACTGTTGGCTTCTGGCTGTCGCGTGAGGGATGTAGTCTCTGCCCCCTGCATGACTTTCACGGCTTTGCTGTGGATGGCATGCAATATAATATTAGACCCATGCTTGCCTTTTACTTTCTTGCCGAGGGTAGTGTCATTTGTTTTTTCACGTTCCGGTGTCCAGGGAACCAGGCTGGTGGCAGCATGTGTTGTGATTTTTTACTTTGGGCAACTGATGCAAGGACGTGTTCTGCAGCATTGTGGCTGCTGCCCGTCTCCTATATATTCAGGGTGCTAGGAGCTTTTATGTACCAGCGGTACGTTGATTGAATTGCCCCCAATGCCATTGATTCATGTCCTGCAAGCTGCTGGCGGAGCCACCTGTCCTGCTGGCCTGACCTGTGCGCGGGAAGGCTGTTTCTGCAGGCCGAAAATTTATTGCAGGGAGCGCTCTGCATTCTGCGTCCTGCATCCTGCATTCTGCATACTGCGTTCTGCGTCCTGCATTATTCTGCGTCATATGCTGCAGGAGGAGCGATTTTATATGGGGAAGGAGTGACAGGTTTTGAAGTCTGAGTAACCACTCCTGCTGATAGGGAGATCTCCTGCAAGAAAATATTCTAATAGGGCCATCAGATGGCATAGCCAACGACCTTCCAGTGCTCAAGACAGTAGTTATTCAAAATATAACAGGGTAACAAGATTACAAAGTTACGAATTATTATAAGAGCGACATATGGACATGAATCTTTCTGTTCTTTGTTTACTGATGGTTTTAACACATGAATGATGAGCATACGTGATAAGATACTCTAGCTTGAATGCTACCTCCAAGTTGTAAGGACGTCTGCCTCCAGGTTCTGGCCCCCGGCTGGGGACCTGTCTGGTTCCAGATATTTTCAGGTGCCTGACTCTCAAGGTCACTGCAGGCTCGGACTATCAGGTTCCCTGTCGGGGGCCAGAACCTAGAGGTTATTGCAGGTCAACAAAATTCTCCATTTTTAACAACCACTGAAACCAAAGGCTTGACGAAGTTACCTTGTCTGGGAAAGTGATCGAAAAGGATGCCAAAGCCTAAAAAGTATGGTGATTGCGCTAACTTACCAACTTACAAACCTCAAAATCTCTTATCTAAACAGGGAACTCGATATAAGCTATGGGAGAGGTATAATCGTCAACAGTATACTGTAATGAGTAAAAGATGTACTGTGAAAATCAAAGACTCTTTTTTTTGTAATTACATAGTCTGTATAATGTTTTGAAGTTAAGAGAAAATAGTGATATTTCATTACTAAATAATAAATAATAAATACGCCATCTATTTTAATAATGAAGACATAAATGGGATGAATGGAGTATTTCTTTTGTTTGAAAAATGGAGTATTTCTTTTGTTTGAAAAATAGACATAATGGCCTTTGCATTTTTAGAAGAAATTTTTATAAACGAATAATTTTAGAAAACTGAATTTTAAAAGGTATTTTAGTAGTTTCCAGTTTACCCCTAAGAAATGAATTTTAAAAGGTATTTTAGTAGTTTCCAGTAATTTTTGAAAACTGGTATTTAGAAGGCTGTAAAAATTAATTGACCCTTTGTTTTACTTTGAATTTGTTATAAAGAAAAAAAAAAGAGTGGAGAAAACCATTTATAATATTTTTATTCAATGGTAAATGAACAAAGATGAACGTGAATAATCAAATTACCTACTCCGTAGTATACAATGACTATTTCCAAAATAAAAAGATAAATAAATAAATAAAACACTCTAAAATAGAATAGAATAAGTGAATAAATGACCGAAACGGAAGAAATACGTTAAACGTTTACTTCAAGCTACAGTCTACAGATGGTTGACAGTTGACTACGACTTACTCGTGGACCTTGTCGAATTTTTTTGGCGTGCGTTACTTTACCTTTTGCAAACAAGAATTTGTGTTTGCAAACTGTATATTCCATGCATCTCCAACTTTTCCAACAAAATACGAGTATATCTCAAAAATGTTTAATGTTGTACGGAGTACGTTTTAAAATCAAAATTATGCACCTTAGTGCTCTTCGACATATATATACTTCCTCCATTTAACTCCACTCTACCACTTTGTTTTTTCACGTTCGTCAACGCGTGTTTTACACGGTAAATATCGTTAGCTACGTATTTTCAAAAATTATAAATGTTAGATATTTTTAATGTACTCGTAAAGATGAATCAAACAAGATCTCACATGAATATATTTTCACTTATATATCGAGAGAAAATCGAGATTCAATGTGCACTTGTGAATAGTATAGAAAATGGAAATAGGTAGAGTGGAGTTGAATGGAGGAAGTATATTTTTACATGACATCGTATCCTTTTTACATTTGTTGTAATACTTGTAATACAAAGATATTTATAATCCAAACTACCGTCAAAATAAAAACCTTATAATTTTATTAAATCACAATTTATAAACAAATGAGATATTCTCAATACAAAATTAAAATTCGGATAATTTCATTTAATCATGTTTTACTAATGAAAATCTAATTAAATTCATTGCATATTTTTCAATAAAATATACTCCGTAATAATTTATGCAACGTATTCTGTAATACTCCGTAATTTGTAAGATGAGTATATTGTGATAACGAATTCATTATCAACTCATTTTCCATTAAAAAAAAACATAATAATAATAATAATGAGAAAAACAAATCAACAAAGTTAATAATCAACGACTTTGATTTAATTTCCATAAGGCTCTAAGCTAATTCCAAAATCAAGAGGATACCCAATTTGGGTAGAAACATGTTGAACAAATAAAATAAAACGAAACAATACATTTCTTTTCTTAATTGCTTGTTGTTGATGATAATTTTCAGGAATAACTTGATGCCTACAAACCGGGCATGTCGAATGAGATACAAGCCATGGATCAATGCATTCAACATGGAAGCAATGCTTGCATTTAGGCATCTTACGTATCATTTCGCCTCGGGTTAATTCTTCTAAGCAAACCATGCAATTTGGAGCATCCATATAGTTCACCTTATTGGGACTATATTTTGTGGCTGGAAGTCGGCCGCCATGGTAGTGTCTCAGCGACCGTGTTATTAACGTAAAGGCGGCGACGGTGAGGAAGATGGTGAAATTGTTGGTAAGGTCTAGAGGTATCTCCATGGTGGAAATTGGAAAATGAGGTTATGGAAATAGCTAGTTTGTTTTTTGGGTAAGAAAATATTGCAAGTGTTGGGAGAAAAGAAGTAAGTTGGGGCTTTTTGAAGTAGTGGTTGTACACTTTTATCAACTAGTCAACATGTTGGTCAACAGCCGGCTAGGGTTAAAGGTCTTTCAATAATATAATACGAGTAGATCATCTGGGAGACGGTCTTTTAATAATTTTATTGAAAAATTAATCGCAGTTTTAAATAACATTAAGGCTCTGTTTGGCAAAATTACCTGAAAAGATAGCTGAAACCTGAAAAGGTAGCTGAAAACTGAAAAGTTAACTGAAACCTGAAAAGGTAACTGATAAGGTAGCTGAAAATTATGAGCTGATAAAGTAACTGATTACATAAAAATGTGTTTGCCAAACTAGCTGAAAAGGTAACTGATTTTGGTAAAAGGATGTAAAAGGATATGAAAATTATTTAATATTATAGAATAAAAGGGTAAAAAATGGAAAATAAGTCATTTCAGGTACCTGATTTCTCAAATGCTACCTGAGGTAGCATTTCATTTCAGGTACCTTATTTGACCAAATAAGCTACTTGTCAAACACTTGCAAAAAAATCAGGTAGCTGAAATTTTGGTCAAATAAGCTACTTTGGTCAAATAAACTACCTGAAGTGTCGTGCCAAACGGAGCCTAAAACTTGAGAGAGACGGTCTTTCAATAAATTATTGAGATATTAGTCTTTCGTATACCCTTTTGTGTGTATTTTGTGACCATTTTATTGTTGATCGTGACATAGATAGTAATTTCGTACCTATTTACATAATAAATGTACCAATTTTATCTTTAATCATGCTTTGTACGTATTTTATTATCTTTAATACCACTTTTTCTTAAAATTGTAAAATAGCCTCTCAATAAACTTATTGAGAACTCATCTCTCAGAAAACCTACTCAATAAATAAAAGTGGTATTTTATAAGTAATAAAATAGATATATACACAGTATTGTTTAAGATGAGGTGATTATAAAATGGTTATAATCTATGATAAATAGGTACGATTGTTATAAAAATATGTAATAAATGAAAAACGTTTTGAGTTCCAATCCATATATAATTTAGAGTAGTCGGTTACGTGAGAATAATTAAATACAATCGAAGAAATGTAGATGATTATGTTATATGGTTGATCATCAATTGAGCAAACGGAGCTACGAAGATAATAAATGAAACGTGTGTAGCTAATTAACATTCTAAAGGTCTTAACTTATTATCTTTTCTTAGGACATTTTTTTTTTTTTTTTTTTTTGGTGAAGGTCTTAGGACATTTGTAATGATAGAGATTTGATATCATATATTTTTACTGTCATTCATTACGCAAAGAACTTCTTATCGCTCTTCACTGGCAAAAATTTCTTACATGAATCAAACAGATTGTCTATTTTTAAAACCGATTCTTTAAAAAGAACTCCTTATTATGCAAATCAATAAATAAGGAGTTCTTTATATATATGAAACTCCTTATCTTTGTACGATTATTATTATCCATTTTATTACACGAATAACTAAACTTCTAAAAACCCAAAAATACGTGTTAAGACTCTCCATTTTAACTAGGAAAATGAAGAAAATGGACAAAGTCAGAGACTAGCAAAGAAAATTTAGATTAGATTTCGACTGCTGATGGCGGCTATATGTTGTAAAGTGACTCATTCACTAGACGCCCGAGAATTGTACATTATGACCCCACATTATAAAACTCAATGAATTACTGGTCATATAATGCTTATATTTTCTTGGTGTATGCTTGGTATGTTTTGGCTTTTTACTATTGTCGCTTCTCTTATATGTGGGTAATATGTTTTTGATAGGTTACTAAGGGTATTGAGTCGCTCCGCTCTTGACCATTGATAGAAGAAGCTTGAAAAGGGATCGAGCAAACGACGAAAACCAAAAGCGCTTTACGGGAGGCAACCCGTACTGAAGAGTTAGGAACAATAAACACCTAAGATGGGGAGGGGGTGAATTAAGTGTACCTTTTTTAAAATTTTGTTCTTAACTTAGTTATTTGATAACTTAAGTAAAGAACCTTGAAGTACAAACCTTGAAAAACTTAATAGAATGTAAGTTCACAAGATTGTACAACCATTTTATGTCACAGTATAGCTGACTGTGACACAAAACTTGATTAGATATAAGCGAGAAATTGTAAAGTGAAAGAACGTAAAAGTAAATGAACAAACAAACGACATTTAAAAATTGGTTCAGCCTCTACTCCGAGGCCTACGTCCAACCGTTATTTTATTGCTTGTTTAGAAATTTATTCAAACTTACTAAACCCCTTACAATGAAAATAACTCGTCAACCTACTCCGGTTCCACTCAAACTTAAAGCTACTCCGCTTCAAAAGTTTATGAGTTCTATCTCAAGGTGTGCAGAATCTTTGAATCTCAAGAGTTCACTTGATGAACATGGAGATTACAATTAAGACTTAACACGAGAATCATGGAACAAACTCATTATGTCACAATACAGCGAACTGATACTTGTAGGTTCATAGCTTTTCGAAAACAAATGAAGACTTTAAAATCTGAAAAACGTTTTGCAAACACATGAAGAACAAAGCTTTAAATACACAAATAATTTGCGAAGGTTTTACAATAAATGCTTTGGAAAGTCTTAAGAAATAAATGAGACTAAGACACTCTATTTATAATGGATTTGATCACAAGTAAGTACAACTTAGGTAAATTAAATCCAATATAAAATTAGTAGCCTTTGAATGATGGTATATGTTAGGCTTTAGGCTTGGGGCTCAAGTCATTGATAAAAATCAGAAAACTTAGGCTAAAACACTCAACATGTGACATTTTACCAAAATGGCAAAAAACTTTTATAGCTTTAAAGGTTTGACAAGTTCAACTTACTATTCTGGTAAAAGGTAAATGCACAAATCTAGAGGTTTAATCAATGTGGATTTGTGACTTAAAATTTCAGATTTGTTTTCAAACTTTGAAGATTCAAATGTGAAGGTTCAAAATTTGTGAAGTTTTAACACTTAAACATTTCGAATAAAAAGATCCTCGATACGGTAGTATCAGAAGCCACAGTGCAGTGCACTGTTGCATGGTTTTGCGACTACTTGACATAAGTGACAGTGTTACACTTACTCTTACAATTTTCGACTAAGGCTAGGATAATATCATTGTCTTGACTTCTTGATTGCTTCATCTTGATCATCTTGAGCCATCATTGAGAGTCCATTTGATTGCTTCAATCACTAATCATTTTCAACTAAAAGCAAACAATCAAATAACAAAGGGATTTGACATCATCAACCAAATGTGTTCTAACAAATTCCCCCTTTGATGATGACAAGTCCAAACATGTGTGATATTCTCCCTTAGCCCATGGTTAGTCGATCTTTGGTCATTTCAAAAACATGATCAAGGTATTCAAAAGGTGCAACATGTTTGGCTTAAGTAGAACATCTAATCATGGTAGCTAAGACATAATTACGGTGAACGTTAGCCTAAGAGTTAAGAGATCACACATAAGCACGTTTTGAACTACTTCTCCCTCTTGACATCATCAAAGAGGGATAAAACATGTACAAATTTAGCTACACGATTTAAAACACACGTAAATATTGTTCAAGCAAAAAAAAAAAACATCCAAAAGTTGCATAAGAGTTTTAAAGGACATAGAGTCAAATTAGGATAAGGGATAAAAGGATTAGAGAGGCAAGAGCTTAAGCCGTGGATTTTGGCTTCTTGTCATCAAGACGTTCAAAGAGATCCTCGTTCATGGTACGAAGATCAGCCACTTCATCCCTTAGCTTGGCATTTTCCTTGATCAAGTGATTAACAAGCCCAACAGGTTGATCCAATTTTGCAAGAACCACCCCCTGTTCAACAGTAAACCCTACCGTAGCACCACCTCCAATTTGATTTTTCCGCATCAATTTCCCATTTCTTATTTCCATATTCATCCGAGAGAGAAGACCCGAAGTCATTTCATCACTCAATTTTTCAATGGCGGGACTTCCCTTCATTACCAACCCTTCTTTCATAAAGATAATGGAGAGCCACATACCATAAGGTACCATGACATTTTTGTCAAAATTGCCGTTTTGAAATTCAGTGGACATCTCGTGAATGCGGTGAAACATAAGACGGGGAAGGTTGATTGGTTTGTGTTTGACGATATGGTGAATAAGGAGCATGTCAAGAAGAGAGCATCTCCCTCGACTGTTATTGCTAGGGACAAGGTTGCGGAAAACAAGGTTAAAGATAAACCTAAGGGGTGCGGATAATTCAAGAGCATAAATGTTGGTTGGACCGTTGTCGTCATCAGGTCGAAGAACCTTTATGACTTGGGTAGATGTGACTTCATCAATCTCACCCCCGTCACGTTTTGGGTAAGAGGTAAGCCCGACATCACACACTTCAAGTTGGGCAGCAAGTTGTTCAATTGTTAAGACAAAGGGTTTTTGATTAATGTAGGCTGAAAGGGTTCCAGATGCAACATCGACTTTAACTATATCATAGAATTGAATGATCTCGGACAAATACATAAGACTATATTTGTCCAAGAGATTCACCCAACCCTGTGCATACATGGCTTCTTTGAAGTATTTGAAGGCAAGAGAAGTATCATACCAAGATTTTTTGTATCTCCTTCCACTGTGAAAGCAACAGACCAGCATACCGTGACATAGCTTTAGTACCTCCTCCGAAAGATCAAGTGAGTTAAGATGATTAAGGACATCATTCTTGAATGATTTTCTAAAGGGTGCAACAACCAGGTCTGTGCATGTGTTAAGTGGAACTTTGGCCTCAATGATGTCATCTTCATTAGCCACACCATTCTCTAGACCGGGTATGGTTCGTGGATATCAAGGCTTTTTGGGAGCCCGAGGTTTTGACCCGGATCCTTTTCTTTGTTTGCCGCCGCTTTTGGGTTTAGGTGGAGATGATTCAGGTGTCACATCATCATCATCACCAAAGATCTCCACCATCTTTCTCTTGGATCGGATTTTAGAGGCAGATTTTGAGAACAGTGGGTCAAGCCCATCATCAAACACATGCTCGACATCCCCTTGATCTTCAACATTGATGATTTCTTCAACATGCACCTCCTTTGTTGCATCAATATTTGGGGGTTCATCAATATTTTCAGCATCCTTACCGATTTCTTTTTCCTCAACTTCATCACTCTTCTCCTTTTCTTTATCGACTTTAATTTCAACACTTTTCTCCTTATTTTCTTTCGATTTTCCCCCCTTTTCTTTCAAATCTTTCTCCTTTTCTTTTGATTCTCTCTCATTTTCTTTTGATTCTTCCTTACTTTATTTTGATTCTCCCTAATCTTCTTTTGTTACTCCCTCATCGAGTTCCCCCTCTTTTTTCTCTTTATTTTCACTCGAATGACTCTTTTCCTCCTTTCCTATTTCTTTCGACTTCACAATTTCATCCTCCTTTTCAATTGTTTCAACTTTCTTAGATTCCATGGTAGTGGGTTCCTCCTCATCAGTATCAAAGTCAACCTCGGCGTCAAACTGTAGCGAGATTGAAGGTCTCCTACCACGACCTCCTCTGCCCCGACTGATGCGTGTCTAATATATGATGTTTTGCACCTCATTTCACACGCATTTCAGAGCTCAATTGAGTAGTTTATGCTAATATTTCCCTTGTTTCGTGTATTTCTTCCTTTTTATGTGATATTGCAGAAATATGAAGATTTCAGCGGAAATGAGCCAAATCCGTCCCTAAGTGTTTAGCATTGCATTTGACATGGAGTAAAGACTCGGGAAGCGAACTTGGTGCATATTTTAAGGCCTGAAAGACATATTTGCGAGAGTTTAGAACCGAACTACCAGCTACAGTGGTCTATAGACTGACCTACATGGTCTATAGACTGTCAGAATGCTTCTCGACATTGCAGCCTACTTCAGATGGCAATATCTCGAGTTCTAGAGCTGATAATCGAGTGATTCCAATTGGAGTGAAAGCTTATCCTCTTAGCTTTCCAACGCCACGTAGAACGCCTGATTTGACCAAGTAACGAATAAATGGCAGCTGTTTTAAGATCGGTGCGCGCTGCAGGAATCGTCAGAATGCAATTCTGTACAGCGCATGTGGTCGATCGACTGGTCCAAGTGGTCGATCGACCACCCCACGAGCTGTTGCGCAAGTTAAAAGATCGATAATTCCAAAGCCCAGTATGATTAGTTTTAGGAATAGAGGTTACGCAGGATTATTCCTATATAACATAACCTTAGTTTTCAGAATAAGGATCCAGTTTTTATCATTCAGTTCTTAAATACAATTCAACATTCGTTAGTTTAGATTATTTCCGCCAATAAACTTTACTCTTGCATTCGGTTTTGATCTTTCCTTCCTATTCTATACGGTATTCTTCTGTTCTTATATTCCATTTTATTGCTTTCGTTCGTAGTATAGAATTGCTAGGTTAGATCACCCGAAGCCAAATTATTGTTTTATGTTACTCGTTTATTTAGCTATTTCAATTATGAATTCGTCTGTTTATTAGTCAATTTTATCGTTGTTATTACCTTCAGTATGAGCAGCTAAATCACCTTGCTAAGATGTAGGGGATCTATGGCGTAGATGGCAGTAGAATAGGTAACCCCGCATTAGGGCTTAGTCGATCGACTGGCTTAACTAGTCCACCGACTGAGCCGGTTGGTCGATCGACTGGGGTAGATGGTCGATCGACTGACTTCGTGTCTGATTAGCACCGTATAATTCGTAAAGTGCAATATTTAACAATGAGATCGAGATGAGACTTGTTAGATGCTTAGTCTTGACCAACCCGTAGATCAAAAGATAGGGAAGGGCATTAATTAACGAGTTGAGACGACTAAATTGCTGAGATCGAGAGATAATGCAATTTAGGCTTTAGGAATCACTAATCGGGGCAAGAGCTAGCATTAGTGAGACTTAGGGACTGGTAGCATAGGCCGAAAGGAGCTACTAGTTAACTTGGACCGAGAGGACTTGTTTTACCCATCCTACACGACTGTATTTCGGACTTACCTAGGATTTTGTGCCATCGCAGCTATAATGAACCGACCTTCTTAGCATTTATTTTATCATTGTTTACATCATTTGCTTCTATTTTTCGTTTATTTAGTTTTTGTCATTAGATTTAGTTATAATTCTCATCAAAACCCCCTCACTGTTACCGTTAAGACTAGAATTGAAAGCAACTATAAATTCCCTACCTCCCTGTGGTTCGACCCTCACTACCACTTGCTAGTAGTAGTTTGGTTTTATAAATATTATTTTTGATACTTACTTCGACAGGTATCAAATTTTGGCGCCGTTGCCGGGGAGGCAGCGCTAGTTTTAGTTGTTTTTTATTTTAGTCTGTATTTCGCCTCAAGGGAAGACTGAGTACCTTGAGGCAGTTCTTACTAGACCTGGCAAAAGCATACCGAACCCGAAAAACCGATCGAAAATACCCTAATCGACACCTGACCGTACACCCGAAAGGTATAACTGAACTTCACCCCGAAACCTGAATCGACCTGAATTGATTCGAAATCGAATCGAATTTGTAATATCCGAAATAGACTCAAGATCGAATGAACCTGAACTGTTTCAACCTGAATTGTTTTAATCCGAACCGATATATACCTGAACCGATTTCAACCCGTACATTGATGACAGACACCCAACATTGAAACCCGAAATGACCCCGAATATACCTAGACGTCACATTTAGGGTGTCTTTTTGTACATGAGTGTCACCCATTTGACGTCAATGAATTAATATTATATCGTAGTTAAGCAAAAAAACATTATTTATTACTTTTTAAAAAAAATTATTAGTATTATATCCAATCTTTTGAATAAAGACCTAATCCCTTGACACCCGATCCGATTATGACCTGACTCGAATCTCATCTGCTCTGATATTGACCCGACTCGAACCTTATTTACACCGATATTGACCCAACTCGAACCTGAACCAACCCGAAATATCTACAACCGATTTAAAGTGAAAACTGAATCCAATCTAAATTGAACCGAACTGAAATCGAAAAAAAAAAAGATAAACCGAAAGAACCCGATCCGAAAGAACCCGAATCGAAACTTATCCGATTGACCCGTTGTCCACCTCTAGTTCTTACCATTTCCTCTAGTGTTGTTTTGTTAGGTCCTACAGGTCCTATCTACAGTACTTCAGAAGGGTGCACCCATGTTCCATTCTCGGAGCAAGAGTGCCGTTTTGTGGGAGATGCGGCGGAGCGGGACACACATCTGAGGCATGCAGGAACCCTAAGGAGAAGATGTTTGCTTTTCATCAACTTCAGCTCGACAATTCGTATAATTACGATCCTACTTCACTACATCAACCATATGTGCCTCCTTATGAAGCCCCACCACCATCCACTCCGTCACAAAGAAGAGTCAAATAATGAAGTTGCGAGTTGATAAGTCTAGTCTGTTTGCTTATGGTAGAGGTACGAGAAAAGTAATGCGGCGAATGAGGTCTCAATCACGGAGTGAAATCTCAAATTGCTACATTAGATAAGAATGCAACGGTGAGATACCGAGTCAATTTCACTCTCGAATCAGCGTATTGAGACCGTACATGCAATGACGCTCGAAGAGCGGGTCCGCTCTCGATGAACCCGAGAAAGTCTTTGAAAAAGGGAAGAAGAAAAAGGGCGAGAAAAAGACGATCGCGAGTAATCACGGTCGATCGACCACATTACCAGTTGATGATCGACCATCCGCGAAATGACACAACTTAATCATTGTTGAAAACCGGTCGATCGACCGACCAACATGGTCGATCGATCGAGGAAGCGGTGATGACAAACCATTCCATCCTCCAATGCCAGATAACTTGAGGGATTACTTGTTTCGGGGTACTACAGCTCCGAAATCATCGAGGCAAGATCCAGATGTTGATGGGTCCGTTCCAATTCCAAAGTATGACCCTACGACGGTCAATGGTTCATTCCTGAGACGGACTGAAGAAGGGTCAAGTTACAACAAAGACAAAGTAGTGGATTTTCAGCCTAAGTCCACTGATGCCGGTATGAGAGACCTAGAGGAGAGGGCAAAGCTACTTCGATGACGACTGACTCCTTATCCGGAAAGACTAGTGCCAGCCAAAGATGAGGTAACGTTTGATAAATTCAAAGATTTAGTGCGTAGTCTTAATGTGCAAGTACCTTTCTTAGAGCTAGTTAATCAAGTACCTGCATATATGAAGTTTATGAGACAGTTGCTAGCTAAGAAAAGGTCTTTAAATGTTGTCGAGTCTGTCCAATTAACTGAGGAGTCTAGTTCATATTTAACTCACAAAGTTGCCCGTAAACTGTCTGACCCAGGTAGTTTCTCTGTCCCCTGTAATATTGGTACCTTCTCAATTGAGAAGGCACTATGTGATTTAGGGGCTAGTGTCAGTGTTATGCCCTTGAGTCTGGCTAAGAAATTGGGATTAACTAGATTTGCTATTACTGACATGACTGTGCAAATGGCTGACCGTTCTGCAGTTCGGCCAGTAGGGGTCTTAGAGAATGTGCATGTTCAAATTGAAAAATTCTTTTTCCCTTTTGACTTTGTTGTTTTGGATATTCTTGAAGATGTCAACACCCCAATTATTTTGGGAAGACCGTTTCTGCACACTGCTGGTGCAATAATTGATGTAGGGGAAAGAACTTTGAGATTTAAGGTAGGGAAGCACTCTATTATGTTTGTCCAGTCCCCTAGGAAGAAAGATCCCATGTGGCCCATGACCTGTAATATGATTTCTGAAAAGAAATCTTATTTTGTGCTTTCTGATGTGCCTGCTCCTGTGCCTATTCCTGTTATGACACCTCTGCCCCAGAATGGGAGCAAATTGGAGGAAGATTCTTCTATTTTGACTGTTGCAGGAACTGGTTTGGGGAAGGAATAACCGCTCGTTGCTTCAATTATGAAGGAGCTAATTGTTCAGAGAGGCGGTCTAGGATGTCTTAGCTATGGCACTGACGAGGAGCCAGATGAGGAGCCCAAGAAGAAGGAGCCAGTCAAAATTTCGGAGTCGGATCTTGAGTGTGAGGAGCTAGAAGATGATGGCCATACTTGGGAAGATGCTAGAGATGATCCATTGAGTATTCCAGTCGGAGTAGAGTGGAGTCCAGCTTCTGAGATGAGCACTGCGGAAGCTACTTCATGTAGACAGAAGCCTTGGTCGGAGATTTTCCACAGTTTCCGTTGATCTATGCGTTTCTTAGACCTTTTTAAAAAAAATTATTTTTACTGCTTTTGGACTATTTATCGTTTTTCGTGTGCGCGAGACTTTGCTTTAATAAGTTTGCTTAGGATTTATTTAGACTATAGACAGTTACTTTGGGTTTTGCGCAATTTCGGGCGCGTTATTATGTGTATTTGCAGGTTCATAGACCATATTAGCTCAATTTATTGGGCTAATTCGAAGAAAATCAGAACTTACAGCAGGTTTCCTAGTCGATCGACTGCTTCCTATGGTCGATCGACTGAGCTGCGAATTCCAGGGGCCTCTGTTCCTGTTCACTCTGGTCGATCGACTGGGTGATGTGGTCGATCGACCATGTTCGTTGTTGTACCTGTTTTCGATCATTCCCCTGCTATGTTTGGTCGATTTGCGGAGTTGAGGGAGTCTTTTCTCCACTTTATTCTCCAACTCATTTCTGTTTTCTTCTGTTTCTTTATTTTACACATAATTTTGCGTTTAATAAATTGTTTTATCGGAATTACGCGCGGTATTTTCTGTCCTTTCAGGTATTTATTGGTAGCATGCTTGCTCTTTGAAACCTCCTAGCTCACGCTGGTTTGGGAGGTTTCCTTTTGCCGCGCTTTAAAGTCTTGTGAGTTTCCGAGTCCTTTTCATGTCTTTTTAATTAATTTTAACGCAAAATCCCATTTCCCTTTTATTTCATTACATGATTTTGCACAATAGGGACATTGTGTGATTTGGTTTGGGGAAGGGTTTTGCGTTGCATTTCATTTGCTTGCATTCACGTTTACATTTTGTCTTGCATTGTTGTTTATTTTCCCTTATAAATACAAAAATTCAAAAAAAATTGAAAAATTGAAAAATTTCAAAAAATATCATGTTTATTTTAGCATATAGGTTGAGTCGGAATGGTAGTATTTCAATGATGACATTGCATTTGCAGCTGTTTATGCCTAAGCCTTACTTAATTGACATGTTATTGGTAGAATCATTTGCATAGTCTACGAGTTTTCGTTATATTTCTTGCTGAACTTGAGACTTGACTTAAATTTTGGCAAACTACTTATATTCTGAGGTTTAGAGCTTATAACTGGTGACATTTATGACCAGTTTATCTAGGATTGTGAGTAATTACTCCTTGCATATCATGTATCATTAATTTGCATATTTATGAAATTCAATTGCTTTTTGCCTGCATACATTCGGGTTAGTGGTTGGTGTCACATGCACGGAGGTGCTTACAATTTCCCCTTAATTCATTTTACCCATTGAACTCCACATTAGCCAAATTTGCCTGTTGACCCTTAGCTACATCCAAATTTAGCCTGCCTTGTCAAGCTAGTTTAGATTGTTTTGCGGTATATAATTTATTGTGCCAAGTTTGGTTTGTATCCAGTGATTTGGAGTTGGTATTTAATGAAGAAAAGGAGGATGAAAAAAAAAGAAAAAGAGAAAAAAAGGCGTGAAAGAAAAGAAAAAAAAAAGAGAAAGAGAAGTTGAAAAAAAAGAAAAATTCGAAAAAATGATGGAAAGAAAGATTGAAAAAAAAAGGAGATGTTGTTTGATGAGACGGTTTCTGCTCCTATGTTCTATCTTATATCATTTGAGGAGTATTTTCCGTTCGGTTTGGTGAGTTTTGTGCCAAATGAAGGGCACGTGCTTAATTCATAATCGGATGAGAAATGGATGTTGTCATATGGTTTTGTTTAGGTACTAGCTTGATCACCTATACCTCCACATTCCCATAAATGTTTTGCCTTTTCTCACCCATTGCCTCACTTTACCATATTTTTGTAAGCCCTCGGCTGTGACAGGACCTTGTTTGGTTGGAATGTATGTACGGTAGTTTGAATTGTCTATCATATTAGTTGCATGCATGATTATGTGGGTCGTAGTCTAGGTGAGCGGCTATTTCTCGTCCTCTCTTACATATATATGCTTACCCTTTGCTTCATGAGAGAAGAGTGACCCGTGAGAGTCCAATTTTAAAAGGTCTTGCAAGGTCGACGGTTCAGCTTTATTTTTAACGGCTATATAACTCGTTTGCATGATTCATATTACTAATTGATTGTTAGTTGTTGCATTAAATTGGTTTAGGCTTTACATGTTGCATTTCGCTCAGAGATTGAACTCGTTCCATTAGGTTTTAGGATCGAGTCTAGTTCTTGCTTGGGGACAAGCAAGGGTTTGGTTTGGGGAAGTTTGATGCGTGTCTAATATATGATGTTTTGCACCTCATTTCACACGCATTTCAGAGCTCAATTGAGTAGTTTATGCTACTATTTCCCTTGTTTCGTGTATTTCTTCCTTTTTGTGTGATATTGCAGAAATATGAAGATTTCAACCGAAAATGAGCCAAATCCGTCCCTAAGTGTTTAGCATTGCATTTGACATGGAGTAAAGACTCGGGAAGCGAACTTGGTGCGTATTTCAGGGCCTGAAAGACATATTTGCGAGAGTTTAGAAGCGAACTACCAGCTACAGTGGTCTATAGACTGACCTACATGGTCTATAGACTGTCAGAATGCTTCTCGACATTGCAGCCTACTTCAGATGGCAATATCTCGAGTTCTAGAGCTGATAATCGAGTGATTCCAATTGGAGGTGAAAGCTTATCTTCTTAGCTTTCCAACGCCGCGTAGAACGCCTGATTTGACCAAGTAACGAATAAATGGCAGCTGTTTTAAGATCGGTGCGCGCTGCAGGAATCGTCAGAATGCAATTCTGTACAGCGCATGTGGTCGATCGACTGGTCCAAGTGGTCGATCGACCACCCCACGAGCTGTTGCGCAAGTTAAAAGATCGATAATTCCAAAGCCCAGTATGATTAGGTTTAGGAATAGAGGTTACGCAGGATTATTCCTATATAACATAACCTTAGTTTTCAGAATAAGGATCCAGTTTTTATCATTCAGTTCTTAAATACAATTCAACATTCGTTAGTTTAGATTATTTCCGCCAATAAAGTTTACTCTTGCATTCGGTTTTGATCTTTCCTTCCTATTCTATACGGTATTCTTCTGTTCTTATATTCCGTTTTATTGCTTTCGTTCGTAGTATAGAATTGCTAGGTTAGATCACCCGAAGCCAAATTATTGTTTTATGTTACTCGTTTATTTAGCTATTTCAATTATGAATTCGTCTGTTTATTAGTCAATTTTATCGTTGTTATTACCTTCAGTATGAGCAGCTAAATCACCTTGCTAAGATGTAGGGGATCTATGGCATAGATGGCAGTAGAATAGGTAACCCCGCATTAGGGCTTAGTCGATCGACTGGCTTAACTAGTCGACCGACTGAGCCGGTTGGTCGATCGACTGGGGTAGCTGGTCGATCGACTGACTTCGTGTCTGATTAGCACCGTATAATTCGTAAAGTGCAATATTTAACAATGAGATCGAGATGAGACTTGTTAGATGCTTAGTCTTGACCAACCCGTAGATCAAAAGATAGGGAAGGGCATTAATTAACGAGTTGAGACGACTAAATTGCTGAGATCGAGAGATAATGCAATTTAGGCTTTAGGAATCACTAATCGGGGCAAGAGCTAGCATTAGTGAGACTTAGGGACTGGTAGCATAGGCCGAAAGGAGCTACTAGTTAACTTGGACCGAGAGGACTTGTTTTACCCATCCTACACGACTGTATTTCGGACTTACCTAGGATTTTGTGCCATCGCAGCTATAGTGAACCGACCGTCTTAGCATTTATTTTATCATTGTTTACATCATTTGCTTCTATTTTTCGTTTATTTAGTTTTTGTCATTAGATTTAGTTATAATTCTCATCAAAACCCCATCACTGTTACCGTTAAGACTAGAATTGAAAGCAACTATAAATTCCCTACCTCCCTGTGGTTCGACCCTCACTACCACTTGCTAGTAGTAGTTTGGTTTTATAAATATTATTTTTGATACTTACTTCGACAGGTATCACCGACCACCACCTCTTTTTGCAATTGTTTTCTTTCATGCAACGGTGGCCTTGGCAGTAGCAGGGATGGTTTCATCGGTTTTGGCAGCGGATTTGGGAGGCATCTTTCTTTTTGCAATATTTTGGATTGAAAGTGTTTCTAAGTTGGAGAACTTTCTTGGAGTATTTTGGTTTTGTGGACATTTGAATTATTGTAAAGAGAAAGGGGTTTTGATGGTTTTGGGTTTTCGAAAAAGGAGTTGATGGGAAGTTTTGTTTAGTGTGTAATAGAAGGTTAGTGTGGGT
The DNA here is from genome assembly GCF_048544455.1 of Silene latifolia. NCBI lineage: Eukaryota > Viridiplantae > Streptophyta > Magnoliopsida > Caryophyllales > Caryophyllaceae > Silene > Silene latifolia. Next base: position 15,878,778 of record NC_133535.1, on the reverse strand, counting down.
ATATGGGAAGTAATTGTGGGGTTGGTGTGGTTAACTAGGAGAGAATGATGAGGGTGGACGGTTGAGTGTTGAGAAGTTAAGGCTAGGCTTAGGCTTTTGAGTGATGTGACATAAAGGTGTTTAGTGGCTCAATGTATAAATTATCTCAAATGCAACAAGAGGTTATTAAGTTATTGTTCGGCTAATTTGCATGAACTAAATAATCTATTTAGCCAATTTTATTTACATGTTAATCCAACTTCTAATTAATCATTAAGAGAATTAATCCATTCATGTCACATGTCACCTAATAAACCAACTTCCAACCGAAGTTTTACGAATTGTTCTCTTTCTAACGGTTTTGTAAAAATGTCCGCAATTTGATCTTCCGTTCTACAAAAGCTTAAACGTATATTACCTTTTTGAACTTGATCACGCAAGAAATGATGTCTTATGTCGATGTGTTTAGTGCGTGAATGTTGTATGAGATTCTTTGATATGTAAATTACACTAGTATTATCACAAAATATGGGAGTGGTCTCGAAAATAATACCATAATCATGCAATTGTTGACGTACCCAAAGAATTTGCGCACAACGAAGAGCGGCACTTACATACTCACTTTCGGCCGTGGATAATGCAACGGTGTTTTGCTTCTTAGATTCCCATGAGATAAGACATGGTCATAAGAATGTAGCAATACCCGAAGTGCTCTTCCTATCCAATGAGTCACCGGCATAATCCGCATCCGAAAATCCTACAAGATCAAGTTCGTAGTGAGTTGGGTACCAAAGATATAGCCCTTGTGTTCCAATCAAATACCTAAAACTCCGTTTGACTGCTTTGAAATGTGATTCCTTAGGATTTGATTGAAAACGAGCACAAACACACACACTAAATTGTATGTCGGGTCGACTAGCGGTTAAATAGAGTAATGAACCGATCATACCTCGATATACCTTTTCACTAATGCTCTTACCATTTTCGTCCTTATCAAGCTTGATTTTAGGCACCATTGGTGTATGCATGGGATTAGAATTAGTCAACCCAAACTTATTTAGCATTTCTTTTAAGTACTTTTGTTGATGAATCATTGTTCCATTTTCACTTTGTTTAATTTGAAGAACAAGGAAGAATCCAAGTTCTCCCATCATACTCATTTCAAATTCGGAAGTCATTAAATCGGAAAAGTACTTATAAATAACATTGTTAGTTGCTCCAAAAATAATGTCATCGACATATACTTGCACAAGCAACAGTTCCTCTCCTTGTAACTTGATCAGCAACGTTTTATCAACGGAACCATGTAAGAAACCATTTTCCAATAGAAACTTTGAAAGCCTATCATACCAGGCCCTAGGAGACTGTTTTAAACCATAAAGCGCTTTATCATGTTTAAAAACGTGGTTAGGAAACTCGTTGTTTACAAAGCCGGGAGGTTGTTCAACAAACACTTTTTCACCAAGGTATCCATTTAAAAATGCGGTTTTGACATCCATTTGAAAAGGTTTTATACCTTGATAAGATGCAAAACCTACAAGCATTCGTATGGCTTCAAGCCTAGCTACCGGTGCAAAGGTTTCGTCATAATCGATTCCCTCTTGTTGGTTAAAACATTGCACCACTAGTCTAGCTTTATTCTTTACGATTTCTCCAACATCATCTAGCTTGTTGCGAAAGACCCGCCGTGTACCAATTACAGTACGTTGGGAGGGCCTAGGGACCAGATATCATACCTTGTTTCTTTTGAATTGCTCCATTTCCTCTTGCATGGCTGTCAGTCTGTCACCCAGTTTTCATCAGTCAGGGCTACTGTGACATGGTCATGTTCAATTTGAGAGAGGAATGCATTGTATGCACAGAAATTTTGGAGCGATGATCTGCTTTTTATTCCAAATGTTAAGTCACTGGTTAGGTTTGATAAAGGATGGGAGCTTTGATGTTTCCATTTTTTTGGAATAAGTGAGTTAGAGGAGTCCGTTTGTTCGTCTGTAACAGTGGAGGAGACTATTGCATGAGGATTGTTTGAAGGGGGTGATTGTGGTTCGTTTATTATTTGGTTGGGCTGTTCTTCACCATCCTCATTCCCCCTGGATGAGCTAGCGTCTTCTTGTGTTGGAGAACGATTAGTTCCCTCTGAATTTTGGACATCCTCCTCAGGCAACAGTGGCTCCAATTGTTGCTCAGTCTCTTCCACCACTTGATCCATATCATGTCGTGTCATTCAAATCTCAAAATCATCATCATATTCATCATCCTCATTATCAACCTATGTGTTTGACACAAAAAGACTAGATTCGTCAAATAGTTCATGAACACTTTTTTCCATTTTCATAGTCCTTTTGTTATAAATTTTATAAGCTTTACTATGATCGGAATAACCAACAAAAACTCATTCATCATTACGAGCATCAAATTTGCCAAGGTTGTCTTTTCCATTATTGTGCACAAAGCATTTACTACCAAAGCATTTTAAGTGTGAGATGTTAGGTTTTCTTCCTCGTAGTAGTTCACAGGGAGTTTTTTCAATGATTTTTCCAATCATGACATGGTTGTAAATGTAACAAGATGTGTTTACGGCTTCAGCCCAAAAATTCTTAGGAACTTTAGAGCTAATGAGCATGGTCCTAGCCATATTTTCAAAAATTCGATTCATTCGTTCCACAACCCCATTTTGTTGTGGGGTTCTTGCGACCGAAAAGTTGTGGCTAACACCATTCTCATTACAATAGGATTCAAATGACAAGTTCTCAAATTCGGTTCCATGGTTGGATCTCAATGAGACAAGTTTATAACCAAATTTATTTTGAACTTTTTTGACCCAAATTAAGAACTCATCAAATGTTTGGTCCTTAGAACTTAAGAATAGAAGCCAAACAAATCTTGTAAAATCATCTACAATGATACAAATATAACGACTTCCACCTCTACTCACAATACGCATGGGACCGCATAGATCAATATCGATGAGTTCAAGAGGTAAGGAAGTGCTAACTACCTTTTTGGATTTAAATTAAAGGAGCACTTGACTTGTTTTCCTTTAACACAATCATTACAAAGTGACTTAAATTCAAACTTAATGTTAGAAATGCCGTCAACTAGATCAAGTCTCTTGAGGGTGTTAAGTGTTTTAGCATTTACATGACCAGGTCGTTTGTGCCAGAACCAAGGGTCGTTCTTTTGAACACTCATGCATGATAATGTTTGACCCGACAATGAGTATAGATTAGTCATGTAGACATCTTTGACATGTTTACCTTCAAGTATGAGTTCTCTAGTTTTTCCATTAATGATTCTACATTTACTAGCAAGAAATTCAACAATATTACCTCGATCACATAGTTGTGAGATGCTCAAGAGATTGTGTTTCAAACCTTTGACAAGCAACACTTTGTCGACACATAATGACTTTGACTTACCAACTTTTCCAATACCAATGATTTCATCTCTTTTGTTGTCGCCAAAAGTCACCATGCCACCATCATAGGCCTCTAGCGAGAGGAATTGGCTTTCATCTCCTGTCATGTGACGAGAGCATCCACTGTCTAAGTACCAATTGCTGTTGCCTCTCACTAATGCCTATAAGAAATCAAACATTTAGTTTAGGAACCCAAACTTGTTTGGGTTCCTTCTTGACAACAATTTTCTTGACTTCCTCTTTCTTGATCCAAACTTGTTTAGCTATTTTAGTGTTTCTTTCTAACTCACGGACCCTTTTCTCACAACCATTAAACTCATGACCTGTTTTACCACAATAATTACAGATGATATATTCAGGAAGAGCGACATATTTTCTTCTTTGGAAGTCAGTTTTGCTTGGATCTTGGTTTCGAGTGCAACAATGCGTGTTACTGTTGCATTTGAAACCAAGTTCGGCTTTCTTTGCAAATGTTTCATATTCTTGTGATTGTTTTAAAATAAATTCCAAAATATTCTGACTTCCTTCCCATTTTAGATAGAACATCTTAGCCTCATCTAGCTCTTTTGTCAATGTTTCGATTTTAGCAAGATGATTAAGATTTAATTAACCAACATTGTCGAAAGCTTGTTTTGCATGCCTCACTTCATCACTAAGCAATACGCCAATTTGCTCAAGTTGCTTGTTATCTCTTTTGCACATGGTGAGGTCATCTAAAAGAGATTCGCGTTCTTTAGTTAAAGAAGACACTATTTTAGTGAGAGTATCTATATCTTTTATTAACTCAGATGCCATAGTAGCAGCATCTGTTGCATGAGTCTGTTCAGCCTTTTTCAAGGTCTCAATTTGAGCAAGAAGGTCATCATTTGATTTTTGCACTCGATCTAAAGAACTTTTGACATGACTTGACTCATCATTCAACATTTCAGCAATCTTAACAAGATCATCTTTTTCATTTTCACGAGTTGCTAAGTCAATCAAAAGTTGGTCACGTTCTTGAGTTAGTGACGACACATTTTCTTTGTTAGAACCAGATGCAACAGTGCAGGGATTTGTTACATTCGTTTCATCAACCTTATTGGCTACAAACAGATTTTATTTTCGAAGTATTTTGATTTATTTTTCAAGACTCAACATGGAACTAGGTTGATCATTCTCATTTAGACATTCTTTTAAGTTAACATTTTCTTCGGCTATGTCCTCAAATTCAATTTGCATAGCTTCAAATTTATTAGTTTGGACTCGACATTTATCAATGAATTGATCTAACAGGAGACAAATTTTTTCTTTAGAGAAAGATCGAACCTTTTGTTGGGAAATGTGTCATCAACAATAGTGCGATCACATGATTTAAATATCATTATTAAATCTCATACTAAGAATACGTGAGGGATGATTCTTTATATAGTCGATTGACCGTCATTAATCGGTAATGATTGGCTAACTAGAGCTTGACATTACTGTCGTGTGACGGTGATGGTCAGTTGATCCCTTTAGGTCACACCTATAGGATGAGGCCCAAATAGATATTTAATTAATTGTATGCGATACAGATTAATTAATTCCTTAATTATAGGAGTGCAATTTTATGTCTTATTGTAATGTGATTAAATAAGATTTAATTTAGTAATTAAGTGTTAAATTACTAAATTAGTTGAGGTTTTAATATAAGTTTTGAGGTAGAGGTAATTAGTTATTTAAGGTTACAAGAAGTTGTAATTTTAACTAACTAGCAATTATGGGACCCATTATATGTTAATATAATGGTAGTATACTACTCAAAAAGCGGAGTGTATATTATATTATTAATTGTAATATTTAAGTGTTCAATGATTACATTAATAATTAATTATGTAAGATTGTTAAACATATGACTTATAAGCATTTGTAGGACAAATGACAAAAGGCAAAAATGGACCAAAATGGGTCCATATTTTCGGCCAAATAAGAGAGCAAAAGATGCTCTTTTGTCTTTGTTGATTTATGATTAAAGCATGAAAGTGACATTACATACTAGCTTTAATCATACCTACTCTTACATTATACTACCTAGCCTAAACAAAGGAGTAAAAAACAAAAGCAAAATATTCCCTTGATGCTCTTGAGGCCACCGGTTTTTGGTTTACAAAAGGGAGCATTAGTTGCTCATTTTTGAGTTAGTTCTTTTGCTTGTTTTCTCTCTACTTTCCCTCACATACAAATTGCAACAAACTCTCACAAATACTAATACATTAAATCTATTACTAGAAGTAGTAATAATAGAAATATTGGTATTATTAAGGTTACATTTCTACTACATATCTAGTTAATATTAGTAGAAATTTTTGGGATTAATCTTGGGTGCAACTTATTGGAGTGTCTTCTATACTTGGAGTCTTAGGAGGATCATCCATTATATTTAGCTCAAGAACAAGTGAAGGAAGGTGACCTTACTTGTGCCCACATTTTCGAACCATATATCAATGTGAGGAACATTGTTTTTCTTATAAATCTTTCATTTTGTTATGCATGCACTAGATCTAAAGAACATATAATTAACAAGTTAATTTGTTCACTATTAGAGGAGTCTAATAATAGGTATATGAACCTAACAAGTGGTATCAGAGCATAAGGATGTTGCATGCATAATCGGTTATTGTTTTTCCGAGTTAAAATGTTAACATATAAAACTAAAAATTTGTGATTTATAAGTATAAGCCACGAAATCACCATGCATGTTATATATTCTGGTCCTAAAATGTTTTTAGGTCATTTATATGATTTAAGAAAATTTATTGCTCATTTTAATGATTTTTGGTCATTTTATTACATTTTTATGACTAAAATGGGAATTAAAATGCTAAAAATAGTTAAACTAAGTTTCTGAACTTGGAAATTTTATATGACCTCACATGTATATTTTAAAAGTTTTGTGTAAAAATTCGAGTTAATTTGATTAATTTTGCATGATTTATGATTTTTATGAGATAAAAATGGATTAAAAGAGGTAAATTGGTTAAAATTAGTTAAATCTCGAATTAAGCCATGATCTTTTAATATGATGTCACATGCATAATTTACAGAGAGTATGTAAATTTCTAGATTAAAAGATATCTTTTAGCATGATTTATGGATTTTTAGAGTAAAAATGGCATAAATAGTGACTATTTTAGAAAAATTAGCTAAAACGTATTGCATGGCTTGAAAAAATTATTTTAAGTTTTATTAATATCCCACTAATCAGATCTAAGGTTTTAAAAATTATTGGATTAATTTTCGGATACTTTAAGTATTTTATGAGTTAAAACCGATAAAATGCAACTATATTTTCTCAAAATTAATTCGAAAATTTTAACCATGATTTTTGACATTATAAGTGTCATGAAATTATTTCAGAATGTTCAAAAATTTAAAATTCAAATTTTGAAATTTTTATAATTTAATTTGGATTTATTTCATGTAAATAATGATTTTAAGGTCAAAAATGAGCATAAAATTAAATCAAGTTGAATTATTATCAAAAATTGAGTGATGACTAATTTTTGAGTCCTAAAAAGTGTTAGGATAATTAACTTGAGCTTAGATGTGATTTAAGTGTTAATTAGTGATTTTAAAAGGTTATTATCACGCATTTCCATAAAACCGGGTTATATGTACGACATAAGTTAAATAGGGCGATTTGGCACATCATTTGGCATGATAGATACATATTATAATGCTGCATATTTCAATTGTTGAATGTCTTTTATTTATATAATTTTGAATTATGTAATTTTATCTTAGTATGACCTTAGTTTAATCAATATTATCCGTAATGAAAGGGAATATTGATTCGGTTGTAATTTAATGTGATCTCGAATCACTTTTATTTTTATTTTTATTAGTTTTTTCCATTTTACAAATGTATAATAAGAATATCTTTGTATTTTTATTATTATTTGTAATTATGGAGCATCTTCAAAGACGGTGCCATTCGGAAAGGTGATCCGACAAAGAGGTGTCTTGAGAGGCGTGCCACTTGAAGATTCAAGGGACCAAAGGAGTTGATTTCCGAATATGTAATAGATTATTTGATTTTCTATTTTTAGGAAGGCCATATTAGGAATTTTATTTATTGCTTTGCATTTCTTTTAATATGTTGCATGCATTGCCAAATCGCCATAACAACACATGCATATCATATCGAGTCATCGACCGTGTCAATTATAATTATCGTAGTTCACCGCTTTAGTTCACTTAAAACGTGATAGATAATAAATTGACAAAGACCTCTCACATATAATAATTGAGATATTGTGGACATGGGCCACGGGGGCGCCTGAGAAACAAGCGTTTGCATTTTGTGGAGTCGCCACCAATTTATTGTGGAAAATTGAAAACCGTTCGAATACCTCGTGCCATATCAAGACACAAAGTAGAGACATGAACACCAAGCAATCGTTACCCTTAGCATTCTATGTTTAGAATGACTCTCGTGGATGCCAATGAACACGGATGTTCACAGAGATCTGGAGTAAGGGGTGAGGGTACGTATTAGGAAGCTCTTTTGATCGAACACCTAATCCCGCCCGCCTCGATAGCGGCCTCTACTAATGATTAGGTAAGTTATCTATACTCGATATATTGTCGATTATATGCATGCAATGCAACATCCAATAAATTAATCCTAGCATGTGAGAATTAACTAAGTCGGCTGAACACGTAATTTAACATACAATTGGGTCAAAGTAGGATTTAGGTTCAATTACATGTGAAGACATACAAATGATACAAGAAAATATGACAAATAATAAAGAAAATTACAATAAAGAAAATTACAATAATTACAATGGATTAGGCGATTTATGTCGAAAATACCTTTAAAACGGATAATTTGAGAAAAAGAGTAAAAGAAAGAATTAACGAACAAGTCAGAAGGTGATAATACGGATAATAGTTGATTATACGTAAGCTAATTAAACTAGGTCAAGCAACAACGAAGTTCAGAGACAGAACTCAACCTGGAACAGGCGCAGCAGAGCTGCGCCCTCTGGAAGAGGCGCAGCAGTTGCTGCGTCCGTTCCAAGGGTGAATTATGGCTGTGAAGCCAGAACTGCAAATCGTTAATATTAATTGGTGAATTTAAATGATCGATTATACTATTTACTCGGATGGAAGTGATTTAATACATTATTTACATATGATGAATGTGATAAAACAATAAAACATGGATGAAATCGATGTAAACGAATTAATTACACGAATGAAAGATTGATTAATGACATGAGTGAACTAATCGGTTAAATATGATGAATTGATGACAAACATGCGATGAATATGACAAAAGACAGATGAAAACTATATCAAAGACGAATTCCAGAAACTCAATATTGATGAATTGAATTTCTACAACCCGGATTGAATTTAATGACGAAAACTCGCAAATATGAGATTATAAGGGATTTAAGTCGGATTTATGACGAATTATATGCTAATGAATGATGAACAATATACATATGAGATTATCATGCTATTATAACAAAGAATTAAAGAAAACAAATAAAACAAATAAAAAACATATGAATTACAGAGGACGAAGGAAGAAGAAAGGAAGCAGGAACTGCTGCAGCCTCATGAAGAGGCGCAGCAGGAACTGCGCTCCTTCGAAGAGGCGCAGCAGTTGCTGCGTCCTTTCTCGACGGTTTGTCTTCTGGAAATCCGTAAAAAGAGTTTTAAAGTACGGTTTTAGAAATCGGTTTTAAGAGATGTTTTCGACATAAACCTTACATTAATGATACAAAAAGTAAAGAACAATAATAAAATGAGAAATTTTACACCCTCAGACTTACATGTTGACGAAACGAGAAGGACTAAGTTATCGATTAGCGATGCTCGACTCGAACTATAATGCAAATATGAAAGTGCCCTCGTAAGAGGAAAACGATTAGATTAATTAAGTTGATTGATGTGGAGTTGGTCAAATTGGTCGGTCATGCAAACGAGGCTGGTACTCAGAAGGATACGAGCTTACGTGGTCGAATGTTCAAGCACGTAGACGCCAAAAAGTAAGAACAAAGGTCTAGAATGCAAAGGGAGAAGAGAAGGGCGGACACTCGCGTGAGAAATATGCGAGACCGAAGGTCTCTATTTATACTAATCACGCGGAGGAATCATGGAAGGAGAGAAAGATCCGGAAATAACCGACTTAGGTTAAACACGGAAACTTGGACAAAAAGAAAGCCTTGAGAAAAAGGTGCAGCAAGCACTGCGTTCCTTGGAAGAGGTGCAGCACTTACTGCGTCCTTTCCTCAGCGGGTTCCTCCTGTGCAAGAAAGCGCGTTTGACAGCCTGTCATATTTTAGGCATAACTTTCTCTACAAGACTCGGAATAAGGTGATTTCGGTGGAGTTGGAAAGCTAAGAAGGAGATCTAGAACTTTATGTGAAATAGGCCTGGCCCAAAAAAGTTGTTATCACCTCGTAAAACGGGCCTAAAGGTCGGGTTATCATTTTAGCTAAATGAAATGCACATTTTGTAATGTAATTTTTATGTTTAGCCTAATGAAGTGATATGGGACTCAAAATGAGATATAATCTCAACATTTATGACAACCTAACCTTAGGTAGACAAGGACATTGCTTTGACTCGGGATTTGACGGTTTTAAGAAATGAAGACGGTTTTTGACCCAGACTCCAAATGTACTCTAATTACTGCCAAAACGACCGTAATGACACCTAGATGACGGCCATGAGGTAGATACAAGTATTTGAGCTATCACTTGACGATAAACTTACGAACTGTCACAAATCGTTCCGTGTACCAAACATGCGGCCCAATCATCACCGGGTGTTTTGCGGGAGGTGCAGAAACGAGGTGTCTACAGATATAGCCTTACCAAATAGTAGAACCCATGAAGTACCAATTTCATAAGGGAGTTAATCCGGCTTCACCGTAATACAAACCTTGTTACGTTGGCGAAGTGGGGTAGTAAAATGTTATTACATCGAAATTTGGATTGAGCTCAACGGAAGTATTGCTGACCGTAGTCGCATGTGTTCCGGGCTAAAGATGAAAATTAGAGTATTTTTTATCGACCGAGAGTTCTAAAAGTAGAATCGATTAAAGAGTTAATCCACCGAGTTATATTAATAAGGGATGAATCGGCTCACCGTGCCCGAGTTGATATGAATTTGGATCTCGGAATCATTTATGTAGTTGGGTGGAGGTCACTATATAAATGTTAAAACTTGTTTAAAAATGTTTACAAGTTTATATTAAAATGACAAATGTTAATATTTCCTTTACCTCCAAATTTGTAGTTGATTTATATCACAATGGATCCATCACAAGCAACAACACCAATTACCATTGAGTCATGTCACAATTTATTTGACGAAATTTGCTCCAACCACCAACTCGATACTACTAGAGAGCTTCATTTTGGGATCGGTTCCGATGGAAATCTCAATTTCATCACTTCCTCCATACCTCCTACTATTACTAGGCCTTATGTGAATGCGTCTCGGGTAGACCATGTCACTAAGTCTATGAGGTCCCTATCTTTGGAAGAGAAGGATGTCGAAGTAAGTGGGAGTTCTAGCAAGCAAGATCTTGCTACAAAAGGGAAAAGGTTCAAGAGGAAGGGAAAAAAAGGGAGAAAATTCAACAATGGTAGAGGAGCCAAAGTTGATGATAAATGCCATTATTGTCATGGCATGGGACATTGGATAAGAAATTGCCCCATATATTTGGGAAATATAAGGGATGGACTTGTCATTCCACTTGGTAAAATTCCTACTGAGATTTATGTTATTGATGTAAATTTCACTTCCACGACAACATGGGTACTAGATACTGGATGGTTGTGGTTATCACCTTTGTAATCATTTACAGGGGCTAAGAAACGTGGAAAAGCTGAACAAAGGCGATGTTGATGTCCGACTTGGGAATGGAGCTAGGGTAGCGGCCGCGTCCAAGGGTACTTATGTACTTGTTCTAGCAAATGGATTTGAATTGTATTTTCATAATTGTTTTTATGTACCTACTCTATCTAAGAACATTATTTCAGTTGCTATGTTAGACAAAGATCGCTTTAATTTTGCTATCAAGAACAATTGTTGCACTATTTTTAGAAATGACTTGGTCATAGGCCGAGGTTCATCTATTAATGGTATTTATGTTCTAGAAACATCAAATCCAAAGAATGACATCTATAACATTCAAACTAAGAAACTCAAATCAAGTGATCCAAATGAGTCGTACATTTGGCATTGTCGATTGGGTCATATTAATGAGAATCGCATTAAGAGATTAGTTTCTACTAACGTGATCAAACCATTTGATTTCCAATCTTATGGTACATGCGAATCATGCCTCCTAGGCAAAATGACTCGTTGTCCTTTTAATGGTAAAGGGACACGAGCTAGTGAACTATTAGGCCTTATACATACCGATGTGTGTGGACCAATGAGTGTCACCGCTAGGGGTAATTATGATTACTTCATTACCTTCACCGATGATTTGAGTAGATATGGGTATATCTACTTAATGAAATATAAGAGTGAAGCTTTTGAGAAATTTAAACAATTTCAGAATGAAGTTGAGAACAAATTGAACAAAAGGATAAAGACACTACGATCTGATCGTGGTGGAGAATATCTCAGTAACGAATTTGATTCACACTTGAAAAATTGTGGCATTGTGTCACAACTTACTCCACCTGGTACACCACAACTCAATGGTGTGGCCGAAAGGAGAAATCGAACCCTACTAGATATGGTTCGATCTATGATGAGTCTAACCGAGTTACCTGACTCGTTTTGGGGATTTGCAATCCAAACCGCAATTAAATCATTAAACATTAGTCCATCAAAAGCAACCGAAAAGACACCATATGAGATATGGAAAGGAAGGGTTCCTAATATATCCTATATGAGGATTTGGGGATCTGATGCTTACGTCAAGATAAAGACTGACAACAAGCTAGCCCCGCGATCTGAAAAATGCATCTTTGTAGGTTACCCTACCACCACCCGAGGTTACTACTTCTACAAACCTCAAGAGAACAAAGTGTTTGTGTCTAATGAGGCTGTCTTCTTAGAAAGTGAGTTTATTTCTAAGAGATAGAGTGGGAGAATTTTGAACTTAATGAAGTTCAAGAGACACAAACCGAAGTAGTCAAATGGAGAAGCACGTGAAGACGTTCCTTCATCATATAATTCGGAAGTCATTCCTCAATTAAGAAGGTCGGGTCGAGAAATTCGCCATCCTGATAGATACGTGGGACTTATCGAAGAGGATGGGAGTCTTGATGTGTTGCTTCTAGAAAGCGACGAACCCGCTACCTACAAAGCTGCAATCTCTAGTCATAATTCAGCTTTATGGCTTCAAGCCATGGAATCCGAAATAAGTTCTATGCATGAAAATCAAGTCTGGAACTTGGTGGATTTGCCTGAAGGAGTGAGACCTCTTCAATGCAAATGGATATTGAAAATAAAGAATGGCATAGAAGGACATGATGATGTCTACAAGGCTAGACTTGTTGCGAAGGGTTTTACCCAAGTTCAGGGTCTTCACTATGATGAAACCTTTGCTCCTGTAGCCATGCTAAGATCCATTCGGATATTGTTAGCGATTGCTGCATTTCATGACTATGAAATATGGCAAATGGATGTAAAGACCGCTTTTCTAAATGGGCATTTAGAAGAGGAGGTGTACATGTTACAACCTGAAGTTTTTGTAGATCCGAAAAATCCTAAAAAAATATGCAAGCTTAAGAGATCCATTTATGGTCTTAAGCAAGCATCTAGAAGCTGAAATCATCGATTCAATCATGTTATAAGAGAGAATGGTTTTACTCGAAGTGTTGAGAAACCATGTTTATACATGAAATTCAGTGGGAGCAATGTTGTGTTCCTAATATTGTATGTGGATGACATACTACTTATTGGAAATGATATTCCAATGTTATCCTCCGTCAAGGAGTATTTGGGAAATCACTTTAAAATGAAGGATTTAGGGGAAGCACAACGCATACTAGGTATCCGGATCTATAGAGATAGAACCAAAAGGATATTGGCATTAAGTCAAGAATCTTATATTGAAAAGATTCTTCGACGTTTCAGCATGGAAAAGTCCAAGAGAGGCTTAATTCCTATGGGGAGTGGAATCATTTTGAGCAAGTCTCAATCTCCTTCCAAACCCGAAGATGTTGAACGCATGAAGTTGATTCCTTATGCTTCCGCTGTTGGATCAATCATGTATGCCATGATATGCACTCGTCCGGATGTCTCATATGCTTTAAGCATGACTAGTAGATATCAAGAGAATCTAGGTGAGAGTCACTGGATAGGTGTGAAAAATATCCTTAAGTACTTGCGAAGGACTAAGGATTCTATCTTAGTGTTTGGAGGTGACTCGGAGTTATGTGTTAAGGGTTACACGGACTCGAGTTTTCAAACAGATAAAGATGATATGAAATCCCAAGCTGGATTTATATACATGCTCAATGGTGGTGCCATAAGCTGGAGAAGCTTCAAAGAAGCTGTGATTGCGGATTCTACTACGGAGGCTGAGTACGTTGCAGCATCAGAAGCTGCCAAGGAAGCCGTGTGGATTAGGCAATTCATGGAAGGGCTAAAGGTAGTACCCACCGCCAAAGATCCCATCACGATCTTCTGTGACAATAGTAGGGCGATATTTCAAGCTAAAGAACCCAAGTCTAGCAATAAATCAAGACACGTACTTAGAAAATTCCATGTAATTAGGGATTTCATTGAAAGAAAGAAAGTAACGATTTGTAAGGTTGGAACGGATGACAACATAGCTGATCCATTGACCAAACCTTTATCGCAAACAAAGCATGACCATCATGTTGTATCCATGGGTCTAAGGCGTATGCCAAATTTGTATTAGATTATAAGATATGAAATGAAAAATCTGAGTTTTTGGTTCATATATGATAATCGCATTTGTCGTTTGAGTTTATTTATACAAACTCGTTTATTTATAACCTTGTTCTATCCAAATGGGTTGTTGACAACAAATTGAACCCCATTAAAGTGAACTGGATTGACAAGGTATCCGCCCCTAGTTACTTATATGAGGTGACGCCTCGAAGTGACTAGAGTGTGATGCGATTGATGGCAAGTTCAAGTGCCATAGAGTCATATGGGATGACTAGTCGATCACATAGGCAGACTGTATAGGACACTCTGTCGGGCAGTGACCGCTTATAGAGTTCTGGTAATTCATAAAGCCTGGTCGTAGCAAGAGCTACTATAGTATTCTTATGAGTCAATTCTTTGACTAGAGACTATTTGCCCAAGTTGGTTCTGATTAGCTTTGATTTATACTCTACGATTTCGTAAATGAGGTCAAACTGGGTATATTTTGGGTTATGATGGACTGTGGCTGAACGAAGGGAATAGGGCGATAGGAATTGTCCACCCCTTGTCAGGGTTGTTTGAAATCTCAAGGCCACTCGAGGAGTAGTTAACTGGAAATGCGTGGCCACGCTCGGAAGGCATCTATGATAGATAATTCCGGTCAGTCAGTTAATCTCCAGATCGAGAAAACCACTCAAGATATGATCAAATGTAAGTACAACCTGCAAGACACCTTGCATTGAGTGGGAGATTGTAATAAGACAAGAGAATTGGTGACGCACACTTGTCGAGGACAAGTGGGAGATTGTTGGGAAATGTGTCCTCAACAATAGTGCGATCACATGATTTAAATATCATTATTAAATCTCATACTAAGAATACGTGAGGGATGATTCTTTATATAGTCGACTGACCGTCATTAATCGGTAATGATTGGCTAACTAGAGTTTGACATTACTGTCGTGTGACGGTAATGGTCAGTTGATCCCTTTAGGTCACACCTATAAGATGAGGTCCAAATAGATATTTAATTAATTGTATGCGATACAGATTAATTAATTCCTTAATTATAGGAGTGCAATTTTACGTCTTATTGTAATGTGATTAAATAAGATTTAATTTAGTAATTAAGTGTTAAATTACTAAATTAGTTGAGGTTTTAATATAAGTTTTGAGGTAGAGGTAATTAGTTATTTAAGGTTACAAGAAGTTGTAATTTTAACTAACTAGCAATTATGGGACCCATTATATGTTGATATAATGGTAGTATACTACTCAAAAAGTGGAGTGTATATTATATTATTAATTGTAATATTTAAGTGTTCAATGATTACATTAATAATTAATTATGTAAAATTGTTAAACATATGACTTATAAGCATTTGTGGGACAAATGACAAAAGGCAAAAATGGATCAAAATGGGTCCATATTTTCGGCCAAATAAGAGAGCAAAAGATGCTCTTTTGTCTTTGTTGATTTATGATTAAAGCATGAAAGTGACATTACATACTAGCTTTAATCATACCTACTCTTACATTATACTACCTAGCCTAAACAAAGGAGTAAAAAACAAAAGCAAAATATTCCCTTAATGCTCTTGAGGCCACCGGTTTTTGGTTTACAAAAGGGAGCATTAGTTGCTCATTTTTGAGTTAGTTCTTTTGCTTGTTTTCTCTCTACTTTCCCTCACATACAAATTGCAACAAACTCTCACAAATACTAATACATTAAATCTATTACTAGAAGTAGTAATAATAGAAATATTGGTATTATTAAGGTTACATTTCTACTACATATCTAGTTAATATTAGTAGGAATTTTTGGGATTAATCTTGGGTGCAACTTATTGGAGTGTCTTCTATACTTGGAGTCTTAGGAGGATCATCCATCATATTTAGCTCAAGAACAAGTGGAGGAAGGTGACCTTACTTGTGCCCACATTTTCGAACCATATATCAATGTGAGGAACATTGTTTTTCTTATAAATCTTTCATTTTGTTATGCATGCACTAGATCTAAAGAACATATAATTAACAAGTTAATTTGTTCACTATTAGAGGAGTCTAATAATAGGTATATGAACCTAACACCTTTTTCTTGAGCCTAATTACCTCATGGTCTGAATCTGAATCGGAACCTTCGGAGTGAGCCATAAGACATTTGATGTCTTCTTTCTTTGAGGATTTGGAATCACCATTTGAGGAACTAGACGAGATGCATAATTTGGCTTCTAATTCATCCTCAAGGACATCATCCTCTTCAGAATCAGACATGCCCCAAATAGCAGTCATTACCTTGTTTTTGTAATCACGTTTAGCAAAATCGCGTTTTTCCTTAGATTTGATATCGTTCCGCTTTGGGCATTCTTTGATTTGATGACCCTTGTCACCACATTTAAAGCAACCAACAGTGGAATTAGATCTTCTCTTAGGAAAACGACGTTTGCTAGAATTTTTGCTATACCTTTGAGAGTTTCGACCATTTGTCATGCCAACAATGTTTTTAGTGAACATTGCGAATTCATCGTCTTCATTCTCCTCATCACTTGAGAGAGCATTAAGAGCGAGTCCTTCCCCTTTAGAGTTTTCACTAGAACGCTTCATGAGAGTTAACTCATGAGCCATAAGTGAGCCCATAAGTTCATCAAGGGTGAGCAATGAAAGGTCTTTAGCTTCCTCAATAGCCGTAACCTTCAGTTGCCATTTTTCAGTTAGGCTACGAAGAATTTTACGAACTAAATCCTCGTATTGAAAACTTCTACCTAAACTCTTAAGGTCATTGACAATACTAGAAAAACGTGAGGAAAAACTATTAATTGACTTATCTCTTTCCATATTGAACATCTCATATTGTTGCATGAGAAGATCAATACGGTACTTTTTGACTTGTGACATTCCCTCATAAGCAAGGTTTAAGGTGTCCCAAATCTCTTTGGCCGAAGCACATCCAGATATTCTATTAATCTCTTGGTCACCGATCTCATATTGAAGAACGGACATGGCCTTAGAGTTTTTCTCGATTTTCCTATAATCAGCCTCAACATATTTTTCCTCACTTTTCAAGGTACTAGTGCCATCAGCATTAGTCACTTCAATTTTGAGGGGACTCTTTTGAATGATCAACCAACATTCATAGTCCGCACTTTCGACATAGTGCTCCATGCGATGTTTCCACCAAGCATAGTTTTCTCCCTTGAAGATGACATACTTAGTGTGTTTTGAATCGTCAATAACTATAGAATCAACTCTTTGGTTTTAACCAATATCAAGAGCACGAGGCTCTGATACTAACTGAAGAGTTAGGAACGATAAACACCTAAGAGGGGGAGGGGACGAATTAGGCGTACCCTTTTTAAAATTTTGTTCTTAACTTAGTTATTTGATAACTTAAGTAAAGAACCTTGAAGTACAAACCTTGAAAAACTTAATAGAATGTAAATTCACAAGATGGTACAGCCGTTTTATGTAACAGTATAACTGACTGTGACACGGAACTTGATTAGATATAAGCGAGAAATAGCAAAGTGAAAGAACGTAAAAGTAAATGAACAAACAAACGACATTTAAAAATTGGTTCAGCCTCTACTCCGAGGCCTACGTCCAACCGTTATTTTATTGCTTGTTTAGAAATTTACTCAAACTTGCTAAACCCCTTACAATGAAAATAACTCGCCAACCTACTCCGGTTGCACTCAAACTTAAAGATACTCCGCTTCAAGAGTTTATGGGTTCAATCTCAAGGTGTACAGAATCTTTGAATCTCAAGAGTTCACTTGATGAACATGGAGATTACAATTAAGACTTAACACGAGAATCATGGAACAAACTCATTATGTCATAGTACATCGAACTGATACTTGGAGGTTTACAGCTTTTCGAAAACAATTGAAGACTTTAAAATCTGAAAAACGTTTTGCAAACACATGAAGAACAAAGCTTTAAATGCACAAATGATTTGCAAGGTTTTATAATAAATGCTTTGAAAAGTCTTAAGAAATAAATGAGATTAAGACACTCTATTTATAATGGATTTGATCACAAGTAAGTACAACTTAGGTAGATTAAATCAAATATAAAATTAGTAGCCTTTGAATGATGGTAAGTGTTAAGCTTTAGGCTTAGGGCTCAAGTCATTGATAAAAATCATAAAACTTAGGCCAAAACACTCAACATGTGACATTTTACCAAAATGGCAAAAAACTTTTCTAGCTTTAAAAGTTTGACAAGTTCAACTTACTATTTTGGTAAAAGGTAAATGTACAAATCTAGAGATTTAATCAATGTGGATTTGTGACTTAAAATTTCAGATTTGTTTTCAAACTTTGAAGATTCAAATGTTAAGGTTCGAAATTTGTGAAGTTTTAACACTTAAACATTTCGAGTAAAACGATCCTCCATATGGTAGTATCGGAAACCACGGTGCAGTGCACTGTTGCATGGTTTTGCGGCTACTTGACATAAGTAAGAGTGTTACACTTACTCTTACAATTTTCGACTAAGGCTAGGATAATATCATTGTCTTGACTTCTTGATTGTTTCATCTTGATCATCTTGAGCCATCACTGAGAGTCCATTTGATTGCTTCAATCACTAATCATTTTCAACTAAAAGCAAACAATCAAATAACAAAGGGACTTGGCATCATCATCCAAATGTGTTCTAACATATAGTCCTTCTTTAATGTTTTTATTAATGTCTTTTCTTAATAATGGATTGTGAGTTGTTACTTCTGTGTAAAACTCAAGTTTTTGAGTAGTACACACAAGGTGTTTTGAAATGGTGCAAGTGATTTATTAAAATCTTTTGATAAGTCCTTGCTTGAAAGTAAAAAGTATCATGCTTTACAATTACACTAATGCTCCTTATCAAGCTCATTCAAGCTACCCTTGTGCCCCATTATTCCGAAACTCACTTTTGACATAACCACCACATACATCACCACCCTTCATTGTCCAATTGTTTAAACACCCTATTTCCCTTTCACTACCCCCAATCATCTGGCATCACTTAGAAAAGAGTAGCGACTTTCACTCCCACAAATCAAACAATGAGAAAGAAGCAATCAAAAGTTCAAATATGGAAGAGTTTTGTTGGAAAAATGGTGAAGTATGTTGAGTTTGTTAGAAATCTTTATCTCTTTACTCAACATATTCATAATGTTATAATTTTAATTTAGTCATAAAATTAAAAGGTGATCTTATGCATGCATACTATAAGTAAAATAAGGAAAAATCTTCATTCTTACATTGAGGATTTCGGTTTATATGGGCACAAGAGAGTTCTCCTACTCTCTTGTTCTTGAGCTCTCCTTAATTGGATGAACAAGGATTCAAGAAGAGAATCCCTCCCAAAAGTATTATATCCAAGATAACAACTTAATAAAATTAATATTATTATTACTAGAATAATACTAATTTTTGTATAAAAATTGACCCAAAATATTACTTGGTCTCTCAATAAAACCGGTTAAGAGTGAGGGAGGAGAAGGAAGATTTTTATCTTTCTAAAACTTCTTATTTTAGATGAATGAATAATGATGTGATACACTAGTGTTTTAATGTAGTGTATAAGATAAATTATAGAGCAAAAACCCTTGGCTTTGCTCTTTGAAAAACCGGGTAAGGGGGAAGGAAAAGGGACCAATGCATGCACTAGTAGGTCTTCACAAAAGCAAGTAGTGTTGCATGGCTATGTTTAGTAGGAAATGATTATGTTTACCACTAACATAATCAACACAATATATGCCTAATCCTCCCCTTAATTTCGGTACATATAGATAAAATGGACTCCATTTTATTTTTGTCAATTTGTCAATTTGTCACATGTCACATGTCACATAAAATTGTTATGTATTTTTAACATATTAAAAATCAACGCATTAAAAAAATACGTCATATACAAAATCGACTTAGTAATTCATAATTACTTGTACCAAAAAAATTTACCAAATATAAATCACAACATCTTGTATTTATAATAATTTATTCATTCAAATGCAATTGTTTCCTTAAACAATAATTTCATCTAAGTAATAAAACAATTCGATTACTTAGACCGTATCTTATTTAATCAAATTTCAATGAGACACGTAAATATTACTTCCAAAATCGTCCGTCAATTTTAAGTAATTTAATTGACCCGTATCATCATACGGTCAATTAAATGATCAATTAAGAGTGTTACCCTTTAGGTATGACCTAAGGGGATCAACTGGTCACCACCGTCTCACGACAGTAATGTCAAACTCTAGTCAGCCAATCATTACCGATATGTGTGGACCAGTTGACAGTAAAATATTACTTCCCAATTGTATTCTTTAAAATGAGACTTAAACATGTGATCATCATGATCAACAGTTGTGATCGCATTATTGTCGGAGGACACATATTCCAACAGAGTTATCATTGATGGACAATTGAGAGTATCATTTTGCCCATGATTTGTGCTTGGTACACCATGATAATACCAAGTGAAGTAGAGGAAGAGGAGGATGTAAGATGTGAATCTTTGTGCTCATCATCGAGAGTCAAGGGTGTTGGTGGTGTAAGTTAGTGAGCTTGTGAGACGGAGTTGAGCATGTTGTAATTTGATGAGGATAAGGGTACCTCAAGTTCATTTCATTGAGGATTGATTATGATGTTCACCTTCACTTTGAGGACAAAGTGAAAAACAAAGTGTGGGGTGGACATGAGTTGGTAATACCTTGTACTATATTATATTCCAAGCATTGTACTTCATTTTGAAAGAAAGAAAGAAAAAATGACAAAAAGAAGAAAAGAAAAAAAAGATTAACCCGGCTAGGATGAAAACCCGAAAGGGCATTCTAGGCAAAAATGGGAAAGTGGTCAAGTTCGGAGTGAAAACCCGAAAGGGCACTCCAAGCAAAAAAAAAATGAGTGCGAGCCACGAGAGTAGAAGTGAGGAAAATGCTAAACCGAAAACCCAAAAGGGCGGTTTAGGCAAAATGAGAGAATTAGGAAATGAAAATGAAAAAAAAAATGTCACATATTTCACTACTTTCTACCATGGCGTTGGTGATATAAGAAGAGGAGTCAACTAAGGTTGGAAGGATAGGATAGAAATGTGCCAAGGCTAGGACGGGGCTTTGGAGGCCTAACTTGTAACTAGCACTTGGTACATTTGGTGTATGATTGTTAGAGTGGAATGATGTTGTTGGTGTTGTCATTTGGGATTGTGTGGAAGTGTTTTTGGGAGGATGTTGAGGCTGTCTATTTTATGGGTTAGGAGGTGTTGTAATGTTTAGATGACCTTGTGTTTATAAGCATGGAGTGATAAGGGGGAGAAATAAGGAGGACTTGTGATGATTTGGTGAAGGATGAATTGGTGGTTTAGGAACATTTTAGATGAGGGAAGGCATAAGGAGGGCATATGAGAGAAGAGCGACTCTCTTTTGAGGTATTTGGGTCACTTATTATCATGTTAATTGGGAGCCGAGACAGAATAGTGACCATGTACTGAAATGATGAGGGTGACATAAGTTGGATGGGGTGTGAGAGAAGAGAGACGGATCGCTTGAGCTTACTCACGCTTCTTTTGAGCCTTGTGGTGATTGATTTTATAGTAGTTTGCTCTGGATGATCAAAGGCTTAAGTGTGGGGTGTTACAAAGATGAAAGTAAAATGAAAGCGTAAGTAATACAAAGATGGAAGTGTAAGTATTACAAAGATGGAATTATGACAGCCCGTAGCAAGGCTAACGGATCAATTAGGGTACAAGCAAAGTAAACTGTGAATTTCTCGTAAAGAGTTCCGCACAATGATTGGTACTGGCGTCTTGGTAGCTAGAACTGAAGATAGTTTTCTTGATGTCACCCAAAAGGTGATAGAAGGAGAGGCCACTGCGTGTGCGCTCCCATAGTGTAGAGCAATGCTCTGGAGTAAGCCGCAAAAGCATAAGAGACCCGAACATAGATGATTTCAGTCGCGCCAGTGAGGGAGTCCGAAGAAGAAATTGCATAGTAGTCCTTACAAGATGTCATGCACACATTAATGTAGTATGATATATCAGTCAAGGGTAGGGATGGCAATGGACCGCATTTGGGTAGGGTCTGATAGGATCCAGATCCATATCCGCCACACTAACGTTGGATCCATATCCAACCCATATCCGGCGGATCCAAATTTTCCAGATCCATATCCAGATCCATTTTCAAATAAGCGGATCCATATCCACGGGGTCCTAAAATTAGGATCCATATCCTACCCATCAGGGTCCGGATCTGCGGATCTGGATAGGGTTCAGGATCCGTTGCCATCTCTAACTTACAACTTGTGTACTGTGTTTGTGTAGTGTTAGTAAGGATGACAATGGACGGGATCTATATAGGGTCCGATAGGATCCAGATCCATATCCGCCACACCAACGTTGGATCCATATCTGACCCATATCCGGCGGATCCAAATTTTCCAGATCCATATCCAGATCCATTTTCAAATAAGTGGATCCATATCCAACCCATATCCACGGGGTCCGAAAAATTAGGATCCATATCCTACCCATCAGGGTCCGGATCCGCGGATCTGGATAGGGTCCAGGATCCGTTGCCATCTCTAGTCAAGGGGATAGTGCAAACATTACCAGTAATACCCCCAATTATATATCCCAGATCCTTAACAAGACATTCCAGGATAAATAGAATTGTTATCATCTTAGTTTCCTGAGGCAATGACTACAAAGTTTAACAAATCCAAAGTACTTTAATAAATGTTACCTATAATGGTTTTATTACATAGCCAACTGATTAACTGATTAACCATAATACAAGTTTATTATGCAGTGGAAATAAATTAAGTTTACATAAATAAGTGATGTCTGAACTAAGTGATCTAGATAGCTATGACTGAATCCTCTCTCTCCCGTGAACGTAGCTAACTCGCATACCTGTTATATTAACCCGCTCCCCATTTAATCGGAAATATTAAATGGTTCATCAAAGGACACCATCAATTAAAGCAAGTATCATTTTATTGACATGACAAACAAGCAACCGTTAACTAATGGTTGAGTAGAATAACAATCAACAGATATAAGATGAACACAAGGAATGTGCATGATATGAAATGCAAACGCCAATGCAGATGAGCTCAGCATTCGAAACACCCGTTCATCTCGCCAATCTCTTACTCGGGGCAGTTTCAACCCGAAGTTGAGAAAACACATAGACACCAGAGACAAGTCTGCAAAACCAGCCTGGGGCCTTACATCACCATGAAAGGATGTCTGCCAGAATAAATCTGAATAACCAATGCAAATGATATGCCAATGTATACCAATAATAATCCACAGGATGCCATTCACAATAACAATCCAGCTAAAGGCTAATATCCATCCAGTCACATATGTCATATGAATGATATAAACACAATAAGACAATCTAGCTGAGTAGTTATCCTACCTGATAAGCAAATATTCCAAATAACGTAACCACACAATCAACTAATAATAGTCTTCAACAAAACCGTCACCTAACAATAATAATAATACAATTACTAACTATTCTAACCATTAGACTAATTATAAAACAATTACTTTAATTACAATACGTGAATTCATAATTCAAAACCCGTCTCAATCCAAAACCAAACCCCCAACAATACACGGTTTAACCCGTGTTGAAGCCCCGTGAACAAACCCAACAAACCCGTGTAAAATACCCAAGCCTGACAGTAACCCAAGTCTGCCACCAGCCCCACCATGAACCACCTCTACCAACAACCCAACTATGGTCCTAACATCAGCCCTAACCACCACACACGACCTCACCATCGTGCCCTAACAACAACGCCCACGACATCAACAACACCAACACAGCCAAACCACAACCTCCACACGCCACTAGCAACCACCACCGTGGTCTCCTCTGACCCACAGTGGTTCCACCAGCAACGCCCTGGTCACGGTCTTGTCGAGCACAAGGTGTTAGATCTAGCAACACATACCCGATTTTAGAAATAAACCAACAACAACCACCACCCTTTCGAAATTCCAGCCAACCACCCACCAAGGCGCCCTTTATCCACCCACGATGGTCGACTCATCACCAGGAACTAACCCAACTCAATTCTAGGTCCAG
Organism: Silene latifolia; assembly: GCF_048544455.1. Taxonomy (NCBI): domain Eukaryota; kingdom Viridiplantae; phylum Streptophyta; class Magnoliopsida; order Caryophyllales; family Caryophyllaceae; genus Silene; species Silene latifolia. The sequence continues at coordinate 15,854,443 of NC_133535.1, read as the reverse complement.
ACGAGTCAAGGCGAGGGTAAAACCTATGTAAAACCCCACAGTACAACCATACAACAGTCACGACAAACACCAGTGAAACAACCCTTTCCCCGCCGGTCAATAGTGGTCAAACAGACGTCCTATCAAGCCCTGGTGGTTCACGGTCATGGTCACGGCAACGTCATGCCATACATGGCTTAATTGCGAGTTATATAAAATAATAAAGCACGAGTTACATTATGAGACGGTTTTGTGAAATTCTTACCTTGAGGCAATAATTGAGATAAATTCTTCTTTTCTCCCTTCTAGATCTCCTTCTCTTTCTTTATGTGTGATGTTTGTGAATTTTATGTGAATAAAGACTAATGAATAAATTTTTTTACTCCCTCAAAATTAGGGGTCAATAGAAATGCAAAGAATGACTTTTCTTTTATAGTATCTAGATTTTTAGTTCCAACTTTTATTTATCAAAGCAAAATACAATGATAAAAAATGTAAACAATTATAAGGTACCAATATTATATAAGTAATTTTATAAAAAATATTAAACTTTAAATACCGTGCATGTATTACACGGGGTTTAAACTAGTATACAATCAATTATTAGTAACCAGTGTTAGGTGAACCATCTGAACCAAACTTCAAGGTGATGGTTGAAGCTCAACTATCAATCAATACTATATATTAAATCCAGAAACCAAGGGACTTCAATGTAATTAAAGAAAGTTATACAAATTAGTTATACTATATAGTTTTAAATCACTAGCACCGTATGATGGACCCAATTAAGGGATCTCAATGCAAATATTATATAGTTTGGGTTAAAATTAAATTATATAGAAGCTTGATAATTTTCCTAAACATTTGTAAGAGACTAAAACATGGTCAATTTCCTTAAAATAAAATAATTAATTAAGATGGTCAATTTCCTTAAAATAAAATAATTAATTAAGATGGTCAATTTCAAGGAGACTAAAAGAAAGAATATGCTTGATAATTTTCCTAAATATTTATAGAAGACTAAAAGATGATAAATTTCCTTAAAATAAAATAATTAATTAGTATAAACATTCACACTTATGATATTAATTATTATCATCATAAAATTATGTATTAAATTTAAAATCTATGCAATTTTATTAAACTTTATTATTGTTTATTAGATGTATAGAGATGTTAATTATTTAACATACAAAAATACTCCCTCCAATTCACAATAACCCTCCTATTTCATTTTGACACAAAAATTAAGAAAACACACTACCCCACCATATAAATAAGTTTGAACCACACAAATACACTACCCCACCATACAATTAAATTTGGACCACACAAACACTTACCAAAAAAGGAAATAGGGAAGTTATTGTGAATAGACGGAAATGGAAATAGGGAGTTTTATTGTGAATTGGAGGAAGTATAATATAAGTAGGTTATAAATAATTCAAGTTAGATTACATAATATATAATATTGTATAAGTCTTTCGATTTAATTTATTGCATATATGTAATATATTTATATAAATATATAATCCTCTTAAAATTGCATGCCTAAGTAGTAAAAGTAATTTCGTCAGTAAAGAAAAGAATTGTAGTAACATTAGATATAGTTATATGATAGTAATCACTCATTTGAATTGTAAAAGTAACAATATTATCACCGAGATTAGTGAAAGTGGTAGAAACAACAACAGGAGTAGTGAAATAATCAATATTAATGCGGCAATAATGAAAGTAACAATAATTACGGCGGTAGTAATGAAATTATCAATATTAATGCGGCGATAGTGATAGTAACAATAACTACGGCGGGAGTAGTGAAGTAACAATGATTACGGGCAAGTAGTGAAATGTTATTACTATTGTTTCATTAATAAGAGTAAAATATTAATAGCGGGAGAAGTGAATTTGTTTCAAAATTTATTTCATCGTAATTTTAGGACATGTCATAGAAAAATATATTAATGATAAATTTATGTGTTATGCAACTTTAAATAATTTTATTTAATTAAAAAATAAAATTAATGGTAGGTAGAGGTAGCCCGGGACCAATACTAGGTATATTTACTCCTATTAACCAGTTTTTTTTTCGTAATTGCTAAATCCCGCACACCTTTTTAGTAAATCCCACACATTTTGCCCTAAAATTCCTTAATTACCCTTCATCATGAAAAAGACCTAAAAAGAGTTTTTCTTTCTTCTCTCTCACAAACTTAACCAATTTATTAACAATTTGACAATTATGAATTGTAATTCGCACATACCACACGTAATTACTCCGTTTTATCAATAATTTTGTTAATTCCGTCTTTTAATTGATTTAATTAATGTAATTCTATTTAAAAAAATTAATTTTTTTTACAATTAGGGATTGGATTGATGGATTGATATTGATGTAGTGTTCTTGAAGGGGTGGTTGTGGGGTCCTCGATATGGTCGGAGTAAGGTGGTCGAGTGCACGGTGGACAACCGAGTTCGTGCCACCGACGGAACGTATTTGAACATGCCGGAGTTGTGATGTTGCTGCTGGATGTTAGGCGCAGGGAGTGAGTGGACAGTGGTCGGCGCTGGAGGGGGCGGGTAATGGTGGTCGGCGGCGTTGTGAGAGGAGTAGAGGGGTTGTCCGGTACTCCGGTGGTGGCTATTGGGTGTTTGGGAGGGTTGCGTAAAAATGTGACTGTTTGGTTGTGGTTTTTTTTTTTTTTTGGGCTTTTCAATCTTTATGTTCTTCTCTCTCTTGTTTTTCTTTTGATTGAAGTGATAAATGAGAGGGGTATATTCGGAATTAAGGGAAAAAATGTGTAGGATTGAGTAATATGGTGTGCGGGATTTAGCAAGTCCTTTTTTTTTGGTAAAGAATTAACTAGTTTTGTAAGAAAGCAATTACCAAAAACACATTTTTTTATCTCTTACTCACAAATCCAAAACAAAAATCCTCATTTGTAATGCATTAGTTTGTAACATCTGATAACTGATTTAAATAATATTTTAAAAAAAGGGATGGTTGTAAGATCACAAATTAGTTGAAATTCACATAGTCGAAAGCCAAAATGACCAACACAAAACTAACATGAAATACGGCATGCCTAAATTAATCCGACCCGACTGGTCTAGTTGTCGTTCCCCAGACTTGCACACTTATTTGTGCATAGGAAAGAATTGCATGGAACTAGAAAGGAAAATGAGATGGCGCCACCCGGTGGTACCCAAACTCGGCGCCACCGAGGTTATAATTGTAATTTATCTAATGTTTTTATTTTCCCTCTAGAAAAATTCGAATTTAAAATGAAACTATAATAAAGGGTAATTAAGGAATTTTATCTTCTCATTAACCAATCCATACCGTTACATTTTCGCTAGATTTTCTCCAACAAACTCTATAACACAAAAGCAAAAAAATGTTCCCTGCATCGTCATTTGTTAGTGTTTAGCCATTAAAATTAGAGAAAAATTGTGTTCATTAAACAGCAACTAGACGGACGGAGTCGATCATATGAACTCAAATACGCTAAATTACTAATCCATAATTAAATTTGATGTTGTCTGACTTGATATAAAATAATTCGACTCAAACTCAATGAACTTCCATAAAATATAAGTAACCATACGACACATGTCGCAATTGAGATTATATATATTTCACATTTTCACAAAAATTGATCGAGTTGAGACGGTTGTAGATACCCAATATCTGCACCTTCCAAAAACCACCCCATGATGATCGGACTATAACGTGTTTTTGATACGCGTACGTGGATTGACTATACATGAGACGGTTTAATGCACTACTCGGATATGAAAAATGATTTCGAAAGTTTTCTAACTTCATTTGCATTAAAATAACACTATTTAGAGTTAAAACCGTCTTCGGACCCAAAACCGACTCAGAAACCCGCAACTCGAGTCAACCTGAGTCAACCCGAGTCGACCCAAATCTCAAATGTCAAAAATAATGCCATGAATATTTTCATCATGTCATTTCCATTAAAATGACCCTAATTAGAGTCAAAACCGTCTTCGGACCCAAAACCGACTCAGAAACCCGCAACTCGAGTCAACCTGAGTCAACCCGAGTCAACCCAAATCTCGAATGTCAAAAATAATGCCATGAATGTCTTCATCATGTCATTTCCATTAAAATGACCCTAATTAGAGTCAAAACTGACACCGAGCCAAAAAACCGACTCGAAATTCAAATCCCGACTCACACGGGTCAAACCCGAGTCAAAGACACAAAATACCTACTCTAAATATCACCTAAGAGGAAGCTTACACGGCTAAGCAAACCTCAATGACCACAAATCACAACCAACAAAACATTGGTTAGAACAAATGCAAAATCCAAATTTGCGAAAGGGACAGTACACCCTATTGAGTCACGGGGTGGCTCGCGCCTCAATGGGGTGTCTCCTTAGCCTTCAAGCAAAATCAACCGACCTACCATCTCACATTTCTCTATAAATACCCACCATCACACACCATAATCTTCACGCGAGCGTCCGCCCCCTCCTTCTCCCTTAAACTTCTAGACCCGACTTCCTAAGCCACAAAATCGACACGTGTTTACGACCTACCGATCGTAAACACAAGCCTTACACATTTTGTTTGGTACCGTCGCCGTGCATTCGACCGACCCATTCGACCAACTCAACTCATTAATCAACATGTTTTAATTAACATATTTTTAAATCATGTTCAAAACCAAATCCTTTTTTAAGGCACTCTTTTAAACTTCTTTGATCGTGAGTAGTCGCAACGAGAAAACCCGTCTCTAAAGTCGTCTACATCGCAAACATCAATACACGTAAGTTTGAGGGTGTAAATATCTCACTTTAATTCATGTCTTTACTGTTTTGATGAGTCTATAAGCACGAACGATGCATAACACGATTCAAATTTAGGTTAGACGAGTCAAAACTGAGTTTTGGCCTGAGGCAGAAGCCCCTTATGGTGCAAAGTGGCTCGCGCCTCAATGGGGTGCCCAGGTCAGACTCAAACGTGTTTGTTCTCGTCTTTCCTCTTTATTTCGTTTCTTATTTGTAATCGGTTTTTACCGTTTCAAATGTTTCAAATCACTTCTATGACAAACTTTTTAACCTTAAATCATAATCACCCTTGGTTCTTTATACCATGACGGTTTAATCCGTGACTCGGTGATATTAATTGGTTAATTACATTTTAATGGGAATTTTAACACCCTTTTATTTTATTTACCATTTTTCTCATTTGTTTACATTTTCAAACATATTAGTCATAATTCATAATCATCCTTGGTTCTTTATACCATGTCGGTTTAATCCGAGTACGATGATTAACTTGACTAATTACAAAGAAATGAACTTGACATATTTAGTTCAAATCAAACATTTTACATTTTTATTTATAAACTATGCTTTTCAAACATGCAAATCCGACAACGAATATTACTAACACAATAGTAATTATTTCGAGTCATGCAAACAATACTTGCAAATTATTTAATCACAAGTACGGTTTTAAACAACCTTTTCAAAAACCAGGAGACGCCCCCTTGGGTCGGCTCATGGCTCGCGCCCCAAGAGGCCGCCTGTTTCCATCTTTCAAAACCAGGGCAGAGCCCCTTCCATCGCCAATAGGCTCGCGCCCCTATGGGGCTGCCTGGCGCTGTTCTGCCTCGTTTTTAACACTTGTCTAGGACGATCTCGATTACGGTTAATCCGAATATATGACGGATCAGATTGACAAGCTTACGTTTTTACACTTTGTCATTTGACATCCTTTTTCAAATAAATGGATCGTGTTAAGCATCATAACCCGAATTTGGTAAATGGATGTTTAATTTTCGTTTTCACATGCAAATCAATCTAAATCCAACTTGACATCTTATGCTTGATATTTGGATTAACAAACCGACTTAGAAAGCTCACATGTTAGGTTAAAACTTTTGGATGCGCATTCACGCATTTTAACCGTTATATCAACTTTTGCACTTAAACAACCACGATCGATCAGTAGAGGCCGCTAACGCGGGCGGGATTGGGTGTCCGATTAAAGGGCTTCCCAATACGTACCCTCACCCCATACTCAGAACCTTTGGATAGTAGATGGCCTTATCCAGGGCGTACGAGAGTCATTTTAGGCATAGAATGCTAAAAGGGGGACGAGTCCTTATGTTTAGTACCTATGTTAAACACTGCTTTGTGCTTCGTTTGACCGAGGTATAAAGTGGATTTCGAACGGGTTCCAGGCATCCAATAAATGCTTGGTGGCGACTCCAAACATCTCTAATTGTTTCGAGACCTTTACCGAGACGAAACCGACCGATCTAAAACGATCCGGTCGAAAGCATTTTCAACGCCGCCGAGCGTGGCTTTCGAAAGACCGCTGCATGTCCACAGTTTGGCTTGGCGTGCAGGTGGCCCGTGACCGCGGACCGGTAGGCGGCCTAAATCCGCAGACCGAGACGTGGCCCATGTCCACAACGGTTAATCTCAAAAAATCAACTAAGTCAAGATTACGGTATGATTATTGCATAATGACATGATTCACGAAGGCCATAATCCAGCATATAGAAAAATGTATGGGTTTTCTGTGTTGATGGAGGCATTGGTAGGTATTAAGCTTTATCACAAATTTCTGTTGATTGTTTATGGTGGTTCATTGATGACGATACACCAAAAATGAAATCAGATTCTGTATAAATTAGGTGTATTAAAAATTACATTTTTATCCTTGGTAGTATGGCGCAAAAATGAAAACAAAATTTTAATTTCTTGAATTTTCCTTTTTTAAATTAGGGTGCACTGAGTTTCAGTGTCACTCGGTGGCGCCCTATCGCTTTTCAGAGTAGAAAGACGACAACAGAAAATAATCACAAACCAACAAAAAAAAACCCAGCAAAAGTACTACAAAATGCAGACTGAAACCACCACTACATAAAACCCAAACCCTCCCACAAAAACCTCAACAATGGCGACCATGAGTACACCCATGGACCAACAGCTCTCAAGCCCGGTAAACCTAAACGGGTGGGCTAAGCCCATACCCGGGGACCCATTTCCCTTCAACCGCATTCGGTCCGAACGGGCCCCGCCGAAGGTCCACCAGCTGTCTCTGTTGAAAAACGGGCTTCCTGAAGGAATTATACCTTGCTTTGACACTTTTGCCCTCCAGTCTCTCCTTCTTTCCCATTCCTTTGGCAACTTGTCAGTCCACCTTTGTCATTTCTCTTTATATTTCCCGTCATTCGCGTTTTCGAGTTATAATAATGTCTTTTAAGTCATTTCCGTACCAATAATTTTGAACAAACGTATGAAAATGACTTGAAAGGTGCTTGCTTTGTGTTAAAAGCACGTTTCTTTGTTTCTGAGTATATTTGGTTTGAGGCATGGTCACGGAACCAAGGGGACTAGCACGGGTGTTCGCTACCTTTGAAGAATGAAAAATTTGAAATATTTATGTAAAATTTTCGATTTTTTTCCAAGCTGATTGCATTAGTTGTCAATTATTTTGAAGTTTTGTTTCAGATTCCACAATTACTTAAATTCAGCTTATAACACAGACTCATACCAGGTTACGTACCTCATTTATTGTATTATATAAAACGGTTTTACACAAAGCCAATTGTTTTACGCCTCAACTTAATTATACTGTCTTTCTGAACAAATCCAAATGTGGTGTTATTTACAGGTGGGTTGGGTTAATTGGGCAATTTCGTCCGAAGATGCTGTTAAGTAACATCAAAACTGAGTTTACTGCCTGTGAAGGAAATAAACTTTCTGCACTGATGAATATAGGTATACATTTCCTGGACAAGTCACTGTATTCCTTGGGTTTATGTACCCAAATTCCCATCACATCGTCTAGCTCGTTGTTCTTTAGCTCAGAAGCCCATGGTGGGAGGAACGGACTCTGTAACAAACTCGTGCTATTTCACAAGGCAAGTTCCCAGTACCCGATACAAACTCGTGTTATTTCACAAGGCAAGTTCCCAGTACCCGATACAAACTCGTGCTATTTCACATTTCTGATTTCTAATGCTGTGTTCATCTCTGCAGCTTCTAAAACATGACATTACAGTGGATGCAGCCTGGCCTGAACTGTATGTCGACCGTTATGGAAAATATTGGAATGTTCCTGAATCCATCTCTGTTGATTTAGCTTCTGATGTTTCTGAATCTGCATTACACTACCGATTAGGGTTACAGAAGAACGGGGGGAGACCTCTGACTGTCATTAATACAGTAGAGACTGAGACACCTGCTGCTTTGTTGCCTGGTTTATACGCTAAAGGTTCTTTTTCATATCAGACGAGTAAGGATTTATGGCGCATAAAGGAGACTCAAGATGATCTTATCGTGCAAACCGAGCCTGCATATGATGCTCATCTCAGAGAACCACGCGCCACTATCTCAGCTATCGTAGGTAATCTGTTTATATCTGAATTGTGAGTTATTGGCTGAGGCATTTTTATTGATTTAACCATTACCAAGTTCATATTTTAGGTGGCAGTTTCAGAGCCTGGCTTTGGCAAGGAAATGAAGACTCGTCTGAGGTTTCTTCTATACAGAACGTAAATCCTTTTGTTGCTAATGTGTCTGCTACACTGTCCTGTACTTTCCAGCATGGCAAGTTCAGAAACAAGTATAGAGATCTAACCAGGATCAATGCACGGCTCCATTTTCCCTCTCTGTCTGGTTTTGCAAGGAGTATCTCTGACAATCGCCAGGACAATCCAGCGTCTCTTCCCAGACTCCGTCTTACCTTCCTACAGCAGGTAACCCATTATTGACTTATAGTTCGCTGCAGCGCTAGTGGCCTTATTTATGGCTCAATAATCGAAATTAGACACGGATGATGAATTTGGAGATGACGACTCAAACTAAGTGAGAAATTACTCGTGTTCGTACAGGTTGTAGGCCCTCTGGTGTTCCGTATAGCTACAAAACATGTAGTACACTCTCCCTGGAGAAATGGCATGGAAGCAAAGGATGTTATATTGGGGTTGAGTTATTCATTCCACCTCTTACGTTCAGGAAGAGTTACAGTAAGGTATTCACCAATGAAGCACAAGTGTAAGATCAGGTTCGAGTTTTAAGTCAACGCAAATACCATTCGTTACCCTGACATTATCTGACAGAAGTGGAGTACATTGTAGGACTGTAGGAGATGCAGTGGAGATGATTTTTTTGTGGAAATTTTAACGAGATCTAAATTAAGGTTCTGATAGAGGTTCGGTTTTCGTTAACAGGGTGTTGCTCTTACATGATTACCTACCTTTTTGGAGTAACATTGCTCTCACATTTTGGAATGCTGTATATCCCTTGTGATTTATGCAAGGTTTTAAGTCTATCATGTGTCAAACATTTAAACATCTTTGGATGATCTTTCATTGTGTCAGAATGTGTTACCATGCTATCATTCACGGTTGTCGTAGAGGCATGTGGAAGTTTCGGACTTTCGGTATCAACATAACAACTGCTGTCACAACAACATTAGAGCCTTAATCCCAAAATGATCTTGGGTCAGCTGACATGAATCATCCTTTTAAACCCTCTATGGGTGAACGCACACCTCAAAATCCGAAAAAAATAGAAAAGATATACTCCCTTTGTCCCGGTCATTTGTTGTCATTTTCCATATTAGGGTGTCTCAGTTATTAATTACGACCCGTGCATTTTCTACACGGGTTTAAAACTCGTGCTATTTTATTTCCTAATCCTATGCCGTCTAGGAATCTAGGTCACTTTCCTAATCCTATAAAGTCTCTAAGTTACTCTATGCCTATATATAAACACATGTAATCTATCAATAACTCATATATTATCTTGCACAAAAAAGACTAAACCAAGAAAAAAGAAATTAACAAAACCCTAGTCCCCTTTGTGTTCCTTGTCGAGTACCTCAATGGCATCGCCTACCAACGTTGACATAGCTGAACAACTACTGGATGAGTTCGTTGCGGTGGCCAATAAAGCCGTTGACGAGGCTGGCGAGGTAATCAGGAAGTACTACCGAAATCCCCAAGCCATGAAAACAATGGATAAGCGCGACGAGAATGGATGTATCACTGAGCAAGTCACAGCAGCCGATGTAGCTTCCGAGGAACGCATCGTTTCAATCTTATTGAAACACTTTCCGGACCATGTTATTTACGGCGAGGAAAGCGGTTGGGTAATGCCTAAAAACAAATTAGCAGACTTTGTATGGGTCATTGATCCAATCGACGGAACCACAAGCTTTAAAAACGGTTTACCTTTATTCGGCACACTCGTCGCACTTCTTTACAAAAGTAAGCCAATTATCGGGATTATCGATCAGCCGATATTAAAGGACCGATGGGTTGGCGTTCAAGGGCGAATAACAACCCTGAACGGAGTCAATACACATACGCGATCCTGTGAAGAATTGTCAAGGGCTACATTGTACTCTTGTAGTCCGTTGCATTTCAGTGACGAAGAATACAAAGCATTTACTCGCGTCACAGACAAGGTTCAAGAGCCTTTATATGGGGCTGAGTGTCTCACTTACGGTCTATTGGCTTCCGGGTTTAATGATCTTATTATACAATCGTTCCTTGGTCCGTATGATTTTCTTGCTTTTATACCCATTATTGAAGGCGCTGGTGGCGTGATAACTGATTGGAAGGGTGAAAAGCTTTACTGGGAAGCTTCACCGCTGTTTGAAGCCCCGTCTTATTATCGTATCATTGCTGCTGGTGATGAACGAGTTCATAAATCGGCCTTGGATTATTTAAATGCGTGATTAGGACCAATTCAAGGCAATGCTGAACTTATTAACTACAGAATTGTAGAAACAATTATGTTTGTATTGATAATTTAGAAGAATGAGTTTTAAGAATTTTTACGCGACAATTTTGATTCTACGTAACTTTTAATGGTTTATTATGAATACTCCCTTTATCGCACTTTATAATCACAATGATTATAATGCTGTCTCTCATTGGCTCGTAAATACTTAATAGGATAACGTGACCATGATTACAGAAAAGACACCGTCTTTGCTCAACTCAAACTAAATTCACCTGAAAATTTTGCCGCTGATATAACAACCGTGACCAATAATCTAATGATAGAGCCGCCTTCTGGCGTAACGCCTACTCAACCACAGCCAAAAGATCAGCTTCTTTGCAAAAGCAGTGACGAGAATCACTTCCTAGATCCACCTCATATGCACTTATGTCTGAGAAAAGAACCTGCATATTGACAACATATGAACCAGTTTAAGGAACGGGAATCAGATAATATGACCGAAGAAAAGTACTTTCTTTGTTCAGTTTAATTCACCGCATTTTCCATTACATAAAATTTTATAGAACAGATAATGCACGAGCGATGAACGGATCATACACACTCACATAGGAATTTTTTAGGGTTATATATAGACCTGGAGAACAGGTCATTCAGATTGGTACGGGTCAGATCAGTTTTGGTACAGTTCATTTTAGGTATGTTTGCATTTCGATTGAGTTGGATCATTTCAAGTTCGGATAGGTTTCTAGTGTGTTATTACTAGATGATTTAGGGTAAGGGTCAGCACTCAGCTCAATCCCTTTTTTTCATTGTTGAGTGTACCTTCTTTCCAGCCTCCACTTCACCAACCTCGGAACCAACAGACAGGACCTGTAAACATGACAATACTTTTTAATGTTTCCGCATAAAATCAAGGGATGACAATATTGAGCAAGACGAACTTCCTTACCTCTCCCATAAGGTACCTCTCGAACTTCACAGCTGACTTCGGCAGAAGTACACCACCAGCCGATTTCTATGCAGGAAAGTGTCATATAGCAAGTTTGTAAGCTAATTTTCCAAAAGCATCAACTTCAAGGTATCAACCGAAGATAGAGGAAAATTCAATAATCACAAAAACTTATATGAGATGGTTTGACGCCTTACATGTGAGTCATGAGACCAACCTAACACCATATAATCAAATGGGAATACGCAAGTATTTGGATTGGTCTCAAACATAGAAACTGTCACACAGAGGCCTCATTTTCAATAAGATATACAGAGGTGAACAAGGAGGACATGAACTGATGAACGACATCAGTACGCACAGATACCACAATAGTTCCAATTGAACAATGCTTTCTGAATTTGGGAACTACATAGCCAAGAATGGTCTCATCAAGCATTACACACAAAGTTTGCTCTAGGGTTTTGTACTATGTTTCCACCCAAATGCAGCCAAATCAATGCAATAATAATAACCATGGAAGCATACATCATGAAAAACACGAACTTTTCTTAAATAAGGATTCATCATATTCAGTGAATATTGATGGGAAAAAACATTAGGAGATAGAACCATGGTTTAAGATCGCGATCGCAAACGCGGTAATGGTGTCAGAGAATCGCCCTCGACTCAGCCGTCGTGCTCCGAGTCGAGGACGATAATTTCCCGTTTGATGTTTGAGAAGAAAATTATCTGAGGGAGGAGGGAAAAGAAGACAGGATGGAGGGGAAAATTGGCATAGCCTTCCATTTAGTGCATTCGCATAATCTTACAGTAGAACAAATTTTAAGGAAAATGTTTTCCCCAAACACATCACACTTTAAACCAATGAATACAATGAAACTCAAACTATACAGGTTCAAGGAAGTAACTCAACAAAGTAAATATTCGAACTATGCTCAAAATTGAGCACCAAATGTTTCAGTAGGACATTTCAGACCAATTTATGTTACATGCATTCCCTACTAGCCATCCACAGCACATTTACGTGATGAAAAAAGAAGAGGGGGAGGGGGGGAGGAATATATATGACTTGTCGCCTCCTTTAGAGCCTTCTTGCCCTCCTCTTGTGCGAGAAGCATGCAGGAATGCTAGAAGACACTTGAGTATTGATGGTGGCTCCCAACGAAATTGGGACGAACATAATAAGCAAAAAGCTAAAATGCCATTTATGAATCAGTCATTCGATCACAACCCATGTCAAACATCGACACAGAAATTAAAAATATACTCCACACATCTCTAATTCTCTACAATCCCTTTATAAGTGTCCTAGCTTATGCATTCAGAACGGGAATCACAAAGCCAGAGAGTAAACTTATTGTCACTCATTATGCAGGCACATTATACACACGCCACTACGCCAGACAAACGGCTTAGTGGCGTTAGCCATTCACATCAATAAAGGTCCCTTATTTTAAGAGCTTAACTTTTTCTAAGGTGTTTGTTGAGTGCTATGCTACTTCGACTTTTCTGGTTCCTCCACGTACCCGGGTCTTACGCTCGACACTCAGATATGACACCTGGACACCTCATTTTAAGGCAAAATAAGCATAATTTTCATTAAAAAAATGGTTGAGTGGCACCACACATTTCCGAGTGTCGGATACTTCTAAACGAATCTGAGCAACATAGGTCGAGTGGCACTACACATTTACGAGTGACACTATGACCACCTTTCAGAATTCATATATAAACATTAAACTAATACTTAAATTAAATAAATCAAATAAACTAACAGTAGAACAAGTGATGTACCTCAGGAAGGTCCTCAAGACGAATTAAAACTCTATCAGCCTGAGGAACTACCTGTAAACAAAACAACACAAACTGCATTACAAAACGACATTATCCAATATTGATACAAACTCATACGACCAATTAAATGTTTCAATTTTTATAATTTTATCCACCCAATTAAGATAACAAATACTTCCTCCCTCCAAATCATTTATTTCCATTTTTAATTCTTTGTAACGGGTATTTTAATCAAACGTACACAAATGACTTCTGAGAGGCTATTTTAACAAAGGTAAACAAATGACCGGGACGGAGTGAGTGTGTGAAAAATACCTTGGTGGGTTCCCATTTAGTGGCAATGGCATTGATTCTAAGTGACTGTGGTCTTGTACCAGAGAAGAAACACATAAATGCGTAAGAAAAATTGAATTTGTACATAAACTTGAATTGAGAACAAGCAGGGGAAAGGGGAAAATTAAAAGGATAGAGATTACCCAGTAATCTGAGATTAGAATTAGAAGAAAATGTAGTGGTGGGTAAGGATAAGGGCCTTGCGAGAGTTACGAAAGAAGTTGAGGACGCCATAGATAAGCTTGGAATTATAGAGGATTAGAGGGGAAGGTTTTAAGGATGTGTTAAACAAGAAGGGGTTTTGGCTTTTGGGAGTAAAGGCTTTTTTTGTTAGATGGAGGTGAACTAATCTACACCTTCTAGCAATACACCAAAGTTGATTAGTGTGAATGTTAAAAGACTCTTATCTCTTAAACAAGTGATCAGCGGTTCGATTCCTGACTCTTGCGAATGAAAAAGTCAAATTTGAAAGTGATCAACCCATTAAATTATCTTCAGTACCCCGAAGAGACTGCCCCAACTGTGGTCATATATGACCCGACTTGATATGGTTGATCATATGACATGGACACATAGTTAGTATGACTTATTTAATCTTATTTAGATCATTATTAAACTAGTTTTTAGTCGAGTCATCCATCAAAGATCACGGGATAAAGTTGGTTGTTAGCAAAAAGATCACGGGATAAAGTTGGTTGTTAGCAATTTGTGGCCGAGTTGGGTAAAAATGAAACAAGGTCGTTTTGGCTCACCGGAATTTAAGGTTTTGTTAGGTTGATTCATGGCCGTTTGGGAGATTTCAGTGGCCATGTGCGAAATCTCGAAAAGGGCCCTAACTAATACGACTAGTAATACACATACTTATTTTTTTAAAGGAGATTTACGATTACATAACAATAAACATTTCTTAAGCCCAGACCTTAATCATTATCCAAATACTAAAAAAATTTCTCGTTTTAAAAGCAAAATATTGTCTATAATGTATTAAAAGATACATGCAAAAAAAATTTTAAAAAAAATGCATTACCGCAACATCCCTCTAGTTTCCCTTACTAGGTCTTGATGAGAAATGCTAAGGTAAATTTGAAAGGAATTAATACAAGCAAAAATAGTACTCCGTATTTTCGAAACACAAGAGTTAGGAGGAATTAAAAAGTCCAGGATTAAATCTTGGAGGAGATTTTTTTAAGAAGAACTAGTTTTGACTCCCGTGCAATGTACGTACGGGATCTTTTAAGGCTAATTTTATGGTATTTTTTTAACGGCAATTATAGATGAGACGTCAATCAACTTTTCATTGATCTTCAAAATGATTTATTAACTCATTTATCTTCTCAATTTTTTGATACGGTCATGTTATATTTTGATAATTGCATAAATTTCTTTTTTAAGAAATTTCACTTTGCACGAGAGTGGTTAATCAAGAAGTCATCTTATCTTATAAAATTTAAATATGACATATGGATGATGATAAATAATTTAGTTTGCCTTTTAATTATATTTATAGATACGATATTTGTTACTATATTGGTTAAATTTCAAACTCAAAATTAGTATGCAATATAAGATTCACAATCAAAATGTAATGAAATAAATTTAAATTCTATAAAAAATCAGATCACAATACATAGTACGATCACCTTATGAATAATTTATAATAAATAGTGTACTAAAATTATATGCACCGACATATTAAAATACAGAACAAATTTTTTAAAAAAATAAAATAAAGTAGGTTAGTAAACTATCAACCAACCTATAAACTATAATTCACTCCAGGAGTGCTATTTTGTAAGAGGTGAAATGATGGAAAAAAAACAAAATATACCAAAATAAAACATAAACTTGAAAGTCTTTTAAATACTATTTTTTTTACGAATTTAAAAACTATTAGTCATTTACGTTGATATTGTTAATATTGGATTAGTAGTATGCAATATATAGTTGTTTAAACTATCATAGTATTTCGTTTATCCATATAGTCTTCTTTGTCCAAATGAAACATCCCTACCAAAAAAAATCAACTTATTAATTAATGTGGAGTAACAAACAAAATAATGGACTTTGATATATGTAATATTAAGCATATCGTTACTATAACTTAAACTTACCCTTAAATAAAGAAAGGAAGAGAGGATCAAGTCATAAAGATGTAAGTATATTTACCTTTGAAAACCACAACACCACAAATCTTAATAGCCCGAAATGAGAACAAAAGAAACACATACATGAAGTTGAAAATGTGACCGAGATTTCATAACCAATGGAACTTCTATAAAAATAAATATATTAATAAATAATTTAAAACCTTAATACGTTGGCTTGATGTAAATACAATGAAAGGAAAGATTACTGACACATGAAATTCTGTTGATGATTAAGAAAAAAAAATTGGCTTATAAATTTTACCTTCCATCAAAAATATATAACCAACCGAGGATGCGTCTTATGACTTTTGTTGAATTGTAATGCTAACCAGCTATTGTAGATGGGTCGTCTTATGACTTTTGAGCATCCTCTTTTCATTATTATCAAATTAATATAGAGATAAATATGAAGCAAAACTCATGACTTTTGAGCATCATTTTTTAATTATTATCAAATTTACTATAGACATAAATATGAAGCAATCAGAAATGGAATGTAAAAAGTTTGCTTAATTTTTATTTTTTATTTTCCCAAAATTCACTTTGGAAGAGTTGTTAAAAAGTTATCTTGAAATTAAAATATGAATGATGGTAGATAGTTTGCGTGTCTTTTAATTAGATTTATAGATAGATAGATGTAAAAGGAGAATCAAAATATGGAATGCACTACTCGTGACAATATTTTATGTATTTGACAATGCGTTAAAAAAAATCGACTAATGTGAAAATTATTCTTGTTGAACTTAAATAGTGGTTGAATTATACGGATTAAAATGTTATTTTTAAAATCTTAATAATATTATTACTCACTACATATATAATTGTTTTTAGTTTTAAGTTTGTATAACTTTAAAATAAATAAATGAATTTGTAATTTTTTTAATATAGGTAAAATGACATTTTTGTAAGAAATTTTAGTTAATTTCTGTATATAAAAAGGGTTAGTTTAGTAATTTTACGTGCATTTGATGTGGCATCATAATAAGCTTGAAAATGTAGAATTCTTGTCAATTAAGCCATCAACATGCCGCCGGCTATCCTAAAACGGGACGGGAAAGGGTCTAGGGTTGGATTAGGCGGACCGATACCGCGGATCCGCCTAATCCAACCCTAAACCCTTTCCCTTATTTTGACGGAACCGTTTTCAAGGGCGCGTAAAAAATTTCATAGAAAAGAGATTGATACTAATATTGAAAACAAAGTTGAAGGTTACATGATAAATGTTGTTAGCTAAAATGGTAAATAAAGAACTATATTATTATAGAAAAGGTTCTCACAAGAGTTACATAATCCCCTATATACTAAATGAATAGGTGAACTCTAAAATTTTCCCTCCAAAAAGCATCTTTTTAAATAAGGAAGCTATTGATAATTTAATTGTATTCACTAAATAAGGAAATTAATAATTATAATGTATTTCATTATATAATTATTTTCATCAAAATAAATCTTTTTTATCAAATTATATAATTTTCACTAAATACTAAACTATAATATTTTAATTAAAGTATAAATAATACTCCGTATAAGACTATAAACTATTAAATCCGTTATTGATATTATTATTTAAGAATGACTTGACTCATACGGAGTACGGAGTACTATTCATACTATGTATAAACAAAACTATAAATGGTTTTGATTACTTTCATAACAAAAAAAAGTTGAGAGAATTTATAAATTGAATCATTAGCGTTGTGGTATAAAAAATACATTACAAAAAAATACATTTCAGCACATACTCAATTCTCTTAGATTAATTTTCAGTTTTAATTTATTTTTTACTTGAGACAAAATATAATAACGAGAAAAATGAACAATTAATGAGATACCACTATTATTTTAAAGTTCAATTTTACTTAGTTTTCTTGAATAATTTTACAGTTCATTTTTTTTCCTCATCAAAATATAATAACGTGAAATATGAAAAATTAATGAGGTGTTAGTTTAGCATGATTAAGTAATGCAAAAATAAAAACTCTATAAATACCGCGCATTTATTGCGCGGGATCTAAACTAGTTATACAATAATTAATTATACAAAAGGTTGACTAAAGAAGTACATAATTATACATAGTAACTACTAAAAGGCTAAGAAAAGGTCAACTATAAAACCTTAACGTAATGAAGCCTAAGTACACAGAGAATACATTGGCTAAAAGTGTGGCAGACTTCGCCTAAATGTCGAGCTCAAAAGGGAAATCAAGAAAAGAGAAATTTTCATGAGTTAGTAGCAAGTCTGTAGCAATGGCAATTGCTCTGTTTCTTGCCTCAGATGGCGTAGCCAAAGCACGCAACAACTCTTTAACTTGGGCCATTGCAATATCATCAAGATCGTTAAGATTGGGGCTCCGATTTTGATTTTTTGCTTGGTGATTATGGAGGATTAATTTGGCTGACTGATCCACTGTCATAAAACATTTGCATCTTTTATAAACTATTCTAGGACCCCTACGAATAGTCCTTACACCAATGGAATCATTTATGACTAGAGAACGCAAGAATGCCATGTCAACATGAATAGCAGTTGGGTGGACAAGAAAGAGTTGAGACCAATTTCTACAAACGATGGCCATGTTTGCCTTATCTTCGTAAAAATCAAGGTGTGTGAAGATTTTATTCATTAGATCTTGATTATTGAAAACAGCATGTTATGCTTGATAGCGTCTCCCATTGACTTTGACTTCCTTTAAGGGAGCAAATGAAAAATCCATAGCCGTTTGCTTTTCAGTTACATAATTTTCAACAAATTGTGCTTTATCTTCTGTTATAATATTCAGAACCCACCCATTGCACCAATTTTCCATAGATGTTTGTTTATGTAGACATAATTGACACTTAATTGGAATGGACCTACATTTTATCAAGTTAGTAAAAGACGATTAGTTAGAGACAATAAAACTCAAAAGACCTAAGAGTAAATTATAATTTCAGACCTCAATGGGTCATTTAGTGAAACTTGGAGTGAAATGGTCAAGGACAATATAAGAAGAGAAGACAAACAGGGCCACACAAAACCAAATACGCAAGCAACCGAAAGCAAAGAACAACTAAAAGCTAGCAAGCGCATTCGAAGTATATACAGCAGCAATAAAATGCTAGGCGGAACAATGCAAGTGTATTCGAAGTATAAACAGAAGCAATGGAACAACGCGGATGAGGTGTAGCTGTTGTAGCTACTGAACACTCAAGCAACACATTTTTAAAGACAGAGTAATGAAACTAGTACATTGTTGATGTCTGAGTGTTAGATTATGAGAAGGGATATAACTGAATGACGTCAATATTATTGATAAACTGATTACAATATATAGGAACTATCTTGCGGAATACTCCAAGAATATTCTTCAGTATAATATCCTACCTATAATATACTTTCCTAATAATAATATTTCTAATATGATATTCTCTAATATCCTCTAATACACCCCCACAGTCAAAACAGTAGTTGACGGACGCTTTGACTGGACGAAATGAAAAGATAGTTGAGGATGCCGTTGAAAATGTGCCGAGTTCGAGTTGACTTTGTCAGTGCGCTAACCGGTTGAGGTGCCTTGCCCTTGTCTGATCTGGCCATAGAAGACGAATGCCACATAATAACAATAAAAATACTAATTGTGCACGAGAGTCGAAACCGCTCGTGAGACACAAAACTAATACGTCAAGGTGCACGAGGGCCGTAGCAGCTCGTGAAACACCGACAATAATTAACAAAACAAAATAAATGGTGCACAAGGGCCGAAGCAAACTCGTGAAACACCGAAACTGTGAGGGCCGAAACAAACTCAACAGTACAAACAAAATAAAATCAATAACAATAAACCAAAAAAACAAATCACACGTCTGGCGAAAGTAATCGGCTGACGATGTCATACCACCCGGCCCGTTAGGCAGGGGTGGTTGTTGGGCGAACCTGAGACGGACGAGGAGAAGCCGATGTCAGACGTGGCGGTGGTTTAGATCGGGCATCGTATCGGGATGCAATGACGATGGCGTTTGCCGAAGCAACATGGCAGATAGGGTTGTTTTAGCAACCATAGACAACACGACAAGATGAAATGGCGGCGGCGGCCTGTTTAGAACCAACTTAACGGCAATCATCATCGGCATACCAACATGGAGAACGAACAGAGGTGGAGATAAATTTATTTACTTAACTAACAATCTAAGCGTAGGATATGGGCATGGGTGGCGATGGTTGGTCGGAGATTGGTGGCGGTGAACCGGGTGAAGGTTTGGGATCTGGGTGTGAGAGGTGGTGGTTCGGAGGTTAGGCAGCGGGTAAGGTGGTTGGATGTGGGTTGTTGGTGAAGGTAGATGGAGGCAGGGATATGTTGAAGGGGTTGGTAGAGGGTGATGACGGGTGTTTGTGATCGGAAATCTGGCGATGGCTGGTTGGTCCGATGAGGGTAGTCATACGGTAGGTTGTTGATGAAGATAAGGATTAAAGGATTTGTAGGTAGGGTATTGGGAAGGGACGAAAGGTGCAGGGGGAATGCTTGATTGTTTTTATTAAATAAAAAATAAGCAAACTAATACTAATGCTCTATTCCTTAGACGTACTTTATTATGCATTGTGATACCTGCCGGAGATGGTATAAGATAGCCATCTCCGGCCGGCGGGTTAAACACGAGGTTGTTGTTGCAGGCGGAAGAGTTTTTGAGAGGATCGATTATTAGGCTGATACCATGTTAAATCATGTAACGGGCCTAGGCCGCACCCAAATGGAGGAAAAAGAGTCTGCTTCATAAGGTCAAGGAGGTTCCACTCTAAAACCAATTAACAAAAGAGGGAGTAGCCCCTTGCCTTATAAAGTGGTAACTCCTCTCCTCTTCTATCAATGTGGGACACTCACATGTGAGAATATATGGGTGGTTTTCTTCACACTCCCCCCTCACATGTGAGGCCCATTTAAATCGGTCTGGGGGGCAATTAGGCCTCTCTTCCAGCCGTCAAAGCAAACCATGTTATTTTCCAACGGTTGCGAATAATAGGCCCAGTTAAGTCATCATACCCAGGATAATAACCATGGGCTCTGATACCATGTTAGATTATGAGAAGGGAGATAACTGAATGACGTCAATATTATTGATAAACTGATTACAATATATAGGAGACTATCTTGCGGAATACTCCAAGAATATTCTTCAGTATAATATCCTACCTATAATATACTTTCCTAATAATAATATTTCTAATATGATATTCTCTAATATCCTCTAATACTGAGAACCAACATTGAAATCGAGGTAGTAATAGGTAAGCAAGGGGAAGGACCTGACGAAAAAGCGGAGAAATTGTCTGCAATTGATTTTATGCCTGTCCACTGTGCTCGATTATGCTCAATAAACAATTAAAACCTGCATAAAAACAAATTAATAAGTAATGAAACTAGTTGAGATTGAATTTAGCGAATTAAATAAGTGACTGAACATTAGTATGAAGAAAACAGAATGAAAACTGAGTGATAATGGCAAGACGATATGAATCAGATAAGATGGAATGACAAACAAGGCAGGGAAAAAATCAGAGAAGATGAATCGGGTGAATGCATATGTAATTGGCCAGATGATAAGTAGTATTTTAGTCGTATTTTACCCCGCATTTATAACTTATTCCGACTCGATTTTGCGTGCTTAAATGATTTAAAAAGCTCATTTATTTACTAATGTATAATAATTAAGTGTCTTAGTCATATTTAATATTTAATCGTATTTTTATTGTAATATTCGCATTGCTATTAATTTACTAATTTATAATTATTAGTCATTTTAGTTATATTTAATAATTAGTCGGATTTTATATAATAATTAGTATTAATATCATTTTATAATAATTTATAGGCGCGGCGGCAATAAAGTGGAGATTCGAGTTAGAGTAAAATGAGACGGAAATTGAGAAGCAAGTCGGATTGAAGCGAGTCAAGACGGGAGTCACATGTTTAAAAGATGTTGGATATGTGCAAGAAAGTCAAAGTTGACCCAATACTTAACCAAAGTCACACATATTCATGCATTTCTTACTGCTCCTTTGTTTCTCTGCAATACCCAATCCACGTATCAACCCACCATGCATATCTGTAACAGCAAATTTTGTATTGCGATAACTGAAATACAAAACAAGGAAACAATTAAATTTTATTAATAAATATCAAAAGTACGTGTACAATCTCTAATGTATCCTCTGATTCTAATATGCCGTAAGGGGTACGTGTACGGAGTACACGTGAGGGGTACGCGTGTAGACAAATTTAATTGCTCTACGCGCGATGTAAACTTGATTTCTTGAGAGGGTCGCGATGACTTGAATCTCTCTTGAAGGTTTGAACTTGTGATTGAATCTTCAACGCAGGCGGCACGATTTGATGTGCTTGTTGACTGCTTGCAATGATTTTGACAGAAAGGATTTGTAGGAATTTGTACCTTGTTCTCTCTAGCTCTTTTGCAATTATGAATTTCCAACCCTTTGAATGAATGAGGAGAACTCTATTTATAGAGTTTCAAATCTCTTTATTGGACTTTGGTGGTCACAGGCCCATTTGTGGGTTTATTAGCAACCTTGGCCCAAATTTGATTCTTTCTGGGTTTAGTGATCCGAATAACTCATTTGTAATCCGAATCGACCCATATTTCATTTAATCGGGACAAAATAATTAAATTAAGTTAAAATTTGGTATTAACTCAAAATAATTAATTTATTTTATTTATTCGGCACATTAATAAATTTTCTGTGCCTACAATATCATCATCACCATTTTCGCATCTCCTCTGTTCATCACCATGTCCCTGAGCTCATCACCAACAATTCGACAAACCAACACCAAACCAACCCCCTGCTTCTTTCGTCACTTTCTCCTCCAACAATTCATTTTCTTTGACCAGAAATCCAAATTAATACAGAAAGCCATCTTACCACAATACCACCATTAACGCATTTACATCCTTCATTCATCTCCATTATCACCATTGATGCTCACCTCGTCACCATCCTCCATTATTCCACCATCAACAATCGTCAACCCGCGCCAATCAACCATTCTTCATCTGCTACCATGACCAAAACCCGACATCACCGCACCTTCTCATCATCTCCACCATCATCGTCCTCAATTCAACCTCCATTAAACCCGACTGAGCTCAGTCTTTCACCATACTACTCCATCACCATGACCATTCCTCAATTCATCACCTCGTCATTTCAGCCACCATTCACACCGTTAACCACTCACACCTCCATTTCTCCTCCATTCTCCATTTTCACTCACCATCACCATTAACAACCACCTCCATCACCCCTCTGCATCAACCCGACACCATGGCTCCCCTGCAACAATCATCATCTCCATTTCGTACCACACATCACCATTCAATCAACTACCACGACAACAACTGTAAAGAATATTAATTGTATTGAATTGAAAGCTTGAATATTATTGATTACAAAGGGGTGCTTATATAGCAGTTACAAGACAATAATAATTGGAAACTCAATCTTACTAGAATATATCATAAAGATATATTTGACACAATATAGAAAACTAGGACTACTATAATCTTAGACAATCACAATATGGTAATATTGTGATTTCTTTTATTACGATAATATGATATTCCTTATACGCCCCGCAAGATGGACGACCGGAAGGGAAGGACAATCTTGAGAAGAAGAAGACGGGACCGCAATCTTGAGCCAGGAGAAGTAGCAGTAGACGAGATGCAGAGGTTTAATTCTGCATAGTAAATAAAGAGGAGAAAGTTGGGAAAGCAAGTAAATGTGATTAGTGGGTACGCTGTGAGCTTGAGGATTTTGGAAAATAAACTTGCACCGTAAAATTTGTACGGTCTTATAGGGATCTAAATTTGATCGTTGGATCATGAGAAGAATATTTGTTGAGAGGGACGAATTTGAGAAAAGGCCAAAAACTATGGCATAATTTGAGAGAAATTAAAGGTGGCCAGAGGAAACGATGGCCGAAATTTAAAGAAGATGAGTAATTTGGGAAAGATTGTCAAAGGTTAGGGCATACTTTGAGAAAGATGACATATAATTTATTTTTGTGACTTGTGATTTTGTGAGAGGTGAAGAAAAAACTATTTTGACTGTATTTTGTAAAGGCCGGGAGAGATATACTCCGTATAATTTTACGGAGATAATAACGGTGACCAAGAGAAAGAGGGTTAGTATGGAGACATGTAGGAAATTGGAAAAGAAAATTTGAGTCGAGGTAAAGAAGACGTATTTTTGAGAGGAACTTCATATTTGAGGTAGATGAGTAAATTTGAGATAGGAAGACAGAGTAATTTGTGAGCAAGGTTTTCAAGTGGCTAGCAATTTGCGTCGGGATATTAGAAAGAGCAGGGTAGGAAGAGCAACGTAGTCAATTAGTGAGGACTTGCAAAGGAGACATGCCATCACGTGACATCATTAGTAAAAGCAACAGAGGCTTAGAAGGGAAAACTTTGGACTCCGAAGAATAAGAGAGGTAGAAGAGGGCAAATAAGAGTACTAAAAACGGGCTGAATTCGACCAGAAAAGACGGCTGGTGAAGGAAGTGATATTTGGCTATCGCCACGAGAGTGCACTGACAGTCTGACAATGCAATAGTAATGTATAAGATATGGGACTTAACACCATAGGATAATTGTAACACTACGGATTTTCCTTGGTGACTACTCGACCGAGTAGAGCCTACTCGGCCGAGTAGTGCTATGGCTGTGTGTTATTTTGGTTCTGCCGAGGAATACTCGGCCGAGTATAGTGAATACTCGACCGAGTATTGGACACTCGGCCGAGTATGCACTTACTCGACCGAGTGTCCGGTTTGGCGAAGTTATATTTCGACGGTTTGATTAAGGAATGATTAGGGTATTTTATATTTCCGCGTCAGTTTCTAATATCATTTTCAAAGCGTTATCATTCCTACGTTACCCTAATCATACCCAAATCATTCCCTAATCCTTCCTTTGAGCATTTCGTAGCATCTTTGTGTGGATAATTGCGGTGATTCTTGCGTATAAGTTCTTGTTGCACTGTTGGTAAGTTCTATCTTTGTAATTATTGCATCTTTTTGGGTTACTGTACATTTATATGGGAAGGGGATGTTGGGAATTGTGCAAAGTGTAATTGTGTTGTATGATCATTGTATAGGAGAAGACTTCGTAGAGGAGCCTTTTTGATTGTCCGTGTTGCATCTCTTTGTGATTGCTAAGGTAGGGTTTCCTACTCGGTTCTTGTGCTTTACATGACATGTTGTTGTAATTATCGTTGTCTGTTGATCATCGTAGTATGGAGATTGTTGTGACAGTGTTGGTGTGAGGGGATTGAGATGACGGTGATGTCATGTGATTGTGATTGTGGTGGAGTCACTTGCGGGAGTGGCTTCACACCCTAGTTCGCCCTCCGTGGAACCCGCCACGGGAGGGGATGTGCACATTAAGGGACAGGGATCGTTGTCGCTCGTTGAGGAGCTGGACTAGGTAGGATCGGCTGCGGTCACCCACTGGCGGCGAGGATTACCTGTTGCGATGGGTAATCTGGCAAGGCTACACACTTTGGTGTGTAGTCGGTTCCTGTGTGAGATTGGATGATTGGGAATTGGTGATGATCAGACGGCTATTGCATTTGTTTGTCTTATTAGTTGAAGTAATACTGACCCCGTTGTTGTTTGTGGAATCTGCTGTGATCCATTCGGGGATGGTGAGCAGGCTTGGCAGGTATTGCTAGTGAGAGCTTGGGGATTATCTTGGGAGATTTGCCACCACGAGTCATAGCATCACCGTCTGTGTCTTAGTGGATTTTCATTTTAATGTTAAGACTTTGAAGTTGTATTTTGTTAAACAGTCTTTGGTTTTGGATATTGTAAACTTTACATTTCACAGTACTTTAATAATAGTGCTCATTTCAGACGCTTTTGGTATGTACTAACCTCGGGCAACCGAGATGGTAACGCACTTTCATGGTAGGGTGGTCCTGGTAAGGCACCTTGGTATGAGGGGGTGTTACAAAGTGGTATCAGAGCCGAAGATTCCGGCACCTAAACAAATGAATTTAATGAACCTAGGGAGTCTAAATAAAATGAACCCGGGGAGAGTTGTTTGGAGCTACCGTAAAGACTCGGGAGACGTCCCGGAGTCGCACATTGGCCCTTACTAACTCGAGCCGGTAACATGGGGGGAGTGTGATGAGAACTAGGCTTTGTATGTGCACGTATGTGAAGATACATGTTGGTAAAAGTCGATAGTTGCATATATGTGTGATGAGGTTCGTAATTGTTGTGATGGGAGGAGTAGTAGATGAAACGGGTTGTGATTTCAACGTTGGATTTAGCATATGTGCAAATTGGATGCTGATATGGTTACAATATGGTATTAAAGTTTTAATATATGCATTGCATGCTGACGTGATTATAACATGGTTTTAAGTCCTTAAGTATTTGCTGCGGGAATAGTGAGCATGATAGGGGAATCGTAATCAGAAATGTTTATAGCGTAACTCGGCCGAAGCGGGCGGTACTCGACCGAGTATGGAGTACTCGGCCGAGTAGCCAAGAACTCGACCGAGTGTTGTTTGATGGAAAGTAGCAGTCGCTACTGTTTGTGATAACTCGACCGAGTATGAATGTATACTCGACCGAGTAGTGTTCACTCGGCCGAGTGTTGTTACACTCGACCGAGTGTTGTTTTTGTGTTTTGGCGTTTGCCTCTGGAGTCGATACTCGACCGAGTATCTGGGAGGATACTCGACCGAGTATGATGTATACTCGGCCGAGTGTTCTTATGGCGGAAGAGTGTTAAATTTTGAGCATGTGTTTACGTTCCTGTCATTCTTATCAGCTCAAAATGCCGCCCAAAAGAACTCCCGCGCAGATCCAAGCTTCAGAGATGACTCTTGATGAGGTTGCTCGCATGATTGAGCAACAAGAGGATCTCCTTGGAGGTCTCAAAAATGTGGGAAAAGGGAACGAGAAGACGATGGATGCAACCCAGCTTAGCATCAACATTGCTTGTTTCCACCCTCCCACATATGACGGGGTAGGTGAACCAAAGCTGCTCGAGAAGTGGCACCGTGAGATTGAAGCTCTCATGGAAATGGTTAAGTGCCCCGAGGACATGATTGTTGAGCAGATAGTGTACTACCTAAGAGGAGAAGCTGCAGTTTGGTGGCAGAACGTCAAGGATGATGCTAGAGCTTACTACCAGGCGGAAGGGGCTATTCCGTGGTGCAGGTTGAAGAGTGCTATGAGAGAGCGATTTGTGCGGAGCATATCCGACACAAGATGAGATCCGACTTTGATTCTTTCACCATGACTGAGGAGATGACAGTCACTGATTACTATCATCGATTTTTGGAGCTATCTCGTTATGTGGAGGATATGCAGCTCGGGCAAAGAGGTTTGGCTCTCCGTTTTGAGAGGGGTTTATCTGCTAAGATTGTGAGTCGTATGCCGGCTGGGGTTGCTACTGACCTCAAGGAAGTGTATCTGAGAGCGGGTCAAGCTGAGAGAATGGTGGATCTCTCAAGGGAGATCGAGGAGAGGATCTTCTGAGAAAAGAGGAAGGCGATAGCGGGAACAACGATCGACCAACCAACAAGAAAGGGAATTTCAACCATGCTAAGGCTTTTTCTAGTGGAGTTGGTTTCTCTGGAGGTTCTCGTGGGCCGGGGAAAGAATGGAGGTCGGGCTGTAAGTGACAACACCAACCTTACGTGCTTCAATTTGTGGTGGTGTAGGTCACAAAAGGCGGGAATGCACGAGCTACAAGCCCGGCAATGGTTCGGGAGCTCGATCGGGAATTTTTCTCGGGGCCGACTCGAGTTTTGCTAGCAACCGACCGGGAGGTTCATGGGGCAACAGAGGTGGACGGGGGTAACGGGCGGTTACAACCGCGGTGGTGGTGGATCTTATCGCCGAGAATAACAGTGTCATACAGGATTCGGCAGCTAAGCCAAGTACCTCCAATGCTTCAGTTCAGGGTGGAGGACAGAAAAATAGTGGAAAGCTCTTCATGATGGACAAGCAGGAAGCACAAGTTGATGCTCATGTAGTTACCGGTACCTTTCTTGTTAATAATGTACCGTCCTTTGTTTTGTTTGATTGGGGCTACACATTCTTTTGTGTCTAAAAAAGTCATTTGTGTCTATGGGTTTGGGAAAGTTTGAGGTTGTAAAAGATGATGTGTTCATACCTTCGGGGGAGTCCGTGTCGTGTCTCAGGTTATATAAGGGTATATCTATGGTGATTGGAGGGGTAGATTTACCAGTAGACCTGTTAGAGTTTCCTAAGGATGGGTTTGAGGTGATTGTCGGGATGGATTGGCTAGGTAGGTATGATGCCAGGATAGATTGTAGACAAAAGAGAGTGTCTTTAAAGAGTCCCAAGGGTGTTAGGGTGTCCTATAGAGGGTTTGTGGTAAAGCCTAAGTGTAGGTTTATAGCAGTTATGACCTTAAAGTCATGTTTAAGGAAGAAGTGTCCCTTGATTCTTTGTCATGTGAGAGATCACCGTGTGGAGCCGCCGACAGCTTATGAGATATCCGTGGTGAGAGAGTTCGAAGATGTCTTTCCTGAGGAAATACCAAGTTTGCCTCCCAAGAGGGATATTGATTTCAGCGTGGAGCTTAAGCCGGGAACGGGTCCTATATCTAAAGCACCTTATCGTATGGCACCTAAAGAGTTGGCTGAGTTGAAGAAGCAGATACATGAGTTGTTAGGCAAGGGTTATATCAGGCCTAGTGTGTCACCGTTGGGAGCTCCAGTTCTTTTTGTAAAGAAGAAAGATGGGAGTATGAGACTGTGCATTGATTACAGAGAGCTCAATCGGGTCACAGTGAAGAATAAGTATCCGTTGCCGAGGATTGATGATTTGTTCGATCAGCTAAGTGGAGCTGGTGTGTTCTCTAAGATTGATCTGAGGTCGGGGTATCATCAGTTGAGGATAGCAGATGAGGATATTCCTAAAACAGCATTCCGATCTCGATATGGTCACTACGAGTACGTGGTAATGCGTTTTGGATTGACCAATGCGCCAGCAGCTTTTATGGATTTGATGAACCGGATCTTTACACCGTTTTTGGATAGGTTTGTGGTTGTTTTCATCGACGATATCTTAGTTTATTCTAAGACTAAGGAAGAGCATGAAGAGCACTTGAGGATAGTTCTGCAGACCTTGAGAGAAAATCAGCTCTATGCCAAGTTATCCAAGTGTGAGTTCTGGTTAGAGGAAGTGGCTTTTCTGGGTCATGTAATATCTAACAAGGGGGTATCTGTGGATCCTAGTAAGATTGAGGCCGTGACCAAGTGGGAATCGCCGAAGAATGTTGCTGAGATTCGGAGTTTCTTAGGCCTTGCCGGCTACTACAGGAGATTTGTGAAAGATTTCTCTACCATAGCGCGGCCTATGACATCATTGATGAGGAAGGAAGTTAGATTTGTTTGGGATGAGAGTTGTGAAACGGCGTTTCAGACCTTAAAGGAACGCTTGACCACAGCTCCTATCCTAGCTTTACCAGAGGGTTGTGAGAACTTTGAGGTCTATACCGACGCTTCAAAGAATGGTCTTGGTTGTGTCTTGATGCAGGGAGGGAAAGTGATAGCCTATGCTTCGAGGCAGCTGAAGCAATATGAGGAGAACTACCCTACTCATGATCCGGGAGTGGGTGCGTTGTGTTCGCTCTTAAGATTTGGAGGCACTACCTTTATGGCGCAACTTTTAAGGTGTTTCTCGATCATAAGAGTCTAAAGTATATCTACACTCAGAAGGAGCTTAACATGCGACAGAGACGGTGGATGGAGCTGATTGGAGATTATGATATGGAGATCATCTATCACGAGGGTAAGGCTAATGTTGTTGCAGATGCATTGAGTAGGAAGAGCGTTCATTCGCTATGTACACGGCTATGTCTTTTTTGAAGTTGAGAGATGAGATGTCTAGTTTGGGGATCTTTATGATTCGAGAGGGGAATACCATCGGGGATTTGTGGTCGAGCCGAGTTGTATGAAAACATCAAAAGTAAGCAAGAGTTTGATCCTAAGATCCAGGAGTGGAAGTCAAAGGTAGAGAGTGGAGCGACTTCAAGGTTTTCTATACACCCGGATGGGAGTGTTCGTTTTGATGGGAGATGGTGTGTTCTGACGATGCGAGTTAAGGAGAATGATCTTGTCGAGGCTCATTGCACTCCTTATTCAGTTCACCCGGGTGGTGACAAGCTTTATAGAGATCTTAAGAAGACTTTTTGGTGGCCAAACTTAAAGAGAGATGTAGCTGAGTTTGTGGCTAGATGTTTGACCTGCCAAAGAGTCAAGGGTGAACAAAGGAGACCACAAGGTAAGATTCAGTCTTTGACAGTGCCCGAGTGAAAGTGGGAGTCGATCTCCATGGACTTTATTGTGGGGTTACCTAGGTCACAACAAGGTAACAACATGATTTGGGTGATTGTTGATCGGTTAACCAAGTCAGCCCATTTTGTTCCAATGAAAGATACTTGGTTTAAGATGCAGCTGGCTTTGGGTTACAGGAGACATGTGGTTCGGTTACATGGTATACCGAAAGATATCGTTTCTGATCGTGATGCGAGGTTCATATCAAAGTTTTGGCAAGAACTGCAAGAGTTGATGGGTACAACGTTGAAAATGAGTACAGACTTTTCATCCGCAACCGATGGTGGGACAGAGAACGAACCATCAAGACCTTAGAAGACATGCTAAGAGCATGTGTTATGGACTTTGGGGGCAGTTGGGAAGACAGACTTGATTTGATCGAGTTTTCATACAATAATAGTTATCATACAAGCATTGGGATGGCACCTTTTGAAGCTTTGTATGGCCGGAAATGCCGAAGTCCAGTTTGTTGGGATGATAGTTCCGAGGCAGTGGTTTTAGGACCACAACTGGTCCAAGATATGGTTGAGCAAATCCAGTTGATTCGACAAAAGATGAGAGCAGCTCAAGATCGTCAGAAGAGCTACGCTGACTTACACCGCAAGGACATTGAGTTTTCGGTAGGTGACAAGGTTCTTTTGAAAGTGTCACCTATGAGAGGTGTTATGAGGTTTGGGAAGAAGGGTAAGCTAAGCCAAAAGTTTATAGGTCCTTATGATGTTTTGGACCGTGTTGGCGAGGTAGCCTACAAGTTAGCTTTACCACCAGTTTTGGATAGAGTGCACAATGTTTTTCACGTCTCTCAACTCCGGAAGTATGTGAGCGATCCGTCGCATATCCTTGAGATGGAGAACATCGAGCTTGATGAATCCTTGTCCTATGCCGAGATTCCTAAGGAGATTCTTGATCGCAAGGTTCGTAAGACCCGGAATGGTGAGACGGTCTTACTCAAGGTCCTTTGGTCCAATCATAATGTGGAGGAAGCCACATGGGAACCTGAGGAAGCTATGCGAGAACGTTTTCCTAACCTTTTTGATCAGGTATGTTTGGTTACGGGGACGTAACCGTTGTCTTTTTAGGGGGGTAGGAGATGGTCGCGATAGTGTTTTGTTTTGTTGTTCTTTGATTTGATTCGAGTCGGG
This sequence comes from Silene latifolia, assembly GCF_048544455.1. Lineage (NCBI taxonomy): Eukaryota > Viridiplantae > Streptophyta > Magnoliopsida > Caryophyllales > Caryophyllaceae > Silene > Silene latifolia. Next base: position 15,822,968 of record NC_133535.1, on the reverse strand, counting down.
AAATGTTGTGTGATGACTTGTTGCGGTGACTTGTATAGTTCCTTGGAGTTGTCTTATGTAGTTGGTAAGTTGTCTTATGTAGTTGGTATAGCCTTGTGACGTAGTGTTGCGCTTGCTTGTATAGTAGAGTGTGAACTTCGGGACGAAGTTCTTTTTAAGGGGGGAAGATTGTAACACTACGGATTTTCCTTGGTGACTACTCGACCGAGTAGAGCCTACTCGGCCGAGTAGTGCTATGGCTGTGTGTTATTTTGGTTCTGCCGAGGAATACTCGGCCGAGTATAGTGAATACTCGACCGAGTATTGGACACTCGGCCGAGTATGCACTTACTCGACCGAGTGTCCGGTTTGGCGAAGTTATATTTCGACGGTTTGATTAAGGAATGATTAGGGTATTTTATATTTCCGCGTCAGTTTCTAATATCATTTTCAAAGCGTTATCATTCCTACGTTACCCTAATCATACCCAAATCATTCCCTAATCCTTCCTTTGAGCATTTCGTAGCATCTTTGTGTGGATAATTGCGGTGATTCTTGCGTATAAGTTCTTGTTGCACTGTTGGTAAGTTCTATCTTTGTAATTATTGCATCTTTTTGGGTTACTGTACATTTATATGGGAAGGGGATGTTGGGAATTGTGCAAAGTGTAATTGTGTTGTATGATCATTGTATAGGAGAAGACTTCGTAGAGGAGCCTTTTTGATTGTCCGTGTTGCATACTGCTGTGATTGCTAAGGTAGGGTTTCCTACTCGGTTCCATGTGCTTTACATGACATGTTGTTGTAATTATCGTTGTCCGTTGATCATCGTAGTATGGAGATTGTTGTGACAGTGTTGGTGTGAGGGGATTGAGATGACGGTGATGTCATGTGATTGTGATTGTGGTGGAGTCACTTGCGGGAGTGGCTTCACACCCTAGTTCGCCCTCCGTGGAACCCGCCACGGGAGGGGATGTGCACATTAAGGGACAGGGATCGTTGTCGCTCGTTGAGGAGCTGGACTAGGTGGGATCGGCTGCGGTCACCCACTGGCGGCGAGGATTACCTGTTGCGATGGGTAATCTGGCAGGGCTACACACTTTGGTGTGTAGTCGGTTCCCGTGTGAGATTGGATGATTGGGAATTGGTGATGATCAGACGGCTATTGCATTTGTTTGTCTTATTAGTTGAAGTAATATCGACCCGTTGTTGTTTGTGGAATCTCTTTGTGATCCATTCGGGGATGGTGAGCAGGCTTGACAGGTATTGCTAGTGAGAGCTTGGGGATTATCTTGGGAGATTTGCCACCACGAGTCATAGCATCACCGTCTGTGTCTTAGTGGATTTTCATTTTAATGTTAAGACTTTGAAGTTGTATTTTGTTAAACAGTCTTTGGTTTTGGATATTGTAAACTTTACATTTCACAGTACTTTAATAATAGTGCTCATTTCAGACGCTTTTGGTATGTACTAACCTCGGGCAACCGAGATGGTAACGCACTTTCATGGTAGGGTGGTCCTGGTAAGGCACCTTGGTATGAGGGGGTGTTACAATAATGGTACAGAGGGTGCTTTGGTTGGGATTTGCTTAATAACTTACCTAAAATTAGAGGACAGAAGAGTGATAATGGGCAAGTATGAGAGAGTTTTTGACGAGAGAACATGGGCCAAGGTAGAAATTTTATTTTTGTTTCAGAATGAATGAGAAGATTGTGTCTCGGAAACGAGAGCCTGAGTGAGCAGAGGTGGCGCTCGAGTTTTACGGTCTGATGATGCAGCTGTACGTGATAGACGGGTTGATTGATTTGTTGAGGAGGGTTATAGGAAAGGAGGAAAATTTGTCGTGGAAAAATTTCGGTGAGAACAAGATCAAAGAGAGTTAAGAGTTAAAGTAGAGGGTCAGAGAAGAAATTTGTGATTTGTAGTCTGGGGATGTGAATTAATCCGTATTTGAGAGAGTGATGAATTGGCGAACAAATTGCCACGAGATTGTCATAAGGCATACACACATGGCTTGATGCAAGGTAATTTAGAGAAAGACTTAACTTGCGTGTTGGGTTTTACGCAGTAACTAACCCAAGGCAAAAGCATATAGGATAAAGAGAGTGAAAGAATTGTAATGGTTAGATTTGATTAAAAGGTGGGAAGATCATAATAAGATGGAGTTTAGGAAAGAAGAAGCAAGTCAGATGAACGAAAGTAGATGGATAGGCTAGTTAGTAAGCCCGCCGGAGATGGAAGAGATGGTAACCACCTCCGGCCGACAGCGGAAAAACGTTGGTGGTGGTTGTTTTTGATGTGGTAGGGTTTGTGTATGTGAAGGTCCCTTGGATCTTACCCTTCTGATACCATGTAAAGAATATTAATTGTATTGAATTGAAAGCTTGAATATTATTGATTACAAAGGGGTGCTTATATAGCAGTTACAAGACAATAATAATTGGAAACTCAATCTTACTAGAATATATCATAAAGATATATTTGACACAATATAGAAAACTAGGACTACTATAATCTTAGACAATCACAATATGGTAATATTGTGATTTCTATTATTACGATAATATGATATTCCTTATAGCAACAACATAGACAACCACCAATGATATCAGTCATCATCAACTCACATCATGAACTCGGAGTCAAAGCAACAACAGAATTGAAGACGAGAATGAAGACTGTTGACCCGCTCAATTCGATGAAAACCGAGCTATTTTAAAGCTTTGTTCTCCGTGCCGGTTCACCGGCAGTCGACTCATCCTACCGGCAGACACACACTCAATTTTCCTCCTCATTTGTGAATGTCTCGCTACCGGCATAAGCACCGGTAGCCGTCTTACCGGCACAACACATCCCATTCAACAATCTCGCGTCAATTTGTGTGCTCTCTACCGGTATCCCGTCTGCCGGTCAACTGGCACACAACGACAAACATTTAATTCTCCTCCTTGCTTCAATGGTCTCGCTACCGGTGACATGGCCGGCGGCCGGCGTGCCGGCGGGCCACCCCCTGCTGCGTTTTGTCCTTAAACCGCATTTCCCCTTTCCCCTTTTTGATTGTTTTGTTGTGTCGATGATTACTAAGATGGATTTTATTAGGTTTATTATTATTATTATTATTATTATTAGTAATTAGAAGAATATTTATATATGAGACACCCTCTCAATTAAACACGGACATTACCCTTACCACATAACACTACATCTTAGAAATTAGACTAGAAAATTAGACTAGTTAGTTCATTCTCCTCTCAAATATTGTAGAACCCTAATATATTTTCCTCTCTCATTTTCATTCAATAAAAAGTTGTAATCTTTCTTTAATTATTAGTTTAATTCTTCCTTTGTTTATGCAAGTTCTTCATTTCTCAATAGTTTACAATTAGTATTTTGGGTTGTATTTGGAAGACAAGAAGAAATTCATCTTCCATTATTGTCCAAGCTTGCTACTTTCTTCTTTATTGGTATAATTCTCACCTTTTATTTACATTTATTTTCATTTGTTTACATTTATGTTCTTTACTTAATGTTTTCATTCAAAGTTTCTATCTTTATTATGTTTAGCATGTTTGTGTGTGTATTATTCCATCTTATTGTTGGTTTTTCATTGCTAAACATGTGTGAGTAGTCTAATCTAGGGGTCTAGGGGGAATTTGGGTAATTAAGGGGATGAATTTGGGTTGTTAACCTTTTGAATTGGGTGATTATGTGGTTTCTACTCTTAATGCATTTGAAGTGTTTGTGGAAATGCCTCAATGAAAATTGGACATTTCATTAACATGTTTGGCTTACCTTGGTGCATTGTGCTATTAGATAGTTTTAGAAGTGTTTATCGATGAGTTTTAATGAAAGTTAGAACATCTCTTTGATGCATTCGATCCGTCTTGGTGCTCATGCTATTGGGTAGTCTTTATGCTTTATTTGTAGCTAGTTCATCTCGATCAAGTGACAACTTATTGAGGAGCTTAAGGTGACTAAGAAATTAGTCTTAAACCCTTGACCACTATTATTACCCTTCTCTTGTTAGACCTTGTTTCTCCCCCTAATTGCCCTTTGTGAACCCAAAGACCTTAGCCTCCTCTTATTAATTAAAAAACAATTTCATTTAGTTTAAATTTATACCTTATTGCATCTTAGTTTACAGTTTAATCAACCTCTTTCTTTTGTTTGACTAAAATAGGACTTAAACGGACTAAGTATACACCCCCGCCATCTTTGTGTTCGACACCCTAATTATACTACTTAATTTGGGTTCTTTATAAATAGTTTTTGATTGGGAAGTGACGACAAACCCGCTTATCACCAGACAAACTCTAAATTTCACAAAATCAGAAAGACAAAATCAGAAGGACAAGATTGAAGCATGCAGTACAAGGATAACACATTTTATGAAATGACACACAAGGTAGGGAAAAAAACAGCAGAAAACTCAGAACACCTAAGAAAAAATTCTAATTGTAGACTCAAAGTATTTAAAACATTAGACGTTTAGTTAGACACAATCATTCTGCTGAATTCCGAATTCCGTGCAAGTAAGCAAACGAGGGGAATGGGTACAACTGAGGGAAATGGGTTTAAAGGGTGCATATAATGGTTAAGTGAAGAAGCTGACAAATTGTGGGTGCATATAAATAAAGTAACTACCCTAAGGAGTATAAAATTCCCGCGTTATTTTATAGTCAAATTATTTATATACAACATGCTCAAACATTGTGTCCAGGAGTAGAAGGTTACGTATGAAAGTTGTTTATTTTTTTTGTGTGAATCATTGACCTTAGTTAGTGAAACTAGAAGGTAATTTTGTGAAACTCGGAGTGAAATGGTCACGAACAATATAAGGAGAGAACACAAACAAGGCTATAAGAAGAGAAGACAACCAGGGACACACAAACCCAAATACGCAAACAGCCGAAAGCAAAGAACAACTAAAAGCTAGCAAGCGCATTCAAAGTATATACAGCAGCAGTAAAATGCTAGGCGGAAGAATGCAAGCGCATTCGAAGTATATAAACAGAAGCAATGGAACAATCAAGCAACAACACATTTTAAAAGACAGAGTAGCTACTGAAATTGATTAAAACCTTCGAAAACAAAACACGTAGCAAAAGAGTGACAAGCTAATGACAAAATACACGCAGGCGGAAGAATACAAGGATCCTAAAACTCGCAAAATAGAAGCGAAAGTTCTAAAATTAACTATGAAGCAACAACAGCAAAAGGCAGATTAAAAGGTATATCCACAGAAACAAAGTTATAATGAGCAACATTTGGTACACATGAGGTTCGTCACAAACCTAGGTAACATGAAATCAGTCATAAGACTCATAACTAATAATGAATAATAACAATGAAACTTCAATTAAAAACATAATAGAGTAGAAAAGGGAAAGGCACATACGAAAAAGCTTAGAAATCGTCTGCAATTGATTTTATGCGCTCCTATTGTGGTCGATGATGGTCAATAAACGATTAAAACCTGCATCCAACCGCCATTAATAAGTAATGGAAATAGTTGAGCTTGAAATTAGCGAAGTAAATAAGTAGATTGAACATTAGTATGAAAAATACGGAATGATAGTACACTGATAATGGCGATGAATTCGACAGAATATAAAAGAAGACCACAGGCCTGACATATTAGTCGAAGTGTATAGTAAAGATGCATAGTGTCTGGGGCATTGAAAAGAAAGCCTATATTCAACGGAATAAAATAAGGGATGAATTGAAATGAATACTATTGAATCGAAAGTACCTAAGCTGAGGAGGATAATGACAGTCGGAAACTCAGTAGTAATGGCGGTTGGAAGCTCGTTGGAAGCTCGGTATTAATGGCGGAAAAGATGAGTGAGCTGAAGAAAGGTTTGAAGAGGGAGAAAACATACACAAAAAATGAAAGAGTAAATGAGGGTGAGGCGTTAGTTGGGAAGTATATAGAGGGACATGTGTCAACATCTGATGCATCTGTAATAATAAGATCTAATGGTTTAGAAAGGGTTCAGCCGCCTCACCCTAAGGAGGGTGCCTCACATGATTCAATTTCATTGAATCATAAAGATGTAATTTATTTACTTATGAATAGCACAACTCCACAAATCTTGATAGCCCCTAAATGAGAACAAAACAACATATATGTAAAGGTTAAAAATGTGAAGAGTATTCATAACCAATGAAACGTAAAAATAAATAAATAAATTATTAATTTAAAACCTTAGTACACTTAACTTGATGTTGATACATTGATAAAAAAGATTATTGACACATATATATAATTCTTTTGGCAATAGGAGTAAAAAGATATTCGCTTGAATTTCGGCTCACAAATGTAGCCTTTCATCAAACATTTATAGCCAAATAAGGTGCGTTTTATGACTTTTGATTTTTTTTTATTATTACCAAATTTAATATATACATAAATATGTATAAATGTTTTATGACTTTTGAGCATTCATTTTCATTATTAGAAAATTTAATAAATATAGAGTAATGAGAAATGAAATATAAAAGGTTTACCTTTTTTCTTAACCTCTGTGTGCATATTGCGGAGCCAGTTAGAAACCGATGTCTAGCTGAGCAAATTAGGGATGTGGTTATAGTCAATGTTTATCATTCAATTGAATTTGATCAAATGGTAAAACTGATCATAAAAAATTGGCGACTTGTGTCCAACGCCATATACAACTACAATTCGAGACAGATGATGATCCTGATCATCAATTCGTGATTCCGAAGACGGGGCTTGGTCATTTAACAATAGACGATGCAAGATTGATCATGGGGACACACACATACACTCTTTATAGAATATATGTGACCATCTAAATGTTAGTCTACTAAATGAAAAAACATTTTCTTTACTGAATTCAATTTATCTTGTTGTCTGCCTCTCACATTTCTCACTTCAACATACATTATTTTTCGACCAACAAATTAAATATCCCCAACTTTGTAAGTTGAATCTACTTTGTTTTTACTATTTTTTTACCTTGTATTTTCTCTTTTACACTAACCATTCTAGAGTAATTTAATTTTAGAAAAACAATCTAGCTAGCTAATTTGGAGTTTAATTAAGAAGTAGGTCATAGTTCATTTAGGTTAATTATATGCAAATTATGTGTTGAAATTTATTTATGTTGTTCAATCGTTATATTTTATTTGTTTATGTTAGAATGCAATGTATAATATAGATAATGCTTAAGTAATCTTTTGTTGGTATAGTATTGTTTTTCAAATTTTTGTTTGTAATAATGCAAGTAGGGCGGATCTATGTGGTTAAATTAAGCTCCCCTAAATAATAATAATAATAATAATAATAATAATAATAATCTATCTATCAGTTAATTTAAGCTTAATCAATTGAACGATACATAAGAGCTCTAATAGTGGTCACTTTGGTGGTGTTTACCGAGTTTGTGGTCTACTAAGCCCTCATGACAAAAGAGACTCGTAAAGACAAGTTTTTATTAATCAATATCTATATTGCTAAAATATATCGTCAACGTTTATTTTCCACAATTACTACACGTTTGCCACGGATATTAGTATTTTGTCACGAATATTGTCACGTTTGTTAGTGTTTTGTCACGATTATTATTATTATTATTTTTATATAAAAACCGCAAACTTTTATTAATCAAGCAAAAGTTTACAAGAAATTAGTTGTCAGCCGAGATACAATTTGGGCCCCCACTCACTTTTATTATTATTATTATTATTATTAATATATTTTTTTTAAAACTTGTAACTTTTATAAAGATCAAACAAAGGTTTACAAGAAATTAGTGGGCAGCCGATATACAATCTGAGCCTCCACTCCCTTAGCGATAGGGCTGGGCAAAAATTTCCGAAACGGTTTTTTAATACGGATCCGATACGGTATACGGTTTTCATTATACGGTTTTCCGTATATACGATTTTTATTTCCGTATACCCGATACGGTTTTTTAAAACCGTTTCGTATCCGGTCACTAGTATTGGGAAAGCGTATACCCGGTTTGACCCGGTTTTAAGTTCTATTAAAAAAAAAAAAAAAAAAATGACGAAAAACCCTAAACTCACCAGCCGCCTCATTCATTCATTTAGAATTTCACATACCAAACCAAACGTCCAAACACTCAAACAGTCAAACACCTTCATTCCTTCACTCCTTCTTCAGATCCCTAATTTCCATTTCCCCCAATTTAAACCCTAATTTAAAATTCATATCCCCAATTCGGATCTGCGTCAGAAATCAATAAATCATCTCTTTAACAAGGTTTGTTTTCTAATTTTAATTAATTTTTGTTTGTACTCCGATTTCTGTATGCTTTTTCTGTATTTTTTCAATTCGATTTCCTAGTTTTCTTTTCAATTCGATTTCTGTATGCTTTTTGTGTATTTTTTGTTCAGATTTCCTTTTTTTTTTCCATTTTATTTGTTTTTTTTCGTTTTGTATTAAGATTAGATGTCGATTGTTGGATTGTTGTCATTTGCCAAACTGGTTGTTTAATCGATTTTGTTTATATGTTGTTTAATCGATTTTGTTTATATGTTGTTTAATCGATTTTGTTTATATGTTGTTTAATGGCAATTAATTCGAGTTTGTTTATATGTTGTTTAATCGATTGTTGGATTGTTGTCATTTGCCAAACCGGAATCATTGAATTCGATTCTATACCTTCATTTTCCTAAAATTCGAGTTTCGAATAACTTTCGATGCTGTTCAGACTTCAGAGTGTTCACTAATAGATTGCCGGCTCGAAATGTATTGTTTTAAGTCCCGAACAATAAAATAATTTAAAAGTAAATCATCCGCATCTTATGATAAAAACATTGCACATAAATTCATCATATAATGCAATTAATTCAAGTTTATAATTTATATGTTTGATTAATGATGTATATTGTATATCCCAGTATTCTAGTTATTTGTTGAATTTATGATGTATGCAACATTTTCGACAGAAAACTGTTTTATTTTGACTTACTGGTTTTACAATCTGTATTTTGATTTAAATATGTTTCTTATTTCATAGGAATGGAATCGAGTCATGACGATAATGACACCTTCAATCACATTGATGAAAGAGTCACAGATGTTGAGGAGTATGAGGACCATGATGAGGAGGACTTTGAAGAAGAAGTTTCAAATAAACGATCAAAGGTAAATCCTCAGAAGTCCACCATGCAAAAGAGGGCGAGACCACCAAAAGGTCCAAAACTCCCTTCTAGCTCTAGCAATGTAAGTAATATCTAGTGCCCTGGACAACCTTTCGTTAGAAATAGAAAACATCAGTCTCCTCATTGGGGACATTATGTGCAAGCTGAGGTTCGCGATTTTGCTGAATGCATACATTGTCATAAGACGTTAAGCTGTAAGTCGAGTAATGGAACTGGGACATTAAGCAATCATTTAATTCGTTGTCCAAAGTTGCCTGCAAATGTTGATAGGAAACAAAAATTGATTACTATGGAGTCTAAAACTGTTGTGAATGATGATGGTACAATTCAAACTGTTAATGTTCCTTCTGTGTGGAGTTTTGATCAAGAAAAAGCTAGAACATCACTTGCTAAATGATAATAACTAGTTTAGATCCCGCGCAATGAATGCGCGGTATTTATAGATTTACTAATATAGATCCCGTGCAATATATGCACGTTATTTATAGAGTTTTACCTTTTAGAGTATTATTTATAGAATTTAAATTGACAATTCACTTATTTTTCATGTTTCTCCTTGATGTATTTTGATTAGAGAAATAAATAAAAATTTAAATAGTAAGAAGTAATAAAATGAGTATTTTTTTTGAATTTTTTTTTTGTTTTTTTATCGAGAAATTAATGATGTTAATTTACAAATATTTACTAATAACATATTTTTTAGTTGCAAATTTTTATCATAAAAAGTTAATGAATTTTAACAAATATTTACTAATACCATATTTTTTAGCCGCAACTTCTTATCATAAAAAGTCAATAATAAATTTGTATTAATAAGTTCTTTAAAAAAAAGAATTTCCTTATCCTAAAAGATCGGAGATAAATTTGTGCAGAATGTGAAATATTAAATGTTATAAATATTTAAATACAAAAGATTATATACATTTATAACTTATCATATCCACACTTATATGCTAAAAATACCAAGCACTATTCTAGGAAATATGTTTTAGGCGGGAAAAGTTGGAGTTTTGCATATTCATTTAGTAAATAGGGGATTGATGAGTTGCCTTTTAAAACTATTGAAGGAGAGGGATTTAAGGGGTTTTGCAAGGATATGAATCCTCAGTTTGTTATTCCTTTGCGTTTTACAGTAGCTAGATTGTTATAAGTTGTACCTTGAGAAAAGAAAAATGTTACATGAGTTTTTTGGGAAAATGTCTTCTAGAGTTTGTCTCACAACTGATTGTTGGACTTCAAGCCAAAATTTAGGGTACATGTGTTTAACTGCTCATTTTATTGATGCTGATTGGAATTTGCATAAAAGGATCATTAATTTTTGTTAGATTCTGGGTCACTCGGGTAAGGTCATTGGTCAAAGTATTGAGAAATGTCTTTCGGGTTGGGACTTGAAAAATGTCATGACAATTACCGTAGACAATGCTAGTTCTAATGATGTTGCTGTTGATTATTTAAGAAGGAAGTTCAATAATTCAGAATGTGATGTTATGGAAGGGAAATATTTGCATATGAGATGTGCATCTCATATCTTGAACTTGGTAGTGAAAGAGGGTTTGGCTGATTTAGAAAAATCAATTCTCAAAATCCGAACTGCAGTTAAATTTGTAAGGTCTTCACCGTCAAGAACTCAAAAGTTTATGGCTTGTGCTCGTGAGGAAAAAATTTCTACTAAAAGTCTTTTATGCTTAGATGTTGAGACTAGGTGGAACTCCACTTATTTGATGTTAGAGACTGCCATGAAATTTAAAAAGGCATTTGGTTTATTGATTAATAAAGACACTCAACTTCAAAAAGAAATGAGAAAGCTTAAGGAACCCCTTCTAGCTGATGACTGGAAACAAGTTTCTTACTTTCTACCTTTCTTGAAATTTTTTTATGATGCCACTGTGAAAATGTCGGGATCCCGTTATGTTACTAGTAATAGCTATGTAGATGTGATATTTGGTGTTGGTGAGGTGATATCCGAACATCTTCTCCATGAAAATGAAGGCATTAAGAAAATGGCAGCAAAAATGAAGGAGAAATATGACAAATATTGGGGTAAAATTGAGAATCTCAATTTGCTTTTGTTTGTGTCTCTTATCCTTGACCCAAGATGGAAGTTTGGGTATGTTGATTGGATGGTGAAAAAAGCATATGGGCAGGAAAATGGTAAAATGTTGTCCTTGGATATTAGATACTTTTTCCAATCTCTTTTCAACTTCTATGCTACTCCTATGGCTAATAACAAAGAAGCTCCATGTTCTACAAGTTCTACTTCTACCACTTCTATGGGTGTTAAGTCAAAAGAGGGTGAGACTAATGATATGTTTAACTTTGGTTCCCTTTTGGTTGATAAATTTGAAATAGAAATGGGTAGTGAAGTTGTGAAAAAAACGGAGTTGGAGAAGTATTTAGAAGATGACCGGGAAAGTAGGGATCCATCTTTTAATATATTACAATGGTGGAAAGATAATCAAAAAAGATATCCCATACTTTCTAAGATGGCTAGAGATGTGCTTGCCATCCCGGTTTCTACCGTAGCTTCCGAGTCAGCTTTTAGCACGGGGGGTCGAATATTAGATTCATTTCGTACTTCCTTAGCTCCATCAATGGTGGAGACCCTTATATGTGCACAAGATTGGCTCCGGACTACTAATTCTCCTCTTGTCATAGAAGATGCCTTGAATGAATTGGAAAAACTGCATGAAGGTTGACACGGCTGTCGCAACCCTGTCAAAGATAAAACCAACGGGTCTCAACTAAATGTAGCAGAGGCAGTCGGGTATCGAATCCACAGGGAGATGGGAATCTTATAGTCAACTAGGTATGTCGAAAGTAACCAAAAGAGGGGGTTTGTTTGTTTGTTTTCTAAAAACTACGAGTAACGGAGAGAATAAAAGGAACGAGAGAGAAATAAAATAGAGATGAACAAGGGAGAAAAGTACTAGGATTATCGGTTCACCATGGCTTCTAAAGTCCGGACAAAAATATAGATGCCCTAAATCCAAGCTGTGGGTAATAAACGTCACCTTTCGGTCCTTAGTTCGCCCTAGGCAATACTAGTTTAGCTTTCGCCCTAGCTAGCATAAATCCTAATGAAACGCTGCAGAACTACTCCTTTTCCAATCTTTCGATCTAGGAGAAGGGGATATCGAGACAGTTAATTGAGTGCGTCGACTCAAACAATTAAAAGATATTAAAGCAGCAGATGCATACAACTAGACTACGAGTATTCTAATTAATTCGTCCTTCCTACGCCATGGCTACCCTAAATCCTAGCAAGGCGATTAGCTATTCATGATCGAAATAAGGGACAATAATAGCAAAACAAATGACAATAGATAACATAATAAATGAAACTGAACTGAAATTATGCTAATGATAATACCGAATTCAACGAAAGAAGAATTGAGAAATGGCGATGAAAAGTATTTCCGATCCAAAAACTCCAGCAACCGTCCCCGTTTTACGTCTTAAATGTGATAACTAGGTCTCTAGTATTCCTTGCCTATTTATAAGAAAAATAGCAAAGAAACAAAGCGTATAAAAAAACAACACAATCGATCCAAAGCCCATCATCGCGTGGCCTCTCGATCGAACTCCACAGTTGCTCGATCGAGAGCTTTCCCTAAGTATATCCCTCGAACGAGAACAGGACATCTCGATCGAGGCCTTCACCTTTGCATTCCCTCGATCGAGAACAGGACATCTCGATCGAGGGATTCTTGACTTCTTGTGTGTTCTCCTAATCCTTTGGATGCCTTCACGCGTCTCAAGACGGTAAGGTTTCACGCCGACTCTCTTAAGCAAGCTTGGAGGACCGCAAATAGGCTGATTTCCAGTCATTCCGGCTCGTACCTGCAAATAACGCAAAACAGACCAGAGTAGACTATTCGGGGCATTTATAGTGAAATACTACGAAATAAGCATAGAAATGTGTGCTAAAAAGGCCTAAAAAGGTCTATAAGAAAAGCACACATCAAACTTCCCCAAACCAAACCTTTGCTTGTCCTCAAGCAAACTAATGCAACTAGCTAGGACTAAATGGATAGGAGTAGAACACAGACAAACTGAAGATCGTCGGCTTAAACCATTCAATGCATAAGAATCAACTACTGATAGCTCAATATCAAGGCAAACGAATTTATGCATATTTCAAAAAGACGTTGAACTTTTGACCTTGCAAGACTTTTAAAAATGGACTCTCACGGGTCGCTCAATCACACAATTAGGCACAGGGTGATATATAATATAAGATAGAAAGAATAAAGAACACTCACCTAGCTGCAACCTATAAGAACATGCATGCAATCTAACATGAATAAAGTCTCTACAACCGTACTTATGCATTCCAACCAAACTGATGACCAAGACACATGCCGAGGACTTACATATGGGTAAGTGAGGTAATAGGTAAGAAGGGGCTAAAATGAATTTGGATATGTGGGGTTAATAGCCGGGCTAGCAACAACGGATCCAAATTATACAACTTCCCAACTTCAAACGCCATACAAATCAATACAAAATAGTGCAAATTGGATGCACACAGCTCACTAATCACCATAAAATTATCAACTCCCCATAAGATATAGATTAAACATGAGAGCATAAATCACAACATACAGTCTTTTCATTTTCCGCATATGATTTTTTTTCTTTTTGTTTTTCTTTCATATTTCTTTTCGGATTTCTCTCTTTTTTTTTTTTCTTTTTCCTTCAATTCTTTTTCAATATTCCTCCTCCATTTCCTTCACCCATCCATCTCAAGAGAAGATATAATAACCAACTGCAAATCAACGCATTCCCAACATAGCTACCATTACTAGCTCGACTAGGGTAGGAAAAATGTGGATTGTAGCTAAATAGGGACAAAATAGGCAATTTGGCTATGTGGAGCTCATGGGTAAAATGAAATAAAGGGGTTGCCTCTCCAAACATGCGTCACCAACCACAGACCCGAATGCATACAGGTACTAAGTAGACTAAACTCATGCTTATGCAAATTGATGTTACATGCCTTATAAGGAGTAACTACTCATTTCCTACATGAACTGGTCATGGATGACACCAGTTAAAAAGCTCTAAACCTCAGAAAGATATTGTAGTTTGCCAAAATTTCAAGTCAAGTCTACTTGTTCAACGGATTTTGAAACGAAATTCGAGAAATTGCAAAGACTCTTGCTAAAAGATGTGAAACAATGCAAGGCTTAAGCAAAAAGACAGTTATCAGCAATGAAAAACTCCAATCAGACTCAACCTAAAATGCATAAATAAACATGATTTTTCTTGAAATTTTTTTTGAAATTTTTCAATTTTTATGAGATTTTTGACTTTTATGAAAAAAAATACAATGCAAACGTAAGTAAACGTGATAACAGAAATGCAATAAAAACAACATGCAGACACGATATGGATGTAAACCCTCCCCAAACCAAACTGTACAATGTCCCCATTGTACAAAGTAAAGGAAAAGAGATGCAAACTAAAGGGAGGGAGAGCCGAAAACTTACAAAAGCGCGCAGACCACGGACCTCCCCAAACCGAACCAGATAGAGAGGTTAGTAGGGCTCTTGATCGACAAAGGATCAGGTCGATCGAGAAGAACACGGTACTCGATCGAGACAAGTAACACTCGATCGAGGCTTTTAGCGGCGTATAAACTCGATCGAACAGGTAGGAGCTCGATCGAGAGCTTTGAAGGGGAAGGACCACTCGATCGAGCAAGAAAGCTACTCGATCGAGGGTTGTTGCATCAGTAAGCAACAGTACGGTACCTGTGCTGTACAAATTACGCATAAACTCTATTAAAATTGTTCAAACGCACACCAAAAAGAAATAAAGAATGTCAAAAGTTTCAAAAACAAACACAACAAATTACAATCGGGTTGCCTCCCGAAAAGCGCAGGTTTATGAGGTCCCGCACGACCTATAAGTGTCAAACATCACTCTCCGCCATCGCGTCGAAAAAGAGAACTTCGACGCGTCCAACCAGAGCATCAGCCCCATAATAATGCTTCACAAGATGACCATTAACTTTGAAGCGATTCCCCTCGGAGTCCTCTAACTCAACTGATCCAAATTTTGTGACGCCAGTCACCGTGTACGGACCACTCCACCGGACTTGACTTACCAGAAACAATCTCAACCGGGCATTAAACAGTAACACCTTTTGCCCAACATGGAACTCACGGGGTACAATCCTCTTATCGTGCCAACGCTTAGTCTTCTCCTTATAAATTCGGGAGCTATCATAAGCATTCAGCCGGAACTCCTCCAACGCATCTAGCTGCAATAAACGCTTCTCACCACACAAGTCAGCATCATAATTAAGCTGGCGGATAGCCCACCAAGCTTTATGTTCTAGCTCAACAGGTAAATGACAGGACTTTTCATACACTAAACGATACGGTGAAGCACCGATTGGTGTCTTAAAAGCCGTCCTATAAGCCCACAACGTGTCCTCTAATTTAGCACTCCAGTCTTTCCGTGATTTCGACACTACTTTGCTCAATATCTCTTTTAGTTCCCTATTAGAGACCTCAACCTGTCCGCTAGTCTGAGGATGATACCCCAAACCCCTACGGTGTTTAACACCATATTTAGACAGCAAAGCAGTCAATTGTTGTTCTCTAAAATGCATACCCTTATCGCTAATGACGACCCTAGGGACACCAAAACGGGGAAAAATAATCTTACGAAACAGCTTAATCACGGTCTTGGCATCACAATTGGGAGTGGCAATCGCCTCCACCCACTTAGAAACATAGTCTACAGCTACTAGAATATACTTGTTACCCTGGCTAGACGGGAATGGCCCTTGATAATCAATGCCCCATACATCGAAAATCTCAACCTTTAAGATGCCGTTCTGAGGCATCTCATGTCTCTTTGAAATGTTTCCCGTTCTCTGACAAGCGTCACAGCTAGCAACAAAAATTTTAGTGTCAGCGAAAAGAGTTGGCCAATAAAAACCTGACTGCAATACCTTAGCCACGGTACGCGATGGACCGTGGTGTCCTCCACAAGGGGCCGAATGACAGCCTTCTAGGATAGCTTTGGTCTCCCACTGCGGAATACACCGTTTGTAGAGACCGTCTGCGCACTCCTTAAATAAATAAGGGTCATCCCAGAAATATTGCCGTGCATCGTGTAAGAATCTCTTGCGCTGCTGATGAGATAAATCCGGTGGCAATGCCTGAGTGACAGCAAAGTTAGCATAGTCTGCAAACCAAGGTTCAGCACCATCCTTAGAATTCACAGAGGTCACAGAAAACACATCAACAGAAAATAAAGAGTCGTCAGCGAAAGAATCATTAATAGGAAGAGAATCCTCCCCCTCCTGTTGCGTCAGACGCGACAGATGGTCGGCTACGACATTTTCTGCTCCCTTCTTATCCTTAATCTCCAAGTCAAACTCCTGTAAAAGGAGTATCCATCTCAGCAATCTGGGCTTAGCTTCCTTCTTGTTCGAGAAGGTGTTTCGCCGCATGATCAGTAAAAATAATAACTTTAGAACCCAACAAATACGATCTAAACTTATCTAACGCATAAACAACAGCTAAAAGCTCCTTCTCCGTGGTAGCATATTTCACTTGAGCCTCATCCAGAGTTCGGCTCGCATAATAAATCGCACTCAGCGCCTTGTCTTTCCGCTGGCCTAGCACCGCTCCTAGTGCATAGTCGCTGGCATCGCACATAATCTCGAAGGGCAGCTTCCAGTCCGGAGGCTGGATAATGGGTGCAGAGACCAAAGCCTGCTTCAAAGTGTTAAAAGCAGAAAGACATTCATCATTAAAATCAAAAGGAGCATACTTTAAAAGCAACTGTGTAAGTGGTCGAGCAATCTTTGAGAAGTCCTTGATAAACCGGCGATAAAAGCCAGCGTGACCAAGGAAACTCCTCACCCCCTTAACATTAACTGGAGGGGTAATTGCTCGATTACTTGCACCTTTGCTTTGTCTACCTCAATACCCCTGTTGGAGACTAAGTGCCCAAGGACTACGCCCTCATTTACCATAAAATGGCACTTCTCCCAGTTTAGCACCAGATTAACCTCAATACATCGCTGCAAAACTCTATCAAGGTTAGCTAAACAATTATCAAAGTCATTCCCATAGACACTGAAGTCGTCCATAAAGACTTCCATGATAGACTCGATATACTCAGAAAAGATCCCCATCATACACCTCTGAAAGGTAGCAGGGGCATTACACAAACCAAAAGGCATCCTGCGATAAGCAAAAACACCCTTCGGACAAGTAAAAGTAGTCTTTTCCTGATCATCTGGATGAATAGGGATCTGAAAGAACCCTGAGTACCCATCCAGATAACAGAAAAACTCATGAGAAGCCAATCTCTCTATCATCTGATCAATGAAAGGAAGGGGGAAATGATCTTTCTTGGTGGCGGCATTTAATTGCCGATAATCTATACACATCCGCCACCCGGTCACTAGTCTAGTAGGTATTAGCTCATTGTTTTCATTTCGGACAACTGTGGTACCTCCTTTCTTAGGTACCACCTGAACGGGACTTACCCATTTAGAATTCCCAACTGAATAAACAATACCTGCGTCGAGTAGTTTCATAACCTCAACCGTCACAACCTCCTCCATCTTCGGATTCAGCTTTCGCTGACCCTGTCTGCAAGGTTTGTGATCATCCTCAAGTTCAATCATGTGCATGCAAACATCAGGGCTAATGCCCTTAAGGTCATCCAACGAATATCCCATCGCCTTCCTATTTCTCTTAAGAACAATCAATAAAGCAGTTAACTGTTCGTCGTTGAGCTTAGCACTCACAATCACTGGGAACTGCTCAGTATCATCGAGGAAAGCATACTTAAGATGAGAGGGAAGAGCCTTACGCTCGGGGACCTTTACCTCGACTGAGCAAAAAAGTATGTGCCAAGTTTTCTACCTGTTCCAGCTGAACGTCAGACAGCTCTATCTCATCTGTGGCAATTCCAAGCAACTCCTCGATATCATCCTCGTCATCTGAAAAATCTGCACACTCATCTAGAAACATCAAAGACTCCTGCGGATCCTTAACCAAGGAATCCGACCAAAACTCGTAAGCAGACTCATCAACAATATCGACAGAATAACAAGTATCCTCTATCATCGGTCTAGACAAGGTCTCGGGCAGACTAAACGTAATCACATCATCCCCTACCTCTAGAGTCAAACGCCCGAGTTTGACATCAATAATAGCTTCAGCTGTACACAAAAACGGTCTACCCAGAATGATCTGGGTACGGGTATCCTCAGCAATATCTAATACAATAAAGTCCACTGGAATAATGAATTTGCCCACCTTGACGGGCACATCCTCTAAGATACCTAAGGGCCGTCTAACAGATCTGTCGGCCATCTATAGGGTGATATCGGTCATTTTTAGGTGACCCAATTTAAGCTTAGAAAAGATAGAATAGGGCATGACACTGACACTAGCTCCAAGGTCACACAGCGCCCTATTTATCACCACATCTCCTATAACACAAGAAATAGAGAAACTACCCGGGTCCGTGAATTTAGGGGGAGACTTTCCCGAAATTAGACTACTAGACTCTTCCATGAAAGCGACAGTAGCTGTTTCTCCAAATTCCCTCTTACGCGTAATAATATCTTTCATAAATTTTGCGTAAGGAGGTATTTGGGTAATTAACTCAGCAAAAGGAATGGTTACCTGAATATTTCTTACCATATCTGCGAATTTGCTGAATTGTCTCTCCGTCTTTGTGTCGCGTAATCGACTCGGGTAAGGGACCTTGACCATAGGAAGTGGGTCCTCTTCTTTCTCTTTACCTTTATCAGTTCTTGACGCCCTCGCAGCACGGGAGGGTACCCCACTACGGTCAGCATTGGAATGCGTGTCCGCAGGCTCAGTATCTCTCGATCGAGGCTCAGAAGTGCTCGATCGAGTGCTTTTCTTGCTAACCTCTCTCGATCGAGAGGTTTCATTGTGTAGCTCACTCGATCGAGAAGTATCGTCTCTCGATCGAGGGGTTTCTTCCTCAGCACTAGTCGATCGAGAGGTAAGTTCACTCGATCGACTACCCTTCAGCAGTTCTTCGTCATTTTTCTGAACAGTAATCCCTGCCTCGGCGTTTGAACTTTCTGGAGTATGTTCTGGTCCGTCATAAGTGCGACCACTCCTCAAACTTATTGCATTTACCGGGTCTTCCTCTAAGCACAATGACTCACACTTTTCGAGCAGTTTACGGAAGACATCTGCACCAGATTCCTGCTCAAGATGTTGTGTGTGAATGGCGGCCTTAAGGTTGTACTCGACCGGAACATTGTCAGCATAAAGCTCGAGGGAAGAGCCTCCTTGCCTAAACTTCCGATAGGCTAGAACGCTCTCGGATGTAGCCATACATGAAATGGGATTGTGTCCCCATTCGCCACATCTTCCACAAATTACCTCCATAGCTGAACTATAACCTGTAAGCACAAAAACACTCGGGCCAAGAATGAGAATTGTCTCAAGGAATAAATTCCCGGAGACAAAAGACAAACAAAGAAACTATAAAATTGCACCGCCTCCCCGGCAACGGCGCCAAAATTTGACACGGCTGTCGCAACCCTGTCAAAGATAAAACCAACGGGTCTCAACTAAATGTAGCAGAGGCAGTCGGGTATCGAATCCACAGGGAGATGGGAATCCTATAGTCAACTAGGTCTGTCGAAAGTAACCAAAATAGGGGGTTTGTTTGTTTGTTTTCTAAAAACTACGAGTAAAGGAGAGAATAAAAGGAACGAGAGAGAAATAAAATAGAGATGAACAAGGGAGAAAAGTACTAGGATTATCGGTTCACCATGGCTTATAAAGTCCGGACTAAAATATAGATGCCCTAAATCCAAGCTGTGGGTAATAAACGTCACCTTTCGGTCCTTAGTTCGCCCTAGGCAATACTAGTTTAGCTTTCGCCCTAGCTAGCATAAATCCTAATGAAACGCTGCAGAACTACTCCTTTTCCAATCTTTCGATCTAGGAGAAGGGGATATCGAGACAGTTAATTGAGTGCGTCGACTCAAACAATTAAAAGATATTTAAACAGATGCATACAACTAGACTACGGGTATTCTAATTAATTCGTCCTTCCTACGCCATGGCTACCCTAAATCCTAGCAAGGCGATTAGCTATTCATGATCGAAATAAGGGACAATAATAGCAAAACAAATGACAATAGATAACATAATAAATGAAACTGAACTGAAATTATGCTAATGATAATACCGAATTCAACGAAAGAAGAATTGAGAAATGGCGATGAAAAGTATTTCCGATCCAAAAACTCCAGCAACCGTCCCCGTTTTACGTCTTAAATGTGATAACTAGGTCTCTAGTATTCCTTGCCTATTTATAAGAAAAATAGCAAAGAAACAAAGCGTATAAAATAACAACACAATCGATCCAAAGCCCATCATCGCGTGGCCTCTCGATCGAACTCCACAGTTGCTCGATCGAGAGCTTTCCCTAAGTATATCCCTCGATCGAGAACAGGACATCTCGATCGAGGCCTTCACCTTTGCATTCCCTCGATCGAGAACAGGACATCTCGATCGAGGGATTCTTGACTTCTTGTGTGTTCTCCTAATCCTTTGGATGCCTTCACGCGTCTCAAGACGGTAAGGTTTCACGCCGACTCTCTTAAGCAAGCTTGGAGGACCGCAAATAGGCCGATTTCCAGTCATTCCGGCTCGTACCTGCAAATAACGCAAAACAGACCAGAGTAGACTATTCGGGGCATTTATAGTGAAATACTACGAAATAAGCATAGAAATGTGTGCTAAAAAGGCCTAAAAAGGTCTATAAGAAAAGCACACATCAAAGGTTTTATTTTATTCCAAACTTTGTTTTTATATTTGAAGTTTTTACTTCTTTTTTTTATCTCACCTTAAATTTCAATATATGATGATTTTGTCAGGTATGCAAGACTTGATCTTGGAGCATCATGTCATCATGATCGATGAGGAAACGGAGTCTTGAAGAATTGAAGTCTTACTACTTGGCCAAACCATTGCTTCGTTTTGTTTCGTGTATTAGACACTTGGATGATTGTATTGAATATTTCGTAGACGATGTTTTGTAAGACTTGTAATATTTGAACCTTGAACTTTGAACTTTTAATTTGGGTGCATTTTGTGATGTTTGAACTTTGAACTTCTAATTTAGAACTTGGCAGGTCTTTGAAGAAGAAAATTTGCATTTTGCAGTAGTGTACCTCAGTTTGTGTTCCTTTTTTTGGAATTTAATGAAAATTTAGAAAACCGTATTCGGGTACCCGGATTTCGTATCACGGTTTAATCGGGTACCCGAAAACCGTATACCCGAAAAAAACCGTATCGTATCCGGAAGCAAAAAAATGGTGTTCAAAAAACCGTATACCCGATACGGTTTTGAAAACCGTATCGGGTACCCGGTTTTGCTCACCCCTACTTAGCGATAACAAAGTTAAGTCTAGTAAAAATGTTAGCTAAGTCTAATAATGATAATTTGGATAAGTTTACCCAAAATAATTTAATTAACTTAAAAGATTCTGATTCTCCATAAAATTCGCAGTTTCTATTACCTTAGAGCATCCACAATAGAGAGGATGTGATGTCCTCTTAACACTCTATTTCCTCTAAGAGGACATCCTCTCTATTGTGAGGCACATTTTACATGTCCTCTTAGCAAGAGGAAGTTGCTTACTTCCTCTAGTTTTAGAGGAAACTAGAGGAAAACTTACATTGGCCCTAATGCCCACCTACCAATCACTATTTGTCTTTTATTCAATAATACTTTTGTTTTTTTCTTTTTTAAAATTTTAGAGATTATTTAAAGTATGAGAGGTAATATAAGAGGATCATCTCTATTGTGGGGAAAAATAATGGAAGAGGATGGTGATGGTGAGAAATGAGATGAATGAAAGAGAAAATGAGGTGTCAAAAAAATAGAAGGAAAGAGACAAATTAAGAGGAAGATAACATACTCTCTATTGTAGATGCTCTTAATGCCCCTATATTTAATTTTTCCTTTTTTACTATGAACCTTCAAACCACCGGCCTGCTTAATATTTTTTTCTCTATTTTTTTCTTCCTCTTTTCCTAGGACAACTCTTACAGTTCTACTTCCCTAGTTCACCCATAACCACCCTTCCATTCCATAACAGCACAACTAGCGGAACCGGAAATCCAGTTTTTTTTGGTAAATAGGTCATTATATTGTCATAAATAACAAGACGATAAGATTTCATGCCGAAATCCGCCAATTTTGATAACGATTGGGTTAATATAACCTTATTAGAGTATTAGATGTATAATGATATGGGCAGCGAGCAATTGCCGAGCATCATAGTAAATCACGAAATAGGCTATAGGGTTTGAATTGGGAAGATGCTACAGTTACACTTAGTGTACGAAATCTTCCGTACACTACTAATAATATGTAAGTATGTGGCGGAATTTATTTTTATTTATAGAGGGAATTTGGAGATAGGGATGTCATTGGGGCGGGGTGGTGGTGGATATAGGCTCCCCCGTACCCGTACCCACCAAGAAAAACTCGTATCCATCCCCGCCCCACCACCCGTGGCGGGTACATGTTTCCAAAACCATCCCCGCCCGTGGGGTGAAAATTTAAAACCGTACCCGCCCGCTTACCCATTAACTCGCTACACGATAATTTTATTCGATAAATTTTTTCGTAAAAGTTGATTTAATTATTATTAATTTCCATCTTTTTGAATTTATCTTTATAATTTTATTTTTTCACCAAGTAAGTTAGTAAAAAACTTTATAATATAGTTATTATTAACATTATATCTTAACTATAACTAAATAAGATTTATATAATTATCATAATCCTACTAGTTTTTTTAATGATTTGCAGGTAGGCGGGTATTGGGTGGGTAAGATGCAAAATCCATCCCCGCCCCATGACCCATGGCGGGTACAATTTTCGTACCCGCACCCGCCCGACCACCCGCCAAAACTCTACCCATCCCCGCCCTAACTGGGGCGGGTCCGGGGCGGTACCCACTTATACCCGCCCCGCTTACATCCCTATTTGGAGAGGTTTGAAGGAAAATATGAGAAGATTAAGAATGGAAATTATTAGGTATTTTATTAGTTTAAAATTATAAATTACTCTATAATTATATTTACCAAAATTCAAGATAATATCTTATACTAACATAATCTTATATCCATGTAAAACTATTTTAAACCATCATAATTTCTGTTATTTTTATTTTATTTTTTTAAATATCAAGTGTTACTTTGCGTTAATTTTTAATAAGAATTTTTTTGTCATCGACTACCACAAAGTACGTGGTGATCAGCCTCAAACTGCCATCAACATACTTTTCAATATTTTTACCACAAAGTGCATAGATTTCTTACCGAGAAGAGTTTTTTTTTTTAAATTCTACCACAGTCAAATCTATAATAACATTAAAAGAAAAACTGGTTGTTTAAAATATAATTTTTTTTAACTCCATCATGTTAAAGAAATAAAAAAAATTAATATAAAAAATTAGGAAAGAAATCTTACCAAATCTTAAAATTTATGGTATATAGAAATCCATAATAATATGGGAAAAGTTTCACATTTTAAATTAATTTTTAAAAAAATTTGGTTTCCAAATATAACGAAATCAAAGTAAAAAGGATTCCATATCATCTCCCACCATTGCCACATGTCCCTACCTTATTCGCGTTGTATAAAAGATTCCGTACACTGAGTGTAACCGTAGCCTTTTCGGTTTGAATTCTGGCTGGACAGTTATGAACTGTTGATGTGGCATGAATAATGATAGACACGCACCGGTCACAATGGAAGTTCTTTAATCGCTGAACTGCAACCGATTAGATTATTGAGAATGTGCCAGATGAAATAGCATATGTGGAAGCATCATTGATGTCAATTGTTATTACGCCACTACGATGCCGGAACAATTAAAACGTATGGTCCATATAACGCATTTCGGGCTTACCTTTGTGCTGATGATAAAAAATTTAAGGAATGGGAGATGGTTAACTTTCGTGGTTAATTAATTTGGTGAGATGCGAAATGACTGGCAAATGAGAAGCAATACGATGAACATGGAAATAATAAATTATGTACTCCGTATAATAAAGGGCATTACTATCTTTTAATATGTGGTAATAAACTCATCTTATAATTTGTTACCAAATAAGGCCAACTTATCCAAATTATCTTATGCCTATTGAGCATAGGATAGAAAACTGTAATAATAATAATAATAATAATAATAATAATAATAATAATAATAATAATAATAATAATAATAATAATAATAATAATAATAATAATAATAATAATAATAATGTTGTTGTTATTATTATTATTGTCTCCGATTTTTTTAGCTACGTAATTAATTCAACCTAAAAGAACCTTTTCAAAATAAAAATTTTTATATTTTTATTTGTTAACTATAATTTCAAGGTATATTAAATGGTTAGAATTATTTTGAAAGATCATGGTGGAATTATAAGCGGAAAAAATAAAAGGAGAATCAAAATATGGAATGCACTACTCGTGACAATATTTTATGTATTTGACAATGCGTTAAAAAAAAAAAAGAATCGACTAATGTGAAAATTATTCTTGTTGAACTTAAATAGTGGTTGAATTATACGGATTAAAATGTTATTTTTAAAATCTTAATAATATTATTACTCACTACATATATAATTGTTTTTAGTTTTAAGTTTGTATAACTTTAAAATAAATAAATGAATTTGTAATTTTTTTTAATATAGGTAAAATGACATTTTTGTAAGGAATTTTAGTTAATTTATGTATATAATGTAAAAGGGTTAGTTTAGTAATTTTACGTGCATGTGATGTGGCATCATAATAAGCTTGAAAATGTAGAATTCTTGTCAATTAAGCCATCAACATGCCTTTTAATATTATTTATAGATAAGCAAGATTTTAATTTGGGCCAAATTATAAGTACTTAGGAAAAGTGTAAATGTTGGGAGTTGGGCATCTTTGTACACTACCATGTAGTCCATGTTCTATAAATTAGTAGTAGTAGTTTTCACCGCTTCTACAACTATCTGCCTTACTGCCTATCTCTAGGCTGTCCAATCAGAATTTTTGGGCCCCAAATTTTTGAGGGGCCTATTCATTTGAACATGTTGTACATGGCTAAAGATGGCCCTGAGTTGATTTGAAGTGTTTTAGGTTTGTTTTTCAAATCGAGTCTAATATTTACGTGTTCTACACTTTTACGTACATAATAAAATGGAGCTAAAATTCTCTCCATTTCTTTCTCCATTTCCTAAAAAGAAATGGAGAGACCATTACCTATCAATGGCCTAGATTGTATTTTTTCAACATCGAACGATTCATAATTTATGCATAAAAATAAAGAGTTAATAGAGTAAAGATGAGATAATATTATTAAATGGATTTGTGAGAGGAAATGAAAAATAAATGGATTTGTGAGAGGAAATGAAAAAAAAAGAAATGGAGAGGATATTGTTGAATAAAATGAGCTCTCTTTTTATTAGGAATATTAGGAATATTAGGCCCATTCTAAAGTCCGTCTATGTATTCCTATATAAGCCGAGTTACGGCCAAGCGATTAATACAACTCACACAATTATCTATCTTAACATGGTATCAGGATCAGGTCCTTTTTCGAAACCCTAAAACGACAAAACCCTAACACTCTTTCACGACGAAGATCATCTCTGCCGCCGCAATGGCCGGTGATGACGACGTCCCTCCCACACCCAAAATCGACTCAACATCACCTTACTATCTCGGTTCCAATGCTGGTCCCGAGGTAAAAATTTCGAACGTTGTTTTACGGCGTGATAATTATGATGATTGGAAAAACTCTATGCGTATGTCTTTGAAATCGCGTCGAAAATTCGGTTTCGTCGACGGCACTATCAAAAAGCCGGCAGACCCGTTTTACCTAAAAAATTGGGAAGTTGTTCATTGTACTCTTGTACAATGGATTCGCAACACGATTGATCCGTCCCTCCTCGACATAATTTCTTACGTGGAAGATGCCTCTGTTTTGTGGCAGGATCTTGCGGCACAGTTCTCGGTTGTTGACGGTACAGTCATCCATAATCTGAAAACTCAACTTAAAAATTGCATTCAAACCAAAGGTATGGACGTTACAACTTATTACGGAAAACTTAAATCGATTTGGGATTTTCTCGCTGTTCATGAGCCCCCTTTTTCATGTAAGTGTGGCGGCTGTAAATGCAATATTGGCCCTGAGGCGATTAAGCGTCTCGACAATGAGCGGCTCCACCAATTTTTTATGGGACTTGATTCCACTTTGTATGGCAATATTAGGTCTCAACAATTCCAATTGGACCCCTTACCCTCTTTGACTCGTGCTTACAACGCCGTGCTCCAAGAGGAGCGGCTGCGTGCCCCTGTTTCTGTCGTTGATGCCGCTGAAGTCGTGGCTTTTGCTACGCCACGACAGTCCACGGATTGGCGTGTTCCATACTGTCAGTTTTGCGACACTCGCGGCCATGACTCCTCTGCTTGTTTCATTAAGTTACAGCGGTTCCCGGAATGGTGGGGTGACCGTCCACGCACTCTTGCTGATTTGCGACGTGCCCGGGCTGCTAAACGCAATCATGGTTCGTCCTCTGTCTCTGGTTCCACGAGTGGTGCCTCGGGCAGCGGGTCCGGTGCTGATAAGGAACAGGTTGTCAAGGCTAACATGATTACTTCGGGGGTCTCTACCAATTCCGTTCTTACTTCCGATCTCTTAAGTGGTATGTGCTCTTGGATTATTGATACTGGGGCATCCAATCACGTTACCGGTGATCTATCTTGCCTGACGGGTTGTCAAACGATCTCGGCCCGACCCGTTGGTCTCCCAAATGGGCAGCGGGTTGAGTCCACGGTCATGGGTTCGGCCTATATTAATGCCTCTCTTTCTCTTAGCCGAGTCCTTTATGTTCCCAGCCTTACTTGTAGCTTATTGTCTGTGTCTCAGATCGCCTCTGATAGCGATTTTATTTTTGAATTTGCTAAAAATTCTTGTTTGATACAGGACCGTTCTTTGAAGACGACGATTGGAGTTGGTGAGCTGCGGGATGGATTGTATTGGATTCGTGCGTGTGCTCCTTCAACGGGTATTCATCAAGTAAGTGCTCTGGGATCTCCTGACCTTTGGCACCGTCGTCTTGGGCATCCGTCTGATCAAGTTGTCAAGACCATTTCTTTTGCTAGCAAATTGAATTTTAATAAGGCTTGGGTTTGTGATGTTTGTCATTTGGCCAAGCAACATCGTAATAGTTTTAGCAATAATGAACAGCGTGCTTTAAACATTTTTGACCTCGTCCATTGTGATTTATGGGGTCCTTATCGTATCCCGTCTTCTTGTGGTGCGAAGTATTTTTTAACAATTGTTGATGATTTTTCCCGCGCAACTTGGGTTTATTTGTTGCTTGATAAAACAGAAGTGACGGATATGTTTATGAACTTCATTAATATGATTTCGACCCAATTTTCTAAGACCCTAAAAGTTGTGCAAAGTGACAACGGTACCGAGTTTAATTGTCTAGCGGGTTATTTTCTGGCGAATGGCATTCGTTTTCAAAAGTCCTGTGTTGGTACGCCTCAACAAAACGGAAGGGTAGAGCGCAAACACCGTCACATTTTGAATGTAGCTCGGTCCCTTTTGTTTCAAGCCAATTTAGATAAATCATTTTGGGGGGAGAGTATTCTTACCTCTGTCTTTCTCATAAACCGTACCCCTTCTCCTTTGATTGCCAATAAAACACCCTATGAATTTTTATACGGAGTACCCCCATCATATGCCAACTTACGTGTTTTTGGTTGCCTCGCATTCGCTCATAATCAAAACGCACGTCATGATAAATTTGAAAAAAGGGGGTCGCAAATGCATTTTCGTAGGGTACCCGAGTGATAAAAAGGGGTGGAAATTGTTTGATATTGAGACGGAGTCATACTTTGTTTCACGCGATGTTGTTTTCCACGAGTCCGTTTTTCCTTTCGCTGCACCCATACCGGTTCCTGAGTCTTCCCCGACTTTTCTTAATGACGAACCTTTTAATGGTTCTGATTCCGTGTCTCAATCCGGCGGGGATGATGCTACTGTTTCGGGTAGTGCAGGGGATGGTACAGTGACTGAAACAGGTGGTCCAGTGACTGAAACAGGGGGTACCGACACCGTTAATGGGAATGAAAATGGTTCTGTTAATGGGTCAGCTGCGGCAGCGGGTACAGGGGCTGCTTCTGTTTCGGGTGATTCGGGTACTGGCACGTCTACCGAGACCAATGTTGGGCGAGGTCACCGCATAAAATTTCAGAATTCTCGCCTTCAAGGTTATGTGCTTCAAACTACACGCAATCCATCCTCGTCCTCTAGCTCATCCACTCCAAATACGCCGTCTTCAGGTACGCCTTATGATTTAGCGAATTACATTGACTGCAATTCTTTTTCGGCCACACACCGTCATTTTATTGCAGCGATTACTTCCGGAATTGAGCCTCCATCCTTTAAGGAAGCTAAGCTATTCGTGACCAGGGCTGGTGTGAGGCTATGACGGCCGAAATTGACGCTCTTGAACGCAATGAAACGTGGGAGCTCACTGATCTACCTAATGATAAAAAAGCACTTGGTTGTCGGTGGGTATATAAAATCAAATATAAATCTGATGGTACTATTGAGCGTCTTAAAGCTCGCCTTGTTGTTTTTGGGAATCATCAAGTCGAAGGTTTGGATTATGGAGAAACTTTCGCACCCGTGGTTAAGATGGTCACCATTCGAACGTTCTTAGCTGTTGCCGCTGTCAAAAATTGGGAATTACACCAGATGGATGTGCACAATGCGTTCTTACATGGAGATCTTGATGAGGAGGTCTATATGAGGCTACCTCCGGGTTTTAGTAGAGGCCAATAAGGCAAGGTATGTCGCTTAAAGAAATCATTATACGGACTACGCCAAGCACCAAGGTGCTGGTTTGCTAAATTATCCACGGCATTGAAGACTTTTGGGTTTGTCCAATCCTATTCCGACTACTCTTTATTTTCTTTTTCCCGTGGTACGGTCCGTCTATTTGTGCTTATTTATGTGGATGACCTTGTTATTGCGGGCAATGATTCAGTTGAAATCGCAAAATTCAAGGCTTATTTGGGCGACTGTTTTCATATGAAAGATTTGGGTAAACTTAAATACTTCCTTGGCCTCGAAGTGTCACGAAGCAGGGATGGCATTTATCTTAGTCAACGGAAGTACGCCCTCGATATCATTGCAGAGACGGGCCTCCTCGGCTCCAAGCCCGTAGCCACGCCTATCGAGCAGAACCATCGTCTCGGTCTGGCTGCTGGTCCTCCTTGCGATGATGCCGAGTCCTATCGCCGACTTATTGGCCGTCTTGTTTATCTCGCTGTAACGCGTCCCGATCTTTCTTATGCTGTACATATTCTGTCCCGTTTTTTGAGTAATCCTTGTCGTGACCATATGATGGCAGCTCATCGTGTTGTTCGTTATCTGAAAGGTAGCCCGGGGCAAGGCATTTTGCTTCGGGCTGATGGCGTTTTGTCTCTTCGTGGTTGGTGTGATTCGGATTGGGGTGGTTGTCCTACTTCTCGACGGTCCATTACAGGTTGGTTTGTAACTCTCGGAGACTCTCCCATATCCTGGAAGACTAAAAAACAACAGACGGTATCTCTTTCCTCCGCTGAAGCGGAATATCGTTCTATGGCTCAGCTGGTGTGTGAATTAAAGTGGCTTAAAGGCCTCTTACTCAGCCTCGACATGAATTTCGTGGCACCTATTTCTATTTTCTCTGATAGCAAGTCCGCGTTGGATTTGGCCCGTAATCCAGTCTTTCACGAGCGTACCAAGCATATCGAGATCGACTGTCATTTTATTCGAGATGCCATCACTGATGGACTGGTTCTTCCGGAGCACGTTTCCACCAACGAGCAACTTGCTGATATTTTTACGAAAGCTTTAGGTGTCCCTCAGTTTACCTATCTTCTCCGCAAGCTGGGCATTCTCGACCTTCATGCTCCAGCTTGAGGGGGGTATTAGGAATATTAGGAATATTAGGCCCATTCTAAAGTCCGTCTATGTATTCCTATATAAGCCAAGTTACGGCCAAGCGATTAATACAACTCACACAATTATCTATCTTAACACTTTTTCACTAGTGAGTAATCTGTAATCGTACCTTTTTACATTCAACGAATAAGTAAAAGACTGAGGAAATTCAGAAGAAGAGAATGTTAAGTACGTATATGAGTCATACATAGGTTGAGTACAACCGAAGTCATCTTTTTATGCACAGAAAGTTCGCAATTCTTTGTAATTTAGTTCATTCCTCATTCACAAATGCTCCTCATTAGCTATGGCGTATTGTTTAGCTTATACACTTTTACGATTCTTTTGACGTGAAAAGAAGAGTAAAGTGTTTAAACCAACTGATTTCCACCAGATGTTATTTTAGATTTGCACGTACAATTGTTGCTGACTTGATCATTATGCTGTTCTTTTGTTTCTTGAATGGATAAAGTGGTTAGTTTTATACTCATTTGTTTACATATGTAATGCCAATTATATATCCTTAGCACAATTTTCCCCACAATATTGCTCACGGATCGGAGTGCTCTCAGGCATGCCAAAAGTGCTTATTCGGACATTATACTACTCCAATTGCCTAGTTTGATTTATTTGACCATAAACACAATTCAAATAATAACGAGTCTTGGTACCATCCTAAAATACATTATCTCGGATGTTACATAAAGTGTTTTGAAAGGGTGATATCAAAACTCAGGTACTACGCATACATTGGACAACATCGTAGTACAAATTAAACTGGTTCGACAAATTAGTACTTTATTTTACGGCATGACGGACAAAATTACCATTGCCTAAATTAGCAGCATTGATTGATTACAAGAGATGGACATGAACAACATTAATGAGGGTTTAATAGTAGAAAACATATTACCTCAAAATAGACCAGACCAAACAGCCGGAAATAGAGCAAGATGCCATCTAATTTGCCATTTTAGACATATATTCCACCTAATTTCTTCATCATTTATGGTAACTTCAATTTTCAGAAAACACCATTCCTCATTTCTTTCTTTATATACGCACCAACAAATAATCATTTTTAAAAATTCAACTAAGAAAAAAAGAAAAAAAAACTAACAATATACAAGACGTGGACATGTGAAATGACGAACTACATCCCCGACAACCACCTAAAAACCTCGCCGATCTCATCCCCGAGTCGAGACGAGTCGTCAAATTGAGCCAACTCGGTCTCCCGGTTACCTACTGGTAACTCCAACCGCCTACTACTCCCGGTGAAGAACCTCCCAGAACTCCTAAACGACGCCGTCCTGGATGATGACACAGAAATCGATAGGTAATCCTTCAACCAACTTCCTACGCCGCCACGTGTCCCGACCTCAGCCGCTAGAATATCCTGCTGTTGTTGTTGTTGTTCGGCTGACGTGTCAATCGCTGGCTTGTAGAACTCCGAAGGAGGTATGACGTCAGCGACGGTATCTTCCTCACCGTCAATGACGTAGTCAAACGAACCTCCGAGCGAATATGAACGCCGAATTTCGCCGGAGTTTGTCGACACAGTGGAAGTTTCCAAAACGTTTCCGAGTTCGACTCGGAAGCTTCCAGAACGTTCCGCGAGCTTCCCGAGGATTTCGCTCTCCGATACGAATATCGGCGAGCGACAAAGCGGACAGGTCCGATTGGCGCTCAACCACGTGTCAATGCATTGCGCGTGAAAAGCATGGCAACACACCGGAAGGAGACGAAGCAAGTCGTTTCGCTTGAATTTGGATAAACAGACCGCGCAATCTCCGCCGTTTTTGGCGGTGAGTCGATCGTACGTGAAGAGCGGAAGTGAGTAGAAATCCGGCGATACCTGCCGGATGTTCGGTGGAGATGACGGCGGAGACGAGGGAGAGACAGCGGCGGCGTTCGTGGAAGCGCGGTGGTTATTACGACGGAGGAAGCGGAGGAGGAGGTAAAGAGAAGCGAAGATGATGACGGCGACCGCGAGGATTAGTACGGTGATAAGTATACTCGGACTGACGTCATTTGATGGCGACGGTGAGGTATCGTCGGCGGAAGGTAGTGTAAGTCGCCGGCGATACATTTTTGTAGAGAGAGAAAGTGGGAAGGGAGGTTTAAAATGAGGGAGTTAGAGAGAGAAAGCGGGAGGTGAGTTGTGTTTGTTGTAGTTGGGGGAAGGTTTTAAATGAAGGAATTTATTGTTCTGTATGTTGTCCATGGGTTTCTGTGCCTGGACATCCATTGTTTTTTTAATTTCATAGGTATTCTTTTTTTTTTTTTTTTTTTTTTTTTTTTTTTTTAATTTAGTTATTTAAAGTTTCAAGTGTTAGACGAAAGTGCACGGAACATACACATTTCAAAGAGGAATGTGAATTAGGAATAATAGACAGTGTTGTTAAAGAAATTCACAAATTATAGGGTTACGTCTGATTGTTTGGTGTAATAATTAATTGGCATATTGAGCAAATATTTTGGTGTCATAACTTATTATTCTTATATAAACAATTGTATTATTTAAAAATGAGTTTATTTATACAAATATAATGAACGATTGTATTAATTAGTGTAAAATGTTACTCGGTATTTTTCAAATATAAATACTCGGATGACTTGCCCAAAGTGGTGTTCTAACGCTCTATATTGTGAATTTTTCGATCAATGTCATTGCTCGCTTGTTGTCTTTTCTTTTCATTGAGTTGAGGATGAAAAAAGTAATATCCTCAAGGCGTTTTGAAGGCCGCCCCCTCCAATCCGACCACCAAGGAATTGTCTTACCGTCTTAACGCCAACCTTGATTTTCTGCATTTAGTTTTTTTTTTTCTCAATCAACTATCCTTACCGTGAGGACAAATTATTTAAGGGGACATCACACAAGAATTTGTGTTTGTTCACAAGTAAGAACATTTCCCCTTATCATTTTACTGTCTACCATGATAATATTGAGTTTATAAACGACTTTTTTTTCGCTAGTAAAACTAATTTAACACTTTTACAATTTTTTTTACCCAAAATTATAACAGTGTAATGGGTACAATTGGCCAAAACTAAGGGTGTGTCCTGACTCCTGAGCAGTCTCTTCGGTCGAATGGGTACAATTGGCCATAAATGCCTAATTAATTGGATACTAGTGTACTTCTACTTATGCGAAATGTGGCCAATAACGACCATTTAATTAACACAAAATCTCATTATAGACGGCACATAACCGTCTATAACTAAAGACGGGTCAAATACAATACCACATTCCTAATAAGACAAGCAACAAGTGGGTTGGTGGGGGCAAAAATGTCACCACTTTTTAGCTATTCGACCCGTCTTTAGCTATAGACGGATATATCCGTCTATAGCAAGACTAACGGTTTAATTAATGAGTAATGACAAATTAATACATTTGGTCAGCTTCTAATCCATAACTCTCGGTCTAGGTTTCAATTTAGTAACACCATTTAAAGTCAGTCAATCAAAAACCCTACAAAATTGAAAGAATAATAATGTCCCTCATCTAATTTAAATGCCAATTAGTACTAAACTTCCTTGATGAACGTAAAAAAGAAAAATACGGGACTAAGGTCTTGTTTTTTCGAATAAAAAGGATTTAATGTAACTGAACTAAACTGAATTGAATAGAGTTGAGCTGAACTGAAATAATGATCGAGTTGAAATCAAGTCAAAAAGAACAGGGTCAGGGTGCATTATTTTTTAAACTGGTGGATAAAGATCAATAGCAGATTTAGAAATCTTCTTCTCGATAGTCTCAAAGAAAAATATTATACTTATTTCTTGCTACAGGTGGTAATAAATTGGTAATGCCCGTTCTAAAATTGTTACTGTCACATAGAACTTAGAAGTCCATGCATTGTAATCCTAGAAAGTCCTATACTGTCATACCTCATACGTAACACTTCATAAAGAGTATTGAAGAACCGTAAAACCAAAGTTATTACCATTTTACGGTATGTAATAATCTGCAAATTACAAATACTTCATAGTATATTGTTGTCATGAAGAAGAGTTGATATCCTACCTCATGTCTTAATCAACTAAAAGCTAACTTCGATATTTTAGGGGTAATTTTCTTAAATGTAAGATAAATAATTTAAATAGATAACTATGAGCCAAAAAGAAAGTAAGATATTTGTTATACAAATCAAAGAATGATCGAGCAAGTGTAGTAGCCTACCAATTTTGGCATATCAATGTTTATTTCCATGTCTTTTCTAACAAATTATTGAAAACTAATTATTCTTAATTACATTATTGATTATCCTGTATGTAGACCTGTCCTCATCCCAAGTCAAGTACTTAGGGGATCCACATGAGCATGAGCCATTTAATTCATCACAAAATTATAAGATTACCCTTTAAATCGACAAATCACCTGAGAAATTCCAAAATTTGCAATACATAAAAATATGGTGGTAGTAATATTAGAAAGTATTCAAAAGTTCATCACAAATTCTCATTTATGACGGACATATTCATCTTAAATTTAGGATATCTGGTAACATGCATATTCTCAACTAATATTTTAGTTAATTCCTAAAAAACGAATTAATTATTATCTCGTAACATAGTTCCACGACCTACAATATTATTAGTACAATTTAACATTTACTTTATTGATATTATTGAAAGCATGATTGGCCTCGATTCTCAAAAATGACTTTTTGTTTTTCAAGCTTAATTTTTCAAAAGTGTTTTTCAAAAGCAGAAACAACAAATAGTTGCTTCTATTTCTACGGGCAAAAATATGAATTTTTAGCTTTTAAGAAATTTTGTTCAACTTCTAGAAAACTCTGTGTTTGGCCAAAAAGTGTTTTTGAGTCCAAAAACACTTTTATAAATTAGGTCAAACACACCCTGAATAAGATTAAGGATAATTATAAAATTATTATATGTTGTATAACGGTTTTTGCGCCGACCATCAAAGTAAATTATGTGTAAAAACAAAATTTGTCAAGGGTACAAAAATGTGCGGAACAAAAGGCAGCAGCCTATAGTCAATTTTAATTTTGTATTTTTACTATACAAGTTTGTCACTAGTTTTTGTACGTAAATAGAGCCATGCAATTTGGACCACATCCTTAATAAGCTAAATAGCAATTGACCTTGCCCATACGACACTATATAGGAGTATGATATATCACGCAGATGATTATTGATGATTTAAGATACAATGATACATGTACATGTCGACCTTACAATTATTATTTCAACTTTTGACGTTTCTTACATTTATTTTTCTTGCGTTTTTTCACCTTATAATTACAACTACAAGTCTACAACCAATTTAATCCATAATTGATAAATTTGATCTAAGAAATTTGGAGAAAACGTAGAAATTCAATATTAACTTTAATTATAGTGGAGTAACATGAAACTTCTTGTTTTATGCTATATATAAATTAACAACGCTTCATTATAAATTAGTGTGAAAGTGTATTATTTAATCAGAGATGAATTTAAGCGCAGTTTAACCAGGCTATGGTCCGAGCGAGTTTTTTTAAAAAAAATACTCAGTATGATATACTAACTTTTTTTTTAGAAAAAGTGACTATGATTAAAAATATAGGTAAGATTGATGTGTCGTCCCTAAGTATAATTTGAAATTAGCTTCGTTTCTGTATTTAATGAACTAAAAACTAAAAAAAGCGAAGAGTAAAATAACTATTGATCTTCGTGTGGGAGGTCTTTCATTAATGTTATTAAGAGAATTTACGGTAAACTAGATTTTATGTTGGCTATAAGCCGCTCCTCGACAGATTAGCTTATTTGATTTCAAATTTTCAATAACTGTTTAAAAAAATCGGTATAAAGCCGTCCATTGAGTATTGACCAGACAACTTGCTACAAGTTTCGTTCTCTTTTTGGCCATATAGGGTTTAACTTGTGCAAATGTGAGATGTTAACTAGTTAGTTTAGTTAGTAAAATCATGAACGGTGATGCTCATAATCTGTGTTTATATCCCGTCATCAGTATTAAATTACCTGTGTAGCTCCCTTTTAAAAAAATAGATAGGGTTTAAATTGTCAAGTATGTACTTTGCTTTGTTAACATTCTTAATTGGCATGCTCATTTAATGTAAAGGAATATATTGTCGTTCACCACTTAAATTAACAAATTGGCTATGAAGCATGAGTTGTTTGCATGTGACAAAAACTTCTGTGCAACTGCAAATAATCATCAAGTAATTCATACATGCTCACAATTAATAATTAAGCAATTAATACTACTACTGATCGATGAACTTGCAATTGGATATTAAAAATTAGTGCTCGTGGTTAGCTTAACTGTCTCATTGTCTCCATTTGTCTCTCATTTTCTGTCTAGGGCTACAGTAATGCAATGTAAAAAAAATCAACTTTAATAGTTCATGGTATAAACACAAATGCAGATGGTATTGATCATTTCAAATTTATAGCATGTCATCATGAATATTACTGTGTTAGCACTGTACCACTATTTTACTATCGATTAACTTTTTAAGGTAGGAGCATATGAATTATGATGTACTATTCCTTTTAAAAGAAGTTTTTCACAATTTTCAGTTTATTTTGTTACAATTTAATTTACTTTTAATAATTGCAAACGTTGCTAGTCCGAGTGCGCTAGGGCAAAATCGCTTGTAAGGTAAGAATGAGGCTAGCCATAATTCATTCACTCAAGTATTAAGAAAAGGAAAAAAAATCTTATGAACAAGTCCGGCATAGTTGATAGACTTAAGGGCTTGTTTGGTTGCCTATCTAATTCATGGGAAAATTAAAATCCCATGAATTGTAAAAAAGGGCGAGTGTTTGGTTGTCATTTTTTTGGCAAAATGTAGGCATTCAATTTTACTAGGAGTTTTGAATGCCTACATAATGTAGGAGTTTGATTACCTACTCCCCCTAGCTAGTTGACAACTCCTAGGAATTCAACTCCTACATCCGCAACCAAACAAGTTTTCCGGATTCATGTGAATTTGTATATGGGAAAATAATTCACGTGAATTGCATTTTCCGGTGTTAATCAAACTCTAAGATGAACCAAACGAGACCTTTTATAGTAATTTATTTCGAAAATAAAGGCATGTAGGTGTTAACATCTTTAGTATGAACTGTTGCTCTTATATTATCCTTTGTTATTGAAAGGACAAATTTTGTTTAAAATCAACATATCCGTCTTAAACGATGAAACGGGTCAAATGGATGGATAAGCAGAATGACTATGAAATAACAAATTCTTGTCCCCATCTACCTATATGCAATTGTATTTGACTTGTATTACACTACAGACGGATAAGTCTATCTTATCGTTCATGTTTGTCAACATCTCGCAAAATGATAATTTAACAATGACCTAGTAAGATATAATTAAACCAAGGTGGCCAAACAAAATATGTACAAGAAGAATAAAGATTATGAAGAAAGAATGTTGAGATGCATTAATTTATAATACTAGAATTTGGTTGGAATTTGATGGAACATGGAGTTCGCACGATACGTGCACATGTGTTCCAATTATTTCCATGCAAATTATTTGGTTTTATTATCGTTGTGGTCTCGTTGACTTACTTAACAACGTACTAAACTACAAAACAATTGATTTCAAGAATTTGTTCAAAATGTTACACGTACTAATTATTTTTTTGTGACAATGGCCATTATGTCACTAAATTGTAAATAGATTAGCTCACCTAAATGTAAAATGTTTGTTTTTCTTGGTTTATGAAGAAAATTCTAATTTTTGGTTTCCATAATACAAAAACCTAAGTATTAGTAACATATTTAACAACCACTCAATTAGTCATAAATCATAATTTATTATTTTCTACGTCCCGATCATTTGTTTACTATTTCATTTTCAATTGTTAACCTTCATATTGTGATCCTCTACACTCAATTTGGTCATCTTGTCATTTAATAATTGATCCCCTCATTTTTCCTTGATCTTTATACCAAAAACAAAGGTAAACAGATGATAAGAACGGAGGGAGTATAAAATAGTTGGTCAATTCTAAGGAAAATAGTTGGTGGATAATATAAAATCTACTTGTATTGAAGAGTATTGAAGTAGGTAGGTGGATGAAACAACAAGAAACTACAAATGATGAGAGGTTAACTTATTTGAAGGTTGTAAGTGGACGCCGGAATTAGGCTATTAGGCTTATGAAGTAATGATACGGAACGTTATCCGGTTGTGTCCAATCTCGGCGCCACCTTCTCATATACATCCTATATTATTGTGGTCCCCCATTACATATCTGTGATGTACCCATTATTCTTAGGACCCCCACTTATTCTATGTGAGAGGGTGGCGCCGAAATTGGGCGCCACCGGGTGACGCTAACTCATTTTCCTATGAGGTAAACGATGAACAAAATGATCAACGTTATGACCATGGTCGGAATTTTCGGCTGATTTCGACTATTTTGTTAAAACTTTTTCTTATTTAGATTTCTCAATTAGGGATGACAATGGGTCTACTACCTATCCAAACTCTTTGGGTCTTTCCTATCGAGCCGGGTACGAGTCTTCTTTTCTTGGACTCATATGGGTATGGGTTAGGTCCGTATGAGTTTATATATAAAAACTCGACTTTGGGTATGGGTTGGCTATAGGTCTTTTGTAAATTTGTGTATGTGTGTGA
The DNA here is from genome assembly GCF_048544455.1 of Silene latifolia. Taxonomy (NCBI): domain Eukaryota; kingdom Viridiplantae; phylum Streptophyta; class Magnoliopsida; order Caryophyllales; family Caryophyllaceae; genus Silene; species Silene latifolia. The sequence goes on along the minus strand of NC_133535.1, from coordinate 15,784,141 downwards.
CTGTAGACTTGGCAACGGGTCAACCGGTCGTGTTTGGGACGGGATAGTTTAGGTTGGGTTAATTTAGGTTCGGTTAATTTTTGGGTCGGTTAAGTTATTCAGGATAAAAGATTACTAGTTTTAAACCCGTGCAAAATTGCACGGGTATGTATTTGGGCCAGTATTAATGTTTTTGGATGTATATTTGTTTTTGCATTTCTATTGTACTTATCTAGTTGGTCTAAATCTACGATCTACATAATTTATCATGACGATATTAACGTTGCCTATCATTCGTACTTGTAGAAATAGAAATTACTCGGTAGCCTATTGATGGGGCATATTCTGCACCTGGAGTATGGGCTCCGGTTTCCTTTGAATGAGCACGTCATGGCCATTATCAAAGCTATGAACGTCGCCGTGGCCCAACTGCATCCGTTGGCCATGAGGACGATAGTCAGCTTTGTATGGATCTGTCTTTTTAGGGGGGAGGTCCCATCAGTTAACTTGTTTCGCCGCCTCCATAGTCTTCGGCCGTCAAAATCCGGCAAAGTGGGGTGGTACGGCGTACGGAGCGGAGCGGGCACGTCTCCGTGAACAAACTCACTTCTTGCAAAGGCGCAAGGGCGATGGGTGTACGTCCAGTCCGGATGACTACCCACCGCCTCGGTCTTTCCGAGCCCCGTTCACTTACGGTGTGAGACCCGGGATGAGTATGAGAAACACATCACCCGGGGTAGCAAGGTTAAGATGGACGCTTCGTTTGTCCCCTTATCTGCGGATGAGAAGCGGGCGATGCGGTGTTTGATGCTAAGGAGGGATGCCGCCCCCGACTCGATTATTATCCAGGATGAGCCGCTATGCCGCGTCGGCCTCATCCGGCCCTCACTGGGGTGAGTGGGGTCGGTGTGAGGCCCACCTTTGCTTGTTATGTTTCTTTTTCAGAGCGTTGTTTTACTTCCTTTATGTAACTCTTGTTTGATTTCTTGCAGATCGGTTTGGGCGGGATGCATCCGAGAAGGACTTGAAGAGGCTAGGGCTTGACAAGGACGGGAAGGTTGTCGATCTGCGTCCCACGGCTGATTCGAAAGATCGCAGGCTATCCCCCAACGAAATCATGGAAAAGCAGACTAGGGGGTTGGATCAGGAGACGGCCCATGCACGGGTTCTTGTAGGCGTGCCGAAAAGGTCGAAGAAGGCGGCATCCAAGTCGGCGGCGGTTTCAACGCCAACTCCCTCTTCGCCCCCGGTGGTCCAAAAGGATCATGTGGAGGTGATCAACATTACTGAGGAGGAGGTGACCGTTGCTAAGGTCCCTTCTCCGAAGAAGAGGAAAGACCCACCGTCTGCTTCCACCGATGCCGGGGAGAAGCCTGCACCGACCCCACTCACCCCAGCTCTGAAACAACGCTCATCATCAGCATCGTCCTCATCCTCCAACTCCTCCCGGAGGGGCAGACCAGCAACGGGAGAGGGAGACCTAGGGCCCCCAAACCTTAACGGGACGGCTTCTAGTATCTCCTCCTCGTCAAAGTGCGACGGGGAACCCCCCGGCGCAGAAGTACTAGCCCCGGCATCAACAGAGGACATGTTCGCAAATTACTAACGAAATAAAAGAAAATTTGTTTGATTACCTTGAAGAAATACACTCGCCGGATCGAAAACCGAAGATTGGAAGAATAGAAAGCCCTTGAAAGTTTAAAGAGAGGAAGATTTTGGGAGAATTTTTGAAAATTTGAGGAAATGAAAGTAATGGCCAAAATCACGGAGTAACTACCCTATTTATAGGGAAAAGCCCATGAAGAAGGACCAATCAGGGCACAGCCCATGAAGCGTCAACCAATCAGCAAGCGGACACGTGTCAGACATGCAACCACAGAATGTCAATCGTTGCAACGGTAGAATGTCAATCAATGCTACAGTTACCAAGCGTATTCAACACGCCCATTCACATCTCTTTGCCTGTTCATCTCCCTCAACAAATTCCTAGGCGCCTGCTCTCCGCCGGCTACATGATCGACCAAGCCATGAAGCACCGGCCGGGGGCAATCAAAAATAACCGGCACTCTCAGCCCTGGTCTCGGCCAGCGTCACATTATTTCCCACATCGGATACCCTTTACGCATCCATGTGGAGGGGGGATATATGGCACGGCCTAACAAGAACCACGCCGATGCTTCAGAAGAAGCCGATACCAAAAATTTTGCAAAAATACTTGCGCAGAATATACGCTCAACATACATCGGAGCCCATACCACGGCATAGACTACGCTGGGGGCAAATTGATGGGGCATATTCTGCACCGCTGACCAAGTCAACATATTGAGCAAAGTCAAGGGTATCCACAAAGAAAGTCAACGACTTAGACAGTCTAGCCGATGAAGCCCATCGGCTGTCACTGGTCTCGGCGGACAACTAGCAGCCGGGACACATATCTGCGTACTCATATCCAAGACCCTCGGCGAGCCTGCCACAGGTCCATCGGCCGAGGGTATAACAGTCTTTTCACCTGATAGCCACTTGGCCACTACGTGACAAAAGGTGAATGCCTATAAATACTCCTCAATCTTCATTGAGGAAAGGATCCATAAATTGACCTAATAACCACTATTCATCTGGTAATATCTTGCTTATCTCTCTACAATACACTCTTAGCCAAGTTACAACAACTTCTCTCTAAGTTTACTGACTTGAGCGTCGGAGTGAGTACGCTCGGCCAAAGCCGAGCCCTCAGTTTGTTCATCGTTTCAGGAGACCGCAAGGAGGATTCAAGCAAGGACATCATCCTACTAGCTACGAGTGACTCGGCGGGCGCCGGGGGGAGTTCGGCACCTTACTACCGAAAGCAGTACGATGATCACACCCCCCTGGTTGTATCCGCTGCAGAAGTCTTCGCTCTGAGCAAGAGCGAAGGTCAGAAGTGGGAAAGGCCCCCTAAGCCAAGGGGCGACGGTGACACAAGCCAATACTGCGAGTACCACGGCTACACCGGCCACTTAACAAACGATTGCCGACACCTGAAAAATGCCATTGAGGAACTGATCCGGAAGGGAAGCCTAGGCAAATATATTGCCGGAGGGCGAAGAGCAGATGCCGGCGGATCAAATAAAAAACCCGTCTTAGAACAGAAAGGAGTAATTAATGTCGTCATCAGGGGCAACGAGGGCGGCGAGTCCACTCGTGGGTACAAACGGCACCTGAATGAGCTATATCAAGCCATCAACTTTGTGCCCAACTTAGAAACCCCCGCTTCCGACGTCCCCGATATGACAATCGGGAAGAAGGACTACGAAGGAGTCGTCGCTCCTCACAGCGATCCACTGACAGTCCACCTGGACATAGCCAACCACTTGGTGAAGAGGTGCCTAATTGACACAGGCGCTTACACAAATATTATGTACGGAGAATGCTTTCTTAGCCTCGGTGCGAAGGTTGAGGACTTGACCCCCGCACCAGCCCGTTGTACGGCTTCTGGGGCCGGCATGGTACCCCTGGGGTCAATCAGGCTGCCAGTAACGTTCGGAGAGCGAGGTGCAGCCAAGAGCGTTATGTCGGAATTCATGGTCATTGACGGATCATCCGCCTACAACGTCCTCATAGGCCGAGACACCCTGAGTGAGGTTGACGCGGTGATGTCCATCCGGGCTCTGACATTGATGTATGTCTCGGACCGGGGGGAAGCGCATAAGCTCGTCTCGAAGAACGAGACCGATGAGGTGGTCAATATCCAAGTATCCGCCAGAGGGTGCAACCTGCAATCCTTCAAAGCGGCGAAGAAATCGAGAAAAGGGGAAGAGCCCATCCTTACGACAGGATGGCAAACACACGGATACCACCGTCGGCATGGTAGAGGGAGCGGAGACCGAGGAGGTAGAGATTGACCCAGGCCGCACCGTGACTATCGGTGTCGACTTGGAGCCAAAGTTCAGAGCCGCTCTCCTAGATCTGCTGAAGGAAAACAAAGACGTCTTCGCCTACTCAGCGGCCGAGATGCCAGGCGTGAGCCGGGAGGTAATCATTCACAGGCTAAACGTACTCCCCACCGCTCGCCCTGTCAAGCAAAGGATGAGAAACTCCTCAGCCGAGAAAGATGACGCCATCAAGGCCGAGGTAGATAAGTTACTAGCAGCAGGCTTTATTATGCCTTGTACTTATCCTGAGTGGTTAGCCAACGTCGTAATGGTGAAGAAATCATCGGGGGCATGGAGAATGTGCGTAGATTTTACCAACCTTAATAAAGCATGCCCCAAGGATTGTTACCCTTTGCCTCGGATAGATAGCCTAATCGACGCCACGGCAGGCTACACCATGCTGAGCCTGCTAGACGCCTTCTCAGGATATCACCAGGTATTCATGGATGAGGAGGACATGCCTAAATGCGCATTCATCACCGCGAACGGCACATACATGTACAAAATGATGCCGTTTGGTTTGAAAAACGCCGGTGCAACGTACACCAGACTGGTGGACAAAGTATTCCAAAGTCAAAAAGGGCGGAACATTGAGGCTTACGTCGACGACGCTATTGTGAAAAGCAAGTCTGACAGCGAGCACCTGGCCGATTTACGGGAAACATTTTGTTCGCTAAGGAAATACAAGATGAAGCTCAACCCAATGAAGTGCAACTTCGGTGTCCGGGCAGGTAAATTCCTCGGTGTGCTCGTCAGTGCCAGAGGCATTGATGCCAATCCAGATAAAGTCCAAGCAATCCTAAATCTGCCGGAGCCAAGGAATCGAAAAGAGGTTATGATGCTGACCGGGAGAATGGCGGCTCTCGCCCGTTTCATCTCTCGATCAGCCGACAAAAGTACCCCATTCTTCAAAGTGTTGAAAGGGAATAAAGACTTCAGCTGGGGGGAGGAACAGAGCGCGGCTTTCAAGCAACTAAAAGCTCATCTTCAGACTCTCCCAACTCTGTCCAGGCCGATACTAGGGGAGACGCTATACCTGTACATAGCAGTTACCTCGGCCACGGTCAGCGCCGTGATCATCAGGGAAGAAGACAAACAGCAACACCCAATCTACTTTGTCAGCCATACACTGCTGCCCGCCGAGAGAAATTACCCGCTAATTGAGAAAGCAGCCTTCGCCGTCGTCATTGCCGCAAGGAAGTTAAAACCCTACTTCGACGCTCATCCCGTGACGGTCCTAACCGACCAGCCTTTGGAAAAAGCTTTGGAGAAATTCGAACAATCCGGTAGGCTTATCAAATGGGCGGTAGAACTCTCTGGCTTCGGCATTCAGTACAAACCAAGGCCTTCGATAAAGGGGCAAGCACTTGCAGATTTCCTGGCCGAATGCACGTATCAAGAAGAGCCAAACCCAGGTGTATGGGAGGTTTACACCGACGGCTCCTCCACGACGAACAGCTCGGGAGCCGGCATCCTTATCATCAGCCCAAACGGAGACGAGTTTGAGTACGCCTTGAAGTTTACCTTCTCGGCCTCGAACAACGAGTCCGAATACGAAGCGGTGATAACCGGAGTCGAGATGGCCGAGCCACGGGAGCAGAACACATTGTGTTGAAGACAGACTCACTTTTGGTTACTAACCAAGTCAGAGGAGAGTTTGAGGCTCGGGATGACGGGATGGTAAGATACTTAGAAAGGGTAAAAGCCGACATAGCAAAATTGAAATCTTTCCAAATCCAATGTGTCCCCAGGTCCGAGAACAACCGAGCCGACGCTCTCTCAAAACTTGCCAGCTCAACCGTCAAAAACGTCACCAACCGTCTTTGGTAGACATCGAGAATGCGAAGAGCATCACCGAGACCATCGGCATGATAGGGGACGTAGAAACCGAGACAACGTGGATGACTCCGATAATGAAATACAAACTCACAAGCGAGTTCTGGGATAACCGCAATCTCTCGGCTAAGCTCAAAAGGATCTCCGCCAGGTACTTGGTATTCGAAGGGGAATCGTACGGAAGGTCCGTAATAAGACCACTCTTGAAATGTGTCGGCCCGACCGACGCAGAGCTAATATCGACAGAGATTCACGAGGGCATATGCGGACACCACATGGGGGCAAGAACACTAGCCCACAAAGCTCTCCGAGCCGGCTACTTCCGGCCCACCATGCTTCAAGACTCGAACAAAGACCAAGAAGTGCACGAACCGTCGATGCATGCCCCGGTGATACATGCTCCTTCCCGAGACCTACAACAGGTGCTTAGCCCCCTTCCTTTCGCACAGTGGGGGATGGATATGCTAGGGCCGTTTCCAACGGCCTCCGGAGGAAGGAAGTTCCTGATCGTCGCCGTTGATTACTTCACCAAATGGGTTGAAGGCGTAGCAAGCGATGCAAAGGCAAAGACCACGGCGGCCGTCGAAAGGTAACTGGGAAAATGTTATAACCCGTTTTGGATTGCCCCAAGTCATGGTATTTGACCACGGCCGAGAATTTTGGAGTGACACGATAATGAACTGGTTAGAAGAGCTTGGCATCAAGTATGCGTATTCCTCCGTCTGCCACCCACAGAGCAACGGACAAAGTGAGGCGACCAATAAGACAATCCCCAACGGTTTGAAGAAGACCGTGGAAGACCTTAAAGGAAGATGGGCCGATGAGTTACCGGCGCCCCTGTGGTCCCTACGGACCACCGAGAAAGAAGCAACGGGATACACTCCCTTCCATTTAGTCTACGGATCCGGCGATCCTACCAATTGAAGCGACGGTGCGACGTTGTAACGGCTACCTTTAATCCGATCGAAAATGAGGAAGGCCTTAAAGCCTCCCCGGATCTAGTCGAAGAAAGCCGAGATACGGCACGCCTCAACTTGGCAAGATACCAAAACCGGATGAGAAGAGCCTACAACCGAAGAGTCCACAAGAGGGACTTAAAAGTAGGAGATCTAGTCCTAAGAAAGTCGGCCGCCACCAACAAAGGAAATATTCACGGTAAACTAACGCCAACCGGGAGGGTCCCTATAAGGTGATTGAAGAAATGAGACCGGGTACATATACCGGCGACGGACATGGAGGGTGTGCCTCTGATGAGCCATTGGAACACCGACAACTTAAGAAAGTACTTTGTATAGCGGCGGAGGTGTCCAAACCCAATGTGGACACCCCAACGCGGGATCTTAAATGAAGAAACAACCAAGTTTTCCATCCAAGTGCCTGTCCTCCATAATCGCCACCCAAAGAGAAGAATTGCTGCCGAGCCATAACCCCGTTACCTTGGCAATTGGCCGAGAGCGACGGGGACACAATGACCGGTACGCTAGAAGAATTGCTACCGAGCCATAACCCCGTTACCTTGGCAATTGGCCGAGAGCGACGGGGACACAATGACCGGTACGCTAGAAGAATTGCTACCGAGCCATAACCCCGTTACCTTGGCAATTGGCCGAGAGCGACGGGGACACAATGACCGGTACGCTAGAAGAATTGCTACCGAGCCATAACCCCGTTACCTTGGCAATTGGCAGAGAGCGACGGGGACACAATGACCGGTACGCTAGAAGAATTGCTACCGAGCCATAACCCCGTTACCTTGGCAATTGGTCGAGAGCGACGGGGACACAATGACCGGTACGCTAGAAGAATTGCTACCGAGCCATAACCCCGTTACCTTGGCAATTGGCCGAGAGCGACGGGGACACAATGACCGGTACGCTAGAAGAATTGCTACCGAGCCATAACCCCGTTACCTTGGCAATTGGCCGAGAGTAGACCTGGCAAAACCAATCCGACCCGATTGACCCGACCCGAAAAGGTTGACCCGAGACCCGAAATCGACCCGAACTGCCGCACCCGAATGACACCCGAAGCCCGAATTGATCCGACCCGACCCGAAAATGACCCGAGCTTTCATGGACCAGAATGACCCGCCCGAAATGTCGACCCGAAACCACTCAACCCGAAAATGACCCGATAAAATATAACTCTAATTGATCCCAAAAGACTTGAAATGCCTTTTTCTCTCTTAATCATTTACCCGAAAATGACCCGACCCAAAATAACCCGACCCGCTTGCCCGAAACAGACCCGACCAACAAACCCGAAACAGACCCGAAATCCGAAATGACCCAGCCCGACCCGAGCTAACCCGAAAATTTGAGAAACCCGAAATAGCCCGACCCAAAATGGCCTGATCCGAACCCGACCCGTTAACCCGATTTGCCAGGTCTAGCCGAGAGCGACGGGGACACAATGACCGGTACGCTAGAAGAATTGCTATCAAGCCGTAACCCCCATTACCTCCGCAACTTGCCGAGAGCGACGGGGACGCACCGGTCAGTACATCAAAGACGTTACACAGTTGAGATATGCATTCGAACTGCCTCGGCCATACCAAAAGTAAAAACGAAGGCACTCAATTAATAACGCAAAAAGACAAACAAAGATGGTTGATCAATGCCTCGGCCAAGCCAAAGGCCAAAAGGATAAACTTTGTTAAAAGAGTTGTAAGAAGAATACGACGACTACGTCCCCATAGGGGTAAGCCCAAACACAACCTACCAAGAAAGTTTTTACAAACAAGGGAAAAGAAAAGCAAAAGATCACAAGCATATCAATTGAAGCGCCAAAAGATGGCAGGGAGGAAAGGCTCAATAGTTGGCCCCCGAACAGCTAAGGCTATCCGAGATGCCGGGTGAGTCTGGTGACAACCGCCCGTCTCCCTATGCCTGTTGCTCCCCTCCATCGAGGCGAAGCATCCACGGTGCCGGCTCAAGAGAAGGCTCGACATTTTCGGCACCTTTAGCCTCTCGGCCTCCTTTTCGGCCTCCTTTGCATCATAGGCCGTCTTGGCCTAACGCTATCTGAGCAGCCTTCGCCGCCTCCGCCTTCTCGGCGCCGCCGCCCTTCGCAGCTTCACCATCTCATCCGGGAGCTGGTCATATTTATCCCACGGGAAAATGCCGTCGGGATCGAGCCGATTGCCTCCTTGGCCGCCTCCTCGGCCTGGTCCCGGAATTGAACGCACATTTTTGGGAGGAGATCATCTTGAAGCATGTCAATATCCTTCTCTTTTTGAGCAAGGATAGCCTGTGTGTCCCTGAGCACCTCCGTCTGCTTCTGGAACCGATCCTCCCACTCGTCCCTCTTGGCAACCACGGCGTCGTAGGAACCCTTATACCTCTCCAGTTCCTCCATCATCTTGGCCGTGGCGCCATCAGCCTCCTCAACCTTGGCCCTCTCGGCCTTCAGCAGCTTCTCAGCCTCCTCCGCACGCTTCTCGGCAATACGAAGATCCAGCTTAGCCTTACCGGCTTCCCCTCTCGCGGCAGAGAGATCAAGCTTGAGCTTTGCAATCAGTGGCCCAGATTGGGCCGCGGCCTTTTCCTGCTCCATGATGAGGGAGGCGGCTAGACGGCTCCATTTCCCCAACCTCTTATATATTCTCTCACCCTCCGCCACGAGCTCGGTAGGAGTAGCCTTCTGGGGTGAGGAATCAACGGTGACATTCCTGTCACCCGCCTTCTCAATCGCCTTCTCAGGCTGCTTCCCTGCTTGCCGATCGGTGAGAACGCCGGCTGCCGATGATGGATCTACAAAAAATTTACACAGGGCATCCATGTCACCGTGCATTGACACATCAGAAAGTCTGTCATCAGGAACGCCCAACGAACCGGCTAAATCCGAACCACAAGTTAGATCCGTACCAGTTTGGACCCTCTTTTTTGGAGGGCTGGTAGAGGGTGCTTCTCCCGGCATCGGTGGAAGCAGACGGTGGGTCTTTCCTCTTCTTCGGAGAAGGGACCTTAGCAACGGTCACCTCCTCCTCAGTAATGTTGATCACCTCCACATGATCCTTTTGGACCACCGGGGGCGAAGAGGGAGTTGGCGTTGAAACCGCCGCCGACTTGGACGCCGCCTTCTTCGACCTTTTCGGCACGCCTACAAGAACCCGTGCATGGGCCGTCTCCTGATCCAACCCCCTAGTCTGCTTTTCCATGATTTCGTTGGGGGATAGCCTGCGATCTTTCGAATCAGCCGTGGGACGCAGATCGACAACCTTCCCGTCCTTGTCAAGCCCTAGCCTCTTCAAGTCCTTCTCAGACAGATCCCGCCCAAACCGATCTGCAAGAAATCAAACAAGAGTTACATAAAGGAAGTAAAACAACGCTCTGAAAAAGAAACATAACAAGCAAAGGTGGGCCTCACACCGACCCCACTCACCCCAGCTGAGGGCCGGTATGAGGCCGACGCGGCATAGCAGCTCATCCTGGATAATAATCTGAGTCGGGGGCAGCCATCCCTCCTTAGCATCAAACAGCTGCATCGCCCGCTTCTCATCCGCAGTAAGGGGGACAAACGAAGCGTCCATCTTAACCTTGCTACCCCGGGTGATGTGTTTCTCATACTCATCCCGGGTCTCACACCGTAAGTGAACGGGGCTCTGGAAAGACCGAGGCAGTGGGTAGTCATCCGGCACCTGGACGTACACCCATCGCCCTTGCCAGTCTTTGCAAGAAGTGAGTTTGTTCACGGAGACGTAGCCCGGCTCCGCCTGTACGCTGTACCATCCCACTTTGCCGGATTTTGACGGCCGAAGACTATGGAGGCGGCGAAACAAGTTAACTGATGGGACCTCCCCCCTAAAAAGACAGATCCATACAAAGCTGACTATCGTCCTCATGGCCAACGGATGCAGTTGGGCCACGGCGACGTTCATAGCTTTGATAATGGCCATGACGTGCTCATTCAAAGGAAACCGGAGCCCATACTCCAGATGCCTAATATACACGCCAATATGCCCCGGGGAGGACAAGAGACCGCCGACCCTCCTCAGGGATAACAATCTTATACCCCTCACCGAAGGAGAAATGATCTCCGAAAAGAGTCTCTCCGGAACTGCTTGCGAATTTATTTGTAAATGCGCGGTCGAGGCCAGTCGTGCAGGCCTCACCATGATCCGGGATAGTCGTCCTTCCACCATCAACGGGAGCCCCCTCATCATCAGCATCGTCCTCATCCTCCAACTCCTCCCGGAGGGGCAGACCAGCAACGGGAGAGGGAGACCTAGGGCCCCCAAACCTTAACGGGACGGCTTCTAGTATCTCCTCCTCGTCAAAGTGCGACGGGGAACCCCCCGGCGCAGAAGTACTAGCCCCGGCATCAACAGAGGACATGTTCGCAAATTACTAACGAAATAAAAGAAAATTTGTTTGATTACCTTGAAGAAATACACTCGCCGGATCGAAAACCGAAGATTGGAAGAATAGAAAGCCCTTGAAAGTTTAAAGAGAGGAAGATTTTGGGAGAATTTTTGAAAATTTGAGGAAATGAAAGTAATGGCCAAAATCACGGAGTAACTACCCTATTTATAGGGAAAAACCCATGAAGAAGGACCAATCAGGGCACAGCCCATGAAGCGTCAACCAATCAGCAAGCGGACACGTGTCAGACATGCAACCACAGAATGTCAATCGTTGCAACAGTTGAATGTCAATCAATGCTACAGTTACCAAGCGTATTCAACACGCCCATTCACATCTCTTTGCCTGTTCATCTCCCTCAACAAATTCCTAGGCGCCTGCTCTCCGCCGGCTACATGATCGACCAAGCCATGAAGCACCGGCCGGGGGCAATCAAAAATAACCGGCACTCTCAGCCCTGGTCTCGGCCAGCGTCACATTATTTCCCACATCGGATACCCTTTACGCATCCATGTGGAGGGGGGATATATGGCACGGCCTAACAAGAACCACGCCGATGCTTCAGAAGAAGCCGATACCAAAAATTTTGCAAAAATACTTGCGCAGAATATACGCTCAACATACATCGGAGCCCATACCACGGCATAGACTACGCTGGGGGCAAATTGATGGGGCATATTCGCATCCGACCAAGTCAACATATTGAGCAAAGTCAAGGGTATCCACAGCAAAGTCAACGACTTAGACAGTCTAGCCGATGAAGCCCATCGGCTGTCACGGGTCTCGGCGGACAACTAGCCAGCCGGGACACATATCTGCGTACTCATATCCAAGACCCTCGGCGAGCCTGCCACAGGTCCATCGGCCGAGGGTATAACAGTCTTTTCACCTGATAGCCACTTGGCCACTACGTGACAAAAGGTGAATGCCTATAAATACTCCTCAATCTTCATTGAGGAAAGGATCCATAAATTGACCTAATAACCACTATTCATCTGGTAATATCTTGCTTATCTCTCTACAATACACTCTTAGCCAAGTTACAACAACTTCTCTCTAAGTTTACTGACTTGAGCGTCGGAGTGAGTACGCTCGGCCAAAGCCGAGCCCTCAGTTTGTTCATCGTTTCAGGAGACCGCAAGGAGGATTCAAGCAAGGACATCATCCTACTAGCTACGAGTGGCAACTAACATCTGCTCTGGAATTAAACCCGGAACACCTATCATTGTCATCTTCCGAATTCGGAGTGCGAGACTGATAGTAAAATTGCCAGAATTTTTGCTCCATGTACATAAATCCTCGGTGATGAACGACTTTCTATACAGATCTGAGAGGATTATTTTTTCTAAAAAGAACATATTTTAAAGTTTTTCGACTGTTAACTTATCGTGTTGTTATTATTAAAAAATATTTATTACAACAATTGCGAATTATTTATTATTAAAATTTTATTTAAAAATTTTTAATCACTTGTAAATTAAATTAAAATTTATTTGTTTTTTTACAGTTAAAAAAGATTAAAATTTTCTTTAAATTCTAGTTGAAGACTAAATTAACTCAGTTGCCTATCATTGTCACCTACCATTTTCGGTGTGCGCGGCTGATAGTTAAGTTGCCGAGTTTTATATTCCAAGTAAATACTCCGTCATAATTGATTTTTTTTAAACAAAAATTTTGTACCATGTACTTTTAAAAAATTATGTTGGGATGTTGTTGCTGCATGGTACAATAATATTAACCAAAATACATGAATATTTTATACTCCAAGTAAATACTCCGTCAAGATTTATTTTTTTAACAAAAATTATTGTACCATGTAGTTTTGAAAAATTATGTATGTAATTCATTTGCGTTTTATGTTCGATCCCGTATATAAATGTAGTTCCTTCTTGAAATTATGTAATTTGGTTTTAAAAATTATGTAATTCAATTTCATTTACTCGCATTTGTAATTCAATCTGCGTATATGTTATTAAATTTATTTACACGGAATGTATAAAATTATTTCATAATATTAATTCATAGAATTTTTTCATAATATTATTTCATAGAATTTGTGTAAGACGGAATTTATCGCATGTTTGAAAAGACGGAAATCTGAAGAAATAAATACATTGCACACTCATGGGTCCCACCATAACATGAATTTCCAAAAAAAAAAAAAAAAAAAAAGTAAAAAAAACCTGCATTAATGACGTGGCGCGCTGAAGATTGAGTATTGTCTTTTGTATTAATATAGATAAGATGTGTAACAATAAATATTCGGGTCGCTCATATTGATCTTGCCAATTCAGGTTACAAGGTCAATCTCAGATTTAATTAGTTTGGATGTCGGGTCATTAGTGTCACTTTTGCCAAGTCTATGGGTGAGTTGCATTTTTCTTTTTATTTCTGAAAGTATACATTTTTCACATCTTTGATTTTGTGGGTCTTTTGCCCAAATAGCCATTTAACTCAAACTATTTTCCAAAATGATCATTTTTTGAATCTAATTATCAAAGTGACCATTTTATAAATCTAATTACCAAAATGACCATGTAAGTTAATAAAGTTGCCATAAAAAAGATAAACTATAAAGTTTTTCAAATTTATTATATTCCCTCAAAATAGTAAAAACTAGTTTGGATGCTAATACTATACTATTTATTAATATTCGTATAGTACATTTTTTTTAATTTCTTATCATAATTAAAATATGTGCAAATAATATGATATTATATTCTAATGCTAGCATTTATTTACCACGAATCTAATTATATAATTTTTCAAAAAAAAAATATGTTACTTTTTTGCTAAATGAGATGTATAAGTTTTTATATAAAATTATAAACATCCCTTGGACATAAAATAAAAAATATATATATCATACCGTGGAGATAATGATATAAACTCTTAAGAGATCTTCAAGACAATGTTTAAGAGACTCGAAAGGTTTTTGGTTGGTATTTAGGTTCTATGAATGCATTCTATTTATAATCATATGATCACCACCTTATGTTAAATTTTTGATGTGGGACAATTTTATTATTTATACGTAATATATTCACCACACCAACATATTTTTCAATGTGGGACAAATAACATACTTAGAAATGTACCATCTTTTTCGCACATAATTCGACATCTAACCCGGGTTAATAATAATGAGCAAACACTATACTCCCTCGATTCAAGACGAAATACAACATTCCTTTTTTTACACTATTCATGAACGAATATAATCTTTACGATTCCTTGCAATATGTAAGACAAAATATGGTCACGTGAGATCTTATTTGATTCACCTATAAAGTTCAATGAGAATATCAAATTTTTAAATCTTTTATATTGTAAACTTAAAGATATTTACGTTGTAATTTGTGTCTTGGCAAGTGTGTAAATGAAAATGTTGTATTTGGTTTTGAATGGAGGTAGTACTATTTATTAATAATCGTACGTTTGTTTTTAATTTTTTATCATAATTAAAAATATATGCAAATAATATGATACTCTGTACTATATTCTAATGCTAGCATTTCTTTTACCAAGAATCTATTATAATATAACGTTTGTTTTTAATTTTTTTATCATAATTAAAAATATATGCAAACAATATGATACTCTGTACTATATTCTAATGCTAGCATTTCTTTTACCAAGAATCTATTATAATATAATTTTCATAATTTTTTTTATAATACTTTTTTGGCAAATGAGATGTATAAGTTTTTATATAAAAATTATAAACATCACTTGAATATAATACATAATATATAAAATATATATATCATACTGTGAATATAATGATATAAACTCTTAAGAGCTCTCCAAAATAATTTTTAAGAGACTCAAAAGGTTTTTGGTTGGTATATAGGTTCCAATGATGACTCCTATTTATAATCATAGGATCACCCACCTTATGTTAATCTTTCGATATGGGACAATTTTATAATTTATACGTATTATAATCACCACACTAATATTGTTTTTCAATGTGGGACATATAACATACTAAGAAGTACACCATCTTTAATATGTGCAAATCATATGAAATCTATACTCTAATGAAAGCATTTTTTACCACTTAACGATTATAGTATCTTCATAATTTTTATAACGACATTTTTTTGCCAAATGAAATGTCAAAGTTTTTATATAAAAATTAGAAACTTCTCATGAATATAAAATAGGAAATATAGATATTATAATAATTAAAAGATTCTCCACTTTATTTTTTATGTGGAAAATATTATTTATGAAACTTTCCTAAATTAATTTTTGATGATGTGGACGCTCTAGAATCGCTCGAAAAAACTCTCTTTTATGTATATACTAGATTTAATGCCCGTGCGATGCACGGGCCAGTTTGTAATATTCTACTTAAAGATTTTAAAAATGTCAATTTATTTTGCTTTTGTCTTATGATCTTTCACATCTCGCGTTTAAATAAAGTAAGTTATCCAACTCTTTTTTATTTGTTTTTAGATTTTCACCGCTATATTTAAAATGATCGATCGTTTCATTTATTTACACAAACTGACTTTTTATTAATCAACATCATGTCAAACCCAACTTTAATTTCAAGGGGTCAATACATTTAACCATCAAATCTGGAGGTAATTTGTGTTTAGTAAATAGGACGGTAAGACTGTCAAAGTTCCGAGTTCAATAATGCATTGGTTTCATAGTCCAACCTCTTGCTTAAACACCTTACACTTTACTAAGTTGAAAAGTGAATATAAAAATTACTTGTAGGTTAAATTTAATTGTTTGAACTGGGTATGGCTATGAATTTTATAAAAAATGTTATCGATAGTCTAACCCATTCAAATTCGTGGCTAAGCTGGATTTGATAACAAAACAAAACGAAAAGAGTTTGATCATGTCCTTTTCGGTTGGAAGGAGCTAAACTAAATGGAAGAAGCTAAACTAAATGGAATGGTGCAGAACTGAATTAAACTGAACTGAATGTCGCTCATTTGATCTAAAGTATGAGTCGATTTTTATTCTTTTGTGAGATGTATTATAATGAACAATGAAAAAACAATTGAATAAGGGAGTAATAACGAAACTTTAATTAGGCGATTTGTAATTATTCGTATTAATCAGATTAATGTCTTTGATTTTCATATAAATTCTCTTGAATTGAAGTGTACATACTCACGAGCAATCCTAGATGAGAAGCATGGCGTCTGGCGAATTATAGTTTGAGATGTCATTGGTTTTGCAGGCAGAGTATATAAAACGTACATCAAAATTTGAGGAATAGAATGTGCATGGTTTGCTAAACTTAGGCCATGCACAATAATCGTGTTTATTAAATTACTTCATTATAACGGTAATGCGATAGGCTATAACAATAACAATAATATATAATTATAAGACTCCAAGATTTAAAAAAAAAAAAAAAAACGGCTTCTTCAAACTTGTTAAACTGATTAACATTAAAAAATTTATCAATTTAACATCTGACATTCTTTACTAAAAACAATCTCTTGAATTTATCTATTTTTCTCATACGGTGCACCAGTGCGGTATAGATTATAGGGAGTTTATGTTTTTTTTTCATGCATCCGTCTGTGAAACTCTATATTTTGTATAACAATAATTGTTATAATACTAACATAAATTTCTTCTGTTAAGCATATATAAATTATTCAATTTTCACATTCTCGTCAGGTGCATGCTCGACCTTTCGTCAATATATCAATTTTTTGATAAATTAAAAGTGTAAAACTACATACAATGAACAATAGATATGGTCTAATAATAACTACATACAGTGTATATATATATATATATATATATATATATATATATATATATATATATATATATGCTATTAGAGCATTCATTTATAGATACGAAGTAGGGAGTAATAAGCAATAACACCATAGTTGTTATTATAACCAAAATTATACCCTCACTATACATAACACAAATCTAATCATAAGTTAATTAGTCAATATAATTTTAACAATGTTCTTAATACTCCGTAAGAGGGGCAGTACCAACTTACCGTCAATATCATCATCATTATGTTAGTAAAAAATACTTGTAGTAATTTTATTGCAACTTCAATTATTGCAACTTCAATTCTTGCTCTTTAAATACTTGAATTTCAATGTTCCTGAAAAATCACAAAAGTTAAAAATTAGACCTCATAACATATAAATTTAACAGCATATTAGTTGTGACAGATTAATCTGCCACGTAAAAAAACGCCAGACTGCCAGACATTCATAGCAGGTTTATATAGGCTATCTCGTAGTTCTAGTTAATTAAGACTACAATACAAAAAGATAATATTTTAATCACTAAAAAGTAATTTGTTTCCAAATTCAAATTCTATTTCTAATCAACTACTATGTCCTCACATATGCAAACATAACTGAAGATAATATGATGTACGCTAAAACAATTATAATAGGATACTATATAATAATTAAAAGATAAATACGAAGTACATAATATATATCTTCTCAAAATAATATAAAATAAAGTAGTTTAATGGCTAAAAGTCGTTCACAAAAATTGGACTCTCTAAAATCGCCCGAAAAAAGCTTCCTTTATTAATATAGATAGATATAGATATATAAAAATTATGAAAAAAATTCAACAAAACTGAAAATTAATAATATTTCAATAATATTTTCATAAAATTAAGAAAATTATTTAATCAATAGGCCTATGGATCTACTTTTAACTTTTGAGTGAAGATCACCAGTGATTTTTGTTTTTAAGTTTCAAATGAACATGAGATTTATAAATACTTTTATAAAATATTGTGTGAAAAAAAAAGAACACCCGGTTTTTAAAAATAAAATAAAAGAACATGCAATTTTCTTTATCATTGCCAAAGCTTTTAATGAAGATTTTATAGATATATATATTTTGAAATTGTACAAAGATTATACAAATTTCCTCCTTTTTTCTAACTTAAATTTTCATATATAATGAAAGTGAATAATTATTCCTATATCATGATAAACTTAAATAATTTTTTTAAATTAAAGTTTAGATATTC
Organism: Silene latifolia; assembly: GCF_048544455.1. NCBI lineage: Eukaryota > Viridiplantae > Streptophyta > Magnoliopsida > Caryophyllales > Caryophyllaceae > Silene > Silene latifolia. The sequence goes on along the minus strand of NC_133535.1, from coordinate 15,766,046 downwards.
ATTTACAATGTTGTATGACTATTTTGCGAAATATAATGGACATATGATCATTATGGTAAATAGTTTTGACCAAATGACTATTTTGACAAAAGACTACTCTGATTTTGTACTAAAAACAAACATATATGGACAATATGGTACTCCCTACAAAACAAGAGGGCCTATTTAATTTAGTTTTGGAGGCTTCTTATGGGCCATGAAACTTGGAATAACCTGAAATTAGGAGTCAATACCTTATTAACTTGTCATAAAGCAAGGACATGCGGCACAAAATCTAGCCTCGCTCCTAAGTAATTTAAGGCAGGGTCCTACAATGAGTAAAAACATGAAATTGACTACAAAGTTTAGGACTTTAAAGAACATTTAAGAAGGATTATTCTCAAGTAACCAAATTCCATGCCTTTATTACTACAAAGTTAAGGTCAATATACTTTCCTAAACATCAAGTAAAATGTGTTGTGTGTACACATACATACATACTGTTTAAATTTCACCATACTAAGCCTCGAATAGGGAAGTACAAGCAATGCCTTGCTTCTTTTCCACTCCTTAGGGGAAATTGGGAATTATGAGCAATTACATCTTAAAATTATTATTCAAAAGTAAATAATTAAGAAAAAATTTAACAAAGGAAGTAAACAATGTCTAATATGTTTTACCTTTATTGTGTTGGAACCTCGGGTTTTAAAAAGTTGCATATTAGGTAATTACGTGGTTCAGTATTTGTAGACAACTCAAAATGTCTATTAATATTTTTGCGAGAATGAGGCTAAAACTAAGTGATTAATATGAAATAATTAAATGATCATTTACGTTAATTTTCCAAGAAACCGCTTAAAATGGGCTAAAGCCACTCATAAGTAGACCTGTATGTGGGCCGGGCCAGGGGACGGGATGAGCTCTCCTAGTCACACCCGGGCCAGGCCAGGGGAGGGCCGGGCTTGGCCGGGCTGGGATATGCTTCACCCGGTCCAGGGCCCGAAGCTGGCCAGGCTGGGATATGCTTCACCCGGTCCAGGGCCTGAGGCGGGCCGGGCTTGCGAACCTTACCAATTTTTTTTATTATTATTTTTGCTAAAATGGCGAGTCAAGGGCGGGTCGGGCTGGAATTTTAGGATCCGGGCCAAGCCCGGGCAAACGGCGGGCCATGGCCGGTCCGGTCCGAGTCGGACCAAGTTGCATAAAATTACGGGACAAGGCGGGTCGGGTTAGGGTCAGCCCATGCTGATGGCCAGCTCTACTCATAAGCTTTCTATTTCCATTTAGCCCACTTTGACTTGGTAATTTAAAGGTGATAAGTGAGTCAATCGAGCCGAACTAGGATCGGCGGTCAAATCAATTGGGTGAAGTTTTGGTCGGATCATTTCAAGTCTGCCATTCATTGTGTTCCGAGCTGAGTTGGGTCGAGTCATTTCATATTTCGGATGCCAAGTTGTTGACTCATTTTGGTCCGGGTCATTTTGGATCAATGGTTAGAAAGACTTGAATTAATATACTAATTAGACCTAGCAAAAATGACTCGACCCAACATCCAAACTCAATACCCGAACCTAAATTGTCTCGACCCACTATAACCGAAGTTTGAATGTTTATTATTAAACACTAATTAATACCCAATAAAGTTTGGGTCGGGTCGGATCAATTCCGACTTCAGGTCATAATCGGGTCTAACACTTTTGAATCTAGACTAGAGTAAAATTTGCGTTAAGTCTACTTTCCCTTTTTATTATAATACTTCTCATATATATTAGAGAAAGGGGAACTATATTTTTTTGGACTTTACAAACTCTACAATTGGCATAGAAACGATGAGTAAACAATAGGCGTCCGTTGTCCGAAATTCTTGACACTTGATTGTAATAATTGGGCCATATACCGCTCCTATGAAATTCTAAGATGGGACGTAGTAAGATGATACGAAGAATTTGAGTAGTAGAAACTAGAAACTCAAAAGAAGCCCGGCATACTTTAAGCCAGTTTCAGGCTACCAGCCCAAGGCAATACAAAATCTCCTATTTACTAAATGAATAGGCGAACTCCATCATTTTCCCGCCAAAAATATATTCTGAAAAAAGGAAATTAATGATATAATTATATTCATTCCCTAAATAAGAAAACTAATGACAATTTAATTAATCTATTATATTTTCATTAAAATTAATCTTTCATCAAATTATATTATTTTCATTAAACTATAAACTATATTATTTTAATTAAAATAAAAAATTTGATATAAAAGTATAAATTTCTAAATCTTTTATTATTCATATTACTAGATGATGAGTTGACCCATATTCTGTATAAAACGATCGTTGTTATTACTTTCGGGACAAAGAAAATTGAAAAAAAAATATAAATTGAAACTCATTAATTTTATGCTATACAAATATTTTTATTAGAATATATTTTAACTTATGACTCAATTCTCTTAACTAATTTTCAGTTTTAACTTTTATTTATCCAAGCAAAATATAATGATCACAAATGTAAACAATGATAAGATATCAATATTATATAAATAATTTTATAAAATTATTAAAACTTTAAATACCGTGCATATAATGCACGGGGTCTAAACTAGTTTAACACAAAATTTTAGAGAGACTGTAGATACGAGCATTGATATATCAATTTCACAAATTTTCATCTAAACGGACAGACGAGTCAAATATATATCAAACACATGATAAATTGCCTAGAAAATGCTAAAAAATTTTATCTTTTGTATCTTGTGCTAGTATTTGACTTGTTTTAAGACTTGAGAGTTGAGACAAATACTTAGTCTTAAGCAAGACAAAGAACATTGCACGAACATGGATAGTATAATAATACACATTGAAATATAAGTGAGAGATAGTCTAGTTTGAAAAGCAACTCATGTGCACACAAGTTTAAGACTAGTATGATTTTAAAATACGGAAAATTCACGTTTTATCTCCGAGTTTTGACAATTTACTCGGAATACCCATTTTTTTTAACCCGAAAAATTAAATGACCATAACGAATGTTTACAAGTTCTAAAAATGATCGTTTTTTTCAAATCGATCATCTTTCTGAGAGGTACAAATTGGAAAAGAACAATTTATCGAGTTTGGAAATCGTAACCAAGAGATATGGTTACTCAAAATTTGTTCGTTTAAAAATGTTTTACCTACGATAACTACTAGCCACGAAATCCAAACTCAACATTTTTTTTTTTTTTTTTTTTCAAATCGTAGTTCTCGAAAAGATGATTGATTTGAAAAAAAAAAATCCTAATTTTCTAAACTCATAAACACCGAATTAACGGTTTTCCCATTAAATAAATGTGTATATATATATACTATGCAAAAATGTCAAAATGTCAAACGTAAGGGCACCACGTAAATTTTCCGAAACTTTAAAATTGGTAATGGTATGATTAGAAGCTTAACCTAGAACAAACAACAAACCCTCCTCAACTAATCTCCAAGTTGTTTCCCACAATCAGAAACTTGGTCCAACAGCCACACTCTTTTAGTCGACGCCTAGTTCAGATTTCTCATCTTCGGTTTGCCTACAGGTATATACTACTATATCACAATTCTTCTGTTTAAACAAAGAATCAAACAGTCTATTAATTTGTTGTTAAACTCTTATTTGAGCTGAAAATCTGAAATTAAATTGTGACTGTTAAGTGTTCGTTGATATGTCGATGACAATGTTGGTGCCGAGTCACGCTGATTAATGGGTATTGTTAGCTTGTTATAGAACGGGTTACGTTTTTCATATCGTTTCCCATGATATAACGGGTGTCTCTTCATTTCCTGAATCATGTTACATTTAATTGCAGGCGGGTTGATGGGACTGTGAGACAAAATCATATACTCCGTAGTTTTGTTCCTCATTTGTTCAGTACTTAGTTTGATTCATGGATACTAAGATGTTTGAACTCATTTGCTGCATATGTGTAATTCCGCAGGCATACAGACCAACACCCTTTCTATCAGATATATCCTGTTTTATGGCTTGCATTCACATTCATTTTTTTCTGAAGTTTTGTGGAATTAGACCTGCAATTTGGTCCCAGTATAGTGTTTACGATTATGCTCCAACTGCCCTGGCTTTGTTGATTAATTCCCTTAGGTGCAGTTTTCCGACACTAAAGCATATTTTTGATATTATATTTCTCTCTTTGGATGCAGTTTGTTTGTTGAAGCATGGATTCACTTATAAGGTAGAATAAGTGAAATGACTCATTCACACCCACACACCTTGAAAAGGGATGTTCTGAATCCGTAATTTACCCATTGATGGATGGCTTAGGAACTGAAGGCCAAGTAGATCCTCATCTTTGTATGCTACTCCCTTCGTCTCGATCATTTGTTTACCTTTGATTAAAATAACCCTCACCACGAGTAAAAAAGTTGGTATTCTTCCTGCAACTCTCATTCAGCATTTAAAAATGTCATTTGCCTCAACATGCTCAATCCAGGCTGCTGTTAAACAAAATATTAACACAATTCCTGGATGTATATCCTTTTTACAATCGTTTGCTCGTCAATCTAGCATCTCAAAAGGCAAAGAACTTCATTCATGGATGTTGAGGCATAACCTTTTGACCTCACCTTTATCAATTACAAGCCTTATAAACATGTACTCGAAATGCAATCACATGTCATATGCCATGTCAGTTTTTGAAACACTGGGAAATTTTCGTAATGTCTATGCTTACAATGCAATTATTGCTGGGTTTGTTGGCAATAATCGGTATGATCAAGGTTTCAAATTATATTTGGATATGAGGTATCAAGGTGTTTCACCCGACAAGTTTACTTTTCCTTGTGTAATCAAAGGTTGTTCCGAGGTTGTCGAGATGAGAAAGATTCATGCTTTGTTGTTTAAGTGTGGGTTGGACCTCGATGAATTCATCGCAAGTGCTTTGGTTAACTGTTATTTGAAATTTAAGGCTATGAATGATGCTTACAAAGTGTTCCATGATTTGCCTGCGAGGGATGTTGTGCTGTGCAACGCTATGATCAATGGTTATGTTCACATAGGGGAATTTATAATGGCTTTGGAAATATTTAGATTGATGAATAAAGGCGAGGCAACGCCAAATAACTTTACTATAACCGGGTCTTTATCAGCTTTATCTATGAGTGGAGACATTGACAATGGATACACAATGCACGGGTTTGTGATAAAAAAAGGTTATGAGTCTGTTCTTGAAATCTCAAATGCATTGATTGATATGTATGGGAAATGCAAACTTCTTGATGATGCTATTCTAGTTTTCAATTCCATGGCAGTGAAGGATATATTCTCTTGGAACACGCTTCTGGGTGTCCATCAACAATCTGGTGATTATCATGGGACAATGGAACTTTTTCATAAGATGTCAGACGCCGGTGTTAGACCTGATTTAGTCACTGTTACTACAGTACTTCCTGCTTGCCCCCCTTTGATGGCATTGTTTCATGTTAAGGAGATCCACAAGTACATGATTGCAAATGGCATGGGTAGCTTTAGAAATACCAATGATTTTGAGGACTTGTTTGTAAGTAATACTCTTTTAGATGCGTATGTCAAATGTGGAAGTATGGCATATGCATACCGGGTTTTTAACACTATGACCCTCAAAGATGTGGCATCTTGGAACATCATGATCATGGGATATGGCATGGATGGTCATGGCAATGAGGCCCTATCCATGTTTGATTTTATGTGTGCAGACCAGATTACACCTGACGAGATCACATTTATCGGTGTCTTGTCTGCATGCAGTCATTCGGGATTTTTGCGCCAGGGCAGGGAGTACCTGTCACAAATGAAATCTCTATATGGTTTGGTTCCTAAGATTGAGCATTATGCCTGTGTGATTGATATGCTTGGTCGGGCAGGGCAACTTGACGAGGCTTATGAATTGCTAGTTACAATGCCTATTGAGAGTAATGATGTGGCATGGAGGTGTTTCTTAGCTGCATGTACGCTCCATGGGAATGCTTCTCTTGCTGAGGTGGCTGTCAAGAAGTTATTGGAACTTGACCCTGACCATTGTGGGAGTTATGTATTGATGTCTAATGTTTATGGAGCAAGTGGTCGGTATGAAGAGGTGTCTGATGTAAGATTGATGATGAGAGGGCAAAACGTTAAAAAAAAGCCCGGTTATAGTTGGATTGAGGTCAATAATAAGATTCATAGTTTTATTACTGGTGATCGGGAGCACCCTGAAGCCGACTCAATTTACTGCAGTTTAAATTCATTGATGGCACTTTGTGAGCATGGATATTCTTTTTCAGTATAGAACATAGATCACGTCTTTTCACGGTGGAGAGCTGTGCTTTTCAGCATTGGCATTGTAACTCGAGATTCCAGATAGGTAGAATGAGAAGAAGGCGATATTTGACCTCGTTGCTGATTTCATAATTGATTGGAATTTGTAAGTTAATCTTATTTGTCCTTAAGCTGAGAACTATTGATGTCCTTTACTAAGTATTTATAGCTTGTCGAGTATTGACACTCACTTTCGTCATTGTAGGGTCCTTTCCTATGGATCTCTAGGAAAGTTGAAAGTGGTGGCTCCATTCCAATTTGCAAGACTTAAGTGGTGAACAACTTGAACCCTAGATGGAGGCCTGTTTGCCTTACTACACAGCAATTTACAAGCAAGGCAAGTTTTACCTTGTTTCTCTCTCGAGGTTTTTTCGCTGTAGTGGTTTTAATGCATCCCGGGTAAATATTCGCTTTTGCTGGCCTTTATCATAGAAGTTTGCATTTCCGATTACGTGAGAGATTCACTATTCTTTGGCTTGGTCATCCTGAAACAACCTTTTGTACCTGACCCCTTATCCTGCCATATGAGCAAGCTTTCGAGGCATTTGGTCATTTGGATAATGTTTCTGTTGTTCAATTCACCGATGATCGGTATGTATACATTGGACAGAAATCTTCAAACATAAATATCAGCCTTGCAAAGCTTGCACAGAAGAAAAATTGGAATCAACTTTGTCAAGCCGCGACAGGATCGCGAAAATGTGCTGAAAGCCTGATGATCTAATTATCTCAACTTCCTTTGAGTCATTTTATGTTAAAATCATTTGCTTGACTGATAATTCTCTGGCAGCTTCTAAAGGGTCAGCTATATATCATCTATATGTAGATGAGTTTCGTGAAGAAGAGTTGTAAAGGTTTCTTGATTACATCTCAAGCGGTTTTGAACTCAAAACTTTATGGTTGCGGTTGATTTTACTGGAATCTAATTATGTTTAGTTTTTGGATAGTCAATCTTTTGGCAACAACTAGTATTGCAGAACTCGTACTAGTCGTGAACTCGTGATTATTGGCTTCTGGGTGCTGTAAGGTTGCTGATACAACAGTGCGCCTAAATTCGGAACTTTTGTAAAAAATAAATTACAAGTACCGACATTGGTGTCGGTTCCTAAACAAAAATTGACGCTGAAGAGTAACCTATGGCGCCAGTTCTTTGTCAAAAACTGACGTGAAAGAGTCACCTATTGTGTCGGTCCTTGGCTTAAAATCGACACAAAAGAGTAACCTATTACGTAGGTTCTTGATAAAGACCGACACAGAATTTCCCCATTTTTCGTTTGTTTAAAACCGACAAAATAAATGCTACCCCAAGAATTACGTTCCTTTAATTCCTTCACAAAACCAATGCAAAATGGTCATTTCAGCCTACTTAAGGAAAAAAAATCCTCTCCGTTTCTTTTTTGTCCATCCTACGCAAAGGGGTAAGAAACTGCATGGTAACAAATGGCTTTACAAAATACTCCGTATAACAAAAGTTTGATGGCCGGGAAGTCTTGAACGCTTGAATGCACTACTTGTCTTGGGATACCCTCAAACCGCAGACATTGACTATGAAAACCTTTTGCACCGGTTGGAAACGTGATGGTGGTTCAGGTTTTTCTTGCTGTAGCGGCTATTAAAAAGTAGACTTTACACCAGATGGATGTTCATAACACCTTTCTTCCCGATGACTTCACTGAATATGTTTACATGGAACTTCCCCCTTGTTTTACAGCTAACAAACCGGGCATGTCTGCCGTCTAAAAAGCTCATTGTATGTGAAACAAGCCCCTTGCTATAATAATCTCTACCCGTTTATGACCGCTGGCAAGATATACAACCCAACCCGACTCAGCCTAAATAAATTTATAGCGGATTCACATCAACGAATTATATAAATGGGTTAGAACGTATTGAACATAATCCCTGACTCCGTGTTGAGTAACATCAACCGAGGCAGTGTAGTACAGGAAGGATACAAACTCAACAATGCCCAGTGCCGGAGCCTAGAGCAGTACCAGTAGAATTCAGGATTGACCAAAAATAGAAATAAAATATGCCAAGTCTTTGGGGAAAAAAATCGATACATTTTTATTAACGTTGTCAAAAGCGGAAGATCAAGAGTAACAAAAGGTCAATACAAAACCCGGGCGTACATCTACACAGCTACCGCTACAATAAACACTACAGCGAAATTTCTACCATTCTCCTTGGGATGCCATTTGACAACTTATCGATAAACCATACACCCAAAACCTTACACGGTTACACCTATCAAGTACAAAAACTCTCATCGCACATTTAATAGCCTATATCCATGAAGCAACTAGGAAAAAAAATTATTTATGCAATGACGGGCATTCGCTGCTAACCTCCTTTATCCTTTACTCCGTACTTAAGATTTCACCTTGAATTGGGTATCAACTATCAAGCGGAGGCGAGAATAAATTTAAGTTGCCAAATCCAAGAGTACATGATTCCGAAAGCACAATATACAGAAATTGACATCAAAGGTAAAAAGGGAAGCTTGTCCCCAAGAATGATGGGATGTAAAAACTGACCCCATATTTCGACAACCACGAGACCCAATAAGTAGCTCTTACAAATCCATCCAATATCAAACTTTCCCTTGTCGGAAGAAGAGACGGTATCACTGTTGGATCTCAATTTGTCACCTTTCTTCAGTGAACCACTGGTAGAATTTGAGGATGATTCCCCGGAAAATAATGAAGAGTAACCGAACCACGAAAGAATGCAGTGTAGCAGCAGTAATGTGACTTTTATTGGATACTCTCTTGCTTCAAATAGCAGTGGGAAAAGGGAGTAGTAGGAAACTGGATGAAACATGAAACTAATTAGTCTTGCCGGAAAAATAAATAGAAAAGAAATACTAGTACAAGTTAATCCTTCATCTCCCTTTACTACTAAGAGAATAAAAACTCTTTAGTAGTTTTCCCGCCTATGATACTCACACGGGAAAATGGGCCAACTCTTTGAATGACAAATTAAATAATAATTGGGCTATAATAATTTATTGGTCCATAATAAATTGGATCCAACAACAACTGATAACACAAGATGATATATCAATCAATTACATTACATCCCCTTACTAGTTACTACTTACTACTAAGAGAATAAAAGATTCTCTTATTTTTCCTGCCTAAACAATATTTACTTATAAATTGGGCTCCTTTCTAAATACTAAACTATAAATAAATAATGGGCTACTAATTGAGGTTCCACTATCCCGTCTTATAAACTATACATAAATACACTTCACTGAAATATTTTATATGGATAAAAAAGGATCATGTGTTATACGGAGTATATGTTAACCTCACAACTTATTTATAATAACGTTTTTATTAAGAAAATTAGTTCAACTGTCAATTTCGTTTAGGCTAAAAATGTCTACTACACATTATTAAAATTTGTTTTTACAGTCAATTGAATTGTTAAATTCTCTATAAAAAAACAATCCAAAAAAAACCGCGCTTTCGCGTGGAATCTACACTAGTTTCAATACAAGCACACTTTAGCGATGAAAGATGAACCATCTCAACCAAAACCTTAAGGTGATGGTTGACGCCCAACTACTATATTTATTTCTTATTACGCCCCCTCACTTAAATGCCCACAGGGCTTGAAGAGTGGTTAGTGCATAGGCTCCTCGGTGCCATGTGCTGAAATTCCACTTTGTGAGAGATATTGAGGGCTGCTAGGATTTGAACTCATGACCTTTGGTCACATGGCTCCGATACCATGAAAGATTGATCATCTCAACCAAAACCAAAATCTTAAGTTGATGGTTGAGCCCAAATATTATATTTATTTCCTATTAAGCGAAAGTAGACATCCCCAAGAATTTATATTTACAAATTGTTGTATAGGATAGTGTGAAAACATGTAGTTTTACTTTAACCAATAAAATTAAAAAAAAAAAAAAAACAAGTCGTCAAAACAAAATTTGTTACTAGAGAATTTACTCGTATTTCTATTTGCAATGGAGACAAAGATTTATCAATACAGAATGTCGGAATAAGATTGAATGAAGTAAAATAATTCGCTAGAACGTTTTCGCATTTTATAAGTTTATATAATTGGTCATTCTGAAACAACCTAGTTCAGGCACTCCAATCAAAATGCTAGTTTGCCAGAGTCAAGTGTGGAAACTCACTTTCATTGTTCAAACCACCCAAACTAGCATTCGCAATGGCGAGGCTCCCCATATTTTGTCTCTCCTTTTCTTATTCGTCCACCTCATTTTCCACTAACTTTTCTATCTACCCTCCCCATTTCATAACTAAATCTGCGCAACAATGGGGTTCCCCAACAATATTAATTACCACATACAAAGATTGGGAACCTTCCCAAAAACACCAAAAATTAGAAGTGTTTGTATTTGGGAACCTCCCCCAAAACTAGAGGCACCCCAATAATGGGGAGGTGTATGCAATGGTGGGGTTGCACATTTGATGAGAGAGGGTATATGGGGACGTAAAAAAATACCATTGCGGATGCACTGACATTGCCTTGCAAGCTTTACATATTATTTTCAAAGTTTCAGTTACTAAGTTTAGAAATCTCCCAATTAATCGGGTATCACACTCAGGGATTCCTCAAAGAGGATGACAAATCCTGCATCCATTTATCTGTTCACTGTCCAAAACTTGATCCATTACCATATACCAATTAACCCCGAGTACTAGTACAGTTACGCATGCAAAAACATTTCGATAATTATAAATGGGCAACCCTTAGTCACTTTTCTCTGATGTGTTTCATGTTTGGCTAAAACAATTCACATTAGTTTGAGACAACAAGCTCTCTATGTTATCAATTTTGTTGGCTACTTGGCCGTTGTTGTGGGGACATTCCCGGGGATAGGAGTTCATCATCTGAGGATAAAGTATAAACCTCTTATTTGTTACTTTGATTAACAAATGCTTTCCTCTTTTCAATCAGGTTTCCGCGCTGAAATGTGGCAACCACTCTCTTTATGTTTAGTTGTTGACGGATTTGCGTAAGCAAAAGAAATTGCATTCTTTTCTCTCTTTTTTTGTAAATACTGTAAGTAGCTCAAAATCTATCTTTTCATCAAACTACACAGTACCCACCTAATGTGTTTGACAATCCTTAGACCAATTCCAACAAACTAAAAAATGAAATGCTCTCTAGAGCAGTAGAGCATAAGGCTTGTGCCTTTTAAACGCCAGAATTGTACCAACTAACTCAGTAAATTACAAATAGAACTGACAGCAGATATCTCCATCGCATCAGTAAGTAAAAGGGGAATATCCTATGTTACTCTGACTCGGATGCAAGTGTGAGACACGACACGGTGTCAGAGTGTCGGATAGGGTTATTTTCCATGAAGTTTTCAATTTTTTTGGTCTGAAATGTAGAGAATCAAAATTAAGTACTACTTCTACAGTTCTATGTACAACGCCAAATAGATTGACGGTTCAAGGTGGTTCACAATAATGATTTGGCAAGCTACAATGAAATCATGATACGCTAAGAAAAGTTGAATGTTAACATGATTTGCTACAACACTAGTGTACCATCAATTATAACACAGGAAAACATGCTTGTCACAAAGCATCAACAGAATCAACTACAAGGCTCCACATGTTACACAAACATCAAAAAGAAGAAATGGTCGGATCAAAGCAAGAACAGCAATAAACACAGAGACACAATGATGTCAATTGTCAAAGAACGGCAAATGAAAGCTGCGGAAAGGAATGAGAAACACAGGACTGCATTCAGTCCAATCCTTCTGGTGTTTGTCGCCTAGAATAACTATGGCTAGGTTACTCCATAAAGATAAAAACATAAGAAGTGCACAATAGAAATAGAAGTCATACCAGTAGACAGCAAAAAATAATGCTTTGCATCACCGACGCTTTCTATTGCAAGAATCGCAAGGGGGATTACGAAGTGGAGTGATGCCTTTTCATGGACATGCCATCCAAATAAAAATCCACAAGTGTAAGCATAAGCTATCCATCTAGCAATCTTACTTGGCTGTGGATTTCTCCAGGCTTTGATAAGGCAAGGGGACATGGCAAGTAACACCATCACAAAGGTTACCATAGGGGAAATCTGTTTATAGAACAGAAGAAAAACATACACATTACTCCCAATATTGATTATAATTGATTTAACACCAAAATACTGGAGATGGACTCAAACGCAGCATAATTTTTTTTATCAGAAGATTCGCGTAGAAATAAATACTATTTCTACTCTCAACACCAATAGAGCAGCTGAAATCTAGAATGGCAAACAAGGTACTAGAAATCGTTTACCCAGCGTCAACACTTAACAGTCGTACTCAACGGTAGTGGCGCCCAAAAAAAAATCCGTTTCTGGTGTCTCAATGAATATACTAAAGCTATTGTTATTCCAAATTTTGGGTTTCAGGTCTCCCACGACTCCAAGTCAAACTATGTACATCCATCAATTCTCAGCAATGAACTACACCAGCTGATATAATCCATTCTTTCTTTAGTCCCTTAACATCTCTATCCACCTTCCTAGAACAGCCTTAACTGTTTTGCCCGCACTAAGACCTAAATCATAGCTATTCTTTCACATAATAATAAAGCACTATGACGGAGATTGCAATCATACAATTACCCTATGGTCCTATACCAGAAAACTGAAACTGTGTGATAAATTGAGATATGATACATCATGGGACTCAAATAAAAGTATGCATAACATAAACTTGAGAAAGCCAAATTATATAAGCACCTGTGGCAATACAGCAAATGGTGAAGAGTCTCCAACTAGCCCACCGGTGAATGAGGCAGCTGGTCTTTCAACGTTGAAACCTACCCTTCGGAGAAGAAAAGCAAGTAATTTGTCGGCCAAGATGTAAAAAACCCAGAAGTTAGGAGCCCAGTATGCATGGCATAGACCCCTGCCAAAAGGAAACATTCGTTGGATGACTTGAAGCATCTGCAAAGTAATAACTGAAAATTATATCACTTCAAGAATGATGTTAGAGAGGCACGATAAAAAAAAAAAAAAAAAAAAACATGTAACCAAAGAAGCTTGATCAGCATCTCTGCAATAAGAACTAACAATATGTGCGACTATATATCTACACAGAAACAATTTTCTATATTCCAGCCAGCAATTAAACATGGGAACGCTGCCACTAAAAGGCCGGCTTCAAGAACTTATCAGATAGCAATTTCTGAAAAGCATGCACTAAATTTCACCAACACGCCTTATTTGCCTCTCACTACTACTTGCAAATAGATTTAAATTGTTCAGGTTTCTGGAACTTGATAACACAGCCAAAATTCATCTAATCCAAAAATTGAAATGGCAGATTCCAGCACTAAACACGGAGAGAAGAAAGTGAAACAATTTTTTGTTTAAATCAAAGCTACAATCACTGATGTCATGATTCACATAGGCAGTCGTAGACAGATCTGTCATCAATTAAAGTGGAAATAATTACAACTAACCAATGTAGTGAATATGCAGGCATGCAGGCAAAAATAAGACACTGCTTTAGGTTCAACACTTTAATCCAGACATTACAACAGAAATGGTGAACGGATCCACTGGAAGTCACCGAGGAGGTGATAACTACAAAGAAGAAACCAAAATATATAGCCTTGGGTTTATAAATTGAAGAAAAATACATTTCCATCACTTCCCCTTGGATCCACAGAGTAGGACTTATCACCCACCACCAAATACAACAGATAGAATATAATGCAATTTATTTTTTTGTTTTAATACGTAGACATCATTTACTCCATAATACTAGCTGCATCCTGATCTTGATTAAACTGTATGCAGAGTCACTGACCAGTAATTAATGTGAAAGATACCATTGCCATGATGATAGCTCAGTTATGCAGCACATAAAAACCCATAACGGCATAACTATTAAGCACATCCTGATCAGTCACATTCTATCAGCTTCCAGGTATAAAAAATACTCCCGGTCTCATTCATTTGTTTACTTTTTTATTCTTTGTGAGAGGTATCTTAATTAAAGGTAAATAAATGTTTAGGACGAAGGGAGTAGTTCTTTATCGAAACTATTTATCTTAGGCAATGTTGCTCTGACTCTTCTTATTCCCACGTGTACCCGTGTCTGACACGCAACACTCCAACATGGGCATGACACTTGGACACCTCGTTTACAGCCAAAATATGCAGATTTTTCAGAAAACTAGCAGAGTGCGACAGTTAGACACGCACCCATGATGGATGGGTACTTCTAAACCGAGTACGAGTAACATAGTCTACCTACCATTTCAGCCTAACCATTCATAAGCATTTCTCCAACAACTTCTCAAATTTTCAAGCCCCCTAAAGTGAAAAACGGCCACCTCTCCAAAAGCCAAGAGAAGTAACAATTCAACATTAATTATAAAGGCTCTTAAAAAAGCATTGGGCACACAATATCACATTTAACAACTAACAAAAACACACCACGAAGACAGATTTATCGATACAACACAAAAGTAACCAATTAGACACACTCGAGTAGTAACACTAAGCAATTCCTGCTACTTATTTGGAGAGTCACATTCTTTCAGGAAGCAAAATAACTTCAAGTATCTAACCCTTGTGTCTCCTATGAACTATGTCACTCAGATTTGATTAGAAGTATCCGACGCGGATACTTATGAAAGTGTAAGACGACTAATTTTTGAAAAAACAGCTTGAAATGAATTGTAGAAGTGTCATCCTAGTGTCTGACACGGGTATGTGAGATAAATTGAAGAGTCGGAGCAACATAGCCTACGAGCAAACACACTCTTCCTTTTATACTCATTCAACCTACAATTTCTCAAAGTTTCTAGCCCTCCAAAAGAACACTCACCTTCAAACTAATCACACAATCAACAACTCGACAAATATAGAACTCCATAGCAAAGAAAAATAAATACCCACATTGTCACATTTTCACATTCAATAACATAGAACAATTGAATATACACAAAAAGGAATAATCTTTGAAACAATGCAGCTCAAAATTACCTGATCATAATACACAAACGGCCCAAAAGCCGCCACAAAAACCGCCAAAACCGCAGTACCCATCACCAAAAGCCGTCCAAAACCCTTAATCAAGCCTCCTCTACAATAATGCCTCAACAAATACACAAAATAAACAGGCGCAGCAACAGCAAACAAGTGCTTAAAACAAAGCAAAACCGCAAACAAAAACCCACCAACCAAATCCCTTCCTTCAATCAACGCCGAAATCGATAGCATCAACAAACCTAACAAAAACCCATTATACTGAAAATGCATATGATCCACAATCAACAACCCAGGTGACCAAATCACCAAAATCCACAACAAACACTTTTGCAAAGACCCCGTTTTTCGACTAATCCGATACGCAGCGTAATATAGCACAAAATCCGATACAATGACGGTACAACGCTGGAATAAAATGACGGAATAAGCCTCAAAGTTGAGACCTTTATGAAGATCAACAATGGTGGGATCAAAAAAACGCGCGAAAAAAGAGAGAATGAATTCAAAATAAGCAAAGAAAGGAGGGTAATCGAGTGTCCAAGGAGAAGTGGTGTCGGAATACCAAAGAGAAAGAGGGAGAGAATGTGTTGTTGCAAGCCAATTGCGATGAACTTCGAAATCCGTGCTATGGTAAGATGGGATTAAGAGGAGTTTAATAGAGGTTGTGATTAGGGAGAACCATAATATTCCTAAGATGGTTTTTGTTGTGGCGGTTTTTTGTGGCGGTTTCGGTTCTTGTTCTTCCATGGCGGTGGTGGTGGTGGTGGTGGTGGTGGGAGGAGTGTGGAAGAAGGGAAGTTGTGAGAGGAAATAGGAAAATGGGAATAGAGATTAGAGAGTAAAGATGTTAAGATCTCATTTCATTAAGCACTCTTCATCCCGGAGCGGATACTCTATCTCATTTTCGTGTTTCATCATATGCTCCATTATTTTGATTTGTTGATAATCGACTAGTTAAGTAATTGGCGCGTTATTATTTTACTAGTATGGATCTCGCGCATACATGCGCGGTATTCATAGATCTTTTACTTACTTTATAATGTACTCCCTCTGTTTTTTTATATATGACTTTCTCACATTTCGAGACATTCCCTTCTCTCTTCAATATCTCTTAAAATATAAGACTAAATATTATAATATGTATACTCATATGAAAGAGTTTTTCGTAAGGAGTTTAATGGTACCATTTTTATATTTTTTGAACAAATATATTTTTGTAAATATTAAAGTCAAAGACTTAGATCGTAAATGCAAAACGTCATATATAAAAAAATGGAGGGAGTAATATTTAAGATTTAAAATTGATGTCATTGTTGTCAGAATCCCGATTCGATCCTACGATTCTACGATTTTACGATCTAAAAATGGTTGACCGATCCTGGATCTTACGATTCTATCATGGTTGTAGAATCTTACGATCCTAATCATTTGAAAATTTATAGAGGTAGAATCATAATACGATCTTACGATCCTACGATCCGATTTCATAGTAAAAAAATATATATATTTTTTTTTATATAATGACATCGTAAAACTCAAATTTGATAAGTTGTAGAAACATGTTCATATAATAATATTAAAATCATTAGTTATCAATATTTTATGGATAAATATTAATAAATAAGTATTTTGATCTTTAATAATATGTTTTAACCAAATAAAAAACTATAATTGGTGAGTTTGTAAAATCTTACGATTCTACGATCCGATTCTACCGATTCGATCCTACCCTCTCCATCGATCCAAAGTAGAATCTCGATCCTGACAACATTGATTGATGTATTATTAATTTTTCATATTTTAATATGAGGATAAAAAATTGAAATGGAAAATTAATTAAAAGAATTAAGTAAATTTATGAAATGTATATTTTAATGAAATTTTTCATCACAAAACTAATGATTTCAATTTATAAATTATCTCAAATAATTTTAAAGTTTTTTTATTTGTCAAGAAATTAATAATATAAGTTCCTAATTTTTTTATACGAACTAAATACTCGTACTTGATAAAAAAAATTATTCGAAACTAATAATATCAAATTTTTCGCTTTTTCATATACGAATTTTAAATTTATACCAGTTTTGTTTTATTTTTAAATTAAAAGATTATAATTTAATTTAAAAAAATTATAATATTGTATTGTATTTAGCACAAAGACCAATGAAATGCAAGTGGATGTCTAACAAAGTAATACTCCCTCCTATCCACCCTTTTTTTCCCATATGAAAAGGGCACAAAGTTTAAGAGTTGGAGTATTATAATGGTTAAAGTACTTTTGTGGGGTTGAGATATTGTTGAAGGGTAGTGGTAATTAGTAATAAAGCAAATACAATTAAGACTTAATAAAGCAAGTGCACTTTTTGTTAGTACTAATTATTTTCTCAATTAATTCCTGTTGGAATTACTCCAAAACAGCATACAACTTTAACAACTACACTAATTAAGTTACAATAATTAATAAAAATACATTCATTTTTTTTGGAGACATGCCTCCAATTAATAAAATTACATTGTTTGTTTCAAATTAAGTACCGAAAACAGAAATTACATTAATTAAGTTACAGCAATTAACAAAATGAGACGATTTTTTTTTTGATTCATGGACTTCAGATTCTGTCTTGGGGTTTCTTCCTCCTCTTCAACCAATTTGGTTGTCCTTGAAGCATAACCATAAGTGTCAAAGTTTAGTTACTTGGATGCAAGTTGCCATAATTAGAATTTTGGCACCAATATTCAAAGATTTTTGGCACCAATATTCAAAAATTTCAGTAAACATTTCATTTTTGCGCCAAATTCATGTTCAAAGATTGTGCAAAGTTCAGATGGGTATATAAAGTATAGGTAGATCATTTATTACATCCAAACAAAAACAAACTTTCATTTACTCCAGCCAAACAAAAACAAACTTTCAATAAATGAAGATAAAGAATCTCACAAATGCAGAAAGGTCAAGAATATCACAGATTTTACTGGAAAGATGTACGGATGGAAAACCAAAACATGGAACAATGTCAGAAATAGCATTACAATTTGGGGTTTGCAGGAAGACAATCACAAACATATGGAATATAGCAAGGAAACAAAGATATCGGCGAGCCAAGCAATCAATGTCAACAAGAAACTTAAAGGCGGATCAATGGCTCACGGATGCAAGTTTGACATGAAAAGCACAAACGACTTGACATGCTTAAGAGGACAACACGGGGAAGAAGTTGGAGCAGGTTTGGGTGTAAGTCAGTCAACAATAAGCAGATGGGTAAAAGCGGATTTAATAGACTCTCATACTAATGCAATCAAGCCAGGTTTGACAGACAACAACATACTTGCTAGATTAGTTTATTGTCTTGAACATTTGCATTATGATCATGTGACTAAAAAATTTACTTTCAAAGATCAAGGTAATGTTATTCACATAGATGAGAAATGGTTTTTCATAACCAAACCTTCTCAAAGATTTTATGTAGGTAAAAATGAAAAAAGACCACATAGAACATGTCAATCAAAGAGATTCATTACCAAAGTTATGTTTATGTGTGCTGTTGCAAGACCCAAATATGGGCCTAATCAGGAAATTATTTGTGATGGGAAATTGGGTTGTTGGCCATTTGTAATGGAGGTACCAGCTCAGAGGAAATAAAAAAACAGATGTGCAGGAACATTAGAAACCAAGTGTATTGAGTCAATCACAAAGCAAGTTACTAAGGATATGTTAATCAATCAAGTGATTCCAGCAATTAAAGCTCAATGGCCTTCTACTTGCAGCAAGCACATTCTCATACAACAGGATAATGCAAGACCACACATTACCAACAAAGATGCAGATTTTAGAAGGGCAGGAACAGAAGATGGGTGGAATATTGAGTTCACTCATCAACCACCAAATTCCCCAGATTTAAATGTACTGGACTTGGGTTTTTTTTAGAGCTATTCAGTCACTCCAACAAAAGAAAAAGTCTAAAGTAGTGAAAGATCTTGTTGACAATACCATGAAAGCATTTGAAGAGTTGGAAGTCAAAAAACTAAACTATGTGTTCATCACATTGCAAGCATGTATGTTAGAAATTATGAAGCTTAAAGGTGGGAATGACTATCCTCTGCCTCATATGCACAAGTCTAAACTAGCAGCTGCTGGTTTACTACCCGACTATTTGAATGCTGACATAGAAATGGTGAAGGATTGCGTAAGATATCTACAGAATGTTGGGGATGCAAGTTCTATAAGTGAGTTAGTAGAATCACTAGGTAGTCTAGGTAACAGTTCAGAAATAGGGGAAGCAAGTTGCAGTAATGACCCAACAGGTGACATTGAGCCTGTTGGTAGCCTTACTGAGGATTATGGTCTTACTAATGCAAATGGTCTTACTAATGCAATGCAGGTTGAAGATGATGCAGACCATGTATGAAGTACAGTAGAATCAGATGGACGTGACACATTTTGCAGCAAGAATGAAGCAGTCAATTTCACAAGTGAAAACAGCAGTGAGTCCATCAAAATCAAGTAAAACAACAAGTATTTTGAACTGTATTTTGAACTGTATTTTGAACTGTATTTTGAACTTTGCACAATGTTTTTTATGTCATTTGGAACTTCCAGATCAATGAAATGTTAATGGCATTAGTGCATTTTTAGTACGACTTCAACATCATTTACGATTATTGATCAGGCAACACAATCCATGCATAGCCTCATCACAATCACTTGTGGTGGCGTAATGCATGGATTATCTTGGCAAAGTAGTGCCCTCAAAATTGTCATTGGGCACTACAAGTGAAAATTAGGAGGAAAAAACATAAATTTGTCGCAATAATCATCACTAGTCCATCTAAAAACAACAAAAAAGAAAAGAACATTCAGGGAAACAGAAATAGACCTTCCCAGCATTCCCATAATCCAGATCTTCCATTATCTGGTCCTGCATGCACGTTTCAGGAACCCACTCATCAAGTTCCCCATACGAATCAGGTACAAAATCTTGTGAATTAGGGGATGAAGATTCTTCGGGGAAACCAACGAGAATCTTCAGGGAAACCAACAGAATCAAGCGCAGAACGAAATATTGAAAATATTTTTGAAAGCTCAGTCAAAAACCAAAGTTGATTTTCAGGACTTTCACGCCTCGCAATCATCTTCTTCAATCGCCTCTCAGAATCAAACCTTAAAAACTCCGCCATTTCTTCCCTTTCCTTTTCATCATCGTCTTCTCCCAAGATCTCCGACTTCACATGATTTCTCTTCTCCCCATCATAATCTTCACCAACACCATCAAATTCAACAGTAGAGTTGTTGAACAAACATTGACCTTCTTCAATTTCTGAGTAGTAACAACTCAGATCTGGAGTTATATTAGCAAGGACATCAATTTTATCGCGATTCAGAAAATAAGACATCGACATGACGCTAGTTTGATTCGATGAGAAGAACAGAAAGGGGAGATCAGAAAAGAAAGGAGAGATCAGAAAAGAAAGGGGAGATCAGAAAGGGAGGAGAGAATATGGGGAGATCAGAAAGGGAGAAGAAGAGAAAGGAGAGATAGTGAAAATGGCGGAAGAGAGAGAGGGTGAGATAGGATTAGGGTTTCTGGTGGGGGGGTTTAAAAAGGCGCGAGAGATTAGTGGGTTGGGTTAGTGGGGTAATTAGTTGGGCTGGGTTAATTGGGTCTGTTAATTTTGTTGATTTGGGTTAAGTTGGTGTTGAATTGTTGGGTTAATATGGGGCATAGTGTGTAAATATAAAAACATAACAAGGGTATTGTGGTAACTTTACAACAAAAAAACTTTCCAATTATGGAAATAGGGAAGAAAACCTGAATATTCCGTTTTAGGAAAAAGGGAAAAAAAGGGTGGATAGGAGGGAGTATAATATTAACATTTCGTCCATTTGCACACTACCTTTTACATATAAAATTTACCAAAAGTAGAAATAGTTAACAATTCACTGATACACCTTAAAAATAAAATTGATAACAAATGACCGGGACGAATGTAGTATATCTTAACTAAAAGATAATAATTTAATAAAAATAGAGTTTTGTTTTCTTATTTAGCCAACTTCTTTTTGGAAGGAAAACTATTGAAATTTTTTATTCTCTTAGTAATAAAAAATAAAGGGAAATGCAAGTTTTTTTTTTTGGTGTTGACCAGAAGTATCCCCTACCGACAGCTGGGACAATCTCCTTCGAGGTACTGAAAGCAATTTAATGGGTTGATCCCTCCCAAGTTTGGCTTTTTCATTCGCAAGAGCCAGGAATCGAACCCCTGACCACTTGTTTAAGAGACGAGAGCCCTTACCACTCACACCAGCCAACTTTGGTAAAGGGAAATGCAAGTTGAAAAAATATTATTCCCTTTTTAAATGTCATAGAATTATTTATTGTATGAAATAAATCAATATACCTAGTCAAAGATAAGATATAATCAAGCCCAAAGCCCAATATAGAGCAACTCATTTAGGCGGGAAAACTTGAGAATCTCTTATTCTTTTAGTTTAAGGGAATGTTCGTTATACCAAAAAAAAAATATTACGGATTAATTAATACATACTCTCTCTGCCTCATTCCTTCTTTTTTTTTTTTTTTGGTGAAATGTTAAAATTCCATTAAGCATAAACGGGATTACAAGCTACATACAATTTTAAATACAATCAATTTCAATACCTAAACTAGGTATTACATCTAACATCCTCAAATGAAGCCTACTGATCCACTCTTGATCACGTTTATCAATACATTGACCAACTCTAGAGTTCAACCATAACAATACTTCACGACTTATCTACTTGATAATGATTTCATGCCTGAGAATGCAACCATCCACCTTAGCCTTATTCCTTTGCAGCCAGATATGATAATGTTTAACATGAAGAAGATACAGAAGCACACCTTTCTTCAGCTATGGGAGCTGACAGTCCCCAATCCACTACATTATATTAATAGAAGGGAGATTGAATCCACACAACCTGGCTATCACAGTAAGAATCAGTCTGTTGCACTCACACTTTTGAAACAGATGCTGAAAATTCTCAGTTGCATTTCCACACAGCAAACAAAGATCATCAGTTGCAATACCTAACACACAAAGTCTTATCTGTGAGACGGATAGTGTCTATTTACAATGAGACGGATTGTTTTCTTTTTCCGTTCCTCCTTTGACCACATATTTTATCCATTATCCTCGTGAAACCACATTTCCCTGCTAGATGGAGTTCAACTATTAAAGTTGACACTAGCAAAATATTCCCTATATATAAATACACAAATTCTGTCTATGTTAAGTTATCATTTTACTCCCTTATTTTCGGGTCATTTGTTTATTTATTCTATATTTGGGTGTCTCATTCATTTGTTTACAACCGGTCTCGATATACTAATATAACTAATGTTTTTCTAATATAACTAATTTTAAAAAAATTGTAACTGGTATAGCATTCCACTCTTTTATTTAAGAAAAGAATTGATGTGGTGTAAATAGAACATACGGGTTTATGTAGAGGCTTTGTCATCTCTTAGTTGTCTTAGAATACATTAGCTTCTCAAACCATACATGTTCTAAGATCAAATCGAGATAGGATCCTGTTACAGTGTTATACTATCTCCTTAATTACCCAGATTAGAACTACACAGTAATAATTTGTGCTCTACTTGAAATCTTCCACACTACTCCGTACAAAAGAATAAATAGATCGTGCAAAAGTATCCGATCAACATTGATTAGTATGGCACTAATTAATCAAGCATTTTACCATATATGTCGATGATGAAAGGTGCGTACTTATATTCATCCAATAAATAATAATTGATCAGTAAAATAATCAAGAACGTCAGTTGAAGATTGAGACTATTGCTATCTCATTGCATTGCATCACCTATGACAATTTGTTCAAATTTAGTTCAATACTAGTTGGAAATGCGCGTGAGCAGCACGCGGTATCTAATTTTTCTAACTTGCAGCGGTAGTGTTTGCGGTTGTCTATACTACAGTTGTTGAAGTTGTTATTCGAAAGATGCAGAAACAGAAGGAGAATAGAAATACCAGATGAATTATAAGCAATTAGAAAGTAAAAACCGTAAGTAGTGCCGTGGTAGAAGCCACTGCCTTGAAAACTATTTCTCCGATACGACCGTGGTGGCGATCAGCTAGTGCCGATAGTTCCCCAAGGTTAACACTACAGTCCTCACGCAGTTCCGCCCACTCAGAACTGTGAGACTTGGAACAATAAAATCAGCAATACCCAGAAATTATGAGAGAGCAGAGAAGACGAAGAGAGAAGAGAGTTTTATTTTCTGTGTGTAAAATGCTGTGAAGAGGTTTGAATTTATAGCCGAAAAAGGTCAGTTACAGGAGCCAAAAACCGACTCCTGAAACCCTGCCACAATCCGAGTTAGTGGGAGTAAGACTCTCCCCACTAACAGTCAGTTTGACTGACTTATTCAACTCAGCACACAAAAAACAAAACTCGGATATGGCCCAAAAAGATAGGCACAGCCCGCCGCAAGCGATTACCAAATCCCGAATCCCGAATCCGGATCCGGGCAGGTGCACGGCGCGCGCGCGCGTGTGCGAGCTGAATTAAGCACCTCGCAAGGCTTCCACAAAAGCCTCCTTAGACCCACTAGTGATATGGTATGATAAGGTTGTTATATAAACATAAGAAACAAGCCTTTCATTACCAATGTGGGACAAATGAAAAATACTCAAGGCATAAAAAAGCCCCTATTTTCCAACAATCCCCCACTAGGGGCGCCCCAGAAAGAGAAAGAAGAATTCCTGGGTAAAGGAATGATTGGATACTTAGGTATCAATATCTTTCGATTTGAATTGACACTTTAGTGCAATGAGGAAACAAGTTACTTACAACGAGAGAATATACCCCCCCCCCCCACAACACATATCATACCTTCAGATTAAGATCGTTCCGCGAAAGTGCAACACGCTCTTTTAGAGCTATGCGTTTACCTCGATACTAATAGATGTGTTCAGAAGACTTCTCATAGTCTAATGATCGTTACACCTACGTAGGTGACTCAAGTGCTTCTCAATAGCACTTCTTACATGAGTCATTAAGGACCTAAGTCCAACCTGGTGTATGATCCATCAAGTGCGTCTCAAAAGCACCACCATAAAGGCTATGAATCATACAACGCCATAGGAATAGAAGCTTTAAACTTAGTCAAGTCTCACTCTTGACCTAAGGACTTAAGCCCCATTCCCCTCGACGTATCAACGACTAGTCTCCTAGCCAGCCCTTTAGTAAAGGGATCAACAAGATTGTTTTCGGACTTCACATAGTCCAAAGCAATCACTCAATTGTCTTGGAGTTGTCTAACTGCAGCGTGCCTTATTCAAATGTGTCTCTTTTTCGAATTCTAGACACTATTCTTTGCAACACCAATAGCAGTCTGCGAGTCAGAGTGCAGGGAGACCGGTGTTAGCCGTCCGCCCCATACTGGTATATCAGCTAAAAGGTTTCTCAACCATTCAGCCTCTTGTCCTGCCAACTCAAGAGCTATGAACTCAGATTCCATGGTAGAGCGTGCGATACAAGTTTGTTTAGAAGACTTCCACGATATAGCACCTCCACTCATGGTAAAGACATAACCACTAGTAGAACAGATCTCATCGTTACCTGCAACCCAGTTCGCATCACAATATCCCTCTAACACAGCAGAAAATTTACTATAATGCAAACATAAGTCAACGGTTCCTTTTAGGTACTTTAGTAAACGACGAAGAGCATTCCAGTGTTCATTACTAGGGTTATGTGTATAACGACTCAGTCTACTAACTGCATAAGCAATATCTGGTCGAGTACAGTTCATTAAAAACACACTACCTAGGATTTTAGCATACTCTTCTTGGGAAACACTCTTTCCCAAGTTTTTACACAAGGGTACACTAGGATCATAGGGTGTTTTAGCAGGCACATCATCAAAGCAGTTAAACTTTCTCAACACTTTTTCAACATAATGAGATTGACTTAGACATATTCCATTGGGGTTTCGGATGACCTTAACTCCTAGGATAACATCAGCTTCTCCTAAGTCCTTCATCTAAAATTGTGATGACAAAAAATCTTTGGTTCTAATTATGACCTCCAAATTATTACCAAGTATTAACATGTCATCAACATATAGGCATATAATTACACAATCAGATCCCATCATTTTTGAATAAACACATGAATCAGAATTGCTAACCACATACCCATTACTTATCAAAGTGTTGTTAAATTTCTCATACCACTGTTTAGGTGCTTGTTTCAGTCCATAAAGTGACTTGTTCAGTTTACACACTTTACTCTCCTGATCCTCAATCACAAAACCTTCAGGTGGAGACATATAGATCTCTTCCCTTAGTTCACCATTCAGAAAAGCAGTTTTAACATCCATCTGATGTATAACAAGTGTTTTAGCAGGATTTTCCTGAAGGGATCCGGCTTAGTTGTATAGTGATCAGGGTATCTAGTTCTATGAAATTAGAATGGAATGAATAAATGACAAAGAAAGAAATGAATATGAAGGATAACGCTTTTTATTATTTTGATAGACCGGGCACAATGTTGTATGAATATCTGAATGCTCAAGAAAGATAAAGTATAGATAAAATTAACTAATAATGAATATCTTTTACAATTGTTAAATTCTCCTATTTATAGTTCTCTACCGTCCTCTCAACGTTACAATGAATAACGTTATAGATGTATAACGTTCTCCCCAAAGGTAGGAGTTGTTGCCGGAATAATAGGGCATGCTTCCTATTAGTTCGCTTGACCCGTTCTCAACTCAACCAATCCTTAGCTTTCTCTCTTCTTTCCGTCCAGATTCATGGATTAAATAGTTTTAGGTTTGGACTTGGTCTTCCTTGAGAATAGGTCTTGGTTATCTGGCTTATACAATCGCATTTCTTGTTTATCCGCTTAATCCATTTTTTTTTAGTACTCGCCAAGCTATGATATCGACTATCGGGCTTCTTTTCCAGGATTTAGTAGTCTTCTTGCCACAATATTCTTTGACTAAATAGTAGTCGATTTGTCCCGGTTCTTGTCTTGATCAATCGCCTTGTTGAGTCAGGCCAGGTTATGGTCAGACCAGGCTAAACTGGGCCTAACAATTGCCCCTTGACATTTTACCCGTGCTGGATCCGGCCAGGGGTGAGATGTCAAATTTACCGGGTTAACCAATTAAAGAGAATCATATTCATTCAGTGACTCTTAGACTCCTATTTACCGTTGAACACTGCAACGGCTACGTGACATCATCTTGTGATTTTACAATTCCTAGGTTTTTCATGCCGTTATTCACTTCTCTATAAATACGGTATTTAGGGCAAGATTATTTTTCATCAATTTTCCTCCACTTTCTTTCTTTGAATATTCTTTGAAACTCTTCTAAAATTCTTCCGAATTTCTTCCCTTCTTCTTAGTAATCTTGTTCTGTTATTTTGCATATTCTCGACAATTTCAATAATAAACCAAACAACCTAAAAATATGGGAGCCAAAAACGCCCCGCTTCCCCAGAGCTGCTGCTGCCTCTTTTGTTGAGCCTGAACCCACGGATATTCAAGAGGAGGAGGTAAGGGAAATTGATCCTCCGCTCGGGGGTTTGTGGCTTTCAAGTATCGTGGATTCTCGTATTCTTTGCTCTTCAATCTCTTGATTCTTCTTTCCCGAGGAGAATTTGCTAAAAACAAACTATGACAAAATTCTAAGGGAGAAGAAAATAATTCTGAATCTATTGAAGTGTGGATCCTCGAATCCGCCCGGTCAGTGGCTAATCGGGTCTCACCTGGTTGGTTCTGTATTTTTGAATGGGCGTTCAAAGCGGTGTAAGTTGCCTTTTACTCCTTTGATGATTGATACCATTCGTGCTATGGAGGTATCACCTTTTCAGATTATGCCAATGGTTTGGAAACTTATTCACTCTATTGAAAATTTATGTGCTAAACATAATCTTGTAATTACTATTAACGATATTAAGGGAGTTTATCATATGAAAAATCCTGTTGATGGTCGTTTTAATTTGAGAATAAAGTCGAAAATGTCTCCATTAATTACTAACCTGGATTCTGGAGATGATAAGAATTGGGCAAAGACTTTCCTGTTTGTCCGGACCGAGACTTTGGGATCAGGCTTTGATTACCGAGATATCCTCCTTGGAGAGTGGTAGGTTCCTTGTACCTTTTTATTTTGCAATATATCATATGAAATTAATGGGTTTTGATTCTTACCTGTGTAATTTTGGTGGTTTTTGTAGCTCCTGATTGGGGTTGTGATCCTCTGGATGAGGAGGCTATTTCCAGGATAGATGCTTTCCTTGCTATTCCCGAGGAGGAAAGAACTGGCCAGCCCGAGTTTGGGCGGGAGTTGTTGCCCGGTATATGAAGACCAAGCCGATGGGGTCGAGTGCCCAAAGGCAAGCCTAGTTCTCTCTTGCTTCTTTCTGTACGTTTTTTCGCATGCTTTTATTTTGGTTGTTGTCTTCTTGTCGCTTTTTGGTTTGATATTTACGTATATTTTTTATGTATCCAGTGTTTAGGTCTTCTCGCTAGGTGGCTAGCTTTTTCGCCAAGGACTTGAAGGTGGGGTGGCTAGGATTCTTTGAGCAGTCCAAGAGCCAGGAAACTAGTGGGAGTGACAAGACTTTGGATATCCGATTTCGATGTCCGGCCTCCTCAAGATCCCCCGGGATAGTGTCACCGAGAGGTCGTCCAGGCTCAAAAAAAAGGAAGAGAGAGGATGTGATCTTGGAAGAGGAAGAGGGAGACAAAGAGCCTATTCAAGCTCAGCCTCTCAGGAGTATAAGGCAAGTGCCTGCTAGGATTGATGACATGGATGATGCCCGGGCTCGGATAGATGAGTTTTCTGCAAAGATGAGCGACCAACTATTGTCTGCTAGTACCCTTGATTCGTCTACCAGGGTGGTTTCTATTCTGACTTCTCTTGTAACAAGGGTCTTGAACTCGCTTCCCAGGCTAGAGAGGTTAGTTGTAGAGGGATATTTTTTATTGTTTATGTGCTTTTTGTTTTACCTTGTATTTGCTTAATTGATTTTGTATGTACGAAGGGGTTGGATGCTGGGCTGGCTACTGCTTGTCAGCTTAGGGACGCCCAGGCCAATGTTACCAGTTTGGAGGAAAAGCTGGATAGGCTAAACCGTGACTGCACTCATCCGGGGGTAATGAAGTGGTGCTCAATCTCGGTTGGTAGCACTAAGGAGTCAACCAGGGTCGCTATAGTTTGTGAGGTGGCTGCGAAAAATCTTTGAAAAGGCTGTCGGCCGAGTTGGAGGCGAGAAGCGGGCAATGCGGGATCGTTGAAAAAGAATGAAGAGCTTCTGCTTGAAAAGGAGTTAGTGGAAGCGCGGTTGGCGATCTTGCTCAAGTACTTCTTCGGGAAAGGCCGGGTTGATGCTATGAGGGATCCAGAATCGACCGGGCTGGTGGAATCAGGCACCGAGATGAGATGGCTTTGGACGCTCAGTACCCTGACTTGGCCAACATGGGTCAAGAAGAAGAAGTGGATTCTCCTCCTTCCAAGGCAAAGTCTGGTGATCAGGAGATGGTGGATGGTTGTGAGTCGGTTACTGGCTCAAAAATAATTTAGTTTCTTCTTTCGGGTTTTGGTCTATCCAGGGGGAATGTCCCTGGAATGAATATTTAGGTTTTCAAGGAATTTTTTGGCCCATCCAGGGGGAATGTCCCCGGAATGGATGGTTATTAGGTGGGACCAGTATTTTGGGTGAATAAATATTTGGTCTTTGTTTTGTTTCTTTTCGTGTTTTGATAAGGTACTGATGTTGGACATGTCTTGGATCGCCGCGATTGTTCGATCGATCGGGCGATTCATCGATCGAGGCGATTATTCGATCGATCGAGCCGATTTAATGTGTTATGGGTGGAGTTGTTGCCTGTCCTGGAGGGCTTACGTCCTTGCCTGCCTGGGAGGGCTTATGACCCATCTATGTCATACTGATTCAGAATAGATTTTCCAGGTTTGTATGTTGAGCTCAGTATTTAAAGGCCTGTTTTGCAACTGAATTTTGGATATCAGTTGGATATTTGGTGGGGGTGGCCCCCAATCTTTAAGATTTGTTTTAACTAAGATGCAATATGTAAAACAAGTGTTGAAGATTTCGCTAAGTGAATATGAGAATATAAATAAGTATTTGGACATATAAATTGAAGAAATCATATACGGCATTTATTCATGTAATTGCAAGTATCATACATGTAGTTTTCAGGCAAGAAGTGTTTAAAGTAAAAAGTTATACCTGGATTGTGCAAATATATTCTATATGTGAAATAGTTTTAAGTGTGTAATATTCCAAGCTCTTGGGATCATTTCTCCGTCCAGGGTTTGTAGTCTATAAGCTCCCTGGCCGACTATTGAATCAATCAGATAGGGGCCTTCCCAGGTTGGGGCCAATTTGCCAGCATTCTTCTCTTTTGTGTTTTGGAATACTTTCCTGAGAACGAGGTCTCCTACCCTGAACACCCTGGCTTTGTGAGTCTTGTTGTAGCTTCTCGCAACTCTTTCTTTGGTATCTCGCTAATCGATGCTTCCGCATCTCTTAGCTCTTCTGTTAAGTCCAGGCTATCCTCCATTAGAGGTATGTTGTTTGTTGTTGTGTTCAGGCTACATCTGGCTGATGGAATGTCCACCTCACCAGGTATCGCTTCACATCCATAGACCAAGGAGTAGGGGTTTGGCGGTGGATGTTTTAGGCGTGGTGTCAGCCCAAAGGACCAGGGGGAGCTCTTCACCCATCTACCTTTTCTTCTTTCCAGCTTTTTCTTTATGCGGTGATCACCACTTTGTTCTTTGGATTTCGCCGACCGTTGGCTTTTGGATATCCTGGCGTGGATGTTACCAGATTGATGTTCCATTGAGCACGAGTAAATTTCTTGTTCTTTTTCCCACAAATTGTGTGCCATTGTCGCATACTATTTCGGAGGGGATGCCATATCTACATATGATATTATGTTTGATGAATGCTATGACATCTTTCTCCTTGACTTGCTGTATGATTCAAACTTCTATCCACTTGGAGAAGTAGTCGGTCATTGCTAGCATGAAAACTTTCTGTCCGGGTGCTTGAGGTAGTTTTCCTACTATATCCATGCCCCACTTCATAAATGGCCAGGGTGCGGATATGGAATGTAGTTCTTCGGATGGTGATGGATATATGGTCCGTGAATCGACAGGCTTTGCATTTAGAGCTAAAATCCAGGCAATCGGCTCTTAAGGTGGGCCAATAATATCCTGTTTCGAGTACTTTGCTTGCCAGGCTTCTTCCACCTTTGTGATTTCCACAATATCCTTCATGGATTTGATAATATCCGCTCGCCTTCCTGTGGTTCCAGGCATCCGAGGTAAGGTCCGCCTGCGATTTCTTAAAAAGCACATTGTCAATAATAGTATACGAAGCGACTTTAATTTTCGGTGCTCGGCATCTTGCTTATTTAAGGGTAGGATTCCTGTTGTAGCGATCATAGTAAGGTTTCGTCCAGGAATTAGCAATGTAGATTGGGAAACTTTCATCTTGTTTGTTTATTGCAGGTTCTAATAAATGCACAATGGGTATTTTGTCAAAATCAAGGGGACTAAAGTTGGACCCTAGGCCGGCTAAGGCATCGGCCTGGGTATTTAAGTCCCTGGAAATTTGGTCAATATCAAAGTTTTTAAATTTTGATTTTAGCATTTGAACAACATCTAGGTAAAGCATCATTTTGGGGTCTTTTGCAGTATATATGCCATTTACCTGGTTGGAGACGAGAAGGGAATCAGTGCGTACCTTTAAATTTTGCACACCAAGATCAATACATACCTTTAACCCGGCTATCAGGGCTTCATATTCTGCCTCATTGTTGGTGGCCTCAAATGCACAGCTTATAGCCTGTACTATCTTATCCCCCTGTGGTGATTTTAGTACTACGCCTAGGCCTGTGCCCCTTGTGTTGGCTGCTCCATCGACAAATAGGGTCCATTCTAGGTCTGTTTGGTCGCTGGTCAGTTTATTTACTTCTTTCATTAGGTCAGGTTCTAGGGTCGGACTAAAATCAGCCACAAAATCTGCTAGTGCTTGTGACTTAATTCTTTGTCCTTGGTTCAAACGTAATATTGTATGTGCTTATTTGGATGACCATTTGCACATTCGTCCAGGACAATTACGGTCTCCTAAGTACGGACTTAATAGGAAGATTTGTTCGACTATTATAGGGTGACTTTCAAAATATGGTCTTAATTTTGTGCAACTCATTATTAAAGCTAAAACATATTTTTCTAGTAGGCCATACCGATCTCGCATCCAGTAGACTTTTACTTACATAATAGACAGTCTTGTTTTTCCGTCCGCTTCTTTGACCAGGATGATCGACGATTTAGTTTGGATCGATAGGTATCTGTCGGGGTTCATCTTTGGTTTTGCCAGCAAGAAGGGGGAGAGGATAGATATATTTTCGGTCTTCAAAGGCAGCCTGATGATCGGGGTCCATTGAAAGTCCTTGTTCTTCCTTAGCAGGTTATAGAATGATTTGCATCTTTTCGATGATCTTGAAATGAATCTTGGTACGCTATTCTTCCGTCACTTTTGTATGTCTTTGACTGTTTTTGGTGGTTCTAGCTCCAGGATAGCTTTGATCTGCGCTCAGTGGTGGCTTCTATTCCTCTTTTTGTCACCATGTAGCCCAGGAATTTGCCTCTTTG
Organism: Silene latifolia; assembly: GCF_048544455.1. NCBI lineage: Eukaryota > Viridiplantae > Streptophyta > Magnoliopsida > Caryophyllales > Caryophyllaceae > Silene > Silene latifolia. The sequence continues at coordinate 15,734,043 of NC_133535.1, read as the reverse complement.
AGACTCAAGTGGCATTTTTGTGGGTTGAGCTTCATATTGAATTTTTCCAGTATTTGAAAGGCTACTTCCAGGTCTTTGACGTGGTCTTCTGCCTTTTTTGATTTGACTACCATGTCATCTATGTAGACTTCCATGGTGTCTCCTATCTGATCTTTGAACATCATGTTGACTAGCCTTTGGTAGGTTGCACCTGCATTTTTTAATCCAAAGGGCATAGCAAAGATAACAATATATACCTCTTTCAGTGATGAAAAAGTGTGCTTTTCCGGTCTGCTTTGGATGCATTTTTATCTGATTGAATCCGCTGGAGGCATCCATGAATGTTAACATTTCGTGGCCTGCAGTGGCATCTACCATTGCATCGATGTGTGGTAGGGGAAATGGATCTTTTGGGCAGGCTTTGTTTAAGTCAGTATAATCTACGCAGACTCTCCATTTGCCGTTTTTCTTTTGGACGACTACCACGTTTGCAAGCCAGTCAGGGTACATTACTTCCCTGATCATTCCCATGTCCAGTAGCTTGTCAACTTCTTGGTTGATAATTTCGTGCCTTTCTGCAGCAAATTTTCTTCTCTTTTGCTGTACAGGCTTAAAGGATTTGTCAATGTTCAACTTATGAGTAATAACATCAAAGCATCTATACGGTCATATCAAAATGTGACCAAGCAAAACAAGACATTTTGGTTTTAAGAAAGTGACCGATTTGGTCCGATTGAGTCGGGTGCATCGACCCTACAAGTACTTTCTGTCGGGGAATTCTCGGGTCTAATATGACTTCTCCTGTTTCCATCTGTGTTTGTGCTATGTATTCTTCCCTGACAGGTGACTTTAATTGCTATGCAAGGGACTTACCAGACTTTGAGGGTTTCAAAGCCTCGAGTGTAACATTCCGAGCAATCCTTTGTTCTCCTCTCGATGGTGGTTATCCCCATTCTGTTGGAATTTTCATTGATGGTATGTTGATGGGATTGCTTTGACATTGTGGATCCATGGTCCGCCCAGGATTACATTATACGAGGATAAGCAATCCATTACTCCAAATCTCTCATATGAAGCCACGCCCTCCACATAGGTAGGCAAGCCGATTTCTCCCGGGTGTTTTTTGTTTCTCCATGAATCCAACCAGACGCTGGATTTCTTTATGATCTTGCTTTCGTCTATCTTCATAGCTTTGAGGACGTCAAGCATCACCAGGTTGATTGAGCTTCCTCCATCTATCAGGATTCTTGATACTTTGGCTGTGCCGATTTGCATTGTGATTACCAGCCGTCATGGTGTAGACCGATATTCCTTGCGGATCCGAGTCATCAAAGGTAATAGCGGAGGCAATGACTCGGGCCTGGAAGGAGGTTGGAGTCTGGATTCCCTGGATATTCTCTTGGCTGCAGAGCTGGTCGGACCATGATTTCGATCCTCCATTTATGAATTTGACTTCATAGATGGGAGGAGGAGGAGGAGGATCCCGCCGCTTCCGGGTCTCTCTTATTTTGTCCTTCATCTTTATTTTTTGGTCTTTGGATTATATCTTTCAAGTAGCCTTTCTTTAGAAGATATGCCACTTGTTTCGAAAGTGAATGCATTCTTCGTGGTGTGTCCGATGTCCACGATGGAAGTCACACCATCTTGTTGGATCTTTCCTGGGGTTGTCGGACTTCTTTGGCCATCTGACCGTATCTCCCGGTTTTCCAGCGTTTGATTAATCCTGCGCAGTATTAATAGAGAAGTTATAATCGGGAATAGTTGGGAGGCTAGAGAGGTTACCTTTATGTTCTTGTGCCATATTGACTTGGATCGTTCGGGCCTGGAATAGGGTGCGATCGGGATTGCCTCCTTTCGGTAGGAGCTTTTCTGTTAGTATGTCCATAGCCCCGCTTTCCTCCGGATGAGTTCGTCCCGAAGTTGAGGTCTTCTTCTAATCGACATGCTCTAAGGCGATGGATTGAACGGTGGCAAAGGTTGGACATGCTTTCTTGGTCAGATCTGCATAAATATCACCATCACAAGCGGGACTCCTTGCACGAATGCTTCTCTTTTGTTTCTTCATCGCATCTTGGAATGGCCACCTTTTCTTTGACAAATCTGGCCAGGAATTCCTTGAGAGATTCTTGAAGTCGCTTTATCCTGAAAGCAGGTTGCTTGGTCTCTTGGCCATATCTCTCGCTACTTGCGAATTGTTGATTGAAAGCATTGATCAATTCTGCAAAATTCTTAATACCTCCATTTGGGAGATTGATGAACCATTGTAATCTTTGCCCCAGTCAGGGTTGTGCCAAAGCCTTTGCACATGCAGACTTGCCCGAGTTCACCTGGGTATTGAGGCGCCAACATTTTTGTTTGAATATGGCAACATGATTTTGTGAATCGAAGTTCCATCATAAGTTCTCATGGATGGGACCGTAAATTTCTTGGGTAGATCAATCTTTGCAATTTCATCTGCAAAGGGTGAATCAACAAAGTGTCAATTTCTACTTCACCCAGTGGTCCGGTACTCAGGGTATATTTTCTATTTTGTTGTGGAGTTTTTGGATTTCTTGAAGCATAGCCATCATTATTGCGGCTCGGTTTTGTTTGTCTCATCATTGGGAATGGTTGAGTGCCGGATAATGTATCCTTCTCCGGGGTTCCAAAATTAGAGAAGTCTATGTTTTTGATGATGGATGAGAATGGGGTTCCTGGTTCGAATCTGGTCTTGGAGCCCGAAGCCTGATTTTCCAATTTCTTCCTCGAGGCTAGACTCGATTCCTTGACCTATTAATTTCTGCTTCACTGAGCCGCTTTCTCTTGGATTGTTTCCAATTCCTTGATTTTGGCAGAGAGCAGCCGCTAATTGTTGTTGCGGTGAGTTCCACCATTTTTGTGTGTGAATATTAATTGAAAGATAATAAGGAGAATTTTATTGGTTGAAGAACTAGATGCCCCACGGTGGGCGCCAATTGTTTTAGCAGGATTTTCCTGAAGGGATCCGGCTTAGTTGTATAGTGATCAGGGTATCTAGTTCTATGAAATTAGAATGGAATGAATAAATGACAAAGAAAGAAATGAATATGAAGGATAACGCTTTTTATTATTTTGATAGACCGGGCACAATGTTGTATGAATATCTGAATGATCAAGAAAGATAAAGTATAGATAAAATTAACTAATAATGAATATCTTTTACAATTGTTAAATTCTCCTATTTATAGTTCTCTACCGTCCTCTCAACGTTACAATGAATAACGTTATAGATGTATAACGTTCTCCCCAAAGGTAGGAGTTGTTCTTAGGAATAATAGGGCATGCTTCCTATTAGTTCGCTTGACCCGTTCTCAACTCAACCAATCCTTAGCTTTCTCTCTTCTTTCCGTCCAGATTCATGGATTAAATAGTTTTAGGTTTGGACTTGGTCTTCCTTGAGAATAGGTCTTGGTTATCTGGCTTATACAATCGCATTTCTTGTTTATCCGCTTAATCCAGTTGTTTTTAGTACTCCGCCAAGCTATGATATACTGACTATCAGGCTTCTTTTCCAGGATTTAGTAGTCTTCTTGCCACAATATTCTTCAGCAGCTAAATAGTAGTCAGATTTGTCCGGTTCTTGTCTTGATCAATCAGCCTTGTTGAGTCAGGCCAGGTTATGGTCAGACCAGGCTAAACTGGGCCTAACAACAAGGTTATGAATAGCAGCTAAGACGACAAAAGTCCTAATAGTCGAAATTTTGGTCATAGGAGAGTAAGTATCAAAATAATCAATACCCTTCTTTTGTGTAAAGCCTCTAACTACAAGTCTAGCTTTGAACCTCTCTATTGTACCGTCATGTCTCATTTTCTTTTTAAAGATCCATTTACTTGTAATGGGTTTACTACCTTTAGGTAAATCATTCAACTCCCAAGTCTGATTTGACACAATAGAGTCAAGTTCACTTTTAATAACATCTTTCCAAAAATTAGCATCAATGGATTTCATTGCCTCACTATAGGTTTTTGGGTCATCTTCTATTAAAAAGGCTGAAACAAACTCATCACTAGCACAATCAGTGTATCCAAGTTCAGACAACATAGTTGTATCATAATCATCACCAAAGTTCTTTGGACATCTAGGTCTTTTACTTCTTCTAGGTTCAACAGAAACATCAATAGAAGTGCTAGTATTAGCATGTCAAGACAAATCAGGAGATGCAACAGATAAACTAGGAGATGGTACAACAGTTTTCTGAAAAGGAAAAACATGCTCAAAAAATACATCATCTCTAGCCTCAGATATAGAAAGGTCACTCAAAGACATAAATCTATTGTAACACCCCCATATTCCGATGAGCCTTAACTAGGCCTACCTTAGTATATAAGGGCGTTACCATCTCGGTTGCCCGAGGTAAGTAATCATCAAAAGTCGATAAAAGAACTATTATAGTTATATTACAAGCATTACAACCAACTTAACAAGATAAAGATACAACTCGTCGGCTACATCTATTACTATCATAACTCGTGAAGACTTATCCCTGCCCGGACTCCAGCTGTCAACCACATCAACACCTGCTAAGACTGACTGCTCACCATAAGGGATCACGGCAGACACATAAACAAACAAGACAACCACACAAGGTCAATATCTGGGCAAGACTCAACATAAACCAAACTACAACTACCAACACAACACAGCACATACAATCACACCCATCCAATCAATCTCCGTCACCAACTGTCCACTGGACCAGCCCTGCCAGTGGGGGACCGCAGCCGTACCCACCAAATCCCCGCTCACCAAACTGAGTGATAAACCCAAATCCCTTAATGTGCACATCTCTTCTGTGGCGGGTTCCACAGAAGGCGAATAATGGGCGTGAAGCCACTCCCGCAAGTGACTCCACTCAGCCGAGGGCGCGCCTCGCGAACCAGAGACAAACAATCACAGACAGCTGCAATACAACAACATCTAACCTCCTGAATATACCAACCGATTACCGCATATACGCTGCCACACAACACAACTAAGATACAACAACCATGACACAACAATCGACATACTAAACCAACCACAGAAACTGAGTAGGCGAACCTACCTTTAAGCAACTGCAACCATTCTACGCTCATACATGCAAAGCCATGCCATCAAGCAACACCTATACACACAATACCACCATCTATCACCACCAAGTAAACCCTAACTGAAAACACAAGGCACAGATGATGATAACGACATACCTACAAGAAGAAACCTGGCAAAGGACCGCTATCCGACTCAAGCTATGCTCTCCTAAGGCACAGGGACCTTCAAGAGCTTTCATGGAGGTTATATGGTGAAGGGAAGGGAAGGAGGCGACCTAAGGGTCTGAATAAATGAGGCGGAAGTGATTGCGAATATAACAAAACGCGATTATAAACCCTCGCTGAAAACACGGTACTTGATCGAGTGGCCCACCTACTCGATCGAGTGTCCCCTACTCGATCGAGTATCAAAGCTACTCGATCGAGTAGCCTCTACTCTATAGAGTACCACCCCCAACTCAGAACCTAAGATTACTTTGGTACGACTTCTAAGGACTATTACCGCTCCCAAGGTCGGTCAACGCTGGTCAACGGGTCTCTAAAAGGGTGGGTATTACAATCTTCCCCCCTTAAAAAGAACTTCGTCCCCGAAGTTCAACTCACCTATCTCAAAGCACAAGACACGGGAACACAACGACATCACTACTCTTTCGACATAGATCACTACCCCCGGAAATACCATTCCCCATGTCATCATCATCAACTGTCTAACACTCTATATAGATAGACTCTTACAAGTTATTACTTGAAATACCAACCTCACAACACAGCTTGGCACAACCAACGATTACCCAACGCATTACCAGATTACACTTTCACTGGCAACAGCCAACAACACGAAACATGTCACTTTAACACCACTATGTTACTCATCGATATGATTCTATTTCAACACACGACCTCATAACTATCTTTCTACGACCGCCTTTTTAAGTATACCCATCAACTTTACTTCAACATACAAGTTACTTCCACTAACAAGTGCAAACAATTACAATTTCATACAAGAAATGTGACTAAAGTCATAGAAAACATTACAACCAAACAACAACGAAATTTCAAAATCGGCCTTTTTATTTTGCGACATTACTCTTCCCCTCTAAAAAGGAACTTCGTCCCCGAAGTTCACCACTACATTATGACACTTGTACTTACTACTTGCATCTTGGCAAATATCCAAACCAAATTATTCATTATTGACATTACTCGTGTTACTCATACAACCAGTAATCCATGAAGATACATGCAACTATATTCGAATAACTAGCCACCATCAAGAGTTTATGTATGCACAATATGTACAAGTATATGAAAGGACGTAACTCCGGTGAATAATTAGTAAATATGACGGATGTAACATTAAAGCAACAAGGAACAATTACTACTTCACTATTTGTTACGAATACGCCTCTAAAATCGAAGTACGACTTCCATCATATGAAATTAACGGTTCAAACGTGTTACTAAACATCAATAACCATGTTAAACACCAAACATGCGATTATATAACTATTAAACAATTTTAATTTTACGAAAGTTCCTGTAACAGTGCTACTCGATCGAGTATATAGTGGTACTCGATCGAGTGCTCGCTACTCGATCGAGTGTCTTGGCTACTCGATCGAGTAGCCCTGAGATAAGAATGCCTCATTCCTGTCACACCTGCAGCTACTCGACCGAGTATGGGGTACTCTGTCGAGTACCTACAAGTCAAAATCCTGGAAAAACCTGTCATAACATCACACACATATATATATATAAATGTCACATATCGCGAGTCGGGATGACTTCCCGACCCCCAAAATCAATCCTGCAACAAGGTCGAACTAGCAAATCCGGCCTTATGGCCCTCCGTACAAACCAAAATAAAAGTACCAACTAAGAACAACTACCATCATCCAACATCATCAACTCAAAAACAAAGATAAGAAAAGGAGTATCACTCATGCTGCTACTGCTGCTGCTCAACCATCAACTCGTCTCCACCACCATCTCCTCCCGATGTACCCGCTCCCGATGACCCAATGCCCGCATCAACCCCTGCTCCGGCTCCAGGACTCACATACCATGGGGTCAAGCCGCCAAACGCAAAAGACTGCGGTGTTCCCCAGGCTGACTGATCCACCCCGTAAGAGTGGAAAACCCCACTATAGTCCCCAACTCCACTCCACCACACCGGATGCGGTCCCTCGGTCCCAATCCCCTAAGTGTACGCCAGCTCATGCATGTTCCTGAGTGTCAAAGTAGATGACACTCTCTCTGCCAAGTAGCTCGATCGCGTCTCCGGGGTGTCGAGGTAGGGGTAACAAGGAAAAGGGCGCTGCTGCGGTGGTGCTGCCGGCCGTGGTCTAGTCTCTGTTGTCCTCTCCCTCACTCTGCGAGGTCCTCTCCCAAACCTGGGTCTCTCCTCCACCACTGCCGCATTCTCCCCCTTCTTCGGCTCGGGCATCACCTGAAGGATCGCGTCATCAATGAGGTAGGTCTGCAACTGGCGGGGCACATCATCATCCTCCTCCTCCTCATCGGAGTCAACAACTATCACCACCGGCTCTAACGGCTCGGTCGGTGGAAGGTGCTCAGGAGTCGGGATACTCATCCAACTCATACCCTACACTCTCCAGGCTAGGCTACCATCAGCTAAAGTTCTCAACCATTTCAGGTCGAGATAGTAGTCTCGGTCCATCGTAGGCACCGGTGTAGCCAGAGGAACATACTCCAAAGAAGCCTCAAAGGAGGCTAGCTTTTCAGCTAGCCGAGTGGCGATAGCACCACAACTCAGGTACCGGGTGGTGGAAGTAGCCATCAAGGCCAGGCTAGCGCAGACTAAGGCGGGAGCATTAAAGACCACCTTCTCGGTCCGCTCTGGGTTCAAGTAATACATCAGAAGCAGCAGTTCATGTATGTTCAACTTGCTCATATCTGGCCTCTCGTAAAGGAGGTTTGACAAAGAACGGAGGAAGATCCTCAAAGTAACATGTTGAACATCATTAATCAACATGTTGCTTGAGGTGGGAGCTGGTTTTCCGGAAAGACAAGGCATTAGGCGGCAAACACCGCACTCAGAAGGAATATCAATGATGGAATCCTTGGGAGGCTTGGCCAACCCAAGGTGAGAAGCGAAAAGGTCCATGGTCAACAAGAAACTTGTGTTCATCAAACGGAACTCAACAGTTTGTGCAGCCGGCTCGTAATTAAACGAGCTCATAAATTCTAAAGTCATAAAAGGGTAAGAATGCTTCCTCAACCGATATAACCCCGTAAACCCCAGAGTCTCAAAGATGTGACGGACGTCCGTCTCTATTCCCAAGTCCTCTAAAAGTGTGGTATCCACACACCGAGTTGGCCTCATTTTGCGTTTTTGCAAAACCACAAATCTTTCCCTTTGCTTAAAATCTACAAACACCACCGAAGGGTACTCCGGTACCGTGGGTACCACGGGTCCACTCCCTTCCCCAACTTCGGGTTATGCAACCCTCCCCCGCTTACTCTGACGGGTCCCTATGTTTAGTCTCGGCATCTGTTCCAGCATACGGTTTAAACAAACTTGCATAGGCACTTAAAACACATACTTTACACAAATTGAACATGTAATACTCATCTAAGCACACACTTTCACCAACGACTCCCAATTGGATACATAAATTCAGTTTACAGTAACTCAGACGATCACTACAGCTGTAAAAAGTTTAGCATGATGAAACAATCTACTCAACCAATTCGGATATCATGGCATGGCTCAAATGCTACTCCATATAATTACTTGATAACATGTGAGATATTCATATATGTTCATAGAAAGGCAACTTAAAACATGTCATCATCAACCTTCAACATTAGGAGCAATTAACTCAACTAGACTAGTCAGACGATCTCTACAGCTGTAACAAATTGACATATTCACCAACAATTAACATCACCATTACTATATTAAAAGCTTAACTCCTACATATGCATTCATATCCAACACCAAATCTCAATTATAGAAAACGAAATTCAACTTGGGGCACTTTTAAGACGGAGTTTTAGGGCAAATTTTGAGGTGAAAATTACCAAAATCCAACTTTCAACATGGTATATACAACCTATAGTACCCAATCTCATCATCCAACATATAGAAAACAACCAAAGTTGATTTTGATTTTTGCAAACCCTAGAAATTTCGTCCCCAATTTGATAATTTCTACTATATTTTTGGAACAATTAATCATCAACAATCACGAAAGGAAGGCATATGAATCACATTACAACAATTAAAAGCAATGATTCGTCCATATGAATCGAAATTTCAATTAATTCTACCATTCTAACAAGTTCAAAGTGATAAAACATGTAAATAAGGAAGAAGTTCATACCTTGATTATATAGGAAAGTAAAAGAACGAAATTAAACAAAGCAAACAACCCAACTAATCACCACCAACACAAGAGGAAAAGAGTTTTGAGAGGGATTTATGGCTTAGGGTTCGAATAGAAGAAGAAACAATGAGAGGAATAAGAAGAAATAAGGGTTTTAAGAAACCCGTAAGAGGCTCTGTACTGTAGCCTACTCGATCGAGTGCCTCGGGTACTCGATCGAGTGCCCTCTACTCGATCGAGTAGGTGCTATTTCGTCGAGCGTCCGCAGGAAAATTTTCACATCCCGACGTCATAGCTTCCTAACTAGATCGAGTGAGGTCTACTCGGTCTAGTAAGCACTCACACTCGGTCAAGTAAGGTTGAGTACTCGGTCAGAAATACGAAGTAAATTGAAGATTCCTGCAAAAACAATATCGCGTGTCGATTCCAAACTAAGTTCGGAATTCGCCACTAGTTATCATACTCGCTCAAGTATTACCATTACTACTCAAGCATATCACACCGTCTCATCAGATAAGATTTATGTCATATTACGCTACAACAAATTTACCCAACTCGGTTTACCTGCTACCGAGCCATTCATATACACAATCACGTCATCATACCATATCTAAACTCGTCTTACCACATTGTTATCAGCTTATTCTCATGTTAAAGCAAAACACATATATTTAACGATAATTATTCTTCCATATGTCATTCAAAGGTATTACTAACATGCTCCAATTTCAATTATAAGCAAATTATTCTACACAAATTGATCATTGCACAGCGGAAACTTTCAACCATTTAACATTGCACAAAAGCATCGTTACCTGTTATTTCTCATATTATGACTCTACACTTCTTTAACTATCATTACTATAGATACCGTAGGGCTTATAAACTCATGTAGGATCACCGTTACCAACATCCTTAAGCAAATACCAACATAATCACTTTTCATATTACAGCATACACTTCCACACTCTTCACGCATTTTTATTAAATAAAACCTACATCGCATAAGCTCACTAATTCTATCCAACTTCAACATATACGATCCAAGTGCGACTATCATGCTTATACCAACTTCAACAAGACTCATCCTCAGGTAGTCCCAACGAAATTAACATACACATTAGACATAAACACGGACTCCACACTCCCATACCCAGTGACTGGCTTAAGTACAATGAGGCCAAGATTTTGAAATGAGGGCGCCTACTCACCCAAAATCTAGCATCAGTTGGGGCTCTCATCATACATACACCAGGTTCATTTTATTAGACTCACTACGTTCATTATTTTCATTGGTTACAGGTTCCAAAATCGTCTCTCTGATACCACTTTGTAACACCCTCATATTCCGAGGAGCCTTAACTAGGCCTACCTTAGTATATAAGGGTGTTATCATCTCGGTTGCCCGAGGTAAGTAATCATCAAAAGTCGATAAAAGAACTATTATAGTTATATTACAAGCATTACAACCAACTTAACAAGATAAAGATACAACTCGTCGGCTACATCTATTGCTGTCATAACTCGTGAAGACTTATCCCTGCCCGGACTCCAGCTGTCAACCACATCAACACCTGCTAAGACTGACTACTCACCATAAGGGATCACGGCAGACACATAAATAAACAAGACAACCACACAAGGTCAGTATCTGGGCAAGACTCAACATAAACCAAACTACAACTATCAACACAACACATCACATACAATCACACCCATCCAATCAATCTCCGTCACCAACTGTCCACTGGACCAGCCCTGCCAGTGGGGGACCGCAGCCGTACCCACCAAATTCCCGCTCACCAAACTGAGCGATAAACCCAAATCCCTTAATGTGCACATCCCTTCTGTGGCGGGTTCTACAGAAGGCGAATAATGGGCGTGAAGCCACCCCCGCAAGTGACTCCACTCAGCCGAGGGTGCGCCTCGCGAACCAGAGACAAACAATCACAGACAGCTGCAATACAACAACATCTAACCTCCTGAATATACCAACCGATTACCGCATATACGCTGCCACACAACACAACTAAGATACAACAACCATGACACAACAATCGACATACTAGACCAACCACAGAAACTGAGTAGGCGAACCTACCTTTAAGCAACTGCAACCATTCTATGCTCATACATGCAAAGCCCTGCCATCAAGCAACACCTATACACACAATACCACCATCTATCACCACCAAGTAAACCCTAACTGAAAACACAAGGCACATATGATGATAACGACATACCTACAAGAAGAAACCTGGCAAAGGACCGCTACCCGACTCAAGCTATGCTCTCCTAAGGCACAAGGACCTTCAAGGGCTTCCATGGAGGTTATATGGTGAAGGGAAGGGAAGGAGGCGACCTAAGGGTCTGAAGAAATGAGGCGGAAGTGATTGCGGATATAACAAAACGGGCTTATAAACCCTCGCTGAAAACACGGTACTCGATCGAGTGGCCCACCTACTCGATCGAGTGTCCCCTACTCGATCGAGTATCAAAGCTACTCGATCGAGTAGCCTCTACTCTATCGAGTACCACCCCCAACTCACAACCTAAGATTACTTTGGTACGACTTCTAAGGACTATTACCGCTCCCAAGGTCGGTCAACGTTGGTCAACGGGTCTCTAAAAGGGCAGGTATTACATCTATAAGCAGAGCTATTTTGAGCATAACCTATAAACACACAATCATAGGTCTTAGGGCCAACGGTAGGTCTCCTAAAATCAGGTAAACCCACTTTAGCTAAACACCCCCACACCCTAAGGAAGCTCAGGTTAGGAGGATAGCCCTTCCAAATCTCGTAGGGTGTCTTGTAAATTTTCTTATGAGGTACACGGTTAAGAATGTGACAAGTTGAAAGAATTGCTTCCCCTCACATATCGTCAGATAGGCCCGAACTTAAAAGCATAGCATTCATCATTTATTTTAAGGTTCTATTTTTATGTTCAGCTACACCATTGGATTGGGGTAAGTAAGGTGGACTAGTCTCATGTATTAAACCGTTTGCAGCACAAAAGTCGGCTAGATAACTTGATTTATACTCACCACCTCTATCAGATCTTACCCTTTTAATTTTTCTGTCAAGTTGGTTCTCAACTTCATTCTTAAAGTTTATAAAAAATTGTTCTGCTTCATCTTTAGTCTTAAGCAAAAAGACACGGGTGTATCTAGAACAGTCATCTATAAACGTAACATAATAATTCTTGCCACCTCTACTTGCAACATTTTTGAAGTCAGCTAGGTCGGTGTGAATTAACTCAAGAAGACTCGTGTTCCTAGTAGTCACAGGTTTACTAGGCTTTTTTGTAAACTTAGCCTCAACACAGCTAGCACATTTAGAGAATTCTTGACTCGTCAAACTCGGAATTAAACTCATAGTTCTAAGTTTTTTAATGTAATCCACATTCACATGACCTAACCTACCATGCCAAACATCAATAGACTCAGCGATATAAGCAGAAGAAGATGCAATATTATTAATAGCAGATTCAGTGTTCAATACAAAAAGACCCCCAGAAAGAAAACCCTTGCCCACAAATTCTCCATTACGCGACGTTACCACCTTGTCAGCCTCAAAAACAAGTTTCAAACCAGCTTTGTTTAATAGGACACCAGACACAAGGTTTCGACGCAATGAGGGTACAAATAAAACATTACTGAGAGCAAGTGTTTTCCCCGAGGTGAGTTTGAGAAAGATCTTGCCTTTGCCTGTGATCTTTGCAGATGAAGAGTTACCCATGTAGACGCATTCCCCATCAAAGAACTTCCTCGAACTCAAGCAAATAACCCCTATCGGCCACGAAGTGTCTCGAAGCTCCAGTATCCAAGACCCATTCAGCAACATTACCCATCAGATTAGCTTCCACAACCACAGCTGCAATAACGTCATCAGTCACATCAACATTGGCCTCAGCAGATTTCTTCTCAGAGCAATGGTAGGCTTTGTGACCAGTTTTTCCACAAACATAGCAGACTATAGGACCCTTATCAGCTTTCTGAATCTTAGGAACCGGTTTGGTATGCTTCCCTGGACCATTCTTCTTAGCAGGACCCTGGTTCTTACCCTGACCAACCTTGGCCTTACCCTTACCCTTATATTTCTCAGCATAAGACGGACCACCAGACTCAACCAAATTAGCTTTAACAAAGCGAACAACGGCGAGAAAGTCCACAGATTGACTAGCAGGAAGGTCTTTAAGGCGATTAGCCTCCTCGGTCCTCATATGTCCTATAAGTTCCTTAAGGGACAAGTCTTTCTTTTTGTGCTTAAGTTGGTTTCGGTAATTTGACCAGGAGGGAGGGAATTTCTCTAGCAGAACATTAGTTACAAAGATATCATCAAGTTTCATGCCCTCATTCACAACATCAGCACATAAGTTTTCATAGACATGGACTTGATCCATGATGGGTTTCCCGTCATCCATTTGAAATCCCAACCATTTTTCCACAACATATTTCTTTTTCCCCGCGTCATCAGCCCCATACTTGGTTTTTAAAGCCTCCCAAATAAACTTAGCCGACTTATTCACAGCAAATAAATCGAACAAGGTGTTTGTCATATTATTCAGAATGTGACACCTAGCAGTTTTGTTGTCCTTTACAAATTTTGCAATATCCTCTTCATTGGACTTAACATCTTTAGAGAGATGAGGGGTTTTCTCAGCATCAGTAGGGGTGATAGGCTTAGGCGGGTCACTAAATAAAACGTAATCAATTTCTTACTGCTCAAAATACATCAACAATTTCTGGGACCAACGCTTATAATTGTGACCATCCAACGACTCCAGTTTCGACATATCAGGAACAATTTTCGAGATAACAGACATGTTGCAGCAACAAATAGTTTTCAAATTGTTATTCGAAAGATGTAGAAACAGAAGGAGAATAGAAATACCAGATGAATTATAAGCGATTAGAAAGTAAAACCCGTAAGTAGTGCCGTGGTAGAAGCCACTGCCTTGAAAACTATTTCTCCGGTACGACCGTGGTGGCGATCAGCTAGTGCCAGTAGTTCCCCAAGGTTAACACTACAGTCCCCACGCAGTTCCGCCCACTCAGAACTGTGAGACTTGGAACGATAAAATCAGCAATACGACCCAGAAATTATGAGAGAGCAGAGAAGACGAAGAGAGAAGAGAGTTTTATTTTCTGTGTGTAAAATGCTGTGAAGAGGTTCGAATTTATAGCCGAAAAAGGTCAGTTACAGGAGCCAAAAACTGACTCCTGAAACCCTGCCACAATCCGAGTTAGTGGGAGTAAGACTCTCCCCACTAACAGTCAGTTTGACTGACTTATTCAACTCAACACACAAAAAACAAAACTCGGATCCGGCCCAAAAAGATAGGCACAGCTCGCCGCAGGCGATTGCCAAATCCCAAATCCCGAATCCGAATCCAGGCAGAGGCACGGCACGCGCGCGCGTGTGCGAGCTGAATTAAGCACCTCGCAAGGCTTCCACAAAAGCCTCCCTAGACCCACTAGTGATATGGTATGATAAGGGTTGTTATATAAACACAAGAAACAAGCCTTTCACTACCAATGTGGGACAAATGAAAGATACTCAAGGCATAAAAAAGCCCCTATTTTCCAAAAGAAGTTGTTAAACGATATTAGGAAATATTAAAAGTCGATTCGTAAAACATTGAATTAGCTTATTTTATTTAATTTATATACAAAAAAACATACACAACACACACAAGATATATTATATCCCTTAATGTTCTTTTAACATTATCACTTTGATATCGTCATGTTCGTAGTTGTTCAGTCGTCATCTGAAATTGAAAGAAGTTCAATTTCAGGTGCCATCTCATGTCTAGTGGCTGTGTTGTATCAAGTCTTTAGTGTATTGTAGTTACGATACACAAAATTATTGCCCACTCCAGTCGCTCGATAGCTCTTGTAAATTGCACGGTAAAAGAAGTCGAGTGTTTGCAACTTTACCCCGTTAGCTTTATGTTAACAAACCGGTTAAATTAGTCCTATTTTGCTATTCTCCATCATAACAATTTCATAACAATATAGATGGTCGATAAATAGCGAAAGCAGCCGCTACTGAAGATGAATTTTAACCTCCCATTCACTCGCCTATTCTATCTTTCCCAGTGAAAGACATACCAGTTAGGGATGGCAATGGGTAGGGTCTGGGTAGGGTCCACTTAGGCCCGGACCCGACCCGAGATTTTCCCTTTGGACCCGTATCCGACCCAGACCCGCAAGGGTCTAAAATTTGAGGACCCATACCCGGACCCTATGGGTAAGGGTAGGGTCTGGGTCTACCCGCGGGTCCGAGTTTCAGCCACTTTAGTAACAAGATTAACAGTTATGGGGTCTATAATATTAAAAAAAAAAAAATTCATACTACTTTAACATTATGAGTTTATTAATCTATCGTTAATGGTGGTTGTCGGTCGCCGGCTATTAGAGAAGTGGTTGCCAGTCGCGTATCAGTGCTGTGGTGGTGGTTTTCTTGTGTCAGTGGTGGAGTGGTGGTTTTGTCAGAAGAGTTTGGTTGAGTTTTATCACTTTATGGGATGAGGAAAGAGAAAGAGACGTTAGTTGAGTTTCTACAGTCTGCCAGTATGAATTCAGAAAAGTTGTAATTTTGATTTTTTTTTTCTTTAATAAAGGGTCTAAGGGTCGGGTATGGGTCTCATAACTTAGACCGGACCCGGACCCGAAATATTTTCTTAAGACCCATACCCGACCCATACCCATTGGGTCTGAAAAAATGAGACCCATACCCTGTTGGGGCTGGTGTCCTTTACAGTTAGTGCAAGGACTTATAAATCTCTAAAAGGATCAAAGGGTATACTTTTGTATCATAATCAGTTGGTCCACGTTTATCAATAACGGTTGGCTTGCTAGATAAGTTTGACGTTATTGTCATACAGATGGCGGTGATCAACTGGTCCCTAAAAGTCACACCTATAGGATACGTTTGAGAGATGTGACAGTATGAAAATACAGTCATGTAGATGCCAAATTTGACTAACCAGTTAGTCCGAGTTATTTGACTAGTAATTAGTCAAAAATGTGATGTTGAGATATTTTATTTAATACGGATTAAATAAAAATGGCTAAGACGAATTAAACGATTAATTCGTAAAATTGAATACAAACGATTTATATTTGATTAATGTATATTGAATAAATTAATTATACGATATTGTCTTTGTCGGACATGTATTAATAATTCAACTAACCCGTCTTATTAGTTGATGCTTTAATAACCGATAACCGATGACGATTTATAATTAGACCGTGTCATATACATTTAGTAATTTGGATTCGGACCACGAGTTTATATGAAGAGGAAATGAAAAAGCCCATGAGGCTCCCTCTCACTCGGTTTGGCCGAGCCAAACATAGACAAAAGGAGCCATCTCCTCTTTTGTTAACCTAAGCATTTCATTTGTATGAAAACTAGGGTTTTGAGAAAAATTGCCTCTCAAAATACGGATCTCACATCCAACCAAAACACACAAAACAATCCTCTCTATATTGCAAGGCAATTAGAGGATTCATTCTAGCACAAGGGCATTTCTCGGACAATCTTGGGTGCAACAATTAGGAGGAGGTCTACTTTGATCTCTCATTGCCGAATTGCACTAGGACCGAAGGTTATTCCTTAATCTTTATCGTTTCATTGTTAATTTCGTTTATGACAATAAATTGCATATAAAATTTGCGTTATAATCCTATAAAGAAAGGGTTTTATACGGATATTACCCTACAAGTGGTATCAGAGCGAGGCCACGTAAATTTTCTATGTGTTTTTCATCATACGAAATGGATCGATTAATTTTTTTTATGCAAAATTCCACACGGCAGATTTTTTTTTGATTGCACGATTGTTTTTTTTTCTTTGAAAACCGTGTCCTTTTGTTTACACGGCTGATTTTCTTGGAATTCGTGCCATGTTCTTGTTTTTGTTGTCGATTTGATCTTTGCATATTATTTTGTAATCGATATTCATTGTAATATGTTAGAGATCTATCAATTGCTATTTCATTTCTATACGGATTAGGTGATATCGCAATTGGTTTTTATCAAATCGAAAATTTTTGTATAAAATTTTTGATAAACCGTGTGGCATGTTTGGTCTCGGCATTTTTTTTTTTTTTTTGCCACGGCCTGTTTTTGCATAGGAAACCGTGTCCAGTTTACACGGTTGTATCCTTGTCGATTTTCTGATTTGTATTCTTTTTGTTCTTTGCGAATTGTTGTTTTAAACGATAATTACAACAATATGTGAAGATCATGTTAATTGTAATTTTGTTTTAATCCGGATTAGATTAAATTGCAATTGAGTTTTTACAAATCGTTTTGTTGTTTGATCACTTGTTTGATCTCGTTTTGAGCGGTTGTTTTTTTTTTCCCTTCTTTTTGCTCACGGCAATGAGCAATTTTATAAAAAAAAAAAAAAAAATTTACGGGTACTGTTCACGCCCAACAGTAAAAGAAAAAAAAAAAAAAATTTGTTTTGTTTTTTTTTCTCGGCCAATTTTGCATAATACGAATTATGCACTCGCTTGATAGTGAAACGGTTCACCCACGAACAATCAAATTACTTTAAAACGATTTAAAGTAACGGATTATCACGAATTAAAATTAAGTTGATGAAGCGGTTTTGTCACATAATTTTAATTATCTTTGGTGGTTTGGATAAATTTAACATAATTACGGAATTATGTCACGAATAAATTTAAATTTTAGTTGATGCATTTTATTTATCGTTCTTGTTTAATTTGAATGCTTTTAATTACGTATTTATTTATTTTTGCAAACGGTTGTAACTTAGTGTGGCTTTAGTAGAACGTGTTACCGTAATGATGGAACACGGTCTTGGTTGTATTTTGAGATCTCGTATCTCCCTTTATTTCTTTTAATTACAGTTTTTATTTAGAATGTAAATAGGTTTATATTTTGTAAATTTTAATTGTAATTTTGAGAAGACTAAAGAAGGAGACCGGATGCTCACTCCCGCTACATGGATCAAGATGGAACATCAAGACAAGCTTCTCGGGTCCAACGGTGGATTCCAAAGTTGTTTTTTGTTTTTTTTTACTAGGATAGGCCACACTAGGAATTTTTATTTACGTATAGCATTCATTTATTTATTTTATTGTAACGATAGTATGCATCATTTTCCGCCTAAAAACCAAACCACCTAATAATTGCATGAAAACTGACGCATATAGAGGTCACGAGTTAGTTTTCTATGACATTCGTATGTCACACGATTTAAGCCATCACCCAAATTAATTCATTCACGCAGACGCTAGTTATTCGTTCACTTAAAATGAATTAAAACTGAGTTGATGGGATCTTCCTCGTATAAACCAAAATTGAGAACGGTCTTTATAGGTCAAACTCCAATGAATCCCTTCTTCGTCGGTAGGCATAATATGACCCCTTCTACGTCGGGTAAGTTGGAACCGATTGACTTATTTTATCTCAACACTATGGTCACTCGTACGATCCTGTGATTATGGTGGACTATAGATAGGATTTCCAGAAATCTATCGACCAAGAGTTTTTACGGAAGAACTAGCTAAACAGTTGGCTTATCAATTTACGGAAATTGAGTCTTGGGATCACTTGTATTATTCTTGAGGGAGATCAATCATACAAGTGCAATGAGTCTACACGATTAAAATGAATTTAAAATAGACTTAAATCACCTCGATGAGTTGCTTATTTCGTTCTTGTTTTCCTTTCTTTTTCAGTGTAGATCACGAACTTTTAAACTGCTAATAACAAATGGCTGGTTCTACTGATAACCCAATGCCAAGTGCCACATTGGACCGTGAGTCCCGGCTTCGGATCTTCATGAATCGGATGAATCGGTCTACTCGATCGAAGAATGATGGATCAAACTTCGCGGACCGGGAGGCGGCATTACGGAATCTGCGCGCGCTGACGGAAGCTCAAATATCTATTAGAGCCCATCCCGGCAAAACCCAGGTCCCACGGCTAGAGTCTTTGAAATCACCAAGTTTAATGATTTCGTATGGAAGCGGGTGCGATTAAAAACGTACTCATTTTTGCAATGGAACCCAATTTGCAGAAACGCTTCATAGCCCATGGTGCGAACAAGATTTTCACCACGCTCACCAAGGAATTCTCGAAAGCACCGAGAATCGTGACCTATGAGCATACCACTCGCTTCTTTGATGCGAGACTCCAGAAGGGCCAACCAGTTAGCCCACACATTCTCAGCATGATTGAGAATGTCGAGAAGCTGGAGACCTTTGATTGTAAGATCAGCGAGAACATTGTGATCGACCGCATGCTTCACTCACTCCACGATGGTTTTTCGCAATTTAGAGCGAATTACTATATGAATGATTTGAAGAAAAGTCCCCATGAATTGCACTCCCTTCTCGCATGCACCGAGAAGGACATGAAGTTCAGTGGGAGCTTGAAACAGGATGTTCTTGTTGTGACAAACAAGGGGAAAGGTAAGGGCAAAGCTCAGGCAAACCTAGCAGTAGGTAAACCGAAGTTCAAGAAGTCGGGTTCAGGTAAGAGTGGGCCTGGTGAGTCGAGCACCTCATCAGGCGCGACAAAGAGCAAGAATGAAAACATGGAATGCCATCATTGCCACAAGACTGGGCATTGGAGGCGTACATGTCCTGTTTATCATGAGGACTTAAAGGCAGGTCGTGTTAAACCTGTTGGTATGTCTTCTTCTTCTTCTACTTTTATTCATATGATTGAGATTAACCACGCAAGTTACGGAACTTGGGTACTTGATACTGGTTGTGGTTCTCATCTGTGTAATCATGTGCAGGGGCTCCGAAACATCGAACCCCTCGTAAAGGGTGAGGTGGACCTGCGTGTTGGGAATGGAGCAAGAGTGGCTGCCATCTCAAAGGGGACATATGTGATCCAGCTTCCTAGCGGATTTGAGTTGTCATTATATGACTGCTATTATGTACCTAGTCTTTCGAAAAACATTATTTCAGTTTCTGCACTTGACAAACTTGGTTTTTCATTTGTAATAGAGAATAATACTTGCATTTTCTCTTTACACGATATGATTTATGGCAAGGCAGTCTCCATGAACGGAATTTATGTTTTAGATCAGACCACCGAAATATTACACGTAATGAATAAAAAGTTAAAGGTTGGTGATAAAGATCAAACGTATCTATGGCACTGCCGTATAGGACACATTAATGAGAAACGCGTAAAACAGCTCATTAAAAATGGAGCTATCTCGGCCTTTGATTTTCAATCATTTGGCACGTGTGAATCATGTCTCATCGGTAAGATGACTCGGATTTCCTTCAAAGGTGTTGGAATGCGCGCTGCTGACCTATTAGGACTCATACACACAGATGTATGTGGTCCTATGTCAATCACCGCACGAGAAGGCTATAGGTATTTCATCACTTTCACGGACGATTTAAGTAGATATGGCTATGTCTACTTAATGAAGCACAAAAGTGAATCCTTTGAGAAATTCAAGGAATACCGAAATAGGGTACAGAACCTATTAGGTAGAAAGATTAAAACACTACGTTCGGATCGTGGTGGCGAGTATCTTTCTCACGAGTTTGATCAACACCTTAAAGACTGTGGGATTGCCCTACTGCCTAACTCCACCGGAACACCTCATTTGAATGGTGTGTCCGAACGGAGAAATCGAACACTACTTGATATGGTTCGATCCATGATGAGTCACACCGTGTTGCCCGACTCATTGTGGGGTTATGCTCTTCTCGTCATTTGCTCTAATACTTAACCAAGTCCGTCTAAAGTCTGTTGACAAGACTCCATATGAACTATGGAAGGAACGGTCCCTAACTTGTCCTTTATACGGGTTTGGGGCTGCGAGGCTTATGTCAAGTGGAGACACGAGGATAAGCTCGGCCCGCGATCGGTCAAGACATACTTTATAGGTTATCCTAAAGGAACACTTGGTCATTACTTCTATTCGCCAACCGAACAACGTGTTTTTGTTGCGGCTAGTGCGACATTCTTAGAGAAGGAATTTCTCGAGAATGCAAAGAGTGATAGAACCTTCGACCTGTCGGAGATTCCAGAACCAAATACCGAGCAACCATTGGAGGAACCAATTCCTTCAATCCCGGCTGCGGTGAATATTCCGGAGGAACCTAGGAGGTCGGGAAGAGTCTCTATTCCTCCGCATGACGAGATACATTGGTATGGTCGAGGAACATGACATAGATGACGTTCTACTCTTAACGAGTAGTGAACCCGCAACCTATAAAGGTGCCATGACTAGTTCTGACTCAAAGCTATGGCTTGAGGCCATGCAATCCGAGATGGACTCTATGTATGAGAACAACGTATGGGATCTCGTTGACTTACCAGCTAAGGTTCGTCCCCTTCAATGCAAATGGCTTTACAAGATAAAGCATTCGGTGGAAGGTCAACAAGATATCTATAAAGCACGACTAGTTGCTAAAGGTTTCACCCAAGTGCCAGGTTTGCACTACGATGAAATCTTTGCACCCGTAGTCATGTTGCGTTCCATTCGGATTATCTTAGCGATTGCCGCTTTTCATGACTATGAAATTTGGCAAATGGATGTGAAAACCGCCTTCTTAAACGGTTTTTTGGAGGAAGAGTTGTACATGGTACAACCCGAAGGTTTCATCGATCCACAACATCCTAAGAAAGTGTGCAAGCTTAAGCGTTCCATTTATGGACTTAAGCAAGCATCTCGGAGTTGGAATCATCGCTTCGACCAAGTGATTAAAGAAAATGGATTTACTCGATCGGTCGAGGAACCATGTCTTTATATCAAGTCGAGTGGGAGCAAGATTGTCTTCCTAATATTGTATGTCGATGACATACTCCTGATTGGGAATGACATACCTCTCTTAACTTCGGTGAAAGTATGGTTGAAAAACCATTTCCAGATGAAAGATCTGGGAGAGGCACAAAGAATTCTAGGCATCCGTATCTATCGAGATAGATCACGACGGATGTTATCTCTCGATCAGGAGTCTTACATAGACAAAGTCCTAGAGAGATTCAGCATGACTAACTCCAAGAAGGGGTTTCTTCCTATGGCTCAAGGGGTGCATTTGAGCAAGTCTCAGTCACCAGAGACACCGGAAGAGAAAGAGCGCATGACACGGATTCCTTATGCCCTCGCTATAGGATCAATCATGTATGCCATGATATGCACACGTCCGGACGTGGCATATGCATTGAGTATGACAAGTCGATTCCAACAGCATCCAGGTGAATCACATTGGATGGCTGTCAAGAACATTCTTAAGTACCTACGGAGGACTAAAGATTGGGCGTTGACTTATGGAGGCGAACAAAAGCTATGCACAACCGATTCTGCAGATGCTAGCTTCCAAACGGATCGTGATGACTCGAAATCTCGGTCTGGATTCATTTTTACTCTTAATGGCGCTGCAGTCAGCTGGAAGAGTTCCAAACAAATCACAACAGATTCTACGACCGAGTCCGAGTACTATGCCGCGTCGAAGCTACAAAGGAAGCGATATGGATGCGTCAATTCTTACATGGACTATCGATAGTGCCTAGTTCGAATGACCCGATCACCATCTATTGCGACAATAGAGGTGCCATCTTCCAAGCTAAGGAGCCAAAGTCTAGCAACAAGTCTAGACATGTACAACGGAAAGCTCATCTAATCCGGGATTACGTGGAGCAAAAGGAAGTAGTGATAGAAAAGATTGCTACTGAGATGATAACATAGCGAGATCCTCTCACTAAACCATTACGACAAGATAAGCATGAAGGGCACGTTAATTCCATGGGAATTAAACGTGTTCCTAAGTTGTAGTACTCTTTTATGGATTAGATTCATCCTCCTTTGTACTCTATACGACATCATCGTTTTGATAATTATTTATATATTTTGTTTTTCATGTGGTTTTGTACGACAAATTTGAACACCACAAAGTGAACTGAACAAACATAATATTTTTGGTCCTTAATTACCCACGTGAGCTGATAACTCAAGGTAATTATTTTGTGACGTTGGTTGATGGTGGGTTCAACGAGCCATAAGTCAACAGGTTGGTGACCAATCACGAGAGGCGATTTATACGGATATCTCGTAGGACACAATTGTGACATCAACGTGGAGTCCTAAATGTTTTACAACATTCGGTGCCAGGTCGTGGATAGGACCTCCATGGTGATCCTAAGAGTCGATTCTTTTGACTATCGATTGTCTCTTGAGACTAAGGCAGATTTTGGGTGACTTTGGTTTCTTTCTCACGGTCATCCGTAATAGGGGGCCAAGTAGATTGTTTCGGGTCATTTCATCTTTGTGCTTAGATCGGAAGGAGTTCGAGTTGAAGGAAATATTCAGCCTTTATCAGGTACTCGATATTTCTCAGGGCCACTCGAGGAGTCAGAATCGAAAAATGCATGGCCATGCTCGAATACGAATTCGTTTTATCAGTTAAGTTACTCTCTAGTCGGGGAAACCACTCTAGATACAGATCGATTGTAAAATACGACCTTTGCGGATCCGGATCTGCAAATTGTTTTACATTGAGTGGGAGAAATTTTAAATGAATATGAGAATCGGTTATCGCACATACACTTGTACGGACAAGTGGGAGTTTGTTGGAGCTGTGTCTTTGTTGGAGCTGTGTCCTCCAGTTAGTGCGGATAACGTCATTGCACATACACTTGTACGGACAAGTGGGAGCTTGTTGGGGCTGGTGTCCTTTACAGTTAGTGCAAGGACTTATAAATCTCTAAAAGGATCAAAGGGTATACTTTTGTATCATAATCAGTTGGTCCACGTTTATCAATAACGGTTGGCTTGCTAGATAAGTTTGACGTTATTGTCATACAGATGGCGGTGATCAACTGGTCCCTAAAAGTCACACCTATAGGATACGTTTGAGAGATGTGACAGTATGAAAATACAGTCATGTAGATGCCAAATTTGACTAACCAGTTAGTCCGAGTTATTTGACTAGTAATTAGTCAAAAATGTGATGTTGAGATATTTTATTTAATACGGATTAAATAAAAATGGCTAAGACGAATTAAACGATTAATTCGTAAAATTGAATACAAACGATTTATATTTGATTAATGTATATTGAATAAATTAATTATACGATATTGTCTTTGTCGGACATGTATTAATAATTCAACTAACCCGTCTTATTAGTTGATGCTTTAATAACCGATAACCGATGACGATTTATAATTAGACCGTGTCATATACATTTAGTAATTTGGATTCGGACCACGAGTTTATATGAAGAGGAAATGAAAAAGCCCATGAGGCTCCCTCTCACTCGGTTTGGCCGAGCCAAACATAGACAAAAGGAGCCATCTCCTCTTTTGTTAACCTAAGCATTTCATTTGTATGAAAACTAGGGTTTTGAGAAAAATTGCCTCTCAAAATACGGATCTCACATCCAACCAAAACACACAAAACAATCCTCTCTATATTGCAAGGCAATTAGAGGATTCATTCTAGCACAAGGGCATTTCTCGGACAATCTTGGGTGCAACAATTAGGAGGAGGTCTACTTTGATCTCTCATTGCCGAATTGCACTAGGACCGAAGGTTATTCCTTAATCTTTATCGTTTCATTGTTAATTTCGTTTATGACAATAAATTGCATATAAAATTTGCGTTATAATCCTATAAAGAAAGGGTTTTATACGGATATTACCCTACATACCCGACCCATTAGGGTCCGACCCTCAGGGTCTGGGTCGGGTCCCCGACCCACTGCCATCCCTAATACCAGTACTCTCTAGTGGAGCAACCATAAATCAAACAATTCAACAATTAATTCATAAAATAAACCTTCTAAAGATGACGTCTAAGCAAGCTTCATTTATTCCCGTCTACTGGGAGATGGAGATGTGAGGGATATGTCGAATATTGGGCCACTCCTTGCCGCTTGGTTCTTGACATGCTTCTCTTAAGTCTGGGCAGTCTAGGATCTTAAGTTTCTGAAGGGAAGTGATGTTTTGAATTGTGCCTACTGATTTGAGCCCGGGGAAAGAAACGATCAAGAGGGACTGAAGCGATGCTAAGCAGCTTATCCACTCCAGTAGTCCTTTCAACGATTTATAATCACTAATCTGGAGGTCTTGAAGGGCAGTTAGGTGCTTCATCCCTCTAGGCAGCATTTGCAGAGATCTAAGAGACACTAAACAGAGGAAACGGAGATTGTGACATAGGGATCTCCAAGGCATGTCATCGGCGTTGTCCTCTAAAGTAGGAATATCCATCAATACTAGTGACTCCAAGGCAGTGAGATGCTCCAAAGCTCCTGAAATACTTGTTAGCCTTGCGCATTTCTCAATCTCAAGGCTTCGTAAGGAAGAGCAGCTCTTGAACACCTTCTCAATTTCCGATAGCCTCTTCAATTTATAATCGTTTTGTATCTCGATTTTGGTAATTAGATGCGTAGTATGCACAGTGGTGAGATAGCCCACACTATCTACTCTCACATGTAAGTTTGCAGATCCTTGAGGAGCTGGTAATATCCGAAATGCCTTGTTGATGCGCTCTACCTCTAGTGATTCTAGGCTCGGACAAGGAGGAAGAGATGTCAACTTGGGGCATGATTGGATTACCACTGTCCAGAGACGAGGAAATAATGGTTGCCAATGCGGCATATCACTTTCACCAACCCCTCCCCACCATCCCTTGAGCCTTTTCAAATCCACGAGGTTGAGAAACTCGAGGGATGGGAAAAAGCCTCGGCCGCCAATTGCATTGGTCTCCATGTACTCCAAATTATTCAACAACCAAAGAGACAAGGTTTTCAGATGCTTCAAATTACTTAACAATGGGATACCGCGCAACCTCTGACAATGCCCAAGCTCAATGTTGACGAGGTTAGGAAAAGTGATTGACCAGTCATCCTGAGCTCTTCCCCACCTTGGAATTTCAGTACCATAATATAACTCCAACTCAAAGTGCATGAGATTACGATTTGGCTTCAACTTTTTGATCAGAGCTTCATATTTAGGTTCATAACTAAAAAATATCCTTATGACCTTTAGATTCATAATGTGCTCCAAATAACCGCTTTCCCATTTATTTTCCAACTTATTTACGAGGTTTTCGTGGATCTTGATTCGAAGTTCACCCCTTAAATTAACAAGTAATTTTAAGTCATTCAATTGTCCTCCAAATTGATTCCCTATTGAACTCACTTTACCAACTTTAAAGTGGGTTAGGTATTGCAGATTAGTCAGCTGGTTAATGCCTAAAGGCATGCAAGGCAACCCACCACAATTACCTATATTCAAGAGCCTAATATTAACCAATTTGCAAAAAACTTTTGGTCACTGTTTCAGCCTACTACACCCATACAAAATCAAACTCTGTAAATTATATAATTTCGCAATTGAATTCGGGAGTTTCTCGAGTTTTATATTATCAGAGAGATCAAGATACCTCAAGTGTAGCAACTGACAAATTGACTTTGGTAAATACTCGGCATCTGGCACATATAAGCGTAACGATCTAAGGAAACTCCAATTTTCTATAAGAGGTTTCACCAATTGGGAGTCGATCTTTGTATACATGTAGCATGTACGAATATTTCCTTTGGGGAATGAGCTTTCTGTCCATTCTTCCCCATCAAGAAATAACTGGCGAACTTTTTTGCTTAAGGTTTTTGGCAGACTATTTCCCACAATAATCTCATCCTCTGCGACTTCTTGAGCTAGATCGTGCATTAAATCGTGCATTTTAAATGATACGATATCACCTAACTCATCTATTACCACATCTTGGAAAAAACACCGTTTTAGTAGGATAAAAAAATAGTCCTCACTATCACCAATATATCCTTGTGCCATCCAAAGACTAATCAAAACTCGTTTTATCATTCTAAAATCCTTAGGGAATAAAGCACAATACCTAAAACAATTCTTCACACAAGATTCGAGATTGTTGTAACTGAGCTTTAAGATAGACATAATTTGATTATTGGTAGTTTCAATGTGAGGTAATCGGTTCTTTTCAAATGATTCCCATTTATCTTTTGTTTGACCATACAAAAGAGTTCCTAAAACTTTTATAGCAAGAGGAACATTTGGAGCACTTTTTAACAATATTTTTGCCAATGGTAGTTAATTCATGGTTGTTTGTTTCATCTGATTCTCGTTTGAATGCCGTCAACACAAACAAACGCCAAGAATTTTCATCGGACAAACTCAAAAGTAAGAGCACTAATCCAAGTACGTGCAAAAATTGGACAGCTGGTCACTTTCCAGAAGATGCCAAGACAGCTGTTTTCCATAATTCAAAAGCAACGGACCATATCAACCTGCAAATCAGAATTCAACAACACACTTGAGTTACTTTTCTAGTCATCTCTGAAGCTGACTATAAAAGGCAACATCAGCATTCATATCAGGCATCGAGTTTTTCTGCAAAACAAAGGAAATAGGCCTCAAGCCAAATAATTTTGTTTTAGATTGTAACTCGAGATCTCCTGTAGTAATTCCTAGTCTGAATTACTTATTCAAACATTGTAAGTTATCAAAAGTTATATTTTAATAAAATTAAGTTGGTCAAAATCTTTTTTGATTTCATTTACTTTGTTCTGTTTTCATTTCTTTACTCGTCTCTGACCTGAGCCTCTATCCCTGGTATCAGAGCCATTTTAAGGCTCAAAGCATACAAGGTCTGTCACCTTTAGGTAGGTGTTGGTAAGGTGTTGGTCAGCCCTGATAAGTTCGTTGGTAAGCCGTGTCTAGGTGTTCCTGGTAGGGTGGTCCCACTGTTCCCGTCTGCATAAAGTCTGCATTCATTAGTGTGTGAAAACCTTTTTATGGCAAACTGGCTAAGAAAAGCATTTCCAGTAGGAACAAGTAGAGATTTAACAATAGTTCAAAGCAATGAAATCAATGTTCCCGTTGATTTTTCAAATTGGGATATTCCCAGAGAAAATCCAACTAGTATATATCAAATAGGATCATTTGATTTCAAAACTGGTTTTTCAATACGAACTCATGAAGAGACTCGAAGCATTTGTAATCCTATCGAAACATTGCACTTGGTTTCTCATACAAGTATTCAAAGCTATATACAGAAAAAAAATATAGATTCATTCATTTTGGATTAGTTCAAGTAGCAGTCAAACCTTTAGTTCATAAAGGTGTCGATTGTCCTTTATTTATGGCTTTAAGAGATAATAGATTAAGGTCATATAAGGATTCATTATTGGCTG
The DNA here is from genome assembly GCF_048544455.1 of Silene latifolia. NCBI lineage: Eukaryota > Viridiplantae > Streptophyta > Magnoliopsida > Caryophyllales > Caryophyllaceae > Silene > Silene latifolia. The sequence goes on along the minus strand of NC_133535.1, from coordinate 15,705,460 downwards.
TTATACAAACTAATGTGTGTAATGGACCTGTATATTTCAATTGTTTTCCTGATTTTTCAATTGATTTACATGATCCATTAATTCAAGATTCTTCGATTCTTGATATTCATATTCAAGATAATAAATTCAAAGATTTTGCAAGGAACTTTGCAATTGTCTTTAGAATTTATTTCAAGTGGATGACCTCAACTGTTAATCCCAAGTTCATTCATGAACCCTCTTCCAAAGAAGAAACTATTTTCTTGGAAGTTCATTCAAAAGACAGTAGAACTAAATCTTTAGTTACTACTGCCAACACTCTTTTATGGGATAAAATAACTATCCCTGAGGAACTCCAGGTTATTAAGGAGCGTCCTACTCCTAATATGCTCAAAAAAGATTTGGATGAAGTTATTGAAGATGATAAAAGGGTCATTATGAGATTCAACTCTTTTTGAGAAGGATCTTCATCTTCTACTTCAATTCCAAGATACATTCCTCCACGAAAATCATGCTCTCAAATTGATTTGCAAAATTCCAATTATAAAATTCATTTTAAATCTCTACTTCCAGAATATGAAGCCACATCATCTCCTCCTCAATCTCCAACAGCATCGGACTTCCAATCTATTAATATGCTTAAGGAAGATTTTGAGATAGATAAGACTTATCTAAGAAAAGACTTTAATTCTCCTGTTAATGTTCAAAAGAAATCATGGTTTCTTTCGTTTCCAGAAGAATTTAAAAGTCAAATAAGGGAAATTTGGTATGAAGATATGAATCATCATTCTTTAAACATACCTTTTTTCACTTGGTTTTCTCTCTTTTGTCATAACAAGGGTATAGAAAACCCTTATGAACAATCTCATATACAAGTTCAAACTCAATTGAGAAGAACTTGGAACATGGCGGATGGAAGAACAGTTACTTCTGTTCATCCTCCTCTTGCTCCAATTAAATTTTCCATAAAGGAACAAGAAGTTACAGCTAATCCCTTCAAAGTCGGTCGAAAAGATCAAGCTAGCGAGCCAGTAATTGTAGATGATATATTAAAAATATATCAACAAAACAATTACACAAATCAAGCCTTGCATTCAATAGCCAATCAAGTAGACCATATGTCTACTAAGATGGACTCTACAAGGTCATCTGACCTACTGAAACCTTTCCCTCAAAAACAAGTTTCATTAGAAAAATTTCCTAATGAAATCTCATCTCAAGCTCATTTCAAAGTTCGAAGTCTTCCCTATTCTTTATTAAATAAAGCATCTAGTTCATCAAATTCTTCTAAATCATCACATGAAACACCTCCTAAGCAAATAAGCGTTATTACAAGGAATTCTGATTCTATTTCAACCTCCGAATCTGAAGATTCCGATCAAATTATTCAAATAGAAAATCAATTCTCAGAAACTCCAAATATCAATAAAATACGACGGTATTGGAAAAATATCTCCACAAGAAACTATTATCCTAGACCAACTCCTCCTGATATTCAATATGAAGAACGATCTAAATTCCCTATTCATGAATATCATCCTGATACAATTCATGAGTGGAACATAGACGGAAAATCTAAATATGAAATTCTCAATACACTTCAATAAATGGGTATGGCTATGGTTGCCTATAAAACCGGTAGAGTTAATACTGAACAAGCTGTATTTGGAAAACTTGTTTCTGATTTTACAGGACAATTGAAGAATTGGTGGGATAATTCCCTAACTCTTCAAGATCAATTAGCAATTCTTAATCATTCTATCATTCTTGAAGATGAAAACGGGATTGAACAAACTGTTAATGACTGTTGTAGCTTCCTTATAGTTACAATAGCCATGTACTTTGTTGGAAATCCCAGAGAAGAATTATCAGCTCAAAAGATTGTCTTGACTAACCTTCGATGTCCAACATTAAGTGACTATCGATGGTATAAAGACATGTTCCTTACTTATGTGCTAAGACGACCAGATTGCAATGAATCATTCTGGAAAGAAAAATTCATATATGGTCTTCCTAACCTTTTCGCTCAAAGGGTATTTAGAAAGCTTAAAGAAATTGTAGGATCTGAAGAGGTTCCTTACAAAGATATAACCTATGGGCAATTATTTGCCTTCGTAAAGAATGAAGGTTTATCTTTATGTGAAGAACTTAAACTTCAATCAAAATACAGTTCAGACAAGAAACTTTCTAGAAAAGAACTGGGATGTTTCTGTGAAGCATTCGGCCTTGAAAAGATTCAAGCTCCTTAATAAAAAAGGAAAGCACATAAAAAACAAAGCAGTTTCAAACGTCATTCAAAAGAACGAAGTTCCCCTTATTACAAAAAGCCTAGTGTATTCATGATAGTCGAAACTGATGCATCTAATATAGGATATGGAGGCATACTTAAGCAAAACTTGCATAAAAAAGAGAGTCTTGTCAGATTCCATTCTGGTATATGGCTTGGTCCTCAAAAAAATTATTCAACTATTAAAAAAGAAATTTTATCTATTGTTTTATGTATTTCAAAATTCCAAGATAATTTATACAACAAAAAATTTCTTTTACGAATTGATTGTAAATCAGCAAAAGAAGTTTAGAAAAAGATGTTCAAAATATTGTATCAAAACAAATTTTTGCAAGATGGCAGGTTATACTGTCAGCATTTGATTTTGATATTGAGTACATAAAAGGAGATAAAGATTCTCTTCCAGATTTTCTGACACGAGAATTTTTACAGGGACGAAATGTCGAATTCATCCAAGAACAAGGGCAAGGGAATTGCCCAACAGGGATACCACTCATACCAGTCCTCTGATGACTACGAGATGGACATTCAAATCACAAAACCAACCACATCAAAATCAAATACATCAAAAACTCAAAACCCAATCAAAACGTCCAATCGATTTATACCTCTAGCTTCAAATTTTCATGCGCTGCCATACTCTCAAGCAGTGCAAAACCAATCAAATTTGACCAAAGCACAGAAACAATAGCAGGAAGTTAAAAATAATACTTCCCGAGCCGCTGGCTACTATATCAATAAACAGGTGACATAAACAATCTGCCTAACCAAATTTTAAACTACACCTTCTGTTCAAGAAGTCAGGAAAAATACGTATAAAACCTTTCCACAAGGCTTTCATTGTTTTCCTGATCACATTAATAAAACCCAAAGATTTTATGAATTCATTCTGGTTGACTCTGGTTCAGCAGAGATCAAACATGAGCGATCCCCTACTGATGGTCGCATTATTTACTCAAAACTCATAATCAACAAGGTTATCTATTCGGATGAATAGATCGAACCTTATGCAGAAAAGGAATTTTCAAAACGATTCATTCCTCAAACATATTCATATTCAGATTACAAACAAGCATGATCTAGAGCTCTTCTTCTTCAAGACTATGACCATTCTTGGTTTATAACATTCAATAAAACCTGTCCGAAGAATTTCCCTATCTGGTTCTATACCTGGTGGTATTTCTTTGGACCTACTCAAGAAATTTACCCTCCAAATTGCACCAAAGGGTTTGAAGTCTTTGTTGCACATACCAAAGGAGAGTTATACTCAAAACCTTTACTTTTCCATGCCGAATTCAAAATTCCATGGATATTTTGTTGGCACTACACTCTTCTGCAAGTGTATCCATCTCCCTATCCACTCTCGCTAGTCCGCGGACTCAATATCAAATGGTGGGAAAAATTCCTTGTTGAAATCTGCTCCCCTGAAAATGTAGAAAAATTCATTCAAACTGGAAGAAAATTAGAATGGGGTGTCCACCAACTCAATAAAGGCACATCACCTTCTAAACCAAAGCCAAAAATCACTGTTTAGGTATTTTTACCCAAATCGATTAATTAGGGTCAATGTAGTCTTACTCGTTGGTTGATTGTATGATCGTTCGTATGTCAATAAGTAAATAGAAAAATAAAGCTCGTGATGTAAATTGACACGTGAGATTTGGTGACGCGGAAAACCCAATGTGGGAACAACCGCGGGAGGGACGGTACCCTGCCAAGTATTGCACTATATGAATAGGAGGTTGATTACAATTGAGGCATAATGCTAATCCTGCTGGCCTCAGGTGTATGGTCTGCGAGATTTAGAACGAATGTACGTTTGAGTATAATGTGCCGTGGTGTTGATTTGAGTATACGGATGTCTTGAATGTGATTTTCTTCTTCCTTCTTGATTTTCTTTCTTGGCTATTTATAGGGTAAGAACCCTAGATATGTCCTACTCCGAATATGGAAAGGGAATATAATTTCCATAAGAACTCTTTCCATACTTGGACGCCTTCTCCAATTCTCCCTGATCTCCCTAACTTCTCCCTATCTTCTCCCTAACTCCTCTTTCCTTAATCCGGTCACCTTCTATGATGGGCTCCTGATCTCCCTTGAGCCCGTTTTCTCCTTTCTCCATCCACGGGCTTCCTTCCTCCTTATCACTCCTTCCATAGTTTTTATTTTATTAAGTGGGCCTCCTTTGTTGTGTTAATTTTAGCCCAAACAGTTTGCCCCAAATTTCTTGTGGAGTACGCTTCTAGGTGTCGAGCAAGGAATTTACGTAATCGAATGCTAAAAAACCCTAAGCCGTCTTTTACACTCCTTCCCATGCAACCCATCACTTCAGCCGCCCTACTCCTCTTTTCTCGCACCCAACTCCCTCTCTCCTCTTTATAACTCCAACCTCCACCTTCCACTTTTCATTAATCCCAAATCATTTCAAAAATCTCTTTTCTCTTAAACCCTCAACCTTCCTTCTTCTTTATCCTTTGCTGGCTCCACTGTTCCTCTTCCCCGTCTTCTTTATCAGGTAATCCACCCTCTTTTCTTCTTTTAATTTTCGTTTTCTTCCTCCACCATGGGCAAAACTCGTCAATCCTCCACACCCACTGACTGCGATTCCGCCTTGACTCCGGCCGGTATTCCCATGATCAAGAATCTGCTTGGTCTTGGTGACGGGGTGGACATCGCCATCCCTGAACCGGGACAGAAAGCCAATGCCCTCTGTCCGGGGTGGGTTAGTTTTTACCTGTACCCATTTAGATACGGCCTCCGTTTTCCTTTTCCTAAACTCGTTCAAGACTTCATCTTCACCAACAATTTTGCCATGGCGCAAATTTCTGCTGCCATTTGGAGAGTTCTTCTCTATTCTCATGCCGGCGGTCAGAATACTGGTAAACCTGTCACTCTGGGTGACCTAGCTCATATGTACAACATCAGATCCCTAGACAGGGGTCAATTCTCATTCCGGGGTCGTGGAGAGGCTCCCTTCAGACACGTGTCAAAATCCCGTGATGAGAAATGGTTCGAGGACTTCTTCTACGTGAGGAAGGACTCCATCCAGCCTTTTGCTGATTATATTTTCGAGAAATGGGTTCTAACTTCGAGTAAGTAGCCTTCCTGTCACCTGATTTATTTTATCTCGCTGCTTACTAGCTTACTTCATTGTCTTCGTGCAGGCCCCTGTGACCTTACCCGTATTGGTGCCAAGATCCCTGCCTGCAGCAAACTGTTCAGCATCCCTGAATCTGAGAGAAAGTTCCCAGACCTGCTTCCTCCTCCAATCCTCCTCAGTCGGCTCACAGTATGTCTTCTGGTAAGACTTCTATAGCCGTTCTAATTTGCATGTTGTTCCTACTAATGTCTTAAGCATTCTGTCGTCTGAGAGCGTATATGCTTACAGGTTCAAAAGTTGATCAATTGGAAATCATCCTTCAAAGTGCCAAAAGAACGAGACCTTCTGCCAGCCCTGATGTGGCCTCTGCCTCCAAGAGGAGTGCTCCTGTTGCCTCCTTCAGACTCCTTCTTTGATTTCCAGTTCTGCTGCACGTGAGCCCCTGAAGGTCGACCCGTTGTCTCGTCATCCGCCTACACCTCCTGCCAGTCCTCGGGCTTCATTTAGTGGAGGCATTACTGTTTATTTTCCGGAGGGCTTTGGGAATGTGGACAAGGTGCCATACTGGCCGGAGATTGACCAGCTGCTCTTCCCTCCTGTTAAGGAGACATTCTCAGAGTTCTACCCAGAGGAGATGGCTGAGAACGACGTGCACAATGCCTTCATGGTAAATACTCTTTATTCCACATCTGCCTGCTTGTCTGCTTTTGCTTAGATTCTGCCCCTTGACTTCCTTGCTGACTTTTAATTTTTCCTGCCCCAGTGTAACGCCCCGTAATTTCGGATCGTTAATATATTTCGGAAATAATTTAGTAATCAAATAAAATTTGATAATAATGTATTTAAAGTAAAAATAATTCAAAGAAATATAATTTTATTATATTTTGAGGTAAAGTATTTATTTTGATAGTTTCGAGATGTTTAAAAATAGTTTAAACCGTGTAAAACTTTTTATTTCGAAATAAGGGCGTATCGGGGGGAAAATGACAATTCTTTTGAACATTGGGTAAACGGATTTGGAAATGGGTCGTATGAATACTCAATTTTCTTGTAATCTCGTGTTTAAGAACTTTGGTCTTGACGGAATTTGCGTTTGACCTACGGTTTTAATTATTATCGTAACGAGTCAAACCCGACTCGTAAAATCCCGACTAAAAACCCGACTCCCTCCTTCCTTTCCTCTCCCTTACCGCGGCATCCCCTCCCCTTTTCTTTCTATTTTTCTGATTTTTGTTCTTATGTCATCTTCAATCCTCTAAAACCCAAAACCAAACACATTTCAACAAAAATCAAGCCAAAATCGACACAATTTCTTCATTTTTTATCGGATTTTCGCTAAATTTACATTTCCGGAATCCTCTCGTCGCGATCTACAACTTCGTATAATTTAATTTCAGTTTTCTTGAAGTTGTTTTAAGACGAATTTTGGGTAATTTCGGTTTTATATACTTATCTTTGTGTTTTTATGGTTTATTTAGGTGAAGAATTGGAGGACGAGTTCGGGGACTCGTATATTGTCGAGGATAGCGGCTAGTTGTTGTTAGGGTTTGGGTTTTGAGGTGCTAATTGCTCATTTTCTAGCTTAAGGTAACATATTTCGAGTTACTCGACGAAAGATCGTCACATGCTTTGTTGTTTTTGTATGTTTTGTGATTTTTGTTTGAGTAATAATTTTCACATGTTAAAATATGGTTGCATGCATGCTTAATTTATGCCTTTTGGTTAGTTTAAGTTAGGATATTAGTATGGGAACGATTAATTAATGTTTAGACGATGTTTAAACGAGTTAAAATGAAGAAAAAACGGAAAAAAAAGAGGAATAGGGTGGCGGCAGCAGGCCGACAGGCCCACGGCTGGCCCGGGTCGGCCCGTTGCTTGTTTCGCGGTTTTCCATGCTTTGTTCATCATTTTAGGTTGATTAATGTTATGATTAGTATAAGTAACAAATGGGTAGTATTTTGAATTGAATCATACTAGTAATAAAAAAAATAGGTTAATGGTAAAATTGTGCTTATATTAATAGTTATCACATGTTAGGATAGTTTACAAAATGAAATTGTAATTAATAGGCTCAAAATGAATTTTATAGCGATAATTGTAATATTTTGTTGATTGTGCCGAAAACTGAGCCTTAGTCCCTTTGACCGATGCGATGTCGATTAATTGAGTGATTGGTCACCGCAATTTGACCCCGCACATGCCGCAGGTGGGGTTGCGGGTAAAAATTCGGTTGAATGATTTAGATAATCGGCCTTTTTCTTGTTTTAGGCCATTTATCAAGCTTTAGTTCACATGTATAGCTTATTGAATTTAATAGTGTCTTGTATTGTAGAAATGGCCCTAGTTTCCCCTAAAGCCTTTAATATTGTTAAAATTGCTAGGATTGGAAATTAGTATTGAATACTTATTGAGGATACTGTTGGATTATCTGCTGAATAGACATTTATATAGCCTTTCACATGATAGAATGTTAGAATTTATGTTGGTAAGTAGGACTCTTTGCCCTCTTATGGTTAAGTGGGTGTCTTACTTGACTTGTGTGGTGAGTCTTGTGTGGTGTGGGCTAAAGTATTCAAGCTGGGACTAGCTGGGACTAGGTCCTAGGTGAGTATTTCGGCCTTCATCATAGATAGGTCTTTATAGTCTTTGACGAGTATATGTTCACTGCTTGATAGCCTTTGTGTTCCTGACTAGTGGATTTATATCCAAGTTGGGGCATGACCTCAGTTACTTATTTTGATAGTAAGGGGTCAACTTAAGTACTAGCCAACCCTTTGGTGGACTCCTTAGGGTACTCACTTTCTTTTTAGAAAAATTGTGGGTCTTGGGTGCGGTGGTGTGTATCCGCATGTCTAGGTCTGCGCAGATTTTAGGCTAGGGTTGTGTTGTCTCTTGGCCATGTTTTATTAATATTAACCGCTGAGCCAAGATACCGGTTCGATTACCTTCCCTACCTCGTGGTATAGACTCGAGTTACAAAGTGACTATTGACGGTGCTAAGAACTTATGCCTGTCTTTGATATATTGCCCTTTCTTGTATGGTGATTTTATGAATCGTAATAGGTGAGATGTAAGCGGTTCTGATTGATAAAGTTTGGATTACTATTTGAATTATATGATTCACATGATAGTTTAGTTTGGTCGGTTTAGGGGTCATAGGTTGGATTTACATGATAATTACATTGTTTATCATATTGTTTACATGTTTTACTACATGTTACATTAATTTTGACGATTCGTGGCTGGGAGGACTCGAAGTTACTCCCCACTGAATTGTGGCTTTCGTGTTTGTATAAAATGCGATTGTGGGTTGTTGATGCTTGTTGGGGTCACGGGACGAGCTAGTGAGCATAAGAGAACCTCGGACCTAGTTTGGCTTTTCTTATAGTAAACCTTTTAACTTTTGGTTTTGTATATAATTTGAAGGGACATATGTCTCCCTTTTCTATTTTTGGTTTGTATCATTCTATTTTCTTATTTAGCTATGGCATGTAAAGTAGTTCATTAGCATTGCAGGTTTTGGCACCCGCCTATTGGGAATGTTGGAAATGTTGTGATTGGTTTAGGAAAATTTTTGAATTTACAGGTTTTTGGCTAGTTGAACCAATTACAAACATATCCTACCAGTTTTTCTGTAGAATTTACGTAATTAATTAAGGCTAGATTTAAGGGTGTCACACCCAGACTCTTCAGTCTGCACTCTATAATAGGAAGATGATCAATATAGTGCAGACCACCAGCCGTGCTACCAGCGCCAAGAACCAGGAGCTAAAGGAGAGTGTCGCTGATCTGGCACAGCAGCGGATTGATCTGAAGGAGCGTGTAGTGGAGCTGAATACTGAGCTTGCTGTCACCAAGAAGAAGCTGAAGGAGGGGGCTGATCAGCTGGCTCGTACTCAAGCGGTGTGCATCACTTTCTCTGACTCCCTCAAGCGCTCTGATAAGAAGATCAGCGAGCTGATCTCCCTAGCTACCAATGTTGTTGCCTATGCTACCTGGCGGGGAAAGATCAGCGGGATGCGTGCTACCCTCGTGGAGGCTCCTACCCAGCAGGCTGTAGAGGAAGAGGAGAAGCAACTGGAGATGTTGTACCCCACCCAACCTGATATGAGTGTGCTGATGCCTGAAGTTGGGGAGGTGAATTCTCCTGCATTGGCTGAGCAAGCTGCTGGGGATGGCGCCGGAATGTCCCAGGACGCTGCTGACGGAGCTCAGGAAGCTATAGCAGCTGAGGATGTGCAAGCTGGTGCGGTACCTGAAACGGGAGGTCAGCAGGCAGAGGAGATGCCAGAGGTGGAGATCATTAATGTGACCGATAATTAAGTATTTTTATGTTTTGATGAACTTTTTGGCAGTATGGCCCAGAGGTGGCAGACTTTGTAAGTTTAAAACATTTCTTTCTGTGGTTGCTCCGCCAAGGTAGCGGTTAAACTTGGGGCCGTATTTTGGCCATGTTTCAAAATGCCCCTTGTCACAGTTTGGCAAGGTTTTAGTTATACACATCGTGTGTTTGTTATTTATCTTCCCTATTTTTAGGAAGTTTTGCCATGTCAGCCTGTTTGACTGATTTAGGCGAGTCCTGTCAACCTGAAAAGGCTGACGTTCTGACTCAGCTAGCTGCCGTGTCAGCCTGATGGCTGATTTAGGCATATGCCGTAATGTAAAGAGGAGTGACCGTGTCAACCTAGGAGGCTGATTTAGACCAGCCTGGTCAGCCTGAATAGGCTGATCCAGACCAAGCTAGCTGCCGTGTCAGCCGGATGGCTGATTTAGGCGTATGCCGCAGTTTTTGGACTACTTAACCTTGTTCATGACGCAAGGTGTGTTCATCACGTTTAAAGCCAAAAAGGGCGTCATTGAGGCAAGTTTATCGTCATTCTAGGACCGATGGAGACGCTGCAGGATTCTGGTAGCGCAGATATCCCTATGTTCCATGTTCGTGTGCATGCATGCTGGGGCCCTGATTAATTGCGATTAGTGCAAGCTACGTCCAGGGGGTGGTATTAGGGGTAGCTGGATAAGCGTATTCAGCTGTCAACCAGGATCCCTTTCGTATGTTCCACAGTCCGCCTGGTGAGGGTGCTCCTTGTGGAGAAAATAGGTTAGGCATGTTGGAGTGCCATGTGCCTTGTCACCGCGTTGGCGCTGTTGATGATCTGCTAGACATCCTTTCAAAGTACCATAGACACTAGGATTCAAAGTGATGTACTTAGAGAAGCCTGAAAATAAGAAAATCTATTAAAATGATGTGAAGTACCTGTCACCATCTCATGGGGTACCAGAGCAATTGTGGTCCCAGGACGCTGCCAGACCACACCACCTAATAGTAGTTTATTTTTAAAAGAACTATAGACACCAGAAATAGAAGTGAAATTGGCAGTATGCCTACTACCGGATTTTTACTTTAACTTTAAAAGGTGATTTGGCTTTTCATAGTACATCATTCTGAAAGCTAAAGTCTACTTATTATTAAAAGTAATATCTCTTCAGGTGAAGTATGTTCCATGGGCGTTGTATGATTTGACCGTCCATAGTCATTAGTCTGTATGCACCATGGCCAACAACTCCTTCTACCTGGTATGGTCCTTCCCACTTGTAGGCGAATTTGTCTGCTTTTCGATTCTTGGTGTTTTGAAACACCTCTCGGAGAACCAGGTCTCCTACCTCCAGGAGCCTGACTTTTACATTCTTGTTATAACTCCTGGCCACAGACTGTTTGTAGGCAGCCAGACAGATTTTTGCGCTTGCTCGTAGCTCGTCAATTGTGTCCAGGCTTCTGATCATCTCTGCATTGTTCAGTTCCCTTGTCATATTTTCATACTGTGAGTGGGAACTAGAACTTCGACGGAATGATCGCTTCGCGCCAAACACCAGTGAAGGGTGTTTGACTGTTGCTATCTTTTATGTCGTCGTCATCGACCATAACACTAGTGGCAATTCATCCGCCCACTTTCCTCCTAACTCCTGTAACCTCCTTCTTAGATTATCCATGATGATTTTGTTTTTGATTGACTTGCCCGTTGGACTTTGGAGTCCTAGGTGCTGACTTGTTTAGGGTGATGTTCCACCTGGCACAGTATCCCTCGGCATCGTTGGAGATGAATTGTGAGCCATTGTCACATATGATTTCTGATGGGATACCAAACCTGCAAACGATGTTTCGTTTTATGAATGAAATGACTTGTTTATCCTTTACTTCTGTGAATGCTTCTGCCTCTATCCACTTGGAGAAGTAATCTGTCATTGCTAACATCCAAGTTCTGTTTCATGTGGCTCATGGCAGAGGTTCTACTATGTCCATGCCCCATGCCATGAATGGTCAGGGAGAAATGATAGGGTGTAGGGGTTCTGCTGGCTGATGGATCATCGGTGCTGAGCGCTGACAGGCGTCACATTTGCGTGCGTACTCTGCTGCATCTGCCTTCATTGTAGGCCAATAGTATCCCTGTCTGAGGGCTTTATTTGCCAGACTCCTGCCCCCTGCATGGTTTCCACATTCGCCACTGTGGAGAGCATGTAACACAGTCTGTCCTTCTTCCTTGTCCAGACACCTTAGGTAGGGGCCTGCTAGCAATTTTCTGAATAATATATCATCAATAAGTATGAATATGGAGGTCTTTACTCTAAAAGCTCTCACTTCCTTCTTGTCATCTGGTAGCTTGTTATGGCGTAGCCAGTCTAGGTAAGATGTGCGCCAGTCGCCTGCTTGTTCGGCTGTTTGGTTAGGCGTCTGCCTGTTTGGCTGGGAGGTCTCACCTTCCTCTGTAACTGCCTGGATTTCTTTCTCGCTCTATGGGTCCTCCAGTTCACCTTTATCTATTTCATCTGCTTTTTGGATGGAAGGTTCCAGCATGTGTGCTATTGGAATGCTGGATAGTTCTATTGGTTTAAATGTTGCCCCCAGAGTTGCCAAGGCGTCTGCTTCCACATTCTCTGGGAATCTGTTTAAGCTTGCAAGTTTCGAATTTCTGTTTTAACTCCTTTGCTACTTTCAGGTATGCAATCATCTTCGAATCTCTGGCTATAAACTCATCATTCACGTGGTTGACTATTAATAGAGAGTCACTGGATATGAGCAGGTGCCTGACCCCTAACTCCAAAGCTAGCTTCATTCCTAATATCAAGGCCTCATACTCTGTTTCATTGTTGGTTGCCTTGAATTCACATCTTACTGCTTGCGCTACCAGGTCTCCTTGTGGTGATCGCAGGATTAATCCCACGCCTGCCCCCCTTTGATTGGAGGCTCCATCAATGTGCATCTGCCAGACTTCTGTCTCCTTGCTTCCTTCTAGGGTGAGGATCTCTGTATCTGCCAGATGCTGGATGGAAGGGCTGAAGTCTGACACGAAATCGGCCAATGCTTGCGATTTGATTGCTGTTCTGGGGTCATATTGGATATCATACCCACTAAGGTGCACAGACCATTTTGACATTCTGCCTGATAGTTCAGGCTTCCTCATGATAGATTTTAGCGGGTAGTTGGTCACGACATGTATGATGTGGGACTCAAAATACGGGCGCAATTTGCGAGATGCTACTATCAACGCTAATACTAATTTTTCAAGGGATGTGTACCTGGTCTCCGCCGGCAGCAGAGACTTGCTGACGTAGTATACTGGATTCGGCTCCTTTTCTGGCTCTCTGACCAAAACAACACTTACTGCTACTTCTGTGACGGCCAGGTATAGGAATAGTGGTTCTCCTGGCTTTGGTTTCGACAGCAGCGGCGGGCTGCTGAGGTAATGCTTCAGCTCTCTGAAGGCTTGCTCGTGCTCGGAGGTCCATTCGAACTTCTGGCTTTTCCTTAGTATGTCGTAAAACAACCTGCATTTATCTGAGGATCTTGAAATGAACCTGTTCAGGGCTGCTACCTTTCCAGCTAGTCTTTGGACATCTTTAGGCTTCTCAGGTGACTCCAGCTGTAAGACGGCTTTGATCCGCTCGATCTTTGGCCTCTATTCCTCTTTGGGTTACTATATAGCCTAAGAATTTTCCAGAAGATACTCCGAAGGTGCACTTAGATGGATTTAGCTTCATTTTGTATTCTCTCGAGGGTCTTTGAATGTTTCGCCAGATGCCGCATATGATCTTTGGCCTTTTCTGATTTCACCACCATGTCATCAATATACACCTCCATTGTTCTTCCTATCTGCTCTTTGAACATTCGATTAACCAGCCTTTGATATGTGGAGCCTGCGTTCTTTAGGCCGAATGGCATGACGTTGTAGCAATATATAACTCTTTCAGACATAAATGCCGTCTTCTCTTGATCTGCAGGATCCATTTTTATCTGATTGTATCCACTCCATGCGTCCAGAAATGTTAACATCTCATGTCCAGCTGTTGCATCTACCATTGCGTCAATATGGGGCAGCGGGAAGGGATCTTTAGGGCATGCCTTATTGAGATCGGTGAAGTCCACACATACTCTCCACTTTCCATTCTTCTTAGGCACCACCACTACGTTAGACAACCATTCTGGATATTTTACTTCTCTTATTTTCTTTGCTGCCAGCAGGCTATCTACTTCATGGTTGATCACCTTATTTCTCTCCACTGCAAACTTTCTTCTTCTCCGCTGGATGGGTCTACACTTTGGGTCCACACTAAGCTTATGTATTATGATAGACGGATCTATTCCTATCATGTCATCGTGTGACCATGCAAAACAATCCATGTTATCCTGTAAGAACTTGACTAATTGCTGTCTTAAGCCTCCTGTGCATCCTGCTCCAATGAGCACGATTCTTTCTGGGTGCAGCTTGTCCAGGTTGATTTGATCCAGCTCTTCTGCCGGGGGTTCGATGTATTCGTCCTGGATATGCTGCTTCTGTAATTGCTATGCAGGAGGGCTGACAGTGCACTTGAGTGCCTTCTTATAGGAGCCTCTCGCTTCCTCCTGATCTCCTCTTATTGTTTCTACTCCCCATGGTGTGGGGAACTTTATGCACTGGTGGTATGTTGAGGGGACTGCTTTCATCTGGTGTAACCATGGTCTTCCTAAGATAACGTTGTAGGTGGATGGGCCATCTATAACCAGGTACCTGACTTGCTTGTTGACTCCTCCCACATAAGTTGGGATGACTATCTCGCCTAGTGAGCTGGCTGTTTCTCCACCGAAGCCTACTAGTGGAATAGTCTTCTTCTGCAAATCCTTCTCGCTGAATCCCATATTTTCTATAGTTTTCAGCATGATTAGGTTGACCGAGCTTCCTGTATTCACTAGGACCTTTCTAACCGTGTAATTGGCCATTGATAAGGTGATAATAAGTGCGTCATGGTGTTCTCGCTCGTCGTATATTTATCCTTCCTCAAAGATGACCGCTGGCAGGTCACTGTGAGAAATTCTGCAAGAACTGGCTGGCCTGTCTCCTTTGATCTTGGTGGCACGTCTTTTGGCTGCTGAGTATGTTATTCCGCTTAAGTCTGAGCCGCCTGTTATCACGTTTATGACTTTGGTGCATGTGGGTGGGTCTGCCGGCTTAGCGGAGCCTACCTTATCCTGCTGCTTGCCCCCGCGTGGCAATAGGTGGCTAAGCTTTCCCTGTTCATACAGGCGCTTGATCTCTCTTCGTAATGTATAACAATCCTCAGTGTTGTGCCCAATATCACGATGGAACTCACACTTTTTCTTGCTGTCCTTCCTCCAGGCTTGCTCTCCTACTGGTGAGTTGGGCCACCTGACTCCATCTCCCATCTCCCTGAGTGCCTTCAGGATTCCTCCGATACCTGTAGTGAATCCATACTCTTCCAGGGTGGGGAGTAGCTGATTTTCCTCGATTTTGTTGACTCCTCTGCCATATGGTCTGTATCTCTCATCCTTCTTGCTGGTGGTTTGCTTTCTTCCTAATTTCTCCACGCCTGAGGTACTAGAGATACTCGGTGTGCTTAGTAAGCTGGCTCTGGCTGAGATATCTTCCTCCAATCTGATTGCGGCAACTGCATTCTCCTATACTACCTCGAAACTATGGCATGAATGCATGGTTAGCTGCTTATATAGGTCGGAGTCGTGGTGGAGGCCTCTTCTGAAGGCTTCTACTGCTGTTGAGACATCACACTCTCGTACTGCTACCTTCTCATTATTGAACCTGGTATTGTATTCTCCAATGCTCTCTCCTGCCCCCTTGACGATTCTGTACAGATCTCTTGCATGCTTCTGCAGTTTTCTGCTGCTTGCGAACTGCTGAGTAAATGCGTTCACTAATTCACAAAATGTGGATATCGACCTGTTGAGCAGGCTTATAAACCATCGAAGTGCTGGTCCTGTTAGGGTGGACCCAAACCCTTTGCACATGCAAGCTTCCTTGACTTGTCCTACAGCTGTTACTGTCATCATCTTTTGCTTGTACTGGCTTATATGATCAAAGGGATCTGCTGTGCCGTCGAAGAGAGGCATATTTGGATTTGTGAATTCCTTTGGCATGGCTGTGATGGATATGGTGTCCACGAACGGTGAATCGGCATAGCTGTCTAATGCCGCTTTCTCGAGTGGAGGTGGCAATCCCGGGACCCTGCTCAGTATTTCTTTTAACTCAAATCGCGATTTGTGATCTTTTCTGAATGGGGTGCCTGCTTGTCGGCCTTTGGTTGATAAGATACGCCTCTTGATCCGAGCTCTTGATGATTCTGATGTGTTCTAGTTGCTAGAGGAGTTGTTGTAATGACTGTCCCCTGCTGCCAGTCCATTTGTTGGTTTGACTCGGATCCTGCTCCAGGCGTCTGATGGATTGTTGCGGGGCTGCTGACAGGGATGCCGCATGCTCGTGTTTCCATACTGCTGGTCGCCGGCCAGTTACCCGGCGTGAGGTATCCCAACCCTTGTGGGGTTATCCTTCCATATGATGGTATCGTGGACAGATCAATCTGGTTACTAATTCAGCCGGTACATGTCGAAGTGAATTCCTGCTGCCTGATGCCCCCTGCGTCAGATCTACTAGCGTGGGCCTTCCCACATCTGTCCTGCTTGCTGGGGTGACAGACTGCTGTTTCAGGATGTCTATCTGTGCCCAAAGCTCTCTGTCCCTCTTTCTTGCTTCAGCTTCAGTTTTCCTCTTGTCTTCTCTCATGTTTTCCATAGCTTTCTGAAGATTTTATACGCCAGTGAGCAAGATTTGTGTGGGACTAGGTGGCGGAGTGAGGCCTGGATTTGCTGTTCCCTTATCTGACCTGGCCTGGGCCACGACAGCAGGAGTCCTAGGAGGTAAAGAGGTTTTTGTTGTCGGTATGATTCTTGAGGTGTGTCCGGGAGCCTGTGTGGCCACCGTTGATGTTGGATTTTGAGTAGATGGTGGCGGTGGCGATGGTTGCCTACTCCCTGACACGGCTTCAGATGCTTGCTTATCCATTGTGTATCTAGAATATCAATGATTGACGACCACAATGCCCCACGGTGGGCGCCAAACTGTTTAGGTATTTTTACCCAAATCGATTAATTAGGGTCAATGTAGTCTTACTCGTTTGTTGATTGTATGATCGTTCGTATGTCAATAAGTAAATAGAAAAATAAAGCGCGTAATGTAAATTGACACGTGAGATTTGGAGACGCGGAAAACCCAATGTGGGAACAACCGCGGGAGGGACGGTACCCTGCCAAGTATTGCACTATATGAATAGGAGGTTGATTATAATTGAGGCGTAATGCTTGTGGACAGCGGGCCGCCCACGGGGGCGCTTGGTGAGGAACGAGACAAGCGTTTGCATTTTGTAAGGAGTCGCCACCAATTTTTATGGGAAATTGGAACCGTTCGAGTACCTCGTGTCATGTCAAGACACAAAGTAAAGACATGAACACTAAGCAATCGTTACCCTTAGCATTCTATGTCTAGAATGACTCTCGTGGATGCCAATGAACACGGGTGTTCACAGATATCTGGAGTACGTATTAGGAAGCTCTTTTGATCGAACACCTAATCCCGCCCGCCTCGATAGCGGCCTCTACTAATGATTAGGGAAGTTATTCGTACTTGATATATCGCCGGTTATATGCATGCAATGCAACATCCAAGTTTTAATCCTAACATGTGAGAATTAGACTAAGTCGGTGAACAATTAGTTTAACATACAATAATGTCGAAGTAGGGATTTAATGCTCATTTACATGTGAAAACATACAAACAATAAAAGAAATACAATAATTATAAATTACAAAAAAGAAAGATACAATAATTACAACGGAATAGGCGATTTATGTCAAAAATACCTTTTAAAACGGACAATTTGAGGAAAAGGAATAAAAGAAAGAAAGAATAAAATTAACGAAATAAACGAACAGAAATTAGCGATATTACGGATATTATTTAGTTAATACGAACTAATTAAACTAGGTCAAGGCAGAAACGGAGTTCGAGAGACGAGAACTCGGCCGAGAACAAAGCAGCATGAGCTGCGTCCTTTGGAATAGCGCGCACGCGCGCCTGTTCTTTGGCTTGGATTCTCGATTAATTTGTGAAGCCATAATTGCAAGCCGTTAGTGTTAATTGATGATTTTAATGATTGATTGATAATATTTACTCGGATGAAAGTGATTAACAGGTTATTTAACATATGAATGGGTCATAAAAACAGTAAAATATGAATAAGACGGATGCAAACGAATTAATTACAAGGTGGAATAATTACAGAAGTGAAAAATATTAATGAGTCCTCTATTGAAATCAATTAACTAGTCTAAACATGATGATATATGACGAATATATGAACAAGCAGATGAAAACTATATCAAAGACGAATTCCAGAAACCCAATACGAACAAATTGAATCTCTACAACCCGGAATTGAATTTAATGACGAAAACCCGCAAATATTGGATTATTAGGGATTTAAGTCGGATTTATGATGATTAAAACATATTAATGAATGATGAATTATAATATGCATGTGAAATTGTTATGCTATCATGTGAACGAAGAGTTAATCAAACAAACGAAATAAATAAAAGCAAGACGGAATTACAGAGGACGAAGAAGAAGAAAAGAAGCAGGAACTGCGGCAGCCTCACGAAGAGCGCGCAGCAGAGGCTGCGCTCCTTCAAGAGGCGTAGCGATTCTTTGCGTCTTTTCTCGACTGTCAGTCTTCTGAAAACCCGTAAAAAGAGGTTTTAAAGACGGTTTTAGAAATCGGTTTTAATGAGGTATTTTCGACATAAATCTTACAATGAGTGATACGATAAATAAATAAGGATTATACACCCTCAGACTTACATGTTGACGAAACGAGAAGAACTAAGATATTGATTAGTGATGCTCGACGCGAATGCAAAGAGAGTGCCCTCGTAAGAGGAAAACGATTGAAACAAATTGATTAATTAGATTGATTATTGTGGAGTTGGTCAAATTGGTCGGTCATGCAACGGAGAGGCTGGTACCCGGAAAGATCCGAGCTTACGTGGTCGAAAGTTCAAGCACGTAGGCGCCAATAAGTAAGAACAAAGTCTAGAATGCAAAGGGAGAAGAGAAGGGCGGACACTCGCGTGAGAAATATGAGGAGCGAAGGCTCCTATTTATACTAATCACGTGAAGGAATTAGGGTTTCGGAGACTCTTTGGAAGTGAATCTCGGAAGGATATGAAAAAGATACGAGAAACATGCAGAAAAGGGCCTGGGAAGAGGCGCAGCAGCCACTGCGTCTCTTGGAAGAGGCGCAGCACCTGCTGCGTCTATTTCCAGGAGGTTTCCTCCTGCTGAAGAAAGATTTCCGCGTTTGAGTTATGGTAGGACGGAAATAATTCGATCTTCTTTAATATTTTATATGAATATTACGAGATATTATTTGCCAAAAGATAAAACTTGTGAAATATGGAATAGAAATATCCGGAATATTCTAGAACATTCCGACTCGGGATTTAACAGTTATCAGAAAATGGAGACGGTTTTTGACCCGGACTCCGAATGTGCTCTAATTACTGCCAAAACAACCGTATCGGGACGTAGATGACAACTAAGAGGTCGACATTAATATTTGAGCAAATACTTGACGATAATCTTACGAACTGTCACAAATCGTTCCGCGTATCAAACATGCGGCCCAATCATCACCGGGTGGTTTGCGGGAGGTGCAGAAATGAGGTATCTACAGAGCCCCCACTTTGACTGAGGCTTGGACAAGGCGAAAGTCAAAGTATAGCCATCAGGTCAATCGAAGATTACAACCTGACGACTACGGCGACGCGAGGTGGTTCAAGGGGTCTGAACCAAGGACCCTGTCGCCGGGAACATTTTAGAGTCTGTCGACTATCGGGGGAGGGTCGTTTAAAGTTCATTAGACTACGTAAGGAGGCTCGCCAGCCATAAGAAGAGACCATACCTGAGACTTCTGGAGAACGACACCTTTGTCGAACTCCGCGGGGAAACAAGAAATATTGAAAGCAGCAGGACGTCGGTAGAAACTGCTGGGGAATCCGCTTGCGTCGGTCTCAAGCGAACTCTAGCAAAACTTGAGGTTGAATCTGCTTGCGTCGGTCTCAAGCGAACTCTTGCTGGGGAATATATTGACGACTAGGAACATCTTGATCGTCATGGGAGAAATCTTGAGTGAGCAGTACTGCAAAATACTACTGCGCTGGATATAAGGATTTGAGCAATACTGCAAAATACTGCTACGTTGGAGAAAACGAATAATATGCAACAGTCTGCTGCTGGCTGATAAAATGCGGGCCGGAACGAAAGAAAATCGTCGAAATGGACCAAAAGAATATAATAGCGTCGAGGAAGAGGCGCACCAAAGATGGGCCCACGAATAACGAACTTATAACGAATTTTTGAAAAATCCGTATGGAGGGAACACAAGGAAGAGGCGTAGCAAGAGTTGCGTCTCTTGGAAGAGGCGCAGCACCTGCTGCGTCTATTCCCCAAAGTGCTATTTCTGCGTAAAAACGCGAAAATCAGACGGGTTATGTTCATTATTTCGAAACACAATTCTTGCAATTTCTCTCTCAAATATTCACCATTTCCATCGAGGTTTGATCCAAAAGCTTGCACTAAATATGACTAATCGAGGTATGTATCCCAATCTTGCATTAATCATCTACATTCATTGAATTTTGAGCCGCGAAATTTAGGGTTTTCGACCCTTTTGATCGAAAATTTGGGGCTTTTCCCCCAAATGGATTTGCCATGTCAAATTGATGTTAGAAACGGATAGTAGGCAATGTTAGGAACATAACCATGTGTTTGTTTCGAATTTTTGTCGAGTTTTGAGCTTTTGAGTGAAATTTGAGACGGTTTTACAGCTAAACCGTAAATTGCTTCGAAAATAGCCTTAGGACTGCCCATTTGCGATGAGATTTGATATTTGGGATCCTTGGACGATGGGTAAACTTTCTACCATCTCGGAATTTTGGTTTGTAACAACTTTTTCGGGACACCTTTCTAGGGCATAATCGCCGTTATAGCGAAATGCTGCCGAATTTTCGACTTGAACCCGGAACTAGGCTTCGACTTGGACTTGACTTGACCCAATTTATCACATGAGTGATTGGGTTGGTGGGAATATGGCCAAAGATGGCAAGGAAAGGGTGTTTTCAGGGCTTTGAAGGCTCGAAAACTCCTTAACCAAGGCTTGTCGTCATGTGACGCGGCCTGAATTTACTTTAATGTCGCAGGTGATGAGGCTTCTACTTCTGGGAGGACTCCCATGGAGATAGACGCCACTACTGTTGAGGAGGCTTTAGAGCAGGCCTTCACCGCTGCGGTGATGGCTGCTGAGTTTCACGAGGAGGAGGCCGTCGAGGAGGAGGAGATCCCGAGACGAGCCAACGTCGGGCGAGGAGGTCGTCAGCTGAGGGGAGATCCTGCGTGGGCCGAGACCTGGGAGAGTAGGCACCTCGTGTGGGCTGCAGAGGGTCACCTGTCCTACAGGACGGTGAAGAGCTTGGTAAATAGGAATTCACTACTCACTACCTATTCTCTTTCATTCTTTTTGTCCAAATTTCTTTCAAATTTCAGTCAAAACTAAAGATAGCTTTGTTTCAAATCATAATAGGAGGCCGGGAACATCAGGTCGTTCTCGGGTTACACGACAGCGATGGAGCACTACGAGCAGCTGTCGGCAGAGGAGAGGGCCATGATCGAGCGTGGAGCGTTCGGTCCTCTGGTTCAGGTCTGGAGGGATATCGTGAAGAGGAAGTTGCGGGCTAACCTTAGCCTGGTCCGCGCTTTCTTGGACCGATTCTGGGATACGACTTCCACGTTTCACCTGCCTTTCGGTGAGGTGGGAGTCACTTTGGAGGATTACGGCATGATTTCTGGTTTGCCGTGTGGGACCGAGGAGATGGTGTGGCCGGAGACTGCCATGAGGGCGGACTCGGCCGAGGCGAGGAGATTGATCGGCTGGATTTTGTCGCCGAAGGCTGTTGCAGTGCCGGGTTTGGTACCCAGTACTTACGTTCGAGACTACTTTGCGGGGAAGACCCCGGCGTTGGTGATGATCGAGGGGAGGGAGACGGCTCCTCCTCCCTGCACAGCTGAGCAGAGGGCTCGTCTGTGGCTTTGGTGGTTTATGTCTTCGATTTACTTCGGAGACAAGGGCGAGAGGCTGTCGACGAAGCTTCTTCCCTTTCTTTCTGACCTGAGTTCCCTAGGGCGCTGGGACTGGGTCACTGCTGGTTTTGCGGTCCTCATCCGCTTCATGAGGGCCATGGTTCGTCCAGAGCTGATGGAGAAGGGGACTTCTCCAGGTGCTGTCGAACCTGGACTACTGTTGGAGGTATGAACCTTCCTTTTTTAGACTAATAGCAAATTCCTTTCTTTACCAAATCACGAAAGATTGTCATTGATTATTCTGCTTTACAGGCGTGGGTGTACTCCTATTTCCCGAGTCTCGCGCCCAAGAGGACGGAGCCACTGGAGAAGGCTTATCCTGTGGTGAGAGATTGGGTGATGTGTCGGACGAAGAGCAAGTGTTCTTCTCACAACGTCTACCGGCGGGACGTGAACGCCCTTCAGCTGAGCAGCGTGAGTATCCCATTCGTATTCATTTATACTTCTTATCCTTTGCCTTTACTTGATCATAGGAATGATCTTTGCCTTATCTTGTCGCAGTGGGTGCCCAGACCTTGGGCGGAGTACGCTGGAGTGCCTCCTTTTGTCGCTGAGGTCCTTCGACCTAGGAGCCCGAGTCGGCTGCTGTTGAGGACGTCGATGGGTCCCTGTGTGGTACCTGGGTGAGCGTTTGGCTCGTCAGTGCTCTCGGGACGCGTTGACGGTTCCCGTCGATCCTCCCAGGACGATGTTTAGGGAGCCTTCTGATGCTGAGAGGGAGGCGGACTTGGTTGGTGCCAGTGGCGACGACCTTCTTCTCCCTGGCGAGGACTACTCGGCGTTCCTTTACGGGAGGTTGGCGTACTGGCCGGTAGTGGTGAGTATCTTTTACTTTTTCTTGATTTGATTTTACGACGAAAGATCATCGATTAATGAGAGCTATTTGTCTTTGCAGGAGGTCGAGGCGGCGGGCATCGAGCCCCCAGTGTACCCCGAGACCCTTGAGTACACTGACGCGACCGGGAGGACGATGATCTCCGAGCTGCGTGACTTTGACGTAGCTGTGATGGATGCTGGCCTGGACGACTGGCAGCATCTGATTCGGAGGGTGAGCCTCTTGCTTATATAACTTTCGTGTAAGAACACATTTGATTGTATTTGTTCAATTTGCTGAGAATTTCTTTTGAAAATGCAGGTCGCACCGTCCCGATTCGTGGCACTATGGAGGGTGGCCAACCGGCTGCGAGCTACTGCCATCGAGGCACTCGTCGGTGGTCGAGGTCGTCAGGTATGAACCTCATTTGATTTCTTTTGATTTTTGATTTCCGATTTTGCTTGAATTGATTGAAATGAGCCAATTTATTGCTATTTACAGGGTGACCGCGAGCTGGAGCGAGAGTTGACCCAGTCTCGGGAGGAGACAGCTCGCTTGTTGAGGGAGCTCGAGGTTCGGGACGCCGAGATCGCCGTTCTGGTGGCGAGAGTTGTTGAGTTGGAGGGCGCCAGTGCAGTAGTTTTGTGTAGTTTTGTAGACTTGTACATTTGGACGTCCGATTTTGAACATTTTTGGATTTTGTTTGGGGCGCAAGCCCCCAGTTTGCTTGTACATTTGCTCTGTTTGGTGTATATACGACGGCCTGAGTGCCTTTGCTGCTGGGTTGTGTTGCTTGTATCTGCAGGTTAGTTTTTGAACATGTTTGGTAGATAACGGTTTACGCCGTTATGCTGCCGAAATTTACATGGAAATCACGCAAAACATACATTTTTATACATATGGTCTTAATTAGCGCAAAAATGAGACTCAAAAGAACATAAAAATGCAAAAATGCAAAAATTCAAAAATTTTGCCGGAAACGACCGGACGGTAGGGAGGGTTACCCCCTAAAAAAAGAAAAAGAGAAATCTATAAGTGTAGAAATGAAATGTTGAAATTCGTTAAAAATGAAAACAAAAGAAAATTATTTCCCAAAAAAGAAAATGAAATTTATTTCCTAAAAATGAAAAATGAAATTTATTTCCTAAAAAGGAAAAGGAATTAAGTGTGATGAAATGGCGAAGGTGTCGTCTTCGCCTCGAAATGCGTGCCCGTGAATTTAGGAAACTTGAAGTATGGTAATCTCCTCGTATTTACCAAAATAAAACCACGCAGGAATAGGAAATCATGCGTTTATAGAATTAGGAAAGATCCAACGCGGAAATCACAGAAGTGAGACTGGGGAAGAGGCGCAGCATGAGCTGCGTCCCTTGGAAGAGGCGCAGCAGGTGCTGCGCCTCTTCCCAAGCTGGTCCGTTCTGGCGGATTTTTGGAAACAGCAATTAATATAAATAGAAGCGTCGATGGAGTTTTAATTCACATAAATCTTCCGTCTTTTCTTCGTCTATTCACATAAAACTACCAAAATAAATTTTCAAAAGAAAATTATCATGATGAATACTTTGGAGATCCGCTTGAAGGAATGGACCAATGAATTTTCAAATATGGAGAAGCATGACATGGGTGCTTATAACCTTGGGTCTTTATTGAGTTTGAAACTCATTAAGATTGTAAAACCATTCTTGGATGCTTGCCTTGACTATTGGGACCCGAATTATCATGTTTTCACGTTCCCAGGAGGTGATATTTGCCCATTTCCTGAAGAAATAGCTGCTATTGGTGGGTGGGACCCCGAACATTTACCTGCCATTCCTTCCACTTCACAAGGGTATAAGAGCAAATTCAGAGACTTGCTTGGACTGACCAGACTTGAGGTGGATCGTCTAGTTACCCCGAAAGGCGTGAGGATGTTGGACTTTATAGATCGATTCATCAACAGGGCCGACCCTACTGTCTCTCATGTTGATAGGAGGAGAGCATTTGGCTTTTGTTTGTTGCATGTGTATGTCTTCCAAGGGCACGTTGATGAAGACTTGAGAGGTGATCCTCGTCTTTTGGGCCTTATTGAGCAAATGGAGCTGCGCAGGAGCCCAACTTGCTTATGCTTAGGAGAGATTATTTTGGGTTTGGATAATAGGAAATCCAACCGTGATCTGCCGTTTTTGGGGAGTCCCGTCATTCTGCAGGTAAAGACACACCTTTTTTTTTCTTTTTTTTTTTCGTTTTTTTTTTCGTTTTTTTTGTTTATTTTTTTCGTTTATTTTTTTCGTTTTTTTTTTTTTTTTTGATTGGTGTCTAATACCTGCTTTCGGTAGGTTTGGCTTATGGAACGGCTCCGATTGATCGAGCCCCCAGTTCATGCACTTTCTTATCATTCCCGTTCGATTGCGATGAGGACGCGGTTGTACATGGTGGACTTCACCCGGGTCTGCGATTATTGGAAGAACAAGCTGAAAAGTGATGATGGCCCGTTGATTAGGTGGGTAAACCGTGGTGGCACCTCAAGTCCATCCTTTGGAGTGTCTTCTTTGGATCCCACTAGGTCCGTGCGCATTCCGGTATTGGAGTTCATGGTATGCATCTTTCCGGAAAGACCGATGAGGCAAGTTGGGTCAAGGCACGATCCCTAGGCTTGACACCGTCCCCATGATCGCTATGGCGCTTACTACCGAGAGCCGAAGGGAGTGGGCTATTAAATGGGCCCAAAGAAACATGTGGTTTTTGAACTTCTCCGTCAATGCTTTATGGGTGTCGGATTCCTATCTGAGGTGGAGAAATGCTGCAACTCCAGAAGAGCGCGAGAGACTGAGGAAACGCGAACCTGTTGACTACAAGGTGCGCGAGGGAGAGAAAGAGAAGGAGAAGCATCGACGAGAGGGAGAAGAAGAAGCCGGGTTTGGTCATTCATCCTTCAAAGAAATCAAAGACTACTCTGTCGCGAGAGATGGTGGTTGGCAAGAATGGAAGAGTCAGGCCTCGAGAAAGACCGTTGGTGATTAGGTCTGAAGTGGTGCAAGAGCGCCCAGCTCGAGGTCGTGACAAGAAATATGACAAGAATGACAAGGGCAAAGGGAAGATGGAGGAATAGCCCGAGTCTTTATTTATTATTTGATTATTATTATTATTGTTGTAATAAAAAGGTGGGATTTTTAGAATCCTAGCCTATTCTATTTTTATTATGTAACGTACTATTATTATTTTGGAAACGAATGAAATAAAAGGTTAAATGGTTATGAAACCGTTAAGATTTTCTACTTATTATTCTTGTCGAATTTCAAATGCAATGCAAATGTCCTTCTATTTACATTTTAGATATAATGGGTTGAATCCTGTGAAGGATTGCCTACGTATTCACTTTAAAAAAGCGAAATCAAACCCTTGCGCGTAGTTCGAGTAAATGTAAAAGAATAATTGTTCGAAGCAAGAGCTTGTAATGAACATAGAAAATAAGCATGAGCTTTTGCTTGTTCTCAAGGTGCGAATTTAGTTTATTTGATGATATGAGGATGACAATCTTGTCAAAGTGCAAGAGCACAGTGACACTTAGCTTATTTCAGCTTGGCCAGGGGCCGTTTATTTAGTGCCACAAGAGCGACACGTGGGTTTACGCGAGGCGCGTGTTTGGTCCTATTCTAGGCATAGTACCGCTTCAATTGGTCAAGGTTTATGGGGTTGGAAAACTCATTCCCATCTAGGTCTGTGATTCTAACCGCACCCCCTGGGAGTATGGATTTGACTAGAAATGGTCCGGCCCAATTAGGTTTGAATTTTCCCCTTGGGTCGACAGGTAAAAGAGCTCTAACCGATTTGAGTACTAAATCTCCTTCTTTGATGTTTCTTGGCCTAACCCTTTTGTTGAAAGCCCGTTTGATACGTGCTTGATATGTTTGGACATTATGTAAGGCGCGCAGCCTACGTTCATCTAGGAGGATGAGCTCTTCATATCTGTCCCTCTTCCAATCGGCCTCCGGGATTTGACTTTCTAGTAGAATACGCAGGGACGATATTTCTAGCTCGACTGGTTGTACGGCTTCCATGCCGTAGGTCAAATAGAAAGAAGTAGCCCCAGTGGGCGTCCTGACAGAGGTACGATACCCCCATAAAGCAAAGGGTATCTTGCTTGGCCAATCTCTGTAGTTGTCGATCATTTTCTTGAGAATTGTGACAACATTTTTGTTTGCCGCCTCCACCGCGCCATTAGTCTGTGGTCTATAGGGCGAAGAGTGGTGATGCTTAATCTTGTATTTGGCTAGCAATTGCTCGGTTTCAGCTTGGAAGTGTGACCCGTTATCGCTAATGATCTCATGTGGGCAACCATATCGACAGATGATGTTGTTTTGTATGAATTTTGCCACATTTTTGGCCGTAAGACCAGTGTAGGAAGCTGCTTCTACCCATTTGGTGAAGTAGTCAATTGCCACTAGGATGAAAAAAAGTGACCTCTGTTCCTATTTGGGGTTATCTTGCCGATTATGTCAATTCCCCATGCGGAAAATGGCCAAGGAGATGTCATCGTGTAGAGCAACGAAGGAGGGACATGTTGTACATTCCCGAAGATTTGACAATTGTGGCAATGTCTTACGTATTTGATGCAATCGGATTCCATTGTGGTCCAATAATATCCCAAACGTGTGATTTTCTTTGCCATCATAGGCCCACTCATGTGGGAACCGCATTCTCCGTCGTGGACTTCTTCCATCACCTTTCGTGCCTGTGAATGATCAAGGCAACGTAGGACTACACCAAGAGGTGTTCTTTTGTATAATTCTCCCTGCATCAGAATGTATTGGGAAGCTAATAGGCGTATAGCACGTTGTCCCCTCTTGTCCATATCCGGTGGATAGGTACCATTAAGCTTAAAATTCAAGATCGCTTGGAACCAGGGTTCCTGCGCGATTTCCTCTTCATCGGTGATTTGGTGGACATAAGCCGACTCTGACCGTCGTTCGATGCACAAAGGCATGTCCATCATGTGATCTGGCATATTTATCAAAGATGCAAGTTTCGCAAGAGCGTCTGCAAATTGATTTTCCTCCTGAGGTAGGTGTAGATAGGTTACGTGATCAAAGAATTGAGCGACTTGGTCTATCCTAGCCTGATAGGGTGCGAGGCTTTCACTTCGGATTTTCCAAGATCCTGTAACTTGGTTGATGATCAGTGATGAATCCCCATGTACCCGGAGGTTTTTAATGCCTAAGCTTACTGCCGCTTGTAGTCCAATGAGATAAGCTTCATATTCTGCGGCGTTGTTTGTCACCTCGAAGTCGAGTTTGACAGCAATCGGTGTATGCTCACCTTCAGGAGAAATGAGCAACACTCCTATTCCGAATCCTCCTAAGTTTGATGCTCCATCAAAGTACAGATCCCAGGAGTCTACATCTGTTTGAAGTATATCCTCGTCGGGAAATGACCAAGTATCTATGGTTTGTGCGTCGTTGATAGGATTTTCTGCGAAGAATTCGGCGACGGCGCGACCTTTTATGACTTTCAGTGGCACATATTTAAGGTCGAATTCTAAGAGCATCAGGGTCCATCTTGCCAGACGTCCGTTGAGGACGGGTTTCTCGAAGAGATATTTGACTAGATCCATTTTGGAATATATCTTGACGGAGTAGCTAAGCATGTAGTGACGTAGCTTCTTCGTTGCCCACACAAGAGCGAGGCATGTCTTTTCGAGTTATGAGTATTTGCACTCATATTCCAAGAACTTCTTACTTAGATAGTAAATAGCTCATTCTTCACTTCCTACGTTTGAGAAAGATAGCACCCATGGCGGTTTCGATTCTTGTGAGATATAAACCAAGAGGTTGATCTCGTTGTGGCGGCATGAGCACTGGTGGTTTAGCCAATATTTCTTTGATTCGGTCAAACGCCTTTTGACAATCATCATCCCACATGGTGTGGTCTGTTTTCTTGAGTTTCTTGAAGATATGCTCACAAATCATCGTAAGTTTCGATATGAATCGACTTATGTATTGTACTTTTCCCAGGAATCCTCTGACTTCTTTTTCTGTTTGAGGTTGTGGCATTTCGATCAGAGCTTTGATTTTGGAAGGATCTATTTCTATACCTCTTTGACTAACCACGTATCCCAGGAGTTTGCCAGATGTTACCCCGAATGTGCATTTCTGAGGATTGAGCCTCATGTTATACTTTCGTAGCCTTGCGAAGAACTTGCGAAGGTTCGCAATGTGTCCCTCTCTTTCTTTGGATTTGACGATCATGTCATCTACGTATACCTCAACTTCTTTGTGCATCATGTCATGTAGGAGTGTAGTTGCGGTGCGTTGGTATGTAGCTCCAGCGTTGATCAATCCAAACGGCATTACTGTATAGCAATATGTTCCCCATTGGGTGACGAATGCGGTCTTATGCATATCTTCCATGGCCATCTTGATTTGGTTATAACCCGCATATCCATCCATGAAGGATAGTAATGCGTGGTCTGCAGTATTGTCCACTAATATGTCGATGTGAGGTAGAGGAAAGTCATCTTTTGGAATCGCTTTGTTCAAGTCCCTAAAATCAACACAAACACGGATTCTCCCATCCTTTTTGGGTACGGGTACTATGTTAGCTACCCAGTCAGAATACTCGGAAACTTTGATGAACCCGGATTTGAATTGCTTATCAACTTCTTCCTTAATCTTTAGAGCCCATTCTGTTCTCATTCGTCGAAGCTTCTGTTTCACAGGTTTGAAACCCGGCTTAATTGGAATTCTATGTTCGACAATATCCCTGTCGATTCCTGGCATGTCTTTGTAGGACCAAGCGAAAACGTCTTTGAATTCATTTAGGAGGTCTATGAAGTCGGCCCTTTCGGTAGAGCTCAAGGTAGTCCCTATCCTAAGTTCTTGGGGTTCTAGTTCGGTTCCTACGTTGATGGGTTCGGTGTCCTCTATCACTGGTCCCCCTTCCCCCTCCTGTAATATTTCTTTGGCTACGTAAGGAGGTATTTCGGTCAAGTCGGGGTCTTGGTCATCCTCAGTATCATCATAAACAGAATTGCACTCGAAAGAACACAGAGAGTAAGTAGAACCTGATTTATTCATATTAAGATTTGAGTAAAGTTGAAACAAAGAAGCCAACTGATCCATGGTCAGTGGCGGCAAAGGGACAGTGGTTGGGGCATTTCCCGAACTACTGTGACTACTCGAGGCTAAGCTAAGAGAAACGAAGGGAGTGGGGATGACAACAGGAGTAGACTCTCTAATGACTCCTCTAGACTCCGACTCTGACTCCGACTCCGACTCGAACTCATCGTCTTCTGGTTCTCCTTTGAACATCTCTCCTTCTCCAGTGGTGAGCTTGAAGAGTCTTCCTTGATTGTTGGTCCATTTGATTGATTTTCTCCATCCTTTCTGCTGCCTTGCGTCGGTTTCTGTGATCAACGCGGTGGGGTTGAAGCGATCGTCTTGAAGTATCATGGTAATGATCTCATCCTGCGCGGCCCTAATGAATCGATCTTCTCCAAACAATAGGCTAACAGCTTGTTCGTCTAAGCACGGTGCTTGACGGGTTTTGACGGTAGGAACCGTTTCTGGAGGAATGAAGTAGCAATCGTGAAAGATCTCGATTCCGGCTAACTTCCTCTCAAGATAATGCCAAGGTTCGGGAAATCCATGAAAGAGCTCTAAACTTCCTTCTTGAACAAAGTACCCATTTAGAGTGGGGAGATATGGCCTCATTTGGACTCCCACGTGTTTGCGGTTTTGGACTTGGGCCAGCATTTTGAGGACTTCCTCTTTTGTAGGTTTGTACCCTAGTCCGAGTGGTATCCTCGTTGAGTTGCCTTCCTTGTAGGGTGAGAAGGTGTTCTTCCGAATAGGGTTCAAAGGCATTCCAGGGAAGTATCCCTGGGATTTGAGTATGTGGTTGACCACCAAGTTGGAGTAGGGATTATAGTATAAGGGTGCCAACTCACTTTCTATGACATTTATACTTTGGAAGCCCCCAAGTTCGTATACGGGATCTGCAAGGACTTGATTGTTCGATTGTTTCTCGATTATTGCCTTGATGGGTGACGAAGTGATCGTCACTACTTTGCCATTTAGTGGGATCTTGATCTTTTGATGAAGGGTGGATGTTACCGCTTTGGAAGCGTGAATCCAAGGCCTTCCCAGAAGTATGTTGAATGAAGCTTCAATGTCCACTATTTGGAAGTTAACCTTTCGCTCAATTGGCCCTGTGGCTATGGTTAGGCCAGCAAGTCCAACCACTTTTCGTCGTGTACCGTCATATGCACGTACACCTTGATTGGTGGGAGTCCAATCTGACTCTTTCATGCCTAGCTTGTATGCCGTTTTGAGGGGTATGACGTTGACCGCGGAGCCATCATCTACCAAGGTCATTGGCACATTCTTCTTTAGACAAATGACAGTGATGTATAGAGCAAGGTTGTGACTAGCGCCAAAAGCTGGCAAATCTTCGTCTGAGAAAGTAATAGGATTACTTAGCTTAGGTGATTCTTGGAAGACCAAGTTGACTACGTCTTCAGGAGTGGAGTTATGTGCTACATTTAGTTTGGCCAAAGCTTGCAGTAAAGCTTGGCGATGTGGGAATGAGCTTGCTATTAATTGCCAGACCGAAAGATCAGCCTTGGTCTTCTGTAATTGCTTGAGCAAATGATCAGTGGGGTCATCTTCGTTGTCATTTGGTGTGATGACGTTGGTTGGACCGTTTTGAGTAGTGTTTTGATATGGGCAACCCGAACGAGTTAGGTGATCCACATCTTGGTCTTCACCATTTTGGACTATTTCCTTGACTAGGGAGTTTTCAATGAGATACTCGTCTTCATCATCATCGGCCCAAACCCCATTGATTGCAGCTAGTTCCCTCATTCTCATGATATCGCTTTCTAGTCGTATGATTTGATCGACTAGTTTATCAACCACGGTGACTACTTCTTGCATAGTGGCGTTTTGAGAGAAGGTTAATGGCACATGTTCTTTGGGTATTGCGTTGGGATTGCGTAAGGTTGTTACCATGCTTTCTAGTTCCCAAACTTGTCTATCTACACTCCTTGCCCATGTGATGAAATCGGAAATGGTAGGGGAGATAGTAGAGTAGAGCCCCTCTTTCTCAATTGCATGAATTTCATTTTCGGTGGGAGAAATGAGGTGTGAGCAATCTAAGGTAGATTCATCACTTGTAATCACTAGAACTCCAAGAGGATTCTGAGTGTTGTTGGGTTTACCTCCTGGTGGTATTGGGAGTCGACCATCTTCAATCATATCTTGAAGCACGTGTTTCAACTTGTAGCATTTTTCTGTGTCGTGCCCTTTGCCCCTATGGTATTCACAGTAGGAATTTTCATCCCAGAACTTGGACTTCCTTTCGGGTTCGGGAGTAGGTCCAATGGGTTGGAGTTTTCCTTGCTTCATTAACCTTTTTAGAGCGTTGGAGTAAGTATCCCCAAGGTTTGTGAATTTCCTTGGTGGGGTAGTTTTCTTGGATGGCTCGAGAAGGTTAACCTCATCGGTCTTGCTAGTAGAGCCGTATGAACGACTCGTGGACCCTTGATATCCTCTACCTACCGTTTTGGACAAGAGTCCTTTACGGATGTCATCTTCAATTCGTGTCCCTAATACGGTTAAGTCCTTGAAAGTCTTGATGTTTTGATATCTCAAATGATTGGCATAGATGGGTTTGAGATTATCCACAAACTTTTCCACAAGGGTAGCCTCATCCGGGCGTTCAACTAGTTGGGTGCTAGTCTTCCTCCACCTACTTAGGAAGTCGGTGAATCCTTCTTTGTCATTTTGGGTAAGAACCTCTAGAGTACGCATGTTGACTTGGATCTCGGCATTATCCGCGTATTGTTTAGAGAACTCGATTGCGGCATCTTCCCAAGTAGCGACCTTCTTGTGATCTAAAGTGTAGAACCATTGCTTCGGAATGGTGTCAAGAGATGAAGGAAAGATCCTTAAGAACATCTCGGGTCTGATGCCTTTGATAGACATGTAATCCTTGAAGGCACGGATGTGGTTCAAAGGGTTCTCGTGCCCCTTGAACTTAAGGGATATCCGTCATGCTAAAGTTAGTTGGCAATTTGGAATTGACGGCCTCATACTTGCGATTGTTCTCTCTATAAATGTCACCCCCCTTAAGGTACATCAATTGCTCCTCTAAGTATTGGAGTCTTTTCTCAGCTACAGTCATCCCCATGAGAGGATTTCCGTCTCTAGATTCATCATCGGAATTACCTATTACTTCCTCCTCTTGAGGGGGGAGTCTCTCTTCTACGGAATAGATCCGTCCTTCGATAGTTTCAAGGCGATCATGGACTTGATCTTGGGTAACTTGGATTTGGGCTAGCGCGGCTAGGATTCGATCATTACCATCTTGAATTTGCTGGAGATTTGTTTCATCACTTGATCCGGGCATCTTGGAGACTGGATAAGAGATCGGCGACGAATTAAAACACGATCGACCATTCTATCACACTTGCTAAAAGAGGAAAAAGTCTTGACTCGCGAAGTGGGTGTGTGCCACTTGTGTTGAGTGAGTTTTGAAGAAAGACAAGGTCTTTGAAAATGTGTGTCCTAATCAACTGTAGTGTAGTTGTAGGAGTGGACTCGAAGTGAGGTTTTGAAATGGGCTTATGGCCCGGATTTTGACACGACAAACGGATAGAGTTTTGACCGGATTTTGCGCTAATTAGAAGCCCTATTTCGAAATTCTTGTTTGAAAAAAGGGTTTTGATTTTTTTTTTTTTTTGAAAATTCGTCATGGTTTTGTTTAGAAATGGTGATCACGTAAGGTTTACACATTTATACAAGCATTATAACGGGATGCTGAGTGCATTTAGAAGGGTTTTGGTTTAAAGGGTAGGTTGCCATACCGAACCATCAAACCTGAAGTCTGTGGAGAGGCTCGTGCCAAACAAGAGTAAGGCCGATTCCTAGTCCATTTCCTCAAGTAGTGAAGGCCCTTGACACAAACAAGAGTAAGCATCATGGTATGGATGACGTCAATCGCTATCCATCCTTAGGCCCAAATAAGAATTAGGACCGTTTAGACGGGACGATTGGTCGAATGGGTTGGGTTGGGCCTAGGAAGGCCGAATTAAACGGTCTAGGAAGACCGAGTTATGAAAACCGACAATTGTCTTGTACAAACTTATTCCCTAACCTTGTTCAAGTTTCACCCTTAGCTACACGTAAGTGTATTATCCCCAGTGGAGTCACCAAACTGTGGACAGCGGGCCGCCCACGGGGGCGCTTGGTGAGGAACGAGACAAGCGTTTGCATTTTATAAGGAGTCGCCACCAATTTTTATGGGAAATTGGAACCGTTCGAGTACCTCGTGTCATGTCAAGACACAAAGTAAAGACATGAACACTAAGCAATCGTTACCCTTAGCATTCTATGTCTAGAATGACTCTCGTGGATGCCAATGAACACGGGTGTTCACAGATATCTGGAGTAAGGGGTGAGAGTACGTATTAGGAAGCTCTTTTGATCGAACACCTAATCCCGCCCGCCTCGATAGCGGCCTCTACTAATGATTAGGGAAGTTATTCGTACTTGATATATCGCCGGTTATATGCATGCAATGCAACATCCAAGTTTTAATCCTAACATGTGAGAATTAGACTAAGTCGGTGAACAATTAGTTTAACATACAATAATGTCGAAGTAGGGATTTAATGCTCATTTACATGTGAAAACATACAAACAATAAAAGAAATACAATAATTATAAATTACAAAAAAGAAAGATACAATAATTACAACGGAATAGGCGATTTATGTCGAAAATACCTTTTAAAACGGACAATTTGAGGAAAAGGAATAAAAGAAAGAAAGAATAAAATTAACGAAATAAACGAACAGAAATTAGCGATATTACGGATATTAGTTAGTTAATACGAACTAATTAAACTAGGTCAAGGCAGAAACGGAGTTCAGAGACAGAACTCAGCCAGGAACAGGCGCAGCAGATCTGCGTCCTTTGGAATAGGCGCAGCAGACGCTGCGTCTGTTCCTTGGCTCAGTTCTGGCTGTGAAGCCATAATTGCAAGCCGTTAGTGTTAATTGATGATTTTAATGATTGATTGATAATATTTACTCGGATGAAAGTGATTAACAGGTTATTTAACATATGAATGGGTCATAAAAACAGTAAAATATGAATAAGACGGATGCAAACGAATTAATTACAAGGTGGAATAATTACAGAAGTGAAAAATATTAATGAGTCCTCTATTGAAATCAATTAACTAGTCTAAACATGATGATATATGACGAATATATGAACAAGCAGATGAAAA
Organism: Silene latifolia; assembly: GCF_048544455.1. Classification (NCBI taxonomy): domain Eukaryota; kingdom Viridiplantae; phylum Streptophyta; class Magnoliopsida; order Caryophyllales; family Caryophyllaceae; genus Silene; species Silene latifolia. The sequence continues at coordinate 15,670,472 of NC_133535.1, read as the reverse complement.
CTATATCAAAGACGAATTCCAGAAACCCAATATGAGCAAATTGAATCTCTACAACCCGGAATTGAATTTAATGACGAAAACCCGCAAATATTGGATTATTAGGGATTTAAGTCGGATTTATGATGATTAAAACATATTAATGAATGATGAATTATAATATGCATGTGAAATTGTTATGCTATCATGTGAACGAAGAGTTAATCAAACAAACGAAATAAATAAAAGCAAGACGGAATTACAGAGGACGAAGAAGAAGAAAAGAAGCAGGAACTGCGGCAGCCTCACGAAGAGGCGCAGCAGGAATTGCGCTCCTTCGAAGAGGCGCAGCAGTTGCTGCGTCTTTTCTCGACTGTCAGTCTTCTGAAAACCCGTAAAAAGAGGTTTTAAAGACGGTTTTAGAAATCGGTTTTAATGAGGTATTTTCGACATAAATCTTACAATGAGTGATACGATAAATAAATAAGGATTATACACCCTCAGACTTACATGTTGACGAAACGAGAAGAACTAAGATATCGATTAGTGATGCTCGACGCGAATGCAAAGAGAGTGCCCTCGTAAGAGGAAAACGATTGAAACAAATTGATTAATTAGATTGATTATTGTGGAGTTGGTCAAATTGGTCGGTCATGCAACGGAGAGGCTGGTACCCGGAAAGATCCGAGCTTACGTGGTCGAAAGTTCAAGCACGTAGGCGCCAATAAGTAAGAACAAAGTCTAGAATGCAAAGGGAGAAGAGAAGGGCGGACACTCGCGTGAGAAATATGAGGAGCGAAGGCTCCTATTTATACTAATCACGTGAAGGAATTAGGGTTTCAGAGACTCTTTGGAAGTGAATCTCGGAAGGATATGAAAAAGATACGAGAAACATGCGAGAAAGGGCTGGGAAGAGGCGCAGCAGCCCATTTGCGTCTCTTGGAAGAGCGCGCAGACTGCTTTGCGTCTATTCCCGGAGGTTTCCTCCGCTTTGAAGAAAGATTTCCGCGTTTGAGTTATGGTAGGACGGAAATAATTCGATCTTCTTTAATATTTTATATGAATATTACGGGATATTATTTGCCAAAAGATAAAACTTGTGAAATATGGAATAGAAATATCCGGAACATTCTAGAACATTCCGACTCGGGATTTAACAGTTATCAGAAAATGGAGACGGTTTTTGACCCGGACTCCGAATGTGCTCTAATTACTGCCAAAACGACCGTATCGGGCCGTAGATGACAACTAAGAGGTCGACATTAATATTTGAGCAATCACTTGACGATGATCTTACGAACTGTCACAAATCGTTCCGCGTATCAAACATGCGGCCCAATCATCACCGGGTGGTTTGCGGGAGGTGCAGAAATGAGGTATCTACAATGCTAATCCTGCTGGCCTCAGGTGTATGGTCTGCGAGATTTAGAACGAATGTACGTTTGAGTATAATGTGCCGTTGTGTTGATTTGAGTATACGGATGTCTTGAATGTGATTTTCTTCTTCCTTCTTGATTTTGTTTCTTGGCTATTTATAGGGTAAGAACCCTAGATATGTCCTACTCCGAATATGGAAAGGGAATATAATTTCCATAAGAACTCTTTCCATACATGGACGCCTTCTCCAATTCTCCGTGATCTCCCTAACTTCTCCCTATCTTCTCCCTAACTCTTCTTTCCTTAATCCGGTCACCTTCTATGATGGGCTCCTGATCTCCCTTGAGCCCGTTTTCTCCTTTCTCCATCCACGGGCTTCCTTCCTCCTTATCACTCCTTCCATAGTTTTTATTTTATTAAGTGGGCCTCCTTTGTTGTGTTAATATTAGCCCAAACAATCACCAACTACAAAATTTGACGATCAAACTATTAAACAACTGCTCAATGATCCAGCATTTCGACAACAAATGTTGGTTGCCATCAAAAATCATTATCTATGATGTTATAGATAAAGTCGATAATCTTGACATTAAAAAGGATGCCTTAATTCGTCTCAAAAGTTTAGTCTTGAAAGATCAAAATATTTTACCTTCTATTACTGAGCCATTCAGTATATCAAAACTTTTTAACAAATATCCTTCAAAAACTGTTAAAGGAAAGTCACCAGTTGCATTAGAACTAACTGCTTCACCTGTTAAACAAATGCAACAAGAGATTAATTCATTAAAAGTTCAAATTAATGAAATCCAAAATTATTTGGAAAATCTCAGAATCAGAGATCTTGATATTGAGTCAAGACTTACATCTTTGAAAAAATCATGATTCATAACAAGTAACCCAAAGCAACAGCAAGATCCTCAAGGATCATCAAAAGACAATTCAGCTGATGAAAATGAATTCGTCAAAACCATTAGTAAGATAAAATTTCAAAAATGGTACTGCGTAATTACAGTTAGGGTTAAGGATTTTACCCTTAAACTCATGGCACTACTTGATAGTGGTGTTGATCAAAACTGTATGAAGGATGGAGTTATACCATCCAAATATTACGAAAAAACTGGTACCAAATTATATGGTGCTAATAACAGCCCATTAAAGATCAAGTATAAAGTTCCTAAAGCTCATATCATTAATAAGGATTATTCCTTTAAGAATACTCTAATTGTTGTGAAAGATGTTTTGGAAGATTTAATTCTTGGAACACCTTTCCTAACACAAATTTATCCCTTTCGAGTAGATAACTCTGAGATACATACAAATATCTTAGGAAAAGAAATAACATTTGAATTTCTTTCTCCTATTGCTCAAAATGATATTTCTTTATTTTAATCCTCTACTATTTATCAAAAGATTAATACTATTCATCAAAAGCGTATTCAGATTAAAAATTTGAAGGAAGAAATTTCTTATGAAAGGATTGATGAAAAACTTCAATTCCCTGCAATTCAAAAACAGATTGATAATATTGAAAATCTGTTTAAAACAAAGGTCTGTGCTGAAATTCCCAATGCATTTTGGGAAAGGAAAAAACATGTAGTCACACTATCTTACATCAAGGATTTCTCTGAAAGATTAATCCCTACTAAGGCTCGACCCATTCAAATGAATGCTGAGCTCTTAGAAGTCTGCAAAAAAGAAATTCAAACCCTCTTAGATAAGAAGCTCATTAGACCCTCCAAATCTCCCGGGAGTTGTGCAGCTTTTTATGTCATGAACAATGCCGAAAAAGAACGGGGAGTACCTCGATTAGTTATTAATTATAAGCCTCTTAATAAGGTACTTCAATGGATTAGGTATCCAATACCTAGTAAAAGAGACCACCTCAAGAGACTTTATAACGCAAAAATATTTTTAAAATTTGATATGAAATCAGGGTTCTGGCAAATACAAATTGCAGAACATGATAGATACAAAACAGCATTTACAGTCCCATTTGTACATTATGAATGGAACGTAATGCCTTTTGGACTCAAAAATGCTCCTTCAGAATTTCAAAATATTATGAATGAAATACTTAATCCATTTTCAGCATTTTCAATTGTCTATATTGACGATGTTTTGATATTTTCTCAAAGTATTGAGCAGCATTTCAAACATCTTCAAAGCTTTCTTTATACGATTGAGAAAAATGGATTGGTAGTATCTGCCCCAAAAATGAAGCTTTTTTAAAGTAAGATTAGATTTTTGGGACATGACATTCATAAGGGAATTATACGACCAATAGCGCGAGCTATCGAATTTGCTGATAAATTCTCAGATGAAATCAAAGATAAAACTCAACTTCAAAGATTTTTGGGATGCCTGAATTATGTTTCAGATTTCTTCCCAAAATTAAGACAAATTTGCAAACCCCTTTTTGAACGTCTCAAAAAGAATCCTCCTGCATGGTCAGCATCTCATACTAATATAGTCAAGCATCTCAAATATAAATTCAAGTCATTACCTTGCTTAGTCATTCCTCATCCTAGTGCATTCATGATAGTCGAAACTGATGCATCTAATATAGGATATGGAGGCATACTTAAGCAAAACTTGCATCAAAAAGAGAGTCTTGTCAGATTCCATTCTGGTATATGGCTTGGTCCTCAAAAAAATTATTCAACTATTAAAAAAGAAATTTTATCTATTGTTTTATGTATTTCAAAATTCCAAGATGATTTATACAACAAAAAAATTCTTTTAACGAATTGATTGTAAATCAGCAAAAGAAGTTTTAGAAAAAGATGTTCAAAATATTGTATCAAAACAATTTTTTGCAAGATGGCAGGCTATACTGTCAGTATTTGATTTTGATATTGAGTACATAAAAGGAGATAAAAATTCTCTTCCAGATTTTCTGACACGAGAATTTTTACAGGGACGAAATGTCGAATTCATCCAAGAACAAGGGCAAGGGATTGCCCAACAGGGATACCAGTCCTCTGATGACTACGCGATGGACATTCAAATCACAAAACCAACCACATTAAAATCAACTACATCAAAAACTCAAAACCCAATCAAAACGTCCAATCAATTTATACCTCTAGCTTCAAATTTTCCTGCTCTGCCATACTCTCAAGCAATGCAAAACCAATCAAATTTGAGCAAAGCACAGAAATAACAGCAGGAAGTTAAAAATAATACTTCCCGAGCCGCTGGCTACTATATCAATAAACAAGTGATAGAAACAATCTGCCTAACCAAATTCAAAACTACACCTTCTGTTCAAGAAGTCAGGAAAAATACGTATAAAACCTTTCCACACGGCTTTCATTGTTTTCCTGATCACATTAATAAAATCCAAAGATTTTATGAATTCATTCTGGTTGACTCTGGTTCAGCAGAGATCAAACATGAGCGATCCCCTACTGATGGTCGCATTATTTACTCAAAACTCATAATCAACAAGGTTATCTATTCGGATGAATAGATCGAACCTTATGCAGAAAAGGAATTTTCAAAACGATTCATTCCTCAAACATATTCATATTCAGATTACAAACAAGCATGATCTAGAGCTCTTCTTCTTCAAGACTATGACCATTCTTGGTTCATAACATTCAATAAAACCTGTCCGAAGAATTTCCCTATCTGGTTCTATACCTGGTGGTATTTCTTTGGACCTACTCAAGAAATTTACCCTCCAAATTGCACCAAAGGGTTTGAAGTCTATGTTGCACATACCAAAGGAGAGTTATACTCAAAACCTTTACTTTTCCATGCCGAATTCAAAATTCCATGGATACTTTGTTGGCACTACACTCTTCTGCAAGTGTATCCATCTCCATATCCACTCTCGCTAGTCCGCGGATTCAATATCAAATGGTGGGACAAATTCCTTGTTGAAATCTGCTCCCCTGAAAATGTAGAAAAATTTATTCAAACTGGAAGAAAATTAGAATGGGGTGTCCACCAACTCAATAAAGGCACATCGCTTTCTAAACCAAAACCAAAAATCCCAAAATCACCAACTACAAAATTTGACGATCAAACTATTAAACAACTGCTCAATGATCCAGCATTTCGACAACAAATGTTGGTTGCCATCAAAAATCATCGTTCTGAAGAACCTCACGAAGAGATCTATTCAAATAGAAAATCTATTCTCAGAAACTCCAAATATCAATAAAATACGACGGTCTTGGAAAAATATCTCCACAAGAAACTATTATCCTAGACCAACTCCTCCTGATATTCAATATGAAGAACGATCTAAATTCCGTACTCATAAATATCATCCTGATACAAAGGGAAAGAGACCCAGGTCAGAGACGAGTAAAGAAATGAAAACAAAACAAAGTAAATGAAATCAAAAAAGATTTTGACCAACTTAATTTTATTAAAATATAACTTTTGAAAACTTACAATGTTTTAATAAGTAATTCAGACTAGGAATTACTACAGGAGATCTCGAGTTACAATCTAAAACAAAATTATTTGGCTTGAGGCCTATTTCCTTTATTTTGCAGAAAAACTCGATGCCTGATATGAATGCTGATGTTGCCTTTTATAGTCAGATTCAAAAAATCCAACATTCATGAGTACGGAATGATGCCTGATGCATGATATTCATAAGTACGGAATTTAGATTGTTCTTCGTATTGAATATCAGGAGTAGTTGGTCTAGGATAATAGTTTCTTGTGGAGATATTTTTCCAAGACCGTCGTATTTTATTGATATTTGGAGTTTCTGAGAATAGATTTTCTATTTGAATAGATCTATGCGTCAGGTTCTTCAGAACGATGATTTTTTATGGCAACCAACATTTGTTGTCGAAATGCTGGATCATTGAGCAGTTGTTTAATAGTTTGATCGTCAAATTTTGTAGTTGGTGATTTTGGGATTTTTGGTTTTGGTTTAAAAGGCGATGTGACTTTATTGAGTTGGTGGACACCCCATTCTAATTTTCTTCCAGTTTGAATGAATTTTTCTACATTTTCAGGGGAGCAGATTTCAACAAGGAATTTGTCCCACCATTTGATATTGAATCCGCGGACTAGCGATAATGGATATGGAGATGGATACACTTGCAGAAGAGTGTAGTGCCAACAAAGTATCCATGGAATTTTGAATTCGGCATGAAAAAGTAAAGGTTTTGAGTATAACTCTCCTTTGGTATGTGCAACATAGACTTCAAACTCTTTGGTGCAATTTGGAGGGTAAATTTCTTGAGTAGGTCCAAAGAAATACCACCAGGTATAGAACCAGATAGAAAAATTCTTCGGACAGGTTTTATTGAATGTTATGAACCAAGAATGGTCATAGTCTTGAAGAAGAAGAGCTCTAGATCATGCTTGTTTGTAATCTGAATATGAATATGTTTGAGGTATGAATCGTTTTGAAAATTCCTTTTCTGCATAAGGTTCGATCTATTCATCCGAATAGATAACCTTGTTGATTATGAGTTTTGAGTAAATAATGCGACCATCAGTAGGGGATCGCTCATGTTTGATCTCTGCTGAACCAGAGTCAACCAGGATGAATTCATAAAATCTTTGGGTTTTATTAATGTGATCAGGAAAACAATGAAAGCCTTGTGGAAAGGTTTTATACGTATTTTTCCCGACTTCTTGAACAGAAGGTGTAGTTTTGAATTTGGTTAGGCAGATTGTTTCTGTCACTTGTTTATTGATATAGTAGCCAGCGGCACGGGAAGTATTATTTTTAACTTCTTGCTGTTGTTTCTGTGCTTTGGTCAAATTTGATTGGTTTTGCACTGCTTGAGAGTATGGCAGAGCAGGAAAATTTGAAGCTAGAGGTATAAATTGATTGGACGTTTTGATTGGGTTTTGAGTTTTTGATGTAGTTGATTTTGATGTGGTTGCTTTTGTGATTTGAATATCCATCTCGTAGTCATCAGAGGACTGGTATCCCTGTTGGGCAATTCCCTTGCCCTTGTTCTTGGATGAATTCGAGATTTCGTCCCTGTAAAAATTCTCGTGTCAGAAAATCTTGAAGAGAATTTTTATCTCCTTTTATGTACTCAAAATAAAAATCAAATACTGACAGTATAGCCTGCCATCTTGCAAAAATTTGTTTTGATACAATATTTTGAACATATTTTTCTAAAACTTATTTTGCTGATTTACAATCAATTCGTAAAAGAAATTTTTTGTTGTATAAATCATCTTGGAATTTTGAAATACATACAACAATAGATAAAATTTCTTTTTTAATAGTTGAATAATTTTTTTGAGGACCAAGCCATATACTAGAATGGAATCTGACAAGACTCTCTTTTTTATGCAAGTTTTGCTTAAGTATGCCTCCATATCCTATATTAGATGCATCAGTTTCGACTATCATGAATGCACTAGGATGAGGAATGACTAAGCAAGGTAATGACTTGACTTTATCTTTGAGATGCTTGACTATATTAGTATGAGATGCTGACCATGCAGGAGGATTCTTTTTGAGACATTCAAAAAGGGGTTTGCAAACTTGTCTTAATTTTGGGAAGAAATCTGAAACATAATTCAGGCATCCCAAAAATCTTTGAAGTTGAGTTTTATCTTTGATTTCATCTGAGAATTTATCAACAAATTCGATAGCTCGCGCTATTGGCCGTATAGTTCCCTTATGAATGTCATGTCCCAAAAATCTAATCTTACTTTGAAAAAGCTTCATTTTTGGGGCAGATACTACCGATCCATTTTTCTCGATCGTATAAAGAAAGCTTTGAAGATGTTTGAAATGCTGCTCAATACTTTGAGAAAATATCAAAACATCGTCAATATAGACAATTGAAAATGCTGAAAATGGATTAAGTATTTCATTCATAATATTTTGAAATTCTGAAGGAGCATTTTTGAGTCCAAAAGGCATTACGTTCCATTCGTAATGTCCAAATGGGACTGTAAATGTTGTTTTGTATCTATCATGTTCTGCAGTTTGTATTTGCCAGAACCCTGATTTCATATCAAATTTTGAAAATATTTTTGCGTTATAAAGTCTCTTGAGAAGGTCTCTTTTATTAGGTATTGGAAACCTAATCCATTGAAGTACCTTATTAAGAGGCTTATAATTAATAACTAATCGAGGTACTGTGTGACTACATGTTTTTTCCTTTCCCAAAATGCATTGGGAATGTCAGCACAGACCTTTGTTTTAAACAGATTTTCAATATTATCAATCTGTTTTTGAATTGCAGGGGATTGAAGTTTTTTATCAATCCTTCATAAGAAATTTATTCCTTCAAATTTTTAATCTGAATACGCTTTTGATGAATAGTATTAATCTTTTGATAAATAGTAGAGGATTGAAGTAAAGAAATATCCTTTTGAGCAATAGGAGAAAGAAATTCAAATGTTATTTCTTTTCCTAAGATATTTGTATGTATCCCAGAGTTATCTACTCGAAAGAGATAAATTTGTGTTAGGAAAGGTGTTCCAAGAATTAAATCTTCCGAAACATCTTACACAATAATTAGAGTATTCTTAAAGGAATAATCCTTATTAATGATATGAGCTTTAGGAACTTTATACTTGATCTTTAATGGGCTGTTATTAGCACCATATAATTTGGTACCAGTTTTTTCGTAATATTTGGATGGTATAACTCCATCCTTAATACAGTTTTGATCAACACCACTATCAAGTATTGCCATGAGTTTAAGGGTAAAATCCTTAACCCTAACTGTAATTACGCAGTACCATTTTTGAAATTTTATCTTACTAATGGTTTTGACGAATTCATTTTCATCAGCTGGATCGTCTTTTGATGATCCTTGAGGATCTTGCTGTTGCTCTGGGTTACTTGTTATGAATCGTGATTTTTTCAGAGATGTAAGTCTTGACTCAATATCAAGATCTCTGATTCTGAGATTTTCCAAATAATTTTGGATTTCATTAATTTGAACTTTTAATGAATTAATCTCTTCTTGCATTTGTTTAACAGGTGAAGCTACTAGTTCTAATGCAACTGGTGACTTTCCTTTAACAGTTGTTGAAGGAAATTTGTTAAAAAGTTTTGACCTTGCATTTTCATGGCAAAATAGAGCTAAATTGATTGAATTCAATGACCAAGCATCAAAGAGAAGACAAGACTAGAAGGCCTTTGTACATATTATAGTAGATGGGCAATGATGAGAAAAGATCCTTGCATCTCCGACAAGATCCCCGAGGATTGTTGGCAGAAAGAGGAAGAAAAGAAGAAAACTGGCCCAGAATCCGAGCGGCTTGACCCTCGGGACGCTCGTCCAAGACGGCCAGAATCTGAGCGTCCGGCCAAGGAATCCGCTCGTCCAGCAGCCAGGCAATCCGCTAGTCCCGATGCCTTGGACGCTCGGATTGTGTTACAACAACTTTCGATTTCTTCTTGTCCATGAAGGATGCGCATACTTCGGAAAGACCGGAAAAAAGGAGACCGGCATCTCTTTTGAGAGGAGCGATTCCTCAAGGACTTAATCGTCATTTAAGCCCTTAGTAAACCCTAATTTGTGTACCTAATTCCCACTATAAATACCCCATTAGTCTAATTAGATAATCATGTTCTTCTTATCCATCTCTAGTGTAGTTTATATCATTCTAATCTCTTCTTAATCTTGTAATCAACTTTTAATCAAGTCTTAATACAAATCTCATTTCCTTAATCTCTCTTTTGTTCATCTTTTATTTTGGGTAATTAAAGATTATTTGGGTTATTATTGGGAGATTGTGAAACCTTCCAATCATTCATCAAGTACTTCTATTATTCTTTGCTTTATTATTGGAATCATTAGTAGGTATAATTCTCTTAATCCCTTTTTAATTATTGTTAATCATCTTCATTTATTCATCATGTTTTGCTTTGTTGGTATGATTGACAACCTTGCTAGCATGTTTACCATGATGATGAGTGAGTAGTTTCTTTAACTAGGGTTAATGGGTAATTAGGGGAAACCAACATGAGGAATGATTCATGCTTAATTCAATATGTTTTCATAGTCTATTTGCTTGCTTGTTGTGATCTCAACTTATGCACATGTTATGTTCGATGAAATGCGAGCCTATGAATCCTTGCATTTTTTACCCATCACTTACCTTTTCAATGAGACTTGTAAGACATAAACCAACTCGAGTCCCATTAGACCATGCATATAGTCCCATTAGACCATGTATTGAGAAAAGACGTATAATATTGTGTTTTGTATTATATGACGGTATGTAATATGTCTGTCAAATATTTGAGTCTATAAATACGTGTATGTCAATATGTATAGGTATCAAAAGTGAAGACGCAGTCTCAAAAGTCAAAAGTTTTGCAGAATCCTATCATGTTGTCGGGACAGCTGATATCTTTCCGGAATGTTCCAAGACAGCTGTCTTTCCACTAACTCAAAAGCAACGGCTCTAATGCACCTGCGAATATGATGTCAACAACGCAAAAGCAGATCATCATTAAAGCCTCTGAAGACTACCTATAAAAACGGACGTCCTAAGCATTCAAGATTATCAAGTTTTTAGAGTGCAGTATTGCCTTAAGCAAACTAGCAACAAAATCTAAAAATAAGTTGTAATCAAAATTTCTGTATCTATATTCAATCTTCATTGTAAGTTTTATTTTCATTTTCAATCCTGTAATTTTCAAAGTTTATTTTAAATCAACTGCTTTCATTGATCTCATTTCTTTTAACCGTTTTTATTTCTACTACTACTCTGTTGGTACCTGGGCTCCTTCCTGGTATCAGAGCCATTTTAAGGCTCAAAGCATACGGTGTCTGTCACCTTTAGGTAGGTGTTGGTCAGCCCTAGTAACTCCGTTGGTAAGCCGTGTCTAGGTGTTCCCGGTAGGGTGGTCCCACTGTTCCCGTCTGCATAAAGTCTGCATTCAATTGTGTGTCAAAACCTTTTATGGCAAACTGGCTAAGAAGAGCATTTCCAATAGGAACAAGTAGAGATTTAACAACAGTTCTGATGTACTGGATTCAGAGGAGACAGTGTCATCAGAGTTTTGAGTTTTAATGGCGCTGATAAGTTGCCGTCTGAGGTTTGGATCATTAATCATTTGTTTGATGAGTTGATCATCAATTTTTGAGGTTGGAGTTTTTGGAATTTTGGGTTTTGAGGATGAAGCATCTTTATTAAGATTATTGATGCTCCATTCAAGTTTTTTGCCAGTAGTTAAAAATGATTGAACGTTCTCAAGGGAACATAGTTCCACCATGAGTTTGTTCCACCATTTTATTTTGAATTCTCTAACCAGGGATAATGGATAAGGAGGTGGAAGGACTTGTCGAAGTGTATAACTCCAACAAAAAATCCAGGGTAACTTGAATTCAGCATGAAAACTGAGTGGTTTTTGAAATAGTTCGCCTTTAGTATAGGCGACAAAGGTTTCAAAGCCCTTTCGGCATGAAATGGGGTAAATGTCCTGTGTTGGACCAAAACAATACCACCAACTGTAAAACCAGATTGGGACTTTTTTTTGAAGGTTTTATTGAATGTGATAAACCAAGGTTTTATTGGATTTTGATAAGGTAGTTTTTGAGAGGATCGATGTTTCTTAAATCGTTTATTTTGTTTGCGATGTTTAGAAGAAGGAGCTTGAATCTTTTCAATACCAAATGCTTCGCAGAAGCATCCTAGTTCCCTTCTTGATATCTTCTTTTCATTATTATACTTCATTTGAAGTTTCAGTTCCTCGCAGAGAGATAAACCTTGGTTCTTAATAAAGGCTAATAATTGCCCATAGGTTATTTCTCTGTATTGGACATCTTCAGTACCACAGGTTTCTTTTAGTTTCCTGAAGATTCTTTGAGCAAATAAATTAGGAAGTCCAGAGATGAATTTTTCTTTCCTGAAGGATTCATTACAGTCTGGTCTTCTTAGGACATAAGTGAGGAACGTGTCCTTATACCAACGATAATCACTTAGTGTAGGACATCGTAGGTTTGTAAGAACAAATTTTTGAGCTGATAATTCTTCGCGAGGATTACCCACGAAATACATAGCAATAGTAAGCATGAGATGGTTAATACAATCAGATACCAGGGTTATGTCACCATTTTCATCTTCAAGTTCTATGGTATGTTCATAGATAGACATTTGTTCTTGAAAAGATAAAGAATTATCCCACCAATATTTGAGTTGACCAGTAAAACCAGAGATGAGGAAGTTGAAAACTACTTTCTCATCGTTTATTCGGGTTTTATAGGCGGCTGAAGCCATACCCATGTCTTGAAGAGTATTGAGGATTTCATATTCGGATTTGCCATCTATGTTCCATTCATGGAGGGCATCCGGACTATAATTTTTTGATTGAAATTTAGACCTTTCTTCATATTGAAGATCAGGAGGAGTAGGTCGAGGATAGTAATTTCTGGTGGAAGTATTTTTCCACGAAGATCTTATTTTATTAAGATCATTGTTTTCTTGAAATTGATTTTGTAATTGATCAACCTGAAGATTTGATTCAGAAGATGAATCAGAAGAGTCAGAATCATAAGAATCATTCTTCTTTATGACTTTGATTTGTTTTGAAGATATATCTTCAAGGCTTCGAGATGTTTTTTGAAGTAAATCAGCATTCTTGTTGTTGCTGGAAGATTCAACTAAAGATTGATTAGTTTTATTAATAATTGAGTAAGAAAGACTTTGTGGCTTGAATAATGGTTGAGAGTTCAATTCTCTGGGAAATCTAGACCCCGCAGTAGAACTGGATTTTGCTAGTTCTAATGAAGATTTAGACTCTAGCTTGGTAGAAATATGGCTGGTTTGATTAGCTATAGTTTGAAGAATTTGATTTGTGTAGTTTTTTTGTTGATAGACTTTCACAATATCCTCCACAACTACAACTTCTTTAGGATGTTCTATCCTACCCATTTTAAAAGGAGTAGCCTCAAGATTATTGCCCCAACGATGAATAGAAGTGACAATTCTTCCATCCTTCATATTCCAATTTTTTGTTAATTGTGTTTGAACTTGAATGAAAGATTGTTCATAGGTATTTTTAATCCCATTACTAGAACAATGAAGAGAGAACCAGGTAAAAAATGGAATATTGAGTGCTAGTCTTTCCATATCAGCATACCAATATTCACGGATTTGATCTTTAATTTTTTCTTTGAAAAGACGAAACCAATCTCTATTTTGATTATTAGCTTCAGACATAAAATCTTCCCGAAGAAGATCTGTATCAATTTGGAATTTCTTTTCAGTAGTAATAACCTTGATAGAATTAAAATCTGACAAGGTTGGAGATTGAGGAGGAGATGAAGTTGCTTCATACTCCGGAATTGGAGATTTGAAATGGACCTTATAAGTCAAATCAGAATTTTCTATATTAGAAAAAGACTTTCTTGAAGGAGTATTATGAAAGGATGTAGATGAGGAAGATGCTTCTCTAAACGAATTAAATCATAAGAGAACTCTGTTATCATCTTCTTCTATATCATGTAAATCTTTTTTGATCATATTTGGAGTTGGTAACTCCTTTGGAATCTGTAGTACTTCTGGAATAGAAACCTTATTCCAAGGAAGTGCTCATGCTGTAGTTACTAAGGATTTAGCTTTATTATCTTTTGAATGGACTTCTAAGAAAATAGTTTCTTCCTTAGAAGATGGTTCATGAATAAATTTTGGACTAACTGTAGATGACATAAGTTTGAAATAAATTCTAAAGACTATTGCAAAGTTTCTAGCAAATTCTTTGAATTTATTATCCAAAATATGAATATCTAAAACTAATGCATCTTGAATTAATGGGTCATGCAAATCAACTGAAAAATCAGGAAAATAGTTGAAATAAACAGGACCATTGCAAACATTAGTTTGAATAACTGCGAGTAACGAGTCTTTATAAGCTTTAAGACGATTATCTCTTAAAGCCATAAAGATTGGTAGATCAACACCTTTGTGTACCAAAGGTTTGATAGCTACTTGTACTAATCCAAAATGAATGAATCTATATTTTCTTTGAATATAATCTTTTAAACTAGTTTGAGATAATAAATGCAATGTTTCTGTGGTATTATGAATATTTCTTGTTTCTTCATGAGTTCTTATCGAAAATGTCGTTTTGAAATCAAATGATCCTATTTTGTAAATTTCAGTGGGATTTTCTTTTGGAATATCCCAATTTGAAAAATCAACGGGAACATTGATTTCATTGCTTTGAACTATTGTTAAATCTCTACTTTTTCCTATTGGAAATGCTCTTCTTAGCCAGTTTGCCATAAAAGGTTTTGACACACAATTGAATGCAGACTTTATGCAGACGGGAACAGTGGGACCACCCTACCGGGAACACCTAGACACGGCTTACCAACGGAGTTACTAGGGCTGACCAACACCTTACCAACACCTACCTAAAGGTGACAGACACTGTATGCTTTGAGCCTTAAAATGGCTCTGATACCAGGAAGGAGCCCAGGTACCAACAGAGTGCAGTATTGCCTTAAGCAAACTAGCAGCAAAATCTAAAAAATAAGCTGGCCAGTAAAACCAGAGATGAGGAAGTTGAAAACTACTTTCTCATCGTTTATTCGGGTTTTATAGGCGGCTGAAGCCATACCCATTTCTTGAAGAGTATTGAGGATTTCATATTCGGATTTGTCATCTATGTTCCATTCATGGAGGGCATCCGGACTATAATTTTTTGATTTAAATTTAGACCTTTCTTCATATTGAGAAGAATGATTCTTGTGATTCTGACTCTTCTGATTCATCTTTTAAATCAAATCTTCAGGTTGATCAATTACAAAATCAATTTCAAGAAAACAATGATCTTAATAAAATAAGATCTTCGTGGAAAAATACTTCCACCAGAAATTACTATCCTCGACTAAATTTTGTGCCCGTGCGTTGCACGGTTTATAAATAATGTTTTATTTTTAACTGAAATGATAAAATATGAAAGTTCTTGAATGTGAGAACGGTAAATTTGCTATCTTAAAGTAACTAATGACTTTGAAAATAAGTGTAGTCGGCGTTGTGAATTAATTTAAGTAAGTTCTTGAATGTGAGAACGGTATGTCTGTCAAATATTTGAGTTTGTAAATACGTGTATGTCAATATGTATAGGTATGTATGTAGAAATACGTATACGTATTAAAATACATATACTACTATTCAAAAATTTTACTATTCATACGCGTCTAGAAGCTCAAGTGAAGACGCAGTCTCAAAAGTCAAAAGTTTTGCAGATTCCTATCATGATTCAGCTTCCTCTTCACCTATTCAAAAGATTCAAGTTATAACAAACAAAGATAGCAAAGAGTTCCTCTTTGACTTAATTGATTCAATTGATAACCCTGAGATTAAGAGAGATGCTTTACAACGTCTCAAATCTTTAATCCTAAAAGATCAAAAAATCTCTACTACTGAACCATTCAGCATTTCCAAACTTCTCAGCAAATGTCCTGAGAATCCTATCAGGGGAAAATCTTTTATAGATCTAACCTCTTCTCCTACTAAGCAAATGCAGCAAGAGATTAACTCTCCAAAGGTTCAAGTTAATTAAATGCAAAAGTATCTTCAGAATCTTGAGATTAGAGATTTTGAAATACAAACTAGATTAACTAATCTAGAAAAATCAAAATCTACAGAAGAACCAAGATCTTTTGAAGAAAGCACTATTAAGGCTAATGCTAATTCTGATGACATTGGCTCATCTAAAAACGATCAAACATTCGTCAAAAGTATTGAATGTATAAACTTTCAAAAATGGTATTCTATAGTTACCTTTCAAATAGGAGATTACAAAGCTAATCTTTTGGCATTAATCGATAGTGGTGCAGATCAAAACTGCATTAGGGAAGGTATAATACCTTTTAAAAATTGTACAAAAACAAAAACTCAATTGTATGGTGCTAATGGAAGCCCATTACATATTGAACATAAAATTTAAAAAGCAAAAATCATAAATGATGATTATAGCTTCAAAAATACTTTTATAGTCGTAAGAGACATAAAAGAGGACATAATTTTAGGAACTCCGTTCCTAACTCAAATTTATCCTTTTAATGTTGATAATAAGGGTCTCCATACAGACATTTTGAGAAGACATATATCTTTTAAATTCATCAATCCTATGATGCAAAAGGATATCTCTCTTCTTCAATCCTCCACAATTTATCAACATATTAATACTATTGAACATAAAAGAAAATTAATATCTCAACTCAAAGAAGAAGTTTCTTATACTAAGATTGAAGAAAAACTTCAATCACCAGCTATACAGAAGCAGATTCTTGATTTAGAAGAATTATTCAAGACTAAAGTCTGTGCTGATATTCCTAATGCTTTCTGTGATAGGAAGAAACATGTTGTCAATCTTCCATATATCAGAGACTTTTCTGAGAACTTAATTCCAACAAAAGCACGTCCTATACAGATGAACGCATAACTCTTAGAAGTCTGCAAGAAAGAAATTCAAGCTCTTCTTGATAAGAAACTCATAAGACACTCCAAGTCTCCTTGGAGTTGTGCAGCATTCTATGTTATGAATAATGCTGAAAAAGAAAGAGGAGTACCTCGTCTAGTAATTAACTATAAACTTTAAATAAGGTTTTACAATGGATTAGGTATCCCATACCTAATAAACGAGATCTTCTTAAACGTCTTTATAATACAAAGGTATTTTCGAAATTTGACATGAAGTCAGATTTCTGGCAAATACAGATTGTAGAGGAAGACACATTTAAAACAACATTCACAGTCCCCTTTGGACATTACGAATGGAATGTAATGCTCTTTGGACTAAAAACTGGTCCTTCAGAATTTCAAAATATTATGAATGATATATTCAATCCATTTTCTACATTCTCAATTGTATACATTGATGATGTTTTGATTTTTTTCCAGAGTATTGAACAGCACTTCAAACATCTTCAAACATTTCTTTATACCATTGAGAAAAATGGATTGGTTTTCTCTGACCCAAAAATGAAACTTTTTCAGAGCAAAATCAGATTTTTGGGACATGACATATACAAAGGAACGATTAAGCCTATAGCCAGAGCTATAGATTTTGCTGATCGTTTTCCAGATCAAATAAAGGATAAAACTCAATTGCAAAGATTTCTGGGATGTCTAAATTATGTTTAAGAATTTTTTCCAAATCTCAGACAATTGTGTAAACCTTTATTCCAACGACTCAAAAAGAACCCTCCTGCATGGTCTGAGTCTCATACCAGCATAGTCAAACATCTTAAAGAAAAGGTCAAGTCTTCACCATGTTTGGTCATCCCACACCCAAATGCATTCATGGTCGTAGAAACAGATGCTTCTGATATAGGTTATGGAGGCATTCTTAAACAAAAGAGTCAAAATGCCGAGTGTCTAGTTAGGTTTGACTCTGGAGTCTGGACTGGCCCTCAAACAAATTATTCAACTATTAAAAAAGAAATTTTATCAATTGTTATATGCATTTCAAAATTTCAAGATGATTTATACAATAAGAAATTTCTTTTAAGAATTGATTGTAAATCAGCAAAAGAAGTTTTGGAAAAAGACGTTCAAAATATTGTTTCAAAACAAATTTTTGCAAGATGGCAAGCAATATTGTCAGTCTTCGATTTTGATATTGAATACATTAAAGGGGATCAAAATTCTCTCCCTGACTTTCTAACAAGAGAATTTTTACAGGGACGCAATGTCAAGCAAGAACAAGGGAAAGGGAAAAGCTCAACAAGGAGGATATCAGTCCTCTGATGACTACGAAATATATATTCAAATCTCAAAACCCCCCACTTCAAAACCATCTACATCAAACTCCCAAAACATTCAAATTAAAACATCCAACCAATTCATACCATTAACTTCAAACTTTCCCTCATTACCTTACTATCAAATAGTAAAAAACCAATCAAACCTTTCAAAAGCTCAAAAACAGCAAGAGGAGGTAAATAACAATACCTCATCATCCTACGTCTCCAAACCAGCAGTTGAACCTCTCTGCCTCACCAAATTCAAACAAGTTCCATCCGTTCAGGAAGTCAGAAAAAATACCTACAAAAATTTTCCCACAAACCTTCATTGGATTTCTGACAATACCTCCAAAACTCAGCGATTTTATGAGTTCATCTTAGTTGATTCCGGATCTGCAGACATTAAACATGACAGATCAACAAATGGTGAAATCATCTATTCAAAATTAATAATCAAAGGGGTTATTCCATCTGATGATTGGATTGAACCACACGCTGAAAAAGAATTTTTAAAACGGTTTATCCCTCAAACTTACTCCTACACCGACTACAAACTGGCATGGTCAAGAGCTCTGCTTTTCCGAGACTTTGACCACTCTTGGTTTATCACATTCAATAAAACCTTCAATAAAAATGTCCCAATCTGGTTTTACAGTTGGTGGTATTATTTTGGTCCAACACAGGACATTTACCCCATTTCATGCCGAAAGGGCTTTGAAACCTTTGTCGCCAATACTAAAGGCGAACTATTTCAAAAACCACTCAGTTTTCATGCTGAATTCAAGTTACCCCGGATTCTTTGTTGGAGTTATACACTTCGACAAGTCCTTCCACCTCCCTATCCATTATCCTTGGTTAGAGAATTCAAAATAAAATGGTGGAACAAATTCATGGTGGAACTATGTTCCCCTGAGAACGTTCAATCATTTTTAACTACTGGCAAAAAACTTGAATGGAGCATCAATAATCTTAATAAAGATGCTTCATCCTCAAAACCCAAAATTCCAAAAACTCCAACCTCAAAAATTGATGATCAACTCATCAAACAAATGATTAATGATCCAAACCTCAGACGGCAACTTATCAGCGCCAATAAAACTCAAAACTCTGATGACACTGTCTCCTCTGAATCCAGTACATCAGAATTTTATGAGGAGTCACAAGACGCTTATGAATTTTAATTCAAAAAAAAATATATATATATATATATATATATATATATATATATATACATACATTTTTGGGGGGGATGGGTATTGTATTGAGAAAAGACGTATAATATTGTGTTTTGTATTGTATGACGGTATGTAATATGTCTGTCAAATATTTGAGTCTGTAAATACGTGTATGTCAATATTTATAGGTATGTATGTAGAAATACATATACGTATTAAAATACGTATACTACTATTTAAACTTTTTACTATTCATACGCGTCTAAAAGCTCAAGTGAAGACGCAGTCTCAAAAGTCAAAAGTTTTGCAGAATCCTATCATGTTGTCGGGACAGCTGGTATCTTTCCGGAATGCTTCAAGACAGCTGTCTTTCCACTAACTCAAAAGCAACGGCTCTAATGCACCTGCGAATATGATGTCAACAACGCAAAAGCATATCATCATTAAAGCGTCTGAAGACTGCCTATAAAAACGGACGTCCTCAGCATTCAAGATTATCAAGTTTTTAGAGTGCAGTATTGCCTTAAGCAAACTAGCAACAAAATCTAAAAATAAGTTGTAATCAAAATCTCTGTATCTATATTCAATCTTCATTGTAAGTTTTATTTTCATTTTCAATCCTGTAATTTTCAAAGTTTAATTTTCAAAGTTTATTTTAAATCAACTGCTTTCATTGATCTCATTTCTTTTAACCGTTTTTATTTCTACTACTACTCTGTTGGTACCTGGGCTCCTTCTTGGTATCAGAGCCATTTTAAGGCTCAAAGAATACAGTGTCTGTCACCTTTAGGTAGGTGTTGGTATGGTGTTGGTCAGCCCTAGTAACTCCGTTGGTAAGCCGTGTCTAGGTGTTCCCGGTAGGGTGATCCCACTGTTCCCGTCTGCATTCAATTGTGTGTCAAAACCTTTTCTGGCAAATTGGCTAAGAAGATCATTTCCAATAGGAACAAGTAGAGATTTAACAACAGTTGAAAGCAATGAAATCAATGTTCCCGTTGATTTTTCAAATTGGGATATTCCAAAACAAAATCCCACTGAAATTTACA
Source organism: Silene latifolia (assembly GCF_048544455.1). Lineage (NCBI taxonomy): Eukaryota > Viridiplantae > Streptophyta > Magnoliopsida > Caryophyllales > Caryophyllaceae > Silene > Silene latifolia. Next base: position 15,650,228 of record NC_133535.1, on the reverse strand, counting down.
AAATAGGATCATTTGATTTCAAAACGGCATTTTCTATAAGAACTCATGAAGAAACAAGAAGTATTTATAATACCACAGAAACATTGCATTTATTATCTCAAACTAGTTTAAAAGATTATATTCAAAGAAAATATAGATTCATTCATTTTGGATTAGTACAAGTAGCTATCAAACCTTTGGTACACAAAGGTGTTGATCTACCAATCTTTATGGCTTTAAGAGATAATCGTCTTAAAGCTTATAAAGACTCGTTACTCGCAGTAATTCAAACTAATGTTTGCAATGGTCCTGTTTATTTCAACTGTTTTCCTGATTTTTCAGTTGATTTGCATGACCCATTAATTCAAGATGCATTAATTTTAGATATTCATATTTTGGATAATAAATTCAAAGAATTTGCTAGAAACTTTGAAATAGTCTTTAGAATTTATTTCAAACTTATGTCATCTACAGTTAGTCCAAAATTTATTCATGAACCATCTTCTAAGTAAGAAACTATTTTTTTAGAAGTCCATTCAAAAGATAATAAAGCTAAATGCTTAGTAACTACAGCACGAGCACTTCCTTGGAATAAGGTTTCTATTCCAGAAATACTACAGATTCCAAAGGAGTTACCAACTCCAAATATGATCAAAAAAGATTTACATGATATAGAAGAAGATGATAACAGAGTTCTCTTACGATTTAATTCGTTTAGAGAAGCATCTTCCTCATCTACATCCTTTCATAATACTCCTTCAAGAAAGTCTTTTTCTAATATAGAAAATTCTGATTTGACTTATAAGGTCCATTTCAAATCTTCAATTCCGGAGTATGAAGCAACTTCATCTCCTCCTCAATCTCCAACCTTGTCAGATTTTAATTCTATCAAGTTTTTAGAGTGCAGTATTGCCTTAAGCAAACTAGCAAATAAATTAGGAAGTCCAGAGATGAATTTTTCTTTCCAGAAGGATTCATTACAGTCTGGTCTTCTTGGGACATAAGTGAGGAATGTGTCCTTATACCAACGATAATCACTTAGTGTAGGACATCGTAGGTTTGTAAGAACAAATTTTTGATTACAACTTATTTTTAGATTTTGTTGCTAGTTTGCTTAACACAATACTATACGTCTTTTCTCAATACAATACCCTATAAAACACAATACTATACGTCTTTTCTTAATACCCATCCCCCCATTAAAAATGTATGTATATATATATATATATATATATATATATATATATATATATATATATATATATATTTAATTAAAATTCATAAGGGTCTTGTGACTCCTCATAAAATTCTGATGTACTGGATTCAGAGGAGACAGTGTCATCAGAGTTTTGAGTTTTAATGGCGCTGATAAGTTGCCGTCTGAGGTTTGGATCATTAATCATTTGTTTGATGAGTTGATCATCAATTTTTGAGGTTGGAGTTTTTGGAATTTTGGGTTTTGAGGATGAAGCATCTTTATTAAGATTATTGATGCTCCATTCAAGTTTTTTGCCAGTACTTAAAAATGATTGAACGTTCTCAGGGGAACATAGTTCCACCATGAATTTGTTCCACCATTTTATTTTGAATTCTCTAACCATGGATAATGGATAGAGAGGTGGAAGGACTTGTCGAAGTGTATAACTCCAACAAAGAATCCAGGGTAACTTGAATTCAGCATGAAAACTGAGTGGTTTTGAAATAGTTCGCCTTTAGTATTGGCGACAAAGGTTTCAAAGCCCTTTCGGCATGAAATGGGGTAAATGTCCTGTGTTGGACCAAAATAATACCACCAACTGTAAAACCAGATTGGGACATTTTTATTGAAGGTTTTATTGAATGTAATAAACCAAGAGTGGTCAAAGTCTCGGAAAAGCAGAGCTCTTGACCATGCCAGTTTGTTGTCGGTGTAGGAGTAAGTTTGAGGGATAAACCGTTTTGAAAATTCTTTTTCAGCGTGTGGTTCAATCCATTCATCAGATGGAATAACCCCTTTGATTATTAATTTTGAATAGATGATTTCACCATTTGTAGATCTGTCATGTTTAATGTCTGCAGATCCGGAATCAACTAAGATGAACTCATAAAATCGCTGATTTTTGGAGGTATTGTCAGAAAACCAATGAAGGTTTGTGGGAAAAGTTTTGTAGGTATTTTTTCTGACTTCCTGAACGGATGGAACTTGTTTGAATTTGGTGAGGCAGAGAGGTTCAACTGCTGGTTTGGAGACGTAGGATGATAAGGTATTGTAATTTACCTCCTCTTGTTGTTTTTGTGCTTTTGAAAGGTTTGACTGGTTTTTTACTGCTTGACAGTAAGGTAATGAGGGAAAGTTTGAAGTTAATGGTATGAATTGGTTGGATGTTTTAATTTGAATGTTTTGGGAGTTTGATGTAGATGGTTTTGAAGTGGGGGGTTTTGAGATTTGAATATTCATTTCGTAGTTATCCGAGGACTGATATCCTCCTTGTTGAGCTTTTCCCTTTCCCTTGTTCTTGCTTGACATTGCGTCCCTGTAAAAATTCACTTGTTAGAAAGTCAGGGAGAGAATTTTGATTCCCTTTAATGTATTCAATATCAAAATCGAAGACTGACAATATTGCTTGCCATCTTGCAAAAATTTGTTTTGAAACAATATTTTGAACGTCTTTTTCCAAAACTTCTTTTGCTGATTTACAATCAATTCTTAAAAGAAATTTCTTATTGTATAAATCATCTTGAAATTTTGAAATGCACATAACAATTGATAAAATTTCTTTTTTTAATAGTTGAATAATTTGTTTGAGGGCCAGTCCAGACTCCAGAGTGAAACCTAACTAGACACTCGGCATTTTGACTCTTTTGTTTAAGAATGCCTCCATAACCGATATCAGAAGCATCTGTTTCTACGACCATGAATGCATTTGGGTCCGGATGACCAAACATGGTAAAGACTTAACCTTTTCTTTAAGTTGTTTGACTATGCTGGTATGAGACTCAGACCATGCAGGAGGGTTCTTTTTGAGTCGTTGGAATAAAGGTTTACACAATTATCTGAGATTTGGGAAAAATTCTTAAACATAATTTACACATCCCAGAAATCTTTGCAATTGAATTTTATCCTTTATTTGATCTGGAAAACGATCAGCAAAATCTATAGCTCTGGCTATAGGCTTAATCGTTCCTTTGTATATGTCATGTCCCAAAAATCTGATTTTGCTTTGAAAAAGTTTCATTTTTGGGGCAGAGACAACCAATCCATTATTCTCAATGGTATAAAGAAATGTTTGAAGATGTTTGAAGTGTTGTTCAATACTCTGGGAAAAAATCAAAACATCATCAATGTATACAATTGAGAATGTAGAAAATGGATTGAATATATCATTCATAATATTTTGAAATTCTGAAGGAGCATTTTTTAGTCCAAAGGGCATTACATTCCATTCGTAATGTCCAAAGGGGACTGTGAAAGCTGTTTTAAACTTGTCTTTCTCTACAATCTGTATTTGCCAGAAATCTGACTTCATGTCAAATTTCGAAATTACCTTTGCATTTTAAAGACATTTAAGAAGATCTCGTTTATTAGGTATGAGATACCTAATCCATTGTAAAACCTTATTTAAAGGTTTATAGTTAATGACTAGACGAGGTACTCCTCTTTCTTTTTCAGCATTATTCATAACATAGAATGCTGCACAACTCCAAGGAGACTTGGAGTGTCTTATGAGTTTCTTATCAAGAAGAGTTTGAATTTCTTTCTTGCAGACTTCTAAGAGTTCTGCGTTCATCTGTATAGAACGTGCTTTTTTTGGAATTAATTTCTCAGAAAAGTCTCTGATATATGGAAGATTGACAACATGTTTCTTCCTATCCCAGAAAGCATTAGGAATATCAGCACAGACTTTATTCTTGAATAATTCTTCTAAATCAAGAATCTGCTTCTGTATAGCTGGTGATTGAAGTTTTTCTTCAATCTTAGTATAAGAAACTTCTTCTTTGAGTTGAGATATTAATTTTCTTTTATGTTCAATAGTATTAATATGTTGATAAATTGTGGAGGATTGAAGAAGAGAGATATCCTTTTGCATCATAGGATTGATGAATTTAAAAGATATATGTCTTCCCAAAATGTCTGTATGGAGACCCTTATTATCAACATTAAAAGGATAAATTTGAGTTAGGAACGAAGTTCCTAAAGTTATGTCCTCTTTTATGTCTCTTACGACTATAAAAATATTTTTGAAGCTATAATCATCATTTATGATTTTTGCTTTTGAAATTTTATGTTCAATATGTAATGGGCTTCCATTAGCACCATACAATTGAATTTTTGTTTTTGTACAATTTTTAAAAGGTATTATACCTTCCCTAATGCAGTTTTGATCTGCACCACTATCGATTAATGCCAAAAGATTAGCTTTGTAATCTCCTATTTGAAAGGTAACTATAGAATACCATTTTTGAAAGTTTATACATTCAATACTTTTGACGAATGTTTGATCGTTTTTAGATGAGCCAATGTCATCAGAATTAGCATTAGCCTTAATAGTGCTTTCTTCAAAAGATCTTGGTTCTTCTGTAGATTTTGATTTTTCTAGATTAGTTAATCTAGTTTGTATTTCAAAATCTCTAATCTCAAGGTTCTGAAGATACTTTTGAATTTCACTAACTTGAACCTTTAGAGAGATAATCTCTTGCTGCATTTGCTTAGTAGGAGAAGAGGTTAGATCTATAAAAGATTTTCCCCTGATAGGATTCTCAGGACATTTGCTGAGAAGTTTGGAAATGCTGAATGGTTCAGTAGTAGAGATTTTTTGATCTTTTAGGATTAAAGATTTGAGACGTTGTAAAGGATCTCTCTTAATCTCAGGGTTATCAATTGAATCAATTAAGTCAAAGATGAACTCTTTGCTATCTTTGTCTGTTATAACTTGAATCTTTTGAATAGGTGAAGAGGAAGCTGAATCATAAGCTTCAGAATCCGAAGAACTTTGGATGCGGTTAACCACATCTTCCCCCTCAGAAGAGGATGATGAAGATTTGAGAAGTAGCTTGGAAATTTTGATACAGAGCAGGGAATCGTCTTGAAACAATTCCTTAATTTTTTGTTTTGTAAAACATTTATCTGCTTTATGGCCAGGTTTGCCACATTTATAACAGATAATTTCTTTGGAATTCGAGGTTGAAGGCTTCTTTCGTTTAGATGGATGGCGTTTTTTGTAATACGGATGTGGATTTTGATAAGGTAGTTTTTGAGAGGATCGATGTTTCTTAAATCGTTTATTTTGTTTGCGATGTTTAGAAGAAGGGGCTTGAATCTTTTCAATACCAAATGCTTCGCAGAAGCATCCTAGTTCCCTTCTTGATATCTTCTTTATTTTCATTATTATACTTCATTTGAAGTTTCAGTTCCTCACAGAGAGATAAACCTTGGTTCTTAATAAAGGCAAATAACTGCCCATAGGTTATTTCTCTGTATTGGACATCTTCAGTACCACAGGTTTCTTTTAATTTCCTGAAGATTCTTTGAGCAAATAAATTAGGAAGTCCAGAGATGAATTTTTCTTTCCAGAAGGATTCATTACAGTCTGGTCTTCTTAGTACATAAGTGAGGAATGTGTCCTTATACCAACGATAATCACTTAGTGTAGGACATCGTAGGTTTGTAAGAACAAATTTTTGAGCTGATAATTCTTCGCGAGGATTACGCACGAAATACATAGCAATAGAAAGCATGAGATGGTTAATACAATCAGATACCAGGGTTATGTCACCATTTTCATCTTCAAGTTCTATGGTATGTTCATAGATAGACATTTGTTCTTGAAGAGATAAAGAATTATCCCACCAATATTTGAGTTGACCAGTAAAACTAGAGATGAGGAAGTTGAAAACTACTTTCTCATCGTTTATTCGGGTTTTATAGGCAGCTGAAGCCATACCCATTTCTTGAAGAGTATTGAGGATTTCATATTCGGATTTGCCATCTATGTTCCATTCATGGAGGGCATCCGGACTATAATTTTTTGATTGAAATTTAGACCTTTCTTCATATTGAAGATCAGGAGGAGTAGGTCGAGGATAGTAATTTCTGGTGGAAGTATTTTTCCACGAAGATCTTATTTTATTAAGATCATTGTTTTCTTGAAATTGATTTTGTAATTGATCAACCTGAAGATTTGATTCAGAAGATGAATCAGAAGAGTCAGAATAACAAGAATCATTCTTCTTTATGACTTTGATTTGTTTTGAAGATATATCTTCAAGGCTTCGAGATGTTTTTTGAAGTAAATCAGCATTCTTGCTGTTGTTGGAAGATTCAGCTAAAGATTGATTAGTTTTATTAATAATTGAGTAAGGAAGACTTTGTGGCTTGAATAATGGTTGAGAGTTCAATTCTCTGGGATATCTAGACCCCACAGTAGAACTGGATTTTGCTAGTTCTAATGAAGATTTAGACTCTAACTTGGTAGAAATATGGCTGGTTTGATTAGCTATAGTTTGAAGAATTTGATTTGTGTAGTTGTTTTGTTGATAGACTTTCACAATATCCTCCACAACTACAGCTTCTTTAGGAAGTTCTATCCTACCCATTTTAAAAGGAGTAGCCTCAAGATTATTGCCCCCAACCGAAAATGTAAAGGCTGAAGGAGGAGGATGAATAGAAGTGACAATTCTTCCATCCTTCATATTCCAATTTTTTGTTAATTGTGTTTGAACTTGAATGAAAGATTGTTCATAGGGATTTTTAATCCCATTTCTAGAACAATGAAGAGAGAACCAGGTAAATAATGGAATATTGAGTGCTAGTCTTTCCATATCAGCATACCAATATTCACGGATTTGATCTTTAATTTTTTCTTTGAAAAGACGAAACCAATCTCTATTTTGATTATTAGCTTCAGACATAAAATCTTCCCGAAGAAGATCTTTATCAATTTGGAATTTCTTTTCAGTAGTAATAACCTTGATAGAATTAAAATCTGACAAGGTTGGAGATTGAGGAGGAGATGAAGTTGCTTCATACTCCGGAATTGGAGATTTGAAATGGATCTTATAAGTCAAATCAGAATTTTTTATATTAGAAACCTTATTCCAAGGAAGTGCTCGTACTGTAGTTTCTAAGGATTTAGCTTTATTATCTTTTGAATGGACTTCTAAGAAAATAGTTTCTTCCTTAGAAGATGGTTCATGAATAAATTTTGGACTAACTGTAGATGACATAAGTTTGAAATAAATTCTAAAGACTATTGCAAAGTTTCTAGCAAATTCTTTGAATTTATTATCCAAAATATGAATATCTAAAATTAATGCATCTTGAATTAATGGGTTATGCAAATCAACTGAAAAATCAGAAAAACAGTTGAAATAAACAGGACCATTGCAAACATTAGTTTGAATTACTGCGAGTAACGAGTCTTTATAAGCTTTAAGACGATTATCTCTTAAAGCCATAAAGATTGGTAGATCAACACCTTTGTGTACCAAAGGTTTGATATCTACTTGTACTAATCCAAAATGAATGAATCTATATTTTCTTTGAATATAATCTTTTAAACTAGTTTGAGATAATAAATGCAATGTTTCTGTGGTATTATGAATACTTCTTGTTTCTTCATGAGTTCTTATAGAAAATGCCGTTTTGAAATCAAATGATCCTATTTTGTAAATTTCAGTGGGATTTTCTTTTGGAATATCCCAATTTGAAAAATCAACGGGAACATTGATTTCATTGCTTTGAACTATTGTTAAATCTCTACTTGTTCCTATTGGAAATGCTCTTCTTAGCCAGTTTGCCATAAAAGGTTTTGACACACAATTGAATGCAGACTTTATGCAGACGGGAACAGTGGGACCACCCTACCGGGAACACCTAGACACGGCTTACCAACGGAGTTACTAGGGCTGACCAACACCTTACCAACACCTACCTAAAGGTGACAGACACCGTATGCTTTGAGCCTTAAAATGGCTCTGATACCAGGAAGGAGCCCAGGTACCAACAGAGTAGTAGTAGAAATAAAAACGGTTAAAAGAAATGAGATCAATGAAAGCAGTTGATTTAAAATAAACTTTGAAAATTACAGGATTGAAAATGAAAATAAAACTTACAATGAATATTGAATATAGATACAGAGATTTTGATTACAACTTATTTTTAGATTTTGTTGCTAGTTTGCTTAAGGCAATACTGCACTCTAAAAACTTGATAATCTTGAATGCTGAGGACGTCCGTTTTTATAGGCAGTCTTCAGAGGCTTTAATGATGATCTGCTTTTGCGTTGTTGACATCATATTCGCAGGTGCATTAGAGCCGTTGCTTTTGAGTTAATGGAAAGACAGTTGTCTTGGAGAATTCCGGAAAGATACCAGCTGTCCCGACAACATGATAGGATTCTTCAAAACTTTTGACTTTTGAGACTGCGTCTTTACTTGAGCTTCTAGACGCGTATGAATAGTAAAAAGTTTGAATAGTAGTATATGTATTTTAATACGTATACGTATTTCTACATACATACCTATACATATTGACATACACGTATTTACAGACTCAAATATTTGACAGACATATTACATACCGTCATATAATACAAAACACAATATTATACGTCTTTTCTCAATACAATACCCATCCCCCCCTAAAAATGTGTGTATATATATTATTATTATTTTTTTATTTTTTTTTGAATTAAAATTCATAAGGGTCTTGTGACTCCTCATAAAATTCTGATGTACTGGATTCATAGGAGACAGTGTCATCAGAGTTTTGAGTTTTAATGGCGCTGATAAGTTGTCGTCTGAGGTTTTGATCATTAATCATTTGTTTGATGAGTTGATCATCAATTTTTGAGGTTGGATTTTTTGGAATTTGGGTTTTGAGGATGAAGCATCTTTATTAAGATTATGGATGCTCCATTCAAGTTTTTTGCCAGTAGTTAAAAATGATTGAACGTTCTCATGGGAACATAGTTCCACCATGAATTTGTTCCACCATTTTATTTTGAATTCTCTAACCAGGGATAATGGATACGGAGGTGGAAGGACTTGTCGAAGTGTATAACTCCAACAAAGAATCCATGGTAACTTGAATTCAGCATGAAAACTGAGTGGTTTTTGAAATAGTTCGCCTTTAGTATTTGGCGACAAAGGTTTCAAAGCCCTTTCGGCATGAAATGGGGTAAATGTCCTGTGTTGGACCAAAATAATACCACCAACTGTAAAACCAGATTGGGACATTTTTATTGAAGGTTTTATTGAATGTGATAAACCAAGAGTGGTCAAAGTCTCGGAAAAGCAAAGCTCTTGACCATGCCAGTTTGTAGTCGGTGTAGGATTAAGTTTGAGGGATAAACCGTTTTGAAAATTCTTTTTCAGCGTGTGGTTCAATCTATTCATCAGATGGAATAACCCCTTTGATTATTAATTTTGAATAGATGATTTCACCATTTGTTGATCTGTCATGTTTAATGTCTGCAGATCCGGAATCAACTAAGATGAACTCATAAGATCGCTGAGTTTTGGAGGTATTGTCAGAAAACCAATGAAGGTTTGTGGAAAAAGTTTTGTAGGTATTTTTTCTGACTTCCTGAACGGATGGAACTTGTTTGAATTTGGTGAGGCAGAGAGGTTCAACTGCTGGTTTGGAGACGTAGGATGATGAGGTATTGTTATTTACCTCCTCTTGCTGTTTTTGAGCTTTTGAAAGGTTTGACTGGTTTTTTACTGCTTGACAGTAAGGTAATGAGGGAAAGTTTGAAGTTAATGGTATGAATTGGTTGGATGTTTTAATTTGAATATTTTGGGAGTTTGATGTAGATGGTTTTGAAGTGGGGGGTTTTGAGATTTGAATATTCATTTCGTAGTCATCAGAGGGCTTATATCCTCCTTGTTGAGCTTTTCCCTTTCCCTTGTTCTTGCTTGACATTGCGTCCCTGTAAAAATTCTCTTTTAGAAAGTCAGGGAGATAATTTTGATCCCCTTTAATGTATTCAACAACAAAATCGAAGACTGACAATATTGCTTGCCATCTTGCAAAAATTCGTTTTGAAACAATATTTTGAACGTCTTTTTCCAAAACTTCTTTTGCTGATTTACAATCAATTCTTAAAAGAAATTTCTTATTGTATAAATCATCTTGAAATTTTGAAATGCATAAAATAATTGATAAAAATTCTTTTTTAATAGTTGAATAATTTGTTTGAGGGCCAGTCCAGACTCCAGAGTGAAACCTAACTAGACACTCGGCATTCTGACTCTTTTGTTTAAGAATGCCTCCATAATCTATATCAGAAGCATCTGTTTCTACGACCATGAATGCATTTGGGTCAGGGATGACCAAACATGGTAAAGACTTGACCTTTTCTTTAAGATGTTTGACTATGCTGGTATGAGACTCAGACCATGCAGGAGGGTTCTTTTTGAGTAGTTGGAATAAAGGTTTACACAATTGTCTGAGATTTGGGAAAAATTCTGAAACATAATTTAGACATCCCAGAAATCTTTGCAATTGAGTTTTATCCTTTATTTGATCTGGAAAACGGTCAGCAAAATCTATAGCTCTGGCTATAGGCTTAATCGTTCCTTTTTATATGTCATGTCCCAAAAATCTGATTTTGCTTTGAAAAAGTTTCATTTTTGGGGCAGAGACAACCAATCCATTATTCTCAATGGTATAAAGAAATGTTTGAAGATGTTTGAAGTGCTGTTCAATACTATGGGAAAAAATCAAAACATCATCAATGTATACAATTGAGAATGTAAAAAATGGATTGAATATATCATTCAAAATATTTTGAAATTTTGAAGGAGCATTTTTTAGTCCAAAGGGCATTACATTCCATTCGTAATGTCCAAAGGGGACTGTGAATGCTGTTTTAAACCTGTCATCCTCTACAATTTATCAACATATTAATACTATTGAACATAAAAGAAAATTAATATCTCAACTCAAAGAAGAAGTTTCTTATACTAAGATTGAAGAAAAACTTCAATCACGAGCTATACAGAAGCAGATTCTTGATTTAGAAGAATTATTCAAGAATAAAGTCTGTGCTGATATTCCTAATACTTTCTGGGATAGGAAGAAACATGTTGTCAATCTTCCATATATCAGAGACTTTTCTGAGAAATTAATTCCAACAAAAGCACGTCCTATACAAATGAACGCAGAACTCTTAGAAGTCTGCAAGAAAGAAATTCAAACTCTTCTTGATAAGAAACTCATAAGACTCTCCAAGTCTCCTTGGAGTTGTGCAGCATTCTATGTTATGAATAATGCTGAAAAAGAAAGAGGAGTACCTCGTCTAGTAATTAACTATAAACCTTTAAATAAGGTTTTACAATGAATTAGGTATCCCATACCTAATAAACGAGATCTTCTTAAACGTCTTTATAATGCAAAGGTATTTTCGAAATTTGACATGAAGTCAGGTTTCTGGCAAATACAGATTTAAGATTTCATATGAAGCCAAAAAAAATGAGTAAAGTGCAAAAAAAAAATGTTAGAACAATCAGTTGATCTTGCTTCAGACGGGCCATTTTAGTCTGAAGTAATAAGACAAAATTTTGTAACCATTTTATAGCTAAATATAGCCACTATTGAAAAAAAAAAGTTACCTAAGTTGTATTACTGGCTGTACCAGTGTGGTTACATTGAACCATAAACCGGTCATATATGTTCATTTAAAGCTTCAGACGAAAAGTGATCGTCTCCATCCTCCTCCTTCAGCCTTTACATTTTCGGTTGGGGGCAATAATCTTGAGGCTACTCCTTTTAAAATGGGTAGGATAGAACATCCTAAAGAAGCTGCAGTTGTGGAGGATATTGTGAAAGTCTATCAACAAAACAACTACACATCAAACTCCCAAAACATTCAAATTAAAACATCCAACCAATTCATACCATTAACTTCAAAATTTCCCTCATTACCTTACTGTCAAGCAGTAAATAACCAGTCAAACCTTTCAAAAGCTCAAAAACAGCAAGAGGAGGTAAATAACAATACCTCATCATCCTACGTCTCCAAACCAGCAGTTGAACCTCTCTGCCTCACCAAATTCAAACAAGTTCCATCCGTTCAGGAAGTCAGAAAAAATACCTACAAAACTTTTCCCACAAACCTTCATTGGTTTTCTGACAATACCTCCAAACCTCAGCGATTTTATGAGTTCATCTTAGTTGATTCCGGATCTGCAGACATTAAACATGACAGATCAACAAATGGTGAAATCATCTATTCAAAATTAATAATCAAAGGGGTTATTCAATCTGATGAATGGATTGAACCACACGCTAAAAAAGAATTTTCAAAATGGTTTATCCCTCAAACTTACTCCTACACCGACTACAAACTGGCATGGTCAAGAGCTCTGCTTTTCCGAGACTTTGACCACTCTTGGTTTATCACATTCAATAAAACTTTCAATAAAAATGTCCCAATCTGGTTTTACAGTTGGTGGTATTATTTTGGTCCAACACAGGACATTTACCCCATTTCATGCCGAAAGGGCTTTGAAACCTTTGTCGCCAATACTAAAGGCGAACTATTTCAAAAACCGCTCAGTTTTCATGCTGAATTCAAGTTACCCTGGATTCTTTGTTGGAGTTATACACTTCGACAACTCCTTCCACCTCCCTATCCATTATCCCTGGTTAGAGAATTCAAAATAAAATGGTGGAACAAATTCATGGTGGAACTATGTTCCCCTGAGAACGTTCAATCATTTTTAACTACTGGCAAAAAACTTGAATGGAGCATCAATAATCTTAATAAAGATGCATCATCCTCAAAACCCAAAATTCCAAAAACTCCAACCTCAAAAATTGATGATCAACTCATCAAACAAATGATTAATGATCCAAACCTCAGACGGCAACTTATCAGCGCCATTAAAACTCAAAACTCTGATGACACTGTCTCATCTTAATCCAGTACATCAGAATTTTATGAGGAGTCGCAAGACCCTTATGAATTTTAATTCAAAAAAAAAAATTGCTATCAGAGAACCTGTCTGCATGTTAAAGCATAAGTCTTACGCCAGCAAACATAAGTCTTAAGCACAACAACTTATGCTTTAAATGGTTGGACTTATGCTTGCTGGCGTAAGACTTATGCTTTAACATGCAGACAGGTTCTCTGATGGCAGTTTTTAGACTGTTCAACATGCAGACAGATTCTTGGACTGTTCAACATGCAGACAGGTTCTCTGATAGCTTTAAAAATAACAACAACAACAACAACAACAACAACAACAACAACAACAACAACAACAACAACAACAACAACAACAACAACAACAACAACAACAACAACAACAACAACAACAACAACAACAACAACAACAACAACAACAACAACAACAACAACAACAACAACAACAACAACAACAACAACAACAACAACAACAACAACAACAACAACAACAACAACAACAACAACAACAACAACAACAACAACAACAACAACAACAACAACAACAACAACAACAACAACAACAACAACAACAACAACAACAACAACAACAACAACAACAACAACAACAACAACAACAACAACAACAACAACAACAACAACAACAACAACAACAATCATCATACTCCAAAATTCTGACAAAAAATGGGAAGATAATCCCTGGTTATTATATAACCGTTATTTAACAAATAATCAGTATCCTATGGAGACTTATAAAAGTCGAAATTTTTATGAAGGAATCCTCACTGATAATGAATGCAATTTTAAGCATTTTGAGGATCCAGGAAATTTTTGAAAATTTTCAAAAATTAATATCAAAAGGATAATATACATTGAAGAATGGGGAATAACTCCATTTACTTCCAAAACTTTGACAAGCAAAAATAATAGCAGAATTGATTACAATTACTTGGATTACATCCAGGCTTTTGACAAAGTTTTCTTATATGAAAACCCTACAAAAAGCCATACATGGCTAATAAAAATTTACCCTGAAGTTTTTGATCAAAATCTACCAACTTGGTTAATTAAATGGTGGCAATTTTATGGAACTAATGAAGATGTCCTGCCACAAATGTTTAAAGATCTTTATGATGAATGGAAAGAATTACTTCCAAGAACCAGTCAGGATGATATTGTAACACCCCCTCATACCAAGGTACCTTACCAGGACCACCCAAGTATGAAAGACTGTTACCATCTCGGTTGCCCGAGGTTAGTACATATCAAAAGCGTCTGAACTGAGCACATTTATTAAAGTAATGTAAATGCAAAGTTTACAATTTCCAAACCCAATTATTGTCTAAAGAAATACAACTTCAAAGTCTTAATAATAAAAAGAAGCTCGCTAAGACTCAGACAGTGATGCTATGACTCGTGGTGGCAATTCTCCCAATGAAATCCCCAAGCTCTCACTAGCAGAACCTGTCAAGCCTGCTCACCATCCCCGAATGGATCACCGCAGATTACACAAACAACAACGGGGTCAGTATTATGCAACAACAAGACAAACAAATGCAATACTCGTCCGATCATCGTCAACTCCCAATCACCCTGCCTCACACAGTAACCGACTACACACTAAAATGTGTAGCCCCGCCGGATTACCCATCGCAACAGGTAATCCTCGCCGCCGATGGGTGACCGCAGCCGATCCCACCTAGTCCGGCTCCTCAACGAGCGACAACAATCCCTGTCCCTTAATGTGCACATCCCCTCCCGTGGCGGGTTCCACGGAGGGCGAACTAGGGTGTGAAGCCACTCCCGCAAGTGACTCCACCACAATCCCAAACACATGACATTACCGTCATCTCAATCCCCTCACACCAACACGGTCACAACAATCTCCATATAACGATGATCAATAGACAACGATAAACACAACAATATGTCATGTAAAGCACAACAACTGAGTAGGGAAACCCTACCTTAGCAATCACAGCAGTATGCAAGCACGGACAATCAAAAAGGCTCCTCTACGAAGTCTTCTCCTATACAATGATCACACAAAACAATTACACATTGTACAGTTCCCGACATTCCCTTCCCATATAAATGTACAGTAACCCAAAAGATACAGTAATTACAAAGGTAGGACTTACCAACAAAGCAACAAGAGTTTATACGGAAGAATCACCGCGAATTATCGACACAAGGATGCTACGAAATGCTCAAAGGGATGATTAGGGAATGATTTGGTTAGGATTAGGGCACGTAGAAAGTTAACGCTGTGAAAAGTGAAATTAGAAACCGACGCGGAATTATAAAATACCCTAATCATTCCTTAATCAAACCGTCGAAATATAACCTCGCCAAACCGGACACTTGGTCGAGTGTGACGACACTCGGCCGAGTGGCCTACACTCGGTCGAGTATTCACTATACTCGGCCGAGTGTTCCTCGGCAGAATCGAAATACTCACACAAAGAGCACTACTCGGCCGAGTAGGCTCTACTCGGTCGAGTAGGCTCCAAAGGAAATCCGTAGTGTTACAATCTTTCCCCCTAAAAAGAACTTCGTCCCGAAGTTCACACTCAACTATACACAAACACAACACCACGACACAAGACTCTAACAAACACATGAAACAACTCCCAGGAACTACACAAGCATCACAACAAGTTACCCCAAACACATCTCCCGACACGAATCAAACAAAGCAAAGAAAACACAAAACACTATCGCGACCATCTCCTACCCCCCTAACAAGACAACGGTTACGTCCCCGTAACCAAACATACCTGATCAAAAAGGTTAGGAAAACGGTCTCGCATAGCTTCCTCGGGTTCCCATGTTGCTTCCTCCACATTATGATTAGACCAAAGGACCTTGAGCAAGACCGTCTCACCATTCCGGGTCTTACGAACCTTGCGATCAAGAATCTCCTTAGGAATCTCGGCATAAGACAAGGATTCATCAAGTTCGATGTTCTCCATCTCGAGGATGTGCGACGGGTCACTCACATATTTCCGGAGTTGAGACACATGAAAAACATTGTGAACTCTATCCAAAGCTGGTGGTAAAGCTAACTCGTAGGCTACCTCGCCAACACGGTCCCAGTAATTTCATAAGGACCTATAAACTTTTGGCTTAGCTTCCCCTTTTTCCCAAACCTCATAACACCTCGCATAGGTGACACTTTCAAAAGCACCTTGTCACCTACCGCGAACTCAATGTCCCTGCGGTGTAAGTCGGCGTAGCTCTTTTGACGATCTTGAGTCGCTCTCATCTTTTGGCGAATCAACTGGATTTGCTCAACCATATCTGAACCAACCGTGGTCCTAGAACCACTGTCTCGGAACTATCATCCCAACAAACCGGACTTCGGCATTTCCGGCCATACAAAGCTTCAAAAGGTGCCATCCCAATGCTTGTATGATAACTATTATTGTATGAAAACTCGATCAAATCAAGTCTGTCTTCCCAATCGCCTCCAAAGTCCATAACACATGCCCTTAGCATGTCTTCTAAGGTCTTGATGGTCCGTTCTGTTTGACCATCGGTTGCCGGATGAAAAGTCAGACTCATCTTCAGCGTTGTGCCCATCAACTCTTGCAGTTCTTGCCAAAACTTTGATATGAACCTCGCATCCCGATCGGAAACAATATCTTTCGGAATACCATGTAACCGAACCACATGCTTTTCAGTAACCCAAAGCCACAGTGCATCTTAGACCAAGTATCTTTCATTGGAACAAAATGGGCTGACTTGGTTAGCCGATCAACAATCACCCAAATCATGTTGTTACCTTGTTGTGACCTAGGTAACCCCACAATAAAGTCCATAGAGATCGACTCCCATTTCCACTCGGGCACATCGTCGTGGACCTGAATCTTACCTTGAGGTCTCCTTTGCTCACCTTTGACCCTCTGGCAAGTCAAACATCTAGCCACAAACTCAGCTACCTCCCTCTTCATGTTCGGCCACCAAAAAGTCTTCTTAAGGTCTCGTAAAGCTTGTCACCACCCGGGTGAACCGAATAAGGAGTGCAATGAGCCTCGGACAAGATCATTCTCCTTAACTCGCATCGTCAGAACACACCATCTCCCATCAAAACGAACACTCCCATCCGGATGTATAGAGAACCTAGATGCTTTGCTCCGCTCTCTACCGTTGACTTCCACTCCTGGATTTTAGGATCAAGCTCTTGCTTACCTTTGATGTTTTCATACAACTCTGGCTCGATCGTCAAATCCCCGATGGTATTCCCCTCTCGAATCATAAAGATCCCCAAACTAGACATCTCATCTCTCAACTTCAGCAAGGACATAGCTGTGCATAGCGAATGAACGCTCTTCCTACTCAAAGCATCTGCGACAACATTAGCTTTACCCTCGTGATAGATGATCTCCATATCATAATCTCCAATCAGCTCCATCCACCGTCTCTGTCGCATGTTAAGCTCCTTCTGAGTGTAGATATACTTTAGACTCTTATGATCAGAGAACACCTTAAAAGTTGCGCCGTAAAGGTAGTGCCTCCAAATCTTAAGAGCGAACACAACCGCACCTTTTGACTCCAAATCATGAGTAGGGTAGTTCTCCTCATATTGCTTCAGCTGCCTTGAAGCATAAGCTATCACTCTCCCTCCCTGCATCAAGACACAACCCAAACCGTTCTTCGAAGCGTCGGTATAGACCTCAAAGTTCTCACAACCCTCAGGCAAGGCTAGGATAGGAGTTGTGGTCAAGCGTTCTTTTAAGGTCTGAAACGCCGTTTCACAACTCTCATCCCAAACAAATCTGACTTCTTTCCTCATCAAGGATGTCATAGGCCGTGCTATGGTAGAGAAATCTTTCACAAATCTCCTGTAGTAGCCGGCAAGGCCTAAGAAACTCCGAATCTCAGCAACATTCTTCGGCGATTCCCACTTGGTAACGGCCTCAATCTTACTAGGATCCACAGATACCCCTTTCTTGGATATTACATGGCCTAGAAAAGCCACTTCCTCTAACCAGAACTCACACTTGGATAACTTGGCATAGAGCTGATTTTCCCTCAAAGTCTGCAAAACTATCCTCAAGTGCTCTTCGTGCTCTTCTTTAGACTTGGAATATACTAGGATATCGTCGATGAAAACGACCACAAACTTATTCAAAAACGGTGTGAAGATCCGGTTCATCAAATCCATAAAAAGCGCTTTGGCGCATTGGTCAACCCAAAAGGCATCACTACATACTCGTAGTGACCATAGCGAGATCGGAATGTCGTTTTAGGAATGTCTTCGTCGCTATCCTCGGTGATGATACCCCGACCTCGATCAATCTTAGAGAACACACCAGCTCCACTAAGCCGATCGAACAAATCATCAATTCGGCAACGGATACTTGTTCTTCACCGTAACCCGATTGAGCTCTCTGTAGTCAATGCACAATCTCATACTCCCATCTTTCTTCTTTACAAAAAGAACTGGAGCTCCCCACGGTGACACGCTAGGCCCCGATATAACCCTTGTCTAACAACTCATGTAATCGCTTCTTCAACTCGCCCAACTCTTTAGGTGCCATACGATAAGGTGCTTTAGATATAGGACCGTTCCGCTTAAGTTCCACGCTGAAATCAACATCCCTCTTGGGAGGCAAACTCGGTATCTCCTCGGGAAATACATCTTCAAATTCCTTCACCACGGAAATCTCAGAAGTTGTCGGCGGCTCTACTCGATGATCTCTCACATGACAGAGGATTAAGGGACACTTCTTCCTTAAACATGACTTTAAAGTCATAATCGCTATAAACCTACACTTAGGCTTTACCACAAACCCTCTATAGGACACCTTAACACCCTTGGGACTCTTTAAAGACACTCTCTCTCGTCTACAATCTATCCCGGCATCATACCTACCCCCGGTCCATCCCGACGATCACCTCAAACCCATCCTTAGGAAACTCTAACAGTTTTTGGTAAATCTACCCTCCAATCACCATAGATATACCCTTATATAACTTGAGACACGACACGAGACTCCCCGAAGGTATGAACACATCATCTTTTACAACCTCAAACTTGCCCAAACCCATAGACACAGCATGACTCTTAGACACAAAAGAATGTGTAGCCCCTGAATCAAACAAAACAAAAGACGGTACATTATTAACAAGAAAGGTACCGGTAACTACATGAGCATCATCCCGTGCTTCCTGCTTATCCATCATGAAGAGCTTTCCACTATTCTTCGTCCTCCACCCCGAATCAAGCATTGGAGGTACTAGGCTTAGCCGCCGAATCTGGGTGACATTGTTATTCTCGGGCGCCGATAAGATCCACCACTACCGCGGTTGTAACCGCCCGGTTACCCCGTCCACCTCTCGTTGCCCCATGAACCTCCCGGTCGGCTACTAGCAAAACTCGGGTCGGCCCCCGAGAGAAATTTCCCGATCGAGCTCGAACCATTCCGGGCTTGTAGCTCGTGCATTCCCGCCTTTGTGGCCTATACCACCACAAGTTGAAACACGTAAGGTTGGTGTTGTCACTCACAGCCCGACCCCCGTTCTTTCCCCAACCACGAGAACCTCCAGAGAAACCAGCTCCACTAGAGAAAGCTTTAGCATGGTTGAAATTCCCTTTCTTGTTGGTTGGCTGATTGTTATTCCCACTATCAGCCTTCCTCTTTTCGGTAGCAGTCCTCTCCTCAATCTCCCTTGAGAGATCCACCATTCTCTCAGCTTGACCCGCTCTCAGATACACTTCCTTGAGGTCAGTAGCAACCCCAGCCTGCATACGACTCACGATCTTAGCAGACAAGCCCCTCTCAAATCGGAGAGCCAAACCTTTCTGTCCGAGCTGCAAATCTTCCACATAACAAGATAGCTCCACAAATCGATGATAGTAATCAGTGACTGTCATCTCCTCAGACATAGTGAAAGATTCAAAGTCGGATCTCATCTTGTGTCGGATATGCTCTGGCACAAACTGCTCTCTCATAGCGCTCTTCAACCCAGACCACGGAATAGCCCCTTCCTCCTGGTAGTAAGCTCTAGCATCATCCTTGACGTTCTGCCACCAAACTGCAGCTTCTCCTCTTAGGTAATAGACAACCTGTTCAACAATCATATCCTCGGGGCACTTAACCATTTCCATGAGAGCTTCTATCTCACGGTGCCACTTCTCGAGCAGCTTTGGTTCGCCTACCCCGTCATACGTGGGAGGGTGGAAACGAGCAATGTTGATGCTAAGCTGGGTTGCATCAATCGGCTTCTCGTTCCCTTTTCCCACATTTTTGAGAGCTTCAAGGAGAGCCTCTTGTTGCTCAATCATGCGAGCAACCTCGTCAACAGACATCTCCGAAGCTTGGATCTGTGCGGGAGTTCTTTTGGGCGGCATTTTGAGCTGATAAGAAAGAAAGAAACGTAAACAAATGCTCAAAATTTAACCTCCCTCCGCCATAAGAACACTCGGCCGAGTATAAATAACACTCGGTCGAGTAAAGATCACTCGGTCGAGTATCCTCTCAGATACTCGGTCGAGTATCGACTCCAGTGACAAAACAACAAAACACAAAAAGGAGCACTCGGTCGAGTGTAGCGACACTCGGCCGAGTGGACCATACTCGGTCGAGTGGACCCCCATACTCGGTCGAGTTACCATAAACAGTAGCGATTGCTACTTTCCTTCAAACAACACTCGGTCGAGTTCTCTTATGCTCGGCCGAGTACTCAATACTCGGTCGAGTTCCTAACATGCTCGGCCGAGTAACACTATTTACAGGTTAACACTTTACGATCCCTCTATCATACTCAGTGTTCTCATAACAATTACGCAAGAACTCAAAAGCCATGTTATAACACCTCAGCATGCGATACATATATTACAACTTTAACACCATATTGTAAACATACCAACATCCAATTTATTCATACGCTACATCCAGCGTTGAAATCACAACCGTCTCATCAATTACTTCTCCCATCACAACAGTTAAGAATTTCATCACACATATATACAATTATCGACTTTTACTAACATGCATCTTCACATACAGACACATACAAGGCCTAATCCTCATCACACTTTCCCCAAGTTACCGGCTCGAGTTAGTAAGGGCCATTATGCGACTCCGGGACGTCTCCCGAGTCTTTGCGGTAGCTCCAAACTACTCTCCCCGGGTTCATTTTAGTTAGACTCCCTAGGTTCATTAAATTCATTTGTTTAGGTGCCGGAATCTTGGCTCGATACCACTTTGTAACACCCCCTCATACCAAGGTACCTTACCAGGACCACCCAAGTATGAAAGACTGTTACCATCTCGGTTGCCCGAGGTTAGTACATATCAAAAGCGTCTGAACTGAGCACATTTATTAAAGTAATGTAAATGCAAAGTTTACAATTTCCAAACCCAATTATTGTCTAAAGAAATACAACTTCAAAGTCTTAATAATAAAAAGAAGCTCGCTAAGACTCGCAAAGTGATGCTATGACTCGTGGTGGCAATTCTCCCAATGAAATCCCCAAGCTCTCACTAGCGTAACTGTCAAGCCCGCTCACCATCCCCGAATGGATCACCGCAGATTACACAAACAACAACGGGGTCAGTATTATGCAACAACAAGACAAACAAATGCAATACTCGTCCGATCATCGTCAACTCCCAATCACCCCGCTCACACAAGAATCGACTACACACTAAAATGTGTAGCCCCGCAGATTACCCATCGCACAGGTAATCCTCGCCGCGATGGGTGACCGCAGCCGATCCCACCTAGTCCAGCTCCTCAACGAGCGACAATAATCCCTGTCCCTTAATGTGCACATCCCCTCCCGTGGCGGGTTCCACGGAGGGCGAACTAGGGTGTGAAGCCACTCCCGCAAGTGACTCCACCACAATCCCAAACACATGACATTACCGTCATCTCAATCCCCTCACACCAACACGGTCACAACAATCTCCATATAACGATGATCAATAGACAACGATAAACACAACAATATGTCATGTAAAGCACAACAACTGAGTAGGGAAACCCTACCTTAGCAATCACAGCAGTATGCAAGCACGGACAATCAAAAAGGCTCCTCTACGAAGTCTTCTCCTATACAATGATCACACAAAACAATTACACATTGTACAGTTCCCGACATTCCCTTCCCATATAAATGTACAGTAACCCAAAAGATACAGTAATTACAAAGGTAGGACTTACCAACAAAGCAACAAGAGTTTATACGGAAGAATCACCGCGAATTATCGACACAAGGATGCTACGAAATGCTCAAAGGGATGATTAGGGAATGATTTGGTTAGGATTAGGGCACGTAGAAAGTTAACGCTGTGAAAAGTGAAATTAGAAACCGACGCGGAATTATAAAATACCCTAATCATTCCTTAATCAAACCGTCGAAATATAACCTCGCCAAACCGGACACTCGGTCGAGTGTGACGACACTCGGCCGAGTGGCCTACACTCGGTCGAGTATTCACTATACTCGGCCGAGTGTTCCTCGGCAGAATCGAAATACTCACACAAAGAGCACTACTCGGCCGAGTAGGCTCTACTCGGTCGAGTAGGCTCCAAAGGAAATCCGTAGTGTTACAGATATCCCTGGCATTATTCAAATGAATTTCTTTATTGAATTTTCTATTCCCTGGATTTGGAAGTTCATTCCCAAAACAGGTTATACTGAACACAAATTATTTTGTTTAAAAAGAGAATCTTATTCTCGTTTTTGGGATGCAATGTTAAGACAAGATAAAGACACTCATGAATTAAAATGTATATACACAATTAATTTAATTCAAGACAAGATAGATAGTCTAATTATCTTTAATGCTGAAGAAACTGGAGAATTGGAAGAACACCAACCATCTGAAGAATTATTTCAAATAGAAAACAAAACTGAAGCTGAAATTATTAGCCATTATTCCAGACTGGCAAAACAGGCTTTAGCTCAAAAACAGATACATGAGGATAATAAATCCCAAACAAGTGATATATCAATGACAATGTCTACAGCATCCAATAGCAAGAACAAATTTGACATTCTCCAAGATGCTCAAGAAATGGACGCAGAAACAGAAGTCCAATTATCAATAGAAAAAGATATAATCAATAAGCATTCAAAGGCCAAATCAAAAGACGCCAAATCAAAAGATAAAGAAAAGATAGTGGAATAATAATTCACACAGACGCATGCAAAAACAGTGAAGCATTAGCAATTGTTTTAAGCACTCATAAAGTGTGGTTATTTTTTAGAGCTTTTATAAAGCTTACAGTACAATTACTGTTTTGTTTTTCAGAGCTTTCGTAAAGCTTACAGTACAATTACTGTTTTGTTAATAGTTTTTTACTTTTAGTTTTGCCTATATAAACAGGCATATGTTTTAGTTCAGAGGCAGGCTTCTCCTACCCCTCTTTCTGGCTTTCTCTCTCTAACCTCCCCTTGTAATCTTCTTCCCTAAATAATAAATCTCGTCAACCGTTCGTCTTCTATTCTGAGCACAATTTAAGTTTGTAAGTTTTCTTGTTCTTTAATTTAAATATTTTATTTTACTCTAAGGATGAGCCTAATAGGCTAAATCCTTTGTTGAATTATGACAACACTTGATTAAGTTATATATGTAACCATAGATGTGTTATTATCTTAAGATGGTTTTATTACGTATCAACATAAAATAAGAAGGTTTAGTGAGGGTACACATTTTGTTCAATCTGAATTGATAACTGTGAATGGAGAGGCACCGTTTTGCCGTTATGCCGTGTTTTGGCGCTGGCTTTTTCTTGTCATTTCCGAGTTGTTATCAGTTCAAATTAAACACTTTTGTGGTAATATCCCTATCACTACTAATGAGCACTTGGGTGTGCGTCCTCGTTCTTATACTATGTTGGTACTCTAAATTGATACCAACTGAGGAGGATCTTATTTAGAGTACCAACATAGTATAAGAACGAGGACGCACACCCAAGTGCTCATTAGTAGTGATAGGGATATTACCACAAAAGTGTTTAATCTGAACTGATAACAACTCGGAGATGACAAGAAAAAGCCAGCGCCAAAACACGGCATAACGGCAAAACGGTGCCTCTCCATTCACAGTTATCAATTAAGATTGAACAAAATGTTGGGAAATGTGTCCTCAACAACAGTGCGATCATATGATTTAAATATCATTATTAAATCTCATTTTAAAGAATACATTTGGGAAGTATTTTTACTGTCAACTGGTCCACACATATCGGTAATGATTGGCTGACTAGAGTTTGACATTACTGTCGTGCGACGGTGGTGATCAGTTGATCCCCTAGGTCATACCTATAGGGAAACACTCTTAATTGATTATTTAATTAATCGTATAATGTTACGAGTTAATTAAATTACTTGAAAATTGACGGACGATTTTGGAAGTAAAATTTACGTGTCTCATTTAAATGAGATACGGTCTGAGTATTCGAATTGTATCTTTACTCAGATGAAATTATTGTTTAAGGAAACAATTGAAATTGAATGAATAATTATAAATACAAGTTGTTGTGATTTATGATTGGCAAAATATTTTGGTACAAGTAATTATGAATTACTAAGTCGATTTTTTGTATATGACGTATTTTAATTAATACGTTGATTTTTAATATGTTAAAAATACATAACAAATTTATGT
Organism: Silene latifolia; assembly: GCF_048544455.1. Classification (NCBI taxonomy): domain Eukaryota; kingdom Viridiplantae; phylum Streptophyta; class Magnoliopsida; order Caryophyllales; family Caryophyllaceae; genus Silene; species Silene latifolia. The sequence continues at coordinate 15,625,708 of NC_133535.1, read as the reverse complement.
GACATATGACATGTAACATATTGACAAATTGACAATAATAATATGGGATCCATATTAATCATTGTGCTGAAAAATTGAAGAGCAAAAACTCTTCAAATTCCTCTCCACTTACACGGTTTAAGGGGAGTTGAAAGGTCATGACTTTTCATCTTATTTTGCCCCTAATTGTTTATATATACACTAGCTCATTCATTCAAGAAGCATGCTGAAACTTTAGTGTTTAAGAAAGCAAAACAAACTCTTCCTCTCCTCTCATTCAAACCGTGTGATTGAGAGCTCCATAGACCAATATTTTTGGTTCAATTTTCTTACTAAATTAATATTATCTAGTCTTCATAATATTGGTTTTAATTAAGAGAAAGCTTTGGGTATAAAGCCTTGGGAGAGATCCTACACTTGGGTCTTGGGTCTTTGTTCTTCCATTAAGGATAGCTCAAGAACAAAAGAGAAGGAGAACTCTTTTGTGCCCATATATACCGAATATCAATGTAAGAACATGATTTCTCCTCTATTATATCTTTTGTTTGCATGCATAAGATCATTAGTTAATTTTATGACAAATTAAATTTATACATATATGAGTATGTTGTTAGGAATATAGAACCACCTTTCCTTCAATTGGTATCAGAGCAATGGTTGTTTGCATGCAAATCGGTTATAGTTTTTCCGAGTTATACGATTAACATATAAAACTTGTGAATTTGTGTTATTATGATATATCACGAAATTAATTCATGCATGATAAGTTTCTGGTCCTAAAATGATTTTTAGGATTTTTGGTTTATTTACGGATTTTACTGTTCATATTATATAATATTGGCATTAAAATGTGATTTTTATGATAAAAATGCCATTTTTAGACGAAAATTAGCTAAACTTCGAATTTTCCAGTTCTTTTTGGATATGTTTTCACATATATTATTATTAGATGATCTGGAAATTTTCATAATTTTATGAGTTGTTATGCTCGAAAAATGAATTTTTCATTATTAAATTCGTTTTTTGGTGAAAAATAGGTTAATATGAGATAAATTTCGATTCTGGTCATATAAATTTAGTATGTTGTCACATGCAATTTTACAAGATGTGTGTAAAATAATTGGCTATATTGAAGTCTTTATGCATGATTTATGGATTTTTGAAGAAAAATAGCATGAATAGTGACTTAATTAGTGAAAATTGCTAAAACATACTCTATGACTAAGGAAAAACGTCACATGTTGCTTTTTATTATCTTTTTCAGATCTAAAATTGAAAAGTTGGTGAAAATAATTTTTCTCATATTTTTATGATTATTTTAGTTAAAACCGATAAACCGCAACATTGTTTTTCCGGATAAAATTTTGAAATTTTTAACCTAAGTTTTTGAACATTATGAGTGTCATGGTATTTTTCCAGAATGTTCAAGAGTTTAAATTTCAAATTTTGAATTTATTTGAAATTTTTATGATTTATTTGAAGTTTATAGCTTATTTTATAATTTTAAAGTCCATTATGAACAAATATGAGTTAATTATGGTCAAATTATTAGTGAAGACTATATTTTGAGTCCTAAACAGTTAGGGTAATTAACTTATGCATAAATATGAATTTATGTATTTTTGGTGATTGTAAAATGTTGAATCACGCAAATCCGTAAAAACCGAGTAATATATGATATTGGCAAATTTAAAGGCGATTTAGCATAAAATTGGGCATGTTCATACATATTATAATGCTGCATATTTCAATTGTTGAATGTCTTTTATTTATATAATTTTTGAATTATGTAATTTTGCTTAGTATGGCCTTAGTTTTAATTGGCATTACCCGAAATGTATGGGAATATCGATTCGGTTGTAATTTTTTAATGTGATCTCGTATCACCGTCTTGTAATTTAATAAATTTATTTTATTATAGTTACAAATGTATAATAGGAATTATGTAATTCATTATGTAATTTTAATTCATTCCGGAGTTCCTAAAGACGGATTTCCTAAAGATGGCGATACATAAAGACGGTGTTACCTCGAGATGCGTGCCACAACCGAAGTTCAAGGGACCAATGGAGTTGGTTTCCGAATATGTAATAGTTAATCAGTTTTCTATTTCTAGGAAGGCCATACTAGGATTTTTTTATGTTTTGCATTTTATTTATGTCGCATGCATCGCTAAATCGCCATAACTTAAAACATGCATCGTCCTATTCGAGTCCTTCGACCGTGTCAATTACAATTATCGTAGTTCACCGCTTTAGTTCACTTAAAACGTGATAGATAATAAATTGACATGACCTCTCGCTAAAACAATCAATTGAGATATAGCCTTACCAAATAGTAGAAACCATGAAAACCTATTTCGTGAGGGAGTGCGCTCGGCCTACCCCGGGGTACAAACCTTGTTACGTAGGGGAAGTGGGTGATAAATGTCAATCCACCGAATTCATGTTGATAAGGGATGTATCGGCTACCCCGTGCCCAAGTTAATGTGGGTTTGGATAATGGACACATTTATTCGAAATTTGGATTGAACTCAACGGAAGTATTGTTGACCGTAGTCTCATCATTAGGGCTAAAGATGAGAATTAAAGTAATTTTTATCGACCGAGAGTTCTAAAAGTAGAATCGATTAAACGTTAATCCACCGAGTTATATTGATAAGGGTTGCATCGGCTACCCCGTGCCCAAGTTGATATGAATTTGGATCTCGGAATCATTTTTATAGTTGGGTAGAGGTCACTATATAAATGCTCATATCTTGTTAATTTATTTACAAGTATGATTTAAAACGATAAATGTTAAGTTTTCCACTATTCCGTTATCATATTGTTCTATTTCTTTACCATGATTCATATACGATATCATTTCGATTTTTCAAAATCTCCATTAAAACATCGTAACTAGAGACAAATTTGAATTTTGCTTCTAAAACCTCATATGAACCATTGCTAAGGATCTCTTGCAAAGAGTATAGATTAAAGTTATCTATTATCAAACAGGTTTCTGATTCTAGACTAACACATCTACTTACAATGGATTGATTTTCATGTACTTAAAAGAATTAAGTACCTTGAAATGATTGTTTTGGTGTCAGAATTCGTAATTGACCAAAATAACGCAACCACCTCAATGAGAGTTTTTAAGACTAAAACGAACAAATGAAGAGTGTTCTTCATGAATTCAATTTTGCTTCTCAAAGCAAAGACTCATTGAAATGAGTGGGAGCATTCTCTTAAACCGTTAAGATGAGGATGAGGTTCAAGAAGTAAAGATTATAATGGAATTGATACAAGGTAATGTTAAAAGTAAAGTTGTTGAGAATGGCGATACTAAACCTATCAATCCCAACCGATAAAGTTTCCATTGTCTTAAATGTTGGACACGAGAAAGGAAACTACCCCAAATTATTGAAGAATCAACAAGTTAGTTGTGGGACATCTAATGGGATCTTCTTCTTTAAATGTTTATTTGATTAAACATAAATTTTGCTAGTACCACTTCGTCAATATTAGAAACCAGTGGTGGTTTTCATCATTTTGTTTGATACATGGGATGATTAGAATGTGACGACTAGCAACAATGAAGTCGAGAGATAGAGTCATTGTGTACTAAATCTAGTTTTTGGGTTTGGAGTTGTACTTAATTATGACTATTAAGTACATGAACTCTAAATAAGAATACAACTTGTTAAGATACAAAAGAGGTTTCACTTTTGTGACCCTATACACCACGATTTGATGTATGGCTAGCTCATTATCAAGGTGATTATATTCTAAACCAAACTAGAATGATATATCATGAAGATGGTGCAAGACTCAAATTGGTAACCCAAGATTAAACCTTAAATTTTGGAATGATGAACGCAAAGAGTTATCGAGTACTCTTGAAACCATTAGATTGTTAATGGTATATGCGTATCTTGTATTCAAAGCAAGATGTCTCGTGCCTTTTGGTTGAAAAGGAGATCGAGGTTGTAAATCATTGATCCAAAATAGGTTGATCATTTTCTTTTACCAACGATTTAAGTTGATGAGGTAAATAGAAAAATCTTTTGAAGAAGTTCAAAGAATTCAAGGAATCACGATTTAGTCGTGATGGGATTATCAAAGTGAAGACTTTGATATAAACCAAAGGAAATGTGATATGGTATCACAGTTAATCTCTCTCAGCACGCATTATGGAATAATGTGTGGTTGGATAAGAAATCAAACGCTATTCGATATGGTTTGGACTTCAATCAAGTTACTTTGAGTTACTTGATACTTTTGGGGATTTTATCATTTTTGTCTAAATTATTTTTCCACTAAATAGAATCATATGAGATATGAAATGGTAAGGGTACCATGTTTGTAAGTTTTCACAAGAAACAAATGCTCATTTTTCCTTATTATAATCACGAGTACACCGGGTTTGTGGCTCGTGAAGCTGTCTTTCTAAAATACAAGTTTATTTCTAGAAGACAGAGTGGGAGAAAATTATTCAAGAGCCACAAAGAATGTCATGTCGCAAGAAACAGGTCTTTCTTGGCTATATGAGACGTGTTGTGTAAGACGTTGTTTCTTTAAAACCTAGGAGGTTAAATTCGTCACTTGTTAAAGATGATGAATTCAAGCTACTTTTAAGAAAGTAAAGAGCTTATAACTTACAAAAGAAATTGTTTGATTCAAGTTGATTACTTCTAGAAAGTAATGAACATATGACTTACATAAGAGTGTTTTAGTCACAACTCAATACAAGGCTTAGAGCCATGAAAATCCGAAACAAAAGGGCTTGATTAGTGACAAAGGGTTTTGCACTAATAAAGAGAGATTTCAAAGCAAGATTGGTAGCAAAGAGTTTTGCACTGGTTGAAATGCTTAAGCCTATTTGGATCTTCTTAGGGATTGTGTTTCATTATGAGGATATGAATACAGCAAGTGAATCTAAAACCCACTTCTTCAATAGAAGGAATGTATTCAATACATGTCATGAGTTTTATAGATTCTTGCAATCCTAAGATAATGTGAAACTTAAGAGAGGGTCTTAAGTAGGACATCAATGAGTTAGAATCAATGTTTTGATCATGTTATAAAACTTATCTCGATAAGACGAGAAGTTGTTTTATACATGGAGTTTAGTGGGAGTTACGAAAATTTTAATTAGTCCGATATGTGGATGACATATTGATCATTGAGAATGATTTAAGACTTTTGGAGTAATATAATACATCTTTAATATCTAGATTTATGTAGATAAATCCACATGATATTAGCGTCAATAAGAAGTCTTATGTTGATAAGATTCATGACTAGTTCAATTAAATTGAACATATTTGATTGATTCCATTTGCTTCATTTCCGGATCAATTAAATGAGTAATGATGTATAACACTTCATATACTTTGAGTATGATGAATTGTTTTCAAAATCGAATTTAAGAAATCTTTATCAAGTAAGCCATGAAGATTACCCTTAAGTGCTTGCAGAAGCATTAAGGAAGTAAAGCAAAGTGTTTATGATGCAATTTTGTGTAAGGGTGTTACACAAGTGACAATTGACAATTGAGATTGCGCATGGTTTCGACAAAACCATAATCAAAACACATTAGGGTGGTTAAGAGACCATTATGGCTATAATAAATTAAGAAGTAGATTTTCTAGAATCGTTCTAGGCAATAAAGAACAATGAGAGATATTTATAACGGAAATTGAGTACACTTGCAATCATGAGATGTGCAAGAAGGATGAGTCCCGCACACTGTGAAAACAGTGGGAGCTATTCTTAGGCTAGAGGGCCTATGTCTTGATTGGATCTCGACACGTACTCAGAAAGTTTTGTAATGCAAATGTATACATTACAAAGGAAAACGAGTATGTAGTAAGGTTGAGTAAGGTACAAGAAGTTGATAAAACCTACTAACCAAAGCCTTCTCAAAGGCTAAACATGATGAGTCATGTCATTTCAATTGAGTTGAAATAAACAACTACGTACAAAATCAAATTAGATTATAGAACATGAAATAGTAATCAGGCATTGACTATTCATATGTGATAATCGCATTTGTCGTTCGAGTTTTTCTTTAAAAACTCCTTTTATACTTTGTTACATCCAAACGGGTTGTAGAGACAATTGAACCCCGTTAAAGTGAACACGGATTAACATTGTATTCGCCCATAGTCACTTGTATGAGGTGACGTCTCGAAGTGACTAGAGTGTGATGCGATTGATGGCAAGTTCAAGTGCCATAGAGTCATGTGAGATGACTAGTCGATCACATAGGTAGACTGTTAGGAACACTTTGTCGGGCCTAATGACCGCTTATAGAGTTCTGGCAAATTTATATAGCCTGGTCGTGGCGAGAGCTGCTATAGTATTCAAATGAGTCGATTCTTTTGACTAAAGACTATTCTCCTAAGATGGCACAGTTTCAGATTAACTTTGATTTGTGTTACTACGACCTTCGTAAATGGGGTCAAATGGGCATATTTTGGGTTATGATGGCTGTGGCTAGTCGAAGGGAATGAGTGCGATAGGAATTGTCCACCCCTTTGTCAGGGTTATAACAATATCTCAGGGCCACTCGAGGAGTAATGAACTGGAAATGCGTGGCCACGCTCGGAATGTATCCATGGTGGATAAATCCGGTCAATCAGTTATTCTCCAGATCGAGGAAACCACTCTCGATATGATCACTTGCAAGTACGACCTGAAAGACACCTTGCATTGAGTGGGAGATAGTAATAGGACAAGAGAATTGGTGACGCACACTTGTCGAGGACAAGTGGGAGATTGTTGGGAAATGTGTCCTCAACAACAGTGCGATCATATGATTTAAATATCATTATTAAATCTCATTTTAAAGAATACATTTGGGAAGTATTTTTACTGTCAACTGGTCCACACATATCGGTAATGATTGGCTGACTAGAGTTTGACATTACTGTCGTGCGACGGTGGTGATCAGTTGATCCTCTAGGTCATACCTATAGGGCAACACTCTTAATTGATTATTTAATTAATCGTATAATGTTACGAGTTAATTAAATTACTTGAAAATTGACGGACGATTTTGGAAGTAAAATTTACGTGTCTCATTTAAATGAGATACGGTCTGAGTATTCGAATTGTATCTTTACTCAGATGAAATTATTGTTTAAGGAAACAGTTGAAATTGAATGAATAATTATAAATACAAGTTGTTGTGATTTATGATTGGCAAAATATTTTGGTACAAGTAATTATGAATTACTAAGTCGATTTTTTGTATATGACGTATTTTAATTAATACGTTGATTTTTAATATGTTAAAAATACATAACAAATTTATGTGACATATGACATGTAACATATTGACAAATTGACAATAATAATATGGGATCCATATTAATCATTGTGCTGAAAAATTGAAGAGCAAAAACTCTTCAAATTCCTCTCCACTTACACGGTTTAAGGGGAGTTGAAAGGTCATGACTTTTCATCTTATTTTGCCCCTAATTGTTTATATATACACTAGCTCATTCATTCAAGAAGCATGCTGAAACTTTAGTGTTTAAGAAAGCAAAACAAACTCTTCCTCTCCTCTCATTCAAACCGTGTGATTGAGAGCTCCATAGACCAATATTTTTGGTTCAATTTTCTTACTAAATTAATATTATCTAGTCTTCATAATATTGGTTTTAATTAAGAGAAAGCTTTGGGTATAAAGCCTTGGGAGAGATCCTACACTTGGGTCTTGGGTCTTTGTTCTTCCATTAAGGATAGCTCAAGAACAAAAGAGAAGGAGAACTCTTTTGTGCCCATATATACCGAATATCAATGTAAGAACATGATTTCTCCTTTATTATATCTTTTGTTTGCATGCATAAGATCATTAGTTAATTTTATGACAAATTAAATTTATACATATATGAGTATGTTGTTAGGAATATAGAACCACCTTTCCTTCACAAAATGTGTACCCTCACTAAACCTTCTTATTTTATGTTGATACGTAATAAAACCATCTTAAGATAATAACACATCCATGGTTACATATATAACTTAATCAAGTGTTGTCATAATTCAACAAAGGATTTAGCCTATTAGGCTCATCCTTAGAGTAAAATAAAATATTTAAATTAAAGAACAAGAAAACTTACAAACTTAAATTGTGCTCAGAATAGAAGACGAACGGTTGATGAGATTTATTATTTAGGAAAGAAGATTACAAGGGGAGGTTAGAGAGAGAAAGCCAGAAAGAGGGGTAAGAGAAGCCTGCCTCTGAACTAAAACATATGCCTGTTTATATAGGCAAAACTAAAAGTAAAAAACTATTAACAAAACAGTAATTGTACTGTAAGCTTTACAAAAGCTCTGAAAAACAAAACAGTAATTGTAAAAGCTCTAAAAAATAACCACACTTTATGAGTGCTTAAAAAAATTGCTAATGTTTCACTGTTTTTGCATGCGTCTGAGTGAATTATTATTCCACTATCTTTTCTTTATCTTTTGATTTGGCGTCCTTTGATTTGGCCTTTGAATGCTTATTGATTATATCTTTTTCTATTGATAATTGGACTTCTGTTTCTGCTTCCATTTCTTGAGCATCTTGGAGAATGTCAAATTTGTTCTTGCTATTAGATGTTGTAGACATTGTCATTGATATATCACTTGTTTGGGATTTATTATCCTCATGTATCTGTTTTTGAGCTAAAGCCTGTTTTGACAGTCTGGAATAATGGCTAATAATTTCAGCTTCAGTTTTGTCTTCTATTTAAAATAATTCTTCAGATGGTTGGTATTCTTCCAATTCTCCAGTTTCTTCAGCATTAAAGATAATTAGACTATCTATCTTGTCTTGAATTAAATTAATTGTGTATATACATTTTAATTCATGAGTGTCTTTATCTTGTCTTAACATTGCATCCCAAAAACGAGAATAAGATTCTCTTTTTAAACAAAATAATTTGTGTTCAGTATAACCTGTTTTGGGAATGAACTTCCAAATCCAGGGAATAGAAAATTCAATAAAGAAATTCATTTGAATAATGTCAGGGATATCATCCTGACTGGTTCTTGGAAGTAATTCTTTCCATTCATCATAAAGATCTTTAAACATTTGTGGCAGGACATCTTCATTAGTTCCATAAAATTGCCACCATTTAATTAACCAAGTTGGTAGATTTTGATCAAAAATTTCAGGGTAAATTTTTATTAGCCATGTATGGCTTTTTGTAGGGTTTTCATATAAGAAAACTTTGTCAAAAGCCTGGATGTAATCCAAGTAATTGTAATCAATTCTGCTATTATTTTTGCTTGTCAAAGTTTTGGAAGTAAATGGAGTTATTCCCCATTCTTCAATGGATATTATCCTTTTGATATTAATTTTTGAAAATTTTCAAAAATTTCCTGGATCCTCAAAATGCTTAAAATTGCATTCATTATCAGTGAGGATTCCTTCATAAAAATTTCGACTTTTATAAATCTCCATAGGATACTGATTATTTGTTAAATAACGGTTATATAATAACCAGGGATTATCTTCCCATTTTTTGTCAGAATTTTGGAGTATGATTATCTCCCTTTCCTCTGGTAATTTCACCATTTTCTCCTTTTTCATCAAGAGAATCTTCCATAATTTTCCTGAAAGATGGAGAACTTATATTAAGTTCTTGTTGCTTCCATATTTGGAATTCATCAAATTCTTCTTTTGTGATATTATCACATAAATTCTTGGCTATTAGTCTTTTTCCACCATATTGTGCCAAAGTATTACTTGGTATTATATAACCAGATGATGAACCTGGCCCTGGGTTATTCCCATATCTTATAATTTCGGATGATTGTCTTCCTCTCCCTCTATTAGAAGGATAAGAAAAGCGGCCACGGCCACGACCTCGACCAAAATCCATTCCTGAAACAAATAACAAACTCTTATAGAGTTAAATACTCCCTTGTTAAAAAATCAGGGAGGTGATTATCAGATCCTTTTTTATAATGTATTTCAAAATCAAAAGGGGTCAAATGAGCTTGCCACCTTGCAAACATTTGTTTGGAAACATCATGTTTAAAATCTTTTTGAAACATAAATTTCGCAGAACTACAGTCAGTTCTAATTGTAAATTTTTGGTTATATAAATCATTTTGAAATTTTAAAACACATCTAACTATGGCTAAAACTTCTTTAGCAATAGTTGCATAATGAGATTGTGCAGAATTCTATTTTCTTGAATAAAATCGGACTAAAAATTCATGTTTATTATTGGGATCAATTTGTTTAAGAATCCCTCCATAACCAACGTCTGAAACATTTGTTTCCACTATTTTTTCCCAATGAGGGTTTGCCAAACTAAGGCATGGTAAAGATATAACTTTACTCTTAATTTTCCTGACAGCTTTAGTGTGATCATTAGACCAAGCACAGGGGTTCTTCTTCAACCTGTCATATAAAATAGCTGTATCTTTTGCCAAATCATCATAATATGGTGAAATATAATTCAGACTTTCTAAGAATCTTTGAAGTTGAGTTTTGTCAGTAATTTCATCTGGGAATTTAGATCCAAATTCAATGCTTCTATTGATTGGAATAATTTGGCCTTTCTCAATATTATGACCCAAAAATCTGATTTTAGTATGAAATAAAGACATTTTAGTTTTAGAAATTACTAAACCATTAGATATGACAATTTTTTTGAAAATATCTAAATGCTTAAAATGTTCTTCTATATTCATAGAGAAGACGAAAATATCATCAATATAGACTATGATAAAATGACTATAACTGTTAAAAATATCATTCATAATTTTTTGGAATTCCGATGGAGCATTTTTTAATCCAAAAGGCATAACATGCCATTCATATTGTCCAAAAGGAACATTAAAAGCGTTTTATATCATCTGTCATTGGTCAATTTGAATCTGCCAATAACCAGATTTTAAATCGAATTTAGAAAATATGAGTGCTTTATACAAACGATCTAATAAATCTTTTTTGTTAGGTATTGGATATCTAATCCATTTTAACACTTTATTTAAAGGTTTATAATTAATAACTAATCTAGGAACTCCTCGTTCCTTTTCAGCATTTTTGTTAACATAAAAAGCTGTACATGACCATGGTGATTTGGATGGTCCAATAAGTTTTTTTTTTCTATAAGAGAGTTTATTTCTTTTTTTGCAAAATTCCAAATATTCGGAATTCATTTGACAAGGTCTAGCCTTGGTAGGAACATTTTCTTCCCTAAAATCTTCTTCATAAAGAAGATTTACTATATGCTTCTTTCTATTCCAAAAAGCATTAGGATGATCATTGCAAATAGATAGAGAAAATTGGTTTTCAATATCGATTATTTTTTGTTTTAATTTAGGATTTTTTAGCTTTTGATCTATAGTCAAAATATTAACTTCATGTTTTAAAAAACTTAATTGATTTTCTTTTAAAGAAATTTTACTATAAATTTCATTTATAGCCTTCATAAAAGGTTTCATGATGAAATTAAAAGTAATAGTTTTTCCCTGATAATTGGCAGTTAAATTCTTATTATCTGCAGTAAAAGGATAAATTTTTGTTATAAAAGGTGTTCCAAGAATAATAGGAACTGAGAGTTTATTCTTGACTAAAAGAAAGCTTAAAGGAATGCAGGTGTTATTAACACATATATCAGCGTTTGGGAGTTTAAATTCAATATCTAATTTATCTCCTCCTGCCTGAGATAAACTATGAGTAGTTTTAACAAAATATCTGGAATCAATTTCTCCTTCTTGTATAACATTTAAGTCTGCTCCAGTGTCAATTAAAGCAATAAATTCTTTAGAAAATTGATTATTAATTCTGAGTAAGATCTTAACATACCATTTTTGGCCAGCAACCATATTTATGGTTTGGAGAAATTTTTTATTTCTGTCTATTTCTGGGGGTGTATCAACAAGTTGCATAGCTTGACCTTTACCATCTAAGTTAGGGATACGGTCAGGGATAGGAATAACTTGGTTATCAACCTTTTTACCTTTAGATTCCTGATCATTGTTTATCAAATCATGTTGAAAAATAAAAGGTTTTTCAAGATTAGAAATTCTTATATCATTTCGTTGTTCTTCAGTTCTAAGATGTTTAATTTCAGATTTTAAATTATCCATTTCTTTCAAAATATCTTGTAAAGAAGAAGGACTAGAAGTTTTATTTTTATTTTGGAGACGTTTGTAAACTTCATTTAAGGAATAAGGTTTATCCTCTGTAAAATTCTTATTTTTGTCATATTCAAAATTATTATGAGAAGTGCTAGGTATATTTTCAATAATTTGAGATCTTAATTCTGCATTTGGGATAGCTTTTAACATATCCATCCGATTATTATTTGTGAGAACTTGAATTTTTGCATCTTGAAAATTGGATAAGAGATTAAAGAATTCATCTTTTTTGGGATTAATACAAACTTTTCCTTGTCCACATGGTTCACATTCCGAACTGGTAGTTGCAGAACTACTATTTGTATAAAAAGAATCATCTTTAAGAATTTTTAAATTATTACTGGAATTACTAGAATCATCTGACAAAGTTTCAGTTTCGCTTTGTAAATCTTGTTCATTAAGAAATAATTTCGAAATATTGTTTTTAAGATCATCATTTATATCCAAATTATTAATTTGTTTTTGGGTCCAGCAATTATTTGCCATATGACCTTTTTTATTACATTTGTAACATCTTATTTCCTTTGAAGGTACATAATCTCTTTTTCTGTAATGTTTTTTATGAAATTGTCTTTGATTTTTTCGATGAGTTTTTTCTTCTAATTTTTCTTTAGAATATCTTTTCTTTTTATATCTAGGATAATATGTCTTATTATTACCTTTGTGTTGTTTTCTACGAGAAGTAGAAGGCATATCCATACCAAATTGTTCACAAAATTCACCTAATTGGTTTCTTTCAATAATATTCTGGTGCTTGAGTTGTTGATTTAATTTAATCTCATTACAAAGGTTTATACCTTCGCCAAATGAGGCTTTAATAAGGTGACCATAATTATAATGTTCATAATAAATAGAAGGATTATCTCCTCGAAGAATTTTTCTGATTCTTTCTGCAAATAAATGTGGTAAACCATCAATAAATTTGGCTTTCCAGTGAGAGCTATTACATTCAGGTAAAAGCATAACTCTGCTAAGAAAGGTGTCTTTATACCACCTAAAATCAGTTAAAGTTTTACATCTAAAATTTTGTAAAAGAGTTCTTGTTGAATCATAATTATTCTTACATTGACCAGTAAAATGTTCAAGTATATTAACAAGTAAAGTGTAAACCGCAGTTTCTATGACCACTTCATTTTTAATTTCTGTGGTTGTAATAATAGCCAATTTTTGAGCGTCAGTGAGGTAATTATCCCACCATCCTTTAAGTTGACCTGTAAATCCTGATATTATCATTTTAGCAACATTAGAATCACTATTATCAGCATTTTTACAACATTGAGAATACATAAGCATTCTATGACAATGGTTATGAATTTGTTTTTCAGCAAAATAATTTATATTCCATTCGTAAATATCAATTCCACGATAACTGTTACCGATAATTTCAGCGTTTTCTTCCTGCATAATATCTACAGGTGATGGTCGTTTATTATAATACAAAGTATTAATAGGTTTTTGACCCCATTTATTCCTTGTGACAACATTCAAATTATCTTTAAAATCTGGGTATAATTCTTTATTTAAAGTATTTAGGCTTAATTGTGAAATCTTTTCAGCTAACTTACTTATCAGCTTTTCATTTTCAATATCAGATTGTGATTTAAAATTTTTTATTTCAGGAGGACTTTTGATAATAGGAACCAGTTCTTGTGAAGAAGAAGAATGATCTTCAGCTTTGGTATTCTGGATAATTTGATTAAGTAAATTAATGACTTTATTAGTTTTATGATGTAAATCTGTAATATGTTCACCAAGAATTTTTAAACATATATTAGCATAATTATTCTGCTCAATTAAAGAATTTAAATGACCAGTAGTTGTAGTAATAGTTCCATTTTCATAAATTTTTGAAAGGGGCATGTAAGAACACCCATCTAATTTAAACATTTTAAGGGGAGGATAGACTCCCTTAACTTCATTTCCATTGAGAAGTTCAAAATTTCTTTCAAGGATAGTTAAATGATTATATAAATAAGTTGAACAATACCAAGGGACAAAATAAATAGTTTCATTTACTGACTTGCAGAATTCATAAAACTCACCTTGCAAGATATCTTGCTGTTCTTCATCAAAATTATGAAAAAACCAAATTCTAAATTTTTCCCAAATAGGAGATTGAAATTCATTACTAATGAATTTTCTGGTTATTGAACCAGGAGAAAAATCTAATAAGGTTTTATTAATCATCAGTATAACTCATTTGAGACAATGTGTCTGCTTCCTTTTTAGGATGTCGTCTTATAATTTTATCAGAATGCATTCTTAAAACATCTTCATTTGTTTCAATAAAATCTTCATCTCTTAATTGAGAAGTTGAACACCTAGATGTACTAGGCATGTCTAAATCTTGATCAAGGGCTGAAATAAAAGTCATATTAGAAAAAGATCTAGTCATTCTTGAAGTACTACTTCTTGGTCGAATATGATTGTTACTAAAATTTAAAGTAACAGCTCCTTCAAGAGTTTGTTGTACATCAAGTAAATTAGTCTCCATAATCGGTTGAGGAGGCATAGCCTGAGTAATTGTCCAATTTTCAGGAAAAGATATTTCATCCCATTTAATAGCCTTTCTAGTAGTGATATTAGATCTGTTATAATTGGTTTCAATAATAATAGTTTCATTTATAGCTTTATCAGCTAATCTACAATGAGGATTTAACGTATATAAAGGTTTATAATAAATCCTGTAGCAAATACAAATTAATTCAGATCCTTTAGCATAATTGTAACCATGAGTTTTAACATCAAAGTTAAAGTATCTAATATATTAGTATCTGTCAAAGATAACTGTAAATTTGGATAAACGTCAAAATAGACTGGACCATGAGCCGAACTGGATTTAACAACTCCAATAATTGACTTTTGCCAATTCAAATTTCTGCCATCTCTTAAGGCTGCAATAAAACTTTCTGGTAATCCTTCCAGAGTTAATGGCTTAAAAGCTACTTGAACTAAACCAATATGAATAAATTGATATTTAGATTTTCTAAGTGGTTCTAAGTCATTATTATTTAAAAGTTGGAGATACATTTCTTCATTATTTAGAGAAATAGATTCCTCTGTGGTTTTAACTCTGTGTTTTAACCCAATATATTCAAAAAATCCATAATTATAAATAGTTCTTTTGCTAACTTCTGGAATAGTCCATTTATTTAGCAAATCTAGATTCTGAGGATATTCAACCTCTTCAATCATACTGTTCTTTACAGTAGACTTACTTGTATTAAATATGTGTAAACTCATAAGATAAGAAAGTTGAATTATGACTTAACTAATAATAATAATAATAATAATAATAATAATAATAATAATAATAATAATAATAATAATAATAATAATAATAATAATAATAATAATAATAATAATAATAATAATAATAATAATAATAATAATAAGAATAATAAGAATAAGAAGAATAAGAAGAATAAGAATAAGAATAAGAATAAGAATAAGAACAAGAACAAGAACAAGAATAACAATAATAATAACAATAATAATAATAATAATAATAATAATAATAATAATAGAGAGAGAGGAGAGGAGAGGCGATCAGCGATCAGCACGCACGCACGTCCATCTGCCGTCAACGTCTTCACTGCCGCGCCTTTCTTCACCACCAGGACTGCCGCCTCACGCCGGCCATTCTTATCGTTGGCTTTAGGTTTCAGGTTAGGGTTCAGGTGGATTTTTTAGGGCGGTTTTGTGAAACGGCAGGTTATCGTGTTTCTCCTCTAGGGCATAGTTTTGTGCTCTCTTCCACCGCTGATTGCCGCCATCCACCCCACGTCGACCTTTTGGACCTCACGTCGCCGGTCAGGGGAAGGAGAGGTGGTTGTTTTCGCGGTGCATTTCGGGGTTGCGGGGGTTTATCGTGCAGCGTTTCTTTTCTCAGGCGGCTTTGTCGTTTTTTTTTGCGGCCACTGTTGTCCTGCGCCACCACCCATTGGCTCTTTGACCTCAAGTCGTCGCCATTGCTGTGGTGGTTGGCGGCGCTGCCCCCTGCCGGTGAGTTTTTCTGATTTCGTTTCCTTTTTTGGTTCCGTTTTTGTTTTCTCGCTGTTTTCTGTTTTCCGACGGTGGTCCGGTGGTGCCCTGGTACAGTGGATGGCCGCTGCATCCTCCTGTGTGTAGGTGTAGTGGCGTTGGTCTGGGATCCGGGTTGTGCGATTCTTCTAGGGTTGTTGTCAACCATTTTTGTGGTTGGTGTGTTGGTCGCCCTAGGTGTTTCAATACCGCCTTGCGCGAGGAAGGGTGTTGGGTTATCTGTCCTTTAATGCCCGAGCTTGTACGGTATCATTGTCCTTTTTCGAGTCTTCATGGGTGTCGGGATGGTTTCGGTAAGGGCCTTACAAAGGCAGCTTGGAAGAAACATTTGCAGGACCGACATTGTCATGAAGGGGCGTTGGACCTTACGCGGCGAGACTCTTTCGATAGTTTGTTGTCTATTCCAACGCCGAGAGTTCTTTGAGACGGATGGGGTTCTGGTTGTGTGGGGTGTGTTTTATGATCCATACTCTTGGTGCTAGATGTCGGCATAATCGGGGTGATATTGTGGAGCATCCGGAGTGTGTTGATGGCATTTACTCCTTCCATATTCATGGTATTCCGAGACCTTTGGCTCCTTCTACTTCGGTTTCTTCTGATGATAGTGTGGAGCTCGTTCAGTGGTCTATATCTTCGTTGGATCGTTCTTTGTCTTTGGGCCTTCGCACCTTTGTGAAATCTATTCCTCCTAAGTGCCGTCTTGGGTTTGCTCGGGCTTTGAAAGGGGCCTTGGATGCGGTTTTTGATGCCCCTAGTGATCTCTCCCGCTGGGTTCGTTTGCTTGCTTTACCTCTTTGTTTTCTCAGGACTTTCGCTCCTCGGAGTAATCATGAGTGTCGGTCTGCTATTCGGCGTCGGCATCGGGGGAGAGTATTGCCGGGGCTATTCTTGCTTGGGGACACACTGGGGGGGGGGGGGGTTTGCGGTTGTTTTACGGGAGTGCTTTGATGAGGTCCTTCTTCTTTTTATGTGGATGAGGATCTCGATTTGAGTGACCTTAACCTCCGCCAATGCCGGCGGAAGATATCGATGGCCATTATCTCTCGTACGAGTGCTTTCTTCCTCTGGGGTCGCCCCTACTCCGATGCCACTCTCGTGGCCCTGCGTGAGAAGCATCCTGTCGCCCCACCTCCTTCATTGCCTCCTCGTCCGGGGGATCATCATCCTCTGGTTGCCTCTTCCGCGGTGGTCTTGGATATGATTCGGAGCTTCCCTCGTGGTACTTCTTGTGGGAGGGATGGTTTTCGTGCCTTGACACCTTATGGATGTTTGAGTGGCGCCGCCGTGGCTATCTCCGATGATTTGATCACTTCTATTACTAGGGTGGTTAATCTTTTTCTTGAGGGTCGGTGCCCTCTTCCTCGGGGTGAGTACATTGCCAGCGCCTCTCTCACACCACTCGTTAAACCGGGTGGTGGAGTTCGTCCCTATTCTTTGTCGGACGGTGTCCGGAGACGGCTTGTCTCTAAGGTTGGTGCTTCTATGGTTGGCCCGTCCTTATCTTCTTATTTTGATGGGCTTGATTCGGGGTGGGTGTGTCCGGTGGAGGAGAGGCTATCTTGCATGCCTTGAACAGGCTCATTGAGGCTCGGGGGAACAGTGGGGCTTTCTATGTTCTTTGGTTGATTTCGAATGCGTTCAACCTTGTTGACCGTTCGACCATGCTTCAGGAGGTCCGCCGTCGGTGCCCAGCTCTCTCCCGTTGGGTGGAGTTTTGTTATTCCAGCCCGGCCCGCCTTTTTTATGGGGAGCACTGCTTGTGGTCTTGTCAGGGTGTTCAGCAGGGTGATCCATTGGGGCCTTTGCTTTTCGCGTTGGTTTTGCATCCTTTGGTTTGCAAGATCCGGGACACTTTTGACCTCACTTTGCAGGCATGGTACTTAGATGATGGCACCATTGTGGGAGATACTTTGGAGGTGGGGAAGGTGTTGGACTTGATTAGGTTGGATGGCCCTCGTTTTGGTTTACACCTAAATGTCTCCAAGACGGAGGTCTTTTGGCCTGTTGAGGATCCACGGAGCCGGCTTCCGGGGGTTTTCCCCACTTCTATTTCTCGGCCATTGCGCGGTGTTACGATTTTGGGAGGACTGTCGAAGACTTGTCCTGGTTTTAGCAGTGAGATTGTGGCGACGAGAGTAACTAAGACCATTGAGCTGATGGACTTGGTTGCGAGGATCGAGGACCCGCAGTGTGAGTTGCTTCTTCTTCGAGCTTGTACTGGTATATCTAAGCTCTACTTCTCTCTTCGCACTTGCTCCCCTAGTGTTTTTGGGTCTGTTCATCTTCCTTTTGATGCCGCTCTGCGTTCTAGCTTGGAACGTATTGTCACCGCATCAGGGCCGGGTTTTGGGGATTGGCAGTGGCGCCTTGCTACATTCCCTTTTCATCTGGGTGGCCTTGGTGTTTATGCGGCCGGAGATGTTTTGTTCTATGCTTTTATTGCGTCCCGCTTGCAGTCTGCTGGTTTGCAGGCTAAGCTCCTCGGCCCTTCTCGTGTTGTAGCTGCTGGCCCTGCTTTTGATGATGCCGCACAGGTGTTTCTGCGACTACGGGTTCGATATATTAGGTCACCCTAGTGAAATTGCGCCCCCAAACTTATGAAGAAATTGGCGAGATATTTATTTCACGACGGTTGCTCCGCCTCGTAGTCTGTTTTTTCTTTGACACCTCGCCGAGATCGCTCTATGGCGGTCTCGGCAGGTTCTCACTCCTCCGATTGGTTGCGTGCGGTTCTATCTCGGGGTTGGGGCGGACTATGAACGGGAGGACTTACCGTAGTGTCTTTGGGGTATCGCACGGGTGTTCCGTTATTCTCGGTATCTAGGCCCCTGTCCTGCTTGCTCTCGGGTTTTTTTGGGATGTTTTTGGGGACCACGCTGTTTCTTGTCTTGGTCTTGTGGGCGTTAAACATCGGCATAACCTTGTCGGGACACTCTTTTCGACATCTGCTATAAACTGGTATTTTGCGGGGAAGGAGGTTGATATCGGTTTGGTTGATGGGCATGGTGGCTCTCTTCGTCCTGCGGATTTATTGCTTTATTCTTGGGACGGGGGCGTGATGTGTGCGTCGACCTGTGGGTTCTTCACCTTTGACTCGGATCGGGTTGGCGGATTTTGTGCGGGCGGGTTGTCGCCCGATCTTTGCTCGGCGAAAGTGTGCTAAGTATGGGGATTTGTGCGCGGTAGCGGGTTATGGTTTCCTACCTTTCTCTTTCTCTTCACTTGGGAAGTTGAGTTCGGATCTTTGTTGCCTTGCTCAGCGGATCCGAAATTCTCGGTATCTCGGGATCTTTGGGGCTCGGGTAGCCGCTTACATTTTTACTCGAATTAGCTTTACTATTGCTAAGGGTGTGGGAGCCCAGCTTGTCTCTCGGCTCCCCACCAATTTCATGTAAACCTTTTATTTTTATTATAATGACAGCTGCGCGCATTTTATAATAACAATAACAATAACAATAACAATAACAACAATAACAACAATAACAACAATAACAACAATAACAACAATAACAACAATAACAACAATAACAATAATAATAATAATAATAATAATAATAATAATAATAATAATAATAATAATAATAATAATAATAATAATAATAATAATAATAATAATAATAATAATACCGCTACCTTGGCATTACTATGAATCCCGGGCGCCTCTCTCCCAGCATGTTCAACATCATGATTGACAAAATTCAGGGCTCTATTCACCACTGGTCTGGCAACCTCCTTTCCTATGCCGGGAAGCTTCAGCTCATCAACGCGGTCGTTTTTGGCTTGGAAAACTTTTGGTGCTCTGTTTTGCTCATGTCTTCCCACATCATCAAAATAGTTAACAAACTTTGTAAGGACTATTTTTGGGGGATTTCTGGTAAGCAGAGACGGATGACTTTCAAGGGTTGGTCCTCCATTTGCAAGCCTTGGTTAGAGGGTGGATACAATGTTAAGGAATTGCTTAGCTGGAATAAAGCGCTCCTTAGCAAGTGGGTCTGGCATCTCACTCAAAACAGAGACGGAATATGGGACCGTTGGAACCGTACTTACAACTATAGAGACCACACTATTTGGGAAGCTCAGTCTAGGAGTTGGCACGCCGAAAGCTGGCGTGATATTATAAAAACGAAAAATTTCCTTCTTGAAATTGCAGGCTCAAGTGCAAATGCTCAACGGATGCTGAATGCCTGCGTCACTCACGGTCAGTTCAGTGTTGGCAAGGCGTACCACTTTTTTAGGGATAAGGGACACTCCACGAGGTGGGTTGCTGCCCTCACGGCCCCCTGTATCTTGCCCAAGCACCGTCTGTGCACCATTCAAGCTGGGCAACGTCAACTCCTAACTGTTGACAACTTAAACAAGCGAGGTTTCTTCCACACCAACTGGTGCTGCCACTGTTGCAACGCCTTTGAGTCCCACAAGCACCTATTCTTCTGGTGCCCTTTCTCGCTCCAGGTGAGGAACTCCATGCTTCTCTGGCTTGGTTCCTCGGTTTTAGGGGACGCATACGATATAAAAGACTGTTTATACCAGCTTTTGGGAGGAGGTAAACAGCGAAAATAGAGGAACGATGTGGCCGCGAGCTGTGTAGCTGGTATGGTCTACGAAGTCTGGAATGCGAGAAACACTCGAATCTTCGGAGGAGCTGCTAATACTCCTGCCCAGATTGCTACCTCTCTTCAGCAAACGTTAAAGCTCAGGTTTTCGGACAACTCGGATCGACGAATGCAAAACTGGCTGGCAACTAGAACCTAATGGTTGTGTTCTCGTTTTCTTTTTCTTTTGGCTTTTAGATTTTCGTATTGTTAGTCCATGTTGGATATTGGTTTTTGTAAGTTCCCTTCTCATTTTTCTTTCCCTATATGGATGAATAAAATGAGTTTAACTTTCTTACAAAAAAAAAATAATAATAATAATAATAATAACAATAATAACAATAATAACAATAACAACAATAACAATAAGAATAAGAATAACAATAATAATAATGCTGCACAACTCCAAGGAGACTTGGAGTGTCTTATGAGTTTCTTATCAAGAAGAGTATGAATTTCTTTCTTGAAGACTTCTAAGAGTTCTGCGTTCATCTGTATAGGACGTGCTTTTGTTGGAATTAATTTCTCAGAAAAGTCTCTGATATATGGAAGATTGACAACATGTTTCTTCCTATCCCAGAAAGCATTAGGAATATCAGCATAAACTTTATTCTTGAATTATTCTTCTAAATCAAGAATCTGCTTCTGTATAGCTGGTGATTGAAGTTTTTCTTCAATCTTAGTATAAGAAACTTCTTCTTTGAGTTGAGATATTAATTTTCTTTTATGTTCAATAGTATTAATATGTTGATAAATTGTAGAGGATTGAAGAAGAGAGATATCCTTTTGCATCATAGGATTGATGAATTTAAAAGATATATGTCTTTCCAAAATGTCTGTATGAGGACCCTTATTATCAACATTAAAAGGATAAATTTGAGTTAGGAACGGAGTTCCTAAAATTATGTCCTCTTTTATGTCTCTTACGACTATAAAAGTATTTTTGAAACTATAATCATCATTTATGATTTTTGCTTTTGAAATTTTATGTTCAATATGTAATGGGCTTCCATTAGCACCATACAATTGAGTTTTTGTTTTTGTACAATATTTAAAAGGTATTATACCTTCCCTAATGCAGTTTTGATCTGCACCACTATCGATTAATGCCAAAAGATTAGCTTTGTAATCTCCTATTTGAAAGGTAACTATAGAATACCATATTTGAAAGTTTATACATTCAATACTTTTGATGAATGTTTTATCGTTTTTAGATGAGCCAATGTCATCAGAATTAGCATTAGCCTTAATAGTGCTTTCTTCAAAAGATCTTGGTTCTTCTGAGGATTTTGATTTTTCTAGATTAGTTAATCTAGTTTGTATTTCAAAATCTCTAATCTCAAGATTCTGAAGATACTTTTGAATTTCATTAACTTGAATCTTTAGAGAGTTAATCTCTTGCTGCATTTGCTTAGTAGGAGAAGAGGTTAGATCTATAAAAGATTTTCCCCTGATAGGATTCTCAGGACATTTGCTGAGAAGTTTGGAAATGCTGATTGGTTCAGTAGTAGAGATTTTTTGATCTTTTAGGATTAAAGATTTGAGACGTTGTAAAGCATCTCTCTTAATCTCAGGGTTATCAATTGAATCAATTAAGTCAAAGAGGAACTCTTTGGTATCTTTGTCTGTAATAGCTTGAATCTTTTGAATAGGTGAAGAGGAAGCTGAATCATAAGCTTCAGAATCCGAAGAACTTTGGATGCGGTCAACCACATCTTCCCCCTCAGAAGAGGATGATGAAGATTTGAGAAGTAGCTTGGAAATTTTGCTACAGAGCAGGGAATCGACTTGAAACAATTCCTTAATTTTTTGTTTTGTAAAACATTTATCTGCTTTATGGCCAGGTTTGCCACATTTATAACAGATAATTTCTTTGGAATTCGAGGTTGAAGGCTTCTTTCGTTTAGATGGATGGCGTTTTTTGTAATACGGATGTGGATTTTGATAAGGTAGTTTTTGAGAGGATCGATGTTTCTTAAATCGTTTATTTTGTTTGCGATGTTTAGAAGAAGGGGCTTGAATCTTTTCAATACCAAATGCTTCGCAGAAGCATCCTAGTTCCCTTCTTGATATCTTCTTTTCATTATTATACTTCATTTAAAGTTTCAGTTCCTCACAGAGAGATAAACCTTGGTTCTTAATAAAGGCAAATAATTGCCCATAGGTTATTTCTCTGTATTGGACATCTTCAGTACCACGGGTTTCTTTTAATTTCCTGAAGATTCTTTGAGCAAATAAATTAGGAAGTCCAGAGATAAATTTCTCTTTCCAGAAGGATTCATTACAGTCTGGTCTAATTCACCTGCGAATATGATGTCAACAACGCAAAAGCAGATCATCATTAAAACCTCTGAAGACTGCCTATAAAAACGGACGTCCTCAGCATTCAAGATCATCAAGTTTTTTAGAGTGCAGTATTGCCTTAAGCAAACTAGCAACAAAATCTAAAAATAAGTTGTAATCAAAATCTCTGTATCTATATTCAATCTTCATTGTAAGTTTTATTTTCATTTTCAATCCTGTAATTTTCAAAGTTTAATTTTCAAAGTTTATTTTAAATCAACTGCTTTCATTGATCTCATTTCTTTTAACCGTTTTTATTTCTACTACTACTCTGTTGGTACCTGGGCTCCTTCTTGGTATCAGAGCCATTTTAAGGCTCAAAGAATACAGTGTCTGTCACCTTTAGGTAGGTGTTGGTAAGGTGTTGGTCAGCCCTAGTAACTCCGTTGGTAAGCCGTGTCTAGGTGTTCCCGGTAGGGTGATCCCACTGTTCCCGTCTGCATAAAGTCTGCATTCAATTGTGTGTCAAAACTTTTTCTGGCAAATTGGCTAAGAAGATCATTTCCAATAGGAACAAGTAGAGATTTAACAACAGTTGAAAGCAATGAAATCAATGTTCCCGTTGATTTTTCAAATTGGGATATTCCAAAAGAAAATCCCACTGAAATTTACAAAATAGGATCATTTGATTTCAAAACGGCATTTTCTATAAGAACTCATGAAGAAACAAGAAGTATTTATAATACCACAGAAACATTGCATTTATTATCTCAAACTAGTTTAAAAGATTATATTCAAAGAAAATATAGATTCATTCATTTTGGATTAGTACAAGTAGCTATCAAACCTTTGGTACACAAAGGTGTTGATCTACCAATCTTTATGGCTTTAAGAGATAATCGTCTTAAAGCTTATAAAGACTCGTTACTCGTAGTAATTCAAACTAATGTTTGCAATGGTCCTGTTTATTTCAACTGTTTTCCTGATTTTTCAGTTGATTTGCATGACCCATTAATTCAAGATGCATTAGTTTTAGATATTCATATTTTGGATAATAAATTCAAAGAATTTTCTATAAACTTTGCAATAGTCTTTAGAATTTATTTCAAACTTATGTCATCTACAGTTAGTCCAAAATTTATTCATGAATCATCTTCTATGGAAGAAACTATTTTCTTAGAAGTCCATTCAAAAGATAATAAAGCTAAATCCTTAGTAACTACAGCACGAGCACTTCCTTGGAATAAGGTTTCTATTCCAGAAGTACTACAGATTCCAAAGGAGTTACCAACTCCAAATATGATCAAAAAAGATTTACATGTTATAATAGAAGATGATAACAGAGTTCTCTTACGATTTAATTCGTTTAGAGAAGCATCTTCCTCATCTACATCCTTTCATAATGCTCCTTCAAGAAAGTCTTTTTCTAATATAGAAAATTCTGATTTGACTTATAAGGTCCATTTCAAATCTCCGATTTCGGAGTATGAAGCAACTTCATCTCCTCCTCAATCTCCAACCTTGTCAGATTTTAATTCTATCAAGGTTATTACTACTGAAAAGAAATTCCAAATTGATAAAGATCTTCTTCGGGAAGATTTTATGTCTGAAGCTAATAATCAAAATAGAGATTGGTTTCGTCTTTTCAAAGAAAAAATTAAAGATTAAATCCGTGAATATTGGTAGGCTGATATGGAAAGACTAGCACTCAATATTCCATTTTTTACCTGGTTCTCTCTTTATTGTTCTAGAAATGGGATTAAAAATCCCTATGAACAATCTTTCATTCAAGTTCAAACACAATTAACAAAAAATTGGAATATGAAGGATGGAAGAATTGTCACTTCTATTCATCCTCCTCCTTCAGCCTTTACATTTTCGGTTGGGGGCAATAATCTTGAGGCTACTCCTTTTAAAATGGGTAGGATAGAACATCCTAAAGAAGCAGTAGTTGTGGAGGATATTGTGAAAGTCTATCAACAAAACAACTACACAAATCAAATTCTTCAAACTATAGCTAATCAAACCAGCCATATTTCTACCAAGCTAGAGTCTAAATCTTCATTAGAACTAGCAAAATCCAGTTCTACTGCGGGGTCTAGATTTCCCAGAGAATTGAACTCTCAACCATTATTCAAGCCACAAAGTCTTCCTTAATTATTAATAAAACTAATCAATCTTTAGCTGAATCTTTCAGCAACAGCAAGAATGCTGATTTACTTCAAAAAATATCTCGAAGCCTTGAAGATATATCTTCAAAACAAATCAAAGTCATAAAGAAGAATGATTCTTGTGATTCTGACTCTTCTGATTCACCTTCTGAATCAAATCTTCAGGTTGATCAATTACAAAATCAATTTCAAGAAAACAATGATCTTAATAAAATAAGATCTTCGTGGAAAAATACTTCCACCAGAAATTACTATCCTCGACCTACTCCTCCTGATCTTCAATATGAAGAAAGGTCTAAATTTCAATCAAAAAATTATAGTCCGGATGCCCTCCATGAATGGAACATAGATGGCAAATCCCATTAAACTTTGAAAATTAAACTTTGAAAATTACAGGATTGAAAATGAAAATAAAACTTACAATGAAGATTGAATATAGATACAGAGATTTTGATTACAACTTATTTTTAGATTTTGTTGCTAGTTTGCTTAAGGCAATATTTCCAAGCTACTTCTCAAATCTTTAATCCTAAAAGATCAAAAAATCCTTAACCCTAATGGTAATTACGCGGTACCATTTTTGAAATTTTATCTTACTAATGGTTTTGACGAATTCATTTTCATCAGCTGGATCGTCTTTTGATGATCCATGAGGATCTTACTGTTGCTCTGGGTTACTTGTTATGAATCGTGATTTTTCCAGAGATGTAAGTCTTGACTCAATATCAAGATCTCTGATTCTGAGATTTTCCAAATAATTTTGGATTTCATTAATTTGAACTTTTAATGAATTAATCTCTTGTTGCATTTGTTTAACAGGTGAAGCTGTTAGTTCTAATGCAACTGGTGACTTTCCTTTAACAGTTGTTGAAGGATATTTGTTAAAAAGTTTTGATATACTGAATGGCTCAGTAATAGAAGGTAAAATATTTTGATCTTTCAAGACTAGACTTTTGAGACGAATTAAGGCATCCTTTTTAATGTCAGGATTATCTACTTTGTCTATAACATCAAAGAGAAATTCCTTATCTTTGTTGTTATCTTTTTTTGTAGAAATGACATTAATATATTGAATAGAGGAGGATGATGCTGAATCATAAGATTCAGAATCTGATGAGTTTTGAACTATGTCGAGTTCTTTCCCCTCAGAAGAAGTGGAAGAAGACTGAAGAAGAAGCTTTGATAATTTATTACAAAGCTCTGAATCATTATGAAATAATTCGTTTATTTTCTTCTTCGTGGTGCATTTATCTGTTTTATGGCTTGCTTTACCGCATCGATAGCAGATAATTTCTTTTGATGAAGAAGGTGTAAACTTCTTCTTTCTGTATTTATTAGGCTTTTTGAAATAAGGGGAACTTCGTTCTTTTGAATGACGTTTGAAACTGCTTTGTTTTTTATGTGCTTTCCTTTTTGATGAAGGAGCTTGAACCTTTTCAAGGCCGAATGCTTCAAAGAAACATCCCAGTTCTTTTCTAGAAAGTTTCTTGTCTGAACTGTATTTTGATTGAAGTTTGGTAGTGTGACTACATGTTTTTTCCTTTCCCAAAATGCATTGGGAATGTCAGCATAGACCTTTGTTTAAACAGATTTTCAATATTATCAATCTGTTTTTGAATTGCAGGGGATTGAAGTTTTTCATCAATCCTTTCATAAGAAATTTCTTCCTTCAAATTTTTAATCTGAATACGCTTTTGATGAATAGTATTAATCTTTTGATAAATAGTAGAGGATTGAAGTAAAGAAATATCCTTTTGAACAATAGGAGAAAGAAATTCAAATGTTATTTCTTTTCCTAAGATATTTGTATGTATCCCAGAGTTATCTACTCGAAAGGGATAAATTTGTGTTTGGAAAGGTGTTCCAAGTATTAAATCTTCCGAAACATCTTTCACAACAATTAGAGTATTCTTAAAGGAATAATCCTTATTAATGATATGAGCTTTAGGAACTTTATACTTGATCTTTAATAGGCTGTTATTAGTACCATATAATTTGAGACCAGTTTTTTCATAATATTTAGATGGTATAACTCCATCCTTTATACAGTTTTGATCAGCACCACTATCAAGTAGTGTCATGAGTTTAAGGGTAAAATCCTTAACCCTAACTGTAATTACGCTGTACCATTTTTGAAATTTTATCTTACAAATGGTTTTGACGAATTCATTGTCATCAGCTGAATCGTCTTTTGATGATCATTGAGGATCTTGCTGTTGCTCTGGGTTACTTGTTATGAATCGTGATTTTTCCAGAGACGTAATTCTCGACTCAATATCAAGATCTCTGATTCTGAGATTTTCCAAATAATTTTGGATTTTATTAATTTGAACTTTTAATGAATTAATCTCTTGTTGCATTGTTTAACAGGTGAAGCTGTTAGTTCTAATGCAACTGGTGACTTTCCTTTAACATTTGTTGAAAGATATTTGTTAAAAAGTTTTGATATACTGAATGGCTCAATAATAGAAGGTAAAATATTTTGATCTTTCAAGACTAGACTTTTGAGACGAATTAAGGCATCCTTTTTAATGTCAGGATTATCTACTTTGTCTATAACATCAAAGAGAAATTCCTTATCTTTGTTGTTATCTTCTTTTGTAGAAATGACATTAATTTTTTGAATAGGGGAGGATGATGTTGAATCATAAGATTCAGAATCTGATGAGTTTTGAACTATGTCGAGTTCTTCCCCCTCAGAAGAAGTGGAAGAAGACTGAAGAAGAAGCTTTGATAATTTATTACAAAGCTCTGAATCATTATGAAATAATTCGTTTATTTTCTTCTTCGTGGTGCATTTATCTGCTTTATGGCCTGCTTTACCACATCGATAGCAGATATTTCTTTTGATGAAGAAGGTGTAAACTTCTTCTTTCTGTATTTATTAGGCTTTTTGTAATAAGGAGAACTTCGTTCTTTTGAATGACGTTTGAAACTGCTTTGTTTTTTATGTGCTTTCCTTTTTTATGAAGGAGCTTGAGCCTTTTCAAGGCCGAATGCTTCACAGAAACATCCTAGTTCTTTTATAGAATGTTTCTTGTCTGAACTGTATTTTGATTGAAGTTTGGTAGTGTGACTACATGTTTTTTCCTTTCCCAAAATGCATTGGGAATGTCGGCACAGACCTTTGTTTTAATTAGATTTTCAATATTATCAATCTGTTTTTGAATTGCAGGGGATTGAAGTTTTTCATCAATCCTTTCATAAGAAATTTCTTCCTTCAAATTTTTAATCTGAATACGCTTTTGATGAATAGTATTAATCTTTTGATAAATATTAGAGGATTGAAGTAAAGAAATATCCTTTTGAGCAATAGGAGTAAGAAATTCAAATGTTATTTCTTTTCCTAAGATATTTGTATGTATCCCAGAGTTATCTACTTGAAAGAGATAAATTTGGGTTAGGAAAGGTGTTCCAATTAAGAATTAAATCTTCCGAAACATCTTTCACAACAGTTAGATTATTCTTAAAGGAATAATCCTTATTAATGATATGAGCTTTAGGAACTTTATACTTGATCTTTAATGGGCTGTTATTAGCACCATATAATTTGGTACCAGTTTTTTCGTAATATTTGGATGGTATGACTCCATCTATATTTTTTCTGTATATAGCTTTGAATACTTGTATGAGAAAGCAAGTACAATGTTTCGATAGGTGTGTTTGACCATACTTATATGAGAACACCTACACACTAATGAATGCAGACTTTTCAAATGATTCCCATTTATCTTGTGTTTGACCATACAAAAGAGTTCCTAAAACTTTTATAGCAAGAGGAACATTGGAGCACTTTTTAACAATATTTTTGCCAATGGTAGTTAATTCATGGTTATTTGTTTCACCTGATTCTCGTTTGAATGCCTTTAACACAAACAAACGCCAAGAATTTTCATCGGACAAACCTTTCAACATATACTTTTTAGAGTGAGTAGATCTTCCTAATACCACTTGAGCTCTCTGCTTCCCCTACCACCAATTGTCAAGTACTTGCTCAACGTTTCCGACTCATTTGAATCTTCGGCCCATACATCATCTAATATAAGCAAGTATACCTTATTTTTCAATTCTTGTTGAAGTTTTGTTTGTATGGACTGCATGGTGGAGATATCACTACACCTTTTGTTTGTTGATGACTCTATAATATTACCTAAAATAGATTGCACGTCTAATCTTTTACCATCTTAGTCGGAGACACATGCCCAAAACTTCTTCTCAAACCTAATTCCGACCAAATTATGATTATACACAAGTCGAGCAAGTGCGGTTTTCCCCAACCCTCCTATTCCCACAACAACAACAGCAACAAACCAAACATTCTCCTCATCAACATTATTAGGTTCAAGCAACACTACTACAAATCCAGGCAACTACAACGCCCAATTAACAACGATTATTCACGAAAATCACAATAGATGTTGTAGAATGTATAGCGCGAATTTTACTAAAATAAATTACAACGGTTATTGTTAGAAAAACCGTTGTTTTAAGTTTTAACAACGGGTAACACATGCCAAACCGTTGTTAATAATTTGGCGCAAAATTGACGCAAAGTTAGTGAAAAGTAATCACAACGGTTACTTTTGATGCCCGTTGTTAAAACTTGTTTGACAACGGTTGTTGTTTTCCAACCGTTGTTAAAACTTATTTGACAACGGTTGTTGTTTTCTAACCGTTGTCAATACCTTCCATACTATAAACCACACAAACACAAGTCTGCTGCAGCCACAAAACACAAACCTTATACACAAACACAAGCACAAGCACAGCAGACAAACACAAACACAAAACACACACTTTCTCATCGTCTCTTTCTCTCTTTCTCATCGTCTCTTTCTCACTTTCTCATCGGCGCTTTATCTTCTCGCCGTCACTGTTGATTTCATCGTCTCTTACGTTCTCTAATTATCAGGTAAATCTCCGTCACTGTTAGTTTCATCGTCTTTCATCGTCATTATTTTATTTTTCTAATTATTATTTCATTTGCATGTATGTGTTTTTATCGACCGTTATGTTATTTCTTTAAGTATTGTTCGCATAATTAGCTAGTAAAACAAAGAAGAAGCAAGATGAAGAAGCAAGATAAACATAATTAATATATATATATATATATATATATATATATATATATATATATATATATATATATATATATATATATATATATATATAAAAGAATGCAACTCCTTGAAGAGAACCATACTAACTTATTTGTTAGAAAAATTAAAACTAAGGTTATATCTTTACCTTGTTTGTCTTTAGCTAACCCCTATTGGGAAAAGATTGTAGAGACAGATGCCTCAGAAAAGGGGTATGGTGGTATATTAAAAAAAATAGAACCAACTACTCAATCAGAGCCATGGAGGTAAAGATTAAGGAAATTTAGAAAGTTATAGTTCAACATACCCTTCTATCCTTATGAGTCTGATAAAGCATGTTCTTGGTAGCAAGAAAACTATTAAAAACAGTGCAAGTTATGAGGTAGATATACCTAAAAATTTAGATCTGCTTAATAAATGGACTATTCCAGAGATTGAGATTAATAAGATATATGAGCTAGGCTTTTTCGAAAGTTTAGGATTAAAACAAGTAGTAAAAACTACAGAAGAATCTGTTTCTTTAGATAATGAAGAAATGTTTTTACAATTACTAAATGATAAAGATTTAGAACCTTATAGGAAAAAGGAATATAGATTTATTCATATAGGGCTAGTTCAAATAGCTTTTAAGCCTTTAACGTTAGAAGGATTACCTGAAAGCTTTATAGCAGCTTTAAGAGATGGAAGAAATTTAGATTTTAAATCATCTATAATGGGAATAATAAAATTTAGTTTGGCACATGGACCAGTATATTTTGATGTTTATCCAAATTTGACAGTTTCTTTAACAGATAGTAACATTCTAGATACTTTGACCTTAAATGTTAAAACCCATGGTTATCATTATGCTCCAGGGTCAGAAGTAATTTGTATTTGTTATAGAATATATTATAAACCATTGTATACGATGAATCCTCATTGTAAACTAGCTGATAAAAATTTAAATGAGACTATAATTATTGAGTCTAATTTTTCTAAATCAAATATAACTACAAGAAGAAAGATAAAATGGGAAGAAATAACTTTTCCAGAAAACTGGAAAATAGAAAGAGCTATGAAGCCAAGACCAATAATTGATACAAATCTATTAAATGTTTCACAAACAGGTGATGGATCTGTTAGTTTGATTTTTGAAAATCAGATACCTTTATTAAAGGATAAATCTTCTAGAATTTCTAGATCTAACTCTGTAAAATCATTTATTTCTCCTCTAGAATATGAAATAGAAAGACCTATACCTTCTATAGCCTCTACTTCTCAGATAAGAGAGGAAGAAGATGAAAATCTTCAAGAAGTTAGAACAAATGAAATTAAAAAATATAATGATAATATTATAAGAGGTCATACTAATGAACCCCAATTCGAGACCTTGTCTCAAATGAGCTACAATTGTCTTAATGGAAGATAAAAGGGAAAAAATAGATTTTAGCTTTGGAAGCAAAGCTAGATGTATAATAAAAAATGAATTTAATTCACCTACATGGAAAAAATTTAGAATTTGGTTTTTTAAAATTTTTAATAAAGACCAGCAAAGACAACTCCAGGATGAGTTTTATGAGTATTGTTCTTCTCATAATAAAATTATATATTTTGGAATTTGGTTTTATTCTATGTTTATAAAACCTCATATTTCTGTACTAGAAAGAACATATGAATTACCTGATAACAAAACAATAAGGGGTATTTATCCCCCATTAGATCAATTTCATTATAGTACATGTGGTTTTACTGCGATATCAAAATTGTATAAAACCTCAGATGATGCATCACCAATAAAAGCAACACACTTAAATGTGCTAATAGAACAAAATAATTATGCTAATTTAGTGTTATATATTGTTGGGGAACATTTAAGTTCTTTACATGAAAAAATTGAGGGATTAACTCACTTACAGCAGAAAGTCTGTCGTATAGATGAATCTATGCAAAATAGTAAAAATAGGATAATCTCAAAGTCAGGACCCTTTTTTACCCTCAATCCATTCGGCTGATTTTTTATCTTCTTTACAAAGCAAAATATCTTTATATGGGTCCTGAGCATCTTGCATCAGGTTGCTGTATGAGGTTTGGCTATGGAGTGAAGCCATAGATACATCTGAAGTTGAAGCTTTTTCATCTCTTTTCTTCTTCAGAGTCTTTAATAAGGCTTTTTGATAAACCTCGTTAATCTCATCTTCACTCATTTCTTCTATATCAAGGGAATCTCCAGCCCATAGATTGACAACAGCATCAATCTCTTTCCCTCTTTGCTGTTTATCAGCCTTTTCTTTATCTTCTAAGTAAGAGTTTATCTTACTTTTTAATAAATTAATAGTGATGATGGAGTTAAGCTCACCATTACCTCCATCATGGTTTTCCAAAATTTTGAATAAGACCTATTTTTAAGACAAAATAAGTCTTGGGTATAACCCGTTGTGGGAACAGCTCCCCAAATCCACGGAATTGAAAATTCCATAAAAAATCTTAAATCTTCAGGAATATAATCCTGTCCAGTAGGCTTAAGCCCTTGCCATTTTCAAAAATACTCTTTAAAGAGTTCTGGAAGAATTTCTGGGGTGGTACCATAAAAATTCCACCATTTAATAAACCAAGAGGGAACATCCATATTGTCCATATTGATTTTAATAAACCACGTATGAGTTTGCGATTCATTATCATATAATAATACCTTATCAAAGGCTTGGATATAATCCCAATAATTATATTTCATATAAACCTTATTTATGGTAATCGGTTTTTCTTCAAATGGAGATATACCCCATTCATTGATGGGATGTATTTTCCCAATAATAATTTTGTAGAATTTATAACTCTCACCAGTTGTATAAAAGTGTTTAATAGTGCAATCATTTGCTTTAAGAATCTCTTCATAGAAGAGTCTGTACTTATATGTTTTCTGGGTATAACCCAGTTTACCAAGATATCTTTTATGGAGATACCAGGGATTATTTTCCCATTTCTTATCAGATTCATTGAGAAAAAGTATAACTCTTTCTTCCTTATCATTAAGGATCATATCATCCTCTTTTTTAATAATGGCTTGTACTGCTGATGAGTACGAATATGAACTCCCGGGTATATCCGGTCTCCTTTCAATTTCTGATCTATTAGCTTCTATTGTAACCAATCTTTGGTTCCCATATTGAACAAGGATATTAGGTCCTTGTCCCCGTCCTCGACCTCTAGAAGAGGTTCCTCGTCCTCTTCCTCTTTCTCTTCCTCTATAAGAGGATAATTCCATCTGAAATATTTCTGCATAAGAATAGGAAACATACATAATTAAGAGTATATGACAATTTTTAATTATATACAAATCCTTCAATGCATTCATCACTTTGTAAACGATATAATTCTAGAGTACTGTATTTACAGTCTAAATAATAAGCCGAAAGTCTTTTCCTTAAGGATTGCTTAAAATTAGGTCTTGGCCTTAAGTTACAATAAGAGTATCTTATCATTCTATGGCGTCTTACTCTTTGTAAATAATGCTGATATGTAATGTTGATCATAGGTCTTACTCTTTGTAAATAATGCTGATATATGTTGATCATAAATATTCTCTAGTTAAAAAATCAGGAAGGATTATCTTCACCTTTTTTATAAATAATTTGAAAATCAAAGGGTGCCAAATGAGATTGTCATCTTGCAAACATTTGTTTTGACACATCATGCTTAAAATCTTTTGTAAACATATATTTTGCTGCTTTACAGTCAGTTTTTATTATGAAAGGTTTATTGTATAGGTCATCTTGAAATTTCAAAATACATTTAACAATAGCTAATACCTCTTTAGCTATAGTAGCATAATTGCTTTGAGCCTTATTCCATTTTCCTGAATAAAATCGAACAAGTAGCTCTTTTTGAGTAGTTGGTTATATCTGTTTTAATATACCACCATACCCATTTTCTGAGGCATCTGTCTCTACAATCTTTTCCCAATAGGGGTTAGCTAAAGACAAACAAGGTAAAGATATAACCTTAGTTTTAATTTTTCTAACAACGTTAGTATGGTTCTCTGTCCAAGGAGTTGCATTCTTTTTTAATCTATCATATAAGATAGCTGTATCTTCAGCAACATTCCTATAGTAAGGAGAGATATAATTAAGACTTCCTAGAAATCTTTGTAGCTGAGTTTTATCTAGTATTTCATCCGGGAACTTTGACCCAAATTCAATACTTCTGTTAATAGGAATTATACTTCCTTTTTCTATATTATGGCCAAGAAATCTTACCTTGGTTTGAAAGAGCATCATTTTTGGTTTAGAAATTACTAATCCATTTCTAATGATAATTTTTTGAAAAATATCTAAATGCTCAAAATGCATTTCAATAGTTTTAGAAAAGACTAATATGTCATCAATATAGACAATAATAAAGTCCACATAATCATTAAAAATTTCATTCATAATCTTCTGAAATTCAGAAGGAGCATTTTTTAAGCCAAATGGCATGACATTCCATTCATATTGTCCAAATGGAACATTAAAAGCTGTTTTATACCTGTCATCAGGATGTATTTGTATTTGCTAGTATCCAGATTTTAAGTCAAATTTGGAAAATATAACAGAGTCATATAATCTGTCTAATAAATCTTTTTTATTAGGTATAGGGTATCTAATCCATTTTAATACCTTGTTTAAAGGTTTATAATTAATAACAAGCCTAGGGATACCCCTTTCTTGCTCTGTATGTTTATTAACATAAAAAGCCGTACACGACCATGGTGATTTAGAGGCAGTAATTAATTTTTTATCCAATAAAGAAGCTATTTCTTTTTGACACAAAGCTAAATATTCTGAATTCATTTGACAGGGCCTTGCCTTAGTCGGAATATTTTTCTCATCAAAATCCGCTTCATAAGGAAGGGTTACAACATACTTTTTCCTGTCCCAAAATGCAGAGGGATGATCTCCACATATTGTAGTGGCAAAAGTATTGTTTATAAAAGTAATTTTACTTTGTAATTTAGGATTTTGTAATTTTTCATCAAGAGTTAACATTGTAACTTCTTGTTTTAGAAAATTTAATTGTTTTTCTTTGTTTATTAAATGATCATATACTTGATGTAAAATCTTAGTAATAGGTTTTGTAATAAACTTAAAAGTAATAGGGTCTTCCTTGTAAGTAGCAATAATTTTCTCATTATCCACATGATTTATGGGATAAAGTTGATTAATAAAAGGAGTTCCTAGTATAACTGGAGTAGTTAATTTATCTTTTACTAATAGAAAAGATGAAGGAATACATTTTTTATCCACACAGATGTAAGCTTTAGGGATTTTAAATTCAATATTTAATTTATCTCCTCCTGCATGATAAAAAGTATGCGAGGTTTTTTCAAAATACCTAGTTGGTATTAATTCTTCTTGAATAACATTTAAGTCAGCTCCACTGTCTACAAGAGCAATCAAATCATTTGTAAAATAATTTTTAATTTTTAAATTAATTTTTATGTACCATTTTTGGTGAATAACAGATTCTATTGTTTGTAAAAATTCTGAATTGGGTTATGCAGAAATTATTTGGTCCATTTTTGCTGATTCCTCAATTTTCTCTATATTTTTACAATTTTCCATACTATTTCTCAAGTTATCACTTAAATTATTTTCTAAGTTATTATTTAACTCTTTATCCTCATCAAAAACTTGTAACATTTCAAGATTAGATATTCTTATATCTTGTTTCTTTGCTTTTCCACGAATATCTTTAATCTCTGTTTTAAGATTCTCTATTTCTTTAAGAACATCTTGTAAAGATGTGGGTGTAGAGTTTAATTTCTTATGCTTTATTATTTTGAAAAGTTCATTCATAGTATAAGGTTCATTATTACCTTGGGGTTTTAAAGAAAATGAATTATTAGAACTACTAGGTTCTTCACCCATAATATCAAGAATTTTTGACCTAGGTTCTGGATCTTTAATTTTTTGAAGAACTTCAACCCAGTGATGAGACTCTAACACATGAATATGATTGTCTTCAAATTGGAATATCAAATTGTAAAGATCATTTTCTTCTTTTATACATGGTTTATTTTGGGAACATGGTTCACATTCTGAACTAGTAGTATCAGAAGAGTCAGATAAATATGAATCTTCATCTATTAATTTTACTTCATTATCAGAAGATGAACTAGAACTATTTAATTCATTATCTGTAAGAAATATTTTATATAGCTCATCTTTAATTTTATCATCAACATTAAGAGTAAAAATTTTTTTCTTAACCCAACAATGTTTTTGCTATGTGACCAATCTTATTACATTTATAACATACAATTGGGTTTTCCCATTTTTTAGATTGATTTTTCTTATATGATTATCTTAAAGCTTTTAATGAAAGCTGCACGTATTTTTTTTTAAAAAAAAAAATAATAATAATAATAGTAATAGTAATATGATGAGGAATGGAAGTTATTGTGTAGGTGTTTGATGGCTGGTTAATTAAATAAGGTTAATTAAATCATTATCATATATATATATATATATATATATAGTGCTCTGATACCAAATTAAACGGATCTTTTTACAGTACCAACATAGTATAAGAACGAGGTCGCACACCCAAGTGCTCATTACAAGTGATTGGGATATTACCACGAAAGTGTTTAATCTGAACTGGTAACAAATCGGAGATGACAAAAAAAAACGCCTAGCGCCTATTCACGGCATAACGGCAAAACGGTGCCTCTCCTTCCATGTTATCAATTCAGATTGAACAAAATGTGTACCCTCACTAAACCTTCTTATTTTATGTTGATAGGTAATAAAACCATCTTAAGATAATAACATATACATGGTTAAATATATAACTTAATCAAGTGTCGTCATAATTCAACAAAGGATTTAGCCTATTAGGCTCATGCTTTGAGTAAAGATATATTTAAATTAAAAACAAAATTAAAAACAATAAAACTTACAAACTTAAGTTGTGCTCAGAATGGAAGACGAACGGTTGACGAGATTTTATTAATTTAAGAAAGAAGATTTACAAGGGGGAGAGAGAGAAAACAAGAGAGAGGGGTAGGAGAAGCCTGCCTTAAACTAAAACAAATGCCTGTTTATATAGGCAAAAATAAAAACTATTCACAAAACAGTAATTGTTACTGTAAGCTATATGAAAGCTTTTGAAATTAGTGCTTAAGACTATTGACACTTTATTAGTGCTTATTGCTAGTGCTCCATTTGCTAGTGCTCTATTATTACGGCATGCGCTTTGACAGTGGTATTTCTATTCCACTATTTTCCCTTTGTCTTTTGGTTTGACATCTCTGGCCTTTTTATTGGTTAGTTCTTCTTCTATTAATAATTGAACTTCTATCTCTGCTTCCATTTCCTGAGCATCTTGAAGAATGTCAAATTTTTTCTTGCTATTGGATGCTGTAGATATTGCCATTGATACATCGCTTGTCTGGGATTTACTATCCTCATGCATTTGTCTTTGAGCTAAAGCCCTTTCTGTCAATCTAGAAAAATGGCTAAGAATTTCAGCTTCAGATTTATTTTCTACCTGAAATAATTCTTCAGATAACTGGTGTTCTTCCAATTCACCAGATTCTTCAGCATTGAAGATAATCAGACTATCAATCTTGTCTTGAATTAAATTGATTGTGTAAATACACTTTAACTCATTTGTATCTTTATCTTGTCTCATCATTGCTTCCCAAAAGCGAGAATAAGATTCTCTTTTTAAACAAAATAATTTGAGATCATTATATCCTGTTTTGGGGATAAATTTCCAAATCCAGGGAATAGAAAATTCAATAAAGAAATTCAATTGAATAATTCCAGGAATATCATCCTGATCAGTTTTTGGAAGCAAATCTTTCCATTCATTATAAAGATTTTTAAACATTTGTGGCAGAATGTCTTCATTAGTTCCATAAAATTGCCACCATTTGATTAACCAATTTGGTAAATTTTGGTCAAAAACTTTCGGGTAAATTTTTATTAGCCATGTGTGGCTCTTTGTAGGGTTTTCATATAAAAAAACTTTGTCGAAAGCCTGGATATAATCCCAGTAATTGTACTCAACTTTGACATTATTTTTGTTTATCAAAGTTTTGGAAGTAGATGGAGTTATTCCCCATTCTTCTATGGATATTATCCTTTTGATATTAATTTTTGAAAATTTCGAAATTTTCGGATCTTCCCAATGAGAGAAATTGCATTCATTATCGAAAGAATTCCTTCATAAAAACCCCGACTTTTATAAGTCTCCATAGGGTACTGGTTATTTGTTAAATAGCGGTTATATAATAACCAGGGATTATCTTCCCATTTTTTTTTTCAGAATTCTGGAGTATAATAATCTCCCTTTCCTCTGGTGATTTCACCATTTTCTCTTTTTCATCAAGAGAATCTTTCATAATTTTTTTGAAAGATGGAGAACTTATATTAAGTTCTTTTTGTTTCCATATTTGGAATTCATCATATTTTTCTTTTGTGATATTATCACATAAATTTTTGGCTATTAGCCTTTTTCCCCCATATTGTGCCAAGGTATTACTTGGTCTTATATAACCAGATGATGAACCTGGTTCTGGGTTATTCCCAGCTTTGATAATTTCGGATGATTGTCCTGGGTTATTCCCATATCCGATAATTGAGGATGATTGTCTTGGGTTATTCCCATATCTGATAATTGAGGTTGATTGTCTTCCTCTCCCTCTATTAGAAGGATGCATAAAGCGGCCACGGCCTCTTTATGCATCCTTCTAATAGAGGGAGAGGAAGACAATCATCCTCAATTATCAGATATGGGAATAACTCAGGACAATCATCCTCAATTATCGGATATGGGAATAACCCAGGACAATCATCCGAAATTATCAAAGCTGGGAATAACCCAGAACCAGGTTCATCATCTGGTTATATAAGACCAAGTAATACCTTGGCACAATATGGGGGAAAAAGGCTAATAGCCAAAAATTTATGTGATAATATCACAAAAGAAAAATATGATGAATTCCAAATATGGAAACAAAAAGAACTTAATATAAGTTCTCCATCTTTCAAAAAAATTATGAAAGATTCTCTTGATGAAAAAGAGAAAATGGTGAAATCACCAGAGGAAAGGGAGATTATTATACTCCAGAATTCTGAAAAAAAAAATGGGAAGATAATCCCTGGTTATTATATAACCGCTATTTAACAAATAACCAGTACCCTATGGAGACTTATAAAAGTCGGGGTTTTTATGAAGGAATTCTTTCTGATAATGAATGCAATTTCTCTCATTGGGAAGATCCAGAAAATTTCTGGAAATTTTCAAAAATTAATATCAAAAGGATAATATCCATAGAAGAATGGGGAATAACTCCATCTACTTCCAAAACTTTGATAAACAAAAATAATGTCAAAGTTGAGTACAATTACTGGGATTATATCCAGGCTTTCGACAAAGTTTTCTTATATGAAAACCCTACAAAGAGCCACACATGGCTAATAAAAATTTACCCGAAAGTTTTTGACCAAAATTTACCAAATTGGTTAATCAAATGGTGGCAATTTTATGGAACTAATGAAGACATTCTGCCACAAATGTTTAAAAATCTTTATAATGAATGGAAAGATTTGCTTCCAAAAACTGATCAGGATGATATTCCTGGAATTATTCAATTGAATTTCTTTATTGAATTTTCTATTCCCTGGATTTGGAAATTTATCCCC
This sequence comes from Silene latifolia, assembly GCF_048544455.1. Taxonomy (NCBI): domain Eukaryota; kingdom Viridiplantae; phylum Streptophyta; class Magnoliopsida; order Caryophyllales; family Caryophyllaceae; genus Silene; species Silene latifolia. The sequence goes on along the minus strand of NC_133535.1, from coordinate 15,585,729 downwards.
AAAACAGGATATAATGATCTCAAATTATTTTGTTTAAAAAGAGAATCTTATTCTCGCTTTTGGGAAGCAATGATGAGACAAGATAAAGATACAAATGAGTTAAATTGTATTTACACAATCAATTTAATTCAAGACAAGATTGATAGTCTGATTATCTTCAATGCTGAAGAATCTGGTGAATTGGAAGAACACCAGTTATCTGAAGAATTATTTCGTAGAAAATAAATCAAGTCTGAAATTCTTAGCCATTTTTCTAGATTGGCGTAAAGGGCTTTAGCTCAAAGACAAATGCATGAGGATAGTAAATCCCAGACAAGCGATGTATCAATGGCAATATCTACAGCATCCAATAGCAAGAATAAATTTGACATTCTTCAAGATGCTCAGGAAATGGAAGCAGAGATAGAAGTTCAATTATTAATAGAAGAAGAACTAACCAATAAAAAGGCCAGAGATGTCAAACCAAAAGACAAAGGGAAAATAGTGGAATAGAAATACCACTGTCAAAGCGCATGCCGTAATAATAGAGCACTAGCAAATGGAGCACTAGCAATAAGCACTAATAAAGTGTCAATAGTCTTAAGCACTAATTTCAAAAGCTTTCATATAGCTTACAAGAATAATCTTTTGTTTTGTGAATAGTTTTTATTTTTGCCTATATAAATGTGCATTTGTTTTAGTTTAAGGCAAAGCTTCTCCTACCCCTCTCTCTTGTTTTTCTCTCTCCCCCTTGTAAATCTTCTTTCTTAAATTAATAAAATCTCGTCAACCGTTCGTCTTCCATTCTGAGCACAACTTAAGTTTGTAAGTTTTATTGTTTTTAATTTTGTTTTTAATTTAAATATATCTTTACTCAAAGCATGAGCCTAATAGGCTAAATCCTTTGTTGAATTATGACGACACTTGATTAAGTTATATATTTAACCATGTATATGTTATTATCTTAAGATGGTTTTATTACCTATCAACATAAAATAAGAAGGTTTAGTGAGGGTACACATTTTGTTCAATCTGAATTGATAACATGGAAGGAGAGGCACCGTTTTGCCGTTATGCCGTGAATAGGCGCTAGGCGTTTTTTTTTGTCATCTCCGATTTGTTACCAGTTCAGATTAAACACTTTCGTGGTAATATCCCAATCACTTGTAATGAGCACTTGGGTGTGCGACCTCGTTCTTATACTATGTTGGTACTGTAAAAAGATCCGTTTAATTTGGTATATATATATATATATAAATACATAAATTAAAAAAAAAATTACATTAATAAAAATGCAATTCTTATATTTTCATAGAGAGTCTTATTCTCCTCTATGATATCCGTCCTCTCCTCCTTGGCTATTTGGAGTTAGTTATTGATTCATTGCTATATCGTCATATAGCTGCAACTGATGCTGCTCTGTCAAGCCATCTTCTTTGGCGTCCTTCAATATGGATCGAGCATCCGCAAGTTAGCTCCTGAAACTTTCCTCAATATGGAGCAACCGGCGGATGAAACTGTTGTTGTTCTCGATCATAGTAAGAGTCTTAAGGATGATATCATTCATTTTGTTGATGGAGTTTGGAGTTTGTTTGAAAGATTAAGTAGGGTTTATTTGGAGTTTGTTTTAGCAGTTAGGGTTTGTAGATGTATAGTGAGATAGTGGAATGTTAGTTGAGATAATGCATATATTTATACTAAGCAATGTGTGGTTTGAGTTGTTTTTTAATTAATACATATGTTAGGAAATTGTGCCATAATCATCATCATATCTCTCTCTGGTTATTCAAATCTTATTACTAACCCTTCTCATTCCATATTGTCCGTTCATATGCACAGGGATGTCAGTAATAATGCATGCATCGGTATTATAACGGGCCGTAGTTATGCATGCATCTAGTAATATTTAATTTAATTTTTTTTTATTTTTTAGGAACAAACAACAACGGTTATTTATAAAAACCCGTTGTTTTTAGTTATAACAACGGTTTTGTATATTACAACCCGTTGTTATAACTTTCCCCCCAAAACTGAGTCACATTTTCCACAACGGGTTTCTATACTTAAAACCGTTGTTAATAGTATTAACAACGGATTCCTTAATAAAACCAACCGTTTTTAAAACCTTCTACAACGGACGCTTTAACAACGTCCGCTTTTTTATATAAAAACGGTTTTCAACCGTTGTTATAGCCTGTATCTGTAGTAGTGCAACATGTCCACAACAAGCTTCACATCATCCTCCCTTCCAATTATATTCGGGTTTGCTAAAGATCGCCCCTAGTTTTACTCATCTCGCCCCTAAATATTACCTTTTTGCCCTTGAGTAATTAAAATCCCATATACTTTCCTTTTTACTCATTTTCGATTTTAAATTTAAAATTTCAAAAAACCGCTTCAGAAATTAACAAAAACAAAACCGTCTCAAAATAATACAAAATAGCGATTTAAATTGGACAAAAATTGACGATTAAAGAACCAAAAAAGTTAAAACGATCATAACTTTGTGCTCGGGTGTCCGATTTTGACGATTTTTTTTTCAAATCACTTAACTCGACGAGACGAACACAATGGTAAAAAAAAAATTAAAAAAAAAAATTAAAAAATGGTCCATTCGTGTAAAAAACACGAATTGACCTAGGCCGATTCATGTAGTTTACATGAACCTGCCTGGGCGAGTTCGTGTAATCCACATGAACTGGCCTAGGCCCATTCGTGTGATTTACATGAACTGGCCTAGGCCCATTCGTGTAATTTTGATTATATTCTCATGGGTTGCATTTAAAAAAGAACAAGTGTCCTCTTTTCTTTTCAAAGTAGCCTGGGAGTCAACCTTAAAATCATCAGCAAGTCTTGCTGATGGCAGACATATTTGGTCTTCAGCTGAAGACGGGCAAAATGTCACCCATTTAAGATGAAAATGTAACCATTTTAAGGTAAATAATTTTTAAAGCTATAATAGTTTGTCATTAAAATGGTAACATTTTGTAGTTAAAATGGCGACATTTGGCCCGTCTTCAGCTGAAGACCAAATATGGCTGCCATCAATGAGAATTTGTGTAAAATCATATCTAGCTATAGCATCCAACTTTAGCTGAATACTCTTTAACCTCTTGACAAGTTTTATAACTAAAAAGAATATGATTCTTAGAAGAAAAGAAACGACTCACCTTATCTAAGACCTTCTTGGCGAACTTATTAAGTTGTTTTTGGTTAGCGATAGTGATGACCTCGTCAAAGAGATCATCAGCTTCGTAACGAACTTGAGTAAGCTCATCAACCCAACGTTGTTCTCCATGGTAGAGGTCGGGTTTAGTATCCGCATCGAGGAGCATGTCTTTGATGAAGGAAACGGATTTGTTCAGTTTTTTAAGATCGGATTCCCAGTCCCTCATGTTTTTGAGGACAGGAGACTGTAATAGTTGAAACACTTTGTTCCCAAATCAGCCATATATAGCTTTGTGAAATAAGCAGGAGAATAAAGATGTATGGTAGAATGAGAGTGATATAGTAGCTTATGAAATAAGCAGGAGAATATGATGATGATGTAGAAATGAGCGCAATGAGATGCACAATTATACCACTTCAATTATTACTCCGTACTAAATTAGTGCGGGAAACGCGGAGTGATGTAGTGATATGTCGGTTGTGGACGCAAGACTTAATCACCAAGTAATATACGGGACACTTTCTTATTTAAGATCGTCTTAACTTAAGATGCTCACACGCCTAATTAAAATAGATGTGTAAATAAAGAGGTTGTGAGGGTATCGAGTTTGAAGTTTTTATGCAAGTTCAAAGGTAATACTCCCTCCAATCCAGACCAAGGGTTACACTTGCTTTTTGGCACTATTCATGGTCGTAGGGAATCTTTGATATTATTCTTAATCTATAAGACAAAATATAGTCATGTGAGATCTTGTTTGATTTATCGTCATAAATCCTATAAGAATATCAAATTTTTATAATTTTTAATAATGTGTAACTAAAGATATGCACGTTACAAAACGTGCCTCGACAAGTGTGATAAAGCAACTGTAATCTTTGGTATGGATGAGAGGGAGTATGGAACAGTAAGTCTTCTTTGTGACAGACGAATTCGCCGTAAACTTGCGACAGATCAAGTACTATCCATGTGGTAGATAAGATAAAATAAATTGCTACCCTTTATGCACTCTACTTTTGTCTTATCTATGTTATATAAGTAGTACTTAATCCCTCATAAGCTTGCGACAAATATATCCGTCACAATTTACCAAGGCGGATTGGGAGGTGGATAGTGACTAGTGAGTGCAAGTACCATCACGTAGAAAAAAAATCGAAAATATGAAGAGAGATAGAAGGAAAGACGCGCGATACAGTAACACAATTACAATTTACAACTACACAAAATAAAACCAAACGTTTCAAATTCCTAAGGGGGTGTTTGGTTCACGCGTGACTATGCATTTGAAATCAGGAATTATACTTGGGTGTTATCGGGTTGAAACTTGATATCTCAGGCTCATACCTTGTGTTTGGTTCAATTTTGGGGGTAGGGGTTAGAAACCAATAAAAGTTAAAAAATCTTCAAAATACAATATTTTTAATAATAATTTTTATACTATTAAGTCATGTAGAGAAAATTTAATTAAATATATAAAAAAAAAATTTGCAATTGTTTTCTATCACTTTTTAATACTCTCTCTCAGTCACTATAATGTTTCATCTTTCCCGAAACGGATTATTCAACTAAAGTTCCCTTTTTTATTTTTAGAAACTTTTACTCTTATTTTATTCATTCCTCTCTTCTATCACCAAACCCCGCACAACTCTTTTACTCTTATTTTATTACTTTCCTTTATATTTTGGCCCCATAATTCTTTATTTACTACTAATAATTCATCCCTCTCACCTGTCACCAACCCTACACAACTCCCTATTTTAATATTTTTCCTTAAGTATTGTGCTCATATCAAATGGGAACAATATATTGATTAGGGGGAGTATTTCTGATTTGTTATCATAGGTATCAATCTCATACCCACACCCTCGTTGGGTATGAGAAACCTATATGGGTTTAACGTATGGGTATGAAACTTTTATTTTTGTCAAACAAACACATGGTTCCAAATCTATATTGGATGAACCAAACACCCCTAAATACAATCACCCACTCCTACCTGCCGCCTCACTCCTCGGTCGTCTGCCGTCCACGGTCCACCGCCGGTCTCCTCCCACGTGCACCTGACGTCCATGGTCCACCTGCCGGTATTGGTAAACTAATTTTAAATTTGATTATTGAGAATTTGATTGATTGAATATTGATTGGTTAATTTCTAAATTGCTATTATTAGTTTGTTAATCTATTTGTATAATAGTTTAGATTGAATGATTGGTTAATTATCTCATTTTTTCTCAAACCCTAAATCACACCCTTAGCAATTAATTTCGGTTTGTAGAACACTTATCTGAGTTCAATTTTTGTACTTTGAATCTATGACTTACTTGTAGTTTAAAGGCATCGGTTAGCTGGTATATTCTTGTGGCGAAGTTACCTAGAGTATTGGTAGTTTGATACATACATATAAAGTTTGTCCAACTTCTTTCGAAACTATTCCCTCATAGTCTGAGTGTTGGTTCCCCTTTCCATTTCCATGCTAGTCGGGTGTTGGTTCCTTTTTCTTTTTTTGGTAAGTTTTATGTGGTCAAAATCCAATTACATGTGGGATGGTGTTTTGTGTGGTCCAAATTCATTTCCTTAATTTTGGTGCCCAAAAGAAAGGGAACCAACACTCAGACTAGGAGGGAGTATGAATTAGGAAAAAATGATATAAGAGTACTTTAATGTCAAAGGTACATTGCTCTTCCCCTTCTTTTACTCATCCCTAATCTTTATTGCTTTAGCTTTAATTTTTGAGAATGTTACCTTTCAATTTCGTTTTTCTAGCTAAGGTATATGTAAAATTTCATACTGAAGAAATTACTAGGAATGCTCTTTTGAGTGTACTTGAGATTAAATTGGTGTAATGAAAGCTTAAAGCAAATTCCTTTAAACAGTGTTGAGCAATTCATTGTGTTTATTACCACCAACAGTAATGGCATATGCCTGTTTTGGCTGCTTCTATGTAGTCCATTAGTCTTAGTAAGTACGAGTAATAAGTCATGTACTATTCTTGTCAAGATTTGGATTCTTACATTACAAATTTACATGGTGTGCCACTAGGATCTTGACATAAATTCAAGAATCACCCATAAAAATTACGGGGTTTTACATAGTAAAAACCGGTACAATTTTACACATAGTCGCTTTCTATACGGTAAGATTACAAAAAACTGTGGGGTCTCGAGACCCTACACCCACAATGGTAGGAAGGCCACTGGTGTGGCTTGTGGGTGTGAGTGGCCTGTCATATGTTATTACTTCTATGACTTCTTTGAAATTATATTATATTACTCTGTACTATGTATTGACGATATTAAAATTTTAATGTATAAATGTTGTCCGCAATTTTTTTTCTTAGTATCCTAGATCCGCCCACCCCTGCACTCACAAATGAGAATTTGTGAATATGGAATACCATTTCAGAAAAAAAACATTTTTTTAAATAAAATTGGATTATGACTAAAACTTCTACGTAACACAGCGATCCTAGCAACTTTTAGAGTAAGTAAGGGCCCTATTTCATACTCCGTATTATCATATACTCCATCCATCCCGGTCAATTATTATCATTTGCTTTTTGAGCACTATTAATGAGTGACGATTATCTTCAAAATAAATTCCAATATATAACATAAAATATAGTCATGTGAGAACTTGTTTTATTTATCTTATTGAGTACATTAAAAATATTAAAATTTTATAATTTTTACTATTACGTAGCTAAAGATATTAACGAAATAAAATAAGCATTCATGTAAAAGTCAAGTGATAATAATTGACTGTGGCTGAGGGAGTAACTAATACGAAGTACTTATATATTGAAGTCTTGGGGTTAGGGATGTCAATTTCACCCGCATCCATCAAAATCCGATCCACCCGATCCTAAAAGATGGATGAAAACCCGATTTAAATGGATGATGGATGGATGACGGATGAAACGGATGGGTTGGATGAACAAATTCCACCCGCCATCCACCCGCCATCCATCCATCACCCGATTTTATTATTTTTTATTTAATTTGTTTTTACATATAACACATTATTAAGATATAAAATATTTAAATTTTCATATTTTTCTACTCTCAATATAAATATTTTGTGAACCTACCCACTAGAAAGTTAAACTAAAATAATTATCTAACTTTATTTTTTTAGAGAAAAAAAAAATCATCATTTTTTTTAACTTGAAATATATAAATACACACCACCCGTTTATCACCCGATCCACCCGTTTCATCCATGGATGATGGATGGATGGGTGACGGATGATATGTTTCACGGATGACGGACGGGTTGGATGAGATTTTAAAAGGACGGATGGATGACGAATGAGGCTTCACCCGACCCGAACCCGATCCATTGTGTTGCCTTAGCCCTTAAGCAAAGAAGTCTTGAAATAGAGTTATCTTAAACAAGAGTTATTTGGATAAAGTTATCCCAAGTAGAAATCTTGAAGTAGACGACTTCGAGTAGAGTTAGTTTGAGCAAATGCAACCTGAATAGGTTGAGGAGTTATCTTATTGTACGAGATTTAGTTGTTTGGGTAAATTTATATACGATTCAATAAAATAATGTTGGACATAGGCTCGGAATAAGGGTCGAACTAATTTTAAAATATCGTTTTATTTATCTATTTTCTTTTATTTTCCGCTGCATTAATACTCTTATCCTCGTACGTTTTATACTCTGATTTACTGTTTACTTCACTATGATATATACTGAGCTGAATTCGTGTTTGTATACTTTTAACCCAATAGTTCAAAGTATCATCCCCTCAATTATTCAAAGTATTGTCCTTTCAGTTCAATCTCGTGTCTAAAGTTTTCAAATAGGCTTAATTACAAGCTTAAAATTTTTAATAGACACTTAATTCACCCCTCCTCTTAGATAGGTGTTATCGCCCTTGAATTTCAGTTAAAGACCGATTGTAGATGCTATGAAGAAAAAATGGTTAGCTATTTTATTCAGTTCCCCATTGTTTATTCTAATGGTTTGCTATTTGATCCAAATGTTAAAGCTAGTGGTTTAAAAAACACGATAGATTTTTATTACGAGACATTAGGTTTAACATATGATACAAAAGTCGATGTTCATTATGCTACGAATGTTGTGCACCTAACTTTATGTTTATGAAAATGAAATGCGTGGGGTGCACTATGAAGATTAAAATGTCAACTAATACTATCTTTGATCATAAATTAGCTTCAAATTTCTTTAAAAAACCAAGAACATATAATTATATTTTTCTCAAACCTTTTCCACCGCTTATATAATAAGTGAATACTTCAAATTTGAGCATTATTCTGTTAGGAGGAAACAACCCGATATTTTAATATGGTGGGGTAATCACTCCGCTCAATTTCCCATACTATCCAAATTTGCTATGGTACTAGAAATACTTGTTTCCACCGTTGCGTCCGAGTCCACTTTTAGTGCAAGTCGGAGAGTACTAAATGAAAAAGATCAAGCTTGTTGTGGGGTACGTGGTGCGGAGAAGTTATGCTCCACACCATTTTCCCTACAAAATTCTATAAACAATTGATTATCAAATTCCGTGCCGTGATCCGTCCGAATCGAAATAAGCTTTTTGTCATATTTATTTTGGGCTAGCTTCATTAATACCACAAATTCATCGAAAGTTTCATCTTTAGAGGAAAGAAAGATTGGCCAGACATACCTTGAGTAATCGTCAACTAGAACAAATATATACTTTGATCCACCACGGCTTCTAACTTTCATAGGTCCACATAAATCCATGTGTACCATCTCAAGTGGTCGATTAGTGCTAACTACTCTTTTAGGTTTAAATGAGGATCTAACATGTTTGCAACGGGCACATGAGTCACACATTGTCTCTTGTTCGAATTTAATTGAGGACAAGCCTTCAACTAAATCCATGGACTTAAGTTTCTTTAAAATAGTTGGACTAATGTGTGCAAACCTCTTGTGCCACAAGAAAGACTCGTCTGAGGTTGCTTTCATACACGAGAAGGAATTTGTATTGACAACATTTAAGTCAATCATATACACATTCCTCATACGATGACCCTCAAGTAAAACATTACTAGTACCTTCAATTATGATACGACAAACATCGGCATGAAAAATAACTCTATTTCCTTTGTCACATAATTGAGAAATACTAAGTAAGTTATGTTTAAGACCACTTACCAGATATACTTTATTGATTGAATGGGAGGTTGAAATTCCAATTTTTCCTACTCCAATAATCCTACCCTTCTTGTTATCTCAAAAGGTAACTTTGCCACCGAAGAAGGGCTCTAGTGAAAGAAAAAGATTTCTGTCTCCTGTCATGTGTCTCGAGCATCCATTGTCGAGATACCATAGATTATTTTCTTTCACTGCTACCTGCAAATGAATCAAATACAACTTTTAGGTACCCAAGCTAAGTTGGGTCCTTTATGGTTAGTGACTCTATATATTTGATCCTTTCTAACCCATACTTGTCTTATTATCCGTTTGGCTTTAACATTGGGTTGTCTTGGTCTTTGTCTAACAATCGGAATATAAGGTACTGTAGGTTTTGTTCTAACAAAAGTAGCTCTAGGTCTAGTACCTTCATGTGACGCTCTAGGTTTGGAGTTATGAACTTTAGGCTTGAATGTATGCTTTCGATTCTCATTCATTTTGTTTGATTTTGAAGGAACAGATGAGTAATCAAAAGCCATATCATAAGTCCATCTAAGCTCGTTATTGCGTTCTTCATTGTCGTTAGGTTCATCTATAGTAGAGACATCATCTTCCACTATGAAATCACAAGTCTTAGCAGTTTCGACATTATTTAGCTTATCCAAAGCAAGTTTGACACAATTGACTTGAATATGTCAAGAGAGCCCAAAGTAATTGCAAATCAAGTATTCTGGAAGATTAACATATTTTCTTTTTCTGAAATCGTGATCAGAAGGATTAGATTTGTATTTATCATGGTCTCTACGGTTATAGCATTCATGACCAAGTCCCATCTTCATGTTATTATCAGATTGTTCAGTGAGGAAGTTTAAAACTTTTGTGCTTCCTTCCCATTTATCATGAACTTTTCGTGCATGTAAGAGTAATTCTTTCAAGGACTCAATTTCTTTTTCACATTTCGAATGATCTACATTTGAATCCTTGGAAGAGTTACCTTTCTCAAAATCTTCACGAATTTTTTCAAAACGTTCATTCAAGACACGTTTCTCACTTTCATGTTGTTCCTTAAGTTTAGACATACTATCACTAGCTTCTTTCAATTGCTTAGAGAGAAATATAATTTCTCTCTTGTATTCGGAAATCACACTATCTTTGCCATTAAGTTCATCTTTTAAAATCTCATTGACTTTCTTCAACTCTGAAGTTATAGCATCACTAGCTGTAACTTTAGCTTGAAGATGCTTAATGTTGAGTTTGAGCTCTGAAGTTATGGCATCACTATCCTTAACTTTTGATTCAAGAGCGTTTTTCTCAGCATTTGTCATGTCTGAAGTTATAACTGGGGTGGCCATAACTTTAGATTTGAGCTTTTTGGCTTTGGCTTTTAGAAGTTGGTTTTCCTCAGCAATGTCTAGAATTTGTTCCTTAAGGTCTTTCAACTCTAATTTCTATTCATGACAAACATCAAGGGTTTCTTCAAAGGTCTTAATTAAAGCACTCTTAGAAAATTTCTTAACTTGCTTTTTAAGTTCAAGAAGACTTACCTCTTCATCCTCTGAATCTGAATCTGAATTTCCAACAAGACACATCTCAGCATTTGAAGCATTACTTTCATTGTCGCTGTCGAAGAATAGGTCAAGACTGACGCTGCTTAGGCAAATATTGGCAGTTTCTTCTTCATCTTCAGATTCGCCATCTTCAGAGTCCAAGTCTCCCCAACAATATGCCATCAGAACTTGCTTAAATTCCTTCTTTGTCTTGTTACGTTGATCTTTGTCCTTTTTTTTTCTTCCATGTGGGGCAATCTTTGATCATATGATCATTATCACCACACTTGAAGCATCCACGGTTGAGAAGAACCCTTTTGACTCAAAAGTTTTCTTGGGAGTTTGCTTTGATTTGTTATTTGTTTTATTTTGATTTTGATTGAAGGACTTTTTCCTAATTCGTTTAACAAACAACACGGTTTCATCTTCAATATCTGAAGAATCATTAATCTTGCTAGACTCAGCTTGTAAGGCCATCTTTTTGCTTGTGCCAGCTTCCTCCTCATCCTGATTCAGAGTAATCTCGTGAGCCATTAAGATTCCGAGTAGTTCCTGATAGGATAATGAAGTTAGGTCCTTACATTCCTCTATGACAGACACTTTATGTCTCCATCTGCGAGACATACTTCGGAGAATTTTTCTAGCAATTTCCTCGGAGTCAAAAGTTCTTCCTAAATTCTTTAGCTCATTGATGATGCTAGAAAAGCGAGAGGACATGCTGTCAACTGACTCGTTTTGCTCCATGGCAAACAGTTCGTATTTTCGCATTAATAATGCCATATGTTGCTTTTTGACAACAGCGGTTCCCTCATAGGCTAATTCTAGACCATCCCATATTTCCTTGGCAGATGAACTGGTTGAGAAACGATCGAATTCAGTAGCAATCATACCGTTTTGCAATAAGCTTATTGCTTTTGAATTCTTCTAAGCCTTTTTATAATCCGGCTCAATATAGTCTTCTTCTTTCTTCTCGATGGTAGTGCCATTATTGGTTGCAAGTAAGATCTTATTCGGACCATTCTTGATAATCAACCAACACTCCCAGTCGTTTCCTTTAATGAAATGGGTCATCATATTTTTCCATAAACCATAGTTCTTCCCATTGAATATAGGACACTTAAGGTGTTTGGAATCCATTTGATAAAAAAAATAAATGCAGCGGAAAAAAGATAAATAGACTAAAAAAAATAGATCAGACTCTAGCTGTTAGGCTATCAAGAGCACGAGGCTCTGATACCAATTGAGGAGTCTATTGATCGAATACGAAAGAGGGGGTGAATTGAGTATTAAAACGATGACCACTTTTTCGAAATATATGATGTAAAATTAATTGTTTGATTTTATTGATTAAAATCAACTAATTAATTTACTAATAATAAGCGCAAAATCGAAATAACAAAAATAAAAAGAGAGAGAAGAGAGACACACAAGATTTTTGAAGTGGTTCAGTTTCACAAGTCGAAACCTACGTCCACTATTCTCGATTAATAATTTTTAGTACCTTTCTACGGATTACAAAAATTATCAATCCACTCGTATAATCAACTATATGATTATAACTCAGATTGAGTATCGCTAAATATTCTAGGTTGCTCTTACGTTAATAAGAAAAGTACAACGATAAATACTAATCTCACGTTATGCGAGTGAGTATAATATCTTTGTGCACTTAGTATCCTATAACGATTTTTTTTCGAGTGATTGACAAAATTGATGCGCAACTTTTGTATAAGCAAATTATAAAATAAGAATTAAAGCTCAAAGAATTTTGCTTAAAATATTTTTCTCTCTAAAAGTGTAGATGTGTGTCACTTTTAAATGATGAATGAATGAGAGTATTTATAGTTGTAGAGAATTAGGGTTTAGGAATATTCTGGAATGTATAAAACCCTAAATGACTTGACGAACAAGTAAGAGGCAAGGGATGGAGGAATTCGGCCTCCTAGGGTTTGGCCACTAGGGTTCGGCCGGCCCATTCGGTCCCTCTTGCTTCCATAGTCCACAACAAATCGAGATAAAATTCAGTTAAAACCCTAGGTTGCATGACGACATAAATATCGTGTTACAAACCAATAGTTTATTCAACTTAAATTCTTATTAATTAATTCCAATTAAATAAGTACTCTCTTATCTTTATAAATCTTTAAAAATATATTTTCCAAAAATTAACGCATCATTTTTGTCTATCAATGAAGTTATGGCTATGAGGTCTTTCACTGTCCTTTAAATCAAACAAAGTAAAACCATTACCGGATGACGACCTATACTATCTAATCTTCAGTAGATCTTCAGTAAACGAATCGTCTCTTCACAAGTCTCTCATCTTGAGTCTCGTGGTTGTTATTTGGTCTTGATCTTGAACATTACGATCAAATGTCTTTGAAGTAAAACCTCCTTGGTCCAATACTTCAAGCTTGCGTCATTGTAATTGTTCCTTTCTATATTAAAACTTAAGCACACAATTACACGCATATGTTTATAATATTAAGTTCACATACAAATCATTACTGTCATTATCAAAACAATTAATTAGGACTAAAAGTCCAACAGGGTGCAAACTCATGTTCCACAACGGTAGAATAAAGATGGAAACTCATCTTTATAAGTGTCTACAAAAATAATAGTAGGAGGCCTTTTGGGAAGGAGTCCAAGAGTAAATCCGTGAGGGCTTGGCCCAAAGCGGACAATATCGTACTATTATGGACAGTGGACACAGACGCAGCATAAGCCCAGCACGGAATATTCACGCTTCCGCACAACAGTTACCATATCTCCTTAATTACCCAGATTAGAACTTAATAATTTGTGCTCTATTATCGTACAAAAGTATCCGATCAACATTGATTAGTACGGCACTAATTAATCAAGCATTTTACCAATATATATGTCGATGATGAAAGGTGCGTACTTATGTTCATCCAATAAATAATAATTGATCAGTAAAATAATTAGCATGCGGTATCTAATTTTTCTAACTTGCAGCGGTAGTGTTTGCGGTTGTCTATACTACAGTTGTTGAAGTTGTTAAACAATATTAGGAAATATTAAAAGTCGATTCGTAAAATATTGAATTAGCTTATTTTATTTAATTTATATACAAAAAAACATACACAAAACATTATCACTTTGATATCGTCATGTTGTATTTGTTCAGTCGTCATCTGAAATTGAAAGAAGTTCAATTTTAGGTGCCATCTCATGTCTAGTGGCTGTGCTGTATCAAGTCTTTAGTGTATTGTAGTTACGATACACAAAGTATTGCCCACCCCAGTCGCTCGATAGCTCTTGTAAATTGCATGGTAAACGAAGTCGAGTGTTGGCAACTTTACCCCGTTAGCTTTATGTTAACAAACCGGTTAAATTAGTCCTATTTTGCTATTCTCCATCATAACAATTTCATAACAATATAGATGGTCGGATAAATAGCGAAAGCAGCCGCTACTGAAGATGAATTTTAACCTCCATTCACTCGCCTATTTTATCTTTCCCAGTGAAAGACATACCAGTACTCTCTAATACATTCGAACAGACCTTTTCCACACACAATGTTTGAAGATACCTGAAGTCCATATCCAAATTGAACAAAGAAAATCATGATAAAAAAAACACAAACTGTGCCTTAGACTCAGATACATACCTACCCTGTGGTATTTTCATTAGCTGCGCTTGACAAACGGAAAAATAACTCTTAAGAATTAGATAGTCATACAGTACAATTACATGATAATCCCAACTGACTGAAACGAGTAGAAACTCCTACCTGATTCAGAGCTTCACCAAATGCAACAAATCCAAATTTGTTAACTACTATGATCCATACCTACCGTCATGAAAAAGTCTCCACGATATGGTGCGCTATATCAGATTCGACCTGTAATGAAAATTCTGTTTCTGCAAGAAGCAAACCAGCAACGAATGCTCCTAGTTCCATGGATAGACCAGCCTGACAGAAACAATAGCACAGTCAATTATAACTTTTGACGGTCTCTAAAGCGCATAAAACAACTTCAAAATGTCCTAGAATAGCCTCAACCTTCATTTATTCCCGTCTACTGGGAGATGGATGTGAGGGATATGTCGAATATTGGGCCACTCCTTGCCGCTTGGTTCTTCACATGCTTCTCTTAAGTCTGGGCAGTTTCGGATCTCAAGTTTCTGAAGGGAAGTGATGTTTTGAATTGTGCCTACTGATTTGAGCTCGGGGCAAGAATCGATCATGAGGTACTGAAGCGATGCTAAGCAGCTTATCCACTCGGGTAGCCCTTTCAACGATTTACAATCACTAATCTGGAGGTCTTGAAGGGCGGTTAGGTGCTTCATCCCTCTAGGCAGCATTTGCAGAGATCTAATAGACACTAACCAGAGGGAACGGAGATTGTGACATAGGGATCTCCAAGGCATGTCATCGGCGTTGTCCTCTAAAGTTGGAATAGCCATCAATACTAGTGACTCCAAGGCAGTGAGATGCTCCAAAGCTCCTGAAACACTTGTTAGTTTTGCGCATTTCTCAATCTCAAGGCTTCGTAAGGAAGAGCAGCTCTTGAACACCTCCTCAATTTCCGATAGCCTCTTCAATTTATAATCGTTTTGTATCTCGATTCTGGTAATTAGATGCGTAGTATGCACAGTGGTGAGATAACCCACACTATCTACTCTCACATGTAAGTTTGCAGATCCTTGAGGAGCTGGTAATATCCGAAACGCCTTGTTGCTGCTCTCTACCTCTAGTGATTCTAGGCTCGGACAAGGAGGAAGAGATGTCAACTTGGGGCATGATTGGATTACCACTGTCCAGAGACGAGGAAATGATGGTTGCCAATGCGGCATATCATTTTCACCAACCCCTCCCCACCATCCCTTGAGCCTTTTCAAATCCACGAGGTTGAGAAACTCGAGGGATGGGAAAAAGCCTCGGCCGCCAATTGCATTGGTCTCCATGTACTCCAAATTATTCAACAACCAAAGAGACAAGGTTTTCAGATGCTTCAAATTACTTAACAATGGGATACCGCGCAACCTCTGACATTGCCCAAGCTCAATTTTGACGAGATTAGGAAAAGTGATTGCCCAGTCATCCTGAGCTCTTCCCCACCTTGGAATTTCAGTACCATAATATAACTCCAACTCAAAGTGCATCAGATTACGATTTGGCTTCAGCTTTTCGATCAGAGCCTCATATTTGGGTTCATAACTTAAAAATATCTTTATGACCTTCAGATTCATAATGTGCTCCAAATAACCGCCTTCCCATTTATTTTCCATCTTATTTACGAGGTTTTCGTGGATCGTGATTTGAAGTTCACCTCTTAAATTAACAAGTAATTTTAAGTCATTCAATTGTCCTCCAAATTGCTTCCCTATTGAACTCACCTTCCCAACATTAAAGCGGGTTAGGTATTGCAGATTAGTCAGCTGGTTAATGCCTAAAGGCATGCAAGGCAACCCACCACAATTACCTATATTCAAGAGCCTAAGATTAACCAATTTGCAAAAATCTTTTGGCCACTGTTTCAGCCTACTACACCCATACAAAATCAAACTCTGTAAATTATGTAATTTCGCAATTGAATTCGGGAGTTTCTCGAGTTTCATATTATCAGAGAGATCAAGATACCTCAAGTGTAGCAACTGACCAATTGATTTGGGCAAATACTTGGCATCTGGCACATATAAGCGTAACGATCTAAGGAAACGCCAATTTTCTATAAGAGGTTTCACCAATTGGGAGTCGATCTTTGTATTCATATAGCATGTACGAATATTTCCTTCGGGGAATGAGCTTTTTGCCCATTCTTCCCCATCAAGAAATAAATGGCGAACTTTTTTGCTTAAGGGTTTTGGCAGACTATTTCCCACAATAATCTCATCCCCTGCGACTTCTTGAGCTAGATCGTGCATTAAATCGTGCATTTTAAATGATACGATATCACCTAACTCATCTATTACCACATCTTGAAAAAAACACCGTTTTAGTAGGATAAAAAAGTAGTCCTCACTATCACCAATATATCCTTGTGCCATCCAAAGACTAATCAAGACTCGTTTTATCATTCTAAAATCCTTAGGGAATAAAGCACAATACCTAAAACAATTCTTCACACAAGGTTCGAGATTGTTGTAACTGAGCTTTAAGATAGACATAATTTGATTATTGGTAGTTTCAATGTGAGGTAATCGGTTCTTTTCAAATGATTCCCATTTATCTTGTGTTTGACCATACAAAAGAGTTCCTAGAACTTTTATAGCAAGAGGAACATTGGAGCACTTTTTAACAATTTTTTTGCCAATGGTAGTTAATTCATGGTTGTTTGTTTCATCTGATTCTCGTTTGAATGCCGTCAACAAAAACAAACGCCAGGAATTTTCATCGGATAAACCTTTCAACATATACTTTTTAGAGTGAGTAGATCTTCCTAATACCACTTCGGCTGTCTTCTCCGAACGGGTAGTAATTACAACTCTGCTTCCCCTACCACCAATTGTCAAGTACTTGCTCAACTTTTCCCACTCATTGGGATCTTCGGTCCATACATCATCTAATATAAGCAAGTATACCTTATTTTTCAATTCTTGTTGAAATTTTGTTTGCATGGACTCCATAGTGGAGATATCACTACAACTTTTTTTTGTTGATGACTCTATAATATTACCTAAAATGGATTGCACGTCTAATCTTTTACCATCTTGGTCGGAGACACATGCCCATAACTTCTTCTCAAACCTAGTTCCGACCAAATCATGATTATACACAAGTCGAGCAAGTGCGGTTTTCCCTAACCCTCCTATTCCCACAACAACAACAAACCCAACATTCTCCTCATCATCAACATTATTAGGTTTAACCAACATGTCCACAACAAACTTCACATCATCCTCCCTTCCAATTATATTCTCATGGGTTGCATTTAAAAAAGAGCAAGTGTCCTCTTTTCTTTTCAAAGTAGCCTGAGAGTCAACCTTAAACTCATATCTAGCATGATCCTTAGCTATAGCATCTAACTTTAGCTGAATACTTTTAACCTCTTGACAAGTTTTATAACTAACAAGAATATGATTCTTAGAAGAAAAGAAACGACTCACCTTATCTAAGAGATCCCAATGAGTATTAAGTTGTTTTTGGTTAGCGATAGTGATGACCTCGTCAAAGAGATCATCAGCTTCGTAAAGAACTTGATTCAGCTCATCAACCCAACGTTGTTCTCCATGGGAGAGGTCGGGTTTAGTATCCGCATCGAGGAGCATGTCTTTGATGAAGGAGACGGATTTGTTCAGCTTTTTAAGATCGGATTCCCAGTCCTTCATGTCTTTGAGGACAGGAGACTGTAATAGTTGAAATACTTTATCAGCAATAGTGATCAGTGTTCCTAAATCAGCCATAGCCTACTTTGTGAAATAAGCAGGAGAATAAAGATGTATGGTAGAATAAGAGTGTGATAGTAGCTTTGTTGTGAAATAAGCAGGAGAATATGAATGATGATGTAGAAATGAGCGCAATGAGATGGACAATTATACCACTTCAATTATTACTCCGTACTAAATTAGTGCCGTGAAACGCGGAGTACTGTAGTGATATGTCGGTTGTGGACGCAAAGACTTAATCACCAAGTAATACGGGGACACCGCTTCTTATTTGGTCTTAAGCAAAATCGGCACATATCCTTTTATAATTAAAGAATAGAACAAGCAACAAGTGGGGTGGTGGGGCTAAAAATGTCACCACTTTCAAGCAATTTGACCCGTCTTTAGCTATAGACGGATATATCCGTCTATAGCAAGACTAGCTGTAACTTAAGATGCTCCCACACCCAATTAAAATAGATGTGTAGTTTGATACATACATATAAAGTTTAAAGGCATCGATTAGCTGGTATATTCTTGTGGCGAAGTTACCTAGAGCATTGGTAGTTTGATAAAGTTTGTCCAACATCTTTAATCTTTAAAATGATACTCCGTATTAGAGTACTTTAATGTCAAATGATAAGAGTACTTTAATCTTTATTGCTTTAGCTTTAATTTTTGAGAATGTTACCTTTCAATTTCGTTTTCCTAGCTAAGGTATATGTGAAACTTCATACTGAAGAAATTACTAGGAATGCTCTTTTGAGTGTACTCGAGATTAAATTGGTGTAATGAAAGCTTAAAGCAAATTCCTTTAAACAGTGTTGAGCAATTCATTGTGTTTATTACCACCAACAGTAATGGCATATGCCTGTTTTGGCTGCTTCTATGTAGTCCATTAGTGTCTTGACATAAATTCAAGAATTGGATTCTTACATTACAAATTCGGAAAATGCACGCGGTGTCCTTGAACTTTGATGTTTTGTTCGAAATACCCAATTTTTTGATCTGGAAATCTTTAAGAGGCTATAACTCGTGTTTACAAGCTCAGAAAGTAACGATTTTTTTTTTCAAATTGATTATCTTTTCGAGACCTACGACTTGAAAAAACAAATTGTCGTGTTTGAAATTCGTGACCAAGAGATATGGTCACTCAAAATTTGTACGGTAAAAGAAACTTTGACGTACAAAAACTCCTAGCCACGGAATCCAAATACGACAATTTTTTTTTTCAAATCGTAGTTCTCGGAAAGATGATCGATTTGAAAAAAAAAATTATCACTTTCTGAATTCGTAGACACGAGCTATAACCGCTTAAAGTTTTCCGGAACAAAAAATTGGGTATTTCGGGCAAAATTCGAAACTTCAAGGGCACCGCGTGCATTTTCCCAACTTTATATGTATGTATCAAACTACCAATACTCTAGGTAACTTCGCCACAAGAATATACCAGCTAACCGATGCCTTTAAACTACAAGTAAGTCATAGATTCAAAGTACAAAAATTGAACTCAAATAAGTGTTCTACAAACCGAAATTAATTGCTAAGTAAGGGTGTGATTTAGGGTTTGAGAAAAAATGAGATAATTAACCAATTATTCAATCGAAACTATTATACAAATAGATTAACAAACCAATAATAGCAATTTAGAAATTAACCAATCAATATTCAATCAATCAAATTCTCAATAATCAAATTTGGGGAAAAATTAGCTTACCAATACCGGCAGGTGGACCATGGACGTCAGGTGTACGTAGGAGGAGACCGGCGGTGGACCGTGGACGGCAGACGACCGAGGAGTGAGGCGGCAGGTGGGAGTGGGTGATTGTATTTAGGGGTGTTTGGTTCATCCAATATAGGTTTGGAACCATGTGTTTGTTTGACAAAAATAAAAGTTTCATATCGTATCTTAAACCTATGAGGTATGGGTGTTTCTCATACCCAAGAAGGGTGTGGGTATGAGATTGATACCCATGATAACAAATTAGAAATATTAAAAAGTAATAGAAAACAATTGCAAAAAAAAACTTTTTATATACTAGTTGTTGCGCCGCGCCCTACCGGGCGCGGAGCCCCAATTCGTGTGAACGTTCTTCCGTTTACTTAAGGTATACTGTTAGTGTAGTTAGCTTCTAAGGAGGAAACACCTTACTATTTTTAGAAAGATTAGTTATTTATACATTTTAGACACTGCGCCTCTAGCAGCTATTGATTTGTAAAAAACTGTAATTGTCAAAAGCTAATTAGTTTTAAGTCTTTACAGTTTATAAAGTGCAACCTTAATATTAGACGTCTGTCGTTAATCCTAAAAGAAACGGTTCCAAAAGTGCGCCAAAATTTGCCAAGGCAGCTTTGAAACGTCTTGCTTTTTTAGTTTAGACAAACTTGTTGCAGCACCCACTCTAGTTTTTGTGTTCTAGAAAGAGCTGTTGTGGGGATGACCTGTACATACAGATGGGTTTTCAGAATTTTGTCTTCGATGTACTCAAGGTAGTTTCCCCGTTCCTGCAGATCACAAAACGTATGCATAAATTGTAAGCCGTTCAATTTTTTAAAAAAGTGAGGTATGAGGTATCTTATAATATAATCCACTTATTATGGGCTTGTAGTTGGCCTTGGTAGACAGCAAACATACAAGGTACTGTGTATAGTAATGTTGTTACCTGCACAGTCATGTCATACAAGTTCGATGCCTCCATTTGTACAAGCTTTTCTGAATTGGTAGTGGGCTGCTTTGTTAGAGTGTATTTTCCAGATGCATCTGCTGCTTCAAATGTCGTTCTCATTCTGTATATGCAAACCTGAGTATAGTCAATAAGCCATAATAGTTTTGTTTATAGTGTTGTTACTTGGTTGTTTGTGTGTGTAGGGGGGGAGGGGGGTAATCTACATTGTTGAATTATTACCGTGGAATTGAGATGACATTTGCTGTTAAACATGAAGCACATGTATATACAGAGCCCTTAGGTTGACTGCTGCTTGTGCCGCAAAAGCTACAACCAAGGTACAGGCGTACATCGTATTTGCTGAAATTGTTCAGCTTAACGTGCAACCAGTGGGATTCTTCTTGTAAAGTGTTGTAAGCCTGTAGTTTGTACCAATTCTTAATCAATACTTTCTATCTATTCGTGTTTGTGAGAGAAATGCTAATGTTCCGTAAAATAAATACCTTTCAAAACGGTATTGATATATTGTGTACACTCATTGGGTTGGTGATGAGTGTTGATGTCATAAAGTATGGTTGTTGCATTTAATAGTGTGTTTCGGTGTAATATGTAGGTAACGTTTTTATGGAACTTACATTCTTTTGGAGAAGATTTTCAATTGTTGTTATCTTGCGTGTGAGCATTGGATGGCGACACTCGAAGATCTGTTGTCTCTTTGCATTAAGCATGTGTTCGTTTTCCTTAGCCCTGTATTAATGTAAATAGATGTATATATATAGCAAGTAAATATATCATATAGTCATTCAAATCATTCAATGCGTACTTACCAAGTCTTAAGTGAGTCGGCTTTTTCTACTTGTGGATTTAAGATAATGAACGATGCATGAGTTGTTATGAGTGAGAAGCCTGCAATATATGAGATCATAATCTGTTGTAAGTAAGTTTCAATATTTTTTGTTGCTATATACTTACGTGTCAAGTTTCAGATTGAACCTTTCTGGTATGAGGGCATCAGAGCTGTAAAGCCAACTACTGGAAAGGTTGCTGCAACAGAGTGTAATGCTGCACATTCTTGTATGGCTAAGTCTGTCCAAGCTGTTATCATCATCACCTGCTGATGACTACATGTAGGAAGAGACGTTTGTAAAGTTTTGACTTTGTATAGGCCTTTATATACATAGTTTGGTATCATCAATTAAAAGTTTACCTGTGATCAACAATTACAACCTCACAAGCATCTGAGGTTCTACAGTTGTAGTTAATATTGTTACAACGTCGGTCCACATATATAAGAACTCCTAAGACATCTGGGATTGTAGATATAGTTAAATGGCGGATTGGGTGTATGTATTTATTATTTTTTATCCTGTTTATCTTTTTTTTCTTTCACATATTATTGTATGTGTATTATTAGTTGGAACAGGTTTGTATATTTAATGGTACTGTAACTTACCGTAGCGAACATCGAGGGATACTATTCTAGGGATAGTTCCAATTAACACATAATTAGGCATATTAGGAACTTCTAGTTCGGGCACACGTTGGATAATCGTGTCGATGTTGAAATCAATTTCATAAATTTGATTTCCCGAACTTCCTGAACTGTCTGTACGTATTGGTTCGATTCTAGCGTTAGCAATGTCGTATTCGTTGCCTTCTTGCATAATATCCTCAAATGCTTCTAAGGATTCATTGAAGAGGTAGGTCTTCATAATAGTACCCTGCACGGATAGGAACGTTTCCTATTACTGTAGTTGGATGTGGTTAAGGTAAAGTACATATGAGTATGCATTACATGAAAGCTTTGATTTTAGAACCCTTGCTTCTGATTAGGTAAATCTAGGGACAATTGGTCATGCACAGGGAAAATGTAAAGGACCAACAATTAAACACAATTATGTTCAGCGTACAACATAACAGTATAAGTTTTAAGAGGATGAAGTTCAACAAAATAACAACAAAAAAATATAATGCAGGCAATATTTTAATTTGATTTTTAGTCGTTTAGCAAACAATTACTTATAGTTTAGCTATCAAGGATAGTTTTGTTAATCAGGAAACCTTGTTAAATTATCTGAAATATACCTCGTCATCTTGGAAGGTGATTTCTTGGTACTCTAAGGGGCTTCCAGGTGTTGCTGAACGCACATTTGTTATATCAATGACCCGTGCTTTAATAGTGTACGGACCAGTTGTGCCAGAGAGTTCCCTAATGTGTTTCCTCAAAGGTCTCATAATGATCTGCTTTATTTCAGTATTGGAGCAGTAATACTGGTATGACTCCTTTGATGTACAGATACAATATATAGCACATATAATGTAGATACTATTCAGCTATGTCTAGTAAAAAAAGTGGAAAAGTTTAGATAGATTTTAGATTCAGTATTTTTGCAATAAACTACATAAAAGTTTATTTGTGACTGACTGCTAGCCTTATCGATTTGATTTGAAGAATAACAGGGAAAAAATGTATGTACCTTGGATAAGCTGGAGCAAGATGTTTAAGACTGCTTCTACAATATGTGGTTAGATCTTTGAATTTTATGATAGTGCTTTTATGTTATTTTTTTGGGTGGGGGTGTGGGTGTGTAGTATGTGGTGAGCTGAGAACAATACTTGAGCTTTTATGTTTAGTAAACGAGATTAGAATCTATATTATTGTTTTTTCTTTTGTTGTTGTAGAACACTGTAATATCGTTCTATGTAATATGTTTAATCTCTTTTTAATACTGTTTAATGCATTATTTATGTTGTATGTATGCATGTTCTATAAGGTCTAATCATACACTCTTTAGATATTGTGGTGAATATTATCTTTTGAGTTGTACATTTCTTTTGCTTAATTCAGGGGATTGTGTTTTGAAGGTAAGATATATAGTTTGTCTCCAACTGACTGGTTAGATGTACGTGCAACTGTCAATCGAATCATCTGGTTTGTGCAGTGTCAAATGTTTTAATTATTTTTGGTGCCATTGTTACTGTTTTCTTACTTGTTTTTTTTTTCTTGTCTGGCTACAATGCTAACTTTCTTCTGCCTGTTTGTAAAGCGTATGAATGTATACCAGTGAAAGGGCAGGCCAATTTAGAAAGTTCTGTCAAATGTTTTTGTTGGCAGACGTTTAGAAAGTAAATTACACGTTAAATGAAACCATTATTTTCATAGGGCTTATCTATGAAATTTCAGCTTGTAATTATTAGGCATACATGATTATTTAAGTGGAACAATATACATGATTAATTCATAAAAGAAACTTGGACTGGATCGTTAATTAGTTACTTAAACACAATATTTTTTTTTTGTTTTTGTCATTTTTTGGAAGCATAGGTCCAAAATAGTACATTTAACCCCAAAAGCATAAATCGAAATGCTTTTGGTCGGAACACAATGCTATGTATGCAAAAGTGTTCCCAAAATGTTAGAGGCGCCCTATAGCCTCTACACAACCATTCCGTTTTCTAGAAATGGATAGGAGGGGCACTGTCAAGGTTTTATAAGTAGAGCAGGCAGTCTTAGTTACTATTTACATATATGCTGCAGACGTACAGCTTGGAAGTGTTAGAATCTGGGACTACTGGGTTGCAGCTGAGCTGCTGGTGTTTTTCTTTTTCTTGGTAGGCGATCCAGAACCCTGCTTGGTAGTGTTGCGCTTTGGAGTGCCCTGCGCTGGGGTTTCTGGAGTGCATGAAGCAGCTTTTTCAGCTTTGGGTGGTTTCAGCAATGGGGTTGTGGGCATGGAAAGCGCTTTAGTCGTATTAGTAGAGACATCAGGTGGATCAGTAATTTCATTATCGTCAGTTTCAGTAGGAGCTTCAGACTGCAACTGGATGTTTTCAGGACTTGTAACGACTGACGCAGGAAGCTTTCGTAATGCAGTATAGTCGGAAGTCACTGCAATATCAACCAGGGTTAGGTTTGTAGAGGCCTGTCCTGTTTCTTCAAATTGTAATTTTCTGGCTACTGATGCTGGCTGATCTGAACTGACCATGATCGGTACAGTATTTGAACTGTGATCTCTGTTTTGATCGTCCGTGTTTGCTTCTGATTGTTCTGACGCATCTCTGTGTTGCGATGGAACTGCAACAATTTTACGAAGAGCCCATTGCAAAATATTGTTTCTTGATAGCGCAATCTTTGGTGAAACTTCAATTACCAAGGGCCCAGTCTTTAAAGGTTCACAAGCTTTCATGAAGGTTATACTGTCATTCTGAAAGAGAGGACAATAGCTCAACTTAGATATTACAAATAGGACATATTCTTTAATTGAATCTTTAATGTTTTTTAAAGTAAGCATTTATGTTTTCTGATGTTTTGATGTTAATTCAGTAATCTGGCTGAACCCGCCTACTTGTTTATCTGATTTAGTCGCTCCACCACAATGGCACATGGTATTTTTTTGATATTCAAAATGTTTGTTACAGTTTTGTTTGAGAAGACATAACTAAAGTTGTAATTTTTGGGTCCTAAATGGTGTTGTTCATTTGTCTGCTATTCACGTTTAGAGGTCAGCTGGTATGAATGTCAGATACTGCTCTGTAGTGTTATAAGTGCAGACACTATTTAAATGCGATAACGTACTGTATGTTTCATATGGAATATATCTGCAGCCAACATCTGGAACATTGCAACTGCATCTGTTGTGAATGCTGTTATTTCTATCTGTCCAGTTCCGTCTGAGACTTCACAATTGAATGTAATCCTGCGTTTAAATTGTATAAGTTACTAATATAGAAAAGTCTGATCATTAAACACTTTGAGTGTGTCATTTACAGGAAATGTGCGTGTAGTCTACCTTGGTTCTGACAGCACTCCTTCTTTAGTGCATGTTTCACATTTGAAAGATTCTCCAGATGCATAGTCAGTACGTTTACCACAGTTTGAACAGCCTAAGTACGCATTAATTTTCTGCAGGTCTGGTTTTGGCACTGTGACGTTCAATTGGTACCTCTCGTCCTGAAGCGTCTTGCTTGCCTGTTGCGAATTACACATTAGATATTGAATGTAAGACAGTGGACGTAAGGGCAACTTAATATTAAGTGTGTACATATAACATATTGTTTTCTTAAGATGACCACTTGCAAGCCATTTGTTTATACCTTTTTTTTAGTGAGATTACCCAACGTAATTAGAGGTGTAGGTGTGTCTGGGTCTCTGAGCTGGTAAATTTTTGACTGTAAATCTTTCAGGGAGTTTCTGTTCTGGTCCCTCCTACAGAAGATAACTGTGATTAGTAAGTCAGTGGTGTTTAACTAAGCACTGAAAATGAAGTTGGCAAATAATGTTTTAGGTTTAGAGCCGAAGAGATCATACCATTCTATCTGGGCAGTAATTTTAGGACCTGTAGGATCCGTATTGATTATGGTTGACGTGGTGCATGTTAATGAGAAGCCTGCATGATTCTTAGATTAATACAGCATATATATTGGAACATGATAAACCTTTTGACACTGTTATAGGTTATACCTTTATAGCTGGAAACCCGTAAAGCTGTGAAGCCAATTACAGGTAATTTATCGACTATGGAAGTCAGCTTATCACATTCATCTTCTGAAAGATCATTCCAAGCCGAGACTACAATTGGTTGTTCAGAACTGGGCCATAAGTGGTAGTGTTAGTTAGTTGGGAGGTCGGTATGTCCGGTATGTTTTTAAAAATGCAACAAGCGTTACCTGGGGTCAGTAATAACCATCTCCCTAACAGTGCTTTTGCGGCCTTGCTTGGAGGGAACTTCGCGCGCAACCGGTTCGACATACAACAGGATTCCAGCAACGTCTGGTAGCATCGTTTTTGTTAGGGTTAATAAACAGAAACATTATGTAAGTAAGTGAAGTCATTCTGCACATTAGTTTTTTACCAAAAATGTCGTAAGGTGTTGCTGTTTTGGGTATTTGGGAAACATTCTGGTATTCTGGAAGTAAGGCCTCAGGTGTAGTTGCAAGCGGGCGGATTAGTGTCTGCTTCCCAAAACCCATTGTGTATGGAACTTCAGCAGGATCTCGCCTATATTGGTCCTGCATTGGCCTGATTGGGGCATTTGCAATTTCATATACTCCGTTGCACATAATTGCTTCTTCATGAGCTGCAACTTGATCCCCAAATAGAATTCCCCGCATTTTATGTCCCTGTACAGAGATATCTCAAACTCAGTAAGATATTTGTTTTTTTTTTTGGGGTTTTATTTTGTTAAAAAAAGGGTCGTTTTTTGAAACACGGCAAGTAGTTTTCATAGTTGACGCTGGCAAAACGAAAAAAAGCGATGGCTATTATTTGTGTTTCTGTAAATACAGCACGTGAAACGCAGTGACATCTGCATGAAAGTACTCATTAAATGTAAAGTAAGCTGAGATTAAAAGTTTTACATAACCAACTCAGTGTAGACAAAATCCAACAAAGCTATATAGACGACTTAAGTACACAAATAACAAATTGATGACTGGTAATTAATAACACACAGTGGCATTTCTATAAACTTGGTATGCAAGATATACAAAATATAATAGACATGTTATTTGCCTTATCATCTTGCAGTACCACCGTCTGATAGAGGACATCCTTTGGAGATCTTTGGGCTTTCCCTTTTTGCAAAACCTTAACCTTGACCCTGTAATTTGTGCTATTGGTGTTCAACTCATCTAAATATACTCTGCCTTCAGTCATGATAAACGGTGCACGGTATATAAAGCATCATCGCGAGAATGTAAGCAAGTGTTCAGGTAAATTAGATGCACAATTGCTGGAATTTTTTGAAGGACGGTACTGTTTTTTAAAGGATATGATTGCAAATTGAAATATAACAACAATGCTCAAGTTCTAGTTATATGAAGGCACAATTTTATCTGAAAGTTTCATAGATTCTAATAGCACATAAAATACAGAACAATATAGTATGTACACTGTAAATGTAATGAATGTGTTGACAGTGGAATTGTCTTTTACTTCTGATAAGTTTATATTTCAACTTGTATCTTACTGCTGTTGGTTTGAAAGAAAACTTTGTTAAGCAGATTGACAATTGTACACTGGAAGGTATTAAATAGAACAACAAGGGTAACCTGATTTTACTTCTAACACCATTAGAATTTAGAAGCCCTAAAATTTAAAAAGGCTAAATGTTTGTATATAAATAGCATTAACGCCATTGATGCAGGACATTCTATAGCATAACTACAACATATTACAAATCTAATCATTGTGAAGTTACCATTATAATCATGCATGTTATTACAGAAGCTGAAAGTTAAAACAGTTACTTTCTAATACACATAATTGCAAGCAAAAGCAGTTTTAAAGAGATTACCTCCTTACAGTTGGTAATTAGAATTGTTTCCTGTCGAAGGAAGAGCGTAAGATCACAGTTAATTCTTCCAGTCAGACTTGTTTTGTAAGCTTTGCTTAACTTGTTTTTATGAAGATCAATATTGAGGAGTGGTGTGGTTTATACTTTTAGTATATTGTTTGACTGACAGAGGGGCACATTGTTGGACTGTGTTACTGACATTAGCTTTATGCCTATGACCTATGGAGTGTTGGAGTATATTCAGGGAAGAATTTTAGTGAGGGTAGTTGTATATATGTGGTATGTAGAGCTATTGTACTTTTAAAATCAAATATTTTTTGTGGTAAGGTGGGCTATTTGGGTGGAATTGTCAATTAGTAGGAATAGTTGATTGTACTGTAAACAGTTATTTCTGGATAATATTGTATTTAGACTAAGTAGTTTATTAATTTTAGTATATGATTAACAATTAACAAGGCATATCTCTTTTTTTTTTTTCGTGGTTTTGTTGTTGTTTTGTTAGTTTGTTAGTTGGTTTGTTAAGTTTTTAGTAACAAGGCATATATGATTAACAATTAACAATTAACAAGGCATATATGATTAACAATTAACACCTATGTAGTTGTTGGTTTGTTAGTTTTTTAAAATCTTTTTTCTTTTTTTTTGGATTTTTTGTGTGTGTTGCTTCGTTTTTAATATGTATAAAGTTGTTTTCCTGTATATTGATTGGTCCAGTTTCCGCATTTTTTTTGCGTGTTTTTTTTTTATAATTTAATTATTTTTTTTTTACAAGATATTGCAGTTCTATGTCTTGTTGTGGTAGGATGGATATTAGTAATTTTATGTTTGAATGGCAATATATAGGTTATAATGGCATTAATACATTAGATATTTATGATTAGTAAGTAGTTGTACACATATACATGCACAATTACGTTTAACTTTTTGATGTACCATCTGTTTAGGATCAAAATACCCTTTTAGGAGGTCTGGTTATAATTGCTCCCTCCAATTTCATTTATTGTCCCCCTGTTTTTTTTGGTATGAGAAATGAGTGAATCAATTTGGAGTATACAATACACATTATCCTGCATTAAACTGATTTTGCGCCATACAAAGTTGACCCAAAAAGGAGAGAGGGAATAATAAGAATAATGGATGGAAAGGGAAAGGGGAATAATAAACGAAATTGGAGGGAGTATTTTTTTTTTGGGAATGAAATCACTAAAATCTACATCTTCATAAAATATCACCCTTAATATTATGCCTAATATCTGGTTTACATAGAGGAGAAGTTCATTGTTCATATAAGCATTCTATGGAATCGAACTTCTATTTAGTGGTCAGCCTAATCGTTCAATTTTTCAGCACACAAATATTTAGTAGACCACTGTGGTTTTAAGTTGTTGGTTACGCATACATATTTCCAAAAGCTAATTCATCGTCCATTGGACTATAGTTTATAGCAGCTGGCATATCTGGCAACTGAACACTTGAGCTGGGATGTCATCACCAAATAGCGCTGGTCCAATCAAAGCTAAGGTGGCGCCTTTTTTCACATGGCAAATCTTTGTGCATAGTAAGTCGTAGATAATGTTCAGGAAGTTTGTAGCTCCAGGTGTACAGAATTAACACTACTTGTCTATTCAGAGCCTATTCTACAATACAAGTAAAATTCGTTAATATTAGCTGTGATTAAATTCCTAACAATAATCCGTCAAGAGATGTAATGTTCGGGAAGTAAGTCGATGTGATAGTTTACCTTTAAATGGTAGAAAGTGGTACAATTCCTGCAAGGGTTAGAGCTTCATATGATACGACGTTTCTGACGAAGGTAGCAGGAACTGTTTCCGGCCCCGGTGCTGCGACAACTGTAACGTCTTTTGCTTTCCGTGCTCTGGATAGTGCCACGTATAGTGTCCATGAGAGAAACACGGGCGAGGTAGGTACACAAAGAACCTGACTTAAAGTTTGACCTTGACATTTGTTGATTTGTCATTGCAAAGTCGAGCTTCAATGGAAACTGGTTCCTCTGAAATTGAAAAGGATAGTTAGCTGAAGGAGCTGGGCGGAGTTTGATCCGTGGTATCAGCACGGTGTCTCCCCTGTTTTGCCCAGTCATAATTACACATTCAATTGTGTTCGGTAAAAACTTCTTACATATTAGTCGTGTACCATTGCATAAGCCAAATGATGGTTGGAGGTTCCGAATCAAAATAACGGGGCAATTTTCTTTAAGTACAAGTTTGTGAGGACTCATTCCCCCCGGATTCAATTTGTTGATGAACTCAGCAGGATAGACTGCACAGGTGTTATCTAACATTGAATCGTGACTTGTGTACGTTACAGATTGTCCTGGGAATTGGTCAATTAGAGCGTCATTAATCGCATCAACATCGTCATTTAAGGGTGTTAAAATAGCTCGATCTGTAAATAGGTTAGGATCAAAGGTCCCAAATGCTAATTCTGGAAATGCAAGTGCCGCTAAATCAGCAATTGGATTTGGACTTGACTGGTCCAGAACTCTGACAATACCATCAGGAAGTTCTATGTTCTCACATTCTTTCGTTTGTAACTCGCCATTGCCAAGTGCAAGTAAAAACTTTGCAAATTCCGGATCATCTTTAGCACGTAGGTTTTCAGTCAGGCTAAATTTAATAAGCCTTGGCCAGAGGTGTGAGCTGAACAAACTTGCTTCTACGACTTCATGCTGGGATTTTCGAGGTAGAATAGGAAGTGTTTGCCGAAAGTCGCCTCCGAATACAACCACCTTTCCTCCAAAAAGCTGGTTTGGGTCACACAAGTCTCGAAGAAGATGGTCTAGAGACTCAATATTTTGGCGTTTTGACATTGAAGCCTCATCCCAAATTATCAAACTTGTTGAACGGATCAATGCAGCTAGGCTACTTTGTTTGGGGACGTCACATGCCAGAGATATGTCACATTCCAAGGGTATTTTGAACTGCGAATGTGTTGTTCGCCCGCCGGGTATGTTAGCTGCAGCTATTCCTGAAGACGCTGTAGGTAAGACAATTTCTCCCATCATGCGCACCTCAGCGTACAATGCTTTGTATAAGAAAGTTTTACCGGTGCCCCCTGGTCCGTCTATAAAGAATGCCCCTGGTTTCGACGACTGTATGTGTCCCATAATTGTTGTAAATGCGTCTTTTTGAGCTGGATTTAACAGAGATTTACACAATCTGCAATCTTCAGGTATTGCTGCATCCAGAGCATCAACTATATCTCTATTACGTCGAGCGTCGTCATCAGTGCAGGTATCTAGATGATCCAGCCCAAACTCTGCCATTGTCTTTCCCATGGCTTCTAAATACCTCTCGACTGCACGTGCTGTTAGCTGACTAATTTTCAGTGGGTCGTCAGGAAATTGAAATCTAAAATCATCTGACAACGATTCGTAGTGTGTACTCCATAACAAGGACGGGTCCTTTGGTTGGGCGAAAATTAGTAATGTTGAGAAAAGGCGACGAAGTACAATAGGCATCTGTATTGCACACGCTTCTGCCATACATAATTCGGCAGCATCCTCTTCTTCAACCAACCTGTGTCGCAAGGCCGCCTCTTGGAATGTTGCACACACGTATCCATCCACCGTTTTCAGATACTCAAATGAGGTGGGACCTCGGATGTGTAGTAACAACAGCCTTAGGAAAAACCTCTCACCTTCGGCTGGTGCTACAAAAACCAGTCTGCCAATTGCAATAACTTTGTTTTTCCTCTTTTCCCAAGTTCTAGACCCCGTATCCCAACGGTAATGCTCTGTGAATTCACCATACAACAATTTGGGGCATCCTTCGGTTGCACTTGTCCTGAAAAACTCAGTTAGAGGTGTGCGGCTCTTTTTTTCATCAGCAATGAGATCAGCTAAATTATCTGTTGGCCTGAGGCGTATTGTCTGCATGTTTGGAAGGTGCACCTGGAGGGGCATCACCGGTGGTTGTGTCTCAAATAGATCAAAGCCAAATATTCGCCAAGCTGCTTCACATGGAGATACCCACAAGCTGTTTGGTATTGCGAGATTTCATCTACTGCTTGAGGTTCTTCACCTTCAGCTAAACTAAAGGATACCCTGTCATGGCCTTTGTATATATACTTATATAAATATTTCACTGCGTGCATTGTTGAACATACTTCAACATTCAGATGACAGTCGAACAGTGACAATAAGTATGGGTTATAAGGGATAACCCATCTGTTGTCGAGATTGTGCTTCCGTATAACCACCACGTCGCCTGTGTTGCGTCTCCTATAGTCCGGATACCCAGAACCATTAATTATAGTATCAGGTGTGTAGGGCTTTGGGTAATTAAATTTACAGCGCCCTAGTGTGTTGGGATGTTTCATACACGAACATGCAGGATTAAGATTGCCACAAGGACCGTGCATCATGTGCTTAAGCACAGTCTTACGAAGGGATGGGTTTGCCATAGACGGTATTTCAGCAGAAACAAATTTGTCAAAATCAGCTGGGCATTTCAGCCTATACCCATCTTTCAAAATGATAAGGAAGTGCACATGAGGGAGACCCCTTTTTTGGAATTCAACTACATATACGTACGCAGCCACTTCGCCAAAGATTTGCTTTTCTACAATTTGTTTCTTCAGCGCTAAAAGCTTAGCACGGAAGACTCTAGCTACTAAGTCCGGTCTATTATGAGCCTCCTCCCCTGAAGCTAGTTGATCTTTTATCTCAGGCCAGTTAGCATTGCATGTCATGGTGACAAACAGATCTGGTTTTCCAAACCTATGAACAAGAGCCATTGAGTTCAGATATCTTTTTTTCATGTCCCGGGGTCCTCCCAAGAAAGTCGGTGGCAAAATAACTCGCTTGCCAATGTTCGCCGCGCGATGCTCGCCTGCACCAACAGTATCAAGAATTCCTTGGTATAACTCAGCCCTTAACGTTTCTTGATTGTTCCGAAAATAATCAAGCCTTGTATTTTCGATCTTAACATACATGTCAACCACGTACCGCTGAAAACACCGTCCTGTTCTAAGTAACATATTCCCGGGACAGTTCTGCAATTTGTAACAATAATACCGGCGGCATGAAACGAACTTCGACTTTGGCCCATATATTTGTACGGCACCTGTCGTTGACATGTATAAACAATTAGCTAATGCAGATGCCACTCTTCTTACTACTTTTTGAAAATCTATTAACATGTAAGTAAGTTTTACTGGTAACGTCACATACGGTTCGATTCATCTTCTAACAGGCACTCGACGGTTTGGCTAAGTTCAGAAGATATCCTACTATGAACATTGGCCCCTCTCTGGGCTGCATTTGAGTTTAACTTTTGAAGCCCTTGCACCCACCCACATTCTCCGTATGGGAAAAGTAATGGGTACTGCAAAGTATCGTAGCACCCATAGTAATGCATTATTCTATGGGATTGGTTATTCTTCGCAGTCACAATTATATGTGGAGTGCTAGACTCGCTAGATGATGAGTTATCTGTCCAAATAACAGCGACCTCATCAGATGTGGGCGCATTATACACTCGTTGGTCTAGGACAGGATTTCTGTGAATTCTTATTTGGGTATTTTCATTAATGGGTAGTTCTCTTAGGGAGCGAAAGAAACGTGCATAGGGATTGTCAGTTGTAATTTGTATAAGGGTGTTAAGGATATTCCCTCTGACTTCGGGGAAGCATCTAATGCGATTCAATGCTTCATGTTGACCATCATAGAAATATAGCTGCAAATATTTGGGTTTACAATTATCGGGAAGCAATTTAGGTACGTTATGATATATCTGGCCATGAAGTTGAAAGACATAAATACCTTTCCGAGTGGATGCTATATAATCTCCACCAAATGAGCTAAAGGCAAATAAGTTGTTATACATTCTTGCGTATGCACGGAAATGAACTGCATCCTCGTCAGGCGAAGTGTACAGCCGTGCTAAGGCAGGAGGGAATGCATTTGTAGGCAAGTGGATTGTTCCACCAGCACAGCAGAATAATGGGGATTCATATGCAATCTTTAGGGCATTGCATTTAGTGCAAACTTTACTTTGTGGAAGTTTCAACTGGTTTGTAGGCAAGGGGTGTGCAACGTGGGCCGCAGGTAAGTCTGTGCGAATAGTAGCTTGAAAGGAGTTAGCTTAACACTATCTTATAACGATACACCAGTAACATGAGCAGCAGTATCTAAACGTTATTCACCTGTTTGTCGACGGGCTCGGGTTCTTCTTTGCCTCTTTGGTTGCGATTGTAGAGGCGTTCCATCTACACTGTTGCATTGGACATTGCATAGAGTTAAATATATTGTTTATTAAGTTCCACCCATAAAGGATTGTCCGCTGTAAATCGTACCTTGTTCCTGAATGGTCGCCATTTATGAATGTCGCTCTGGCCCGTTTTGAGTGTCTAATTGGTGCAGAAGGCGTTATAGCCATGGCACAGGTTGTCTTTGTGCCACGGCTCTTTGACAACCTACATATTTGCCTCTTTAACGACATAAGTTAGAGATTGTAAGTTTGCAAATGAAAGTGTTAGGGGGGGTTGACTCGAATCACATTTCCAAACAAAACCGTAAAACAGAGAGAGTTTGTTGGTAAACTGGTTTAGATTGGGGGATAGTTCAAAGCACGGACTTCAATAAAACGCGACTGTAACAACGGCATTAAAGTATTTAGGGCTTTACTACTTTCAAAGAGGGTATCTTCCCTTTCATGTAGATATACATATCACCTATTTAAAGTAAAACACATAATATATTAGAATTCGGTCTAAATATGTAGTTCAGAATTACAAACTTCATTCACTCGGTTGGTCATTTTATATACGATCTGTGTTAATTCAACAATTAAATGTGGTTGTATCTCCTATTTGTATTATGCAGTCATAAGTTTATTTATAGACGTTTTGTTTAAGTAGGAGTAGGGGCTCCAATAAAATGGGTGGTAACCAGTTTCAGTTTGTAAATATATGCTGAAAGGATGTTACAGTCAGTTCAGTAGTGTTGACGAATGCATTATTTCTAGATAAGAAATGCAAATATAAATTTACAAATAACAAGTAGTAGGGAACAAAACCGTTCATCCTAAATACAGTACAAGCATATGGGAACATAAGTACAACATTTATACATAAACACTGTCTTAGTGCCAAAAGGTTACAAAATAATCCTATTTAGCAGGATTTCGAAATTTCAAGGTTTGTGGAACATAACCGTTCATCCCAAACACAGTACAAGCATATGGAAACATAAGTACAACATATATACATAAACACTGTCTTAGTGTCAAAAGGTTACAAAATAATCCTATTTAGCAGGATTTCGAAATTTCAAGGCTTGTGCGATTGTTAACCTGCACATTAAACACTTGGTGCCAAAATAGAACTTCAACCAAACATTTTTGGTCTTTATTATTAGCGAGATTCCTAGTAGACCGTGTACTTATGCCTTTTTGAAACGGTCAAACATTGCCTCCACATTTTTTGAAACTCTAAAATAGCGAGGAGGCTTGGCTCGTGCAGGGCGTACATGTGCCTTATGCGTGCAAGTCTGACACAACTTCAATTTTTTAGGCGGAGGTGGAGGGCCTTTCGGATGAGGGATCTGAAAGTCAGCAGAACGTGGAGTTGTGGCTCCTTCCTCAAGAAACAAGCATGATGGTTCAAATTCCTCTTCTACGCCTGTGAGCCGCGCTTTCGTAGCAAGATAAGTTTCTCGCTCTAGGGCTGAGTCGAGGGCAATACGATTGGTGTCAGGAGTATCGTAGTTTGCATCTATAATCTCAAGGTTTAAAATTGGCACAATGTAGTCAATTGCCTTCTTGGCTACGTCGTACTTTGCGACTTCAGGAAATTTGAAGCATTCACTCACAAAGTCCTTCTTTCCAGTTACCATTCCTGGAACGGACACAGTTATAAATGCAGTATACCTTTCTTTCGCATGCCCGAGAGCGGTGTCGTGCAAAGTGGATTGGGAATTTTGTGGTTAGAAGCTCCAATAGGGAAACGTAATCAAGAGTTACAATCTTGGGAGTTCCTGATTTGGCCTCCAAGGGCTCTTCATTTAGTGGGGTGTTTCTATGGCCTTTTGTAAGTTCTTCTAACTCTAGCTTTTTCAATTTATACAGCCCACCCATTCTTTGCATCGGTTTTCTCTTGGCATAGGTAAAATCCTTAACCGTAACATTATACTTGGTCATGATATCACGAACAGCTTGCATTGCTGCATGCTCACAGGATTCTTCAGGAGTTAATGCTGGAGCACCAGTGTAGATTAAAGCTACTGGCGCACTTTCTGTGCGGAGCGAAAGGTAGACACTATTACTGGTCCTATTAACATACCGATACTCAGGACTTGAGAAACTTAGACATTCGGCTATTTGTTCAATCAAGGATTGGAAAGGTATTATTACTTGTGTAGGTGCAGGACCTAAACCCTGTAATTTGATTAAATCTTTTGTTAATAAGGGCTGTTGCCAATGTTGTTAAAATAGCAGCTGTTCTATCTGTTGGGAAACGGAATATGTAGACTGTTTTGTGAAGTAACTTACCCAAAATATGTGATGAGTGGAACGAAGGTTATTGCAAGCATGTCACTGGTAATGGGGTCCAAGTTAAACAAGTAGGTCCAAATTGAAGAGTTTAGATGTAGGAATTACGCATATATTTTTAAAACTTTTTTCCTATATGCGAGTTATTTTACAACACAACCCATCAGCTGGGTTTTGCACGTTTCAATGCACTTGATACACTACCAAACACAGCAATTACTATGTTTCTAAATTAAAACCAGAACTATTTTAAAAGTATGGTAGTATACTACTTAAATTTAAACAGTTAGAATTGATTATTTCAAACTTAAAATGAATATATTTCTAGGCGTTTTTAATCGTGTTGTCTATTTTTAATAATTTGATTGATCAGTTGAACTCTCATACACATACCTATAAATTTATTGTACATAACAAATCATTTCATGTATGTTAACAAAACTGCAAATTTCTCTCAAATTAAATTTGAATGTCCAAAGTTCCCAACATCAAAGCACATTATTCCTTGTTTGCCTTGGTCATTTCATATAGTTTATTTCATTTGGTCTGCACTATGCATAGCAAGCCACATACAGTAACCTTACGCATAATGTTATCGCTCAGTAGTAAAGATGCACATTATTACAAAAACAGGCAGGGAAACTGAACATCATAACATAACCATATAGGTTTAGAGGAGTGCAAATAAAGAACAATCGAGGTTAACTTATAGAATGCAGCTGCTACTAATGAATACATACAAACGTTAAAAATTTAGATGTAATAACATGTACAGAAATTACCTTTGTTAAGCCTGAGTGAGATGGTGGTGTATATTCTGATGCATTACCCAATACACTCTCTGTTGGGTTAGTTTCACTCATAGTTTTCTCTTGTTTTTTTTTTTTTTTTTTTTTCACTAAGGTTCTAGTACTTTAACAAGTATGCACACATCTCTTTGTCCCTCTCTCTTACCCACTCTCTATATATATAGAGATAACACAAGAACACATTAGTCGTTTCTAAGTAAATTTAACCAAGTACAGGTGCAACTTTCAAGTTAATCAGTTTATAACAATTACTTTATTCGAACAATCTATGTTTAAGAAATACTTTAGATCAGTTAGGTTTGCGTTTAAGCTAAACGCATGGCTAGTAGTAACAAAGTATCTACTTAATGTTAAGTTACTATCTGTTTACTTCCCTTTTGGGCACGTATGTGTGCGTGTTTTACAATTTTATTTCTGCGTGTTTTTTTTTTTTTTTTTTTTTTTTTGTGTGTGTGTTGCTTTTTTTTTTACGGGGGTCGGGTTGCTGTTTTCCTTTTTAGACCTTAATATATGAAACTTGAGCTTTTGATCATTATGGATTACTAACAAACGTTTCGTAAAGGAATAAGTGCTCGAATTGCTTTGTTTAACGCTGGCCTCGTTGCAGTTGAGTAAACCGAATCAATTTAGGGCAATGACATTTACCGTTTTGTGTGTTTCTTTTTATCGTTCTTTATTTATGTTTTTTATTTTTGGGTTGTTGTATGAGTAACCTATTATTTTTCTTTTTGTTTGTGTTTTGAATGAATTGTGTCATTAAGAGCTTTACATTTTATCTTTTAATTTAGAGTTCATAGTAATTACAAGGATCCTATATGTGCTAATGTATGTAATTATATATACAATCTAAGTGTTCTTAGTAATGAATCACAAGACCTCAGTTATGACGGCACGTATCCGTCGCTTTGGAGCGATGGATACCATGTTCTCAAACAGATGACCTAAATAGACGAGAGAGAGGAGCACATCGAGGTACCCCCACCTAGTTCATCCTATTCATTTTGTGAGTGGCATTACCCATCACTTAGTCCGACCTGTCTTTAACGAGACTATTTGTGAATGACTTTAAACATATAGGCGTATTTCTTATGGAAAGAGTTAGTTAGAATGTAAGCTTATTGTAGTAACTGGCTGTTGGTGGCCAAAGATTTGTTAGCATGCCGTCACGTCTGTTGTACAATTTCCACCCTTAATTCATGGTGATCTTAATTACTTATTGCAGTCCACAATTTGTTTTGCACAATTTTGGGATTTGTGTTTTCCATGTGCACTGTTAAGTGGTCTAGTGATAGTCTGATAGGGAATGGCAATTGTATCTCTTTGTGTATGATTGTCTGATGTCGTTGTGTGGGGTTATTGTAAGACTTTTCTTTGTTTGGTTGATTTGGTGACACAAGCAAGCTGATTTTGGATAACCTTGCTTTTGTGGGACAGCTCAAGTTGCAAAACTGCTAAAAGGAATGTACAGAGGATTAGTTCTTGAAATTTCGTTGCTTCGATCAACTAATTTTCTAAGACCATCGCCAAGTAATGATCGTGCTAATTAAGTTACGCCCCGATTTTTCTCTTAATCCCACCTTATTAACCTTGACCTATTTTCATCTTTACAAGCAGAATATTAAAAAACCATACAAAAGTTGCAAATTGGAAACTACTGAAAGTTTAGGATGTTAGCATAAATTAAAACTTTGTAAATTGCATCACTTTTCTTTTGTAACTGACTAATATAATTCCATTTTAAATCTAATCACCTACTTAGCTGCCTTTTTCTTTCTTTTTTTTTTTTATTTGTCGTTGTTTTTTGTTTTCGTGTGTGTGTTTTATATACATAGATTGCTAATTTAAGTGAAGGATACTTAATTAGTATATTCTCATATACTTTTTAAATGGTTTTGACTGCGTATTTTTATACACTCACAATGTACAATAAAATCAATGTAGAGCAATAGAATCAATGTAAAGCAAGCAAGTATGATGCACCAATTGTGAAAATATATTTTCAACAATTTAACTCTATTCCCTGCAAATCAATAAACCTAATCTAACGGTATGTGAGTTTCGTACAACTCTAACAATCACGAGAAACAGTTCCAAATAATTTAAGGATGGGTTAAGGGCGTTACGAATAATATGTTAAGTATGCGCGGGCTTCAAAAACAGCGATATGGGTGTATGTCCCAACATTCAGGCGTAAAGGGATAGCACGGGTGTCTTTTAGAAGACAAAATATTTAAGTAAAACTACCATACACGTGCACTACTACGCGCATCTAATCTAATCTGAAGTAAATTTGGAATGTGAAATATAAACATAACAGGTCATTAACTTGCACTTTAGCTATCATATTTAAACCACAGTTAAACATCCACTAATTGATGAACGATATATATAAGGCCACGAATTGCACTGCTTTAAAGTGCTTACAATAATAGTATAAATTAATATCTTAAAGTTTCAGATTAATGCAATTGTAGATGCAAACTTGGTCCTTATCAGCGAGTTGCCTTCCTTGTTGTCGCAATATGTAAGGGACCTTCTTACACATTGGTGTGCAAGGAAAGTAGTATTCATCCCTTTTTGTTGCCACCCATAGATATGGTCCGTGTCTTGGTTTGTATTCGGCAAAGAAATCTTGTTTGCCACGTCCTACTGATTCAAATTTCTCTTGCAATTTGAATGCTAGTCTGCATGAGTCATCTTCACTTCCAAATTCAATCCGAACTATACCACTGAAATGTTCTGCTTTTGTGCAATTGACAATGGTTAATCCTTCTATAGTATACCCATGGTCGTCGAGAATTTTGGGTAATGCTTCTAAATTTCTTGGTACATATCGATCCCCCTCCATTTTTCCTGACACATTAGCAAGGATGCATGTGTATGGGTATACAAATTGATCTCCCATTTCCTCCTCTTTTTTTTTTCCCTAGTTGTTTTCTTGTTTTTTTTTGCCTTTTGATTGAGTCTAATCTGAATGGTATATATACCCTTACGCATGAAATCTAGGCAATCACTTTTTCACCCAATTCTCTGTACTGCTATGTTCATACCTTATCTTTCCAACTTCCAGCCAGATTCATTATTTATGTTGGTTTGGTTGTCTGTTACTATTCCCTCTTAATCTCATTCCTTAATATTTATTCAATCTTATTTTGTGGCCATTGAATATTGTATAATTTAGATTACTTATTCATTGTTCTTCTATTAGTCCCGTGTTGCCTGATTAATATTGGGTTTAATCTGAATGGTATATATTTTGTTTTTCTGATTTCATTTTTGTGGTCTGATTAATATTAGTCGCGTATTTTTATTTAGGTTAATAGTTCTTTCTTAGATATCCGAAAGCGCGAGTTATTTTCTTTGTTGTAATTCGTTAGACTTTGTTGAATGTTAGACTATTTTTGAAAAAAAAAAAGAATATTATGATTACCATAGTATTTAGAAAGACTATTGTTAACATTTATACTTTATAATAATGTTACGAATAATAACAATAATAATAGAAATAACAGTAATAATTATAGTAAAAGCAATAATAATTATAATAATAATAATAATAATAACAATAATAGTAATAATAATAATCATAATAATAGTAATATGAATAATAATAAGAAACATAATATTAATGATAATAACAATAATAATAATAATAATAATTATAATAAAGGAAAATGCACGGGGTGCCCTTTTACTTTGATGTTTTGCCCAAAATACCCTTTTTTTTAATTCAAATTACTTTAAGAGACTATAGCTCGTGTTTTTAAGATCAGAACGTGTTTTTTTTTTTGGGTTTTTTTCTTTCTAAATAGATTATCTTTTCGAGGACTACGACTTGAATAAAAAAATTTGTCAATGTCGAATTCGTGAACAAGAGATATGGTCACTCAAAGTTCGTTTGGTAAAAATAATTGTGACGTACAAAAACTCCTAGACACGGGATCCAACCTTTTTTTTCCTTTTTTTTTTTGTTTTTTTTTTTATTTTTTTTGAAATTGTACTTCTCGAAAGGATGATTAATTTTAAAAAAAAAATAAAAAAACATTTTATGAACTCGTAGACACGAATTATAGCCTCTTAAAGATTTCCGAAACATAAAATTGGGTATTTCGGGCAAAAATTGAAACTGCAAGGGCATCACGTGCATTTTTCCTAATAATAATAACAACTAAGTCCCTTTGACCTGCTATCCATAAAATACATGGAGGCTTATATATCTGAGATCGCAAATATAAAAGTTCTCCCAGAAGCAAATGTTTAGAGCTGTTGTTTTAACTTGACAGAATACAATGCAGAAGATAAGCAGTAGAGATATTGTTACTGGCTAGTAAATACACTGACATTTCAATATATATGTTTGTTTATAATTCAATAATACGCCAGTTTAATACCTAGTTAGGCTGCATTTGATCGACATAAATCACCTACTGGAAATGCTCGTTATATTTTATCACAATCCAAATACGAGTCAGAACAACGCAGATAACTGTAATAATTCAAACCCAAGTGACATAGCTCTAAATGATATTAACCTTAGATGAACACAACATAATCAAGACACCTTAAACGATCTGTCCCAAACAATTGAGCGCACATGAAACGTTTCTGAAGGTGAGTTGGATTATCACAGCATTTAAATAGAATGTAAATGGCGCTAAACACAATCCCCTTTTAAAAAATGGAAACGCAGACTTCTAGCAATGCATTCGAAGAAAAACATGAATAAGACATCGTTAGGCAAACATCTGAAATAGTAAATACAACCTTAAAAGCACTAATTCCATATGGATAATAACATCTTCCCTATAGCAAGTATCTCTTAACGTAACAATTTTAAAAGGCTTACTAATACCAAATAACGTCACCAATTGGCGTTGGCCATACCATGCTATTGCCTTCTGCTAACCACAAAAACAATAACAGTGACTACTCAACTATATAGCTTTGTTTGGCCTAATATCATACCTCAAGTATTTTTCTAAACGAACCAGTTAGATGTACCTTTAATTCCACAAGTAGCATTTTGTATATGTTAACATACATCTTAACAAAAAATAATATCGAAAGTAACTGCGATAGATAATGATGAAGTCGACTTAATTATTTAATATTACACTCTGAATTCAATTATTCAATTTAAAGCATTATAAGCTGCCTAAGCTAATGTTCTGCAATTAAACAACTACT
Organism: Silene latifolia; assembly: GCF_048544455.1. NCBI lineage: Eukaryota > Viridiplantae > Streptophyta > Magnoliopsida > Caryophyllales > Caryophyllaceae > Silene > Silene latifolia. The sequence continues at coordinate 15,543,100 of NC_133535.1, read as the reverse complement.
TTGCTGTAACTGAATTGTGATCTGAATTCAAAGACTTTGTCTATAAATCACAATCATTTTAAGATAGCTTTGTTTTAATTGTGTTTAGAACTGAAAACTCCACTTACCATGTCTATAAACTGACTCTTCATATGTATCCAATTATTGCCTAGAAATCAATCATAATCCAATTTCCTATTGAAACAGTCAAGGTAGTTTAATTCATCAACTTCCATTGATCCTTATTAGAAGTTTTTGTAGTTTAACAGAAGTTGTTAGACAATAAACTCATTACTCAATCACTCATTAACAACAAAAGTGACCAGCTTACCCCTATAATTTTGGCACATCAATGATTCCTAAGAAATTTAGTATATACTATTAGGATTGTCAACACAGGTTGTATTGGTAACTATAGGTTATTGTCGAAAATACACAGTATATTATATCCTTACTGCTAAGTAGACGCCAATCGTTCTTTTCAAGGGTATTCTGTGCACTACCGTCGATACAGCAAAACGAACACTGTGACATGTAATGTAACCAATCGCATTTAGCTGAAAGTTTGCTGCATATTATTCAAAAAGCGAAAAACAGCTGCTAATACTACACCTGCATAAAAGCTTGCAGGCCAGATGCTTATATACACTGAAATTACAGACTTACTAATTAACATTGTTTTAGGAAACAACCTTAGACGTACACTTATTAAACATCATAATCCAAGTTCAAAATGGCCAATGTCGAAAACAAAAACAAGCCTAGGAGATTTGGCAATTTTTAATCTGCATAGTATTGCATAACTACCTGCAATCACCCCACATAAGTACAGATTTTACATGCAAACCGTCGACACTGGAGGTTAGGATATTTAAACAAGTAATACACTGAAAAACAGACCTGTTTCCGCAACATCTTGACACTTAGGCAGAGTCGTAGTACCCTTCACTCTCAGATGATTCAGAAACATCAAGAGCATACCTCTCTTCGGCCGCTCGTATCTTCTCCAACCTCCTGTGAAATGCTCGCTTTTCCTTCACAGTGTCGCGGTAGTTACATGCACAGAATCTTTGGACTAACCTGCCTTCCCTGTACAGCCAAACCATTCTCCCATCATTTTCCCTTGCCAATTGCGAGTTATAATCACGATCGACCTTCGATGTGTCAGTGCCAATTATGAACCACTTAGCCCAACATCTGCAAACCTCAGCCATGTTTTTTTTCCCCGGATTGTCAAGCCTATTAAAAACATCAGAAACCACATGCTCTAAACTTAGAAATTCATGTGCCTCTTCATTACCACTTGTGATCTCCTTTTTTACCTCGTTAGTTGAAAAGATATCTTTACCAGCAAACCTACCTTCCTTCCATTTTTTGTAATCTCTGACGAACGCATCCTTGTCCGCTTTATTTACGTAAACAGGCCTTGGGCATTTGAACCTCGGCATGTCTCCTCCTCTTTTTTATTTATTTATTTTTTTATTTTTAAAAAAAAAAATTTAAAAAAACACCAACAAATATAAATTATTTAGAATAGAATTAATTGATTATCTTGTGATTTGGAAAGTTTTTGTTAAAAAGAAGTTTAGATGGATGAGCTATTAATTAGTAATGATGAAAGCTAGCATATTTGCATGTTAAATAGTGACTTTTGATGTTCAAGACGGCAGAGTAATGCAAAACTCTATCCTTTCTTGTGGTTAGTTGGGATTTGAAAGCTCATTAGTCATTCGTATGAACAGTTGCGGCACATCAAATTAATGTCGTTGTGCTTTGTGTTTTGTACATAATCTAGGGTGATCAAATATTCATGCTAACTTTTACTCCTTCTGTTCTAATCATTTGTTGTCCTTTTCTATTTTTGGGTGTCTTGTTGCTTTGTTATTCTTTCTATTTAAAGATATTATCTGAGGTTTAATTTGTTCATTCATACTCAATTGGTTCTACTTTTCATATAGTTAACTCATTTTAAAAATTTAATCATCAGAAACAATTATAGCTGGCAAAGTAACTATGACTCCTTCCATCCAACTCGACAGTACCTTTTTTTTTTGTGTGTGTTTTTTTATGTTTGCCAACACGGCTTTTACGCGTTAAATATCATTAGGTACATATTTGAAAAGCAACCAAAATTAAAATATTCGTAATGTACTGGTAATGACAAATAAAATAAGATCCCACAAGAATATATTTACACTTATATATTGAGTGAGAAGTGTTCTTGTATGGTTGTCTATGAATAGTTTATTAGATAGATAATGGTAGTGGGAAGTTGAATGCCTCAAAAGAAATGGAGAGGCAAGTACCTATTAATGGCTCGGATCGTATATTGACAACATCTAACGGTTCTAAATTTACGCATAAAAATAAAGGAAAATGAGGGTGAAAGTGGAAATTATTATTTAAGGAGATTGTGAGAGGAAATGGAGAGAAAGGAAATGGAGAGGATCTCCTCTCGATCATATGGTTCTTAAAATGGCTTATTAATATGGTATATTAGGACGTGCTTTATTTTTTAAGCTTAACCATTTAATATAATTTTCAGCACCCTATTATTTTTATGGTTTTTTGTTTTTATTATACAATAGTTCTTTTAGTTGTACAGAAATAATTTAAATGAATATGCAGTGTTATATAATAGTTTTTTTAATTATATAATACTTCTTTTTATTATATCATTTGTGGACCCTTTTTTTTTAACTGCATTTTCCTAGTTTTTATTCTACAAATATGAAGTGTATTTGTGTTGCATTTTTCATACACATTTACTTAATTAATTAATTTTACACCTATTTTATATTTTTTGTAATATTTAATATGTAATAATTTTTTCTGAAAAAAATAATTACACCATATTTTGTATTTCTATTTTCTCTCCAAAAAGGTAGTAATATTGACATATATCCACATTTTTTCCTCTCTTCCTTTTTTTAATTTTTCTTAACTCTCTTAAATATTCATTTTGTTAATTGATGTTTAAGAATCAGCAATTTTTTAATCTCAGCTGAAAAAACCAAATGATGGGAATGATTACATTGATATAAAAGTTTTCATTGATAAAAAACGATTACATTAGTAACCAACAGCACATAAATAATACTGACAATTAATAAAGCTTACACTTAATTAAAGCTGACGGAAATAAAGATAACACATAAATAAAGGTGACAACTCATGGCAACAACATATATCAAACTTGAAATTCAACCATTAACATAACCACGCCACTAATTAACTTCTTAGCCAGTGGAATAACCTTCTGATGAAGAATCTTTTGGCTTCCATAACTCCTCCTCAAGATAACTGAAATAAATCTCGTATAAATCGATCTTCTCAAGCGGGCCTGCGAATATCTCACCAGTGGCCGAGCAGAGGTGATGTATAGTCATGGGAGGGATGATTGTTTTACACCTCTTGAATAACTCAATAACCTCAGCCTCTAGATTGCTTAATTCATTCCTTTTCAATATAACAATTTCTAAATAAGAACATAAACATATAAAGTTAAGAAAAGTGAGAGTTAAACTATATATTATAACGATTTAATTATAACACATATTTGTACCTTCCGTTATGTTTTCATCAGGAACGTGTGGATTATTGAGCATGTAACGAGGTCCCATCATTAGTGCTAATGACGTGAGACGAGGTTCTCCTTGTTTCAAGAAGTTCCAAATAACGTCATTATTCAGCACTATCGTTAGACGGTGGAATAATCCCTTGAATCCATTAACAATTTCATCAATTTTATTTTGCAAATAATGAACCTCTTCAACATTATTCATAGGCATAATGAAAAATAAAGAAATTGATAAGAGAGATTTTAAAGTGAATAAAGAAGAGAAGGGGGGGTGTGTGCAAACTATGGGTTGGTAAAGCTCACTTTAAATAGAGAAGAAATTAGGGTTTGTTGTATTTAGATTACATATAAATTTGTTTTAACTTATCTTTGTTGTTTGATCATGGTTGGTCTCTATAAATTACAGATAAGATTGAATAATTTTGGTTAAACATTATCCCAGTTGTTTGATAGTGTTTGGTCTATCTAGATTACAGATAAGATTGGATAAGATTGGATAAACGATATCCCAGTTGTTTGATCGTGGTTGCTCTATTAAGATAATAACTGAGAAGTACAATCATGGAGTACAATCGTGGTTGGTCTATCAATACCCTTTTTTTTTTGGGTTATTTTTTACAAAATAAAAAATAAAGTTTTAATTTTTCGAGAGATGTCCCTTAGTTTGTTCTTTTTTCTTTCTCCGTTTTTTTGGGGGTCTGTAAAAAAGTAGTAATACAACATGGAATGCTTGATGTCTAATTGAGCATTTTTTTTTGGTTTCCAATTTAAGCTAATCTATTTGTTTAACATCTCAACTCAGGAATTAAATCAACTATTTTATAAATTTTGTAACTGGTAATTATAGATGGCCAGGTATTTTTTTAAGCGTTTAATCTTTGTCAGACCATATTCCCCATTTGCAAATGAATATGTATTTGTTTTTTTTTTTTTTTTTTTTTTTAAAAAAAAACCCAAAAGGAAGACAAGTAAAAAAGCGTTTAACTTGAGGAATTTTTAAACAGTACAATTAGGATTGTTTATAAGCCGGATGGCATGCATAAATAGTTTTGGTTGGGAGCTTGCCCTAGAGACAGCAGAACTCTAGAAAATGGGGAGTCAAGCGCAACAATGGCGTCGCCCATTCGAGAAAGCAGAAGTCAAAAGTTGAGTTCATTTCCCTCCTTTACATAATGCTCTTAAAACTACTTATTTGGGATCTAATCATTAGAAGGTGCTTGCCCGATACGAACAACCATTAGTGATGGAACACATGTTTAATGTACACTTCAAAGAGGTTTTTCTTTTGATCAATTTCTTAGTAATTCAAGCTTAAACTTCGATGGTGTCATAGCGATATGTTTTAAGTACATACAGCAGTTGGTGCATTACAGTTATTTACAAGAGTTTACAGGAGTCACAAACCACGGATACCAGTTGTGCAGCATAATATAAGATGTGTCAGCTTTCCATGTCAAAATATTGCGGCGTTGTTCATAAATCAGGTAATACATTCTTCATTTGCTCGTACCACACATAGTAAGCCGTAGGTCGTGGCTTGCAAATGTTGATCGCCAAATGTACCTCTTCAGTGTTGATCGTTGAGGCGGCCTATCATAAATTTTCCAATAAAATAAAATGATTTGCCGTACATAGATGGTCACCAGCAATGTGTGCACAGACACAAAAATGTACGTCCATTGTAAGTACAATAGATGAGGAATAAAGAGTCAAAACTTACATTGTAGCAGATGAACGGCGTATAATTAGGATCCAGGTCTTCATTGATAGACATACACATATAATGCAGCCATGCGCTCACGGAACAACAGTAATATGACATTCCCACCCACCCAAACATTTGTTGACTCAACGGAACATTCAAGACAACAGTAAAAGAAGAGCCAAAAAGAGCGGAAAACAATTAGAAAACAAGCCACCAGGAATTCCTGCATACTCTAGATGTCAGTTCTAAAGCAATCTAAGCAGTACGAGGTAGAGGTTGAATTTTATTTCGAGCTGATACAGGTCTCCAAATTGTAGTACATAGTTCAAATTACAAATGCAACCATCAAGTATTTCAAGCAATACCGTGGCAAGAAATGTTTACGAACTATTGAAAGCTCACCAAGAAGGCTGGGGTACTTTTAAGGTGCAGCACATCCAAGAGTTAACTCTTATTAACTTTCTTCCATCCGCCATCCGGCTCGTGATTTTATAAACGGCCAGGTTGTAATGAAACAAGTAACCGAGGTTTTCTTGGTGGGATTCAATAGTTCCTTACAACAAATCCAACCACTCCAAAAACCAATGCACACCCACCATAAAGTTCACAATAAATAGTATATCATTATTTGTATTACATACCTGCTTGATAATGACTTGAACTTAACCATAAGCAAAGGACACCATTTATTAGTAAAAGTGTCAATAAAACACGATTTCTCATTCAACATCGTTTAAAAAAATTGCAGGATGATGAGAAGTGTGTAAAAAAAGTTTTAAAAAAATTGGCTATTCACAAAGAACAATTAACAGCAAAGAACAAAACTTCAATTATAGTTTACCCCTGTGTTAATAACACAAAGAGGTAGTTTCCAAATGACCCAAGATGAAAATTGCGTCGAAAACTACATTGAAGGACCGCTACTTCACAAAAGAAAGAAACGCAACCACTTTGGTGAGCTATTATGATTTATTCCATTATATTCCATAACCAAAGAGTAATGAGTCTTTGGCTCCATTGGAAATATGGAAAATTACTCCATTTATGTGTATTTAAAATAAATTTTAAAAAAGCACGATTAATACACATTGACCCCCTTTTTGGGGGCACCATAAATACCTGTCTGATAAAGTCGACATATCACTCCGGGTTCCAAATTTACAAGATAAGTTGCAAAGTGGCTTGCTTAGACAACATGAGTTTTTTTATTTGTAACTTTATCTGCATTCCACACATCTGAATGTTAGCGTCAGAAGATTTGTGGGAATGTAAACTACGGTTTGCAGCTGGGCGGTGTATACTTCGATAGAGTGCATACCTGCAGGCACAAACTCAAATCTGTTAGTCGAACTCATCAGGGTATCGCTTATGCATCGTGCTGTAAACATATGAGGTTTAGCGGCCTGTTCTAGTACCACATTCACCCGAACTGGTAAACACCAGAAAAACTTCTATTTCAAAACACTACAGAGGTCAAAGAGCAGGTAAATTAATTAATTCCTAAAAAAAAAAATTTCCTTTAAAGACCCCACCCCCCAAAAAATGTAGAAACTTTCTTGGTTTTGGGTTCAGCAAACAAAGGCTGTTAGATAGTGCAGTTTGGGTTTACCGTTGTTAGTTGATAAACAACTGGCTAATTCTATTCACAAATAACAGTTGTTGTCAATCGGACAGGGTCTCGAAAAGTAACAGGCAGTCAATTCTTGGCAGGAGTGACCACACAAAAATCATGCCCAATTCTCAAAATATTCAGGTAAGTTGTAATACTGAGGAATAACATACAGAAAGAGGTTAGGAAACCCCTGAAAGTTCAGGAAATTTGTTTGTCACTAAATTCCCCCCTCAAAAATGTACCCACAAACAGCATAACGTGCAGGCGACTACCAGTCACTGTCATTTCTAAATAGAAAAGATACTTGGGTATTCGGAAGGCCGTCTTTGTCTCTTTAGCCCTCTATGTAAAACAACAAAAGTTTAAAAATAACAATAACATCAGAAACAACAATCACAACCGTAACAAAAATGATAACAACAGTTTCATCTGTAGCTGCGTGTAAGCCGTACAGGCTAGCATTCCTGTGGTTCAAACCGCAAAAGCTAAGAGTAAAAAAACAAACGGTTAAAAGAAGGACACACGTATACAAAGGAGGTGCGTCAGGTAATCCGCAAAATGAGAGCACTTTAAGCATGCAGGGCTTCAGGGTGGAACAACCACAAGCAAGAGAGCGTGCATAACCAAGTTCAAAGTTTCTACAAAAGAATAAAACATCTTGACGTTCAAGCTATGAGGATATCACAGTTGAGAAAACACACGTTCAAACCACAGGTACTAACCGCAAAATGAACATAGGAGGCAAATCTGACAGTACACAACAGCTCGTAAACAACAGAAGTAAGTTAATGCTCTTCTTTAAGATACCACAGTTAAGACTGAGCAGAATCAGCATCTAAAAATGCACTACCAAAACCCTAAATTACCAAGTACAAACATACAAACTTCCTCAATAACCTTGACAAATTAAGATCTAATAAAAAACATATGCTTGAACATTAAGGCCAACACATCGTCGCTTGTAACAGCTGAAATTTTTAAAATAAAAAAACGGAAAGTGTTCACGACCTAGACACCTGTCGGTACCCTCAGTTCCTTGAGGTTTCAAACCCCCAAAAACAAAATCCCAACACACAAATACTTCACCAATGGCATAGGTCTATTCACAGATAACTTATGATCACCAACACAAGCACTCAAATAGGCATTTAGCAAAAGAAACAAATAATGCTAAACTATTTCAGACACTAAAACTTCTAGCACACTATGTCTTGTGTCCTGTTCCAGATTAACAAATACACAGTTATGTTATTTGTTTCGAATTGGGGCAGGCCACCATAACGTCTGGTATTTTTGCACCTATAATGTCTGGCTGTTTCTTTATTTTTATTTTTTTTTCCCCCAAATGAGGCTCTGGTCCACTTTAATTAATCTTGAAATCCAAATTCATTCTAAAGAAATAGAACAAACAAAGTACAATTCACCAGAAGAGTGCAATAAGCCAGTCTTAATTCACAACTCCCTAGACAGTTTGCGATACCACCTACAACAAGTATCGCAATACACAATAAGCACTTTCTAACCATAAACTGACCGTTGTTGGTACTGCCAGCGACCTTAATACGGAGGTAAAATCACCAAATGTAGGCGTGCTCGCTAAGTAGCGTAAACAACAGCTAACCTATTATAGGATTTTAGTCTGTGACTTTAAGTCTTTAACCCCTAATAGAGGCAAACAGCAAACCCAGAAATACAAGCGCATACAACAAAAAATAATTTAAAAGATCGGAAGGTACACATTAACCATCCACAATAGCAGATGAATAATTATAAACTACTCCTACAGTGACCTCACACAATTAAAACCCTAAAGTTTCTCAATTGAAGTAGAAATCTGATTAAACAAGGAGAATTCTCTAACAACTGTTAAGCCAAAGCAACATAACATGAAAACCCGTAATTCACTAAGGACGCAATAAAGTAAAAAAACAGAATAGACATTACCCAACAGAATAAAACACAGGACATACCCCGTAAACTATTTTTTTTGCTTAAATCTAATTCATGATCAAGATCACAACCCCAGGTAATAGCATACTGGTAATTCAAAGCACTTTTCTTTCTAAAATAACTTCCAAAGTGATACCCGACCACGTTAGTAAATTGCCAAATGTACAAATGAACACGACGATGGTTTGAAAGGTCTAAATGAACACGTAGCTGATCGGTCAAAGCAAATTTAAACATAAATAGAAGATATACCTTCCGTAAGCCCTAAACGAAAATAATAAAACGGAAAGCGCTTCCAAAAAAAGGCAGCGTGAGCCCCCCTCCCCAACCAAATGCGCGACCCTGAAAACATCCAACAACCATATCATTCGAAAATCACAGTATAACAAATCAGCACGACGACAATTTGAGAGAACCAGATTTACACGTAGCCTAGTACTCAAAGCAAATAAAAACATAAACAGAAGATATACCTGCCGTAAAGCCCTAAACGAAAACAATTAAACGGAAGGTGCCTCCAAAGAAAGGCAGCATGAGCCCTCTCAACCCAAGTCATGAGCCTGAAAACACCCAACAATCACGTCAATTAAACACCACAGTATATCAAATCAACACAACTATGAATTGAAAGGACCAAATAAACACGTAGCTGATCGGCCAAAGCAAATTTAAACATAAATAGAAAGTATACCTTCCGTAAGCCTCAAACGAAAACAATAAAACGGAAGGCGCCTCCAAGGAAAGGCAGCATGATCCGCCCCCTCCCCCAAAGGCGTGAGCCTGAAAACATCCAACAATCACATCACCCCTAAACCACAGTATAACAAATCAACACGACGATAAACTGAAAGGACCAAACAAACACGTATCTGTTTGGTCAGAGGAAAAAAAAAACAAAAAAACCTTCTATAAGCCCTAAGTGAAAACAATAAAACAGAAAGCGTCTCCAAGGAAAGGCAGCATGACATCCAACAATCTCATCAATCCGAAATCACAGAAAGCATCATAAAAATATCAACAAAGGCATTCCTGTAACCGTGACTAACCTTTCGGAAAAAGCCAAATCAACTGAAGTCATAGCCCTTTATCCAAAATTCAATCCCAGGTAGTTGCTTCCTCAGAACTTCAACCACAAAAAAAGAAAAAAAACTAATTACCCAAAACATCAAATGTACAAATCAACACGGACAATGAAATGAAATGGACAAATAAATACCTAAATCACCATCCAAATCAATCAGAACATAATTAGAAGGCCTACCTTCGAAGACAAGGCCGATCGTAAACCCAAAACGTAAACTATGAAATTCTGATACCTAACAATGCCAACAGCAAATTGAAACAACAACAGTTTTAAAATGAGTATCGGCCACGTAATCAAGTAACCCAATAAACAATTCAACATGAGCCCTAGGTTTAATTGTACAATTGAACACGTACCTAATAGTCCAAAGGTAACCACAAACGAAGACGGTGTTGCTACCATAAAGAACCTTTCTGACACAAGAAAAACAACTGCAGGCATAGACCAGTAAGCAGACAGGCCAAACCACTGGAGGTTTCAGAAAACAACAACCACACAAACGATGTACCTGTACCATACCAAACATCAATAGGTAGGAAAGCAGTTACGCCCAAACCCAAATCACGGAGGGTAAGCGTAAAGCACCTTCAAGGAGAGGCATGTTTGAATATGGCCGACTAAAAGATGAGCCCTGAAAAATGCCAACAATTACAACAATCACATTAGTCATGGAATACATCAAACATAGGTAAAAACATCAACAAAGTTGTTAGCGGAACCACTAATAACCTTTAAGAGGAGGGTGAAATCAACCGCAGAGCCAACTCGCGTTTAAGAATCCAAGCCTAGTTTGTAGCCTCCTAGTAATTCAAAGCACATTTAAATCACAAAAGGAAAATAAAACAACCTGTCACTCTGTCAACGTAATTAAATTATACAATGAACAAAAACACATGAACTATGATTGAAAGGACCCAATATACACGCAGTTCAATGGTGAAAGCAAATATAAACATCAATAAAAGATATACCTTATCTAATGTTTACATGAAAACAATAACAAAGAAGGCGCCTTCAAGGAGAGGTAGGGTGAGAACCACCAAACCAACAATCCAAGCCTGTAAGTACCCAACAATATAAAAATCACATTAACCCCAAAGTACAGTTGCTATCACCAAATATCAACAAATCTGTTGCCGTACCTGCCAATAACCTTTTAGAGGAGGTCAGAACGATGGGACCCGTGATCTACCATCCACATCCCAACCCAGGTGGTCACATCCTCAGAAGTCCAAGCACACTACAAAATTTAAAATCAAAAAATAAAATCACCCTAAATGAAAAGAAAGCACAAATCAATACAGTAAATGAAATGAAATAGACCAATAAACAACTAACTTGATGTTCAAACCAGATCACAACATAATTAGCAACATAAAATATGATAAGTATAATATCTAAATCATCGTTCAAATCAATCAGAACACAATTAGAAAACATACCTTCAAAGACAAAGCTAATCATAAACCCCAATCGAAACCAATGAAATCATGATACCTAACAATGCCGACATCAAATCGAAACAACAACAAAAAAAGCAACGCACATCTCATAATAAGAATAAGATATGAAGAAGCAAATATCTCTGGTGAGAAACTCCATGGAGAGATCTCCTTGCTAGAGTTGTTACCATCATAAAAGGAACGATCAAAAGCCAGAGGCATTGATGAATTATTGAGGAGTGAGGAGGAGTAAGCTGGAAAGTAGTGGATGAGAGTGGTATGTCGTAAAGGAGTGGTTAGGAAGTAAAAGAGAAATGGAGGGCTGTGATCAGAAGGTGAAAATCCAATGGCAGAGGGGAAGCTTGAGGTAATACTATTCATAGCTACAGTTATTTCAAGTATAAACTTTTATAGGAGTTAAGGATTTGATTAAATTTTCTCTACATGACTTAATAGTGTAAAAATTATTATTAAAAATATTGTATTTTGAAGATTTTTTAGCTTTTATTAGTTTCTAACCCCATACCCCCAAAATTGAACCAAACACAAGGTATAAGGTATCAAGTTCTAACCCAAAGCATGATTCCTGATTTCAAACGCATAGTCATGCGTGAACCAAACACTCCCTTAGGGATTTGAAACGTTTGGTTTTATTTTGTGTAGTTGTAATTGTGTTACTGTATCGCGCGTCTTTCCTTCTATCTTTTTTTCAGATTTTCGATTTTCTTTTTCTCACGTGATGCACTTGCCCTCACTAGTCACTGTCCACCCCCATATCTGCCCTGGTAAATTGTGACGGACATGTTTATAGAATTATAGTAAGTTTACGATGGATTAAGTACTACTCCCTCCTATTTCCTTATATCTTCCCCTTTTTTTTGAGGACAAAAATTAAGAAAGGGGAAGAAAAAAAGGAATAAAGTAGAATAAAGTATTGTAAGTTGTGAAATTTATACGTGAGAGAAAATAATAAAGAATGAATGATGAATAAAGAATAGATAAAGTAACGAGAGTTTTAAATTTTTTAGAAGAAAGAAATTAATAAAAAATTGAATGAAATTTACCAAAAAAGGAAAGATGAAAGATAATCAAACTTGTGTGAAAAAGGAAAGAGGGAAGATAATAGGAAATTGGAGGGAGTATTTATGTAAGGTAGATAAAGACAAAATAGAGTGCATAGGGAGTAGCAATTTGTTTTATCTTATCTACCCATATGGATATTACTTGATCCGTCGCAAGATTACGACGAATACATTCGTCATAAGAGAGACTTACTGTTCCATATTACCCATCTATTTTAATTGGATGTGAGAGCATCTTAAGTTAAAACGATCTTAAATAAGAAGCGGTGTCCCCGAATTACTTCGTGATTAAGTCTTTGCATCCATAACCGGTACAATTTTACACATAGTCGCTTTCTATACGGTAAGATTACAAAAACCTGTGGGGTCTCGAGACCCTACACCCACAATGGTAGGAAGGCCGCTGGTGTGGGTGACTGGGTGTGAGTGGCTTGTCATATGCTATTACTTCTATGCCTCATTTGAAATTATTACGTGGATGACTCCGATAATGAAGTACAAACTGATGAATGAGTTACCGGAGGATCGCAGTCTCTCGCAGAAGATAAAAAGGATTGCAGCAAGGTACTTGGTGTTTGAAGGAGAATTGTACAGGAGGTCCGTGACAAGGCCACTCTTGAAATGTGTCGGCCCAGCCGACGCGGAGCTAATTCTGACAGAAATTCACGAAGGCATCTGTGGTCATCACATGGGGGCAAGAACACTAGCCCACAAAGCTCTCCGAGCCGGCTACTTTTGGCCCACCATGCTTGAGGATTCCAGAAACAAAACCAGAAAGTGCAACAACTGTCAAATGCATGCTCCGGTGATACATGCACCTTCCCGAGACCTGCAGCCGGTACTCAGTCCCCTTCCTTTTGCACAGTGGGGGATGGATCTACTAGGGCCATTTCCAACGGCATCCGGAGGAAGAAAGTACTTGGTTGTCGCCGTGGACTACTTCACCAAATAGGTTGAAACTGTAGCGGTACCTGCCAAGACCACGGCGGCCGTAAGAAAGGTAATCTGGGAGAACGTCATAACTCGTTTCGGGTTACCCCAAGTCAAAGCAATACTGGACCTGCCGGAGCCGAGGAATCGAAAAGAGGTTATGATGTTGACCGGGAGGATGGCGGCCCTTGCCCGTTTTATCTCTCGGTCAGCCGACAAGAGCACCCCATTCTTCAAAGTGTTGAAGGGGAATAAAGACTTTTGCTGGGGGGAGGAACAGAGCACAGCTTTCAAACAACTGAAAGCTCATCTGCAGACTCTCCCGACTCTGTCCAGACCGACGCTGGGGGAAACGCTGTATCTATATTAAGCAGTAACCTCGGCCACGGTCAGTGCCGTGATCGTCAGAGAAGTAAAACAAAGCTCTAAAAACAGGAGCATAACAGGCAAAGATGGGCCTCACACCGACCCTACTCACCCTGGTTGAGGGCCGGTATGAGGCCGACGCGGCAAAGCAGCTCATCCTGAAGAATAATCTGAGTCGGGGGCACCCATCCTTTCTCAGCATCAAACAGCTGCACCGCCCGCTCCTCATCCGCATTGAGATAGACCTTCGAAGCGTCCATCTTAAGCTTACTCCGGGTTACCCATCTGTCATGCTCTGCCTTACTCTCGCACCGCAAATTGACTTGGTACTGGAAGGACCGGGGCAGCGGATAGTCATCCGGCACCTTAACATACACCCACCGTTCTTTCCAGTCCTTGCAGGAGGAAAGTTTATCAACGGAAACATAGCCCGACTCCATCTGCACGCTGTACCACCCCACTTTACCGGGGGTCGACGACCGAAGATGATGAAGCCGGCGGAATAAGTTAACTGTAGGGGCCTCCCCCTTAAAGAGACAGAGCCACACGAAGCCAACTATCGTCCTAATGGCCAACGGATGCAGTTGAGCCACAGCGACGTTCATAGCTTTGATGATGGCCGCGACGTATTCATTCAAAGGAAACCGGAGCCCATACTCCAGGTGCCTGATATATACGCCGATATGACCCGGGGGAGGGCAACAGACCGCTTGACCCTCCTCAGGGATAACAATTTTGTACCCATCACCGAAGTAGAAATGACCCTCGAAAAGAGTTTCACCGGAACAACTGGCGAATTTATTGGTCCAGGCACGGTCAAGACCAGTCGTGCAGGCCTCGCCGTGATCCAGGAGATGTGGCCTCTCATCACCAGAAGGAATCCTTTCCTCACCGTCATCATCAAAGTCTTCACCGGCTTCGTCATCCTCCCAGTCCTCCAAAGCTTTTGGATCAACTTCGGGAGAAGGAAACCTAGGGCCCCCAGACCTCAGCGGGATGGCGTCTAGTATCTCCTCCTCATCAAGACGCGACGGGGAACCCCCCGGCGCACGGTTACTAGGTCTGGCATCAGCAGAAGACATGGTAGCAACAATTACTTAACAAAATAAGAGATTGAGAAAAATTTGTTTGTTTATCTCGAAGAAAAGCACTAGCCGAAGCAACGACTCTGAAGATTAGAAGAGAAAGAAGCCCTTGAAAGTTTAGAGAGAAGAAAATTTTAGAGAGAATGAAATTGGTGGCCAATTTCAGGGACTAACTGCCCTATTTATAGGGGAAAGCCCATGAAGAAGGACCAATCAGGGCACAGCCCATGAAACGTCAGCCAATCAGCGAACAGACACGTGTCAGACATGCAACCACGGAATGTCAATCGTCGCAACAGTTGAACGTCAATCAATGCAACAGTGACCAAGCGTCTTCAACACGCCCCTTCATATCTCTCCGCCTATTCATCTTCCTCAACAAATTCCTAAATATCTGTTCTCCGACGGCCACATGATCAACCAAGCTAGGTAGCACCGGCCGGGGGCAATCAAAAACAACCGGTACTCTCAACCCTGGTCTCGGCCAACGTCACTCTCTTTTCCACATCCATGTGGAGGGGGGATATGGTACGGCCTAAGCAGAACCAAGCCGAGGTAGAAGAGGCCGAGAAAGAAAATTTTTACTTGCGCAGAATATACGCTCAACATACATCGGAGCCCATACCACGGCATAGACTACGCCGGGGGCAAATTGATGGGGCATATTCTGCACCCTCTGACCGAGTCAACATATTGAGCAAGGTCAAAGATATCCACAGCAAGTCAACGACTCAGACAGCCTCAGCAACGAGGCCTGTCGGCCTGTCACTTGGGTCTCGGCCACGGCAGCCAGCCAGCCGAGGCACATATCCGCGAACTCATATCTAAGACCCCTCGGCGGCGAGTCAACAGGGCCCGCCGGCCTGCCATGGGTCCCTCGGCCGAGGGTAGAACAGACTTTCCACCTGCTCTGCCACTTGGCCACTACGTGACAAAAGGTGAAAGTCTATAAATACTCCTCAACTCTCATTGAGGAGAGGATCCAGAATTTAACCTAAGAGTCACTATTCATCTGGTAATATCTTCCTTATCTCTCTACAATATACAGTTCGCCAAGTAACACAACTTAATCCTTTTAAGTTTACTGACTTGAGCGTCGGAGTGAGTTCGCTCGGTCCAAAGCCGAGCCCTCAGTTTGTTCATTGTTTCAGGAGACCGAAAGGGAGATTCAATCAAAGACGTCATTCTACAAGCACGGGTGGTAACAAATAACTGCTCTGGAATTACACCCGGAACAATTATATTACTCTATACTATGTATTGACGATATTAAAATTTTAATGTATAAATATTGTCCGCAATTTTTTTCTTAGTATCCTGGATCCGTCCGTCCCTGGACTCACAAATGAGAATTTGTGAATATGGAATACCATTTCAGAAAAAAAACATTTTTTTAAATAAAATTGGATTATGACTAAGACTGCTATGTAACACAGCAATCCTAGCAACGTTTAGAGTATGTAACGGCCCTATTTCATACTCCGTATTATCATATACTCCCTCCATCCCGGTCAATTGTTATAATTTGCTTTTTGAGCACTATTCATGAGTGACGATTATCTTCAAAATAAATTTCAATATATAGCATAAAATATAGTCATGTGAGATCTTGTTAATTAAGAATATTAAAATTTTATAATTTTTACTATTACGTAGCTAAAGATATTAACGAAATAAAATGAGCATCTATGTAAAAGTCAAGTGATAATAATTGACTGTGGCTGAGGGAGTAACTAATACGGAGTACTTGTATATCTTGGGGTAGTGTTGCCTTAAGCAAAGAAGTCTTGAAGTAGAGTTATCTTAAACAAGAGTCATTTGGATAAAGTTATCCCAAGTAGAAATCTTGAAGTAGAAGACTTCGAGTAGAGTTACATTGAGCAAATGCAACTTGAGTAGGTTGAGGAGTTATCTTATTGTATGAGATTTAGTTGTTTGGGTAAATTTATATATGATTCAATAAAATAATGTTGGACATAGGCTCGGAATAAGGGTCGAACTAATTTTAAAAATATCGTTTTGTTTATCTATTTTCTTTTATTTTCCGCTGCATTAATACTCTTATCTTCGTACGTTTTATACTCTGATTTACTGTTTACTTCACTATGATGTATACTGAGCTGAATTCGTGTTTGTATACTTTTAACCCAATAGTTCAAAGTATCATCCTTCAATTATTCAAAGTATTGTCCTTTCAATTCAATCTCGTGTCTAAAGTTTTCAAATAGGCTTAAAATATTTAATTCACCCCTCTTCTTAGATAGGTGTTATCGCCCTTGAATTTTCAGTTAAAGACCGATTGTAGATGCTATGAAGAAAAAATGGTTAGCTATTTTGTTCAGTTCCCCACTGTTTATTCTAATGGTTTGCTATTTGATCCAAATGTTAAAGCTAGTGGTTTAAAAGACACGTTAGATTTTTATTACGAGACATTAGGTTTAACATATGATACCGACTGTCGATGTTCATTATGCTACGAATGTTGTGCACCAACTTTATGTTGTTTATGAAAATGAAATGCGTGGAGTGCACTATGAAGATTAAAATGTCAACTAATACTACCTTTGATCATAAATTAGCTTCAAATTTCTTTAAAAAACCAAGAACATCTAATTATTTTTCTCAAACCTTTTCCACCGCTTATGTAATTAGTGAATACTTCAAATTTGAGCATTATTCTGTTAGGGGGAAACAACCCGATATTTTAACATGGTGGAGTAATCACTCCGCTCAATTTCCCATACTATCCAAATTTGCTATGGTTGTACTAGAAATACTTGTTTCCACCGTTGCGTCCGAGTCCGCTTTTAGTGCAAGTCGGACAGTACTAAATAAAAAAGATCAAGCTTGGACCCAATTACCGTCAAAATGTGTGTGCAAAAGAGATTCAGATCAAGCAGAAAAGACGTCAATGAGCTAAGGATGAGGAAGAACAAAGTGAAGAGGATGAATCATTGACGACCAATGGTTCATCTGTTGCGGAAATTCCTGACAAAGACGGTGAAGAATGATCATCGTTCACCGCCCAACACCCGCCAATCCTTCATAAAGGTAAGTGAAGAAATACGTGGACTTTGAATCTTTCGAGATATGTAGCATCGTAATTAATGTAACTTGAAAAATAATATCAAATTAAAGTATTTGATATCGTTTTAAGGAGTTACAATAATTTTACACACACCCAAAATAACCCATAACCCTAAACCCAAAAAAAAACACATCCAAGCTCGCCTGACCCGCCCAACCTGCTAGCCTACCCCCAATCAGACATGTCAAGGGCCACAACACCCCAGCCCGACCCGCCTAAGCACGCCCATCCCCGAACCCGTGGTGCGAGCTCGAGCCTTCTCCCCTAGCTCGACTTGATCCGCTGTGCATGTATAGAGTAGAGGTGTGCATTTCTAGAAATTGGATCGGATTCGAGCGGGCCGGAACCGGAATAAAAATTCCGTCTCGATCTCAGGTCTAAATTTTTTAAGGATTCTGGTTTTTAGTTTATTCTAGTCTTACCGGTATTGCCATTCTAATTTTGCAAAGTTTGACCTCCAAAAAACAAATCAGGGGTTTTATGTGGATTCGAGGGAGTAGGATATTATGATACTACTCTTAAAATAGATTAGTTTTAGATTAATTCTATTAAAATTATAATATAACTCATTTTTGTTTATTTGAAATGTTATCTATTCACAAAATCAAGTCTCGTTATCTTATATTGTTATTCTACTCTTTATTTATAATAACAAAATGAACAAATTTTCAAAAATACTTTCAATTTTAAGAAAATTGCTTCAAATTACTAAATATATGCGTACAGTCGTTTTTCTTCTTAACCAATATATATGCAATTAGGTTTTTTATCTTAAGGTCAAACTCTGAAGTTTGACCTAATTTATTACACTAAGGAGTACTTTATATTCAACTAAACCCTTATGGGATACCCCATAGTTTATATTCAACAAAAAAATGAACAATTTATTACACTAAGGAGTACTTTATATTCAACAAAAAAAATGATTATTTCCACTTTGGTGCCTAAGGTTTAGCCTAATTTTAATTTACTGCCCTGAGGTTTGTATAATTACACTTTGGTGTCTTGAGGTCTACTTCCCACTTAAGTGATGACCTATACGGCTATACATAATATTCTTAGTATTTTATACTCCCTCTACCATCTTTTATCTACCCGACCACTTCTCTAATATATGTGGGAGAATTTTATTGAAATGAGAAGATAAAAGATAATGGAGGGAGTACTAAAAAAATATTTTGAACATAATAAATCAGGCATTTTTTTTGCAATATTACTATTTTGTATGCAGTTTAATATCCAATTATGCACTTCATTTTATTGAAAATATAAGTACTTAAGATAAAAGTTGACTATTAAATATTTTAGGCCACCAAAATGAAATTTTATTCAAAACTCAAGTTAACAAAGTGGAAGTAGTCGAAACCTTAGGACACTAAAGTGGAATTATGCAAACCCCATGGCACTAAAGTGGAATTAACCCAAATCTCAGGGACCAAAATGGAAATTTTTCAAAAAAAAAAAACACCTTTGAAAAGCTATCGTAAAAACTATTGCACTTTTTAATATACAATCAATACATGACAAAGTAATAACCAGCCATTCGCAAACCGCGGTAAATAATTAAGTGAATAAAAATACATAGAAAAATTGGAATTTAAAAAGTAAAAATTGATCTAACCGCATAATTTTGTATATTTCGCAGTTCAATACATTTTTAACATCTATTATGGATTTGATATGAATTTGAAACCACTTTGAAAAAAAAAACGGTGATATAATAGTAGATTATATATAGTTCTCACAATTTGTATATATATTTACACTGATTTATTCATAGTTAACTGGTTCTTGAATTATTAGTCTGCATAAAATCGAAATTCCTGACTTTGTTCATTTGTATTTAATTTTTTTGGCTCATTTGACAAAATCGATATGAGACTTATTTAATATTTTTAAATGGTAGCTCAATTTTTTTTAATCTTTTGTGAATATTATTGGTAATCTAATCATACAAATTTGATACGTTATAGAAAGTCAGAGTTATTTCATGCCATCGTTGAAGTTCTTTATTTCTAATTTTGTCATTGTAGAAATTTTTCTCTATCAAATGCCACGTAAATATCATTCTTGACCTCTTTTTCCTATTATGACATATTACTTTTTCATGAAGTATTTTTTTTTTAAATAAAGTTTAGCTTTTTCCTAAGGTTTTTGTGTAAGACAATTACAGGTTTGGTTATAATAAAAAAATTTCTAAATAAAATTATCTTTATTACTACATGAATTTCACCAAATAGTTAAAATCGAATAACTTAGATTTTTGACAATATTTATATTTGTAAGAAATTAGGATCTCTTTTTTTTTCTCACAAAGATTAATTATATGTTTATACAAATATTTTTAAAATAAATATTCTTTATAATCTATTATTATGTTAGTAAAGAATAATCGATAAATTATTAGATCCATTTCCATTAGTATTTTTTTTCTTATAAAATATTAGATTTACTCCTATTAGGATTACTTTCTCATAAATGATTAGGAAAATTTTATCATAAATTATTAAGAAGAAAAAAAGCTAAATCTACACTTATTAGGAATTCCAAAAAAGTTGGACTCTCTAATATCGCTCGAAAAGTTTCTACTTTATATATATACTAGATTTAATGCCCGTGCGATGCACGGGCCTCCAAATAGAACCTATTAGAAAATGACTAAGTTTTTTAGGCCATTAAGTAGAGCCTTAGTTAAGCCCTGTTCTTTTGAACTGAAACTGTCTGAACTGAAGTAAACTGAATTTGATAGAGATCAACTGAATTCTGAATTTAATGGGGCTGAACTGAACTGAAATAAGAGTTAATTTGTGAAGAGAAGAACTTAACTGGACTAAACTAAACTAAACTGAATAAAATTGAAATGAACTGAACTTAATAGAGCTAAATTGAATTGAAATGACCTTAAATTAAGTCTCAAAGAACGTCTTCGTTCACAATTAAATGAAATAACGTGATACTCTAATATAGGAGTATATATAAATATATAAATTTTATTATAATATATTTACAATTAGACTCTAATAATCTCTCTAACAACCATCCTAATTTTCAATAATAGTGCCCATCCACCACAAATCTCACGTACAATCTCAAATTCAATATTGTGGTGCATGGGACATAAGTCACATAACTGCTTCTAATATTTCTTACTCGAATAGTCGAACAAAAGCTAATAACCACAAAGACTAAAGTTAAAAGGACACTAATTAACGTATATGATAAAAGAAAATTTAAATGAACTTTCTAACACCTATTTCTCACGGTAAAATCTCTTAAATCTTGTATATAAATGCATTTATGAGTTTAGATTGAGCAAAAATGGCCTATTTGCTGAACAATTCATTGAAGAATTTTAAAAATATGATAAAGAGAAATAAAGAGGAACAACGCTTATTTGAAGTTTCACCTAAATGACTAAATCTCATCTTGCTAATTAGATTAATTTGTAACAAAAGAAAAAACTCAAACATATCTATGAATAACAATAAATAATAAATTTGTGACCTAGCTTTAAATGAGAAGTGGTTGGTTCGTAACATTAAAAAGTCTACAAAAAATTATTGGATCAAATTTAAAGCACCAAGTTTTTTTTTTATTACCGTTTTCATCTTATCTTACGATAACAAAGCCTTTTAATCCCATGTATTTTCAGGCCATCTTATCTTATTCATCTTTTTATAACAAAATCTCTAAATTCCCATGTCCCTTCAACCTTTACTAAAGTCAAATATGTATTATGATCTTCAATAAGTTCTTATTAAGTACGACTATATTTATCGTTTACCTGCATCGTATATACAAATAATGTACGTTAATACCTGAAAACAATGATAATCATTACTCAAAAAAAAAAATTCACACCGGATCTAAACTCACAAAGCACAAACATAGTTAAAAAGAAATACCCAATGAAGTAATTGTAGTTATATAGAAATTGGTCTTCTCGTGATGTTCTTAAATCTTAAGCCATAAAGATTAGTTTTTTGTGTTTTGAGCTTATAGAAACTCTAGTACTCTGCGTATTTAGTAATTTCGATCCTATTATGTAACTTCACAATTGTTTTACTCTTGCACTAACCAAATAACGTATGACTATTAACATGTTAATTGAGATTATTCTCATTTACAATCTTTTAAGAATAGTCAGATAATTATATAATTATATTATTATCTTATCTTCTATCTCGAAAGTCTTCAAAAAAGTTGAACTTTCTGTAATCGCTCAAAAAAACATAGATAGATAGATTGGTCATCTTTTCTCGAAGATTTTCGGCATATCGTGATAGCCGTTTACAATATCATTACTTTTGTAGTGTAACTTACTCGACTACCAACTGTTTACAATTTTATTACTCTTGTACTTCAAATTACTCGACTACCAAGTTAGCTTGATTGCATATTCCTATTGATAAATAGTTCGGGGGAGACGGTCCAAACATAGGAGGATGAGCTTTGTGGTTATCACGTATATTTTGATTACTACTAATTCAATTCAATTACCCATTAATCTGAGTGGGTGTCACTTGTCAGTGTGTCACAAAACAATGTTTGAACGGCCTAGCTTCCGGGGTTGAGCAAGAAGCTCTTTTTTCATCATGTGTCAATTAGCCTAACTTATGTTTATATATAATCCTTCGTACATAACAATATCAATAATCTTAGCTACAAATGAAACATGGTACTGGACTACTGGCGAGTAGATTTTATGTGTTGAATGCTATCTACTCCATCAACACATCGAGTATACGATTTTCGACGCGTGATTGTCCATATTGGAGTCCTGTGAAACAATGTAGACATGATCGGCAAAGCTCATCAAATCATGGCCATGATGGATGACAAAAAAACAGCAGATGCAATAAATTATAGGAGTAATTTTAAAGCATAACAAAAAAATATATACATGTATTTGGGGAGGGGGAAAGGCTCCAAAAAACATAAAGACGTCAAATTTGTTGAATGAACAATTAAACCTATGTTATATTTATACTAAAGTACTATGATCTTATAAAAACTACAATAATCATCTTATTTTACAAATGCTAATCACCAATAATAGCACCAAACGAATGATAATTATATCCCGCGCATCTAATCGATCTCCTGTGGTCCCAACTTCCTGCCAAAAAACAACTTATGAATTTAGATTCCGTAAAACTTGAGCATACACAAAGTATAACATAAATACTAAATAGCATATTAATTATAAAAAACAATTGATAAATGAAAACATAAAAAATAACACATAGAGATAGGAGTACGTATGAAGAATTTATTTGTATGAACAATTTATTTATTTATAGGGATCAGGCAAGGTGTAATACAACAACTATAACTCTATAATTGTGTTTAGATTAGATTATAACTCTGCTAATTATGCGGTTGTTATAGATAAATATTAATTATTTAGTTAATTTTAAATTTCGGTAATTCGTAAAAGCTGGACTCTCTGTAATCGCTCGAAAAAAGATTCCTTTATTAATATAGACTAGATTTAATGCCCGTGCGATGCACGGGCCAATTTGTAATATATTTTAGTGTAAAACGTAGTACTTCGTGATTGTTAGATATCAAGGTGTATTATCAATTTATTAAGAAGATGACCTTGTATTCTGCAAATAGTTTTTATAAAATTTAAAATCGAAACATAGTTCATCAAGCTCATTTTCTAAAATAAAAGCGTGCCTTAAATTGCGTCCACACCTTCAAGGACTCTATATATAGGTATGGAGGTATCACGTATATGATAAGTAACTTATTATTGCGGTAAATGGATTATACATCTGATGTAGTACATCAGATGGTATAGTTTTTGAGCAATAAGATAAAATTTTTGAGTTTTAATCTAAAATTTTCGAGTTTTATTATAAAGTTTTTGAGTTTATTTACTTAAACTTTAATCTCAAAAAATTACATTATAACTCTAAAAAAATTACATATAAGCTCAAAAAAAATTTGATTTTTGACATCATAAAACTAAAATGTAATTTATAAACTCTATAGTACTCGAAAAAAATACACAAAAACTCAAAAAGTCATTAAGTATGATGTAGTACATCTGATGTACAATCCTTTTTCTCTTATTATTGGTGATTGTAATTTTAGCAACCTATCCTACTGATTGTATACATAGGTTCAAGTGGAAGGAATCCTAGAGATTTTGTTTTATTGAAGTAAATAGTATACACACTATATACGTATATATTATCAACTAAAGAGTTTCATTTAAAAAAAAATTGACTATCCCACCTATATTGCAGTCGGTTAGCTATTAATGATGTAATAGAAGTGCTATATTAGAAAGCTTATTATTAATTAGCTACTTAGCCTAATAGCTAACTTGATACTGGGTGGCTTAGTACATTTTTTTTTTGAGAGAAAAGAACAATTTATTAATAGAACGCCATACGACACTTACAAAGAATAAGTATAATCGAAAACAAATCTAATGGAAACCAAAGAAAAATAATTTTCTTATAAACTATGGATTTCAAAACAGCATCTGACAATTCGGCTCGTCCTATTATCGCTATCTTCATGTAGCTTTTGAGGGGATCCTTCATTTGATTTATGAGATAAAATTTATGTCTGACTGGTTCCAAAGATCGTTGACAAATAACTTTTACCCTTTGAAAGAACACGCTGCAAACCATCAACGAATTACTCTTGACTATATTACTGATAAAACTAACCCCATGAATAAATGGAAAAACCCTGAAATAAGGGACGGAAAAACGATTCCCACCAAAAGGGAGACTTTTATTGAATAGAAGATAAATATGCATACTATTGATTAAAATTTGAAACAATTTTGGGGCTTATCATCGATCAATTGATAATCGATGAGAGCCCCGTAAACTTTGATGGAGGCTAGGATTTTTAGAGAGAGTTTTTTGAGAGAGAGAGACAATGCCGACTACTCTTTCAATCAATCCTATTAGGATGTGGCTTAGTACATTTAATTAAACTAAAATAACAAATATTTAGTTAATTGTGATAATAAGTTACCCAAATCAAGTAAATTATTGGAATATTTTAATATATCATTTTTTATCTCCAAGTCCAAGTCCAGCTCTTGTGTGATTTATTAAAATAAAACTTAAGAAATTTCAATAATATAGACTCTCTACTATTACGTGGATACCCAATTTTCAATGAGACCTAGAGCTCCCAAAAAATCATTTTTTAATGAGAATATGGATGGATTATCTCTAATAAAAATAGTACAATTTTGCTCTTTGCAGCTTCAGCATCCACTCAACCCGCTGCCAAAAAAACATCCACTTAACCAAACTCTTTCATATTTTCTTACTTAACCGGGTTAGTATATGGGAAAAATATTAAACAAAATGGCCCTTATTGTTGAAGGATTCATCGAAGATCTTCAAAATTCTGATAAAGAGAAACCAAATATATGTGAATCCTTATTTCAAAAAAAAAAAAAATACATGTGAATCCTCGCCCAATTTCAACTTATTGATTAAATTAACATGTAACCAAAAAAATTACTCAAGCCTTCAAAGCAAAGTTTGAGTCAATAGAAAACAATCATAAAAACAAATTTAAGGCAATATAAATGAAGAATTAAGATCTACATGTTAATATTACAAAGTACGTATAAACAAATTTAAATCATAGGTCTTTTACCTTATCTTATTCATCTTATATGATAACAAAGTCTTTCACTTGTCTCTTCAAATCCCATCCACACTAATTTTAGCGGCTTAACCAACCCAGTTGTAGGCAAATGAATTTCATGAGGATCAATCTAATGAGCAACATAGTGAACCCAATGGAGTGAGGCTGAAGAAGACCATTGTGTTGGTTGCAATTGGCGCTTCAAATTTGGCACGATGATGCGTCATTTGTTTAGTTTATGGGGTAGGCCGATGGGTGAACAAAGGCTTCATTCTTCATAATATTCTCAACACAATGTATCATCAACATGCATCATATACATACAATAACGTTTGTTAGTGAATACGATACGATAAAAAGTACTCGTATAACAATAACCATTAATAATTAATTACTCATAAAAGCAAGTTCTATAACATGTGGCTAAACGAACATAGTAAAAGAACACAACGAAAAGAAATTATTTGAATCATGGAATCACGTTTGATATCCATGATAAAAAGATGCTATATATATATATATATATATATATATATATGTATTATGTATAAGTGTTCAAATTGTCTTGGGATTGGTCTGACGTATGTTTACACACAAAAGGTAGCAATAACCATAAGTATGTTAATTATAGGATTGTAGTAGTACTCAATTGCTTATTCGGTGATCTGCTAACAACCAAACAACTATTATTGAGTTTTCTATATTTAATAATTTATTTTAATGTATTTTAGGTAGTTCGTAAAGGTTGGAGACTCTATAATCGCTCGAAAAAAGCTTCCTTTATTAATATAGATAGATAGATATATTGATTATTTGTTCTTGGACTCCAATAATACATCACTATTTTTATATGTATAATATTAATGATTTGCTTTATACTCCGTACAATTAATGTAAGTAGACGATCACGCCGAGTCGTGATAAATATTAGTTACCTCATAGGACTCTTGAGGCTTGACCCATGATTTAGCATCCAACAGAAAGAGCTAAGACACTAGTTGGCTATCTCTAGTTGCATTACTTGCATATGAGCTTCGCACTCGACACATCCCACTCAATTACCATAATACAAAACAATACCAACTGCATAAAGACCTAATTGGACCTTCCTTTTCAATGGATAGTGACTCAAAACACAAAATACGGGACTTTAGAATTGATGTTGGTACTTTTTAAATAAAATGTTGTCCTTATATAGCTATAGCTACAACACCTTGAGTCATTTTCTAAAGTAATAAATGCACTTATATTTTTGTAGATATTTTTAAAAATCGAGAATGTGCACCAAATTATATTTCGTAATAATTTTATAACTTTCTCTCTTGCTTTATAAGTAATCATAACGATTTAAAGTCGCCTGCTAAAAATAAGTCTAATTGAACACTCTTCTTAAACCTAACTAAATCAAATTTAAATTCAAACACGAGATCAAATCGAGTCCTAGCCGCACTATAGCCGTAACCGAGTTTAAGCTCACTATAACTGAGCCGATAAACTCGATCTAGTTACTTACACATATGGCCATATGCAGGCCTATCAAAGTTGATCCGACCCGATAAAGACTGAACCGAGACCCAAAATGACTCGAAAAGTTAAACCCGAACTTGACATGATTGACCCGAAATGACCTAGGCTGACGTAGAACAACCTGATCCGAAATAACACTTCTGAAAAATGACTTGATAAATTATTAACCTGAAAATGACCCGATTTAAAAGTGACCGACCCAAATTCAACCTGAATTACCCATTTACCAAGTCTAGCCATATGGTATATTGGTATGTACCTCCAAAATTAGAATGCATTATCCATTTGTAGGATCAATTGGTCTCCCTTGTGACGGGTTACCATTTGTGCCAGATATTTTGTGAGTTAAAATGGTAACAAAATGGGTTAGTGGAGAAAGGAGACCACATGAATAGTGTTACAGAGAGAGAGAAAAAATGGGTACTTTGTGAGGTAAAATGGTATCCGTCACTCAAGAGTGACGGATATTTCATGTCTTCAATAAGAATTTGTGTTGTAGGATATCCACCCACACATATGGCATTCCCAAGTCCCAATCATATCATATCACTCACAAACCCACTTCCCAACAACAACCAAAAAACCAAAATCCCACCTATAAGTCCACACATACCACAACAAAACCACAAACAACACACACACACATTTTGTAGTTTAGTAGTAGTACCCTTTGTCTCCTTCTTTCTCCGACCTTGCAAATCCGAGCGACTTCCGACCGTAACAATGTCTATTACCACCACCCGTCTCCTCAACACCGCCGGAACTTTCCGGCGGTTCTCTACCGTCCCCACTGCGTCGCAAATGTTTGTAGAAGCGTGGAGTAAAGTGTCGCCAAATACTGACCCACCTAAACTTCCTCTTACTTTCATGCAGCCTAAACCTCCTTTCCCGGGTTCGATTCCTAATAAGCTCACTATCAATTTTTATCTTCGTTATTCCTTCGATATTTCCACTAAACAGGTAGCATAATCTTAATCGTCTTCTTTTACTTCAATTTTTTTGATTTCAGGCAATTGAATAATGCTGTTTCCAATGTTGTTGATGTTATGTTAGTGCGGAATTTAAAGTTGGGTTCTTTTTTGGTTTAATTGCATTGGGTTAGTGTTTGATTAATAATGTGATGTTTTAATTTTGTGGTGAAATTTTGGCTCATTTGTGGGTAGTTTATGAAATGATACTTCCCTCCCTCCGTCCCAATCATTTGTTTATCTTTGATTAAATTACGCCTTTCAAAGAATAAAAAAGGGTAAACAAATGATTGGAAAGGATGAGTAATCAGGTGTTACTATTTTGCTAGGTTTTCTGAATGATGATGGAGTTTGGGGTAACTTATTAGGTTGACATTTGTGGGTAGTTTATGAAATGATACTTCCCTCCCTCCGCCCCAATCATTTGTTTATCTTTGATTAAATTACGCCTTTCAAAGAATAAAAAAGGGTAAACAAATGATTGGAAAGGATGAGTAATCAGGTGTTACTATTTTGCTAGGTTTTCTGAATGATGATGGAGTTTGGGGACTGGGGTAACTTATTAGGTTGACATTTTGTAGATGAGCACATCTTCCTGTGGTATGTACAAAGATGGTCTCAATTGTGAGACTGTCTCGTACAATACTCGCTCGTGCTCTCATTGACTGGTTTGAATGTATGTTATCATGATATGCTCATAAGGTTTTTTGGTTTGGATTGTTCGATATCATTTGGGGTGTTTGAGGTGAAGATATTCATTCTGCCTCCTTGTGCTTATTTTTCTCCTTCATCAAACTTTGTATGTGGAAAATCTCGGGGGTCCTGGACTCCTGGTTCTCCTGGATTTTAATCTAGACACATTCGTCATTCGGTGAAAATGTTTGTGTATTCTCGAAGGAATGTGGAAAGAGTAGGGGTGTTAAATTTCATTTTGAGGATGAATGGATGATTAACTTTTGTTTTTGGAAGCTGAAAGCTTTATGCATTGTTCAAATAGAGAAATGTGTATAGTCGAGCCTGTTGATAAGCGTTTAATTTTCCTTGATAAATTATTGACTAATTTAGATAGGAACAGTTACAAAACTTATCAACTTGCAAATTATGAGATTCTTGAGGTTGTTTGGTGCTTCCGTATAAGTTTTGATACGCATTCACTATAACGTTAGTGACCTGCTTTTACAAAACTATCTGCGTCCTTTGAGGTTGTTTACAATGTGTTGGTCAAATGATTAGATTTATTATTCCTGTTCCGCAAGTCCTCTAGAGTTCGAAAATTTATGCCAATTGTGAAGCTCTGTATACCTTTACGGTAGAAGCAAACTGTAATTAGTTTGTAAGCTAGTTATGGTTGTCAGCATATGATGTTGAGGCTTAATGTATAACTTATTGAATTTTACATTGCACTCGGCAACATTTGACATGGTGTATTAGCTCATGTAGTCGTCAAAGTGCTTCAAATGAAAGCTACCTGTAGGATCTTACCATTGTGTCCTAGTGTGCAGATGTCAGCTACCTAGGTGGTAAAGTCATTGAAGGGTCGTACTCATGATCTTGGTTCAAAAGCCCTCAACATCAAAACCTCATTAGCCCTCTAGAAACAAATTTGTTCTAGTCTAACTCTTGAAATTGTGATTCAAATTCATTGTTGATGTGGCTTGCAATTCCTTTTCTGCGATACAATATACTGAACTTTAGTTGACCAGAATTGAATACAATTTAACCCTGAGGTTATCAAAGTTGAATTAGTGAAATTTTGGGACATCAGAGTAGATTAGCTCAAACCTCAGAGCACCAAAGAAAATGTTTTGTGTATATATGTCTGGTTAATGAACATGCAATCTTGTATCCAACTCTTTTACATTGCTTACCTTTTTCGTGACTCTGAGTTTCCTCAGATCATTCGCAACTTGTCACATCATGTTAGACAGCTGATTGAGGGAGATATTTGAGTTATCAGCTTCAAGATGCTTATGTTATTTTGGTTATCTTAACAAATCATTGCATTTGCAATTTTTTTAATGTGCTGAATACTTATACGGAGTATTAGTTGTGCAACTTGCTGTTCATTTTTGCTGCATTTAAGCTGCAGCGGAATTTACAGTAGATAAGCTAGACCTCGCCATTTAGTGAAGCTATCGCCTTTTAGTCTTTTGCTGGCTAGCAGATAATGTTAAAGCCTATAGAACCTCTAAATTAGTGACAGTTCTACCTTTCATTGTCCGTCTTTGAGTGTAACATTCCCATGTACATGCAGATTGCAGATACCAGCTATCTTAGTTGCTATGTGTTATAACTAAACCACGATCTTAATTGCAATCCTGCAGCTTCTATTGCTAGTGTTCGTTAGTGTTCCAGTAATTTCACATTTCTTTGTTTCTGACTGTTCTCAAAGGTCGATATGATAACTGTGCCTGCGACAACCGGGCAAATGAGCATTCTCCCAGGCCATATGGCAAGCATGACAGAGCTAAACCCAGGGGTTCTCTCTCTACACGAAGGGAATGAAACCACAAAGTACTTCATCAGCGGTGGCTTTGCCTTAACACATCCAAATTCAGTTACCGATCTTATTGCAGAGGAATCTGTGCCTATCGAAAGAATCGATCCAGACCTTGTTCAGAAGGGACTTGCTGACTTCTCACAGAAGCTAAGTTCATCCACTAGTGAGTATGAGAAAGTCGAAGCACAAGTAGGTGTATATGTTCACACTGCTCTATCTTCTGCTCTCATTGGCTAACAGTGCAACAAGCCCGTCTTATTAACAGATTTCCAATCCTATCCCCCTTCCGCAAAAGTTTCTGTGATAACACGAAATCATGGATCTTTTGTTGAAAAATGTCAAATGGTAATTTTCCTGCAGTATCATGCTCTCTATGTAGAAATAAATCCAAAAATGACATTCTTGTATATTGTTGATTACGCTCTCTCTCGATAGAGTATGATTTCGGCCTGTCTCTAATTAGCTATTCAAGCAAATATATTCAGTGCGTTCTTTACTTGAAGCTATTACAGTCCTTTAATTTTACATTTCATCAGCGGAATAGCTGTCTTAACTAGAATTTTGCTTGCAATGCACTGAGCGCGTCCTGCCTTGATCTCATTACTCGAAATCTGTGCGTAAACTTAATAACTGGGTCATTCGGGTTTGCTTCTGAACATGTTAGTTCGGGTTGGGTCATTTTGGGTACGTAAAATTGTTTGTCAACTACTATTGCGAAATAAAGTCCCTTCAGCTCAATACTCTGCATAATATTTTCCAACCAAGTCAAGACTCAAGAGTCAAGACCACACAAACCTAGAGCCACTTTGAATCCTCTATCAAGTTTTGAACCCGACGTTTCCGTATTTTTAGAGTTTTTTTGTCAAAAACTACCTAAAATTTACCTCATTTTCATAAATACTACCTAAAGTTTTTTATTTTGCGAGAAACTACCTAATATTTTTTTACTTTTGTCGAAAACTACCAAATTGCAATTAATGAGCAAATTCGACAATTTTCTTTTCCAAATTAACTAAAAATTCCGACAAATAAGTCAAAATGCCAATCGAATTAATCTAATTTTGTCCAAATTAGCCACAATCTCGGCCAAACTAGTCAAAATTGTAGTAAAACAAATTGAAATAAATGTTTTAGTAGCTAATCAAAACAGTTGGCGGTGGTTAAGTATAGTAAATAATGTATGTTCAATGCCAAAAATAATGTTTCGAGTTAGAATTTTGTCTAATTTGATCGGATTTTTCAATGTGGTAGTGTCCGACAAAAGTCAAGAAAATTTAGGTAGTTTCTCGCAAAATTAAAAACTTTAGGTAGTATTTATGAAAATGAGGTAAATTTTAGGTAGTTTTTGACAAAAAACTCTTTTTTTTTTTATATTATTAACTAGCTTAGGACCCGTGTAAAGTTGCACGGATATATATATATAGATAAAATATAAAAATAAGTTTTAAAATTTGTTATACTTAAAACATTGTATATTAATGATTAATAGCTACCATCGTATTGTGAAGATATGTTCAAACTTTTGTCACATATCATGCGTGTACCTGTGTTTAGAGGCGGCAAACAATGACACGACACGAAAACACGACACGAACCCGACACGAAGTTAATGGGTTTGGGTTGAGCCTTAATGACCCATTTATGTAAGTGGGTCGACACGAACACGACACGAGATTTAATTGGGTCGGGTTTGGGTTGAGCTCTCTAAACACGAACCCGACACGAATGACCTATTTACTAAATTAATCATAATTTTTCTTGATTTTCCATCGCATAAATATACTTACACTTTCCAAATATAGACAAAACACGAAAACCCGACACGAACCCGACACGAAATTAACGGGTTAGGGTTGAGGCTTGATGACCCATTTATGTAAGTGGGTCGACACGAACACGACACAAAATTTAATTGGGTCGGGTTTGGGTTGAAGGGTTCTTGACCCGTTTACATGTGACACGAACACGAACTCGACACGACCCGATCTGTTTGCCAGGTCTACCTGTGTTCCATAATTTTGATTTGAGCTTCTACAAACCATAATCTTTATCCTATATGTTATAGCCTATTAATAATTTTAAATGCAAGTAAATTCTACTTATAAATGATACATATTGAAATGTTTATAGTTTATACATAATTAAAGATGAAAATAAGCAAATTCTGCAAACCATAATCCTTACCCTATGTGTCATACGTATTGAAATGTTGCATTCCAAAATGCTAGCCATGATTATATTGAAAGGTAAATTCTCATTTAAGAAGGGTATATACCCATGTGGAAGGAATAAGACAAACGCAAAATACATTGAGAAAGCAAAAAAAAAAAATTGTCTTATATGACCATGTGGGACGATATTTGACCCGTTTTATTATTAAGACATATATCTCCATCATAAGGAAGGCTAACTGCATTTCAAGGCAATGAGACGGGGCAAAACCAAATAGATCTTTGGTCAGTAATTTATATTGTCAACGGGAAAAATAGATCTTAAGAGTAAAAATAAGAAGATAAATTAAAATGGGTAAACTCATATTTTGAGAGTCGTAGCATAAATCAAAACTCATTCATTTGATAATGTATTTAAGAATAAAAAAATTATTAACAGAGTGTAGTTTCTTCATTAAATTCTAAATTATAATGTTTTAATAAAAATAAAAATAAAAGTGGGAACGCAATTATAAAATACGGAGTATAAGACCGCTTTTGTGCTAATATGAGGAACGAGACAACTTCATTATATGAGATTGATGAGAGAGAAAAATAAAAGCTCTGAAAATACGGTAAAGTTCTAGGTTTTCTGTGCGCCGTCTTCAATAATGGCGAGATCTACCTCGACCAAATCAAATTCTGCTTCCAAATCAACACAGAACCAAAAAAATATTCCTTCTTCGTCTACCTCTATCCTAAATAACCCAAAAAAAACTGGCCCATCGAAATCGGCCGTCAATAAGGTGAAGAATGTGAATGAAATAGTGGGCTTGAGTCCATTTGAGCTTGAGTCTGTGGACATCAATGAAAGTGGTGAAGAATGGATTGTTCAAGGAAAGAAAAAGCAAGTTTTAACCAGTATTGACGAAGAGACTAAAGATTTACTACCATTCACTGCTGAGGATGTCCAGGAGGAACTTAACTACTGAAAGCCATCAGTGTACTGCTTTATTTTAGGTGCTAATCCACCTTTAGATGTGGTTGAAGGTTTTATCAGACGTATCTAGGTGAATTTCTCCATTGATAAGGTATCATTTCTGCCCAATGGTATTTTTCTAGTTCGTTTTGCGAATTAACAAAGTAAAGAGGCTGTTCTCAGACAAGGTCACTACTTGTTTGACAATAAACCTCTTATTGTGCGAAGTTGGACTGAAAGCGTTGAGTTGACAAAAGAAAATGTTAAGACTGTATCAGTTTGGATTAAACTATTAGATTTGCCCTTGAAATATTTGGGTAAATGTTTACCAAAAATAGTTGGCTTGGTGGGTAAGTACATTCGTAGTGATGTCTCTACTATGGAAAAAACAAGATTGGGGTTTGCTCGTGTCCTACTTGAGGTACCTTTTGGTCAAAAGCTTCCTGATGTGGTTAAGTTCCTAGATGAGGATGGGAAACTTGTTAAGATTGTGGTTGAATGTGAGTGGAAACCAATCTTATGCAAGGTCTGTGGGGGTACAGGACATGAAACTGAAAACTACAGGAAGCCTAAACCTAAGCCTTCTGGTCAACCTGTCCTTGTAACCTAGCAATGGATCCCAAAAAAACCAAATTCTGCTGCTGTTACTACTATTGTACGTCCTAAATCAGTGTCTCCTACTGTGATTGTTCCTATTACTCCTGCAGTGACTAAAACCCTTGAGGAGTTACAACATAAACTTCAGGCTACTTGGTCTAAAGATGGTAATTCTAAACAAGTTAATACTCTTGCTAGGCCACCAATTACACTAAGAAGACAAGAAATTATTAGAGCAGGGAAAACGTCTACTTCTCTAAGCCAATATACTTTTCAGGATGCTCTTAATAATGTTGCACCCAAAGTTGGAATTGGCAATGCTTTGGTCAGTGTAACACCAAGGGTTGGAGTTGGTACTAATGGTAATGTGTTACTCCCTTTTGGGAGTAATGCATAACATTGGCTTTTGGAATATTAGGGGTTGAATAACCCATCCAAACAAAAACAAGTTAAATGGTTTCTACATTTTCATCAGGTGGGTTTATTTGGTATCCTTAAGACAAAGGTAAAACCTTTGTCTCTAAATTCTGTTAGTTCAAATGTGTGTGATGGGTGGTCATTATCTACTAATACATCTTACCATCCTTTAGGGAGAGTATTGGTGCTGTGGAATCCTTCTATTTTTCATGTGCATTTTGTCCAGTATAGTGCTCAACTAATTCACATGGAAGTGAATGAAATTAGTTCCAATTTCCATTTATTTTGCACAATGATATATGCACACAATGATACAACTGATAGGAAGTCATTATGGCATGAGTTGAATAGCTGCTCAGACAGTATTCTTGCTCCTTGGATTCTCTATGGGGACTTTAATTGTGTTTTGAACCCCTCTGAGTGTAATACTATGGTTTTCTATGTCTATGGGTACTCTATCGAGTGAGGCTTACTTTGTCGAGTAAGTATGTTTTTATACGAAACAGTAGGCTACTTGATGGGTACTCGATCGAGTATGTTGGGTACTCGATCGAGTAAGGGTCACTCGATCGAGTAAGCGACTTACTCGATCGAGTAAGTGAGTCTTACGGGTTATTTTAGTCGGGTTTTGTTAATAACGCGTGATTAGTATAAAAGGATTCCGTCATTCTTTTTAATCACTTTTCACATTCTAAAACCTTTCAAAGAGAGAAAAAGGAGTTACGTTACATTATTCTTCGCGTTGTTAATAAATCCCAAGGGCTAGGATCGTCGGATTGTCTTGTTCTTTACGTCGTTGAGTTCGTCTTGTCAAGGGTAAGATCCTTTACAATTTTTATAATGTTTAGTTGAGTTTGTTTAAAACCCTAATTGGGTAGATTTGGAGGTTTTGGGTGTATTATGTTTATTAGGTGATAATTATATGAATATGTGTTGTAGGAGGAGGATTCATAGAGGAACATTACTGATTAGCTGCCGTGACAGTCTTGTGGTTGCTTATTCCAGGTAGGGTTTCCCTACTCGATTATTGATTACATAATGTTGTCTATTGTTGTTGATTCATATCATATTGGAATTGGAATTGGTGATTGTTGATTGTATAGTTGGTTTTGATTGTTTGTCTGTGATTCTCGAGGTGCGCCATCGGCTGAGTGGAGTCACTTGCGGGAGTGGCTTCCCGGCCTTGATTCGCCCTCTGTGGAACCCGCCACAGAGGGAATGTGCACATTTATGAACTTGGATTATCGCTCGGATGAGATAAGCGGGGCTTAGGTGGGAACGGCTGCGGTCCCCTACTGGCGATGTGGAATACTTGTTGCGATAAGTATTCTGGCAGGACTACACACTTTAGTGCGTAGTCAGGTGTGTGGAGTTATGATGGAGATTTGACAGTTTTGAGAAACAGATGTATTTTCTTTAACAATTTTGGTTTTGGACATGTATCACTTTAAATTTATTTACTAAAGTTTGTTTCTTTATTGTCTATTTGATATATATTGCCTCGGGTAACCGAGATGGTAGCATTCTCATGTCTTAAGTGGTCCTGGTAAGGCATTTGGAGTATGGGGGTGTTACAATGAGAGAGTAGGAGGTCAATCTACTGAGGAAGAAATGGAAGATTTCCAAGCTTGTCTTGATTATTGCCATCTCTTGGATAGCCCTACTGTTGGATCTTTCTACACTTGGAATAATAAGCAGGATCCTCAGACTAGGGTGTATTCCAGGCTTGATAGAGTACTAGTTAATAGTGCTTGGCTCCAACAAAGATATCAGTCTTATGCTCATTTTTATAATGAAGGTCTCTTTGATCATACACTATGTATTGTCACAGAGGCTACTAGTTGTATGAAAGGGAGAAGAAGCTTCAAGTATTTCAATATGTGGAGCCAAATTCCTGATTTTCACACCTGTGTTCAACATCAGTGGAATAAGTACTGGCAGGGAACTAAAGTGTTCAGAGTTGTTATGAAATTGAAAAGTGTGAAGAATCCATTGAAGAACCTTAATAAGCACCATTTTGATGATATTGAAAACAGTGTTGTTCATGCTTGGAAAGTCTTAGATAGTATTCAAGACCATCTTAAGATTTCTCCTAATGATCCTGATTTAATTGAGAAAGAAAGGACTGCTGCCAATATTTACAGAGAGCTTCAAAGTGCTTGTGACAGTTTCCTTTTGCAAAAAAAACAAAGCTACTTGGGTTAATCATGGTGATAATAATACCAAGTACTTTCATAGTATTTTGAAAGGTAGACATACAAAGAATAAGATCTTTCTCATTGAAGATACTCATGGTAATCCTCATACTGATGGAGCTCAAATTCAGAATGCCTTTTGCAATATTATAAGGAGCTTTTGGTCACTACTGGGACTGTCAGTAAGGTATGCACCTCTGTGGTCCAGTTGGGGCATGTCTGCTCACCAGCTCACTGCCAGATTCTTTTGTCACCTGTTACTAAAGCTGAAGTTAAAGAAGCCATCTTTTTTATTCCCAGACATAAGGCTCCTGGGCCTGATGTGTTTTCCAGTGCTTTTTAAAAGATGCATGGCCAATAATTGGTGATGAGGTAAGTGAAGCCATTCTGGATTTCTTTCAATATGGTAAACTTTTGCAGCAATTGAATCATACTTTCATCACCTTGATCCCCAAAGTGAATATACCTCAGAATGTCACTCAATTTCGTCCTATATCTTGCTGTAATATTCTCTACAAGGCTATTTCTAAAATCTTGTGCACTAGATTATCTACTGTTCTGCCTAAAGTTATTAACAAGAGTCAAGGGGGGTTTATTAAAGGAAGGAGCATAGTAGAAAACATTCTGATATGTCAAGATATTGTGAGGTTATATAACAAGAAGGCTATCTCTCCTAGAAGCTTGATAAAAATTGATTTGAAGAAAGCTTATGAATCTATTCATTGGGATTTTGTGGAACAGATGCTTAATGCTTTACAATTCCCAGCAAAATTTGTTCAATTGGTTATGACTTGTATTAAATCTACTTCCTACTCACTTGTCCTTAATGGAGAAAATTTTGGCTATTTTCATGGAGCAAAAGGACTAAGACAAAGAGACCCCATCTCTTCTTTGCTTTTCACCATCACTATGAAATATTTGAGTAGGATATTAACTCATGTGACTGATACTATGCCATTCAAGTTTCACCTTCTATGCAATCATCTT
The DNA here is from genome assembly GCF_048544455.1 of Silene latifolia. Taxonomy (NCBI): domain Eukaryota; kingdom Viridiplantae; phylum Streptophyta; class Magnoliopsida; order Caryophyllales; family Caryophyllaceae; genus Silene; species Silene latifolia. Next base: position 15,505,239 of record NC_133535.1, on the reverse strand, counting down.
AGATTATCTCATCTCATATTTGCGAATGATTTTTTTATGTTCTCTAAGGGTGATATTACATCTATCATGATCCTATTAAGAGCATTTGCCACTTTTTCTGTTGCTACTGGACTTCAAATGAACACTTTGAAGTCTAACATTTACTTTAATGGTGTATCTTCTAGTGTTAAAGCTGATATCCTGCAAGTTTCAGGATTTCTTGAAGGTTCATTGCTCTTCAAGTATTTGGGAGTGCCCATTTCTGTTGGTAGATTGTCTATTAAAAATTGCTCTATTCTGATTCAAAAGGTGAATAAAAGAATTAGAGGTTATGCTGCTAAAAAACTTTCATACTCTGGCAGGCTAACTCTTGTGAATTCTGTACTCTCTACTCTCTATACTTATTGGGCAAATATTTTTGTATTGCCAAAAGGAGTCTTGAAGAAAATAGAAGCCCTCTGCAGGAATTTCTTATGGGATGGCTCCACTGAATACCTTAGGGTCCTTTTGGTGAGTTGGGAGAAAGTTTGTGTGCCAAAATGTGAAGGAAGCTTAGGCATAAGAGATAGTTATGCATGGAATCTGGCTGCTTTCTGCAAACTATCCTGGTGGATCTATACTAAACCAGGTAGTTTTTGGGTCCAATGGATACACCATGTATATATGAAAGGAGCTAACTGGACTGAGTACACCCCCAAACCAGACTCTTCTTGGAGCTGGAAGACAATTTCCAAAGTTAGATTAAAGTTTGCTGCTGGTTTTTCAAACACTGGTCAGTGGCTACCTATGCCATATGGGTACTCTCCTTCGAGTGGTTATCAGTGGATAAGGAAGAAACAGCCTTTGGTCACGTGGGATAAGCTGATTTGGAACTCTTGGTGTATATTAAAACATAATTTCATTAAATGGTTGATAGCTCGAGATGCTCTGAGGCTCAAGGATAAACTGCTTCTCTTGGGAGTTACTGTTGATGCAAACTGCTTCCTTTGTGGTAATGGTTGTGAGACTCATAATCGTGTGTTTAGACATTGCTGCTATACTAAGCAACTGATACATCTGTTAAGCTGCAAAATTCGTATGCATCTGCCTGACACTAATTTACTGGAATGGGTTCATTCCAAACCTTGGGCAAAAGTGAAGAAAAGGGTTATTGTCGCCTGGATTCAAGCTTTGTTTTATGCTATTTGGCTACAACGCAATAAAGCAAGGCTGGATGGGGTTCTACTGCGTCCTGAAGTTGTCATACAACAAATTTGCCGGCTGCTTAAGTTTAGATCAATCTATTGGCTAAAATGTACTAAGAGAAGTAGTGATGAAGAGTGGATCAAATCAATTAAATATTAATTGTTTGATTCATAATTCTAAATTGTACCATATTTGGTAGTCTTGTAATAGCTTGTTTATGTGCTTAATGAGAATTTCTAACCTTTCACCAAAAAAACAATACGGAGTACAAATATTAACACTTTATGATAAAAAAAAATCATTAAAATACAGATTTCATGATATACTCAACTTTTTTTTATTAGTTTTGTAAATTTTTTTCTCATATCAAAATACTGAGTTGAAATATAAAAAATTATGGTATAAATTTAGAATGAATAAATAATACACACTAAAAAGTAAAACTCTATAAATACTGCGGATTTATTGCGCGGGATCTATACATACTAAAAAGTAGAAACTCCAATTATTTATGAAGAAGATTAGAAAGTTAAAACTCAGAAACAATGGAAAATGTAATGAATGATTTAATAATAATATTATGATCTCAATTAGATGAGATTTTATATGAGAAAATATATTAAAAAAATGTTAGAAAGAAAATGGAAAAGATTTCATACATGTTTTGGAAAGAAGGAGACCGTATAAAAGGCAATGATGGGAAGTGTTATTAAAGTATTAGTATCAATTTAGGGTTTAAGTTGGCGGGAAAATTTTTAATATGAGAGTGACATGTCTCAAAAGTCCATTCAGCTCAGTACTCTGCACAATATTTTCCATCCAAGTCCAGACTTAAGAGTCAAGACCACACAAACCTAGAGCCACTTTGAATCCTCTATCAAGTTTTGAACCCGGCGTTTCCGCATTTTTTTTATATTATTAATTTTGTAATATACTCCCTCTGTCCCGGTTATTTGTTGTCCTATTCTATTTTGGGTGTCTCAGTCAATTGTTGTTCAATTATATTTTGGAATGCATTTGATGAGCAATTTGATCAATCACACTCAATTTGATCCACTTATCATCTAATAATTGGCTCCTTCCTTTTTCTTTGATCTTTGTGCCAAAACCAAATGAAACAATTAACCGGGCGGAGAGGGTAATCAATCCCTTTTTCTTTGTACAACGGTTATTTATATAACAATCTTAGATCAAACTACTAGTCGCTAAGAATCACTTGAAATTTTCTATGGAGCCGTCTTATAGGATGAGACAATCCTTTTAGAATCGCTAATAATTTCCCTGTGTTTCTTCGATGGCTTTTTCTGTGTTGGTTAATGGTGCAACGTCTGAAACTTTTAGACCGAATAGAGAGTTGCGTCAAGGTGATCCGCTTTCTCCTTATTTATTCATATTATGCGCAAAAGCTTTATCAAATTTGATAAGGAGAGCTGTTGAGAGGAATACCATCCATGGGCTATGCGTGACGAGTAGTGCTCCAACTATTTCTCACCTATTTTTTGATGATAGCATTCTCTTTGTCCGTTCAAAAGTTGCTGAAGCGGATGTCATTAACGATATTTTTAGGAGTTATGAAATGGCGTCGGGGCAACTAGTGAATTTAGACAAGACCACGGTCTCCTTCAGTAAGGGTGTGTCGGATAGGGTGAGGGGCAGTGTTGCTGAGCGGCTTAGAGTGGCGGTGGTAGAGGTCCATGAGTGCTATCTTGGATTGCCGACTATCATTGGGCATTCTAAGAAGATTATCATTGATATTCTCCATGATAAGTTTAGCAAAAAATTACAAGGTTGGCGTGGGAAAATTTTGTCGAGGGCTGTAGGGAGGTTCTTATAAAGGTTGTAGCCAATTCACCTACCTATGTGATGAATGTGTGTAAAATTCCATCTAACTTCTACAATGAACTCTGATCCATGGTGACGCGGTTTTGGTGGGGACATGTTGAGGGGCGACGTGGAGTTTGTTGGGTAGCGTGAAAAAAACTTTGTCGTTCTAAGAGAGAGGGCAGGCTCGGGTTTTGACATTTTGAGCTCTTTAATAAAGTGGGGAAAACAAGCTTGGCGTTTGTCAACTGTTTCTAATTGTCTATGGGCTCGGGTGATGAAGGCGAGATATTACCCACATACCGAATTTATGGAGGCTGGACTAGGTCATGGTCCAAGCTATACTTGGCGTAGTATTGTGGAGGGTCGAGGGGTTTTGGGACACGGAATGCGAAGGAGAATTGGGGATGGGCACGACACGAAAGTGTGGAGACAAGCTTAGATTCCGAGACACAAATGGTACGGGTTATATCTCCGTGTGGGGTGGGTAACGAGGGCATGACTGTGGTCGAGCTTATGGTCCCAAATGGTGGTAGATGGGACGTGGAAAAATTGGAGAGTTTGCTTTTGCCTTTAGAGAAGGAGCGGGTCATGAATATACGTCTTAGTGCTTATGGGTCGTGTGATATGTGGTATTGAGATTTAACGAAGGAGGGGGTTTCGGTGAAGTCTGCTTATGCGGCTTTGGCGGGTGAGGCTAATGACACGAGTAGGTCTTCGGATTGGGAGAGGGAGCGGTGGTTATGGAATCGTCTCTGGAATATTCATGTGTGGCCTCGGGTAAAGCTCTTCTTCTAGCAATTGTGTAGTGAAGCGCTGGCGACAACGGACAACAATGCATATCGAGTTAAAGGTGAGTCTGATACCTATTTTTTCTGTTCTTCATTCCATGAGTCTTGTATTCAATTATTTCGGGATTGTGGGGTGGCAAAATGGGTGTGGGATGACATGGGGCTAAGCTCGCTGCGAAGAAGAGAGTATCGGAGGTAGTGTTCAGGAATGGATTGAGTATCGTAGGAGAGATTTTAATATCGAGGAGTGTGGTAAATTCATGCTAAGATGTTGGGCCTTGTGGGAACACCGAAACACGGTCGTCTTTGATAGAGTAGTGGTGGACCCGGGAAGAGTGGTTGGGAGGGTTATGGATGTGTGGTATGAAATGAATACGAGTTTAGCGATGGAGAAGAGACGAGGAGGGGGAGGGTGTGAAGGTGCGGCTGTTAATTCGAATGAGAGGTGGAGGCTGGCTATGGCGGGGTTTGTGAAGATCAATGTTGATGCAGGAGCGAAGGTAGGTGAAGGCGTGGCCGCGTGGGTGATGGTTATCAAATAGTACCTCACAAGTGCACGATTTATCGTTGTGCAAAATAGAGGGTCGATCCCACAAGGAGTCAAGAAGATTACTAATTGTTCTAATCCTATCGTTTAGCTAAGTCGACAATAAGGGATGAATTTGTTATACTAAAACTACCAAAGACAAAATGAAATTCAAACTAAACAAGAAATAGGCAAATGAGCAAAAAGAAATGATAAGTTGTAAATCAAATAATTTAAAGGCCTAAGACTCGGTTCTCCCCTAAACAATTCATAACTTCACACAATTAATTCCCTAAGTTAATCATAAGGGTAGCAAGGTGAGGAGGAGATGGCTCTAATTCGCCTAAGACCCCCCTCTTGGGTTCGAAGTAGGACACTAGCACTACCCACCAACCCCCCTCTCGGGTTCGAAAGTCGGAATCCCTAACTCAACACCCAACAACCCCGAAAACGTGCACATTCCCAAGGTGGTCAAAAACTTGGTCGAGGTCATTAAGTACTCATCATAATCCGGGTCATCCCACTCCCTCTCTCGAGGGTCGATTTCAAACGCTAGTCTAGAGGCACCCTCCCTCGGTTCTCCATTTCGGTCTCAACCTTGGTTGGTGACAAGGACAAATTCCGGGTACCCAATTTACAACCTAACCAACTCTCGTTGGTGGACAAGGGTTACAAGTCGACACTACTCAAAAATCGATCCTTAAACCATGTAATTCCTCTAAACTACCCTCACCAATTTCCCCAAACAATTAACCTTTATGAGAATCAATTAGTGAAGTTACTCATATCGGGTCAAACCGAGTCCTAGTGAAAGACTACTCACTAATCATGTTTCTAAAAGCAAGAAGAGCAACAAAGATGGTTTCTTTAAGCATAAACAGGGTGGGGGAATAAATTCTACTACTAATCATGCAATAAATCAACAATAATTATGAGGAAAGATAATTTAATCTAATAATGATGAGAATTGAACTAAAAGACACAACCTTTAACACAAGTAACTCAAAGATTCAATCTTTAACACAAGGAAATCAAAGACTCAATCTTTGGGTATAAATAACAAAGATGAACAAAGGAGAGATGAACAAGAGAGAAAATAACAACAATCAAACAACAAGAATGGAAATTTAACATAAACAATTAAACAAAACTTTATGGAAAAGCAAATATAAACTAATGAAATTAGGAAGAGAAATAATACCAACTCAATAGAAACAAATGAATTTGGATTGAACAATAAGGAAGCAGGAACTTTCAATCTTCTTACAACCCAATTTTTACTACTAAGTATGATGTAATAATTGAAGAACTTGTTCTAATTAGGGAAAGGTTAGCAATGTAATTAACAAGACTCAAACTTGGAAAAGGAAATTAATTTAGATCTAGGGTTGTGTGTACAAATGGTTAAGGGAGGGGGTATTTATATTCATTCATAAGATTATGAAGAAAAGAGGAGAAAAGCCCAAAATCCGTCAGCTGCTGCGTCCTGCCGGTGGACCGGCTGCCGGTCTGCCTACCGGCAGCGAGGTCAAAAAAATTTGAAATTGGAAATTTTGGAAATAGCTGGCAAGTGTGTTCTGCCGGTGGACCGGCTGCCGGCCTGCCGGCGAAACACAGTCTTTAAACTCTTCATATGTTGCGTTCTACCGGTTGACCGGCTACCTGTGTGTCTACCGGTAGCGAGGCCAAATTCTTTTTCTCCTCTAATTCCAATTCAACTCTAGCTGCTGTGTTCTACCGGTGGACCGGCTGTCGGGCTGCTGGCAAAACACAGCCTTCAGCATCCTTCTTCCTTTTTTTTTCTTGGCATTGGGGGGGGGTGTTCTGCGGTGGCTAGACGGGCTGCCGGTCTACCGGCAGAACACTTTTCTCAGCATCTTTCACTTCTTTTTCTTCTCAAGCTAACACGGGTTAGCTCCTTCACTCGGGTTTCATTCCGTCTTCCCTTTTTCAAGGCTAATTCCCTGCAAAATATCACGGGGAGTCGTAATATCGAGGTACATGGAATGAGGGTCAAAACATGAGCGAGAGTAACCTAAAAACGTGCTAACGAGGTCAAAATGCATGGGAAACGGGAAGTAAAAAGGTGTAAACTAATCGCACATCAAACCTCCCCACACTAAAACCTTACTCGTCCTCGAGTAAGTCCAAAGGCAATGCACAAGAGACAACTATAATAACCATTGAGAGTGCGTGCACAATATAAGCATCACTCAATTATTCTAAAATAATATCCGAATGAGTATTAGCGTACTCAACGCCCCTTCAACTCACAATTTGACACCCATGAGGGAAGAGTGCCCTATTGCAAGGCAAGTTGGGTCTTGCTACAAAATTCTGATGCATCTATCATGGAAGCACATAATCAAACAATAGAATACATCTAACAAAGTGGTCCACTTTCTCCATCTAAGTGGCCGGATTTTCAAACAACAAAACACGGTCCTGGTCGGGAGTACCGTCTCAGAAGTTCCAACGGAGGTGCCAACCCCCTAAGCATGGCTCAAGCAACCCTAGTGTGACCAATACTCAAGAAACACATTCAAGAGCGGGGTAAGGGGAAGTAGGCAAGTCCACCGAAAATTACAAAACCGACACGAGATTCAACCAAAAGACCCATGACTACGGGGACCTAGGCAACGACATCCTCACGGTTTTCACTCGTCCCTCAATGAAAGAACAAGGTGATTTTTGTGATAAATTGTATCCAAAATCACTCTCCTAACTCGACTAGCGAAAACGTGCCCGCAATTTAATGTGTAAGACCATCCTATGTCCAATGAAATGCAAACAATGGAAATGCACACGATATGAACCAAAGGTTGTAACAGGGCTAGGAAGTAGGACAAAACGGGATTGGTGCAAGCACCGTTTGGATATGTGGAGTTCAAATCAAGAATTATCGACACATTGTAACCCATTTCTTATTGCAACACATGAGACACGTATATGCCCTAACATAGCATGGATCACTAAAACTATGCAAAAATTGCATAAACCCAACTCAAATTGGAAAAATTCAAAAGTACTCCCCTTATTTCAACAAATGGAAATGTCTACACCCTAACAAAGACTCGGTTTCCCAAGTCATGCAAAAATTGTGTAAACCCAACTCATTTTGGAAAAACATCAATTTGCCCTTTTATTTAGCAACGGCTTTTTCTACCCCGTTTAATGATGAGGAGGGGTGTTGCTTGCCTTTTTCTTTTCTTGACAACATATATACAACACAAGTGACTCATTGTTTTCGATTTTTCATGACTTTTTCACTTTTCTATTTTGTTTTTCATTTCTTTTTCAAAACCTCTTATTTATATACAATGCCGAAAACACCAAGCTTTTGACCCGAGTGGACAAGTATACTATCCACCATCATGACCCAAATCACCTCCTACAACATAACTACAAAACCGACCAATTCTTGATTAAGGAAGGGTGGTTATGGAATGTAGCTATTTTGGTGGGTTGCCAAATGGAAAGGCTAAAGCTCAAAGGGGTGAATCAAAAAGGGATATAATGGAGGGGAGAAAACAAGGCTATTTGGCTAAGTGAGGTTCATATGCAAACGGATTTTTGCTTCATATCATGTGCATAAAAGAAATGTAATACAATTTCATGGTCTAAGGACGAAATGACACACTTATGCGTCTTGATGTGACACGCCTTGCGAGGAGGCCTACTCTCTCAAACCTAGATGAGGGCGGGTATAGATGTACCCATCCTAGGAGGCTTTACCTTTACCTTTGAGTAGCTAAGTCGAGCCTAAGGTCTAGTCTACGGCCCTAGGTCTCACAAGGTCGGTCTAAACTCATCGCCAAGCCCACCTCCCTCGGCTAACTAAGAGGCCACGGGTGCGAGCCACGAGGAGAGGAGAGGCACAGTTGGACACATAACTCATCACGGGGGTACTTGATTCCCTTCCTCGACCATGTTTATGCAAAATATTTACAAACAAAGTACAACTAAGTCTAAACACAACACATATGCACATGTGACGAAATGCAAGCGGGAATCAAAAGAACGTGAAAATAGACATGCAACCAATATCTAATCCTAGCAGCACGCATCAATACCAACAATCCACGTGGTCTCCCAAGGAGACACCCAAGGCAACAAAATTCCCATTCTTCTTCAAAATATCCGAGATACCAAAAAGAAAGAACAGTAAAAAGGAGTAAGAGATAGGAAAGATTATACCAAGCGGTTTTCTAGCTCCCTTTTTGCCTCAAATGTTCAATGCGCTATGCCAAAGGTTAGATAAGACATATATACACAATGCAAATGTTTTTGTAAATTTTTGAAATTTTTCAATTTTCTATGGATTTTTTTGTAATTTTATCAAATTTAAAAGTATTTACAAATATAAACAAATATTCACAAGAGTGGATATTTTCCTCCTCACACTTGAGATGTATATTGCCCTCAATGGACAAAAGCATAGGGAGTGAATAAGGAAAGAAAGGAACATGTTTTTGTATTTTTTTTTATTTTTGAAAATAAAAAATAACATATTTTTGGTATTTTTCAATATATGAATTTCCTCCCCACACTTATTGATTTACATTACTTCCAAATGGAAATAAATGTGTGGAGGGAAATAAAGATTAAAATGCATGTTTTTGGGGTTTTTTTTTTGTTTTTTTAGGCCATCCCCATACTTATTTATAGACATGAGAGAGCATGTAGACAAATAAAAGAACATGTTTTTGTTGGTTTTTTTTAGTCATTTTTAAATTTTTTGTGATTTTAAAATAGAATGCAATGCATGCTCTATTCTATATGCAATAATTGAATTACAATGCAAGGTATACTATGTGAATGCAATGGCTAAATGTGACATTATATTACAAATTTGAAAGCTAATGCAAACCTAGATGAATTCAACTATGTGAATTTCTAAGCTAAATGCATGCGAAAAATTAAACATGAATGAGAGAATTTGGATTACGGGAGAGATCATACTTGTCATTTTGGATTGAATAAGGAGGAGGTTGGGCCACCAACTCGGCCCTCGGGACTAGGAGTCCATATCATCATCATCATCATTCTCTTCGGTACCATACTCGGAGCCTTGAATCAAGTCATCGGGGTTGAAGGTGTGATCACCTCCACTTCCGCCGGTACCCATGAGACCTCCCGTGAAGTCTCCACTCATCATCATCACGCCACCGCCACCTCCCATCGAAGGATCCTCCATAAAAACGCCACCGGACCCCGAAGCACCCACGTCACTAGCAAAGTAAGGGCGTATGCCCCCCACCCAATGGGCGTCATGCCTCTCTGGTTGATACTCGGGCCTAGGAGGGAAAATGGGAGCGGAGAAGTAGTCCGATTGGAGGTTAAGACCTCCGTGAATGATCTTCCCATCCGCACTAGAATAGTTCCCGTCGGGCCATGTGAAGTAGGAGGGGCGAGGGGCATCAAATGGGACGTAATCCTGTCTACAAAAGTCATCGTAGACCGGGTAGGAAACGGTGGATTGATCATAATAGATACGGTCCAATTTCCGCCCCAATACATCTCTCTCACTCGCGGCCTTGGCCGTGGCAATGTCCATCCTCTCCATCCACTCGGTAAGGGAAGGTGGTAAGGGAGGGTAAGAAGGTTGACCCGAGGAGGACCCCTCACAGGGTTGGAATTGACATGGTGGGGGTTGGTGAGTTTGTGGCATAGTGTATTGGAGGGAGGAAGGAGTGTCCACTCTACGATCCCGTGAATACACACGTGGAGGGTTAGGAGGAGGTTGGTCGGTGGGTGGTTCCTCTTCAATTTGGAGGAGGTAGTCATCTTTGTCTTTCTCAATTTTGATTGCCGTGACATTTGGGAGTGGGATTGAATTCTTAGAGTTGATTTGCCAAAACTCTCGGCCGTCAAAGGGGTTCACTTTAAGCCACTCAAGCTTGGTGGTCAAGTAATGCTTGGTCAAATAAGTCTCCCCGAGTATCCAATTCATGGTAGAAAGGTATACCGGATGGTCCAAATTTCGAGCAATACGGGTGATGATGCCACCCACATGGATTGGGACTTTTTGCCCCGGAGAATTGGCAATTTTTGACAAATGAATTGCAAGGTGGTTAGCCACATTAATCTTGAAGGCGGTGGGTTTTGTAAACAAATAGGACCTCAAAATTTCAAGTTCATTGGTCCGAAATACCCACGGCTTATCCACCGTAAGAATAGTGTGTCCCATAAATCTATGCCACACCCAAATGACGGGGTTGTGGCAACTAATGGCGGCCCTTTTTACCCCAACCTTATCCTCTAGACCGGAAATTGCCTTCCAAACTCGGGAATAATAAAAAGTAGCGCGTGGGTTATGTGATGCGGCATTTTCTAACCCAAACATATTAGCCAACCCACTCAATGAAATTGTGTGGTCCCGGTTCATAAGATGGAAACTAAGGGTAGCCACCAAATTTGATTGTCGGTGCTTGCTAATCCGTAAACTACTCAAAAATTCTCATGTGAGCCGGGGGTAAGTATATTCATGCATGGTGTACATTTCCCTCATTCCTACCCCGGTAAAAAGAGCTTCCGTCTCTCTAGCTAACCCAAGGGCCGATAAGGACGGATGATGTAGAAACTTAGTGGGGGTTAGGGGACGATTTTTAAAGAGAATAAACTTACCCTTTTGAGTTTGGGTGGCAAATTCCACTGTCGGAAAATATGGGTCGGGGTTGGTGGCGTTGGCGGCGCGCGCGATTAACTCCGCTTGGTCCCTTGCAACATCGGCTCTTGTTCTCCTTCCCGCCATTGTGAAGATTAGAGGGGATTTGGTGGAGTTTAATTAAAGATAGGTTGAGATTTGAGGGAGTTAGACGGAGTTTTGAGGAGAGATGGTGGAGAAATGAAGGAGAAATGTGTCGAAAAAATGAAGAAATTGGGGGTTTTTTTTGTGTTTATCGGGTCTGTTAGGTGTGTTGTGCCGGTATGAAGACCGGCAGCCGGCCTGCCGGCTGAGCACACCCCCCATTTTTCAAATTTTTCGATTTTTTTCTCCAAAAATTTTGTTCTCGCTACCGGTGGACCAACCGGCTGCCGGTCCACCGGTAGAACACTACTTCACTCATTTTGCTCAGCTTCTCAACATCTTTGATATGTGTGCCCTGTCGGTGAGCCGGCTGCCGGCCTACCGGCAGAGCACTCCTCTTCACTGTTAATAAATTTCCTCAAGTCTTCAGGTGTGTCCAGCCGGTGGGCCGGCTGCCGGCCTGCCGGCAAAACACACTCCCTATCAGCATTCATCAAGTCTTTAGCAATATCATGTGTTCTCTGCCGGTGAGCCGGCTGCCGGCCTACCGGCAGAACATAACACTCTTCAAATTTTCTTTAAATTAATTTGGTCTCGGTACCGATAGGGGCACCGGCTGCCGGCCTACCGGCAGAACCCAACATTCAGCTCTTTTTCAACAACTTTCTTTCAACTTGTTCAATTTCATTAACTCGGCAATCGAGATTTTTTGTTGACCTTGGGATTCGTGTTTTACACAATTACGCCGACGCATCATGTCGGGATTTCGGGTCAAACGAAAATAAGGCTTGTTCTCTTCAAATGTGACCTCTGTCACCAATCCAAAGTGGACAAAATATGGTTCCAAAACTCTCATTGTCTACTTAAAATGCATACTATATACAAATTCCATGGGTTGCCTCCCATGTAGCGCCCTTATTTTATGTCGTAGGCTCGACGTAGTCAAGAAATACAATCAAGTATAGAGAAGTTAAGTACCGATGGAGCTTATGTTCTTCATGATGGGTGCCCCGGCAATGTAATGCTTGAGCCTTTGTCCGTTTACCTTGAAAGCTTGATCTCCATCGGATATTTCAATCGCCCCATGGGGAAAAACTCGGACCACCGTGAAAGGTCCCGACCATTTTGACTTTAGCTTCCCCAAAAATAACTTGAATCTTGAGTTATAAAGGAGAACCAAGTCTCCCACCTTGAATTTCCTTCTTAAAATAACCTTGTCATGGAACTTCTTTGTCTTCTCCTTGTAAATCCTTGAACTCTCATAAGCATCGAGGCGAAATTCCTCAAACTCATTCATGTCAATAAGCCTTTTCTCTCCCGCTTTCTTCATGTCAAAATTCAATAATTTTACCGCCCAAAAGGCACGGTGCTCCAATTCAACGGGGAGGTGACAAGGCTTACCGTAAACCAACCTAAAAGGCGAAGTTCCAATAGGAGTCTTGTAGGCACTACGGTACGCCCATAGAGCATCATTTAGCTTCATTGACCAATCTTCTCGCGATTTCGCCACGGTTTTCTCAAGAATAGACTTGATTTCCCGGTTAGAGACCTCGACTTGCCCATTTGCTTGGGGGTGATAAGCAAGACTTCTTCTATGTTGAACCCCGTGTTTCTTGAGCAAAGCCTCAAAGGTCTTTTCATTAAAGTGCAAACCTCTATCACTTATGAGCACCCTTGGTACTCCAAATCTTGGAAAAATAGTATTTTTCAAGAACTTGCCAACCGATTTGGCATCACATGCCTTGGTAGGAATAGCCTCTGTAACGCCCCGTAATTTCGGACCGTTAATATATTTCGAAAATAATTTATTAATCAAATAAAAGTTGATATTTAAGTATTTAAAGTAAAAATAATTCAAAGAAATATAATTTTACTATATTTTGAAGAAAAGTATTTATTTTGATAGTTTCGAAATGTTTAAAAATAGTTTAAACCGTGTAAAACTTTTTATTTCGAAATAAGGGCGTATCGGGGGGAAAATGACAATTCTTTTGAACGTTGGGTAAACGAATTTGGAAATGGGTCGTATGAGTATTCAATTTTCTTGTAATCTCGTGTTTAAGAACTTTGGTCTTGTCGGATTTTGCATTTGACCTACGGTTTTAATTATTATCGAAACGAGTCAAACCCGACTCGTAAAAATCCCGACTAAAAATCCCGCTCCTTCCTTTCCTCCTTTCCTTTCTCCCTTACGCGGCACCCCCTTCCCCCTACCTTTCTTTTTTCTGATTTCTTGTGTTCATCATCATCAACTTTCCTAAAAAAACAAACACCATTAATCCTTATACAATATCAAGCTCATTTTCGTCACATCTCCCTCATTTCTACTCGGATTTTCGCAAAGTTTACATTTTCGGAATCCTCTCGTCGAGATCTACCACCTTGTATGTTTTAATTTCAGTTTTCTTGAAGTTGTTTTAAGACGAAATTTCGGTAAATTCGGTATTTATGCTTATATATTGTGTTTTTATTGTTTATTTAGGTGAAAAATTGGAAGACGAGTTTGGGGACTCGTATATTGTCGAAGAAAGCGGATAGTTGCTAGTTAGGGTTTGGGTTTAAGGTGCTAATTGCTCTTTTTCTAGCTTAAGGTAACATATTTCGAGTTACTCGACGAAAGGTCGTCACATGCTTTGTTGTTTTTGTATGTTTGGTGATTTTTGTTTGAGTAGTAGTTTTCACATGTTAAAATTTGTTGCATGCATGCTTAATTTATGCCTTTTGTTAGTTTAAATTAACAAAGTTGAATTGGGAACGATTAATTAGTGTTCAGACGGTCTTTTACTAAACAAAAATGGAAAAAATGGTGGTGTAGGGGTGACGGCCAGCAACCGGCAGGCCCACGGCAGCCCACGGCCGGCCTTGGGGTTGGCCGGGTTGGTCCGTGCTTGTTTCGCGGTTTTTCGTACAATATTGGTCATTTCGGGTTAATTAATGTTAGAGTTGTATAAGTCACATTTGGGTACACTTTTAAATTGAACCATACTAGTAGAAGAAATTATTCTTATATTGGTAGTTAGCATGTGTTAGTATAGGTTATAAAATGAAATGGTAATAAAATGGCTTAAAATGAATAATGTTAGTAGTATAGATAATGAGGTTGGTAAAATTTAGCTTATATTGATAATTATCACATGTTAGGATAGTTTATAAGTTGAAATTGTAATGATTAGGCTCAAGGTAAATTTTATAGCAATAATTGCCATGTTTTGATGATTGTGCCGAAAACTGAGCCTTAGTCCCTTTGACTGATGCTATGTCAGTTAATTGAGTGATTGGTCACCCGCAATTTAACGTACTGTCGCGCAGTGGGGTTGCGGGTAAAAATTCGGTTGAATGAATTAGATAATCGGCCTTTTTCTTGCTTTAGGCCATTTATTATATCTCTATTTCACATGTGTAGTTAGTTGAATTTAAGTAGTTTCTTATATTGTAAAAACGGCCCTAGATTCCCCGAAGCCTTTAATATGGTTAATATTGTTAAAATTGGTAATTAGTATTGAGGATACTGTTGGATTATCTGCTGAATAGACATTTATATAGCCTTTCACATGATAGGATGTTAGCATTTAGGTTGGTAAGTTGGACTTTTTGTCCTCTTATGGTTAAGTGGGTGTCTTACTTGACTTGTGTGGTGAGTCTTGTGTGGTGTGGGCTAAAGTATTCAAGCTGGGACTAGCTGGGACTAAGTCCTAGGTGAGTATTTCGGCCTTCATCATAGATAGGTCTTTATAGTCTTTGACGAGTATATGTTCACTGCTTGATAGCCTTTGTGTTCCTGACTAGTGGATTTATATCCAAGTTGGGGCATGACCTCAGTTACTTATTTTGATAGTAAGTGGTCAGCTTAAGTACTAGCCAACCCTTTGGTGGACTCCTTAGGGTACTCACTTCACTTTGTTTTAAAAAAGGTTGTGGGTCTTGGGTGCGGTGGTGCGTATCCGCATATCTAGGTCTGCGCAGATTTTAGGCTAGGGTTGTGTTGTGTCTTGGCCATGTTTTATTAATATTAACCGCTGAGCCAAGATACCGGTTCGATTACCTTCCCTACCTCGTGGTATAGACTCGAGTTACAAAGTGACTATTGACCGTACTAAGAACTTATGCCTGTCTTTGATATATTGCCCTTTCTTGTATGGTGATTTTATGAATTGTAATAGGTGAGATGTAAGCCGGTTACAATTGATAAAGTTTGGATTACAATTTGTTATATGTTTCACATGATAGTCTAGTTTGGTCAATTTAGGGCTCATATGTTAGAATAATTGATAATTAGATTAATTATCATCTTGTTTACATGTTTTACTACATGTTACATTAATTTTGACGATTCGTGGCTGGGAGGACTCGAAGTTACTCCCCACTGAATTGTGGCTTTCGTGTTTGTATAAAATGCGATTGACAGGTTGTTGATGCTTTGTTGGGGTCACAGACGAGCTAGTGAGCAAGGAACCTTGGACCTAGTTTTGGCTATTCTATTAGTAAACCTTTTAACTTTTGGTCTTGTATATTATTTGAAGGGACATATGTCTCCCTTTTCTATTTTTGGTTTGTATCATTCTATTTTCTTATTTAGCTATGGCATGTAAAGTAGTTCGTTAGCTTTGCAGGTTTTGGCACCCGCCTCTTGGGAATGTTGGAAATGTTGTGATTGGTTTAGGAAAATTTTTGAAATTACAGGTTTTTGGCTAGTTGAACCAATTACAAACATATCCTACCAGTTTTTCTGTAATTAATTAGGCTAGATTTAAGGGTGTGACAGCCTCTGCCCACTTACTCACATAGTCTACCGCCACAAGTATGTACTCGTATCCATAGGAGGAATGGTAGGGGCCTTGGTAATCAATACCCCATACATCAAACAACTCTACCTATAGGATGTAGTTCATTGTCATCTCATGCCTCCTTGAAATATTGCCGCTTTGTTGGCACTTATCACACCCTTTGACATAAGTTGCCACATCATGAAATAGGGTAGGCCAATAGAAACCGTATTGGAGCACCCTTGCGGCGGTCTTCCTTGAACTCCCATGCCCTCCACTTGGCATATCATGGCAATGAAATATTATCGGCTTCACCTCTTCACTTGGAATGCACCTCCTAATTATCCCATCCGCACATGATTTGTAAAGGCAAGGTTCATCCCAAAAATATTGCCTTAGATCATGAAATAATTTCTTCTTCTTATGTGAGTCATAGTCATGTGGGATGACCCCGGATACTAAGTAGTTGACATAATCCGCGTACCAAGGAACATCCATTAGAGCAAGAGCGAACAATTAATCATCCGGCAAGGAGTCATCAATTGGTAACCCATCCTTAACATTTTCATGGAATAGCCGTGAGAGATGGTCGGCTACTACGTTCTCCACACCTTTCTTGTCTCTAATTTCAATATCAAACTCTTGGAGCAAAAGTATCCACCGGATCAAGCGTGGTTTCGATTCCTTCTTAATTAGCAAGTGCCTCAATGCCATATGATCGGTGTGTACAATTACCTTAGAGCCCACCAAGTAGGAACGGAACTTGTTCATAGCATATATGACCGCCAAAAGCTCCTTTTCGGTGGTGGTTTAGTGTGCTTGAGCTTCATCCAAGGTTTTTCTTGTATAATATATGGCATGAAGTTTGCCATTCTTTCTTTGTCCAAGCACCGCTCCAACCGCAACATCACTAGCATCGCACATCAACTCAAAAGGTTATCCCCAAGTGGGAGGTTGCATAATTGGAGCGGTGATGAGAGCTTCTTTCAACCTATTAAAAGCATTCAAACATTCATTAGTAAACTCAAAGGGCACGTCCTTGCCAAGTAACAATGTTAAAGGTCGGGCAACCAAAGAAAAATCCTTGATAAATCTCCGGTAAAAACCGGCATGCCCAAGAAAACTTCTAACTCCTTTGACATTCGTGGGAGGGGGTAAAATTTTAATCACTTCAATCTTGGCTTGATCAACTTCCAAGCCTTTACTTGACACAACATGACCCAAAACAACCCCGGATGTCACCATGAAGTGACATTTCTCCCAATTTAAGACTAGACCGGTTTCTTGACACCTTTTCAAGACCTTACTCAAATTAGCTAGACATCCATCAAATGAGGTGCCTACGACGGAAAAATCGTCCATAAACACCTCCATTATATCCTCAACATATTCGGAAAATATAGCTAGCATGCATCTTTGAAATGTGGTCGGCGCATTTCATAGCCCAAAGGGCATGCGCCTATAAGCAAAGGTGCCAAACGGGCACGTGAAGGTGGTCTTTTCTTGGTCATTAGGGTGAATCGGGATTTGGAAAAACCCCGAAAACCCATCAAGGTAGCAAAAGTGAGAGTGTTGGGCAAGTCTTTCCAACATTTGGTCAAGGAAAGGGAGGGGAAAATGGTCTTTCCAAGTCGCCTTGTTGAGGCGTCTATAGTCTATACACATTCTCCACCCGGTTGTGATTCTTGTTGGAATTAGCTCATTCTTGACATTAGTGACTACCGTGACCCCGCCCTTCTTTGGCACAACATGCACCGGGCTCACCCATGCACTATCGGAGATAGGGTAAATAATACTCGCATCATAGAGCTTCAACAACTCCTTCCTAACCACTTCTTTCATTGCGGGATTAAGGCGGCGTTGAGGCTCAATGGAAGATGCACCCTCATCCTCCAAATGAATGCGGTGAGTGCAAAAAGAAGGGCTAATCCCCTTGATATCATCAATTGAGTACCCAATGACATCCTTATATTTTCTCACACATCAAGTAACTTTTGAAGTTCGGTGTCATTGAGTGCACTATTGACAATAATAGGGTAAGTGTTATTAGGCCCAAGGAAAGCATGTTTAAGAGTAGAGGGAAGAGGTCTCAACTCCACTTGAGAAGGCGTGGATCTCTCTTCCTTTTTACCATCTCCTCTCAAGCTCTCAAATTCTTTGTCTGGGTCTTCTTCAATTGTTGCTTCCATGGCTAAAGCATACTCCCGGTGCTCTTTGCAATCTTTTACCTTGCCCTCAAGGAATCCTTGCAAACCCTTATCTTCATCAAATTTCTTCATATAAACCCATTCCTCTACCATGTCAATCATGTAACAAGACTTTTCTTCCGAAGGCTCCTTCATGGCCTTGTTCAAAGATAATTCTACCTTTTCTTCACCCACTTGTAGAGAAAGCTTTCCATTCTTCACATCAATCATGGCACCCCCCGTAGCAAGGCAATGGCGCCAAAAACTTGATGGTTATCAAATAGTACCTCGCAAGTGCATGATTTATCGTTGTGCAAAATAGAGGGTCGATCCCACAAGGAGTCAAGAAGATTACTAATTGTTCTAATCCTATCGTTTAGCTAAGTCGACAATAAGGGATGAATTTGTTATACTAAAACTACCTAAGACAAAATGAAATTCAAACTAAACAAGAAATAGTCAAATGAGCAAAAAGAAATGATAAGTTGTAAATCAAATAGTTTAAAAGCCTAAGACTCGGTTCTCCCCTAAACAATTCATAACTTCACACAATTAATTCCCTAAGTTAATCATAAGGGTAGCAAGGTGAGGAGGAGATGGCTTTAATTCGCCTAAGACCCCCCTCTCGGGTTCGAATCCCTAACTCAACACCCAACCACCCCGAAAACGTGCACATTCCCAAGGTGGTCAAGAACTTGGTCGAGGTCATTAAGTACTCATCGTAATCCGGGTCATCCCACTCCCTCTCTCGAGGTTCGATTTCAAACGCTAGTCTAGAGGCACCCTCCCTCGGTTCTTCCTTTCGGTCTCAACCTTGATTGGTGACAAGGACAAATTTCGGGTACCCAATTTACAACTTAACCAACTCTCGTTGGTGGACAAGGCTTACAAGTCGACACTACCCAAAAATCGATCTTTAAACCATGTAATTCCTCTAAACTACCCTCACCAATTTCCCCAAACAATTAACCTTTATGAGAATCAATTAGTGAAGTTACTCATGTCGGGTCAAACCGAGTCCTAGTGAAAGACTACTCAATCATGTTTCTAAAAGCAAGAAGAGCAACAAAGATGGTTTCTTTAAGCATAAACATGGTGGTGGAATAAATTCTACTACTAATCATGCAATAAATCAACAATAATTATGAGGAAAGATAATTTAATCTAATAATGATGAGGATTGAACTAAAAGACACAACCTTTAACACAAGTAACTCAAAGATTCAATCTTTAACACAAGGAAATCAAAGACTCAATCTTTGGGTGCAAATAACAAAGATGAACAAAGGAGAGATGAACAAGAGAGAAAATAACAACAATCAAACAACAAGAATGAAAATTTAACATAAACAATTAAACAAAACTTAATGGAAAAGCAAATGTAAACTAATGAAATTAGGAAGAGAAATAATACCAACTCAATAGCAACAAAAGAATTTCGATTGAACAATAAGGAAGGAGGAACCTTCAATCTTCTTACAACCCAATTTCTACTTCTAAGTATGATGTAATAATTGAAGAACTTGTTCTAATTAGGGAAAGATTAGCAATGTAATTAACAAGATTCAAACTTGGAAAAGGAAATTAATTTAGATCTAGGGTTGTGTGTACAAATGGTTAAGAGAGGGGTTATTTATAGTCTTTCATAAGATTATGAAGAAAAGAGGAGAAAAGCCCAAAATCCGTCAGCTGTTGCGTCCTGCCGGTGGACCGGCTATCGGTCTGCCTACCGGCAGCGAGGTCAAATAAATTTGAAGTTGGAAATTTTGGAAATAGCTGGCAAGTGTGTTCTGCCGGTGTACCAGCTGCCGGTAGAACACAGTCTTTAAACTCTTCATATGTTGCGTTTTACCGGTTGACCGGCTACCTGTGTGTCTACCGGTTGCGAGGCAAAATTCTTTTTCTCCTCTAATTCCAATTCAACTCTAGCTGCTGTGTTCTATCAGTGGACCGGCTGCCGGCCTGCCGGCAGAACACAGCCTTCAGCATCCTTCTTCCTTTTTTTCTTGGCATTGTGGGGGGGGGTGGTGTTCTCACGGCGGAGAACACTCTTCTCAGCATCTTTCACTTCTTTTTCTTCTCAAGCTAACACGGGTTAGCTCCTTCACTCGGGTTTCATTCCGTCTTCCCTTTTTCAAGGCTAATCCCTGTAAAAGATCACGGGGAGTCGTAATATCGAGGTACATGGAATGAGGGTCAAAACATGAGCGAGAGTGAGCTAAAAACGTGCTATGAGGTCGAAATGCATGGAAAACGGGAAGTAAAAAGGCGTAAACTAATCGCACATGAGTGGGTTTGAGAGCGGTTTGTAGGGATGATCGAGGTGCGGTTTTGTAGGGGTTAGCTCATGCTCGGACAGTGACATGGGAGGCTAGCCTTGCGGAGGCGGTGGCAGTCTTTGACGGTATTATGGAAGCGTTAACAAGAGGGCATCGATGTGTGATAGTGGAAAGCTATTGTTTGCAGGTTGTGGAGGCGCTGAGAGGAAAGAGCAAAGGACGGAATATTTTCTCGCTTATTATTGACGACATTTTAAAGCTTTGTAATGATTTTCAATCGGTTATTTGTTCGCACACGAGTCGTGTAAACAATTGCGTTGCTCATGTTTTAGCTCATGCTATTCCTAGAGTAGATGGTAGGGTTGTTTGGTCTTACGTACTTCCGCCATCTGCGAACGCTGCTCTGTTATTTGATTTATCGTTAATGAATTAATGTCCTTAGGGACGTTTTTCTTAAAAAAAAATAATTTCCGTGTGGAACTATCCCATAAGATTGTTTAGACTGGACATCTTATTTTCAGACCAATTAGACATGAACTCATTTTTCTATTACGGCTCCTTATATTTTATATATGCTCCCTAACTACTTGTAAGTTGTAATATATTCTAAGTTTTGTATTGTGAGATTGAATTTATTCAATTTGAATGCCTCATTTTTAAACCACCAACTTGTACATTTTGTATTTCCATGCAAGTGTATGTACAATCTGATGAATTTTTGAGCTACATGTTTTATCAAGGGCAATTAATTAACTGGGCTACTTCAGTTTTGTGAATGCAATCAAGTCGATGGTGATTAGCATTTAGCAATTTAGCATGCTAGATTCGTGCCTAGCAGGGTGGATTTAGAGAATTGTTTGTGGACTGTGGATGACTAAGTGCCTCATCGCTATTCGTCCAAGTGTTCGTTATCGGATATTTTTAATTTGGTGTATTACGTTACTAGTATAGACCCACCCCTGTGTTACAACACTATAATTTTTAGAAGTACTTTTTAGAGATGTTTGCATTTAAAGTATTACTTTTAACCTTGACTTTTAATTTTTTTGGGGACCATATTGATAATATTTCATATTAAAATAAATAAAATAGGAGGCTAAACACTTTTAATCCGAATAAACCTGGTCAACATTATTCAGAAAATAAATATTATATTATTATATTCACTAAAGGCATACATATTTATATCATCATATCAAATACGTATTTGTATTAAACTTTTTTATTCATATTTTAACTTAATACATACAAAGTTTAAGCTGATGAAAAATAATTATAGTAAAGATTGCATAAACAGATTTGCGTAATTTTAGTGTATAACTAATGAAGGATGATAATTATGGAGATGATTGCATAAAAACTTAGGCAAGTTTTATGTCATGCGTAATCCATAGGTTAAGGAGATGATTGCATAATAATTTTATTGCGTAATTATGAAGATTGTATAATAATACCCTAAATTATCCTAATATAGTGGGATGTTATCCATTCTCATTCTCATTTCCCAGTGATTTAATATCCAAATAAATAGGCTAATTTGAGGATTATGCAACTTAGGCGGGAAACTACTAAAAGTTTTATTCTGTTAGTAGTAAGGGGGATTAGGTTATTAAGACCGTAACGTTAATTAGTATGCATGATTATACCAAAGTTGGTTGGTATGAGTAGAAAAGGCTCTCCTAACCACTTGTTTAAGAGATGAAAACCTTTGAAGCTACTCACACCAACCAACTTTGGTTTTAATCATGGTTTTTTATTAGTACAATTGTGTCACATGTAAGTGTGTAATGTACAAGACGTATGATATTCATATGATCTATCTGGTTATATCTGCCTGATATCTAAAGTAAATGATTGTGGATGTTAACTTATTTAACACGTGATGATTTATTAAAGAATTTCTATTGCTTTCATTATAGCCAATTAATTAGCTAACTCAAATAGGGGAGTATTTAGAGGGTCTTAGCCCCTAGGTGGGCAAGTGCCCATCATGAAAGTTTATAAATGTTTATGCTCAAGGGTAGATTCTTATTGGGTATTTTTTTGGGCTCTAGGCCATTGCCCGGACAAAAAATTGTTCATAGCAAGATTTTTTAAATTTTTATTTTTTGATGATGAGGGGATTGAATCCCCCCGGGGGTCCATGCATTTCCGAACCACCACATGGACCATGTAAGCTACCCCCTTCGGGGACTGCAGTGGCCAAGTGATTATCGCCGCAGCTGGTAGTTGAACCCGAGACCTCTCAATTCCTGCATTTCTGCAAGTTTTATAGCACGATTTAAACCCTTGACTTCCATTGTAGTATATTAATGTTTCAAATTATTAAGTCACTTGTGTACATTGTCTAATATTTAATTAAAATTTGTGATATTTTAAAAGCGCGACATTTTCCAATGCTATAAATCGCGTTTATAAAAAAATAAATGTAACAAAAAAATTGATGTATAACTAACATTTAGCTCATAATTTTTTTTTATCTCACTTTGTTAAAAAAAATTATAATATCCATAAAGTGCCTTATAAAATGGAAGACAATTTATTAACCCCCTCGAAATCTCGCATCCGCTATTGCCTATTATTCGTTGGCAGTTTCGGAAGGAACACAACAACAACTACTTGTCCACCAATTCTTTAATAAGACTATCTTATAGTAAAACGAAGCCTAGCTAAAACCAATAATTCAATATGTTAATATTTGCATTTCCCAAACCTTATTTTAAGAACTTTATACTTTTTAGTTATAATGTGCCTATATAAATATCACTCTGATTACGTTATAAAATAACAAACTGCCAAAATAAAAATTATAAGTTCGGTATTTAATTCTACTTGTTTTTATGTTTGATCTTATAATATTTCAGTTGATCTTACTCTTAAGACGGTTTTATGAATAACACAAGTCAAATAACAATGAAGTCGAGCCTAATTACTCCATAATAGAATTTTATTTTTATTTTGGCAGCTTGAATATCATATAGAATGTTACTAGTAATTGACTAACTGATGCACTCATATTGTTCATTCATCATCACGAGTTTAAAGTTCTTGAAAATATAGCTCCTTTTAGTAACTCACCATCAAACGGTCTTGTAATACGGGTGTTTGTTTAATTCAAACTCTATCACATAAATTCAACAAAATGACCTAAATATTATCCTAGCTAGACCTGACAAATGGGTCAATCGAGTCAGTCCAGTCAGGTGCTAATCAGGTCTGTTTGATTTGGCTCATTAAGTGTTTAGTCAACTCATTTAGAATTTTAGGTCAGTTTTAAAAGTTCTACAAATCAGATGAGAATGAGTTTATTCGAAATGTAACAAGATAAGCGGGTTCTTACTTGTAATAGTTGATCCACCCCTCGCTGATCCAACCGCGCTGATCCAACCGCGCTGATCCAACCGCCCTGATCCAACCGCCCTGATCCAACCGCACTGATCCAACCCCGCTGATCCAACCGCGTTGATCCAACCCCGCTGATCCAGCATCTTCAACAGCGCCACCATTCTTCGAACCAGCATCGGATCCTCCAACTCTTTTCTTGGCAAAAGAGTGTCGGTGAGAGTCCTTATCTCCAGCCTTGTTTGAGTGGTGCAGATGGTGGTGGTGTAGGTGGAGTTATCGGGGGTGGATTTGAACAACCCAATTAATTTCATGGCTCACCTTTTTGGCAATCACATCGCAAGCCATTATTTCTCTCTTTGGACGTATTCAAATTTTTTCTCCTCAAATTGGGAGAGAACCCAATCAATTTCTACAAATATAGAGTAACAAGACTCCCAGATGTACCCTCCTTCGTTTTAGAGCCTCAATAACCTCCGTTGAGTCTCATAAGGACTTGCATTTTTTTTAAATAGTAAAGAAAAATGAAAAATTGTGATATTAAGCCGAATCAAAAGGATTGAAGGGAGAGAGCTGGAAGAGGTTGACTGTAGGATGCTCGTTAAAATGATTAGGATTTGAGTGGAGAATCCTTAGTAAAATTGAGTGATTGTGTGAGTATAAAAAGAATGTAATTAATGGTTTTAATACTTTAATTAGTTTTATTACCCGTAAAATTTACGAGGCTAACTATGTTTTTACGTAGAAGGTGTTTTGTAAACTCGAATTCACGATCGCATTGAACTTTGAGGAAAAAAAGGTTTCGTAAGGAAAAAAAAAGTTTTATTAATGAATAGATATATTGCCTTAATATATTGTTAAATACTCGTATATGCTATGTTTATGACCACAATTTACTAAACTTTACCATGGCTTATTAATATTTTGCTATGAATATTGTTACGTTTATTAATCTTTTGCCACGATTATTATTATTGATATTTTGCTATGAATATTGTTACGTTTATTAGTATTTTGCCACAATTATTGTTGTTTTTCTTGCTAGGTGATAAGTTGGCTTTTATTCTAATTCATATTCTTAAAACACTATGACTATGCTTAGAATGGAGTTTTATCCAAAGTTATAAACAATGTTTTATAGCAAATCATCCAACTGTTTTAGTTACATGTGAGTTATGCCACTTAAGTAGTGGCATTTGAGTCTAAAGAAAATTTTATGGTTAACATCAAAGAATCGTTAACCAGACCAATTCTTAATATTTATGTAGTGTATCATATTGCTATACTAGATTTTGTATCCGTACGTTGTACGGGTTATAATATTGATTCGTCTCTAATTGTATCTTCGCAATTGAGAAGTTATGTTTACTTTCTTAACATTAGTTTTCTCGTGAGAATGTGAATATATACAAATACATTAAAATATTTTTTTTTAGAATATGAGTATATACAAATAAATTAACCTTTTTTTTTTTTACGATTTGTCTATATAAAAGTTATAATCGTTATGCACGAGTAACTAAATAATGTTCTGTTTGTAAGTGAGCTTGTACAAATGTAGTTTTTTTTGCATCTGGAAAATGTAAGTTTTTCTTCGTAGAATAAATAATTAATGAGTTAAATATAGGCCTGACTAACTCAATATTAATTGTTATATGTTATATTTGAAGAATAATTAGAAATTATTATTATTATAAATATTTTAAATTACAAAAATAATTGAAAAATTAAGTTTATATTTTTATTAAATTAATATAATTTTTATAAATTCTTCACTATAAGTATGGTAAGTAATATAAGTAATATTAATTATAAAATTATTATTATTTAATATGATTGTTTTTGACAAATAAAATATACCATACCAATCTATATTTTGGCATGTATTCTGATTCTACCTCGACCCGTGACCCGTATAATAAGCCCACCCATATTTAGTCTGACCCGTATTCGAGTTTATCATGTATGAACCGCTTCAGCAGCCGGCCCATCCAACTCGTTTGAGTGGTCTTGCAAACCTTGCATCAAAGTCATGTGGTAATTATCTAAATTTTGTAGTCTGACCCGTATTCGAGTTTAACATGTATGAACCGCCTCAGCAGCTAGTATTATTGAGAAAAGGAATTTGTCATAATTAAAATATGTACAAATCATATGATTTAAACTACATTTTTTTTTCCTAACACGACTTTTAAGATTATTCATTAAAATTAACAAATGATAACCTTAATTATTCATTAGTATATCTAATGATAAGATTCCTAGCCAACGCAAACATTTATTAATGGATTGAATTCTGGAATTATCTCTTTTTTTTTTTTCTTTTGTGTAAATTATTTTAGATTAGTGTAACACATTATTGCTACAAATTATTTTAAACTAGGGAGTATCCCGCGCTTCGCGCGGCCTGTTTTAAAATTTTATTATTTTAATTGAAGAAAAATAATATAATTCATATCTGATCTTTAATATTTTTACTTAGAAATAAAAATAAATTAATTATTCTTAAATTTATTTATTTTTAGGTTTAACTTCAATGTTTTAAAATAAAATACATACAATTTTAATTATTAAAACTAATAAGTGACAATTAATTATGCATGATAAACGTTTTATAAATAAATTTGTTACTTATCTAATATCATACTCCCTCCTAGTCGCTTATTTCTTCCTTCTTTCACTTTCGAAGCTAGTCGGATTTTCTTCCCCCTTTCCATTTTTAGTAAGTTTTTTAGTTGTGAAATTACCATATTGTCCTTGTCTTTTTTTTCCATTTTACAAAAATTGCCATTTATAAGTGGACCTAATTAGACTTGAATAATGAAACGATGAACATTGAGTTCTCAGAATATATTATTTAACGGTACATTATGTCCCGAACCAGTTAATATTTGTTCAAAATAATGTGAATATAATTTTATGTAATTTATATTTTTTATGTATAACGTGTGATATTTATGTATCAAACATATAGCGTCCAAACTCAACTTATTCAATTCTTTTGATTGTGTGCTGCAAGTGCTATGTGTCAAACACATCTATAAGAAATTTACACCTTTTGTTTTTTAAACAACTATCAACTATATTATTTTTATATAATGATGTTTAATAAATTCCCTGCAAATAAAATAGGTTGAACTTTCTCAATTTTTTTTTTTCGAGGTTTAACTTCAAAGTATTTAAAAGATAACATATAAAATATTTAACTAAAAGTAATATTTAGTTAGTCATAATCAACAGTTTATACTTGACGCATACATATTTAATTGAAGATATTAAAGAAAAATGTAACATGTTTTCTACTTTTTCATGGCGTTTATAATACTATATTACTTAATAATCATTACTTTTGTTTTGATTATTTAAATGTACTCGCGATCATTGCGTTACTATGTACATACATACTCTTTATCACACTATTTAAATCTATCAAAATCGAGTCCATTTTTGAAATAATGTTCAAAAATAAAATATTTGTCGTTTTGGGTCGGTTTTGAAAATATTTGTCAAAACGGTGTCCACGTAGGCTCAGGATTTCTAGACCTGAAACACGCCACTACTAATGGTGTGTTTTGTGAAGGAAACACGCCATTAGTAGTGGCGTGTCTTTACAACAATTTTTTTCCTCAACTGACTGAACTTAAAAAAAAAAAAAAAAAAAAAAAAATTACATAAGACACGCCATTAGGGGTGGCGTGTTTCCCCTCCAAAACCCGTCATTCCCAATGGCGTGTTTGTTTTAGTCCATTTTTTAATGAAGTTTCTTTCCGTACTCATTATAAACACGACATTGGTAGTGGCGTGTTTTAGGTCCAGAAATCCCGAGCCTACGTGGACACCATTTTGACAAATATTTTCTAAACCGACCCAAAACGACAAATATTTTATTTTTGACCATTATTTCAAAAATGGATTCATCAAAATCTCACATGTATTCAATTTCTCGCAATATATTTTTTTTTTTCATTCTCACGCTATGAAAACTTATCTCTTAGTAGTATTCTTAAAGTTCTATTTTTAATAAATACAATGACTCTCTCAAATATATTTTTCTTACCGGATTTAATGGTCTAAGTTTTATAACTTTCTCAAAATATTTTTTATGTAAATGTAAAACATCAAAATATTTCAATAAATATAATCAAAATTATACTCAATTGAGAGCATTTTTCGCAATGAACGTAATTATTTACATTTTAGTATTTTTACCAAAATAATTTTTTTACTAAATTTAGAGTCAAATTAGTGTAATTTTTTTTTATATAATTTATTAAACTATAATTAATATTTGCTGAGATTTATACAACATTTATTATTCTCATATTAAATGATTAGTTGTAATTAATGCTTGTCATTAAGGCTGTATAGGACACGTGGCGCATCCACAGCGTTTCAACCCAGATTTATATATATATATATATATATATATATATATATATATATATATATATATATATATATATATATATATATATATATATATATATATATATATATATATATATATATATATATATATAGATGATTCTTATAAGGCCTTCATACCTTATAAGGCCCTAAGTCTTTATAAGAGCCCTTGGATGAAGGGATTGAAGGGATGAGATGAGGAGAGAGGGCGTGTTTTTTAGAGGTAAAAAAAAAAAAAAAAAATGCCGATTGTTTGAGAGAGGGACCACTTAGACTTTGTTTATGTTCGCCTCCATATCAAATCCCGCGGACAATAGCAATAAACAAAGCCTCCTATATCATTTTGTATGCTTCCCTCCTCTTTTCACCATTCAAAACCTCTCAACAAGCAAAACCCATAAAAATCATCCAAAAACCTGAATAATTCTGCAAATCCATTATAAATCATCAAAAAGAGAAAAGAAATTTCATGCCAACTGTTTAACTACATCATCTTTCCGTATAAAATACATTCGCTTTGTTGAAAATAAATAATTTGTCATTGTTCATCACAAAAAGACGATCAAAATGACGATCGGTGTTCGTGGAAAACGATTATATGCAGATTGAAGTTGCCGTCGATGGTGAGTTCTGAATGTTCATTATTGTAGGTTGTAGTTATATAATTTGTGTTCATTATTCTTAATCTTTGTTGTACTTTCATGGTGTTCATCAGATTTGTGCTTTCATGTTGGTAGCTTGTTGTTGATCGCAAAAAATGATGGAAATTTAAAAGCTTGATCAAGTAGGAATTATAACTTGGTGGGTTTTAGTATAACTCGACCCAAATATGTATAACTTCAATAATACAGGGTACACATGCAGTTCTTATATTCATCGTGTTATAACTCCAGAGGTTTTTTGTAAAACTCTTTGACATTTTCCTGCAACTTCAGGTAACACAGTAATTCAAACCCTAAATTGTGCGTACAAATCTTACTAAAGAACCAATTTTGATATAGTTATACAGTTTGTGTCTAGAGTTATACATTGTATCATTAAAGTTATTCATACTGTGTATAGAGTTATACATTGTATGATTACAGTTATACACGTTTTGTACAAGAGTTATACAACACATCACTGCAGTTCTCCATATATAGGTAAGAGTTATACAAGTTATACATTGTATGACTGGAATTATACAGTATCTACCTAGAGTTATACAGAGTGTAACTATAGTTATACATGATATGGTAAGAGTTATACATTATATACCCAAAGTTATACAGTCTGTACCCAGAGTTATACAATCTGTGCTAAGAGTTATACATTGTGTAGCTAGAGTTATACATCGCATGACTAGAGTTATACAGACTGTTCATAGAGTTATACATTATATGCATAGAGTTATACGAGCTGTGTCTAGAGTTATACATTCTATGATTAGAGTTATACACATTTTGTCTGAAGTTATACATTGTATGATTAGAGTTATACATTAAATGCCTGCAGTTATACATTCTGTGCCCAGAGTTATACATGTTATTTGCATGTGTTTTTCTCCGTCATTGTTTTTTCTGTAATTATTATTCGCTTAGTATGCCTAGAGTTAAATGTATAACTCTTAGAATATAAAGTATGCCTAGAGTTATGCATTATATGTGCCGTTTCATTAAATGTATAACTCTTAGAATATAAAGTATGCCTAGAGTTATGCATTATATACCTAAAGTTTTACATTATTTGCTAAGAGTTATACATTGTGTAGAATGAGTTATACATCTTACAGTCTCTGCCTAGAGTTATACAATAAATAGCTAGAGTTATACATCGTATGACTAGAGTTATACATTGTGACTAGAGTTATACATTGAATGACTAGAATTCTAAATACTGCGACTAGAGTTATACATTGTGACTAGAGTTATACATTGAATGACTAGAGTTATACATTGTATGACTAGAGTTATACAAACTGTGACTAGAGTTATACATTGTATGAGTAGAATTATAAATACTGCGACTAGGGGCCCATAGTTATAAATTGTATGACTAAAGTTATACATTATACACCCAAAGTTATACAGTCTGTGCCCAGAGTTATACCGTATGTGCATAGAGTTATACAGTATATGCGTAGAGTTATGTATTTCTTAATCATTTCATGGATGATTGATTCTGCTCAGATGGTCGCAAGGGCGTGAAAGCGAGTATTGTAAGCATTTGGCAGCGGAGTTTACACCTTGTGTAGGGCAACAATTTTTTGAAATCGACGAGGCAGTGACATTCTATAAAGTTTATGCATTGGCGACCGGGTTTGATGTTCGGAAGTACTCGACGAAAAAATGGCGCGATGGTGAAATCGGTCAAAGTTCTTTGGTTTTGCAACAGAGAGGGATTCACATATGTCCCAAAAGGAGAGGCGGTAATTAAAAAAATGAGATCGGGATTAGGGAAGAAGGAATGCAATGGGGAAAAAGAACTGCGAACCAGAGGAAGTATAACGTCAAGAGGGTAGGGTGTAAAGCTCATGTCAGGCTATTTATGAAGAATGGAGTACTAGTAATTGACCGATTCCACATGGGGCATAATCACGAGCTTGTATCGAGTGAGGATCGTCAGTTTCAAAAGATGTCGCGGAACATAGAAGATTTTCACAAGTACTTGATAATGTACAACTCAAGGGTTAGTTTACTATTAAACAAACATCCACTAATTAAATGGCAAACTTCTAAAGTTATTTACCGAGATGATAGAGTTATGTAAACCTAAAAGTTATAAATAATAAGAAGTTATAAAAATAGCTGAAAGATTTATAGTTGAGGAATTCTTGGTTATTAATCAAAGATCGATAAGGATTTGTTGTCCACTGCAGTTGAGGATAGGAGCAACTAGGACGTACAACATGTGTAAGGAGTTCGTAAACGGGTTCGAGAACATTGGTGCATCCTTAACTGATTTTAAGAACTTCCACCGAGATGTGAAGTGCTTCATCCATAAACGGGACGGTCAATTGTTCATTGACCGGTTTAAGAATATGGCACAAAATAGGCAGGGGTTTTATTTTGATTATGAAGTTGACAAGGATAATGACCTTGAAGCGCAATATGGGTGACGTAACCGCTAGAAGGAACTACTCCGTTTTTGGAGATGCGGTGTCGTACGACCCAACGTACTCAACAAACAAGTACGATATGATTTTCACGCCATTCACTGGCATAGATCACCATAAGCGATCGGTGACATTCTGTGGGGCATTGATTGCCCATGAAGACCATGAATCCTTCCAAAGTGGGTTTTCGTAGGTTTTTGAATGCTATGGGAGGAAAGGAACCCAAGTACATTATCACGAGATCGGTGTCCGGGCATTATTAAGGTCGTACCCCTTGCCTTCAAGACCGCACGCCACCGATTTTGCATGTGGCATATAATGAACAAGGTGCCATCAAAGGTCGGGGTGACAAGGGAGGATTATAAGGAGTTCGTTCAGAAATTGAACAACATTCTATGGGACGACAACATAGAAGCAGACGACTTTGACGCTAGGTGGGCAGAAATAATGGTAGCGCATGGTCTTGTGAACGAAGAGTGGTTCTGAAGCGTACGAAAAAAGGAGCCAATGGGTGATGGCACATTGCGGGGACTTGAACATGGGTGGTGTAATGAGGACAACCCGGAGATCGAGAGCATTAATAGTTTTTTTAAGAAGTTCGAGCAGAAGTCAGGTACGTTAGTGGAGTTTTGGATGCGTTTTGAAAGCGCTATGGACCATCAACGGCATACGCAGAAGAGACTTGACCATGAAAACCGACACTCAACACCGGCAATGGGGACGCATTTACCCATAGAGGAATATGCGTCGGATGTTTATACCCATGAGGTTTTCAAGGAATTCCAACTAGAGGTCATTTGCTCAATCGATACATGTAAGAGTGTCGGCTATGCTGAAGTCGATGGAGTTGAAGTGACTGTCGTAAAGGATTCAATCAGACAGAAAAGTTTCAACGTAGAGTACAACCCAGGTAACAACAGTTTTAATAACTTAAGATTTCTGAATGTATAACTTTTTTTATTATATGCATAACTCTACTTGCAGAATGTATAACTCTTGTTGTCATATGTATAACTCTAATTTCAGAATAACATTAGAAATTCAATTTTTCAATGAACTGTTGTCATTTGTAGTATAACTCTGATTACATTTTGAATAACTTTAGCTTTCAGAATGTATAACTCTTGTTGCCATATGTAGTATAACTCTGATTACATTTTGAATAACTTTAGCTTTCAGAATGTATAACTCTTGTTGCCATATGTAGTATAACTCTGATTACATTTTGAATAACTTTAGCTTTGAGAATGTATAACTCTTGTTGCCATATGTAGTATAACTCGATTACATTTTGAATAACTTTAGCTTTCATAATGTATAACTCTTGTTGCCATATGTATAACTCTACTTTCAGAATAACATTAGGAATTCTATTTTTCTTAAGCTATGACTATTTGTAGTATAACTCGATTAGAGTTTGAATAACTGTAGCTTTCAGAATGTATAACTCTTGTTGCCATATGTATAACTCTGCGTGATAATGTTTAACTCTTATTATTATATGTATAAGACAACTAACGGCATAATTTAATTGGATTACAGGGACACAGGCTACACAGTGCGGTTTGTATGATGTTTGAAAGGATGGGATTTTTACGTGCCGACATATAGTCCGGATTTTGTCGGCTAACGGCATGAAGACAATTCCAGTTGATTACGTTTCTACAAGATGGAAAAAGGATGCATTGCAATTCAGATTATCAGAATGTGATGGTGAACAAATGGAAACAAATAGTAGCGCTGATGCAAAAGAAGTTGCGATGGTGAAGTTGTGGTCAGAAGTTCATTCTACCATTGGTTTACTTCGTGGCGCGAGTGAGACTGAAGTTGTGAACTATCGCCCTCGTACATTAGCATGTGCATCATGCAGAACAACCCAGACTCGGTGTCGTTTATCGTTTGCTGATGCCATCCAAACGGATCGACGGAGGCTGGGAACGACGGTATGTCTTTCGCTCTATCCTTCCCGTCATCCCTAGCCTCCACGTAGTCGCTCATGAGGCTCGCCTGGCAAGAGACAAGAACGTCAAAAAGTGAGATTTGTAAAAGCGGTGAGAACACTTTTTAGATGAACATAATTACAATTTAATTCCACTTACAATAACGTGACATGCTTTGCATATCTCCGATTGCCGTGGACTTGAATAGTACTTACATCGTCAGGAGATCAATCGTCCTAGAATTAAAGTTGATACACACACATGCATAATGGGCTTCAATCTTAATGGGTACGAAGATTAAATCAGCCTTCAAGCTGAAATCTTTGCCACAGTCGGTTCGGAAGACGTCCCACGTATTGTACAACCTGTCGGTGTCCGGTGTTTGTTGGACAGGGTTTCGTACAAGGCTTAAGATTGTTTCCTGTTCAAGTAGCAGTATATGTGTGAGGATACCAGTGGAGTTATAGGGGTTGTGCATTGGAGTTTCACAGTAACTCTTAGAGCATAATGAAGAATGCCTAAGTATATACTGGTTGTTAATAACTTCTAAAAACAAAATGTTTAACTCCAGGGAGGGTATGTATAACTGTCGACTTACTTTCCACTGTGAAAGTTTTAAAGAGGGTATGTGCAACTCTTATAACATATTAAAGGATTGATTAGGACCATACCATATGACGGATACCGAAGAAAGACGAACGAAAAATCGCGCAATCCTCTGCCTCCAATCGATTAAGCAACAAGGACCAACACTCAATCACTTTTTCATCCATTGGCGTCTCAGGGAGCATAGACAACATTTTCAACCTATTAATTGTTCCGTGCCGGCCATAACTCACAAGTGGTTCACCGTAGTAGTTCGAGCAGGTGTTAATCAGGCTATGACGTATACTAAATGGGAACGAATCGCTATTAAAATGATCGCATAACTTCACCGATGAAACGTATAATCAGTTTAGGAATGTGTAACTCCATTAACGATATATACAACTTCAGTGATGAAACATATAACTCCATGTATTACTCTAGGTATAACTCCAGTCCTCTAATGTATAACTCCAAAGTATAAATTGTACAACTCTGAGCATATACTGTAACTCTATATTGATATAGCTTAATATGATAAAACATTAGGATTTTAGACAGCTTACTCATTTGGATATTTGTAGTCATCAAGGAAAACGTAATCAGCCACTTGTTTGCGATACACCGGGATATCCCTAGTTAATGCCTTGTTCATCTTCAGCATCTTGGCGACCACGGTAAGGTTGGCGTCTGGTTCCCCGCAATATTTGGTGCAACCAAGGCCATCGCCCTTACCCCGGGAGCGGCTATTAACAGCGGAGAGGGCCCGACTGGACGGCGTCCGGCCCAAGGCTACTTTGGAAGGTGGAGTCTGGAAGGTTGAACTGACCTTAGAGCAAGGTCGTTTAGCAGAAATGTTCTCTCCGGCGTTTCCAACACCTCTCTTCCTTCCACTTGTGTTGCCGGCTGACCTCTGTTTATCACGCACCTCCTCCAATTCACGGTCTTTAAGCTCCTTAAAAGCTGATACCCTGGATAACACATCTTCCCTGTCCAAGTTAATGTCACTGAGGACAAGGGTTGCAGCAATTTCCGCTCGCATGAGGTCATTGCTTTCCTCAGTCCCTAGGGTACAGTCGAATGGCTCTCCACGGTACAGCAACATATGAACCATGACGTACAGACCACAGTCATTGGCAGTATGTCCTGCTCCCTGCCAGTTGAATTTAATGTTGACAAAAGGGAACCCTTCAACTCTCTTGCCTTTGTCGAGCCCTTTGTAGGCCATATACTTTCCCATTGCATCAGCCTGGCGGAAGTTAGGCAAGGCGTTTAAAAGGGGAAGACGTATTAACAAAACAAATGGAGCTGATAATTAATCTAGTCACCAGTTTTATAAGTCTTACAGTAATACGCGCAATCCCTCCGTATGGTAATTTCAGAAGATCGTCCTCGTAAGAACGGTTATCAAGATACTCGATCTGCTCAGAGAGGAAATTTATGCAAATGCAAGAGTAATGATCTTCATCGCCAGTGCTTACCGGGACGAAAACCTACAAACTTGCACCAAAAATCTAAGAGTTTTAAAACATAATTAGCAGATTAGAGGCATACATTTTGTGCTTAGTTGGAGTTATACATTCTATGGTTAGAGTTATACATTATATGTGTAGAGTTGTACATTTAATTTCCAGAGTTATACAGTATATTCTTACAGTTGTACATTATGTGCACTAAGCAGATGCCTGGAGTTATACATTATATTGTATATGCTTACAGTTGTACTCTATGTGCAGTGAGTTATACATTCTATGGTTAAAGTTATACATTATATGCCTAGAGTTATGGAGTGAAGTTAGCCACTCATCAAAACTCTAAGCATATACTGCATAACTCTAGACAAATAATGTATAACTTCAGCCCTAGAACGTATAACTCTAGTAATTCTGAAAGCTAAAGTTATATACTGTATAACGGATGCAATAGGATGTATAACTCTAGCCATAAAATCTATAAATGTAAGCATATACAGTGTAGTGTATAACTCCAGGTATTACTCTAGGTAAAACTCCATGCCTAACTCTAAAGCATATATTGTACAACTCTAAGCATATACTGTTAAACTCTACGAAAATAATGTATAATTCCAGTATGTAAATGTCTCTATATTGATATCTGAGCTCACCATATCGGAGTCCAGTTGGAATGGACTAGGACACGACTCTTGCCACATGTCCCACGAGTAACAAAAGCCTTCAGAATGATCAACAACCAAGTTTTTCTTCCTGCCTTGCCAAATGTCAATTGCTAGGGCCTATAAAAATGATAGACGGGGGTTGGCAGCTTGTATCACAAGGTACGTACAGGTTGTCACAAAATAACTTGCGGAGTTCGAGCACACTTACAGCGTGACTTAGGCCAAAAAGAAACGCGAACTTGAAAAAGCATTTGCGGTGTTCGCGTGCGTAAGTGATTGAGTAGCACGGACCGGTGATCGATGACATTTCCCGAACTGTTTCCGGGCATCAACGACCGGAGATCAATACGCGTTATGCGGTTTGGACGGGGATATGTGACCAATTGTTCCCTACAAAGGATTAGCAAAATTGAGACACGCAGCAAGGGAATGCATTCATGGCCTGTTTGTCTGTCGTATTGAAATATAGGTAAAACTTATCTTTTACTTACGATTTATTATGGTCGTGGAATTCATCAAAGACATAATCCATTACATCCTTCCTCACCCGAACACCGTCTGAAACGTTCCTTGTTAAAACGCAACCACCTTTGTGAGCATACGTCTTTGGTCGGGTTCGGGTGCCCCCGCAATCCGAGAACAACCTAGGTTCTCAGGTACAATGTCCATACACGGAAGGGGGGCAGTTGAATGCAGCAAGAAGGGATGGTGGATCATGTCACATCGCGGCACATAAATAGGGGGTGGATGTGGTGCAACCGGCTCAACCCTAGCACCAGCGATTTCAACTACCAAACCTTCTTTGGCAGCACCGATCATTCGCTCCTCAACCCCGGCAAATGCCTCATTCACCTCTGCCGTGCTCATGAAAGTCAGAGGGATTTCATTTCCAGTACATTCAGTTGAAGGATTCCCCCGGGTGATCTCCGCACCCTCGACAACATCTACGTTTACTCCCCCATTGTTAGAATGTTGTTCAACATTCTCAATTACATCCTTTTTAAAAGTGGCCTGAATGAAAAATAACAAAATTAAACGCCAAACGTATAACTCTGGCCATAAAATGTATAAGCGTAAGCATAGAATGTATAACTCGGCCATATAATGTATAATCGTAAGCATATACACTATAATGTATAACTCTCTTTGTATAACTCTAGATATACCTCCAGCTATCTAATGTATAACTCCAAAGCATATATTGTATAACTCTAGTCATATCTTTGTATAATCGTAGTCGTATCTTGGTTAAGAGTTGTACCAACCCCGTTACGGTTATACTACGATTCAAGGCCTCAACATAAGTTTCAACAAAGTTA
This sequence comes from Silene latifolia, assembly GCF_048544455.1. NCBI lineage: Eukaryota > Viridiplantae > Streptophyta > Magnoliopsida > Caryophyllales > Caryophyllaceae > Silene > Silene latifolia. The sequence continues at coordinate 15,468,134 of NC_133535.1, read as the reverse complement.
TACTATATCAACTTAGAGTTATACACTACCAATAAACAAAAAAAAAACCATTGTATAAAAAGTATTTATCGCAAATTAACAAACTTACCTCGCCACCAGGACCACTCCCCGTACGTTTGGAAGTCCACATGCGGCTTCCTTCATTTCAAAGCAGAGAAAACAGACACTCCATCAATTCTTGTGTGTCCAAACCCACTTCTGGGACCGTAGATTTTTCCATCGCCTTTTTCGACGGTTGATTGTCGACAATCTTTCAACACATTTTCTTGCAATCCCTCCCCATGAACTTGCTCATGCACCTCATCACCTACCACGGGCCGAGATTCGAGCATTCTCGACCGTCCGTCGCCTTGGCCTACAATGTCTGCTGCTCCTTCATGGTCAGTGTCTGACAATCTTCCAACATTTTCAGCATTTTCATTCAATCCGTCCCCATGAACGTGCTCATGCCCCTCATCACCTGTCCAGAGACGAGCCTCATCGTCCTTTGACGGTCCGATAGTTTCGTCAATTTCCTCCTCGGTGTAACGCGCCTCCAACAACAGTTTCTCGACGGTTGGGGCGGGGGTGCACACAACTTGATCCTCTAACCCGGGCTAGCAGGTGACAACGGCTTAGAAACGACTGTATCACCTCCCACTTCCTCCATAATCTTTGACCATGAAACTGCAACTGATTTCGTTGGCGTCTCGGCCTTGACGGACTCTAGACGCGGCTCAACACGAAGGTTACCACCCCTGCCACCCTCATCATTGGCGAGACTAGACAGAACTTCACTTATTTGACGCGTAGATGCATCGATTCCGTCAGATTTTTTGGGAGGCTCAGTAACTACCTCTCCAAATGCAGGAGCGTTACCCACGAAACCTTGACCTTTCGCGATACATTGCTCGCTTCGGGGACGTACTTTTGAATCTTTTCACCCTCAAAGAATTATTGAGAGGCCTGACTAGGATTTAGGCCCGTCGGATCACTAGTTACAGCTTTGATCCGTGCGGTTGCATCTGCGTACCATGAATAGAACACAATAGCGTTCCTTTGCATTTGTAGATAAAGCTCGTGAGTACCCTGCATCCAAGAAGTACAGTAAGTTAGTTATATTATAATATATGGGTACGTTAGTGAAACAGAATCCATCTGCGAGAAATATATAATAGTTTGCACTTACATCGATGACCCTAGCTTTCAATTCCTGGTCATCCTCGACACTGGTAGTTCTATCTCGAATGAACTTCTTCTCGGAAGTTGGGCGGGAGAGAGAGGGGGGGGGGCCTGATAGCAACAGTAGTTTGGGTTCACGCGGGCCGCCGAGGTCGCACTCGTCCACACTCCTTCCATAAGAGGGGTCTTGAAGGCACCTCGGATACCTGGTCTTAGACAAGGTTAAAGTACCCAATCCCCCTTGACCCACCTCAAATTTTACCCTCTCTACAAGCGCAGTTTCATCCCAATGTTTAATCAAAGGTAGATCATGTTTACAAGGCTTACCCTTGTAATCATATATTGAAAGTAGCTTATCATGAGGAAGGGGATACACCCGTTCAACAATGTTACCCCCTTTTTACGGTCGACCCCGCTTTCACCGTCATGTCCAAAATATAAGAGCACCAGTCAAAATGCGGGATGGCTTCAGGATCTTCTACTGACCCTTAATGACTTCCAATCTATCCCGTTGTTTGGGGTGGGTGCGAGGAATGAAGACATGCAGAACAAAACAAATAAAGCAAAATTGATCGTCCGCCTCCTCGTACTCGAAGTTGCTGTGAACTTTCCCTAAGGGTATTGCACTATTCCCTTTGGCCACCCCGTACGCTTGCCGCCATTTGTCCTTGACTCCTTATTCTCGGAATCGTTGGACCCCTTTTGCGAGCTCACGGGCACCAAAGGGAGAGAATTGGGTCCGAAAGGTAACAAGAAACAGTCATGCACGTCATACTTGCGATCATAAACTCCTTCTTCCGCGAAGCCCTAAACACATATGACCCATCAGAGAAGGACTCCAAGAACAGTGAACGTGTGCAAGTGGGAAGTGCTAATCTTGAGTTCCAAAAGGCCACCAAACCCAATTTTCTTAACAGCGGACACCTGATCCTCATTAAGCTTTTCAATGAGAGAGACAAGTCTTTGAGGTCGACACGAAACCGTGATTTCATGCACCCTCTTTACCCTTGGCTTGGCCTCAACCATCTGGGGAAAAGCAAGGTCAACACACAAAATTAGACATACTATAGTTGCAATTAGAGATATTTGGAACAAAGAAATAGACATACTGTGAATTAAAGTAATACAATAGATAGTCAGAGTTATACAAAATATAAGAAAAGTTATACATTCTGATAATAGAGTTAATCAGGAAATATCAAGAGTTATACATTCGACAAACAAAAGTTATTCAAAATGTAATCGAGTTATACAACAAATGACAACAGATTATAAAAGGGTCAAACTTTGAACCTGGGAATCGCTCTCCTTCTCAAAGTACTTGGTGCATCATCCATCCGTAGTGACAAACAAAAAGGGATTGATTAACGAAGTACGAGTTATACATATAATAACAAGTTATCTAATGTGTAACTCTAGGCATATCTTGTATAACTACGGGGAATAAAATGTACAACTCTAAGCAAATATTGTATAACTCCAGTTATACATTATGACAGCAGAAGTTATTCAACATGTAATCAGAGTTATACAACAAATGACTGCGATAAAATGTATAACTCTAGCAATAGAAAGTATAACTCTGGTCATGTAATGTATAACTCTAGTCATAGAATGTATAACTCTGGCCATACAATGTATAACTGTAAGCATATACAGTATAATGAATAACTCCAGGAATAACTTCAGGTATAAGTCCAGGCATCTAATGTATAACTCCAAAGTATAAATTGTATAACTCTAGCTATATATTGTATATATCCAGGTATAAAATGTATAACTGTAGGCATATATTGTATAACTCTATGAATGGAAACTAATTAAAAGTATAGTCATACATATAACAATTAGAGTTTGACATTATGAAGAAGGAGTTGGTCACAGAATCAGAAGAGCTATACATCTAGAACCCAGAGTTATACATCTAGGAACCAGATTTATACATATTGCGTACTAAAGTTATACATCTATTAACCAGAGTTTTACATTAATTACCCAGAGTTATACATATTGAGTACATCTATTAACCAGTTTTTTACATTAATTACCCAGAGTTATACATCTATTAACCAGAGTTTTACATTAATTACCCAGAGTTATACATATTGAGTACTAAAGTTATACATCTAGTAAGCAGAGTTAGACATCTAGTAACGTATAAATCAAAATCAAAACTTTTAACATGGATATCAACTCCCATGTCAATACTTTCTACAACATCCATCGTAGATGACAAACAATTGGGATTAGAGTTATACAGATATTTAATTGAAGTTACACATCATTCTATAAGAGTTATACCAACAAGGCGAGATTTTTTTTTACCTTCGATTCAGATTTCTTGGAAGATTTCTTGGCATTTTTCTTGGCAAAAACCATTGTTAATTATCAAATGACCTCGAATTTGATCTGCACAACCATAATTAACAATTGAACAAATAAACATCAGCAAACCCATAATTGAAAATTGAAAAATCAAATGAACTCTTTTTATGATAGTTTAACAAAGGCAATAATTAACAAAAAACAAACTACAAATCATTAAATAAGGAATGGAAAAAATACCTTATAAAAAAAAAATGGAGACGAGGCGAGTTTGCACGCGAGTTGGTATTAATTTGTAGTGATGAAAATGGCGTTTGTTAGGATGGAGTTAATTGGTAGTGATGAAAATGGAGTTATCAGAATTGTGAAGAAAGAAAAGGAAGACGAAATGACAGGAAATAGAGGGAAAAATACCCGCAAGTTGTTTTGAATTGTCTAGAAAATGAGGAGGAAATGATCATGGGTGATGGACAAACAGTGTAGCATGCATGGGTTAGTGGGTAAGAGGAGAGAGGTAAATCAAAAATATTAGTTTAATGGGGTTTAGTGGGGTTTGACTGCGAAATCTTGGTCATTGGTTTGATTGATCCAACCGTCCACATTAGGACTTATGGACTTAATATATCTAAGGACCTTAGTTGATAAGTCCATAAGTCCATAAGTCCTAATGTGGACGGTTGGATCAATCAAACGAATGGCCAAGATTTCGCAGTCAAACCCCACTAAACCCCATTAAACTAATATTTTTGATTTACCTCTCTCCTCTTACCCACTAACCCATGCATGCTACACTGTTTGTCCATCGTCTATGATCATTTCCTCCTCATTTTCTAGACAATTCAAAACAACTTCGGGTATTTTTCCTTCTATTTCTGTCATCATTTCGTCTTCCTTTTCTTTCTTCACAATTTCGATAACTCCATTTTCATCACTACCAATTAACTCCATCCTAACAAACGCCATTTTCATCACTACAAATTAATTCCAACTCGCCTGCAAACTCGCCTGTCTCCATTTTTTTATAAGGTATTTTTTCCATTCCTTATTTAGTGATTTGTAGTTTGTTTTTTTGTTAATTATTGCCTTTGTTAAACTATCATAAAAAGAGTTCATTTGATTTTTCAATCTTCAATTATGGGTTTGCTGATGTTGAGTTGTTCAATTGTTAATTATGGTTGTGCAGATCAAATTCGAGGTCATTTGATAATTAACAATGGTTTTTGCCAAGAAAAATGCCAAGAAATCTTCCAAGAAATCAATCAAGGTCAAAAATCTCGTGTTGTGGTGGTATAACTCTTATAGAATGATGTGTAACTTCAATTAAATATCTGTATAACTCTAATCCCAATTGTTTGTCATCTACAGATGGATGTTGTAGAAAGTATTGACACGGGAGTTGATATCCAGGTTAAAAGTTTTGATTTTGATTTATACGTTACTAGATGCCTAACTCTGCTTACTAGATGTATAACTTTAGTACTCAATATGTATAACTCTGGTTACTTAATGTAAAACTGTAGTACGCAATATGTATAACTTTGGTTTCTAGATGTATAACTCTGGGTTCTAGATGTATAGCTCTTCTGATTCTGTGACCAACTCCTTTCTCATAATGTCAAACTCTAATTGTTATATGTATAACTATACTTCTAATTAGTTTCCATGCATAGAGTTATACAATATATGCCTACAAATATACAATTTATACCTGGATTTATATAATATATAGCTAGAGTTATACAATTTATACGTTGGAGTTATACATTAGATGCCTGGAGTTATACCTAGAGTTATTCCTGGAGTTATACATTATACTGTATATGCTTACAGTTATATATTGTATGGCCAGAGTTATACATTATATGGCTAGAGTTATACAGAACATGGCCAGAGTTATACTTTCTATTGCTAGAGTTATACATTCTATTGCAGTCATTTGTTGTGTAACTCTGATTACATGTTGAATAACTTCTGCTGTCATAATGTATAACTGGAGTTATACAATATATATGGCCACAGTTATACATTCAATGACTAGAGTTATACATTACATGGCCAGAGTTATACTTTTTATTACTAGAGTTATACATTCTATTGCTTCTGATCTTATACATTACATGGCTAGAGTTATACATTACATGGCTAGAGTTATACATTACATGGCCAGAGTTATACTTTCTATTGCTAGAGTATTGCTAGAGTTATACATTCTATTGCTAGAGTTATACTTTCTATTGCTAGAGTCATTTGTTGTATAACTCTGATTACATGTTGAATAACTTCTGATGTCATAATGTATAACTGGAGTTATACAATATTTGCCTAGAGTTGTACATTTTATTCCTGGAGTTATACAATATATGCCTAGAGTTATACAGTATATGCCTAGAGTTATACAGTATATACTTGAAGTTATACATTTTAATAGTAGAGTTATACATTCATGGCTCGAGTTACACATTAGATAATTTTAGTTTCAGATTGTCCACTTTTGTGATTATATGAAATCGCCGATTCTCGAGTTCAAAGTTTGACCTTTTTATAATCTGTTGTCATTTGTTATATAACTCTGATGACATTTTGAATAACTTTTGCTGTCAGAATGTACAACTCTTGATATTTTCTGATTAACTCTATTATCAGAATGCATAACTTTACTTATATTTTGTATAACTCTGACTATCTATTGTATAACTTTATTTCACAGTATGTCTATTTCTTTGTTGCAAATATCTCTAATTGCAACTACAGTATGTCTAATTTTGTGTGTTGTCCTTGTTTTCCCCAGATGGTCGAGGCCAAGCCAATGGTGAAGAGGGTGCATGAAATCACGGTTTCGTGTCGACCTCAAAGGCTTGTCTCTGTCATTGAAAAACTTAATGAGGATCAGGTGTCCGCTGTTAAGAAAATTGGGTTTGGTGGCGTTTTGGAGCTTAAGATTAGCAGCTTCCCACTTGCACACGTTCGCCTATTCTTGGAGTCCTTCTCGGATGGGTCATATATGTCCAGGGCTTCTCGGAAGAAGGAGTTTATGATCAGTAAGCATGATGTGCATGACTATTTCTTGTTACCTTTTGGACCCAACCCTCTCCCTTTGGTGCCTGTGAGCTCGCAGAAGGGGTCCAACGATCCCGAAAATAAGGAGCTGAAGGACAAATGGCGGCAAGCGTACGGGGTGGGCAAAGGGAATAGTGCAATAAGTTTAGGGAAAGTTTACAAGCAACTTATGGAGTACGAGGAGGCGGACGATCATTTTTGCCGGCTTTTTGTTTTGTTCTGTATGTCTTTATTCCTCGCACCCACCCCAAACAACGGGATAGATTGGAAGCTGTTAAGGGCTGTAGAAGATCCTAAAGTCATCCCGCATTTTGACTGGTGCTCTTATATTTTGGAAATGATGGTGAAAGCGGGGACAGACTGTAAAAAGGAGGTAACGATGTTGGGTGGTTGTATCCCCTTCCTCATGATAAGCTACTTTCAGCGATATGATTACAAGGGTAAGCCGTGCCTCCACGATCTACCTTTGATTCAGCATTGGGATGAAACTTCGCTTGTAGAGAGGGTAATATTTGAGGTGGGTCAAGGGGGATTGGGTACTTTAACCTTGTCTAAGACCAGGTATCCGAGGTGCCTTCAAGACCCCTCATATAGAAGGAGTTTGGACAGTAGAAGCCTCAGCGACCCGCGTGAACCCAAACTACTGTTGCTATCAGGCCCCCCACCCCCTCTCTCCTGCTCAACTTCTGAGAAGAAGTTCATTCAGATAGAACTACCAAAGCAGTGTCGAGGATGACCAGGAATTGAAAGCTAGGGTCGTCGATGTAAGTTCAAACTATTATATATTTCGCAAATGGATTCTGCTTTCAAATTTGAACGTACCCATCTATTATAATATAACTAACTTACTGTACTTCTTGAATGCAGTGTACTCACGAGCTTTATCTACAAATGCAAAGGAACGCTATTGTGTTCTATTCATGGTACGCAGATGCAACCGCAAGGATCAAAGCTGTAACTAGTGATCCGACGGGCCTAAATCCTAGTCAGCCCTCTCAAGAATTCTTTGAGGGTGAAAAGATTCAAAAGTACGTCATTTGGCGAACAGTTGCGAAAAGGTGAAGGTTTCGTTGGTAACGCTCCCGCATTTGGAGAGGTAGTTAGTGAGTCGCCCAAAAAATGTGACAGAATTGATGCATCTACGCGTTAAATAAGTGAAGTTCTTTCTAGTCTCGCCAATTATGGGGGTGGGAGGGGTGGTAACCCTCATGCTGAGCCGCGTGGAGAGTCGGACAAGGCCGACGCGCCAACGAAATCAGTGGCAGTTTCGTGGTCAAAGATTATGGAGGAAGTGGGAGGTGATACAGTAGTTTCTAATCCGTTGTCAGACGCTAGTCCAGGGTTAGAGGATCAAGTCGTGTGCACCCCCGTCCAAACTGTCAGAGAACTGTTGTTGGAGGCGAGTTACACCGAGGAGGAAATTGACCAAACTTACGGACGGTCAAAGGACGATGAGGTTCGCCCCTGGGCAGGTGACGAGGTGCATGAGCACGTTCATGGGGAGAGATTGAAAGAAAATGTTGAAAATGTTGGAAGATTATCAGACATTGACCATGAAACTGCAGCAGACATTGTAGGCCAAGCTGACGGACGGTCAGAGGATGCTGAATCTCGGCCCGTGGTAGGTGATGAGGTGCATGAGCAAGTTCATGGGGAGGGATTGAAAGAAAATGTTGAAAGATTTTCAGACAATCAATCGTCAGATAAGGAGACGGAAAAAGATAAGGTCCCAGAATTGCCAATGGAGACACAAGAATTGATGGAGTGTATGTTTTCCACTGCTGAATTCAAGGAAGCTTTATGTGGACTTCCAGCGGCCGGGAGTGGTCCTGGTGGCGAGGTAAGTTTGTTAATTTGCGCTAAATACTTTTTTTTTTATTGGTCGTGTATAACTCTATGTTGATAAAGTATAACTTTGTTGAAAGTTGTTTTGTGGCCTTTGTAACTGTAGTGCGACTGCAACGGCCGGTTGGTACAACTCTTAACCAGTATATGACTACAGTTATATAATATATGCTTTGGAGTTATACATTAGATAGCTGAAAGTATATCTAGAGTTATATCTGGAGTTATATTCCTGGAGTTATACATTATAGTGTATATGCTTACAGTTATACATTTTATGGCCAGAGTTATACATTCTATGCTTACAATCATACATTTTATGGCGAGTTATACGTTTGGTACAATTCCTAACCATATGTGTATAACTCTTACTCGGGCGAATAATTACGATAGCATATTTTTAACACTTCACACGTGTATAGCTCTTGCCCTTCTATGTATAATTGTAATTCATTGGGTCAGAACTCGTGACCCAATTGTCTCACTTTTAGAGTTTTACCTGTAATTTTTTTGATACAAAAGCATGTTGTTTAATTTTATTATTTTTCATTCAGCCTTTGTTAAAAAGGATGTAATTGAGAATGTTGAACAACATTCTGACAATGGGGGTGTAAACGTAGATGTTGTCGACGGTGCAGAGACCACCCCGGGGAATCCTTCAACGGAATGGAGTGGAAATCAAATCCCTCTGACTTTCATGAGCACGACAGATTTGAATGAGGCATTTGCCCGGGTTGAGGAGCGAACGATTGGTGCTGCCAAAGAAGGTTTGGTAGTTGAACTCGCTGGTGCTAGGGTTGAGCCGGTTGCACCACTTCCACCCCCTATTTATGTGCCGCGATGTGACATGATCCACCATCCTTTCTTCGCATTCAACCGCCCCCTTCCGTGTATGGACATTGTACCGAGAACCTAGGTTGTTCTCGGGATTGCGGGGGCACCGAACCTCGACCAAAGACGTATGCTCACAGTGGTTGCGATTTAACAAGGAACGTTTCATGACGGTGTTCAGTGCGAGGAAGGATGTAATGGATTATGTCTTTGATCAATTCCACGACCATAAGAAAGTGTAAGTAGAAGATAAGTTTTACCTATATTTCAATACGACAGTCAAACAGGCCATGAATCTTTTCCCTTGCTGCGTGTCTCAATTTTGCTAATCGTTTGTAGGGAACAATTGGTCACATATCCCTGTCCAAACTGCATAACGCGTATTGATCTCCAGTCGTTGATGCCCGGGGCTCAAATTATGGCCAATGTCATCGACTGCTGGTCTGTTCTACTCAATCGCTTACGCACGCGAACACCGCTTGTTGTTTCAAGTTCGTTGTTTCTTTGGCCTAGGTCACGTTGTAAGTGTGCTCGAACTCCGCAAGTTATTTTGTGACAAATTGTACGTAACTTGTGATATAGCTCGCCAACCCCGTCTATTATTTTTATAGGACCTAGCAATTGCAATTTGGCAAGGGGGAAGAAAAACTTGGTTGTTGATAATTCGAAGGCTTTTGTGCCTCGTGGGACATGTGGCAAGAGTCGTGTTCTAGCCCATTCCAACTGGACTCCGATATGGTGAGCTCAGATATCAATATAGAGACATTTACATACTGGAATTATACATTATTTTCCTAGAGTTTAACAGTATATGCTTAGAGTTGTACAATATATGCTTTGGAGTTAGGCCTGGAGTTATACCTAGAGTAATACCTGGAGTTATACACTACACTGTATATGCTTACAGTTATAGATTTTATGGCTAGAGTTATACATCATATGGCAAGAGTTATACATTATATAACTCTAGCTTTCAGAATGACTAGAGTTATACGTTCTAGGATTGAAGTTATACATGATTTGTCTAGAGTTATACAGTATATGCTTAGAGTTTTGATGAGTGGCTAACTTCACTCCATAACTCTAGACATATAATGTATAACTTTTACCATAGAATGTATAACTCTATGCACATAAAGTACAACTGTAAGCATATACAGTATAATGTATAACTCAGTGCAAATGCTTACGCACATAATGTACAATCGCAAGAATATCTTTGTATAACTCTAGAAATTGAATGTACAACTCTACACATATAATGTATAACTCTAACCATAGAATGTATAATTCCAACTACGCACAATATGTATGCCTCTAATCTGCTAATTATGTTTTATAACTCTTAGATTGTTGGTGCATGTTTGTAGGTTTTCGTCCCGGTAAGCACTGGCGATGAAGATCATTACTCTTGAATTTGCATAAATTTCCTCTCCGAGCAGATCGAGTATCTTGATAATCGTTCTTACGAGGACGATCTTCTGAAATTACCATACGGAGGGATTGCGCGTATTACTGTAAGTCTTATAAAACTGGTGACTAGATTAATTATCAGCTCCATTTGTTTTGTTAATTGGTCTTCCCCTTTTAAATGCCTTGCCTAACTTCCGTCAGGCTGATGCAATGGGAAAGTATATGGCCTACAAAGGGCTCGACAAAGGCAAGAAAGTTGAAGGGTTTCCTTTTGTCAACATTAAATTCAATGGGCAGGATCGGGACATACCGCCAATGACTGTGGTCTTTACGTCATGGTTCATATGTTGTTTGCACCGTGGAGAGCCATTCGACTGTACCCTAGGGACTAAGGAAAGCAATGACCGCATGCGAGCGGAAATTGCTGCAACCCTTGTCCTCAGTGACATTAACTTGGACAGGGAAGATGTGCTATCCAGGGTAACAGCTTTTAAGGAGCTTAAAGACCGTGAAATGGAGGAGGTGCGTGATAAACTGAGGATAGCCGGCAACACAAGTGGAAGGAAGAGAGGTGTTGGAATCGCCGGAGAGAACAGTTCTGCTAAACGACCTTGCTCCAAAGTCAGTCCAACCTATCAGACTCCACCTTCCAAAGTAGCCCTGGGCCGGACGCCGTCTAGTCGGGCCCTCTCAGCTGTTAATTGCCGCTCCCGGAGTAAGGGCGATGGCCTTGGTTGCACCAAATATGTCGGGGAACCAGACGCCGACCTTACCGTGGTCGCCAAGATGTGAAGATGAACAAGGCATTAACTAGGGATATCCTGTATCGCAAACAAGTGGTGACTACCTTTTCCTTGATGACTACAAATTTCCAAATGAGTAAGTTGTCTAAAATCCTAATGTTTTATCATATTAAGTTTTATCAATATAGACACATGTCCATACTGGAATTCTACCGTATTTTGCGTAGAGTTTTACAAAGATATGCTCGAGTTGTACAATATATACTTTGGAGTTATACATTAGAGGCCGGAAGTTATACCTAGAGTAATACATGGAGTTATATGTTTCATCACCGAAGTTATATATATCGTTAATGAAGTTACACATTCCTAAAGCTGAGTTATACGTTTCACATGTGAAGTTATGCAGTCATTTTAATAGCAGTTACCTTCCCATTTAGTATACGTTATAGCCTGATTAACACCTGCTGTCTGAACTACAGTGAACCACTTGTGAGTTATGGCCGGCATGGAACAATTAATAGGTTGCAAATGTTGTCTATGCTCCCTGAGACGCCAATGGATGAAAAAGTGATTGAGTGTTGGTCCTTGTTGCTTAATCGATTGGAGGCAGAGGATTGCGGGATTTTTCGTTCGTCTTTCTTCGGTATCCATCATATGGTATGGTCCTAATCAATCCTTTAATATGTTATAAGAGTTGCACATACCCTCTTTAAAACTTTCACAGTGGAAATTAAGTCTAAAGTTATACATTCCTGCCCTGGAGTTAAACATTTTGTTTTGAGAAGTTATTAATAACCAGTATGAACTTAGGCATTCTTCATTATGCTATAAGAGTTACTGTGCAACTCCAATGCACAACCCCTATAACTCCACTGGTATCCTCACACATATCTTGCTACTTGAACAGAAATAATCTTGAACCTTGTACGAAACCCCGTCCAACAAACACCGGACACCGACAGGTTGTACAATACGTGGGACGTCTTCCGAACCGACCGTGGGACAGATTTCAGCTTGAAGGCTGATTTAATCTTCGTACCCATTAATATTGAAGCCCATTATGCATGTGTGTGTATCAACTTTAATTCTAGGACGATTGATCTTCTGGACAATAAGTACTATTCAAGTCCGCGGCAATCGGAGATATGCAAAGCTGGTCACGTTATTGTAAGTGGAATTAAATTGTAATTATGTTCAACTAAAAAGTGTTGTCACCGCTTTTACAATCTCACTTTTTGACGTTCTTGTCTCTCGCCGGGCGAGCCTCATGAGCGACTACGTGGAGTCGAGGGACAACGAGAAGAACAGAGGGAAAGACATACGGCGTTCGATTCCGTCGAGATCCGGTTTGCTGGCATCAGCAAACGATAAACGACACCGAGTCGGCTTGTTCGCCATGATGCACATGTTAATGTACGAGGGTGATAGTTTTGGTCACGTTGATCTCGAGAGGAAGGTGAACCGTCGATATTTGGTGATCCGGTTGGCGCGATGCTTCTCTAGCCGACATGAACATCATCGGGAAGGAGTTCTGTCCAAGGTCAATGGTTTCATTGGCGAGAAATTACAGATCCTCAAGCAAGTAGAAGCCAGGGACGAAAAGCGGCGCGGAGAGGAGATAAAAAACCTGCGAAAAAATAGAATGTATTTCCTTTTGATTCTGTATCCTCTTTTTTTGCAACTCTAGTATGTTGTCAAGAAACTCCTTAACAACTTAGACAACTTTTTGGAATAGATTGTTACTATATCATCTTGGTCAGTCATAATTAAAATCCAAGTTTTACAGATAAGTATTAGAGTTATACACTCTGTGAAGTAAAGTTATACAAATTATATACGGGGAGTTATACAAACACATGACTGATTATGAAAAAAAGGCAAAATTTATTAGACTGACTAAGAGTTATAGAAAAAACATCAAGAGTTATACAAACTGTGTACAAGAGTTATACAACATATGACTGCAGTTATATAAAAGGCAAATGTTATTAGACAGTTATGAGTTTTACAAAAAATAACAAGAGTTATACAAATTGTGAACAAGAGTTATACACTCTGTGAAGTACATTTATCCATATATGGGTAAGAGTTTTACTTAAAGCCACTGAAATTATAATTCATTCTTAAAGCCACTTTTAAATATTGAATATGTTGCCATGAACAGAAGTCATCAAAATAATGTAAAAGAGTTATACAACATTAGCTTGAAATTTCACACACCATATTATCGAAGTTATACAACGGAAGGTGCAATCCCCCTTCAAAATAGACAAAAGCTAGCTATTAAATACCCCTTCCGTCTCACCAGATTTTTTACCCTTTAAAGAAAAAAAGATTGTAAATAATTTGTTGAGACGGGGGTATTTTTCTACTGCCTACTACTACAGCATGTTAAGTTTCTCTATTCTTCTTCTTCTTCTTCGTCGTCTTCGTCTTCTTCTTCTTCTTCTTCTTCTTCTTCTTCTTCTTCCTCTTCTTCTTCTTCTTCTACTCCTTGAGATCTTTGGTGAAGACGGTGGATGCTCGAGAGAATGGGTTAGGGCGAGTTCCGTTTATCGTGGTGTGCCATTTGTTTACGATTATTACACATGCGCTTTGGCTTAGAAGCCAAGGCAATGGCTTTAGCCTTAGCTGACACCATTCTTTTACCATTTGTCTTTGTTTTTCGATTGTTTTGGTGGAAGTATTGTTACCTCGTCTTTGGCGGGGCAACCAAGGATTCGCTCAAATTCCTCTTTGCTTTGTTAAATCCTTCTTGTACGGTAAAAGTTTCTCCTTGAACTCTCTAATTAACGAGCTTAAGTTCACAACTTCAGTCTCACTCGTGCCACGAAGTAAACCAATGGTTGCATGAACTTCTGACCACAACTTCACCATCGCAACTTCTTTTGCATCAGCGCTACTATTTGTTTCCATTTGTTCACCATCACATTCTGATAATCTGAATTGCAATGCATCCTTTCTCCATCTTGTAGAAACGTAATCAACCGGAATTGTCTTCATGCCGTTAGCCGACAAAATCCATACTATATGTCGGCACAGAAATCCCATCCTTTCAAACATCATACAGCTGCACTGTGTAGTCTGTGTCCCTGTAATCCATTTAAATTATGTCGTTAGTAGTTTTATACATATAATAATAACAGTTAAACATTATCACGTAGAGTTATACATATGGCAACAAGAGTTATACATTCTGAAAGTTACAGTTATTCAAACTCTAATCAGAGTTATACTACAAATAGCTGCAGTTCAGTGAAAAATTGAATTTCTAATGTTATTCTGAAAGTAGAGTTATACATATGGCAACAAGAGTTATACACTCTGAAAGCTAAAGTTATTCAAAATGTAATCAGAGTTATACTACAAATGACAACAGTTCAGTGAAAAATTGAATAACTCCTAATGTTATTCTGAAAGTAGAGTTATACATATGGCAACAAGAGTTATACATTCTGCAAGTAGAGTTATGCATATAATAAGAAAAGTTATACATTCAGAGCCTTTTAGTTATTCAAAATGTTGTCAGATTTATACAGCAGATAACTGCAGTTCACTGAACAATTGTATAACTTCTATGTTCAGACAATGTAACTTTGGCACTATATCTACCAACTTCAGTCAACTACCACATAAAGTTGATGCCAAAATGTTGTTACCTGGGTTGTACTCTACGTTGAAACTTTTTAAATCGATTGAATCCTTTACGGCAGTCACTTCAACCCCATCTCTTTCAGCATAGCCCCCGGTCTTACATGTATCGATTGAGCAAATGACCTCTAGTTGGAATTCCTTGAAAACCTCACGGGTATAAACATTTGACGCATATTCCTCTATGGGTAAATGCGTCCCCGTTGCCGGTGTTGAGTGTCGGTTTTCATGGTCAAGTCTCTTCTGCGTATGCCGCTGATGGTCCATAGCGCTTTCAAAACGCATCCAAAACTCCACTAACGCACACGACTTCGCTCGAACTTCTTAAAAAAACTATTCTTTGCTCTCGATCTCCGGGTTGTCCTCATTACACCACCCATGTTCAAGTCCCTGCAATGTGCCATCACCCATTGGCTCCTTTTATCGTACGCCTCTGTAAACCACTCTTCGTTCACAAGACCATGCGCGTCCATTATTTATGACCACCTAGCGTCAAAGTCGTCTGCTTCTATGTTGTCGTCCCATATAATGTTGTTCAATTTCTGAACGAACTCCTTATAATCATCCTTTGTCACCCCGACCTTTGATGGCACCTTGTTCATTATATGCCACATGCTAAATCGGTGGCGTGCAGTCTTGAAAGCAAGGGGTACGGCCTTAATAATGCCCGGATCCTGATCTGTGATAATGTACTTGGGTTCCTTTCCTCCCATAGCATTCAAAAACCTGTTGAAAACCCACTGAAAGGATTCATGGTCTTCATGGGCAATCAACGCCCCACAGAATGTCACTGATCGCTTATGGTGATCTATGCCAGTGAATGGCGTGAAAATCATATCGTACTTGTTTGTTGAGTATGTTGAGTCGTACGACACTGCATCTCCAAATACGGAGTAGTTCCTTCTAGCGGTTCTGTCAGCCCATATTGCGCTTCGAAGGCTGTTATCCTTGTCAACTTCATAATCAAAATAAAACCCCTGCCTATTTTGTGCCATATTCTTGAACCGGTCAATGAACAATTGACCGTCCCGTTTATGGATGAAGCACTTCACATCTCGGTGGAAGTTCTTAAAATCAATTAAGGATGCACCAATGTTCTCGAACCCGTTTACGAACTCCTTACACATGTTGTACGTCCTAATTGCTCCTATCCTCAACTGCAGTGGACAACAAATGCTTATCAGTGCTGATTAATAACCAAGAATTCCTCAACTATAACTCTTTCAGCTATTCTTATAACTTCTTGAAACATATGCATAACTCCATTGATAGATTGTGCAACTTCTTATTATTTTTAACTCTTAGGTTTACATAACTCTATCATCTCGGTGAATAACTTTAGAAGTTTGCCATTCAATTAGTGGATGTTTGTTTAATAGTAAACTAACCCTTGAGTTGTACATTATCAAGTACTTGTGAAAATCTTCTATGTTCGCGACATCTTTTGAAATCGACGATCCTCACTCGATACAAGCTCGTGATTATGCCCCATGTGGAATCGGTCAATTACTAGTACTCCATTCTTCATAAATAGCCTGACATGTGCTTTACACCCTACCCTCTTGATTGTATATTTCCTCTGGTTCGCAGTTCTTTTTCCCCATTGCATTTCTTCTTCCCTAACCCCGGTCTTTTTTTTTTTTTTTTAATTCTTCGCCTCTCCTTTTGGGACATATGTGAATCCCTCTCTGTTGCAAACCAGCAACTTTGACTTGATTTCACCGTCGCGCCATTTTTTCGTCGAGTACTTCCGAACATCAAACCCGGACGCCAATGCATAAACTTTATAGAATGTCACCGCCTCGTCGATTTCAAAAAATTGTTGCCCTACACAAGGTGTAAACTCACGCCAAATGCTTACAATACTCGGTTTCATTTGCCTTACGACCATCCGAGCAGAATCAAACATCCATGAAATGATTAAGAAATACATAACTATACGCATATCTTTGTATAACTCTATGCACAGATTGTATAACTTTGGGTATATAATGTATAACTCTAACCATATCATGTATAACTATAGTTACACTCTGTATAACTCTAGGTAGATCTTTGTATAACTATATTCACACTCTGTATAACTCTAGTCACGATTGCTATAACTCTAGTCATACAATGTATAACTCTAGTCACAAACAGTATAACTCTAGTCATACAATGTATAACTCTAGTCAAACTCAGTATAACTCTAGTCATTCAATGTATAACTCTAGTCATTTCATGTATAACTCTAGTCACTTTGTATAACTCGGGCAATGAATGTTTAATCGTAGGCGGATAATGTATAACTCTAGTCACAGTATTTATAATCCTAGTCATACAATGTATAACTCTAGTCACAATCTGTATAACTCTAGGCATAAAATGTATAACTCTAGGCATTTGATGTATAACTCTAGTCACACTTTATAACTCTAGGCACAGTCTGTATAACCCTAGTCATACGATGTATAACTCTAGCTACACAATGTATAACTCTAGGCAGAGACTGTAAGATGTATAACTCATTCTACACAATGTATAACTCTTAGCATATAATGTATAACTCTAGTCATACTTTATATTCTAATAGTTACACATTTAATGAAACGGCACAATATATGGAATGCAAAGGGTTATAAGATTTGAAGTAGGGATATGGCACAACTTCCTAAACAAAATTCGTATTAATTTAAACATCAAACCCCAAACATATTAATTAAAAAAATAACTCAAAGGACACATTACTAATTATAAATTCATTCCACTATCTCAATAACCAGTCCATTATATCCCTATCTCCACCCTAAACTCCAAACCCTAAATCTTTAAAACCTAATAAACTCCAAAATTCCTTCAATAATGAATGATACCATTCGTTTAACATGCATTATGACCGAGTACACAAAAGTTTCATACGCCGCTTGCAGGAAATCGAGAGAAAGTACAGGCTCTTCCTTGACGATGCTCGGATCGCACTCAAGGACGCCAAAAAAATGGCTTATTATAGTCGCAGATAATGCAGCTATTAGAAGATATTGCATCTGCGGAACGAAACCTCCAAATAGCAAAGGAGGAGAGGATGAATATCATAGAAGAGAATGCATCTCTATATGAACATCTAAGAATTGTATTTTTAGCAATGCATTAAATTTATGTATCTATATCTATTAATTAAGTTCATGTATGTTAAATGTGGATTTGTTTTACTATCCTCTCCATCATCTTCTTTGTTTTATTTTATTTAATTTGTTTTACTAACAAACGCAGAAAATCTAAGCGAATAATAATTACAGAAAAAACAAATGACGGAGAAAAACACATGCAAATACCATGTATAACTCGGGCACTGAGAATGTATAATCGTAGACATTTAATGTATAAGCCTAGACACAGTCTGTATAACTTTTAGCATATAATGTATAACTCTAGGCATATAATGTATAATTCTAGGCATATAATGTATAATTGCAGTGATATGTTGTATAACTCCTCTACAAAATGTGTATAACTGTAATCATACAATGTATAACTCTATACAAAGTCCGTATAACTCTAATCATACAATGTATAACTCTAGACACAGCATGTATAACTCTATGCATTTAATGTATAACTCTAGGCACAGTCTGTATAACTCTAGTCATGCGATGTATAACTCTAGACACAGTCTGTATTACTCTAGTCATACGATGTATAACTCTAACTACACAATGTATAACTCTAGTCATACAATGTATAACTCTTACCTATACATGGATAACTGTACTTCACAGAATGTATAACTCTTGTACCCAATTTGTATCACTCTTGTTATTTTTTGTAAAACTCATAACTGTAATCATACATGGATAACTGTACTGCAGTCATGTGTTGTGTAACTGTTGTACACAATTTGTATAACTCTTGATATTTTTTGTATAACTCATAGCTGTCTTATAAAATTTGCCTTGTTTCATAACTGCAGTGATATGTTGTATAACTCCTCTACAAAATGTGTATAACTGTAATCATACAATGTATAACTCTATACACAGTCCGTATAACTCTAATCATACAATGTATAACTCTAGACACAGCATGTATAACTCTATGCATTTAATGTATAACTCTAGGCACAAAGATGTATAATTCTAGTCATACGATGTATAACTCTAGACACGGTCAGTATAACTCTAGTCATACTATGTATAACTCTAGCTACACAATGTATAACTCTAGTCGTACAATGTATAACTCTAGCTACACAATGTATAACTCTTAGCATATAATGTATAACTCTATACACAGTCTGAATAACTCTAATCATACAATGTATAACTCTAGACACAGCATGTATAACTCTAGGCATATAATGTACAACCCTCCACATCCTATAACTTCATTTAATGAATGTATAACTTCACCTATAACATGAATAACTATATCAAAATTGGTTCTTTAGTAAGATTTTTACGCACAATTTAGGGTTTGAATTACCCTGTTACCTGTAGTTGCAGGAAATTGTCAAAGAGTTTTACAAAAAACCTCTGGAGTTATAACACGATGAATATAAGAACTATATGTGTACACTGTATTATTGAAGTTATACATATTTGGGTCAGAGTTTTACAAAAACCCACTAAAGTTATAATTCCTACTTGATCAAGCTTTTAAATTTCCATCATTTTTTGCCATCAACAACAAGCTACCAAAATGAAAGAACAAATCTGATGAACACCATGAAAGTACAACAGTATTAAGAATAACGAACACAAATTAAATAACTACAACGTACAATAATGAACATTAATCCAAAATTACATATAGCACTTTATATTTGAACATCAAGCTACAATAATAACCTAGACACAAATAAGAAAGTAAACAACTCACCTTCGAGGGCAACTTCAATCTGCATATGATCCACTTCACAAACACCGATTGTCATTTCTCGCTTGTTTTTCGATGAAGAATGACGGTTTTTTTTGTCTTCAACAAAGCTAATGATTTTTAACGGATGAACAATAACGTACTTTATCTCATAACAATTTTTTTATCGATGATCACCGAGTAGTTTTCCATTTGCGCTGAAATTTCTCTTATTTTTTTGATGATTTATATTGTATTTTGAGATTTAGGATCGTTTTTGTGGGGATTTTTATGGGTTTTTGCTTGTTGAGAGGTTTTGAATGGTGAAAAGAGGAGGGAAGCATGCAAAATGATATAGGAGGCTTTGTTTATTGCTATTGTCCGCGGGATTTGATATGGAGGCAGTACATTAACAGTGAAAGTGGTCCCTCTCTCACACAATCAACATTTTTTTTTTCTCTGAAAAACACGCCCTCTCTCCTCATCTCATCCCTTCAATTCCTTCATCCAAGGGCTCTTATAAAGACTTAGGGCCTTATAAGATATGAAGGCCTTATAAGAACCTCTCTCTCTCTCTCTCTCTCTCTCTCTCTCTCTCTCTCTCTCTCTCTCTCTCTCTCTCTCTCTATATATATATATATATATATATATATATATATATATATATATATATATATATATATGTATATGAGATCTAGTGAGTCCACTAAAATTCATTGAGTCCATAAGTCCTCTTTAGGGTCATTGAAAAGATGGGATGAAGGGCTGAGATTGAAGGGAAAAAGGAAAGGATTACTGCAAAAAGAAGGGATTAATGCTAATGTAAGACACACTCTCTCACTACCTCACTAATCAACCCATAAATTCACTATATAACCATTCTTTTTCCACCCACTTCTCTCTCCTATCACACAAATATCATCATTCACATCTCTCTAAAAACCAAAAAAATCCAAAAATTCAAAAAATAAATTCCCTCCTCTCAGCCTCACCATCGACCACCCCACCCACCGCCAGCCACCCACGCCCAACAACCCACCAACCAGGCCTCACCGCAACCTCCCTGCACTCGACACCACCAAGCATGCACCAAAACCCGACACCACCAACCCTCCAACCACCAACCACGCACCACAACCCGACACCACCCTTTTTTTTCAGATCTGTCGCACGTCACCACCACAACCTCCCACCGTACGCAGCTCCGACAACAACCCACAACCTCCCACCGTACGCAGCCCCGACGACAGACCAGATACCACCACATACCCGACACACCTACTCCCCCGACCACCACGCAATAGCTGCTTCGTCGTCCAGATCTACCACGCAATAGCTTCTTCTCCTTTCTTCTCTGATTTCAATTTTTTTTTAGTTCGTTGTTTTTTTTTTTTTTTGAGGAATTAGTTCATTGTTTTTTGGTTGACTGTGTGTTTTACGGTTTGAGATTTGCTTTTTATTATTTCAATTTTTGCTTTTTTTTTTTTCCAGATTTTGTTCTTATTAATTATGTTTGTTTCGTCATTTATTTTCTCAGATTTTTTTTGGTTGTTTTTTTTAGATCTATAAAGTTACAACGCGGTGGTTTCAGATCTGCTTATTTTTTTGTGTTCTTTTACAGTTACCATCGTTTTTCTTTAAATTTACACTTTTACTTCCTCACATTTACACTTTATTTTTTAGTTTTTTTTTTTTTAAAATCTATACACTGGTTTTTATACATTTACACATTTACAAATCATATTATCATAATTTTTATTCTTAGATCTAAGAAATATATTTATTATACTCATATTTTTTTACATTTACACTCTTACTTCTTTACATTTACACTCATATTTCTTTACATTTACACGCATTTTTTCAGATTTATACTCATATTTCTTTACAATTACACTTGTATTTCTTTACATTTACACTCATAAATTTTACATTTACACTCATATTTCTTTACATTTACATGCATTTTTTAGATTTACACTCATATTTCTTTACAATTACACTCGTATTTCTTTACATTTACACTCATAATTTTTACATTTACACTCATATTTCTTTACATTTACACTCGTATATCTGTACATTTACACTCGTTAAAATTATATATATTTGTACTCATATATTTTGTGGATAAGAGTTGGTGGTGGAGGACGGTGGTGGTGGTGTTTGTTGGTAGTCGGACTAAAGTTTCACTCGTAAAGGATCAAAGTTACACTTATAAAGGACCAAAGTCACACTCAAAGGACCAAATTTACACAATAAAACCTTCAAATTTACTCTTAAAATACCACAATTACACTCGTAAAACATCACATTTACACTCATAAAATGTTAAAATCAAATTTACACTCTTAAAATGTTACATTTACACTCGTAAAACATCAAATTTACACTTGTAAAATGTTAATATTATATAAATTCAAAATTTCCATCACAAAAAATCAAATTTACACTCTTAAAATGTTACATTTACACTCGTAAAACGTCACATTTACACTTGTAAAATGTTAAAATTATATAAATTCAAAATTTCCGTCACAAAAAATCAAATTTACACTCTTAAAATGTTACATTTACACTCGTAAAACGTCACATTTACACTTGTAAAATGTTAAAATTATATAAATTCAAAATTTCCGTCACAAAAAATCAAATTTACACTCTTAAAATGTTACATTTACACTCGTAAAACATCACATGTACACTTGTAAAATGTTAAAATTATATAAATTCAAAATTTCCGTCACAAAAAATCAAATTTACACTCTTAAAATGTTACATTTACACTCGTAAAACATCACATTTACACTTCTAAAATGTTAAAATTATATAAATTCAAAATTTCCGTCACAAAAAATCAAATTTACACTCTAAAAATGTTACATTTACACTCGTAAAATATCACATTTACACTTGTAAAATGTTAAAATTATATAAATTCAAAATTTCCGTCACAAAAAATCAAATTTACACTCTTAAAATATTACATTTACACTCGTAAAACATCACATTTACACTTGTAAAACTCATACAACATTACATTTACACTTTTGAAATCTGAAACTCAAAACTGATTAATTAGGGGCTAGAGAGAGAAAGAAAAATTAATTAGTGTATAGAAATTTGATTAGTGGTAATTTTTTTTGGTAATTTTCAATCACAACCACCCATCTCAATCCAACCATCCACATTTTTTACCTTTTCTTTTTAATAGCCCTTAATCAAATTCATCTCAATCATCCATTGAGTCCATTCAATGGCCCTTAGAGAGACTTATGGACTCAATGGCACATGTTGGACTCATTAGAACTCCTCTATCTCTCTCTCTCTCTCTCTCTCTCTCTCTCTCTCTCTCTCTCTCTCTCTCTCTCTCTCTCTATATATATATATATATATATATATATATATATATATATATATATATATATATATATATATATATATATATAGAAATAAGATCTAATAAGTCCACCTTTTTTCATTGAGTCCATAAGTCCTCTTTAGGACCATTAAAAAGATGAGATGAGAGGTTGAGATTGAAGGGAAAAAAGGGAGGATTAATGCTAAATGGAGGGGATTGATGCTAATTAATCACTTTCCCTCACTACCACACTAATCAACCCTCTAATTTCACTATATAAGCCTTCTTTTTCCACCCACTTCTCTCTCCTATCACACAAATATCATTCCTCTCATCTCTCTAAAAAAACCCCCCAAAACCAAAACAATTCCAAAAACCAAAAAATTCAAAAAAAAAAAAAAAATTCACTCCTCTCATCCTCACCCCCAACGACTACCCCACCCTACCCTGACCCGACCCGTCTGCCACCACCACCCCACCCCGACCTCCCTTCCGTCCCTCCGACGACCTGCCACCACACAGCCCCACTACCACTCCATGCATGCCTTCACGCACCCGCTCTGACAACCACCTCCCCACTGTCCCACCACCACCATTGTCGAAACCCCTGCCACCACCACCTCCCCCTCCTTCTATTCTTTCTAGATCTGGCCCCACGACCTCCACCCGACCACCATCTACACACACCCCGACAACCACCACTACCCCGCTGCCCCCACAACACCTACCATCGACACCCACCTCCCTTCACACCAAGGCGCACACACCACCCAACCACCCCCACGACGCACCTCTGACCACCGCACTCCTGGCACCAACTCACGCAAACAACAACTACCACTCCCTCCTCTCCAACATCCCACCTTTACCGCACCACCACCGCCAACAACACCATTACAAAAAAAAACGAGATCTGAGATGTTGTTTGTGTATGTACAACCCGCGCTAGGCCGCCACAAGTCCCTCGCCTCATATTCCCGTTTCTTCATCCTCCCATTTATTGTTGTTTGTGTTTTTCAGATCTAATGTTTATGTTCCTTCTTTTTTTTCTAATTTCTTCATCCTCCCATTTATCATGTTTTTGTTCCTTCTTTTCTTCATCCGCCAGTTTTGTTTTTGTTTTCAAATTTTGTTCTTTTTGTTTTTTGTTCTTTTTGTTTTTCTTTTATATGTTTTTTGTTATTGTTTTTTAAATGTTTTTCATTTTTTTTTTCTTTTTTTTAAGTATGGACTTGTTTTCCTCTCCCTTATTCTAGATCTAGGGTTTTTATGTTTGCAGTCTGTTTTTTCAGATTTAGTTTTAGTATTTACACTTTTAGATCTGATAAATATATAGTAGATTTTTTTACATTTACACTGGTTTTTCTTCACATTTAGACTCATATTTCTTTACATTTACACTCGTATTTCTTTACATTTACACGCATTTTTCAGATTTACACTCATATTTCTTTACAATTACACTCGTATTTCTTTACATTTACACTCATATTTCTTTACATTTACACTCGTATATTTGTACATTTACACTCGTTAAATTTATATAGATTTGCACTCATATATTTTTGTGGATATGAGTTGGTGGTGGAGGACGACGGTGGTGGTGTTTGTTGGCTGTCGGACTAAAGTTTTACTCGTAAAGGACCAAAATTACACTTATAAAGGACCAAAGTCACACTCAAAGGACCAAATTTACACTCTTAAACCTTCAAATTTACACTTAAAATACTACATTTACACTCGGAAAACATCACATTTACACTTGTAAAATGTTAAAATTATATAAATTCAAAATTTCCGCCACAAAAAATCAAATTTACACTCATAAAATGTTACATTTACACTCGGAAAACATCACATTTACACTTGTAAAATGTTAAAATTATAAAAATTCAAAATTTCCGTCACAAAAAATCAAATTTACACTCATAAAATGTTACATTTACACTAGTAAAATATCAAATTTTACACTTGTAATATGTTAAAATTATATAAATTCAAAATTTCCTTCACAAAAAAACAAATTTACACTCTTAAAATGTTACATTTACACTCGTAAAACATCACATTTACACTTGTAAAATGTTAAAATTGTATAAATTCAAAATTTCCGTCACAAAAAATCAAATTTACACTCTTAAAATGTTACATTTACACTCGTAAAACATCACATTTACACTTGTAAAATGTTAAAATTATATAAATTCAAAATTTCCGCCACAAAAAATCAAATTTACACTCTTTAAATGTTACATTTACACTCGTAAAACATCACATTTACACTTGTAAAATGTTAAAATTATATAAATTCAAAATTTCCGTCACAAAAAAAACAAATTTACACTCTTAAAATGTTACATTTACGCTCGTAAAACATCACATTTACACTTTTAAAATATTAAAATTATATAAATTCAAAATTTCCTTCACATTTACACTTGTAAAACTCATACAACATTACATTTACACTTCTGAAATCTGAAACTCAAAACTGATTAATTAGGAGCTAGAGAGAGAAAGAAAAATTAATTAGTGTATAGAAATTTGATTAGTGGTAATTTTTTTTGATAATTTTCAATCTCAACCACCCATCTCAATCCAACCATCCACATTTTTTTCCTTTTCTTTTTAATAGCTCTTAATCAAATTCATCTCAACCATCCAATGAGTCCATCCAATGGCCCTTAGAAGGACTTATGGACTCAATTGGGAAGGAGGACTCATTACAACTCCATGGGTTTTATATCCTCTAAACTATACTACTCTACTGTTTTCTATTTCTCAAATAAAGTTGCGCCTAAAGCTATTGTCTACCCTGTTGTATTGTTGTGTACACTGCCTTCTATATCCCCTCAATACAAAACAACAAATTACAAAACTGCCCTCACTTAAACTCGATGAAAGAAATGAATTGTCAGGGGCTCAATAGTCTTTTCCGTCTTCCTTCTCATCCCTCTCAAAACTCAGCCAAGTGAATGTGTAAATCCAAAACTCGATTCACACAGGAAACACCGTGGATTATGAATATCACCGAGACAAATCAATGGGTGGCAGAAGAAGCTCGGTGCTCGGTGGTGTCGTGAAGTGGTGGACTCGGGTTTGCCGCCACCGGTTGAATTTGTCGACCTTGGTGGTCGATTGGTTGCAGTCACGGTTCAACCGCTCGGAATCGATGATAAATGATGGAGTGGTGGTCTTTGGCGGTCGAACCGACGGTTTGATGGAGATGAATCGAGACATGGTGGTTGTAGAACGAGACACGGGAGAAATGGAGGTCGGCGACAATGGTTCGAATTTATGGCGGTCAAATGCGGTGGCGGTCACTGCGATTGTTCTTTGCGGTGGGAGAGGAGGGCGAATCAGTGGAGCGGCTGCTAGTTGTCGAATTGAATGGAGGTCTTCAATTGAAGGAGCAGCGGCGAATCGAGTTGATGTGGACCCGTTTTTATGCTGATGTTAGTGAAGTGAACCCGGGTTTTAATTCCGAGTTCGGAATTGAAGATGGAGAATTGAATTGGGTGGTTGTTGTGATCGGGTAGTGGTGTTGGTGAACGATGGTGATGGTGTATTAGTGTATATATATGTATGATTCTTTGGAGATTTAGCTTATGTAGGATTCAAAAATAAAACTCAATCTTTTTTGTAATTTATTATATTTCTTATTTTATTAGCTCAAAAATAATTATCTTCTGCTGAGTTTATTATTAAAAATAAAAATAGTGTTTTAAAATAGTTGGAGTCTCTAGAATTGCCACTTGTAATATTGTGTTTTATAAACAGTTTATTGAATTTCACACCTAGAAAACTAATGTACTACAAATTTTCAATCGTCATGAAAATACTCAATTCAAACTCTAATCCCATATTGATTAAACTATGCCTCATAGTACATATTTCGAAAAGGATGAATAATTGACATTAATGTTTATGCCAAATAATTTCGTATTTAATTGAAGTATAACTAACTCTCATATAATAATTTATTCACGTAATTTACGGAATCAGTTTAGCTCGCGGAGTAGTCACGATAAACATCCCGTCTCATGGTAGACGGACAATGACCCTCTCACAAAAAGCAAGTGAGGGGCAAGTGGGGTATCCATTTCCGACCCACTTACACTATCCACTCTCATTTTATAAGAGAGATAATGTCCGTCTAAAATGAGAATTTGTGCATGATAAAATACACTATATGAAAGGCATTTTATTGTTATCCTATCTTCTCATTGTCTTCGAGTAATTTACAATTTCAAATAGTGATAAGAAGTGTTCTAAATGTTTGGTTTTGTTCATAAAAGAATCCTATTACTAACCAAAGTCATACTTACAGTAATCAATTAGATGGTAAACTGAGTTACTAAAATCCTATGTCTATTCATATTCAGGTCAGCCATATGTATTTCTTAAAGTATACTAATAAATTGTACTCCTTATTAACTTTTCTATTGATGCGTCATAATCTGCGGAACACATCTTGTAAATTTGGAGATAAAATCTACTTCATTATTAAATTACTCTAAATTGCCAAAATGGTTTTGGTGCTGTTTGGCCTAGTTTATGTGAAATAACTTTTACTTTCTAAAATGAGTTTTTTCATAAACTACTTTTTGAAAAAGTTGCGGTTGTTTGGCCTAACTTTTGTAAAAGTAGTTTCTTAACAAATTGATGTGTTTGGCCTATTACTGTTTTTTTTTTTTTTTTTTTTTGTAGTTTCCATAATCCTAAGAGTTTTGGGGAGAAGTAGAAGCAGAAGCATCAATTTGGTGCTTCTGTTTCTAGTAGCTTTTTATTAACTTCTGACTTTTCAAAAGTAGTTTTTTATCTCCCTAAATTATAGTGTTTGGCCCAACTTCTACTTTTACAATTAGAAAAGCACTTAGAAAGCTTGGCCAAACACCCCCTTTATATATCAACAGTTTTTACTTTTGAAATTTACCATTGGACTTGCTGAGTCTTAGGGGTCGTTTGGTTCGCTAAGGGAATTGAAATTCCAAGGAATTAAGAGATCCTGTGATTTTATAAATCACATGAAATGGAAAAAAGTTGTTTGGTTGGAATGTGGGAAGTGAATTCCACAAGAATTTCCACTTACTTAGGGGGACGTAGGTAAGCAACTTCCCACATCATGGAGGAATTGGAGTTCTTATGGAACTTCAATTCAAGTGATTTGGGGCAAACAAACAACTCCATTATTTTGCAAATCCCATGAATTACAATTCATGTGTTTTAGAATGGGTAACCAAACAACCCCTTAGTCGAACAATTAACTTTTCAGACTTGAACTTAAAATCTCAACTTAAGGTAAGGGAAACAATCTTCATTGATATATCGAAAATTCAAACGACCCATTCGTTACACGTTAGATTGTGTGGACAAAAGAATTAACCTTCAAGGGCGAGGCCACTAATGCCTTCGGCGTCGCAGCCGCTACACCAAAGGCGCAAAATTCGGTTAGAATTTTGTGATTTGCTAGACCAAAATTTACCACTTCCACACTAATTATCTATACACTTTACCTTGAGTATATATTTTGCTACACCGAAATTAAAATCCTGGACTCGCCACTGTTAGCATTGTTGACATATTGATAACTTATGGCAAAACTAACATTATAAATATTTGTATATGTTAATAATGTAAATCTACTCGAGAAGATTTGTTAATAACAATTATCCACATGCAAATTTACAATTATATAGTACAAATTATAAGTTGCATCAGTTAGAACTTAGAAATCCAACATTCATAAAGACGATAAAATAAGACTCCATGCAAAATTTTTATGGAGAAGGTAGTAGTAAGGGAAGGTTTTATCATTGCTCTTACATGTATGCTTAGAACCACCATTGAACTCCCATCTGGTAATTTAGATAGAATTTGATGAAAACATAAACGCAATTACATTGTGTTATCTGATCATGATTCTAAGGACTAAAAGATACAACCTATGTGCAGTGTGCTATACTGGCCTGGAATTTATACAAACATGGCCAGATGGCCTTCGTGTATGAACATCCGGGTCAAATGCAGGAGTTGAAGAGTAGAATGCCTATTGATAGAATTAGCACCCGTGATGGGTTCATTAGGTGGAGTATGCTTACATTACTTTACTCTTTGTCGATCAATTTGTAATTAATCCACATGAACAAATTAGTCACAATCCAACCCGACGAACAACAAAAAAACATAAGCAACTCGGTGAGAGAAAAACTACAAGCGAAACTTGAATCTAAGAGATAAAATACAATATCTATGAGCAGTATATAATTTAGTTATTACCTAAATTAATTATTTATTTTGATATCAAATACTATAATGTAGTGTGTAAATTTTGGAGTCGCTAATATTGCAAGAAAATTCAACTTTTAATAAGGGCTTTCGAAAACTCAACTTGATAATGGTTTGAGATTCTATCGCTAATACGGAGTAGCTCGGGATAATCCTTCAACTAACTAGACTGAACCTAAAAAAATAAGACAAAAATTAGCTAAAAATGTAAGGAATCCAATCTTACCGTATTGTCACCCTATTTTTTTACGTAGTTGCTCATTCATGGACGCGTTTTACTTTTTCACGGACTTTTTGCCATTTGTTTTCCATACCTTACCCTTCCACCAAAAAACAAAAAAACAAACCTCTCTAATTCCCTTCCTCACAAAATTAATCAAATCCGTCATATTAATCAACTATGGACGCTAGTTCTCATATCGATCAAGTAATAATCTCTTATTTATTTACTTCATCTAACGATGTTATAGGTAAATTAAATAATTTAGACTAATGAAATTAGGGTTTGTAGAAATTATTGTCAATTGAAAATTTATGGCCCGAGTCTTGCGTCGTACGGATGTGGCTGCAGCGGTAGACGAGATGGTCGCCTGTGGTGGGCACGACCACCAAGGTGGTTGTCGTATTGCGGTTGTGGTGGTAGTTAACTAGTTATTGGCGGCGGCTAATACCGGCGCATTGTTGCTGGTGGTAGCGCCAGGCGTGTCTCTTGGTGGTGTCGTCAGGCCGTGGTGGTGTTGTGGTGGCGTGAGGTGGTTGTGGCAGTTGTGGAGGGGAGGTGTACGGGTGTGGGAATGGTGTAGCCGGTTAACCTGTATATTGACACTGACTGCCAATTAAAACCACTGAAACCCGAGATTAGTTAGAAGACTCCTCATTCTGACCATCAAAGCTCTTAAACTCAACATAATAGTGTCAGGATCAAGACAAGCCAAAAACGAGGTAATTCCACACACATTAAAAAAAGTGTGCTTAGCAATATGTGAGTCCCAAAAGTGTAGGTCATAATTTTTGATTGGCTAGTTCAAAGATGAAAGTTTTTAACAAGGACTATGAAGTGTGTGTTTGCCTCTCATTGAGCAATTAGAACAGCTACATTTACAGGCTGTTACGGAGTTGGGTGTCGTTACGTTAGTCGCAAGGTTACGGCGCGGCAAAAAGACCCTCCTGTGTTTGTTACTAGCCCTGCGTCTGGAGATGAGTCCATGTGGTTTGGTGGCATGTAGCGAAAGACGCTCTACTTCTCAAGACGGACAACACAGCTTTTCTGTCTCTTTTATTATCTCTTGCCGTTGTGGGGTTAGAAAAATGTACAAGCATTCATTTGAGGGAGCACAACTTGCCAGTGTCCAGGGATGGTGCATGGTGGCGGCGGTGAGGGTGGTGCATGGTGGCCGACAGGTGGTGGTGTTTGGATGCTAGTAGTTAGAGTGAAACAATTGGGAGAAATAATTGAATTGGAAAAAAGAGTAAATGAAAGAATTAAAATGAAATGGGTATAATGGTCATTTATGTCCATGAAAGAGTAAAACCCGTCCATGAATGAGCACCACCCTTTTTTTAAGATTCACCCTACTTTACATACACTATATGTGACAAACAACATTTAAATAAAGCATTGCTCTCACTTTATTATTCTAGAAAACAAAGGTATTGTTAAATAGTTAGTTTTGCTTAAGACGGGTCGGAGCAAGTGACGGGTAATGCCACTCACCAAATGGATAGAGGGGACAAGGTGGGGTCACCTCCATGTGCTTCCCTCTCTCCTCTATTTGGGTCATTTGTGAGAGGAAATGGTATCCGTCACTCCAAAGTGACGGATACGTGCCGTCTTCAATGAGATTTTGTGATTGTTAAATAACAATTAGCAACAACCAAAACATGGTCAACAAACATAAAATACTCACTCTATTTTTTTATATATGACTTTCTCACATTTCGAGACACACACTTCTCTCTTCAATATCTTCAAATTATATGTTTAAATATAGTGATATGTATACTCGTATGAAAGAGTTTTTCATAAGGAATTTAATGGTATAATTTTTATAATTTTTTACCAAATATATTTTTTGTAAATATTAAAGTCAAAGGCTCGCCTCGAAAAAGCAAAACGTCATATATTAAAAAATGGAGGGAATACTTCAAAAGAAAAACATTAACGTAGAAGTAAAGTGTGTACAATAAATCTTTACGGCAACTATTTTTAAGAGTATTTGATACACGCATTAAAGTAAAATTAGATGCAAATATACAAATGTTAGAAATTGAATCCGTGTATCTGAATCTATTTGCAAGTGAACTCTTCTCTATGTATTTTCACGTAGGATCATGAACTATTTATCAATTGTGCATACAGCATAGTATGTACTTACAAAACAAAAATCAAATGGTCCGCAATTAGAGAACCGAAAAAATTAAGAAAAAAAAGAAAGCATAAATGGTACAAAACCGGAATAATTAAGAAAAAAAAAATGCAAGACTAATGACGTTTTGGTAGACGATGAGGCGAGAAGGAATTATATATATACCCGTTTAGGTGGTTATGTTTTCTTAGTGTTGTCGTTCCCCTAAAATTTTAGTTTGGGTACAATTATTAAATAAAAAGGATGCTACTTTAAATTATATCCAATCTTGATAAAACTAATTAATTATTTTTTTGTATTTCGTAAAAGATGGAGTCTCTAAAATTGCTCGAAAAAAGCTTCCTTTATTAATATAGATAGATAAATAGATACATAGATATTAATTTTAACAATATCTCCATCTGTACGAATAATCACACATTATCATATCCTACATAAATACACTCATGAGTTTCATTATCTCAAAGTGCCTAAATATCGATTTTTTTTTTTTTTGTTGAAATAGTGCTTCAAAAATCATTCTCATTTAATTGGTTTCGGAAATAAACGATTTCTCATTTAGGGTCCACATAGGCACAATTTTCATACGGAAAGTGGTAATTAACCCCTATAACTTTAGCCAATTGTGAGATTAAGCGCATAACTTACAAATGTAGTAATCGGGCTTCATAACTTTTGCAAAAAGTGAAATCTAACTCAATTTCTCTTTTCAACTTAAATCATATGATTAAATCATTTTACATATAAATTCATTGCACACTAAATAATTATTAACATTTTAAAAATATTTACTTAATTTATTAACATAATTTATAGAATATTTTTAATATTTTTTACTAACTTTATTATAATTCACATACATATAAGAGTATGTTTACAAGTTTTCAATTTTATTTATAAATTCATTCAAATATTTGTTTCCAACACTGTGCAATAAATTGCATACACAATTTTAATTTTTTAGTAAATTTTATTGTATACTTATAAATTGTATTGATGAATGAAATTGAATATTTTAGTACAATTTTGGTTGAAAATAAAAAATTGGGTTGAATTTCACTTTTTATCAAAGTTATAGGGCATAATGACTACATGTGTAAGTTACGGGGACTAATCTCATAATTGTCTAAAGTTATGTGGGTCTAATCACCACATTCGCGGATAAGGTACAAATCGGATCATTCGATTCTCGAATAATATCGGGTCAGTATTAACGGGTCTAATCCGAGCCCAAAATATAAAGCCCACAGTAACAATTTCCACCATCCCAAAAAGCCCACCGTCCTACACATAAACTTTCTAGTTTCTCTACAACATTCCACCCTCACCTTATTTCCCCCAAATCAATCTTCAAATCTAGGGTTCCTCCTCTCAACCTCAATCAAATCAAATCAAATCAATCAAAATGGGGAAAATTCCAGTGAAGATGAAGGCAGTGCAATACGCGTTATCACCATACCAGCAGAAGGTTATGCCTGGATTATGGAAGGATTTACCTAATAAACTCACTCACAAAGTTACCGAAAATTGGATCAGCGCTACGCTTCTGTTGACTCCTCTCGTCGGTGTTTATTCCTATGTTCAATGGTACCAGAACAAGGAGAAGTTATCTCATCGCTATTGATTTCTCTTTTTAATGGAATAATTTGAGGTCAACTTTTTTTAATTTACTATGTTTTGTCTGATCTTAATTGTCAGAGAGATTGTTGTGTAAGTTTTTGATGGATTTAGATCTATTGCATTGTTCTGATGCGAACATATTATCTTGAATAATTTTGAATTGTTTCACAGTTTGTGATTATGATTGTTGTTTATTTATTTCTGTTTTTGTGGCGATAAATTATGTGGTATTGTTGAACACAAATAATATTCTAGATGTCGAGGTAGTTGGGATTTGTTTTACACAGTATTAGCAAATAACCGTCTTACAAAAGACTAGGGAGTAATTGATTATTGAATGCGTGATCGAATTAGTTCATGGTTGTGATGATTGAAATTTCGAATTCGAATGTTGAAAATTTTCCCCAGATTTGTGTGTATCCTATTGACTAGAAGGCCGGGAGCCTTAATTGTCGATAATTTCTGTATTGTATCTGTTTGTTGAGGATTCTGATTTGATTTAGATCAAGGTCTGAATAAAGACATTGGTTGTACTCCGTCTTACCTTTATTAAAACACCCCTCACAAAGAATTAAAAAGTAAACAGATGAATAAGATGGAGGGGATGAATCAGACGGAGGGGAGTATGATAATTGGGTTGATGATGGCACCTTTCGATCATATACATTTGGGTAATGATCATTTTTAAGTTTTAGCGATAGATATCATTGCTGCCTTAACATGAAAAGTTAACGGGTAAAGATAATCCATCAATCTTGCCATTAGGTCACTTTAATTCGGAGTAGTGTAAGTTCATTTCGTATTTTACTATATATATATATAAATGGGCTTATTATTTTGGGATGGACCCCTTGGAAAAAGTTCCGTCCGGAAAGGAATGGGTTGTCGGGTTGCTACCCAAGAAAGGTGTGTTAGGAAGTCCTACAAATGACTGAGTCAAAATGTAGGAATTGGTAGAGGCGTGGATGGTTGTCTAGGTGTCCGTAACTTAAATGGGCTTGGAAGTATTGTAAGGGACATTGTATAATTGGTATTGAGTCAATTGACGGAGTAATATATTGTGCTAGAACGAGTGAAAACTGCAGAAGATAAAAGCTGTGGATGGGGGTTTGATGGTGGTGCACTGGTGCATCCTCAAGATTAGCCTTGTTCCCTTGTTTATTTGAGAATTTTGCTTATGGTAAAATCATACATAAGTCATTTGGGAATGGTATATACAAAGGAAATGATTTTTGCAGTGTTTTTTTTTAGTCGCTGCTTTAGTATGAGTTCTATTATTCGAGTGCACATAAGTCATTTACGTTGTGTTTATGGGATATGGTTTTTTGATGAGCATTTTTTTTTGCTTCATGGTGATCATCTCTAGAGTTCGAGAGGGAGCGTAGATGCTCTATGCTTTTCTAGATTGGAGTTTGGCAAGGGTTTATGTTTATTTCCATATTTCCGAGGGTCTTCTATGTTGTTTTTAGTGCTATTGAGGATTGACATAATGAATGTTTATTTCAGTTTGAGTGCGGTCAGGTTTGCTATGAAGACTATGCGATACCACTACTAGTATTTATAGATATATTTGGCTTTTGTAGATGTGTCATAGACTCACAGTAGTATCCTTGTTTTAGGACAAACGTGAAATTTAAGTCATGGCGAGCCTGACACTCTACTATGTATTCAGTACCCTTACCTGTGTCTTGAGTACGTAGGAGCCAAGTATTGAGCAAAAGCTTAGAGATAGGTTAGTTATCCCTCTTTAAGTGTACAAGGTCATTCAGATTTCAACCACATGCTAGGTTAATTATATTAACACGTCGACTGAGCTGGTTGCTATTTTAATCACTAGACTTTGCAGCCTCTTCGTAATTTGGAGATGGTAAGTTTGACTTGTACTACCAAATGCCCGAGCGCAATCAGTAGTCACTGGTTTTGCTGGTACTGGCTGACAATATCATCCACACTTGAGTAATTGTCTCGTATACTGTATACGGATACCTATCTGAGTGTTTGATTGTTGTTCAGTTACGGATTTAATAACCATATTCTCGGTTTTTTTCTCCGTCAAAGGTTTGACTTAAGCCCTAGAGCAGGTGTCTAGGCTGCAATTGGTCAGTGATGGACAAATCAAGTAGTGAAGCATTAGGCAATTTGTGCCTTTGACTTAAATACCCCTCCCGAAGAATAAAAAAGTAAACAAATGAATGAGACGGAGGGGAGTCCTTCTTTTGCCAAGAAGATGAATTAGCTTCTGATTAGTGTGTTAGAAGTTATTTCTTCTTGTTAGTATATGATGATCTGGTTGATGTTACCTTTTGATTTTAGACTCTTATAGTCTTATACGTTTGGCAAGTGATGTGTATAAGTTTAGCGGTAAATATCATAACTGCCTTGACTAAAAGAATTTTACATGTAAAAACATCTCATCACCCTTGCCGTTGTGTCACTTAACTAGGAGTAGTTTAAGTTCATTTCATATTTTACTATATATAGAATTGGGCTTATTATTTTGGATGAACCCGTTAGAAAAAGGTTTTGTCCTCAAAACTTGGAAAAGAAAGAGTTGTCGGGTTCTACCCACGAAAGGAGTGTTAGGTAGGAAGGCATTACAAAAGTCTGAGCCCAAAATGTGGGAATCATTAGCGGGGTGAATGGTTTTCTAGGTTTCCTTTTTGGGAGTATTGTAAAGGATAGTATAAATGGATTGAGTCAATTGGCGGACTAATATTTTGTGCGAGAATGAGTGACAAACTACAAGTAGACTGAATTTATTTGTTGGATTTTGATAGTGTGCCCTCCTCAAGGTCAGCCTTGTTTGAGAACTTTACTTATGGTAAAATCCTATGTAGGTCATTTGAGGATTGTATATACTCTGAGGAAATGAATTTTGCCCGTGTTTTCAGTCGATGCTTTAGTATAAGTTAGTATGATTTGACTGCATAAAAGTCATTTTCATTGCTATGACTTTTGATGGGATATGGACTCTGATGAGCAAGTGTTTTTACTTCATGATGAATATTGATGATCATCACTCAATGCTTTTCAAGATTGGAGTTAAGTGGTTATTTCCATATTTACGAGGGGTCTTATTTGCTGTTTTTACTTTTTAGTACTATATTGAGGATTGACGTAGTGACTAGTGAATGTTGATTGCAGTTTGAGTGCCTACAGGTTTGCGTTGAAGAGTATAGATGCGAGTATTTTTAGATTTTGTATTCTAGATTTTAGATTTGTCATTGCTCCTGTATCCTTGTTTTAGGATAAAGTTCGGAAATTTAGTCATGCCAGGTCCGACATTAGCTGAATGGTTATGGACACAAGTATTGAGCTGAGAACTGAGAAATATGTTAGTTATCCTTGTTATAGGAGTGTAAAAAGCCCTTCAGTTTTAAACCTCAGGCTAGGTTAAAAGTGCAGATTATGTGGATATGTTTTCTAAGCTGCTAGCTGTTTTTACCATGAGAATTGGGTTGATTTTAACCTCACTTTAGCAGTGTTTTTTTAGTCGCTTCTTTAGTACTTTTTTTTTTTTAGTGCATAAAAGTCATTTTCATTGTGTTTTATGGGATAATTGTTTTTACTTCATGGTGATCATCACTAGAGTTCCAAGAGGGAGCGAAATACCCTATGCTTTTCAAGATTAGAGTTTTGGTTTGGTTATCTATATATTTACGACCTGACTTACGCCGCTCTTATTTGTTGTTTTTATCTAGGATTGACATACTGAATGTTGATTTGTTTGAGATCCTCCAGGTTGCTCTGAAGAGTATAGATGTGATACTACTAGTGTTTACAGATTTATTTTGGTCCTTTAGATGTGTCACGACTCACGACTCACGACTCACTGTCCCAGTATCCTTGTTTTAGGACAAAGTTTGAAAATTTTGATTTATGACGATTCCGCTTGACTATGTATCCTTACCTGAGTCTGAGTAACGTATTAGGAATGTAGGATACAAGTATCGAGCAAAAGCTGAGAGATAGGTTTGCTATGCTCGTTATACGAGTGTAACTAGACCTGGCAAACAGATCGGGTCGTGTCGGGTTCGTGTCACATGTAAACGGGTCACAAACCCTTCAACCCAAATCCGACCCGTTTAAATCTCGTGTCGTGTTCGTGTCGACCCACTTACATAAATGGGTCATCAAGCCTCAACCCTAACCCGCTAATATCGTGTCCGGTTCGGGTCGTGTTTTCGTGTCATGTCAATATTTAGAAAGTTTTAAGTATATTTATTTGATGAAAGTTAAAAAAATTAGGATTAATTTATTAAACAGGTCATTTGTGTCGGGTTCGTGTTTAGAGAGCTCAACCCAAACACGACCTAATTAAATATTGTGTCGTGTTCGTGTCGACCCACTTACATAAATGGGTCATTGAGCCTCAACCCAAACCCGTTAATTTCGTGTCGGGTTCGTGTCATGTTTTCGTGTCTTGTCATTATTTGCCAGCTCTAAGTGTAACCTAGTGCAGATATATGGACATGTTTACTCAGCTGGTTGCGGTGGTACACGAGAATTTGCAGTCTCCTGGCGGTTTGGACATTGTAGGTTCGACTTGTACTACCAAATGCCTGAGTGCGTTTTCTCGTTGGTGTCATTGTTCCTCTGTGTAAATGCCAACTCGAAACTTCTCCAAGTGTGATTTTATTGAGCAAAACACGCGAGTATGAGATTTAACTGCCGAGCTAGAAAAAACCCGTTAAATATATACCAGCCAAGAAGATATTTTACCAACAAAAACATGTTTGTTAGCAACGTTTTTCTGCCAAGTAGAATGTTTTTAACTGTTACAAATATAAACCGGTAAAACTTGGGTGAATACACTAGTCTTCATCTTCAACCTGAAATATTCTAGCATTCACTTACAGTTGCAGCTCTCACCTGGTTTCCATTGCGTCAGACCAATCCTTGTAAAAAACTTTCGGAAGTTATCCCACGATACAATAAGCAGGAACTCGCTTGCTCATCCTATCACAGTGTAAGCCCCATACCGTCACACTTTACTGGAGATTGTAGACTTGTTTTTGAATCAGGATTTTCATGCTATGGGCGTTGAAGCAGTCGTCTCAAGAGAGGCTGTACAGGAAGCCACGCTTTATGGGCGTGAATCGATATGTTTCTGTAACGTACTTTAGAGCCACATTAAATGGCTAGTTTCGCTTTCTGCATGATCAAGAATTTCCTTGTGTTAAGGCCTTCGACTTGCTCTCCAAGTTTAGCAAGGTGAGCGAGTCGTCTTCTAGAAGATTCTGAGGCTTCTACCTTTTTCGGTTTTTTCTCCAACTCGCTACCCTCGTTCTCAATTGGACTTGAACCTCTGTTGCTCGTACTCCCTTCTTCTGTCGTCTTGATAATCGCTTTCAACCTCTCGACCACCTCGCTCATTTTTGGCCTTTCCTTGGAACTCTTTACGTGACAACTTTCAGCCAACTTTGCAATTTTTCGAGCTGAATTCACGGAATATTTGTTCTCCAACCGTGGGTCCATCACCGAGCTGAATTTCCTACCATCAGGCGGAAACTGCTTAACCCAGTCTAACAATCTGTGTTCAGATTTTGGACGGCTTCTATCCATAGACCGCCGTCCACTTAAAATCTCGTATAACACAACCCCAAAACTCCATACATCGCTCTTGGAAGTAAGATGCCCTGTTTCTATGTAGTCGGGCGCAGCATAGCCATACGTTCCTACAACCTGAATTACAGTATATGAATCCGCAAGCTCAATACATCTGTAACGTGTTAAATTAATCGATAGACCGACTTACCGCTGTTGAAACATGACTACGTCCAAGAGTCGGTCCCTCCCTTGCAAGCCCGAAGTCTGATAGTTTAGCTTGAAAGTCTTCATCCAGCAACACATTCGATGTTTTAAAATCGCGGAATATCACCTTCATGACAAACATCAGAAAATTAATATGTGCGAGACTGTCTCATACAAAGAATTATAAATCCTTTTCAGAGTGAAATTAATCCCCCTTAAACTAAAAGAATAAGAGATTCTCAAGTTTTCCCGCCTAAATGAGTTGCTCTATAATGGGCTTTGGGCTTCATTATATCCTATCTTTGACTAGGTCATACTGATTTATTTCATATAATAAATAATTCTATGACATTTAATAAAAAGGGGATAATATTTTTTCAACTTGCATTCCCCTTTTTATTTACTACTAAGAGAATAAAATATTTCAATAGCTTATAAATTGAAATCATTAGTTTTGTGATGAAAAATTTCATTAAAATATACATTTCATGAATTTACTTAATTTTTTTAATTAATTTTCCATTTTAATTTTTTATCCTCATATTAAAATATGAAAAATTAATAATACGTCAATTTTAAATCTTAAATAATAAATTATAAAGTAAGTAAAAGATCTATAAATGCCGCGCATGTATGCGCGGGTTCCATACTAGTGTTATAGTAACAGCAAAAGCGATGAAATCCTGAAGTTGCGAACCTGGACTTCGAGTTCTTCATGTAAGTAAGCCAATCCTTGAGCAGCTCCAAGTATGATCTGCATTCTTTTTTCCCAAGGAAGAGTTGGGTATGCCTTATTGAAAAGATGATCTTCCAAACTTTTGTTGGGCATGTATTCATAGACGAGCAGACGCTGTATCCCTCGTTCTCCATCGACACCACAGTATCCGACAAGTTTTACCAGATTCGGATGTTCCACTACACCTAGAAACTGAACCTCTGCTAGCCATTGCTTATGTCCCTACACATTAAGCTAATAATGGTCAGAAAATATCATATAGGCATGATATTGAATCTCAAGGTTCCCCCTGCCACAAAAGATGAAGGCCGACTCCGACTAACACGTCGCTTGGATTAAAGGGTGCCAATAATCTGCGAGTTTTGTTATAATTAACTTTTGCGTTTGTTATAATTAATTATTTTAACATGACAATTTTGGTTATAACTTTTTATCATTATATGGTCTTTTTTATTATAAAATGGTGATATTTTTCTCATCTTAATTTAAAACCGTCTGAAAGGAGACTTGCTGAAAACTCAACACTCGAGATATCTTTGTCTCTGAAATTGAAGAGAGAAGACGAAAACTCATTGACAATTTGACATCAATGTCGTTGACAACGTCAAAGTAATACAAAAACATTTCTGAAATCTTTCTGTTGAAGAAACTATTTTGATTGGCTTTAGAACATCATTTCTTGTCCACATGTTTAATTTTATTATCATCAATTTATTATTTATTGTATTTATTATATAATTTTCCAAATCCCTTGCTAACCACCCTCGACCTTACCACCATTGGTCATTGGACGCCAACGTAAGACATGAAGTGAGCAAAATACCAAACAAGAACTAAGAGAATATATGAAGTAATTATATACTACATGAATAAAACAATACTTATTGGGTGCGATTCTGCTACTGTTGCATGGTGAGACGGACCATTTTATGTTTAAAAGTAACCCATAATCTAGACAAATGTAGAAATAAAGCTCAAAAGCCAAAGCTAAAATGGTAGGCATTGAGCAATGACGAATCTAGAAAATTTTCTTTCCAGGGTCCAAATAGATTTAAATAAGCTATTTTTATATAAAACGCGTAAAATCTTAAACCATTTAGCCCGAACAGAAGAAAATACACAAAAATTGTACGTTATCTAGTGTCGGAAGACCCGAAACATTGTATATCAATCCGCCAATAGCAATGAGCAATAATCTTGATCTAGTTCCCATACGTCTCGTACATTTTTCCACATTGATCAAAAAAGGAGAATAATTACCGCTTTATAAATCAAGGGATACTCCACAAGACCACAAGGCACAAGGGCAACCTTACAGTATGATATGGAATGGAGGGAGCCCACCAAAAGGCATACAAAAACAATTGGTCTTCCTTGCGACGGGTTACCATTTGTGGCGGATATTTTGTGAGATAAAATGGTAACAAAATGGGTTAGTGGAGAAAGGGGACCACATGAATAGTGTTGCAGAGAGAGAAAAAGTGGGTACTTTGTGAGGTAAAATGGTATCCGTCACTCAGAGTGACGGATATGTGCCGTCACAAACAAGAATTTGTGATACAAAAATGACAGTGCCTTCGTTCCAAATCATTTATTTACCTTTAATTAAAGGGAAATGCTAAATACAACCCAATGGGTTGTTTTTAAGCATTTAATACCCTTCCAAATTTGGTATTAGTTTAGAAATTAGAGGATAAATTACACATGAATCAATGCAATTAATGCATATATTAAGTATTTATTTCCTTTTTTAGTTTCTTAAATTGGGTTGTATTTATCATAACCCTTAATTAAAATATCTCACACAAAATACATGAAACAGAAGAAGTCGGAAAAAATACCTGAAACCCGTCTTTATTAAGCTTCTTAATAGCAACAACAATCGGCTCACCATGACCATCAACAGGCTTAATTTTTCCACTATAAACACAACCAAACCCACCTTCACCAATCTTAAGCTGTCTACTAAAATCATTAGTAGCAAGCTTAAGCTCGGACAATGAAAATGCCCTCAATTTAGGATCTTTTTCTTCATACAAATCAAGAATCCCACGTGGCGAAATCTCGGACCCGGTTGAATTAATCACAACACCACCAGAATCAGTAGTGCCTGAATTATCAGATTTGTTAATTGGGTTTCTTAGTTCAGGTGCTGACCGGTGACCCCTTGATCGCGCTTTCTCCTTAAAATAGTAAAAACAGTTCATACTTTTCATTAAGGAATTTCGTCGAAAAACGTAGAGTTTACGGTGTTCTGTATGAAAAACTTTCAAAGTTAGTTTTGGAACAGAGGAGTTGAACAAGAAAATTTAGTATGTGGGGTTATGTACAAAAATATTAAAATGACTGTTTATTTTCATGAAATGGTCAAGAATTTTGAATATATAAATGTCAAAATTAGTTGAAAATTTCTTGTCAAAAAAGTTGAGAAACATTGGAGCTTTGACGTTTACGGTATATAAATGAACAGTTGGGAAGAGGAGTTGAAGTGCTTATATGGGGAGGATGACTATTTGGTGAGCAAACTATCTATATTCGTTTTAAGTTTAAACAGATAAATATATTAAACAGATCAAATATATTTATGTGAGAAAAATAAGACAAAAAGCATAATGAACAGGGAAAAACAAAAGATGTGAATTCTTTTTGTATGTGATGATTTTTGGAAAATGAGTTAGCACCATCCGGTGGCGCCCAATCTTGGCGCCACCCTCTCACATGCATTAAATGAGGACCCACAAAATAATGAATACATCCTATAAAATAAGTGGGGACCCCAATAATAAGGGGTGCATACGAGAGGGTGGCGCCGAGATTGGGCGCCACTGAGTGGCACCGTAGCATATACCCCGTCTTAAGGAAGACTAGTTGGACGCTGGCCTATAGGTTTGGTCCCCACAGGCCACAACTCCATTTCCGTCTTAAGGAAGACTACTAATTATCGTCGACAATTAATGTAAATTTCCAAGTTTGCCCTCCATAACATAACTCCATTTCCGTCTCACTAAAATGCAATTTCTGTCTCACTAAAACACAAGTCAATTTCCGTCTCACTAACGTCTCACTAAAATCTTTCAAACAAAAAAAAAAGACGGTTTTTCAAAAAAAAAAAAAAAAGCGGGATTTGTAATTAACAACATGAACGAGAACTTAGCGATTATCGATTACCGCACCAAAAATTAATCTAAGTCAGAAAATGATTTTTTTTTTTCAAAAAAAAAAAAAAAAAAAAAAAATCCGGACGAAAAACATTTTCGTCCAGACCAAGGTCCGGACAAAGAAAATTTTCGTCCAGACCATGGTCTAGACAAAAATATTTTTCGTCCGGACCAGTCCAGGACGGAAATATTTTTCGGCCCGCACGAAAAATATTTTCGTCCGGATTTTTTTTTTTTTTTTTCGGACGAAAATATTTTTCGTCTGGACCTGGGTCTGGACGAAAATATTTTCCGTCTGGACCTGGGTCTGGATGAAAAATATTTTTGTCTGGACCATGGTCTGGACGAAAAATTTCTTTGTCCGGACCTTGGTCTGGATGAAAATTTTCTTCATCCAGGCCCTTTTACAACAATTTTTTTTTTTTAAAAAAAAAATTATTAATTTCCGTCTTAAATTAGTTTTGGGTGCGTGGATCGATAATCGCTAATTAAAATAAGTTTCAATAAATTAAAAAAATTAAAATAAAACGAACTATCCACGAACGGGGTTTATTAGTAATTATTAATTATTTTTTT
Source organism: Silene latifolia (assembly GCF_048544455.1). Taxonomy (NCBI): domain Eukaryota; kingdom Viridiplantae; phylum Streptophyta; class Magnoliopsida; order Caryophyllales; family Caryophyllaceae; genus Silene; species Silene latifolia. The sequence continues at coordinate 15,424,413 of NC_133535.1, read as the reverse complement.
ACGAAAACAAAACAAGACGGAAAAAATATAAGGGAGAGTGTGAGGGAGGGGTAGTTTTGGAAGTTCATTAAAATTGTCGACGATAATTAGTAAATTGTCGACGACCTTTAGCAGGCAGGTTTTTAAATAGTTGTGAATTCTTTTTGTATTCACGAGACTCTTATTTAGATGCTGACCAAGAAAAGACTATTAGGTTGTATCAAATATCAATTATACCACACGGACAAGTAAATGTCATAAAAATATCATTAGTCACGAAAATGATAACTAGTCAAAAGAAAATTGTAGTCTATCTAGAAAAAAAACCTCAAGTTTCATTGTCGTTGGGTCGACTTTAACCAATTTTGATGATAATAAACGTCAAATTTATGATCAATCTTATGAACAATATATTGTGTCTTTTAGTTTTGAATGTGACTTCATTGTTTTTCACAAGAAGTATGTAACGCTCTCGTAAGCTTACACTCTTTTACTAATTTCAATAAAATTTAAAGTTTCATATAAGGAAGACTTCCTCAAAAAATTCACTTTCGTAAGGTTTTGATTTACTTTTTGTGGTTTTTATTGATGGTCGATTCTGTATCAGAATCAAGATGATCAAAGGCTTAGGTAATTAGGTTACACAAAAGTCAAGGTTACTTGTATCAATTTAACAGCAATACAGCTTTAACACATTTTAAGATGTTTACGAGGAAAGATGCATGTTAAATGTGAATGTTGAACTTATAGGAAGAAAAAGTCGAAACTTTTATTAAATTGTGTGATTGTAATTACTCTGTAGCATTTATGTTTATACGAGTGAATTTTACTATTAATCAATGAAACGATCCTTCTCATATTATTCGAATAAATAAACACAAGTAATATCCAAAAGGGTTTGAAATTTCTGAGATAAAGGGTTTGAAATTGGTTAAGGAGACTTTTAAAACAATTGCGGTAAACGAGAGGCAATTGACGAAGGAGTAGAAGAAGACAAATATATATTTGTGATATGGTGAAGGAGGTTGGCAGAAAATGAAAATGTCAACATTATAATTAGAGAATATTACTCATTTAACACAAATTGTTTGATTTTTGTTCAGTCTTTGGGGGACAAAAGTAGACAAGGATGGTCAAATTTTGTCACACAAATGGTCCTAAATTGTGTAGAGAAGAATTTAAGATAAATTTCATTGTTTGATATTGCCTAATCTAGAAACCATTGAAATGGCTTTAACATAATTTCTATCCAAATATACTCTTAGGGGGTGTTTGGTTGGAGCTTTTGGAATGGATTGGAATGGATTCAATCCATTCTAGTGTTTGGTTGGGGTGATTTGGAATGGAGTTAGATACCCAATGGATTCTCTAACTCCACCCCAACCCCTTGGAATCCCATACCCACCCTCCCACCTTGGATTCAAACTCCATTCCTCCCTTCTATAATTTATGGTGAACCAAACAAGATTAGGCAAATATGGATTTAGAACCCCATACTACTATACTATCAAACTTCATTCCATTCCATTCCAACTTGTTGAACCAAACGACCCCTTATATAAATAAATGAAGTGATCTCCTTGTAAGAGAAAATACAAATGTTCGCCTATAAATATTGATGTTTTAATATTCGGCAAAACCTTTGATGTTGTAATATTATCATCAGAACTTCATTAAATGAGGTGTATAGTATAGATTAAGAATACTACAGGCCCAACTGTCATGTTATTTGAGTATATGAACAATATTTTAGCAGATAATATTAAAGATTTACTATTAAAACATTTTTAATGAATTCACGGTGAAATAAAGGATTTTGTATATACAATCAAACTCAACAAAAAATAATGTGACTATATAAAAACCTAGATCCTACTATCAACTACTACAGTAATTATCAAGTTGAGTCCGATCATATTAATAAATCGTCTTTGTTCCTTGTGAGATCGTAGTACCGAGATTCAATAATCAATACTACAGACTAATGACGTCATCTTATTTTCCATTTAAAAACGCATTATTAAATATGTTTCACATCTTTTCTGAATCATTTTATGCATTGAAACTTGAAAAAATGCATGTAGGGCATAAAAAAATTACTTAGAAATCAGGTGAAATTTGTCAAGGAATGATGCGATCTGCATGGAGCACAAGAGATTGAATCATATCTAATTGAAAAGTTTAAGGTCATGAAATGCACTCGTACAAATAATATTTAAGTACTAGGAAGATTGTTGTTAATACAAGCTTCATTTATGCTGCTGACACTTAATAATACAGCTCATTCTCCACATATATAGGACTTGATATTGCCAAAATTACAGGTTCAGAAATCTCATCATGTGCGATTATGCGATCCAATGATATTTATTTCTTTTCATAGCTCATTAATCAGTATTTATGCGACTCTTACAACCTTTAATGTCCACCTGATTACATTAGGGGGGTGATTGTGTTGTGTGAATGTGAATTTAGAGCTGAGAAGTCTGCTCCGTCCCGAACCCAATCCGACAAAACCCGAAAATATTGTAAATTAAACGGCTCAATGATGACCCGTAAGGCCATAATCCGACAAGATCTGATTAAGGACGACCCGAAACCGATCCTGATCCCGACCTGACCTGACATGACCTGTAACCCGAAGCGGCCTGATACATGCTTTGACCCGAAAATATTGTAAATTAAACGGCTCGATGATGACTTGTAACCCAACAAGACCTGATTAAGGCCGACCCGAAACCGATCCTGATCCCGACCTGACCCGAGATGACCTGTAACTCGAAACGGCCTGATACATGCTTTGACCCGACTCGAAAGATAGCCCGAAATTGACCCGAAAGATAACCCGATATTAACTCGAACCCAACATAAACGAAAAGTCAAGGCGATAAAGACCAAACCGACATTATAAACGAATTTTATCAAGTATCCCCCTACTACTAAGAGAATAAAAATTCTCTTAATTTTCCCTCCAAAAAGTCTAGCTAAATAAGGTAATAACTAAAATTTTCTTTCATTACATTATTACCTTTTCAATGAATATATTCTTATAAATAAACTCTCATTTTTTAAATAAATTCATAATTGTGATTTTTTCATTAAAATAAAATAAAATTGATATTAAACTATAAAGTATAAGTTGCTAAATTTTTCAGTAATGTAATAATTATTACTGTAGAGAATAACTTGACACATTCTTACTATTAGCTTCTTGACAAAAAATATTCACTAAAACAAATTCACAACTTAAATAATTTTTTTTATTAGTTTTCCTTTTCAATTTTTTGTTTCATATCAAAATACAATGGAGTGAGCTGATAAATATTAATGAGGTGCAAATTTAAAAAATATAAATTCTCTTATATATTAAGAGAATACAACTTCTATAAAGTTTTTCCTCCAAAGTGCTCAAACCTATATATAGAAATAAATTATATTTTCATTTATTAAGCTAATTTTTCATTTAAAATAATCTATACATAACAACTGTATTCTTATTATTAATTTCGTGACGAAAAAAGAATTTTTAAAAAAAATAATTTGATGTAGTTAAAATATTTCATAGAAAACACAATTCATGAAATTATTCAATTCTTTTGATTTATTTTAATATTAATTATTTATTTTGATATAAATCCAAAAACTATAACTAATGCACTAAAAATTAAAAGGCCTATATTTACCGCGTATTTGCGCAGGATCTACACTAGTTTAATATTAATCTTATAACTTCGCCAAATAATGACAATAACTCAACTCAAACTGGTACAATAATGGGAAAACAATGACCGGATAGTAAATTGATGAGCCAAACTAAGCAAAACGCGACCCAAACCAAGCAAAACCGACTAACATAATTACTCGGCTTGAATAATGATGCGACCCAGAAATGAGCTTGATAATGACCCGACCTTTCAATGACCCGACCCAACCACAATCCAGCCCAAACTCGACAAATCAATCGAAACGACCCGAACCCAAACTCGAGCTAAGAACTAACCCAACCAAACGCAGTCATGACCTGAATCCGACGTGAGCTTACCCTACCAAACCCGACCCGATTGCCACCTATTGAGTAAGTTTGAGTTCGAGCTTCAAATTTAAAAATCGGTATAAGAATTTGTGTATGGGTTTAGTAACCGTAAAAACTAACTAAAGCTCAAGCTTGAAAAGTTTGTTCAGTCTTTTTTTTTTCCTGCTACTACTACTATTATTACTATTATTGTTCATTATTATTATTATTTTTTGCAAGAAAAGTATTTTCTTATATATTTCCAAAAAGAATTATATGAGATTTCTTATAATAAGTATATATCCACTAAGTTAACATGCCATGTTACTCCTATACATTTAGCAATAAGTCTTGCTGAAAACGGGTCGGAGTAAGTGACAGATAATGGCACTCACAAAACGAATAGGGGGGACAAGGTGGGGGCACTCCCATGTGTTTCCCTCTCTCCTCTATATGGGTCATTTGTGAGGGAAAATGGTATCCGTCACTCTAAAGTGACGGATACGCGCCGTCACAAATGAGATTTTGTGTACATTTAGAGCCTTTAAGCCCTCTATAATGTCAACATGTTCAATATGATGTGTTTTGCTAAGTAAAGCTGATGTGCATTTATTCGGTCATGATTCCTCTTTCTTCTTTATGCATTTTGGTCCGTTTCTATATGGATTTGTGTGTCTTTACTTGAATAGTGTGTCCTTATTTCCCGTTCTATGGGTTTGCATCTCTCCTTGCAGGACTTGAGGCGGAAATGGGCTAAATGAAGCATGAAAGACGAAGTTGAGAGTTAGCATAGAAAAGAGGAGAAGGATTGCTGAGAAGAGGTTCCCAGCCGGCTGTCGGGACCCCTCCACACTTGCCCAAGGAAGAGAAGTAAAGCAATAAGTCAGAAGACTCCCAGCCGGGCAGCCTACTGGTAGTCGGCTCGGAACACCTGAAGAAGGAAGAAAAGCAAGAAAATGAACTAAGAGTTACAGCGAGTGCCCAGCCGGGCAGCCACCGGCGGCCGGCCCACCGGTCACGCATACCTAATGACTTGAATTTATTTCACAACTTTCATAAGACTCCTAGCCGGGTGGTGCACCGGCAGCCGACCCACCGACTGGGACGCATTTTTCGCATCTTAACTTCCTTTGTAATTTTTGACCTATTTTCCTTGTAAACTATAAATACCCCCTCCCTTAATCATTTGGACACACAACCCTAGATCTGAAAAACTCTCTAAATTTATGCAACCTTCCTTAATCAAAGTTTTAATCTTTCTATAATTAAGCCTTAATTACTTACTTAATTAGCCTAGAACTACTTAGTTTCAATAGTTTACATTTGGGTACTTGGTTTATAATTGAAGTTTGTTGAAGAACACCTTTCATTTATCAATCAAAGATTATTCAATCATTCCTTTGTTGGTACAAGTTCCTTCCTTTTTAGTTTGAATCTTCAATTGTTCACATTTCAATTTTCCTATTAGTTGTTGTTTCATTTAATTACATGTTTATCTTCATGCTTGTTTGTTTTTCTCCAATTGTTTATACTTGCTCTTTGAGTATGTGTGAGTAGTGACCCCTAGGGTTTTGGAGGAACCTAAGTTGGAATTAGGACTATAAACATGGGTTGTTAATGCTTTGTTTTAGGTAAAATTGTTGGTCTTTGTAGGCATGCATTGAAGGTGTTTGTTGAAATGTGTGAACGAAAGTTCATAACTTTCTTCATTATTTGCTTAGTATTTTCATACGACGAAAGTTTATGGAATGCTTGATAGTGTGCTTATGATAAGTATGGATGCTTTATGATGATTTTGTGTTCTTCTTTAGTAGAGTTTATGACATTAGCTCTTCTAGGCCAACAACTACCTAAAACCTATTGACGCCCATTGTTAGTCCGTCTCACTTAGGGGAACCCGAAAACCTTAGTCTTTAATCAATTGTTTACTCATCATCTTGCTTGCTTTGCTATAATTACCTTAGTTGTTAGTCAATCAAACCAATTATCTTTATTAGACTAGACTTAAATTTGAACTAACTTTGCATACACCTACACCATTCTCGTGGATTTCGACCCCAATTATACTACTTATTTGGGCTTTGTTTTTTATTCGGAAATGACCACAAATACGACCATCAAAAACACATCATAATAAATTTACATTCATTCACTAGGGTAAGGAATGGTGTCTCCAAGCCCTCAAAAATTCTATTATTCCTCTCAATCTATAGTGTACGTATAGGTCATAGTTGCCAGCACTTGATCCTTCTGTTATTCCAGTGTTTTCGTGGTCGTATCCTATGTGACCAGAGCAAGAGGCTACAAAGTTGAGTGTCAGTCAAAGAGACACCACTCCAGAAGAGTACCTCAGATAGAAGAGCACCTGTTGGCTAGACTAATGCCTCTATTTATAAGCATATCAAGAATGGCAAGTTGTACACAATTAGGCAGAAAATCTCTCTCTAAAAAACCCTCTCTAAAAACCTAGCCTCCATTATTATTCGAGGGCTTCCATCGATCATCCATCGATGGTAAGCCCCACAAAAGCTTTCTTAAACAACTAATATTATGCAGATCTATCTTATTTTCAATAATAGTCTCCCTTTTGGTGAGATCTGTTGTTCCGTCCCTTCTTTCGGGGTTTTTCCATTTTTTCGTGGGATTGTTATCAATATAATAAGTTTTAATCGACGGGGAGATTATCAGATTTGTTTCGTGGATGAATACATCAAGACGGCTACACTGTTTCCCTCCATCAAGAAGGATGCAAAGACATCGATTATTCATAGATTCAAGAAATTTATGATTTTGGAGCGGCAACGCCATTACCAGTATTTAGATAGTTATTTTGAATGTATTTTTTACGTTAGCAATCTTGATTTTCCTTTGTCTATTTGTTATCTTCATTGTAACCTACGCCTAGTTGATTATTAATGAGATGACAATTTCAAAAAAAAAAAAAAGAATGGCAAGTTTTCCTCTGAACATCAACCATCATGAGGATAATTTTGTGCCTAGGCAAGAGACAGTCATCCTGAAGAGCTTTGTACAACAGTAGGGCATGAGTTTTTTTCCTGATCATTCATAAGTTTTGCAAACTGAAAAGTCAAGGCTAGCTTTTGCTAACTGAACATTCCCACCTGACTTATTAGCATGTCCTTAGCCTGAATAACCCCCTTTAGGCTTTCAGCATAATATCCATGCACAGTTAAATCCAAGATAAAGCATCTGGAAAGGAAATACTTGCTAATCCATTCCACCTAGATGGTGTTGGAATATGTGTCATCCGACAATAATGCGATCACAATTGTCGATCATGATGATCACATGTTTAAATCTCATTTTAAGAATACATGTAGGAAGTAATATTTTACAGTCAACTGGTCCACACATATCGGTAATGATTGGCTGACTAGAGTTTGACATTACTGTCGTACGACGGTGGTGACCAGTTGATTCCCTTAGGTCATACCTAAAGGGTGACACTCTTAATTGATTGTTTAATTGATCGTATGTCGATGCGGGTTAATTAAATTGCTTAAAATTGACGGACGATTTTGTGAGTATAATTAACGTGTCTTATTGTAATTCGATTAAATAAGATACAGACTAAGTAATTAAATTGTTTCATTACTTAGATGAAATTATTGTTTACGGAAACAATTGAAACGGAATGAATAAATTATTATAAATACAGAATGTTGTAATTTATGATTCGGAAACCCATTACGGTACAAGTAATTATGAATTACTAGGTTAATTTTATAAGTGACATATTTTATTAATATGTTGATTTTTAATTGTTAAAAATACATTTTATACACATAATGTCATGGAACATGTTACATGTGACAAATTGACAAATAAATTGTAAAATGGACTTTCCATTTTACAACATATGTACCGAAATTATATGGGGTGGGTTGGGGTTTGTATTATGTTTTATGTTTTATAAGAAGCATAATCATTAAACCTAATTCATAGCCATGCACACCTAGTTGCTTTTGTGAAGAGTATCTTAGCCATGCATTGGCCCTTGCCACCCCCCATACCCGGTTTTCCCTAGAGAAAAGGCCAAGGGTTTCTACAATTTATATTGATACATACACTAAGATATTCACTAGTGTATAATTCATTCTTTTACACAACCAAAACTTAGAGAAGTTTAGAGAGAAAAATACTCATATATTTCCTTCCTCTTGGCCGAATAGACAAGAGACAAAAATAATATTTTGGGCCATTTTCAAGCTAGATTATTAATATTACTAGATCATATTATTACTAATCTTTAAGAGTAACACCTTGGGTATAAATCTTTGAGAGGGATTCTAAGCTTGAATCCTTGTTCATCCAATATTAGGAAGCTCAAGAACAAGTGAGTAGGAGAACTCACTTGTGCCCAAAACCGAAACTCCCATTGTAAGAAAGACGATTTCTTCTCTATTCTTTTTCTAGTTTGCATGCATAAGATCTAGTTTTAATTTTATGACTAAATTAAAATGTCACATATATGAATATGTAAATTAATGAGATTAAATATTTCCAACAGATGGAGCCCATGCTTGTGTGTAAAAGCCACAACCATTTAAGCATATTGGTCAAATTTCAAGCAGAGAAATCCTTAATCTGAAATCCAGCTCCTTCAGACCAATGAGCACAAATATTATGCCAGCTTTTAAAGGTAGTTTTATGCCGGCCCTCTTTGTAACCTTGTAATATCTACCTGCATAAGACATCAATGTATTTACAGATTCCTTTAGAGAGGAGGAGACTGCTACACCATAAATTTCCAAGACCAAACACAATTGAATTAGTGACTTGTAATTTTCCTGCATAGAAAAAAACTTGGTAGCACAATAAAGGGATAAAGTTTGGAGCTTGGTGATTAAGCCTTCATACACACAACATGATATAACTAAAACGAGCAAAACATATAACAATAAACCACTTGTTTGTATCAATTAGTTTTGTAACCAGTGAAAATCATTGATCTTTTTTCAACACTATTTTCGTTTATTTATATACCCTCCACACATAAGTGTTCGCCCCATTTCTCTAATGTATGTGAGGCGTATTTTATTGAAATGGGGCGAACATAGGTTTGTGGAGGGAGTAATATTTTTGGGTAATGTAAAAGAGTTTTTGTGTGTGTGTGTGTGTGTTTTACCACCTATCTATATATCTATATATAATAATAAAAACACAAATTATTCATCCAATTTTTGACACATAAACATTTGTCACTTTTTCACTCATTTACCCTCCACCTCATCAACAACACATTTCATTAAAAAAAAATAAATAAAGAATAAAGAAAATACCACCAAGCAACAACTCTTCAATCTTCATCATCCCTCATATTCATTACCTATTTTATGAAGAAAAGTCTACCGAGCAACAACTCTTCACCCATAGCAACAAATCTTAACCCATTTACTTGTGTAAGGGCGTAAGGCGACCTTGAACAAGATTATTATAAAACGGGTTGTTTTAATAATTGTCTTTATTCATTACCTTTTTTTATGTTTGGATTAGTTTAACACTTTTTTTTATGTAAAACTATCTTATACAAGTGACAAGACTATCCAATTTTTTTAGAAGCAATCGAAGCAAAATATTTCGCGAAAACTTACCATTTCCTAGAGTTCTTTTTCCAGCAGTTTTACTCAATAGTTTTTATATTATAGTGGTTAAGTAAGAAGTCTTTGAAATAGAATGTATAATGACAAAAATATGAAAGCCCGGTGCATTGCACGGGTAGCAAAACTAGTTATGTTAAAAAGTTTACAATTTATCACCTAATATGTCCAACTTTACTAACAACCACCTAATTTTCAAGTTAATCCTCAACATCGACACCTATACCTTTCTCGCGGAAATGTCCGTGGCTTTAAGGAAGTTTACTAGCTCGACTATTAAGGAGATGAAGCAATTTTACATTTTATTGACGATTTTGTTATTTATCGTTTTATTTACATTTTAACGATAAAAATTTATATGATATCCCCACAATACCCCTCATTTGAATTTGGTCATCGTAATCTATGTATAGAAACCAAACCCCCAACCCCCAAATGAGATCAAAGATAAATAATTGAGTACAATGTCAAATAATTGGGAACCCTAATATAATTTAAGAAGGGAATGCGAAAAGGAGTAAAGAAGAAGACCAACCCGGCGTTGCCTAAAAGAAATGAGGAAGAACCTTAATAGCTGAATTGAAATTTCAAAATTGATGACTTAGGTGTTGTTTGGCCAAGTTTACTTAAAAGAGTTTTTACTTTTTAAAATGAGTTTTTCCACAAACTACTTTTTGAAAAAGTTGTGATTGTTTGGCCTAACTTTTGTAAAAATAGTTTTTCCAAATTTGATGTGTTTGGCCCAATTACTTTTATTTGACTTTTTTGATTTTTTTTGTTTACTATATAATTTGGGTCTGTGTCACACTTGTTAAACTTTTCACCTTTAACCGCATTTTTTCTAATAAAAATTATGTAATGTAATAGTTACAAGCGCAATTTTATACTATGTAATACTCATAATCATGATATTCATAGCCGATGTTATATCCTCGATTAGAAAGTTGCAATATCAACTTATTATGTTGCAAGATGATGAAACTCACCTACAAATATAATCAATTAGTCAAAACTATAAACAAAAGCATTAAGCATTTATATTGTTGGTTACTTGAACTACGGAACAATTACTACATACTTAGCCAAAGAAAAAATAATTATAAAATAAAACCGTCTTATAGTCTTATATACTATGAGATATTTCTTTTATAAGTCAAACATTCAATTTTTACATATAAAGGATACTCACACTGAAAGACGGTCTTATACATTATTAAAAGGATCGTCTCATACTCTTTTCATCTCAAACCGTCAATTATTTTTCCTTTTTATATAATTAACATTGAGCTTATATTTAAAAAATACCATAAGACAAATCATAAGCAATATACGGAGTACATAGCAATAATCAATGCCTGCATGACTTAAAGAACTTACAGTTAAAAGCAACCGATTAACAAAAAATAGGCAATAATAGAGTGAAAAATATTATAATTATAGAGTACAAACAATAAAAAACCAAAACAATTGCCTATCTAGTAGAGATTGTGAGAAATAGAAGTAGAAGTAGATATTTGCTACTTCTGCTTTTAGTGGATTTTTTTTTATAAGTTTTAACTTTTTAAAAGTAGTTTTACACGCGTCTAATTTATAGTGTTTGGCCTAGTTTCTATTTTTTTGAGTTGTAAAAGCACTTTTAAATTTTGGCCAAACAGCACCTTAAATCAATTTGAGGGTTGGTTTCTATTGATAGATTATGAAGACTCAATTTTGGGAAAATCATATAAGCTTTAATCGTTAAAATGTAAATGAGATGATAAATAACATAAAACGTCAATGAAATGTAAAATAGATGTGGATGTTGATGATTAAATTGAAAATTAGGTGGTTGTAAACTTGCAGGTAAAGTTTGACATACTTAGGCGGCAAATTGTAAACTTTTGAAAATAAAAGGTGGTAACTCGTAAGACACAAAAAACAGAATAAGCATTTGTAGAAAGACGTTAATTTAATCCGTCTCGAACTCTAATCTGACCCGAAACCCATATAAATCCGACTTATACAAACTCGTTATAAATCCGCCCATATTTTATCCGAACCCATAACCTGCTCTTCTGACCCGTTTAACAGGCCTAGTATTCATAACTCTCAAGTATACAAGCCCATGGGCTTTTCAAGCCCTAGTCCAACCCCATTTATACCTTCTTCCTCACTATTTTTACAGTTTCTTATTTCGTTCTTCCTTCCGCCGCAGTCACCTAAGCTCACCTCTCCAAATGGTACTTTCTCCCTTCTTTTTCATTTAATTTAGTCTTATATTCAGTAATTATGTTTATAATTTTAGCTTGATTAGGATATTGAATTGGGTTTTAGGTAGTATGTACTACGAGTAAGTAATTATGGTGTTTTTGCTCCATTATTTTTGAGATAATTAGCTTGATCGTGTTCCGTATAATGTTGCTGGTTAGTTTTGTTAGGAAAATCTGAAAACATGTTTTTTTGGTATACCATTTTTATCCCCAAGCCATTTATATAGTGGATAGAAAAGAAGTTATACTCGGTATTGTCAATATCGAAGCCATAGATGAAACCTTTGTTTGGATCTATTCATTTTGAGGAAAAGGGAGACGAGTGAACTGTACTGGATATTATTTCCCATGTTTTGGCAGAAAGAACATTGCAGAGAAATGAATTAAGAGAAACGGAGTCCAGAGGGATATATTTTCCGCCCTCTGATAAATACATTCTGCGATTTAGTCATTTGTTTACCTTTTCTATTCATTCATTGTGAGAAGTATTTTAATCAAAGGTAAACAAATGATTTAAAGGGAAAACTCTAGCAATTCATCCCCTTCGGATCGCTTTTACTCTACTTTTTATACCCAAACGTAGGGTAACATTGTTTTTAGATACCCTTAACAGGAAAGGGGAGAGGTATCGGGATTATGTTCCTTAACATAGTAGTGAAAAAAATGTTTGTCCCTTCTTTCCGCCCTCTCTGCTCAGTCTTTCCCTCCAAACACCTCAATATAAACAATGGGTAAGAGGATGTGTAGTGATCACCTAGTGTTTTGTTGCTCTCGATTCTCTTACTTTCTTTAAGTACCTCTATCTTGGTCGTTCCATATGTTTTCTGTTGGTGCACCACATTCTGTTCTTTACCCGTTAATCAGTAGCACAAGAATTGAGCACCTGACGTTCAAGTAACACAGAACTTACCCTTTTCTCTCCTTGTCAACGCGTGGTCACAAATGTTTTGGATTGGTCTTATTTCTATATTCCTACTTTCTATCCCAACCCCAATTTTAATGCCAATTTATTTTTCACGCACACACTGTACATCGACCTCAAAATTTATGTTCCTACACTAACTATTTATGGGATATTTCCCAATAAAAGAACAAAAGTTAGAATTGATCCCACTCCCCCAAGACCAACAATCGTTATTGCTTGGGTTGGGATTTCTTCCCCCTCTCCGTTTTCTAATGTTTTGTAAAGGAAGACGTGTTTGTTGGTTGTTACTAAGTAACTGTTTCAAGTGCTTTTAGAACCTTTAATCTTTACTTTTCATTACCTCTTTAATTGAGAGGATGAGGAAAGTGGTCTCGCGTGCCCAAGCTGTTAAGTATTAAATTAGGTTCAATCTCTACTCGAGGCGCATTACTATGCAATTCCATTTTTTTCTAGTTCTTTTATTTTACACTTCACTACCCCTCCTTACCCTTAATTTTCACATATTTACATGTTAGACCTCTTCAAAAACAAATTTACTTCCTATTATGTATTACTTACATATTTTTAGAATTATTCGTTGCACCATACGAAACAACCATTAAGTTTGTATCATGCATCCGCTCTATTTATATACTATTAATTACGAAATCTTGATTCTAGCCAAAGTCCATTGAATTTTTCCTTGCTCGTGATTCGTGGTTCTGTGACTTGTGATTTTCTAAACCCCCTTTTCGTTTATTCACCGGAACTATTTTTGGTGTTGATTAATATTTGCAGGCAAAGAGAACCAAGAAGGTCGGGATTGTTGGGAAATATGGTGAGTTCTCCTGTTCCCTTTTAGTTCTTCCATTGATTCTGTGGTGAGTGATGACTGGTTAGATACTCACAAATCACAATGTGTTGTGGTGTATCACTGTATAATATACAGCTTTGAAGGCTAATATTTTGATAGTTTTGTCTTTCCAATTCTTTGGATGACTGGTATTCCATTGTTTCACAATAAACTAGAATTTGGTCTATTTGTTAGTTACACTAGACTAGGCATATCAGTGGATACATAGCAGTGGATATGTTTCTACCTTTTTCCTGAGCTATGTTATTAGTTTAGTTGGTTTCAATTCTCTGGTAATATGGTTTATGTTTGGAGAAAATAATGACTAATAAGCTCTGCTTAGGTACTCGCTATGGTGCCAGTCTCCGTAAGCAGATTAAGAAGATGGAGGTGTCTCAGCACAGCAAGTATTTCTGTGAGTTTTGCGGCAAGGTAATATTTTTCTTCGATCTATGTCGTCCCTTTGACTTTAAGTCTGCTCTGGCTTGGCTCTGATTGCTAAAAAAACATTGGTGTCTCAGTACGCTGTGAAGAGAAAGGCAGTCGGAATCTGGGGATGCAAGGACTGTGGAAAGATCAAGGCCGGTGGAGCTTACACATTGAAGTAATCTTCTCTTTCTTTTGTACTCTAATTTCTTAATTTCCTTTTAATGGTACTTCTCTCTTTCAAGTTATAACCGGCCCTTTACTGACCCTTTCGTTCCTTGTTGCAGCACCGCCAGTGCTGTTACAGTCCGGAGTACAATCAGGCGTTTGAGGGAACAGACCGAGAGTTAAACACGTTCCTACTCATTTCAGTCAATCAAGTAGAAATTTTGTACCCTTGTTAATTTACCTTTTTAGACCTTTAAGCTTAAAATCATTTGATTTGGTTTTTTACCTTCAGGCCTTCCCCTACTTGTTACTTTGTTTTTACTTTATCGTAAGCACACTCTGATAGTGTTGTGCAAGTCATGGCTTGTGGACCTATGTTAACTCGATTTTCGCTTCTTGGTTAATTACCTCTTTCGATCTTTATAGTATTTTTACTGTTGGAAAAAGCTCAAATCGACTTGTTTGTTTTATACCTCCCGCCTGGGGCCGTTTACTTGGCCTATGTTTCTCTGTCCGACTCTCCGCCGTGATACGCCACTTTACGTTTCAGTTTAAACTAATAAACCGAAAACTTAGCACAAAATAGCTGATCCGACATACTGTGGTGTATTTGAAGATTGCAGCAAAGTTGGTGTAAGACGGCTCATCGGCCAGTCATGGCTTTGTAGTTCCTTCATCTTCAGCACACTCGATAGTTTGATGTATTTTGTTTGTTTGCTGGAGTCTCATGCTCTCAGCTACTGATGGGTTATGGACATATTGTACTCCCTAATTTGATTCTTCGTTTCTTAGCCGTACCTATGTGAGTCGCTATGTCCAACGCGATATGAAAGCTATAGGTGTTTGGCCAACTGATGCCTATGTGTAACACGATCTGCAAGAGGTATTGGTGTTGAATCTCTGAGTGACCATCATTGATGACATGTTGATCAATGTTGTTACGAATTGCGAGCAAAAAACCCATATAATTTTGACAATTTCAGGAGCCACAAACTTGTCTCAACGACAAAAAAAAAACAGAGTAAATATTAGTCTCTGAAAAATATGAGCATCTAATATTTTCTCCCCCTCTTTAATTCAAAGGGTAATATTTGCTAAAGAAAAATAAGCCCACTTGCAAAAGGCCCTTAGTAACAACTAACACATTATTTACGTAATATTAAAGCCGTATTCTGGAGGCTTGACATTTTACACGAAATATCCAATTTTTTGAACTCAAAAACTTTTAAGTGGCCATAATTCGGTTTACAAGCTTAGAAAATGACGATTTTTTTTTTCAAATCGTTCTT
Organism: Silene latifolia; assembly: GCF_048544455.1. Taxonomy (NCBI): domain Eukaryota; kingdom Viridiplantae; phylum Streptophyta; class Magnoliopsida; order Caryophyllales; family Caryophyllaceae; genus Silene; species Silene latifolia. The sequence goes on along the minus strand of NC_133535.1, from coordinate 15,408,912 downwards.
TCCGAGAATTACAATTTGGAAAGATATTTGTCGAGTTTAGAGCTCGTGACCAAGAGATATAATCACTCAAATTTTGTTCAGTCAAAAAGTTTTTGACATACAAAAATTCCCATCGACGGAATCCAAATTCGACTAACTTTTTTTTTTCAAATTGTAGTTCTCGGAAAGATGAACGATTTGAAAAAAGATCGTCATTTTCTGAACTCGTAAACACGACCCGATCTGTTTGCCGAGTCTAAGTTTATTAACTGATTTATATGAGCCTTCTTGTTATTGAGCTAGTTCTATACATAAAATAGTCTTATCTGATTTCAGAATTGTGCGAAGTCTTGCCACCCCTAATGTGTTAAAAGGAATGAAATTTGGTTTTAACTATTAAGGAATTAAATTTGTCGAGATTATTATTTGATTTCAGATTTGTGTGAACTCTTCCCACCCCTAATGTGTTAAATGGAATGAAATTTGGTTTGAACTACTACTTAAGGAATCAAATTTGTTGAGATTATTATTGATTTTGTCTAGATGATAAGCATGAAGTATAGTTTGAAAAAGAAAAAAAAAGCCCACTGGCAAAAGGCCCTTAGCAAAGGACAAATTTTTGTTTAAGACGGGTAGGGGCGCTCGTTCCCGCTGATAAAAAAAACTGAAATTTTTAATTAAATTTTTGAACTTTTTTCAAATTTTCCATGTGGAGTTACTCGTTTTTCTTCGCTGGAATTTTTTTCCCTATTAACAGGAAATCCTGGTACCCATGTATCATGAATAAAACAAAAACTAAATGCATTGGAAAAGGTAAAAGATTTGTCCTGTATATCCATTTGGTGTAATATTTGTCATCTTAAACTTAAAACGGATATATCCGTCTTAAACAAGACTACCTGAAGAGAGGACTAAACACATTATTTATAGAACTTTTTTTTATTTTTAGGATACATTTATATAATTACATGTGTACTTTATTCTCTTAGTACTCATCACTAGTCACTACTCAAACAACTTCTCTCAAACAAACAAGAAAATGGGTATTCTCCTTGTAGGGATAATTACATGCATATTCATTTTGTTAGGATATGTTTATGAGATATTGGTGTTAAAGCCAAAGAGAGTAAGGTTGAAGTTAGAAAAGCAAGGCATAAAAGGTCCAAAACCTTCATCTCTTTTACTTGGAAACATACCTGAAATCATCCAAATCAAAACTCAACTCAAAAAATCAAGTCATGATTCAACCCTTGATGATTCTATTTCTCATGATTGGACTTCTATCTTATTCCCTCACCTTAAGCTATGGCAAAAACTTTATGGTATCATTTTTCTTTCTCCTAACTATTGTCTTTGAATTACATGTAATCATTTACTTTTTCCATCTCAATCTAGAAATATTTTAATCAAATATAAACAAATGATTATTAAAGTCTGGCGGGGGGAGGGTGCGTTTGCAGGGGCGCTCATTCCCACTGAAAAATGAAAAATGAAAAATCATAAGGTTTTAGTTAAAATTTTAAACTTTTTTTTAAGTTTATCTTATGATATTACTCTTCTGTTCTCGTTGAAATTTCCCGTCCCCTTAATGGAAAATCCTGGTTCCGCCATTGGTGGGTCGTATTTGTTAAATATATTACTTTTCGAGTTATTTGGTCATTTGGGTATCAATTATTGATGTTGGGAATAGTAATCCTTTTCCTATTGTTTGTTACAAGTCTACAACATCTGCATGTGACATGTGAAATCTGTATTTGACGCTCAATTTTCTTAAGGATCAAAAACTTGTAAAACCATGAAAATGGCCTGCCCCCTTGAGAATAAGGTCCAACCCATATGAGTTTCACATGTAGGGATCTCACATTGGAAAATTAGAGAAGAATATTTCACTAATAAGGCAAGGCAAGGGCTACTTTTTTTTATTGTCGATTGATTTTAGAATTGAACCCTCTTAAACTTGTATTGTGTATTCTTTCTCCTCCGTTTGGGTGCCCATATTCTTAACTTCATAAGGAGGCGATACAGCCACTTCGTATAAGTCCGATGAAATTTTCTTCCAAAACCAATCACCAATCGGTCATAAGAGGAGCTCCGCCGAGGAGCAATTGCAATGCTCATCAAATATATATAGGAAAAATGCGTGGGATATAGTAAAATGATGGGCGCGATTTATCAATTACGTTTTTTTTAATGGGTGGGTACCGCATTTTGTTTTTAAATCATTCCCAACTAGAAAGTAGGACAATAAAAGTTGGTCGGGTTTCAAACTCATTTGCGGAAGTATGTCGCGATTGGAGTATAAGGAGCGAGGGGGCTAGAGGAATGCGGATTACTCCTGCGATTGGCCCCCGATCTTGGCCCCTTTTCGCTGCTATTTACGCGTGTTCGGCCCCCCAAAACCAGCACTTTTGGGACAAAAGCCAGTAAGAAGGCTGAAAGCAAATTAAATGAGTCTTTAAGAAAACTTTGACTTTTACTTTAGCTTTTCGTCTCCTTAATAGCTGGAAGTTCTCCAAAAGTGTGAAAAGCTGGAGGACTTTGTACCATCCATTCCAGTGTGGGTGAATTCTCTTCAACAGCCCAAGGACTTGGAGCACATCGAATAAAGAGAGTATTTAATAATTCCTGTGTTTTGGTGAAAATGATCTCTTTCCAGTTTAGGACGTCCAATTAGTAATTACGGAGTACCTATTATGGTAAGCTATCAAATGGGACATAAATACTCTCAATTCTTATAAAATTGTGGGTCATCTCACTGTGCGAGTTTTGTTTTCCGTATGGTCCAAATCATCGCGCTCTCTTTTCTCATTTGTTTTATCTCAACTATCGAAGAAAACTATTAACCGAAACGAAAAGAATACTTCTCATTTGCAAAGTTTTTACATGTTCCTGATAAAATTGTCGTCGCATTTTAAGGGTCAATCATGTGTGAATGAACTAATGAAGCTCAATAATACTTGGTGACAGTGTCACACCCTTACTTAGTTGGTCTTTACGAACAAAAATTTGTCGAATGTTTTTTCGCTTTCATTAATAGAAGAAATAATTAAATGTCGTTATGCAGGACGGATGTTCATATACTCAACAGGAAACATGCAATTTTTGAGCATAACAGACCCCAACATTGTCAAAGAAATAACCCATAACACAACCATAGATTTGGGAAAACCCGATTATCTCTCGAAAGATAGAGGTCCTTTGCTTGGTCAAGGTATTGTCTCTTCAAGTGGTTCATTTTGGACTTATCAAAGGAAACTCATTTCCCCCGAATTCTTTCCCGACAAAATTAAGGTAACTGTTGTAAATTACTCATTACATTACTAGATGATAGGGCGTAGAACCTCGTCTGAATTTCAGAAAACATGATGGATCTCTCGGAAACAACCTTTTTCACATGATGTGCTTAATTAAAGTTGCGCATATCGGCATATATGTACTTCCTAGTTCCTACATTTTTTTTGTTACCAGAGTCAGGACTCAGGAGGGTAGCCAGAACTGAAAATTTGGGGTAGCAAAAATTCTTCTGGTAGTTTAGTATCTTTGATAAAACCGCATTTTTTTAAGATTTCAGGGTAGCGGAAATCAATAATATCAACTATTTTTTGGGATTTGGGGGTAGCGCTTGCTTTTATGTAGCTACCCCGGATCACAGTACAGTTTCATGCTACAGTCCATGTTTACCAACCTAAAATCATTTTGCGAGAAGGGTTTGTTGTTGTTGGTACTGACTACTGTATGCCTAACTTGTTCAAAATTCTATAAATATACGGGCAGGGAATGTTAGGGATGATGGTGGAAGCGTCAACCTCTATGTTGAACTCGTGGGAAGATACGATAAAAAATAATGACGGAATGGCAGAAATAACGATTGATGATGATTTACGAAACTTATCACAAGATATAATAGCAAAAGCCGCCTTTGGGAGCAGCTTCTCTAAGGGAAAGCACATTTTCGCAAAGATTAGAACGCTCCAAGGACTTATGGCCAAAACTATTCATGTCGGTGTTCCTGGTTCGAGGTTATATTTCTACTAATTTCCATTTTCGCTTGTTTAATCCTAATTCCTGGCTCCGCCAGTGCAAGTTTCGTAAGATGTTCTTCCTGTGGTTTGAACGTGTTGCAGGTACATGCCAACGAAAAGCAATTGGCAGATAAGAAGACTAGAGAAAGAGATCCACCAGATGATATTGAAGGTGGTAGAAGACCGGATAAAGGCGAAACGTGAGACAGATTTCTTACAAAAGATACTTGAAGGTGCTAATACGTGCACGGATCAACTTGATCCTACCCTGAAAATTAACATAGAGAAGCTCATTGTCGACAATTGCAAGACCATGTACTTTGGTGGTCATGAGACTACTTCTAGTACAGCTACCTGGTGCTTGATGTTATTGGCCGCGAACCCTGATTGGCAGGACCGTGCTCGAGCTGAGGTCTTACATGTTTGTCAAGATGGCCTTCCAACTGTTGAAGATCTGAGAAATCTAAAAGTGGTAAGTTTTACTCTTCATAAATAGCGAGACCTGTGTTTATTGACTCGTCACATTTCAAAACCACCCACCCCATAAAGCTATGAAGCCGAATCCAAAATCAACCGAAATGATTAATTGTTTGAATTGAAGGCTTATCCGGCCCTACTTTAACTTATCTATGTAGAAGATGAGAAAACCTAAATGATCATGACTTGTCCCGTTCTTTTGGACTTAATTTCAGTTCATTTCAATTCAGCTTCATTCAGTTCAGTTCAGAGCTTCATTCAATTCAGTTCTCTTCACAAATTAACTATTACTTCAATTCAGATCCATTAAGTTAAGTTCAGTTCCAATAAGTTAAGTTAAGTTCAGTTCCATTAAGTTCAGTTCAGACAGTTTCAGTCTAAAAGAATGGGGCCTTACTCCAATAGACTCAATCGGCAAACCGAAAAATGACTCGTTTAAAATGACATGTACCCAAAACGACTTGATAATACACATGCCTGGAATCGACTATACCTAAAATCTAAAAGTAAGTCGAGTTTGATCCGAATGACTTATTATTCATCGTTTTTTTTACTGTATGGTCCTTTTGGCAGCTGACAATGATTATACAAGAGACGCTCCGTCTGTACCCACCAGCAATCTTCGCGTCAAGATCAGCACTACAAGAGTCAAAACTCAACAACATTCAAGTTCCGAAAGGGATAGACATTCAAGTAACTATACCATTATTGCACCATGATCCAGAACTATGGGGCGAAGATGTGCACAAATTCAATCCTGAACGTTTTGCAAATGGAATAGCCGGGGCATGCAATGCACCTCAAGCTTACGTGCCATTCGGGTTTGGAGCTCGTTTATGTCTAGGCCAACATTTCGCTATGGTTGAACTCAAAGTCGTGCTTTCCATCATCTTGTCCAAGTTTACCTTTTCCCTTTCACCTAAGTATCGACATTCGCCTTCTTTTAGGTTGATCATCGAACCCGAGCACGGAGTTCCACTACTCCTTGGATTGGTAAGGACCAAGGAGTAGCTCTATAGGGTGACACCCTTCTGCCTAATAAAACAATTTGTGAGGATTTGAGCTCTGCACTTGTGTAATGGAAGGATTTATGGAATTGATTCCTAGTGGATATGATTTGAACTATATTTTTCTCTAATTTTCATAAAACAGGTTAATTGATACAAATTTGATCTGAAATACGAAAGGATTGATAGTAAATTAGTGATGATATTTGATAATCGAAAAATTCTTGTGTCCTCCGGGAGGACGATACTCCTTACCCTCAAAAGCAATCTATCAAATAGAATATTATAATAGCTTAGGTGTAAGGAGTACCGTCCTTCCGAAGGACACAAGAATTTTTCTAATTAATCATGTTATTGGAGAATTGGACGTTGACTCGACTACCGACTTCCGCCTTAACTAGGTAACTATCAAATGATCAAGTTTATGTCTCGATAGAACTTTCAGAATCTTGTCTTTCATAGTATGAGAGCTAGGTATATCGTCTTATAACAATTTTATACAAAACCGTTGCTCATGAAACCCAGGACAAAATTTGACTAAAGTGTGGTGTTAACCATGGCTGTCTTGGTGATTTTTGGGGCCCTGTACAAAATTTTAAAAGGGGTTATTTTCATTGGTATCCCTGAGTTATTAACTTTTCTCAATGGTACTAAAGGAATTAGATGCTTGCTTTATTGAATAAAGTACATCGCTTTATATACAAGGTGAGTGCTAACTAACAACAAGTCATACGCCTATTTACAAGCTATTCTTCAGGAGATTAGTATGGGATTTTATGTGACTATACTAAGTCTACTCCTAAGTTAGTGGACACGGTTAATTAGTTTGCAACTAATCTAAATAATACATAATCTATCACACCCCCGCAGTCGAAACGGGAGGAGGACGGACGCTTAGACTGTCTCGAAAATCATCAAATAAGACGCGCGGAAGACCTTTTGTAAAAATATCAGCTATCTGATGACGAGACGGAACATGAAGCACTCGAACTTGGCCACGTGCGACTTTTTCACGAACGAAGTGTATATCCATCTCTATATGCTTTGTTCGTTGATGTTGCACGGGATTACCGGATAAATATATAGCGCTCACATTATCACAATAAACAATGGTAGCTTTTCTCGGTGGACAATGGAGTTCTAGAAGTAAGTTTCGGAGCCAACACGATTCAGAGACGACATTTGCTACTCCTCTATACTCAGCCTCGGCACTGGACTTGGACATGGTGGGTTGGCGTTTAGAAGACCAGGAGATGAGATTTTCACCTAGAAAAACGCAATATCCGGAAGTGGAACGACGTGTATCGGGACATCCACCCCAATCCGCATCAGTATAAGACACAAGGTCGGACCCAGACGTGCGGAACAACTGCAAGCCAAAAGATAAAGTACCTTTGATATAGCGGAGAATACGTTTAAGAGCAGCCATATGGTCAACAGTCGGAGCATGCATATGGAGACAAATTTGTTGTACAGCATATGTGATATCGGGTCTGGTGAAAGTGAGATACTGTAATGCCCCTGCCAGACTTCGGAAAAGGGTCGGATCGGAAAAGGGAGTTCCTGTGCCGCCTAGTTTGGCCTTTGTGTCAACCGGTGTAGCAGACGGCTTACACGAGGCCATTCCTGCTCGCTCAAGTATTTCTTCGGCGTATTTATGTTGGCATAAAAATAAGCTTCCTGGTAGCCGGGTTACAGCAATTCCAAGAAAGAAACTCAGTGGACCAAGATCTTTCATGGCAAATTCAGAAGCAAGCCGCGACATAATAGAGAGACGAAGTGCATTCGATGAGGTCACAAGAATTATATCATCAACATAAAGTAATAAGTAGGCAGTGTCAAGTCCCTTTTTGTAGATAAATAGAGAATGATCACACCGGCTGTGAGAGAACCCAATTTCAGCAACATAATCGGCAAAGCGTTGGTACCATGCTCGTGGGGCTTGTTTAAGACCGTATAATGACTTTTTCAGAAGGCATACAAAATCAGGATGTGTAGAATCACGGAAACCAAGCGGTTGATGCATATAAACTGTCTCTTGTAAATTGCCATGTAAGAAGGCGTTTTTAACATCGAGCTGGTGTATTTGCCATGATCTTGATAATGCGAGCCCAAGAACAGTCCGGATTGTTGCTGGCTTCACTACGGGACTAAACGTCTCATCACAATCTACACCTGCCTTTTGAGACCTGCCATCACAAACGAGTCGGGCTTTATACCGCTCAAAAGATCCATCAGCTTTCTTTTTATGACGAAAAACCCACATACATCGAATAACATCAACATCGCGAGGCCGAGGTACCAAAACCCAAGTCTTATTTTCCATAAGAGCAGTATATTCGTCGAGCATGGCCTTGGACCAATTTGGGTCAGACAATGCTACAGTCGGTTTTTTGGGTAAAGGCGAAGGTGGGGCGATGGTGGACAAGTTTAGTGGTGTTTTCGGTTTGAATATTCCTCGCATTCCCCTAGTTGTCATGGTACGACCAGGAGGGATGGGTTGGAGCGAAGTGACGGATGACTGACTAATTTGTTGTTGGTGACGAGGTCGGTCATGGGGAATTGGCAGACGGTGTTGGGTGGGCTGGAGAAGAGACCGTGGGGAGTGCAAGAGAGTGGTTTGGGTAGCACGGGGTTGTCCCGGGGGGGTCTGGTTAGGCAGACGCGCCGGTGACGAGGGAGGAGTGGTAGGTGGGGTGCTCGGCGGGGCCTGTATGTGTAAAGAAGGACCTGCTTGTGGCGTAGCCGAGTCTGGGAGAGGGTTTTCAAATTGATGACGTAAAACAGGAGACAAATCATCCATGTCATTACTAAGGAAATCATAGGAATGCTGTTTTGGCTTATTAAGGGTAGCAAAAGGGAATTTGGACTCATCAAATAACACATGACGAGAAACAATTATTTTCCCAGTAGATAAGTCATAGCATTTGTATCCTCGATGACGGGACGGGTATCCTAAGAAAACACATGGGGTAGAGCGAGGTTGAAGCTTGTTTATTGTCGTGGAAGGACGTAAAGGGTAGCATAAGCAACCAAAAACTCTAAGATGTGTATAGGAGGGATGACGATGGTAAAGAATTTGTGTCGGGGATTGGAAAGATAGCTGTTTATTTGGGAGTATATTAAGCAAATAAGTGGCCATTTCGAGAGCATGATGCCAAAATGAGGCGGGTAAGGAAGCATGGTGTAGCAAAGTGCGAATGATATTATTTATTGTGCGAATTTTTCGTTCGGATTTTCCATTTTGAGAGGAAGTGTGGGGGCATGAGAAACGAAAAGTCATACCATTTGGTTACAAAAAGTATGAAATTTTGCGTTATCATATTCGCGCCCATTATCACATTGGAAACATTTTATGTTTTTGTCAAAATGTGTTTGAATGAATTTGGCAAAAGATAAAAATATGTTATAGACTTGTGATTTTTGGCCTATTGGGAAAGTCCACAAATAGTTAGAAAAATCGTCAAGAAAAATAACATAATATCGATGACCTGCGGTACTCAAAATGGGGGATGTCCATAAATCGCTATGAATAATATCAAAAGGAAATAAAGTTTGACTACATGACTCGAAAAATGGTAACTTAACAAACTTCCCAAAAACACAAGACTGACACTAAAATTTTGTAATCACCAATTATGCCCCTAAAATTTCTACTTAACTCCCAACAGTTACCATAACTCTTTTCCGTCAATTACCATAACTCTTTTCCATCAAATTACTTCTGTTAGACTAGGACTCAGCTGGTTGAATGAAAAACCACAAACAACATGAAAAAGCAAACCCACCAAATAGAAAATCAAACAAAGATAGACACAAAAAAGTTGGTAAAAGAGGTAGAAGAAATAGAATGCCATCAGTTTGTGCAGCTAGAACTTTCCAATTAACTAAAGAAATGGTGAAACTAATCAATGGCTTTTGCAACAATCAGCGAGTGCCATTATTGCTACCACTGGTACTGATACCATCCCCGCTTCTTTCTTATCCACTTCCGGCTTCTCCGTTTCTGTGAAGAAACCCAAAAGTTCCACATGTGAGGGTTGTCCCATATTGAGTTTATTACCTATGAAGGAAGTAGAGGACTGCATTCATGGTTGGGAGAGTTTGGTTGAGATTTTCTGATCTTGCATTCAATAATACTGAAAGTGTGTTTTGTACATTGTTGCTAACTTGAGTATATACTCCTAAAACAAGGATAATAACCATTGAACATCTAAGTAAACTCTCTAGTCTAATCTAACTAATAAAGTAGATGGAAGACAAGCTAAGTACAACTAACATTTGGTTATTAACCACCGTCCTTCTTCCTTCTTTTCCGATGAATGCTATGGACTGGTGGTCCATAGTCTTTGCTTGTCATAGTGACAACAATACTTGTTGGCATTGATACCATCTTTTCTCTACACTACCCCTCAAGATGTGAGTGGAGACCAGTTGACACTCCCATCTTGGACATGAGGTAGTGATGTTGTGACACTGGACAAGATTTAGTGAGGATGTCTGCAACTTGTTCTTTGGTATTGACATAAGAGGTAGTAAGTAGACCTTGTTGGATCTTTTCTCGAATGAAGTGACAATCAACCTCAATATGTTTGGTGCGTTCATGATATACTGGATTAGCAGCAATGGCCAAAGCAGCTTGGTTATCACATTTGAGATGAGCTGGTCCTAAGTGAGAAAGCCCTAGGTCCTGAAGCAAATGAAATAGCCAAGTAATCTCACAAGTGGTCATGGCCGTTGCTCTATACTCGGCTTCAGTAGATGATCTGGATACAACTGATTGCTTCTTAGATTTCCAGGAGATGGGAGATTGTCTAAGTAGAACACAATACCCTATGGTGGATTTCCTGTTGTAGGCACAAGAGGCCCAGTCTGAGTCACAGTAAGCTGTGAGCCGTGCTGCAGAGGAGCTAGCAAAGAGAACTCCTTGACCTGGGGCAGACTTGAGATATTTGAGAACTCTTCTAGCTGCCTGCATGTGATCAGAGGTTGGACTTTGTAGGAACTGGCTCAGCATCTGGACTGAGAAAGAGATGTCAGGCCTAGAAATGGTGAGATAAATCAGTTTTCCCACCAATTTTATGTAAATATCAGGTTGTGGCAGAGGGATTCCCTTGCCAGGTTCCAACTTAAGAACATGATTAACTGGTAGCCTTAGAGCCTTGGATTTATGCATTCCAAATGTAGATAATAAGTCTAATGTGTACCTTCTTTGTGAGATAAATATACCTGCACTACTCCTGTCAATTTCAAGCCCTAATAAATATTTCAATTCTCCCAAATCCTTCATAAGAAATGCAGAGCTTAGTTGAGCCTTTAGTGCAACCATTTCTGTCAAGTCATCTCCAGCAATAACCATATCATCAACATAGACCAGGACAACTGTTGTTTTTACATGGTGTTGTTTGATGAAAAGAATGATCAGCCTGAGATTGCTTATAGCTACATTCCAATACGACTTGAGATAATTTGGAAAACCATTATCTTGGAGCCTGCTTGAGGCTATATAGTGACTTTAGGAGTTTACATACCTTGCCAGGGGACTTAGGTTCACACTCCCCCTATCCTGGCAAGGTGATGGTGCCATTGCAGTAACCTGGAGGTAGTTTCATGTAGACATCTTCCTCAAGGTCTCCAGGGAGGAAAGCATTAGAGACATCCATTTGACAAGTGACCCAGTTTTTCATGGAGATGACAGCAAGGCTCTCACAGTGGACATTTTTGCCACAGGTGCAAATGTCTCTTCATAGTCAAGGCCATATCTTTGTTTGAATCCTTGTATAACCAGCCGGGCTTTGTGCCTTTCTATGGACCCATCTGGGTTATATTTGGTCTTAAAAATCCATTTAAACCCTATGGCTTGCCTTCCCTTAGGTAATTCAGTTAGCAGCCACGTATGATTAGCATCCAGAGCTTGGATCTCCAAATTCATAGCTTGAACCCAGACCTTGTCCTAGATAGCTTCACTAAATTGAACAGGATCACTGTTGGCACTACTACAAATACAGGCAACTACAACGGCCCTTTAACAACGATTATTCACGAAAATCATCAAAACACGTTGTATAATTGATGCCGCGAATTTTACCAAACTTAATTACAACAGTTCTGTGTTGTTAACCGTTGTTATTGGTTTTAACAACGGGTCATACTTGAAAAATCGTTGTTAATATAAAAACTAATAACAACGGTTAAATCTGTAATACATTTTAACCGTTGTTAATAATTTGGTGCAAAATTAGTGAAAAGTAATCACAACGGTTATATTAGAACCCGTTTTTAATACTTTTTAACAACGGTTGTAGACTCAATAACCATTGTTATGAAAATCTTAAGAACAACAGATTGCTTTATTCTGCTATACGCTACAAAACACAAACACAAGCTAATACTGCTACTATATCATCCTCCATTCCTCCCTGATCGTCTCTTTGTCTTCATCTCCGTCACTGTTGTCACTGTCTTCTCTCCCTCATCGTGTTTATCAATCAGGTATATATATGTTTCTTAGCAACGCTTATAGATATAGGATTTTTTGGGTTATTATCTAATTTGTTGATAATTTAGCTTAATTGCTTTCCTGAATTTCGTTTATTTGTTTGCCTATTATTGTATTTTCTGAATTAGTTGCCTATTATTACGATTGTAGAATAATGACTCGAACTTGGATGATTGATGCAAATATGAGTGACAACAACTATAAGGATGGTTTAGCTGAATTTTATGAATTCGTTTCGAACAATTTGAAAGGTTTTTCTAGTATTGCATGTCCTTGTGAAAGATGTGGTAATACTAGCTATATGGCTTTTCCGAACGTTAAAATACACCTAGAAAAGTGGAGATTTAGTCGATCCTATACACGTTGAATTTTTCATGGGGAATCATTAGAGGAAGAGAATAACTCTGAAGAAGATGATGTTGAGGTACACGAAAGGCTAACTGATGATCCTGAGTTTGCCGAGTTTTTTGAGTTGGAAGAGTTGGAAGTAGAGAAGTTGAATGTTGGGTCTATAGATAATGAAGAGCATGATGATGAGTCGATTGCTTTTGAAGATGTAGGTGATGACATTAGTAATTGGGATGACCTTAACAACATGTATGAGAAGTTGTGTGAGTCTGAAGCACCTCTGTATCCTGGTTGTATGTTCACAAAAATGTCGGCTGTGGTGAAGTTGTATAATATCAAGGGGGCAAATGGGGTGAGTGACACGTGTTTCACTAGTTTTTTAGCCTTGATAAATGAGTTGCTTCCTGATGGTAATGTTCTACCTGTTAAGACATATGAGGCGAAAAAACTAATAAGAGGAGTGGGTATGAAATATGAGAAAATACATGCATGTCCAAATGATTGCATATTGTATCGGAAATTATATCAAAACTTAACCAATTGCCCTAAATGTTTGGAGTGGCGTTATAAGGATAAGGAAGGGATCCCGGCTAAGGTGTTGTGGTATTTTCCATTGATACCAAGAGTCATAAGGATTTATGCGAATCCCGATGATTCAAAAATATTAACTTGGCATGAAACAGGAAGAATAAATGATGGAAAGCTAAGACACCCGGCAGATGGTATGCAATGGAAATCGTTCGACGCTAAGTATCCCGAGTTCGGCAATGAACCTAGAAACTTACGTCTAGCGCTGTCCACTGATGGAATGAACCCACACGGAAACATGAGTAGCCAACATAGTACTTGGCCAGTAGTGTTGGCTATTTATAACTTACCTCCATATGTGTGCATGAAAAGAAAGTATTTGATGTTGTCGTTGTTAATTTCCGGCCTTAAACAACCTGGAAATGATATAGATGTATATTTGAAACTCTTCTAGATGATTTGCGATTGTTGTGGGATAGTGGGATAGAAGTATTTGATGCATATAAGAACAAAACTTTCAATTTGAGAGCGATGTTATTGTGTACAATATCTGACTATCCGGCTTATGGCGACCTTTCTGGGCACACAGTTCATGGGAAAGAGGCTAGTTCATTGTGTGGGGAAGATATCAAGTCTGAATACTTAAAGTCTTCTCGTAAGTATGTGTATATGGGAAATAGGAAATTCTTGTATCATGACCATTGTTATCGCAAGATGCAGAAAGCATTCAATGAAAGACAAGAACTTCGTCAACCTCCTAGAATTTTGAGTGGGCATGAAGTTTATCAGAAAGTAAAGCATATTGAGATAGATTATGGGAAGAAGAGCGGCTCTAAATTGTCTACTCGTGGGTATAAGAAAAGATCCATATTTTTTGATAAACTTCCATATTGGCCTAACCTGGAGGTCAGGCATTGCCTCGATTTCATGCACATTGAGAAAAATGTCTGTGATAATATTATCAATACCCTTCTGAATGTTCCTGGTAAAACAAAGGATAACGCCGCAGCTAGGAAAGATATGAAAATGATGGGTATTAGGCTAGAGTTGACACCACAGAAGAGAGGTAATCGTACATTTTTACCGCCACCGGCTTATACCCTTTCACGGAATGAGAAAAAAGAGTTATGTGCATGCTTGAATGGAATTAAAGTGCCACATGGTTATTCGTCGAACATCAAAAGCCTAGTGTCGATGCAAGACCTAAAACTCACCGGGTTAAAGTCACATGATTGTCACACTTTGATGCAACAATTACTACCTGTGGCTATTCGTTCCATTTTACCTGAAAAGGTAAGATATGCTATAACTAGATTCTGTCTCTTCTTCCAGTCCATATGCGAGAAAGTCATCGATCTCGATGACGCGGATTCATTGCAGGACCTCGTTGTAACCTCTCTTTGTCAGTTGAAAATGTATTTTCCACCCTCTTTCTTCACTATCATGATTCATCTGACCATTCACTTGGTTAGGGAGATTTTGTACCTTAGGCCCATGTACTTGAGATACCTGTATCCTTTCGAAAGATTGATGAAAGTCTACAAGGACTATACATCTAATCGGTATCGTCCGGAAGGTTGTATTGCTGAACGCGCTATTTTAGACGAAGCTCTTTCATATTGTTATGCTCATCTCTCCCCTGAGGAGTTGATTGGCGTTCCTAAGAATCGTCATAGTGACTGGATGACCGGAAAAGGTATTAGGGGCCGGGTTGAAAAAATTGTGACACGTGAAATGTTGCATTTAGCACATACGTATGTGCTAAACAATGAAGATGAGGTGCAACCTTATACTCAACAACACAAAGATGAGCTCAAATACGATCACCCAAACAAGACCGAGAAATGGATTGCAAACGAGCATACGAAGACATTTGCAGAGTGGTTTAGGAATATTTTCTTAGAGTGTACGAATCAAACTGGTGATGACATCTCTCCTAGGTTACTACGTCTTGGTTTAGGTCCAAATGTCAGGGTCACCTTTTACAACAGTTTTGCCATTAATGGATATACTTTTTACACCCGCAAGCAAGATGAGTTGAGCACAATGCAAAATAGTGGTGTGAGTTTTGAATTTGAGGCAATGCACTTTGCTACTTTAAAAGATAAAAAACTTATTTGGAGAAAATGCCTTTATTATGGTGTTATTCAAGAAATATTGGTACTAGATTACATTGATTTCACAATGCCTTTGTTTCGATGTAACTGGGTTGATAACAACCTCCATTGCGTCCAGAAGGATAAGATGGTATTTACGTTGGTCAATATGGGTAAAGTTGGCAATAATAAGGATGATCTTTTCATAATGGCATCCCAAGCTAAACAAGTGTTCTATGTCACCGATCCTATGGATAAGAAGTGGTCTGTTGTACTGTCTATAAGGAGTAGAAGGTGTAGTCCATCCGATAATGGTGATGATGATCAGGATGTTGTTTTTGAGGGAATGGATCACTCTACCACTGTATCTTATTTCGACGATGTTGACACTGATCATGAGGACACTGAAAGCATCTATATGCGTGATGACCACGGTGAAGGTATTTGGGTTAACGAAGAACCTATGACATCCAAGAAACGTCCCCGATCCTGAGATGGTTCATCAGGACACAGTGATATGGACGACCAACATTTTGAGTCATTTTCAGACCAATAATTTGATGGTTTAATTTATTGGTAAATCAATAATGATCATTGTTAAATAAAAATTCCCAAATTTGCATGGCATGGTAAATCCTGTAGCTTAGATATGCAGTATGCATGCATGCTGATGTTGTCTTATTTTCTTGATCTTATTATTAGATGTGGATACTAGTGTTGAAATTGCCAAATAATGTTGCAGTATATGGTGCTTCTGCTGTTACAGTATGTATTGTTACAGGTTTGGGCTGTAATAGAATTACAGTAATTTAAAAAAAAAAAAAGGTTCAACAATAACAACGGTTATATTTAAATTACCCGTTGTTAATACTTTCAACAACGGTTATAGTTACATTACCCGTTGTCACTACTACAAATCCAGGCAACTACAACGCCCCTTTAACAACGATTATTCACGAAAATCACAATATACGTTGTAGAATGTATGGCGCGAATTTTACTAAAATGAATTACAACGGGTATGGTTATAAAAACCGTTGTTATAAGTTTTAACAACGGGTAACACATGCACAACCGTTATTAATAATTTGGCGCAAAATTGATGCAGAGTTAGTGAAAAGTAATCACAACGGTTACTTTTAAAACTCGTTGTTAAAACTTATTTGACAACGGGTTTTGTTTTACAACCGTTGTGAAAACTTATTTGACAACGGTTGTTGTTTTACAACCGCTGTTAAAACTTATTTGACAACGGTTGTTATTTAATAACCGTTGTCAATACCTTCCATACTATAAACCACAGAAACACAAGTCTGCTACAGCCACAAAACACAAACCTTAATACACAAGCACAAACACAGCAGACAAACACAAACACAAACACAAAACATACACTTTCTCTCTTTCTCATCGTCTCTTTCTCTCTTTCTCATCGTCGCTTTATCTTCTCGCCGTCACTGTTAATTTCATCGTCTAATTATCAGGTAAATCTCGCCAAATCCTTTGTTGGTTTCATCGTCTTTCATCGTCATTATTTTCTTTTTCTAATTATTTCATTTGCATGTGTATGTGTTTTTATCGACCATTATGTTATTTCTTTAAGTATTATTCGCTTAATTAGCTAGTAAAACAAATTAAATAAACTAAAACAAAGAAGAATCAAGATGATAGAGAGGAATGCATGATAAACATAATTAATTAATTAATATATATATATATATATATATATATATATATATATATAATATACATAAATTAAAAAAAAATTACATTAATAAAAATGCAATTCTTATATTTTCATAGAGGGTCTTATTCTCCTCTATGATATCCGTCCTCTCCTCCTTGGCTATTTGGAGGTTCGGTTCAGATTGCTATATCGTCATATAGCCGCAATCGCTCTTTTGCTCTGTCAAGCCATCTTCTTTGGCGTCCTTCAGTATGGATCGAGCATCCGCAAGGTAGCTCCTGAAACTTTCCTCAATGTGGAGCAACCGGCGGATGAAACTGTTGTTGTTCTCGATCATAGTAAGAGTCTTAAGGATGATATCATTCATTTTGTTGGAGTTTGGAGTTTGTTTTGAAAGATTAAGTAGGGTTTATTTGGAGTTTGTTTTAGCAGTTAGGGTTTGGAGATGTATAGTGAGATAATGGAATGTTAGTTGAGATAATGCATGTATTTATACTAAGCAATGTGTGGTTTGAGTTGTTTTTTAATTAATATATATGTTAGGAAGTTGTGCCATAATCATCATCATATCTCTCTCTGCTGCTTCAAATCTTATTACTAACCCTTCTCATTCCATATTGTCCGTTCATATGCACAGGGATGACAGTAATAATGCATGCATCGGAATTATAACGGGCCGTAATTATGCATGCATCTAGTAATATTTAATTTAATTTTTTTTTTTTTATTTTTTAAGAACAAACAACAACGGTTATTTATAAAAAATCCGTTGTCTTTAGTTATAACAACGGTTTTGTATATTACAACCCGTTGTTATAACTTCTCCCCCAAAATTGACTCAAATTTCCACAACGGGTTTTTATACTTAAAACCGTTGTTAATAGTTTTAACAACGGGTTCCTTAAGAAAACCAACCGTTTTTAAAACCTTTTACAACGGACGCTTTAACAACGTCCGCTTTTTTATATAACAACGGTTTTTAACCGTTGTTATAGCCTGTATCTGTAGTAGTGTGTTATTACAAACAACAGTTATAGTTACATTACCCATTGTTATTACTTTCAACAACGGTTGTAGTACCCCTACCCGTTGTCATTGATTTTTTTGACATATTTCATTTTGGCGCAAATTTGGTGAAAATATATTACAACGGGTATATTTTAACCGTTGTAATAAAGTTTTGACAACGGTTGACTTTTATTGACCCGTTGTTATTAACATATAACAACGGTTTTGCTTTGAGCACCCGTTGTCAATAGTTTGTCTTAATAAAAAACTAATTTACAAACACATACAACATGCCACACAAACACACACAACACCAGTTCAACCGTTGGTATCCTGAGTTTATTCTTCTCTTTTCCTCGCTTTCTACATTCTCGTTGCCGGCCGTCGCCCAGTTTCCGACGCCCAGATTCCGTTGCCTTCCCTTATCATCCTGCTCGTTCTCTTTATCATCATCATCATCATCAGGTATGTTCACTTTAATTTTGTGTTTCGTCATTAGGGTTTTAAGACGATCATCTTTTTTCTTTTTCATGCATCTGTTTGTTTTTCATCTTCTTTGTTATCTTTATCATCCCGCATCATCTACTTCACTCCTCTTATTAGGGTTTAGGATTTTAGAAGCTCAATCTGTTGTTTTAAATTTTCATTCCTATTAGGGTTTAGGGTTTTAGATAATACTCTGCATGTACGTTGTTAAGTTGTTCATTTCCTATATCATTCATATATGGGTTTTAGGATTATCATGGGTGAAAAACGGAAAAGAAGTCAAAAGAATAATAAGCCTGGGGATAATAAGCCTGGTGAGAGGGGTGCTACGAAGTGCCCGAAAGCCCTTGCAGCTATAGCCGCTAAAGAGCCGATGGAAATAACATGGAGCTCGAAGGGTTTCCCTACTGGTCCAAATGCGGGTTATTTATACAGTTGGATTGGATGTTGCACAAGACAGTTTGTGCCTATCCATTTAGATGATGTTAGAAATTTGAATCCAAAATTGGCGGAGTTATACTTGGCTCGTGTAAAGGAAGCCTTTATTATACCCGATGAAAGCCATGATAAGTATTTAATGCATAAGGCAGCGGATGTCCACATGCAGTGGAAGTGTGACGTTGCTAGGGATTGGTTGTATGTGGACAAGGCAACGGGGGAGATGCGTAAGAGCCCACCGGCAAACAAGTGTCCCACCATCAGTCAGGAACAATGGGATCTTTTAAAAAAGATGAGAACTACTGAGAAGTTTCAGGTTAAATATCCTCGCCTTTTAACGATTTACGTATCATTTTTTTAATTAATGAGTCCTTTATATAATCTTTTTATTATCTCATCTACTTGCGCTTTTATATAATTATTTAAAGGCCGTTAGCAGAAGAAATCGTGCTAACATTTCATGCAAGAAAGGGAAATGGTATGGTTCTCGAGGCGGTTACAGAAAGATAGAAGAGAACCTCGTAAGTAGCATGCATTATTCCCCTGTGAGACTTTATTTTTTTAATCACACTTGGACTTGCATTGATATACATTTACATGTATAAATGTTACCATGTTAATGTGTAGGTGGCAAAGGGAGTGACCAACTTGGATCGGCATGTAACTTATAAAGAAGGGCACACGCCTAAAGGATCCCGGTCGCGTGACAAATATGATGAGGAAGTGTTGGCCAACTTAGTAAGCATTATTTTATTAAGACGAGTTCATTACTAACTTTATTATTTTAGTCACAAATATAATTTGAAGTTTATTTAATATATTATAGGACAACGTATTGATAGAGGTAGAAGAAGGGAAATTCACTCCCAGTGGTCGTAATGACGTTCTTGCTAGAGCGATCGGCCGACCCGAACATCCAGGTCGTTTGAGGGGCGTCCCGTTACAGGTTGGAATAACGAAATATTATGGGACAACTGCCCCGATAAAGAAGAAAAGGAAGACTAAGTCTGAGAAGGCTGACATGGTACCATTTATTCTATTATTTTCATTTAAGTTCAATTCACATGTTATTGTTGGGATAAAAATTGCTGACACATTACATTCTTGGCACGCAGCTTCAGTTAATGGCATCCGTACTACTAAAGTTGAATGCTGGAGGCAAGCTTTCCGAAGAAGAAGTGAAGATGATGGAGGATGTGATTTATAAAGGGGGTAATAAGGTACAACAGATTGGTCAAGAGGCCGCTACTACCTTGGCAATACATGAGAAGGAAGTATCGGTCAACGAGATTCAGAAAGATCAGGTACCTAATGCTTCTGAAGTTGTAACAACTAAAGCCGATCAGGTACCTAATACTTCCTTATTTTTATTTTATTTTTTTTTTTTGGGTAAGATCAGGGGGTGTGTTCCCTGCCAGCTCTAATGCTATAACTTCTGACATCGTGCCATTGGTTAATTTTATTAGGTAAATAATGGGTCTGAAAAGGAGATGCAACTTGCGAAGACGGCTGATAGAAAACATCATACATCCCCTTCAAGTTAGTTCCCTGTTTTCAGTAAGGTATGCATGAAGTGTTTAATTAGTTAAATTTATATGAATTCTATTAAATTTTGGGATATAATAATGTATGTGTATATTCTTCAGGCCGTAAACAAGAGGCCAGTTATTCTTGCTGACCCTAAATTCGAAAATCCATATGTGCGTGTTGGCCGGGGTCTCGTAGAAATGCACACCAAATCAGCAGCGGAAACTGTAGTAGTTCATGGCGAAAAACTTTTGCCGAATCATAGAAAAGTAGAGATAACTACAGTCTTTCCAGGCCATGAAAACTTTCAACTGCCTGTCCCAGTTCGTGACGACATTACCATTCTGGGAAACTCACATCTACATGGCTCGGTTGTCTCCGCCTCAGCAGCCGAAAGCAGTTGGGGTTAGAAGAAATACCTTTATATATATGTTACATTTGTAATTGTTGAATGTTTTTATATGTTAAATTTATATGTTATTTTTTTTTGTAGGGAACAAAAAAGCCGGCTTTGGCGGATAAGCCTAAGTCCACAGACATGCTAACTACCTCGTCGAGACAACAACTTGATGAAGTATTTAATTAACTTCTCCATTTTTATGAAAACCTCCCTTTAATTTTTTTTTGTTTCTGTATTTCTAAAAAGCATGGAAATTTTTTGCATGTAGGGAACAGAAAAGCCGGCTAAGGTGGATAAGCCTAAGTCCCTGGACATGCCAACTACCTTGTTCAGACAACAACTTGATGAGGTATTTAATTAACTTCTCCATTTTTTTAAAAACCTCGCTCCCTTTACTTATATTTTGTCTGTATTTCTAAAAAGCATGGAAATTTTGTGTAGGGGACAAAAAAGACTGATAAGCCTGCTACTACTACCTCATCATTGAAAGAGCAGGTTGATGAGGTATTTAGTTAAGTACGCTTTTATTTTTATTACTCCAACTAGGATATGTTACCTTTGGATTTTTTATTATTTTAATTATCTACATGTGTAGGCTGGTGGTAGTAGCACAAAATCAAAGAATCATTATTTCCCCGAACTGAAAGAAGTTAGGAGTTTAAACTCCACAAAATATACTGGGAAAGATTACATGCAAAAAGTAAGAACGGTGACGATGAGGAAACTGGATGAGGAGGCTTGCCGTCGCATAGCCAACGAGCAATTGATAATTATTCCGCTCGAGGAGGATATTCTAGGGGTTGAGCGCGAAACACTTATGTCATGGTATATGCTAGCCATTTGGGCTGGCCTAGACCAGATTGATGTCCAACACCTATTTGTTTGGATGAAGTAAGTTTCTTAATAAATAATTTCATTTTTAATATTCTGACTACTAGATAGTGTTTTAAATACCGGAATTAATACCGTAATAATGTAGGATATTGAAATTGAGAGTGATCCCCGAGAAGAAGATTCCATCTGATCAATACGGATTCCTGTGCCCCTATATTTTATCTTTATTTATTCCGGAATACTCGTTCGAAGATCGGGTAGATTATATTGCTCAAAGAATTGGCGACAACCAAGAAGTGATTTTTGCCCCTTATAATGAAAAAGGGTAATAAACAAATTAATATTACGTTTCCCCCTACAATTGCATTTTCATAACTAATATATGTACTTGTTAATAATGATGATGTCTCTTGATGTAGGACTCATTGGGTGCTAGCAGCCATCATGCCGACAAAGAAGAAAGTTTTTTGGTTGGACTCTATACATAATCAACCAAGCGAGACTTTTAAGCGCTTGATTAATAAGTAAGTTTATAATACTTATTTATTTATAATTGATGGGGCATATTCTGCACCCGCTTACCGAGTCAACATATTGAGCAAGGTCAAAGCCAAAAGACAGCAAGTCAACGTATTGGACAGCCTAACCGACGAAGCCCGTCGGCCTGTCACTTGGGTCTCGGTCTCGGCAACTAGCCGGCCGAGAGGCATATCCGCGTACTCACATCCAGTCCCCTCGGTCCGGAGTCAACCAAGCCTGCCGGCCCGGCATGGGTCCCTCGGCCGAGGGTAAGATAGTCTTTCCACATGCTAGCCACTTGGCCACTACGTGACAAAAGGTGAAAGTCTATAAATAGTCCACTTCTCTCATTGAGAAAAGGATCCCAAAACTAACCAAATAATCTGGTATAAACTCCCTTATCACTCTACAATATACTTTGCCAAGTTAACACACAACTTATCCCTTTAAGTTTAATGACTTGAGCGTCGGAGTGAGTACGCTCGGTACCAAGCCGAGCCCTCAGTTTGTTCATCTTTACAGGAGAGAGCGAAAGGAAGAGACAAGCAAAAGACGTCATTCTACAAGCTTAAGTGGTCATAAATCCTGCTCCGAAATTACACCCGGAACAATTGGCGCCGTTTGTGGGGATAGATACTAAAAGCTAGTCACCTCCCTTACAAAAAAAAAAAAAAAAAAAACAACCACCAAAAACCATTCAAAGAGCTAAGAGGATGTCAAAACAACAAGAAATAATTGTGAGTGACGAAACTGCATTCTACCAGGATGACGCGTTCCCTAATTCTGAGATCGGGCAGTCCCCCACCGGCCGAGTCATTGAGCCGGTGAAGTACGGGATGCCAAGAGAGCCAGAAACACCGCTGCCGACCGGCCAAGTCACCGTCATGGGACATGTGGTCGATGCGGCCAAATTGAAGCTATTCCTGGACCTGATGGGTGGTACGCCGGTTACCCCTGTCACGACGACAGGGGCGGCAGCGCCTCCACAGGTGACCAAGGCCCATAAAGTGACTCCGAACAACTTGACCGGAGTAATACAAGGAGTTGGGCATGCTAGGACGCCGGCGGAGCCCGTGGTGCCAGTGGCAGACCAAAGTCCTTCCCCCACTCGCGGGAGGACAGCGTCGCCGCGGCAACAACGAGGCCCGCCCCGAAGAAATGATAGAAGTCCGACTCTCCAAAGTCGGACAACAAGAAGCCCTTCCCGCCAGATGGAGAGAAGCCGGACTAAGGTTGCGAGGAGCCGATCGCCGCGTGTCATTCGACACGTGGTCAGACAGCCCCTCAGTGCCTATGTCCCCGAAGTCTCTGTGCCGACTAAACTGAAGCTGCCGCCCCTATCATACAAAGGGGAGAGCGAACCAACCGACCATGCCGAGGCTTTCGAGTCGTACATGTCGGTATGGGAGCAGCCTGATGAGGTATGGTGCCGAGTCTTCCCAACGGCCCTGCATGGGATGGCCCAGAGTTGGTACAAGGGGCTGCCTAATGGCTTGGTATACTGTTATGCCGACTTGAGAGACAACTTCATAGCCCAGTAAGCTTGCAACAAGAGAAGGGCCGTGGAAACCTCGGATCTCCTAACTATCCGACAGGGGGAGGACGAGTCCCTCCGAAGCTATGTGAAGAGGTTCGACGCTAAGGTTCAGCAGATCCGTGAGCTGAACACCGAACTGACGGCCTTCGCACTGATGAAAGGCCTCCCGAAAGGCGAGTTCAAAAACGAGCTGATCAAGTGCGAGGACCTCAACCTAGACACCGCCAGAAAGATGGCCGACCGAGCCGTAAAGGTGGAGGACTATCACAAGACCTGGGTAGGCCACATTGAATCTGGGCACCCAGAGAGGAAGAGCCGCCGAGACAACGTTGATGAAGGTCGCCGTGACGTGAATAGGTCACGGCCTGAGAGATTCAATAGGAAACAGAACTCGGCGGGCGCCGGGGGGAGTTCGGGACCATACACCCAGAAGCGGTACAGTAGTCTCACCCCCCTGGTCAAATCACCAACCGAGGTCTTTACCCTAAGCAAGACTGAAGGGCAGAAACGGGCAAGGCCCCCCAAGGCGAGGAGGGACGACGACCTTAGCCAGTTTTGCGAGTACCACGGCCAACCCGGCCATAAGATCGACAACTGTCGGCATCTGAGGAACGCCATCGAGGAGCTAATCCGAAAGGGGGCCCTCAGCAAGTATGTAGCTGGAGGCCCAGAAACAAGCTCCGACGGGGCGAATAGAAAATCAGTATTCCAGCGGATGGGAGTGATCCAGGTTGTCATCGGAGGAAACGAGAACGGTGGGTCAGCTAATGGGCACAAACGGCACCTAAATGAGCTATACCAAGCCATCAACTTTGTGCCCAAAACAGCGATCCCCGCTTCCACCGTCCCCGATATAACCATCGGAAAGAAGGACTACGAAGGAGTCGTTGCCCCGCACAGCGACCCGCTCGTAGTCCACCTAGACATAGCCAACCACTTGGTCAAGAGGTGCCTGATTGACACAGGCGCCTATACGAACATCATGTTCAGGGAGTGCTTTCTCAATCTCGGTTTGAAGATTGAAGACCTGAGCCCCTGCACCAACCCGCTATACAGCTTCTCCGGGGCCGGCCTGGTACCCCTGGGGTCAATCAGACTGCCGGTGATGTTCGGCCAAGCAGATGCGGCAAAAAATGGTTTGTCTGAGTTCGTGGTTATTGATGGTTCATCTGCCTACAATGTTCTCATAGGCCGAGTCACTTTGAGCGAGGCCGATGCGGTGATGTCCATCCGGGCCCTGACCTTGATGTACGTCTCGGACCGGGGGGAAGCACAAAAGCTCGTCTCAAAGGACGAAAGAGACGAAATAGTCAATGTCCAAGTATCTGCCAGGGGGTGTAACATGCAATCCCTCAAAGTGGCGAAAAAAATCAGAGAAAGGGAAGAGCCCATCCTTACAGCAGAAGGGTGATCCGATGCACACCAACGTCGGCATGGTCGAAGGAGCCGAGACCGAGGAAGTGGAATTTGACCCAGGGCGCACCGTAACTGTCGGTGTCGGCCTGGAGCCAAAATTCAGAGCCGATCTCCTAGACCTGCTGAGGAAGAACAAAGATGTCTTCGCATACTCAGCCGCCGAGATGCCAGGCGTGAGCCGGGAGGTGATCGTTCACAAGCTGAACGTACTCTCCACCGCTCGCCCTGTCAAGCAGAAGATGAGGAACTCCTCGGCCGAGAAGGATGAGGCCATCAAAGCTGAAGTAGACAAACTATTAGCGACGGGCTTTATCATGCCTTGTACTTACCCTGAGTGGCTAGCCAATGTTGTAATGGTGAGGAAATCGTCAGGGGCGTGGAGGATGTGTGTTGATTTTACCAATCTTAATAAAGCGTGCCCTAAAGATTGTTATCCCTTACCTCGAATAGATAGTTTAATTGACGCAACGACAGGCTACACTATGCTAAGCCTGCTAGACGCCTTCTCAGGGTATCATCAGGTATTCATGGCCGAAGAAGACATGCCTAAGTGCGCATTCATCACCGGTAACGGCACATACATGTATAAAATGATGCCGTTCGGTTTGAAGAACGCTGGCGCAACTTACACTAGGCTGGTGGACAAAGTGTTTCAAGATCAAAAAGGGCGAAACATCGAGGCTTACGTCGACGATGCTATTGTAAAAAGCAAGTCTGACAGCGAGCACTTGGCCGATTTGAGCGAGACATTTTGTTCACTAAGGAAATATAAGATGAAGCTTAACCCAATGAAATGCAACTTCGGTGTCCGGGCCGGCAAGTTCCTCGGCGTGCTTGTCAGCGCCAGGGGAATTGATGCCAATCCAGAGAAAGTCCAAGCAATACTAGACCTACCGGAGCCGAGGAATCGAAAAGAGGTTATGATGCTGACCGGAAGAATGGCGGCTCTCGCCCGTTTCATTTCTCGGTCGGCCGACAAGAGCACTCCTTTCTTTAAAGTGCTGAAAGGGAATAAAGACTTTAGCTGGGGGGAGGAACAGAGCACGGCTTTCAAGCAGCTGAAAGCCCACCTTCTAACACTTCCGACCCCGTCTGTGCCGATTATGGGGGAGACGCTATATCTATACTTAGCAGTTACCTCGGCCACGGTCAGTGCCGTAGTCGTCAGGGAAGAAAATAAGCAACAACACCCAATTTACTTTATCAGCCATACACTGCTGGCCGCCGAAAGAAATTACCCGCTAATCGAAAAGGCATCCCTCGCCGTCGTTGTTGCCGCAAGGAAACTGAAACCCTACTTCGACGCGCATCCCGTAACGGTCTTAACCGACCAGCCATTGGAGAAAGCGTTAGAAAAATTCGAAAAATCCGGCAGACTTATCAAATGGGCAGTGGAGCTCTCCGGCTTTGGCATTCAGTACAAGCCGAGACCTTCGATAAAGGGGCAAGCGCTTGCAGACTTCCTCGCTGAGTGCACATATCAAGAAGAATCACATCCCGGTGTGTGGGAAGTGTATACCGACGGGTCCTCCTCGGCGAACAACTCAGGAGCCGGCATCCTTATCACCAGCCCTAACGGGGACGAGTTTGAGTACGCCTTGAAGTTTACCTTCTCGGCCTCAAATAACGAATCCGAATATGAGGCGGTGATAACTGGAGTCGAGTTAGCTAGAGCTGCCGGGGCGGAACACATTGTGTTGAAGACAGACTCGCTCTTAGTAACTAATCAAATCCGAGGAGAGTATGAGGCTCGAGACGATGGGATGGTAAGGTACCTGGAAAGGGTAAAAGCTTACACCGCAAAATTGAAATCTTTCCAAATACAGTGCATCCCCAGGTCTGAGAACAACCGAGCCGACGCTCTCTCAAAACTTGCCAGTTCAAGCATCAAGAATGTCAGTCGAACCGTGCTGGTGGATATCAGGAATGCTAAAAGCATCACTGAGACCGTCGGCATGGTGGGCGACATCGAAGCCAAGACGACGTGGATGACTTCGATAATGAAATACAAACTGACAAAAGAGTTACCGGAGGACCGCAGTCTCTCTCAGAAGATAAGAAGGATCGCCGCAAGGTACTTGGTATTTGAAGGAGAATTGTATAGAAGGTCCGTAATAAGACCACTCTTGAAATGTGTCGGCCCGGCCCGACGACGGAGCTCATCTTGACAGAGATTCACGAAGGCATCCGTGGACATCACATGGGGGCGAGAACGCTAGCCCACAAAGCTCTCCGAGCCGGCTACTTCGGCCTACCATGCTGAAAGATTCCAGGGCCAAAACCTAGAAGTGCAAGAATTGTCAGATGCATGCTCCGGTAATACATGCACCTTCCCGAGACCTGCAACCGGTACTTAGTCCCCTACCATTTGCACAATGGGGGATGGATTTACTAGGACCATTTCCGACGGCCTCCGGAGGAAGGAAGTACCTGATCGTCGCCGTTGACTACTTCACCAAATGGGTCGAGGCTGTCGCGGTACCTGCCAAGACCACGGCGGCCGTAAGAAAGGTGATTTGGGAGAACATCATAACTCGTTTTGGGTTACCCCAAGTCATGGTATTTGACCACGGCCGAGAGTTTTGGAGTGACATGGTGATGAACTGGCTGGAAGAGCTCGGTATCAAATTCGCATACTCCTCCGTCTGCCACTCTCAGAGCAACGGGCAGGCGGAGGCAGCTAATAAAACAATATTGAACGGGTTGAAAAAGAAGGTTGAAGATCTAAAGGGAAGATGGGCTGATGAACTACCCGGCGTCCTGTGGTCACTTCGAACCACGGAAAAAGAAGCAACAGGGTACAGTCCATTCCACCTAGTCTATGGGTCTGAGGCCGTCCTGCCAATTGAAGCAGCGGTGCCGACATTCAGAACGCAAACCTTTGACCCAGTCGAAAATGAGGAAGGCCTGAGAGCCTCCCTAGACCTGGTCGAAGAAAGTCGAGACACGGCACGGCTCAACTTGGCAGTATATCAAAACCGAATGAGAAGAGCATACAACCGTAGGGTCCATAAAAGGGACTTAAGAGTAGGAGATCTAGTCCTAAAAAAGTCGGCCGCAACAAACAAAGGAAACATCCATGGTAAAATGATGGCCAACTGGGAAGGACCCTACAAGGTGGTTGAAGAAATGAGGCCGGGGACATACCGGCTGACAGACATGGAGGGAGTGCCTCTAATGAGCCACTGGAACACAGACAACCTTAGAAAATACTTCATATAGCGGCGGAGGTGTCCGAGACCGTTGTGGGCACCCCAACGCGTGATTATATCTAATGAAGAGTGGTCCAAGTTTTCCATCAAAGTGAAGACTCCCCTCCGTAGTCGTACCAAGGTAGACGCCGCGGCCAAAGCCATGCAGTCACCGCAATGGCAGTTGATACTCGCGAAAGCGACCAACATGCTTAGTAGACGCCAGCCGAGCAGTCACTACAAATGCAGTTGATACTCGCGAAAGCGACCAACATGCTTAAGAACGTATGAGTACAGTTGAGAACGCAAATCTGACTGCCCCGGCCAATCCAGGAGTGGCAGAGGAAGCGATCAATATGTCTATAGATACGAACGCTGTCGAGCCGTAACCTCGATTGCCTCGGCCAAAGCCGGGAGTGACGGGGAAACGACCGATACGCTAACATGTTCACAACAGCAGTTGGGAAGCGCAAATCTGACCGCCTCGGCTAAGACCGGGAGTGGAGGAGGAAGCGACCGACATGCCAACATGTTTAAAAATGTTTGAGTACAGTTGAGATACGTAATCTAACTGCCTCGGCCAGGCCGAAGGTAAAAACGAAAAAGCGCTCAATATGTTAAAAACGTAAGAAGACAACTCAATGGAGAATGAGATCAAAGCCTCGGCCAAGACGAAGGCAAATAAACAAACTTTATTGAAAAATGTTTACAAGGTAAAACAAAGTCGACGGCCGTCCCCATAGGGATAGCCTAAACACAACCTACCAAAGTTTATCAAAAAAAAGAAGGTACAACAAAAGGTTACAAACATAAGACTTGAAGCGCCAAAAGGATGGCAGGGAGGAAAGGCTCAATAGTTGGCCCCCGAACAGCTGAAGCTTTCAGAAGGGCCGGGTAAATCTGGTGATGACCGCCCGTCTCCCTATGATTGTTGCTGCTCGCCACCGGCAGCAGTAGCAGCATCACCAACGGTGGGCGGCCCAGAGGAAAGCTTGGATGCTTCACTTGCCTTTGCCCTCTCAGCCTCCTCTCTGGCCTCCTTCACCTTAGCATCCCGGGCCGCCTTCTCCGCAGCCTCCTGAGCGGCCTTCGCCGCCTTCGCCTCATCCGCGGCCTTGGCCTCCGCAGCAGCGGCCTTCTCATCCAGAAGCCGGTCGAAATCTTGCCACGGGAAGGAGCCTTCAGGAACGAGCTCTTTAATTGCATCCCTGGTAGCATCTTCAGCTTGGTCCCGGTACCGGGCATACATGTCAAGGATGATGACGGTCTTCAGCGTCTCAATATCCTTCTCCCTCTTATGCTCCTTCGCCTCAGCCGAATGCAAGGTCTTCCGTCTCTCCTTCCGCTCAACCACGGCCTTATAGCCGGCCTCAAATTTGTCTTTCTCCTCCCGAAGCTTGGCGACGTCAGACAGCGCAGACTCAATCTTGGCCCTCTCGGCCAGGACCAGCTTCTCAGCTTCCTCCTTAAGCTTTCGCTCAGCGAGGAAGTCCTTCATGGCGGCCTGGAAGTCCTCCTTCGACCTCTCGGCCTCATTCTTAGCAGCGGCAAGCTCGAGCCTAAGCCGTTCAAGCGCAGGGGCAGCTCGAGCCATGACCTTTTCTTGCTCCATAATATGAGCGCCGGCTAGTTCAGTCCACTTCACCAGCCTCTTGGACAACCTTATGCCTTCCGCCCTAAGCCGAGCGGGGAAACCTTCGGGATGAGGAGTCGACGGTGACATTCTCGATCGCCCGTCCGCACAGTCGCTTCTCCAATTGCCGTTCGGTGAGAACGACGGTGGCGTGACGGCTGATCTACAAAAAACCCAGACAAAGCATCCATGTCAACATTCATTGACATGTCAGAGAGTCTGTCATCAGGAACGCCTAAAGAACCTGCTAAATCCGAGCCATGGGTTAGATCCGTACCAGTTCTGGCCTTCTTGGACAGAGGGCCGGCTGACCCCTTCTCTTCCCCTGCCTCGGTAACAGCAGCAGCAGGCCTTGTTTCCTTCCTCTTATTTGAAGGAGGAGGACACTCCAGAACGGTGACGTCCTCTTCAACATTGACGACCACCTGCTCCTTTTGGACTGCGGGGATTGAAGATTGAATAGGAGTTGGCGTCGTAGCCGCCGCAGACGTTGCTTTTGGTCTCCGGCGCGGCACGTTACCGCCGATCTCCGCTCGAGCCGCCGCCACATCCATTGCCTTCATCGCCTGCTCTATAAGCTCGTGCGGGGCCGGTCTGCGATCACGTGGCGCGGCCTTAGGATGCAGCTCAACAACTCTCCCGCCCTGGCCGAGTCCCAACTTTTTTAGGATAGAGACGGAGAGATCCCGGCCGAATCGATCTGCAAGAAACAAAGCAAGAGTTAAGTAAAAAAAGTAAACCGGGGCAAATACAGAAGCATAAAAAGCAAAAGTGGGCCTCACACCGACCCCACTCACCCTGGCCGAGGGCCGGTATGAGGCCGACATGGCAAAGCAGCTCGTCTTGAAGGACGATCTGCGTCGGGGGCATCCATCCCTTCGGCGTGCCATCCTTCTCAGCCTCGAACAGGCTCATTGCCCGCTCTTCGTCCTCCTTAAGATAGACCTTCTTGGCGTCCATCTTAAGCTTATTCCGGGAGACATATCTATCATGCTCCCCCTGACTCTCACACCGCAAGTTGACGCGGCTCTGGAAGGACCGGGGCAGTGGATAGTCCTCCGGCACCTCAACATATACCCACCGCCCCTTCCAGTCCTTGCAAGAGGTCAGCTTAGAGACGGTCACGTAACCCGGCTCCGTCTGCACGCTGTACCACCCCGTGCCACCTAGGGTAGTCTGCCGAAGATGATGAAGCCGGCGGAACAGGTTAACCGTTGGGGCCTCCCCCTTAAAGAGACAAAGCCACACGAAGCCAATAATAGTCCTAATGGCCAACGGATGCAGTTGTGCCACGGCGACGTTCATGGCTTTGATTATGGCGGCGACGTGTTCATTAAGAGGACATCGGAGCCCATACTCCAGATGTCTGATGTACACGCCGATACAGCCTTCGGGAGGGCAACAGACTGCCTGATCACCCTCAGGGACAACAATTCTATACCCCCTGCCGAAGGAGTAATGGTCTTCAAAAAGATCAGGACCGGAACAACTAGCGAACTTATTCGTCCAAACACGATCAGGATTGATCGAGCAGGCTTCGCCGTGCCACGAATAATGCGGCCTCTCTGAGTCGGATTGGGTCTTTTCATCATCATCATCATCAAAACCCTCCAAATATTTCTCATCAACTTCAGGAGAAGGCGACAAGCGCCCCCCGAACCCTATCGGGGTGACAACCAGTGGCTCCTGTTCATCAGGACGCGACGGTTCGCCCCCCGGCGCAGAGGTACTGGGTTGAGCATCAGCAGAAGACATGGCGACAATAAATACTTAACAAATAAAAGTTGGAAAAATTTGTTTGTTTACCTTGAAAGAAAGTGTTACGCCGAGTAACGCTTTGAAGACTAGAGAGAAATTTCTTCGAAAAAGCTAAGAGAGAGGAAATTTTTTGAGAAAATGAAGTTTGATGGCCAAAATGAGGGGCTAACTGCTCTATTTATAGAGCAAAGCCCATTCAGTGGACCAATCAGAGCAAAGCCCATGAAGCGTCTACCAATCAGCACCAAGCCACGTGTCAAGCATGCAACCACGGAAGGTCAATCGACATACAGTGATGAATCTTCTTCGACACGCTCCTTGGTATCTACTTGCTAAACGGCCAGCTGATCAACCAAGCTTGCAGCACCGGCCGGGGGCAATCAAAAGCACACGGCATCCTCAACCCTGGTCTCGGCCAGCACCATTTTCTTTTCCACATCGGATGTCCATTACACAACCATGTGGAGGGGGGATATGGTACGACCTGAACAGAACCAAGCCGAGGCAGAAGTTCAACATGCGCAGAATACGCTCAACACACATCGAAGGTCCATACCACGACATAGACTACGCTGGGGGCAAATTGATGGGGCATATTCTGCACCCGCTGACCGAGTCAACATATTGAACAAGGTCAAAGCCAAAAGACAGCAAGTCAACGTATTGGACAGCCTAACCGACGAAGCCCGTCGGCCTGTCACTTGGGTTTCGGTCTCGGCAACTAGTCGGCCGAGAGGCATATCCGCGTACTCACATCCAGTCCCCTCGGTCCGGAGTCAACCAGGCCTGCCGGCCCGGCATGGGTCCCTCAGCCGAGGGTAAGATAGTCTTTCCACCTGCTAGCCACTTGGCCACTTGGCCACTACGTGACAAAAGGTGAAAGTCTATAAATACTCCACTTCTCTCATTGAGAAAAGGATCCCAAAACTAACCAAATAATCTGGTATAAACTCCCTTATCTCTCTATAATATACTTTGCCAAGTTAACACACAACTTATCCCTTTAAGTTTACTGACTTGAGCGTCGGAGTGAGTACGCTCGGTACCAAGCCGAGCCCTCAGTTTGTTCATCTTTACAGGAGAGAGCGAAAGGAAGAGACAAGCAAAAGACGTCATTCTACAAGCTTAAGTGGTCATAAATCCTGCTCCGAAATTACACCCGGAACAATAATAACATTAAGTTTCAATTTTTATTTATAGCAAAAAGCTCATTTTTGCTCCTAAAAAAATGAGTTTCTGCCACCTTTTTTTTTTTTTAAAAAAAAAGGGGCGTTTGAGAAGAGAAGAGCTAACGAGCAGGATCAACCCACGAAAGATTCTGATGATGGCCCTAATTTTATTACGATAACAGGGGTACGTGCTCAAATACAATACATTAAGTACAAAAATCTGTGTTTAATACTAATACAATACCTAAAGTTCAAGATTCTAATGTGAGCCTTCTCTAAATCTGTTTGTTTTTATGTAATAACGGGCCCTCGCCACCGGATAGCATACAATGTGGATACTACGTTTGTCGGTTCATGTTGGAGATTATTAGGCGAAGATATATCCTTATTCTAGAAAAGGTTAGTAATTTAATAATGTGTTTATTACTTTTTTTAAATTAGAGTCGACGTTGTCTTGCTTCTTTGCTATACCATGATGTTGCTATGCAAAGTATTTGATGTTGCATTGTTACAATAATGTATTGTCTTTGTTTTTTCCGCAGTATGTAATCAACCCGTCACAAGAGATTCAGCTGTACAAAAGTTTAGATATAGACGAGGTAAGGGACATGTTGGGCAAATACGTCTTAGAAAATAGAAATGCATGATACTCGGAGCTTAGATCACTTATTAGTAAATTTTTTGTTGAAGTTAGGGAATGATTAGTTCATGTAAATTTAACTCCTTGTAAGTATATATATATATATATATATATATATATATATATATATATATATATATATATATATATATATATATATATATATATATATATATATATATATATATATATATATAATGTTGATGTTGTGGTTGAATTGAATCTATTGAATTCGATGAACCCATTTGTGATTTATCTTTGTCTTTGGTATATGGTGTGCTTGATATATGCGAGTTTTTGAATGGTATGAAACAAATTTTATTTTTAAAAACATTAGGAGTTCGTAATAAAAAAGGTTACTAAAAAAAACCGTTGTGAATACCTTTCACAACGATTACTAAAAAAAACCCGTTGTGAATACCTTTCACAAATACCGCGCATAATATTCAGCAACAGGTTTTAAACGAAGAACCGTTGTTAAAAGTCTTCACAATTTTGGAGGGAAAGTTACAACAACGGGTTTTAAACAAAGGACCGTTGTTACTACAAATTGCAACACGGGTATGTAGCATATACCCGTTGTTAAAAGTATTCACAATTTTGGAGGGAAAGTTACAACAACGGTTATACATATGACAACCGTTGTTATATTATTCCCACCAAATTTTTGAAACACTTTCCACAACGGCTTACACGCAACAACAACGGCTTTTAACCGTGGTGAATACTTTCGACAACGGTTTAAGTAAATAATCTAACCGTTGTAAATACATTTTACAACGGCCGCTTTAACAACGTCCGCTTTTTGTTTTTACAACGGTTTTTACCCATTGTTATAGCCTGTATCTGTAGTAGTGTGGTCACCACAGCATGACCAGTAAAAACTGTAGCGTCCTCTGTTGTGAGGTAAAATTGGGCCACATTGGCTATGGGGATAGGTGCCATGACAAGATTGTCAACAACAAAGTCCTGGGCCCATGCTGGAGCTCTTCTGGTCCTTGGGGGTCTGGTGGGAGCTGTGGAAGTCTCTCTTGTGACAGAGTCATGTAGGTCTTCAAAAGCAGAACCAATGTTTGGCTCAGCATATGGGTTAGAAGAGTGGAGTGGATCATCATGAGGTACAAAAATGTCATTGTTGACAGGAGAAGACAATTCAGGTTGCAGTGAGTGTAGGTAAGCACCAAACCTCTTTATTTTGCAAGGAAACACCTTCTCATAGAACTTGACATCTCTGGATACAAAAACATGTTTCTTGACTATGTCATAAACTCTGTAACCCTTCTGAGAAAGGGGGTACCCAAGGAAGATGCAGGGAATACCCCTTGGCTGAAATTTATCTTTGTCCCTGCTGGGATTATAGACCATAGCCAAACATCCAAAGACTTTCAGACTTTGATAATCAGGTGCTCTTTGAAAGAGTATCTCATATGGTGTTTTATTGTGGAGTAATTATGTGGGTAGTCTATTGATGATGAAGGCTGCAGTGAGCACACAATCTCCCTAAAAAGAGAGAGGCAGGCCAGAACTAAATCTAAGAGCCCTTCTAATTTCCAACAAATGCCTATACTTTCTTTCAACCACTCCATTTTGTTGACATCTGTCCACACAGCTTGTTTGTTGCCATATCCCTTTAGACAACATGAACCTTTTAGTCTCTCCCTCAGTAAGTTCCAGAGCATTATCAGACCTTAAGATCTTGATACTTTCTCAAATTGATTATGGACAAAGTGATAGAATTGAGTCAGGAGTTGAGGCACTTCAGACTTGTGTTTCATTAAGTAAACCCAAGTGGCCCTGGAGTTGTCATCTACCAGAGTTAAGAACTATTTGTGTTTGTGTCTGGTTTCCTTTCTGTAGGGCCCCCAAACATCAACATAGACCAGATCAAAAATATGAAAAGCTTTGCTCATTTTGATAGGATAAGGCAGCTTGGTTTGCTTGGCCATAGAACAAGTGATACACACCCTGTGATTATTCTGGTGAAGAGAAGAAGTCATGCAAGGTATGTGTTTTAGTTTGTGATTGCTAGTATGGCCCAACCATAAATGCCAAATGTCACCATCCTTTTCGTTAATAATTGGCAAGTCCTTACACAAGTCATGAGAAGCATCAGAGGAATTGAAAATGATGCCTTCAGTTTCATTCATACCAGTACTAGAAACAAAATAAGAGTTAATATTACAAAGTTCAGAGTCACATTTCCCAACAGAAACACTTGCTAGACTAGTTTGGGGTGAAATAGCACTATTAACTAGATAATAGATGCCCTTGTCTTCTTTGCCCAGAGCCCTAATCTTCTTGGTATGAGAGTCATGTATGGCACATACATGTTCATAAAACAAGACAATACAGTGTTCATCCTTTATTAGTTTTTGCAGAGATAACAAGTTATGTTTGAATGTGGGAACATATAAAACTTTATTTAGTTTCATTCCATTTTTCAGTTGAAAGGAACCAGTGTGAGAAACATGTGAGGCACCACCATTTGGTAGGCTAATTTTGGGTTTTTCTTTTAACTCTTTGCAGTTTTCTAAGAGTCTTAAATCTGATATCATGTGATCATAAGCTCCTGAGTCAATTATCCACTCATAGGAGCTAACATTGACATTGTTGCATGAGATGAGTGCCATACCTGCAAAGTTGGCCTCCATTTTATCCTCAGTTTCAGGATAAGTGCTCATACCTTTCCCTTTTTGGTTACTCATTAGTTGCTCAAACTGTTCAGTGGTTAGAGTAATGGCACCTGCCATCTCAGCACTCCCTTCACCAGTCATAGCATTGGCTGCCATTCTCCCTTTGTTGGGATATTTCTGGAATCTGCCCTTGCTTGCCCCAGTTTTGTGTCCCTTAAAACTAGTTCCAGCACTATCATAGGTGCTCTGGAAATTAGCACCTTCAGGTTTTGCTGGGAAATACTTGGCCATACGATGACCTGCTGGATAACCAACCACTCTCCAACACTTCTCTCTGACATGTCCTTTCTTTTTGCAAGCAGGGCAAGTTTGTCTGGTGTCAGGTGGAGTCTGATCAGCAAAGAAAGCAGCATTCTCAGCTTTAACTTTCACATTGGTCTTGTAATTCTCCTTTGTGCTTCTTTCTGTTGAAAGATTGCAGCTGCCTCCTCAGTAGTTGGGAGAGGAGTCATCATGAAGACATTGCTTCTCATGGTGGTATAGGAAGGATTCAGGCCACTGAGGAACTGAAAGAGCTTCTTTTCTTCCTGCTCTTTATGCTGAGCATCAAGGAAAGCCCCTATTGTAATACTCGCCCTTTTAGAGACCCGTTGACCAATATTGGAAGCAGTGATAGTCCTTAGAAGTGCGTACCAAAGTTACCTTGTGTTGTGGGTTAAGAGTGGTACTCGATAGAGTAGAGGCTACTCGATCGAGTAGCTTGGATACTCGATCGAGTAGGGGACACTCGATCGAGTAGGTGGGCCACTCGATCGAGTAACGTGTTTTCAGCGAGGGTTTATAATCGTGTTTTGTTAAATCCACAAACCATTTCCGCCTCATTTCTTCAGATCCTTAGGTCGCCTCTTTCCCCTCCCTTCACCATATAACCTCCATGGAAGCCTTTGAAGGTTCTTGTGCCTTAGGAGAGCATAACTTGAGTCGGGTAGCGGTCTTTTGCCAGGTTTCCTCTTGTAGGTATGTCGTCATCATCACCCGTATCCTTGTCCTTGCAGTTAGGGTTGCTTGGTAGTGATAGATGGTTGTGTTGTGTATATAGGTGTTGCTTGATTGCTGGATATTGCGTGTGTTGGCATGGAATGGTTGCAATTGCTAAAAGATAGGTTCGCCTACTCAGTCTCTGTGGATGGTCTAGTGTGTCGGTTGTTGTGTCGTGGTTGTCGTGTTGTAGTTGTGTTTGTGTGGCAGCGTATATACAGTATTCGGTTGGTGTATACAGTTTGTTGTGTTGATGTTGTGTTGCAGTTGTCCGTGATTGTTTGTCTCTGGTTCTCGAGGTGCGTCCTCGGCTAAGTGGAGTCACTTGCGGGAGTGGCTTCACGCCCTAGTTTCGCCCTCCGTGGAACCCGCCACGGGAGGGGATGCGAACATTAATGGGACATGGTTATCGCTCGGTATGATGAGCGGGGATTTGGTGGGTACGGTTGCGGTCCCCCACTGGCAGGGCTGGTCCAGTGGACAGTCGGTGACGGAGATTGATTGGAGTGGGTGTGATTGTGTGTGATTGGTTGTGTTTGTGTTGTGTTGGTAATTGTTGTTGGTTTCGTTATGTCTTATCTCAGTTACTGACCTTGTTTGGTTGTCTTGTTTGTCTATGTGTCTACTGTGATCCCTTATGGTGAGCAGTCAGTCTTAGCAGGTGTTGATGTCGTTGATAGCTGGAGTCCTGGCGGGGATGAGTCCTCACGAGTTCTGATAGAGATAGTGTGTAGCTGACGAGTTGTATCTTTATTTTGTTAAGTTGGTTGTAACGCTTGTAATATAACTATAATTGTTCTTTTATCGACTTTTGATGATTACTTACCTCGGGCAACCGAGATGGTAACGCCCTTATATGCTAAGGAAGGCCTAGTTAAGGCTCCTCGGAATATGGGGGTGTTACACCTATCTCAGGGGTCATTTCACTCAGAGGAGGCCAATCATTCATCAGCTGTATGTTCTGCTAGAGGATTCTGAGCTCTGTGAAATACTCACAGATAGTCTTCTCTCCTTGCTCCAGATCATCCAGATCCTTGTTTAATCTAAATTTCCTAGCTCCATTGCTCACAGAGAACTGCCTTTGCAGGTAATCCCATATATCCTTTGCAGTTTCAGAATACATCACAGATCTCTTGATCTGTGGTTCCACATTATGCAGGATCCAGGATATCAGAAGGCTGTTGCAGGTATCCCAGGCAGCTTCCCTTAAGGAATTGTTGGTGGGTTTCTTCACCAAACCAGTGAGCATTCGAAGTTTTCTCCTGGTGCAGATGTTGAATTCCATTTGCCTTTTCCATTCATGATAGTTCTCAATTCCAGAGAGTTTAGTGTCCACCACTATAGGATGTGCACTCTCAGCTGGATGGAGATAGAGAGGATAAGAGGTTTCTATGATTGCATTTGCGGAAGGAATAAGAGACTCATAGGTACTCATTGTTATTGAAGAATTATTGGAAACAGAAAAAGAAAGATAAGTAAAGAAAGAAGGAAGGATAGAATGCTTGTGAATGAATGAGATTCAACAAGTAATAGACTGGATTTGTACTTCAATCAACCATTAATGCCCAACCACAATTGGTTATCAGTCTCCTCATCCTTATGGCTCTGATACCATATTGAGTTTATTGCCTATGAAGGAATTAGAGGATTGCATTCATGGTTGGGAGAGTTTGGTTGAGATTTTCTGATCTTGCATTCAATAATACTGAAAGCGTGTTTTGTACATTGTTGCTAACTTAAGTATATACTCTTAAAACAAGGATAATAACCATTGAACATCTAAGTAAACTCTCTAGTCTAATCTAACTAATAAAGTAGATGGAAGACAAGCTAAGTACAACTAACATTTGGTTATTAACCACCGTCCTTCTTGCTTCTTTTCTGATGAATGCTATGGACTGGTGGTCCATAGTCTTTGCTTGTCATAGTGACAACAATACTTGTTGGCATTGGTACCTTCTTTTCTCTACATCCCACATTGATAAAAGAGGATAAGAATTACCACTTTATAAGGCAAGAGGCTACTCCCTCTATCGCCAATTGGTTTTAGAGTGGAACCCTCTTGGGCACTGTCATGGACTCTTCTCCTCCGTTCGGGTACGGCCCTTGCCCGTTGTTAAATTTAACAGTTTCTGAACAAGGTACCTCTGTTTCTGCACCAATTTTCGGGACTTGGAACTTGATTGATAATAATCATTTGCCTCCGGGTTTGTGGGGATATGGGTTCAATATACCGGGTTTTCAAACACGAAAATGAAAGTGTAAATTTTGAACATGGGTTTGGAGGGTTTGGAATACTAGGGATAATTTGGAGTTGGGTTTATCACAGGATATTTTGAATTATGGTGCTATTAATCAAATTT
This sequence comes from Silene latifolia, assembly GCF_048544455.1. NCBI lineage: Eukaryota > Viridiplantae > Streptophyta > Magnoliopsida > Caryophyllales > Caryophyllaceae > Silene > Silene latifolia. Next base: position 15,369,679 of record NC_133535.1, on the reverse strand, counting down.
ATGGACAAATTAGGAAGAATAGCAGATCAAATGTTGGCATTAACATGAATGAATTTTGGGGAGAGAAGGTATATGGTACACTCAGTAGTAGCTGGGCCATATCTAATAGAAGTAATTTGACAGAAAAGAGTTATGATAACGGTTGGAAGTAATGAAGAAAGTTTAGGGGTATAATTGGGGATTATAAAACAGAAGGGTATCATTGAGAAAAGTTGATAACTCAGGGTACCAAGGAGAATAACCCATTGAAAAATGAGGCCCCACATAATATATTAATGTCTTTTTTTTTAAAAAAAAATTATTAATCCAAATTTCAACTGACACCATCCTAAATATAACTTAAAATTTCAACATGTATTTTGTTATATAGTTAAGATACTAAACAAAATAATAATACTAAACAAAATAATAAATTGAATTGTACACAAGAACACAAAATTACTTTATTTCGTGAGCCAAACTCAAGGTGATTTCCCAAATTTTTTGGGTCTTTCTAAGTGTTTACTTACTAAACATTTTACATTATCATATTTAATTTTTGCTTATTAAAATACTTTACATTTATCATATTTAATTTTTAAGAAAATTTGACCGAAAAAAGAAATGGGTATATGGATGTGAGCCCAAAAAAACTAGAAAAAGGTCAATACAAGGTATTAAACCTGTGACCTTATGGCTTGTATATAAAAGGTAAAGCTCAAACTACAACACCAATACCTTTCATTGTTTATCTCATGTGCAACATATATTTATCTTAGACATACTATGGTTTTGAAGCCCAAAATTTTGGGGCCCTGTGCAGCCGCACGGGTCGCACGGGCCCAAAGACGGCCCTAGTGTTAACCTCTATGTCATGTTACCGTACACCCTAACTAATGAGAATCCATATTTCATTCCTATGCATATATAGTACCTAACTATTTATGGATGATGTTTTAATTCCAGTTTTTTATTGGACAAGATATTTTACAATGACGTTGTGCATTCGGTGGATTAAAGAATTTCTCATGATGTCAGATGTCATAAACTCTACATAGAAACTTAAATGCTCCAAGATATCCACCTTTTTTCATAATTAAATCCAAACTATTCTCCTCTTCCACCGACCACCACCCTCCTTATTACTAACCAACAAGTGTCGTTTGTGATTGTCTTTTTAAAAAGACTTTTCACAATCTCTCCCGCTTGCTCTCCCACCTGCAGCTTGTGAGAGATCTTTTTAGAGTGACGAAAAGCCGATGGAGCCTCACTTTGCTCTCTTAATAGCATCTTTTACTATAAATTTCATGTTCTATGCATGACCACTCCACCCAACTCCACACACAATTTTGTTCCATAATTTCACGTTTAATTGCAACTTTCTTCATTAAAACCCCAAAACAAAATCTCACTTCTAAACGTTACAATAATGGAAAATCCTAATTGCAAAAAATCTTATTATTCATTGCAAAATAATATCTCCATAATAATATTTATCTTAGGAGCAATGTTCTTAATCCTTTTTTCCTACTCCTTAAACTCTTCTAAATCCCTCATCTCGTCGCAATTCCTTCAATGCCCTTCTCACCCAAATCAGGTAAAATATACTTCCTCCGTTCCAGTAGATTGTTGCATGTTTTAAATGTCACAAACACGCCATAATGTACATGACACAACCATGATTAAATTTAAATTCACATTTTTAGTTAGTACATTTTTAAAGTCGTATCGTGTCATGTCATGTCCATGTCTACGTTACTTATTAACATATCCATTTTTTCGTGACAGACAACATTGCAAACCCCAAAGGATGAGCTAGAAGAGGCACTAGAAAGGACATCAATGCCAAATAAAACGGTAATAATCGCGGTCGTAAATAAGGCATATGTGGAAGGGGAAGTGGTGCCAAATATGCTAGACCTCTTCTTAGAAGGGTTTTGGGAAGGGGAAGGGACAAGGGAACTTCTGAACCATCTGATGATTGTCGCGGTTGATCAGACGGCGTACGAGCGGTGTCTATTCCGTGGGCTACACTGCTATAAGCTTGAAACGGACGGTGTAAATTTCATGGGGGAGGAAGTTTACATGTCATCTGATTTTGTCAAAATGATGTGGAGAAGAACTAATAAACACGAGATGGGTCTGGCCTTACCCGCGGTGGAGGAGAGAAGTCTAACTCACAAGCCCAAGAATGCTCTTATCTCCCAAAACCAATTGGCAATGGGAGAAACACCCCTAAGCCTTATAAGATAGACAATCTCTCTCTTTTTCACTGATGTGGGACTCACAAGTGGATTTATACTCCAACACAAGAACTCTGTTTCTTACTGAGGTCCTTGAGAGAGGCTACAACTTTATTTTCACCGTAAGTTCACTTTTTTTTTTTTTTTCAAGTGCAAATAATTTTTTAAACTTTTCGTTTTTACACAAATTTTCATTTGTGACATGCCGTAAACTTGTAACGTCTCACAATCGGTTTAAATAATGATAAAAGGAAAAGACTGATTCGGAATGTTACAAGTAATTTTTCGTCATAAGTAAGGATAGCTGTTATTTTTAATAATTAGGTCCAAATTTTTGAGAAAAAGATAGTAACGCTATAGATTGTTTGACCTTGGTTTTTAAGATTTATGGTTTTATATATTTCAGTATGGTTGGGGTATAACGTATCCTCTGTCCCAATGAATAGTTTATAATTGCTTTAATTTGTGAGCGAGAAATAAAGTAAGTATAAATTTTGATCGGGACGGATGGAGTATTAATTTTGTTACTCGCTTAAAATGGTTGGGTGATCTATTGGACAAAAAGTTCTTTAAGTGAATTATCGGGTCATTTAATTATAATCGGGAAATTTAAGTGTCCTTAGATCGTTATCATGTGAGTTCAAAAGTTGGTTTTGGGATGGAACCTCCTTGGACTTATAAGCCGGACTCTTTCTCCTTCATGCGAGTGCGACCCAGGCCCGATAACGGAACTTATCATGGTATCAGAGCCCATGGTCGAAAAAACTAAAAACAAAGACTTGGGCATGAAAAATAGCAAAAGAAAAACTGTGTCAGAAAAATTGCAGTTGGACAAAAGACTTGAAAAAATTCAATCTGTCAGGGACATGTGAGGGGGAGTGTCAAGATACAGTTCACCCATGATAAAGGATTAAAGGCACATGTGAGTATAACCACATTGGAAATAGAGGGGAGGGAATTGTATAAGAGAATTGTATTAATGATAGTTGTGAATCTTATGATAACAATACATGTATTTATAGTACCGAAATCCAAATCCTAATACGATAAACCCTAATGATAGCCGGCCCTAATAGGCTAATAGGCCTAATATTCTAATAGGTACACACTGAGATTAACGATATTCGTCTAGAATTTTTATTAACAAGTGACAACTTCAGGAATTTACACTGAAGAAAATGCACCATCCGATAATATATCCAAGTATTATTTGCAAATTGCATACTAGGGCAAGAAAAAAAATTCTTTGATTTTCGATGAGTTATCCCCCAATTTGCGAACCATTGAGGAAAATGTCATCGTTTGACCAATCTGCGGGAACCATTAAAGCAGATGTCTTCTTTTGAATGGCTACAGTTAAAAACATTATCAAAAGTTAAGACAAGTACTTTTGACGCCTTATTAATCATCCTCGATTTAAGAGTTGATCAACTTGGTTAAACAAATGTGAGAAGCAATTTTTAATCGAACAACTAGAATATTACTTGTATGAGTAGTGAAAGCAGTTTTTAATAAGACGAGAGCATTAAAACCAAGGAAATCTCGTTGTTAGAGACTTGCGTAACGTACCGTAGAGTACGTACATTACTAAAAATGTCATTATTGTAATTGATGAATAATAATATGTAGTCGGAATTTGAGTCCAAATAATTTCTAATGTGTGAATGATTTTTTAACTTAGACGCTTGACACTGTCCACATTACGGCATTTTCTAGAGCTGACAAGTCTGATCCGACCAAAATCAACTTGTTATGACCATAAAGTGTTGCAAACCGAAACGACCAGACCCAATGATGTAAGTGATGGGGTATATTCTGCACCGCTGACCAAGTCAACATATTGAGCAAGGTCAAAGATATCCACAGCAAGTCAACGACTTATGCAGCCTAGCCGATTCAAACCCATCGGCTGTCACTGGTCTCGGCATGGCAACCTGCCAGCCGGGACACATACCCGCGTACTCACATCCAAGACCCCTCGGCGGTGAGTCAACAGGGCCCGCCGGCCTGCCATAGGTCCCTCGGCCGAGGGGTAGATCAGTCTTTCCACCTGTTAGCCACTTGGCCACTTGGCCACTACGTGACAAAAGGTGAAAGCCTATAAATACTCCTCAACCTTCATTGAGGAAAGGATCCAGAAATACACAACTAAACCTAATTACACTGTTCATCTGGTAACATCTTCCTTATCTCTCTACAATATATATTCCTAGCCAACTAGCACACAACTTATACATTTAAGTTTACTGACTTGGGCGTCGGAGTGGGTACGCTTGGCTCAAAGCCAAGCCCTCAGTTCGTTCATTGTTGCAGGAGAGGCCGAGAGGAACGATTAAGACCAAAGGAGAATCCAAAAGACATCATTCAAACAAGCCACGGGTGGTAACTATACATGCTCTGGAATTACACCCGGAACAATTGGCGCCGTCTGTGGGAAGACACTAGAAGCTAGTCACATTCATTCCCAAAAAAAAAAAAAAAAAAAAAAAAAAAACAACAAAAACCCACCCAAAAAGCTAAAATGTCAAAACAACAAGACGCAGTCGTGACCGACGAAACCCCATTCCACCAGGATGACACCTTCAACAATTCTGGAGTCGTGCAGCCCTCCACCGGCGGAGTAATCCAACCGGAGTTCGGGATGCCAATAATGCCGGACACGCCCCTGCCAGCCAACCAGGTCACCATCATGGGACATGTGGTTGACATAGCAAGACTGAAAATGGTCCTGGACCTAATTAGTAATACGCCTGCTCACACTGTCACGCCGACAAGAGCGGCGGAAAACGCCCAGGAAACCAGAGCCCAAAACGTGACTCCAAGAAACTTGAACGGAGCACTGGGAGAAGCTGACCCAGCCCAGTCGCCTGGGGAGCCCAAAGTGGGCGTGGTAGACCTAAGTCCTTCCCGTACTCATGGGAGGACAGCGTCCCCGCAGCACGAACGAGGCTTACCCCAAAGGAGCCAGAGAAGCCCGACTCAGCAGAGTTGGAGAAGAAGTCCAAGTCGAAGAAGGAGCCCCTCCCGCTACGAGGAGAGGAGCCGGGGTAGGAATGCGAGGAGCCGATCGCCACGTGTCATCCGGCATGTGATCAGACAGCCCCTCAGCGCCTACGTCCTAGAAGTCCAGGTGCCAACTAAGCTCAAGTTACCGCCCATATCATACAAAGGGGAAGGTGATCCAGCCGACCACGCTGAGGCTTTCGAGTCTCACATGTCGGTATGGGAGCAGCCCGATGAAGTGTGGTGCCGAGTTTTCCCAACAACGTTGCATGGAATGGCTCAAAGTTGGTACAAGGGGCTTCCCGACGGCTCGGTGTACTACTACGCCGACCTAAGGGACGCCTTTCTAGCCCAGTACTCTTGCAACAAGAGAAGGGCCGTGGAGACATCGGACCTCCTAACTATCAAACAGGAGGGGGGCGAGTCTCTACGAAGCTACATGAAGAGGTTCGACGGAAAGGTCCAACAGATTCGAGAGATTAATCCCGAATCGGCGGCCTTCGCACGATGAAGGGCCTCCCAAGGGGAGATTTAAAAATGAGCTCATCAAGTGCGGAGGCCTGGGCTTGATGCCGCCAGGAAGATGGCCGACCAGGCCATCAAGGTAGAAGACTATCACAAGACGTGGTTAGGCCCCAACGAGGCCGAGCACTCAGAAAAGAAGAGCCGCCGGGAGGACAACCTGGATGAGAGGCGCCGTGACAACAACGGGTCACGGTCCGATGAAAGACGCCGTGAGAACAATAGGTCACGGTCAGACAAACCTGCCAGGAAACAGAACTCGGCGGATGCCGGGGGGAGCTCGGGAACGTATTACAAAAAACGGTACGATGACCACACCCCCCTAGTCGTATCGGCCGCCGAGGTCTTCGCGTTGAGCAAGAACGAGGGCCAGAAGTGGGAAAGACCCCCTAGGCCGAGAAGTGACGGTGACACGAGCCAGTACTGTGAGTACCACGGCCACACCGGTCATTTAACCAACGACTGCCGACATCTGAAGAATGCCATTGAGGAACTGATCCGAAAGGGGAGCCTCGGCAAATATGTTGCCGGTGGCCAGAAATCAGATGCCAGCGGGTCGCATAGCAAGTCCGCCTCTGAACGGATAGGAGTAATCCATGCTATCATCGAGGGCAACGAGAATGGTGGGTCCGCTCATGGGCACAAACGGCACCTAAATGAACCGTGCCAGACCATCAACTTTGTGCCCAACACAGCCACCCCCGCTTCCAACATCCCCGATATGACCATTGGGAAGAAGGACTACGAGGGAGTCGTCGCTCTTCACAGCGACCCACTTACGGTCCACCTAGACATAGCCAACCACTTGGTGAAGAGGTGCCTGATTGACACAGGCGCCTACACAAACATTATGTACAGAGAATGCTTTCTCAACCTCTGTCTGAGAAACGAAGATTTGAGCCCCTGCACCAACCCGCTGTACAGCTTTTTCGGGGTCGGCTGGTACCCCGGGGGTCGGTCGACCGCCGTAAGATTCGGCGAGGGAACTGCAGCCAGGAATGTTATGTCTGAATTTATAGTTATCGACGGCGCATCTGCCCACAACGTGCTCATAGGCCGGGTCACTTTGAGTGAAACCGACGCCGTAATTTCCATCTGGGCCTTGACATTGATATACGTCTCGGACCGGGGGGAAGCGCATAAGCTCGCCTCGAAGAACGAGAAGGAACCCGGCGTATGGGAGGTACACACAAACGGCCCTTCCACGACGGGTAGCTCGAAAGCCAGCATCGTTATTTTTAGCCCAAACGGAGACGTGTTTGAGCACGCCTTAAAACTTACCTCCGTAACCTCAAACAACGAATCCAAGTTCGAAGCAGTAATAACCGGAGTCAAGCTAGCCAGAACCGCCGGAGCAGAGCATGTCGTAGTGAAAACAGATTCGCTCCTATTGACCAACCAGATCAAAGGAGAGTACAAGGCTCGGGACTATAGGACGACAAGGTATCTAGAGAGGGTGAGAGCCGGCGCTTCAAAATTAAAATCCTTCAGATACAAAGATACTCCCGGCCCGAGAACGACCGAACCATCGGCATGGTTGAAGGAGCGAGAGACAGAGGAGGTGGAGATTGACCCGGTCGCACCGTGACCGTCGGTGTCAACCTGGAACCAAAATTCGAGCCGAACTCCCGAACTCGCTAAGGAAAAATAAGGACGTCTTCGCCTACTCGGCCGAGATGCCGGGCGTAAGCGGGAAGTAATTATTCACAAGCTGAACGTACTCCCCACCGCTCGCCCTGTCAAGCAAAGGATGAGGAACTCCTCCGTCGAGAAAGATGAGGCCATCAAGGCCGAGGTAGATAAACTACTTACGGCGGGCTTTATTATGCCCTGCACTTACCCCGAGTGGTTAGCCAATGTTGTGATGGTAAAGAAATCATCGGGGGCATGGAGAATGTGTGTAGACTTTACCCAACTTAATAAAGCATGCCCCAAAGATTGTTACCCTTTGCCTCGAATAGATAGCTTGATCGACGCCACGGCAGGATACACCATGCTGAGCTTGCTAGACGCCTTCTCGGGGTATCACCAGGTATTCATAGCTGAGGAGGACATGCCTAAATGCGCATTCATCACCGCTAACGGCACATACATGTACAAAATGATGCCGTTTGGTTTGAAAAACGCCGGCGCCACGTATACGAGACTGGTGGACAAAGTGTTCCAAAATCAGAAAGGACGAAACATTGAGGCTTACGTCGACGATGCTATTGTGAAAAGCAAGTCTGACAGCGAGCACCTGGCCGATTTACACGAAACATTTTGTTCACTAAGGAAATACAAGATGAAGCTCAACCCAATGAAATGCAACTTCGGTGTCCGGGCAGGTAAATTCCTCGGTGTACTTGTCAGTGCCAGAGGCATCGATGCAAATCCAGACAAAATCCAAGCAATCCTAGACCTGCCGGAACCACGGAATCGAAAAGAGGTTATGATGCTGACCGGGAGAATGGCGGCTCTCGCCCGTTTCATCTCTCGATCAGCCGACAAGAGCACCCCATTCTTCAAAGTATTGAAAGGGAATAAAGACTTCAGCTGGGGGGAGGAACAAAGCACGGCTTTCAAGCAACTGAAAGCTCATCTTCAGACTCTCCCAACTCTGTCCAGGCCGTTGCTGGGGGAGACGCTATACCTATACATAGCAGTTACCTCGGCCACGGTCAGCGCCGTGATCATCAGGGAAGAAGACAAGCAGCAACACCCAATCTACTTTGTCAGCCATACGCTGTTGCCCGCCGAGAGAAATTACCCACTAATCGAAAAGGCAGCGTTCGCCGTCGTCATTGCCGCAAGGAAGTTAAAACCCTACTTCGACGCACACCCCGTGACGGTCCTAACCGACCAGCCATTAGAGAAAGCCTTGGAAAAATTCGAACAATCCGGAAGGCTCATTAAATGGGCGGTGGAACTCTCTGGTTTCGGCATCCAGTACAAACCAAGACCTTCGATAAAGGGGCAAGCACTTGAAGATTTCCTGGCCGAATGCACATATCAAGAAGAGCCAAACCCAGGTGTATGGGAAGTTTACACCGACGGCTCCTCCACGACGAACAGCTCAGGGGCCGGCATCCTTATCATCAGCCCAAACGGGGACGAGTTTGAGTACGCCTTGAAATTCACCTTCTCGGCCTCGAACAACGAATCCGAATACGAGGCGGTGATAACCGGAGTCGAGCTAGCTAGGGCTGCCGGAGCAGAGCACATCGTGTTGAAAACAGACTCACTGTTGGTTACTAACCAAATCAGAGGGGAATTTGAGGCTCGGGACGACGGAATGGTGAGGTACCTAGAGAGGGTAAAAGCCGACATAGCGAAATTGAAATCTTTCCAAATCCAATGCGTCCCCAGATCCGAGAACAACCGGGCCGACGCACTCTCCAAACTTGCCAGCTCAACCATCAAGAATGTCAGCCGAACCGTGCTGGTAGATATCAGGAATGCGAAGAGCATCACTGAGACCGTCGGCATGGTGGGTAACATAGAGACCGAGGCAACGTGGATGGCTCCGATAATGAAGTACAAACTTACAGGTGAATTGCCGGAGGGCCGCAATCCCTCGGCCAAAATAAAAAGGATCGCCGCCAGATACTTGGTGTTCGAAGGTGAACTGTACAGAAGATCCGTAACAAGACCACTCTTGAAATGTGTCGGTCCAGCCGACGCAGAACTGATATTGACAGAGATTCACGAAGGGCTCTGCGGACACCACATGGGAGCAAGAACACTAGCCCACAAAGCTCTCCGAGCTGGCTACTTCTGGCCCACCATGCTTCAAGATTCCAGGACAAAGACCAAGAAGTGCACAAACTGTCAGATGCATGCCCCGGTAATACACGCTCCCTCCAGGGACCTACAACCGGTGCTTAGTCCCCTTCCTTTCGCACAGTGGGGGATGGACATGCTAGGGCCATTCCCAACGGCCTCCGGAGGAAGGAAGTTTTTAATCGTCGCCGTTGATTACTTCACCAAATGGGTTGAAGCTGTAGCAGTACCAGCGAAGACCACAGCGGCCGTCAGAAAGGTAATCTGGGAAAATGTTATAACTCGCTTCGGGTTACCCCAAGTTATGGTATTTGACCACGGCCGAGAGTTTTGGAGCGACCTGATAATGAACTGGTTAGAAGAGCTTGGCATCAAGTTTGCATACTCCTCCGTCCGCCACCCACGAGCAACGGGCGGCGGAGGCGCCCAACAAAACAATCCTCAACGGTTTGAAAAAGACAGTGGAAGACCTTAAGGGAAGGTGGGCCGATGAACTACCCGGCGTCCTGTGGTCCCTTCGGACCACGGAGAAAGAAGCAACGGGTTACACCCCCTTCCACCTGGTCACGGTTCGAAAGCGATCCTACTAATTGAAGCAACGGTGCCAACATTCGGAACGGCTACCTTTAACCAGGTGAAAACGAGGAAGGCCTCGAAAGCCTCCTAGACTGGTCGAAGAAAGTCGAGATACAAAGCACGTCTCAACTTGGCAAGATATCAAAACCGGATGAGAAGAGCCTACAACCGAAGAGTCCACAAAAGGGACTTAAAAGTAGGAGACCTAGTCCTAAGGAAGTCGGCTGCCACCAACAAGGGAAACATTCACGGTAAGCGACGGCCAACCGGGAAGGTCCCTACAAAGTGGTTGAAGAGATGAGGCCGGTACATACCGGCCGACGGACATGGAGGGTGTGCCTTTGATGAGCCATTGGAACACCGACAACTTAAGAAAGTACTTTGTATAGCGACGGAGGTGTCCAAGCCCATTGTGGACACCCCAACGCGTAATCATAACAAATGAAGAATCACCCAAATTTTCCATCAAAGTGCTTGTCCCCTCCATAAGTTGCCACCGGTCAGTCACCCAAAGAAGAAACGTATACTCAGTGCAGTTGAGACGCAAGTCTGGCGGTCAATATGCCTACAGTTACGAATGCTATCGAGCCATAACCCCGATTACCTCGGCCCTAGCCGAGAGCGACGGGGACACAATGACCGATACGCGCTATCGAGCCGTAACCCCGATTACCTCGGCCAAAGCCGAGAGCGACGGGGACACAACAACCGATATGCTAGAAGAAACGTATACTCAGTGCAGTTGAGACGCAAGTCTGGCGGTCAATATGCCTACAGTTACGAATGCTATCGAGCCATAACCCCGATTACCTCGGCCCTAGCCGAGAGCGACGGGGACACAATGACCGATACGCGCTATCGAGCCGTAACCCCGATTACCTCGGCCAAAGCCGAGAGCGACGGGGACACAACGACCGATGTGCTAGCAGGAACATAGACTCGGTGCAGCCGAGACGCAAATCGAGCAATACACTAAAGACGTTAGACAGTTGAGATATGCATCCAAATTACCCCGGTCATGCCGACGGTAAAAACGGAGGCACTCAATTATTAACGCAAGAAGATAAGTAAAGGATCGTGATCAAAGTCCCGGCCAAGCCTCGGACCAAAAAGATAAAACTTTACTGAGAATAATTGCAAGGAGAGTACAGACGACGGCCGTCCCCACAAGGATAGCCTAAACTCTACCTACCAAAGCTTTACAAAAAGCAAGGAAACAAAAAACAAAAGGTTACAGACTTGGGATTTGAAGCGCCAAAAGATGGCAGGGAGAGAAGGCTCAATAATTGGCCCCCGAACAGCTAAAGCTATCCGAAACGCCAGGTGAGTCTGGTGACGACCGCCCGTCTCCCTATGCCGTTTTTGTCCTCCATCCAGCAGCAGCAGATCTCGGTGGGCGGCTCGGAAGAGGGCTCGACATTCTCAAGTGCCTTTAGCGCGTCACCCTCCTTCACCTTGGCATCATAGACCGCCTTGGCCTCGGCAACCGAGCCGCCTTCGCCGCCTCCGTCTTCTCCGCCGCCTCTGCCTCCGCAGCCTCAGCCATCTCATCCAAAAGCTGCTCAAATTTATCCCACGGGAAAGAGCCCTCGGGGACCAGCTTCCTTATTGCCTCCCTGGTCGCCTCCTCGGCCTGGTCCCGGAATTGAGCGCACATTTTAGGGAGAAGATCATCTTGAAGCATTGCAATGTCTTTCCCCTTTTGGGCAACGGCACGCGCGTCCCGAGCGCCTCCGCCTTTGGTTGTCGAAGATCCTTCCACTGATCCCTCTTGGCAACCACGGCGTTATAAGCATCCTTGTACCTATCCCGCTCCTCCATCATCTTGGCAGTAGCGGCATCAGCTTCCTCAACTTTGGCCCTCTCGGCCCCCAGCAGCGTCTCAACCTCCTCCACGCGCTTCTTGGCGGAAAAGAGATCCAGTTTAAACTTCGCGGCTCCCCCCTTTGCGGCGGAGAGGTCAAGTTTAAGCTTCGCCATCAGCGGCGCAGCTTGGGCCATGGTTTTCTCCTGCTCCGCGATATAGGAGCCGGCTTGTTGGGTCTACTTCGCCAGCCTCTTATACATTTTCACACCCTCCGCCACAAGCTCGGAGGCAGAGATCTTCTGAGCAGAGGAGTCAACAATGACATTTCTGTCACCCGCCTTCTCGATAGCCCTCTCAGGCTGCTTCCCTGCTTGCCGTTCAATAAGAACGACGGTCGTCGAGGGAGGATCTACAAAAAATTTACACAGAGCATCCATGTCACCTTGCATTGACACATCAGAAAGCCGGTCATCTGGGATGTCCAACGAACCAGCTAAATCCGAACCACAAGTTAGATCCGTACCAGTTTGGACCCTCTTCGTTCGAGGGCCGGCTGAGTCAGTCTTCTCCCCGGCAACGGTGGAAGCAGACGGTGGCTCTTTCCTCTTCTCCCCGGCAACGGCGGAAGCGGACGGTGGTTCTTTACTCTTCTCACCGGCAACGGTGGAAGCAAGCGTTGGCTCCTTAGCAACGGTCACCGACCCCCCAGTGATATCAATGACCTCCACAGGCTCCTTCTGAACCACTGGGGTCGAGGGAGTCGACCCAGATGCCTTCGCCAGCCTGGACGCTGCCTTCTTTGTTCTCTTCGGCACGCCACCTAGAACCCGTGCTTGGGCCGCCGTCCGATCCAGCGACTTCATCTCCTTGTCCATGAGTTCGTTGGGAGACGGTCTACGATCACCTTTTTCAGCTGTAGGATGCTGTTCAACGACCTCCCCGTCCTTATCAAGGCCTATCCTCTTTAAGGTACTCTCGGACAGATCCTGGCCAAACCGGTCTGCAAGAAACCAAACAAGAATTACATGCAAGAAATAAAACATAGCTCTAAAAACAGGAGCATAACGTGCACAGATGGGCCTCACACCGACCCCACTCACCCTGGCTGAGGGCCGGTATGAGGCCGACGCGGCAAAGCAGCTCATCCTGAAGAATGATCTGAGTCGGGGGCAGCCATCCCTTCTCAGCATCAAATAGTTGCATCGCCCGCTTCTCGTCCTCAGTAAGAGGGACCAACGAAGCGTCCATTTTCACCTTACCCCGGGAGGTACACTCCTCATACTCTTCCCGGTTCTCACACCGCAAGTAAACAGGGCTCTGGAAAGACCGGGGCAATGGGTAATCCTCCGGCACTTGGACGTACACCCACCGCCGCTGCCAGTCTTTGCAAGAAGTAAGCTTGTTCACGGAGACATAGCCTGGCTCCGTCTGTACGCTGTACCACCCCACTTTACCGGCAATTGACGGTCGAAGACTGTGGAGTCGGCGGAATAAGTTGACTGTCGGGATCTCCCCCCTAAAGAGACAAAGCCACACAAAGCCAACTATCGTCCTCATGGCCAGCGGATGTAGTTGGGCCACCGCGACGTTCATAGCTCTGATAATGGCCACGACGTATTTATTCAGAGGAAACCGCAGCCCATACTCCAGATGCCTAATGTACACGCCGGTGTGACCCGGTGGAGGGCAACAGACCGCCTGACCCTTCTTAGGAATAACGATCTTATACCCCTCACCGAATGAGAAATGGCCTCCGAAAAGTGTCTCACCGGAACAACTGGCGAACTTATGGGACCAACCACGTTCAAGACCAGTCGTGCAGGGCTCGCCATGATCCGGGATGATGACCTCCCACCATCAGAAGGGGTCCCCTCATCCTCATCAGCATCGTCACCCCCATCCTCCCGTCCCTCCAGAATTGGTGAATCGACTACGGGAGAAGAAGACCTAGGGCCCCCAAACCTTATCGGAATGGCGTCTAGTATCTCCTCCCCATCAAGACGCAACGGGGAACCCTCCGGCACAGAAGTGCTAGTCCCGGCGTCAGCAGAAGACATAACAGCAATAATTGTTCAACAAAATAAAAAGAAGAAGTTCGTTTGTTTACCTTGAAGAAAAACACTCGCCGGAATGACAACCGAGAAAATTAGAAGACAAAGAAACCTTCGAAAGTTTAGAGAAAAATTTTGGAGAATGAAATTGGTGACCAATTTCACGGAGCAACTGCCCTATTTATAGGGAAAAGCCCATGAAGAAGGACCAATCAGCAAACAGCCCATGAAGCGTCAACCAATCAGCGTGCAGACACGTGTCGGACATGCAACCACGGGATGTCAATCGTTGCAACAGTTAGACGTCAATCAATGCAACAGTGACCAAGCGTCTTCAACACGCCTATTCATATCTCTTTGCCTATTCACCTTCCTCAACGAATTCCCAGGCATCAGTTCTCCGCTGGCCACCATGTCCACCAGGCTATATAGCGCCGGCCGGGGGCAATCAAAAACAACCGGCACTCTCAACCATGGTCTCGGCCAGCATCACTTTCTTTTCCACATCGGATGCCCTTTACGCATCCATGTGGAGGGGGGATATGGTACGGCATAGGAAAGACCAGGCCGAGGTAAAAGAGGCCGCAGCAGAAGAAGCCGATGCAGAAAAATTTTTACAAATTACTTGTGCAGAATATACGCTCAAACAGACATCGGAGCCCATACCACGGCATAGACTACGCTGGGGGCAAATTGATGGGGCATATTCTGCACCGCTGACCAAGTAAACATATTGAGCAAGGTCAAAGATATCCACAGCAAGTCAACGACTTATGCAGCCTAGCCGATTCGGCCCATCGGCACTGTCACCGGGTCTCGGCATGGCAACCTGCCAGCCGGGACACATACCCGCGTACTCACATCCAAGACCCCTAGGCGGTGAGTCAACAGGGCCCGCCGGCCTGCCATAGGTCCCTCGGCCGAGGGGTAGATCAGTCTTTCCACCTGTTAGCCACTTGGCCACTTGGCCACTACGTGACAAAAGGTGAAAGCCTATAAATACTCCTCAACCTTCATTGATGAAAGGATCCAGAAATACACAACTAAACCTAATTACACTGTTCATCTGGTAACATCTTCCTTATCTCTCTACAATATATATTCCTAGCCAACTAGCACACAACTTATACATTTAAGTTTACTGACTTGGGCGTCGGAGTGGGTACGCTTGGCTCAAAGCCAAGCCCTCAGTTCGTTCATTGTTGCAGGAGAGGCCGAGAGGAACGATTAAGACCAAAGGAGAATCCAAAAGACATCATTCAAACAAGCCACGGGTGGTAACTATACATGCTCTGGAATTACACCCGGAACAGTAAGGTATTCCGTCAAAACCTGATTAAGGCCGACCCAACTCGACCCTAAGTATGATTGTTCTAATGTTCTTGATTTATATTCTTACAAGTAATAATGTTATTATTTTTCCATGCATCAATTACATACTAACCAAATAAAGGTATATCATTTTTCTGCCATATTGAAAACAGGATACGGATGTGGTATGGTTAAGGAACCCTTTTACAATCCTAACAACACCCACCACTCAACATTTGGATATCCAATTTAGTACCGATTGGTATTACGGGAACTCGTCATTTATTCAAAACCCGATTAACACCGGGTTCTACTATGTTAAATCTAATAACAAGACTATCTCCTTATTCAAGAAATGGTATGATTTGAAGGACAACTCAAGTGGTGCTAAGGAGCAAGATGTCTTACAAAATTTAGCAAGACAAGGTGTACTTAGTGATTTAGATATTAATTTCCGATATCTCGACACCAAATTCTTCAGCGGGTTTTGCCAAGATAGTTCGGATATCCAATCTGTGATCACAGTCCATGCCAATTGTTGCCGGTATATAAAGGCTAAAGTAACCGATTTGGTTCAAGTCCTTAGTGATTGGAGTTCGTTCAAAGTCGACAATGCTAGTTTAGCAGCGGATTCATTTCAATGGTCTCCACACGTGTTGTGTAAAAACTCTTGGAACACAAGTTATGTAAATGGTTAAATCTGCTTTATACTTTGTATCATAGAGCCTTTTTATTTATCAAGTTAGTCCTAGTTCAAATAGAAACTAGTTTAAGAAAAGTTATTTTTATACCATTGTATATGTAGTTCAAAATTACATTTGTTAACAATATGCAAAGATAATGTTAATTGCTCTTGGGTGCATAGGACCGGTAATAAGGTAGCACATAATCTAGCTCATGTGCAACCATGGTCTGTAGGTAGGAGAGTATGGGAAATCGATAATCCCCAAACTATTCCCCAAACATGTTAGGTCTTCAGAAAAAAAAAAAAAAAAAAAAAAAGGTTATCTTCGGCATAACCAACTTGTTCATCACAAGTTTATAATTATTTTATACAAAACCGTTTTCATGAAACCTTATGAACAAAACTTGAATAATAAATGTGGTGTTAACCTTGAACCATGACTTTAGAAACATTCTTAACTACTTTAGGTATATCATGTCATCGTACACTCTAATTAATGAGAATCCTCATTTCTATCTACTTGACTTATGCTTCCAATTTTTTATTGGATGAGATATAAAGAATTCTCATGACCTCTAGCATGCCCGGGCGCTCGCGCCTCCTGCCTTGGCCAAGAAAAAATTTGACCCGATTTTTTTTCCAGGTTTACGTTTTGACATTACTTGTATACCTCCCCTAGAGATTTTTCGCCTCCTTAACCGTAAAAATCCTGCCTCCACCACTAACCTCAAACCTTCTTCTTTCAAGGCATAAGCTCATAATTTTTTTCATAATTAAATCCAAACTATTGTCCTCTCCCACACTCCTCTTACTTATTAATCCCCCCAAGTAAGCCAAAGGAGCCTTACTTTGCTCTCTTAATAACACCTTTCACTATAAAATCTCATGTTCTATGCATGACCACCCCACCCAACTTCACAACTTCACACTATTTTTTTTTTCTCATTATTTCATATTTAATTGCATCTTTATTTGTTAAAACCCAAAAATAAAAACCTTTAAACGTTACAATAACAATGGAAACTACTCTTAATTGCAAAAAACCTTATTATTCTTTGCAAAATAATATCTCCATTATAATTTTTATCTTAGGAGCAATATTCTTAATCCTTTTTTCCTACTCCTTAAACTCTTCTAAATCCCTCATTGCTTCCCAATTCCTTCAATGCCCTTCTCACCAAAATCAGGTAAAATATACTTCCTCCGTTCCAGTAGATTGTTTTTAATAATGCACTAAAACTTGGGAGAGACGGTCTCTCATTAAGTTATTGAGAGACCAATTTTTCGTACCCTTTTATTTGTATTTCGTACCATTTTTATTGTTGATCGTGACATAGTAATTTCGTACCTATATACATAATAAATGTACCCATTTTATCGTTAATCATGATTTGTACCTATTTTATTACCTTTAGTATCACTTTTTCTTAAAATTGTACAATGGTCTCTCAATAAAGCTTATTAAGAGACCGTCTCTCAGGAGACTTACTCTTAATAATGTCACTAACACGCGATAATGTACATGACATGTTATGTCCATGTTTACGTTACTTATTAAATTTATTAACGACGTATCCATTTTTTCATGACAGATCACATTGCAAACCCACAAGGATGAGCTAGAAGAGACACTAGAAAGGACATCAATGCCAAATAAAACGGTAATAATCGCGGTCGTAAATAGGGCATATGTGGAAGGGGAAGTGGTGCCAAACATGCTAGACCTCTTCTTAGAAGGGTTTTGGGAAGGGGAAGGGACAAGGGAGCTTGTGAACCATCTGCTGATCGTTGCGGTTGATCAGACGGCGTACGAGCGGTGTCTATTCCGTGGCCTTCACTGTTATAAGCTTGAAACGGATGGTGTCGATTTCACAAGGGAGGAAGTATTCATGTCTTCTGATTTTGTAAAGATGATGTGGAGAAGAACTCTCTTTCTTCTTGATGTTCTTCAGAGAGGCTACAACTTTATTTTCACCGTAAGTTGCATTTTTTTCTCCCTTTTTTTAAAGTGCAAATAAGTATTATAGTCCCTCTATCTCTGTCATTTGTTGTCGTTTTATATATTGGGGTGTCTCAATGAGTTGTTGTCCTTTCTATTTTTAAAATGAACTTGATGAACAATTTGATCATTCACACTCAATTTGTTCCACCTGACATTTAGTAATTGACTCATTCCTCTTTCCTTGGTCTTTGTGTGCCAAAATCAAAGGACAACAATTGAACGGGACCGGAGAGAGTACATTTTATTTTACACAAATTCTTATTTGTGACGCGTACAAAACTTGTGACGTTTCACAGTTTTAAATAATGATAAAAAAAATGCGACATTGAATATATTGCTTATTTGATTTTTAAATTGTTATCCCGCAATTTCCAGGAGTCATTGTAACAAATGTTGTTGTTGTTGTTGTTGTTGTTTGGATAGTCATTATTGTTAACATTAGGCACTCTAATGGATGTGATCTTCCAAAAGTTAAGAAAATTTGATTAACATGGTTAAACAAGTGTGAGAAGCAATTCACAAACATAGGCACAACTCCACGTTTTTCCATTAAAGAATTAAACTAATTTATGTTTTTATCGAAGAAGTATACTTGTACGGTTTTGTTTTTTTGGGCTAAATAAAGTCAAACTGAACTAAATTGGACTGGAGTAAGCTGAATGAAGTTGAACTGAATTGAAATTAGCCGAGATAAATAGAGCTGAAATTAGCCGAGTCAAACTAAAGTAAGTTGAACTGAACTGAAGTAAGTTGAAATTAAGCCGAAAAAATCAGGGTCTACAACTAGAATATTACTTATTGTAAGAGTTGTGAAAGCACTTAATTAAATAAGAAGAGCATTAAAACTGAGGAGATCTCGATTTGGAGACTTGATTAACGTACCGTAGAGTACGTTACTATATTTGTCATTACTGTAACTGACGGATATTATATAGGAATTCGAGTTGAAAATAAGTTTAATTAAGTCGTGGATAATTTATTTTAACGTATACGCTTGTCAGCTTGTCAGTTGGCACTGCCTGCATTACGGCATTATCATTGATGATTGTTGAATCCCTTGAGATTTTTAGAGATTAACGGATGATTTTTGAGAATATTTTTCTAAAATTATGTTTGAAAACTACAAATGTACGAGAGCTTGGATTTACCGAAGAATTCATTACAAACACTTGTTCATGTGGCGTCTGCGCGTGTTCTATCCACATTTCAAGACACTCACTTTTCTCTTTCATGAATATTTGTACAAATAATTGTGTTATTTTCTTCCATCAATAACTATCGTTTTTTTAAATGTTGGAAACAGGATACGGATGTGGTATGGCTAAGGAACCCTTTTACAATCCTAACTACAAATATCACTCAACATTTGGATATCCAATTTAGTACCGATTGGTATACCGGGAACTCGTCATCCATTCTGAACCCGATTAACACCGGATTCTACTTTGTTAAATCTAATAACAAGACCATCTCCTTATTCAAGAAATGGTACCATTTAAAGGACAATTCAAGTGGTGTTAAGGAGCAAGATGTCTTACAAAATTTAGCATGGCAAGGCGTGCTCACAGATTTAGATATTAATTTCCGATTTCTAGACACCAAATTCTTTAGCGGGTTTTGCCATGATAGTTCGGATATCCGATCTGTGATCACAGTCCACGCCAACTGTTGCCGGTATATAAAGGCTAAAGTGACCGATTTGGTTCAAGTCCTTAGTGATTGGAGTTCGTTCAAAGTCGGCAATGCTAGTTTAGCAGCGGATTCATTTGAATGGTCTCCACATGTGTTGTGTAAAAACTCTTGGAACACAACTTATGTAGTAAATGGTTAAATCTGCTTTATACTGTCCGTAGGGAATACTTCTAGTCAAGACAAAAAAAAAAACATTGTGTATCATAAGCCCTTTTTATTTACCAAGTTAGTCCTTAACTTTTTTTTCCAATGAAAAACTTGTTTGAGAAAATTTATAAAATGTATAACCATTGTATATCTAGTTCAAGAATATTTTTGTAACAATATGCAAATATGGCACTCCTTTCGATTCACTATGATGTTCTATATTTGTTTTTATCAAAATTTTACTAGTATGATAATATGTGGAAAAAAATGAAAGCAGAATAGAGAATATGATGTTACAAGTTATTATAACCACAAATGATTATCAAATAAGGAAAATGGAACAACTTAATAAATTTATGATTATAGGAAATGTGGAACATCTTAGAGAAGTGGAGGGAGCTATGGTGTAATCTTTGTGTTGATGTACTGCCCACATATTCTGCTCATCATAAACCTCAATGAATAAGCTCTTGACTCGACAAATTCTCCTCCAATACCAGCTTGAATTGGGGTTCATAAGTCGGCCAATTCATCCCTTTTATGTATGTATGGTTAACCCACCTGACCCATAGGTGGTCAGGCTTAGTAGCACTCCACTAGACCAGCTTTCCCAATACTGCCTTGTTCTAGTCCACATCATTTTTAAGACCCAATACCCCTTCTTCTCTAGGCTTGCAGGCTTTCTCCCATGACACTAGAGGGAGGGGATCATCTAATGAAATCCACTCCTCACCCCATAAGAAATTTCTACAAATTGTCTCAATTCGTACTATGATAAAAGTATATTCGGAATAACCAACTTGTTGTTCATCGCAACTCTTTAGTGCTTTTAATGAAAAAACTCGTGTTACCAAATTATAGAATCAATAAGTCTCTCTTGTGACGAATACAAACTCGTGACGTCTCACAAATGGTAGGCATATACTAATAAGTAAACATATTTTGTTTTTAATGTCGTAAAATTAAATAATACATACTTCCTCCTTTTAAATTGTTTACGTTTTTTTTAATTAGATTTTAGGAGAGCTTAAAGTAAGATCGTCATGTTGTAATAAGGCCATGTTCTTTCTGGCTGAAACGAGCTAAATTGAATTGAATTGAATAGAGTTGAATTGAACTGCACTGAATGAAATCGAGGTGAATTGAATAATACAGTTGAAATAAGAGTTAATTTGTGAAGAAATGAGTTAAAAGAAATTGACTGAAAGATGAACAAAACTGAAGTGAACAAAGTTTAGCTAAATTGAAATAAGGTGAAATTAAACCAAAAAATAGGGCCTAAATGGTCACATTATGTAACACCCCCTCATACCAAGGTGCCTTACCAGGACCACCCAGCCATGAGAGAGTGTTACCATCTCGGTTGCCCGAGGTTAGTACATATCAAAAGCGTCTGTCCAAACACAATTATTTGAAAAACTGAAAAGTGTAAATGTTTACATCAACCAAAACCGAATCCAAAACCAATGAAATAAATCCAACAACTGACAACTACATGATCATAACTAAGACTCGAGACTGTGATGCTACAACTGGTGATGACAACTCCCCCATGACCGCCCAAGCTCACCAATAACAATACCTGTCAAGCCTGCTCACCATCCCCGAATGGATCACAGCAGATTCCACAAACAAAAACAACGAGGTCAGTACCATTCAATCAATATAAGACAAACAAACAATGCAACCGGCTGATCATCCTCCTCAGTAACCGACTACACACCGAAGTGTGTAGCCCTGCCAGATTACCCATCGCAACAGGTAATCCACTCCGCCAGTGGGGGACCGCAGCCCATCCCCACCAAGTCCAGCTCATCAACGAGCGACTAACAATCCCTGTCCCTTAATGTGCACATCTCCTCCCGTGACAGATTCCAAGGAGGGCGAACTAGGGTGTGAAGCCACTCCCGCAAGTGACTTCACCACAATCACACACACCACAGCATCACAGCTGTCACAACACCACAATCATCACCACATAACCACATCAACACCGTCACCACAACACCCATCCTCCGATGATCAGCAGATAACAACAATTATGAAACAATTACAATCTTAATCAATTAACAGTACTGAGTAGGGGAAACCCTGCCTTAGCAACAACAGCAATACGGGAAACCGGACAATTAGAAAGGCTCCTCTACGAAGTCTTATCCTATACAATAACCACATAATACAATTACACATTGCACAATTCCCTTTTCCCAATTCATATATGTAATAAACCCTAAGAATAACATACTTGACATGGGAAATAAGGACTTACCAACGATAGTATGAAAGATTGGACGCACAGGCTACGACGATTGCACACACAATGGAAGATTAGGGAGTGATTAGAGTATCGTAAAATAATTAGGGTTGCAAATGACGCTTAGAAACTGTTTTTCACAATTAAATAACCCTAAACACTCCCGCATCAAACCGCTGAAATATTACTCGCCAGACCGGATACTCGGTCGAGTAAAGAGTATACTCGGCCGAGTATCCTCTACTCGGTCGAGTATTCATCATACTCAGCCGAGTATTCCTCGGCAGAACCCAAACAGAATACACTTTTGACACTACTCGGCCGAGTAGGCTCTACTCGGTCGAGTACTTAGCTTATATAAATCCGTAGTATTACACATTACCCTTCCATTATCCTCCAATTTCCTATCTCACCATTAACATTATCAACCATTATGGACACTCTAATTTTTTACTTGACCACCACTCCACCATAGTCTAACCAGTCATCTCACCCCCTCCACTACTGAGGTGCATAGTCGACCTCGATAGTGGAGGCTAGTTTCATGCAACGAGGCCGACTATGTTAATGATAATTAATCAAATTAAGTCACCAATTTTAACCTTTTTCGCTTTTATTTTATTAAGATATTGCATTTTAGCTTAGTTGGTTACCCTCGTAGCCTTTTGACCCAAATAAAGTTAATAATTGAGTTCTATGCAAAATTTGGAAAACAAACCGATTTAACTAGTAAAGGGTCAAGTCTCATCGTACTTGGGTCAAGTTTTATTTTTGGTAAAATACTTGGCTTGTTATGAAATATTATTATATGGATATCCATATCTTATAGGATTATAAAATATATTATCTTATGGAAATTCTACCATTGTATGTATGTATATATAACTCTCATAATGGAATAAGAATACAGTTTTATCTCTATTCTATTCTCTCTTCAATTCTCTTGTCTTTATTTCACAACACGGTATAAGCACGAGTCTCTAACCCTAATTTTATTTTTCAATACAGTTTCCTATTGCGTAGGTATGTTTACGCAGGTATCCTAGCTATTAGCTATGTAAAATAAGAAGAAAAATATATAAAACGATATACTTGTTTATTACATTGTCCTGACACATGCAATTTTCACATTGTTACAACTTACACGTTTCATTGTTAACGACTTTATTTGGTAAACATAACTGAATTAGTTTGATATTGTGTATTAAAGGAATTAATATATTTTGAAATTATTCATTCGGAAGTATTTTATAATAGTGTATATAATTATTATTACATCAATATTATAGATTATACTATTGATTATTGAAAGTTCCATATATTTGGCGAACAAGTTTTCAAAGGGGACATATTGTTGGAATATGTGTCCTCCGACAATAATGCGATCACAACTGTTGATCATGATGATCACATGTTTAAGTCTCATTTTAAAGAATACAATTGGGAAGTATTTTTACTGTCAACTGGTCAACATATATCGGTAATGATTGGCTGACTAGAGTTTGACATTACTGTCGTGCGACGGTGGTGATCAGTTGATCCCCTAGGTCATACCTAAAAGATAATACTCTTAATTGATCATTTAATTAATCGTATAACGTTACGAGTTAATTAAAAATAATTGACGGATAATTTTGGAAGTAAATTTACGTATCTCATTATAATCTGATTAAATAAGATACGGTCTAGGTAATTGAATTGTTTCACTACTTAGATGAAATTATTGTTTAAGGAAACAATTGAAATTGAATGAATTATTATAAATACAAGTTATTGTGATTTATAATTGGTAAAATATTTTGGTACAAGTAATTATGAATTACTAAGTCGATTTTTGTATATGACGTATTTTCATTAATACGTTGATTTTTAATATGTTAAAAATACATAACAATTTTATGTAACATGTGACATATTGACAAATTGACAAATTGACAAAGATAAAATGGAATCCATTTTATCCTCAAATGGACCGAAATATTGGGTGTGATTAACAATTCTTATAATGTTAATTAAGATTAGTGGAATATATGATTATTTCTCTACACTAGGCATGCATACCTAGTGTCTCTTGTGGAAGAGCACCAAGCCCATTCATTGGCCATTCCTCCACCCTCCTACCCGGTTTCCCCTAGAAAAGAACAAAGGGTCTTTTGCTTAAAAATTGATCATTCACTACATGCTTTAGTGTGTGATTTATTTTTATTCATTCCATCATTCAAACATTATTTTTAGAGAGATAAAAATAATTCTTTCTTCTTCATCCTCCTCTTGACCGAAATACAAGAGGACCAAAAATATTTTTTGTGATTTATTTGAAGTTTATAACTTTTTATTATAATTTTAAGTCCATTAATGAACAAATTTTAGAAATATGAGTTAATTATGGTCAAATAATTAGTGAAGACTAAATTTTGAGTCCTAAGAGGTTAGGGTAATTAACTTATGCATAAATATGAATTTATGTAATTTTTGTGATTATAAAATGTTGAAATCACGCAAATCCGTAAAAACCGAGTTATATACGATATTGGCTACTTAAAGGCGATTTAGCATAAAATTGGGCATGTTCATACATATTATAATGCTGCATTTTCTTTATGATTGTCATAATTTTATTTTATGTAATTTTTGAATTATGTAATTTTTACTTAGTATGGCCTTAGTTTTTAATTGATATTACCCGAAATGTATGGGAATATCGATTCGGTTGTAATTTATTGTGATCTCGTATCACCGTTTTGTAATTTAATAGATTTATTTTATTTTAGTTACAAATGTATAATAGGAAATTATGTAATTTGTTATGTATTTTATTCATTTCGGAGTTCCCAAAGACGGATTTCTTCAAGAATGGCGATACATAAAGACGGTGTTACCTCGAGATGCGTGCCACAACCGAAGTTCAAGGGACCAATGGAGTTGGTTTCCGAATATGTAATAGTTAAATAGTTTTTCTATTTTAGGAAGGCCATACTAGGATTTATTTTATGTTTGCATTTTATTTATATGTCGCATGCATCGCTAAATCGCCATAACTAAAACATGCATTGTCATTTTATCGAGTTTATCGACCGTGTCAATTAAAATTATCGTAGTTCACCGCTTTAGTTCACTTAAAACGTGATAGATATTAAATTGACATGACCTCTCGCTAAAACAATCAATTGAGACATAGCCTTACCAAATAGTAGAAACCATGAAAACCTATTTCGCGAGGGAGTGCACTCGGCTACCCCGGGGTACAAACCTTGTTACGTAGGGAAAGTGGGTGATAAATGTCTATCCACCGAATTCATGTTGATAAGGGTTTCATCGGCTACCCCGTGCCCAAGTTAATGTGGGTTTGGATCATGGACACATTTATTCGAAATTTGGATTGAACTCAACAAAAGTTTTTGATAAGGGTTTCATCGGCTACCCCGTGCCCTTGTCGGATGTGTTTTGGGTTATAGATAAATATTAGAGTAATTTTATCGACCGAGAGTTCTAAAAGTAGAATCGATTAAAAAGTTAGTCCACCGAGTTATATTAATAAGGGTTTCATCGGCTACCCCGTGCCCAAGTTAATATGAATTTGGATCTCGGAATCATTTATAATAGTTGGGTAGAGGTCACTATATAAATGCTCATATCTTGTTAATCTTTTTACAAGTATGATTTAAAAAGACAAATGTTAATATTTCCTTTTCCTCCATACTTGTAGTTCATTACAATGAATCCATCAAATGCTACCGCACCGATAACTATTGAGTCTTACCACAATATTTTTGACGACGTTTGCTCCAACAATGATTTCGACACTACTAGAGAACTTCATTTTCGGATAGGTTCGGATGGAAACCTTAACTTCATCACTTCTTCTAAACCACCTACTACTACTAGATCTCGTGTGAGCCCGTCTCAGGAAGACTACCTCATACAATCTATAGGGTCTTTGTCTCTGGAAGATAAAGATGCCAAAACTAGTGAGAGCTCAAGCAATCAAGTTCTTGCTTCAAAGGGCAAAAAGTTCAAGAAGAAGGGAAAGAAAATCAAAAACTTCAAGCAAGTTAATGATGACTGCCATTATTGCTATGGCATGGGACATTGGCTTAGGAATTGTCCCGTATATTTGCGAAATATAAGGGAAGGAATCATCGTTCCAAAAGGTAAAATTCCTAAGGAAATTTATGTTATTGATATAAATTATACTTCCACTACGACATGGGTACTAGATACCGGTTGTGGTTCTCACCTTTGTAATCATTTACAGGGTTTAAGAGACGTGAAGAGGCTTAGCAAGGGAGATGTGGATCTACGCTTTGGAAATGGAGCTCGAGTAGCGGCCGAATCTAAAGGAACTTATGTTTTAGCTTTGCCTAATGGATTTGAGTTGTATTTACATAATTGTTTTTATGTGCCTACACTCTCTAAAAACATTATTTCAATCGTCATGCTAGACATGGACGGTTTTTGTTTTGTCCTTAAGAACAATCGTTGTACTATTTCCAGGAATGATTTGGTTATAGGCCAAGCTTCTTCCATCAATGGCATTTACATTTTAGAGACCTCAAATCCGACAAATAATATTTATAACATTCAATCAAAGAAACTCAAATCAAGTGACCCAAGTGAAGCGTTCATTTGGCATTGTCGATTAGGTCACATAAACGAGAATCGCATCAAAAGATTAATTTCGACTAATGTGATTACACCATTTGATTATCAATCATATGGTACATGCGAATATTGCCTACTTGGCAAAATGACTCGTAATCCTTTTAGTGGTAAAGGGACACGAGCTAGTGAACTATTGGGACTCATACACACCGATGTGTGTGGACCAATGAGTATCACTGCTCGTGGAAATTATGACTACTTCATAACTTTCACCGATGATTTAAGTAGATATGGGTATATCTATTTAATGAAGCATAAGAGTGAAGCGTTTGAGAAATTCAAGGAATTTCAAAACGAAGTAGAGAACCAATTGAACAAAAGGATTAAGGCACTACGATCCGATCGTGGTGGAGAATATCTTAGTCTAGAATTCGATTCACACTTGAAAGGTTGTGGTATTATATCACAACTTTCTCCACCCGGAACGCCATAACTCAATGGTGTTGCCGAAAGGAGAAATCGAACCATACTTGATATGGTTCGATCCATGATGAGTCAAACCGAGTTACCGAACTCGTTTTGGGGATTTGCAATCCTAACAGCAATTCTATCTTTGAATAATAGTCCCACTAAAGCCACCGAAAAGACTCCATTTTAAATGTGGAAAGGAAGAGTTCCTAATCTATCTTACATGAAAATTTGGGGATGTGATGCTTATGTCAAGGCAAAAACCGACAATAAGCTTGCCCCAAGATCCGTAAAATGCATCTTAACGATCAATTAAATGATCAATTAAGAGTGTTGCCCTATAGGTATGACCTAGGGGATCAACTGATCACCACCGTCGCACGACAGTAATGTCAAACTCTAGTCAGCCAATCATTACCGATATGTGTGGACCAGTTGACAGTAAAAATACTTCCCAATTGTATTCTTTATAATGAGACTTAAACATGTGATCATCATGATCAACAGTTGTGATCGTTTGAACTTGATGAAGTTCAAGAGCCACAAACCGAGCTAGAGACGCAAGAAGATGTTCCTTCGTCGTCTAACGCGGTTGTCCCTCCTCCACTTAGAAGAACGGGCCGAGTTATTCGCCATCCCGATCGATATGTGGGACTTATCGAAGAAGATGGAACACTCGATGTGTTGCTTATAGAAAGTGACGAGCCCGCCACCTACAAGGCCGCAATCTCTAGTCCTAATTCCTCCTTATGGCTTGAAGCCATGAAGTCCGAAATGGATTCTATGCATGAAAACCAAGTTTGGGACTTGGTAGATTTGCCTAAAGGGGCAAGACCTCTTCAATGCAAATGGATATTCAAAGTCAAAAATGGCATAGAAGGACATGATGATGTCTACAAAGCTAGGTTAGTGGCAAAAGGATTTACCCAAGTCCAAGGTCTCCATTATGATGAGACCTTCGCGCCCGTAGCCATGCTAAGATCCATACGGATTTTGTTAGCGATCGCCGCATTTCATGATTATGAAATATGGCAAATGGATGTCAAAACCGCTTTTCTAAATGGGCATTTAGAAGAGGAGGTGTACATGATACAACCCGAAAGTTTTGTTGATTCTAAAAATCCTAACAAAGTGTGCAAGCTTAAGAGATCCATTTATGGTCTTAAGCAAGCATCTAGAAGTTGGAATCATCGATTCAATCATGTTATAAAGGAGAATGGTTTCACTCGAAATGTTGAGGAACCATGTTTATACATGAAATTTAGTGGGAGCAATGTTGTATTCCTAATCTTGTATGTCGATGACATACTACTCATTGGAAATGACATTCCAATGTTGTCTTCTGTTAAGAAGTGGTTAGGTAACCACTTCCAAATGAAGGATTTAGGAGAAGCACAACGCATATTAGGTATCCGGATCCATAGAGATAGATCCAAGAGGATATTGGCACTAAGTCAAGAGTCTTATGTTGATAAGATTTTTCGACGATTCAGCATGGACAAATCCAAAAGAGGTTTGGTACCTATGGTAACCGGGACGATATTGAGCAAGACTCAATCTCCCTCCGAACCCCATGATGTTGAACACATGAAGACGATCCCTTATGCTTCCGCTGTCGGATCAATCATGTACGCCATGATATGCACACGTCCTGATGTCTCGTATGCCTTGAGCATGACGAGTAGATATCAAGGAAATCCAGGTGAGAGTCACTGGATTGCTGTCAAGAACATCCTTAAGTACTTGAGAAGAACTAAGGATTCTATCTTGGTGTTTGGAGGAGACACTGAGTTACGTGTTAATGGATACACGGACTCGAGTTTTCAAACAGATAGAGATGATATGAAATCGCAAGCTGGTTTCGTTTCCATGCTCAATGGTGGTGTCGTTAGCTGGAGAAGCTTCAAGGAAGCTGTGACCGCGGATTCAACAACGGAGGCTGAGTACATTGCAGCATCAGAAGCTGCCAAGGAAGCTGTGTGGATCAGGCAATTTACGGAAGGTCTAAGAGTAGTACCTACCGCCAATGATCCCATCACTCTCTATTGTGATAATAGTGGGACGATCTTCCAAGCTAAGGAGCCGAAGTCTAGTAATAGATCTAGACATGTACTTAGAAAATATCATGTAATAAGAGATTTCATTGAAAGAAAGGAAATTGCGATTTGTAAGGTTGGGACGGATGACAATATAGTCGATCCGCTCACCAAGCTTTTATCGCAGGCTAAGCATGATGGACATGTTGCGTCCATGGGACTTAAACGTGTACCAAGTTTTGTTAGATTTTGAAATGAAATAAAAGTGTTGTTTTGTTCATGTTCACAATCACATTTGTCTTTTATCTTTAATTTATACATTGTTACATCCAAACGGGTTGTAGTGACAATTGAACTCCGTTAAAGTGAACGCGGATTAACATTGTGTTTGCCCATAGTCACTTGTATGAGGTGACATCTCGAAGTGACTAGAGTGTGATGCGATTGATGGTAAGTTCAAATACCATAGAGTCATATGAGAATGACTAATCGATCACATAGGCGGACTGTTAGGAATATTTTGTCGGGCCTTATGACCGCTTATAGAGTTCTGGCAAATTTATATAGCCTGATCGTGGCGAGAGCTGCTATAGTATTCAAATGAGTCGATTCTTTTGACTAAAGACTATTCGCCTAAGATGGCACAGTTTCAGATTAACTTTGATTTGTGTTACTACGACCTTCGTAAATGGAGTCAAATGGCAATATTTTGGGTTATGATGGTTGTGGCTAGTTGAAGGGAATGAGTGCGATAGGAATTGTCCACCCCTAGTCAGGGTTATAACAATATCTCAGGGCCACTCGAGGAGTAATGAACTGGAAATGCGTGGCCACGCTCGGAATGTATCCATGGTGGATAAATCCGGTCAATCAGTTATTCTCCAGATCGAGGAAACCACTCTCGATATGATCACTTGCAAGTACGACCTGAAAGACACCTTGCATTGAGTGGGAGATAGTAATAGGACAAGAGAATTGGTGACGCACACTTGTCGAGGACAAGTGGGAGATTGTTGGAATATGTGTCCTCCGACAATAATGCGATCACAACTGTTGATCATGATGATCACATGTTTAAGTCTCATTTTAAAGAATATAATTGGGAAGTATTTTTACTTTCAACTGGTCAACATATATCGGTAATGATTGGCTGACTAGAGTTTGACATTACTGTCGTGCGACGGTGGTGATCAGTTCATCCCCTAGGTCATACCTAAAAGATAATACTCTTAATTGATCATTTAATTAATCGTATAACGTTACGAGTTAATTAAAAATAATTGACGGATAATTTTGGAAGTAAATTTACGTATCTCATTATAATCTGATTAAATAAGATACGGTCTAGGTAATTGAATTGTTTCACTACTTAGATGAAATTATTGTTTAAGGAAACAATTGAAATTGAATGTGATGGGGCATATTCTGCACCGCTGACCAAAGTCAACACACTGAGCAAGGTCAAAGATATCCACAGCAAGTCAACGACTTAGACTGTCTAGCCGATGCATCCCATCGGGCCTAGCTAGCAGCGTCTCGGCCGACAACCCCGGGACCGGGACATACCCGCGTACTCATATCCAAGACCCTCTGCCGGCCTGCCATAGGTTCATCGGCCGAGGGTAGAACGGTCTTTCCACCTGATAAGCCACTTGGCCACTTGGCCACTACGTGACAAAAGGTGAAAGCCTATAAATACTCCTCAACCTTCTTTGAGGAAAGGATCTCACAACTAAACCTAAATACACTATTCATCTGGTAACATCTCTCTTATCTCTCTACAATACATTCCTAGCCATTTAGCATACAACTTATACCTCTAAGTTCACTGACTTGGGCGTCGGAGTGGGTACGCTTGGCACAAAGCCAAGCCCTCAGTTCGTTCATTGTTGCAGGGGAGGCCGAGGGAGACGATAGAAGCACGAAGGGTCTAATCCAAGACATTATTCTACAAGCCACGGGTGGTAACGATACTTGCTCTGGAATTATACCCGGAACAATTGGCGCCGTCTGTGGGAAAAGACACTAGAAGCTAGTCACATTCATTCCCAAACAAAAAACACAAAACAAAAACCCACCCAAAAAGCTAAGAAAATGTCGAAACAACAAGATGCAGTCGTAACCGACGAAACCGCATTTTACCAAGATGATACTTTCCACAATTCTGGAGTCGTACAGCCCTCCACCGGCGGTGTAATCCAACCGGAGTTCGGGATGCCATCAATACCCGACACGCCGCTGCCAGCCAACCAGGTCACCATCATGGGACATGTGGTTGACGTGGCAAGGCTGAAGATGCTCCTAGACCTAATTAGTAATACGCCCGCTCACCACGTCACGTCGACAAGAGCGGCGGAAACTGTCCGGGAGACCAGGGCCCAAAATATGACTCCGAGAAATTTGAACGGAGCACTAGGAGAAGCCGGCCCAATCAAGACGCCAGGGGAGCCCAAAGTGGGCGTGGTAGACCTAAGTCCTTCCCGCACTCGGGGGAGGACAGCGTCCCCGCCACACGAACGAGGCTCACCCCGAAGAAGCCAGAGGAGTCCGACTCAGCAGAGTTGGAGAAGAAGCCCGAGTCGAAGAAGGAGCCCCTCCCGTCACGGAGGAAGGAGCCAGGTTAGGGACGCAAGAAGCCGATCGCCGCGTGTCGTTCGACACATGGTTAGGCAGCCCCTCAACGCCTACGTCTTAGAAGTCCCGGTGCCGAACAAGCTCAAGCTACCACCCTCGTCGTACAAGGAGATGGTGATCCGATCGACCACGCCGAGGCTTTCGAGTCTTACATGTCGGTATGGGAGCAGCCCGATGAGGTGCGGGTGCCGAATTTTCCCAACAACTTTGCATGGGATGGCTCAGAGCTGGTACAAAGGACTTCCTGACGGCTCGGTGTATTATTACGCCGACCTAAAGGGCGCTTTCCTAGCCCAATACTCCTGCAATAAGAGAAGGGCCGTAGAGACATCTGACCTCCTGACCGTCAGACAGGTGGGGGGCGAGTCTCTCCGGAGCTACGTGAAGAGGTTTGATGAAAAGGTCCAGCAGATTCGAGAAATTAATCCCGAGCTGGCGGCCTTCGCGCTGATGAGGGGCCTCCCGAAGGGAGATTTGAAAAATGAGCTCATCAAGTGCGGAGGCCTGAGCATGGACGCCGCCAGGCAGTTGGCCGACCAAGCCATCAAGGTAGAAGACTATCACAAGGCCTGGGTAGGCCCAGCCGAAGCCGAGCACCCAGGGGAAGGACGCCGTGGCGACAACAGGTCACGGTCCGACGAAAGACGCCGTAAGAATGATAGGTCGCGGTCGACAAGCTCGCTGGAAACAAAGCCCGGCGGATACCCGGGGGAGCTCGGGAACGTACTACAAAAAACAGTACGAAAATCACACCCCCCTGGTTATATCAGCCGCCGAAGTTTTCGCTTTAAGCAAGAACGAGGGCCAGAAATGGGAAAGACCCCCTAGGCCGAGGAGTGACGGTGACACGAGCCAGTACTGCAAGTACCACGGCCACACCGGACACCTTACCAACGATTGCCGACACCTGAAGGATGCCATTGAGGAACTAATCCGAAAGGGGAGCCTCGGCAAATATGTTGCCAAGGGCCGAAAACAGAGATACGGCGGACCGAACAGCAAGTCCGCCGCTGAGCGTTTAGGAGTAGTCAATGTCGTCATCAGGGACAACAGAAGCAGTGGGTCCGCTCATGGGCACAAACGGCCCCAGGATGAGCCTCATCCGGCCATCAACTTTGTGCCCAACACAGCAACCCCCGCTCCCAGCATCCCAGACATGACCATTGGACAAGAAGACTACGATGGAGTCGTCGCTTTTCATAGCAGCCCACTTACAGTCCGCCTGGACATAGCCAACCACTTGGTGAAGCGATGCCTGATTGACACGGGCGCCTACACAAACGTTATGTACAGAGAATGCTTTCTCGGCCTCGGACTGAAGATCGAAGATCTGAACCCCTGCACCGACCCATTGTACAGCTTTTCTGGGGACGGCCTGGTACCCCTGGGGTCGGTTAGATTGCCGGTGAAGTTCGGCGAGGGGAATACAGCCAAAAGCGTTATGTCTGAATTCATAGTCATCGACGGCGTGTCCGCCCACAACGTTCTCGTAGGCCGGGTCACTTTGAGCGAGATCGACGCCGTGGTATCCATCAGGACCCTGACACTGATATATGTCTCGGACCGGGGGGAGGCGCAGAAGCTCACCTCGAAAGACGAAGACCCCGATTTATGGGAGGTTTACGCTAATAGCTCGAAGGCCGACATCGTTATTATCAGCCCAAACGGAGACGTGTTCGAGCACGCCTTGAAGCTTACCTCATTGGCCTCAAACAATGAATCCAAATATGAGGCGGTAATAACCGGAGTTGAGCTAGCTAAAGCCGCCGGAGCAGAGCGTATCATGGTGACAACGGACTCACTATTAGCGGCCAACCAGATCAAAGGCGAGTGCGAAGCCCAAGACTACGGGACAATCAGGTATCTGGTGAGGGTTAGAGCCATCGCTTCAGAACTAAAAACCTTCCGGATACAGTACACCCCCAGATCCGGGAGCGACCGGACCATTGGCATGGTCGAAGGAGCAGAGACCGAGGAGGTAGAGATTGACCCTGGCCGCACCGTAACCGTCGGTGTCAACCTGGAACCAAAATTCAGAGCGACCTCCGGATCTGCCGAGGAGAAATAAAGATGTTTTCGCATACTCGGCGGCCGAGATGCCAGGCGTGAGCCGGGAGGTGATTGTTCACAAAGCGAACGTACTCCCCGCCGCCGCCCGATCAAGCGAGAAGAATGAGGAACTCCTCCGCCGAGAAGGACGACGCCATCAAAGCCGAAGTAGATAAACTACTAGCGGCGGGTTTTATCATGCCTTGTACCTACCCTGAGTGGTTAGCCAATGTTGTAATGGTGAAGAAGTCATCGGGGGCATGGAGAATGTGTGTAGACTTTACCAACCTTAATAAAGCATGCCCCAAAGATTGTTATCCCTTGCCTCGAATAGATAGTTTGATCGACGCCACGGCGGGCTACACCATCTTCGAGCCCATCGGACGCCTTCTCGGGATATCACCAAGTGTTTATGGCCGAAGAAGACATGCCTAAATGTGCATTTATCACCGCCAACGGCACGTACATGTACAAAATGATGCCGTTTGGTTTGAAGAACGCCGGAGCAACGTACACAAGGCTGGTGGACAAAGTGTTCCAGAACCAAAAAGGACGAAACATTGAGGCTTACGTCGACGATGCTATTGTAAAAAGCAAGTCCGACAGCGAGCATCTGGCCGATTTACACGAGACATTTTGTTCACTAAGGAAATACAAGATGAAGCTCAACCCAATGAAATGCAACTTCGGTGTCCGGGCAGGTAAATTCCTTGGTGTACTTGTCAGCGCCAGAGGCATAGATGCCAATCCAGACAAAGTCCGAGCAATCCTAGACCTGCCGGAACCAAGGAATCGAAAAGAGGTTATGATACTGACCGGGAGGATGGCGGCTCTCGCCCGTTTCATCTCCCGGTCAGCCGACAAGAGCACCCCATTCTTCAAAGTGTTGAAAGGAAATAAAGACTTCAGCTGGGGGGAGGAACAGAGCACGGCTTTCAAACAACTAAAAGCTCACCTTCAGACCCTCCCGACTCTGTCCAGGCCGATATTGGGGGAGACGCTATACCTATACATAGCAGTTACCTCGGCCACGGTCAGCGCCGTGATCATCAGGGAAGAAGACAAACAGCAACACCCAATCTACTTCGTCAGCCATACATTGTTGCCTGCCGAGAGAAATTACCCACTAATTGAAAAAGCAGCCTTCGCCGTTGTCATTGCCACAAGGAAGTTAAAACCCTACTTCGATGCACACCCCGTGACGGTCCTGACCGATCAGCCGTTGGAGAAAGCCTTGGAAAAATTCGAGCAATCCGGCAGGCTCATCAAATGGGCAGTGGAACTTTCTGGTTTCGGCATTCAATACAAGCCAAGGCCTTCGATAAAGGGGCAAGCGCTTGCAGATTTCCTGGCCGAATGCACATATCAGGAAGAGCCAAACCCGGGAATATGGGAGGTCTACACCGACGGCTCCTCCACGACGAATAGCTCAGAGCCGCATCCTTATCATCAGCCCAAACGGGGACGAGTTTGAGTACGCCCTGAAATTCACCTTCTCGGCCTCGAACAATGAGTCCGAATACGAGGCGGTGATAACCGGAGTCGAGTTAGCTAGGGTCGGAGCGAGAACACATTGTCTTTGAAAATCGACTCATTGTTGGTTACCAACCAAATCGAGGGGAGTATGAGGCTCGGGACGACGGAATGGTAAGGTACCGGAAAGGGTAAAAGCCGATGTAGCAAAATTGAAATCCTTCCAAATCCCGGTGCGTTCCCGGATCCGAGAACAACCGAGCCGACGCTCTCTCTAAACCGCCACTCAACCATCAAGAATGTCACCGGACCGTCTTTGGTAGATATCGGAATGCGAAAAGCATCGCCGAGACCGTCGGCATGATAGGTAACATAGAGACCGAGACAACGTGGATGACTCCGATAATGAGATATAAACTTACAGTGAATCTGCCGGAGGGCCGCAACCCTCTCGCCAAAATAAAAAGGATCGCCGCGGTACTTGGTGTTCGAAGGGGAAGCGTACGGAAGATCCGTAATAAGACCGCTCTTGAAGTGTGTCGGTGCCCCGCCGACGCAGAATCGAGCATCGACGAGAAATTCACGAAGGCATCTGTGGGCACCACATGGGGGCAAGAACACTAGCCCACAAAGCTCTCCGAGCTGGCTACTACGGCCCACCATGCTTCAAGACTCTAGAACGAAGACCAAGAAGTGCACGAACCGTCGATGCACGCCCGGTGATTCATGCTCCCTCCGAGACCTACAACCGGTGCTTAGTCCCCTTCCCTTCGCGCAATGGGGGATGGACATGCTAGGGCCATTCCCAACAGCCTCCGGAGGAAGGAAGTTCTTAATCGTCGCCGTTGACTACTTCACCAAATGGGTTGAAGCCGTAGCAAGATCAAAGAAAGACCACAAAGCGGCCGTCGAAAGGTGATCGGGAAAACGTCATAACCCGCTTCGGATTGCCCCAAGTTATGGTATTTGACCACGGCCGAGAATTTTGGAGCGACTGATAATGAATCGGCTAGAGGAGCTTGGCATCAAGTTCGCGTATTCCTCCGTCTGCCACCCGCAGAGTAACGGTCAGGCGGAGGCAGCCAACAAAACCATCCTCAACGGCTTGAAGAAGACAGTTGAAGACCTTAAAGGAAGGTGGGCCGACGAACTACCCGGCGTCCTGTGGTCCCTTCGAACCACGGAGAAAGAAGCAACGGGATACACCCCCTTCCATCTAGTCTACGGCTCCGGCGATCCCGCCGATCGGCGGCGGTGCCAACATTCGAACAACCACTTTTGACCCGGTTGAAAACGAGGAGGGCCTAAGGGTTTCCCTAGACCTGGTCGAAGAAAGCCGAGACACGGCACGCGAACCTCGGCCGTATATCGAACCGAATGAAGAGAGCCTACAACCGAAGAGTCCACAAAAGGGACTTAAAAATAGGAGACCTAGTCCTAAGGAAGTCAGCTGCCACCAACAAAGGAAACATTCATGGCAAACTGACGGCCAATCGGGAAGGTCCCTGGTGGTGGTCGAAGAGATGAGGCGGGTACGTACGGCTGAATGACATGGGAGGCGTGCCTTTGATGAGCCATTGGAACACCGACAACTTGAGAAAATACTTTGTATAGCGGCGGAGGTATCCAAACCCATTGTGGACACCCCAACGCACAATCATAACATATGAATGAAACGCCCAGGTTCTCCATCAAAGTGTCTTTCCCCTCCAAGATTTGCCACCAGACGAGGAAAGAAACGCTGTCGAAGCCGCAACCCCGATTACCTCGGTCAAAACCGAGAGCGACGGGGAACACGACGGCCGATACGCTAAAAGAAAAACGTATACTCAGCGCAATTGAGACGCCAATCTAGCGGTCAATATGCCTACGATTCACGGACGCTATCGAAGCCGCAAACCCCGATTACCTCGGTCAAAGCCGAGAGCGACGGGAACACGACGGCCGATACGCCAAAAGAAAAACGTATACTCGGCGCGCATTGAGACGCCAATCTAGCGGTCAATATGCCTACACGATTCGGACGCTTATCGAAGCCGCAACCCCGATTACCTCTGGCCAAAGCCGAGAGCGACGGGGAACACGACGGCCGATACGCTAAAAGAAAAACGTATACTCAGCGCAATTGAGACGCCAATCTAGCGGTCAATATGCCTACGATTCACGGACGCTATCGAAGCCGCAACCCCGATTACCTCGGTCAAAGCCGAGAGCGACGGGAACACGACGGCCGATACGCAAAAGAAAAACGTATACTCAGCGCAATTGAGACGCCAATCTAGCGGTCAATATGCCTACACAGTTACGGACGCTATCGAAGCCGCAACCCCGATTACCTCGGCCAAAGCCGAGAGCGACGGGGAACACGACGGCCGATACGCTAAAAGAAAAACGTATACTCGCCGCATTGAGACGCCAATCTAGCGGTCAATATGCCTACACGATTACGGACGCTATCGAAGCCGCAACCCCGATTACCTCGGCCAAAGCCGAGAGCGACTTGGGAACACGACGGCCGATACGCCAAAAGAAAACGTATACTCAGCCGCAATTGAGACGCCAATCTAGCGGTCAATATGCCTACACGATTATTTAACACTATCGAAGCCGCAACCCCGATTACCTCGGCCAAAGCCGAGAGCGACGGGGAACACGACGGCCGATACGCTAAAAGAAAAACGTATACTCGCCGCATTGAGACGCCAATCTAGCGGTCAATATGCCTACATTACTGACGCTTATCGAAGCCGCAACCCCGATTACCTCGGCCAAAGCCGAGAGCGACGGGGAACACGACGGCCGATACGCTAAAAGAAAAACGTATACTCAGCGCAATTGAGACGCCAATCTAGCGGTCAATATGCCTACACAGCGATTTAACACTATCGGCCGCAACCCCGATTACCTCGGTCAAAGCCGAGAGCGACGGGGAACACGACGGCCGATACGCTAAAAGAAAAACGTATACTCAGCGCAATTGAGACGCCAATCTAGCGGTCAATATGCCTACACGGTTACGGACGCTAAAGACGTTGGACACAGTTGAGACGTGCATTCAAACTGCCTCGGCCATGTCATGTGTGAAAACAAACGCACTCAACTAGTAAAGTGGAAGAACGAACGAGAGAACCGTAATCAAAGCCCCGGCCAAGCCAAAGGCCGGCAAAATAACTTTATTAAGAAGGATCACAAGGAGAGTACAAACGACGGCCGTCCCCGTAGGGGTAGCCTAAACTCTACCTACCAAAGCATTACAAAAGCAAAGAAACGAAAGGAAAGCAAAAGATTACAGACTTAGGATTTGAAGCGCCAAAAGAATGGCAGGGAGAGAAGGCTCAATAATTGGCCCCGAACACAGTGAAGCTATCCGAGACGCCGGTGAGTCCGGTGACGACCGCCCGTCTCCCTATGCCTGTTTGTTGCCCTCCATCGCATAACAACAAAGCATCCTCGGTGGCGGCTTGGAGGAAGGTTGACCATCCCCGGGCAACTCCTTGGCCTCAGCTGTCTGAGCCGCCTTCGCCGCCTCCGCCTTCTCAGTAGCCGCTGTCTCCGCAGCCTCAGCTATCTCATCCAGGAACTGATCATATTTCTCCCACGGGAAGGAGCCGTCGGGGACAGACCTTCTGATCGCCTCCCTGGCCGCCTCCTCGGCCTGGTCCCGGAATTGGGCGCACATTTTAGGGAGGAGATCACATTGGAGCATTTCAATATCCTTCTCTTTTTGAGCAAGGATAGCTCGCACGTCACTAAGCACCTCCTTTGCTTGTGGAATCGCTCCTCCCACTCGTCCCTCTTGGCAACCACAGCGTCATAGGCACCTTTGTACCTATCCCGCTCCTCCATCATCTTGGCCGTGGCGCCATCAGCTTTCTCAACTTTGGCCCTCTCGGCCCTCAGCAGCCTCTCAGCCTCCTCCGCGCGCCCCACAAAGAACACGAAGATCCAACCGAGCCTTCCGGCTTCCTCCCTTGCGGCGGAGAGATCAAGCTTGAGCGTGCAATCACCGGTCGGACCGGGCCGTGGCCCTTTCTTGCTCCTGGATAAGAGACACGGCCAGGCGACTCCATCTCCCCAGCCTCTTATATATCTTCTCGCCCTCCGCCACGAGCTCGGCGGGGGTAACCTTCTGGGGAAAGGAGTCCACGACGACGTTTTGGCCACCAGCCTTCTCAGCCGCCTTCTCAGCTGCCTTCTCAGGCTGCTTCCCTGCTCGCCGTTCAGTGAGAACGGCAGCCGCCGACGGTTGATCTACAAAAAAATGACACAGAGCATCCATGTCACCTTGTGTTGGCACGTCAGAAAGCCTGTCACCAGGAATGTCCAACGAGCCGGCCAAATCCGAACCACATGTTAAGTCCGTACCAGTCTGAACCCTCTTATTTGGAGGGTGGTGGGGAGCAGCTCCTCCCCAACGGTGGAAGCAGGCGGTGGGTCTTTCCTCTTCCTCGGAGAAGGGACCTTAGCAGCAGTTGCCTCCTCCTCAGAAATGTTGATCACCTCCACATGAGCCTTTTCGGCCGCTGGGGTCGAAGAGGGAGTCGCAATTGATACAGCCGCCGACTTGGACGTCGCCTTCTTCGGTCTCTTCGGCACGCCGTCAAGAACCCGTGCCTGAGCCGTCTCCCGATCCAACGCCCTCGACTGCTTTTCCATGAGCTCGTTAGGGGATAGCCGGCGATCTTTCGTTTCAGCCGTAGGATGACGGGTGAGAACCTTCCCGTCCTTATCAAGCCCCAGCCTCTTCAGGTCCCTCTCAGACAGATCCCGGCCAAATCGATCTGCAAGAAACCGAACAAGAGTTACATAAAAGAAGTAAAAACAAAGCTCAGAAAAAGGAACATAACGAGCAGGGGTGGGCCTCACACCGACCCCACTCACCCCAGTTGAGGGCCGGTATGAGGCCCACGCGGCATAACAGCTCGTCTGAAGAATAATGAGCGAGGGGCAGCCATCCCTCCTCAGCGTCAAATAGCTGCATTGCCCGTTTCTCATCCTCCGAAAGAGGGACAAAAGAAGCGTCCATCTTAACCTTGCTACCCCGGGAGACGTATTTCTCATACTCTGCCCGGGTCTCACACCGTAAGTGAACAGGGCCCTGAAAAGACCGAGGCAACGGATAGTCCTCCGGCACTTTGACATACACCCATCGCTCTTGCCAGTCTTTGCAGGAAGTAAGCTTGTTTACGGAGACATATCCCGGCTCCATCTGCACGCTGTACCACCCCACCCTTTTGGCAAATGACGGCCGAAGACTATGAAGTCGGCGGAATAAGTCGACCGTAGGGATCTCCCCTTTAAAGAGGCAGAGCCACACAAAGCCGATTATCGTCCTCACAGCCAACGGATGCAGTTGGGCCACGGCAAGATTCATAGCTCGATGATGGGCACGAGGTGTTCGTTCAAAGGAAACCGGAGCCCGTACTCAATTGCCCGATGTACACGCCGATATGACCCGGGGAGGACAAGAGACCGCTGACCCTCCCGAGGGAAAACAATTTTATACCCCTCACCAAGGAAGAAGTGATCTCCGAAAAGAGTTTCCCGGAGTCGCTTGCGAATTTATTTGTCCAGAACGGTCGAGGCGGTCGTGCGAGGCCTCACCATGGTCCGGAATAGCCCTCCTCCCACCACCAACGGAAGCCCCTCACCACGATCCGGAGT
Source organism: Silene latifolia (assembly GCF_048544455.1). Lineage (NCBI taxonomy): Eukaryota > Viridiplantae > Streptophyta > Magnoliopsida > Caryophyllales > Caryophyllaceae > Silene > Silene latifolia. The sequence goes on along the minus strand of NC_133535.1, from coordinate 15,328,719 downwards.
GATAATCCTCCCGCCATCACCGGAGCCCCTCATCATCATCCTCATCTTCCAACTCCTCCGGGAGGGGCAGATCGGCCTACGGGGAAGGAGACTTAGGGCCCCCAAACCTTAGCGGGATGGCCTCCAAAGACTCCTCCTCCTCATCAAGACGCGACGGGGAACCCCGGCGCGTAATACCAATCCCGTCGAAGACATGATTCACAACAAATTACCAAAGCAAGAAAAAAATAAAAGTTTGCTTGTTTACCTTAAAGAAAAACACTCGCCGGATCAGATACTCCGAAGATTAAGAAGAAGAAAACCCTTGAAAGTTTGGAGAGATGAAGATTTTAGAGAAAAATTTTCGAAAATAAAATGGAGGCCAAAATCACGGAATAACTTCCCTATTTATAGAGAAAAGCCCATGAAGAGGGACCAATCAGGGCACAGCCCATGAAGTGTCAACCAATCAGCGAACACACACGTGTCAAGCATGCAACCGCGGAATGTCAATCGTCGCAACAGTTGAATGTCAATCAATGCAATGATGACCAAGCGTCTTCAACAAGCCTATTCACATCTCTGCGACTGTTCATTTCAAGCAAATTCTGGTATCTACTCTCCACGGCCACCGATCAACCAAGTAATGGAGCACGCCGGGGCAATCAAAGTCAACCTAAGCACTCTCACCTGGTCTCGGCCAACGTCATGTTCCTTTTCCACATCGGATACCCTTTACGCATCCATGTGGAGGGGGGATATGGTATATGGTGCGGCCTAACAAGAGCCACGCCGGTACACAAGAAGACACCGATACAGGAAATTTGCGGAAGTTTGTGCAGAATATATGCTCAGCATACATCGGAGCCCATACCACGGCATAGACTACGCTGGGGGCAAATTGATGGGGCATATTCTGCACCGCTGACCAAAGTCAACACACCGAGCAAGGTCAAAGATATCCACAAAGCAAGTCAACGACTTAGATCGTCTAGCCGATGCATCCCATCGGCCCGGCTAGCTGTCGTCTCGGCCCGACAACCCGCCAACCGGGACACATACCCGCGTACTCATATCCAAGACCCTCTCGCCGGCCGCCATAGGTTCATCGGCCGAGGGTAGAACGGTCTTTCCACCTGATAAGCCACTTGGCCACTTGGCCACTACGTGACAAAAGGTGAAAGCCTATAAATACTCCTCAACCTTCTTTGAGGAAAGGATCTCACAACTAAACCTAAATACACTATTCATCTGGTAACATCTCTCTTATCTCTCTACAATACATTCCTAGCCATTTAGCATACAACTTATACCTCTAAGTTCACTGACTTGGGCGTCGGAGTGGGTACGCTTGGCACAAAGCCAAGCCCTCAGTTCGTTCATTGTTGCAGGGGAGGCCGAGGGAGACGATAGAAGCACGAAGGGTCTAATCCAAGACATTATTCTACAAGCCACGGGTGGTAACGATACTTGCTCTGGAATTATACCCGGAACAGAATGAATTATTATAAATACAAGTTATTGTGATTTATAATTGGTAAAATATTTTGGTACAAGTAATTATGAATTACTAAGTCGATTTTTGTATATGACGTATTTTCATTAATACGTTGATTTTTAATATGTTAAAAATACATAACAATTTTATGTAACATGTGACATGTGACATATTGACAAATTGACAAAGATAAAATGGAATCCATTTTATCCTCTAATGGACCGAAATATTGGGTGTGATTAACAATTCTTATAATGTTAATTAAGATTAGTGGAATATATGATTATTTCTCTGCACTAGGCATGCATACCTAGTGTCTCTTGTGGAAGAGCACCAAGCCCATGCATTGGCCATTCCTCCACCCTCCTACCCGGTTTCCCCTATAAAAGAACAAAGGGTCTTTTGCTTAAAAATTGATCATTCACTACATGCTTTAGTGTGTGATTTATTTTTATTCATTCCATCATTCAAACATTATTTTTAGAGAGATAAAAATAATTCTTCCTTCTTCATCCTCCTCTTGACCGAAATACAAGAGGACCAAAATGATTTTTGAGTCTTTTATTTAAGTTAATATTATTCTAGTTTTGATAATACTAATTTTATTAAGGGTATATCTTGGGTATTAATCCTTGGGAGGGATACTATACTTGTATCCTCTTTGTTCATCCATTTAAGGAGAGCTCAAGAACAAGAGAGAAGGAGAACTCTCTTGTGCCCTATTGATCCGAAAATCAAATGTAAGATGATGATTTCTTCTATAAATTGTTTTTAAGTTTGCATGCATAAGATCACTTATTAAATTTATGACAAATTAAAATAAAACACATAGGAATATGTTAAGTATATAGATCTACTTTTCCTTCACATATCATATAATTTTGGGCCTGAAGCTCCAAAAGGATTATTTTACAAAGATGAGGAGATATGTCCATATTTTAACACCGTCTCATCAGTACAATATATTCATATTGTATAAGTGTAAGTCGCCAGAAGTCCACGTCTATGACTATATGAACCGTTGTTCAATTTAAAGCGTTCTTTATGAAAGGCAAATTTATTTGCGAATTAATTTTTATTTACCTGAAGTTGAACAATATAATGAGATATGAAATTTGATTCATTCTTTGAAGTGAATGTGAAATCTCATAAAAACTCTGTCTGTAGTATAGATCGAGAATATGGCGTTATGATAAGCCTAATATTGCTGCCTTAATTGAGCCTAATGATGTGGCCTTATTGAGCCAAGTAAAAAAAGCCCTTAATTGAGCTTAATCATGTGGCCTTATTGAGCCAAATTAGTTCATTGAAAGAAATGAAAATATCTTATGGAAAGGTCATGTGAGACTCATATATGCTCGAAATTCGATATGAGAAAGGAAAAAAATTATCTATGGGTTGCAATTTTGACATTCACACTATGGCCTTAACTTCTTGCAAATAATGAAACTATGACCCAAAGTTCATAGTATTTCCATATACAGAATTATGACCTGAAGTTTCATATTGTTTACAGATTTTCAAACTGTGGCCTGAAATTCATAATGTTTGCAATTCATATTTTCATATGATGATTAATAGTCTTAATTTGTTCATATTCATATATTACTAAGATATGATAATTAAGAAATTCGTATCAAATCTTATCATTTAATTCCGCTAATCAAGGTATATTTCTGCTATACTTTATAATTGTTTATTGAAAAAACAATAATAATAAAATTTGGTCGTAGGTTTCAAAGAAATTCCATATAATTTTATCATTGAGGTTAATTATTAATAATTGCATATAGTTTACATCTTATAACAAGCATTGAAACTCATGTTATTTTAATCCTTACTATTTTAGATTGGCTATAATTTTTACATGAACACATTCACCAATTCTAATTTGTGAGTCGTCAGGCATAAACCTTCATAAATTCAACCCTGCTGTTCCTCTTAAAGCTAAATATCAGAGCGATGATTATAAGCAAAAATTGAATACTCCAACGTTCGTAGCTTTGCACCAGCTGACTTGAAGGAAGGCAGCTACCGGAGTTGTTCTCGTGATTGAGATCGAAGAGGATGTTGTGGGCGAAGGTACAGTTGTTATAAAGGATGAGGAATCACTGTGTCAGTTTCTCGACCTTGACGAGTTAGATGCTATGCACATTTTAATTTGGATGCAGTAAGTTCATTAATAAAACTTGTCATTTGGTTTTACGAATAGTGATGTTTATTTAAATCATCAATGAAAATAACATTCTTCGTTCCATTTGACGTAATAGATACCTGTTTACATACATCGCTGAGGGGAACTACGTTTCTCATGACTACAAATTCTTGTCACCTGAAGTGTTCTCTCTAAAGATGCTTGGATACACATACAGAGATCACATCGATAAAATTGTTCAACGGTTGAGGACGCCCAAAAACCTATAGTTTGCCCCATATTATGAGAATTGGTATGTATAGTACTTTATTATAATGAATCACGATTCTATTCATTTATTAACACGCTTACATGCATATATATGAACTAACAGTTCAATTTTCAATATTTTATAGCAACCATTGGCTGCTAGTGGCAATCAATGTGAGAAAAAGTATAGTGTACTGGATTGACTCTTGCGGACATGCTCCCTCTTAGAAATTTGTAAATTATATAAGTGAGTAAGTTTACAACCTTACATTATAATGTCAATGGTTATTATATGACCTCTGAAGACTAGGCTCCTTTTAATGTCCCCTCAATATTACTGAGCCAAATGCTAATTATAATTTCATGTATACATTTATGAATTAGTGTGTTTCGAGCAATTGGAGCAATAAGTCCAACTATTGTCCGGATAATAGTAAGTGTATTCTTAATAATTACTCCTATTATTTAATTTATGTGTATGCGAGAGGTTGATCTAATTTAGCTTATTTGTATGTGATTTATATAATAGTCTCCTCTACAACCAGACAACAGATAATGCGCCTTTTACTCTTGTCGATCCATGTGAGAGATTATAACCCGAAAATAAACCAGCAGTCACCGGTTAGTGTTTTTTAATAACTATTTCAAACATAACTTGGGTTTAATTCTGTCTATTTTGATTGAGTATATTTTGATTTGTAGTTCTCACTTTCAATCAACAACAATGACCCAACCTATTCGAAGGAAGACATTGCCGACATGAGAAATAAGTGGGCCACTTATTTTCTTTCTTTAACGGAAGGTTAATAGTCCGCTCATTATGTATGTGTGTATATAGAGCCATGTGTATTTAGTTTTGGTCACCATGTTTATAATATTTTGATGCTGGGTTGAATAGATCAATCTGTGTAATATTCTGATGATGCAGGATTGAATTTTTACAATGCAAATTTCTTTGAAATGCTATTTTACAAGAGCATTTTCAAATAAGAACTGCTTCATCGCAAAAATTAGCATTTCAAAGAAATTTGCTAAAACCTGCTAAAACAATTTTTTTAAAAAAATATTTTAAAATTGGATTACGGTTAAAAATAAAACCGTGGTCAATAAATATATTGACAATGGTCGCATTTAAATAGAAAGTCGTTGACATAGTCATCCATAATGCTACGGCCAAAAATATAATATGACGAAATAAAACCGTTGTCGAATTCATGACATTTAGAACGGTTTAATAAGCATAAACCATTGTCATATTTAATATTTTACAACAGTGTTTTTTCAGTAAAACCATTGTCATAGGTTTACGTAGAGCATTCCAACTAATACTACCACGGTTTCAATATTATAGACAACGGTTTTTGAACTGTTCTTAATATTGTATTACGGTTATTTGAACCGTTATTTACATTTCATAATAAAGGTTCCGCCTTTTTAACAATCATGGTCACAAAATAACAACGGTCGATGTAATAACGGTTCCGTGTTTTGTATTACAACGGTATATCACCTTATCTAACCGTTGTTGCACCTATTATTTGGCGTAGTGCACCCGGCCCCCAAATGTAAAGATAACGCGTCGCATATGAGCAACGACCTAGTAAACCCAGATGTAAATGTATAAATAACGTGCTAAATTAAAAATTTCAATATATATGTATCATGCATTCATTGCACATAATCTATACTAGTTATGAGCTCTAATTTATAAGTCATTTTCTAATTAAACAAGAAAATATAATTCCATAATAATATTCTCATTCAACGTAGATCCATGAAGTATACAAAATTAAAAACGAACACTATTTCGTTAAATAGTTTCATATATAACCTTAGAATGAAAACATACTCGACAAAGTCGCTCTCACAATGAATGACTTTTTTTTTTTGTTGATGAGCATTCATCAAATACAACATCAATAGAAAGAATACGTCCATATATGACACGCACAAAGGATTAAGGAAGAAGACTATATTATCTAATCCATATGTCATTTTAAAATCAAACAAATTAATATCTCTCCGTCCTGGTCTTTACAATTATTTTATACATGAGTATTTAGGTAAGGAGAGAGAAATGAGTTTATAATTATTTAAAAAAAAAAATTAACTTAAAATGATGAGGAAATATAATGATTTCCACCTAAACGGGTTAGGTTTATTTACTAGAAAAAAAAAATGTAAATTATTGAATGATACATCTTAAATAATAAAGTGTAAACTATTGATGGAGACCGAGGATTATTGGCTTATTGCTTGGTTTGTTGACTAATATGCACATAATCTCCCTCGATCTTACTATATAAATCTCCAAATAAACCATACTATATTATTCCATGTTGCTTGCATGATCTCCTCACCAAAGTCTACTCCTTTGTTCTCTCTTATCATTTCTTTGTAAGAACACCTTAAAAATCAAGCTTTAATGGCTACAAATAATACAATGGAAACTTCCAACGACAAAAATTCTCATTTTTCATTGCTAAAGAATGTTTCTACGGTTTTCCTTGTACTCGGAGCCCTTTCTTTCGTCTTCTTTTCGTTTTTCTCCTTACAATCTTCCAAATCCCTTGTCTCCCTTCGAAGCCCTTTTTCTAACCTATATCAGGTAATAATTCTCATCACTCTCTGTCCATAATATATACTCTCTCCGTCCTAATCATTATTTTTATTTTTTATTCTTTGTGACGGAGGGAGTAACTAATGTGGCTCGACTTTGTCTAACCCTCGTAATTCAAGGGATTTACACACTAAGTATTATTTATTTAATTTCTTTGGTGCATATGAGGGCGAACCCGGGAGCTAACTAGTTATTATTACTAGACGGGGATCGCCACCCCGAAAATAAAGAAAAAGAATTGTACATCAGAAATCAAATGAGTTTTTGTGTATTTTTTTTTTTAGTTTTATATAGTTTATAAATTACATCTTAGTTTTATGACGTCAAAAATCAAATTTTTCTGAGCTTATATGTAATTTTTGTTGAGTTATAATGTAACTTTTTGAGATTAATGTTTAAGTAAATAAACTCAAAAAATTTATAATAAAACTCAAAATTTTTAAATTAAAGCTCAAAAACTTTATAATAAAACTCAAAATTTTAAAATTAAAACTCAAAAACTTTTTCTTAATGCTCAAAAATTATACCATCTGATGTACTACATCAGATGTATAATCCACTTACTGCCGAAAATATCCTCTCTAAGAATAGGTCGAAGATTGAAATGTCAAACTTAGAGACTGGCTCAATATTACTATACTAACCACATTGCATCCAAAATCCATAGGATGAGCTCGGAGAGACTCTACAAAACGCATCAATGGCAGATAAAACCGTGATAATCGCGGTGGTAAACAAGGCATACGTTGAAGGGAAAGTGCTGGCACCAAACATGCTAGACCTCTTCTTGGAAGGGTTTTGGGAAGGGGAAGGGACAAGGGAACTTCTAAACCATTTGGTGCTCGTCGCAGTCGATCAGACTGCGTACGAGCGATGTCTATTCCGTGGATTACACTGCTATAAGCTTGAAACGGACGGTGTAAATTTCATGGGGGAGGAAGTGTATATGTCATCTGATTTTGTCAAAATGATGTGGAGAAGAACGTTGTTTCTTACTGAGGTCCTTGAGAGAGGCTATAATTTTATCTTCACGGTACGTATTTACCCTTCTTCGTCCTTTATCAAGTTTGTCATGTTAGACCTTGTCAAACCACCAATTTAATAATTCACAAATTCTTGTTTAAAACGGAGTTATCTCTCTTAAACCTTAAAACGGTCAAATACTTGTTAAATCACATTACAAGTTGTCTAGGAAGTGCCAAAAATTTTACGCCGTCTTGGCAAGACTTAGAGCATCCACAATGGTAAGCTAGTTGCTATTAGCTTACCATTGCCACATAAGATTTTCAAGCTACAATATTTTTAAGCTAGAAACTACTACAATGGTAAGCTACTAGTGTTGTAGCTTAGATGGGCCCATATGCACAACATTTCTGAAAATGCAATTGTACTTCATGCCTATTTCCACGTGTATTTGTTTAGTTGGCAAATTTTTTTTGTAGGACCATTTGAGCTACCATGGAGCTAGTTGCTCAATTTAAGCTATAGTTCAATAGGAGTGCTCTAATGGTTAAGCAAGTAGCTTGAAAATTTTTTTATTTGCAAGCAAGTCCTTTTGGGTAACCATTGGAGATGCTCTTACTCATATTCTCTGCATTATCATTTGTTTTTGCATGTTTGTCAATGCTTGATTCATTTGTAAGAATTTTAAAATTTTGATATTATTAATGCAATCATTAAAACAAATTAAATATGGTCTTAGATGACTATATTTAATGTTTTATATATGTAAAAAAAATTAATTTAAATATCTCTTTTTTTTTATGACGAGGGGGTTGAATCCCCCGGGCCCATGCATTCACGCACCACCACATGGACCATGTAAGTCACACCCCCTTCGGGGGCTGCAGTGGCCAAGTGATCATCGCCCCAGCTTTTAGTCGAACCCGGGACCTCTCAACTCTTGCACATCTGCAAACTTTAAGGTTTAACCCGGCTACCACTGGACTAACACACTCGTTACTTTTGAATAATTCCCAAAAAAAGCAAATGATAGTAATTGACTAGGACTGAAAGAGAAATTCTTACAAACTTGTAACTATAATATATTATACAAATATACTCCTAGTAGATAAAACAATGTGTTTTACTGAAAAATGTTAGACGTGGAAAATATTTATACGATGCATAATTTTTCTTTTTTTTGAAAAAAAAAATAATTAATGGGTTATAATATAAGAAAGGATATATTGCATGGTACGGAGTATAAAACAATGGGGTCTGATCGGATGGTATGAGCTTAATGTGTTGGGAACCATTGAAGTTGAGAATTCATCTCATATTGTAAATTTACCCAAAATAGTAACAAAAAACATACCCTTTTTTATATATACTCATAAATGTAATTAAATAAAAGTTATATCCATTTTTAGTAAAATATATCAAATCCACGTAAAAATAACTCTACCGACATCTAAGTATCTAACCCATGTTTAATTATTGCATAGAACGAGTGAGTTATGAGTATGGTGTCATTGGCAATTGCATTGTTATTATTAGGTTAAAAAAGATATTTTGGCTTAAAATATGTTGTTCAGACTCGTTTAAAAATATTTGACATGGGTGTGTGTTTAAATGTCGGATTCGGTTATTTTTATGTTTTTATATTCTGACTTAAAATGAGGTATCGAAGTGTCATATCCTTATCTAAGTGTCGAGTGTTGAATATGTGTACGTGGGCGAATCAGAAGAGACGGAATAACCTAAGTTGTACGTGTTGCTACATTATTTACACTATTGTTCGTGATTGTCTCTTTCTCATTTAGCTAAACAAATTGAAAAAGTAATTTCTCCGTATAAAAAGTGGGTGAGTATTAATTTTTTGTTGTACATCATCCACTTTAATCTAAATTTGAGTCGGGTAGGATCATTAGGATGGTAAAATTCTTCCTAATGAATTCTAACACTACTACATTCTCGGGCTTAAACACAAGACATGTGATTAAGTTAGAATAAACTCTCATCAGTTAATTTAATTGCTCATACATAAATATTGGTTAGTTTATGATGGCGGTTTTATTTCTTTGTACCCCGTATTATAAATAACCTACCAACCATGCATGTTCCTCATATAAGACACGGTCATATACTGTTCCTCATGTTTCTCATTTAAATAACCTACATACCAACCATCACATTTGTGTAATGAGTAGTAGAACTTAGTTTTGTCCTACACTAGTGACATTTAATGTACACCCTTGGTTTTATCTAATCTCCATATTTGGAAGGATTTTCTGTATATTCAATTTAAATTCGGATCGTTTAAAAAAAAAAAAAAAAAGGTCCATTTCTTTCTAGGAATTGAAAAGTATCCAAATCGTTGCATATTAGTACATGAAGAAAATAATGTACACCCTTGGTTATATATAATAGATCTTTCCTATATCGCCATATCGGTAATCAATACCGAGTATAATAAAGGGATTTTTTGTTTTTATTAGATTATTCCTCTGTACAACTTATTATTTCATTTGACAAATTAACCTAAGAGTAGAAAATTGTAATGTTATAACTTGAATTTTTTTCAACAGAAATGCTTAAAATGAAAGAAATTAACAAAATAGGGATGAGCTGGAACTTATTATAATCATGAAATACCCATAACCTATATGTGATATTATTCGAAATTGCGCTTTCATTTTAGAGTAACTAATGACTAATCTTTTATCTTCCTTACCCACAAAGTCAATCAAAAATTCAGACATCATTAATCATCCCAGGTTAGCATGCACGCACGTCGAGGGTAGTTAATTAAAATGATTAATCAAATTTATAATACTACGTAGTAATTAACAACTAGGTATCAAAATGATATACAATCATACATTGTCAGAATTCCACGTTACTGCATTAACGAAATGAAGTCGTGTTTATTTATAGATGAACTATGCTTATACAACTAAAATATTACATTTCGTAGTGTTTAATGCATATAATAATATGCTTATGGGAGATTGGGAGTGTTTTCTAATTAAAAAATATAAGTATGTAGGTAGAATAGTTTAGTAAGGTTATCGTTATCGTTGAATTGGTTGGTTTAGTCGTCCACTCATCTTTAAGAGGAGATGGTCTCTTTCTACGTAGACAGTTGACAATTATGCATGTGTTTCACCCATCATTGGCTCACATATCCCTCCACTAGGCCTGTCAAACGGGTTAGGCGGATCGGATCCTGAGTCAGGTTAGAATACGAATCAGATCAAATACAGGTTGAGTTATATGGATCTCGGGTCGGGTACGTAATAAGTAGGTAGAAACGGGTCAAAAAAAGTTTATAATGTCTTTAATTTATCATTTTTCAGCCGAAAAAAATCATTTTTCAGCCGAAAAAACGAATTACTTTTTAGAATTAAATTATATTTAATGGTATTAATAGTATGATTATATTAGTTATTTATCGTGCTTATATTAAAGCATTTATAGAAATAAAATTATTTTAATAATTATATTATTATTTAATGACATAAAAGTTATATTAAATTGATTTTTAAATTAGTTTTTTTTAATTAAAAATATTAAAAATATTATTTTTATATTTATTAATTCAAATATAATATAAAAATATTAATATTTTAATAATATTCTTGATTTAGCTTCAACCCATCGGGTCAAATGGGTCAGGTCATGTTTTGACAAAAAATAACGGATCATTTAATTTCAGGTTGCGGGTCAAGATTTACGAGTCTTTGACCCTAAAAACCGGGTGGGTCATGTTTAGGGATGGCAATGGGTAGGGTCTGGGTAGGGTCCGCCTAGACCCGGACCCGACCCGAGATTTTCCCTTTGGACCCGTACCCGATCCAGACCCGCAAGGGTCTAAAATTTGAGGACCCATACCCGGACCCTATGGGTAAGGGTAGGGTCTGGGTCTACCCGTGGGTCGGAGTTTCAGCCACTTTAGTAACAAGATTAACAGCTATGGGGTCTATAATATTAAAAAAAAAATCATGCTACTTTACATTATGAGTTTATTAATCTGCCGTTAATGGTGGTTGTCGGTCGCCGGCTATTAGAGAGGTGGTTGTCAGTCGCGTATCAGTGCTGTGGTGGTGGTTTTCTTGTGTCAGTGGTGGAGTGGTGGTATTGTCAGAAGAGTTTGGTTGGATTTTATCACTTTATGGGATGAGAGAAGAGAAAGAGACTTTAGTTGAGTTTCTACAGTGTGCCAGTATGAATTCAGAAAAGTTGTAATTTTTTTTTTTTCCTTTAATAAAGGGTCTAAGGGTCGGGTATGGGTCTCATAACTTAGACCCGGACCCGGACCCAAAATATTTTCTTAAGACCCAAACCCGACCCAAACCCATTGGGTCTGAAAAAATGAGACCCATACCCGACCCATTAGGGTCCGACCCTCAGGGTCTGGGTCGGGTCCCCGACCCACTGCCATCCCTAGTCATGTTTTGACATGCCGACCCTCCACCCTAAAATTATTCGACCGAGCTATTGATCAAAATTTCAACTAGTTTACTTCTTCTTGCAATCGTTTAATTAGTAGCTTATTTATCCAAATAAGATAGCTGAAATGAAATGTTACCTAAATATCTAGGGTAACGTGTAAAAAATAAGCTAACTTATTTGATCAAAGTAATTTTACCGAATATCAATTACTTTTTCACTAATTTATCTAACATTTTTAATATGGTCAACGACCTTATCAGTTTCTAATTTTCAACTAATTTTTCGGTTTCCAGCTAAATAATCTTTTTTTTTTTTGTGGAAAACAGGATACAGATGTGATATGGTTAAGAAATCCATTTCCAGTACTAACTACAATTACAAACAAGACTCAAGGCTTCGATATCCAACTTAGCGTCGATTATTACAATGGCAACCCATCTTCCATTCGTAACCCGATTAACACCGGATTCTACTTTGTTAAATCCAATACCAAAACCGTTTCCCTATTCAACAAATGGTATGGTTTAAAGGATAATTCGGGTGGAGCTAAAGAGCAAGATGTCCTACAAAACCTAACAACGCACGGTGTGCTTCAGGAAATGGGCTTAAAACCAAGGTTTCTCGACACCAAATATTTTAGCGGGTTTTGCCAAGGTAGTTCGGATATCCAATCCGTGATCACGGTCCATGCCAATTGTTGTAGGTACATTAAGGCTAAGGTGACCGATTTGTCTCAATTACTTCGTGATTGGGGTACGTTCAAAGTCGCCCCTGCTAATGAAACGTCTTCATTTCGATGGTCACCACATGTGGAGTGCTACAACTCTTGGAACGCAACGTACGGGAATAATCCTTAAATTTAGTTTATCGTATAAAATGATTTAATTGTACTGCTTAGGAAACGGCGAGTTATTCTGTGGGCGCTTAGACGAATTCATGTATAGAACCGACTCATAAATTTTTTTGCTCGTAAAAATGTTATTGTTGAACTTTTTTCTTTTTCTTTTACGAAAGTTCATGTATGTGTAATGAATTAATGATGTTAAATAGTGCCGCAGAGGATCAGTAGCCAATAATATTTGATTCCTGGCCGCTTCAAAACAGACATGTCCCATGAGAAAAACAGCCAATAAACAGGCAACCTGTTTCTATTATCGCGATCAACATTGAGCATATATAGGGAAGGAGCACTTGGCAGTAGCTCCAAATTGACATTCGAGATCGAATTACATCCAGAGTTTTAATGTAAATTAAATGATTGTAATTATACTCGGCCACCAAGGTTCCAGCCTAACACCCTCTTCACCTTCTTCATCTAGCGCCTTTGGCAAAGACACTGCGATTTGACCTTCTCCTCCCATACCTTCCTGCCCTCTTCCTCCTTTTGCGCTTCCGTTACCTCTCAAGCCTCGGCCTGGGTCCAGGCCAATGACCGCACCCCCGCTGCCCCATGCACCGGTACCACCCCCCTGATGCCTCCCATTAGCTGGGCCCTCCCTCCGCATGGTTGGCTGAAAGTCAATGTCGACGCGGCCCTTTCCCCCTCTTCTTGTTTAGCTAGCCTGGGGTGTGTCATTAGAGACTATCATGGTTCTTGGGTCTTAGGTTGGTCTTCCCGCCTCTTTGCCCCTAACCCCTTCCTTTGCGAGGTCCTTGCCATTCGTGAAGGGATTATACGGTCTAGCATCCATGTGAATAATGTCTTGATTGCGTCTGATTGTTTGGATGCGGTTACCTCTATTTTGCAGTCGAACGTCCCATGCGGCCCTTTTGCTAACATTATTCTTGAGTGTAGGGAACTCTTGAAGGACTCTCCCCATTTGAAGCTTGTGTTTGAGAAAAGAACGGCCAACCGTGTTGCGGATGCTATTGCCCACTACTCCATTCGGGATACTAGCTCTTCTATGGGTCTTTTTTAGTGGGACTATGCCCCTCCGTTTGTAATCGATCTTTGTACTATTGACTTTGTTTTGGCATGTGCGCCACTTTCCCCTGACCCGTCCCCTTGATGTAACTGAACACGCTCTCACTTTATTTATTTATATATGTTCTTCTTCTCCAAAAAAAAAAAAAAAGGTTCCAGCCTGAAGAGTTTAGGATTCCAAGTACCTAAGAGGAGGGAGAGGGGGTGAATTAGGTACTATTTAAAAATTTCAACTTAATCTTTATTGAGTTAAAGTAAATTGATTAACGATATGTGTGATATGTGATTATTTTGTCTCATTTTACCGCTTATTTAATGTCTTATCACATGTCATTTCCGCTCTTTGGAGCGATTTTTGGTACAAATTATTTCCCTTTAGTTCATTTGGCTTTAGATAATGCTTTGTAGGTGAAACAAGGCAAAATGAGACGGAATTTGTGCATATTGGAGCCATTTGGATGGAGCAAGGACTTGGGGGCGGAATCCTAGCTTAGGAACAGTCTTGGCTCACTTGAAGACCCTTTGGATGAGCTCTCAAGGCTCCTTGGCCCTTAAGGAGAAGCTATGAAGCAAGTAGAGTCGTCCCTATAACCATCCATATGGGACAATGACCGGTATGGAAGAAGGGAAGTAAGAGGCGAGTGCTAGAGTCCGTCCTTAAACCCATCCCACCGGGACAGCCACCGGGACAGACAAGGTCGTACCGACCGGGACAAATTTCATCCCTAAGGGACGGTTCACTTCGCCCCTTTCTCTTCCGGTTCACCTCCATTTGTTTTGCAAACACTATATATACTCTCACTTTGTAATTTATGGGACACAATACCCTAGATCTAGTTTTCCAACCTCCAAGTTTTGAATTTTGTTAATCTTTCCTTAATCCTTTCATAATTAACCTTTAATTTCTCTAAAATTAGCTTAGTTTTAGATCTAGTTTTGGGTTGAAAGAAGATTGAAGTGATTCACTTTTCCAATCAATCCAAGTTTCATACTTTTGCAATCTAGTTGGTATAATTCCTCTCCCTTGTTCATTTGTTTACATTTGTCTTTCATTTTAGTCTTGCATATTAGTTTAATTGTTGGAGATTGTCTTGTTTATTGCTAGAATTCTCTCTCTTGTTTATTTGTTCATGTTTCTAGTTGTTGTTTCTCATCCAAAGTTTGAATCTTTGAATGTGTGTGTCAAAGTTTGTTCCTTTTTACGTTAATCCTTCTCCATCTTAGCTTAATTAGTCTCTTCCCATAGTTTTGTTGGTCTATTGCATGTTTAATTGTAGAAATCAATTTTATATCATGTACATGGTTAAAGTATCCATCTTTATCAATTATTTTGTCTTAATAACTATGATTCGTGAGTATTCCTTTAACTAGGACTCGATTATCCCCGATATGAGTTTCCTACTTTGTTAATATCCACTTAATTGGCCATTTTAGAGGGTGCTAAGGGAGAATTAAGGGGATTTGCTTGTGTCTTTGACTTGTTAGGATTTTCTTCTCATCCTTGACCCTTGACCATTGATGAGAATCAATTAGGTGGAGGATTGGGTTAATTTTGCTTGTCTTTTGTTAACCTTGGTTGAGAACCTTGGGAGAACACCGTTAATTTTGGATTTGAAATCGACCCTTGAGAAAGGGAGTGGGATGACTCGAAAACACGACGCGGGATTAATGAATCTAAATACACTTTAAGCCACCTCTAAGTTTGTGCACAAATTTGGGGGAGTCGGAACTTGAATTTAGACACCCGACTAGCGAACCCGAAAGGGAGGTTGGAAGGGATTGCTAGTGTCCACTCGCGAACCCGAGAGGGAGGTGTTTGGCGACCTAGAGTTGTCTTCCCTCTTAGCACTATCTAATCGGCCATTAAAGGGAAGCTAAATTTGTAGGAAGATTTATCGGAGGAGAAGTCGGGTCCTAGGCCTTTCGTATCACTGAATTACAACTTTCAATTTCAATTGCTCATTTTCCATAATTAGTTCAATTGCATTTTATTTTAATTAGTTTAGTTGACTAGTTTAAAAACGCAACTCAATTATTACCGACTTAGTTAAACAAAAGACTTAAAACAATTAGTACTCTCCCATGCTCCTTGATTGCGGATTCGGCCCTTAAATAGTGCAACGAACTCGTTCTCTTGCAAGGTAAGACTTTGAATCATCAATGAGGAACAAGTGGATATATCAAATAAATCGAGTAATTAGAAGTGTATCACGTTGTTGAAGAAAATTGCTGAAATGAAAAACAACGGTTGTTCTGACTGTTGCTTCTTTGTCTTAGCAAATGAGGTAAAGGTTACAGACCAGAAGTAACAGTATTCAGGACCGTTGTTAAAGGAAAACGCAAATGAAGTACAAGTAAAGTAATTGCAGCGGAATTAAAAGTAACGAGAGATCCACACAATGATTTTTGAATTGGTTCGGCCAACGCTCTAAGGGCCTACGTCCAATCTTCTTTTTATTGATTAGTTAAGTGATCTACTCCGACTACTTAAAACCCTTACAAATAAAAAGGACCAACATTCTACTCCGGTTGCGACAAAAGTTCAAAGACTGCTCCGTCTAAGAACTCGACACTCTAACTTAAAATGTTTACAAGATCAAGTTTCCTCAAACTGATTCGAGAAAAATTGATAAGGACAACTTATTGATCAAATGATTCTAGGTAAGAGAACATGATACTTAAAGCAACGGTAGTAAAGACTGTTGTCACTTGAAGACTTAGAAAGATTTTGCAAATGAAAGAAATGACTTGAGTTCTTTAAAAACAATTTTGCAAAACACTTTGAAATTCTCAGAAAAAAGTCTTAGTGAATGAAGTAAAGGAGTGCTCCTTTTATAGGGGGCGAACTAGGGTTTTGAAGGTCAAAGCTTTTGGTAGAGAACAAATATTTTGACCTTTCCAAGTTTGCATAAAAGGGAGCATTCTTCCAAAGGTGAAAGAAGAAAAGAAGTTTTGTTATTATCTTAAAAGGTCTTTGTAAATTAGTCATAAAGCAAAGTTGACAATCAAGTAAGGACATTTTAGAAAACAATTTTGGAAAGAAATAAGTTCTACTTTCTCAAAAGCCATGATAAAAGAATTTGCCAATTTGAGTAAAGCCTTTTTAGAAGATGCCTTTGAAATATTCTTTTCTTCATAAAAAAACCTTTCATTATATTCAAAATATCATAAATGAACATTTCACAAATAAAAGTTTGTATTTGAAAGCTTAAGTATTTTGAAATCAAAGACTCTCTTCAAGTGACACAAGCTGAAGCAACAGTCTTGCTTACTGTTGCCTCGATAAGCAGACCGTTGTTAAACAACGGTCTTGCTTACTGTTGCATCAGTAAGTGGACGGTAAACACAATGAATAGGGAGGTAGGCTTAATCCTGAAATGTAACACTTTGAAACACAATTAAAATAGGCATGTCATCATCAACAATTAAGTTCTAACACAGCCTGGCCTGTGATGAATCCAAACATCGCTCTGTATATGAGCGCCATTTTAACACCGCGAGACCAATTTAGATAACTTTGTTTAAGAGATGAGAGCTATTACCACTCACACCAGCCAACTTTGGTAGTTTTTGAAAGAAATAATGAATATATAACAAAAAAAAAAATTTGGTAAAATGTGAGTGTATTATATATATATAAAAAAAATGAGTTTCAAATACAAAATAAGGCCTAAACCTTTCCAAGGATTAAATAAAATTACTCAAAAGAATTTGAAAAAATCTCAAAAATAAACAAATGGGTTATTTCATTGGAATAATCCATCATATACCCTCTTTTCTTAGATTAATCTATCCTCGTGTTTAACTGAGAATAATCTTATCGTTGACGTCATTTAATTTATAGTAGACCAATGAAAGAGTTACCTAGACAACCGGTTTATTTTATAATTAACCTTTAATAATCATCCTTCACTTTATTTCCCCAAAACTCTCTCCAACTCCATTGACTACAACAGCCACCACACACTCCCACCAGTCACCACCAACTACAACACCCATCAGCGGCAACAGCAAACTGCACACTCCCACCACCGACTACTACACCCACCACCCACAACACCCACCACCCACCATCGACAACACCAAACCGCACACTCCTACCACCCACCACTCCACCACCCACAACAACACCCACCACCCACAACACCAGTCGCACACTCCTTCTACCCGACAATACCGCTTCACTTTATTTCCCCAAAATTGGATTTGGTTTGAATATCTAGGCTTAATTTGGTTGGATTTTTTTCGAATTTCTGGGGTTGATTTTAAAAGAATTTGTGTGAGGAGGCTTAGTATCTCTGGGAAGATTCAAGTGCTCAAGGATTTCGAATTTCTGGGCTTCACTTTATTTCCCGTCGGATCTGGTTTTTTTTTTAATTGTGTCAATGTTTACGGTTGTTGTAGGTGTTGTGGTAGTTGCGTGGGGTGGTGACAGTGGTGGTGGTTGAATTGAAGAAATGAAAATTGACGAATTGAATAAGAAGAAGAAATGAAGAATTAACAAAGAAAAAAAAATGGGACCTACATCAGAGCTGACAAATAATGACAAGACACGAAAATACGACACGAACCCGACACGAAATTAACGGGTTTGGGTTGAGGCTCAATGACCCATTTATGTAAGTGGGTCGACACGAACACGACACGATATTTAATTGGGTCGGGTTTGGGTTGAGCTCTCTAAACACGAACCCGACACGAATGACCTGTTTAATAAATTAATCCTATTTTTTTTATCTTTCATCACATAAATATACTTAAAACTTTCCAAATATTGACATGACACGAAAACACGACCCGAACCCGACACGATATTAGCGGGTTAGGGTTGAGGCTTGATGACCCATTTATGTAAGTGGGTCGACACGAGCACGACACGAGATTTAAACGGGTCGGGTTTGGGTTGAAGGGTTTGTGACCCGTTTACATGTGACACGAACACAAACCCGCCACGACCCGATCTGTTTGTCAGGTCTAACCTACATGGTCACTTGTTTAGAAACTGGTAGCATCAGGTCAAAAATGAGGCTGGTCTATTACAAGTTAAATGAAGTTAAAGATGAGATTATTCTTAGTTAAACACCAGGATAGATTAATTTGAGAAGAGAGGGCATAGGATGGATTATTCTCATAAAATAACCTTAAACAAATTACAACAAAAATTAGTACTCCGTAATAGACTGAGAAAACATAATTAAAATTATGTCTCTCGAGACCGCAACAAAGCAAATGGAACAATTTAATTTAAATGGAGTATGTATGTTTAAAACCATCTGATAATATCTCCACATGATAGATTCATTCATAGATGCGACTTTGATACTGCACACAACTTCTGCACTTCTCTTTTTAGTAATATAGAATTACCACTACACTTCTATATTTGGTAATCGCAAATTCTTGTTTCAGCCAAGCCATTTTTGTCTAAAATAATAAGTCGTGTTTCAGATGGGGTCTGAGACCATTTTAATGATCAAATGTGACCATAATGTACCATTGTTCCAGCTAGTGTTTACAGCATAGTGACTTTTTCTTCACACATTTGAGTGTAAAGTAGTCTCAAATTTCCGTCTTATTGTTCCTGACGAAAATAGTCCGTCCTAAAGGAGACTTACTCGTAAGTAATATAGAATGGGACCGTTGTATGATTCTACGTTTTTACCCCTTCCAACATACCGTTCACCGTTGTATGATTCTAAGTTGACAAAGCATGACCTCCTCACCAATGTCAACTCCTTTGTTCTCTTCTAATGAAGTCTTTATAAAACACCATAATAATTAGCTCTCTAATGACTACTACTACTACAATGGAAATTTCTAACGACAAAAATCCTCATTATTCATTGCTTAAGAACGTCTCTACATTTTTCTTAGTCCTAGGAGCCCTCGCTTTCGTTTTCTTTTCGTTTTTCTCCTTACAATCGTCGACATCCTTCATCAACCTTCAAACCTTTTTTTCTAACCCTAATCAGGTAATTCAACAAATTATGTCCCGATCATTTATTTACATATTCTTATTTAGGTATCTCGTTTATTTCTTTATCTTTCTGTTTTTAATAACATGCATGTACAAGTTGACAAATATAATGCATGTGGAGTTGTGTTTTCACTTTTTGTTTTGTTTTAAAAGCATGTCCTTTCTCATTTCCTTGGTCTTTGTGTCAAAAGCAAACGTAAAGAATTGATCGTTTCCATTGACAGAGACATACTACATTGCATAATCCGACAGATGAGCTAGGACAGGCACTAGAAAAGGCATCAATGACAAACAAAACCGTAATATTGGCGGTAGTAAACCGGGCATATGTGGAAGGAGAAGTGGTGCCAAACATGTTAGACCTCTTCTTAGAGGGTTTTAATGCAGGGGAAGGAACAAGAGAGCTTGTGAACCATCTGCTGATCGTGGCGGTCGATCAAACAGCCTACGAGCGGTGTCTTCTCCGTGGCCTTCACTGTTATAAGCTTGAAACGGATGGTGTCGATTTCACAAGGGAGGAAGTGTTCATGTCTTCTGATTTTGTTAAGATGATGTGGAGAAGAACTTTGTTTCTTCTTGAGGTCCTTGAAAGAGGGTATGACTTCGTCTTCACGGTACGTAAAATTGAAATTTCCCTCCAAATCTCTCCTATATTGAAAAGCGGATTCCTCCAAATCCCTTTTGTTATCCAGACAAGGGATGTTGTATCCCTCCTTTCCCGTCCCCTCCATTTCCCTCCCAATCCCGTCATCCAAACAAGGCCTAAATCTCGAGTAATGTTTTGTTAAACTTTTGTTAACGACTTTTTTTTTTTTTTTTTTTTTTTTTGGTAACGAGGAACATCTCTCATTAGCAGCCTAGGACGATACACCTTTGTTAACGACTTATTATCGCTTGTAATGTCTAAAAACAGGATATAGATGTTTTGTGGTTAAGGAATCCTTTTACGATCCTAACCACAAGCAAGAAGCGAGGCTGTGATATCCAATTTAGCACCGATTGGCATTACAACGGCGATCCATCTTCTACTCGCAACCCGATTAATACCGGATTCTACTTTGTTAAATCGAATAGCAAGACGATCTTTCTATTCAACAAATGGTATAATTTGAAGGATAATTCGCATGGTGAGAAAGAACAAGATGTCCTACAGAAGTTAATATCACACGGTGTACTTTCGGATTTGGACCTAAATGCTAGATTTCTCGATACCAAATTATTTAGCGGGTTTTGTGAAGACAGTTCGGATATTGAATCAGTGATACACCTTTGTTAACATCTAAATCTCGAGTAATGTTTTGTTAAACTTTTGTTAACGACTTTTTTTTTTTTTTTTTTTTTTTGGTAACGAGGAACATCTCTCATTAGCAGCCTAGGACGATACACCTTTGTTAACAACTTATTATTGCTTGTGATGTCGAAAAACAGGATATAGATGTTTTGTGGTTAAGGAATCCTTTTACGATCCTAACCACAAGCAAGACTCGAAGCTGTGATATCCAATTTAGCACCGATTGGCATTACAACGGCGACCCATCGTCTACTCGCAACCCGATTAATACCGGATTCTACTTTGTTAAATCGAATAGCAAGACCATTTTTCTATTCAATAAATGGTATAATTTGAAGGATAATTCACATGGTGAGAAAGAACAAGATGTCCTACAGAAGTTAATATCACACGGTGTACTTTCGGATTTGGACCTAAATGCCCGATTTCTCGATACCAAATTATTTAGCGGGTTTTGTGAAGACAGTTCGGATATTGAATCAGTGATCACGGTTCATGCCAATTGTTGTAGGTTCATTAAGGCTAAAGTAGCCGATTTGTCTCAATTGCTCCGTGAATGGGCCGCGTTCAAAGTAATCGCGGCTAATGCAACATCTTCATTTCGATGGTCTCCACACTGGGAATGCAGAAACTCTTGGAGCGCGACCTATGGGAATGACTGAATTTAGTTTTATCGCATCGAGACAAATGATTAAAACGGAGAAAGTAATTAGTTTTACTTCTCAAAGAAATTATGAGAGGGTGTTAAAAATGACTTGGTTGTGCCTATCCCAATTAAATTTTTTGCTCGAAATTTTCATTTTTTTTCACGAAAATTGTGTGAAGGCGGAATTATACCCTTTGATTTAAAGAGAGAATAATTTATTTTTGATTTTCCAAGGTTTTTTTGACTTCATAGTCCATACTCCATAGAACATAACGTCATACGTACTAGTATGTTGATCCTCTTCATTTCCTAAAAGATATAAAGGACATGTTTCCTCTCTAACAATCATATAACAATGTATTGTGCTTTCCTCCATTATTTCTTTATTTTTATGCATAAATGTAGAACCGTTACTTTGCACCGAAATACAATCTTGACCGTTGACAAGAAATGGACCGTAAATAGAAATGGAGAGGATCCTATTCCTGAACCCAAAAAAAAAAAAAAAAAAAAAAATTGAAATGAGGCATGTTCAATCTTGTTTATAGGATCAGAAGCTGTTAATACATGTTTGTATATAGATAAAACTATCCACCGAAGCCTAGCACACTCTCATTAGAGGAAAAACAGAGTTCTACAAAGCTGAATCTATGTCTACCAACTCTACTCATTTTTCGGAGCTCCGATAGGCGATAGGGTTTCCTGTAACAAACATGTGCCCTATATCCTCAACAATAATAATCTTCCTAGATCTGCATTTTCAAGTAGATTTCAACTTGGCTGATTTCGATGCGAGGTGGGAAAGTGTCCTGTGGCCAACAAACACGAGGACGACTCCCAAGAAGCTTAAAACCTTGAGTGTAGTAAAAAGATTCAACTGCAAAGAAGAAAGAGAAATGAGATACTGGGATTATTTATGAAAATGAAAGAAATTACAAAATTAATTATCGTATTCAAATATGAGTAAAGCAAACCTTCAGCCAGAAAAGTCCGTAAAGACAGAGAACGGCTAAAATGGCTGCATGGAATAGTGTGGCAAAAGTTGCAGGCACTGCTGATGTAGGGAAGTTCTTGAGGTTGACTCCAAGTCGAAGAAGCTGCAGAGAAGCATATAAAAAAGATTGCGCCAAAAGAGTTGAGTAAACATGTACAAATAGGATATAGAGGATAACAGATCTGGAAGACTCTTTAGTTTAATAGGATTCTCTCGATACTCATGACTTGCTTTTGGGAAAGAAACACAGGAAGTGGTATTATGGTGGGGAGATTAAATTCCAAAATGATCCTCCCCTCACACATCATCTTCCCAAGACGTCGTTTCTTAAGGGAGCTCTAATCAATTCACAAATTTCAAATTTAACCAAGCAGGAAATGGTAAGACCAAAAAATCGACCAACAAAGGCAAGTGGTAAGAAATTAAATCAGATGAAGTACTTGATAGGGAAGCGTAAATATACTTGCTAATTTTTACTACCAATGTTTAGGTTAGAGGAGTAAACTTACCCCAACCAAAAATCCGGCAAGTGGAACAAAGGTCAGAACCAAGAATGCAAGGGACAGTTCGCTAGGTGGGCGCTTCTCTGGAACCCTAAAGATGTGGTTGATTTCTGCTTTAGGACCAAACCTTGAAAGAGGATCAACAGGTTGAACTGGCGGACGAGTTGCCTTCTCAGGTGCTTCAGGAAGATCTAAATCGACAGAGCCCAATGACCGGATGAATGAGTTTTCCTAAAAAAAAAAAAAAAAAGTTAGAAAACTGCACCAATGCAAGTAAATCAGATACTGGAAACTGAACACAATTATACTTACCATGGCAGCATCTCCAACTGTGAGTTGAAGATCATATTTTCCTGAAAGATAATAGAGCTTGTCCACGAGTCCAAGGAAATCCTACGCCACAAATACGTTAGTTTACTGAACAATATGACACCTAGTAACAATGCATCTTTTTAGACATCTGTCCTATTTGTATTTGTCCTATTTGTATTTGCACAAATATTCGATTTCCCTACAACTAATCGTATGACAAATTTATTAATGATCTATGTTGACAGTTTTACCTAAATGTTTTTGGGTCATTACCACAACCTAATCACAAGAAATATTCTATGTTTTGATGTTCTATTAGTGATCTACCTTCACCCAACTTCTCTTCCTCGTTACTGCAAAACATCATGCTTCTTTATTTTGCTAGAATAGTAATTTTGATAAAACGTAGATAAAATCAAAACTGGCAAACAAATATATCAGAAGTGGTCACTATTTATTATTCCGAAATCCAATGGAGTCAAAGACTCGTTATTGTTGGATTGTGGATTATGATGGAATAAAGTAAAATGACTCCCTAAATTGGATGAGCTTCTTTATAATGTGAAGTAACAAACATTTGATGTCGTGCTTAGTTACAAGGGAACATATATGAATCATTGGATATAAAACGGTACAAGAAATTTACCAGTGTCATCTCGTACTTTTTCCCTGAGCTCCCAACCACAAATACATGTTCCACGTTTGTCTCATGTCTCAACTTAAGCAATACCTGCACCCCATCCAGATAAGCATACAATAAAAGGTAATCACATAATTAGAGAAAGAAACCAAAAAGTATCAAACCTGATGGGGCTTGAATGCCTTTCCAAGAGGTGTAGCCAACTGGAAGGATATGCGCAGTTTTTGGAGATGATTTGCAGAGAACGAGACTGAACTATCTGTCGACAAATCTAACCTGCAGTTCCATAATTTTATCATAAGATAATTTCTATTGGTAGCTTGTTCTCAGTAACTGAAGCATTTTCAATTCCTAATCAATAGATTGCCAGTTGCATGGTAAAGATAGTCTCAGTAGTACCAACGAAAGCATCATAATTCATTTATTTCTGTACTGCTCAGAAATAGAATCGAGTATTATTGTATTAACCAGTCCTTGAGCATAATCCATTATACAACAACATTATCACAGTGCCTAAAGGGTTCTTGCAAATTGCAGAGTAAGGGGCAGTCGGACGTATGCAACCTAACCCGTGTATAACAACTACACAGACAAGCTGTTTCCGGATGATCCAAATGATAATTGGTCGAGATTTCGAATTTGCATCAAATGAATGCTACTTCATAATTAAAGAAGCGCAGCCAATTTAGTGAGTCATTTTGCTTACTCCATCGTATCCAGGAGCAAAGACTAAGGAGACTTTGGCTCCACTAAAAATGGAGAAAGAGCATAATACATTATCAATCTTGAAAAAAGGCAATGAAAATTTCCCATATTACTTACGCTTTCTTCGAATCTGCATTCTCAAGGTCGCTATCAAGGACTGATATCTCAGCATTGTCGACTTTAATTACTCCGGTAACAAAAATTTGCACTCGAGTACGACCTCCGGTGGAATAAATGCCACTGTCACTGGAATCATGAAGAGCAATCTAAACATCGAAACAAGAAAAAATGATGAGTGAAAAGGTATGTCAATCATCATACTCTAAAGCAAAAAAGAATCAAAAATCAGTTATACATGGAGAAGTTAAACCTTGAAAACAAACTCATAAACCCCAACATCAATATCTTTCAGAAAAGCATCAAAGAGATGAAATCCACTATTGGCATCATATGTGAGTTCCTGCAATAGATTAGGGAACATAAGCAAGCCGTCAGTCAAGTAAGTTCTGCTGAAATTCAGGTGCAATATGAACTTAGTTTGTATGGTACCTTATTCTCAACTATAGGGGCATCTTTTGATCCAGACTTGGTAGCTTGGACGATTTTCACGGTTAGAGGAGGTGTTGCAGATCCCAGTACTGTGCTCACTTTAACCTGATGATGATCATTGTTATTTAATTGAAGAATTGTTTATAGATATAGATTGGCAGGTTAAGGTTACTAGTCTTACTACCATTAAAATTGGGGAACAAGAAACAGACAACTGTAAACAGCAACTTTTAGGTCAAACATAGACATGAAGGAACACCACATATGAATCATCTAGGGTAAATTTTCCCAAAATATAAAGACAGAAAATAGGTTCAAATATTAAATGATTAGCCTAACGTGATACCTTCAGCTGGTCATTCTGAGTCAAGGACAACACCGTAGCAGGTAGAGAAATAACCAATGGGATTGATATCCTGCCCAAAGAAATGTAAAAACATTTTAGGATGAGATTAAAAACAAGCCACCATTCCCAAATTTTGAATCACAGCAGCCTGTAGTCTGATCGGTATCATCTGTAGTTTCACTTGGATTCATATTTTTATTCATACAGCTCAGAGTATCCATACTCTAAAAATCAGTAATATAACTCACTAATCAACATGGATAACTTGGTTTATGCAAGAAAAGACAGAACATTATATAAAGTCAAAGCAAGTTTCCCATAGTATCGACTACAATCTAAGGACTGAAAACAGAGAACTTTTTGGCGGATTAAAAGATTTCCATTAAATATACCCATCCCGATATCCCATTATCCCATTCAAATTAATATGAATCTTTCATCTCTTCTTCCCTGTATTTCCTTGTCTTCTTTTAACTATTTCACGACATACTTCTTTTTCCTTTTTTACAATTCTTCTCGAGCACAAATTTTAATACCTCCATCCCAGGTGTGTCCATATTGCGTCTACTATTGGCAATATTTGGCATATCCCGCAAGTGTAATCAAACAAGTCGTACC
The DNA here is from genome assembly GCF_048544455.1 of Silene latifolia. NCBI lineage: Eukaryota > Viridiplantae > Streptophyta > Magnoliopsida > Caryophyllales > Caryophyllaceae > Silene > Silene latifolia. The sequence goes on along the minus strand of NC_133535.1, from coordinate 15,302,316 downwards.
AACCCGAAGCATAATAACAAGCTGGCATATTATGGTATCAAATATTGGATTCGAAACCCAGAATCGATTGTCACAGCCTGCTCCTAATGAATAGAATCTAGCACCTAGCACATCCAAATGTCATTGCAGTGAATCCTTTACATAAATGTGGCCAACAACTAGCACATCCAGATGTCGTTGCAGTGAATCCTTTACAAATTGGTATCTGATGTCTCAACATAATTATATTAAATATTGGTTCCGGCCACAGTTGCAGTATCAACCATTGGCCGTTGCGGTCTAATCTCACTAACTGCAGCTTAAATTGCCCCAAAATGCAGCAAAATTTGGTCGCATGATCTTTAAAACCTTTAAAAAAATGGTCGTCATTTGGTATCGTGCCTTTGATTTAATGTCATGGTCCCAGCCTAGATTTAACACCTGGTTGAAAAATCGAGTAACATTGCCCACCTATTGTAGATGGGTTATATTGGAAGGAGCTTAATATTACTTGTAAAGAAAATGGATCCTTCCATTTCTCTATCTCTCTCCCACCCACAAATTTGTCGAATCGAACTTGCTAATCAAACGAAGGAAATTGTTCCCCCTACCTTTCTTTCCCTCTAAATACCTCTCATCCAAACAACGGGGAGATTTTTGTCTGGAATCTTCCATTACGCAGTCAATTAAAATCATGAAAGCACTCAGTATCAATCTATAGTCTAATTAATCAAACAAAGATTCTATATTTCTATTCATGAAAAATAGCATAAATTTTTGTTTATGGTTTGCAAGTCTATAACTAGTATATATCAATGTTCCTTTTATCATACTTGTATAAGTGTTTTAGTTTCTTATACTGATGCATTTACAATTTGCAACCCCGGACTACGTGATGCAACAACATTACCCATGTGCCTCGAGGAATCTTGCAAATGAGAAGGTTAGAGGGATAGAATGTTAAAAAAAAAAAAAAAAAAAAAAAGACAAATGGCAAGGTAAGAGTGGTTAAAAGAATAAAAAAGAAAAGTAAGCAGCCCAAACAACCCACAAAAAAATGCAAAAAAATCTGAGCACAATAAAAAAGAATACCTATTGTCTTCCAATAAAGCCAGAGCATCGATCTGGTCAAAGAAGTCATGAGGATTTCCCGGTACCCCAATACCAAGGAAAAATTTGGCCAACCCTGAGATTTTGTCCCCTGGAAGCTGAAAATTTTTAAACACACTTAGATAATACCCCATCATTACTACACACGAAGTTCACCAAAAAAAAAAAAATCAATACTACACATGAAAGCATGAAGCACTCTCAACTGAAACCACCCTAATTTGAGAACAAATTACACAGCTTCACATATAATTCAACTTACAGCTATTTTCTCAGAAGTTGCATCTGCAAATGCCACAACCCCTCGAACAACAGACGCTGATGTTGACAGAGGGCCTTGATATTCGTGCAAATCAACAATTTTCTCATCAAAAAACATGGCGCCATCATCTGTAACGAGGCCACGAATTTATGTCAATTGAAATGGCGTACACCAAAAAACATTATATATATATATATGTGCCTAAATTCAATAAATTGACTACAAACAACAGAAAACCAGGCTTCATCGACAATAGATGTCAATTTACAAAATCGAGTACTCATAAATCAATTGATTCACACACACATATAGCTCAATTCAGGGAAAAGGAAAAGCATACAGCCCATTAGGGAGTTTTAACTTAGGTCAATCGCACATGTACAGGAATAAAATTAATAGGGTAGAAGCCAATTTCCGACCTGAATAGCATCATCAGGTGACATGCCAAATAATGAACTAGTGACAAAATATGAAGAGACCACATACCGTATTTTTCGATGCTGTCAAAAAGTTTCACTATGTCGTTCTTGAGAGCGCTAATCTGCAACATTAATCAAATAAAAGTTAAATAAATTCATTGCAGAGGCACCATAATACTCCATACACAAAACTGCATATAAAGTATAAACACAAACTTACTAGTGACTGCACCTTTGCTTGGATGGAGGGTGTAAAAGATAGACAAAACAATGTAAAAATAGCAGGCATCACCGGGCTGAGCAAAAAATCCGATTATCCAAACCAATCCGATATCCGATCCGAATTTTTGGATCTCCGATCCGAAAGTTAAGTTTGGATCGGATATCCGATCCGAAATCTTTGGTTTTGGTTTGGATATGGATATTAGAATTAAAATATTTCGATATCCGATCAGATCCGAAACTATAGTTTTCTAGTATAATTTCGAGAAAACACAATTTATTCTGATACAACAACTTAGTTAAAGTTTTAGAGAAATATGTAAGTGCTACTTAAATTTATGGTCAAGAACATTGGAGTAAGAAATACTAAGAATACTAAAGAAAATCATCATGTAAGACGATGAATATGATCGTTTCAACCTTAATTTTATAGTAAATTCCAAAATATGAATATTCGCATCCGATCCGAACATTGGATATCCGAAATATTTGGTTTGGATTTGGATATCTGACTTCAGGAATTTCTAATATGGATATCCGATCCGTGCTCTGCCCTATCTGTATCTCCTATATATTAAAGAAAACAAGTGTACCATCTGCAGAGAGTAAGGAGAAAGTAACTCACTAGTGACTGATCAACATCAGCTGATGCTAATGACACTATCCCCGCCAGAGTTTCCAGAGCAATTCCTGCAGGAGAAATACAATTCAATTTAAAACAGTACTCAGCATCCTGACACTAGAACTCTAGTCGTGTTATTAAATCTCGGGTTTAGACTTGATCTAGAAATAGTTTGCAGTGTCATGATCATAGTCGTTGGGCCGGCCATAAATGCAGTTGTGGTAACCTTCAAAGCAATGTACATATCGAGATTTGGAGTTAAGACCAAGCCATAATAACATGACTATGGCTACCAACAGGTTTGATAAAAAAACAATGAGGAGCCTGATAAAAGTTATAATATATAGCTAAGCAACCACCTAACCATATATATTAATATACTCAAGAAAAAAGAGAGTACAGTTGTACGTATCATTACCAGCAGCACGAGTACTAGACTCTGGTTTGTTAGAGCTGTAACGCCATCTGCCATCACTTTGAGCGAGAGCCTAAAATAATGCAGAAGCCTCATTTTAAACATCCATGTGAATAAAGAGAGGTGAAATAAGAGAGAATAAAATAACAAGATAAGATCAACTGAAAGCTATGAAAAGACCAAATATACCAACCTTAACTGAACGAAAGACTTCACCAGCATTTTCAAGCTGAATATCTAAATCACCAGCCTATATAAATAAAAATGGATAGTTAAAAATTACAAGCAGTTAGCCATGTTCAGAGGCCTAAAACACAATGTAAATTTAGGTTGAGAGAAGAATGAGGATACCATTTAGGTGAGCAGTTACCTTGAGAGTCATTAATCCTCCAATTGGAAAGTAGAAATCCAACAATGAGTTCGCATCGCTGATAGCAGCTTGCAGCCTTGAACCGACAGCCTAGAACAGTGACAGATAGGATTAATATATTTTTTCTTTGCAATAAGAAAAAAAAAAAAAAAAAAAAAAGTTGTAGCTGGGAGTTGAAGCAAATAAAGGTGAGGTGCATTTTTTTCATCAAGTTAGAAATAGTATTTTTAGCCATGAACAAAGAATACCTTATAATTTTCTGTAGTAATCTTGCATTTAAGAATTTGGTTTGATTTCAATGCAAAATAAACATCCTTCAAACTGGCAGATGAGGACTTGAGAGTCTCCTCTACCAAAGGGCATGTTGAGGTACTTATGTCAACATTGCTAATTCCAAGAATCTTGAATGTTCGCAGAGCTTCATAAGACTCATCAAGGCTGTCCATTAACAAAAAACCTTAGGTCAAGATAGACGAGAAACATTCCACAATGGATGGCGAAACCTCATGTACTAAAGAGTACAAACAAGAGGCATCGGGATACAAAACAGTTGAAGAGCGGGATTTGAAACGAAGTATATTTAGAATAGATAGAACGAATCACAAAAAGTAGTATTTTTGTAAACTTAGCCATGTATAAACAGCGCTACCTCAATTACTTAGCTTAATGACAAACAGAAAAAGGTAACTGTACCACAAAATCCTTAATCACCAAACACCCTTTCTCATCACTGCCAACCCCTAGTAAAATCGAATTCAAACTTTCTCTCTTGTTTCTACTTCGATTTAATCCACAAATGAAAAACACCCTTTTATTTCCCATTTGCATGATAATAAGCTTCCAAAGTATCCATAGATATTGGCAATGCTAACCCTTGTGTTAGCAACACAAAGAGGCTGTTTCCGAATGACCCAAGATGAAAATTGCGTCAAGAACTGCATCGAAGGACCGCTACTTCACAAAAGAAAGAAGCGCAGCCACTTTAGTGAGTCATTTTGATTTATTCCATTATAATCCAACAACAACTGATTTCGTCTAACATTTGAGAATAATCAGCTGAAAATGCCAGAACCCTCTCTACTTACAACAAGTGAAGCTCTATACAATACATCATGACCTCCCCAGATCACGCGCCCGGAACACAACACCAACTCAGCTAATCCCACATTTGTCACACAAAGTTACAAACTTTATTGAATTGGATCCATTAAAAACACCCAAATAACATAATTTTCATCATCTAAACATAAATGGTATCAGAAAACACCCAAATAAACATTGATTCAATCCAGCATTTCAATAAAATCAACGAACCAAAACATTTGACAAAAGGGGTTTAAGTGGGGTTTTTAAGAAGACCTCTTAAACGATCCATCAACAGGGCTGAAAATCTCCGGCGCAGCGGATCGATGAGAATCTGAAATTGGGTGAAAGATCGCAGCTTCACAGATTGACCCAATTAACAAAATCGCCAAAAAAACTAGTTTTCGGATCATTCCTGCAAAAACAAAAATGGGGGTAAGATCAAAATTAATGCAATGTGAATTGAATAAAGAATTCAAAAATTGATTGAAATTAAATCAATTGAGAGTGAAAAAACAGTGAGAGATAGAGATCATACTGTCTGCAAAGTGAGAGTGAAGAGATTGATGAGAGAAAATTGAAGGGAAGATAGAAGAATGAGTATGAGAGTATAAGAAGGAAGACTTATGGGTTGACGAATTGATATTTGGTCCGATTTGGAGTATGGAGTGGACTTGGGAATTGGATATTTGTTGGGTTAAAAGTTATGTGGACTAACCATGGTTTGTTATTGGGTTTAGGCCTAGTTGGCCTACCTCGTCGATGTCCAGTAGGGATGTCAGCGGGGCGGGTATAAGTGGGTACCGCCCCGCACCCGACTCAGTTGGGGCGGGGATGGTTAGAGCTTTGGCGGGTGGTGAGGCGGGTGCGGGTACGAAAATTGTACCCGCCATGGGTCATGGGGCGGGGATGGATTTTGCATCTTACCCACCTAATACCCGCCAATCTTATTTAGTTATAATTAAGATATAATGTTAATAATAACTATTTTATAAAGTTTTTACAAACTTATTTGGTGAAAAAAATAAAGTTATAAAGATAAATTCAAAAAAAAAAATTGAAATGAATAAGGTTTAAACCAACTTTTACGAAAAAAATTATCGAATAAAATTATTGTGTAGCGGGTTAATGGGTAAGTGGGCGGGTACGGTTTTATATTTCCACCCGCTGGGGCGGGGATGGTTTTGGAAACTTGTACCCGCCACGGGTGGTGGGGCGGGGATGGGTACGAGTTTTTCTTGGTGGCACGGGTACGAGGGAACCTATATCCACCACCGTCCCGCCCCAATGACATCCCTAATGTTCAGATGTAGGGATGGTAATGGATTGGGTTTATTTGAGTGTTGTCGAGATTTAGAGAGTACGGTATAAATTAATTTTTTTTTTTTTTTGATTAGGTAAGAAAACTAGGTTGATTCTCTAGAGTATGACCAACTTATCTCATCCTTTCGAATGAGGGAGGTAAGTTGAAGCCACCGGCTATCAAACCACCTCGAAAGAGTTGGACATGAATGTCCAATAGAAGCCATGAAGTCAGCAACCTTGTTGGTTTCACGAAAGCAATGTTTAATTATCACTTCATCGAAAAAATGAAGGTCTAATTTCACATCCTTGATAATACTATAAATTTCACAAGGAATCTGTCAAGTACCTCGAATCGAGTTAATAACACATAAATTATCACCCTCCACAATTAACTTTGAGATTCCTAAATATTTAGCTGTTAAAATGCCTTCTTTTAAAGTGAGAGCTCCGCAACAAGGATACTATTGGATCCGCACTTTTTTGCTCCCAACAAAACGACTTTACCATTGTGATCTCTTATAGAATATCTTAAAGCAGTTTTATTACCTTTTATTCTCGATCCGTCAAAATTACGCTTTAGGAAAGTGTTTCCAGGTTTTTCCCACCAAATTTCTTTCTTACTAGAGTTGTTTCTAGCTGACTCTTCTACCTCGGGATTGTTGAGATCCTTAAATCTAGTCACATTTCAAGTCTTTAGTGCTATTATTACATAAAGTAATAAGTTTACTAATACTTAAATTAACATTATCTATAAAATACTATTAAAAGCCTAAACTAAAATGGCTCATAAAGTCCACGTCAACAAAGCCACGTGTGATTGTAAAAAGCCACGTCTGATTAACGCTATGCCACATTTGCTTTACAAATGACACGTTTGCAATAAAATTGCCAGCACATCAACTTTTTATCAATTTCAATAAGTATTGATGATGAAATTTGTGACGTGACATGCTGCAAAATACTTAGAAGAGCTACGGAGTATTAAGCAAATGGACTACTAAACGGTCTTTTGATTTGATTTATGAGTATTATTTACTAATCATAAAGACAAAACAACCGTTCATATTATCAAGTTGTACATCTTTCATTTAAGTCTTCATGGCTATTTCTCTTCCTCTCTTCATCTATCTCCTTTACGGTGGGAATTTCTCCGCTAACGGCGATGGCACTTCATATACTCCTTACTCCTTAGCAACCATTTATATATATAAGACGACATTAAAAAATCATAACAACTTTTTGCGCTATTCTTATTATTCATAATTCATAATTTGTTCTATTAATCCCTCCCTGACAACTTATTTTTATGTAATTGCAGGTTGTTAGAATCATAAATCCTTTTTCAAGCAGTTTTCAAGCAATTGAGACTCTTTGGTTCTTATCAAATCGGTATTTTTCAATATGGTAACCTAAACGCTTTGTTCTTTATTTCTTAGTCATAGCCTTACCGCCTTAGTAATGCATGTTTGCTTTTGTTTACTTTTCATTTTGGTACAAAGATAACTAAGAGAGGAGGAAGCAAATTGTTAGATGACAAATGGACCAAATTGAATGCATAGGATCAATTTGCTCATCAAATACATTCTCAAAAAAGAAAGGTAACAATCGACTTGGACACCCTAAATGAAAAAGGGTAAACAAATGACCGGGATAGAGGAAGTATAAGGAAGCTTTTGTGTTTTTATAATTCTATCCTAATATAACAATATGTTCTAATATCTTCTTCTTGATGTCCTACCTCCTATCTCCTATTTCATAAATTCTGTCTTCCCAGGGGTGTTGGTTTTGAAAAAAAAAGTCATATAATAAAGACTTATGTTCCTATACCAATTAACGAGGATTTGGAAGGGATTAAGTGAATGACATAGTTAGAGGAGTTGTCGTACATTTATATACTCGTAGAACGTAAGTAGCAAAGAGTGGATCATCAACCCACCAATACAAACCCATTTAGCAAGAGGACATGCAATTATGTGTGGCACTTATATATGATAATTGCATTTTTGGTCAAATGATAATATGATGGGGTGAAGGTATGTGATTGAGTAGAGACACTTTATTTATTTGTTGTTCAATTGCCTCGTGGACTGATTGGTAGCCATTGACAATCTCATATTATTATTATTGAACATGGAGCGAGTAGGGAGTATAGTGCAACTTAGTTTAATATAGTTCGTTGTTTCACTTTGCTTTGACGATTCCTTTCTTTCCATTTTGCTGTCAATCTCGAATCCTAATAGGCCGTGATGAATGTGATTATTATTGCATGGATATTCAATACTATTGAAAAAAACTTATGCTCAACTATTTCCTACAATAATGACAAAGCGACCATGGGAAGCCCAATTAAATACAACTGAAATTGCAGGATCAACTAATTCAGCCGAATAAATAGGAGGATTAATTTTATTGCGAAATTTGGTGGTTAGATTTTACAAGTTAGAAGACCATTTGTATTTTTTTTAAGTTGTAAATTATGGCGAAGTTGACAAATGGAAGTTGTGAATCCCTGCTGATTTATCTTCTCATATTATATTTTTGGTTTGTACAAAAAATAATATTATTATCTTAACTCTTACTAAGAGATGGATGCGGCCGGAGGTTGGAAGATGGAAAGTTAATGTCGACGGGGCACTGTTGCCCTAGAGAGAGAATGGGATATGAGTGGTGGTCCGTGGTAGTGAGGGTGAGGTGAGTTCGTGCGGTTGTTCTCCAAGTCAGGCTTGAGAGCCGAGTGTTGTGGAAGCTAGAGCTGCAGAGCAAATGGGTTTGGAAGTAGTGACCTTGGAGTCTTACTCTTTGAACTTTATAAATGTCTTGAAGAAGAAAGTCATACAGCATAGTTTGAGTGAATATGTGAGGGGATTCTATTTTAAATATTGTATCATCTGATTTTATGGCTGGTTATGTTTTTCAAAAAATGTGACAAAGTACATATCCAAATTGCCCAGGACATGGAGAGAATTGGAACTTTTGAGACGTAATTCATGTAGAGTATTTTTTTTTACTGTTGGTTTACATTAGAGAGTACAGATATAAATTGTTGGTACGTCGGATGTAGACAAACGCGATGGTACAAATATTGCACAACAAATTGTTACTTAAATGTGTAAACATCTTTTGGGTTAGTTTATTTTACATTAGAATTAGTATGAAATCACTAGCAATAAATTCTAAAGGTACCCGTGATTTTCACGGGTCACAAAACTAGTTAAAGATAATATCATTTCTATGAAACCATGCATTCCACCAAATAAAAATAATCTTAATGAAATCATCTTTTGGAATTAAATCTTTAAGGAAATTATGTTTCGTTATAAATAAAACTCTGGCTTGTAATATTACCATAATTCGACAAAAACTCGTTGAAACTAATAATGTTCAGGTCTTGGATGATAGACCCAATCAAGGGACACTCGTAAAAAAAATGGTTTTTGTTTTCAATAGGATTGTTGCAGAGAACACAATGAGGTGGGACATCAATATGACTCTTGAAAAGTCTACTTTTCGTTGGAAGGCCGTCAACACAGGCTTTCGAAAGGAAAAATTTCAATTTTGGAGGAATAATCAATTTCCAAATCCACTGAAATTCGCATTTGTCAAGAGTTTGATCGAACAAATCTTGCGTTAACCAAGTTGCTGTTTTGGTAAAGAAAATTCCATCTACGAACAACCCCCAAATGACGGTATCTGGAATATCATTATGTGGCAGTGGAATGTTAGTAATCTGATTAACGGTATAAATTGATATGATTGGTTTTATAATAGAACAGCCTAAGAGCAATTCCAATGGCAAGCTACAAGACCTTGTAGTTTGCCTTGCCCCATATTTTTTTTTCTAAGCAAAAAAACTTTCAAACTACAATACTCTTCAATGGTAAGGTACAATAGATGTAGCTTAAAATGTCTCACTAACAAATAAATATTATAATACAAATTATTTTATTGTTTTTTAATTATTAATTTTATTATTTTGAAGGTCAAGCTACGTAGCTTGACAAGGCTACACCCGCTCGTAAGCAGGACGTACGTTTGTACTCCAATGGTAAGTATACTGCTTGATAATTTACAATATTTGCAAGCAGATCCTTAAATGCAACCATTGGAGTTGCTCTAATGTGAATATGTATGATGACATGTGAGTATGAATTGATATGATTGGGCATTTGTTTCGCGAATGGGTATGAGTTTGGAATCGGCAATCATACATGGGTTGTATAGGGTTAGAACATCATTCCTCATTCCATGTGTTTGTTTCAATTCCGAGTGCCGAGTGGTATATGTTTTAAACTCAATTAAAGCTAAAATATATAAAATATAATATTTTAAATAATATTTTTAAATATTATAAAATCATGAAAATAAATATTTAATCAAACAATTATATAAAAGTTCTTTTACAATATTGCTACATTTTTTTTTTCACATTTTTTTTTTGTTTTAATGTGATACCCATATGCATCAATCTCATACCCACCCCCCTCCTTGGATATGAGAAATTCATATTTCATGGGTTTTAGTTATGGTATAAAACCCTTATGTTTGACAAACACTTGGTATGGACCTGACTCATTCCAAACATATACCTTATACCTTTTTTGTTCGAACCAAACATCGAACTGTTTTGAGAATTGTTTTCATATTGCTTTATTAAGAATGTTTTCAAAACGTTTTGGTTAGGTATGGTTTGAAAAGTATGATGTTGGATTGTGGAACCATTTGTCTCCTATGATCGGATTTAAAATGGTTTTATGGTGATGGTATGTATAACTTAGCCTGCAAAAGTACATAACCAACCCCATGTCGAATAGAAGCAAGCCCTACAACCAATCCCGCAGCAATAACGAAATTGGCAGAAATCAGTGGATAATGGATTAGTTGTTGCTATATTGTCTACCTATACATAACATCTACAAATGCGTACATCTACAATTAGGGTTGATCATTGGTACAAATCGAACCGGAATGAAGACTGAAAAAATAAATTTAGTTGACCGAAGTGCAAAGACCGAACCTAAAAGGTTCAGTCTTGGACCGGACTGTAACACCCCGGTTTATAAAAGAAGTCCTCGTCAAGACATTCTCTAATAAAACGGACTGTTACCATCTCGGTTTCCCGAGGTAGTGAATAACAAATTAAACTCCAAGGCAATTTATGTAATATTTTCAACTTAATTATTACAATTACTCTTTTCAACTCGAATTACAAAAAACTGACATAATTAAAAGTGAAAGTCTTCTAGATGATGATCTAGCCACTAAGTCGTCTGATCCAATGTCTCACGCCCATCAAGCTCCCGTCCTATCTCTTAAACCTGTCAAGTCTGCTCCCCATAAAACGGATCATCACAGGTGTTCACGAATACACAGGGTCAACCACGAGGTTGAGTAGGGAAAACAAAACAAGTACGACAACAAAATACATAACTCCATTTCCGATTTGTCACATACTCCACCTCTCCGTATCACAGACCCTGAATAACGCCCACACCATATCAATAACTTCCACACCGTATCAATAACTTCCACACCATATCACAGACCCTGAATAATCTCCATTTCATATCACAGACCCTGAATAACTTCCACACCATCTCAATAACTTCCACACCATATCAATAACTTCCACACCATATCAATAACTTCCACATCATATCACAGACCCTGAATATCACAGACCCTGAATATCACAGACCCTGAATATCACAGACCCTGAATAATCTCTGCTCCATCCTCCAACGCATATGAATGATCAAAAGAAATTGATGCAACACAATATATATAAATCAATGAACTGATGAATCATAAAATCATGCCAGTTACCCGATGTTGTGATATCATACTCAATACGATCAAATCGATCAATCACCCTTCCCAATATGAATGATAACGTAAATCAACAACCATGAATCCAGTCAACACAATTCAATAACAACGATAATAGGTCAAGTGTATTTCCCCTACCTCAAGTGCCAGCAAATCCAATTAAGCAGTTAAGCAGTCCAGAAATAAAGCAATGAATTGGATTATCGATCCTTCACGAATCCGCCACCTAAAAACAATTATAATATTTATAATTACTAACTACTAAATATGGAGATCTCTCAATTAGAAGTCTTCCGAAATACTATCCCGACACCAACATATGCGGTGATAATTAAAATAACCCGATTAGTATTTGACTCAACTTCCCAAAATAGGAGGTTACCAAAGTAGAATTTCTTAAAATGGAAGTTTCCCAATATAGTAACTTTTCTCTTTTAACAAGCCCAACTCAAAAACCCGACTTGAGTTATTAAATGTTTCGGGAATTAAATTAAATAACCGATATGATAATTAAAAGGATTAAATGGATTATTCGATTAAGAGAAACCCGAATTAATTATTGAACAACTCACAACCCGTCTTAAACCCGTCTTTAATTATTTAAATGACTCGGAAACAAATTAATTAATTTTCCGTGTACAATTATATAATCCAACCTATTAATTTATTGACACAAACCAACTCTACAAACTCCATGGCCATGCAATCCCGCATAACTAGTTGAAAGGTAAAACAGAGGTCACGACATGCCCAAAATACCGAGTCCCAAACCCCTCACAATGACCAGCCGATTGCGACACTCCCAGCCACCGACACCACCACCCAAACCTACCACGCTCTAGCCTGCACCACGGCCAACCCCGACAGCCCTTAACCACCACCTGAAACCTCCTATACAGGCCGTGAAATCACGCCCCAAACAACCCCCGAAAACCCGACACGATAACAAAGTAACTTAACCAACTCACCATGCTACCGCCACCATGACCACCCGTGGCCACCACCGTGGTCTCCCTTGACCCACGGTGGTTCCACTACCTGCTACACCCACGCCCGACCCATTAAACGATTCAAAACCCACCTAAACAGCTCAACCCGCGTGAACCACCACAAACAGCTCACCGCACCAACCACCACCTCAAGCCACCCCAACTCCACCGTTAAGACCGCCCCTAGCCGAGCTATCCAGACACCCAAGTCCCGTGTTTATTCGTCCAACCAATACATCACAAACCCGTCTGAAACCGTATAAAACTTGCTTGACCACCCCTGTCGACGCCGCCTATTTCAGCCACCTTAACCACCTACAACCACCCCAACAACCACCAAATTACTCGCCTCTCACCACACATTTCCCTTACCCCGACACCAATCACTATTAACACTTCTAGCAGACACACGACCACCAACAAAACAGCTAGAGAAACGAAAACAGGGGAAGGGGGGTTAACTCATACCTTTTTATGCCGCCACTGCCGCCACCAGGGCCACCTACGGCCGTCGACATTCATCCCTATCTCTTCCTTGCTGCACGGTCATCACCCACGGCCTCTCACTCTCTCTCTATGTCCGTGAGGGTTGGAGTTTTAGCTGGAGAAAGGGAGGGAGGCGGCTGAGGTCGTGTGTAAACATGGCAGAAAATGGGTAGGTTGTCGTGTTTTAATAAGGAAGAAGAAGACAATGAAGTATGGCTTGCATTGTTGTTGGTGTAGGCGTGGAGTATGGGTAGCATAGGTTCTCTAAAAATAATCAAGCATGCTTTATGCTTGTCTCATAATACGGTTCCCATAATTATTTTGGGACCGATATTTAATTATTTAGTTTACCTTTCGAATCCTTATAAACCCGTCTTAATTAACTTAGCTCGATAACTTAACCTAATTCTCGACTAACAATTAACCCGACATAACTAGCAATATAAATGTATAATAATTAATATAAAATAATATCCTTTTAATTATTTTTATTATATAAAAATACGGGGTATTACAGTCTTCCCCCCTTAAAATGAACTTCGTCCCGAAGTTCGCTCCCATACTCAAACCTCAGAAGGGTATTGTATATTGTACTTACGGACGTCACGCAATTCTAACACGGTTAACACACTTTTGACTCATCAATTAAACGTAACAAATACGGAATGTTACATTCTGCCCTCCTAAAAATAAACTTCGTCCCGAAGTTTTAGCTCTTCTTTACTTAACCCAATTAACTACAACTAATAACTACCTGTGAACACAAATGTATAACACTATATAATCATCTGAGAGCACCATCATCCTTCCATCTCAATTCCGATCTCAAACTCAACATGAACTCATTAACCAAGGTCGCACTGGACCGCAAGCATAACTCGGCACAAAGGCCCCACAACTCATAACTCAATACCAGCAGTTTAATCACACTCTCCTTTTACACGTCAACCAACTAACAGAAGTAGGAACAACACATATGGAACTCATTTGTATAGGTACCCCACAACTAAACATCAACTTGGTCAGCTATAATCTACAAACAAGTGCAAATTAAGCATCAAGATTTTACAATCCTCCCCAACTAGAAACATGGTTACGTCCTCGTAACCCTCATTATTATAACAACGGTCTCAAACTACTGCTAACAACTTAAAAGGATAAAAGGTTCTCAACTCACGTTCCAGATAACTAGTTCTTACCAAAAACAATCGATATACAACTCTTTCAAGGATGCTACCGTTACTGGTAAAATCATTAGTAATTATTCACCTCACCAATCATTGTAATTTTCATACTTTAGAATATAGGGGATCAATCATCATAAGGAAAGGATTAAGGTCAACACTTTGGTAATTCGATCTTATTAAAATTTATAACCTAATAGGTCCAATCCAACTTTCCTTCACACAATTGTACAAGTTCAGGTCAATACACAGAATCACCGATAACAAATGAAGACAACCAGTTTCGCAGTACTTATCGTCCCAAAATATTTTCAATCCTCATCGCAAAGGTTTGGTACTTATTCATAAATGACGAATGCCATTGATTGGCAAATTTTATAACTTATTGGTCGAGTCACACAAGTGATTAAGCAACGGTATTGGAAAGGTAACATACAAGACTATCATACATAAATTTTGTTCTTTGTATTAATATATTTAAACTGCACCCAACACAATGACATACAAGGTTAATGTATTTAACGACACCAATTTTTTACAATTATTCGTTACCTGTCATGCTAATATCAACTTACCATGTTAACACGTAACTCACTTAAATCACCACATCACATTTCCCGTTTCGACATTCGTAACCAACCACAACCCACCAATTCGCTATGTGAACGCACAACATGACTAACTTGACCCACCACTTGTGACTCCGTTCTAATTTCATTACTCCAGACTTAGCAACTATCAGGAAACCATTCAACCAGACACTAGCTGGAAATCTCATTCCTAGTTTATACTCACTCGACAAAATTTTACCTCATTTTCAACACTTTTACTTTAATACTGGACGGTGAATAATTTTCCTAATCATAAATCTTATAACAGAGCCGTCATAGAATCCACTTACGGCTTACTACGAAACCCAAAATCAGGTAAACTTAATTCAATTCCTTTAAACAAAACAAGCTTGGGTGTCGACTCATATATTATAATCTTACAGATTCAGCTTATTCATTTCAGTCCTATCTTTACTAATGAACGACTATTACCTCAACATCAGGGTTTTAGTTGTGCTTCTTTACTCAGTTATATTCACGGCTCAATTAAACGTACTTTAACGACTATCCTTTAAACCAACGTGTATCATGTGAATCAGCAAATAGTTATCCCATTATAATATTGCCAACATAGTTATCATAAACAATCTTTATTAAAATATAATTGATAGTAATGACTCGAGAATATAGATATGCCAACTGTCGTATTATATCAAACAATTTCCTTTATATCATGCTCCTACAATTGCAAGAATCCCTTTAGTATTTTATGACGATATAGTGATGAACATATCCACTAAGAATTAACAACACTGTTTATTTTCATGCTATAGGTTTTAGGTTTAACTGAAATAATTTAATGCGATGAAAGTAATAATTATAACTTACGGGCACACAACTCATATGAAAGACCTTAGAACTCAGATGGCATCCACCACGTGTGAACATTTAGACACACTCATTACTATCATTCATGTGTAACATTAACAGAATTATTATAATTATTATTCATGCGAGTATATTAGAACAATCAAATTACTTTTAATACCATCAACTTTACCAAATTACTTTTAATATCATCAACTTTACCAAGATGTGACAATATAGTTTTTATATTTATATATATCCGACCACTATGCAATTATGATGAACACCCAGAGATATCACAACGTGTCAAATGTATATTAATATATGTAAACAACTGGACTCATATAAAATATTTCACCCTCAATTACGAATCAAATTAATTTATTCAATTTTACTTATACCATCACGCCAACAATGTTATCAACTAAACTTCAATTTTTATCACTGGTTGAGATATGTAACTACTGAACATGCTTGCTACTATCATCATATAAGGACATTATAAATTCATATTATTAAAGTTCGTAGGTTAATCAAACACTATATGAAGACTCAACCTAGAACACACATTTTACAAGTCATGATTCACGTTATAACTTCCAGAGATCACGAATAATTAACCGTTCGATTAAAACTTGATTCATATTACTTTTACAAAACACGGAGAGTTAAAATCACAGGGAAAAGAATTAGGTTCAAAGCACAAGAATACCATTTTTAAAGAATTTTACAACTCAGTTGGTCCAAAACTTGGGTCAGTTTGCAAAACTTATTATTTAATATTGAGACATCAAAACACATGTGAATTTCATGATCGGTGGAGTTGGAATTATGCGAGAATTATTAACACAATTTAAATGAGGATTTTCCTTTATAGAGTCGCGAGTCAAACATCACTGCACAAGAACTTCCTAACCCCAGTTCACTAAGGTATTTATTACTCATAATCCGTATGTCGTATAAGTGTGAATCCAACGTCAAATGATCACTAACTCACGAGGCTGTTTCCCATAAAATTTTCATCGGTAGGCAACAAACAGAAAAGAAATGGTGGTAAGGTCAATTAAAGAATAACATTAACCAAAACAAGTTTCATCACTAAGTTTTTCATTTACTATGTTCCAACCCTTACAACCACACTATTGTTACTAACTCATACCAACTTAGATCTCACAGTGTACTTACGTAAACATATACCCCATAGAGCCCCTTCGCATCTCAATCTACTCATTACATCTACATTACGATTGCTATGACTAAAAACAGGCAATTCAACAGCGTTTCTTATTACTATCACATTATTATACTAGCATGGCTTGGGATCACATAACCGCATATTACTAGACATAATGATACTATCAGCACATCATTCAACATCCACCTAGGTAATTATCATTGACTCGTAATTATTTTCATGCTCACGACTAGCACAACACTTCATTGATTATTAACCTGAACTCGAAAATTTATTTCTCATTTCCCAACATTATATGATCACGTCATCATTCATACAAAATACTTACCGTAGCGTTGTCCTGCGGAATGGTTAGAATACATAGGTCTCAAGGTATATATCAACTCGATTATGCAACAATCAATGCATCAATCAACACTTAGGCAACAGTATAGGAATCTCAGGTTCAACCTTATGCAACTTTTCTACCCTTTCTCTCATATACCCTCAGGGTTTTCCGAGTCAAACCGAGAGGGCCTTTGGTTCGGTGTGTGTGGGGGCCCCTAACTCAAACCTTACCTCGGTGTGCTCCTAACAGTTCTATCCCGGTGTTCATTTTAATTAGACACATCCTAGGTTCATTGGGTTCATTGGTTTAGGCACGAGGATCGTTCGCTCGATACCACTTTGTAACACCCCGGTTTATAAAAGAAGTCCTCGTCAAGACATTCTCTAATAAACGGATGTTACCATCTCGGTTTCCCGAGGTAGTGAATAACAAATTAAACTCCAAGGCAATTTATGTAATATTTTCAACTTAATTATTACAATTACTCTTTTCAACTCGAATTACAAAAAACTGACATAATTAAAAGTGAAAGTCTTCTAGATGATGATCTAGCCACTAAGTCGTCTGATCCAATGTCTCACGCCCATCAAGCTCCCGTCCTATCTCTTAAACCTGTCAAGTCTGCTCCCCATAAAACGGATCATCACAGGTGTTCACGAATACACAGGGTCAACCACGAGGTTGAGTAGGGAAAACAAAACAAGTACGACAACAAAATACATAACTCCATTTCCGATTTGTCACATACTCCACCTCTCCGTATCACAGACCCTGAATAACGCCCACACCATATCAATAACTTCCACACCGTATCAATAACTTCCACACCATATCACAGACCCTGAATAATCTCCATTTCATATCACAGACCCTGAATAACTTCCACACCATCTCAATAACTTCCACACCATATCAATAACTTCCACACCATATCAATAACTTCCACATCATATCACAGACCCTGAATATCACAGACCCTGAATATCACAGACCCTGAATATCACAGACCCTGAATAATCTCTGCTCCATCCTCCAACGCATATGAATGATCAAAAGAAATTGATGCAACACAATATATATAAATCAATGAACTGATGAATCATAAAATCATGCCAGTTACCCGATGTTGTGATATCATACTCAATACGATCAAATCAGTCAATCACCCTTCCCAATATGAATGATAACGTAAATCAACAACCATGAATCCAGTCAACACAATTCAATAACAACGATAATAGGTCAAGTGTATTTCCCCTACCTCAAGTGCCAGCAAATCCAATTAAGCAGTTAAGCAGTCCAGAAATAAAGCAATGAATTGGATTATCGATCCTTCACGAATCCGCCACCTAAAAACAATTATAATAATTATAATTACTAACTACTAAATATGGAGATCTCTCAATTAGAAGTCTTCCCGAAATACTATCCCGACACCAACATATGCCCGGCTGATAATTAAAATAACCCGATTAGTATTTGACTCAACTTCCCAAAATAGGAGGTTACCAAAGTAGAATTTCTTAAAATGGAAGTTTCCCAATATAGTAACTTTTCTCTTTTAACAAGCCCAACTCAAAAACCCGACTTGAGTTATTAAATGTTTCGGGAATTAAATTAAATAACCGATATGATAATTAAAAGGATTAAATGGATTATTCGATTAAGAGAAACCCGAATTAATTATTGAACAACTCACAACCCGTCTTAAACCCGTCTTTAATTATTTAAATGACTCGGAAACAAATTAATTAATTTTCCGTGTACAATTATATAATCCAACCTATTAATTTATTGACACAAACCAACTCTACAAACTCCATGGCCATGCAATCCCGCATAACTAGTTGAAAGGTAAAACAGAGGTCACGACATGCCCAAAATACCGAGTCCCAAACCCCTCACAATGACCAGCCGATTGCGACACTCCCAGCCACCGACACCACCACCCAAACCTACCACGCTCTAGCCTGCACCACGGCCAACCCCGACAGCCCTTAACCACCACCTGAAACCTCCTATACAGGCCGTGAAATCACGCCCCAAACAACCCCCGAAAACCCGACACGATAACAAAGTAACTTAACCAACTCACCATGCTACCGCCACCATGACCACCCGTGGCCACCACCGTGGTCTCCCTTGACCCACGGTGGTTCCACTACCTGCTACACCCACGCCCGACCCATTAAACGATTCAAAACCCACCTAAACAGCTCAACCCGCGTGAACCACCACAAACAGCTCACCGCACCAACCACCACCTCAAGCCACCCCAACTCCACCGTTAAGACCGCCCCTAGCCGAGCTATCCAGACACCCAAGTCCCGTGTTTATTCGTCCAACCAATACATCACAAACCCGTCTGAAACCGTATAAAACTTGCTTGACCACCCCTGTCGACGCCGCCTATTTCAAACCACCTTAACCACCTACAACCACCCCAACAACCACCAAATTACTCGCCTCTCACCACACATTTCCCTTACCCCGACACCAATCACTATTAACACTTCTAGCAGACACACGACCACCAACAAAACAGCTAGAGAAACGAAAATGGGGAAGGGGGTTAACTCATACCTTTTATGCCGCCACCGCCGCCACCGGGGCCACCTACGGCCGTCGACATTCATCCCTATCTCTTCCTTGCTGCACGGTCATCACCCACGGCCTCTCACTCTCTCTCTATGTCCGTGAGGGTTGGAGTTTTAGCTGGAGAAAGGGAGGGAGGCGCTGAGGGTCGTGTGTAAACATGGCGAGAAAATGGGTAGGTTGTCGTGTTTTAATAAGGAAGAAGAAGACAATGAAGTATGGCTTGCATTGTTGTTGGTGTAGGCGTGGAGTATGGGTAGCATAGGTTCTCTAAAAATAATCAAGCATGCTTTATGCTTGTCTCATAATACGGTTCCCATAATTATTTTGGGACCGATATTTAATTATTTAGTTTACCTTTCGAATCCTTATAAACCCGTCTTAATTAACTTAGCTCGATAACTTAACCTAATTCTCGACTAACAATTAACCCGACATAACTAGCAATATAAATGTATAATAATTAATATAAAATAATATCCTTTTAATTATTTTTATTATATAAAAATACGGGGTATTCTGAGTCTTCCCCCTTAAAATGAACTTCGTCCGAAGTTCGCTCCCATACTCAAACCTCAGAAGGGTATTGTATATTGTACTTACGGACGTCACGCAATTCTAACACGGTTAACACACTTTTGACTCATCAATTAAACGTAACAAATACGGAATGTTACATTCTGCCCTCCTAAAAATAAACTTCGTCCCGAAGTTTTAGCTCTTCTTTACTTAACCCAATTAACTACAACTAATAACTACCTGTGAACACAAATGTATAACACTATATAATCATCTGAGAGCACCATCATCCTTCCATCTCAATTCCGATCTCAAACTCAACATGAACTCATTAACCAAGGTCGCACTGGACCGCAAGCATAACTCGGCACAAAGGCCCCACAACTCATAACTCAATACCAGCAGTTTAATCACACTCTCCTTTTACACGTCAACCAACTAACTGAAGTAGGAACAACACATATGGAACTCATTTGTATAGGTACCCCACAACTAAACATCAACTTGGTCGGCTATAATCTACAAACAAGTGCAAATTAAGCATCAAGATTTTACAATCCTCCCCAACTAGAAACATGGTTACGTCCTCGTAACCCTCATTATTATAACAACGGTCTCAAACTACTGCTAACAACTTAAAAGGATAAAAGGTTCTCAACTCACGTTCCAGATAACTAGTTCTTACCAAAAACAATCGATATACAACTCTTTCAAGGATGCTACCGTTACTGGTAAAATCATTAGTAATTATTCACCTCACCAATCATTGTAATTTTCATACTTTAGAATATAGGGGATCAATCATCATAAGGAAAGGATTAAGGTCAACACTTTGGTAATTCGATCTTATTAAAATTTATAACCTAATAGGTCCAATCCAACTTTCCTTCACACAATTGTACAAGTTCAGGTCAATACACACAGAATCACCGATAACAAATGAAGACAACCAGTTTCGCAGTACTTATCGTCCCAAAATATTTTCAATCCTCATCGCAAAGGTTTGGTACTTATTCATAAATGACGAATGCCATTGATTGGCAAATTTTATAACTTATTGGTCGAGTCACACAAGTGATTAAGCAACGGTATTGGAAAGGTAACATACAAGACTATCATACATAAATTTTGTTCTTTGTATTAATATATTTAAACTGCACCCAACACAATGACATACAAGGTTAATGTATTTAACGACACCAATTTTTTACAATTATTCGTTACCTGTCATGCTAATATCAACTTACCATGTTAACACGTAACTCACTTAAATCACCACATCACATTTCCCGTTTCGACATTCGTAACCAACCACAACCCACCAATTCGCTATGTGAACGCACAACATGACTAACTTGACCCACCACTTGTGACTCCGTTCTAATTTCATTACTCCAGACTTAGCAACTATCAGGAAACCATTCAACCAGACACTAGCTGGAAATCTCATTCCTAGTTTATACTCACTCGACAAAATTTTACCTCATTTTCAACACTTTTACTTTAATACTGGACGGTGAATAATTTTCCTAATCATAAATCTTATAACAGAGCCGTCATAGAATCCACTTACGGCTTACTACGAAACCCAAAATCAGGTAAACTTAATTCAATTCCTTTAAACAAAACAAGCTTGGGTGTCGACTCATATATTATAATCTTACAGATTCAGCTTATTCATTTCAGTCCTATCTTTACTAATGAACGACTATTACCTCAACATCAGGGTTTTAGTTGTGCTTCTTTACTCAGTTATATTCACGGCTCAATTAAACGTACTTTAACGACTATCCTTTAAACCAACGTGTATCATGTGAATCAGCAAATAGTTATCCCATTATAATATTGCCAACATAGTTATCATAAACAATCTTTATTAAAATATAATTGATTTTACAAGTTATCCCATTATAATATTGCCAATAGATTTTACAAGTTAGAAGACCATTTGTATTTTTTTTAAGTTGTAAATTATGGCGAAGTTGACAAATGGAAGTTGTGAATCCCTGCTGATTTATCTTCTCATATTATATTTTTGGTTTGTACAAAAAATAATATTATTATCTTAACTCTTACTAAGAGATGGATGCGGCCGGAGGTTGGAAGATGGAAAGTTAATGTCGACGGGGCACTGTTGCCCTAGAGAGAGAATGGGATATGAGTGGTGGTCCGTGGTAGTGAGGGTGAGGTGAGTTCGTGCGGTTGTTCTCCAAGTCAGGCTTGAGAGCCGAGTGTTGTGGAAGCTAGAGCTGCAGAGCAAATGGGTTTGGAAGTAGTGACCTTGGAGTCTTACTCTTTGAACTTTATAAATGTCTTGAAGAAGAAAGTCATACAGCATAGTTTGAGTGAATATGTGAGGGGATTCTATTTTAAATATTGTATCATCTGATTTTATGGCTGGTTATGTTTTTCAAAAAATGTGACAAAGTACATATCCAAATTGCCCAGGACATGGAGAGAATTGGAACTTTTGAGACGTAATTCATGTAGAGTATTTTTTTTTACTGTTGGTTTACATTAGAGAGTCTGAGATATAAATTGTTGGTACGTCGGATGTAGACAAACGCGATGGTACAAATATTGCACAACAAATTGTTACTTAAATGTGTAAACATCTTTTGGGTTAGTTTATTTTACATTAGAATTAGTATGAAATCACTAGCAATAAATTCTAAAGGTACCGTGATTTTTCACGGGTCACAAAACTAGTTAAAGATAATATCATTTCTATGAAACCATGCATTCCACCAAATAAAAATAATCTTAATGAAATCATCTTTTGGAATTAAATCTTTAAGGAAATTATGTTTCGTTATAAATAAAACTCTGGCTTGTAATATTACCATAATTCGACAAAAACTCGTTGAAACTAATAATGTTCAGGTCTTGGATGATAGACCCAATCAAGGGACACTCGTAAAAAAAATGGTTTTTGTTTTCAATAGGATTGTTGCAGAGAACACAATGAGGTGGGACATCAATATGACTCTTGAAAAGTCTACTTTTCGTTGGAAGGCCGTCAACACAGGCTTTCGAAAGGAAAAATTTCAATTTTGGAGGAATAATCAATTTCCAAATCCACTGAAATTCGCATTTGTCAAGAGTTTGATCGAACAAATCTTGCGTTAACCAAGTTGCTGTTTTGGTAAAGAAAATTCCATCTACGAACAACCCCCAAATGACGGTATACGGAATATCATTATGTGGAGTGGAATGTTAGTAATCGATTAACGGTATAAATTGATATGATTGGTTTTATAATAGAACAGCCTAAGAGCAATTCCAATGGCAAGCTACAAGACCTTGTAGTTTGCCTTGCCCCATATTTTTTTTTCTAAGCAAAAAAACTTTCAAACTACAATACTCTTCAATGGTAAGGTACAATAGATGTAGCTTAAAATGTCTCACTAACAAATAAATATTATAATACAAATTATTTTATTGTTTTTTAATTATTAATTTTATTATTTTGAAGGTCAAGCTACGTAGCTTGACAAGGCTACACCCGCTCGTAAGCAGGACGTACGTTTGTACTCCAATGGTAAGTATACTGCTTGATAATTTACAATATTTGCAAGCAGATCCTTAAATGCAACCATTGGAGTTGCTCTAATGTGAATATGTATGATGACATGTGAGTATGAATTGATATGATTGGGCATTTGTTTCGCGAATGGGTATGAGTTTGGAATCGGCAATCATACATGGGTTGTATAGGGTTAGAACATCATTCCTCATTCCATGTGTTTGTTTCAATTCCGAGTGCCGAGTGGTATATGTTTTAAACTCAATTAAAGCTAAAATATATAAAATATAATATTTTAAATAATATTTTTAAATATTATAAAATCATGAAAATAAATATTTAATCAAACAATTATATAAAAGTTCTTTTACAATATTGCTACATTTTTTTTTTCACATTTTTTTTTTTGTTTTAATGTGATACCCATATGCATCAATCTCATACCCACCCCCCTCCTTGGATATGAGAAATTCATATTTCATGGGTTTTAGTTATGGTATAAAACCCTTATGTTTGACAAACACTTGGTATGGACCTGACTCATTCCAAACATATACCTTATACCTTTTTTGTTCGAACCAAACATCGAACTGTTTTGAGAATTGTTTTCATATTGCTTTATTAAGAATGTTTTCAAAACGTTTTGGTTAGGTATGGTTTGAAAAGTATGATGTTGGATTGTGGAACCATTTGTCTCCTATGATCGGATTTAAAATGGTTTTATGGTGATGGTATGTATAACTTAGCCTGCAAAAGTACATAACCAACCCCATGTCGAATAGAAGCAAGCCCTACAACCAATCCCGCAGCAATAACGAAATTGGCAGAAATCAGTGGATAATGGATTAGTTGTTGCTATATTGTCTACCTATACATAACATCTACAAATGCGTACATCTACAATTAGGGTTGATCATTGGTACAAATCGAACCGGAATGAAGACTGAAAAAATAAATTTAGTTGACCGAAGTGCAAAGACCGAACCTAAAAGGTTCAGTCTTGGACCGGACCAACCCCGAATTTTTGGTCCAGCCCATTTTGTGGCCGAAATAGATCGAAAAGTACGATTTGTCGCTAATTCGTATCTGATTATTGAATTTTAAATTCATCTAAAAGCTAATAACATAGGTATTTGAAATATTACTTAGTTTAAATAATTTATGTAATTGAGCTTATAATGAGATTTTAGCATAAAATATTCGACTCACTTAGGGGTCGTTTGACAGCCCCTTACAAAGTTTCAATAAATAGACGATGAAAGCCATATATTGCGGTCCATTCGGTCTAGACTTGAAATAACCTGGCTTAGATCGAACCGAAAACCGAAACTTCAAAAAATAAGGATCGGAACCATACCTCTTAACTTGCTCACCTCTATCTACAATATGGGCTAGATTTATGTTATTTAGGCCCTTTATTTTGGCCGTTGGTTGAATTTTGACATTGAATACCTCATCTCAATGGTGACCTGGTAAAATCAATTCGACCTATATCCAACCCGTCATTCAAACTAAGGACTCGAATATGACCCAAACCAATATACCTCGATCCGAATATTTAATGTTGCAAGTTGTTATCCATGATGAACTTGATAAAAACAAACTCGAAGATAGCACGAAATCAAAATAACTCAACCCAATCTAATCCGAGTTATTGCAGACTTAAAAATGACTTAAATTAACCCAACCCGAGCATGAAAATGGAGAGGTGCAAATGTCCAATGGGCCTTGACGAAGAGGTCACCAAAAACCCTAGAGAAGCTCATTTCTTAGGAATCTATAAATTCCCGAACCCGCCTCTCCGTTAACGCATCCACAATTCTTCATCGTCCGATTCTTCATCCTTCTTCCACTCCGTTCCGTATATTTCTCCTTCTCCAAGCTCCCAGGTATTTATTTTCATTCGATTTTTACACAAATCCTTGTTTGTAAGGCGGAAATTTGATCATAAGAAGGTTTTTGGTAATCGTTTTCGTTTTTAATTGATGTTTTTTCGTTAAAATTAGTTATCGCTTGATTAAATCTTATTTAACGATTTGTTCATAACTGTTTGTGTTTCTATGACGATTTGTTCCAAAAAAATTAGAATTGCATATGAAATTGATGATAGTGATTCATGATGTATGATTGTAAGATGTACTAAGTGACCCTCCAAAATTGAATCAAGGCTGGAATCTCTGATGGGCTCTTTCTCTTTCATTTTCGATACACGAAATCGAGCCGTAGAGAATTGGTTATTCATTTATTTGATGCCATAGGCCTTTGATGTGGGGGCACTTTGGTCTCTTCGTCGTATGCCTGATTACTATATCTTTTCTTGGGCAATTCTAATTCCCCATCCACGTGATTTGTTTACATAGTCTATTTTCAGGTGTTTCATTCATTTGTTTACCTTTCCATCTAAGATGTTTCTAAAGTGTAGTTTGACCACACACATTCATTATTGTTCATTAACCATAAAGGTACTCCCTTGCGACGGTAATTTATTATTTGATCGGACAGGCCGAGCCCTTGATAATTACCCATCCCATGCGACCTATGCAACCTAAGTAATTTATATGGCGATATTTCTATTATTATTTGATTGGATAGGCCTAGATAATTACTCATTACCCATCCCATGCGACCTATGCAACCTAAGTAATTTATATGGCGATATTTCTATTATTATTTGATTGGATAGGCCTAGATAATTACTCATTACCCATCCCATGCGACCTATGCAACCTAAGTAATTTATATGGCGATATTTCTATTATTATTTGATTGGATAGGCCTAGATAATTACTCATTACCCATCCCATGCGACCTATGCAACCTAAGTAATTTATATGGCGATATTTCTATTATTATTTGATTGGATAGGCCTAGATAATTACTCATTACCCATCCCATGCGACCTATGCAACCTAAGTAATTTATATGGCGATATTTCTATTATTATTTGATTGGATAGGCCTAGATAATTACTCATCCTATGCAACCTTCCAAGTAATTTATGTGGCGGTATTTTTATTATTATTTGATTGGATAGGCGGTATTTCTATTATTATTTGATTTGATAGTACTCATCCTATGCAACCTAAGTAATTTATATGGCGGTATTTTTCTATTATTATTTGATTGGATAGTACTCATCCTATGCAACTTCCAAGTAATGTATTTCTATTATTATTTGATTGGATAAGCTGCCTTTTGATATTCTTTATCTCTAGATGATTGCACATTGTGTTAATGTATTTGCTTAACGGAATATTTGTGTCAGGGGCTTTGGACTAACCTGTTTCGATCTGTGTGTGAGCAGTTCCAGTGGAAGTTGTGTGTGTTGTTTATATTTGGTGTGATGAAATGAATGTCTTTTTAACAGGTTGTATTTACTGTAAGCATGTCTCATCGGAAATTTGAGCACCCAAGACATGGTTCTCTGGGATTTCTTCCAAGGAAAAGGGCATCCCGTCAAAGGGGGAAAGGTACTTTGAAGACTATAATTTGTACATTTATCGCCTTTTAACATTCTTGACGACAAATAGACAATGACTTGTTTATCTGCCTTTTATGCTTGTGTTTGGTCTCATTAGTTTGACTCTTTAAATTTGTTAGACCCTAAACTGTAAAATACTGTTCTTACCTCTATAGTTAGTAACGTTGATATTTTTAGGAATCATGGTATTATAAGGTATGTTTAAGGATGCAAACCCTATTAGCCTTTAGTGTACCCTTTGTTTAGTTCAGTGCAAATCGCTATGTTAGGTATCAATGGTTTCTAAGTCGTGTTAGTGCAGTACATTATTCTGCTTTGACTCATGATGTTGGATCCCCGTAAACTTATCGAAACTGTTTTCCTTTTATAATCTTTCTCACTTCATTTAGTACTTCCTCCTCCGTGGTCATTAGTCCACCTTTGGTTTTGGCACAAAGACCAAGAATAGGAGAGGGGATCATTTGGGTGTGTTGATGACTTGATGTTGGGTGACAAGTGTATTCCGAATATAGAAATGTAAACAAATGATTGAGACACCCATAAATGGGATAGATAAACAAATGACTGGGACGGAGGGAGGGAGTACTTGTCAATATTCTTCCTTATTTTCATTTGTATGCATGAAATTTCATCTTTACTGTTCTTTTGTTGATGGTATCCGTTAGTTGTTACTGAATCATTGTGCTCTGCAGTGAAGGCATTCCCCACAGATAATCAGGAGAAGCCTTGCATGTTAACTGCCTTTATTGGCTACAAAGCTGGAATGACACACATAGTCAGAGATGTTGAAAAACCCGGATCAAGTGAGTCAAAATAATTACTTTAAGTCCGCAATTGTTGAAGTTTGAACATTGTCTGCTAATAGCTGTTAGTTTGTGCTAATTGAGTCTATTCTAAACTTTCAGAATTACACAAGAAAGAGACATGTGAGGCAGTCACCATTGTAGAAGTTCCGCCAATGGTAGTGGTTGGAGTAGTTGGTTATGGCAAAACGCCTCGTGGCCTTCGAACTGTAAATACAGTGTGGGCACAACACCTGAGCGAGGATGTGAAAAGAAGATTCTACAAAAACTGGTGCAGCTCCAAGAAAAAAGCTTTTACCAAGAACGCTGCCAAGTATGAGACTGAACCTGGTAAACGGGAAATCTGTTCCCAGTTGGAGAAAATGAAGAAATATTGCTCAGTAATTCGTGTCATTGCTCACACCCAGGTAACACTTTTGCTAATAGATAATTTCTCAATCCTCATGGGATCTGGTTACAAATAATTTCTTCCTGCTCTTGAACCTATTGACAAGTTTTCTGTTTCTTACATCCTTAATTTTTATTTATTATGTGTATGGTGTCATTCAGATCAGAAAAATGAAAGGGCTAAAGCAAAAGAAGGCTCACATGATGGAGATACAAGTGAATGGAGGCGATGTGGCTAAGAAAGTGGATTATGCCTACAGTCTGTTTGAAAAGCAGGTTCCTGTTGATGCTGTTTTCCAAAAGGATGAGATGATTGACATTATTGGTGTGACCAAAGGTAAAGGTTATGAGGGTGTAGTGACCCGTTGGGGAGTAACACGTCTTCCTCGCAAGACGCATCGTGGGCTTAGGAAGGTTGCTTGCATAGGAGCCTGGCATCCAGCTAGGGTTTCATATACAGTTGCCAGGGCTGGGCAAAATGGATACCACCACCGTACTGAGATGAACAAGAAGATTTATAGAGTCGGAAAGGCTGGTACCGACTCACATTTAGCCATGACTGACTATGACAGGTTTGCCTCCCCTATTCAATCCAGTTCTCACCTTCGGTTAAAACTAAAAACTTTGAATCAGTTATACATAGCTCTAGTACAATTTGTAATGTGTGGATTTTTGCACTTTCAGGACTGTGAAGGAGATTACACCAATGGGTGGATTCCCCCATTATGGTGTCGTGAAAAACGACTACCTCCTTATTAAAGGATGCTGTGTGGGTCCGAAGAAGAGAGTTGTGACATTGCGACAGTCGCTAGTGAAGCAGACGTCCAGGATGGCTTCGGAGGTAATCAATATCAAGCATATTGATACTTCCTCTAAGTTTGGGCATGGTCGTTTCCAGACTAGCGAGGAGAAGGCGGTTCAATTTGGACGGTCCACGCCTACTGCTGCGCGCTGAGGGAGAGGCTGAGTTACTTGTTTACTTAGAATTTTAATAGAGCAAGCTTTTTAGGTCCTACATTATGCTTGGTTTTTGCACTTTTTTTTCCGAATTTTCTTGCTGTTTGGTTAGACTGAAGTTTTAAGTTCCCTTTTTTTTCGTCACTCTAGTACTCGGTATTAATAACGCTTTTATACGTGAATGCAGTTATCAGAACATCAATCTAAGCTTTTATATTTCCTCTTCAATCTAAGTTTTATACGTTACTGCAATTTTCTTAATGGCGGAAATATTTGAATTATTTTCTTGTCTCTCTATAATTCGACAATCATCCATCAACATCAGTGATGACATTGTCATTGCGGTACTGGTAGTACCTGGCTTCTCTTCTTAAGTTTCTAGCTCACTAACAAGTATCAACCTTAGTTTCATAGTAGGTAAGGTAACGCTGTGATTCTTGCACAAAAAAAAAGACCGAAGGCGTTCGAGTTATTGGCTCGTTTGATCTGGCAGCATTCATGAGTCGCTCGTTCAACTGTCCCTCGGAGACACGATCGAGAAATGCCATTACCAGGGTAACCTCCGTCCTTTCTTTATCTCGGTCTCACCCAACAAGATATGGCTCAGCCAAAAAATGTGAGCGCCCTTCATATGTTGTGCGAGGAAGTGGGGTGCACTTTCAATCGTAGACAGCACGAACCGTCTTCGCCACCATCTTCTAAATAGTTAATGCGACTAATCTTAGTGATTGAAAACAAAGATTTAAAGATGGTTTATTGTCAATCTAGGCTCACATAACGGAAGAGAGTAGCATACCACTGCTCGAGGGCAGATGAATTAAGTAACATTTTTGTCGGTACAAAATTACAAGGGAAGAGCAGTACATATAGGAAACCCAAAAATACCGATACCCTATATTATTAAAACCGTAAAGAAGCTATGGCAAAATCTGATTAAAGTCGCATCACTGAACAATATGATATCCATGAAAACTCGCAAAATTATTACTACACATCCCAAAACTGTCATCCTTTATATCAGAGATCTGCGCGAGGTAAGGAATGGCCCATTTAGACAAGTAAATCTCCCACCATCCTGAGGACTGCATCACTTCAACTGCTGCTCCAATGACGAGCTATGGTCGATTGTCCTATGTTCCATGTATGTCGCTGACATCAAACCTTACACGGAAAGCTGAACGATAATTAATCTACTCAGTAACTGAGTGCAACATTTCAGGGTCATTGAACATCACTTGTTCATCAGTAATTTCGACTGCTTTTTCACCCAATCCAGTAAGAAGCGACCTATAATATTCATCTTGTAAGCAACCCGTATGAGTCAGCAACCCAACAATTTCCTCCTTGCAAGCTTGGTTGTCTTCTTGGTCGCATAGCTCTAGAAAGGCGTTCACATTTGAAGGTTTTAGCCTCCATTTCATAGCACCCTCTTCTGATACGGCTTCTTTGAAGCAAGCTAATGCTTCCGATATTCTCCTTTCTTTAAGATGAGCTTCTCCGAGAATCTCCCATGAGGTTGCATTTGGTTTTCCCCCCGCTTCAATCATATGGTCAAAGAATCCTTTGACTTTTTCGAAGGGTTCTTTCTTGACATACCACCCGATAAGAAGATTTCCAACTTTTGGGTCGTATGAGGTCTTCACCGGAAGCCATTCCTCGTAAAGTTTCTCGGCTCCCTCAATGTCCCCCAACCTAACAAGTGAAGAGATGACGGAATGATATCCCCAATTAGGAATGTTTGACATAACCGATTTGTACACGTTCCACACACGGTAGACCTCATCTCGATTTCCCAAACTACCATATAAACTTATAAGATAATGATATGGCATTTTATCACGGCCTGTGATTCTAGTCTCGAGGTTTTTCAGGCATTGTTCCGCCTTTTCAAGTTGACCCATTTTAACATACATCGCAGCCATGGTACTGAAAGTGGTCCAATTAGGAACAATAGTCGGGTCCAAACTCATTTCTTGAAATACTTGCTCCATTGCTTCGGCTGAACCTTGAGAACCACGAGCAGATAGCCAAATATTGTAAGTGTACAAATCAAGCGGTATACTTTTCTGTTTCATCTCAGAAATCAAACCATCAACTTTGTCGAGTTCATTCAGTTTCATGTAAAGGGTCATCATCACATTATAGGGAAGCGGCTGAACAGCATGACCTCTATTTCTCATTTCTTCCATCAAATTCTCGGCTTTGTCTCTTAATTTAGCTCCAGCATAGGCATTCAGAAGAGCCCCATATATTCGCTTATCCTTCAGTGTATCGGGTACCCTTGTGTAATAATCTTCCGCATATGTAACTCCATGCACTTTGGCGATCAAATCTAATTGGATAGCTGTATCACTGCTGGATAGTCTATACCTTTCTATTCTGTTGTTCATCCATTCATAGACCTACACATAATGGAAACGATCATAAATGCTAAAAAGACTCCTAACAACAACAACAACATCAGAGCCTTAATCCCAAAATGATTTGGGGTCGACTGACATGAATCATCCTTTAGAACCGTCTATGGGTGAACGCACGCCTCAAAATGCGAAAATATAGAAAAGAAAAAGTGAAAAACAAAAGGGGAGTGAAACATAATACTCCCTTTGTCCCGGTCATTTGTTGTCCTTTTCCATATTCGGGTGTCTCAGTAAGTTGTTGTCCTTTCTATTTTAAGAATGAACTTCATGAACAATTTGATCATTCACATTCAATTTGTTCCACTTGTCATTTAGTAATTGGTCCCTTCCTTTTTCCTTGGTCTTTGCGCCAAAACCAAAGGACAACAATTGACCGGGAAGGTGGGAGTACAAAAGAAGGGTATAAAGACCCCTGAAGACAAAAATTTACTGGGTATCTGCGAAGGTCCCCTGCATTTCAGTAAAAAACACTTGACAACATATAGTGAAGTCGTAAACATTTGATACAATTCTCAACCTAGTTTTCCATTATCAGCCATTCGGAGACAGCCTCTTTGGAATTCGTACATCCAACTTAGCCCACCATCTGCAGCAGCCCTTGATGCACTAGGGACTAGGGTAATGTTGTACGAATCACAAGTTATTCACAATGAGAAAGACAAAGAAAACAGAAGAATCGAGACAGATGCAATCATGGACCCAGTAAAACCAACATAAATTAGTCCATACGGATGTCATTCATATAAACTCCCATGATATAATTCTAGAAACGCTCAACAGTGAGCATTCTTATTAAATAGAATTCTTCAAAATCTTGCCAGCTTTAACAAAGCCTTAAAATATAGAAATTGCACTTTCAAACCTTGTAAGTGATATGCCTTCTCCCACACCGATATAAGACGAGTTAAAGATACCTAAACACTCCAGTTTGATGCGTGTGTCATTCCTAACATTCAATTCCGACACTATAACACACTGACACTTCATCTTAGGCCAAAATCACACAACTTTCTTATAATGTTACCCTAGTCGACACTTACAGCCGAGTTGGAGTCACATTAACTCAAATTCCAAAGATGAAAGATAATCCAAGATGACTTGGAACCTACATCTATCTTCAATCAACTATCAGACCAATAAATAATTTCAGATAACACCATACTAAATCCATCAAGCAGCATACTAAAGCACAAAATTTCAGAACCCTGTGAACAGATACTGTTTATCTGTTACTCAAATTGAGCAATTTCATCAAGAGACACTACTACTCAAGTTCTCAAAATAAACCCTCTAGAATCTAGATAAGATAAGACAAGCCAGTGGCGTAACCACGATTTATACTTGAGGGGCAAAAAATTCCAGCAGGGACAGAACCAGTTTTATACCTAAATTAGCAAAATATTCGAACATTCAACCTAAAACTTGTAAACATTTCATTGTCCAGTATGGACGAGTGCCCTACTAACCCCCTAGTTCTGTAACTGTGATGAGATAATAAGACAAGACAAAGACAGTGGCATAACCAAGATTTATACTTAGGAGGGGACGAAAAATTCCAGCAGGAGCAGAACCAGTTTTATAACTAAATTAGCAAAATATTCGAAAATCCAACCTAAAACTTGTAAACACTTCCCTGTCTACTGAGGGTGAGCGCCCCTACTAACCCCCCTTAATTCCGCCACTGAGATAAGATAAGATACAAACAAGTAAACAAAAAATAACAAATTTTTAAACATTTCATTGTCTACTGAGGGCGAGCGCCCCTACTAGTCCCCTTAGTTCCACCACTAAGATAAGATAAGATACAAATAAAAAACTTGTAAGCATTTAATTGCCTACTGAGAGCAAACGCCCCTGCTAACCCCCTTAGTTCCGCCACTGAGATAAGATAAGATACAAACTTGTAAACATTTCATTGTCTACTGAGGGTGAGCGCCCCTGCTAACCCCTTTAGTTCCGCGACGGAGATAAGATAAGATAGAAAGAATACCTGAAGAGCAAGTTTATATCTCTTAAACTTTCGAAGCTCTTTAGCAATCCTACAAAGTTCCCATTTAGAAATCTTTTTGCCTTCATTTTCACACTGATTAAGAACAGAAGCAACATTCATTTGAGGATCTTCTGCCATGGTTGAAATCCTCTTGAAGATATTGTTCCATTTAAGCAAGGGTCTTTTCTCATAATCCATAGTTCCATAGTTATGAATCTGTGATATTGAACATTTTATGGAAATGGTGTTCAATTTATGTGTTCTGAGTATTGGGAATGATGCAAAGGAGGAAGACCCATGTGGGAAAGAGATTGGTGAGGATAGAGGAAGAGGGTGTGGTGATGATGGTGTAAGGGTTGATTGTAGGATCATTTTGGGTTGTTTACTCAAGGTTTTAAGGGGTTTTAATGGAGGTTTTTGAGGGGAAAGGTGGGATCTTTTTTTTTTTTTTTTTTTTTGAGGAAAAACCCCCAAAGGGGATTACTTAATTAACGATAAATCAAACAACGCAGCCGAGTTCGCCATCGGCGGTAAAACATTCAACCAATCTACTCTACCCTCGATCCTAGGAATCGCATGAGCTAAAGCATGAGCGACACTATTGTTCAAACGATTAGTGTAAGACCATGAAACTGAAAGAAAACTATTACAAATAATAAAAATGTCATCTAAAACTTGTGCCAGAATACTTCGTCCAGATCGCTTCTCCTTCAACGCCTCGATCACCTGAAGACAGTCACTTTCCACCACCACTTTCTGGGCTCCTCTCCTCGCAGCTTCCTGTAAGGCATCCAAAATAGCAACCGCTTCCGCAACCCATGGCTCCCAAGCAACATCTCTTGCAATCGAAACACCCCATAAAACCGAACCATCACTATCTCGACATACAATACCCGTTCCAACCCCTTCACCCTCCTTTACTCCCGCGTCGACATTTAATTTAACCTCCCCTTTTAGTTTGCAGAAATGTTGGAATTGGAAGACTTGGAAGTGCAGATGGTAGATTGGTGGGGAGAAGATAAGTGTATCCGGTATCCGGTATCCGGTATCGGGTATCGGGTATCGGGTATCGCGACGTGTATAACCGTTTTATACAAGACTTGATGATTTTATAAAAAGTTTAGATTAGATACTATTTTTTTTTTTTTTTTTGGTACATATGAGGGGCAAAGCCCCATGATTAATTGTTATTAGCTATTACACGAGGAATTGTTACCCCAAAAATATCCTCGCGAAGAATGGAACGCATCTCATCTAATGGAGAGTCTAAATATACCGGAATGGTACTAGAATGAACACCTCGATTAGCTAGACAATCCGCAGCTCTGTTAGCTTCTCTATAAGTATGTTCAAGCTTGACCGTCCAGTGATTCTCCTTGATTAGCTCTCTGCATCGTCTAGCGATAAACTTCAAATTGTTGCTTAATAGCTGGTTCTCGTTAATGATCTTGACACATGGGGAATTATCCATGTGTATTAGGAGCTTGGTAATCCGGAGAGACTTTGCTCGTTCCAACCCGCAGAGGAGGGCTAGGAGCTCGGCTTTCATGGACGTGCAAATTCCACACGAGAAATAGTAAGCCGAAATGAAATTACCTGTTTCGTCTCGGAAGTCAATTAGAAGATTAGATACTATGAATAAGTATCATTTTTATAGTAAGTAAAGTCAATTAGAAGATTAGATATGGTGCTTGTATTACTTATCAAGAACTTATTAAACAAAAAATTTCTGACTTAGGTTTACAAAATATCAACTTTGTAATTTCAACAAGAATGAGGATTTTAAGTCTATTAGTGGCTTAATTACAGATGAAGATAACAGATTTCTTATAGGTAATATTAGTAGGGAAGAGGTTAAACAAACTGTGTTTAGTTTAGCTGCAGATAAATGCCTAGGTCCCGATGGATTTCCTGCAGAGTTTTATCAAAAATACTGAGATATTGTAGGAAATGCTGTCACTAAAGCAGTTTTAGCATTTTTCCATTCTGAGAAATTACTAAAAGAAATGAATCATACTTTCATAGCATTGATTCCTAAAATTGAAAATCCTCAAACAGCAAACCACTTTCGCCCGATTAGTCTTTGTTCAACAATTTATAAAATTATTGCAAAAATCTTGGCTAATCGTCTTCGAAGTGTCTTGCATAAGATTATACACCCGTTTCAAGGTGCTTTTACACCTAATCGCTTCATTCAAGATAATATTCTTTTAGCACACGAGATTTTTAACTCGTTTAAACGTAAAAAAGGCAAAGGAGGTTGGATTGCAATCAAACTTGATATGGAGAAAGCATACGACAGACTAGAATGGAATTTTATCGAGGAAACTTTTAAGCAAATGGGTTTTAATGCTAAGTGGATTTCATGGATTATGGCATGTATAAACACTGTTTCTTACTCAGTGTTAGTAAATGGAACACCGGGAGATGTTTTTAGACCCACTCGAGGTATTCGACAAGGAGACCCACTTTCGCCACATATATTTATTATATGCGCCGAGATTTTAGCAAGATCTCTACAAAAAAATAGTGATGTTAGCTCTACTGATATTGGTATTAGAATTGGATCCGGGGTGGAGAAAATTCCGTTTCTCACTTTTGCGGATGACACTATCATTTTCGCTAAAGCCTCTAACCAGAGTTGTAGAACTATTAAGTCTATATTAGATAAATTTTGCACGATTTTCGGGCAATTTGTTAATTTAGACAGATCCACCTTTCAATGCACTAGAAATACTGAGCGTTCTGTTCGTGAATCATTTAAAGGCATTCTTCATATGAACGAGGAAGCTCATTTGGATAAGTATTTAGGATGTCCTATAATTGAAAGCAGAGTGACTAAAAATACTTTCGAAAACATTATTCAATCTTCTTGCACTCAATTATCGAAATGGAAAGCGAATTCTCTATCTCAAGCAGGTAGACTAGTTCTTGTCAATGCTAATTTATCCGCGAAGGGAACTTTTCAGATGCAAAGCTTCCTCCTCCCTTCACCGATCCATAATAGATTAGATAAAATTAATCGAGATTTTTTTTGGAATAAGAATCCTTCCCAGCGTTCTCCTAATTTGGTTGGTTGACATAAAGTTTGTTTACCAAAGTCGGTTGGTGGTTTAGGAATTAAATCTTCTGAAGCAGCTAATAAAGCTCTTCAAATGAAACTTTTATGGAAAATTCTTATGGATAAGGAAAATATATGGGTCAAAGTGGTATCTAAAAAATACTTGAGAAATTGTTCACTCTTTGATCATAAGCCTAACTAAGCCTCTTCTTGGCAATGACGTAAACTAATGAGTCTTCGGACTCTATTTAGTAAAGGACTGAGATGACAGGTAGGTAATGGTAGCAACATTAAGTTTTGGTCTGATAATTGGGTTTTTTCACACCCGCTTACAAGCAGTATGGTTGATGATGATAGTAACCGTGATCTTAATCTTTTGGTTAAAGATTTCATAACCTCAGACAAGCAATGAGATATTTGTAAATTATCGAGTTTTGTAAATAACGATATTGTTAATCAGATTACTAACATTCCAGTGCCACATAATGATATTCCAGATACCCTTATTTGGGGGTTGTCCGTAGATGAAAATTTCTCTACCAAAACAGCAACTTGGTTAGCGCAAGGTTTGTTCGATCAAGTTCTTGACAAATGTGAATTTCAGTGGATTTGAAAATTGAATATTCCTCCTAAATTGAAATTTTTTCTTCGGAAAGCCTGTGTTGACGGGCTTCCAACAAAAAGTAGATTTCTCAAGAGTCATATTGATGTCCCACCTCATTGTGTTCTGTGCAACAATCCTATTGAAAACAAATATCATTTCTTTTACGAATGTCCCTTGATTGGGTCTGTCATCCAAGACTTGAACATTATTAGTTTCAACGAGTTTTTGTCAAATTATGGTACTATTACAAGTCAAAGTTTTCTAACGAAACTTAATTATCTCAAAGATTTAATTCCAAAAGATGACTTTATAAAGA
The DNA here is from genome assembly GCF_048544455.1 of Silene latifolia. NCBI lineage: Eukaryota > Viridiplantae > Streptophyta > Magnoliopsida > Caryophyllales > Caryophyllaceae > Silene > Silene latifolia. The sequence continues at coordinate 15,264,444 of NC_133535.1, read as the reverse complement.
TTATTTTTATTTGGTGGAATGCATGGTTCCATAGAAATGATATTATCTTTAATAATGTTAATTTAAGTATCAGCAAACTTATTACTCTATGTAATAATAGCACTAAGACTTGAAATGTGACTAGATTTAAGAATCTCAAGAATCCCGAGGTAGAAGAGTCAGCTAGAAACAATTCTAGTAAGGAAGAGATTTGGTGGGAAAAACCTACAAACAGTTTCCTAAAGCTAAATTTTGACGGATCGAGAATAGAAGGTAATAAAGCCGCTTTAGGATATTCTATAAGAGATCACAATGGTAAAATCGTTTTGTTGGGAGCAAAAATGTGCGGATCCAATAGTATCCTTGTTGCGGAAGCACTTGCTTTAAAAGAAGGTATTTTAACAGCTAAATATTTAGGAATCTCAAAGTTAATTGTGGAGGGTGATAACTTATGTGTTATTAACTCGATTCGAGGTACTTGGCAAATTCCGTGGGAAATTTCTAGTATTATCAACGATGTGAAATTAGACCTTCATTTTTTCGATGAAGTGATAATTAAACATTGCTTTCGTGAAGCCAACAAGGTTGCTGACTTCATGGCTTCTGTTGGACATTCATGTCCAACTCTTTCGAGGTGGTTTGATAGCCGGTGGTTTCAACTTACCTCCCTCATTCGAAAGGATGAGATAGGTTGGTCCTACCCTAGATGATCAATCTAGTTTTCTTACCTAATAAAAAAAAAAAAAAGACTAGATATCAGATTTGAATAGATTACCGGTTACCATTGCCTCAAATCTCAATATCACCTTTGGAAAGAAATAGGAATTTGTGTTTTTTTTATGTAAAATGAGACACAAAGCCGGTACAATATAGGAAGGGAGAGGGGAATTTGATCCCGTGAATCATTGTAACAATATGTGAGTCTTAACCACTAGGCTAAGATAGAGATAAAAGTGGGTCGTGCTGGGTCGCGCCTCGTGCCAGCCCACCATGCCTAGAGGAGAAAATGACATGGCCCAGGCCTATGAAAATGGGCCAAGTGTCGTGCCAGTCAAATGGAAATAGTGGGCCAAGCACGGTCCACGGGCCATGCCTGTCGTTTCGTGCCGTGCTCGAGTGTGCTTTAACAATTCCTCCACTTTAATACAATTTCTTTGTATTTTGAGCGTGCCCAAGTGTGACGATCCGCACACTTGAACGCTTAGATTTATTTATGCTTATGTAATTTCATTTCCCTTGTACATTTGTAGTAAGTATTTTCTTAGTAGTTTTAGAATAGGTTTCCATAAATAGGTATATCGCTATTCTGAACTAAACTTGTAAAATCAATGTTTCCTGCTACCAGGATGTAAATATCAAATTTCCCTCTTTAGGGAGTACTAGTGAATGAAAATCTACTTCCTACCTTGTGCCTTCGTATTGCTTGTTGTTGCTTTGTTGTGAACGACTCTTTGCCTTCACTTTACTAACAAGCCGTGTTTGCGGGATCGACACTAGGATCCCGACTCACACCCCGAGACCCGAGTATCGTGCTAGTGGGCGATCCCTCACTAGTACGAAGATCCTTGTCGCTTGCATTTTGCCTTGAGACGGGCAAGGGTGCGCGCCACGGTCCGGCAAAAGTAGCGGACCGTGACATTTGGTATCAGAGCCCGGTTTTCGGACGGGCGTCTGCAAGCCGCATTTGTTTATCGAGATCGAGAAAATGGGCGAAAAGATCGAGGACCGAGTGGATGCCTTAGAGGACGCAATCGACGTCAAGCTTCCCAAACTCGAGGACATCGTTATGCGGATGGCTGCGAGCCTCGAGGAGTTGCAAAAGACGGTTTGTGACCTTGAGACGAAGGTGGACGGGATGGACACCCGCATCCAAGCGATCAGTGGTGCGATCCCCGACGATCGGGAGAAAGAGATCAATCATCTGCATCGAAAGGTCGAGATGTTAGAGAACACTTGCGCCACGCTCGTGAAAGCGGTGGCCAATGACGGGAAATCTGTGGGGAGCCATAAGGTGAAGGCACCTCCACCTCGTGCCTACGATGGGGCGAGGGATTCGAAAGCGGTGGATAACTTTATCTTCGATATGGAGCAATACTTCCGAGTAAGTGGGCTCGACGAAGACGCGGAAGTTGTCACGGCAAGCATGTATCTAGTCGACGATGCCAAGATGTGGTGGAGGGCTAGGTACAAGGAAATCGATGCGGGCACGATTTCGGTGACATCGTGGGCCGACTTCAAGAGGATCTTGAAGGATCACTTCTACCCCGAGAACACGGAGTTTGTTGCTCGGAAGAAGTTGAAGGAAATCAAGCACACCAAATCAATCCGGGAATATGTGAGGGAATTCTCAGCGTGCATGCTCGAGATTAGCGAAATGTCCGAGACGTATAGGACATTCGAGTTCATTGACGGGTTGAAGAGGTGGGCACAACAAGAGGTCATGAGGCAGAATCCCAAAACTCTGTCTTCGGTCATATCGGCTGCGGAGCGCCTACTCGACTTTCACGGGGAGCGAGAGGCACCAAGAGTTGTGGCACCAACGGGGAATACTGGTGTGTCACAAAGTGGGTACAATGGACAAAGGCCACAAACAGCGCCATTTCAGTTGGGAGCAGTCGGTTCCGCTCACAAGGAAGTCAAGCCCAATCGGCGAGCACTACAAACTCGCCCTCAAGCTCGTCTTCGAAGGCGGGAAACTCTACTGCTTCCACGACGAAGAGACCGTTCGCGTGTTTTGTGTGCAAGGGTCCTCACAAGATGGCCGATTGTCCGAGCAAAGCGGAGTTCAATGCCATGTTCAAGGAGATGCCGAAAGGGGCTCAAGAACGTCTTGATGGGGCGTTGGCCGACTATCACCAAGAGTGTAAGGAAGACTCGAGTGATGGTGAAGACCAACCACGGATGGGCTCACTCCAACGGATCAGCGCGATGGGGAAATACGAAGATTCCTCCGCCAAGAAATCCAACGGGCTCATGTACGTGGACTTGATGGTGAATGGGAAGCAAGCACGAGCCTTGATCGACTCGGGCGCCTCCCATAACTTTGTTACGAAAGAGGAAGCGGATCAGTTGAGGCTAATTCTGCGGGATGCTAACAGCTGCCTGAAGCCGGTCAATGGGAAAATGAGTCGCGTCCAAGGAGTGGCTAAGAAGGTCGCGGTCCAAGTGGGTGAGTGGGCAGGGGAGCTCGACTTCACCACCGTTCCGCTGGATGACTTCAAGTTAGTACTCGGGATGCAGTTCTTTCAGAAAGCATTGGTGGTATTGAAACCGAGTGACGGATCGATGCTACTAATGGGGTCTATCGTAGTGAAGACGGTGAGACGGCGACGAAGACAAGGGGCGATCGAATTTCGGCAATGAGGGTGATACCGACGCCGAAACAAGGGATGCGACCTTGGAGAATGCCTAAAGGTTCGGTGGAGCCGAGGGCGAACAAGACCCAGGTTAACTACGATGCTAAGTAGCCTGGGGGACGAAAGAAGAGTCTACCCTCTCACCGAGGAGTAGACAATGAGGGCCGAGATGCCCAAAGAAGTAGGCCTCGTACCATCAGGGGGCCGCGTGGATGTGATGAATCGACGTCCTGGTTTGCGGGTCAGTCGACCCAAGAGATAAGGCCTCGTACCATCGGGGGCGCGTCGATGTGTTGAATCGACGTCCTGGTTTTGCGGGTCGGTCGACCCAAGAGAGAAGGCCTCGTACCATCGTGGGGGCCGCGCCGAAATGCCGATTCGGCGTCCTGGAGATCTCACATTCCCTTGAATGCAGTGCGAAGTGACGAGAGACAAGACGAAGGTCCGTTGGGGCCGATGCTTGAAGGAATCTCGAGAGAGGACTTTTGCCAGCGGCAAAGTGGACTTTCCCGAGAGACAAGGAGCACGTGGTGGACTTGGAGAACATGATGTTCGGCAGCTTCTATGTCAAGGAACTCCGGCCTATCCTTGAAGGGACGAAGAGGCGATCATTGTTTGGGACGAAGCGCACATTCAAGCCGAGTTATACAAGCCAATCCCCAACACCGCATGGACAAGTCGAGCTCACCGAGGATGTCTCACCAAGCACCGTTCAAGATTTTTGTGTTCGAGGCGGCACAGATTAGGTGGGGAGAGTGTGACGATCCGCACACTTGAACCCTTAGATTTATTTATGCTTATGTAATTTCATTTCCCTTGTACATTTGTAGTAAGTATTTTCTTAGTAGTTTTAGAATAGGTTTCCATAAATAGGTATATCGCTATTTTGAACTAAACTTGTAAAATCAATGTTTCTGCTACAGGGATGTAAATATCAAATTTCCCTCTTTAGGGAGTACTAGTGAATGAAAATCTACTTCCTACCTTGTGCCTTCGTATTGCTTGTTGTTGCTTTGTTGTGAACGACTCTTTGCCTTCACTTTACTAACAAGCCGTGTTTGCGGGATCGACACTAGGATCCCGACTCACATCCCGAGACCCGAGTATCGTGCTAGTGGGCGATCCCTCACTAGTACGAAGATCCTTGTCGCTTGCATCTTGCCTTGAGACGGGCAAGGGTGCGCGCCACGGTCCGGCAAAAGTAGCGGACCGTGACACCAAGCGTGTCGTGCTAGTCAAATGAAAATGGCGACCCAGGCACAACCCATAGCATGCCGTGTAGTGCTAGGCCGTGCCAATTCCATGTCGTGCAAAAATGGGCCATGGGCCGTGCTGCAGCGTGCCAGCCTAACGGCCCGCATGCCAACTTCCATCTCTAGGCTAAGACCTCTTCGGTAATAGGAAGTCATATATTAGATGCATATTCTTGAACGGGGAATGAATCTTTATCATTGTGTTTTAGATAAGACCGTTGTAAACTTGTAAAAACATACAACGGCCCTGTAACAGCTTATCACATTATTTTTTACCATCTTTAAATGCTGACATTCATAACCACAAGTTATATAACAAGGTCACTATATGCTGTACAACAGTCTTACAGAAAACAAAGATGCATTCCCCGTTCAACAGGGAACAAATTAGATCTCGAAATGGCATCTCTCTTGTAATAAATCATCTTCATTGAGCACATCAACAGGGAACAAATGCAAGTTTGGACACACAGCCGCTGGAAATTGCCCAGACCCATAGGAAACCGTCTCACAGGTGAACAAATCAGATTCAACAACCAGGCCAAGATCTGTCAAATATATCCTTTTTGGTCACGGATCCATGAACATACATCTTTGGCTCTTTCACCTGCAACATAGCATAAGAATCATTTTGTGGCAGTGGACTGCGCATGTTTTTACTTTTCCTTTTGAATACGAAGTACTCCATAGTTGATATAGTAGTAGCTTACCAATACAACAGGTGGAATTCCCTTCCTAAGACGAGCCCTTGAAAATGCATCCACCGCAAATAAACACTGGTATCCATCAATGCTGGCATGCTCACTGCAGAAAGTAATCTCTTATCAGTATCATTCCTTTCTTTTCTTTTAGTCTAAAGAGACAAGGCAGTTGAGATGCTGACGGGTTTATCAACAAGTCATGAATTCCACAACTCAATGACTTTACTACCGAATCAAGCTGACATCTGCAGTATTATTTTGAGTACAGAGATATAATCCCAGTGCCGCAATGGCCCTCGGCTTTGGCAGAGTAACGGGGGTGGGTGTATGAAACATTTAGTGACCGGTATTTAATGATCCACAAAAATTACATCATAAAATGTTTCGGCACCCTGCTTCATTCAACCATATTCCAAAGCTGACGAATAATCGGTCTTTGGCCCCATTTGAAATGAAAAACATCCGAATCATCACAAGTGAAAAAAGAAACTGATCATTATTTTATTGTTGTCACACTTTTTAGCAGATTCTGGGATTAACATGTCACCATTCTTTGCAAATTGTCTCCCTTCGAGGTTTATCTCAGTCCGTGTAGTTTGTCAACAGATGAGACTTGATACACTTAAAAATGGACAATATCAATGGCGCATTCAATTAGACAATTTACTAAATTAAATACTCACTTCAAAAGGTACGTAAAATTTTTATGAGAATATTCATGCAGAGCAAGACCCTCCTCTTTGGAGTACCTGCGTCATAAACCACAGACTGTATAAGTTGCATGACTGAAATAAAAATGTGGTCAAACGTCTAAGACTATAACTGTGTCCCAGACCCTCATTCATCTTCCAATTACCAGGAAAGACTAGAGAGGCTAGTAAAACAAACCAAAATGATATATCAAACATCCCTAATAATAATATGGGTCCCACAAATACGAGCCTCCAGCCCCTTAATAATTTTCAAATGAACAGGAAAGATTTTAGAGGGGATTGTAAGAAAAACGAACAGGTAAGGAAATCATAAGAAAATGAATATATGTGAACTAAGCAGAGTTAGGAACTACAAGGGAATGGGGATGCATAATCAGAGAAGTATATCGGCAAAAAGAAGTTGAAGTACAACTGGTTGTTCCTTGATGCATTTTATCAATCAAATTCTCTAGGCCTCAGGGCATTGAGCTTATCAGCTATATGCATGTATATGCATGGAGAAATCAGTACATCAAGAGGACTCAGTTATTTGTAGAGACTAAAGGACTAGCTAGCCAGTGACATATAGAGACCACAACAAAGAGGTTACCACTTAGTAACTTACCAACAACAACAACAACAACAACATCAGAGCCTTAATCCCAAAATGATTTGGGGTCGGCTGACATGAATCATCCTTTCGAACCGTCCATGGGTGAACGCACGCCTCAAAATGCGAATAAAAAAGGGAAGATGAAAAACAAAAAGGGAGAACGAAAAAGTAATGGGAAGTCAAGCTGAACTTCGGGGTTTTAAAATCGAATTCCGTCTTTCTTTTATAAAAACTCAAAATTTAAATCGAGAGAAAAGATTAAAACGATTTTTAAAAACCGAAATAGAGTTAAGGATCCGGGATGAACCAGGTAAAATCTATAAGAAAGTAGTAACTTACCATTTAAACATATACCCCTCATCAACTCATAAGCATAAATAAGATCTACCTTTACCTACACTCCTTAGAAGTATCTCGGAACGGGTGCACGACCAAGCCAATCTCAGCTATTTCTTATGAAAAAATCGAAAAATGTTTTTGGCTTAAACATGAAGTGTTTACATGTTTAAGTGTCTCGCGCTTGTCCAAGTTCTGAGTGTCGGACACGGATAGGCAAGGTTATATGAGGAGTCCGAGTAAAATAGAATTAGATTACCTCCAGGGAAGACTACTTTCACAAAATCTCGAAACTCCATTCATGGCTGAGTAAGTGTCAATGTGAACCCATACGCCACCAGTGTTGTTCAAATGGCCTGCCAAAGAAACAAGTCAACCATAACTGTTAGCCCTAATTGAGCGAAGGGGGCTACATGCTACAGTTGCCAAATCGGCTTCATCACTTAAGTTGGTGCTAGAGAGAGCTAACCCATTAGATGGAGTTCTTTCAAAGCATAGCCACTGGGATAGTTGTTGTATGATGCCATGAAAAACATAATTGTGCACCCTATACTACAACCATAAGATTAGACCGTAAGATCAACCATCACTCTCTACATAGGATTGCGTCAGCTTCAATGGAATCTAACCTGATTAAAAATAGTCCAAGCATTCCAATTGAGAGCAACCGCCAAAAGCTCTTTTTCCTATTATTATATCTGTAATAAGAAAAATAAGACATTTAGAAGTAGGCAAACTAGAGAAAAGGAGAGAACTGTAGAATATAGAATGATTAGCTTTTTCGTGATACACACATAATAGAGCATCTGATATAGAACTATATAGATTTTTACCAAACACCATAATACAGCACATTACAATACTTGGTACGTGAGAATCAATTCACGATTCACTGAAGCTTGGAGTGTATTCCAAGTCAAAACCAGTGTCACAAGGTTTGGGCCTCCGTTGGTCAATCCCTGAACCAAATCTAGTGAAGTGGAACGGAGTTCTTTTCAGACTATATATTGCCAATCCTTTATGTTTGTAACCAAACCATGCAGCACTTGTCAAAATATAATAATACCAATAGCCATTAGATATAAATTAGTAGATTAGTTCTTTGGTTAGAGCAAGAGGTTGAAAGCCTTGATGGAGTGTACTTTAGCAGGTAAGAAAACTTCCCCTCTTATCCCATGGTATCCCATGTCTCCTGCTGCCTAGCTATCTGTCTTTCTAGAATGATAGGAAGTAAAGCCAGAGGTTTTGCTATAAGATTTTGTAACACATAAATGACAAACAACCGCAATCAAACATCATTGGCTATCTAAGTAAAACTAAAAGGGTTTTATTCAACACCGCCAAAGTCACTATAAATCCAAAACTAATCTAGCATAATGAAATCTGTATATTCTAATGTTGGAGCATAGAGTATATGTTAAGAAACATTCACGTGATTCTTCATCATGAATTCAGCAAGATTCATTCCCTCCCGGCCTCCCCACTCTCAGGGCCAGGCGGCCTAGTATACTCACGCTGTGTTGGTCTGAGATAAATCTATCCAATGACCAATCAGGGTCCTTTCACCACTTGCCCCATTGCAAAAAAAAAAAAAAAAAAAAAAAAAAAAAAAAAAAGGAAAGAGAGAGAGAGAAATGGAATACATTCTGCTTGCTGAAATTGCAGCTGCCATGTTAAAAATCGGGAGAGAATAAATGATGAAGCGCAGCTCCTGTGACATTAAAAATCCATTGTTATCTTCAATGATTTAGCATTAAAATCAAGCACATGGATGCTTCTAAGTGAGGCCTACCTTGTGAGCTAGTTTGGAATACAAGACAACGAAAGACAAAACTGGGAGCAGATAGATCGAAACCCTCCTATCAAGCATGAGACCAAGCTGCATAAGAGGCCATCAAGTAAGATAATACAAAATAGCATAGAAACTAGAATTAATGTTGAGCGACTTTGGAGGGTATATTATGGCAAGGTCACATTTTCAAATGAACTGGAATCGTAACCGCACTCAATGTTCCTCTCAACAACAACAAAACTGTCAACAGCTAGCAATGATCAATGTGTGTGGGATAATAGTAAAACCATCAGTATGAAGTTGGCGTCCCATCTCTTTTTATATTGTTCCCTATTGAATTTGATGGTCATTAACATCGAATTTGACCGATATCTTCTCATAAAATAAAATAGCCACTACTTTGATACTACGAAGATGTTTGTTTTGCTAGATCAAAAAGACAAAGTTTACATATATTCATAGAAAATTAGAAACTAATGGTCAAGGTTAACCTCAGTTGACCACCAAGTCAAATGGTACGGAGGCCGTAATATTAGTGCTCACCATGAAGAGAGGGTATGCAGCAAGCAATGACCTGGGAAGTGCTGAAGTGAAATACCAGTGAAACGGTGATACCTGAAGCAATGATCTTAAGGATGAACTGAGAGACAAGAGATTTCATCATTTCAGAAACCGTAAGAAACTGAAGTTATGCGTGTTACAATGGATTGAATAAGCTCGTCATTTTAACCCGAAAAAGTCTTTACCAACTGGATAGGATGCAATCATACACTATTTTTTATGTCTGATGATTTCCACAAGATTTACTGTTATTTGGTTCTTGATTAAGATAAAATAAAACGAAACGGCGTACTCTGTGTGTGTAGGGGGGTCAGTCTTAAGTAGCCTTACCCTGAGTTAACAACTCAAAGAGGCTATTTCGGATTACCATTATTAAAAGTACATTGAGAGACACTCATTGTGAAGTAGCAATCATTCTATGCAATTTCTCAGTGTACTTTTTCATAACGGTCATCCGAAACAGCCTCTTTGAGTTATTTAAACAGGGTAAGGCTACTCAAGATCAGGATTACCGGATTTGTCCATAGGGTTGCGAATCGCGAATCGATTCGGGCACATCGATTTGCGATTCGATTACGTATCAATACGCCCTAATTTGCGAATCGATTCAATACACCCTGCTTAGGAACCTCCACCCACCCACCTACACACACACACACACACACACACACACACACACACACACTCTTTACCATTGGCAGGAGCCATTGTGACTTTGGGGCAATATCGTTGTATGATGGTTCTTAAACCACATAGTGAATCTAACACTGAACATTTGTACCACTAGCAGCAAGTAATTGACCATGAGGCCATGATGTTACAAGGCTACTTAACAGGTAAAAAAGGATACACCCCACTCAGAGCTCCGGTTAAGAACTGAATTAAACCAGAAAACTTCAAATTCTGGCCATAACATCCGTCTCCACATTACAGAATCGATAATGACAGTTACACCTACAGGTGGAAGAACAATCAAAATGGCCAACCACAATTACCATCATGTAAGGGTCAACTACGAATGCACTCACAAGCCAGTTGGAGCTTAGACGCTACTAACCTATAGAAAGTAGTGCCGTTGCAATACAGCACTTGATTGCTTTCCAGAATGCGACCGACCTGGTCTGCCACCACCACCACCAACAACAACAACAAAGCTTATTAGAAAGAAGGGGAAAACATGATAAATAATCAATATACAAATTAAGCTAAGAAAGACATAAAACGTAGAAAACTTTTTTCTTCTGAAAAGACGTCAATAATAATAATCATAATGATAAATAAATAATGAAAATAACAAGTATAAAGAAATGTGAAACAGAATCAAAAGAAAAACTCCCTCCTTGTCAGAATTTATATTTCAATAAACCGATCTTCTTAAATGTATTGACAGTGACAAAAGTGTAACACCTCAACGTACCAACAGAAGTTGAAGGCCGATAGGGCAGGCCAACAGAAGCACATCGCATCTGAAAATCAATGTTGCAACAGCCTGACATCAGAGTAGAAAATGACCTAAATAAGTGATCGAAGGGACTCAGGCAGAGCCACAACTTAACATTGCATAGTCTATTAAATGTCACTTAAGACCATCATCTCATACAAACTGTTAATGGCCAAAGCAAAAATAGTCAACATATAGATAACAGCAGCCTTAAATACAACAGAAACAATTGATGAGACATAATGCCAACCATTTGCTCAAACAGATTATTACTTGATCTTAAGGACAGAAGATGCCAGAGATACGTCCTCGTACAACCAATATACCTTATACATTGACAATTGTGTTCAAACAAATATAAAAAAATTCTGCAGCATGATAGACTCACCAGGCATCGTATTGCTGCATAGCAGCTCCCTCTCAACCAATAAGCATATGCCATATTGACTGCAGCGGTGAATTAAACAGCAATATCAGGAGCAGAAGTATGGACTAGAAGAGTTGTAGACAGAAGTAAAATTATCCTTAGATGCCTAACACAATAACTAAAATAAGAGACCCTTTGGATCCATGAACATAGAAGAAAGAAAATGGCATCAGCTCATCATGATCTAATGCAAGTAGCCACTTTGACTTCTTTTTTTTTCTTTTTTTACTGTAACTTTCAAAAACAAAGACAAAAAAATATACTCATGCAACATTTAATCCAATTCGAGAACGACTCTTACTTCTTGAATAGCTGCATATTTATTTCATATTTTCTGAACTAAAAGTCATGCTGTTGTGGCTCTCCTTGGTATATATATATACTCCCTCCATACTACACCAATGGTAACATTGACTTTTTCACACTTGTCGAGACACGTTTTGCAACGCGAATATCTTTAGTTACACATTATTAAAAATTATAAAAATTTGATATTCTTATAGCATTCATGACGATAAATCAAACAAGATCTCACATGACTATATTTTATATTATAGATTAAGAATAATATCGAAGATTCCCTACGATCATAAATAGTGCAAAAAAGTCAATGTTACCATTGGTCTGGTATGGAGGGAGTATATATATAAAAAAGAAAAATGTAGACTAGAGGTGGTTGAGAGATGGGATCTGAAATTTAAGCTTTTCCAAGGATTTAATTGTAGTCACATACTCACATCCAATTGTCACTTCAAAGACCCTCAAATAATTTATCTATATACCAGAAGATTATTATTTCAAAAACATCCAAGAAAGAACCTAAAAACAAATCAAGGAAAGTTTATAGCAAAGCAGCCAAAATTCAATCAGAATCGACTAAAAGACATCGGACAAAGAGAGTGATTACGTCTATGTTACTCAGACTCAGGTGTGTGTCGGATCCGAGTGTGGGGTTCTCCGTGATCAAAAAATTTCAGACACACCATGTCCATATTTTGAACACGACATTTTTTTTTAATAAAAACACTTATTCTAAATCCCAAAAATATAAATTTCATTCATTAATAAAACCCAAATACTGTCTTTGAAACCCAAGTATTGACTTGGAAAAATAGCATAGAAGTAGATACTCTATCTTTAAGTACTTCCCATCTTCCTACACTTCAATCCTCAAAATCCTCAAAAGGCACAGCCTGAATCTGTGGTTCATTAAGGGACAACTCAGCCACTTCAATCCTCCAAAGACCAATCCTTCATGGTCAAACACTTTTACCTCTTATATCATGTTATCCCACATATCATATACCAAGTGTAGCACACATGAATCTTTGTCGGTAACCCTTAAAATTTTCATCATAGGTTCAGTAAAGCTTAGGAGATACTCTATTTTATCCCACCAAGTATCACTCACAATAGTATCTTTAACTTCCCTAGACTTTTACTCTACAGGAGTCCTTCAATTAACTCTAAATTTTTTCCAGTCAGAATCCACTACCAAATTAATTAAAGCATCTTTTACTTCCATGAATCGAGCAACCATCACAATATGACTAGCAAACCTAGTTTCAGCCCCTTTAGTAACTTGGTGTGTGAATGTCTGTTAAATATTGACCTAGAACATACTATATCTAGGCCAATATTTAACAGACATTCACACACTAAGTTACTGAAAGGGGCTGAAACTAGGTTTGCTAGTCATATAGTGATGGTGCTCGATCATGGAAGTGAAAGATGCTTTAATTAATTCAGTTGGAAAAAAATTTAGAGTTAATGGAAGGACTCCTGGAAGTTAAAGATACTATTGTGAGTGATACTTGGTGGGATAAGATAGAATATCTACTAAACTTTACTGAACCTATGATGAAATTTTTAAGGGTTCCCGACAAAGATTCGTGTGTGCTACACTTGGTATATGATATGTGGGATAGCATGATACAAGAGGTAAAAGCTAAACTGTTTGACCATGAATGATTGGTCTTTGGAGGATTTAAGTGGTTGAGTTGTCTCTTAATGAACCAGAGATTGAGGCTATGCCTTTTGAGGATTGAAGTGTAGGAAGATGGGAAGTACTCGAAGATAGAGTATCTACTTCGATGCTATTTTTCCACGTCAATGCTTGGGTTTCAAAGAGTATTTAGGTTTTATTAGTGAATGAAATTTATATTTTTGGGTTATAGAATAAGTGTTTTTTTTTTTAAATGATTGTCGTGTCCCTGCAACCGTGTCCACAGTCCCCATGTCTGAAATTTTTGATCACGGAGTATCCGACACTTGGATCCGTACGGATCCGACACCCGCACCCGAGTTGAGTAACATAGCTAATCATACAGACGTCTTTAAGAGAGACCAAATCTCTCGATTCTAATACAAGAGACCGAAGAGGAACAAATAAGGCTTTCCTACAAATATAAAAGGACACTTGAAAAAAAAAAGAAAAAAAAAAAAAGCAATATCCTTATTGTGCCCAGCTAAAACTCATTCGTATCCGAGACTCATTAATGGCCGACCTGGAAATATAAAGGGCTACTTGAAACATTAAATTTACCAAAGATCTTTAATTAAAACAATATGAGTCAGACCTCAATGACTAATATACACAAATATCATATTGTTCAATTTTAAAGCATCAAAATTCAAATGGGAAACAGCTTGGAGGGAAGAATGGTTGAAAGGCATCACATAAAAGAAGGGACAATGATAATTATGACGGCATTTCAAACAAAATTTGCAATATATGATATACCATAAGCGTAAAGTTGTACGGAGTATCAAACTAATGGACACTAAGTGGGATAACTTGAAAATGAAAACAAGAAATGAAAACAGATATTTAAAGAAAATAGAATGATTAAAGGGAGTAAAGATGAGAGAAAGCCATAATCACCTAAACCCAGCGCCAAAATGTTTGGAAGAGGACGTGTGATATAGAAAAGTAAGTGAAACTGAGAAACAGTTACTATCACAAAGAAAGCTTCCACCTGATGGCCAAACTTGCGTCTGATCTGTGACAGAAAGAGTTATGCTTGATGGTGAGAATTATGTCACTTGCTCCGCAGTATAAGTATAGACAAAGTATGACGTATCACCTATCAATATGAATAGAAATTAGAGATTTGTTGGACATTTCAATATGAGGAAACTGTAAGCTATGTTAGTAAGGACTTCAGATATATGTTGATTGGTATTCTAAACATGTAAGCTATGTTACTTTGCATCTTTGAGTATCGCGTGTCCAACACATCAGATGCTTCAAAACTTGATTTTAGGCCAAAAATATGGAACTTTTCACAAAATAAACGAGTCAGACGCTTGCAACTGAGTCGGAACAACATAGCATCTAAGTCGAAAGTTGTCCATTTTTTTATACTAGGCTCTGCTTTTCACACATTTACCTGATTTAATGATCAATATACCCATTATAAAAAAATTAAGGGAAACCCAACATTTGATTGGACAACTGTTTTAAGTCCACGAGTTTTCATTGTTCCCTTGGACTGGTATTGTAAATGCCACGGTGAAGAAAGGAAACCCTCAACCAAAAACTATTCGAAACTTGGTGAAATGCCAGATAATTAATTTTCAACTCAAGAGTTTCAAGTATGTGGTTACAAAGCCTGAACAAGCTTGGGCTTGAAACAAAAGCACATTCACAGCATCTACATAGAAATTCAACTATACTAAATACTGTGCATCAGAAAAACAACAACCATTAGGAATTCAAGTACTCCCTCTCATTCACTCGATCAACATTTTCTATTTTCAGCAAATTCACTAAATTTGCAACATTGCCACTGAAGGATAAAGGTAACTCAGTCAAATGTCTTTTTTACTCTTATTATGTGGAGAAGCAAGAAAGTGTGTAATTGTTAGATGCTCCGATTACATTCAGATGCAACTTGCTTGCCTTAATAATCAATACCACAATGTTGCAAACCATTGAATGGGAAGGAGTATTTGCCACAATGAACTAGATACAAAAAGAAGAATCATACCTCAAGTCGAAAGAACCGTAAGGTGGACAGTATGATGCTTCCTAACACCAAACGAACTAGACAAGGAAAGAAGAACACGATAAATCAAGATCATGGTTCATAGATGAGCAAATAACAGATAAAAGTAAAAGCATAACTGAAACAAAATAGAGACCACATAGTTTGTAAACGGTATCACTACTCACAACTCACAAGCCATACCAACTCAATGACAGAGTTAGAGTATGCTACTTAGCTAATTTGTCTAACTATTGCAGCAATTCACTTAGGCAGAGGAAAGACAGCCAAGAATTAAAAAGACACAGTACAAAGGAGAAATCGCTAAATAAAATACATAATATGCATTTCAGGTAATACATCTGAGTATCTGACCACCTCACCTATGAAGAGACTGTAGATCTTTGGCAAGTGTAGGAAATTGATGACGAATACCGCAGGAGACGCCAAAATTGACACAATCCAAGCACCTAAAGTTAAAGGGGATAAAGGTGTCATGTCAAAGATTAAATTGACATCTGCCGCTCAATTTTTGTCAAGCAAGGGAATGTATGATTTCAAAAACAAATGAATTAGAATCTCCCAAGTACCATAACCTATAAATTAGTGTAACCTAAAGACGTAGATTGAAACATTGAAGAAGTGAAGAGTTAATGAATTCTGTTATTTGATTACATTAACAACATCAGCTTGATCATTCCCTAGTTTCATGACATCTATAAGAAACAAAGAAGCATATCTCGACCAATAACCTAAGATAATCTATTGGCAACAATGAGATACAAGCTTACCAATGAAAGTCCGAGGGACGACACCCGGAAATTCCAGATGATCATACTGTTGTAGTAGAATTCAGTTGAGAACAAACAAAATCAGCATTAATATAAACCCGAAAATTGGGTTGATTTATCAAAGGACAATGCTAGGGCGCCATCAGGTCTCACCGGTATCACCCTCCCACATGCTGTAGGGTCCATCTAACAGCTATCACATACAATATGTAGCTCCATCAAAACGATGGACCCTACATACGGGCATGTGAGAGGGTGATACCGAGTCTCGGTACCAACCGGTGGCGCCATAAAAATTAAAAAGTCACATACTTTATCAAAGTGATGCCGATGGTATAGTATATCATGCATCGCCTAATCAATCAACCAACAATAATCAATCAAAACCAACAATTGGCATAAATAAACAGGAAAATGAACAGTAATTAGCAATTAATGTTCAATTAAAATCATGGGTATTATGTAAAATGTACCTGCATATTGAAGCTCTCTTCAACTTTAGTATAAGGCGTAGCAAATACATAAAATGCAGCAACTGACCATAAAATTAGATCATACCCTTCATAGAAATTTATGCAAAACAAATATAAGATACATGAAATGATAAGAAAAATAATTGAGAAATATTGGGTGAAGAATAGAATTAGCTCACCGTATTGGTTAAGGAGTTTGCTGGATTTGGAAGCCATTGTTGCACTGATTTTGAGTGTGAATGTTGAGGAAAGTTTAGTGCGCGAGGCGAAAGGTATAGTCTCTGGCTCTCTCTTTCGTACTTGGTGGTTGGTACTCAGACTCAACTCGGACTCGGACTCGGACTCGGACTCACTGTTCAAATTACAATTGATCGTCGATTCGTGGGTTAGGACGGGCCGGACTTGTGCCGTGCTAAGGTCATGTCTTTTTTTTTGAATTAAAACTCAATTGAATTAAATTTAACTTGAACTAAACTGATTTGAAATAAACTGAAATTAACTTTATTTAGGAAAGGGAAAGGGAAAGAGAATTAAATCAAATGATTCTCTTTATTGGTGTTTGTTTGCCTATTTCAATCATTCCCTTTACCCCTCCCTTACCCTCAAGTAACTCCAACTCCTTACCCCTCACCAGTCACCCCCTTAATGAATGGGATTTCATTTCCCCTCATTCCCTCAACCACCTTACTCATCATCAACCACCACCACTGCCACTATTATTTGCAACCACCACCACACTTGCGACCACCACGACACCACCGCCATCACGGCACCACCACCAGTAACATAGCCACCTCGTCGCCACCGTATCTAAATCCAACACCACCACTACAAGCCTTAAAACCACCATCCCCCTCCCCCGTCACCACCTTTTAACCGTCGTTACCGCCTACGTGCGAAAGGTGATACACCGGAGACATCTACATCCCACCTACAGCGAAACCACTCATGCCCCATAACCCCTCACTATCAGTCGAAACCTCCGTCATAAACTCCACCCAAAACCTCGAAAAACTCTCCCCCACCACCATAGTGTACTCCCCCCACCCCTAAAAACACCAGATCGGTGGTGAGGGAGTGAACGTCGGTGGTGGGAGAGAGTTTTTCGAAGCTTTTGGTGGTGTTTGTGATGGTTTGAAATGGGGACGAGTTGAGTACAGCAGTGGGGCAGAGGAAATCTCCGGCAACGGTAGTTGTGCGCTGGCGTTCGACGGTTGTTGAAGGTGATAGGCGGAGGTGGTCCTGGTCATTGGTGGTGGTGGTGGTGGTGGTTGGTAGTTCAGTTTATAAGGGGATGGTGTTAATTAATTATATTCCTTTGATAACAAACCAAACAATAAGGTAGATTAGAGGTGATCCCTTTCCATTCCCCTTATTTCCCTTTCTTGATTTCATTCTCTTTCCCTTTCCCGAACCAAACGCTCCCAGGGGACGTTTGGTTAGAGAAAGGAAAAGGGATAAAGGGTAAGAGGGGGAAAGGTATGGGATTACCTAAAACTTAACTAGTTGTTTGGTTACATCAAGAAAATGAAGTGTGGTGGGTTGTGGTTTGTTTTGGTGTGCGGGTGGTGGTTTAAGTGGGGTGGTTGTGGTGGTGGTGATGGTGGTTGGTGGCGGTGGTTTTGTGGTGGTGGTTTATGTGTGGTGGCTGTGGTGGTGGTTTTAGTAGTAGTGGTGGTGGCGATGGCGTCGTGGTGGTGGTGGTGGTGGCAGTAGGGTGGTTGTGGTGGTTTATGTGGGGTGGTGGTGGTGGTGGTTTTGGTGGTGGTGGTGGCAATGTCGTCTTGATGGTGACTGTTGTGGTGGGAGTCGTAAGTGTGGTGGTAGTTAAATAAGGTGGTTGAAGGGTAACAAGGGTAATGAAATCTCATACCTTGGAGGGTGAGGATAAGGAATTAGATGGGTTAAGGGGTAAGGAAGAAAATTTCATTCTCTTTGTTTGTGTCAAACAAACATCAACAAAGAAAATCAATAACTTTGTTTCCCTTTCCCTTTCCCTTTCTTATAGACCTCCAACCAAACGCCCCCTTAAATTTGTTACATTACTATTATTAAGTCAAATGTGTCAAGCTAAAATTACATCACTCTCATTTTTTTTTTTTGATAAGGAAAGGAAACTAGATTGATAAAAAATCAATCTATAACATCCTTGCGGATGAGAGCGGTAATAGAAAATCAATGATTTTCAAAT
This sequence comes from Silene latifolia, assembly GCF_048544455.1. NCBI lineage: Eukaryota > Viridiplantae > Streptophyta > Magnoliopsida > Caryophyllales > Caryophyllaceae > Silene > Silene latifolia. Next base: position 15,245,849 of record NC_133535.1, on the reverse strand, counting down.
TACCAGAAGGGAATAATCGAATAAAGGACATCACTCTCATTTGGATCTATATTAAGCTTTGTTTTGTTGGTTCATCAATCTTATCAAACCAATCTCAAATCGGATTATTATTATATCACTTGAGGGTCGGATTTTAGTCACTAAATTATCAGATTTTTTTTTGCCAAAAAAGGCGTTTTTCACCAATTAATTATAAAAATGGGTCGATTTTGAAATTTATTACCCAAAATGGGTCTACGTCGACACCGAAGTTAGGCTCGGATCCAAGTCGCCGTGTCGGTCAGCGACCTAACCCAAAGAGTAACCAACCCTGAGTTTTGCAGTCTCAGAGCCAAATCGCCAGGGGTGCTGGCGTCTTGGGCTGAAGTCGTCACCTCCCTTGGCAACCCGTGTCTTTGTACACTGCAAAACAACATTAATTTTTCATACCCAAAATTATTTTCCATATCCTTCTTGCATCACTCCACATCCTAATCCTAGACACTTGATATACAACATTATTGCACAACCATCATCATCTATTACACAAACCAAATGAGACATTTATTTGAAACCAAATCAACACCAAACATTAATACTCAAATAAACACCAAACGAAACATTTGTTTGGAGATTGACTAAGAAATACCCAAATGATTGTTTGATATTACTTAGAGACTAATAAATTGGCATTTAATTGAATCAATTGAAAGATTTAGGGTAGTTTTTGGACAAATTGCGTTTTCAAATGGGGTTACGGTTTTTCGATTTGTTTTTTGTTTTGTTTTGTTTTGTTTTGTTTGGATTAATCTCTGTTTTTAGCCCAAAATCAAGTCGCCAAGCGAGGTGGCGATTTGATTCCTCAGCCCAGGTTCGATAAATCCGATTTTACATGGACCCATTTTGAGTAATAAATTTCAAAACGACCCATTTTGATAATTAATTAGTGAAAATTGTCTATTTAAAAAAAAAAAAAAACTCAAATTATCAAGCTATATTGATTGAATGTTCAAAACAGCTCGAGTTAGATGGGTGAAATCGGATTTATCCGGTCGGGTCAAGTTTGCCGGCTATAGCTGGCCGTACTTTTGTAGTTGATCATGACTCACGAGGGTAGAGGCGTAGAGCAATAAAAACACGTTCTTCCTCCCCTTTCTTGGATACATACATACATAAATTATAAATACATATACATGCGTGTCTAATTAATTAACTCTTCCGTTCCTTCACCTCCACATTCTTTCCCTCTTCCTTCCTTCCTTCCTTCCCCCTCTCTCTCTCTTCGTCGGTGATCTCCTAAATTCCTACAACAATTTCGCCGGAGAATTCCGTCAACCGGCGAACTCCCCTCTCTCTTTGATCGATCTCATACCTCCGCCATGAATCCCGAGTAGTAAGTTTCTCTCTTTTTGATCTCAATTTCCTTTACTTTTCGTTAATTCTTCTAATTATCTTACAATTGATTGATTTTTGTTCGCTATTTTGTTGTTTATTTAGATGTATATGTGCGTTTCAATTGATCCTTCGAATTTTGTCGGTGATCGCGCGTTTCCTTAGATTATGATTTTATTTGATATTTGATGTGATTGTTGGTCCCTGGAATTGTATGATTGCGGAATTAATTGCGCATCTTTGTATTTTTTTTTTAATTATGTATCCCTTGTCAAAACAGTTGTTGATCGAGGATTTTTGTAGCAGAAATTACTATAGTTTTGGGTTAGTGATGGGAGAATTGTGTGTTGTTCGTATGATCTTCGCGAGTTGTTGTTTGAGATGACCTGAAAAAGTAAGGACTTTTAAAGATTCCCAAGCTTCAATTTGAGTGTTGGATCATAAAATTGGCGAACTTTTGATTTTTAATACGAGAGTTCTTCAAGTTTGATGAAATTAATTTAGTTCTCTTGTATGGTGAGACTGTCTCATGGTAGATTGCCTTTTTCTGATTTCGTGATTGTGGCGTGTATTGCTGGTTGAACGTCGGATTTCAAGGAGGCGTCTTTTTAAGTTTTCGAGCTTTATTTTTTAATTTTTATTGATCTACTTTTCGGTAGACTATCGTAGTATCATCCACCATGTTAACTTTGTATAGCTTGAAGAAAAGTAGCCCTTTTTCATTATGCGTTAAGGAGCTCAGGATGTCTCGTTTGTCTTGTCTAAAAAAGTTATTCTTATTATTAGCGTCCCAGGCTCTGTAAAATCAACTCCTTTTTGTCAATGAGTGAAGTGTGAACTATTTGTTGAACCAATTTTGATGTAGTTATTGAATCTGGAATTTCTGTGTGTAATCTACAACAAAAAATCATTTCCTTTTCCAATATAGCCTATGACTTGGTGTTCTTTGGTTCTGAATAACGATGGGTATTGAATACAGTAAAATGACTCATCAAACTAGTTGTGCCTCATTTTCTATTGTGAAGTTTAAGTCATTTGATGCAAATCTCAGCAATGTTCGTTATGGGTGATCTGAAAACAGACTCTGTTTGTTAAGAAATCAGAGTTAAGGCAAGGCCATATACATCCTGATGCCCCTTATCCGCAATTTGTGGGAGCCCTTAAAGCATTATGGTAATATTGTTGTGATCCTGACAAAATCGGACTCTATTCAGCAAAATAATTCTAATTTTGTATTAGTTTGCCGCCCTTGTTGTCGAATCAGCTAGAGTCTTTCATAATGAGGATCTGACAGTCTGTTGCTGTAATTTAATGTGAAATTGCTATGTAATAATGACATTTAGATATAAAGGTATTGGCATGCTGCTTGCTGTTCTTTTGTGTTACTCATAGGGGTGCCTCCTTTTGCAGTGACTACCTGTTCAAGCTTCTGCTTATTGGCGATTCAGGTGTCGGCAAATCGTGTCTCCTTCTGAGATTTGCGGTAAGCCTTTTAATCGATTTAGTGAATCACCCAATTATATAGTCTTTACCTGAGGGCAACCTGAGGTAGTAGTAATAATTAAACACCATAATCCGGTTGTTTACTTAGTTGATGAAATCATGAAAGTGGTTCATTTTCTTTGGAATTTGGATGTTTTAATAATTCTGAAACATCAAAGTTGTATCAATATCTTTTATGAAGTACGTAGATTATGGAACCACTTTTTTTCCTTTGCCTTGGGAGGCTCAATTCTGCGAGTTACTATTGTGTGGTGCTCATTTCCCTCACAACTTGAGTATATGGATTTTATCAATCTCTTTTTCTTTTTTTTTTTATTGTGAAGTTGGTTGAACTGATGTTATTGTCATCTTGAAATATTTGTCAGTGGACTGAGTTAGTGTTTGATAATCAGTTCACTTTTTTTGTGGCTGCCATTTATATCCTGCAAATTTGTCGATCGTCTTTTTTTGTGGCTGCCATTTATATACTGCAATTTTGTTAATTGTCTTGTTATATGTTACATTTTTGACTCTTCATCACTGGAACAGGATGACTCGTATTTGGAGAGTTACATTAGCACCATTGGAGTTGATTTTGTGAGTATCATCTATCTAATCTCTTACAGCTGATAGATATTTTCCTGTTACCTGCATGATTTAATATTCTTATATTTCTCGTTCCAGAAAATACGCACTGTGGAGCAAGATGGAAAGACTATCAAACTTCAAATTGTAAGATTTTCTTCCATCAGTAATGCATGTATTATGAATCATATTTTTGATGATTTGATCATAATTACATTCGAAGTACAGAGTTCCATCTCTTGTACCTCTTAAGTGACTTCTTGAGATGTGCTTATTGGTCTGTCTAAAAGCTATAATAACGTACTTGCTTCAACTTCACTTCAGTGGGACACTGCCGGACAAGAGCGTTTCAGAACAATTACAAGCAGCTACTATCGTGGGGCTCATGGAATCATTGTGAGTAACTGAGATGTTGACAGTTCTTAGTGTAGCTATTTTTAATAGTTTTCTTTTCGAGGTATTCTCAAATCTCCAGCTTGTTTGAGTTGCTTACATAATTTTCTGTTTTGCATATTAGGTTGTTTATGATGTGACAGATATGGAGAGTTTCAATAATGTGAAACAGTGGCTTAATGAAATTGATCGTTATGCTAGTGACAACGTCAACAAGCTTTTGGTTGGAAACAAGTGTGATCTTGCTTCCAGTAGAGCTGTGCCATATGAAACTGCTAAGGTTGGTTGTTTAGGGAACTTTTGTGTGCTCAGATTTTTAGAAGGTATAGCGTGGTAATTTGATTGTTTCTTTAACATTGTGTTTTATGTAGGCCTTTGCTGATGAAATCGGCATTCCTTTTATGGAGACCAGTGCTAAAGATGCTACCAATGTAGAACAGGCTTTTATGGCTATGACCGGTTCTATTAAAAACAGGTACTGGCTCATAATTCTGTACAAAAGTACATAATGTTTTTTTTTACTAGATTGGTACCATGATTGAAACGTCTGTCGAATTACCTACGCCTGTGTCTTGTTTGTTATTTAAATACGTGTGTTATTACAAATAGAATAGTTGCTACTTGCTACAATAGTTTATACTTTATTAGTTTATTGTACCGAGTATTGAGTTGTTGACTGCTAACCAGGCATATGATTAGTAAATAGATCGGAAGAATGACTTGTTTAGCTTACCTATGATCTCAATGCCTTCTCATATGTCTACTTTCTCTATGCTTATTCGAAAAAAATGATATCATGATTACGATTGCCTCTATTGAGTATATACGATATTAGTATATATTGTACTTTGCGAAGTAACGTAAATATCACACATCCTCCTCCCCTTCCTCCTCATATTAATTTCTCTTCTCACATTAGCCCTTCTCCTCTTCTTCCTTCTGTTTTCCCCAACCTTCCTCACCCTCTATTTCGTCATCCTCTTTATCTCCCTCTTTTATCTTCATCAACGTTGCATCCTAAACCACCTTCTCTTCTTTAACCTCGTAGTCCTCCTTCCCTTTCACCTTTCTCCTTCTTTATACCTTATATGTTTCCGTATCCTTCTCTTATGTATTCTTTATTTCCCCTTCTCCTACTATGTCTCAGATAAGGGTTTTTAAAAAAAAAAAAAAAGCAAGTGTAGGAGAAGGGGAAATAAAGAATACATAAGAGAAGGGGTATGACTTCATTCCAAATCACCCCAACCAAACACTAGAATGGATTGAATCCATTCCAAAAGCTCCAACCAAACACCCCCTCAGTATATATTATCCCTATTCCTATATATGGCTGTTATGCACTCTCAAACCTAGTGACAGTCAGAAGACTATTGTGAAGTCTAGACGAGAGGGAGGGAGAAATTTTGATGATTTCGATTTTTGAATAGCTATGGCCGAATGTGGGTATAGTTTCTTTTTCTTTCTCAGTAACTTCATAGGCATAGTTTATTATCTAACCTTGTAGATTTAGGCCGACAGAAGATAGATATATTTTTGATTTTTTTTTTTTAAAAACCCTTATCTGAGACATAGTAGCATAATCTTTTGTTATTGAAATAACTATTGGGTTTGACACAACAACTAAAAAGAGAGAAAAGCATAAAAGAGAGAATAAAGCTGACCAAAATCAAAAGAAGCATATATGGATAGGTGCATAAATCTAATTAAATTATTACATGTATAGCATAAAAAAAAAAAACCCTTATCCTGAAGGTGACTGTTATGGCCTATGGGGAATTGCTGAGTTGCTAGATATTTGTTACAGTATATCTAAGTCAGCTTTCGCTCGTAAGGGTCCGCTTTGTTATAGTAAAATCTAATTAATTTTAAACGATTCGATTTTGATGGCAGGATGGCTAGCCAGCCAATGAACAATGCCAGGCCTCCGACAGTCCAGATCCGAGGTCAGCCTGTTGCACAGAAGAGTGGTTGCTGCTCTTCCTAGTAAATTACTCACTATTTGGTGGTTCCACATTTGTGGCATGTAATGATTTTATTTTGCTGCAATATTATTTGGATTCGAAATTCAAGAATACGGCCTTGTCTAGGTCTCTCGTATCTAGTGGTTTGAAATTTGTTACTCCTTAATCTCGATTCTTTTCAGTTAGATCTTTTGTATAAAAATGACAAATCATAACGGAAATTTCTAGCAGACTTCTGTCATTTTATTCGTTTTCAATACTTGTGTGGTTTTGCTTTTTTTTTTTATTTGATTTTTTTTCGTGTATTGTCTCACTACCAAGTCCTGCCTTAGAAGTTTACAACTATGAACGCGAGGCCACCTGATATGGCCGTACAATGATAGTTGGCAGGTTAATTTGGATCAAGTCCACCAGATATGGCAGCTATAATTTCGATTTGATTCCTGAATCCTTGGACTCGTCTCAAATGAACTGAATATTTTGATTTGACAATTATGGTTTGATTCCTGATTAGTTTCAAGAATCAATTTTCAACCATGTACCACCGCGGTTTGATTTCTGATTCTAACAAACGCTCATCTACAACCAAATGTTCATACAAGTGTAATCAGTCAGGCATTAAAACACAGCCACACCTCTAAGATCCACACTGTAGTGAAGTATCGGGTGCTAAATGGTCTCGGCAAAAGATCGATTTATCCAACAGATATTCAGAACGACCACTGTCCTTGTGGTTCACAAGTCTATAGGAGTTCTTATAACACTAGTAACCACAAGAGCAACTCCGGAAACTCTGTACAACTTACTTTGTTAAAGAGGTGGTCGATTTCAACTCCGGAAAATACATTAGCTAATGTTCTGCATCAGCTTATTTGCCCAGAAGAGCAACAATGACCAACACCATCAACTTACCAGAAGTCGGAAAAATTAAATAAAAAACCATTCATCTATTTGAGTAACAAAATTGACAAAATCATCCTGCTATCATACTGTTCATCTCCCCCACCTCTACCAACTAGAAAGAGACACTAAAAGAGAACCGAATTGGAGAGACATCAGCAAATATACAGATTACAAAGCATAACAAAAACTTTTCTGAAGTTCAAATTTGATACAGGAATCTCGTGACTGAGAGAGAGTTCATTCCTGCGACTCAAAAACGACTTAAAATTGAACAAGACTTGGAGATGCATGAGCTCAGGCACGTGGGGCACCACCAAGAGTCGGAAACTGATTCTGGTCCGCAATTGGTGGAGCTGAAGCATGGGACATCCTGTTGCCCCCACCATAACTGTTGCCGGCGCTGCCGCCACCACCACCACCACCTCTTGAACCACGACCGCGTCCCCTGCCTCTGCCACCAGGGCTGTAGTACTTCTCTCCATCAGCTGGCTTCAAAAACTCATTGATGCTGACAGACTGCAAATACACCAGAAAGCTAAGTCAACAACACTCAACAGTATAATTACAACCCTAAATTTTCTTCACAAAAAATTTGAATTAGATAATATTGCATGTGGGACGAATCCATCAGCTATAATTATCAGGTTAACGGATTCGCTTGGGTACCCTACGAAGCGCGAATCCTTTCCACTCGCTTAATAAAAATATACATAAAACACATTGTGTAAGAGCAAATTGCGCAGTAAAAGGGCGTATTCATAGCAAATCTAGTAACCATGATAATTGTGTACAAGTAGGGTCTCATGTGATGTAAGATGAACTCATACAAAACTCAAAGCATATCCCCAACCTAGTAAGATAGAATGGAAAGGGAAACAAGAAGTGCACATGATGATAGTAATAAAACTCGCATTTGAGTTGGACACTAGGACCTTTTAAGTTTTAAATCACTCGCTCTTTATTCGAGATCTTTAAAGGTCAGGTTCGATAGCTCAATGGATCAAGTACTCGCGCTTGAATTTTAGCTCATATATGAGCAGATGGTTTGATTTTCGGGTTAAAACCCACACCAGAAAGAGAATAACTCTAAACTAATGGAGTCCTAAAAACATTTTAGGCCCAACCAGCAAGAGCTTTGATAGATTCGTGTGTACCACACAGCACCACTACTCTGGATAGTACGTACCACCTCGAGACTGGAGTACTCCACCCAAATTGAGTACGCTCCTTATGAGAGCAGGACATAAGAAAAAAGAGGTGTAAGGCACTAAAAATAAATATTGCAGATGTAAAACATTGCCTCCTTGAGAATGGCCCTTGACAATGAAAAATCAATAGGAGACTATGCATTCATACATCATTCGGAGAGCTAACACCGTCATGACCAACCCCACAAGTGCATCAAAAGCATACCTTCTTTGTTCTCTCTCTTTCAGAAGCCTCTTTTTTCTTATCCTTGTCAGAACCCTGCATTAGCAAGCAGTTCTACAGGTGAGGCGACTCCCAACACTTTCAGCAGTTTAACCGTCAATAGATATAAGCAGTAAGGGGCGTACCAATTTAATGAAAACGGACTCCTCATCCCTTCTGCTTGAAAGCTGTTGCATGGCTTTAAGATCCTTGTCAACCTCGACTTTTCGTTCTTCAGGCTTGAGAGCTAACAAAGCCTTCCTCTTTTCTTCCAGAACCTTCTCATATTCTTCCAGGGTCATCTCCTATTTTTAACATAAAAACAGTGTCAAATAACAAATCATCATGAAATCAATAATTCTTGTATGTGACAAGCTGACAAATCTTACAATAACTTAATGCAAGACTACTTCATAGTGACCGCTTATGTGTTTTTTAGTCACTCTTTTATTTAATTTTTATTTCACAATGTTAGTAACCATTTTATCTTCGGTCGTGAACATCTTGGTGAACCATTCTAAACCATTTATGAGCATTTTACGATTTTTAGTAAACCTTTTACTTTCAATTGTAGTATGCTCTTTCTGAAATGAAACTTTTTACCGTGGGAAATTACCAGCTATGACGCCAAACAGAAATTAAGCAGTTAATTGGATTTAAGAAACGAGTTCTAATGGGAGCTATAAGACGGTTACACTGGTGACTCTCAAATGTTAAATTTTCCCATAGAACTCTATTGGAACTGGGTTTCGGTTTCATCACATCGTTGCCAAAGCCATGCCTTTATTCATCGATGAAAAAATCATTTGAGCATATGTACAGGGGGCTTTTGTTGATTTGAAAATAGTTGACACAAAGCAATATAAGCTTCGAAAACCTTAAACAAGAAAAACCTGAATTTGGGGTGTCAATGCTTCTTTGAGATTATCACCGAGTTAACCTAACTATCCCCCATAAAAAACAGAACGAAATGCTAGATCATGAATATCAAAATAGTTTAGCAATTAAGCAGTGGGAAACAATGCTAATAAGCTCATTGGAGAATTTACCAAAAATGTCAAGAAAGACATAATGCACAAAGAAACAAAATAGATGCTAAATCAATGAAATTGAGGTGTAGAAGCTTCTTGGAGAAGACTACTAATAGAGTCAACGTTAACTGGCTATTCCCGGTCGAAACACTAGGGATCAATAGACCCTATATAAGCTGGCAAATAAACAAGTGGAAGTCAATACTAATGAGTTCACTGAACAATTTACCTGAAAAAGTCTAAACAGACATCAGCAAAAAGAAACAGAAAAAAACCCCAAAATATGTACATGCCACAGTATAATCTCAAGATTGAAAAGATAGAAATAATTCTAATATTGACCTTTTTTTCCGTAAAAGCTATAGAGTAACAAGTAACTTGCACTAACTCAACAAATACCTTTTCTTCAGGCTCCTTTTCTACGGTCTCCTCTGGCTGGGCCTCCTTGTTGACCTCCACAGTCTCTTCACCGGCTGGAGGATTCTCAGCATTCACAGTCTTCTCAGTTTCTTCGGCAATTTCCTCAGTAGCTCTGTAACAGTAAAGAAAATCATACATTCATACAGCAGGCCAAGGAATAAACAAGATCGAACAGAGAACACTAATCAAACTAAAGGCAGAAGTCAAAACAAGTGCATAGCAATCTTACGGGGCAACTTCATCTGACTGACTGCCCCAATTTCCACGGCCTGCTCCATCACGTTTGATATCATTTCTACGAGGAAAGAAAATTGATATATAAATATGGGAATCGTAGGTCAAAAAAGGAAACAAATTCCTAATGCACAGACAAACAAGAAACACTTACCCACGCCCGGTCCCACTGTGACGTTCGTATGTTCTACGTGGGCGGTCACCATCCCTTCCATCTTCATTGCTAAAGCCACCTCGGCGACCACCACGGTGAGGTCCACGGGGTCCACCAAAACCCTTCCTTTCAGAGACCTTCCCGCCTTCCCCTTCATCTCCTTGGGGTGCAGGAGCTCCCGAGTTGCTGAAAGCATTTTCATTCCTCGAGTAGTCTCGGTCTCGGTTGTATCCACCACGTCCCCGGCCTCCGTCACGCCCAAAACCACGGCCTCCACCACGCCCAGCTTCATTCCTTGCCTCTCGTACTGCACCAAATATTTAAGATATTAGAGTATAAGCCATGCCAATGTATTAGTATTGCAAATAAAAATGATCCGTGATTCATGAAGGTTCAAACAACTCCCCAAAAACCATAACCAACACAAAAATTTACTTCGTAGAGAATATCAAACAAGCTAGAAGCGCACAAAGACACATTTTTTTATCCTCTTCAATTTGTCGCCAACAAAGCTAATCTATAAGGGACGGAGTCTCTTGCAGAACAGTTTCTTACTAATATAAATAGTAAAATCATACATCAAAGACAATCAGTATACATTATGATATCATAATTTACCATATTTTCTGGATATTTCTTTTACCAAATGACAAGTGGATAAACAATAATACTAAAAACGTGTTACATAAGAATGGTGATATTTAAACAACCCTCAAAACACACTACAGAAGTCAGTACCACACCCAAAACAAACAAACCCCCAAAAAACTCGTTAATTTCGTCACCTCAGAAATCGATACTTTACCAATCCCAAATAACTGACCATCCCCAATAAAAGACACAAACATTCAAAACCTACAGACAATAGCCAGCAAAAAAGGAAGGTAAATAAAAGCATAAACCCACCATTCACCAATCATAGAACAACCCAACAAAATAAACATGAACAAACAGTTGAACAAGACATCTTATTATTCCCTTAACAAATACTCCGTACTTTGCTACAAATTTTCCCTCCGTTTCATCATTTGTTTACCTTTGATTAAAATACGCCTCACAAATAATAAAATAAACAAGAGAATGAATGGGACGGAGGGAGTACAACACAAGCTCAAAAAACTAAGCAACAAAACCATTTAAAACTAACATCATCTTATCAAGTTCGAGCTACAATCATTTGTTTGTTGCCTATTTTACTCTCTGGGAGCGGTATTTAATCAAAGGTAAACAAATGAACGAGAAAAAGCAAGTATAAACGAACTAAAAAATATCGAATTGAGAAATATACCAGCTTGTTGAGGAGGAAGAGGTTTGGTGGGCAATTTGGCACCTTTTTGTTGGGTTTGCTTCGCCCCAGTTGCAGCCGCAGATGCGACAGCGGCGGCAGCAGCGGCTTTCTGAAGCTGAGCAGAGGCAGACTCTAAGAGCTGCGATGGATCATCGTTATCATTGTCACCCAACAAATCAAAAGGGTTCATGGTTGTCATTTTTTTCCGTCAAAAATCACAAAAAGATCGAAACTTTGGAAGTTATAGAGGATTTTGAGGACAACCCAGTAATCAAAATCAAATGTTTATTCCATTTGGGGATTAGATCTGTGCATTTGTTATGCAGAAATGTGAGAAATGGGGAAATGTTGGATTAGAGGAAGAGGAAGAGGAAGGAAATGAGAGAGAGGTGGCTGTTGTTAAACCCTAGCCGCAATATAAGAGTGAATGAAATAAGAAGGGTGAGAAAGTGAGAAATGAGTGTGTGTTTTGTAGATTGTGGATTTGTGAGTAAGAAGTCTAAGAACCTCACTTTATACTATATGCCTTTAGCGAGTTAAACTTTGTTTATTGCCAACTATTTTTTTTTTCTTTAAATGGATAAAATGTAAACTGGTTATATAGTGAAATGTAATTGAGTTTCCCTACCACAAAAAAAAAAAAATGGAATTGAGTTAAAATAAGTATCTATTAATTAGAAATATTATGAAAATGTTTTTTTTTATCTCACATTTTCCCTATCTCGTGGTGAATAAATAAGAGTTTAAAGTTACTGGTTATCTATTGATGTGTGATACAACGAATTATATGCAAATCTACGTATTCTAATTGATATTTGTATTTGTAGATACCTCATTTCTGCACCTCCCGCAAACCATCCGGTGATGATTGGGCCGCATGTTTGGTACGCGGAACGATTTGTGACAATTCGTAAGTTTATCGTCAAGTGATCGCTCAAACATTTATGTCTACCTCTTAGTTGTCATCTACGTGCCGATACGGTCGTTTTGTGATAATTAGAGTACATTTGAGTCCGGGCCTAAAACCGTCTTCATTTTCTGAAACCGAGTCGGAATGTTCTGGAATGTTCCGGATATTTCTATTCCATATTTTATAAATTTTTTAATCTTTGGTAAACAATTTCCGGTAATATTCACACAAAATATTAAGGAAAACCAAATTATTCCGTTATTCCATAAACCAAACACGGAAATCTTTCTTCCGCAGGAGGAAACCACCTGGGAAAGGACGCAGCAGGTGTTGCGCCTCTTCCAAGAGATGCAGTGCCTGCTGCGCCTCTTCCCAAGTCCTTTTCTGCGTGTTTTTCGTATCTTTTCATATCTTTTCGAGATTCACTTCCAAAGTCTCTCCGAAAACCCTACTTCCTCCGTGTGATTAGTATAAATAGAGACCTTCGGTCTCACATATTTCTCACGCGAGTGTCCGCCTTTCTCGTCTCCCTTTACATTCTAAGTCCACGTTCTTACTTTTTGGCGTCTACGTGCTTGAACTTTCGACCACGTAAGCATGGATCCTTCTGAGTACCAACCTCGTTTTGCATGACCGACCAATTTGACCAACTACACCATAATCAACTTTAATCAATCTGTTTTAATTCCTCTTACGAGGGCACTTTCGTTACATTCAAGTCGAGCATCACTAATCATTAACTTAGTTCATCTCGTTTCGTCAAACATGTAAGTATGAGGGTGTAAATCTCTCTTTTATTTATTGTTCTTTATTTGTTGTAATCATATTATAAGATTTGTGTCGAAAATACAATTAAACCGATTTCTAAAACCCTTTGTTTAAACCCTTTTTACGGATTAACAGGAGACAGACGTCGAGAAGTGACGCAGCAACTGCTGCGCCGCTTGGAAAGGACGCAGCATCTGCTGCGCCTCTTCCTGAGGTTGCCGCCGTTCCTGCTTCTCTTCTTCTTCCTTCGTCCTCTGTTGATTTCGTCTTTTTTCGTTTTATCTCGTCTTTGTTTGTTCTTATTTCATTCACATGATATTTAACAATATTGTTCATCATCATTAACACATAATCCGTCATAAATTCCCGACTTAAATCTCAAATAACCAATATTTGCGGGTTTTCGTCATTAGAGTCAAACCGGGTTGTAGAAATTCGATTCATTCATATTGAGTTTATGGAATTCGATCTTTGATTCCCATCTGTTTATTATCATCTTCATCATCTTCATCATTAATCCATCATATTTAACCTAATTAGTTCATCAACTAGTTTTGTGACCCGTGAGAATCACGGGCTTGATTGTTTTTGTTCTTTTATTTTTGCTGTATCGTTCATGAATGCGTTATTTGGCTTGTTTGTCTTCTTGCTTATTATCTTGGAGATATGTTGGTAGGGTACCTAAGCAAGGCAATAAAGAGGGTCCTGTCATAATTCATGAGGGTAAGATATATTAGAGCACCAAACCCCATGAATCTCTCATTTTAAAGAACAACGAATGTCCATTATCTGATTTCGAAAACTGGTATTGCATATAAATTAAATGGGAAATTGTATTGCCTTGTGTTTCATTAGAGCACTTTAAACAACTTATTCTCAAAGCCTATAAGCAAAGTCAACACAAATTATCGGAAACGTAAAATTGCATTCAAACAGTGGAATATTAACTTTGAAAACTACTCTTATTTTGCTACGGTCCTCATTGTCTTTGTCCTTTTACTGAATGTTGTCTTGTTGTGTTAATTACTGTTAGTCCCTTTCTGTTTTTGTTCTGTGCTTTTCTTTTTACGGTGTTTAGATTGTCTCTGGATTTCGAGGACGCTTGGCTTTGTCATGGTGGTTATTCAGTTCACTCAACATTGACGGCTTTTGGCATTCTAGTACTTGATAAATTGTTTTTAGTGTTGTTTTGGTGCGTTCGGAGAACCTTGGTTCTATTTTTATCCGATAAAGAAACAAAATGTTGGACACTTGGACATCTAATTCTATTATTTATTACCTAAGGTATTCTAATGAAAAAAGAAATGTAAAATAAAGTAAATATGTAAAATATATAAATGAATGGATGGTAATGATTTTTATAACTGAATTTTACATATTGCCTTTAGTCAATTAGAGACGATACGAATAATGCACAGAAAGCGCTATGTTAAAATACAACTTATGTTTATCTTACTAATTAGGCTAAAATTACAAGTTTATTTTCTTAAATGCAATTGAGTTTGTTAAACTTTTAACAAATAATACATTTACAATTCTTGTCGGCTCGTCGGTCTTGCAACATCGTCCTTGTAAATTCAATTGATTTCCAACGTATTGGGAAAAATATTATTGAAATGATTTTTATATAACGAAATACCTAAGTGATATATAATTTTAAAATATTTTTTTTTGCAGGAAAGCAGGATCAATATATTAAGATAAAGAGTTTTTTCGTACAAGATCCTAATTACCTACAAGGGAGCCAGAATAGCCACCTTATAAAACATAAACAACCAAAAGGAAAACCAAAACGAAAATTTACAAAACCAATTCAAAGGGAAGATAGCCTAAGAAGAACCAACACTTTGATCTTGCGAATAATAGTGACAGGGGTAGCTTGTATGCCTTTGAAGATGCGCTTGTTCCTTTCATGCCATACAAGGTAAAGAGCACACATCAAAGCACATCTACGCTGCTTCTTAACCAAACCTTGTCCGCGATTGTAAACCTTGTACCAGTGGAAAAGATGGGGAAGAGAAGTATCAGGGGAGATCTTAAGCCACACAGCTATGGCACGCCAAATTGCAGCAGAATAGGGACACTCAAAGAAGAGGTGAGAGTGGGTTTCAAGGCTAGATTCACATAGAACGCACCTATTTACCATGACCAAACCTCTACTACAAAGAGCATCAACAGTGGGCAGCCTATTCGAGCGCCAAAAGACCAACCACCTTATGCTTAGGGTAGCAGAATGAATCCCAAACAGTTTTACATGGAACAAATGGCACCCCCTTAGCACGAATCAGCTCATAAAATTTAGTCTTGTAATCATCCTGCAATAAGAATAACCGTGCTTGCTCTAGGTCCCCTCCTAGGTGTTGAACCAAACAAGTCACGACAAGAAATAATGCTACTCAGAACCATGAGTAGGAAGCGTAAGTTGGAAGTCCCAAAGGTCAGCACCCTTGAGAACATATGCCTCAACCCACTGAACCCATATGGTCTGTGAGTGAGTAATGAGTTTCTTAAGCCAAGACAACATTTGGGACTTATTCCAGCTAAGAACTTCCTTAATATCAACTCCACCTTCCTCGCGAGGGAGACAAAAACTGTCCCAACTCTTGAAAACATGTTTACTATGGCCAGGTTCAATGCCCCAAAGGAAATCCTTACATAATTTGTTGATTTTCTTTGCAATACCCTTAGGCAAAAGCACACTAGAACCCCAAAAATTTCTCAGACCAAAAATAACAGAATTTATAAGTTGAATTTTACCTGCATAGCTCAGAAGATTAGAAGCCCAATGACTCACCAGTCTCCGTATTTTGTCAAGCAGAGAGTTGAACATAGGTTGAGTAAGCCTAGAGCTAAATAAGGGAATGCCCAAATACTTCACAGGGAAAGTCCCTTCCACATACCCAGTTGAAAGAAGAATATGAGCCTTCAAATGAGCAGAGACGCCCCCAAAATACAAGCTAGTTTTCATTGGATTGGCCTTCAGTCCAGAATAAGCAGCAAACAAGGAAAGACAAGAATTGACAGCCTGTATAGAAGGCAGGTCTCCTCTAGTAAAAACCAAAAGATCGTCGGCAAAAATCAAATGCGTAAGATTAATCTTCACACATTTGGGATGATAAGAAAAACCAGAAGCACTAGGTAGTTGTCTCAAGAAAGAGAGAGAACTTCCATGCAAAGAGTAAACAAATAGGGAGAAAGAGGGTCGCCCTGTCTTAACCCCCTCCGACCAGGAAAGAACCCTTCAGTAATACCATTAATGTTAAGAGAAAAATGAGAGGTCGTAACGCAGGCCAAAATCCACTTAACAAACAAAGGGGGAAAACCAAATAACCTCAAACAATCCGCTAGGAAGACCCAATTCACTGAGTCAAAGGCCTTCCTGATATCAATCTTCAAGATACACCTAGGAGAAATGAGGCTTCTGTTGTATTTGAAAGCCATTTCATGGGCCAGCATAGAATTATCAAACAAGTCTCTCCCCTCAATGAAAGCAGCCTGTTCTAAGCCAACAATCTGTCCCAACATAGGCTTCATTCTGTTAGCCAATATCTTACTCACAGTTTTATAGAACACCGTGCAACAAGAAATTGGTCGAAATTCAGTAACAGATTTAGGAGAGTCCCCCTTAGGGATCAATGCAATAATAGTAGAGTTGGCAGCACAAGGCATAGATCCCTTAGTAAAGAATTCCATAACAGCAGCAGTGAACTCATGACCAATGATGTCCCATGAATCCCTAAAGAACCCAGAGGAATAACCATCTATACCAGGACTTTTATCCCTATGAATAGCAAAGAGAGCAGCTTCTATCTCAAGGTGAGTGACGGGGAGCAACCAAGTGATCGATGAGTAAGAGTTCTATTATCAAAGAGAGCCACGGGGAGAGGAGAAACAACCGAAGTGCCCAAAAGGTCTTTATAATATCCCAAGAAAGCCTGAGCAACCTGAGCATGACCATGACAAAGAGTACCCTTCACATCCTCAATAACCCCAATAGTGTTTCCAATTTTCCTAGCTTTAATGTGAGCATAGAAATATTTAGTGTTGAGGTCACTGAGGTGTAAATGCTGGAGTTTAGCCTTCTGAGAGAGTACCCTCATCTCAGCGTGCTTTAACTTGTGGTATTCAGAAAGACACTCTTTCTCCTGAGCTAGAAGAAGAGTGTTCAAAGGAGAAACCTGCATCTGCAATTGACAGTCTAAGAGTTTATTTTTTGCAGCCTCAACACGTTGTAGAAGACCTGAGAACTCAGAAGAGTTAAGAGATTTAAGTCCCTTCCTCAAGTGCCTAAGTTTACAGAACAGAGAATAAATTTTCCCTCCATGTGTGGGAAGCTGCCAACCCCGTTGGACACAGGCAGGAAAATCAGGAGAGAGAGCCCAACAGTTAAGATAACGAAAAGGCCTGACATAATGGGCAGAAGAGGGATTGATACTCAAAAGAATAGAAGAATGGTCAGAGACCCCAGCGGGAAGAAAAACCACATTAGAAGTAGAAATATAGGTGTACCAGGCAGCATTCACCAAAGCCCTATCAAGTTTAGACCACTTAGGAGAGCCACCTTGCTTATTGTGCCATGTAAATAAACCACCAGTGTAGGGATGATCTCCCAGATTACAATCAGCCACACATTCCCGAAACTCAATCATCTCCCTCTGATGAAGAATACACCCCAACCTCTCTTCAGCAGCCAAAGACACATTAAAATCACCTAGGCAAGCCCAAGGGATTTGGTGCCCCATGGAAAAATAACGTAACCTATCCCATAAAACTAGCCTGTCCACAGCCCTATTATGAGCATAAACAAACGTAACCAAAATACATTTTTGAGTAAGAAGATGAGTGACAAGACAATGCATATATTGTGCACCCTCCTCAAGAAGTTGAACCGTAACTGAACCAGGATTCCACAAAATCCAAATTCGCCCTCCAGTATGAGAGCCATAATTACTAAGTAAAGAAAACTTCCTAAACCTTTTACGATGAATATCCTGAGCATACCTAGATTTGATATGAGTTTCAATGATGGCACCACAATCCACTTTATGTTTTAACAAGAAGCCTAAAACCTCCTGCTGTTTTAGGGGATCATTCATCCCCCTCACATTCCAGGAGGAAATGATCATTGGGGCGAGAAAGGGGGCGAATACCCACCAGGCTCTAACTCCACCAGAACAGTCTCATGATCAACTCCCAAGTGTACAGTATAATTTTAAAATATTCGTAACAATTGATTATGAGAAAACAAAAATATATACAAGCAAAAAAAGTAAATATTTTTCGAAGAAATATTGAGAGTGCTAGAAGAAAATATTTGATGGAAAACAAAAAATGATTTAAAGGCTTGAAACTTTGAAAGCATTCAAAATGGAACAATGGATTGAAAAATTATCATTGGATTTCAATCAAAAACCATGCAAAATATTTACCTTGATCCGCATTAAAAGATCCGATTTATATCCTTGGAGCATATAACTTCAACACTTCCATTAAGACATTTTATTTATAATATGTTTGTCGACTAATATATTTGATTTATAACCTGATTGACAAAATACAAGTTGAAGAGTAGCGGAAAACTAATAAAGTGCACGAAAGGGTATAAGACAATTTAGTACAATTTACAAAATTTGTCAATTAATATTCTAAGGGTTGGAATATATAATGTAACATGTCACCAATAATTAGAGATTCATAGTACAATTTGATATTGTGCATACATAATAATAATAATAAAAAAAAAGGAAACCCCAATGAAACTGAAAAATTATTCAAGTCAAAAGATAATTGCAAAGAAGTTTCATAACCATTATTTCCAGATTTCATGCAATGTTTTTGATATGTGAGTATGTCATCCTCCTACAATTTTAATACAAATACAAAAATAATAATTAAATAAGATTCTAACTATTAATTAATTTAAAACATAATAAGAATAAAAAAGTTAAATAATTCAATTGTTTATATATGCATATTTTACCTAGCAACTTTTTGGATAAAAATGAAAAATAGGATTGTTGTAATATTTATATAATATTCAAACTATTAATTAATTCAAAACATAATAAGAATAAAAAAGTTAAATAATTCAATTGGTTATATATAATATATGCATACTTTACCTACCAGCTTTTTGGATAAAAATGAAAAATAGGATTGTTATAATATTTATATAAGGAAATTTTTGTAATTAATTTCAATAATTTATTTGAGAGAAGAAGAATGTTGTGTGAACTAAGGGGGAGATAAAAAATGGTGAAATAAATACAAAGTATAATAATTGTGAGGAAAAACCAAAAGACCATCTATTAAAAAAAAGAAAAAAAAAGTTAAATGAATAGGTAGATTAATACCAAATTTATGAGAGGAAAATAAAGAGTTTGTATTAATTTGTTTTTTGTGTTTAGCACTAATATTTTTTTATTTTTTGTATTTTATAAGCATGTAACACATGATATTTAGAGATTACTTTTAGTTAGATAATTAAGTAATTAATATAATTGAATTATTAGTAACCAATAGAAAAATTACACGTGGATTAAAATTAAATGCAAAGCAAAATAACATAAAACTAGTTGTGTGACCCGTGAAAATCACGGGGTTGACTTTTTTTTGTTGTTTTGTTTTTGGTGTATTGTTCGTGAAAGTGTTTTCGTCTTTTTCTGTACTTTCTTTTTAACTTGGAGATATATTATAATTAGGGTATTTTGAAATTTTGTGATATGAGTCAAAACTATGTAATGAGGAATGACATCAAAACTCCTAAATCTGTATGATGATTTGATCTGTCTTAATGAGAACCCCTAAGTTAGTATTCCATTTTAATATTCGAGCATTGTAACCACTAAATTAAACTTGCTTAAGCAAAACAAAAATACTTCGTATATGTGAAATAAAAGTAAAAAGAATAAAATATTAATTGTTTATACCTCGACATTTCACGTTTAGATCTTTGGTAAGTAACTCTGAAAATAAACAAAAATAAATTAGAATCCAATTAAATAGAGTGTAAAAGACTAAACAAAAGTATGCAAATAAAAAATTATTGGTGAATGGAAGTCCCCCCGCCTTTTTGTGGTCTTATTTATAATCTTGGATTATATGACTTTTATTGATATCTCTTGAGTTATCGGTTATAATTGATCTAAATAAACCCTCCTAGTGCTAATGATAATGAGAGTTATTGAAATTAAACTTTAATGAATTATAATGAGTTGATGTAAACATCATTTTAATGAGTTAATTTAACCAATCTTTATTTTTTGTCTTTTTAGTTGCCAAGATCATTAACGATAATGGAGTAACGAACAATTTAATGCATATTTTCTTAGAGAGTTTTTTAAGGTTCTTACAATCTTACATAGTAATTTATTTAACCAATTTTTATATTTTGTCTTTATAGTTACCAAAATCATTACTCATATAGTTATGAAAAATTTAGTGCATATTTATCTTTTTTATTTTTTTTGTCTTTTTAGTTACATTAGTGGTTATGAAAAATTTAGTGCATATCTATGTTAGAAAATTTATAAAGGTTCTTAAATGATCACTTAGTTAGAGTAAGATGATATCACTTGATACTTAAGGAATTGCTCAAAATATCATTTTTATGTTATTTTTTATTTTTTATTTTTTTTTATTTTAATGAAAGTTGCGCGCATCTCCTCATAATAAATAAATAAATAAATAAATAATAATAATAATAATAGCAATAGCAATAGTAATAATAATAATAATAATAATAATAATAATAATAGTAAAAAAAATAGTAATAATAATAGTAATAATAAGGATAATAATTTATGAATGAATAGATTATAAAAATGTCATGTGAATTAAAATTAACTTATTTAGGTAGCCTCTTAATTGTATATTCGTTTTGTTACCTGTGCAATGCACGGGATAAATATAAGTTTTCTTACTAAAATTTAGATTTGCTTCTTAATACTCAAAAGTGAATAATAATGTTTAATTAAACTAATTGTACAACAAATTCTTGCACAAATCAAGATATAGTAGTATAGTAGTACAAGAAAATAATTACACATTGTGTTTGAAACATAAATAGTTTGATCTACGAAATTAAATATGAGAAAGTGAAAAAAAATTACCCTAATATAAACAAAATAGTTATCCAAAATCTGTTATACAAACTTTACAACTCATTGTCATTTGACACAAAGTACATTTTTTGTCTTTATCTACTAATAAAACGATACATCAATGATCTATTAGTTTATACCTTAAGTTTTATCTTTAGTTTTCGCCTCAGTCTTGTGCCTTTTGATTATCTTCTTTCTTCAAACTACTTGCATGGGGCTCTACCATATCTACATTCACGTGCCTTTGATGATGCTGTAGAGTTGATACACATGTTTTATTGATCAAAGAGAAAACATCAACATGACGAAGATTTAACAAAAGAATCGAAATATTCTCACATGTAGGAGATTTAAATTCATCCAGATGAAAAGTATAAATTCCAATGTAAAGCAAACGATTCATAAGAACGAATAACATAAAAAATTAAAATATTTTATCATACTACAAAACAACAACAATAACAATTTCATATAAGAGATGTTAATTCATTTTTATATATCATACGTTCATACTCACCATAATCAAATATACTATTCAACAATGAAATATAGTATGTAATTTGAAAATTTATGATCAATGAATATTAAACGGAGGATTAGTCAATGGAAACTATTAGTTTTATATACATTATACAACCATTAGCTTTAAACTTTTCATTTATTTTTTGAGTTATGAGTATTATTAAATAAGATTATACAACCATTGATTCTCATTTTTCATATTCCTTTTCATTTATTTTGTGAGTTATGAGTATTAAATAAATAAGATAATTGATTATGAGAACCTTAAGAGGTAAATTAATTAGGAAAAAGGTTAATGAAAATTGTGGGTGTTCAATTACCTTGTTTTTAGACGCGTGAATAGTTTTTTACATAATAAGTAAATTGGACTAATGTGAAAAATGTCATAGTTTTTCAATTGCCTTGTTTTTAAATAGTAGTTGAAGTAAAATGTCATACTTTTACTTTTAGGAATGTTATTAAACTACAAAATTATTTTTATTTTTAATTAAAAAGGTTTTAATTTTAGGAAAGTAAAGTATAACAATTTATAAAAAAAAATACAACACTTCCAACAAACACTTAATCAAATTTATAAATTAGAAAAATAAGTATGAAGAACTTTAATCAATTCATTAACAGGTTTTATTACAAAAACTTTAATTAAAATGTTAAATTTTATTTGTGAATTTGTATAGATTTTATTACTTTTGAATTTTTTTTAACTCATGAAATATTCAATGTATAAAATTAATTTAAGAATAATGTTAATATCCTTCGATTTGGTTTAGCTTATATGTTACAATTATGAAATTTGTAAGTGAATTTGTATAAATCACATCACTTTTGAAATTTTTTTAACTCAAGAAATATTTAATGTATACAATTAATTTAAGAATAATGATAATATCCCTTTATTTATTTTAACTTATATGATACAAAATATATGATGACACTTTTGTGAGAAATTTTTGTAAATTTAATAATCAATACAAATTTAAAAATTATAAAAATGCAACATAGATTGAAATTTAATGACTATGCCACATGGAATTAAATTTAATGCTTTTAAAAGTCTTTTAGTTTGATTTACTTTAACTTATATGTTACAAAATATATGATGTAACTTTTGTAAGAAATTTTAGTAAATTTATTAATCAATACAAATTTAAAAATTATGAAAATGCAACATAGAATAAAATTTAATGAGTATGCCACATGGAATTAAATGTAATGCTTTTAGAAGCCTTTTAACAATATTGTATAGATGTGGCACTTAAAATTGCTTAACATGACACACGTCAAATAATAAACTACTCATCTTGATTTTTTATTATGTTGTATAGATACTAATAATTAAGTCATTTATCATACTAAATTTTGAAAAAACAATTAATTTGGAATAAATTTTAAAGGATAATTAAACAATAAAAGTAGAATGGAGAAGGTCTCATTTAAATTATAATTTACGTGATATAATTTCATGAACTAAATACATGGTACTACTACCCTTTTAAAATTCTATTATTAGTGTTTAATTTACTTATGTATTTACAGAATTTGTTTGTAAATTATTTAAATTAAATAAATATTTTCTTTTCCATATATTTTATATTTTCCAAAACCTTATCTTTTACGTGAAATAATTTCATGAACTAAATATACGGTATTACTTCCCTTTTAGAATTTTAACTATTAATTAATTCAAAACATAATAAAAATAAAAAAGTTAAATAATTCAATTGTTTATATATGCATACTTTACCTAGCAACTTTTTGGATAAAAAATGAAAAATAGGATTGTTGTAATATTTATATAAGATTCAAACTATTAATTAATTCAAATCATAATAAGAATAAAAAAGTTAAATAATTCAATTGTTTATATATGCATACTTTACCTAGCAACTTTTTGGATAAAAAATGAAAAATAGGATTGTTGTAATATTTATATAAGATTCAAACTATTAATTAATTCAAAACATAATAAGAATAAAAAAGTTAAATAATTCAATTGGTTATATGTTCATACTTTACCTACCAACTTTTTGGATAAAAATAAAAAATAGGATTGTTATAATATTTATATAAGGAAATTTTTGTAATTAATTCCAATAATTTATTTGAGAGTAGAAGAATGTTGTGTGAACTAAGGGGGAGATAAAAAATGGTGAAATAAATACAAAGTATAATAATTGTGAGGAAAAACCAAAAGCCCATCTATTAAATTAAAGAAAACAAAAGTTAAATGAATAGGTAGATTAATACCAAATTTATGAGAGGAAAATAAAGAGTTTGTATTAATTTGTTTTTTGTGTTTAGCACTAATATTTTTTTATTTTTTGTATTTTATAAGCATGTAACACGTGATATTTAGAGATTACTTTTAGTTAGATAATTACTTACTTTTAGTTAGATAATTAAGTAATTAATATAATTGAATTATTAGTAACCAATAGAAAAATTACACGTGGATTAAAATTAAATGCAAAGAAAAATAACATAAAATGTGGCACTAAAAATTGCTTAACATGACACACGTCAAATAATAAACTACTCATCTTGTTTTTTTATTATGTTGTATAGATACTAATAATTAAGTCATTTATCATACTAAATTTTGAAAAAACAATTAATTTGAAATAAATTTTAAAGGATAATTAAACAATAAAAGTGGAATGGAGAAGGTCTCATTTAAATTATAATTTACGTGATATAATTTCATGAACTAAATACATGGTATTACTACCGTTTTAAGATTCTATTATTAGTGTTTAATTTACTTATGTATTTGCAGAATTTGTTTGTAAATTATTTAAATTAAATAAATATTTTCTTTTCCATATATTTTATATTTTCCAAAACCTTATCCTTTACGTGAAATAATTTCATGAACTAAATACACGGTATTGCTTCCCTTTTAGAATTTTAACTATTAATTAATTCAAAATATAATAAGAATAAAAAAGTTAAATAATTCAATTGTTTATATATGCATACTTTACCTAGCAACTTTTTGGATAAAAATGAAAAATAGGATTGTTGTAATATTTATATAAGATTCAAACTATTAATTAATTCAAAACATAATAAGAATTAAAAAGTTAAATAATTCAATTGGTTATATATGCATACTTTACCTACCAATTTTTTGGATAAAAATGAAAAATAGGATTGTTATAATATTTATATAAGAAAAATTTTGTAATTAATTTCAATAATTTATTTGAGAGAAGAAGAATGTTGTGTGAACAAAGGGGGAGATAAAAAATGGTGAAATAAATACAAAGTATAAAAATTGTGAGGAAAAACCAAAAGACCATCTATTAAAAAAAAGAAAAAAAAAAGTTAAATGAATAGGTAGATTAATACCAAATTTATGAGAGGAAAATAAAGAGTTTTATTAATTTGTTTTTTTTGTTTGCCACTAATATTTTTTATTTTGTTTGTATTTTATAAGCATGTAACACATGATATTTAGAGATTACTTTTAGTTGGATACTTACTTAATTTTAGTTAAATAATTAAGTAATTAATATAATTGAATTATTAGTAACCAATAGAAAAATTACACATGGATTAAAATTAAATGCAAAGAAAAATAACATAAAATGTGGCACTTAAAATTGCTTGACATAACACACGTCAAATAATAAACTACTCATCTTGTCTTCTTATTATATTGTATAGATACTAATAATTAAGTCATTTATCATACTAAATTTTGAAAAAAAATAATTAATTTTGAATAAATTTTAACGGATAATTAAACAATAAAAGTGGAATGGAGAAGGTCTCATTTAAATTATCATTTAAGTGATATAATTTCATGAAAAAAATACATGGTATTACTACCCTTTTAAAATTCTATTATTAGTGTTTAATTTACTTATGTATTTACAGAATTTGTTTGTAAATTATTTAAATTAAATAAATATTTTCTTTTCCATATATTTTATATTTTCCAAAACCTTATCCTTTACGTGAAATAATTTCATGAACTAAATATACGGTATTACGCCCCTTTTAGAATTTTATTATTAGTGTTTAATTTCATTTAAGTATTTACTGAATTTGTTTGTAAATTACTTAAATTAAATAAATATTTTTTTCCATATATTTTATATTTTCCTAAGAAAATATTTTATATGATATTTAATAATCAATTGTTGATTAATTAGTTCTATAAAACATCTTCTATATACAACAAAGTTATAATAACAATAATAGTGAATTGGTGCCTTTAGAAAAAAAAAAGTAGTGAATTAGTGACAAATCTGACAATACAAAAAAAAAAATTGTTTTCAACTTCATTTATTCTTCTTCGTTCTTAATTTCTTATGTATTCAGTTTTTTTATATTTCGAATACATATAATACTAATCCATATGAAATTTCTTGAAATTATTAACTTATAGTTAATGTGTATTTTCTTATTGTAGTTTTTTTTTTTTTTTTTGAGTTAATTAAGTTTAAAGCTAATGGAATATGAATGGATTTTTAAAGAAAACAAGTGAATTAAATTAATGCAATATATGAATAAATTGATAATCCATGTCATATTAGTTTGCCAAGTCACATTGTTATTGTATACGTGACTTTTTTTCATCCGATGTGGCATTGTCTACGTGACATTTTTATGCTAGCCTTTTAATAGTATTTATAGATTTGCTCATTAATCTCATTAAGCTTGTTTTAATTCGTATCGATCGGTTTCATCCATGTTTGTTGCTTTCATGACCGTTAATCACATGCAAATAATTTGATAATCACTTCCATCCGAGTAAATATTATTAATCAAGCCTTAAATTCACAACGAACATTAACGACTTGCAATTCCGGCTTCACAGCCAGAACTGAGCCAAGGAACAGACGCAACGAGTGTTGCGCCTCTTCCAAGGGACGCAGCTCTGTTGCGCCTGTTCCTGGCTGATTTCTGTCCCTAAACTTCCGTGTTGTTTTGACCTAGTTTATTAATTACGTATTTAATTAACTATTAATTGTATTATCGCCTAATTCCTGTTCGTTTATTTGTTATTCTTTCTTTTCTCAAATCATCCGTTTTAAATGTATTTTCGACATAAATCAACTTAATCTAATGTAATTATTGTAATTTTCATTATTGTATTCATTATTGTATTTCTTATATCACTTGTATGCCTTCACATGTAATTGCACTTAAATCTCTACCTCGACATTAATTGTATGATAAATTACGTGTTCACCGACTTAGTATTAATTCTCACATGTTAGGATTAAAATGTTGGATGTTGCATTGCATGCATATAATCGACAATATATCAAGTATAGACGATTTTCCCTAATCATTAGTAGAGGCCGCTATCGAGGCGGGCGGGATTAGGTGTTTGATCAAAAGAGCTTCCTAATACGTACCTTCACCCCTTACTCCAGATCTCTGTGAACATCCGTATTCATTGGCATCCACGAGAGTCATTCTAGACATAGAATGCTAAGGGTAACGAGTTCTTGGTGTTCATGTCACTACTTTGTGTCTTGACATGGCACGAGGTATTCGAACGGTTTCCAATTTTCCACAATAAATTGGTGGCGACTCCACAAATGCAAACGCTTGTTCTCTCTCCCAAGCGCCCCTGTGGGCCCATTGTCCACAGTTTGGCGACTCCGTTGGGGATAATACACTTATGTGTAGCCAAAAGGGTGAAACTTGAAAAAGGTTAGGGAATAGTTTGTACAAGACAATTGTCGGTTTTCATAACTCGGTCTTCCTAGATCGTTTCATTCGGCCTTCCTAGGCTTAACCCAACCCATTCGACCAATCGTCCCGTCTAGACGGTCCTAATTCTTATTTGGGCCTAAGGATGGATATCGATTGACGTCATCCGTACCATGGTACTTACTCTTGTTTGTATCAAGGACTTTCACTACTTGAGGAAATTGTAACACCCCGTAAATCGGACCGTTATTATTTTGCGAAAGTAATTTATTAATCAAGTAAAATTTGATATTAATGTATTTGAAGTAATAATAATTCAAAGAAATATAATTTTATTATATTTTGAAGTAAAGTATTTATTTTGATAGTTTCGAAATGTTTAAAAATAGTTTAAACCGTGTAAAAACTTTTTATTTCGAAAAATGGGCATATCGGGGAAAAATGACAACTCTTTTGAAAATTGGGCAAACGATTTTGGAAATGGGTCGTATGAGTATTCAATTTTCTTGTAATCTCGTGTTTAAGAACTTTGGTCTTGTCGGAATTTGCGTTTGACAAACGGTTCTAATTATTATCGAAACGAGCCAAAACCGACTCGTAAAATCCCGACTAAAACCCGCTCCTTTCCTCCTTTCCTTTCCTTTCCCGCGGCACACCTCCTTTCCCCCTTCCATTCTGATTTTTTTTTCTTTTCCACCTACTCTCTCCTTGAACCTTCTAGCAAACACCATTTTTATACAAAATCAAAGATTTCTAAGCTATTTTCATCATAATTTCTTCGTTACTAGTCCGTTTTTCACAAAATTTATATTTTCGGAATCCTCTCTTCGAGATCTACAACCTAGTATGTTTTAATTTCAGTTTTCTTGATGTTGGTTTAAGACGATTTTGGCATAATTTCGGTTTTTATACTTATTATTGTGTTTTTATTGTTTATTTAGGTGAAGATTTGGAAGACGAGTTTGGGGACTCGTATATTGTTGAAGATAGTGGCTAGTGTATATTAGGGTTTGGTATTCAAGGTGCTAATTGCTCATTTTCTAGCTTAAGGTAACATATTTCGAGTTACTCGACGAATAATCGTCACATTCTTTGCTTTTTGTATGTTTTTGTGATTTTTGTTTGAGTAGTAAATTTTCACATGATAAAATGGGTTGCATGCATGTCTAATGCTTGTCTTTTGTTAGTTTAAGTTAACATATTAGTATAGAAATGATTAATTGATGTTTTGAGACGATGTTAAACCGAACAAAAATGGAGAAATGGAGGAGTGGGGGGGTGGCGGCGGCGAGCCCAAAGAAAGGCCCGGCAGGCCCGTGCAGGCCCACGGCAGGCCCACAGCTGGCCCGGGTCAGCCCGTTGCTTGTTTCGCGGTTTTTCATGCAATATTGGTCATTTCGGGTTAATTAATGTTATAGTTAGTATAAGTCACATATGAGTACACTTTTGAATTGAATCATATTAGTAGTAAAAATTATGTTAATGGTAAAAATTATGTTTGTATTGGTAGTTGCACATATTAGTATAGGTTATAAAATGAAATTGTAATGAATAGGCTCAAAATGAATTTTATAGCAATAATTGCAATGTTTTGATGATTGTCAAAAATCGAGCCTTAGTCCCTTTGACCGATTCGATGTCGATGTCAATTGTGTGATTGGTCACCGCAATTTAACCCGCACTGTCGCGGCAGATGGGGTTGCGGGTAAAAATTCGGTTGGATGAAAATTAATGTGAAAAAGGGATAATTGGCCTTATTCTTGTTTTAGGCCATTTATTAAGTTTTAGTTCACATGTGTTGTTGGTTGAATTTAATAGTTTCTTATATTGTAGAAACGGCCCTAGATTCCCTGAAACCTTTAATATTGTTAATATTGTTAGAATTGGAATTGGTATTGAATACTTCTTGCAGGTTGTTGTGTTTGTCATAGATAGGCCTTTATAGTCTCTGACGAGTATATGTTCACTGCTTAATAGCCTTTGTGTTCCTGACTTGGTGGGATTATATCCAAGTTGGGGCATGACCTCGTTACTTATTTTGATAGTAAGTGGTCAGCTTAAGTACTAGCCAACCCTTTGGTGGACTCCTTAGGGTACTCACTTTGTTTTAGAAAAATTGTGGGTCTTGGGTGTGGTGGTGTGTATCCGCATGTCTAGGTCTGCGCAGATTTTAGGCTAGGGTTGTGTTGTGTCTTGGCCATGTTTTGATAGAACCTCTGAGCCAAGATACCGGTTCGATTACCTTCCCTACCTCGTGGTATAGACTCGAGTTCTGAGTGACTATTGACGGTGCTAAGAACTTATGCCTGTCTTTGATATATTGCCCTTTCTTGTATGGTGATTTTATGAATTGTAATAGGTGAGATGTAAGCAGGTTACAATTGATAAAGTTTGGATGATTTGTTTGTTATATGTTTCACATGATAGCTTAAATTGGTAGTTAGTGTTCATATGTTAGAATACTTGATAATTGAATTATTTATCATGTTGTTTACATGTTACATTACATGTTACATTAAATATGACCTTTCGTGGTTGGGAGGACTCGAAGTTACTCCCCATTGAATTGTGGCTTTCGTGTTTGTATAAAATGCGATTGTGGGTTGATGATGCTTAGTTGGGGTACACGGACGAGCTAGTGAGCAAAAGAACCTTGGACCTAGTTTGGCTATTTTTGTAGTAAACCTTTTAACTTTTGGTTGTGTATATATTTTGAAGGGACATATGTCTCCCTCTTTGATTTTGGTTTGTATCATTATATTTTCTTATCGTTAGCTATGGCATGTAAATTAGTTGTTAGCTTTTGCAGGTTTTGACACTCTTCTTTCGGAATTGTTTGTGAATGGTTAGGAAAGTTTTAAAAATTACAGGTTTTGTCTAGTTGAACCAATTACAAACATATCCGTCGCTTTTTTCGTAGATTTTACGTGTTTAATTAACGTTTTTTTTAAGGGTGTCACGGTTGGTATCGAGCTTGTTGCTCCCGACGCACGTTTGTGCACCCCACTTAAAGTCACTTGACCTTTAAATAATAAACTTGAGAGATGGGTAGGATGGGTAGATTTAGGATTTTATGTGGTAGTCTGTTTGTGATTGCTATTTGTTAGGTTCTAACCAATGTTCTATTTTGCAAGATGGCTCTCCAAGAAACGTAGATAATGCAATCTTACCAGCTGGGTTTGTTAATTGTTAGTTATTAATTTTCGTGCCGTTGAAGCTATGACCGTGATCTTACTCGTTGGTGACCAAGACTGAGTGGCCGTTGCCGAATGTTGAAGATTGGTTATGCCAAATGAAGAATGCTTCCACTTTCTCGATACTTCTTTTCGTATTCAGTGTATCTTACCTTAATCTTCCAATCTCGTTGTTTATTCGTCTTTTTAATTCCTCTTCTCTCGCCTTGGTAACTACTCTTCTATTCTTTCTCCCGATTCATCCTTGGTTCGTTTTCTTCTTATAATAAGAGTCCTTGTGGACACCTTCCTTTTATTCGCAGGTAGTTCCCTTGTTCAAGAGAACCCAGTTTTGAGAGAATGTATCATTGGAGGGCGTGAACGAGTTGAGAAATTGATTGTTTAGGGTTTGAGTTGTATAGGAGAATATAACTTGGGATCCTTTGGTTAGTCTTGTTAGTTGTGCTTGATATGAGAACTTAGTGAAATGAGAAACACCTTGGGATTTATGTCTATTGAGAGCTTGTTTGTTATAGATGATTGAGCATGGGTACTGCCATAGCACATAAGATGGAATGAACCTGAGCTACTTCATTTGAGAGTCTCGATGTTTCCTGTGGAGAATTAAAGGTGATAGTTAGCACTAATCCTTGTAGGCCTTGAAAGGAATACAATAGGACATTGATGTTGCTTAATGGATTGGTATTGTACTTTGGAATTAGTTAGTTTGTTAAACCTTTTGAGTTGACCAAATCTAGTATAGAGTAGCCTTGTTGACCTTTCGAAATTTGAGAACACGTGGTTGACCTTATTAATCATATCTGGATTTGGGAATTTTGGTGGAATGTTGTTCGATGTAGTTCGTGAGTTCAAGGATGTGATTCTAATTTATGGTATCGGAGACTAGAAGTATTAAGTGGTGAGATGATGGAGTAGACAAGCTATGGTACTTGGGGATGACATAGTAAGTGAAGTTCAATGACGAGAATTGTAAAGGAGATACTTTGGGACATGGGTGGTAACAAATGAATTTGTGTGGTGAATTGATTTTGGCTCTTAGAACCAATTGAGTTGAGGAATACCTACCCTCGTGGAGTCCTTGTTAGTCCTATGATTTGGTGGACTTTTGAGGCTTTGTTGAGCACCTTAGTGATGTAACCTTACCATATCGATCATAAGCTTTGATGAGTGTTTGGTAAGCAGTAACCCTTTCATTATGCCGCTTCTGTTCTCCTTTCCTTCTCTTTAACGATCATTGAACCCTGTTTTTATGCCAAAGTTTACGTGTCTTCTTCTTACCCGAGATATCTTCTTAACTCGAATACCTCTTATTTTTGCCAACCGTTATCTTTACGGTCCGACTCCTTAGTTTCCTAACTTGTCAGGCTCATGCACCCTTCGAAAATATTTTACCGTTTCTCTATCCCGTTATCACTCCTTATCTCCTTAGTATAGTTGGTACCTTGTTGACCATGTTTACAGAGTTAGTGAGATGTGACTTGAGGATATAGGATTGACTAAGTAGTCGAGTTTGTGATTGGCTTCCATAATCACTTTGGAGATGAGGGTTTGATAATGTATATGTTACCGTGTGAGAAATGTTAAATGTGGGATTATTAGTTGGTTTTAGTGAGTGATATTGATTACTACTTGAGGTATGGTATGAGAGTGAGAGTAAGTTACATTATTGGGAGGTTTTAGCATTTGTTTTGGTAACTAGAAAGGGTAATGGTATGGTTGACACCAATTGTTAGGCTAAGGAACATAATTTCAATTAATGGTTTTAGGAACTCTGAGGTGATAAAGTGTTGTTACAATTATGACCTTGTTCTTTGAGAATTTGATGGTAAGTAAGTATAGGATATCAAATTTGAAAGAATACTCCTTGGGGATGTTGATGACCAGAATGGATTGGTGATGTGATTTGGTATTAGTTGGCTCTTGAGAGTTCTTGAGTTGAGAGAGACTTAGTATTAAGAAGAATTTGTTAATCCTATAGTTTTATAGACCTTGAGGTCGCATTGAGTACTTGAGATGATGGGACGGTGTTGTAGCTGAGTGTAGTTCCGCTTTTGGCAATCCTTAATAAGTAAAAGGATAGAGGAACTTGAGATCCTATTGATTTTTCGGATTTTGGGGTTGGTATGTTACTACCTTGTTTTGAAATGAGAACCTTGTAGAATATTTGAGGAACCCATAGTTGACACTAGTTGGATACGAATATAACTTTGTTGGAAGCCTTGACCTTAGGCTTGTGAAAGTTGTTTCGGGATGTTTGAGGATTTGGAGCGATGAGATCACACTTATAGTGAAATATCTTGTTCCAGGGAATATATTAGGAAGAGGTAACATAAGCGATTGAGGAAACCCTTGGGAGTGATGTGGTTATGAGTTTTGTTGTTAGGAAGTTTTCGGAACCGTTTGATAAGAGTGTCTGGCGTTTCCTTGTTGTCTAATCTCCCTTCTTCCTTGATCATGAGCGTTACCGCTCATACCTCTCTTCCTTACTTCATCATACTCCTCTCATAAGTTTGATGTTGGTAACCTATGAAACTCCATCTTTGACACCCTGTTAGGTTCGACTTTAATTCTTACCCCATGAAATTCATTATAGCTCTCTTGTTGATTAAGTTTGAGCTCTCTTAACATACTTTATTTTTATGCTATCTAAGTTACTTTCCTTTTTTGTACGACTTCTAAACTTTCAAGCTACCAGTTTCGATTCATTCATAAAAGTTTATGTCACTTCTGCAAACCTAACCTATTTTTGAAAATGAAATTTTGATTTATTTCCGTAAGGTATTCCTTTTTCTTACTTTTTTTTTTTTCCGAGTTACTAAGCCGTATTTAATCATAATTAGTAAAGATATTATTCTTATTATAGAACTTTAAACTAAAATTTTGAAAATGCTTTTATGATTTTTAATGGTTTTAACATTAATGAGTGTTAAATCTCGTTATTGGAGACGTCACAATAATGGGTTTTCTCATTTATTGGTGTAGAAATATTTTTATATATCTTGATATGAATGTGGATGTTCTTGTCTGATCAACAAGAGTATCACCGTTTCTTTGAAAAGATACCTATATTTTTCTTATGATTATATTATTAAGATGTTGTATACTATAATTTCTCCTTCCAAGTTTCGAGGGCGAAACTTTTTAAAAGGAGGGGTGATTGTAACACCCCGTAAATCGGACCGTTATTATTTTGCGAAAGTAATTTATTAATCAAGTAAAATTTGATATTAATGTATTTGAAGTAATAATAATTCAAATAAATATAATTTTATTATATTTTGAAGTAAAGTATTTATTTTGATAGTTTCGAAATGTTTAAAAATAGTTTAAACCGTGTAAAAACTTTTTATTTCGAAAAATGGGCATATCGGGGAAAAATGACAACTCTTTTGAAAATTGGGCAAACGATTTTGGAAATGGGTCGTATGAGTATTCAATTTTCTTGTAATCTCGTGTTTAAGAACTTTGGTCTTGTCGGAATTTGCGTTTGACAAACGGTTTTAATTATTATCGAAACGAAGCAAAAACCGACTCGTAAAATCCCGACTAAAACCCGCTCCTTTCCTCCTTTCCTTTCCTTTCCCGCGGCACACCTCCTTTCCCCCTTCCATTCTGATTTTTTTTCTTTTCCACCTACTCTCTCCTTGAACCTTCTAGCAAACACCATTTTTATACAAAATCAAAGATTTCTAAGCTATTTTCATCATAATTTCTTCGTTACTAGTCCGTTTTTCACAAAATTTATATTTTCGGAATCCTCTCTTCGAGATCTACAACCTAGTATGTTTTAATTTCAGTTTTCTTGATGTTGGTTTAAGACGATTTTGGCATAATTTCGGTTTTTATACTTATTATTGTGTTTTTATTGTTTATTTAGGTGAAGATTTGGAAGACGAGTTTGGGGACTCGTATATTGTTGAAGATAGTGGCTAGTGTATATTAGGGTTTGGTATTCAAGGTGCTAATTGCTCATTTTCTAGCTTAAGGTAACATATTTCGAGTTACTCGACGAATAATCGTCACATTCTTTGCTTTTTGTATGTTTTTGTGATTTTTGTTTGAGTAGTAAATTTTCACATGATAAAATGGGTTGCATGCATGTCTAATGCTTGTCTTTTGTTAGTTTAAGTTAACATATTAGTATAGAAATGATTAATTGATGTTTCAGACGATGTTAAACTGAACAAAAATGGAGAAATGGAGGAGTGGGGGTGGCGGCCAGCAGGCCCAGCAGGCCCGGCAGGCCCGTGCAGGCCCACGGCAGCCTGGCCTGGCCCGGTCAGCCCGTTGCTTGTTTCGCGGTTTTTCATGCAATATTGGTCATTTCGGGTTAATTAATGTTATAGTTAGTATAAGTCACATATGAGTACACTTTTGAATTGAATCATATTAGTAGTAAAAATTATGTTAATGGTAAAAATTATGTTTGTATTGGTAGTTGCACATATTAGTATAGGTTATAAAATGAAATTGTAATGAATAGGCTCAAAATGAATTTTATAGCAATAATTGCAATGTTTTGATGATTGTACCGAAAACTGAGCCTTAGTCCCTTTGACCGATTCGATGTCAGTCAATTGTGTGATTGGTCAGCCGCAATTTAACCCGCACTGTCGCAGATGGGGTTGCGGGTAAAAATTCGGTTGGATGAAAATTAATGTGAAAAAGGGATAATTGGCCTTATTCTTGTTTTAGGCCATTTATTAAGTTTTAGTTCACATGTGTTGTTGGTTGAATTTAATAGTTTCTTATATTGTAGAAACGGCCCTAGATTCCCTGAAACCTTTAATATTGTTAATATTGTTAGAATTGGAATTGGTATTGAATACTTCTTGCAGGTTGTTGTGTTTGTCATAGATAGGCCTTTATAGTCTCTGACGAGTATATGTTCACTGCTTAATAGCCTTTGTGTTCCTGACTTGGTGGGATTATATCCAAGTTGGGGCATGACCTCGTTACTTATTTTGATAGTAAGTGGTCAGCTTAAGTACTAGCCAACCCTTTGGTGGACTCCTTAGGGTACTCACTTTGTTTTAGAAAAATTGTGGGTCTTGGGTGTGGTGGTGTGTATCCGCATGTCTAGGTCTGCGCAGATTTTAGGCTAGGGTTGTGTTGTGTCTTGGCCATGTTTTGATAGAACCTCTGAGCCAAGATACCGGTTCGATTACCTTCCCTACCTCGTGGTATAGACTCGATTCTGAGTGACTATTGACGGTGCTAAGAACTTATGCCCTGTCTTTGATATATTGCCCTTTCTTGTATGGTGATTTTATGAATTGTAATAGGTGAGATGTAAGCCGGTTACAATTGATAAAGTTTGGATGACTGTTTGTTATATGTTTCACATGATAGCTTAAATTGGTCAATTAGTGTTCATATGTTAGAATACTTGATAATTGAATTATTTATCATGTTGTTTACATGTTACATTACATGTTACATTAAATATGACCTTTCGTGGCTGGGAGGACTCGAAGTTACTCCCCACTGAATTGTGGCTTTCGTGTTTGTATAAAATGCGATTGACAGGTTGATGATGCTTAGTTGGGGTACACAGACGAGCTAGTGAGCAAAAGAACCTTGGACCTAGTTTGGCTATTTTTGTAGTAAACCTTTTAACTTTTGGTTGTGTATATATTTTGAAGGGACATATGTCTCCCTCTTTGATTTTGGTTTGTATCATTATATTTTCTTATCGTTAGCTATGGCATGTAAATTAGTTGTTAGCTTTTGCAGGTTTTGACACTCTTCTTTCGGAATTGTTTGTGAATGGTTAGGAAAGTTTTAAAAATTACAGGTTTTGTCTAGTTGAACCAATTACAAACATATCCTGTCAGTTTTTCTGTAGATTTTACGTGTTTAATTAACGTTTTTTTTAAGGGTGTCACAGTTGGTATCAGAGCTTGTTGCTCCCGACGCACGTTTGTGCACCCCACTTAAAGTCACTTGACCTTTAAATAATAAACTTGAGAGATGGGTAGGATGGGTAGATTTAGGATTTTATGTGGTAGTCTGTTTGTGATTGCTATTTGTTAGGTTCTAACCAATGTTCTATTTTGCAAGATGGCTCTCCAAGAAACGTAGATAATGCAATCTTACCAGCTGGGTTTGTTAATTGTTAGTTATTAATTTTCGTGCCGTTGAAGCTATGACCGTGATCTTACTCGTTGGTGACCAAGACTGAGTGGCCGTTGCCGAATGTTGAAGATTGGTTATGCCAAATGAAGAATGCTTCCACTTTCTTGATACTTCTTTTCGTATTCGGTGTATCTTACCTTAATCTTCCAATCTCGTTGTTTATTCGTCTTTTTAATTCCTCTTCTCTCGCCTTGGTAACTACTCTTCTATTCTTTCTCCCGATTCATCCTTGGTTCGTTTTCTTCTTATAATAAGAGTCCTTGTGGACACCTTCCTTTTATTCCGCAGGGTAGTTCCCTTGTTCAAGAGAACCCAGTTTTGAGAGAATGTATCATTGGAGGGCGTGAACGAGTTGAGAAATTGATTGTTTAGGGTTTGAGTTGTATAGGAGAATATAACTTGGGATCCTTTGGTTAGTCTTGTTAGTTGTGCTTGATATGAGAACTTAGTGAAATGAGAAACACCTTGGGATTTATGTCTATTGAGAGCTTGTTTGTTATAGATGATTGAGCATGGGTACTGCCATAGCACATAAGATGGAATGAACCTGAGCTACTTCATTTGAGAGTCTCGATGTTTCCTGTGGAGAATTAAAGGTGATAGTTAGCACTAATCCTTGTAGGCCTTGAAAGGAATACAATAGGACATTGATGTTGCTTAATGGATTGGTATTGTACTTTGGAATTAGTTAGTTTGTTAAACCTTTTGAGTTGACCAAATCTAGTATAGAGTAGCCTTGTTGACCTTTCGAAATTTGAGAACACGTGGTTGACCTTATTAATCATATCTGGATTTGGGAATTTTGGTGGAATGTTGTTCGATGTAGTTCGTGAGTTCAAGGATGTGATTCTAATTTATGGTATCGGAGACTAGAAGTATTAAGTGGTGAGATGATGGAGTAGACAAGCTATGGTACTTGGGGATGACATAGTAAGTGAAGTTCAATGACGAGAATTGTAAAGGAGATACTTTGGGACATGGGTGGTAACAAATGAATTTGTGTGGTGAATTGATTTTGGCTCTTAGAACCAATTGAGTTGAGGAATACCTACCCTCGTGGAGTCCTTGTTAGTCCTATGATTTGGTGGACTTTTGAGGCTTTGTTGAGCACCTTAGTGATGTAACCTTACCATATCGATCATAAGCTTTGATGAGTGTTTGTAAGCGAGTAACCCTTTCATTATGCCGCTTCTGTTCTCCTTTCCTTCTCTTTAACGATCATTGAACCCTGTTTTTATGCCAAAGTTTACGTGTCTTCTTCTTACCCGAGATATCTTCTTAACTCGAATACCTCTTATTTTTGCCAACCGTTATCTTTACGGTCCGACTCCTTAGTTTCCTAACTTGTCAGGCTCATGCACCCTTCGAAAATATTTTACCGTTTCTCTATCCCGTTATCACTCCTTATCTCCTTAGTATAGTTGGTACCTTGTTGACCATGTTTACAGAGTTAGTGAGATGTGACTTGAGGATATAGGATTGACTAAGTAGTCGAGTTTGTGATTGGCTTCCATAATCACTTTGGAGATGAGGGTTTGATAATGTATATGTTACCGTGTGAGAAATGTTAAATGTGGGATTATTAGTTGGTTTTAGTGAGTGATATTGATTACTACTTGAGGTATGGTATGAGAGTGAGAGTAAGTTACATTATTGGGAGGTTTTAGCATTTGTTTTGGTAACTAGAAAGGGTAATGGTATGGTTGACACCAATTGTTAGGCTAAGGAACATAATTTCAATTAATGGTTTTAGGAACTCTGAGGTGATAAAGTGTTGTTACAATTATGACCTTGTTCTTTGAGAATTTGATGGTAAGTAAGTATAGGATATCAAATTTGAAAGAATACTCCTTGGGGATGTTGATGACCAGAATGGATTGGTGATGTGATTTGGTATTAGTTGGCTCTTGAGAGTTCTTGAGTTGAGAGAGACTTAGTATTAAGAAGAATTTGTTAATCCTATAGTTTTATAGACCTTGAGGTCGCATTGAGTACTTGAGATGATGGGACGGTGTTGTAGCTGAGTGTAGTTCCGCTTTTGGCAATCCTTAATAAGTAAAAGGATAGAGGAACTTGAGATCCTATTGATTTTTCGGATTTTGGGGTTGGTATGTTACTACCTTGTTTTGAAATGAGAACCTTGTAGAATATTTGAGGAACCCATAGTTGACACTAGTTGGATACGAATATAACTTTGTTGGAAGCCTTGACCTTAGGCTTGTGAAAGTTGTTTCGGGATGTTTGAGGATTTGGAGCGATGAGATCACACTTATAGTGAAATATCTTGTTCCAGGGAATATATTAGGAAGAGGTAACATAAGCGATTGAGGAAACCCTTGGGAGTGATGTGGTTATGAGTTTTGTTGTTAGGAAGTTTCGGAACCGTTTGATAAGAGTGTACGGCGTTTCCTTGTTGTCTAATCTCCCTTCTTCCTTGATCATGAGCGTTACCGCTCATACCTCTCTTCCTTACTTCATCATACTCCTCTCATAAGTTTGATGTTGGTAACCTATGAAACTCCATCTTTGACACCCTGTTAGGTTCGACTTTAATTCTTACCCCATGAAATTCATTATAGCTCTCTTGTTGATTAAGTTTGAGCTCTCTTAACATACTTTATTTTTATGCTATCTAAGTTACTTTCCTTTTTTGTACGACTTCTAAACTTTCAAGCTACCAGTTTCGATTCATTCATAAAAGTTTATGTCACTTCTGCAAACCTAACCTATTTTTGAAAATGAAATTTTGATTTATTTCCGTAAGGTATTCCTTTTTCTTACTTTTTTTTTTTTTTCCGAGTTACTAAGCCGTATTTAATCATAATTAGTAAAGATATTATTCTTATTATAGAACTTTAAACTAAAATTTTGAAAATGCTTTTATGATTTTTAATGGTTTTAACATTAATGAGTGTTAAATCTCGTTATTGGAGACGTCACAATAATGGGTTTTCTCATTTATTGGTGTAGAAATATTTTTATATATCTTGATATGAATGTGGATGTTCTTGTCTGATCAACAAGAGTATCACCGTTTCTTTGAAAAGATACCTATATTTTTCTTATGATTATATTATTAAGATGTTGTATACTATAATTTCTCCTTCCAAGTTTCGAGGGCGAAACTTTTTAAAAGGAGGGGTGATTGTAACACCCCGTAAATCGGACCGTTATTATTTTGCGAAAGTAATTTATTAATCAAGTAAAATTTGATATTAATGTATTTGAAGTAATAATAATTCAAATAAATATAATTTTATTATATTTTGAAGTAAAGTATTTATTTTGATAGTTTCGAAATGTTTAAAAATAGTTTAAACCGTGTAAAAACTTTTTATTTCGAAAAATGGGCATATCGGGGAAAAATGACAACTCTTTTGAAAATTGGGCAAACGATTTTGGAAATGGGTCGTATGAGTATTCAATTTTCTTGTAATCTCGTGTTTAAGAACTTTGGTCTTGTCGGAATTTGCGTTTGACAAACGGTTCTAATTATTATCGAAACGAGCCAAAACCGACTCGTAAAATCCCGACTAAAACCCGCTCCTTTCCTCCTTTCCTTTCCTTTCCCGCGGCACACCTCCTTTCCCCCTTCCATTCTGATTTTTTTTCTTTTCCACCTACTCTCTCCTTGAACCTTCTAGCAAACACCATTTTTATACAAAATCAAAGATTTCTAAGCTATTTTCATCATAATTTCTTCGTTACTAGTCCGTTTTTCACAAAATTTATATTTTCGGAATCCTCTCTTCGAGATCTACAACCTAGTATGTTTTAATTTCAGTTTTCTTGATGTTGGTTTAAGACGATTTTGGCATAATTTCGGTTTTTATACTTATTATTGTGTTTTTATTGTTTATTTAGGTGAAGATTTGGAAGACGAGTTTGGGGACTCGTATATTGTTGAAGATAGTGGCTAGTGTATATTAGGGTTTGGTATTCAAGGTGCTAATTGCTCATTTTCTAGCTTAAGGTAACATATTTCGAGTTACTCGACGAATAATCGTCACATTCTTTGCTTTTTG
Organism: Silene latifolia; assembly: GCF_048544455.1. Classification (NCBI taxonomy): domain Eukaryota; kingdom Viridiplantae; phylum Streptophyta; class Magnoliopsida; order Caryophyllales; family Caryophyllaceae; genus Silene; species Silene latifolia. Next base: position 15,205,285 of record NC_133535.1, on the reverse strand, counting down.
TATGTTTTTGTGATTTTTGTTTGAGTAGTAAATTTTCACATGATAAAATGGGTTGCATGCATGTCTAATGCTTGTCTTTTGTTAGTTTAAGTTAACATATTAGTATAGAAATGATTAATTGATGTTTCAGACGATGTTAAACTGAACAAAAATGGAGAAATGGAGGAGTGGGGGTGGCGGCCAGCAGGCCCAGCAGGCCCGGCAGGCCCGTGCAGGCCCACGGCAGGCCCACAGCTGGCCCGGGTCAGCCCGTTGCTTGTTTCGCGGTTTTTCATGCAATATTGGTCATTTCGGGTTAATTAATGTTATAGTTAGTATAAGTCACATATGAGTACACTTTTGAATTGAATCATATTAGTAGTAAAAATTATGTTAATGGTAAAAATTATGTTTGTATTGGTAGTTGCACATATTAGTATAGGTTATAAAATGAAATTGTAATGAATAGGCTCAAAATGAATTTTATAGCAATAATTGCAATGTTTTGATGATTGTACCGAAAACTGAGCCTTAGTCCCTTTGACCGATTCGATGTCAGTCAATTGTGTGATTGGTCAGCCGCAATTTAACCCGTACCTGTCGCAGGACTGGGGTTGCGGGTAAAAATTCGGTTGGATGAAAATTAATGTGAAAAAGGGATAATTGGCCTTATTCTTGTTTTAGGCCATTTATTAAGTTTTAGTTCACATGTGTTGTTGGTTGAATTTAATAGTTTCTTATATTGTAGAAACGGCCCTAGATTCCCTGAAACCTTTAATATTGTTAATATTGTTAGAATTGGAATTGGTATTGAATACTTCTTGCAGGTTGTTGTGTTTGTCATAGATAGGCCTTTATAGTCTCTGACGAGTATATGTTCACTGCTTAATAGCCTTTGTGTTCCTGACTTGGTGGGATTATATCCAAGTTGGGGCATGACCTCGTTACTTATTTTGATGGTAAGTGGTCAGCTTAAGTACTAGCCAACCCTTTGGTGGACTCCTTAGGGTACTCACTTTGTTTTAGAAAAATTGTGGGTCTTGGGTGCGGTGGTGTGTATCCGCATGTCTAGGTCTGCGCAGATTTTAGGCTAGGGTTGTGTTGTGTCTTGGCCATGTTTTGATAGAACCTCTGAGCCAAGATACCGGTTCGATTACCTTCCCTACCTCGTGGTATAGACTCGAGTTACAGAGTGACTATTGACGGTGCTAAGAACTTATGCCTGTCTTTGATATATTGCCCTTTCTTGTATGGTGATTTTATGAATTGTAATAGGTGAGATGTAAGCCGGTTACAATTGATAAAGTTTGGATGACTGTTTGTTATATGTTTCACATGATAGCTTAAATTGGTCAGTTAGTGTTCATATGTTAGAATACTTGATAATTGAATTATTTATCATGTTGTTTACATGTTACATTACATGTTACATTAAATATGACCTTTCGTGGTTGGGAGGACTCGAAGTTACTCCCCACTGAATTGTGGCTTTCGTGTTTGTATAAAATGCGATTGACAGGTTGATGATGCTTAGTTGGGGTACACAGACGAGCTAGTGAGCAAAAGAACCTTGGACCTAGTTTGGCTATTTTTGTAGTAAACCTTTTAACTTTTGGTTGTGTATATATTTTGAAGGGACATATGTCTCCCTCTTTGATTTTGGTTTGTATCATTATATTTTCTTATCGTTAGCTATGGCATGTAAATTAGTTGTTAGCTTTTGCAGGTTTTGACACTCTTCTTTCGGAATTGTTTGTGAATGGTTAGGAAAGTTTTAAAAATTACAGGTTTTGTCTAGTTGAACCAATTACAAACATATCCTGTCAGTTTTTCTGTAGATTTTACGTGTTTAATTAACGTTTTTTTTAAGGGTGTCACAGAAATGGATTAGGAATCGGCCTTCCTCTTGTTTGGTACGAGCCTCTCCACAGACTTCGGGTTTGATTGTTCGGTATGACAACCCACCCTTTTAAACCAAAACCCATTTAAATGCACTCAGCATCCCGTTATAATGCTTGTATATTGTTTGTATCATACGTGATCACCCTTTTTTTTAAACAAAACCATGACGATTTTTGTAAAATTCAAAATCCTTCTTTAAAATGTGAAATTTCGAACTTAGGCCTAACATTAGCGCAAAACAAGCCGAAACTCCGTCCAATTGTCGAGTCAAAATTCGGGCCTCGAAACCCATTTCAAAACCTCACTTCGAGTCCACTCCTACAACTACACCAAAGTTGACTAGGACTAACATTTTTCAAACTTTGTCATTTTTTCAAAACTCACTTGACACAAGTGGCACACTCCCACTTCACGAGTCAAAACATTTCTTTTCGAGTAAGTGTGCTAGAGTGGTCGATCGTGTTTTGATTCGTCGTCGATCTCTTATTCAGTTTCCAAGATGCCTGAAACAAGCGACGCGAACTTCAACCAACTCTAGAATGGTAATGATCAAATCCTAGCCGCGCTAGCTCGTATCCAAGTTACTCAAGACCAAGTGTATGATCGCCTTGACACCATTGAGGGCCAAATATATGTCGTAGAAACGAGGATGCCTCCTCGAGAAAGTGAAATAGCCGATGACTTCGTGAACAACTTCGGTGACGAAAACCCTCCCTTAGGTATGACTGTAGCTGAGAAACGACTCCAATACTTGGAGGAACAATTGATGTATCTCAAAGGAGATGACATTTATAGGGAGAACAATCGCAAGTATGAGGCCGTGAGTTCCAAGTTACCAACCAACTTTAATATGACGGATATCCCTAAATTCAAGGGGCACGAAAACCCTTTGAACCATATCCGTACCTTTAAAGATTACATGTCTATCAAAGGCCTTAAATCCGAGATGTTCTTAAGGATCTTTCCTTCATCTCTTGACACCATCTCAAAGCAATGGTTCTATTCGCTAGAGCACAAGAAAATCGCTACTTGGGACGATGCCACAATCGAGTTTGCTAAACAATATGCGGATAATGCTGAAATCCAAGTTAACATGCGCACTTTAGAGGTTCTTACCCAAAATGACAAAGAAGGTTTCACCGATTTCCTAAGTCGGTGGAGGAAGACTAGTACTCAACTTGTTGAACGTCCAGATGAGGCTACCCTCGTGGAGAAATTCGTGGACAACCTAAAGCCCATCTACGCAAATCATTTGAGGTATCAAAACATCAAAACTTTCAAAGATTTGACCGTACTAAGGACAAGGATCGAAAATGACATTCGTAAAGGGCTCTTGTCCAAAACGATAGGTCGTGGATATCAAGGCTCAACAAGTCGTTCTTACGGCTCTACTAGCAAGATTGATGAAGTTAACCTCCTTGAGCCATCCAGAAAGAGTACCCCTCCAAGGAAATTCACAAACCTAGGGGACACGTATTCCAACGCTCTGAAAAGGTTAATGAAACAAGGTAAACTTCAACCCATAGGCCCTACGCCCGAACCAGAGAAGAAATCCAAGTTCTGGAATGAGAATTCATACTGCGAATACCATAGAGGTAAGGGACATGATACAGAAAAATGCTACAATTTGAAAAATGTACTTCAAGATATGATTGAAGACGGTCCGCCTACCAATACCACCTGGAGGTAAGCCTAACAACACTCAAAATCCTCTTGGAGTTCTGATGATCACAAGTGACGAATATATCTTAGATTGCTCGCATCTTATCTCCCCAAAAGAGGAGGTGATCAATGGGATATGGACGGATAACGAGGAGGATGTCTACCTCCAGGATCTTCCCTTAATCAAGAGCGCCGAAAGCATCATAGATGAGATCATTGCCACACTGGACACAAAAATCAACATCAATCAGCAGAAAGGATGGAGAAAATCGATCAAGTGGACAAACAATCAAGGAAGACTCTTCAAGCTCACTACTGGAGAAGGAGAGATGTTCAAAGGAGAACCAGAAGATGATGAATTCGAGTCAGAGTCGGAGTCAGAGTCGGAGTCTAGAGAAGTTCCTAGAGAGTCTCCTCCTGTCGTCATTCCCACTCCCCTCGTTTCTCCTAGCCTAGTGTCTAATAGCAACAATAGTTCGGGAAATGTCTCAACCGCTGTCCCTTTACCACCACTGACCACAGATTAGATAGCTTCTTTGTTTCAACTTTTCTCAAATCTTAATATGAATAAATCAGGTTCTGCTTACTTTTCGTGTTATCTTGAATGCAATTCTGTTTACGATGATAATGAGAATGACCGAGACCCCGACTCAATAGAAATACCTCCCTACATAGCCAAAGAAATACTACAAGAAGGGGAAGGGGGACCAGTGATAGAAGATATTGAACCCCTCAACGTAGGAACTGAACTAGAACCCCAAGAACTTAGGATAGGGACAACCCTGAGCCCCACCGAAAGGGCTAATTTCATAGACCTCCTACACGAGTTCAAAGACGTTTTTGCTTGATCCTACAAAGATATGCCAGGGATCGACATGGACATCGCAGAGCATAGAATCCCAATCAGACCAGGTTTCAAACCCGTGAAACAGAAGTTTCATCGAATGAGGACAGAATGAGCTCTCAAGATCAAAGAAGAAGTCGATAAATAATTCAAAGCCGGGTTCATCAAAGTTTCCGAGTACTCAGACTGGGTAGCTAACATATTACCCGTACCCAAAAAGTATGGGAGAATCCGTGTTTTTGTTGACTTTAGAGACTTAAACAAAGCAAGCCCTAAGGATGACTTTCCTCTACCACATATCGACATATTAGTGGATAATACGGCAGATCACGCGTTACTATCCTTCATGGACGGATACACAAGATATAACCAGATCAAGATGGCCTTAGAGGACATGCATAAGACCGCCTTTGTCACTCAATGGGGAACCTACTGCTACACGGTTATGCCGTTTGGGTTAATCAACGCCGGAGCTACATACCAACGCACCGCAACTACGCTCTTACATGACATGATGCATAAAGAAGTTGAGGTATACGTAGATGACATGATTGTCAAGTCCAAAGAAAGAGAGGGACATATTGCGAACCTTCGCAAATTCTTCTTAAGGCTACGAAAGTACAACATGAGGCTCAATCCTCAGAAATGCGCATTCGGAGTAACATCTGCCAAACTCCTGGGATATGTGGTTAGCCAACGAAGTATAGAAATAGACCCTTCAAAGATCAAAGCTTTAATCGAATTGCCGCAACCTCAAACAGAGAAAGAAGTTAGGGGTTTCCTAGGTAAGGTGCAATACATAAGCCGATTCATATCGAAGCTCACCATGATCTGCGAACCCATATTCAAGAAGTTAAAGAAAACAGATCACACCATGTAGGATGATGACTGTCAGAAGGCTTTCGACCGAATCAAGGAAATACTAGCCAAACCGCCGGTGCTCATGCCACCCCAACGATATCAACCTCTTGGTTTATATCTCACGGTAACTGAAACGGCCATGGGCGCCATGCTAGCTCAAACCGTAGGAAAAGAAGAAAGAGACATCTACTACCTTAGTAAGAAGTTCTTGGAATACGAGTGCAAATACACACCACTCGAAAAGACATGCCTCGCTCTTGTGTGGGCAACGAAGAAGCTACGCCACTACATGCTTAGCTACTCCGTCAAGATATTCTCCAAAATGGATCCTGTCAAATACCTCTTCGAGAAACCCGTTCTCAACGGACGTCTAACGAGATGAACTTTGATGCTCTCTGAGTTCGATCTTAAGTATGTACCTTTGAAAGTCATAAAAGGGCGCGCCGTTGCCGAATTATTCGCAGAAAATCCCATCAATGATACACAAACGATAGACACCTGGTCATTTCCGGATGAGGATATACTCCAAACAGATGTAGACTCCTGGGACCTCTATTTTGATGGAGCATCGAACTTAAGAGGATTTGGAATAGGAGTGTTGCTCATTTCTCCTGAAAGCGAGCATACACCAATCTCTATCAAACTCGACTTCGAGGTGACAAATAAAGCTGCGGAATACGAAGCCTGTCTCATTGGATTACAAGCAGCAGTAAGTTTAGACATCAAGAATCTTCGAGTACATGGGGATTCCTCTTTGATCATCAATCAAATCACGGGATTTTGGAAAATCCGAAGCGAAAGCATGGCACCTTATCAAGCCAGGATAGACCAAGTAGCCCAATTCTTCGATCGAGTAACCTACTTACATCTACCCCGAGAAGAAAATCAATTTGCGGATGCTCTTGCAAAACTCGCATCTTTGATTAACATGCCGGATAGTATGGTATAAATGCCTTTATGCATCGAACGACGATCAGAGCCAGCTTATGTGCACCAAATCACCGATGAAGAGGAAATTACAGAAGAGCCTTGGTTCCAAGCAATCCTAAACTTCAAACTTAACGGTACCTATCCACCAGAAATGGACAAAAGGGGACAACGCGCTATCCGTTTTCTAGCTTCCCAATACATCCTCATGCAAGGAGAGTTATACAAAAAAACACCTCTTGGTGTCATCCTACGTTGTCTTGATCATTCACAGGCACGGAAAGTGATGGAAGAAGTCCATGATGGAGAATGTGGCCCTCACATGAGTGGACCCATGATGGCAAAGAAAATCACACGATTAGGGTATTATTGGACCACAATGGAATCTGATTGCATCAAATATGTGAGACATTGCCATAATTGCCAGATCTTTGGGAATGTGCAACATATTCCTCCCTCATTGCTTTACACCATGACATCTCCCTGGCTATTTTATGCTTTGGGAATTGACATCATCGGCAAGATCACTCCAGCCGGAACAGGAGGTCACTGTTTCATCCTAGTAGCCATAGATTATTTCACCAAATGGGTAGAAGCGGCTTCCTACACCAGTCTTACAGCCAAGAACGTGGCAAAGTTCCTACAAACCAATATCATCTGTCGATATGGTTGCCCACATGAAATCATCAGTGACAATGGATCACATTTCCAAGCTGAGACTGAATAATTGCTAGCCAAGTACAAAATCAAGTATCACCACTCCTCGCCATATAGACCACAAACCAATGGCGCGGTAGAGGCAGCGAACAAAAACGTTGTCACAATTCTCAAGAAAATGATGGACAACTATAGAGATTGGCCAAGCAAAATACCCTTTGCTTTATGGGGATACCGTACATCCGTTAGGATGCCCACTGGGGCTACTCCTTTCTATTTGACCTACGGCATGGAAGCCGTACAACCAGTCGAGCTAGAAATACCATCCTTGCGTATTTTACTCGAAAGTCAAATACCCGAAGCTGAGTGGAAGAGGGATAGAGATGAAGAACTCATCCTCCTGGATGAACGAAGGTTACGTGCATTACATAATGTGCAGAAATATCAGGTGCGTATCAAACGAGCCTTCAACAAAAGGGTTAAGCCAAGGAACATCAAAGAAGGAGACTTGGTCCTCAAATCCATTAGGGCTCTTTTACCTGTCGATCCACGAGGAAAATTCAAACCCAATTGGGCCGGGCCATTCCTAGTCAAGTCCATACTTTCAGGGGGTGCGGTTAGGATCACAGACCTAGACGGGAACGAATTTGCCAACCCAATGAACCTTGACCAATTGAAACGTTATTATGCCTAGAATAGGAGCAAAAACGCGCCTTGCGCGACCTCACGTGTCGCTCCTGTGGCACGAAATGAACGGCCCTTGGCCAAGCTGAATAAAGCTAATGTCATCTTGCTCTTGCATTTTGACAATTTGTCATTCTCATTTCATCAAATAAACTAAATTGCATTTTCGGAGTAAGTAAAGCACATGCTTATTTTCTAAAGTTCATTACAAGCTCTTGCTTAGAACAATTATTCTTTTACATTTACTCGAACTACGCGCAAGGGTTTGATTTTATTTTTTTAATGAATATGTAGGCAATCCTTCACGGGATACAACCCACTTAATCATTTTAAATGTAAATAGAAGGACATTTGCAAATTCACTTGAAATTCGACAAGAATAATGAAAAGAAAATCACAACGGTTTCATAACCATTTAACCTTTTTATTTCATTGATAATAATAATACGTTACATAATAAAATCATAATAAAAATAAATAGACTAGGATTCTAAAAACCCCACCTTCTTATTACAATAATAATAATAATAAATAATAATAATAAAGACTTAGGCTACTCTTCCATTTTCCCTTTGCCTTTGTCATTTTTATCATACTTCTTGTCACGACCTCGAGTCGGACGCTCTTGCGCCACTTCCGACCTAATCACCAAAGGTCTCTCTCGTGGTCTTGCTTTGTCATTCTTGTCAACCACCATCTCGACGGCAGGAGAAGTCTTCGGTTTCTTCGAAGGATGAACAACTCGAAACCCGGCTTCTTCCTCTCCCTCAGTCAGATGCTTCTCCTTCTCCTTTTTCCACCTCGCGAACCTTGTAGTCAACAGGTTCACGCTTCCTCCGGAGTGGTAGCTTTCCTCCACCTCATATAGGAATCTGACACCCATAGAGCACTGACAGAAGAATTCAAGAACCAAATATTCCTCTGAGCCTATTTGATGGCCCATTCTCTTCGAATCTCAGTAGTAAGCGCCACGGCAGTCTGCGGAACAGTGTCGAGCTTCGAGATCATCTGCTTCAACCCAACCTGCCTCATCAACCTCTCCGGAAAAATGCATATCATAAACTCCAAGCCGAGAATGCGAACAGATCGAGTAGGATCCAGAGAAGATACTTCAGTGGCAGATTTGAGGTGCCACCATGGTACGATCGATCTAATTAAGGGGCCATCCTCACTTTTCAACTTGTTTTCCCAATAGTTGCGCATTCGAGTGAAGTCCACCATGTAAAGCCTCGTCCTCATGGCAATCGAACGAGCATGATAAGCAGGAACATAAACTGGGGGTTCGATCAATCGAAGACGCTCCATAAGCCAAACCTACCAAAAGCGGGTATTAGAAACAAAACAAAAAAGAAAAAAGAACGAAAAAAAGAAGAAAAAAGAACGAAAAAAAAGAACAAAAAAGAAGAAGAAAGAAAAAGTTTCTTTTACCTGCAAAATAATGGGACTTCCCAAGTAGGATAGGTCGCGATTGGCTTTCCTGTTATCCAAGCCCAATAGGATCTCTCCTAAACACAGACAACCTGGGCTCCTGCGCAGCTCCATTTGCTCGATCAAGCTCAAGAGACGAGGGTCGCTCTTCATGTCCTCATCAACATGCCCTTGAAGGACATATACATGTAATAGGCAAAACCCGAAAGCCCTTCGCCTTGCAACATAAGAGAAAGTAGGATCAGCCCTATTGATGAAGCGATCAATGAAATCCAACATTCGCACTCCTTTAGGAGTCACAAGACGGTCAACATCAACTCTGGCCAATCCAAGCAGGTCTCTAAATTTATTCTTATTGTAACACCCCATACTCCAAGTGCCTTACCAGGACCACTCAGGTATGAAGATATTACCATCTCGATTACCCGAGGCAATGATAATCAAATAAAAAATGAAGAAACAACGTTTAAATATAAATACTTAGTGAAGAGTTACAATTCTCAAAACCAAACCAAAAGTGTAATACATGTTCTCAAACTGATGTTTCATCGTTCTAACGAAATGTAAAGAAACTACTAAGCTACAGCGGAAGACTCTATCATCATGTCGTGGCAATCCCAGCTATCCCAGTACTCATCTCATACCTGCTCAATATCTGCTCACCATCCCCGAATGGATCACCGCAGGTTTACAAAACAACAACTGGGGTCAGTACTAATCACACAACTCAATATATATGAACAATAAGATAAACAAACAGCTTAATTATCACACTCACAACCACACTAATTCCAATCATCTCAATCACTGACTGTCCACTGGACCAGCCCTGCCAGTGGGGGACCGCAGCCGTACCCACCAAATCCCCGCTCCACATAGTGAGCGATAACCCTGTCCATTAATGTGCACATCCCTTACGTGGCGGGTTCCCAGAAGGCGAAACTAGGGCGTGAAGCCACTCCCGCAAGTGACCCCACTCAGCCGAGGACACGCCTCGAGAACCATAGACAACAATCACAATCACAATCACAATCACAACCGTCACAATACAATTACTATATCAAACAATCAATCTCAACACATCAACAATCGTCCCATTATGGGACTAATACTGAGTAGGAAATCCTACCTAGAAAGCACACAATCAGACGGTCTCTACTGCTGTATCAAAAAGCTTCCTCTATGAAACCTCCTCCTATCATACAACATACAAATGCTACCAAATCACATACTACTAAAAAACCCCCAAATCCCTATATTAGGGTTTAACCAAATCAAAGGAAAGACAACAAAAAGGGTACATAGATCTTACCCTCGACGCAAGGATCTCAACGGTGTAACCGACGATGAGAACCGACCTTCCAAACTCCGGGAATTGCTAACAATGCGATTAGGATTAAGAACGTACTTGCTTTCTCTCTTAAACAGTAAATTAGGTTTTGCAAAAGTGTTTAGAATAATGATGACGAAGGTTATATATCTTAATCGCATAATTAAAAAAACCCGAGAAAATTCCCCGTAAAACCGGCTACTCGATCGAGTACCCAAGGTACTCGATCGAGTACCCCCTTACTCGATCGAGTATCCTAGTTACTCGATCGAGTACCCAACAGGTCAGAAACTTTTCTAAAACGCAACTTACCCTTACTCGACAGAGTAAGGCCGACTCGATAGAGTACCCAAAGACTCATAAATACGAAGTATTACAGTCTTCCCTCCTTAAAAAGAACTTCGTCCCCGAAGTTCAAACCACTACTAAACAAAGGTACTCCCATAACACTCCCGACTCAACAACCAAAACAAAATTCAACATAAAACATGTTACTAACCCAACTCATCCCGACAAACATGCCGACACAACATACAAAAAGGGTGTAAAACTCTTAAAAACTGTTCGCGATCATCTCCTACCCCCCTAAAAGAAACAAAGTTACGTCCCCGTAACCACACATACCTGATCAAAAAGAAAAGGGTAATGCTCTTTCATAGCTTCCTCTGGCTCCCATGTAGCTTCCTCAGTCTCGTGGTTAGACCAAAGGATCTTAAGCAAAACCGTCTCGCCACTCCTAGTTTTCCTAACCTTTCGGTCAAGAATCTGCTTAGGCACCTCAAGATATGATAAGGACTCATCTAGCTCTAAGCTCTCTGCCTCTAACACATGTGACGGGTCACTCACATACTTCCGCAGCTGCGATACATGAAACACATTATGCACTCTTTCTAACGCAGCTGGTAAAGCTAGACGATATGCAACTTCCCCAACTCGCTCTAAGATCTCATAAGGCCCTATAAACTTCTGACTTAGCTTGTCTTTCTTCCCAAATCTCATAACCCCACGCATAGGAGACACTTTCAACAGAACCTTGTCCCCAACTTGAAACTCTATGTCCCTGCGATGTAGATCTGCATAACTCTTTTGCCTATCCTGAGCTGCTCTCATCCGTTCCCTGATCATCTTAATCTGTTCCACCATCTCAGGTCCTAAAACCACTGCCTCAGCACTATTATCCCAACAGATTGGACTCCTACATCTCCTCCCATACAAAGCCTCAAACGGTGCCATACCAATACTAGTGTGATAGCTGTTATTATAAGAAAATTCTATCAAGTCCAACCTCTGTTCCCAGCTACCACCAAAGTCCATCACACAAGCTCGCAACATATCCTCAAGAGTCTTGATTGTTCTCTCAGCCTGTCCGTCTGTCGCAGGATGAAATGCTGTACTCATCTTCAAAATTGTTCCCAACGATTCCTGCAACTCCTTCCAAAACCTTGATATAAATCTCGCATCTCTGTCAGGCACTATGTCCTTAGGGACTCCATGTAACTTAAGCACGTTCTTTCGATAGGCCATAGCCAATTGTGCCTTAGTCCATGTATCTTTCATTGGAACAAAGTGAGCTGACTTGGTCAGTCGATCCACTATTACCCAAATCATGTTGTTACCTTGTTGACTCTTTGGCAAACCCACAATGAAATCCATGGAAATGGATTCCCACTTCCACTCAGGTACCTCTAAAGACTGAATCTTACCTTGTGGTCGTCGCTGTTCCCCTTTAACTCTTTGGCATGTCAAACAACGGGACACAAACTCAGCTGTCTCTTTTTTAATCCCAGGCCACCAAAACGTTTTGTTCAAATCCTTGTATAGCTTGTCAGCACCTGGATGTACTGAATATGGTGTACAATGTGCCTCTGTCATGATAGTCTTTTTCAACTCCTCATCATTAGGGAGACACCACCTACCATCGAACCTCAAACTACCATCTGTATGAATAGAAAATCGGGACACTGTCCCTTTCTCTACTCCAGCTCTCCACTCAACTATCTTAGGATCCAAAGCCTGCTTACCTCGAATGTCATCATAACACTCAAGCTGTACTGTCATATCACCCATGACATCTCCTTTCTGCATCATATGTATCCCAAACCTCGCTACCTCATCTCTCAGCCTCATCAAAGATAGAGCTGTACACAGAGAATGTACACTCTTCCTACTCAAAGCATCAGCAAATACATTGGCCTTCCCTTCATGGTAGATGATTTCCATGTCATAATCGCCAATCAACTCCATCCACCTCCTCTGTCTCATGTTCAACTCCTTTTAAGTGAAGATATACTTGAGACTCTTGTGATCAGAAAATACCTTAAAGATTGCTCCATAAAGGTAATGTCTCCAAATCTTGAGAGCAAACACCACCGCACCCAACTCCAGATCGTGAGTAGGGTAGTTCTCCTCATAAGGCTTCAATTGCCTAGAAGCATAGGCAATCACTTTACCATTCTGCATCAACATACATCCCAACCCATTCTTTGAGGCATCTGTATAAACCTCAAAGTTCTCGCTCCCTTCAGGCAATGTTAAGACAGGAGCTGTGGTCAAACGCTCCTTTAATGTTTGGAACGCCGTCTCACAACTCTCATCCCAACGAAACCTGTTCTCTTTTCTCATCAACGCTGTCATAGGTCTAGCTATCTTGGAGAAATCTTTCACGAACCGTCTGTAGTACCCAGCTAAACCCAGAAAACTCCTGATCTCAGCAACATTCTTTGGTGCTTCCCACTTTGTCACTGCCTCAATCTTCGCCGGATCCTGACCACTCCCTCCTTAGAGATCACATGCCCCAGAAAAGCAACTTTCTCTAACCAGAACTCACACTTGGACAGCTTAGCATACAACTCATGCTCCCTCAAAGTTTGCAACACGATCCTCAGATGCTCCTCATGCTCCTCCTTAGTCTTAGAATAGACTAAGATGTCATCGATAAATACCACCACAAACTGGTCCAAGAACTGTCTGAAGATTCTGTTCATCAAATCCATAAACACTGCCGGTGCATTAGACAACCCAAACGGCATCACCACATACTCATAATGGCCATACCTCGACGTGAAAGCTGTCTTTGGTATGTCCACCTCTCTAATCTTCACTTGATGGTACCCCGACCTCAAATCAATCTTAGAAAAGACTGATGCACCACTCAACTGATCAAACAGGTCATCTATCCTTGGCAAAGGATACTTGTTCTTCACCGTCACTCGGTTCAGCTCCCTGTAATCTATGCACAACCTCAGACTCCCATCTTTCTTCTTTACAAAAAGAACTGGTGCTCCCCACGACGATACACTAGGTCTAATGTATCCCTTCTCTATCAAATCATCCAACTGCTTCCTAAGCTCCTCCATCTCCTTAGGACCCATACGATACGGTGCCTTAGAGATTGGCCCCGTCCCTGGTTTCAATTCAACGGTGAAATCTATCTCCCTCTTCGGTGGCAACCCCGGAATCTCCTCTGGAAAAACATCTACAAACTCTCCCACCACTGGTATCTGATCAACTGTCGGACTCTCTATCCGGTCATCTCTCACATGACACAAGATCAAAGGACATCCCTTCCTCAAATAAGACTTCAAGGTGACAGCTGCAATCAACTTAACTTTGGGTTTGACTAGAAACCCACGATAAGACACACTAACGCCCTTAGGACCTCTTAAAGACACTTTCTTTTGATGACAGTCTATCTTAGCTTTATACTTTCCTAACCAATCCATCCCGACTATCATCTCAAAACCGTCAAAAGGAAACTCTAGCAAGTCTACAGGTAGATCAACTTGCCCAACTATCATAGATACATCTCTAAACAACCTCCCAAATGATACAGACTCACCCGAAGGTATAAAAACTTGTTCACTAACAGACTCATATACACTCAAACCCAACCGTTTTACATGACTTGAAGATACAAACGACTGAGAAGCCCCCGAATCAAACAAAACAAAGGTATGAATACCATTAACAAGGAAAGTACTGGTGATAACGTGTGCATCCTCCTCAGCTGCTTTCTTCTCCATCATGAATAACTTTCTATCGGTCTTCGTCCACCTCCTCCGGACAAGATCTTGGTGATGTGGTCGGCTTAGCACCCGACCCTTGATTGTTGTTGTTGTTCGTTGGTGGTTTTCGATAAAAATTACCGCCATTGCGGTTGCCTCCACTGTAACTCGACTTCCCGGTTTGGCCATGACCCCGGTCTATTGCTCGCATAGCTGCGCAGTCTCCGGAAAGATCCGGTGCACTTGTGCACTCATGTCTTTTGTGGCCTACACCACCACAGCCTATAACAGTCACTCCCGAACTACCACTAACACTTCTATGGCCACGCCCAAAGGAAGCCCCAAAGATCGAACCCCGACCCTTAAGAAAACCCCTTAGGCGATTGTGGTTGCCTTTCTTGTGATTAGATTGGCCACCACCCTCACTCTCAGACTTCCTTTTCTCACCACCTGACCTCTCCTGAGCCATCTCCACCAACCTCTCAGCTCTCCCAGCCCTCTCATAAGCTTCCTTAACATCAGTAAGGATTCCCACGGGTAACTTATCCATAATCTTAGGGGTCAACCCCCTCTCAAACCTCAACGCCAGATTCTCCTCACTCAAACCCATATCCTCAGCATACCTAGACTTCTCATTGAACTGCCTGTAGTACTCGGCCACAGACATCTTAGCGGTCATCTTAAAACTGTCAAACTCCTCTCTCAACTTACTCCTCACATGCTCCGCACGAACTCCTTTCTCACGACCCTACGAAACTCCTCCCAAGGTATAGCGGGTAAACCTTGGTTTGTATATATCTCCTTAGCACTCACTTTCACTGTATCCCACCACTTGCCAGCTGCCTCCCTCAGATAGAACGCAGCCTGTTCCACTCTCATCTAATCAGGACAGTGAACCAAATCTAGTATGTTCTCAATCTCTCTAAGCCAACTATCAAGAAGGTTAGGCTCCCCAACTCCCTTATACTCTTTCGGGTTAAACCTCGCTATATAGAGGCTGATTTTAGAATGATCAACCTCCTTCTCCTTATCCTTATCCTTATCTTTCCCCATAGTTGATACCCGTCGTGAGGTGTCAAAAATAAATTTATAATTTCCAACTACAACTATAGCAAGCGGCAGTCGGGTCGAACCACAGAGAGGCAGATGTAAATTCTAGTTGTCTAATTCTAGTCTAAGGTAACGGTAAATTGGGGGGTTTGATTTGAATTGGTCTACAGCTAAGAGTAAATAATAAACTAGAAAGACGGATTAAACAGATAAAGAAGGGGTACTAGGATGGTCGGTTCATTAAAGCTTCGGCGGCAGCATACTAAACAGGTCTAAATCGAACACAAGTGAGGCGGGAAACAAGAGGTCCTCTCGGTCCACTCTTAACAAATAGCATCTTTCGATCTCGCTATAGGTCCCTAATGTCACTAATACTAACTCTCGTTCTGAAAAGTGACTAACGGTCTAAACTTTACCTATCTTTCGATTTCAGCACAGTCTAGTCGATTTAATTGGTGATCTAATAACTTACCCTATCTTTCGATCTAATGGGTTTGTCATACATTAAGCATCTAACTAGTCGCATGCATTCGATTTGTTAAATACAACATTAAAATCAATTAAAACGAAAGGTAACCTCACGAGGTCAGTCGATCGACCAAGAATGTCAGTCGATCGACTGACACGCGAATCAGGCCGTGTTCAATACTTTGCCGCCTATGCTATAATTCGCCTACATCCTAGCACAAATAATCTAGCTACTCATGCTAATGGCGAAAACAATAACATTAACGATAAGAATTACTGAATTCATGCTTGAAACGATAAAGTAAACAAATAACATAAACGATAAAATTGGTTTCGGGAATCTAACTATCAATTCTATACTAATGAAGATAAAGAAAAACTAAAATTAGGGCAGTAGAATACCGAGATTGCAGAGGAAAGATTAGGAATAAGAACTGAAAATCCAATGCTCTACAATAATCCAAACCCTAAATTATGATCTTCTAAAATTCAATGTGAAACTTAATAAAACTAGATGTAAAAACTGAATAAAAACTGAATAAAGCTTGATGCCAAACTGAATGAAATTAGGTTACGTTATAAAGAAAGTATACGTAACATAATTCCTAAACCTAGTAACTAATGGGCTTGATAAATCTCGATCTTTTAATTCTCGTCTGGAATAGCGTCTTGGTCGATCGACTGAAGTGGCCGGTCGATCGACTGCTTAGCAGTGTACAGTAGCTTCTGTACCCCGATGGTTGGTCGATCGACTGAAGTTAACGGTCGATCGACTGCTTTAGCTGCTACTTGACTTCATATTTCTCGTGGACTTGTCTTTAGGACTTTGAAATGCGCACCAAGCTCGCTCCTTAAGCGAATACTTCACGCCAAATGCAATGCAGGATACTCGAGGACGGATTTAGCTCGATTTCCGCTGGATTCTTCACATTTCTGCAATAACGTACAAAAATACGGAAGTAGACGGAAATAGGGAGAAATGTAGCATAAACTACATGAATGAGCTCTGAAATGCGTGTAAAATGGGATGTAAAACATCATATAAATGATACGCATCAAACTTCCCCAAACCAAACCCTTGCTTGTCCCCAAGCAAGATCTAGACTCGATCCTAAAACCTAATGGACCGAGTTCAATCTCAGAGCGAAATGCAACATGTAAAACCTAAACCATTTTAATGCATTAACCAACAACCAATTAGCAAATGAATCATGCAAACGAGTTATGAAGTCGTTAAAATCATGCTGAACCGTCAACTGTAGAGACTTATCAAATCGGACTCTCACGGGCCGCTCATTTCACACATAAGTACAGGTGAATAAATAGAGGATAGAAAGAATTTATTTTTGTAAAGACTCTCACCTAACTGCGACCTATGAAGACATGCCAGCAATAAAATATGAAAATGACCTCTATGACCGTACATATGCATTCCAACCAACAAATGACCATGACACATGCCGAGGTATATATGGGATATGTGAGGTATGGGTAAGAAGAGGCAAAACATTTTATGGAAAAGTGGAGGTACAGGTGATCAAGCTAGTACCAAAACGGAACCATGTGACAATATCCAACTTCTTGCTCATAATCAATCGAAACGGTGCTATAGCAAGCACAAATATCACAATCTCCAGGTGTAAAGGTAATCAACCAACTCCCCATACGATATAAATGAATCATGGGAGCAAAAATCGCCAAATAGTAAAGACTAGAATCATGCGAATTGATTTCTTTCCTTTCACGAATTCCAGTCGATCGACTAGAAATGGCAGTCGATCGACTGCTTCTACAGTACAAAACTCTTTTTTTTTTTTCATTTTCTTTATTTCTTATCATTTTTCATCTCTTTTTTTTTCTTTTCTTTATTTCTTTCTTTCTTTCCTTCATTTCATCTTCCCAATAACGTCTCAACAGAGCATATACCACCAAAAACGAGTAACAACCACAAGAACACAGACTACTAGCTTGACAAAGGATAGGCTAAATGTAGGATGTAGTAATGGGACAAAAAGGCTATTTTTGGCAGTGTGGAGCTTATGGGCAAAACGAATAAAGGGAAACCTCTACCACATGTGTCAACTAACCACAGACCGAATGCATACAGGTATTAAGCAGATTAAGTTCATATTTATGCAAATTAAGGAAACATGTCTCATAAGGATTACTACTCACATTCCTAGATGAACCGGTCATGAATGTCACCAGTTATAGGCTCTAAAACTCAGAAATATGATGTAGGTTGCCAATTTTCAAAGTCAAGTCTCAAGTCCAGCAAATAATTAACGAAAACTCGTAGACTATGCATAAACGATTCTACTAATAACATGTCAATCAAGCAAGGCTCAGGCAAACAGGTGCAAAATGCAATATCATCCTTGAAATACTACCGTTCCGACTCAACCTATATGCTAAAATAAACTTGCATTTTATGGAAATTTTTGAAAATTTTCAATTTTTTTGGATGTTTTCTGTAAATATGAGAGAAAATAAACAATGCAAAACAAAATGTAAACGTGAATGCAAGCAAATGATATGCGACGCAAAACCCTTCCCCAAACCAAATCGCACAATGTCCCCATTGTGCAAAATCATATAATGAAGAAAAGAGAAATGGGAATTTGCGTAAATTGAAATAAATAAACATGACGTGAAGTGGAAATCGGGAACTTACAAGACTTTAAGCGCGGCAAAGGAAACCTCCCCAAACCAGCGTAAGCTAGGAGGTTTCAGTAGCCAGCAGTGCTACTAAAAGGTACCTGAAAGACAAATCAAAACCACGCATAAAACCGAGAAAACAATTTTGAAGCGGTAAAATTGTGCACAATTGAGAAAATAGAAGAAATAATTAATTTGACGGAAAGTAAAGTGGAGTAGAAAACTCCCTTAAGTCCGCATATCGACCAAACACAGCAGGGGAGAGGTCGTGAACAGGTACAACAGCGTCCTTGGTCGATCGACCAAAAGGGGCAGTCGATCGACCAGATGAACAGGAACAGAAGCTCCTGGAAAGCGCAACTCAGTCGATCGACCAACGAAGCCAGTCGATCGACTGAAAGTACTGCTGTACTCCTTACTTCTTCGTATTTGCTCAATTACTTGAGCTAATGAGGTCTAAAAACCTGCAAGTGCACAATAATACGCGCCCAAAATTGCGCAAAACCCAGAATAAAGTCTAAAGCATATAAAATCCTAAGCAAGCAAAATGAAAATGCGAAGTTTTCGCGCACACAAAAGCAATAAAAAAGTGTCTTAACAAAAGCAAATAAAATGAAGTTTATAAAGAGCTTGATCAACTAATAGTTGATCAAGAAGGACCACGGTATGGCCCACTTCGTCGGCTTCTGACTACTAGAGGTAGCCTCAATGGTGCTTATCTGAGCAGCTGCACCCTTCTTAGCTTCCACGTCCGTATGGCTCAACGGATCAACACTCTCGTCATCTCCCTAGTCAAGGATCTCTTTGGGCTTGTCAGAATCCAAATCAGACTCTCTGGCTTTGACCGGCTCGTCATCAACAACTTCATCAATTCCATAGCTCAGGCAACCAAGACCTCCTCTTTGAATGATCGGCTTCTTTACAGCTGGAGCAACTTGCAACACTTCCTTCCCCAAACCAGCTCCTGCAACATCTAAAACAACAGATTCTTCCTCCTTTTTGCTCCCAGTTTGGGGCGGAGGGGTTAACACAGAAGTAGTAATAGAGACAGGTAAGTCAGGAAGCACAAAGTACGATTTCTTTTCAGAAACCGTATTACAAGTTACAGGCCACATGGGGTCTGATACTGTCGTTTCGTACCAAAAATAAATACCTAAGTACAACTAACAGAAGTCAGCGGTAAGTAGGGTCGATCTCCACAGGGAGGCTAA
Organism: Silene latifolia; assembly: GCF_048544455.1. NCBI lineage: Eukaryota > Viridiplantae > Streptophyta > Magnoliopsida > Caryophyllales > Caryophyllaceae > Silene > Silene latifolia. The sequence continues at coordinate 15,185,620 of NC_133535.1, read as the reverse complement.
GTTGCTATCTATCTGTTTAACTCGGTCTGTCAGGGTGTCACAGAAATGGGGTTTTTGAATTGATTTAACTAAACTAGAGATTAAGGCAAGAGAAATGAATAAGAGAATTAACAGTAAGAAAAGGGAGTATGCTAGGAGTCGGTCCACCGTGGCAGCTATCAGATCTTATACTATCGGGAATACTAAGGCGATTAGACTATTGATAAGAAGAGCTATGGTCGTCACCTTTCGGTCCTTAAACCGCCCTAGAGTGTAAACAGCTTAACTTTCGCCCTCACTGCAATACCCTATCGTCATTAAGCAAGCCTTCCCTTCCAATCTTTCGATCTAGGTCGGGGTTAACTAAATTTATTGGTCTCCTGCATGCATTCATTCGACCGGATAACAGTTAAATTGCCTAATACAATTCTTATCGCAGGGCTAATCTATTTAATACAATTAAAGCATGCTACCACGGCTTCCCTAATCCTAACATACTAAGGGGATTTAGCTAGACATGAAATTAATAAGAACAATAAATAAAGAGGGAGAGGGAATAATAAACATTAAAAGAGAGAAAAGAGGGAAGAAATTACTGATATAAATGATCCGGAAATTGAGCAAGCATAAAAGTAACAGTGTATAAAGAAGAAAAGTAACGTATGGTGATCCTTGGATGATTACAAATGACAACCTTTACTCCTATTTATAAGAAAATAGGAATAGGATTAAACCTAATGACGGAATTAGACTAAAAAGCCCAGCCCGTAGCAAAGTCCACTCGATCGAGTAACTAAATCACTCGATCGAGCAAAGGCATAAAAGGAACTGGTCGATCGAAAGGACAAATAGTCGATCGAGTACTTATTCATCCTAAACCACTCGATCGAGAAGAGATGTCTCTCGATCGAGCAAATGGGCTCTCGATCGAGTAGAAATAGTACTCGATCGAGCACTTCTCAGCGCGTAATTCCTGCTTCGCGCACTGAACTTCAAACGACTGCCATTTCTTCGTTACTTGGTCAAACAGGGTGATTCCGGTGGCATTGGAAAGCTAAGAGGATAAGCTTTCACCTCCAACTGGAATCACCTTAATAGCTGTTGTAGAACTCGAGATATGGCTCTTACAAGCAGGAACTAGCAAATTGAAGCACTCTCTTGGCTCGCCTAACTTCCTTACTCCAATGCGCATCTCAAAATAGCTTCATTCCCGCTCCAATTTCACTCTTCCTCCAAATGCATGCTAAAAGGATGGTAAAAGGCTTAATTTCACTACTTTTGGGTTCATTCCTGCAAATAAGACAAAACAAACCAAAGTAGCGTATTCGGGGCATTTCGTAGCATAAAACCACGATAAAAGCATAGAAATACGTGCATAAAATAGGCTAATAAGACTATATAAAATGCACGTATCAGGGTCCTTTTTCTTAGCCGGTTGGGCAAAGACAATAGAATGCTTTCCCACTTTAAAAGTCAAGGTACCTAGACCGACATCTATGACTGCACCAGCAGTGTGCAGAAATGGCCTACCCAAAATAATGGGTATATGAGCATCCTCAGGCATGTCAAGGACAACAAAGTCAACAGGGAAGAAAAACTTCCCTATTTGGACAGGGATGTCCTCTAGGACTCCTATGGGTTGGACCGCAGATCGGTCAGCCATCTGAACTGTCATGTCTGTCACTGCGAACCTAGTCAATTTGAGCTTTCTAGCTAGACTCAATGGCATGACGCTTATACTAGCTCCTAAGTCACATAATGCCTTCTCAATAGAGAAGGTACCTATATTGCATGGAACAGAAAAGCTACCCGAGTCCTCTAACTTATGGGGTGAAGTGTGAGACAAGTAAGAGCATGATTCTTTAGTTAAGGCGACAGTGTGCACATGTTCAAGTGACTTTTTCTTAGACAGGATTTGTTTCATAAACTTAGTGTATGCAGGCACTTGATTGACCAACTCAAGGAAGAGTACTTGCACATTCAAACTACGGATAACCTTTTCAAATTTATTGAAAGATACCTGTTCTTTTGTTGGCACTAGTCTCTCCGGATATGGGGCTGTAAGGAGTACCTTAGCCCTCTCCTCTAAATCGCGCGTGCCGGTATCCGTGGACTTAGGCTGAAAGTCCGTCCCCTTCTCCTTGTTGAAGCTTGACCCCTCTTCAGACCGTCTCAAATGTGAGCCATTAACCGTCGTCGGATCAAACTTCGGGGCCGGGACTGACCCATCAGCACTCGGGTCTGGCCCTAACACTTTCGGGACTGTCGAACCCCGGAACAAATGGTCTCTCAAATTGTTGGGCATTGAAGGACGAAATTCCTCGACATCAGCAGTGACCTCAGTCGATCGACCACCTTGCTCAGTCGATCGACTGAGGTGAACAGTTCCAGAAGTTCCTGTAACCTGTATATCAGTCGATCGACCGGGTGTATCAGTCGATCGACTGATATACCTGGTAGACGCTTTTTTCTTTGATTTGTTCGTTTCAGCTTTCTTTTGACTTGTTTCCGGCTCATCTTTTTCAACAGCATCCTCGACCATGGCAGGACCCTCAAGGGTGGACCCACTCCTCAAAGTGATGGCATTTAAGGTCTCCTTTTGGTCAGTTTGGGTCGGCAAGTGTCCCGGAGCTCGAGTGTTACTTTTGCTAGCCAATTGAGCAATTTGGCTCTCTAGTAGCTTCATCCCGACCTCTCTTGCTTGGGACTCCTTTAGCAACAAGTTCTTAAGCTCGGAAAATTCAGAATTCTGCGATTGTTGCTGCTGCGGCACATAGGGAGGTTTCTGATATTGTTGTTGCTTTTGATGAGGGGGTACATAAGGTTGCTGCTGCGGCGGAGCTTGAGTTGGGTTCAGGACATTTTGGCTCCTCCAACTCAAGTTTGGATGGGTATTCGACTCATAGTAGGTGTTTGTCTGCCTATAGTGTTGAAAGGCAGCACAAGACTCGAAGGGACTAGGGCAGTTCTTCGAAACGTGTCCCTCAGCTCCACACCTTTCACAGACGAAAGGACCGTCTGACACAGCATTTACTTGGTAAATACCCCCCTTTGAAGCTCCTCCTAGTTCATACTTGTCAAATCTCGCAGTAAGAGCTTCAAGCGCAGCAACAGAGGAAGATTCAGCGGCTCTCCTCTGGTTCCCTCTGGAATTACCATACTCGTCCTTGTGGGTGGCTAGATCGTCAATGATCTTCCACCCCTTGGTTGCTCCCAAGTTCTCAGCAAATCGGACATTAGCTGCAGCATCCAAAATGGCCCTCTGATCGTCGTACAACCCATTATAGAAATGATTGCACAAGCTCCATTTTTCGAACCCATGGTGCGGTATGGTTCGCACCAGCTTCTTAAATCGGACCCATGCCTCGTGGAAGTTCTCATCTGGCCCTTGTTTGAAACTTGTGATTTGGGCTCTAATAGCAATCGTCTTTGAAGCAGAAAAGTACTTCTTGTAGAATGCCAATGCTAAGGAATTCCAGTCGGTGATCCCATGAACGGTTCGGTCCAGATCTCTATACCACTCCCTTGCAGCATCACGAAGGGAGAAGATAAACATGGTCTCCTTGATCTGGTCTTGGGTCACGCCGGCTGGTGGGGGTGGGGGTATGGAGCATGATGAGTCAATAAAGGTCTCCATATGCTTAGCTGCATCTTCATTTGCAGCTCCCTCGAACTGGTTTCTCTCAACCATATTGATGTATGAAGGCTTTGGTTCGAACTTCCTGGCATCCCCCGGTAATTCGAACCCCTTGTATAAGTTTTCAGCTGTCGGCTCAGAATGACTAGCTATACTTGCTTCCTCGGCCATGACTGGAATTTCTGGAGAAGTAACTGTCTCGGCTGAAGAAGTGGAAACGGGCGAAGAATGTGGGTCTTCCTCGTACAGCTCGTTCTCGTAATAGCTTGACAGAGTACTCAGCTCTTCCTCTGTCGGTAATACCCTTTGTGATCGTCTCAACTCGCGCAAAGATTTCTCTATCTCAGGATCGAATGGTACTAGTTCACCACCCTGTGACCTGCGCATAAGAAGAAACTACAAAAAGAATATAAGAAAAGTTTAAGGAACGGATGTCCCTTAAACTAAGAAAGACTAAAAATAAAACAACTAAAATTAGAACTATTGCCTCCCCGGCAACGACGCCAAAATTTGATACCCGTCGTGAGGTGTCAAAAATAAATTTATAATTTCCAACTACAACTATAGCAAGCGGCAGTCGGGTCGAACCACAGAGAGGCAGATGTAAATTCTAGTTGTCTAATTCTAGTCTAAGGTAACGGTAAAGTGGGGGGTTTGATTTGAATTGGTCTACAGCTAAGAGTAAATAATAAACTAGAAAGACGGATTAAACAGATAAAGAAGGGGTACTAGGATGGTCGGTTCATTAAAGCTTCGGCAAAGATACTAAACAGGTCTAAATCGAACACAAGTGAGGCGGGAAACAAGAGGTCCTCTCGGTCCACTCTTAACAAATAGCATCTTTCGATCTCGCTATAGGTCCCTAATGTCACTAATACTAACTCTCGTTCTGAAAAGTGACTAACGGTCTAAACTTTACCTATCTTTCGATTTCAGCACAGTCTAGTCGATTTAATTGGTGATCTAATAACTTACCCTATCTTTCGATCTAATGGGTTTGTCATACATTAAGCATCTAACTAGTCGCATGCATTCGATTTGTTAAATACAACATTAAAATCAATTAAAACGAAAGGTAACCTCACGAGGTCAGTCGATCGACCAAGAATGTCGATCGATCGACACGCTGTAAAGCCGTGTTCAATACTTTGCCGCCTATGCTATAATTCGCCTACATCCTAGCACAAATAATCTAGCTACTCATGCTAATGGCGAAAACAATAACATTAACGATAAGAATTACTGAATTCATGCTTGAAACGATAAAGTAAACAAATAACATAAACGATAAAATTGGTTTCGGGAATCTAACTATCAATTCTATACTAATGAAGATAAAGAAAAACTAAAATTAGGCGTAGAATACCGAGATTGCAGAGGAAAGATTAGGAATAAGAACTGAAAATCCAATGCTCTACAATAATCCAAACCCTAAATTATGATCTTCTAAAATTCAATGTGAAACTTAATAAAACTAGATGTAAAACTGAATAAAAACTGAATAAAGCTTGATGTTAAATCGAATGAAATTAGGTTACGTTATAAAGAAAGTATACGTAACATAATTCCTAAACCTAGTAACTAATGGGCTTGATAAATCTCGATCTTTTAATTCTCGTCTGGAATAGCGTCTTGGTCGATCGATCAAGTGGCGGTCGATCGATCGCTTAGCGATGTCTGATAGCTTTCGTACCCGATGGTTGGTCGATCGATCGAAGTTAACGGTCGATCGACTGCTTTAGCTGCTACTTGACTTCATATTTCTCGTGGACTTGTCTTTAGGACTTTGAAATGCGCACCAAGCTCGTTCCTTAAGCGAATACTTCACGCCAAATGCAATGCAGGATACTCGAGGACGGATTTAGCTCGATTTTCGCTGGATTCTTCACATTTCTGCAATAACGTACAAAAATACGGAAGTAGACGGAAATAGGGAGAAATGTAGCATAAACTACATGAATGAGCTCTGAAATGCGTGTAAAATGGGATGTAAAACATCATATAAATGATACGCATCAAAAGTCTTTAAAGCCTCAGTGAGAGCATCCTGATGCTCCAACATCTTAACGATGTCATCTATGTTCATAAGCTCAGCTCTCGCATACAAAGCAGTCTTCTTGGGCGGCATCTTGAAACTATCATAGAAAAAGGGGTGGATATAAACATACGCGCCAAAACCTCAAAACAAGAAAACACGCTGCCTAGACCCCTACTCGATCGAGTTCCCAAACATAATCGATCGAGTAACGGGCTACTCGATCGAGTGCCCACCATACTCGATCGAGTGCCCCAACATCAGACCCCTAACAGACCTTCTGATCTCTAACATACTCGACCGAGTAGCTAGGCTACTCGACCCCCTACTCGATCGAGTGCCCGAGGTACTCGATCGAGTGCCCAAAAACACGATTCTGGACTCAAAATCGTCAAAAACCCACCCGATCAAGTCAGTCACACTCGATCGAGTCATGCTAACTCAGAAACGCTACCCGCATGCTATATCATATGCTAACATGCTAAAACTTTATAAAACTAACATTGTATCATAACTAAGCATATAACGCTATGCATCTTATCATACGATTCACGAAATCGTTATATCATATTATTAAACGCCACATTGTAAACATCCAACATGTTTTCACTCCAACAACAAGTCTACATATATCATTAACCTTTCTTTCACATTCTCAACTTTCTACTTCAAATATCCAACAATTACACACACTTCATCACATTCTTACACAAGCTAACCAAACAACACATACGACCTTGACATACACCCCCCATGTGACCGGTTCAAAATTGTAGGGCAAGTTCGCGACTTTAGGACGTCTCCCAAGCCTTTGCATTAGCTCCTACAACTTTTACCCCGGGTTCATTTTAATTGACTCCCTATGTTCATTAGGTTCATTGGTTACAGGTTTCAGGATCATCGTTCTGATACCATTTGTAACACCCCCATACTCCAAGTGCCTTACCAGGACCACTCAGGTATGAAGATATTACCATCTCGGTTACCCGAGGCAATGATAATCAAATAAACAATGAAGAAACAACGTTTAAATATAAATACTTAGTGAAGAGTTACAATTCTCAAAACCAAACCAAAAGTGTAATACATGTTCTCAAACCGATCTGTTCATTTCGTTCTAATCGAAATGTAAAGAAACTACTAAGCTACAGCGGAAGACTCCTATCATCATGTCGTGGCAATCCCAGCTATCTCAGTACTCATCTCATACCTGCTCAATATCTGCTCACCATCCCCGAATGGATCACCGCAGGTTTACAAAACAACAACCGGGGTCAGTACTAATCACACAACTCAATATATATGAACAATAAGATAAACCGATAGCTTAACTGTCAGACACACAACCACACTAATTCCAATCATCTCAATCACTGACTGTCCACTGGACCAGCCCTGCCAGTGGGGGACCGCAGCCGTACCCACCAAATCCCCGCTCCGCATAGTGAGCGATAACCCTGTCCATTAATGTGCACATCCCTTCTGTGGCGGGTTCCACAGAAGGCGAAACTAGGGCGTGAAGCCACTCCCGCAAGTGACCCCACTCAGCCGAGGACACGCCTCGAGAACCATAGACAACAATCACAATCACAATCACAATCACAACCGTCACAATACAATTACTATATCAAACAATCAATCTCAACACATCAACAATCGTCCCATTATGGGACTAATACTGAGTAGGAAATCCTACCTGGAAAGCACACAATCAGACGGTCTCTACTGCTGTATCAAAAAGCTTCCTCTATGAAACCTCCTCCTATCATACAACATACAAATGCTACCAAATCACATACTACTCAAAAACCCCCAAATCCCTATATAGGGTTTAACCAAATCAAAGGAAAGACAACAAAAAGGGTACATAGATCTTACCCTCGATGCAAGGATCTCAACGGTGTAACCGACGATGAGAACTGATACCCGTCGTTGTGAGTACCAAAAATAAATTTATAATTTCCTATTAAGACTAACCTAGGCTAGTGGTAACAGGGTCGAACCACAAGGAGGCAGATGTAAATTATAGTTGATTTATATCCAGTCTAAGGTAACAATTGTGGGGGTTGAGTTGAGATGGTCTATAGCTAAGAACAAATAAAGATAATAAACTAAAAAGACGGTTTAACAGATAAAGAAGGGGTACTAGGATGATCGGTTCATTATAGCTTCGGCGGCAGCAAACTAGGTCGGTCTGAGCCAACACAGGTGAGGCGGGAAATAAAGAGGTTCTCTCGGTCCACTCTTAACAAATAGCATCTTTCGATCTCGCTATAGGTCGCTAATATCACTAATACTAACTTTCGTTCTGAAAAGTGACTAATGGTCTAAACTATACCTATCTTTCGATCTTAGCACAGTTTAGTCGATTTAATTGATGGTCTAACAACATACCCTATCTTTCGATCTAATGGGTTTGTCATAAATTAAGCATCTAACTGGTCGCATGCATTCGATTCGTCAAATACAAGATTAAATTCAATTAAAACGAAGGGTAACCTCACGAGGTCAGTCGATCGACCGGGTGAGGTGGTCGATCGACCAACACGCGGGTTCAGGCCGTGTATAATCTAATGCCGCCTATGCTAAAACTCGCCTACATCCTAGCACAAACTATTTAGCTACTCATGCTAAGGGTGAAAACAATAATAAGACTAATAAAGTAAACAGGGGAATTCATGCTTAAGACAGTAAAACAAATAATTAACATAAACAATGATAACTGTAACACCCCCATACTCCAAGTGCCTTACCAGGACCACTCAGGTATGAGGATGTCACCATCTCGGTTACCCGAGGCATGATAATCATAAGACAATGAAGAAACATACTTTATTAAATAAGTTTAAGTGATTACATTAAAAAACCAACTGTAAGCAAAATACAACTGTCCTCAAACTATAAACCAACTGAAAGGAACTGTTCTAATAAACACAGCGGAAGACTAAAGACTCTGATATGTGATGACTCCATCCCCAGCTAGATCCCACGCGTATCCAAGATATACCGCTTAAGCAATCGCTCACCACCCCGAATGGATCACCACAGTTTTTAAAACATTTAAACGGGGTCAGTACTAATCACACAACTTATATATATATATATATATCAATAATAAGACAAACAGACAAATTGAATCACACACACACACACACACACCACCAACCAATCCCCATCATCTCAATCTCGACGTCCACTTTGGACCGCCCGCCGATGGGGGACCGCAGCCGTTCCCACCTAAGCCCCGCTCATCATACCGAGCGATAACCCTGTCCCATTAATGTGCACATCCCCTTCCGTGGCGGGTTCCACGAAGGGCGAAACTAGGGCGTGAAGTCACTCCCGCAAGTGACCCCACTCAACCGAGAACGCATCTCGAGAACCATAGACAACCAATCACCATCACAATCACAATCACAATCATCATATCAAACAACTAATTACAGCACATCACCAATATCCCGTTATGGGACTAATACTGAGTAGGAAATCCTACCTGGAAAGCACAACAAGCAGACGGTATCTACAGCTGTATCAAAAAGCCTCTTCTACGAACCCTCCTCCTATCATATAACACATAGAGACTACACATCACATACTACACACAAAACCTCCAATCTCTAAATTAGTGTTTAACCAAACTTAACAAAACACTATAAAAATTATATTAAAAGCTTACCCTCGACGCAAGGAACTCAACGATACGAATAACGACAAGAACCGACCGTCTGAACTCCGGGAATTGCTAAGAATGCGATTAGGAAGATGAACTGGTTGCTTTCTCTCTTAAACAGGGTTTTAGGTTTTGCAAAAGTGATTTAAAACAATGACGATTATGTTTAAATACCTTAATCGCATAATTAACAAACCCGAGAAAACTCCCCAGTAAAACCAGGACACTCGATCGAGTACCCAAGGTACTCGATCGAGTACCCCTTACTCGATCGAGTGCCTAAGGCTACTTGATAGAGTACCCCCTTACTCTATCGAGTACCTAAGGCTACTTGATAGAGTACCCTCAGTCGAAACTTTTCTAAAACGCAACTTACCCTTACTCGACGAGTAAGGCCTACTCGATAGAGTACCCCAAGACTTATAAATACGGAGTATTACGGTCTTCCCTCCTTAAAAAGAACTTCGTCCCCGAAGTTCAACCCATACTCAAAAACAACCATACTAACTCGACCCGGACACAACAACATAACTAAGAACTCAACAACTCGACCAAACATAAAACATGAACTCTTAACACCCACTCCACCAACTATGTTTACTTCCTTAACATGACTCACGATATCGTATCCACCACATATATATCTCTCACGACACCAACTTCATACATAACCAACCACCATCCACTAACACTGCTAGCTCCATAATATCATCCACTATCAAATCCAAAATCAAGACACTCCTAGACATCAAACGGAATGTTACATTCTACCACCCTTAAAAGGAACTTCGTCCTCGAAGTTTACTCGGACTCATAACATCATCCTTCAACCTGTCAACACTATATAAAATATTCCCACACTCGAAGCATCACACTACTACAAGCACGGCCATGGCCTTTTATAAGTATTGTCCACAAAACAAATCCCTCCTTTACGCTACGCTAACACTCTACTTCCAATTATATTACCGCATGCACCACCATGAAACTCTCTTTTATTGCATCCTACTCCTCTTAAGACAAATGTTACGTCCTCGTAACTCACTAATACTAAACCCTTAGCTATATTATCTCATTATCCTCATCACCACCATATGTCAAAGATAATCGCCTATTACCTCATTTCCATAATCACTCCTATTTCTCAAGGCTCTCTTACTTCAACAGTTCTCATACTTCAAATCAATATGCACACCCCTAACCTATACCATAAGGCTCGTAGCAAAATCACCATACTAACTCTCCATTATCACCGCAAACCAGCATACCTCGCTATGTAAAGCACTTATCTTCCAGAAGCATAACTCCCGATCCACACTCGTTACTTATACTCACACTAGATCCTCAAGTTCTTTCCTTCATTACCGCAAAACTCATACATAACTTAATATGACACTAATTCCCCCAACACCCTACACTCATTGTCCCAACAAAAGATTATGAACTACCCGCCGCTTTCGATCATTACAACACATGTTCCACGAATCATTTTCCATTACCATGTCTACTAAAGCCTTATCTAGAACAAGATCAAAATTACTGTAACAACCTCTCACAACCGTGTCCCATCAATAGAACATCACTATACCATGACAACAACGAAAACATATTCAACTCTATTTCATATCATACTCTACCTCATTCATAACTTAACCCGGTAAAGAAAACATCAATAAGCAAGACAACTGTCTACATGTTCAACCAAAACTCACAAAGAACAACAAAGAAACAAAACAACAATCTATGTATAACTGGTATGCACTTTCGAAAACTCGTATCATAATCATCCCGCCTACTCCACCACAACCGGTGACGGCATCACAACACCGCCACCAACAGCCACACCACAATGCGAAAATACCCGCATCACAATACTAAATACCGTGCCCGGATCACCACCGGAGGCACCACAACCACATCGATAGACATCACAGCTACATACAATTCCATAAATACTGACTCGGAAATAACCTTTTGGACAAGAAAACTTACTCAAATCCACTTTACTCAATCACAACGCAACATATTATATGAATTAAACAGATAAGCATCTCATGAACATCATCTCTACCATTTCACGGAATACACATGTGTTATTAATACACATAAAATTATAACTAGCCATGTCAAATTAATCAAATTATTACCTTTTTGGATATCATTCAATTAAACTACCGTGTCCAACATATATATTACAGAACATTCATAAAATAGCTTTATAATTATCACACCATACCACTTCTTGTGAGGTCAGAACCTCACACAAACATTTACACATATCATAGACCCGTAATCACAACCAACTAGTCAATCCTGACCACGTAAGTTACCACTCAACAAAGGTTACCTGTTGTCCGAGCTTAACTCGCATGCCCCTCATCACATTCTTCCATTCGCATCACCAAGACCTTCGCCATACATAACCATACAGCTAACACTCATTATGAGAAACCACCTCCTAAGACTATGTCTTATACTTCCTGACAACCATACTTTTATCAATTCAGTCTTTACAAAATCGGCCTCTTTAGAATTGCCACTTTTCTAATATACCCTTAACCTTAACCACTAGTCAAAGACCATAACACTACCACTTTGTCCAGGACATCAAACCTCTTCACTCATCTCTAAACATCATGATTTCTTTTCTATCTTTGGTTAACATCCCAAACAACGAACATCGAATCCATGAACAAAATTACCTCAACATTCTTCCCAATATTTTCCTTAATTGAATCATCATCCATTTTTCCACCAAAATCTCATATCATGCAGATATTCTACTAACTTCTTACTTTCCTTAATTTCTCGAAACTCATTATTAAACATGTTGTCCTGAAGCTCCCATATAACCATTAACTAACATCCTCATGATAATATCACACATTTCGATGATTCCTTACCTTTATATCACATAACTCCGGTGAATATTTTCCTTAGCTTACTTTTATCCTTCTTTTCTCTTTACACTCAATAATACCAATTAATAGTTCAACTCCTTATTCCTTCTAGCTAACTCTTTAGAAATCCATTTACCCTTTCGTTGCTCCAAAACTCAAATTCCATTATTTTCTACCGACATCATCCCACTCTTTCTTACCATGGATCTTCTCTTATTATGCTATCACTCACACTTGCCACTAATCTATCCATAGAATCAACGTTTAATGTTCAAACAATTGCATCTCCCTTTTTACATCTCTAGAAATCATAATTCATTTAATACCGTTAATTACCCAAGGAAATCACACGGTAGTTTCGTCTCTCGATAACACAAATTTCCAAACGGTCACTACACCGCAAATCCACGTCGCGACATGTCCCATTAAGTTCGCTATATACCACTATTTCCAAACGACCTTTCATTACATATGTTCTTACTCAACACTATTTCTAGCCATCTCCCTCCATAATTTATTATACATCTCAGATTGCTACTATCCACGTCCTTTCTTTCAATCTTTTCATTCTCACGTTCCTTAAACTTACATCATGCCTTGCCCACATTCACTTACATTTTCATTACTCAACATACAATCATGTCACTCATCTCGTCTCACACAACATGCTCTATGCCTCAATTAAGTCTTACTAATCCCAACACATATAAATCATGTCCTCCCCACCGAACTCATACTCATCATAGGTGCCACTCTTTACACCACAAAATTGGGTAACTTACGCGTCAAGACCAACACACATGTAAAACAATGCATAAAGAAGCAAAATAACGCCTTTGAATTAAACATAATATGCAACGAAGTCAAAAGATAAACATATGACCCAAAATAGGGGTCACTAGATCGAGTCGAGCCACTCGATCGAGTAAGGGACTTACTCGATCGAGTAGGTGAAGATCAGAAGCACGTAAAACAAATTACCAGGGCTACTCGATCGAGTAGCTAAGGTACTCGATCGAGTGCCCCCTTACTCGATCGAGTACCAAGGATACTCGATCGAGTACCCCAATTCTCAGCACTGTCCAGTTTTCGTAAAACAATCATAACTCACTCATTTCTTGGTCGTTTTGGACGTGTGACCTATCGTTAGAATCGTAAAAGAACAAGCTATCACCTCCAATTGGAATCACATTAAAATAATTTACGCATCTCAAGTTATAACAGTTTAAAGACAACTTTGTCAGAATCGACGACATAATTATTTGATTTTTACTTCCAAACAACTTAAACAACAACAACCAAGTTAAACGAAAACAACCCAAAACTCATAAAACCAGTATTCATAATCATATGTTACTATTTTCAAAAGCCAAACAACAACATTCATCATGCACTTAGCTTATCTAACTTGCCAATTATGACTTACCCACATGTTTTTATTCTATCACTTTTCGTAAACAAAATCACAAATACATGACATCAAGTCCCCTATTCAAATGTTACTACCACGATGATTCATCTTTTCCACTAATTCATCCATCATACCACATATTTATCCACCATATACGTTCAACATATTCACCAAAGACATGTTCAATTCATACTCCTAACCTTTCGTACTTTTACTCAACACGACAACAACAACATGTATACTTACACATCGCTTTATATATATATATAGACAAAACACTTTTCCTTGCGTAATTATAACATGTCAAATTACATGTATCAATAATTATACTTTCATGCTTTACAATCAACCAACATACAATTCACGTCATTATCATTTTTCATCCATCAATTCATACAACATACTACTACATAAATACACACAACACACAATAAGCACATAATGATCCCGACACATATCCCATGGTGACCGGTTCAAAATTGTAGGGCGAGTTCGCGACTTTAGGACGTCTCCCAAGTCTTTGCATTAGCTCCTACAACCTTTACCCCGGGTTCATTTTAATTGACTCCCTAGATTCATTAGATTCATTGGTTACAGGTTTCGGGATCGTCGCTCTGATACCATTTGTAACACCCCCATACTCCAAGTGCCTTACCAGGACCACTCGGGTATGAGGATGTCACCATCTCGGTTACCCGAGGCATGATAATCATAAGACAATGAAGAAACATACTTTATTAAATAAGTTTAAGTGATTACATTACAAAACCAACTGTAAGCAAAATACAACTGTCCTCAAACTATAAACCAACTGAAAGGAACTGTTCTAATAAACACAGCGGAAGACTAAAGACTCTGATATGTGATGACTCCATCCCCGGCTAGATCCCACGCGTATCCAAGATATACCGCTAAACAACCGCTCACCACCCCGAATGGATCACCACGAGTTTTAAAACATTTAAACGGGTCAAGACTAATCACACAACTTATATATATATATATATCAATAATAAGACAAACAGACAAATTTGAACCTGTCACACACACACACACACCACCAACCAATCCCCATCATCTCAATACCGACCGTCCACTTTGGACCACCGCCCGCGATGGGGGACCGCAGCCGTTCCCACCTAAGCCCCGCTCATCATACCGAGCGATAACCCTGTCCCATTAATGTGCACATCCCCTTCCGTGGCGGGTTCCACGAAGGGCGAAACTAGGGCGTGAAGTCACTCCCGCAAGTGACCCCACTCAGCCGAGAACGCATCTCGATAACCATAGACAACCAATCACCATCACAATCACAATCACAATCATCATATCAAACAACTAATTACAGCACATCACCAATATCCCGTTATGGGACTAATACTGAGTAGGAAATCCTACCTGGAAAGCACAACAAGCAGACGGTATCTACAGCTGTATCAAAAAGCCTCTTCTACGAACCCTCCTCCTATAATATAACACATAGAGACTACACATCACATACTACACACAAAACCTCCAATCTCTAAATTAGGGTTTAACCAAACTTAACAAAACACTATAAAAATTATATTAAAAGCTTACCCTCGACGCAAGGAACTCAACGATACGAATAACGACAAGAACCGACCGTCTGAACTCCGGGAATTGCTAAGAATGCGATTAGGAAGATGAACTGGTTGCTTTCTCTCTTAAACAGGGTTTTAGGTTTTGCAAAAGTGATTTAAAACAATGACGATTATGTTTAAATACCTTAATCGCATAATTAACAAAACCCGAGAAAACTCCCC
Organism: Silene latifolia; assembly: GCF_048544455.1. Taxonomy (NCBI): domain Eukaryota; kingdom Viridiplantae; phylum Streptophyta; class Magnoliopsida; order Caryophyllales; family Caryophyllaceae; genus Silene; species Silene latifolia. The sequence continues at coordinate 15,170,198 of NC_133535.1, read as the reverse complement.
GTAAAACCGGACACTCGATCGAGTACCCAAGGTACTCGATCGAGTGCCCACTAAGCCGAGGACACGCCTCGAGAACCATAGACAACAATCACAATCACAATCACAACCGTCACAATACAATTACTATATCAAACAATCAATCTCAACACATCAACAATCGTCCCATTATGGGACTAATACTGAGTAGGAAATCCTACCTGGAAAGCACACAATCAGACGGTCTCTACTGCTGTATCAAAAAGCTTCCTCTATGAAACCTCCTCCTATCATACAACATACAAATGCTACCAAATCACATACTACTCAAAAACCCCCAAATCCCTATATAGGGTTTAACCAAATCAAAGGAAAGACAACAAAAAGGGTACATAGATCTTACCCTCGATGCAAGGATCTCAACGGTGTAACCGACGATGAGAACTGATACCCGTCGTTGTGAGTACCAAAAATAAATTTATAATTTCCTATTAAGACTAACCTAGGCTAGTGGTAACAGGGTCGAACCACAAGGAGGCAGATGTAAATTCTAGTTGATTTATATCCAGTCTAAGGTAACAATTGTGGGGGTTGAGTTGAGATGGTCTATAGCTAAGAACAAATAAAGATAATAAACTATAAAGACGGTTTAACAGATAAAGAAGGGGTACTAGGATGATCGGTTCATTATAGCTTCGGCGGCAGCAAACTAGGTCGGTCTGAGCCAACACAGGTGAGGCGGGAAATAAAGAGGTCCTCTCGGTCCACTCTTAACAAATAGCATCTTTCGATCTCGCTATAGGTCCCTAATATCACTAATACTAACTTTCGTTCTGAAAAGTGACTAATGGTCTAAACTATACCTATCTTTCGATCTTAGCACAGTTTAGTCGATTTAATTGATGGTCTAACAACATACCCTATCTTTCGATCTAATGGGTTTGTCATAAATTAAGCATCTAACTGGTCGCATGCATTCGATTCGTCAAATACAAGATTAAATTCAATTAAAACGAAGGGTAACCTCACGAGGTCAGTCGATCGACCGGGTGAGGTGGTCGATCGACCAACACGCGGGTTCAGGCCGTGTATAATCTAATGCCGCCTATGCTAAAACTCGCCTACATCCTAGCACAAACTATTTAGCTACTCATGCTAAGGGTGAAAACAATAATAAGACTAATAAAGTAAACAGGGGAATTCATGCTTAAGACAAAAACAAATAATTAACATAAACAATGATAACGGTTGGGAATCTACTTAGCGGTTCTAAACTATTGATAAAATAAAGATGAACTAAAAGCAGGGCAGAAGAATACCGAGTTGCAGAGGAAAGATTAGGACTAGGAATTAAAAATCCAATGCTCACAATAATCCCAAACCCTAACTAACTATCAAGAACCGTATGCGGAAACTTAATGAAAATTACGGAATAAAACTTAGGTAAAAACTTCGATCAAAACTGAATGCTAAACTAGGTATTCTCAGTTACGTTATATAGAAAGTGTACGTAACAATTATTCCAAAACCTAAACTTAATGGGCTTCAAGTTCCTCGGTCTTTTAATTCACGTCTGGAACAGCAGTGTGGTCGATCGACTAAGGTAGGTGGTCGATCGACTGGTCCTCAGTGTACAGTAGCTTCTGGAACCCGAACATTGGTCGATCGACTGAGGGTGATGGTCGATCGACTACTTGAGCTGCTACTTGACTTCTTAAAACTCGTGGACTTGTCTTTTGGGCCTTGAATTGCGCACCAAGCTCGTTCCTCGGGTGAATACTTCACGTCAAATGCAATGTAGGATACTCGGGGACGGATTTAGCTCGATTTTCCCATTGAATTCTTCACATTTCTGCAATAATGTACAAAATACGGAAGTAGACGGAAATAGGGAGAAATGCAGCATAAACTACAAGAATGAGCTCTGAAATGCGTGTAAAATGGGATGTAAAACATCATATAAAAGACACGCATCAAACTTCCCCAAACCAAACCCTTGCTTGTCCCCAAGCAAGAACTAGACTCGATCTAATTACCTAATGGAACGAGTTCAATCTCAGAGCGAATTGTCAACTGTAAAGCCTAAACCAATTTAATGCATAACCGACAATCAATTAGTAATGTGAATCATGCAAACGAATTATACAATCGTTAAAAATATGCTGAACCGTTAACTATGGAGACTTATCAAATTGGACTCTCGCGGGTCGCTCCAATCACTCAATAGGCACAGGTGAATATATGTAAGATAGAAAGAATTAATTTTGTAGTGACTCTCACCTAACTACGACCTATGAAGACATGCCAGCAATAAAATATGAAAGAAATCTCTATGACCGTACATATGCATTCCAACCAAACAGATGACCAATGACACATGCCGAGGTATATATGGGACATGTGAGGTATGGGTAAGAAGAGGCAAAGATAATTATGGAAAAGTGGAGGTACAGGTGATCAAGCTAGTACCAAAACGGAACCAAACGGCAACATCCAACTTCTTGCTCATAATCAAACGAAACGGTGCTATAGCAAGCACAAAACTCACAATCTCCAAAATACTAAATCAATAAACTCCCCATAAAATATAAATGGAACATGGGAGCAAAAATCGCCAAAAGATAAGGATTAAATTATGCGAATTGACTTTTTTCTCGGATCTTCAGTCGATCGACTATAATTGGCAGTCGATCGACTGCTTTGAACAGTACAGAACTCTTTTCTTCTTTTCTTTTTTTCGAATCATTTTTCTCTTCTTTTTTTTTCTTTTGTTTCTTTATTTCCTTTTTCATTTTCCAATCATCATCTCAACAGAGCATATGCCACCAAAAACGAGTAACAATCCCAAAAACTAAACTACTAGCTTGACAAAGGACAGGCTAAATGTAGGATGTAGTAAATGGGACAAAAAAGGATATTTTTGGCAGTGTGGAGTTTATGGGTAAAACGAGAAAAAGGGAAACCTCTACCACATGTGTCAACTAACCACAACCCGAATGCATACAGGTATTAAGCAGATCAAATTCATATTTATGCAAATTAAGGAAACATGTCTCATAAGGAGTACTACTCACATTCCTAAACAAACCGGTCATGAATGTCACCAGTTATAGGCTCTAAATCTCAGAAATATGATGTAGCTTGCCAATTTTCTAAGTCAGGTCTCAAGCTCAGCAAATAAATTAACGAAAACTCGTAGGTATGCATTTATACGATTCTACTAATAACATGTTGATAAGCAAGGCTCGGGCAAAACAGGTGCAAATGCAAAATCATCATGGAAATACTACCGTTCCGACTCGACCTATATGCTAAAATAAACGTGCATTTTATGGAAATTTTTCAAATTTTTCAATTTTTTTGAATTTTTGTATAAATGGATGAAATGGAATAAAACAATGCAAAACAGAATTAAACGTGAATGCAAACAAATGATATGCGACGCAAAACCCTTCCCCAAACCAAATCACACAATGTCCCCATTGTGCAAAATCATGTAATGAAGCAAAAGAGAAATGGGAATTTGCGAGAAAATTAAGTAAATGTGACATGAAGTAAAGAAATCAGGAACTCACAAGACTTTAAGCGCAGCAAGGGAAACGTCCCCAAACCAGCGTGAGCTAGGAGGTTTCAGTAGCTAGCAGTGCTACCAATAAGTGCCTGAAAGACAGAAAATACCACGCATAAGACTGAGAAAACAATTTCGAAGCGGTAAAATTGTGCATAAATGAGAGAACAGAAGAAATGTATAAATTTTACGGAAGATAAAATGGAGTAGAGAACTCCCTTAAGTCCGCATATCGACCAAACACAGCAGGGGAGAGGTCGTGAACAAATACAGCAGCAGCAGTGGTCGATCGACCAAGAAGATCAGTCGATCGACCAAGTGGGCGTGAACAGTAGCTCCTGTAAACCGGCAAATCAGTCGATCGACCATATAGGCCAGTCGATCGACTGGAAACACTGCTGCAAATTCTTATTTCTTCGTATTAGCTCAATAACTAGAGCTACCGAGGTCTAAAAAAACCAGCAAATGCACAATAATACGCGCCCAAAATTGCGCAAAACCCATGGCAAAGTCTAAAGTGCATAAAAAATCCTAAACAAATAAAATAAAAGCGAAGTTTCGCCACACAAAATCAATAAAAAAAATAGTTCGAAAGCAATAAAATGTTTGTAAAGCTTTTGATCAACTAGTAGTTGATCAAGAAAGGCCAAGGTATGGCCCACTTCGTCGGCTTCTGGCTACCAGAGGTAGCCTCAATGGTGCTCATTTTATCAGTTGCACCCTTCTTAGCTTCAACAGTCGGAGAGCTCAACGGATCAACTTTGTCATCTCCCCAATCAAGGACTTCCTTGGAATCGTCAGAATCCAAATCAGACCATCTCACCTTGGCTGGCACATCTTCCACTTCCTCATCAGTCCCATAGCTTAGGCATCCAAGGCCGCCTCTTGAAACAATCTGCTCTGTCACGGTTGGAGCAGCAAGTGGCTCTCCCTTCCCCAAACCAGCTCCTGCAATGTTTAAAACAACAGATTCTTCCTCCTTTTTGCTCCCAGTCCGGGACGGAGGTGTTAACACAGGAGTAGTAATAGAGACAGGCAATTCAGGAAGCACAAAGTACGATTTCTTTTCAGAAACCGTATTACAAGTAACAGGCCACATGGGGTCCTTCTTTTTAGCAGGTTGAGCAAAAATGATAGAATGTTTCCCAACTTTGAAGGTCAAAGTTCCAGAGCCTACGTCAATAACTGCACCAGCAGTGTGCAGAAACGGCCTACCTAGAATGATCGGTATATGGGCATCCTCAGGCATGTCAAGGACAACAAAGTCAACAGGGAAGAAAAACTTCCCTATTTGGACGGGTATGTCCTCTAGGACTCCTATAGGCTCGACCGCAAATCGGTCAGCCATCTGAACTGTCATGTCTGTGATAGCAAACCGGGTCAACTGAAGCTTCCTAGCTAGACTCAAGGGCATGACACTTATACTAGCCCCTAGGTCACATAATGCCTTCTCAATTGAGAAGGTACCTATGTTGCAAGGAACAGAAAAACTGCCCGGATCCTCTAACTTAAGGGGCGCAGTGTGAGACAGATAAGAGCAAGACTCCTTAGTAAGTGCGACAGTGTGCACTGTTTCAAGTGACCGCTTTTTGGACAAAAGTTGTTTCATAAATTTAGTATAAGCGGGTACTTGGTTTACTAACTCAAGGAAGGGGACTTGTACATTCAGACTACGAATAACTTTTTCAAATTTGCTGAAAGATACCTGTTCCTTGGTCGGCACTAGCCTCTCCAGGTAAGGGGCTGTAAGAAGTACCTTAGCCCTCTCCTCCAAATCACGCGCGCCGGCATCCTTGGACTTAGGCTGAAAGTCCGTCACCTTCTCTTTGTTGAAGCTAGACCCCTCTTCAGACCGTCTCAAATGTGAGCCATTAACCGTCATTGGGCCGAACTTCGGGACCGGGACTGACCCATCAGCACTCGGGTCTTGCCCTAAAGTCTTCGGGACTGAGGTGCCCCGAAACAAGTGGCCTCGCAGATTATTTGGCATTAAAGGACGAAATTCCTCAGCATCAGCAGTGATCTCAGTCGATCGACCACTGTCCTCGGTCGATCGACTGAGATATACAGTTCCAGAAGCTCCTGTAACCCGTGCTTCAGTCGATCGACTAGGTATATCAGTCGATCGACTGACATACCTGGTAGACGGCTGTTTCTTTGATTTATTCGTTAAAGCTTTCTTTTGAGTTATTTCCGACTCATCTTTTTCAACAGCGTCCTCGACCATGGCAGGACCCTCAAGGGTGGACCCGCTCCTCAAAGTGATGGCATTTAGGGTCTCCTTTTGGTCAGTTTGGGTCGGCAAGTGTCCGGGAGCTCGAGTGTTGATTTTGCTAGCCAATTGAGCAATTTGGCTCTCTAGTAGCTTCATCCCGGCCTCTCTTGCTTGGGACTCCTTTAGCAACAGGTTCTTAAGCTCGGAAAATTCAGAATTCTGCGATTGTTGCTGCTGCGGCACATAGGGAGGTTTCTGATATTGTTGTTGCTTTTGATGAGGGGGCACATAGGGTTGCTGCTGCGGCGGAGCTTGAGTTGGGTTCAAGACATTTTGGCTCCTCCAACTCAAATTTGGATGGGTATTCGGCTCGTAGCAGGTGTTGGTCTGCCTATAGTGTTGAAAGGCGGCACAGGACTCAAAGGGACTAGGGCAGTTTTTCGAGACATGGCCCTCAGCTCCACACCTTTCACAGACGAAAGGACCGTCTGACACAGCATTTACTTGGTACATCCCACCTTTAGAAGCTCCTCCTAGTTCATACTTGTCAAATCTCGCAGCAAGAGCCTCAAGCGCAGCGACAGAGGAAGATTCAGCAGCTCTCCTCTGGTTCCCTCTAGAATTCCCATACTCGGCCTTGTGGGTAGCTAGATCATCAGAGATCTTCCACCCCTTGGTTGCTCCCAAATTTTCAGCAAATCGTCCATTGGCTGCAGCATCCAAAATGGCCCTCTGATCGTCTTACAACCCATTGTAGAAATGATTGCACAAGCTCCACTTTTCGAACCCATGGTGCGGTATGGTTCGCACCAACTTCTTAAATCGGACCCATGCCTCATGGAAGTTCTCATCCGGCCCTTGTTTAAAGCCCGTGATTTGAGCTCTAATAGCAATCGTCCTTGAAGCAGAAAAGTACTTCTTGTAGAATGCCAAAGCAAATGAATTCCAATCGGTGATCCCCTGAACGGTTCGGTCCAAATCTCTATACCACTCCCTTGCAGCATCACGAAGGGAGAAGATGAACATGGTCTCCTTGATCTGGTCTTGGGTCACGCCGGCTGGTGGGGGTATGGAACAACAGTAGTCAATAAAGGTCTCCATATGCTTAGCTGCATCTTCATTTGCAGCTCCCCCGAACTGGTTCTTCTCAACCATGCTAACGTATGAAGGCTTTGGTTCGAACTTCCTGGCATCTCCTGGTAATTCGAACCCCTTGTATAAGTTATCAGCTGTCGGCTCAGAATGACTAGCTATACTTGCTTCCTCGGCCATGACTGGAATTTCTGGAGAAGTAACTGTCTCGGCTGAAGAAGTGGAAACGGGTGAAGACTGTGGGTCTTCTTCGAACAGATTGTTCTCGTAATAGCTTGACAGAGTACTCAGCTCTTCCTCTGTCGGTAGTACCCTTTGTGTTCGTCTCAACTCGTGCAAAGATTTCTCTAACTCAGGGTCAAATGGTACTAGTTCACCACCCTGTGACCTGCGCATAAGAGGAAACTACAAAAAGAATATAAGAAAAGTTTAAGGAACAGAAGTCCCTTAAACTAAGAAGGACTAAAAATAAAAACAACTAAAATTAGGACTATTGCCTCCCCGGCAACGGCGCCAAAATTTGATACCCGTCGTTGTGAGTACCAAAAATAAATTTATAATTTCCTATTAAGACTAACCTAGGCTAGTGGTAACAGGGTCGAACCACAAGGAGGCAGATGTAAATTCTAGTTGATTTATATCCAGTCTAAGGTAACAATTGTGGGGGTTGAGTTGAGATGGTCTATAGCTAAGAACAAATAAAGATAATAAACTAAAAAGACGGTTTAACAGATAAAGAAGGGGTACTAGGATGATCGGTTCATTATAGCTTTGGCGGCAGCAAACTAGGTCGGTCTGAGCCAACACAGGTGAGGCGGGAAATAAAGAGGTCCTCTCGGTCCACTCTTAACAAATAGCATCTTTCGATCTCGCTATAGGTCCCTAATATCACTAATACTAACTTTCGTTCTGAAAAGTGACTAATGGTCTAAACTATACCTATATTTCGATCTTAGCACAGTTTAGTCGATTTAATTGATGGTCTAACAACATACCCTATCTTTCGATCTAATGGGTTTGTCATAAATTAAGCATCTAACTGGTCGCATGCATTCGATTCGTCAAATACAAGATTAAATTCAATTAAAACGAAGGGTAACCTCACGAGGTCAGTCGATCGACCGGGTGAGGTGGTCGATCGACCAACACGCGGGTTCAGGCCGTGTATAATCTAATGCCGCCTATGCTAAAACTCGCCTACATCCTAGCACAAACTATTTAGCTACTCATGCTAAGGGTGAAAACAATAATAAGACTAATAAAGTAAACAGGGGAATTCATGCTTAAGACAGTAAAACAAATAATTAACATAAACAATGATAACGGTTGCGGGAATCTACTTAGCAGTTCTAAACTATTGATAAAATAAAGATGAACTAAAAGCAGGGCAGAAGAATACCGAGTTGCAGAGGAAAGATTAGGACTAGGAATTAAAAATCCAATGCTCACAATAATCCCAAACCCTAACTAACTATCAAGAACCGTATGCGGAAACTTAATGAAAATTACTGAATAAAACTTAGGTAAAAACTTCGATCAAAACTGAATGCTAAACTAGGTATTCTCAGTTACGTTATATAGAAAGTGTACGTAACAATTATTCCAAAACCTAAACTTAATGGGCTTCAAGTTCCTCGGTCTTTTAATTCACGTCTGGAACAGCAGTGTGGTCGATCGACTAAGGTAGGTTGTCGATCGACTGGTCCTCAGTGTACAGTAGCTTCTGGAACCCGAACATTGGTCGATCGACTGAGGGTGATGGTCGATCGACTACTTGAGCTGCTACTTGACTTCTTAAAACTCGTGGACTTGTCTTTTGGGCCTTGAATTGCGCACCAAGCTCGTTCCTCGGGTGAATACTTCACGTCAAATGCAATGTAGGATACTCGGGGACGGATTTAGCTCGATTTTCCCATTGAATTCTTCACATTTCTACAATAATGTACAAAATACGGAAGTAGACGGAAATAGGGAGAAATGCAGCATAAACTACAAGAATGAGCTCTGAAATGCGTGTAAAATGGGATGTAAAACATCATATAAAAGACACGCATCAAGAACCGACCTTCCAAACTCCGAGAATTGCTAACAATGCGATTAGGATTAAGAACGTACTTGCTTTCTCTCTTAAACAGTAAATTAGGTTTTGCAAAAGTGTTTAGAATAATGACGACGAAGGTTATATATCTTAATCGCATAATTAACAAAACCCGAGAAAATTCCCCGTAAAACCGGCTACTCGATCGAGTACCCAAGGTACTCGATCGAGTACCCCCTTACTCGATCGAGTATCCTAGTTACTCGATCGAGTACCCAACAGGTCAGAAACTTTTCTAAAACGCAACTTACCCTTACTCGACAGAGTAAGGCCTACTCGATAGAGTACCCAAAGACTCATAAATACGGAGTATTACAGTACCCTTGAGAAGTAGAAGGAATAGCAGGCAAATATTCTGGATCCCAAAAACCAATCACAGCAATCTCCTCGGGAAATGGGCAAATATCGCCTCCAGGAAAGGCAAATACGTGATAATTCAGATCCCAATATTCAAGACAAGCATCCAGGAACGGTTTGACTACCTTAATCAATTTCAAGCTCAAAAGTGCTTCAAAATTATAAGCACCCATGTCATACTTCTCCACACTAGAGAACTCGTTTGTCCATTCTTTTAGACGAATTTCAAGAGTATTTATGATGTATGCTTATTTTGGGAAATTTGTGTAGTAAGACGAAGAAAGACGGAAGAATTGCGTGCATCAAAACTCCCTCGACGTCTCTATTTATGCTAAAAGTTGTTTCCTAAAATCCGTCAGAACGGACGCACTGGGGAACAGGCGCAGCAGGTGCTGCGCCTCTTCGAAGGGACGCAGCTCTTGCTGCGCCTCTTCCTCAGCTCTTTTTCTGTGATTTTCCGCGTTGGATCTTTCCTAAATTCCTCAACGAATAATTTCCTATTCATACGGGTTATTATTTTGGTAAATATGTCAAGTTACCATATTTCGTGTTTCCTAATCTCGCGGGCACGCATCTCGAGACGATATCGACATTTTCGTCATTTTAGCACACTTGTACATTTAATTTTTGGGGAATCATTTCACCCATTTAATTCAATTTAAATCTATACTTTTGTATTTAATTTAATTATATCATTTTTCAAACTTATACATTTCTTTTTAAGTTTTCTTTTTGGGGAAACATTTCACTCTCCATTTCAAACTTATATGTTTTTATTTTTTTTCTTTTTTTAAGAGGTAACCCTCCCTACCGTCCGGTCATTCCCGACCAAATTTTTGCATTTTCATTTCTGGTCATTTTTGTGCATTTTCGAGTCATTGTTCTGCGCTGATTTAGGCCATGTGTACAAATATATGTTATATGAGATTCTTGTGTAAATTTTGGCAGCATGACGGCGTAAACCGTCATCTGCCAAACCTGTTCAAAGCTAACCTGCAGGTACAAACAAAGCAACCCAGCAGCAAAGGCACGCAGGCCATCATATATCTACAACCAAAAAAGGGATATGTACACCAAACTGGGGGCTCGAGCCCCAAAACAAGATCCAAGTGTCCAAAAAACGGGTCCTAAAATGTACAAAAATACAACCAAAAACAAGAAACAACAAGAAAGCTACTGCCGGTCGCCGTCTAGCTCAGTAACTCTCTCCTTGAGAGCGGCAACCTCGGCGTCACGAACCTCGAGCTCCCTCAGCATGCGAGCCGTCTCCTCTCGGGACAGGGCAAGCTCGCGCTACCTCTACAAACAACATAAACTGGCTCATGTCAATCATCTCAAGCATAGTGGAAGATTAGAAAACTCGAAAATAAAGTAAACGGAAGGTTCATACCTGATGTCCTCGGCCACCAGCAAATGCCTCGACGGCAGTAGCCCGTAGCCGGTTGGCTACCCTTCACTTACCACAACCGGCCAGTACGCCAACCTCCCGTAGAGGAACGCCGAGTAGTCCTCACCAGGAAGAAGGAGGGAGTCGCCGCCGCCGACGCCAGCCATGGCCGCCTCCCTCTCAGCCTCAGAAGGCTCCCTAAACATCGTCCGAGGAGGATCGATGGGAACCGTCAAGACATCCCGATAGCACTGCCGTGCCAAGCGCTCACCCAAGTGCCACACTGGACCCATCGACGTCCTCAACAGCAACCGGCTCGAGCTCCTAGGTCGAAGGACCTCAGCCACGAAAGGAGGAGCGCCAACGTACTCCTCCCAAGGCCTAGGCACCCACTAGAAAAGCAAACGAAGGGTCATTCTTATGATCAGTTCTAAAATAAAAGAAAGAAACAATGTAAGGTGAAATACTCACGCCATCCAACTGAAGAGCGTTCACCTCCCCCGACAAACGTCGTGGAAGGAACTCCGACTCCTCGTGCGGCACAACACCCAATCCCTCACAACGAGATAGGCCTTCTCCATAAACTCCGGACGAACCATGGCCCTCATGAAGCGGAAGAGGACCGCAAAACCAGCAGTGACCCAGTCCCAACGGCCTAGGGAGCTCAGGTCAGAAAAAAAGGGAAGAAGCTTCGTCGAAAGCCTCTCTCCCTTGTCTCCGAGGTAAGTCGAAGACAAGAACCACCAGAGCCACAAGCGGACTCTCTGCTCTACAGTGCAAGGAGGAGGAGCCGTCTCCCTCCCCTCGATCACCACCAACGCTGGGGTCTTCCCCGCGAAGTAGTCCCGCACGTAAGAAGTAGGCACCAAGCCAGGTACCGCAGCCGCCTTCGGCGCCAGGTTTCAGCCGATCAACCTCCTAGCCTCAGCCGAGTCAATCCTCATGGCCGTCTCCGGCCACTCCACCACCTCAGTCTCACACGGCAGACCAGAAATCATGCCGTAGTCCTCTAACGTGACCCCCACCTCGCCAAAAGGCATGTGAAACGTGGAGGTCGTGTCCCAAAACCGGTCCAAGAAGACTCGGACGAGACTGAGGTTAGCCCGAAGCTTCCTCCTCGCAATATCCCTCCAAGCCTTCACCAAAGCGCCGAACGCTCCCCGCTCGATCATGGCTCGCTCCTCAGCCGACAGCCTCTCGTAGCACCCCAACGCCGTCGTGTAGCCCGAGAACGACCTGATGTTCCCATCCTCCTATGTGGATTTGAAATAAAAACTATCTTTAGCTCAAAAGTAGGAAAAAATGAATGACAAACAGAAATGAAAGAAGATGAATGAAGAGTTATGAATCCTATTTACCAAGCTATTCACCGTCCTGTAGGACAGGTGACCCTCCGCAGCCCAAAGAAGGTACCTACTTTCCCAAGTCTCAGCCCACGCAGGTGCTTCCCTAAGTTGGCGACCACCTCGTCCAACGTTGGCCCATCTCGGGGCCTCCTCCTCCTCAGCAACCTCCTCCTCCTGGACCTCGTCCTCAGCAGCCATCACCGCAACGGTGAAAGCCACCTCCAATGCCTCCTCAAGCACCTGAGAAGGGTCAACAACAGTGTCCACGTCCATGGGAGCTCTCCCAGACGTAGAAGCCTCATCACCTGCAGAATTGAGGTAAATTTAGGCCGCGTCAAGTGACGACAAGCCTTGATTAGGGGATTTTCGAGTTTTCGAAGCTCCGAAATCGCTATTTTCTCGCCATCTTTGGCAATTTTCCCACAAACCCGTCCACTCCTGTGGTAATTTGGGTCAAGTCAAGCCTAAGTTGAAGCCTAGTCATGGGTTTGAGTCGGAATTTCGACAGCATTTCGTTATAACGGCGATTATGCCCTAAAAAGAGTGTCCTGAAAAAGCCGTCACAAACCAAAATTCCGAGATGGTAGGAAGTTTACCCATAACACAAGGGTTCCAAATATCAAGTTTCGCCGCAAATGGGCAATCCTAAGGCTATTTTCGAAGCGATTTACGGTTTAGTTATGAAACCGTCTCAATTTCACTCAAATGCTCAAAACTCAACGAAAATTCGAAACAAATACAAGGTTATGTTCATTATATTGCCAATTAACCATTTACAAAGCCAATTTCGCAAGGCAAAATCATTTGGAGGAAAAGCCCCAAATTTTCGACTAATTAGGGTCGAAAACCCTAATTTTGTCGATCTCATTTGATCAAATACGAAAGATAAATGCAAGATTGATACACATACCTCGTTTAGTCATGGAAAATGTAAACTTTTGGGTCAAATTTTGACGGAAATGGTTGGAATTTGAGAGAGTAATTGAGATTTTATGTTTCGAACAAATGAAATGAAACCCCTGTTTCATTGGATTTTTACGCAGAATTGCCACACCCAGGAATAGACGCAGCATGTGCTGCGCCTCTTCCAAGGGACGCAGCTCTTGCTGCGCCTCTTCCTTAGCTTCCCTTCATACGAATTTTCAAAAATTCGTTATGAGTTCGTTATTTTGCGGGCCATCTTTGGTGCGCCTCTTCCTTGATGCTACATCGCATATTTGGTCCGTTTGACCTATGTTCTTCACCCGGATCCACATCTTCCAAGCCAAAAACAAATTATCGCCTTTCTTATCCAAGACCTAGCTTATCACAACGAGCGTTCCTTCTTTGACAGGTGTTTCGACACACCTTTATTATGTTCCCCCAGCGAGAGTACACGGATAGACTTTCCCTCTCGAGACATGGAGATCAGTTCTCTATTATGTTCCCCCAGCGAGCGCTCATTCTCTCTCGAGACATGGAGATCGACATCGACCCCAAATCCTTCCGGAATTTGTTTGAAGCTGAACGCAAGCAGATTTCTCCCAGCAGTTTCAGACTGTGTCCTGCTGTCTTCTCCCAAAGTCATCGTTTTATTCCCCAGTGAGAGTTTGCTTGAGAACAGAGACAGGCAGATACCCCCAGGCGATCCTTCATATCTTTCAGATAACCCTTTTCAGGATAAACCCTTCAGATCTTTCAGAAACTTACCTTAATCTTTCAGACAACCCTTTAGATAACCTTTGGGATAATCCTTCCTTCAGCCTTCCTCCCTTCAGATAATCCTTTATTCTTCAAACACTTCAGGATAATCCTTTCGGTAACCTTCAGATAACCCCTTCTCAGTTAAGTCCCCTTTCAGTCCTTTAGAGAGAGTTGTCCTTCAGTGAGAGATAGCCTTCAGAGTTAACCTTCAGAAGTATTAAGAAGTTTTTTTTTCAGAATCCCTGTGACCCCTAATGCCTTCAGACACCAAGTTATCTTCAGACCAAAGAGTTTTGTTGAAGCGTCTTCAGTCCTGTTTCACCCAGGGGTATCTCGGTATGGTCTCTTCTTATGATCGGCGAGCCTCCTTACGTAGTCTAATGGACTTTAAACGACCCTCCCGATAGTCGACGGACTCGAAATGTTCCGACGACGGGTCCTTGGCTTAGACCTCTTGAGCCGCCTCGCGTCGCCATAGTCGTCAGGTTGTAATCTTCGATTGACCTGATGGCTATACTTTGACTTTCGCCTTGTCCAAGCCTCAGTCAAAGTGGGGGCTCTGTAGATACCTCATTTCTGCACCTCCCGTAAACCACCCGGTGATGATTGGGCCGCATGTTTGGTACGCGGAACAATTTGTGACAATTCGTAAGTTTATCGTCAAGTGATCGCTCAAACATTTATGTCTACCTCTTAGTTGTCATCTACGTGCCGATACGGTCGTTTTGACAGTAATTAGAGTACATTTGGAGTCCGGGCCTAAAACCGTCTTCCAAGGGACGCAGCTCTGCTGCGCCTGTTCCTGGCTGATTTCTGTCCCTGGACTTCCGTGTTGTTTTGACCTAGTTTATTAATTACGTATTTAATTAACTATTAATCGTATTATCGCCTAATTCCTGTTCGTTTATTTGTTATTCTTTCTTTTCTCAAATCATCCGTTTTAAATGTATTTTCGACATAAATCAACTTAATCCAATGTAATTATTGTAATTTTCATTATTGTATTCATTATTGTATTTCTTATATCACTTGTATGCCTTCACATGTAATTGCACTTAAATCTCTACCTCGACAATAATTGTATGATAAATTACGTGTTCACCGACTTAGTATTAATTCTCACATGTTAGGATTAAAACGTTGGATGTTGCATTGCATGCATATAATCGACAATATATCAAGTATAGACGATTTTCCCTAATCATTAGTAGAGGCCGCTATCGAGGCGGGCGGGATTAGGTGTTCGATCAAAAGAGCTTCCTAATACGTACCCTCACCCCTTACTCCAGATCTCTGTGAACATCCGTGTTCATTGGCATCCACGAGAGTCATTCTAGACATAGAATGCTAAGGGTAACGAGTTCTTGGTGTTCATGTCACTACTTTGTGTCTTGACATGGCACGAGGTATTCGAACGATTTCCAATTTTCCACAATAAATTGGTGGCGACTCCACAAATGCAAACGCTTGTTCTCTCTCCCAAGCGCCCCCGTGGGCCCATTGTCCACAATATTCACAACTCCGGCAAAGCTCCCGATGATGACAAGGCGCTAACATATTTTGGTATGCTTGACAGCTTGAATAAACATGCGACCTATGGAGTTCGAATAATGCATCATTTGGGATATTTCGGAGATCAGTGCGTAGCTTTTAGTGAAATAAAGGTATTTTAAGTCAACAAATCATTTTAGAATCACAAACCGATTACAAATCAATTTCAAGTTATTTAAACCCCACTCAAAAATACTTACACTTTAATCCAATCCAAATTTTTATTCAAAATATTTTTCTTTTGCGAAATACCTATTGGCAACCACCTCATTCTCGTCCCATGCTCGCATGTTCTCATCCACAAGCTTAGTTGTATAGCTTCTCTACTTTTATTGCCCTTTTCGATGAATTTTGTTTTCTTATCCATTTTTAAACCATAATACTCGTGATCGTTGCTTCCAAAACAAGTCTTTATGTCTAAAAAGTTGAATTATCTCCTTTAGAACTCTCATTCTCTCACGAATAATATAATGTAAGCCGACCGCTCACCCTCATTTAAACGTTTGAGCTTCTCATCTTTGTGTGCAAATCGCCGAGCATTGTGCCTATGAGGACCCTTTTCCACTCCGTTAAACTCAACAAGGCATCTCAACAAGGTTGAAAGCAAATTTGTGTCCCCTATATCATGCTGGCCATTTTGACGGCATTAACTGAACCGAATGAATTTTATCTACTCGTAACCCTTGTTAACCCTATCGTGCTAGTCTTCTAGTGTCTTTACATTAGTATCGTGGTTTGAAAATAAATTTTATCTACTCAGACCTTGTAAAGTATGTAAACCCTATCTTTCTCCCGAGGGATTCTTCTTTGACCGAATGATGAGACTTTAATTGTTGTTCGAAGATCATTTGCAGTATCATATCCGTCTATAGTTATAGACGGGCCAAATATACACCAAATTTAAACATAAGACAAGTAACAAGTTGCATGATAGGGCCCAAAAATATCACCACTTTAAGAATATTTACCCCGTCTTTCACTCTAGACTATCCGTCTATAGTGAGACTGCAGTATTTGGACTATTCAAATGAAACAAATTTTGAAAGGGGATTTTTGCACGTTTTTCTCGCAAACTAGTTTACTAAAACCAAATGTAATGCACCAAATATAATTTGGCTGTTTCATAACGAATGACTGCTCAAGGGTATGACTTCTGAATTCAGATTAACCATTCATATCCTATCCCACTTTCAAAATGTGCACCGAGCTACATGACTGTTTCGGAAAGAACACGATTCCTAAAAGTGGCACGTGTTAGACGACACAGTTCGGGCAGCTCCATAACCAAATAAGCTCTCAATTAGGTATGCCATAGGCCATTTGAAAGAAAGAAACAAGTTATGTGATCGTATTGGGGGGGCTCCTAATTACGCCCTAGTCAACTTAAGAAACCCACTCTCCTAGAAACTGATGGGGACCTCCAACACGGAAACAGGATGCACCAAATCTTTTGAGACCGGCACCATTTGCCTACGCATTGAAGCTTGACAAAGTCCCGTGGTAAGAATGTAATACTTCATTTGAAGTTTTATAAGTTTTCAGTTCTCTTTTGTTTGATTTTCATCTTGTTTTCTTGGAAAAGCGGAAACCTATCTTGCGAGAAAGCTATATGACGGCAGGTCTTCCAGCCGTGTTAGATCTTCGAGCAGCAATTCCCTCTCTAGCTGGCGGCGAGTAGCTTTCATCACCGACTATTACAAAACAAAAATGAGAACATAAATAAATGTAATGGACAGACACTGAGCAAGCAAACTGATAGTGATGAAAGTTCTCGTCAAAAGCAATGGGGGTTCTCGTTGTTGACTAAAAAATAAAGCAATTCTGGTAAAATAACGCGTGGTTTAACAGCAAAAGCTTTATGTAGTCGCTAAGATAACGCTTCATTTAGATAGTTCTATAAAACAATATGTGTTTGTTACCACATGATATATTGACAAAGTATCAAGTTAATTGTGTAAGAACTCACATTGAAGTCCATGTATGAGGCATGCATCTGAAGCCATTGGTGATCAAGCAGCTTAAATGTGATGCAATACAGTAGATCAAAGGCCGACTCATTGTCTGCCAAAAGGAAAGTCAGTCGTTCTTAGTAAAAGTCATTATCTAACAATAAGGTTCGTGCTATGTAAAAGGAGCAGGTGGAATTACCAGCAAGAAACTTCACAAAAATTGCTCCAACCAGTGTCCGTGGCTTGACTGCATGATGATCATAGAATTCCTTGAGTTAAAAAATGATCTCGAAGGAAGTCTCATAGGTAGATATAATAATCTCAAATAGACAACTAGGGTGCACATAAGTTGTTCAAACAGGGGAAAAAGTAAAATGGCAAGGAACTACCCAGTGAAGGCAAAAAGATTATTATAAACATCCTCGAGCGAAATATAGTTAAGTGGTTGCTTACAGGCTTACAGCCTTACATCAAGCCGATTCATGTTTGAGTCAAACTATTATAATGTACTACCTTACTTGTATACATTTTTAAAATGTGTGAAGAATTTAGAAGAATGTAAACAATTTATTGGAGTGGGAAGAGTAATAGATTTGTGAACAATCTATCTAACGAAATTTAGTAAAATGTATCACAATGAATAAAGAGGCTTCTCAAATGCTACTATCAATCAAAAATACTCGATGGAAGGAAAAAAAAAAAGGCAGTCTGACTGTATTTCGCAAAACCAAATCAAAAGTGAGATTGGGTGACCAAGTTCCATGAAGACATGTTGAGGTAGTTTCCCTATAAAGAGGATGTTGCTAAAAGTAAGGAACAGCACATGGCCTTTGACAAAAGTATTTGAACAAGTCAATCTCATTCAAGAAAAAAAGTTGCACACCTGCTTCTAAGTCCAGCATTTGGATCAGCATGAATGTGATATTCACACCTGCTACAGCAAATGGGTATTCCCACATAGCTCTATCACCTTCCTGCTTGCGCAAAAGATCCTGAAAAGATTTCTGGATCATGCGACCCCAATCATCCATGTAAGCGGACGTATTATATATAATCAACAAAAGAAATACAGTTCACAAATAAAAAACTGCACCCATGATCTATGTTTATCCAACACAGATGTTTTCGAGGTGGTGCTCAGCTATTTTAGGGGGAAAAACTCATGCTTTTGCTTACACTGATGTGATCCAAAAGTCACACATATGTATACAAACATAAAATGTCGCACTAGTGGACACAAGTAAACCAGAAATTAAGAATCGGGTGCAACATAAACCATTATATATCTGCCCAACTATCAGACGAGAAGTACATTTATGTTGCAAAAATCAAGTCAGAATTCAAGCATAACCCATTATGAAATGGATTTCCCTTCTATACGCAGTTCATACATTCAAACACAAATTAATAACTTCTTGATGAATACTGATCGCAGTATGGGTGACGCGTATCCATTCAGTCTCATTATATCAGCTGGAAATACTTTCGGCGAAAAAAAATTGCCAAGCAGGCAGCTGGTAGACTGTAGGCATTCACCTAACATTAAACAGTCTGTGTAAGTGTGTAACACAGTAACAAGAAAAAACTTTCACATATCCTTGCACCCAGCCACCATACTTTCAAACTAAGCCATTATTGCTTATATTACAGCATCCAGAAAGAGTAGAATCAAGTAACATTCCAAAACCACTCGTCTCATGTGCAATAACTTTCTATCCGATGGGTATCCACAATTTTTAAGCATGTAATTAAGCAATATCCTATCCTACTATGGGCTCTAGTGCAATCGTCTAAAACTAATACTATTAAGGATAACATTCTTAGCTACAAGACATTGCACTAACGAAAAAAGGTTGGTTCAATAGAGTAGACGTTTAGAATGACTGAGTCTCAATGATCTGAAAACAGATAGACAAGAAAAGAATAGCACTGAGAACAAACCGGGAAGGTTCTAGCAAAAAACAGAAGATTTTCCAGAGAGATGAAGCCACCACCCCTGTCGTGCATAGCAGATTCAGTCAACAACAACAACAACATCAGAGCCACACAAATTTAGCACAAGAACGAAAGATCATAATAGAAGAATGCTAAAATACCTGAAGTCTGTGGACGGATCCTTTCCCTGCCATCCCATTTCCTTCCACTGTTCTGATATCAAACCACGCAGTTCTTCACCAGGAAACGCGGCCTTCCACAAGGCTTTCAAAGCATCCTAAACAATTTTTCACGATGAAGGAAAAAAAATGTAAACAGCAACCTTAACATACCTAACTGTTTTTAATCAAGATCTTTCAGTATGAGAAGGTGAGCACATAAAAGATGTCTCAAATTGTGTATAAACTAGACTACAAGTCTACAGCTATACACCCAGATTGAGGATTTAAGGGCGTACCTGGTGTTCAGGGTTTGAACTATCATAAGGAACATCTATGCGGTTCTGTAGTTGCTGCAAACACTCCTCCTGACAGGATGCAAAAACAAAAACTACTCAGAAATCCATAGCAGCTATCGAGAAGAAGAGGCAGTGATTTCTAGTTCTGAAATTAGGCAATACTTTACAAATGTCACTTCCATTGGAATGTCTAAAAGCATATCCAGAAAAAAGAAGACAGAATAAGGGCAAATACAAGCGCCAAGCCAACATTCTAGACTCAGTTATACACAAAATCTGCTTCATAAGCATATAGGTAATCGAAAATTAAGTCTGATTGAAGTTCTTAAAACAATGCACATCAATTAAAATCTCATTAGGAGGTAAAGGACTAAAGGCACAAATAATGCCAATAAATCACATCAGAAAACACCCTAACGTAGAAAGACGGTCAATAAGGAAGGCTGTAACTTCAATTTTTGCATCTTTTTGAGGCAAAAACAATCTCAACATATCCATATCAATATCAGCTTAATGACAGCCTTTTCCTATATTGGTAGTTTACCGGGAGGTTCAAAAAGGTATCTTAAATCGATAAAATGAAAAAAAAAAAATGCATTGATCAGCTGCTTAATCTCACATAAATAACCTGAGTTGGAGTCAGATCAAAAGACGGCCGAGCGTCACTGTCTCTTCTCTGAGCGCACACACATGAAAGACCACGGCCTAGCCATGCTGCTGAACCTGCAACCTCAGCTGTAACAAACATAAGAACAAGCATGTTAATAAACTTCAATGTTCAGTTATTCACACAATCGCACACCAATACACCATTAATAAGCTTGTAGGATTGACTCAGCATGTTAATCTAAAGCAACTACAAGAGCAATCAAGCATTTATTAATCCGTTCACTCAAATGATTTCATCATTTCAGGGGAGGAAAAAGATATGAAATGGATTAGGCAAACATTTGAGAGCTTGAAACCATGAGAAAACACACTAAAACAGCCAAATCACCATTTCTATAAATGACAAGAGGAGGATGCAATTGATCCATATCCTTCACTCAAATTTCTACACAAGTCACAACCAGCTGAAAAACCACCGGAACACCTTACTTTTCGAACTTCGTCAAATCAACTTTTCGATAAATACTAGTACTAAAGCGATCAGTGCAAATTGCAACAGTTAGAAATTAGGACAGGTAGCCTACCAAACAATGACAATCTTCACAAATAATAACAAAGACAATAAGATATTAATTTATGACTCGGTATAAAAATGGACGAACGTGAGCGCCAACATTATCAAGACCTAAGTCAAAATGCTGAATGTTCCATATCTTCCAATCATCCAGCTAACTCACAGCTCTCTCTAGTATATAATTATTACTCAAATCAAATACTAAACAAACTTACAACTATCCTATAACAATATAGCAACTAGCAACTCAATTCACTTCATTTTCATATAATCAAACTAAATTAGTAGACATACAGCAACAAACTATTAAATTGTTTTAAAATGCATATTGCATCATTTCTTCATAATTTTACAGTTTATTAACAATAAAATAAATACGAAATCAAAGCGAAAAAATTACCGGAATTCGAATGATAAGCAACACCGCGGTCTAATCCTTGCGAAATCCGCCGCACCGCAACGAACGAACCTCCACCACCACCGCCTCGGTCGTCCATTAGTGTTCAAAATTAATCGAACAAAACAGAATCTCAAATTATCCGGAAAACCGTCGAAATTATTCGAAAACACGCTGATTATTCGTCTATGACTGTTATATCACCATTATTACTCAAGAGAGAGAAAAATGAGAGAATCAATGGCGAAAAAACCGGCGAAAATGAACAAACATGTAACAAACAAAACTGACAAAATAGTGCAGAAAACGCCGATCTCGAACAGTGAAAGGAAGAAAGAAGCGTGAAGAACAAGAAAAGATTTCTTGAGGAAAGAGAAAAATGGAGAAAGCTAGGGTTTCGAGATCTGCAAGATTGTCGCCATGGATGTTGTTGCAAACTATTTTCTCTCTCTAAAAAAAATTCGAGTACTTCGTCTGCGATTGTTTGTTAGTTTCTCTCTCTTAATCTACGGAGAAGTTCGAAGAGATTTGAGAGGCGTTTGGTTTGTTTGTAATTTTGTATGTATAACAGTTTGTTATTCTTTTTTTTTTTTTTTTTTGAGGGGATAACAGTTTGTTATTCGGGACAGCGTGATACTCTATTTGAGTGGATTTTATTTTATCTTTTGCAATTTTGCTACTTTGTTCTGCAACAGAAAGGCGCCTTTGTATCATGGAAATAAATCACGTGGATCAACTTGCTAAAAACAATGTGTACTCTATTAGTATTATTTTTTCCTTTTTTATTTTGTAACATACTTGTCAGTTTTATACTTCCTTCATATCAGACTAATGGTAACATAGTAAACAAAAATGGGATTTTTAAGAAAAGAGGGTAAAAGTAGGGGTAGGGAGGGAAAAAATAGATAGGGTATGTAATTGTGGGTTTAATTGTGGGTTGATAGGTGAGGTATGTAATAACATTTTGTGTAAATATCATGATGGGGCATATTCTGCACCCGCTGACCGAGTCAACATATTGAGCAAGGTCAAAGATATCCACAGCAAGTCAACGACTTAGACAGCCTAACCGACGCAGCATGTCGGCCTGTCTCTTGGGTCTCGGCTGGGACAACTAGCCAGCCGGGGCACATATCCGCGTACTCATATCCAAGACCCCTCGGCATGGAGTCAACAGTGCCCGCCGGCCTGCCATGGGTCCCTCGGCCGAGGGTAGATAAGTCTTTCCACTTGCTAGCCACTTGGCCACTACGTGACAAAAAGGTGAAAGTCTATAAATACTCCTCAACCCTCATTGAGGAGAGGATCCACAATCTAACCTAAAACTCACTATTCATCTGGTATAAACTCCCTTATCTCTCTACAATATACTTTGTCAAGTAACATATAGCTTAATCCCTTTAAGTTCACTGACTTGAGCGTCGGAGTGAGTACGCTCGGTGCAAAGCCGAGCCCTCAGTTTGTTCATCGTTTCAGGAGAGACCGAGAGGAAGAGTCAAGGCAAGGAAGGACATCCATCCCCCAAGCTTGCGTGGTAAACAACACTGCTCTGGAATTACACCCGGAACAATTGGCGCCGTCTGTGGGGAACAAGATACTAGAAGCTAGTCAAATCCCTTTAAAAAAAAAACACAAAACCCACCCAACAAGCTAAGAAAATGTCGAAACAGCCAGAGATGGTGCGTGTGGAAACTGAATTCTTCCAAGATGACACATTCCACAACTCTGAAATCGGGCAGTCCCCCACCGGCCGTATCACTGATACGACGTACGGGATGTCACCAGAACAAGATACACCGCTGCCCACCGACCAAGTCACTGTCATGGGACATGTGGTTGATGCAGCTAAACTAAAGCTACTCCTGGACCTAATGGGTAGCACGCCGACTCACACTGTCACAACGACAAGAGCGACGGCACCCCCACAGGAGACCAGAGTCCAAAAAGTGACTCCGAGAAACTTGGACGGAGCATTGGAGGAGGCTGACCATGTCAAGACGCCGGGGGAGCCCAGAGTGCAAGTGGTAGACCTGAGTCCTTCCCGCACTCGCGGGAGGACAGCGTCGCCGCAGCACCGACGAGGCCTGCCCTAGAGGAGTGAAAGAAGTCCGACTCACCAGAGTCGGAGAAGAAGTCCGACTCACCAGAGTCGGAGAAGAAGCCCGACTCACCAGAGTCGGAGAAGAATCCCTTCCCACCACGGGGAGAGGAGCCGGACTAAGGATGCGAGGAGCCGATCGCCGCGTGTCATTCGACACGTGGTCGATGACCCCTCAACCCCTATGTCCTAGAGGTCCGGGTGCCGACTAAGCTAAAGTTGCCGCCCATATCATACAAAGGAGAAAGCGACCCAACCGACCATGCCGAGGCTTTCGAGTCTTACATGTCGGTATGGGAGCAGCCTGATGAGGTTTGGTACCGAGTCTTCCCAACGACCCTGCATGGGATGGCACAAAGTTGGTACAAGGGGCTACCCAATGGGTCGATATACTGTTATGGCGACCTAAGGGACATATTTTTGGCCCAGTATTCTTGCAATAAGAGAAGGGCCGTCGAGACATCGGATCTCCTAACTATCAAACAGGAAGGAGGCGAGTCTCTCCGAAGTTATGTGAAGAGGTTCGACGCCAAGGTTCAGCAGATTCGTGAGCTGAACAGTGAGCTGGCGGCCTTCGCACTGATGAAAGGCCTCCCAAGAGGGGACTTAAAAAACGAGCTCATCAAGTGCGGAGGCCTGAACCTAGACTCCCCCAGGAAGATGGTCGACCATGCCATAAAGGTGAAGGACTATCACAAAACCTGGGTAGGCCCCAGCGAGGCCGGGCACTCAGAGAGTAAGAGCCGCCGGGAGGACAACCCGGATGAAGGACGCCGTGACAATAATAGGTCACGGTCTGACAAGTCCGCCAGGAAACAGAACTCGGCGGGCGCCGGGGGGAGTTCGGGACCGTACTACCATAAGCGGTACAATGGTCACACCCCCCTGGTAGTATCTGCTGCCGAGGTCTTCTCCCTGAGCAAGAACGAGGGTCAGAAGTGGGAAAGGCCTCCCAGGGCGAGGGGGGACGGTGACACGAGCCAGTACTGTGAGTACCACGGCCACACCGGTCACTTAACTGACAACTGCCGACATCTGAAGAATGCCATTGAAGAGCTGATCCGGAAGGGGAGCCTCAGCAAATATGTTGCCGGAGGCCAAAAGACTAATACCGGCGGCTCAAATAAAAAATCCGTCTTTGAACGGATAGGAGTAATCCATCTTTGTCATCGGGGCAACGAGAACGGTGGGTCCGCTCATGGGCACAAACGGCACCTGAACGAGGTATATCAGGCCATCAACTTTGTGCCCAAAACAGCGAGCCCCCCTTCCAACATCCCCGATATGACTATTGGGAAGAAGGACTACGAGGGAGTCATCGCACCGCACAACGACCCACTTGTAGTCCACTTGGACATAGCCAACCACCTGGTCAAGAGGTGCCGATTGACACAGCGCCTACACGAACATCATGTTCGGGAGTGCTTTCTCAATCTCGCCTCGAAGATTGAGGACTTGAGCCCCCGCACCAATCCGTTGTACGCTTTTTCCGGGGCGGCCTGGTACCCTGGGTCAATCGGGACCGCCGGTGATGTTCGGCGAGGGAATGCGGCTAAGAATGTCCTATCCGAGTTAGTGGTCATTGACGGCTCGTCCGCCACAACGTTCTCATAGGCCGAGTCACTCGAGCGAGGCCGATGCGTAATGTCCATCGGGCCCTAACACCGATGTATGTCTCGGACCGGGGAAGCGCATAAGCTCATCTCAAAGGACGAAAAAGACGAAGTAGTCAACGTCCGGATATCCGCGAGGGTGCAACATGCAATCCCTCAAAGTGGCGAAGAAGTCGAGAAGGGGAAGAGTCCATCCTTACAACGGGAGGGCGACCTCATGGATGCCACCTGTCGGCATGGTCGAAGGAGCCGAGACCGAAGAAGTAGAAATTGACCCAGGGCGCACCGTGAATCGCTTCGGTGTCAACCTGGAGCCAAAATTCGGGCCGCTCTCCTAGACCTGCCGAGGAAGAACAAAGACGTCATCGCTTAATCGGCAGCCGAGATGCCGGCGTGAGCCGGGAGGTAATTGTTCACAAGTGAACGTACTCTCCACCGCTCGCCCTGTCAGCGAGAAGATGAGAAACTCCTCACCGAGAAGGATGAGGCCATCAAAGCCGAGTTAGATAAATTACTAGCGGCGGGCTTTATCATGCCTTGTACTTATCCTGAGTGGTTAGCTAATGTTGTAATGGTAAAGAAATCATCGGGGGCGTGGAGGATGTGTGTAGATTTTACCAATCTTAATAAAGCGTGCCCCAAATATTGCTATCCCTTGCCTCGAATAGATAGTTTAATCGACGCCACGACAGGCTACACTATGCTGAGCCCGCCGGACGCCTTCTCGGGTATCATCGGTATTCATGGCCGAAGAAGACATGCCTAAATGCGCATTCATCACCGGTAACGGCACATACATGTATAAAATGATGCCGTTCGGTTTGAAGAACGCCGGCGCAACTTACACAAGACTGGTGGACAAAGTGTTCCAAAATCAAAAAGGGCGAAACATTGAGGCTTACGTCGACGATGCTATTGTAAAAAGCAAGTCTGACAGCGAGCACTTAGCCGATTTACACGAGACATTCTGTTCGCTAAGGAAATACAAGATGAAACTTAACCTAATGAAATGCAACTTCGGTGTCCGGGCAGGTAAGTTCCTCGGCGTACTTGTCAGCGCCAGGGGAATTGATGCCAATCCAGAGAAAGTCCAAGCAATCTTTGGACTGCCGGAGTCGAGGAATCGAAAAGAGGTTATGATGTTGGCCAGGGAGGATGGCGGCTCTCGCCCGTTTCATCTCTCGGTCAACCGACAAAAGCACCCCATTCTTCAAAGTGTTAAAGGGAATAAAGACTTGGTGGGGGAGGAACAGAGCACGGCTTTCGAGCAATCGAAAGCTCATCTTCAAACTCTCCCAACCCCGTCCGGCCGATCTTTGGGGAGACGCTATATCTATACATACATAGCGATTACCTCGGCCACGGTCGGTCCGTGATCATCGAGAGAAGAAGACAAACAAAGAACACCGATCTACTTTGTCACCATACATTGTTGCCCGCCGAAAGAAATTACCCATTGATTGAAAAAGCAGCCTTTGCTGTCGTCGTTGCCGCAAGGAAACTGAAACCTTACTTCGACGCACATCCCGTGACGGTCTTAACCGACCAACCATTGGAGAAAACATTGGAAAAATTTGAGCAATCCGGCCGGCTCATCAAATGGGCAGTAGAGCTATCCGGCTTCGGCATTCAATACAAGCCGAGGCCCTCGATAAAGGGACAGGCACTTGCAGACTTCCTGGCCGAGTGCACATATCAAGAAGAGCCAAACCCCGGAGTATGGGAAGTATACACCGACGGGTCCTCCACGACGAACGGCTCAGAGCGGCATACTTATCATCAGCCCAAACGGGGATGAGTTTGAGTACGCCTTGAAATTTACCTTCTCGGCCTCAAACAACGAATCCGAATACGAGGCGGTGATAACTGGAGTCGAGCTAGCTAGAGCTGCCGGGGCGGAACACGTCATTTTGAAAACAGATTCACTTTTAGTGGCTAATCAAATCAGAGGAGAGTACGAGACTTGAGACGACGGGATGGTAAGATACCTGGAAAGGGTAAAAGCTGACACTTCAAAATTGAAATATTTCCAGATACAATGCATTCTCAGGTCTGAGAACAACCGAGCCGACGCTCTCTCAAAGCTTGCCAGTTCAACCATCAAGACTGTCAGCCGAACCGTGCTGGTAGACATCAGGAATGCTAAAAGCATCACTGAGACCGTCGGCATGGTGGGCGACATAGAGGCCGAGACGACGTGGATGACTCCGATAATGAAGTACAAATTGATAAATGAGTTACCGGAGGACCGCAGTCTCTCGCAGAAGATAAAGAGGATCGCATCAAGGTACTTGGTGTTTGAAGGAGAATTATACAGGAGGTCCGTGATAAGGCCACTCTTGAAATGTGTCGGCCCAGCCGACGCGGAGCTAATACTGACCGAAATTCACGAAGGCATCTGCGGTCATCACATGGGGGCAAGAACACTAGCCCACAAAGCTCTCCGAGCCGGCTACTTCTGGCCCACCATGCTTGGGGATTCCATAGCCAAAACCAAAAAGTGCAACAACTGTCAAATGCATGCTCCGGTGATACATGCACCTTCCCGAGACCTGCAGCCGGTACTTAGTCCCCTTCCTTTTGCACAGTGGGGGATGGATCTACTAGGCCATTTCCAACGGCATCCGGAGGAAGAAAGTACTTGATCGTCGCCGTTGACTACTTCACCAAATGGGTTGAAGCTGTAGCGGTACCTGCGAAGACGACGGCGGCCGTAAGAAAGGTAATCTGGGAAAATGTCATAACTCGTTTTGGGTTACCCCAAGTCATGGTATTTGACCACGGCCGAGAGTTTTGGAGTGACACAATAATGAACTGGTTAGAAGAACTTGGTATCAAATTTGCATACTCCTCCGTCTGCCACCCACAGAGCAACGGACAGGCGGAGGCAGCCAATAAAACAATCCTCAACGGTTTGAAGAAGAAAGTTGAAGACCTAAAGGGAAGATGGGCCGATGAACTACCCGGCGTCCTGTGGTCCCTTCGAACCACGGAGAAAGAAGCAACGGGTACGATTCATTCCACTTAGTCTGGTCCGCGATCCCGCTAATTGAAGCAACGGTGCTGACATTCAGAACGGCCACCTTTAACCCGGTTGAAAATGAGGAAAGTCTGAGAACCTCCCTATACCTGGTCGAAGAAAGCCGAGATACAGCGCGCCTCAACTTGGCAGTATACCAAAACCGAATGAGAAGAGCCTACAACCGAAGAGTCCACAAAAGGGACTTAAAAGTAGGGGATCTAGTCCTAAGAAAGTCGGCCGCCACCAACAAAGGAAACATTCATGGTAAATTGACGGCCAACTGGGAGGGTCCCTACAAAGTGGTTGAAGAAATGAGGCCGGGTACATACCGGCTAACAGACATGGAGGGTGTGCCTTTGATGAGCCATTGGAACACTGACAACCTCAGGAAATACTTTGTATAGCGGCGGAGGTGTCCAAAACTGTTGTTGGCACCCTAACGCGTGTTTATATCTATTGAAAAATCATCCAAGTTTTCCATCAAAGTGTTTATCCCCTCCGTAGTCATATCGAGGTAGACGCCACGGCCCAAGCCGGGCAGTCACCCCAAGAAGTAGACGCCACGGCGATCACTACGGCAATAGATTGATACTCGCGAAAGCGAACAACATGCCTTAGGAACGTATAAGTACAGTTGAGACGCAATTCTATCCGCCTCGGCCAACCGAAGGCCTGGCAGAGGAAGCGATCAATATGTCTACAGATACGAACGCTGTCGAGCCGTAACCCCTAGCCGCCTCGGCCAACCGAAGGCCTGGCAGGGGACACAACGGTCGATACGCTAACATGTTCACAGCGGCGGTTGGAAAACGCAAATCGGACGCCTCGGCCAGACCGAGAGTGAAAGAGGAAGCGACCAACATGCCAACATGTTTAAAAAACGTTAAACACAGTTGAGATACGCATTCTAACTGCCTCGGCCAGGCCGAAGGTAAAAACGAAAAAGCGCTTAATTAATAACGTAAGAAGACAAGTGAAGGATTGTGATCAAAGCCCCGACCAAGCCGAGGGCCAATAAACAAGATTTATTGAAAATGATTACAAGTAAGGAGAATACAGACGACGGCCGTCCCCATAGGGATAAGCCAAAACACAACCTACCAAAGTTTTACAAAAAACAAGGAAAAGAAGAACAAAAGGTTACAGACATATCATTTGAAGCGCCAAAAGATGGCAGGGAGGAAAGGCTTAATAATTGGCCCCCGAACAACTGAAGCTATCCGAGATGCCGGGTGAACCTGGTGACGACCGCCCGTCTCCCTATGCCCGTTGCTCCTTGCCGTCGGCGACGTCAGCAGCATCATCTTTGGTAGGCGACCCAGAAACTGTCTTGGCAGCTTCAGCCTCAGCAGCCTCAGCTGCCCTCATTCTCTCAGCCTCCTCCTTGGCCGCCTTCGCCTTCTCAACATGGGCCGCCTTCTCCGCGGCCTCCTCTTCCTCCTTCTTCACCCTTGCCTCCTCAGCGGCCTTCGCCTCCGCGGCCTTCTCCTTAGCTTCAAGCTTGTCATCAAGCAGCTCGTCAAATTTTTGCCACGGAAAGGAGCCATCAAGAAAGAGCTCCTCTATCACTTCCCTGGCGGCTTCTTCGGCCAGGTCCCGGTATTGGGCGCACATGTTAGGAAGAATGACGCTTTGGAGCTTCTCAATGTCCAACTCCCTCTGGGCGATGATAGCCCTCGTATTCCGAACCACCTTCCCCTGGGCGTTAAATATAGACTTCCATTCGTCCCTCTTCTTGGCAGTGAAGTCGACGACAGCCTGGAGGTGGTCACGCTCCTCCAGCCGCTTAGCGGCATCAGCCTATGCGGCCTCAACCTTAGCTCTCTCAGCAAGGACCGCCTTTTCAGCGTCCTCCCTAAGTTTTCGCTCAGCACGGACCGCCTTTTCAGCCTCAGCCTTGGCCCTCTCAGCTTCCTTCTTCGCAACATCGAGCTCAAGCCTGAGCCGCTCAAGCTGTGGGGCAACTTCAGCCATGACCTTTTCTTTCTCCATAATATGAGCACCGGCCACATCAGCCCACTTCGCCAGCATCCTGGACAAACTTAGGCCCTCTGACCTAATCTGGGCGGGGGTAGGCTTCGGGAGGGAGGAGACGACGGTGGCATCTTTACCACCCGTCTGCGCAGGTCGCTTCTCAGGACGCCGTTCAACAGTGTGTCCGGTAGACGGCGGCGGTTGATCTACAAAAAATTCAATCAAAGCATACATGTCAACATTCATGGACATACCAGAGAGCCTGTCATCAGGAACGCCTAATGAACCGGCTAAGTCTGAGCCACATGATAGATCTATACCAGGCTTGGCCGGAGGATCCATTTCTTTGCCGGCCTCGGCAGCAGTAGCAACAGTAATAGCAGCAGCAGCAGTCTCCTTTCTCTTACGTAAGAGAGGAGATTCCTCTGCCACGATGACCTCCTCCTCGGTAATATCAACGATCTCCACCGTCTCCTTTTGGACTGAAGGGATGGGAGGTGGAACTGATGTTGACGCCGTCGCCGCCGAAGACTTTGTTTTTCGCGCTCGGCGCGGTATGTTACCAGCAACCTTCGCCTGGGCCACCGTCGTATCTAAGCCCTTCAGCTGCTGATCCATGAGATCATTTGGCGCCGGTCTGCGATCACGGGTCAGGGCCTTAGGATGCAAATTGACAACTGTCTTGTCCTTTGCAAGCCCCATTCTCTCAAGGATATCCTTAGACAGGTCCGGGCCAAAACGGTCTGCAAAGGAAACGAAGCAAGAGTTAAGTAGAAGAAATAAATCAAAGTTCAAAAAACAGAAACATTAAAAGCAGAGATGGGCCTCACACCGACCCCACTCACCCCGTTCGAGGGCCGGTATGAGGCCGACGTGGCAGAGCAGCTCATCCTGAAGAATGATCTGCGTCGGGGGCATCCATCCCTTCGGCATCCCATTCTTCTCAGCCTCAAACAGCCTCATCGCCCGCTTCTCATCCGCATTAAGAGGGACCCTGCTGGCGTCCATCTTAAGCTGACTCCGGGAGACCCATTTGTCATGCTCCCCCTTACTCTCGCACCGCAAATTGACGCGGTGCTGGAAGGACCGGGGCAGTGGATAATCCTTCGGAACCTCAACGTACACCCACCGCACCTTCCAGTCCTTGCAGGAAGAAAACTTATCAACGGAGACGTAACCCGACTCCGTCTGCACGCTGTACCACCCAACGTGACCAGGGGCTGACGGCCGAAGGTGATGAAGCCGGCGGAATAAGTTAACCGTTGGGACCTCCCCCTTGAAAAGACAGAGCCACACAAAGCCGACTAAAGTCCTAATGGCCAACGGGTGCAGTTGGGCCACGACGACGTTCATGGCTTTAATTATGGCCATAACGTATTCATTTAGAGGAAACCGGAGCCCATACTCCAGGTGTCTGATGTATACGCCGATACAGCCCTTGAGAGGGCAACAGACCGCCTGACCTTCCCCAGGAATAACAATCCTATACTCCCTGCCGAAGGAGAAGTGATGTTCGAAAAAGTCAGGACCAGAACAACTGGCGAACTTGTTGGTCCAAGCACGATCAGGGCCAATCTTACAGGCGTCGCCGTGATCCAAGAGATACGGCCTCTCCTCATTAGGATGAGTCCTTTCAACATCGTCACCGTCATCATCAACATCATCATCCTTATCCTCCCATTCCTCCAAAACTTTTGGATCAACCTCAGGAGAAGGAGACCTAGGACCCCCGGACCTTAGCGGGATGGCGGCTAGTGCCTCCTCTTCATCAAGACGCGACGGGGTACCCCCCGGCGCAGGATTACTAGGTCTGGCATCAGCAGAAGACATGTTCACAACAAAAACTTAACAATTAAAAGTTGGTAAATTTGTTTGTTTACCTTGAAGAAAAAGTGCTACGCCGAAGTAACGATTCTGAAGATTAGAAGAGAAAGAAACCCTTGAAAATCTAAGAAAGAAAATTTTTTGAGAAGATGAACTTTTTGCGGAAAATTAAGGGGCATACTGCTCTATTTATAGAGCAAAGCCCACGAAGACGGACCAATCAGGCCAAAGCCCATGAAGCGTCAACCAATCAACGCCGAGCCACGTGTCAAGCATGCAGCCGTGAAATGTCAATCGACAAACAGTTACAAAACTTCTTCAACACGCTCCTTGACAGGATGCCAATCGACGTATCTTCTTCAACACGCCCCTTGGTATCTACTTGCCAAACGACCCGCTGATTCAACCAAGCTTGGCAGCACCGGCTGGGGGCAATCAAAAGCACACGGCACTCACAACCTCGGTCTCGGCCAGCGCCACTTTCTTAACCACATCTGATGTCCATTACACATCCATGTGGAGGGGGGATATGATACGGTACGGCCTAAGCAGAACCAAGCCGAGGTAGAAGAAGCCGGGGAAGAAAATTTCAACTTGCGCGGAATACGCTCAACACTCATCGAAGGTCCATACCACGGCATAGACTACGCTGGGGGCAAATTGATGGGGCATATTCTGCACCCGCTGACCGAGTCAACATATTGAGCAAGGTCAAAGATATCCACAGCAAGTCAACGACTTAGACAGCCTAACCGACGCAGCCTGTCGGCCTGTCTCTTGGGTCTCGGCTGGGACAACTAGCCAGCCGGGGCACATATCCGCGTACTCATATCCAAGACCCCTCGGCATGGAGTCAACAGTGCCCGCCGGCCTGCCATGGGTCCCTCGGCCGAGGGTAGATCAGTCTTTCCACCTGCTAGCCACTTGGCCACTTGGCCACTACGTGACAAAAGGTGAAAGTCTATAAATACTCCTCAACCCTCATTGAGGAGAGGATCCACAATCTAACCTAAAACTCACTATTCATCTGGTATAAACTCCCTTATCTCTCTACAATATACTTTGTCAAGTAACATATAGCTTAATCTCTTTAAGTTCACTGACTTGAGCGTCGGAGTGAGTACGCTCGGTGCAAAGCCAAGCCCTCAGTTTGTTCATCGTTTCAGGAGAGGCCGAGAGGAAGAGTCAAGGCAAGGAAGGACATCCATCCCTCAAGCTTGCGTGGTAAACAACACTGCTCTGGAATTACACCCGGAACATATCAAATAAGTATAAGGATAACTTGGTATTGTTATGGTTCAAATAAGGAATGTTACCATTGGTGTGGTACGGCCGTATTAGGTAAGTGTTACCATTGGTCTGGTATGGAGAGAGTACAAGGCAGTTCAATATGTTCATAAATCTAAATACTCGAACCAAGTTGGTTTTGTGTGTTGTTTGTTCACCTCATCTCTAAACCATGAGATTAAGGGTGCAATTTCTGCTAAATCTACCCATAAGGATAGAGCAAACTTCTTTTATGAATCAAGTTAGATTTTAGCAATGTTCGTCATGAAATGCTTTTTTTTTTATAAGGATGATAGCGAATAAGACTTATATCGGTTTTTGTTGAATCTAAATTTGTTTATGATGGGGCATATTCTGCACCCTCTGACCAAGTCAACACATTGAGCAAGGTCAAAGATATCCACAGCAAAGTCAACGACTTAGACAGCTTAACCGACGCAGCCTGTCGGCCTGTCTCTTGTGCCTCAGCTAGGACATTAGCCAGCCGGGGCACATATCCGCGAACTCATATCCAAGACCCCTCGGCGGCGAGTCAACAGGGACCGCCGGCTGCCATAGGTCCCTCGGCCAGGGGTAGCTCAGTCTTTCCACCTGCTAGCCACTTGGCCACTTGGCCACTACGTGACAAAAGGTGAAAGTCTATAAATACTCCTCAACCCTGATTGAGGAAAGGATCCACAATTTAACCTAAGAATCACTATTCATCTGATAATATCTTCCTTATCTCTCTACAATACATACTTCGCCAAGTAACCACAACTTACCTCTCTAAGTTACTGACTTGAGCGTCGGAGTGAGTTCGCTCGGTCCAAAGCCGAGCCCTCAGTTTGTTCACTGTTTCAGGAGACCGAAAGGAGAAGCCAACCAAAGACGTCATTCTACAAGCACGGGTGGTAACAAATAACTGCTCTGGAATTACACCCGGAACAATTGGCGCCGTCTGTGGGGAAGATACTAGAAGCTAGTCACATTCATTCCCAAACAAAAAACAAAAACCCACCCAAAAAAGCTAAGAAGATGTCAAAACAACAAGAGGTATTCGTGACTGACGAAACCGAATTCTGCCATGAGGATACCGTCCACAATTCTGGTGTTGAGCAGCCCTCCACCGGCCTGGTAATTCAGCCGGAGTACGGGATGCCAATAATACCAGACACGCCGCTGCCCGCCGACCAGGTCACCATCATGGGACATGTGGTCGAGGCAGCAAAACTGAAGCTACTCCTGGACCTAATTAGTAGTACGCCGGCTCACGTTGTCACACCGACAAGAGCGGCGGAACCCATCCAGGAGACCAGGGCCCATAATGTGACTCAAAGAGACTTGAACGGAGCACTGGAAGAAGCTGGCCCTGTCAAGACGCCGGGGGAGCCCAGAGCGCTAGTGGCAGACCTAAGTCCTTCCCGCACTCACGGGAGGACGGCGTCGCCGCAGCGCCGATGAGGCATTCCCCAGAGGAGTGAAAGAAGTCCGACTTACCTGAGTCGGAGAAGAAGCCCGACTTACCAGAGTCGGGGAAGAAGCCCGACTCGCCAGAGTCGGGGAAGAAGCCCGACTCACCAGAGTCGGAGAAGAAGCCCTTCCCGCCACGGGGAGAGGAGCCGGACTAGGGGTGCGAGGAGTCGATCGCCGCGTGTCGTTTGAAACGTGGTCAGACAACCCCTCAGCACCTACGTCTTAGAGACCCCGGTGCCGACTAAGCTAAAGTTGCCACCCATAGCATACAAAGGAGAAGGCGACCCAACCGACCACGTTGAGGCTTACGAGTCTCACATGTCGGTATGGGAGCAACCCGATGAGGTTTGGTGCCGAGTCTTCCCAACGACACTGCATGGGATGGCACAAAGTTGGTACAAGGGGCTACCCGACGGGTCGGTATACTGTTACGCCGACCTAAAGGACACATTCCTAGCCCAGTATTCTTGCAACAAGAGGAAGGCCGTGGAGACCTCGGACCTCCTGACTATCAGACAGGAGGGAGGCGAGTCTCTCCGGAGTTATGTGAAGAGGTTCGACGCCAAGGTTCAGCAGATTCGTGAGCTGAACAGCGAACTGGAAGCCTTCGCGCTGATGAAAGGCCTCTCGAGAGGAGACCTAAAAAATGAGGTCATCAAGTGCGGCGGCCTGAACCTAGACTCCGCCAGGAAGATGGCCGATCAAGCCATAAAAGTGGAGGACTACCACAAAACCTGGGTAGGCCCCAGCGAGGCCGGGCACTCAGAGAGAAAGGGCCGCCGGGAGGACAACCCGGACGAAAGACGCCGTGACGATAATAGGTCACGGTCTGACAGATCTGCTAGAAAGCAGAGCTCGACGGGCGCCGGGGGGAGTTCGGGAACGTACCACCAAAGGCGGTACAATGATCACACCCCCCTGGTTGTGTCTGCCGCCGAGGTCTTCGCCCTGAGCAAGGGCGAGGGCCAGAAGTGGGAAAGGCCCCCCAAGCCGAAGGGAGACGGTGACACGAGCCAGTACTGTGAGTACCACGGCCACACCGGTCATCTTACTGACAACTGCCGGCATCTGAAGAATGCCATCGAAGAGCTGATCCGGAAGGGGAGCCTCGACAAATATGTCGCCAAAGGCCAAAAGACTGACGCCAGCGGCTCGAGTAAAAAATCCGTCTTCGAACGGATAGGAGTAATCAATGTTGTCATCGGGGGCAACGAGAACGGTGGGTCCGCTCATGGGCACAAACGGCACCTGAACGAGCTGTATCAGGCCATCAACTTTGTGCCCAAAACAGCGGCCACCGCTTCCAACATCCCCGATATAACCATTGGGAAGAAGGACTACGAGGGAGTCATCGCCCCTCACAGCGACCCACTTGTAGTCCACTTGGACATATCCAACCACCTTGTCAAGAGGTGCCTGATTGACACAGGCGCCTACACGAACATTATGTTCAGGGAGTGCTTTCAGGGGCTCGGCCTGAAGATTTAAGACCTGAGCCCCTGCACCAATCCGCTGTACAGTTTCTCCGGGGCCGGCCTGGTACCCCTGGGGTCAATCAGACTGCCAGTGATGTTCGGCGAAGGAGATGCGGCCAAGAATATCCTAGCTGAGTTCGTGGTCATCGACGGCTCGTCCGCCTACAACGTTCTCATAGGCCGAGTCACTCTGAGCGAGGCCGACGCAGTAATGTCCATCCGGGCCCTGACACTGATGTATGTCTCGGACCGGGGGGAAGCGCATAAGCTCGTCTCCAAGAACGAGAAGGACGAGGTGGTCAACACCCAGATATCCGCCAGAGGGTGCAACATGCAATCCCTCAAAGTGGTAAAGCGATCGAGAGAAGGGGAAGAGCCCATCCTTGCGGCAGGAGGAAGACCCGATGAATACCAACGTCGGCATGGTTGGAGGAACCCCGACCGACCAAGAAGAACCGCATCCCGGCATATGGGAAATAACTGCGACGGGCCCCCTACGGCGAACGGCTCGGGAGCCGGCATCCTTATCACCAGCCCCAAACGGGGACGTGTCTAAGCACGCCTTGAAATTTACCTTCTCGGCCTCAGACAACGGGTCCGAATACGAGGCGGTGATAAAGGGAGTCGAGTTAGCTAGGGTGCCGGGCGGAGCACGTCGTGGTAAAAACATGCTCACTATTGGTGGCCACCGAATCGGGGAGAGTATGAGGCTCCGGGCGATGGGATGGTAAGATACCCGGAAAGGATAAAAGCCGACACCGCCAAATTGAAGTCCTTCCAGATACTGAGACATTCCCGTGTCCGACGCTCTCTCAAGACACACCGACGACAGACATGGAGGGTACGCCTTTGATAAGCCATTGGGACGGACAATCTCGGGAAAAATTTTGTATAGCGGCGGAGGTGCCCGAGACAACTGTGGGCACCCCGACGCATGTTTATATTTAGTGAAGAATCATCCAAGTTTCCATCAAAGTGTTCATTTCCCCCCATAGTCACTATCAAGAAGCAGGCGCCACGGCAGTCACCCCAAGAAGTAGACGCTACGGCGATCACCCCAAGAGGTAGACGCGCGCAGTTATCACTCCAAGAGGTAGACGCCACGGCAGTCACCATCAAGAAATAGGCGCCGCGGCAGTCACCCCAAGAAGTAGACGCTACGGCAGTCACCCCAAGAGGTAGACGCCGCAGCAGCCACTCCAAGAGGTAGACGCCACGGCAGTCACCATCAAGAAACAGGCGCCACGGCAGTCACCCCAAGAAGTAGACGCTACGGCAGTCACCCCAAGAGGTAGACGCCGCAGCAGTCACTCCAAGAGGTAGACGCCACGGCAGTCACTATAAGGAAGCAGGCGTTACGACAGCCACTACCAGCACAGTTGATACTCGCAAAAGCGATCAGCGTGCCTTAGGAACGTTAAACACAGTTGAGATACGCATTCTAACTGCCTCGGCCAGACCGAGGTAGAAACAAAAGGAGCGCTCAATTAATAACGTAAGAAGACAACTCAGACGAAGACAAGAAAAGACCTCGGCCAAGCCAGAAGCAAAATAAGCAAACTCTTATTAAAAATGCTAACAGGTTACAAGTGAGGAAAATACAGACGACGGCCGTCCCCATAGGGATAAGCCAAAACACAACCTACCAAAGTTGTACAAAATACAAGGAAAAGAAAAGCAAAAGGTTACAGACGTATCATTTAAGCGCCAAAAGATGGCAGGGAGGAAAGGCCTAATAATTGGCTCCCGAACACTACTGACTATCCGAGACGCCGGTGAGCTCGGTGACGACCGCCCGTCTCCCCCTATCGTTGCTTGCCATCGCAGCGGTAGCAAGCACCATCTTTGATGGACGACCCGAAAAGCTGTCTTGGCGGTCTCGGCTTTCTCAAGCGGCCTCGGCCTCGGCTTTCTTGGCGGCCTCGGCCTCGGCGGCCTCACCGCCCTTGCCCTCTCGGCTTCCTCCTTGGCCGCCTTAGTCTTCTCAAGAAGGGTCGCCCTCTCCATGCCACCTCTTCTTCTTCCTTCTTCACCCTTACCTCCTCCTTGGCCCTCTCCTTCGCGGCTTCCTCTTTAGCTTCGAGCTTGTCATCAAACAGCTCGTCAAATTTGTCCCACGGAAAGGAGCCATCAAGAGGGAAGAGCTCCTCAATCACTTCCCTGGAAGCCTCTTCGGCCAGGTCCCGGTATTGGGCGCACATATTAGGGAGGAGAACGGTTTGGAGTGTCTCAATGTCCTCCTCCCTTTGGGCGATGATAGCATCCTTGTTCCGGACCACCTTCCCCTGGGCCTGGAACAAGCCCCTAAATTCGTCCCTCTGCGTAAGGTAAAGGTCGGCGTGCTTCTGAACGAGGTCACGCATCTCCCGCAGACTTAGCGCCTTCGGCGCCGCCGCAGCCTCGGCCTTGGCTCTCTCAAAGAAGGACCTCCTTTTCAGCGTCCTCCCCGAGTTTTCTCTCAAGCACGGACGCCTCCTCTGCCTCAGCCTTGGCCCTCTTAGCCTCCTTGTTGGCCGCGTCGAGTTCAAGCCTTAGCCTCTCAAGCTGCGGTGCAGC
This sequence comes from Silene latifolia, assembly GCF_048544455.1. Classification (NCBI taxonomy): domain Eukaryota; kingdom Viridiplantae; phylum Streptophyta; class Magnoliopsida; order Caryophyllales; family Caryophyllaceae; genus Silene; species Silene latifolia. The sequence goes on along the minus strand of NC_133535.1, from coordinate 15,131,700 downwards.
TTCAACCATGGTCTTCTCTTGCTCCATAATAAGAGCACCGGTCGTATCAGCCCACTTCGCCAGTAACCTGATCAAACCTAGGCCCTCCGACTTAAACGGAGGGGGTAGGCTTCGGGAAGGAGGTGACAATGATGGCATCTTGACCACTTGCTTGCGCAGCTTTTCCCTTCGCACGCCGTTCAACATTGTGTCCGGTGGACGGCGGCGGTTGATCTACAAAAATTCAATCAAATCATCCATGTCAACATTCATGGATAAACCGAAAAGCTTGTCATCGGAACGCCCAATGAGCCGGCTAAGTCCGAGCCATAGGATAGATCGCACCAGGCTTGGACTTCTTGGTCGGAGGGCCCATTTCCTTGCCGCCCTCGGTAACACCCGCAGCAGCAGGGGTAGACTTCTTCCTCTTAAGGACAAGGGGAGATCCCTCCGCATCGGAGTCCTCCCCATTAGTAATGTCAACAATCACCACCGTCTCCTTCTGGACTGGAGGGATGGGAGGTGGAACTGATGTCGACGCCGTTGCCGCCGAAGACTTCGTTTTCCGCGTCCGGCGCGGCATGTTACTAGCAACTTTCGCCTGGGCCGCCTCCACATTCAAGCCCTTCAGCTGCTGATCCATGAGATCATTCGGCGACGTTCTGCGATCACGGGCTAGAGCCTTAGGATGCAAATCAGCAACGGTCTTGTCCTTGTGCGGCCCATTCTCCGGAGGATATCCTCGACAGTCCGGTCCAAAGTGGTGCAAAGGAAACAAAGCAAAAGTTAAGTAGAAGAAATAAATCAAAGTTCAAGAAGCGTAAACATTGAGAGCGAGAGATGGGCCTCACACCGACCCCACTCACCCCGTGCTAGGGCCGGTATGAGGCCGACACATGAGCGGCTCATCCCGAAGAATGATCTGCGTCGGGGAATCCATCTTTTCGGGAGCCCACTCTTGTCCACCTCAAAAGCCTCATCGCTGACTTCTCATCCGCATTAAGAGGGACCTTGTCGGCGTCCATCTTGAGCTTATTCGGGTGACCCATCCGTCATGCTCCGCCTTAGTCTCGCACCGCAAATTAACTTAGTCTTTGAAAGGACAAGGCGCGGATAGTCATCCAAGCACCTCAACGTACACCCACCGATCTTTCCGGTCTTTGCGGGAAGTAAGCTTATCAACGGAGACGTAACCCGGCTCCATTTGCACGTTGTACCATCCGACGCGACCAGAAAATGACGGCCGAAGGTGGTGAAGCCGACGGAATAAATTAACCGTTGGGACCTCCCCTTGAAGAGACAGAGCGGACAAAGCCGATTATGGTCCGATAGCCAAGGGGTGAAGTTGGGCCACAGCGACGTTCATGGCTCTAATAATGGCCATAACATGTTCGTTCACGTGAAACCGGAGCCCGTACTCAAGTGCCTGGGATATACGCCGATGCAACCCGATGGAGGGCAACAGACGGCCTGACCCTCCTCAGGGACAACAATTTTGTATCCCCTGCCGAAGTAGAAATGGCCTTCGAAGAATGTTTCGCCGGAACAACTGGCGAATTTGTGGGTCCAAGCACGGTCAGGGCCGGCCTTACAGGCGTCGCCATGGTCCATGATGAGCTGCCTCCCCTCACTAGGACGAATCCTTCCAACGTCCTCGCCGACATCATCAAAATCCTCATCAGTTTCGGCGTCATCCTCCCAATCCTCCAAAACTTTTGGGTCAACTTCGGGAGAAGGGGACCTAGGGCCCCCAGACCTTAGCGGGACGGCGGCCAGTGCCTCCCCCTCGTCAAGACGCGACGGGGATCCCCCCGGCGCAGGTTTACTAGGTCCGGCACCAGCAGAAGACATGTTTACAACAAAACTCACAAGTTAAAAAGAGAAAATCTGGTTGTTTACCTTGAAGAAAAGTGCTAGCCGAAGTAACAATTCCGAAAGCTAGAGAGAAGTTTCGTCAAAGAGGGCTAGGAAGAAGAAAATTTTTAGGGAAAATGAAATTGGTGGCCAATTTCAGGGGCTAACTACCCTATTTATAGGGGAAAGCCCATGAAGAAGGACCAATCAGGGCACAGCCCATGAAACGTCAGCCAATCAGCGAACAGACACGTGTCAGACATGCAACCACGGAATGTCAATCGTTGCAACAGTTGAACGTCAATCAATGCAACAGTGACCAAGCGTCTTCAACACGCCCCTCCAAATCTCTCTGCCCATTCATCTTCCTCAACAAACTCCTAAGTATCTGTTCTCCGCCGGCCACATGATCAACCAAGCTTGTCAACACCGGCTGGGGGCAATCAAAAGCAAACGGCGCTCACAACCTCGGTCTCGGCCGGCACCACTTTCTTTTTCACATCTGATGTCCATTACACATCCATGTGGAGGGGGGATATGGTACGGCCTAAGTAGAGCCACGCCGAGGTAGAAGAAGCCGGGGCAGAAAAATTTTGTCTTACGCAGAATATACGCTCAACATACATCGGAGCCCATACCACGGCATAGACTACGCTGGGGCAAATTGATGGGGCATATTCTGCACCCTCTGACCAAGTCAACACATTGAGCAAGGTCAAAGATATCCACAGCAAAGTCAACGACTTAGACAGCTTAACCGACGCAGCCTGTCGGCCTGTCTCTTGTGCCTCGGCTAGGACATTAGCCAGCCGGGGCACATATCCGCGAACTCATATCCAAGACCCCTCGGCGGCGAGTCAACAGGGACCGCCGGCTGCCATAGGTCCCTCGGCCGAGGGTAGCTCAGTCTTTCCACCTGCTAGCCACTTGGCCACTTGGCCACTATGTGACAAAAGGTGAAAGTCTATAAATACTCCTCAACCTTCATTGAGGAAAGGATCCACAATTTAACCTAAGAATCACTATTCATCTGGTAATATCTTCCTTATCTCTCTACAATACATACTTCGCCAAGTAACCACAACTTACCTCTCTAAGTTACTGACTTGAGCGTCGGAGTGAGTTCGCTCGGTCCAAAGCCGAGCCCTCTGTTTGTTCACTGTTTCAGGAGACCGAAAGGAGAAGTCAACCAAAGACGTCATTCTACAAGCACGGGTGGTAACAAATAACTGCTCTGGAATTACACCCGGAACAGTTTAGATTGCCCAAAGTGTATATAAACTATAAAACAAATGTAAAATAATACTGAACAAAAAATGTTCACTATAATAATTGAACTCATGACCTTCAACTAGGAAATAAAGCTTAGAAAGACTCAGCCACTAAAATCAATTAATTATACATGTAATTATTTACGGGGAATAAGGGTGCACCCAATAAACCCTTTAAAAACGCTTATAGGTCTAATTCAGTTTTGTCTTCTCCACGTCAATGTAAATACTTTTATTACCTCTTAATAATTATATATAGATATGTCACATATAAAAGAAGTTTTATTTAACTTATGCTTCTCTATTTAAAATCACCGTTCACAAAAGTAACCTCACCGAATTTCTAAATCTAAATACCATAAAAAGGTATTAAGTAAAATTTTCATTTACCAATTAGTCAAAGTATGCATATCTACTATTCAGTGGTGGAGGTAAAGGGCTAGTTAAGATGTTTGCTCTTCTCCAAGTCCCAAACAATGGAAATTTTGAATTTATGGTTAATTTCATGTTTTTTTTTATTTACCTTACTCCAATAATAATTTATCCGCTTGAAGAGTTTCGGGTCTTTAACAACAATCCTGCTATGCGGCTATGCCATCCCGCATATATTATACTCCCTCCGTCCCGATCAATTGTTATCTATTTCCATTTTTGGGTGTATCACTCATTTGTTATCTATTTCCACTTTTGGTGAGCTTTACATAAGTGGGCAAGTGGGTGTGTGACGTGGCCAGGTGTAGATGTGAGAGAACACTTTAGTTTATTATTATTTTTCTCTACTTTTTCTCATTTCATTGGTCTTTGTGCCGAAATGAATAGATAACAAATAACCAAAACGGACAGAGTATGTGTTAGAGTGCAAACTCATGTCTCACATTAGTAGTGAAATATGGAAGATAATCTTTATAAGTGTCCACAAAATATAATAGTACGAGGCCTATTTGAGAAGGAGCCTAAGAGTAAATTCGTTAGGACTTGGCCTAAAGCGGACGATATCGTACTATTATAGACAATAGACACTGAAACAGCACAAAGTCAACAACAGGTATTCGCGCTTTCGCATAACAAGTGAAATCATAGCCCGAGGTTTAAGGACACGTGGGCTTGATCTGGCGGACTGTTGGCAAATCTCAAGCCCATGGGTGGTACGTTGGTGAAGCATTGAGTCGAGACTTTAAGGGTGGCTTACACTGTTAGTCACAGAACAACTCCTTGCTTGAGGTGGAACCTTGAGCAAGCCCGGTCCAGGGCTAAATGGATGAAAGGCGTCATATGCCTTAATTATGGGACAAAGAACTATTGATCAGGTGCACCCTTATCAGGTTGGGTGCTACATGTCTGGTGGGTCTTTTCTAGGTTGGATGCGAGAGACCGTTATGTTCTAAGACTTCTGAAGCGGCGGATCCACTCCAGCGTATATTGGAGGTGGAGGAGTTCGGTATGCATATGTAGCACAGTCTCAAGTGAGACACATGCAGGACCAAGAGCATATGAGGGCACTCAACCACGCGGTGACATAAGGTGGCTCGATAGCATGATGTGTCGATTAAAGGGAGGTTATCAAGACTTGGTAATGCTAAGAATGTCTAGAAGTTGAGGCTGCAAGGTGTGGAAGTTCTCCATAAAAGTCAAGGTTTGAGTGAAGATGATGGTCCTTGGTTTGAGGGGAGGATTGTTAGGGTGCAAACCCGTATCCCACATCAATAGAGTGTAAAGATCATTTTATAAATGTCCACAAAATATAATAGTACGAGTTCTTTTGGAAAGATGTCCAAGAGTAAATATCTGGGGTTTGGCTTAAAGTGGACAATATCATATTATTATGGACTAAACACTAAAGCAACAAAAGATACAACAACAGGCATTCACGCTTCCAAATAACAACATGATACTCCCTCCAATTTACAATAAACCTCTCATTTCATTTTGTCACAAAATTAAGGAAACACACTACCCTACCATATAATTAAATTTCGACCACACAAATACACTATCCCACCATACAATTAAATTTGAACCACACAAACATTTACCATAAAAAGAAATAAGGAGGTTATTGTGAATAATCGAAAAAGGAAATAGGGAGGTTTATTGTGAATTGGAGAGAGTATCTATTACTACAACAATTATCTAAAGTAACTTTTTAGTGTACTTTTTTTCGTATAGTTTTTGACTTTTAGCTAATGCTTTTTAAAAAGGTCACAAAGCTTTCTAAAGAAGAGTGATTATGTAGCTACAACCCAGTAATAGTAGTCCTTGAAAAGTTAATCTGCTTCATTAGGAAGCGTGGGCATTGTTAAACCTTGTGTTTATGATTATAAAAAGGATGTTTATAGATCTGGTTTAAGACAGATATATCCTTTATAAAGATAAAATGGATCAAATATCGTACCATTTGCATGGATAAAACAGATCTTTTGCAATTTTCAATGCATTTTACTTTTGTCCTAATATAATGCTTAACTCATTTTAAACTTAACAAATGTTATCCGTCTTAAATAAAAATTTGCGATATTTATCATATCTAAAAAGTAGCAACGTATTAGTATATTTAATGAGGTTAAAGTCCAAGATATTGGGGTAGCTATGTTGTGACTTTAGGTGGCTATTTAATACATTAGTCTCTAATTCGACACATGAAGTGCACATGGTTGACTATGGTCTTTTTCAAGGTGTGGTCAAGTAATCAAGTATGGGAATGAAGACGATGCTTTCTTCATAAGCAACTTTCACAATTTGACTTCAAATTTATTGAGAATTGTTGTTTTCTTTCCAATTAGTTTAGCAAATCTTTTTATTTCGGTATACTCCTTACAACCTTATGTCCAATGAATAGTTTATATTTACTTTATTTTATAAAAAAATAAAGCAAATGGATAATGATTTTGATTTTTTTTTTAAGCAAGAGGAGCAAGCCCCGAATAAATAAACTATAGTAACTAGCAATTGAACGGGAGAACGCAACACTATAGAGTTATAGAACGGAGGTCATCTGGTAGAATCTCGAGAATCGTAGTAGAAGTATCAAGCAAAAGAGTGTATTTGTGCATTAGCTAACCAATTTGCAGCTCGATTTGCTTCACGACAGTGATTTAGATGTAAATATACAATTATCTTTTAGTGTACTCACTTTTCCACTTTTAATATTGGGGCTCCAACAATGTATCTACTTGTTCTACAGGTAGGTCTTTCTTCCATAAATCTCTACGTCCTCGAGACGCAAATGTGTCTTGTTGCAGGTACTCCTCTGAACCCCAATTGACAAAGAAGAGAAAAGAAGATTTCGCTCATTTGGCAAACTCAGATCGTCCCCTCAAGAAGCCTTTTTTATTTGCTAACCCCATTCTTAATTTAATTTCTTTTTCAAATAATGTAATAATAAAGTCTGGCTCGAAGAGTCGACTAAGCAGTGTGTAAGGAACCTTTTTTATCGTTGCCAAAAAAAAAAATATTGGTCTCCAAGCACCAGAAAAAACGTATGAATAGAAACAGAAATACGTACCCAACGAAGCCTAAAAGGCTGAAAACCCTCTCAATTGATGTGGTGGAAAAGTGTGGTTGGAGATTAAAGAATAAAAGACGCCCCCAAACCCTGACCCATAAATCATGGTAGATTTGGTAGCCAGGAGCCCAGGAGATGTATAATTAAGTTCGGCTTTAGACTTCACTATTTTAGGCGTTTCGAAAAGGCGAAAAGCATATTCTGTTCTTTTCAATGTAATTTCAGCTCATTTTAATTTAGTTATTCCATTCAGGTTATATAAGCTTAGCTATCTCGATTCCACGATTCAATTAATTTTTTCCCTTTAATTTAGTTTTGCTCAGATTCTTAAATCAAAGTTAAGAGAGTTTATATTCAAAAGAACATAACGTTACACTCCTACAATGTTATCCTAATCGAAAAATTCTCGTGTCCTCTAGAAGGACCGTCCTCCTTACATATATAGGTAATCCACCAAATGGAATATTATAAAGGATTAAGTGTGAGGTGTATGATCCATCTGAAGGACACAAAAAGACGAGGTTTTGTGACCATTTGACAGTCGAATGTGACCACCTCTGGAAAACAAGTCATCTTAAGCTGTAACACTGGCTAGACCATTGTGGTTACATCTAAGCATAAACTAGTCACAAAATCCGTCCTATGTTTCAAACCAAAATGACCGTCTGAAACAAGAATTTGCGCACAAAGATACACAAACCGTTAAACAAATGATTTGGATTTATAACAATAATAATAAATCAAGTTGGTTTATTGGGTTATAAAGAATACAAGGCTTATGGGATTAGGGTAGATAATTGGATAGGGGAAGGAGACGGGTCACATGGTGTGTTAGAAAGCAAATAGCATGTCGTATTGTTGGTTATGATGGTTACCTCCCACCATCACCATGAGCTTATATTGCTTCTACGAGTAGTACACGCATCATCATATCTAGTGCGGCCCATTTAACTCTCACTCCTTTTGGTCCACACGCATTCAATCCCCATCATAATCATAAATCATAATCCTCCTTTATTCTTCTTAACTTAATGCTACTAACTCAAAAAGTCGCTAACACTTGTGAGAAACGGTCTTTCAATAAGTTAAATACTAACTGTTGGGTATCTGATTTCGATCTTGATTCGGAATTGTTCCTTTCACAATGACGCAGGAGATACCTACTGAAAGCATGATAGCAATAAACTTTAAAATCTTTATAAAGCGGTTATGGTGCAATATCGACGCCCTGATTTAATACGATGAATGACACTAACAGTCTAATCACTCTAATCTAACATACTAGGCATAATCTGATTTCTGCTTTTTTGATGAATGCTCGTCAATGGTTTTGTTCATCTTGGCTTCGTGATGTTCACGTTGTGCGGAAGCGTGAATATCTCGTGTTGGGCCTCTACGGATTTACTCTTGGGCTCCTTACCAAAAGACCTCGTAATATTATATTTTGTAGACACTTATAAAGATGATCTTCCATCTTTATTCTACCGATGTGGGACATGTGTTTGTACCCTAACAATCCTCCCCTCAAACCAAGGACCATCATCTTGACTCGAACCTTGACCTTTATGGAGAACTCCCACACTTCTACGGCTCCAACTTCTAGACACCCGCATCACCAAGTCTTGATAACATCCCCTTAAACGACACACCATATGTATCTCATATACGGGGCATGTGCTACACTTGCGTACCAAACTCCTCTGCATCCAATATAACCCTGGACTGGGTCCGAATCCACTGCCTCAGCGCGTCACACCAGACCGCCTTTGGACTTACCATGGACCGCTTTTGTTGCCTCCATTAAGCCTCAGCCCACCTCGCCGGGTCGCTGACGATCTTCTATTGGACGGCCCTATTAAGCCTCAACCCACCTCGCCGGGTCGCTGACGATCTTCTATTGGACGGCCCTGTCTCAACGCCGTGAGACCATGTCGCTTCTCGCGAACATATTAGCTCTCCTCCGAGCTATAGGAGTTCCACGTCTTATAGTGTACGTCCACCTTCAAGTCTTGGCCTGATGAATCTTTGTGTCTAGCCCCAAGTCGAACTGTAATACTACGGATTTATGAGTCTCTGGGTACTCTATCGAGTAGGCCTTACTCTGTCGAGTAAGGGTAAATTGCGTTTTTAAAATAGTTTCTGACCTGTTGGGTACTCGATCGAGTAACGTAGATACTCGATCGAGTAAGGGGGCACTCGATCGAGTACCTCAGCTACTCGATCGAGTAGCCGGTTTACGGGGGATGGTTTCTCGGGTTTTGTTAATAATGCGATTAAGTATATATTTACTTCCGTCACTTTTCTTTAAACACTTTTAAAACCTAATTACTTTCACAAAGAGAAATTAAACTACGTTATTCGCATCAATCGCATTGTTGGCAAATCCCGGAGCTTGGAAGGTCGGATTTTACCTTTCTTTATACCGTTGTGATCCTTGCGTCGAGGGTAAGATCTACGTACCGTTTTTCTAGTATTTCGTTAAAATTGGTTAAACCCTAATATTGGGATTTGGGGGTTTTGTTGTATTTTGTGATTGGTAGTGATTATATGTTTGTATGTTAGGAGAAGGATTCGTAGAGGAAGCTTTTTGATATCAGCTGTGAGACCGTCTGATTGTGTTGTGCTTTCCAGGTAGGGTTTCCCTACTCAGTATTAGTCCCATGATGTGTTGATTGGTGTTTGTGATTGTTGCATATTATCATACTCGTATTGTGACGGTTGTTGGCTTTGATTGTTGGTAGTAGCTGTGATTGATTGTATGTCGTCTCTGTGTTCTTCGGGGTGCGTCCCCGGGCCGAGTGGAGTCACTTGCGGGAGTGGCTTCACGCCCATTATTCGCCTTCTGTGGAACCCGCCACAGAAGGGATGTACACATTAATGAATTTGGGTTTATCGCTCGATGGAGATGAGCGGGGCTTAGGTGGGGGAATGCGGTCCCCCATCTGGCGGCGAGGAGTGACTGTTGCGATGGGCACTGGCGGGGCTACACACTTTAGTGTGTAGTCGGGATTGTGGAGTTGGGTTTGGAGTTCGGAGAATATCCGTGATGATTGAATTTGTTTGTTTCTTGTGTTGTTGGTTTATATAAATTGTGTGATTAGTACTGACCCCGTTTAATGTTTTAAAAACTGTGGTGATCCATTCGGGGATGGTGAGCAGTTATGAGTCGAGTTACTGGGATAGCTGGGATTTGCCACCGTCTGATGATAGAAGTCTTCCGCTGTAGCTTAGTAGTTTAATAAACATTTCAGTTAGCTTACACGAACCTTGGGCTCTGATACCATTTGTTGTGCGGAAGCGTGAATATCACGTGTTGGGCCTCTGCTGCATCCGTGTCCACCGTCCATATTAGTACGATATTGTCCGCTTTGGGCCAAGCTCTCACGGATTTACTCTTGGGCTCCTTCCCAAAAGGCCTCGTACTATTATATTTTGTAGACACTTATAATGTTGATCTTCCATCTTTATTCTACCGATGTGGGACATGTTTTTGCACCCTAACAGTTCTCCTGTCATTCCTTTGGCTTTGTATAGAATAGAGGTGTTCAAATACGGATTTGGGACAGACTCACGTTACATTTTTGGCCCAGGGACAAGCGGGTTAGCAGGTTTGGGACGAGTTAGTGGGTCGGGCCTTTGTATTTTTCTTAAAATCCCTTGTCCGTACCTATTTATTTAGCGGGCGGGATAGATCGGGCCAAATGGACGGGATAACCCATTAACAGCTCTAGTATAGAAGCGCTTATTCCCGAGCTTGTATTATGATATACTTCCTCCATTCAACTCCACTCTACCATATTACCATTTTCATCCATTCAACTCCACTCTACCACTTTCCAAAAAAAGCATGAAAAATTACCTTTTTATCCTTATTACAATCTCTTATTTACATATTTTGCCACTACTTGGCCCACTAAAATCAACACTCATTTGTACTTCTATTATTTAATAAAGCATCTTTCACACACCCATGTGTACTTCTATTACTTGTTTAATTTTCTCCTTAATATGTGTGCATTTTACAATATGGTAGAGTGGAGTTGAATGGAGGAAGTAGGAATCAGTAGCAAGAATCAATCAAGCTTACCTTCTGGTCAGGAATGTCGAGCTTTCGAGTCGTCCAATATCGGCCTATAGGGTCTCGGGTCTCCCTTGACGTTCTTAAGCTGTATCAGAGAACATCAGTGACAGTTAAAATACTGAAAAGGCAAAAGAAGCATCCAGGGTGTTGAACATTTTTTTTATTCCTACGGAAAGTATACCTTCTTCTTTGTGTGGTCCGGGTGGTTTTGATCAGTGAGGAAGAGACACCTTATTAGCAAAAACAGCAGTGCGTGCATATATAGATACGGTCCACGCCAGCAAGATTAAGATTAAGATTATCCACCACCTGCAATAATAAGTTCCAGATATATAACTCATTCCTTACACACTGAATGGGATGAAACTACTAATGAGTACGAGATCTTGGCCCAGGAAAAAAATAATTTGATACAGTTAGTACTAACAAATGTAAGCTATATGTCGTAAATACCTCTCCTCTCAACAGATCTAGATGAAGATGATCCATCTACAAGACTACAATAAGTGGGTAGCATGACAACTGAAACGGAAATGAGAGTTCATGACTTTCTTAAAACAGTTTCAGCAACTGAACCATGTCCAAACTTGCAGCAACAAAAAACAATTGTCGATACTACTTAGAGCGAGGTATTGAGAGGTCCATACGTACACAGCCTCCCTTACAAGCATACATTTTCGAACCAAAGTCAGACAGCGCACACAAGAAAACATTGTTGCAAAAACATGGACAAATTACTTGTCTTTAATCAGTTCATCTACTCAGTCATCACACACCTCAAAATTCAGAGCTCAATGTAAACTGTAAAGCTTATCTGATAGCAACACACGACGACAAATTGCACAATATTCACATTAACCAGTCGCAGTCACGTAAGGGTAGCTATTTTCTCATCGGTCATGAGTCATGACAATTTTATTAGCTAACCATTGTCCATATATTTTATACTCGGTATTAGTCATGCCTATTTTATTACATTTGTTATGCCTTGTACTTAAAATTGTACTAATAATTAGTTAGAACTAGTATAGAACCCGTGCTACATCACGATAATTTAGTAGGAGGAGTTTTCAGAGAGGTGTCGTATTAATATTATTTAAATAAATTGAATGTGAATTTAATTTATTGTTAAAATGTAAGGAATTATATTTATTATTGCCTAAAATAATATTGTATAGTGTATAAAACTGTCATTTTATTGTTCTTAATTTGCTGGGATTTTCCGTGTATATATTTATTATTGCCTAGGATAGAATGAAGATTGACAGCAATTATTTGACGGCTATATTATAATATTCCATATTGGAGCATAATAATTGACGGTAATATATTATTGACTATAATATATTATTATTATTATAAGTGTCAAAAATGACACAAACCGAAAACATTATATGAACCAACCAAAAAAAATGGATATGAACCCGACCCGACACAATAGATGTATTAATTTTGTCACAATAATTTTAAATATTATCACATCTAAATATTTCCATACGTACAATCTTTGCAATTAAGTATCAGCAAAAGCATTCAAGTTCATATATTTGCATTTTTGAAAATTATATGCTTCCAAATTTATACAAGAAAATAAAATAAAAAAATCTATAAATTATGCTATACACACATACATAATTACATACGAAATGTGTATAAATATAAAACCCTAATCTTTTGCATGGTGTATATACAAAACTTAACCTAATTATTCTTATTATTAGTAAATAGTTATGGCTTTCGAGGTAGAATTCAATGGTTTCGCAAGTTTTTTAAAAATAAAGCACGAACATTTCTCGAATCACATTCGCGATACTTTGAAACCCTACCAAAAAAATGGAATTAGTAGAGGTTCTACAACAATAGATGTGTATGATGCACAATTAGGGTATATTGGAGAAATGTTGATGCAAAATGTTTATGGAAACGAGTGTTATTGTGCTATTGGAAGGACTGAAGGCCCTAATAGTTGGGAGAACTATGTCCGACGTAGGAATCTTAAAAAAGGTACTAAATTGACAATCACATGCCAAGGAGGGAGCCTTACTATCTCTATTTAGGATAACTAATTTCTTTTTCCTAAGTTAGGACGAGTTTTTTTTCAGTCGTGTTATTGTAAGGAAACGAATAATTGATATCATATGAGGTTAGAATTTCGTCGTTTCTTATTTGTGTCTTATTGTGTTGGTCTTGTGCCCTATCTATATTATTACACTTATTGTAATAGCGATAAGTATTAATAAAGATTGTGACGCTTTTATCATGTTATAATTGTAGCTTATATTCTACTCCCTTAGTGTACGTGTCTTGTGATATTTTTTTTCCGTACATATAGATTTTAGCGAAACAAATATTTTTTTTTTGAAGAAAACCCTAAAGGGCTTTACTAATAATTGCGTAAATCAGTCGTCCACCAAAGCAACAACGTCGAAAGGCAAAACACCGAGACAAAAAAAACAGTGACCCAGCTCCAAGGAATAAAATGCGCTAAACTATTGGATATAAGCCACCCTGCCACCCCGCAATAACTACTTTTTCAGCACACGCATAGTAGGTAAGCCGTAGGTGACAGTCGCAAATCATGCAAGCGAGGTCGGATGCTTGAACATGAGACCTATTTAGTATTTACTTATGTTTTAACCCATAATTATGCTTTTCCCTGGACATTTCCAACAACTATCATTTGAAAATGTTAAGGTTGCCAGTTCAATTATGCCTTCTCTAAAACTGTTTCATGTTTGACAAACTCTCATTGAATCAAAATATAAAAATTTCACACAATAACGAAAAAATGGGGGTAAAATATGCCGGGAAATTGAACAAAAACCCGGTAAAATCATATATATAGACCAAAATGGCAAAGAATTCCACTCCACTGTTAATTTCCAATTGACAAGATCCGATATGCACAACAAACAATTTATATAAGCCTTGTAAAGGAACCTGAAAGTCTGTCATTCCTTCCTACTCCACTGCTGAGGTGGCACCTTAGAATTACTCCTACCTTGTTTTCTCGGACCAGAACGCTGGTGCTGACCCGTGGAAGGCCGAGTGTGTGATCGGCTACATCCAGGTTCTACAGTGGCGGTGTGAGCCATATGACCACTTTGACGTCGCTTTGATTGTTGATGGGTCTGGTTCGATGAACCACCTGATTCCGCTTCTCTGTCTATTTGACCAGTCTCTTGTGGCTCAATGACTTCACCATTAGTCGCTGTGTCAGGTTCGACGACCAAGTCCTCGAGGGAAAGACGGGAAAACAATATGTTGTCTTTAGGCGGTTCGATCAAGCCACAATGCTCTTTCTGGAGCTCCAAGATTTCCTCAAACTTGTGTCTTCTACTCGTCTCAAGAGGACAATTAAGGAGTTCCTCCTTATCTTCATTCTCTTCAATATCCTGACATTACAGAAAATAAACAGAATTTTAGAGTTAAATGAAAAATAGAAGATAAAAAGAGTGTCGGTTTAAGCATCATATGACAGGTAAAACTACTGTACGTAATTGGAGAGTCTTGCCAAGCAGAATCCATGGAGAACATGCCGATAGTAACTTATGGTGGTCATTTGCAGGCTCGAGTCAGGCATGGTCTGGGTCAATATGACTAATTTTGTCGGGCAGGCTGGTATGTCAGACTCCACCTGCTTCATTCGAGAATAAACTTGTGCCCTCACCCGCCCTTTTATATATAGCAGGGCAGGCGGTCAGTGGGCTAATGGGATGAATAGCAAATACGGAGTATTATGTATTCCTTAAATCATTGCACACACCACATGTTAAAATATTACTCCCACCACTGCTGACATTTTATCAAATTCGGGACAACACGGCAGGGCCGTCTAATGAAATCTGGAGGCCCGGTGCCAAATATTATTGGGAGGCCCTTATTAAAATCGTTTTATATTTTTTAGGTTTTACAAAAACAATATTTTTGTTCCCGAGTCTAAAGAAAACTTATTTTTTTTTTCAAAATCTCAAATATCTTGAGTTAGATAAAAAACATGTGTTGGTTCAAGACCCATAAAAATCGTACAGCCATCAAACGAAAGTTACGGTAAATGAGCTCTTTTTTATGAAAACCACAATTTTAGAAGTAACAAACCACTAATAATAATTAGATAAATAGTAAAGTCAAAGTCGGGATCTCAATGATTTTTTTACTATCGAAATAGCAACCACAAAATACAAAAACATAAAAATAAACAAAAAAAAGACATGCGTAATACAAGACTCGAACCAAGACCCCTCACCACCAATGTGAATTAATCTACAGTTTGCTGCCACTGGACTACAATTCTTTCATTGTAAATGAAAGACAGCAAATGCAATATAAACATTGTTTTGTTGTCAGTCAGGCTCATGTACGCATTGGGCCACAGTTCTGGGGCGAACTTGCTATAATACAGGCCTTGCTATAATACAGGCCTGCAAAATGGCATCACATTTCCATCCTTATTTTTCACATTTCTCCATTTATGGCCTGTTTCTTATACTTCTTCTCTAGTTAAACAATTTATATTCCCCGCTTAAATTCATAATGCAGAGTGCGATAACAGGCTCATCCCTTAATCAGGCAGTCAACAAAAAACTAAACAAAAGCAGTATTTATGCTACATACCGAGTTTATATTATGAGAGCCCACTAAATTGAGAACATGTTCAATGTCTTTAGCAAGGAAGACTGTGCGACAGACAGGACAGTTTCCGGTACTCTTCCCCATCATTTCTCGTAAATCTGGTAATTGATATCAACAGTTTGAAATTTAGATGTGGGAATTAGTTGAAGGAATTAAATAACGGGATAAGGTTGCGTACATCCAACCCCCCTTAGCCCGCAATTTGCGGGAGCCATTGAGGCACTCCCGCACTGGGGTAATGATGTATCCATACGGCAAAAGGAACTCTAAGAAGTCTATGCAGCTACTCAGCTTCATTCTCTACGGTGCAGGTGCTCCATTGTAAACAGGGTAGCCGCACAGACTGGCATGGTACTGATAAGGACAGGCCATATAACAGGATGGAAAATTTCCAAAGTGCCAGCTAATTAATTTTGATCCAAAACTAAAAACTCCTCAATCTCTCATCATAATAGATACAAGCAGAATGTGGACCGTGAAGCATACAAATTTGAGGAGACTAATAAACTCAGGAGCAACCGAGATAGATAAAAAAGGGATGTAGAATGAGGAGTTTCTTATAGTTCTCACACTAGACAAGGGAAGAGCCGGAGAACATGACTCGTCACAGGACAAATGGACATGCATGAGAGATTTTGAAAAACATATACAAATATTTACTATGCAGTATTTCACTGTAATATCTTGCCTGAAGTCTGCCAGAATTCATCATCAAGGGGAGATGAATCAGTACTCGAGTTTTGGTGATTGGCTTCCTTTTGTCTTAGAAACCATTTCAGCCATCTTATAATGCACTCGCTGCAAAGATAAAAGCAAACTATTTTAGCAAGTTTTCAACAGCTCATAGAAATCAACGATGTTGATAATAGCACATGGAGAACTTCAAAGGATGCCAATGGACGCTTTACCAGTGAAAACAATGGAAGCAAGACATCAACTTCATAAATGGCTGTGATTTATTGAGCTCATCTTCTGCAAGCAAAGGATACAAACACAACGGACAGTCTCCTTCAGGGTGGTTCATGCTTGAGAGAGTCTCCACAGCTTCCTGCGGCCACAATTGGCATAGTAAATTGATTTCCAAGGATAACATTACACCGAAATGAAATTACTATAATATATTCATAATAGAAGCAAATATATCAATCAGCTATACGACAAAAATGCATTCAAATCAATTAGAGTAACATAGCCAAGAATTCAAATCACTATAGGTGAATGTTTAACAAAGAAATCTCTGAACCATGCAAACTACAATACAATTGGATGGGAAATTAGAATGAAGGGAATTAGATGGTTATTGTATAGTTACAACGCATAAAGTGGGGCTACTAATTTAAGTACCTAGGCATGCGTATTTTATAAACTACTCCGTATATAAACTCACTCCGCATATACAGAATTGTTCTACCATTAAAATTAAAAATGGTTTAACACATCCTAGAAGAAGAGGAAATGAAAGCAATTTACGTTGATACAAGCCTAAGAACTTATTTTCTGTGTCATGTCTCTCCAAATTCCTATTTCCATCAACTAAAAGATAAACTTAAAAAATTACTTAGAGCTTTTAGATAGCCTATATATGACTTCTACTTTTAAAGTCGAGGCAACCGGAATGATAATGTTATTAATGCTGCATTATGCTAATTTTTTATTCGCCCATTTAGGAATATTTACTCTTTTATTACTGTTTAAATTTGAACTCATCCAATCTCTACTCATATATATTGCACGTGTAATTATATAGCAAATTGTCAAGGAGCATTACAAGTTTTACACAAAAATTTGGCAAGATCAAGATCAATGCGCTTAAGATTTATTCCTACCTCGATATACTTTCCATTATGACTAAAACCGAAATGTGAAAAAAATAAACTTCAAATAGGTTGCATACTTATGGTTGTTTCTCTATGAAAAGAACTAAAACTTTGATGGAAACATTGTGTCGTCTTGTTTGTTTTATAATGGGATGCTTTGATCTAAACCTTTGATTGAAATTTAAACAATAATCAAAGAGTAAATATTCCTAAATAGACGAATAAATAATTAGCATAATGCAACAGCAATAACATTATCATTCCGGTTGCCTCGACTTTAAAAGTAGAAGTCATATATATATCAGACGACGACATAGCAATTCAGTAAGGCTATCTAAAAGCATAATACAATCTAAATAATTTTTTAAGTTTACCTTTTAATTGATAGAAATAGGAATGTGGAGAGACATGACACAGAAAATAAGTTGCAAGGCTTATATCAACATAAACTGCTTTCATTTCCTCCTCTTTTTGGATGTGTTGGAACATTTTTAATTTTAAATTTTTAATGGTGGAACAATTCTGTATATGCGGGGTGAGTTTATATACGGAGTAGTTTATAAAATACGCATGCCTAAGTACTTAAATTAGTAAATTAGTAGCCTTACTTCACGCCTCGTAACTATACAATAACCATCTAACGCCCTCCTTTCTACTTTCCCATCCAATTGTTTCGTATTCCCACAAATTTTTCAACACCCGTATTAATGAATTTGTTTTCAGCTAATAAATTGCAACTATTCTGTTTTCTATCATGTTCATTGTATATAATAAACTACATATAGCCAGAGGCCAAAGTCTGGACAGGTGGCTTAAGGAGAAGGGTGAAGTTCGGGTGATTCCTTCCCAAATCTCAAGTGCTCCTAGTGAGGCATGAACTTGTGACCTTGCTCAAATATTTACCTTTTAGATCGACATTTTGTCAGTAAAGTATAAGCACTATTGAACACTAACCCGTCATCCTAAACCAGAATGATCCTGACAAGACTGGAAAGTTTGGCTAAGAGGTTGGATCAAGAAACATGTGTAGAAACATCCATGAGTAAAGATACAACATAAAGGGGGCACATATAGAACAATCACCTCTAAGATCCAGTCGAAAAACTTATCTAAAAGAAATATTGAAACAAAGATCAACACTCTTCAATGATGCCATTATAAGACATTAGCGTTATCCAAACAGGTTCATCATAAAATAAGATTTCAAAAGAAGAAAAGAGAAAGAAAGAGGAATGGGAAACATATAAACAATGTTCTAATCACTTGTATGATCATGAAAATGTGAATTTAATCTTCAAGCAAGTCTCGTGGACAAGTTATCAGTTATTCTGCATACTGATCCTTTTTCTGGTATGAACATCGCCGTATGATAGATGCTTGAAGTGAGATATAGATAAATGAAGAAGATAAATCGCACATAGAGCTCAAGAGAAAACCAAATTAAACATCTGAAGGCATAAAACAGCTTTACCCACATGAAATTCAAACACCATAGACAAAATTCAGGGCTCACAATATATTTTAGTGGATGCAACAAGATACAGCATTATCTTCTTGTGCATTGGATATCTGCCTAAAAATTGAAGCTTACCTCACAAAGTGATACAATCATCAAACAAGATTCAAGTTCACGAGCCTTGTTATGCAAACAAGTACTCAGATACTTTTGTCTTTTCTCATCAAGACCTTTAGAACTTATGATATCAATATAAGGCGGATCACTGGGATACTGCCAAGAATGAATGAAGCCAGGTTAGATTCCACCAGAAAATAGAAAAGTTAACTGGGTCATCAATGCATCAAGGATGAAACACAAACGTTGAAGAACAAAATAAAATAAATTAACTATAATCATCACCACAGCAGCAGTAGAGGAGATGAGATACTCTTCCTAGCCATTTATGACGATAAAGTCTTAATTTGGAATTATTATAAAAAAAAAAAAAATCAATTCTCCGAACTTGTAATTTGATTTTAAATTGTTTAAAACTACAGTCTGCATAATTTCATCTATTTTGGGTGCAATTGATTCTGTTGGGTGGTTTGACACTGGCCTTAAGCCTGAAATTTACAAGTTATTTTCATTTTGATAACAGATCAAAAAAAATCATATGATGACCCTAAAAAGGCGAGTCAGGCTGTTAGGTCAGTTAGTTTTTGGCATGACTACTCATCAATCAGCATCACATACACATAAGTTACCTAGAGTGACAAATCACAATTCACAAGTAGCAACACCCAGAGATTAAAGAAACTTTTTGTTAGAATTTGGGCAGCGGAAGTATCGTGAACCCAAAAATCACCAACACAGATCATTTATATAAATTGGAGTGATACACTTTTATAATTGTAGGGGAGGATGTAAGAGATCTGATCTCATATGGTGAGACCTTATAACACTCAATGAGAGCACAAGACTGCACAACATATCACATTGTACATAAGCCTATTTATACAACTTACGTGACTTTAAACTCCCCTTAGCAATTAATGCATATGCTCTTTACAACTCCCTCTTAGTTTAATAACATTTAACATATAGTAACTTATAACTTAAACAAGTTAAGTTACACAATTAAGTGTCGAATTCCAACACTATTCTAGCGCATACTTCACCTGGTTACAAGTAATTATAAGAATCAGTCACTCACATCATCCCAAATATACATTGAATAATCCAGTCCCACCTTCAAGTTTGACCAATATTTGTCGATTGAAGACACTGATGCATTTTGTCAGTTAGAAAGCACAAGAATTGGAGAAATTAAACCACTGCCAAAATTACTGCAAATCTAAGGCACAATTGTGATACACATAAATACACATGTTACATATATATGTAATTTCACTTCTGTCACATGCTACATTATACTATTTGCCTAGTCAATGAAACACAGAATTTGACCAAACCAAACATGGCAGAAGCTTAACAATAATGAAAACATAAAAAAGGATTATAGAAGTATTAGTATAATAATATACCTGTGCACCTGCTTGTATCTCGATGGTTGCTTCCACAAACTAGATATGAAAAAAGCACAAATAGCTCACTAACTCTGGACAGCAAATAATAAAGTTAAAAGCATGCAAAGAAATTTTTTAACTCAATATTGCAATACAAACTGTTATGCAGTTATGCTTCTCCTTTGATCACTGTTAACATCCCTTCTAAAGGTCTGACAAAAGGGGGGTCGTTTAGTTTGAGCTAACTCAAATAGGATATAATGATTCGAATGAGTCTCAATTTCGATTTCACTTAGTCAGTTCAAGTTCATCTCGGACAATCACATTCATTCAGGGTGTTATGTGGTTGTCGTCTTCGAGGTTGTAAAGTATTTGGGGTTCGGGTGGGGATTTCTTGGTGAAGGTTGGTGAGCAACGTTGTGGTCTTGTGGAGGTCAACAAAGAGGGATCGACTGGTGTTGATCTGACGTGGGGTAGTGGGGAGTGTTGTGATGGTCTACAGTCGGGGGAGCTAGAAAAGAAGGTTTTCTGACGCCGGTGTATAGAGTGTTGTGGTGAGGTGTTCGACGGCGGGGAATGGGTCAGAAAAAGCTGTTGGTGGGGAGAGGGTGTCTGAAGCCGGTGAGGATGACAACGCTGGCAGCATGGACCTTGTCGGGGTGGGTGGGTGACACTACTTACAATGATAGGTGAGGAATGGGTGGGTATTGAGTAGATGAGGGGGCAAGGGAACCTCAGTAAACTTTCACACAATACACAATTAAGCCACTTCCTTAATATTTCTGCCCATTCTAAATGGTATGGATACATAGAATGGGAGGGAGGAGAATATTTGTAATATTTCAAATTATTATTGTTATATCAAGAATTAATGTTGCAACTCATATATGGACAATATATATAGGAGAAAATGTGTTTCCTTTGATTCGGGTAAAATTGGTCCGGTCGAAATTGTTTCAGATTCAATCAAAGTTCTTTTTCAGGTATGCGGAAATCATTGCAGTTTCAACTTGCTTCAAGGAGAAGCAATTTTCTGGGTGCAATTAAGGTCCCTAATTCAGAGTCTTCGATCAGATATCAATTTGGATATTTCAGATAAGATTTTTCGAGTTCAAGTTTGTTTTCCTCGGTCTACTCTTATTGGCAACTGGCATTTAGCGATACCACTAAAAAAGGAGGAAAAAGATGAACCAATAGTGATTCAAAAGATAATAAGTTCCACAATCGGTGATTTACAAGTCTGTCAACATTCATTCCAAACAATGCTAATACTGTAGAACCCTACCCGTGTCATCTATAGCTTAATTCTCTTAGTTGCGGATTCTCTATCCAAAGAACACGATACATTTACGTAGCAGCCTAACAATCTATGGACATATACTTAGTAGTTCTACAACTAATCTTATGTGATAATGGTCGCTTCAAGACATGTTCTTCTAAACTAATGTATGCACTGAACTCGCCATCTCATGATAACTTTATTACAAGACTAGCCAATACTACGAGGATAATTACTTGTTGGTTTAGTTCTTTAGTTGATTAATAGGTAGCTAAATGGATGGGGATTCTAGTTAAAATTACAGCAATACCGCCTTTCTCGGCATAACCCCGTCTTTACCAGCTAAACTAATTGACATCCGCCTAAAACTAAATCGAACTCATCTCGGAACTAACTCTTTGACTCTCCGGCACAATCCCAAACTTTACCACCTAAATCAAATCAAGCCAACGAACATGCCTATAACTCTATAAGGCGATTTACAATCGAAAGAATTAGAATTGAATCAAAACAGAAAAATGAAAATTGCGGGAAATTAAAAAGAGGGACAACCTGCTGAGAATGAACTTCGGCAGTACGAGGTTTGAGGTGGAGACGAAGAAGAGGAGGAAATGTGTTGAGGACAATACAATCGTCGCCATAGACGGATTCTACTGCTTCAACTTCCATTCTTACTTCATCTTCTTCCGCCATTTCTTCCGATGATCTTGCGATTTTCTGGGGAGAGAGAGAGAGATACCCTAAGATTTTGCAGGGTTTTTTTTTTTTTCTTTTAAAAACCCAGCGGGCTTAGCATATGACGTTTCGAGGAAACGGTCCTCACCACCTACGAGTCTACGACCAACTAACCAAGGACTCGCAAAGAAAAGGAAACTCAGCAAAATTACGTAATGAGAATTGTTCTCCAATTTAT
This sequence comes from Silene latifolia, assembly GCF_048544455.1. NCBI lineage: Eukaryota > Viridiplantae > Streptophyta > Magnoliopsida > Caryophyllales > Caryophyllaceae > Silene > Silene latifolia. Next base: position 15,109,408 of record NC_133535.1, on the reverse strand, counting down.
TTACAAAGCGTCTTGCTTGTGACGAGCTAATCCCGTCACAAGCTAAAGGCCTCTCATAAAAAGGGAGAGGGAACAAGGTGAGGCACCCCTCCATATGCTTCACCAGTCACCTCTCATGAGTATTTTGTGAGAGAAAACGGTATCCGTCACAAGCTTGTGACGGTGTCATAGTCCACTGCTTTTGCAGGATTGTGGCATGTAGCCTTGCCCAACACCAAGGCAAGAATGCAAGTAACAAGAGTATCGTGCTAATGAGAGATCGCCCCAATAACACACTTTTATGGATTTGGGGGTGTGTCGGTAATCCTACTCATGATCGTCAACGGCCCCAACACACGAATGCAATAAAAATAAACAGCATAATTATTGAAAGCAAGAGACAACCAATATCAAGTTAAAAATGTAGCAAGCAATTTTCATTGAATTGACTAACCCTCCATATAAAGACAAATTTTATAACACGTGTGGCACTAGAAAACATTACAAAGTGCAAAATAGTGATATGTTTTTAAAAACTGAAAACATATCTTAAACTAAAGAGCGAACTCCAAAATTCGACACACATCAAGTAATCTTAGAGTTCAAATAAAATGTAAACACGAGAATGGAAATACATAAGTCATAAAGGAAATGCTCGGGCTCGAACTGGACTCCCCACTCAAATTGTTGCTGTCCTTGGCGACACTCAAATCTCTGACTCTGCATCGGCGAGACTCTCTTGTTGAGTCAGCATAGTTCCGATCGTCTTAAGGTTTGACTTGCTCGTCGTGGCTTCAACTTCTTTATTCAACGAAGGTTGTTGATCTTTAGTCATCAGCAATGTCGGGTCGCTCATCCCTTCAAGAAAAATTTGGATCTCCTTGACATAGAGTCTCCCAATCAACACATCTTATACGTTCATTTTTTTGGCAATGACGGATTTTGAAAGTCCATGTCTTTGTTCCCTGAGTGACACTTCACCCGCTCTTAGCGAATGATCAAAATAATTAGAAATTCGCAAAATGGGAAAATAACCCGGCATCACAACCACCAATCACAGTAACAAAACCTACACTCAACAAACAAAGTGAAGTAAGTCGAACTCTTAGAAGTAGCAAGTCGGGATAAAGTCGATAAGGAGGTTAATGAGCACATGGAGTTTAACTGACACCTAGTTAAAGTATTTTTTTTAATTAATATTTATATTGATCATTATTATATTTATATTTTTATCATACTTGTTTTATTATTATTATTATTATTATCATTAATATTTGTTCCGGGTGTAATTCCGGAGTAGGATTTGTTACCACGTAAGCTTGTAGAATGATGACTTTGCTTGACTCTTCCTTTCGGCTTCTCCTGAAACAATGAACAAACTGAGGGCTCGGCTTGGTACCGAGCGAACTCACTCCGACGCTCAAGTCAGTAAACTTAAAGAGATTAAGTTGTGTGTTACTTGACAAAGTATATTGTAGAGAGATAAGGGAGTTTATACCAGATTTATGGTGAGTATTAGGGTGAATTGTGGATTATTTGGATCGTTTTCTCAATGAGGGTTGATGAGTATTTATAGACTTTCACCTTTTGTCACGTAGTGGCCAAGTGGCCAAGTGGCAGAGCAGGTGGAAAGACCGATCTACCCTCGGCCGATGGACCCATGGCAGGCCGGCGGACCTGGTTGACTCCATGCCGAGGGGTCTTGGATATGAGTACGCGGATATGCCTCCCGGCTGGCTAGTTGCCTAGCCGAGACCCAAGTGACAGGTCGACAGGCTGCGTTGGTTAGGCTGTCTAAGACGTTGACTTGCTGTGGATATCTTTGACCTTGCTCAATATGTTGACTCGGTCAGCGGGTGCAGAATATGCCCCATCAATATTCATACTTATGTGATTATTTTTATTATTGTTATTGTTATATCGTATTATTATATTATATTTTTATTATTGATAATATAATATAATAATAATATTTAATTTTAGTATTAATATTAATATTGATATTAATATTATTATTATTATTATTATTTCAGTTCGCTTAAGTTCAAATCAGTAGTTTAGTTAAGTCCAATTAATTCCCTCAACTTATTATCCAAGCCTTTTTTTCTAAAGAAAAAAATCGATTCGTTTTACGTTAATTAGTTACATTTCACGATTAATAATTCGTCGTTTTGATTTTTTTTAAAAAAATTGATTCGTTTTACGTCGATTAGTGTAGCGGTGTTTTACTTAGTAATTCGTTGTTTTGATTTTAGAAAAAAAAATGACTCGTTTTATGTCAATTAACTTAACGTTTTTCGATTCCTTGATCAAATTTAAGGTTCGTTAATTGTTTTTCATTTGATATTAGTTGTTAGTTTTGATTTGTCGATTAAATTGTTTGTCGATAGTTTGATTGAAATGTTTGGGTCGGAAGGGAAAATTTTAAAAATTCATTAAATATTAAATATTGTCGATGATTACTAATTAGTGGTTTTTTTATTCATGCCAATATCCCATTCTTAGCAAGGGTAAGCATGGTCCAAGATAAGATTAATCCGAATCTGGCCCAGGACCGAAAGCGTAAATTTTGTGGAGCGAAGACTGGACTTAAAAGTTTCAGTCTGGACCCGACTGAACCCTCAATATTTGGTCCGGTCGATCTTAAAACCTAAAATAATTTGAACCGATTTCGGTCCAAACCCGAATGATTCTGTCCGGTCTATATATCTGGTTCGAATCTTAAGTTACTCAACCCAAATTGTGTTGATGTCTGGCGGCTAGAAGTACGCGGCTTCCGCTCATGGAGTCATGGCCTACTGTCTAAGTCAACGCCTCAACGTCTGTAGCTTTGAACTTTGAAGCATCTATTAACTGTTACTCACAAATTCTTAATTAGTTTCAGGAACGAGATCATATTTCGGTATTTCCCGACTTCAGAAGATAGATATTTCCGTCTTAAGAATTAAAGCTCACATTAACCATGTAAATTGCAGTAATTGTTTTCTTTTCTTGCGTATAGGAAAATGCTGAAGTTACTGGCAACTTTTCGCGCATGTTTCTCGTTGTACCGGAAAAAGGGTACGTAACTGTACTCTATTTTTGCACCTTCATTTTGCCACGGTTGGAGCTTTGGCGGCATTTGAGTAATGTTGTTGTTGGCTTGTTGCCACTTCGATATAGTCGAGAGTACGTACTCCTTGATTTTTAAACGTACGTGTCAAGTGTCATTGCGATTAAGTTTAAGGGTATGGATTTTAAATTCAATTGCGCAAGACCATTTTAGCATCTACTGGTTGATCCGAATCTAAAATAACTACGAAATGAAAATATATCGAGGAATTGATATTCGAGCATTCTGTGGTGTACAGCGGATGAAAAACAGAAGGCAGAAGTAGACGGACTTACAAATGCAGAATTGGTTAGATTTGATTTCGCTACCATTAAATTGGTAACAGCAGACTTTTCAGTTTCAAATAAGATTGGTGAAGGAAAATTCGGGGTGGTTTACAAGGTGGTTTAATCCGTTTGATCAATAATAATAAAGACTATTTGCTATCAAGATCTTAGTACTATTTCCTCAATAATTCGGCTTTAATATGTGTTCACAGGGAACTCTTAAATCTGGAAAAGAAATAGCCATCAAGAGGCTAAGTTGTAACATAGATGCGGAAGTATTTATGAATTGGTTTAGCGTTGTGGCCAGATTGCAGCACCCAAATCTGGTTAAACATCTCGGATTTTGTTCAGAAGGAAATAAATATATGCTGGTTTCCGAGTTTATGCCAAATGCAAGTCTTGACTCAATTTTGCGTGGTACAACCTTCATCTCACTTATTGTTCTCATTTAACTTGTATGATCAAATGTTATTCGTGTTAATGCTATCTAAATGTCTGATTTATTTTACATGTAAAAATTATCTTACAAAATTCATATTTTTTTACCATCAAAGTCAAACTGAGACAATATAAGTACTTAAATATGGACGGAAATATGATTTTTCCGATACAATTTAAGTTTATTTGGTATAACTCCCGTAAAACATGAGCTGCAGATCCCAGCAAACGTGTACAATTAAACTGGGAGACATGGTACAAGATCATTCTGGGAGTCGCAAAAGGACTTGAATATCTTCATCAAGACGGAGTTTTACATACTGGTCTCAAAACTAGCAATGTTCTATTGGATGAAGATATGAATCCTAAGATAGTCGATTATGCTATAAGCTGGTTCTGTCGAAAATCAGCTCAGCTTGGAAATGCTTGGTTTGCGATATCGAATGGATCATAGTATGATTTGAATACCCAATTGCTTGTTTTTTTTCCCTTAGAAGTTTCTGTCTGGACTTACCTTTCGTGTCGGAACCCTTCAATCTGTCCTCTCTACTCAAAATCACTGTCCCGCTACTTTCAGAGTTGCGGGAAATATTGATGCACTAGCATGTTTTGACAAGGCATATTGTTGTACTTCTTGCAGCGCGCACTCTGCCCCTGAATACTGTTCAGCAGGAGAGTACTCTAATGAATCCGACGTCTATTGCTTTGGTATCCTAATACTGGAAGCTTTAAGCAATCTAAGAGTTGGGGAATCATACCAGTCCCTAACAGATTTTCACCAGCAAGTAAGCCTTAACACGCGTAGAAGTTGTACTATTTATTACTTCGTATATATTCTACTTGAACAGAAAGGCTGAACTTGTAAAGCTTCTACCATGTATCTTTTTTCTGCAAGGTACTGAAGATACGTGAGGAGGGTCGTTTATCGCAATTGATAAAGCCTGAGTTAAGTGTCAAGTGCCCGGAGGCTGACGTGATAACATGCATTCACATAGGAAGTTTGTGTGTCGCTAGAGATAAAACACTAAGACCGACCATGACAGACGTGATTCTGATGCTTACAAGTGATCTTGCATCCCGCTAGCTTCAGCACCTGTAAACACAACGTCCTTAGTGAACTTCATTGATGTTCAAAGTTCACTCTCTTTTTCAGGAGGCTGACAAAACACTGACAATTCAAGTCGACGGGATATTCAGATCTATGCTGTATTTTACAATCTGCATTCGGTTTAGTTTAGAATCATATCTGTGCAACAGGCCAACAGCCTACTCGGTGTTAATCGTGTAGAATTATTTGTTGGATATATAAAAAAAAAAAAAGCTTTCATTATTCTTTGTTGAGACCTTAATTTTCTAAACAGATGAGATGGATACAGGTTTTGTTATTCCTAGCTGATTTCAACAGAGGAGATAAATTGAATTTTAGGCCAATCTTCACCATTTGGATTTTGACATCTTTCCTTGAGTATATCAGAACAACGCCGGACCTCAAATCTCCTCAAGGAAGCTAGTTCGCGCATTTCTTCAGGCAGTGATTCCAATTTACTACAACCGATAAGTTGAAGAGACTCGAGACATTTCAGAGAGCCTATGCAACAGGTCAAAGAGTCTAAATTCTCGCACTGTTGGATTTTCAGCGTTTGGAGGGAGGTCAAGTGATGGATCCCCTGTGATAGATTTACAAGTTGTGGGAGATGACATAAGTCCAACGAACGAAGGCTCTGCTGCAATGACATCCATGCAGTGACTTGGTCTTGCTCTTTAGGAAATGCCAACTTGGGAACATCATGAAGTATCAAGGATTCCAAAGCATTGAGATGATCTAACCCTCCGGAAACACTCTCTAGTTCATAGCAGCTCTCAATTGTAAGGCTTCGCAATGAAGAGGAGCCACTTTGCAATAACTCGGCCACTTCTGATAAACAGGTAAGATTCTTAGCCCCAGCTATGTCAATCCTTGAAAGATAGGACAGGCGGGAAGTGTCGGAAGATAGGACAGCCATGTGATCTTTTCCCAATATTATCGGTAGTGATTTACTGAACCAGTAAAGACATAAGATTTTCACAGTTGGACAGGGAGGAATCGATGTCAAGTAAGGACACCTCCCGACAACCAACTTAGAAAGACAGGGAATTGTTGGTTGCCTACTTCCGTCCCAATCCACTGTTCTCCACCATCCCTGCAACTTCGGAAGATCCCACAAAACAAGTTCTTCAAGGGAGGAGAAGAACCTAAACTTCACCAACTGTGACGTTGAAGTTGAAGCTGAAGCGTATGTGCTACTGCTACCTGTATCCTCGATGTATTCCAAATTTAATAAACTTTTAAGTGTTAGAAATTTCAAATTATGCATTTTACCCAGTGACGGGATGGACTGTAAACCGTGACAATTTTCAAGTTCAATCTTAACAACACGTGGTAGGAAGGTACCGACATTATCTTCCCGTCCCCACCACCTTGGAACTGCCACGCCACAGTAACTAATCAAGATTAGCTCTCTAAGATTAGTATGTGGCTCCAAGTCTTCCAAAAGAGCCTCCTCATCAGAAATTCTACGGTTGTTCTGCTCTCCGCTCCAGGTCATACGTAAAGACCTGAGACGTTCCATCTTCTTCAAATATCCATCTTTCCCGTCAAGTTTTGTCGTATATTTAAGATTCCCTTTGATCGAGATACTAAGGTGGCCTTTTAGTTTTGTGAGGCCTCTAAGATCTTCAAGTTGCCCAACACATTGCTTCTCATTCGAAGGACTGTCGGCCACTAGAAAGCTCGTCAACACGCAAAGACAACTCAACTTACCGATACCTGAAGGCATGTAAGTCAATCCCTTACAACCATTTATATCCAAGTGCCTGAGATTCAACAGATTACCCAAACTTTGTGGCAGCTCTTGTAAACTGAAGCAATCCTTCAAACACAATGTTTGAAGATTATGTAGCCTCGAAATCGACCTGGGCAGTGTATTTAGACCATGATTCCAGGAAAGATCAAGATACCTTAAATGCAGTAGATTACCTATCGAGTCAGGCAAGCTTTTAATATCCAAGTTATGCAAGTCTAGCGACCTCAAGTATGTGCAGTTAGCAAGTAATGTAACAACGGGAAGTGAGCCACTCCAACTATCTCGAAGATATGACCGAATCTTAGTCTTCGAGAAAGAGCCTACTCTGCCTTCCCTTTGAATATGAAATACATGACGGATTCTAAGATCTTGAAAGCTTGTTATGTCTTTCCCAAGGCTAATTTCATTTCCAGATACTTGTTGAGAAACATCATGCATCAAATCATGGATTTTACATGTGACAATATCTCCATATTTGTTCATTTCTGTATCTTGGAAGAAACATTTCCTTAACAAAATCGAAAAATACTCCTCAGCTGCATCATCTACGCTTTGGCCTTTATCGAATGGCACCACATATCCTTGTGCGATCCATAGACTAATGAGCATATCCTTTTTTATGACGAAGTCCTTCGGAAACAATGCACAATAAGCAAAACAGCTTTTTAACTGAGGCTCAAGGTAGTGATAGCTAAGCTTTAATATATGCATTATCTCATTCTTATCTTTTCTTATATCGACTAATTCCCTTTCTTGAAACGATAACCATGTATTTTCCTCCTCACCGAAAAGAAGACCCCCGACCACTTTTATCGCAAGAGGAACATTGACACATTTTTTAACAATTCTCATGCCGATGTCAAGTAATGTGGGGGATTTTTCATTTTCCTTCACGTCCCCAAACGCTGTCATTTCAAACAAACGCCAAGACTCATCATCCGACAAACCTTTCAGCTCAAACGTATGTCCATTGGGTATGACTTCTGCCGTTCTTTTAGAACGAGTGGTTACCACAATTTTACTACCCCTTCTACCTAACCTTAGAATGCTTCTCAACTTTTCCCACTGAAGACGATTCTCATTCCATACATCGTCTAAAACAAGTAAATACTTATTACCTTCTAGTGTCTCGCTAAGTCTGTTTTGCAATGAATCCAACGCAAAACCTTCATGCCGGTCACCAGTGGCTGATTCTAAAATATTCGAAATAATTGAATTCATATCAAAATGCTTTTCATCTTGATCAGAGACACAAACCCACATCATCAACGAAAATGCTTTTTTTACATTCTCATCGTTGTATAGGAGTTTAGCAAGAGTGGTTTTCCCCAACCCTCCGATTCCTACTATAGTGACAACACCAACATCATGAAGATCGCAACTAGATAACATATCAATGACCGCCCTTGCTTCATCCTCTCGACCGATAACATCCCTAACATTTACATTAGAATCAGTCTCTTGTATTTTCCTCCTAACATGCCGGTACCCAACATTATTACAACCATATTTGCTATGATTACTAGCAATTTTTTCCAACTTATTTCTGATTTTCCGAACCCCTTGGGACATTTTGTAAGCTCTGATAAGCGGATTGCAACGAGAGAAGAAACCACGTACCTTTTCCGACAGTAGATCACTCTCCCTACGCTTAGCCAAAGCGACAAACTCATCAAATATATCATCAGCATCGTAAACAGCATCCTTGAGCTTCTCAATCCAATCTTGGCATTCATTGGATAACTCTTGTTGAGCATCCAGATCAAGGAGCGCTTTCCTAATGGTAGAGACGGTTTCCTTGAGGTCGTTAAGCTCGGATTCATATCCCCACATGGACCTCATCTTTTTGAGCTCCGAACATTCCAGTGCGGCGAAGAGTGTCTGAGCAACACTCAGAAGTGTTCCAATATCAGCCATGTGTTCACAAATTTGATCAATCAACAAGGTGATGAGAGGTTAAGGATTACTGCAGTTTTGTGTAATTTTGTGTAAGTTGCATGAGAAGCAAGCATGTTTTTATGAATCAGACGATTATTTCAAAGACTCAGCCTCTCATTTCCAAGAAAACGCAGCCAACTACTTACATTATTATTGAATTGAAAATGAGCAAGTTGTACATACTAAAATCAAACAGATTAAGTTTACAGACAGCTAGCAACTAGCATAAATCGTTGATCGTTGGAAAAGGTCAACTTGAACTAGCTATACTAAAGAAAAAGAAAAAGAAAAAAAAAATACTCGTGATCAGTAAGTATCTAGGTCTACATAACTAATTCACAATTCTCACAAAATATCCATTATCCAAATCCAATAATTACAACTTTACTATTAATGCCATGGGGGTAATAAATTGCGATGACTTTTACGACTTTGAAAACGATATATTATAGAGTAAATTAATAATTACTACGGAGTACCTTTTAGGTACCACTTTTCTAAAAAAAAACGTCCATTTCATAAACTTTTTATTAAATTAACCCATTTTCACATTGACATATTCCGTCAAAATACCTTTTATTAAATTAACCCATTTTCACATTGGCATATTCCGTCAAAATTCAAATTTTCAGTTTAAAAGCCTAATTTTATGATGAAACTGCCCTTATTACTCTTTTACGGAGTATATACTTAGTCTTCTCTCTCCCTTATACAACTATTCAATTCATTCCTTCATTTCAACTCGCCTCTCTTATATTTTTTCCCGATTAATGTAAGATTGTTCCATCTTATTTTCAGTAATTAGGGTTTACAACCCAGAAATTAAAGTTTCCTAACCCTTAAATGTAGGTTTACTAACCCAGAAATAAAGGTTATAAAGCAAGAAATTAGGGTTATGAACCCAGAAATTGGGGTTTAAAACCCAGAAATTAGGGTTAAGAACCCGGAAATTGGGGTTTAAAACCCAAAAATTAGGGTTAAACAAAATTAAAATGATTGGAATACAAAAATTTAAGCCAATTCATTCGCAATTTATATTAAATTTTAGCATATTTACAAATACCTAGCTGATAAAACACAGAGAGGCCAAAGTCTACTTTGAAGAGGAGAATCCTCGTCAATGCTCTTAAACAAGAAATTCTCAGGCTTGAGATCTCTATGAATAACCCCCAACGAATGACAAGCTTCAACAACCGCAACAATGGTGCTCATCAACTTTGCTGCCTCGCGCTCATTATACTGCCCTTTACCCACAATCCGATCAAACAACTCCCCACCTTGGCACAACTCCATAAGCAAATTAGGGTAAAATTTTGGGAAATTTTTTGGGATTAAATGTTGAATGTCAATTGAATAAAATAGAATGACAAGTGAAATGGAGAGATGTTTAAATATTGACCTAAGGTAATTTCGTCACATTCAAATAATTTTACTTGAAAGTGAAAATGGATGCAAATTTTAATGAGAATAAATTTTAGGGAATAATTTAATAAAAAAATTATAAAAAGGAATTTTTTTTTTTAGAAAAATGTTATTTAAAGGGGGTGATTATTATTTTTAAGGCTCCGTTTGGCACGACACTTCAGGTAGTTTATTTGACCAAAGTAGCTTATTTGACCAAAATTTCAGCTACCTGATTTTTTTGAAAGTGTTCCGGGTGTGATTACGGAGCAGTGTTATGACCACGTAAGCTTTGTTGAATGATGACTTTGCTTGACTCTTCCTTTCGGCCTCTCCTGAAACAGTGAACAAACCGAGGGCTCACCTTTGACCGAGCGTCTTCACTCCGACGCTCAAGTCGATAAACTTAAAAGGATTAAGTTGTGTGTTCTTGGCAAAGTATATTGTAGAGAGATAAGGGAGTTTATACCGGATTAATAGTGAGTTTATGGGTTATTCGATTATTTTGGATCCTTTCCTCAATGAGGGTTGAGGAGTATTTATAGACTTTCACCTTTTGTCACGTAGTGGCCAAGTGGCGAGGCGGTGGAAAGACTGTTCTACCCTCGGCCGAGGGACCCATGGCGGCCGGCGGACTGGTTGACTCCATGCCGAGGGGTCTTGGATATGAGTACGCGGATATGCCTCCCATTTGGCTAGTTGCCACCGAGACCCAGTGACAGCCGACAGTGCAAAGTGCGTCGGCTATCTTTGTCTAATACGTTGACTTCTTTGTGGATATCTTTGACCTTGCTCAATATGTTGACTCGGTCGGCGGGTGCGAGAATATGTCCCATCAATTTGCCCCGGCGTAGTCTATGCCGTGGTATGGACCTTCGATGAGTGTTGAGCGTATTCCGCGCAAGTTGAATTTCTTCCCGCTTCTTCTTCCTCGGCTTGGTTCGCTCGGGCCGCATCAGTATCCCCCTCCACATGGATGTGTAAAGGGCATCAAATGTGGAAAAGAAAATGGCGCCGGCCGAGACCGAGGTTGTGAGTGCCGTGTGCTTTTGATTGCCCCCCGGTAGGTCGCCAAGCTTGGTTGAACAACGGGCCGTTTGGCAAGTAGATACCAAGGATCGTGTTGAAGAAGATACGTCGATTGGCATTCTGTCATGGAGCGTGTTGAAGAAGTTTTGTAACTGTTTGTCGATTGACATTCCATGGCTGCATGCTTGACACGTGGCTCGGCGTTGATTGGTTGACGCTTCATGGGCTTTGCCCTGATTGGTTCGTTTCATGGGCTTTGCTTTATATAAAGAGCGATTAGCCCCCGATTTTGGCCGCCAAAAATTCACTTTCTCAAAAAAAAATTTCTTCTTTCTAGCCTTCTTTGACGAAACTTCTCTCTAGTCTTCAAAGCGTTACTCGGCGTAACACTTTTCCAAGGTAAACAACCAAATTTTTCAACTTTTATTTGTTAAGTATTTGTTGTCATGTCTTCTGCTGATGCTGGACCTAGTACTTCTGCGCCGGGGGGATCCCTGTCGCGTCTTGATGAAGAGGAGGCACTGGTTGTCACCCCGTTAAGGTTTGGGGGTCCTAAGTCTCCCTCTCCTGAGGTTGATCCAAAATATTTGGAGGATTTCGAGGATGATGATGATGATGTTGATGATGACGGTGATGATGTTGATGATGATGGTGATGATGAGGAAAGGACTCATTCCGATGAGGAGAGGCCGCATCTCTTGGATCACGGCGACGCCTGTAAGATCGGTCCTGATCGTGCTTGGACGAACAAGTTCGCCGATTGTTCAGTTCGAACTTTTTGAACATCATTTCTCCTTCGGCAGGGAGTATAAGATTGTTATTCCTAAAGAGGGTCAGGCCGTCTGTTGCCCTCCCCCGGGTTGTATCGGCGTATACATCAGACACCTAGAGTATGGGCTCCGGTTTCCTCTGAATGAATACGTTGATGCTATTATTAAAGCCATGAACGTCGCCGTGGCCCAACTTCATCCGTTGGCCGTCAGGACGATTGTTGGTTTTGTATGGCTGATAAAGTAGATTGGGTGTTGCTGCTTGTCTTCTTCTCTGATGATTACGGCACTGACCGTGGCCGAGGTAACTGCTATGTATAGATATAGCGTCTCCCCAAAGATCGGGCCCGGACGGGGGTCGGGAGAGTTATAAGATGAGCTTTCAGTTGCCTGAAAGCTGTGCTCTGTTCCTTCCCCCAGCTGAAGTCTTTATTCCCCTTCAACACTTTGAAGAATGGGGTGCTTTTGTCGGCTGACCGAGAGATGAAACGGGCGAGAGCCGCCATCCTCCCGGTCAGCATCATAACCTCTTTTCGATACCTCGGCTCCGGTAGGTCCAGTATTGCTTGGACTTTTTCTGGATTGGCATCAATTCCCCTGGCGCTGACAAGCACGCCGAGGAACTTACCTGCCCGGACACCGAAGTTGCATTTCATTGGGTTAAGTTTCATCTTGTATTTCCTTAGTGAACAAAATGTTTCGCTCAAGTCGGCCAAGTGCTCGCTGTCAGACTTGCTTTTTACAATAGCATCGTCGACGTAAGCCTCGATGTTTCGCCCTTTTTTATCTTGGAACACTTTGTCCACCAGCCTAGTGTAAGTTGCGCCAGCGTTTTTCAAAACGAACGGCATCATTTTATACATGTATGTGCCGTGTATGGTGATGAATGCGCACTTAGGCATGTCTTCTTCGACCATGAATACCGATGGTACCTCGAGAAGGCGTCGAGCGAGGCTCAAGATAGTGTAGCCTGCCGTTGCGTCTATTAAACTATCTATTCGAGGCAAGGGATAACAATCTTTAGGGCATGCTTTATTAAGATTTGTAAAATCAACACACATCCTCCACCCCCCTGATGACTTCTTCACCATTACAACATTTGCTAGCCACTCAGGGTAAGTACAAGGCATGATAAAGCCTGCCTCTAACAATTTGTCTACCTCGGCCTTGATGGCCTCATCTTTCTCGGCCGAGGAGTTCCTCATCTTCTGCTTGACAGGGCGAGCGTTGGAGAGCACGTTCAGCTTGTGAACGATCACCTCTCGGCTCACGCCTAGCATCTCGGCGGCTGAGTACGCGAAGACGTCTTTGTTCTTCCTCAGCAAGTCTAGGAGGTCGGCTCTGAACTTTGGCTCCAGGCCGACACCGATAGTTACGGTGCGTCCTGGGTCAATTTCCACTTGCTCGGTCTCGGCTCCCTCGACCATGCTGACGTTGTTGGTGCTCATCGGATCACCCTCCTGTCGTAAGGATGGGCTCTTCCCCTTCTCTGATTTCTTTGCCACTTTGAGGGATTGCATGTTACACCCTCTGGCAGATATTTGGACATTGACAACTTCGTCTCTCTCGTCCTTTGAGACGAGCTTTTGTGCCTCCCCCCGGTCCGAGACATACATTAATGTCAGGGCCCGGATGGACATTACAGCGTCGACTTCGCTCAAAGTAACCCGATCTATCAGAACATTGTAGGCGGACGAACCATCAATGACCACGAACTCAGATAAAACATTCTTGGCCGCATCGTCTTGGCCGAACATCACCGGCAACCTGATTGACCCCGGGGGTACCAGGCCGGCCCCGAGAAGTCAGTATAGTGGGTTGGTGCGGGGGCTCGGGTCCTCAATCTTGACCGAGATTGAGGAAGCATTCCCCGAACATGATGTTTGTGTAGGCGCTGTATCAATTAGGCACCTTTTAACCAAGTGGTTGGATATGTCCGGGTGGACTACCGGCGGGTCATTTGTGCGGGGCTACGACTCCTTCGTAGTCTTTCCTTCCGATGGTTATATCGGGGACGGTGGAAGCGGGGATCGCTGTGGTGGGCACAAAGTTGATGGCTTGGTAAAGCTCATTTAGGTGCCGTTTGTGCCCATTAGCTGACCCTCCGTTCTCGTCTCCTCCGGTAACCACCTAGATCACTCACATCCTCTGGAATACTGATTTCCTATTCGTCCCGTCGGAGCTCGTTTCCGGGGCCCCAGCTACGTACTTGCTGAGGGCCCCCTTTCGGATCAGCTCCTCGATGGCATTCTTCAGATGCCGACAGTTGTCGGTCTTATGGCCGGGCTGGCCGTGGTAATCGCAAAATTGGCTTGGGTCGCCTTCCGCCCTCGTCCTGGGGGGTCTTGCCCACTTCTACCCTTCACTCTTGCTCAGGGCGAAGACCTCGGCCGGAGACTTGACCAGGGGGGTGTGACCGCTGTACCGCCTCTGGGTGTATGGTCCCGAACTCCCCCCGGCGCCCGCCGAGTTCTGCTTCCTGTTAGATCTCTCAGGCCGTGACCGATTCATGTCACGGCGACCTTCATCATCGTTGTCCGGCGGCTCCTCCTTTCTGGGTGCCCAACTTCACTGTGGCCCACCCAGGTCTTGTGATAGTCCTCCACCTTTACGGCTCGGTCAGCCATCTTTCTGGCGGAGTCCAGATTGAGGACCTCACACTTGATCAGCTCATTTTTGAGCTCGCCTTTCGGGAGGCCTTTCATCAGTGCAAAGGCCGCCAGTTCGGTGTTTAGCTCACGGATCTGCTGAGCTTTTGCGTCGAACCTCTTCACATAGCTTCGTAGAGACTCGTCGTCCCCCTGTCGGATAGTGAGGAGATCCGATGTCTCCACGGCCCTCCTCTTGTTGCAGGCGTACTGGGCTGTGAAGTTATCCCTTAGGTCGGCGTAGCAGTATACCAAACCATTAGGCAGCCCCTTGTACCAACTCTGGGCCATCCCATGCAGGGTTGTTGGGAAGACTCGGCACCATACCTCATCAGGCTGCTCCCATACCGACATGTAAGACTCGAAAGCCTCGGCGTGGTCGGTCGGGTCACTGTCCCCTTTATATGATACGGACGGCAGCTTCAGTTTGGTCGGCACGGAGACGTCGAGGACATAGGCACTGAGGGGCTGTCTGACCACGTGCCGAATGACACGTGGCGATCGGCTCCTCGCAATCCTAGTCCGGCTTCTCTCCCCGTGGCGGGAAGGGCTTCTTGTTGTCCGACTTTGGAAAGTCGGACTTCTTTCTTCGTTTCTTCGGGGGTGGCCTCGTTGGTGCCGCGGCGACGCTGTCCTCCCGCGAGGGGGGGAAGGACTTTGGTCTGCCACGGGCAGCACGGGCACCGTCGGCGTCCTTGTATGCCCAGGTTGTTGTATTGCCCCGGACAAGTTGTTCGGGGTTACTTTATGGGCCCTGTTCACTTGTGGGTGTGCTGCCGTCACCGTCGTTACGGCGGGGGTGATCGGCGTATTACCCATCAGGTCGAGGAATAGCTTCAGTTTCGCTGCATCGACCACATGTCCCATGACAGTGACTTGGCCGGCAGGCAGCGGTGTTTCTGGTAGTATCGGCATCCCGTACGCCGGTTGAATTACTCGGCCGGTGGGGGACTGCCCGATCTCAGAATTAGGGACGGTGTCATCCTGGTAGAATGCAGTTTCGTCGCTCACTATTACTTCTTGTTGTTTTGACATCTTCTTAGCTTGTTGGGTGGGTTTTGTTTTGTTTTTTTTTTTTTTTTTTTGTAAGGGATTTAACTAGCTTTTAGTAAGTTATCCCCACAGACGGCGCCAATTGTTCCGGGTGTGATTACGGAGCAGTGTTATGACCACGTAAGCTTTGTTGAATGATGACTTTGCTTGACTCTTCCTTTCGGCCTCTCCTGAAACAGTGAACAAACTGAGGGCTCGGCTTTGTACCGAGCGTACTCACTCCGACGCTCAAGTCAGTAAACTTAAAAGGATTAAGTTGTGTGTTACTTGGCAAAGTATATTGTAGAGAGATAAGGGAGTTTATACCAGATCAATAGTGAGTTTATGGGTTATTCGATTATTTTCGGATCCTTTCCTCAATGAGGGTTGAGGAGTATTTATAGACTTTCACCTTTTGTCACGTAGTGGCCAAGTGGCAGGGCAGGTGGAAAGACTGTTCTACCCTCGGCCGAGGGACCCATGGCAGGCCGGCGGACCTGGTTGACTCCATGCCGAGGGGTCTTGGATATGAGTACGCGGATATGCCTCCCGGCTGGCTAGTTGCCCAGCCGAGACCCAAGTGACAGGGCCGACAGGCTGCGTCGGCTATGCTGTCTAATACGTTGACTTGCTGTGGATATCTTTGACCTTGCTCAATATGTTGACTCGGTCAGCGGGTGCAGAATATGCCCCATCAGAAAGTGTTTGGCAAGTAGATTATTTGGTCAAATAAGGTACCTGAAATGAAATGCTACCTCAGGTAGCATTTGAGAAATCAGGTACCTGAAATGACTTATTTTCCATTTTTTACCCCTTTATTCTATTATATTAAATAATTTCCATATCCTTTTACGTCATTTTACCAAAATCGGCTACCTTTTCAGCTAGTTTGCCAAAAACATTTTTATATAATCAATTACCTTATGAGCTCCTAATTTTCAGCTATCTTATCAGTTACCTTTTCAGATTTCAGTTACCTTTTCAGTTTTCAGCTACCTTTTCAGGTTTCAGCTACATTTTCAGGTAGTTTTGTCAAACAGAGCCTAAAAGTTACTCTATATTATAGCATCATTTACCTCTCGAGAAAAAAAGCAACAATGGAGTAATTATTATTTAATTTACTCTATATTATATCATCATTTACATCTCGAGAAAATAAAGCAACATTGTGTTAACTACGTCCACAGGTTACAGATTGTGAGGAGTATTACAGATTACAGATTCAGATTGGACGTTGAACGTACGAATATTAACATATAGTATTTGCTCGTATTATTAAATATAACTACTATTAGAGTATTAGATATAATGAGTAGCAATTGTCCGTATTTTAGGACTCGGGTTGGATATCGAGCTAGGTGTGAAAAAGATTGTGTATTTCTTAGTATGTTATTTGTCTCATATTGAAAAATAATGGAGGTGTTGTGAATATATTACGTATAAATAGTAGAATTGTCTCACATTGAAAGATTATTAGCATAAGGTATGGTGATCTTATGATTATAAATAGAAGTCATTCTTGAAACTTGGAAATCAACCAAAAATCTTTTGAGTCACTTAACTATTGTAAAAGAGAGCTCTTAAGAGTTTGATTATTAACGGTTAAAATTGAAATTTAGCAAACTATAATTTTGTTGTCACTAAATTGCATGTTTGGTTATAGTGGCCAAAATCATAGATGAGTTTATCTTTTACGCCTTTACAGTGGAATGATAGCAATAAGATGATCATAGGAGTATACATTACATGTGCTTTGTCAAAGAAAGAACATAAAAATGAACTCTATGTATCAGTAATTATAAGATTAATTATTATTATTATGTAAGACGATCTTATTAATTAAACAAATTTTTGTGAAAGAATTAATTTAAAAGCATGACATGTGAAAGTAAATTATCCATATTTGAAGGGTAGATATATGGTTCAAACAAAATATATACTCCCTCCGTCTCAGTCAATAGTTTACATTTGCTTTATTCCCCTTCACAAAATACAGCAAATGTAAACTATTCATTAATTTCACACATGTCTTTATACTATTAATCATAAGGGCTATCAAAGCACCCCAATTCCCTTACACTTATGATGATTAGTACTTAATAAATTTTGCTAGAATCAAGTTTTTCGCTACTTAATGCTTAGAATCAAGTAGGAGTACATATCAAGAGACCACAAGGGTTTATGATACTTCATTTTTTTTAGAATTATGTCACCCGGATTTGAACTTCGAAACACCTATTCGATAATGTTCTATAACTTAGTTTTAAAATAATCAAGGTCATTAACCTGTAGGAAGTACGGGCTTTTAAACTAGTATTCTATAAGATATTTAGTTTTAAAATAATCAAGGTCATTAACTCGTAGGAAGTACAGCCATTCATAAATAATTCGTATTTAACTTTGTTAAGAGCATGAACCATTAAAAAGTTTTATCGATCGCTCTCCGGCGAAAAACATATTTTCAAGACCCAATATTAACTTCTAGGCATGAACTACCCACGAACACGCTAATGGATCTCAAATTACAGTGGCGCAGGCCAAATAGGCACTTAGAGACGACGCCCATTCACTACTACAGATACAGCCTATAACAACGGGTAAAAACCGTTGTAAAAACAAAAAGCGGATGTTGTTAAAGCGGCCGTTGTAGAAGATATTTACAACGGTTTGCTTATTTAGTGAAACCGTTGTCTAAAGTATTCACCACGGTTAAAAGCCGTTGTTGTTGGGTGTTCTCCGTTGTGGAAAGTGTTTCAAAATTTTGGAGGGAATAATATAACAACGGTTGTCGTATGTATAACCGTTGTTGTAACTTTCCCTCCAAAATTGTGAAGTCTTTTGACAACGGGCTTATGCTACATACCCGTTGTTGAAATTATTAGTAACAACGGTTCTTAGTTGAAGCCACCGTTGTTGTAACTTTACCTTCAAAATTGTGAAGACTTTTAACAACGGTTCTTCGTTTAAAACCTGTTGTTGAATATTATGCGCGGGTATTTGTGAAAGTCATTCACAACGGTATTTTTTTTATTAATCGTTGTGAAAAGTATTCACAACGGTTTTTTTTAGTAACCGTTTTTATTACGAATTCCTAATGTTTTGAAAAATTAAATTTGTTTCATGCCATTCAAAAACCTGCATATATCAAGAAACACCATATACCAAAGACCAAAGATAAATCACATTTTGGGTTCATCGAACTCAATAGATTCAATTCAACCACAACAAAGATCATATATATATATATATATATATATATATATATATATATATATATATATATATATATATATATATATATATATATATACTTACAAGGAGTTGAATTTACATGAACTAATCATTCCCTAACTTCAACAAAAAATTTACTAATAAGTTGATCTAAACTCGGAGTATCATGCATTTCTATTTTCTAAGACGTAGTTGCCCCACATGTCTCTTACCTCGTCTATATCTATACTTGAGTATCTTCTTTGAATCTGTTGTAGACGGGTTGATTGCATCATGCGGAAAAAACAAAGAGAAGACATTATGGTATATATAGCAAAGCAAGGAAGCTAAGACAACATTAGCAACATCATGGTATATATAGTAGCAAGCAAGACAACATTATAGCTCTAATTTAAAAAAAGTAATAAACACATTATTAAATTACTAACCTTTTCTGGAATAATGATATATCTTCGCCTAATAATCTCCAACATGAACCGACAAGCGTAGTATCCACATTGTATGCTATCTGGCTGGCGAGGGGCCTATTATTACATAAAAACAAAATGACGAGAGATGGCTCACATCGAATCTTGAACTTTAGGTATTGTATTAGTATTAAACACAGATTTTGCACTTAATGTTAGTGTATTTGAGCACGTACCCTCGTTATCGTAATAAAATCGGGGCCAACATCAGAATCTTTCGTGGGTTGATCTGCTCGTTTGCTCTTTTCTTCTCAAAGGCCCTTTTTTTTAAAAATAAAAAGGAGGCGTAAACTCATTTTTTAGGGGCAAAAATGAGCTTTTTTCTATAAATAAAAATTGAAACTTAATTTTATTATAAATAAATCAGTATTATAAACTTACATATTAATCAAGCGCTTAAAAGTCTCGCTTGGTTGATGATGTAAAGAGTCCAACCAGAAACTTTATTCTTTGTCGGCATGATGGCTGCTAGCACCCAATGAGTCCTACATCAAGAGATATCATCATTATTAACAAGTACATATATTAGTTATGAAAATGCAATTGTAGGGGGAAACGTAATATTAATTTGTTTATTACCCTTTTTCATTATAAGCGCCAAAAATCAGCTTCTTGGTTGTCGCCAATTGCTGAGCAATATAATCTACCCGTTGTTCGAACGAGAAATCCGGAATAAATAAAGATAAAACATAGGGGCACAGGAATCCGTATTGATCAGATGGAATATTTTTCTCGGGGATCACTCTTAATTTCAATATCCTACATTATTACGGTATTAATTCTGGTATTTAAAACACTATCTAGTAGTCAGAATATTAGACTATGAAATTATTTATTAAGAAACTTACTTCATCCAAACAAATATGTGTGCTATATCAATCTGGTCTAGGCCAGCCCATACGGCTAGCAGATCCCATGATAGATGTGCTTGGCGCTCAGCCCCTAGAATATCCTCCTCGAGCGGAATAACTATCACTTGCTCGGTGGCTATGCGATGGCCAGCCTCCTCATGCAGTCTCATCATCGTCACCGTTCTTACTTTTTGCATGTAATCCTTCCCTTTATATTGTGTGGAGTTTAAACTCCTAACTTTCAGGTCCGGGAAAGAATGAGTCTTTGATTTTGTGCTACTACCACCAACCTACACATGTAGTAGATAATTAAAATGATAAAAAATCCAAAGGTAACATATCCTAGTTGGAGTAATAAAAATAAAAGCGTACTTAATTAAATACCTCGTCAACCTACTCTTTCAATGATGCGGTAGTAGTAGCAGGTAAGACTGGGGACTTAGGCTTATCAGTCTTTTTTGTCCCCTACACAAAATTACCATGCTTTTTATAAATACAGACAAAATATAAATAAAGGGAGCGAGGTTTTAAAAAAAATGGAGAAGTTAATTAAATACCTCATCAAGTTGTTGTCTCGACGAGGTCGTTGACATGTCTGTGGACTTAGGCTTATCCGCCAAAGCCGGCTTTTTTGTTCCCTACAAAAAAAAAATAACATATAAATTTAACATATAAAAACATTCAACAATTAAAAATGTAACATATATATAAAGGTATTTCTTCTAACCCCAATCGCTTTCATTTCACGAGGCGGAGATATCTTCGCCAAGTAGATTTGAGTTTCAGGCCATTGGATGAAACTTCCAAGCGCATCTCCCAGAATGGTAATGTCGTCACGAACTGGGACAGGCAGTTGCAAGTTTTCATGGCCTGGTAAGACTGTAATTATCTCTACTTTGGTATGATTCGGCAAAAGTTTTTCGCCATGAACTACAGTTTCCGCTGCTGCAGATTTGGTGTGCATTTCTACGAGAACTCGGCCAACACGCACATGTGGCTTTTTGGTTCTATTAGGGTCAGCAAGAATAACTGGCCTCTTGTTTACGGTCTGAAGAATATACACATACATTATTATATCTTTGCAAAAACGCTTCAGCATTCAAAAGATTTTGCAAAAACGCTTTCTGTCTCAGGCCGATTTTTGCACAAACTTCAGCATTCATATAAATTTAACTAATTAAACACTTCATGCATACCTTACTGAAAACAGGGAACTGACTTGAAGGGGATGTATGCTGTTTTCCATCAGCCGTCTTCTCAAGTTGCACAAAATAAACAAACAATAGCCTTTCCCCGGCAACGGCGCCAAAATTTGGCTAGACTTGTCGCGAGTCTCCAAATTAGTATTTTTATCCACTACAAACTCAAACTAGTAGCAAGTGTAAGTAGGGGTCGATCCCACGAGGAAGGTGTTTGTGTTGATTTAATGTGTGCAAAAGTTAAGTAACCAAATGGGGGGTTTTGATATGTTGATGGATTTAAGTCTACTAAAGTAATAATCTAATGCAATGAAATGTAAAAGCAATATAAATAATTGAATGTGTAAACAAATATGAGAATAATTCTTGGACCAAGTAATTTCCACCAACTAGTTATGAATTGATCATTGACTCTTCTAATCTATTTCATTATTGAAAACTTTGCTATGAAGTTGCCGACTTCTAATTCCACATAATATTAGTTATTAGCTACAAGCGTAAACAAATAACCCTTACAATGTTGTCAATTTAGTCAAGCGCTTAATCGTATCAAAATTGTAGAATATAGCGATGGAATTTAGCAAAGATGAATAAATGAAGAATACAAGCGATGCTCCACTTTGATTCATACAAGCTTAATCATTTATAACTCAACAATGATGAATTAGCATACTACTTGATGAATTATAATTGCTACAACGGAATAAGTAAACAAACAAAAGATTCATTCACCTAATCTAGCAATGGTTAATTAAATAATAACAACTAGTTGATCATTCTAGATGTATAATTAACAAACCAACAATAATCCAAATTAAACTTGATATTCAAAAATGAAATAGAAATAGAATAAGAGTCTTACAATTCAATAACTAAATTGGCTTCAAGAACTTGTTCCAAGATGTAGAACTTAGCCCTCCATACAAATAATAAAAACGAACTTGAAATTGGAAATTGTTTATGTATTCTAATGATTAAAAGGTAGAGAAAGTATGTAAAAGTATATGGAATTGATCAACAACATCTCCTTATATAGGTCTTCAAAGAGCATCCTCATAAAGTCTCATAAAGTATGAGCATAATTGCCAAAATAAAGGAGAATTAAGGACTTGTTGGAATCCAATGCGGAATCCAATGCTCAGCCACTCCAAGTGGCATTTTGCCACTCCAAGTGGCTAGAAGTTCAAGAGTCTTTGTTTTGCCACTCCAAGTGGCATTTTGCCACTCCGAGTGGCACTTCCTTGTGATGCTTCCTTGCTTTGACCTTAGTCTTTGGGCTTTGACTCGCTTTAAAATCCACACTCACATGACATCTTTAGCCCAATACCAACCTCTAAAGAAGCCCTCTCCATACATAACAATAAATCAATCCAATTATCCCATAAAAACACACAAGTCATAACCAACCCAACATAAGAGACATATGCAACAAAATCCACTAAAATGCTTCTCAACCTATCAATTAACCATCAAAATAACTTTTATTGACCCATACTAAACTAGACTAATCAAACTCCCCCACGCTTAGACCTTTACTCGTCCTCGAGTAAAACTCATGGACAAGTCAAAAATAACCCACACCAAGGTCTACAAAGCGAAACGTGAGTAGCTTGCTCCAACTCCAAACACTACAATTAACCACTACTACTCCAACATAATGACCATGTCACCCAATCCTCCACCTAAGCAACAATATCCAACAACAAACTACATCTTAAAATATGAAAATGTGAAACAAAATGTAGTTCAAACCATCACACTTCACCACCCATCCCCCCTTATTTCTTCAAATGTCATATCCCAAACCACCCTTCAAACCTCCTTATGTCGCCACCTCCAAGATGAAAGAACAAGTAACCAAGTAACATTTTTTTTTATTCCTAATCTCTCATTTTGCCTAGATCGCTCGCCCTTGCGAGTTTTCAAT
This sequence comes from Silene latifolia, assembly GCF_048544455.1. Classification (NCBI taxonomy): domain Eukaryota; kingdom Viridiplantae; phylum Streptophyta; class Magnoliopsida; order Caryophyllales; family Caryophyllaceae; genus Silene; species Silene latifolia. Next base: position 15,086,277 of record NC_133535.1, on the reverse strand, counting down.
CTAGCTTTTATTCCTTACACTACTCTCATGGCACGCATCTCAATTCTTCATTTTACCCGGAGCGCCTTTTCGGGTTTTCACTCCGTCCTCGGCCATATACCCAATCTTGCCTAGGCGCCCTTTCGGGTTTTCACCTAGCCGGGTTCTTTTTTTTTTTTTTTTTCTTTTTTATCGTTTTTTTTTTTTTTTTTTTTTTTTTTTTTTTTTTGAAATTGAATGCAAAATAAAGTAAAGTAAATACAAATGGAGTTCCCTCCCCCATGCTTGATCTTCACATTGCCCCCAATGTGAGGAACAACAAAAAGTAAGACATGGAAAAGGTAAAAGAAATACATACCAACATAAGTTAAGTACCGGAGGAATCTCCGTTACCATCGCTCTTAGAGGCATGACTCTCCTTCCTAACATCTTGGGTTGTAGCATGTTCACCCAACTTGGCAACACTAACCAAAGACCGAACAAGCTCACGTGTCTCCAAAAGCACATTAGTAAGTGCCTCAAGCTTATCATCGGTCTTAGATTGCTTAGCATCAACTTCCTTCCTCCAAGCATCAACTTCTTTCATCCAAACTTGGTCATAAGTAGCCACATGAGTGGTAGCAACGGGCCGGCTTGTCATGTCATCAATACCACTCCTAGCACCATCACCCTCATCCTCCTCATCATCCTCATCACTCTCCCTATCATCTAAAGGGTCAAGGTCGGGGTCGGCGCAAATATGGAAATCTTCCGTCACCTCTCCATAAGTCAAGGGATCATCAACCGGGCGAGGCAATTTCAAATAAATGTCATTCTTAGAACCCCAACACCAAAAGTATGTACCCTCTACCGCACGTGGCCGTAACATATGTGATTGTATCAAACAAGGGACATTCAAAAGGTAGCTATCCATCAATGGTATCTCATCCTCATCCACACCTATCTTCAAATGTTGCATTATCAAGGTCACCAAACCCCCACCACCAATCTTAGCTCCAAAATTCGTACCCAATTTCAAACAAGATTGTACAAAGAGATCAACCCAATCGGGTACACCCACACCCTCCGGAGTCATAGCCCACAAATAACCAAATTGAACACGAGGAAGTTTGGTGGGATCTCCCTTACAAAGGAATGTATTGGCTATCAAACGGTGAGCAACTCGAAGGCATGGGTGATTGATATAAGAGCTAAGTTCACCTTGCTTGTCATTTGTATCCAACCCCGTCAACTCTTTCCACCATGTTCTACTAGAGTCCTTATCAAGTCCCACATACTTCACCTTACTCATCTCCTTAATGCCAAAAGCCTTTCTCAACCCCGCATAAGTCATAGAATGAGGCTGTCCTTTCAAACGGAAGGTGATTTTAGGAGTTTTAGTGGACGCTCCCGACAAGGATAATGTGGATAAGAACTCTAAAGTGTATCGCCTATAAGTGTGAGCCCCCTTCCCCATGAAATCCTCCAAACCAACATTCTTCAACAAAGACTTCACTACATCAAGCATACCCAACTTCTCTAGTGTGGTGGGACAAAGAAACCGTGTTTCCACCATATGACGCTCATGCAAATCAGCCCAAATATCCCCTTGCTTAACGGTCAAAGTAGCGGGTTTGGGAATGGGGATTTTTCTAGGAATAATAGTGGGTGTTTTGGACGTGGTGTGGGTAGTCTTTTGTTTTTTTGTGGGTTGTTTTGAGGTGGTAGCGGGTGTGGTTTGACGCTTAGTGGTCCTCATTCCGACAATGACAAAAATGCTCAACAAAGAACACCCTCCAAGTATACAACAACAACAACAAAGCTCTCTTACAACTCCAAATCGCCCTCAACAACGAACAAGCTCAACAATTCTAATCCCAAGTGCCAATAAATCACCAACAAATACTCAATTGAACAATTATAAAGCCTTTAAATTAAAGTGAGAACGAAAATTCAAACAAATAATTCAAAGGAAGAGACAAAGTATGAAAATTTTTACCAAAAGATGAAAAATTTGCCTCTTTGTAATGAGAAATGATGAAGAAAATGCCTTATTGCAGAAATCAAACCCAATTTCAACTCAAATAGCCCCCAAATCGAAATTTTCGAATGCTCGATGGTGAAGGTGAAGAGTTAAGAACGATAAACACCTAAGAGGGGGAGGGGGTGAATTAGGTGCACCTTTTAAAAATTTTCTCCTTTACTTGGTTAATGACTAACACAAGTAGGATCTATTAATACGAGTTTGAGAACCTAATGAGTTGTAAGTTTACAAACGGTACAGCAGGTCTATGCAACAGTATGAGAGACTGTTGCACGGCACTGAGAGTGAGATCAACGTGTAAAAGAGAAGTGATACTAGAGCACGAAAGTAAATAGATGAACAAGACAGTGTTTAAAAAATTGGTTCAGCTCCTACTCCGGAGCCTACGTCCAACCGTTATTTTATTGCTTGTTTAGAAATTTACTCAAACTTAACTAAACCATTACAATGAAATAACTCGCCAACCTACTCCGGTTGCAATGCTTAAAGCTACTCCGCTTCAAGACTTTCTATTTGCTCGAGGCTACTCCGCTTCAAGACTTAAGGTTCTATCTCAACGGTTTTGAGTCGAATCTCGGTGGTTCACTTAAGAACATGGAGATTACAATTAAGACCTAAACACGAGAATCATTGAACATATTCGTTTATGCAACAGTTTAAGCGAACTAGTACCTTGGAGATTATTACGGCTTTGAAAAACAGTTGAAGACTTTTGAAAAACAGAAAACAGTTTTGCAAATGATTGAACAACAAAGCCTTTAATGCTGAAAAGTTTTGCAAAGTGTTTGCAGTTAAAAGCTCTTTCCAAGTCTTACCATAAATGAAAACATGAGTTGGCTATTTATAGATAAAGGTAGTATGTAGGAGAAGTGTCTTATTACTATTTTAATCTAACACCCATAAGCTTGCAGCGTGGGTTTTCATCTTAGAAATATGCAGAGCAAACATGCTTTGAGAGACTCAAGGTGGCTGCATTTCTTTCAAGGTAAAAGGGGTGTTCCCCATAAAGCAAAAGAACATAAGTCATGTTTTTATCATAAAGAAAGCAACTTGCACAAAAGAGATTGGCTATTGTGCAAAACATATTCCTTTTGTTCTTCAGCTTAAATTAGTGTTTGTTTTAAACATAGAAAAGCTTTTCAAAGAGTTTCAAACACTTGTGAGTTTTCACGAAAAATCTCCATACGTTGGTACTAGAAACCATGGTGCAACAGTCTCATGAACTGTTGCATGGTTTTGCCATAACTTATGCGCAAAAGAAATATGCTTAACTACCTCGTTTACAACATTTCTTCTAGACTATGGGCATGCTTGACTTGTCCTTTATCTTGATCATCTTGAACTTCTTTAAGCAACCATGGGATGCTTCAATTTGCTAAAACTTACTAAGAGGTAAACAATTAAATCATAATGAAACTTGGCATCATCAACCAAGTGTTCTAACAAATTCCCCCTTTGATGATGGCAAGTTTTAAATATGTGAAGTTCCCCCTAAGCCCATGGTGGGTCGGTCTTTGAGCCAAATAGAAAGAACATCATTTAAACATGATCAAGGTGAGTGGGGGTCAACATGCTTGGCCTAAGTAGAACGTTCAATCATTATAGCTAAGATAAATTTACGGTGAACGTTAGCCGAAGAGTTGTTAGTTAACACATAAACACATAATTTAACTACTTCCCCCTCTTGACATCATCAAGAGAAAGACGATAACATGTTCAAGTAGTACAAAATTAAACCAACAACAAGTGTGCGAAATAAGAGAAAAGAAACAGTCCAGTTTGCATAAGAATTAAGAACAGAGAGTCAAAAGGATAGGAAGGCAATGGTAGGTAAGGCTGCCTTATTCATCATCGGACACATGACTACCAAGAGCTTGCACACGCTCAATAAGATCTTCATTCAGGGTTTTGAGCTCAGCAACATCTTCCTTAAGAGTCTCATTATCCACGACCAATTTGGACACCATGTTCATAAGTTTGTCTAACTTACGGAGAACAACACCCATTTCACCAGTTGAACTAACTGTTGCACCAGTTTTGCCTCTGCCCGAGAACTTGCGGGTTAACTTGCCATTGTTGATTGCCAAAGTCATTTGAGAAAGCAATCCCATGGTCATGTCATCACTGAGTTTTTCAATACCGGGGCTACCTTTCATGACTATCTTCATTTTCATGAAGACAATGGACAACCACATACCGTATGGAATCACGGTTTTCTTGTCAAATTTCTCTTTTTGGAGGTCGGGGGCAATCTCATTGATACGGTGAAAGATTAGTTGGGGTAGGTTGATGGGACGATGTTTGATAATGTGGTAAATGAGGAGCATCTCAAGGAGAGAACATCGTCCCCTACTGTTATTACTTGGTAGGATGGCTCGGTGAACAAGGTTAAAGGTGAAACGGTGAGGAGCTAGAAGTTCATAGGCGTATATGTTGGTGGTGCCACTGCCATTGTCGGGTCGAAGGGTTCTCATAACCTCACTAGCCATGGTCTCATCAATATCACCCCAGGTGGTCTTAGGAAAGGTGGTAAGACCCTCGGATTTAACCTCAAGGTAGGAGGCAAGTTGGTCAATGGTCAAGACAAAAGGTGTTTGGTTGATAAATGCCGAGAGATTACCAGAAGTAATATCAACCTTGACTGTTGCATAGAACTGAATCAACTCCGATAGATAAACCGGAGAGTGTTTGTCGAGGAGATTAAACCACCCTTGACCAATAATAGCAGATTTGAAGAATGCAAAAGCCGGGGAAGAATCATACCATGTTTTCTTGTAGCGTCTCCCACTGTGGAAGCAAAGCATGCAAGTATCCGTGTGAGCCCGAGGGTGTCATCAGGAAGGCCAAGAGAGTTGAGATGAGCAAGGACCTCGTTTTTGAATGGCTCATCATGGACGGTGACCATCAACTCCGTGCATGTATTGAGAGGAACTTTATCCTCAATGACATCATCCTCTTCCATTGGAAGGACCACCTCCTTCTTCCGTTGGTACCTCGGCTTTTTAGCCGTTCGTGACTTAGGTTCCTTCTTTCTTTTGGAACCGACTGTAGATTTTGTCTTTGGCTGGGTAGGAGTTTTATTGACAGTATCGTCATCATCACCAAACAGTTCCGTGATTTTGATTTGGGATTTTGTTTTGGAGGTTTTGGGAAAAAGGGGTTCGAAATCATCATCAACAGTGTCTTCATTTGGGGGTTTATTGATATTTTCAATGTTGGGAGTGGCTTCTTTCTCATGAAGGACTTCCGTTTCAGAATCTTGATTTGGGGGATCAATTTTTTCAGCATTGTTTTCGCTCATTGTTTCCTTTTCTTTTTCAATTTCTTTCTCTCTTTCCTCATCCTTTTCTTCCTTATCATCATTTTTCTCTTCAACAGCATCAACAACCTCTTTTTCTTTCTCTTCTTCAACAACAGTAGTAACTATTACCTCCTCTTCCTCGGAATCAACATCGACATTGGAGTCCAACATTAAGGAGATTGGTGGACTTCTTTTTAATCCACCACGGCCTCCTCTACCACGGCCTCTTCCTCTGACAGCCACGGATTTTTTTCGTGCAACACTTGTTTTGACTGTTGGCGGCTTGGTAGGAGACGGGGTGGGTTTGTCGGATTTTTCAATACTTGCAGCGGATTGCGTGGCCATTTTTTGCTGGGCTATGTATTTGGGGTTGAAAGTATTTCGAAGGTTTTGAAGTTCTCTTCTTTTTGAATTTTTGGGAGCCATTATGTGGGTGATGGTTTTGACGGTTTTTGGGAGATGAAAGAGGTTGAGGGAATCTTTGGATATTGATGTGGGTTGTGGGTAAATGGGAAAGTGGGATTGTTTGATGGACGGTTGGGGTATTAAAGAGGGAGTGGGTAAGAGTTGAGGTGGAGTAAAAGTGTGGGTAAGTATGGCATAGGTGGAGGTATGGGGTAGGATGTGCTTTTTAGATTAGACATAAAGTAAGCACAAGACTCGATGCACAATAATCCTAATGCAAAATATAGATTTCCAATGCAATTGTTTTACGGCACACTTGTTTTTGTGGCAATTTAGACATTTTTAAACTTGAGAACACATATGCATCATTTCACCTCTAGTCAATCATATAGGGGAGATAATTTTAATTTATGTCACATGTCGCCTAACAAACCAATTTCCAACCGAAGTTTTACGAATTGTTCCCTTTCTAACGGTTTTGTAAAAATGTCCGCAATTTGATTTTCCGTTCTACAAAAGTTTAGACATATATTTCCTTTTTCCACTTGATCACGTAGAAAGTGATGCCTTATATCAATGTGCTTTGTCCTAGAATGTTGTATTGGATTTTTCGAGATGTTAATGGCACTTGTATTATCACAAAATATAGGGGTAGTTTCGAAAATAAGACCGTAGTCACGCAATTGTTGTCGTACCCAAAGAATTTGAGCACAGCAAAGAGCGGCACTTACATACTCACTTTCGGCCGTGGATAGAGCAACTGTATTTTGCTTTTTGGATGCCCATGAGATAAGGCACGGTCCTAAGAAGGTGGCAATACCCGAAGTGCTTTTTCTATCCAATGAACTCCCGGCATAATCTGCATCCGAGAATCCTACAAGATCAATGTCATAATGAGTTGGGTACCAAAGGTATAGACCTTGTGTTCCAATCAAATACCTAAAAATCCGTTTGACGGCTTTGAAGTGTGATTCTTTAGGATTTGATTGGAAACGAGCACACACACATACACTAAATTGTATGTCGGGTCGACTAGCAGTTAAATAAAGTAATGAACCGATCATACCTCGATATACCCTTTCACTAACACTCTTACCATTTTCGTCTTTGTCCAGATTAAGCTTGGCAATCATAGGTGTAGGCATAGGATTCGAGCTAGTTAACCCAAACTTACTTATCATTTCTTTTAAGTACTTTTGTTGGTGAATCATAGTCCCTTTTTCATTTTGCTTAATTTGAAGACCAAGGAAAAATCCAAGTTCTCCCATCATGCTCATTTCAAATTCAGAAGTCATAAGATCCGAAAAGTACTTGTAAAGAATCTTTGTTAGTTGCACCGAAAATAATGTCATCGACATATACTTGTACAAGCAACAGTTCCTCGATCGTGACTTGATAAACAATGTCTTATCAACTGAACCACGTACAAAGCCGTTTTCTAATAGAAATTTGGAAAGCCTATCATACCAGGCTCGGGGAGCCTGTTTTAAACCGTAGAGTGCTTTGTCAAGTTTAAATACGTGATTAGGGAACTCATTGTTTAAAAAGCCCGGGGGTTGTTCGACAAAAACTTCTTCTTCAAGATAGCCATTTAAGAAAGCAGTTTTAACATCCATTTGAAAAAGTTTTATGCCAATATGAGATGCAAAGGCTACGAGCATTCGTATGGCTTCAAGCCTAGCTACTGGTGCAAAGGTTTCATCGTAATCAATCCCTTCTTGTTGATTAAACCCTTGTACCACTAGTCTAGCTTTATTTCTTAGGATTTCTCCAACATCATCAAGCTTGTTGCGATAGACCCATCTCGTACCAATTACAGTACGTTGAGATGGTCTAGGGACCAGATGCCATACCTTGTTTCTCTCAAATTGCTCCAATTCCTCTTGCATAGCCGTGACCCAATATTCATCGGTTAGTGCCATTGTGATATTTGTGGGTTCGATTTGTGAAATGAATGCTTCAAAAGCACAGTGATTTTGGAGTGATGATCTGGTTTTTATTCCTGAGGTAAGGTCACTGGTTAAGTTTGATAGAGGATGGGAGCCTTGATGCTTCCATTTCTTTGGAACAAGGATGTTAGATGCCTCATTTGGTTCGGTTGGTTCTGATGCAACAGTGTCAGTAACTGTTGCATGGGGAATATTGTGTGAGTGTGTTTGTGGATTGGTTTCAATTTGGTTAGAGTTTGGTTCACTACACTCCTCATTCCCCCTGGATGAGCTAGCTTCGTTTTGAGATGAGGGAGGGTTAATTCCCCCTGAATTTTGGTCAGCCTCCTCATGCGACAGTGGCTCCAACTGTTGTTCAGCTTCCCCCACTATTTGATCCATGTCATGACGTATCATTCCAATTTCGAAGTCATCGTCTTCTTCATCATCTTCTTCTCTATTAACCTGAGTGTTTGAAACAAAGAGACTAGATTCGTCAAATATTACATGAACGCTTTCTTCCATTTTCATGGTTCTCTTGTTATAAACTTTGTAAGCTTTACTATGATCAGAATAACCAACAAAAACACCTTCATCGCTACGAGCATCAAATTTGCCTAGGTTATCTTTTCCATTATTGTGCACAAAGCATTTACTACCAAAGCATTTTAAATGTGAGATGTTAGGTTTTCTTCCTCGTAATAATTCATAAGGAGTTTTCTCGATGATTTTTCTAATCATGACTCGATTATAGATGTAACAAGATGTGTTCACGACCTCTCCGCCCAAAAATTTCTTGGTACTTTAGAGCTAATGAGCATTGTCCTAGCCATATTTTCAAGAGTTCGATTCATTCGTTCCACAACCCCATTTTGTTGAGGAGTTCTTGCGGCCGAGAAATTGTGGCTAATACCGTACTCATTGCAATAGGACTCAAATGATAAATTCTCAAATTCGGTTCCATGGTCGGATCTCAAGGAGACAAGTTTATAACCAAATTTGTTTTGGACCTTTTAAACCCAAATTAAGAATTCATCGAAAGTTTGATCTTTAGAGCTTAAGAAAAGAAGCCAAACAAATCTTGTAAAATCATCAACAATGACACAAATATAGCGACTTCCACCTTTACTAACAATACGCATTGGTCCACATAAGTCTATGTGAATAAGTTCAAGAGGTAAGGAAGTGCTAACAATCTTTTTGGATTTAAAGGAGCATTTTACTTGTTTGCCTTTAACACAATCGTCACAAAGTGATTTGAATTCAAATTTGATGTTAGGAATGCCATCAACTAAATCAAGCCTCTTAAGGGTGTTAAGTGTTTTAGCATTTACATGACCAAGTCGTTTATGCCAAAGCCAAGGGTCATTCTTTTGGACACTCATGCATGATAGTGTTTGACTTGACAATGAGTATAAGTTAGTCATGTAAACATCTTTGACACGTTTACCTTGAAGAATGAGTTCTTTTGTTTTTCCATCAATTATTCTGCATTCACTAGCAAGAAATTCAACGATGTTACCTCGATCACACAATTGTGATATGCTTAGAAGATTGTGTTTCAAACCTTTGACAAGCAACACTTTGTCGACACATAGTGACCTTGACTTACCAACTTTTCCAATACCAATGATTTCACCTCGTTTGTTGTCACCGAAGGTCACCATGCCACCATCGTAGGCTTCTAGCGAAAGGAATTGGTTTTCATCTCCCGTCATGTGACGAGAACATCCACTATCTAAGTACCAATTGTCCGCCGCTAATGCCTACAAGAGATTAAACAGTTAGTTTAGGAACCCAAACAAGTTTGGGTTCCTTCTTGACGACACCTTTCTTGACTTCTTTCCCTCTAGTATGAACATTTTTAACCACTTTAGTACTCCTTTCTAGGTCGAGGACTCTCTTTTCACAACCATTGAACTCATGACCAGTTTTACCACAGTAATTGCAGATAATGTACTCAGGAAGGCCAGCATACTTTCTTCTTCGAAAATCAGTTATGCTTGGGTCTTGATTTCGAGTGCAACAGTGCGTAGAACTGTTGCACTTGAAACCAAGTCCACCATTTTTTGCACGGTTTTCATATTCTTGAGATTGTTTTAGAAGAAACTCCAAGACATTCTGACTTCCTTCCCATTTCAAGTAGAACATTTTAGCTTCATCTAGCTCTTTAGTTAGTTTGTCAATTTTAGCAAGATGATCAAGATTTAATTTACCTACTTTGTCAAACGCATGTTTAGCATGCTTTACTTCGTCACTAAGCAGTAATCCAATTTGCTCAAGTTGCTTGTTATCTCTTTTGCACAGGGTGAGGTCAGCTAACGTGGAGTCACGTTCTTTAGTTAGTGAAGACACATGTTTTGTGAGAGTCTCAATTTCCTTCATAGACTCAGATGCAACAGTTTCATCATTTGTTGCATGGATTTGTTCAACCCTTTTCAAAGTTTCAATTTGAACTAGAAGATCATCATTTGAGTTTTGCACTCGATCTAAGGCACTTTTAGCATGACTTGACTCATCATTTAGCATTTCAGATATTTTGATAAGATCTTCTTTTTCATTTTGACATGTTGTAAGATCAATCAAGAGTTGGTCACGTTCTTTGGTTAGTGAGAACACAGTTTTGTCAAGAGAGTCTTCTCCCTTGTTAGACCCAGATGCAGCTTTGTATTGATTTGTTATATGTATTTCATCAACCCTTTTAGCAAGAAACAGATTCTGTTTTCGGAGTTTTTTAATCTCTTTTTCAAGACTCAAAGATGAACTAGGTTGATCTACCTCATTTAGACATTCTTTTAGACCAACATTTTCTTCAGCTATATCCTCAATTTCAGTTTGCATAGCCTCTAATTTATTGCTTTGGATACGACACTTATCTATGAATTGATCTAAGAGATGACAGATCTTGTCTTTAGAGAAAGATCGAACCTTTTTCTTGAGTTTATTTACCTCACGGTCAGAATCTGAATCTGAGTCCACTGAATGAGCCATAAGACATTTGACATTTTCTTTCTTTGTTGACTTTGGAACATCATTGCTTGACTGAGACGAGATACTAAGTTTGGCATCCAATTCTTCCTCAAGGACATCGTCCTCATCAGAATCAGACATTCCCCAAATGGCAGTCATTACTTTGCTTTTGTATTCTCTTTTAGCAAACTCACGCTTTTCTTTAGACTTAATGTCATTCCACTTTGGGCATTCTTTGATTTGGTGACCTTTGTCACCACATTTGAAGCAACCAACAGTGGAGGTAGACTTTCTCTTGGGAAAGCGTCGCTTGTTAGTATAGTTATTAGGCCTTTGAGAGTTTCGACCATTTATCATCCCAACAATGTTTTTGGTGAACATTGCAAACTCATCATCTTCATCCTCCTCATCACTTGAGAGAGCATAAAGAGCAAGTCCTTTCCCTTTAGAGCTTTCACCGGATCGCTTCATGAGAGTTAACTCATGAGCCATGAGTGAGCCCATAAGTTCATCAAGGGATAACAAAGAGAGGTCTTTTGCTTCCTCAATAGCCGTAACCTTTGGTTGCCATTTTTCAGATAGGCTACGAAGGATTTTACGTACTACATCCTCGGATTCAAAGTTTCTACCTAGACTCTTGAGGTCATTAACAATACTAGAGAAACGAGAAGACAGACTATTAATTGACTCATCTTTACCCATGTTGAACATCTCATATTGTTGCATGAGAAGATCAACACGATATTTTTTGACTTGTGACGTTCCCTCATAAGCAAGGTTTAGGGTGTCCCAAATTTCTTTTGCCGAGTCACAACCGGATATCCGGTTGATCTCTTGTTCACCGATGCCATATTGAAGGATGGACATGGCTTTAGAGTTTTTCTCGACCTTTCTATAATCAGCCTCAACATATTTGTCCTCGCTTTTGATAGACTTAGTGCCATCGGCATTAGTCACCTCAATTTTGAAGGGACCATTTTGAATGATCAACCAACACTCGTAGTCCGTACTTTTAACATAGTGCTCCATGCGATGTTTCCACCAGGCATAGTTTTCTCCCTTAAAGATGGGATACTTAGTATGTTTTGAATCGTCCATAACTAGGGGATCAACTCTTTGGTTTTAACCAATATCAAGAGCCGAGGCTCTGATACCAATTGAAGAGTTAAGAACGATAAACACCTAAGAGGGGGAGGGGGTGAATTAGGTGCACCTTTTAAAAATTTTCTCCTTTACTTGGTTAATGACTAACACAAGTAGGATCTATTAATACGAGTTTGAGAACCTAATGAGTTGTAAGTTTACAAACGGTACAGCAGGTCTATGCAACAGTATGAGAGACTGTTGCACGGCACTGAGAGTGAGATCAACGTGTAAAAGAGAAGTGATACTAGAGCACGAAAGTAAATAGACGAACAAGACAGTGTTTAAAAAATTGGTTCAGCTCCTACTCCGGAGCCTACGTCCAACCGTTATTTTATTGCTTGTTTAGAAATTTACTCAAACTTAACTAAACCATTACAATGAAATAACTCGCCAACCTACTCCGGTTGCAATGCTTAAAGCTACTCCGCTTCAAGACTTTCTATTTGCTCGAGGCTACTCCGCTTCAAGACTTAAGGTTCTATCTCAACGGTTTCTGAGTCGAATCTCAGTGGTTCACTTAAGAACATGGAGATTACAATTAAGACCTAAACACGAGAATCATTGAACATATTCGTTTATGCAACAGTTTAAGCGAACTAGTACCTTGGAGATTATTACGGCTTTGAAAAACAGTTGAAGACTTTTGAAAAACAGAAAAACAGTTTTGCAAATGATTGAATAACAAAGCCTTTAATGCTGAAAAGTTTTGCAAAGTGTTTTGCGAGTTAAAAGCTCTTTCCAAGTCTTACCATAAATGAAAACATGAGTTGGCTATTTATAGATAAAGGTAGTATGTAGGAGAAGTGTCTTATTACTATTTTAATCTAACACCCATAAGCTTGCAGCGTGGGTTTTCATCTTAGAAATATGCAGAGCAAACATGCTTTGAGAGACTCAAGGTGGCTGCATTTCTTTCAAGGTAAAAGGGGTGTTCCCCATAAAGCAAAAGAACATAAGTCATGTTTTTATCATAAAGAAAGCAACTTGCACAAAAGAGATTGGCTATTGTGCAAAACATATTCCTTTTGTTCTTCAGCTTAAATTAGTGTTTGTTTTAAACATAGAAAAGCTTTTCAAAGAGTTTCAAACACTTGTGAGTTTTCACGAAAAATCTCCATACGTTGGTACTAGAAACCATGGTGCAACAGTCTCATGAACTGTTGCATGGTTTTGCCATAACTTATGCGCAAAAGAAATATGCTTAACTACCTCGTTTACAACATTTCTTCTAGACTATGGGCATGCTTGACTTGTCCTTTATCTTGATCATCTTGAACTTCTTTAAGCAACCATGGGATGCTTCAATTTGCTAAAACTTACTAAGAGGTAAACAATTAAATCATAATGAAACTTGGCATCATCAACCAAGTGTTCTAACAGAAGGCTTCAAAAAGTCGAAAATTCCAACAAATGTAAATGGTGTATAATCAAAATTTTGCAGAAATTAACCCCAAAATCAACTCCAATGAATGCCCAATTCGAAATTTTCGAACCACAATTGCAGGAATTAAACCCAATTCGACTCCAATGAATGCCCAATTCGAAATTTTCGAAACCACAATTGCAGGAATTAAACCCAATTCGACTTCAAACAACCCTAAATTCGAAATTTTCGAAACCACAATTGCAGGAATTAAACCCAATTCGACTTCAAACAACCCTAAATTCGAAATTTTCGAATCCCCAATTGCTAGGGTTCCAAAAACTCGAAATTTCAACAAATTTTGAATGAAGAACAAAGAGAAAGGGTAATTTGAAGAAGGGATTGGAGTTTAAGAACAAGTAAATGTGATTTGAATGTATGGGGAAGCAATTTCGACTGAAGCAATGGAGATTTGTTTTTTTTTTTTTTTATTGGGTGACGAATGAAGAAGAAAAATTGAAGAGGAAGACGGGTTTGTACCTGGTGTCGAGGAACCGCAGGGGTCGGCTGAAGGCCCGTGTGGCGCGGCAGGAAGATCAGAACCGGTGGCCGCGAGGGAGTCGGGTTGGCCGAGACGCGCGGCTTGGAGAACAGAAAGGGAGCCGCTGGGGTGGTCTGGTTGGCCGAGAAGTGCGGCAGGTGAAGCAGAATATTGCGCCGCTGGTGTTGGTGGTTGCCGAGTGTAGCGGCTTGTTTGTGTTGCTGAGTCGTGCTTGTCTTGTTCTCCTCCCCTGTTTCCTTCTTGCGTCTTTTTTTTTTCTTTTTTTTTTTTCCTTTTTGAATAACTGAATTTTTTGGTACCTACAAAACACAAGCAAATATTAGACGGAATTAAACTAACGGAATAACAATAAAAATTAAACTATCTAAAATGTAATTAAATCAACAACGAAAATAAATCGGGTTGCCTCCCGTAAAGCGCCTTATTTAATGTCGTGGCTCGACATGAAAATGAGAAGGTCAATCGTCATAAATTGGGTCGACAAGATCAATTCCCTCGACCGCTTCTTGTTGAAATCCTTCATAATATGGTTTGAGACGGTGCCCATTTACTTTGAAAATCTTTTCCGTAGACGGACTACGAATCTCCACCGCTCCATGTGGAAATACTTGAGTAACAATAAATGGACCAACCCATCTTGACCTTAGCTTACCCGGAAATAATCGAAGACGAGATATGTAGAGCAAAACCTTTTGACCAACGGTGAACGTCTTTCTAGCGAGCATCTTGTCATGCCATGCCTTTGTTCGCTCCTTGAAAATCGCCGCATTTTCATACGATTCATTCCTAATCTCCTCTAACTCTTGTAATTGCAATTTCCGGTACTCACCCGATTCATCCATTCTCATATTCAAAGTCTTTACCGCCCAAAAAGCTTTGTGTTCAAGCTCGACCGGGAGATGACAAGACTTACCAAACACCAACCGATATGGTGACATACCAATCGGGGTTTTATAGGCCGTTCTATAGGCCCACAATGCATCATCCAACCTCAAGCTCCAATCTTTCCGACTCGGATTCACCGTCTTTTCCAAGATGGACTTTACTTCTCTATTGGACACCTCGGCTTGACCGTTTGTTTGAGGATGGTAAGCGGTAGATACCTTGTGAGTGACACAATATTTCTTTAAAAGTGCTTCTACCGTCCTATTACAAAAGTGAGTGCCTCTATCGCTTATCAATGCTCTTGGAATTCCGAACCTAGAAAAGATGTTAGACTTGATAAAATCTGCAACAACTTTAGCATCGTTAGTCCTAGTGGGTTTAGCTTCCACCCACTTCGACACATAATCAACGGCGAGAAGTATATATAAAAAACCCTGAGACGTGGGGAATTGACCCATAAAATCTATACCCCACACATCAAAAATTTCACAATAAAGCATAGGGGTTTGGGGCATCTCATTACGACGAGAAATGTTACCACTTCGTTGACAATTGTCACAAGTTTTGACAAATCCATGGGCATCCCGAAATAAGCTTGGCCAATAGAAACCGCAATCAAGCACCTTCCTTGCGGTCCTTTTAGCTCCAAAATGACCTCCACAAGCATAAGAATGACAAAAGGTGAGAATAGAATTCATCTCATTTTCGGGAACACACCTCCTCACCACTTGATCCGAGCAATGCTTCCATAAGTAAGGATCGTCCCAAACATAGTATTTGGCATCACTCCTTATCTTGTCCTTTTGGGACTTTGAAAAACCTGTAGGAAATTCATTGGAAACAAGAAAGTTAACAATATTAGCATACCAAGGAGAAACGGAAGTAAGGGCAAAGAGTGTCTCATCGGGAAATGTGCCACGAATAGGCCCTTCAAGCCTTCCTAAATTCAATAGCCGACTCAAGTGGTCCGCAACCACATTCTCGGCTCCTTTCTTATCCCGAACCTCAATGTCAAATTCACTTAGCAACAACACCCAACGGATAAGTCTTGGCTTAGCCTTCGTCTTTGTCATAGGATCGGAACTTCTCTAGAGCAAATACTACCGCCAACATCTCCTTCTCGGTAGTAGTGTAGTTCCTTTGGGCCTCATTGAGAGTCATAGAGGCATAGTAGATCACATGAGGTACTCTCCCAACTCGTTGACCCAAGACGGCACCAATCGCGTAATCACTAGCATCACACATAAGCTCAAATGGAAGAGACCAATTTGGAGCTTGTATGATTGGGGCCGACGTCAACTTCTCTTTTAACTTGTCAAATGCCTCCTTGCAAGCCAAATCAAACTCAAATTCCACCTCCTTTTGCAATAATTTGCATAATCGTGAAGCTACCTTTGAAAAGTCTTTGATAAATCTTCTATAGAAACCTGCATGACCAAGGAAAGAGCGAACTTCACGAACATTAGTAGGATAAGGAAGGGATTGAATAGTATCAATTTTCGCTTTATCAACCTCAATACCTTTAGATGAAACCACATGCCCAAGAACAATACCTTGCTCCACCATAAAATGGCATTTTTCAGAATTTAAGACAAGGTTAGTGTCAATGCATCTCTTAAGCACAAGAGATAAATGGGACTAACAACTATCAAAGGAATCGCCATGCACGGTAAAATCATCCATGAAAACTTCAATAAAATTCTCAACATATTCAGAAAAGATACTAACCATGCATCTTTGAAAAGTTGCGGGAGCATTACATAACCCAAATGGCATCCGTCGATACGCAAAGGTGCCAAATGGGCAAGTAAATGTGGTCTTTTCTTGATCCTCGGGCGCAATAGCAATTTGAAAATAGCCCGAATAACCATCTAAAAAGCAATAATAAGGCTTACCGGCAAGCCTCTCAAGCATTTGATCAATGAACGGTAGGGGAAAGTGGTCCTTCCTTGTCACCGCATTGAGTCTACGGTAGTCAATACAAACACGCCACCCATTTTGCACTCGGGTGGGAACCAACTCTCCATGTTGATTTTCTACAACCGTCACTCCACTCTTCTTAGGCACCACTTGTGTAGGGCTCACCCACTTGCTATCGGATATTGGGTAGATCATACCTACTTGCAAAAGCTTAAGAATCTCTTTCTTCGCCACCTCCATCATAGGTGGGTTCAATCTCCTTTGTGGTTGTCTCACCGGCTTGGCATCTTCTTCCAAGAATATGCGATGCATACAAGTGGTTGGACTAGAAATGATCACCGGTAAAGTTTCTCCATCACCTAGAAAAACATACTTCAAATGGTCGGGTAATGGTTTCAACTCTACCACGGGTGCCTGCAAAACTGAAGGTAACAATTTCTCACGAGGCAACGTTAGTGTTAGTGGTTTAGAATATGAAGGTATAATGGGATAAGTTTCAATCTTGGCTAAGAAAGCCACAACTTCCTTCAAATTATTAGATAGAGAGAAATCCAAATTATCACAAGATAAACTATTATCAATAGCTACAAGCAATTCATCTCCTCCATCTACATTGAACACATCCTGCACTAAAGGCTCCAAAACATCAATCATTAAACAAGAATGGTCATCACGAGGATACTTCATGGAATCATAGATATTAAACTTAACCACTTGACCATCGGCCTCCATAGTGAGAGAACCATTAGACACATCAATTTTAGTACTTGCGGTTCTAAAAAATGGCCTACCTAAAAGTATAGGAGCCGCTTGTGAATCATGTTCCATTTCAAGTACATAAAAATCAGCGGGAAATATTAATTTATCCACCATCACAAGTACATCCTCAACCACCCCCTTAGGATAAGCATTTGAACGGTCGGCCAATTGAATTACCACCCCCGTTTTAACCAATGGTCCCAATTTCAAAGACTTGTACAAGGAATAAGGGAGTACATTAATTGAAGCACCTAAGTCAAGCATAGCATTGGGAATAGTGGTGTCTCCTAAGGTGCAAGGTACGGTAAACATACCCGGATCACTACACTTAGGTGGTAGCTTATGTTGAAACAAGGCCGACACATGTTCATTAACTTTAACTTTTTCGACACCCTTCAATTTTTGATTCCTTTTAATGGTACACAACTCTTTAAGAAACTTAGCATACCTAGGCACACTTTTCAATAAGTCTAATAAAGGGATGTTTACCTCACATTTGCGAAAGGTCTCATAGACGTCTTTGTCTTGTGTAGGACGGATTTTCCTCTTGAGAGCCTCGGGAAATGGTGGAGCATCCACATAAGTAGGTGTGACAACCGGTGTTACTTCCTCCTTTTGAACCAATGGTGGGGCGATATTAGGCTCAATGACCAACTCCTCCTCCTCTTGCTCAATGATCTCACTAATCTTTGCTTTTGATCCTTGCAACTCTTTTCCACTCCTCAAAGTCATGGCACTTGCATTAGGCTTGGGATTAGGAATGGGTTGGGAAGGCAATTTCCCGGAATCTCTAGCTTCAAGTCTCCCAAGAGCACTAGACATTTGCCCAAATTGATTTTCCAAGTTTTGAATGCTAGCCTTTGTCTCTTGTTGAAATTGCACTTGATTAGCTTGCATAGTAGCCACATTAGAAGTAAGAGCTCGAATCATGTCCTCCATAGACATGGATGGAGTGGAAGTTTGACCTTGAGAAGAGAATGAATTTGGACCTTGTGGTCTTGGAATGAACCTTGGTTTAGATTGACCAAATTGTTGTCCAAAATTTTGAGATGGACCTTGTTGACCAAATGACGAGCCTTGATTTTGTTGGCTTGGCGGTTGTAAGCCGCCCTGCGGATTCCCATATTGGAAACCGGGATGGTCTCTTCTCATAGGATTATAGTAAGGTTCAAACCTCTTTTGGGGTTGACCAAAAGCACCCGCGGCATTCACCTCCTCGGTCTCCTCTTGCATTTGTGGGCATTGATCGGTGACATGCCCATTAGATGAACAAATACCACAAGCGTGCACTTGTTGCTTGTTCCCCATGATCATCTCCCTCAATAAGGAAGTTAAATCTTCAACCTTGCTTTCCAAGGAAGGATTAGAGCTAGCCATGCTCACCCTTCTTGTTTTGGATCTCACACTAAATTGGCGTGTGCTTTCGGCAAGCTCACTCAACAACTCATTAGCTTCATCCGGATTTTTGTTGATGATGCCTCCACCACTAGCACCATGTACCATCCGTGCATCTTCCGGTGATAGTCCTCCAACAAAATAGAGGATGAGATCTTGGTCACTATACCCATGGTATGGGCAACTTGCACATAACTTCTTGAAACGCTCCCAATAGTCATAGAGTGTTTCATCATCCTTTTGCTCCACATTTGATATCTCCTTCTTAAGATGGGAAGATTTGGAGGCGGGGAAATACTTTTCAAGGAACGCCTTCTTCATTAGAGCCCAAGTGGTGATACTACCCGGTGGAAGGTAGTACAACCAATCACGAGCGGTGTCCTTGAGTGAGAACGGGAATGCTCTCAACTTGATTTGCTCTTCGGTGACGCCATTTGGTTTCATGCTAGTGCATACCACATGAAATTCCGACAAATGCTTATTTGGGTCCTCACCACTTAACCCATGGAATGCGGGTAGTAAGTGGATCAAGCCCGACTTCAATTCAAATGTGGTGCCTTCCGCCAAGGCCGGAAAAGTGATGCATAAAGGTTGTTGAGTGAGATCGGGAGCGGTGAGCTCTCTCAAGGTGCGGGTTTCTCTTGCCATTTTGATGTTTTCTTTCTCCTCCTTCTTGTCTTGATTGTCAAATTGAAGTTTTCGCATTATCTCTCTTCTAACACGAAAAAGAGTTCTCTCCAATTCTGGATCAAAATCCAACAGTTTCTTGTTAGTAGAACGGGTGTTCGGCATAAACCAAACACTTAAAATAAAATTGAGAAATAAATAAACAATTGCACAAAATAAACAAACAATAGCCTTTCCCCGGCAACGGCGCCAAAATTTGGCTAGACTTGTCGCGAGTCTCCAAATTAGTATTTTTATCCACTACAAACTCAAACTAGTAGCAAGTGTAAGTAGGGGTCGATCCCACGAGGAAGGTGTTTGTGTTGATTTAATGTGTGCAAAAGTTAAGTAACCAAATGGGGGGTTTTGATATGTTGATGGATTTAAGTCTACTAAAGTAATAATCTAATGCAATGAAATGTAAAAGCAATATAAATAATTGAATGTGTAAACAAATATGAGAATAATTCTTGGACCAAGTAATTTCCACCAACTAGTTATGAATTGATCATTGACTCTTCTAATCTATTTCATTATTGAAAACTTTGCTATGAAGTTGCCGACTTCTAATTCCACATAATATTAGTTATTAGCTACAAGCGTAAACAAATAACCCTTACAATGTTGTCAATTTAGTCAAGCGCTTAATCGTATCAAAATTGTAGAATATAGCGATGGAATTTAGCAAAGATGAATAAATGAAGAATACAAGCGATGCTCCACTTTGATTCATACAAGCTTAATCATTTATAACTCAACAATGATGAATTAGCATACTACTTGATGAATTATAATTGCTACAACGGAATAAGTAAACAAACAAAAGATTCATTCACCTAATCTAGCAATGGTTAATTAAATAATAACAACTAGTTGATCATTCTAGATGTATAATTAACAAACCAACAATAATCCAAATTAAACTTGATATTCAAACAATGAAATAGAAATAGAATAAGAGTCTTACAATTCAATAACTAAATTGGCTTCAAGAACTTGTTCCAAGATGTAGAACTTAGCCCTCCATACAAATAATAAAAACGAACTTGAAATTGGAAATTGTTTATGTATTCTAATGATTAAAAGGTAGAGAAAGTATGTAAAAGTATATGGAATTGATCAACAACATCTCCTTATATAGGTCTTCAAAGAGCATCCTCATAAAGTCTCATAAAGTATGAGCATAATTGCCAAAATAAAGGAGAATTAAGGACTTGTTGGAATCCAATGCGGAATCCAATGCTCAGCCACTCCAAGTGGCATTTTGCCACTCCAAGTGGCTAGAAGTTCAAGAGTCTTTGTTTTGCCACTCCAAGTGGCATTTTGCCACTCCGAGTGGCACTTCCTTGTGATGCTTCCTTGCTTTGACCTTAGTCTTTGGGCTTTGACTCGCTTTAAAATCCACACTCACATGACATCTTTAGCCCAATACCAACCTCTAAAGAAGCCCTCTCCATACATAACAATAAATCAATCCAATTATCCCATAAAAACACACAAGTCATAACCAACCCAACATAAGAGACATATGCAACAAAATCCACTAAAATGCTTCTCAACCTATCAATTAACCATCAAAATAACTTTTATTGACCCATACTAAACTAGACTAATCATACCTGATCTTTCTGAATCTCGTTGACCGATACTTCCTTCTCATGTATTGCCAAGGTAGTAGCGGCCTCTTGACCAATCTGTTGTACCTTATTATTACCCCCTTTATAAATGACATCCTCCATCATCTTCACTTCTTTTTCGGAAAGCTTACCTCCAGCATTCAGCTTTAGTAGTACGGATGCCATTAAATGAAGCTGCTTGCCAAGAATGTAATGTGTCAGCAATTTTTATCCCAACAATAACATGTGAATTGAACTTAAATGAAAATAATAGAATAAATGTTACCATGTCAGCCTTCTCAGACTTAGTCTTCCTTTTCTTCTTTATCTGGGCAGTTTTCCCATAATATTTCGTTACTCCAACCTGTAACGGGACGCCCCTCAAACGACCTGGATGTTCGGGTCGGCCGATCGCTCTAGCAAGAACGTCATTACGACCACTGGGAGTGAATTTCCCTTCTTCTACCTCTTTCAATACGTTGTCCTATAATATATTAAATAAACTTCAAATTATATTTGTGACTAAAATAATAAAGTTAGTAATGAACTCGTCTTAATAAAATAATGCTTACTATGTTGGCCAAAACTTCCTCATCATATTTGTCACGCGACGACCGGGATCCTTTAGGCGTGTGCCCTTCTTTATAAGTTACATGCCGATCCACCTCTTTCACTCCCTTTGCCACCTACACATTAACATGGTAACATTTATACACGTAAATGTGTATCAATGCAAGTCCAAGTGTGATTAAAAAAATAAAGTCTCACAGGGGAATAATGCATGCTACTTACGAGGTTCTCTTCTATCTTTCTCAGAACCGCCTCGAGAACCATACCATTTCCCCTTCTTGCATGAAATGTTAGCACGATTTCTTCTGCTAACGGCCTTCAAATAATTATATAAAAGCGCAAGTAGATGAGATAATAAAAAGATTATATAAAGGACTCATTAATTAAAAAAATGATAGGTAAATCGTTAAAAGGCGAGGATATTTAACCTGAAACTTCTCAGTAGTTCTCATCTTCTTGAAAAGATCCCATTGTTCCTGCTTGATGGTAGGACACTTGTTTTCCGGTGGGCTCTTACGCATCTCCCCCGTTGCCTTGTCCACATACAACCAATCCCTAGCAACGTCACACCTCCACCGCTCGTGGACATCCGCCGCCTTATGCATTAAATACGGATCATGGCTTTCATCGGGTATAATAAAGCCTTCCTTTACACGAGCCAAGTATAACTCCGCCAATTTTGGATTCAAACTTATAAAATCATCTAAATGGATAGGCACAAACTGTCTTGTGCAAGTACCAATCCAACTGGAGAAAAGACCCGCATTTGGACCAGTAGGGAAACCCATCTCACTCCATGTTATTTTGAACGACTGTTTAGCGGCTATAGCTGCAAGGACTTTCTGGCACTTCGTAGCACCCCTCTCACCAGGCTTATTATCACCAGGCTTATTATTCTTTTGACTTCTTTTACGTTTTTCACCCATGATAATCCTAAAACCCAAATATGAATGATATAGGAAATGAACAACTTAACAACGTACATGCAGAGTATTACCTAAAACCCTAAACCCTAATAGGAATGAAAATTTAAAACAACAGATTGAGCTTCTAAAATCCTAAACCCTAATAAGAGGAGTGAAGTAGATTATGCGGGGTGATAAAGATAACAAAGAAGACGAAAAACAAACAAATGCATGAAAAAGAAACAAGATGATCGTCTTAAAACCCTAATGACGAAACACAAAATTAAAGTGAACATACCTGATGATGATGATGATAATGATAAAGAGAACGAGCAGGATGATAAGGGAAGGCAACGAAATCTGGGCGTCAGAAATTGGGCGCCGGCAACGAGAATGTAGAAAGCGAGGAAGAGAGAAGAATTAACTCAGGATACCAACGGTTGAACTAATGTTATGTGTGTTTATGTATGGCATGCTGTATGGGTTTCTAAATTAGTTTTTTATTAAGACAAACTTTTGACAACGGGTGTTCAAAGCCGAACCGTTGTTATATGTTAATAACAACGAGTCAATAAAAGTCAACCGTTGTCAAAAGTTTATTACAACGGTTAAAATATACCCTGTAATATATTTTCACCAAATTTGCGCCAAAATGAAATATGTCAAAAAAATCATTGACAACGGGTAGAGGTACTACACCCGTTGTTGAAAGTATTAACAACGGGCAATTTAAATATAACCGTTGTTATTGTTGAACCTTTTTTTTTTTTTTTTAAATTACTGTAATTCCAATACAGTCCAAACCTGTAACACATATACTGCAACATTATTCAGCAATTTCAACACCAGCATCCACATCTAATAATAAGATCAAGAAAATAAGACAACACCAGCATGCATGCATACTGCATATCTAAGCTACAGGATTTACCATACCATGCAAATTTGGGAATTTTTATTTAACAATATAATGACCATTTACCAATAAATTAAACCATCAAATTATTGGTCTGAAAATGACTCAAAATGTTGGTCGTCCATATCACTGTGTCCTGATGAACTATCTCAGGATCGGGGACGTTTCTTGGATGTCATAGTTTCTTCGTTAACCCAAATACCTTCACCATGGTTATCACGCATATAGATGCTTTCAGTGTCCTCATGATCAGTGTCAACATCATCGAAATAAGATACAGTGGTAGACTGATCCATTCCCTCAAAAATGACATCCTGATCATCATCACCATTATCGGATGGACTACTCCTTCTACTCCTTATAGACAGTACAACAGACCACTTCTTATCCATAGGATCGGTGACATAAAACACTTGTTTAGCTTGGGATGCCATTATGAAAGGATCGTCCTTATTATTGCCAACCTTACCCAGATTGACCAACGTAAATCCCATCTTATCCTTTCGGACACAATGGATGTTGTTATCAACCCAGTTACATCGAAACAAAGGCATTGTGAAATCAATGTAATCTAGTACCAATATTTCTTGAATAACACCATAATAAAGGCATTTTCCCCAAATAGGCTTTTTATCTTTTGAAGTAGCAAAGTGCATTGCCTCAAATTCAGAACTCACACCACTATGTTGCATTGTGCTCAAATCATCTTGCTCGCGGGTGTAAAAAGTATATCCATTAATGGCAAAACTGTTGTAAAAGGTGACCCTGGCATTTGGACCTAAACCAAGACGTAGTAACCTAGGAGAGATGTCATCACCAGTTTGATCAATACACTGTAAGACAATATTCCTAAACCACTTTGGAAACGTCTTCGTATGCTCGTTCGCAATCCACTTCTCGGTCTTGTTTTGGTGATCGTATTTGAGTTCATCTTTGTGTTGTTGAATATAAGGTTGCACCTCGCGGGTGTAAAAAGTATATCCATTAATGGTAAAACTGTTGTAAAAGGTGACCCTGGCATTTGGACCTAAACCAAGACGTAGTAACCTAGGAGAGATGTCATCACCAATTTGATCAGTACACTGTAAGACCATATTCCTAAACCACTCTGGAAACGTCTTCGTATGCTCGTTCGCAATCCACTTCTCGGTCTTGTTTTGGTGATCGTATTTGAGCTCATCTTTGTGTTGTTGAATATAAGGTTGCACCTCATCTTCGTTGTTTAGCACATACATGTGTGCTAAATGCAACATTTCACGTGTCACAATTTTTTCAACCCGACCCCTAATACCTTTTTCGGTCATCCAGTCACTATGACGATTCTTAGGAACGCCAATCAACTCCTCAGGGGAGAGATGAGCGTAACAATATGAAAGAGCTTCGTCTAAAATAGCGCGTTCAGCAATACAACCTTCCGGACGATACCGATTAGATGTATAGTCCTTGTAGACTTTCATCAATCTTTCGAAAGGATACTGGTATCTCAAGTACACGGGCCCAAGGTACAAAATCTCCCTAACCAAGTGAATGGTCAGATGAATCATGATAGTGAAGAAAGAGGGTGGAAAATACATTTCCAATTGACAAAGAGAGGTTACAACGAGATCCCGCAATGAATCGCGTCATCGGGATCGATGACTTCTCGCATATGGTGGAAGAAGAGACAGAATCTAGTTATAGCATATCTTACCTTTTCGGGTAAAATGGAACGAATAGCCACAGGTAGTAATTGTTGCATCAAAGTGTGACAATCATGTGACTTTAACCCGGTGAGTTTTAGGTCTTGCATCGACACTAGGCTTTTGATGTTCGACGAATAACCATGTGGCACTTTAATTCCATTCAAGCATGCACAGAACTCTTTTCTCTCATTCCGTGAAAGGGTAAAAGCTGCTGGCGGTAAAAATGTACGATTACCTCTCTTCTGTGGTGCCAACTCTAGCCTAATACCCATCATTTTCATATCTTCCCTAGCTGCGGCGTTATCTTTTGTTTTACCAGGAACATTCAGAAGGGTATTGATAATATTATCACAGACATTTTTCTCAATGTGCATGAAATCGAGGCAATGCGACCTCCAGTCAGGCCAATATGGAAGTTTATCAAAAAAATATGGACCTTTTCTTATACCCACGAGTAGACAATTTAGAGCCGCTCTTCTTCCCATAATCTATCTCAATATGCTTTACTTTCTGATAAACTTCATGCCCACTCAAAATTCTAGGAGGTTGACGAAGTTCTTGTCTTCCATTGAATGCTTTCAGCATCTTGCGATAACAATGCTCATGATACAAGAACCTCCTATTTCCCATATACACATACTTACGAGAAGACTTCAAGTATTCGGACTCGATATCCTCCCCACACAATGGACAAGCCTCTTTCCGATGAACTGTGTGCCTTAAAGGTCGCCATAAGTCGGATAGTCGGTTATTGTACACAATAACATCGCTCTCAAATTGAAAGTTTCGTTCTTATATGCATCAAATACTTCTATCCCACTATCCCACAACAATCGCAAATCATCTAGAAGAGGTTCCAAATATACATCTATATCATTTCCAGGTTGTTTAGGGCCGGAAGTTAACAACGACAACATCAAATACTTTCTTTTCATGCACACATATGGAGGTAAGTTATAAATAGCCAACACTACTGGCCAAGTACTATGTTGGCTACTCATGTTTCCGTGTGGGTTCATTCCATCAGTGGACAGCGCTAGACGTAAGTTTCTAAGTTCATTGCCGAACTCGGGATACTTAGCGTCGAACGATTTCCATTGCTTACTATCTGCCGGGTGTCTTAGCTTTCCATCATTTATTCTTCCTGTTTCATGCCAAGTTAACATTTTTGCATCATCGGGATTCGCATAAATCCTTATGACTCTTGGTATCAATGGAAAATACCACAACACCTTAGCCGGGATCCCTTCCTTATCCTTATAACGCCACTCCAAACATTTAGAGCAATTGGTTAAGTTTTGATATAATTTCCGATACAATATGCAATCATTTGGACATGCATGTATTTTCTCATATTTCATACCCACTCCTCTTATTAGTTTTTTCGCCTCATATGTCTTAACAGGTAGAACATTACCATCAGGAAGCAACTCCTTTATCAAGGCTAAAAAACTAGTGAAACACGTGTCACTCACCCCATTTGCCCCCTTGATATTATACAACTTCACCACAGCCGACATTTTTGTGAACTTACAACCAGGATACAGAGGTGCTTCAGACTCACACAACTTCTCATACATGTTGTTAAGGTCATCCCAATTACTAGTGTCATCACCTACATCTTCAAAAGCAATGGACTCATCATCATTCTCTTCATTGTCTATAGACCCAACATTCAACTTCTCTACTTCCAACTCTTCCAACTCAAAAAACTCGGCAAACTCAGGATCATCAGTTAGCCTTTCGTGTACCTCAACATCATCTTCTTCAGAGTTATTCTCTTCCTCTAATGATTCCCCATGAAAAATCCAAAGTGTATAGGATCGACTAAATCTCCACTTTTCTAGGTGTATTTTAACGTCCGGAAAAGCCATATAGCTAATATTAACACATCTTTCACAAGGACATGCAATACTAGAAGAACCTTTCAAATTGTTCGAAACGAATTCATAAAATTCAGCTAAACCATCCTTGTAAGTGCGGTCACTCATATTTGCATCAATCATCCAAGTTCGAGTCATTATTCTACATTCGTAATAATAGGCAACTAATTCAGAAAATACAATAATAGGCAAACAAATAAACGAAATTCAGGAAAGCAATTAAGCTAAATTATCAACAAATTAGATAATAACCCAAAAAATCCTATATCTAGTTATAAGCGTTGCTAAGAAACATATATATACCTGATTGATAAACACGATGAGGGAGAGAAGATGTGACAACAGTGACGGAGATAAAGACA
Source organism: Silene latifolia (assembly GCF_048544455.1). NCBI lineage: Eukaryota > Viridiplantae > Streptophyta > Magnoliopsida > Caryophyllales > Caryophyllaceae > Silene > Silene latifolia. Next base: position 15,059,041 of record NC_133535.1, on the reverse strand, counting down.
GAGAGACGATCAGGGAGGAATGGAGGATGATATAGTAGCAGTATTAGCTTGTGTTTGTGTTTGTAGCGTATAGCAGAATAAAGCAATATGTTGTTCTTAAGATTTTCATAATATTAATAACAACGGTTATTGAGTCTACAACCGTTGTTAAAACGTATTAAAAACGGGTTCTAATATAACCGTTGTGATTACTTTTCACTAATTTGGCGCCAAACCATTAACAACGGTTAAATTTTAACCGTTGTTATTAGTTTTCTCAATAACAACGGTTGTTTAAGTATGACCCGTTGTTAAAACCAATAACAACGGTTAACAACACATAACCGTTGTAATTAAGTTTGGTAAAATTCGCGGAATCAATTCTACAACGTGTTTTGATGATTTTCGTAAATAAGCGTTGTTAAAGGGCCGTTGTGGTTGCCTGTATTTGTAGTAGTGATTGCAGGCCAATTGTAGATGGCCCTGTGTCTAATTTTAATTTTAACTATTCATACGCTAACCACCATAATAGTATGCATCTTGCTCACCAAATCTAGGCGGGGCATATGCCCCGCGCAAAAGGTAAAACACCATAAATGCAACTCACAGAACAAATTCAGGAAAGATGAGCTTCTAGCCACGAAGGAAAATGTTGCCGAGCAGTCTCGAAAAAGGGACGGCCGCCGATGTGGTGACATGAAGATTGCGGCCATTTTCATGGCAAAGAAGTTAAATAGCGAATGCGGTGACCGTAAAGCTCCCGGCTAAACATTACCCGGAAAAGGCAGCCGGAAAAGGTGACATAAGAATGAACGGTAACAGTAGGGTAAACAACAAGCCAGGGCAGATAAGGCACGGTCAATGAACAACGCCGACAAGATCTAGCCCGAAAAAGGTGGCCGGAGAAGGTGACATAATAATGACGGACGATGACAGCAAATTAATAGGCACCGCCCGAGGCTGAGTTGGGGTGATAATAATTGGTAAGAGGCCTTTGTTTAGAAGCAAGAAAAGAAAATGCAAGACCCAATTACGTAGCCCAAGCCGCACACGGAGACAAAAAAAAGTTCAACTATTCATCCGACAATTTTGCCAAAAAAACACAACCTTAAGAGCACCCACAACGGGGCTTTTACCGATTCTCGTAAGAATGAGTGAATAGAAAAAGGACCATATAATGAAATAAATAAACTATTATAAAGGAGAAAGAGAAAAGATGAGAAAGGGTGAGAATTTTCGGGGGACAGAAAATGGGTGAAGAGAGAAAAAGAGGGTATGTGGGGCCCGTTTGCTTCTTACTTTGCATTAGTTTTCTGGTGGGTAGGGCCTTTGTACAATTATTTTATATTATAATATTAATATTATGTATGAGAGAGAAGGAAAGTTGAGTAATTGTTGATTTGAGTAAGATTTTTGAAGTTTTTTGATAAATTTTGATGGTGGGTGGAAAGTTGAGGTGGACGAGAGAGAAGGTGAAAAAGTGTAAGATGAAAATTGGTGAAATTTCACGATTGCGGATGCTCTAATAAGACCATCCCCAAGCAGTGGTCGCGCTAACTAGGTCGCGACCCGATTTTACTCTTAATCCCACCTTATTAACCTTGACCCATTTTCACTCTCCCAAACAGAAGGTCGCGACCTAGGCCATCAACCCAATCATTATCCACTTTACAATATTCTCAATCATTGTTTTTTTTATTGTTTTATAATTGTTGAACCAATAAGAAATTGACACATAGAAGGTCAATAAAACATCTCTTTTGACCAACCTTGGTCACAAATTGACCATTTCTTGTTTTTGGTCACGAATTAACCACCTCTGGTCACACATTAACAATACTAATTACTTGATTAACCATGACCAAGCAAGGTCATGACCAAGCAATTGACCTTGCTTGGGATGGTCTAAGTCCCCTTGCACACTTTTATATAAGGGGGATTATTAGAGTGTTATATGGTACTAGTAGAGTGTCTTAGAACACTCTATCAATCTTCCTAAATATCTTATAGAATAGAATATTATGATACCTCATAATATTCACCTAATCAATATATTATTCTAATATATCTCTAATAGTCCAAGATAGAATCCTAGCCCAATGCAGATAACAGATACGGTATCATTTAGGTTTCAGGGGCAACGCCCATAAGCCCCCACCAGGGCGTTTCGCCCCGTCATTGTCGTTTGAAGCGGCAACTACGACGACTAACCGTTTCAAGGCACATATCCAACAAATTTTGACAGCTTCCATAGATGCCTTGCGAAAATCTTTCATGATCCGTCTTAAGTCCGAATTTGCAATGATTTTATAGTCTTAAAATTACATCATATTAACCAAGTGGTGTTAGTCCAGTGGTAGCCGAGTTAAACCTTGAAGCTTGTAGAAATGCAGGAGTTGAGAGGTCCCGGGTTCGACTACCAGTTGGGGCGATGATCACTTGACCACTGCAACCCCCGAAGGGGTGGCTTACATGGTCCATGTGGTGGTGCGGAAATGCATGGGCCCGGGGGACTCAACCCCTCGTCATCAAAAAAAAAAAAAAAATTACATCATATTATATCCATTTTCTTTACTCGTACAATGGTGTTCGGCTAGAAATACGTGCAATCCACTAATGGCCCTCGTTTAAGTCAACGTGTATAGCTTTGAAGTCTTTGTGTTCTTTCATTCATATATTAGTTTGACGAACTAGATCATAATTCTCGTCTCATTTCGCTTCAGAAAACTGGTATTCTGTCTTAATAACTAGCTTAAATACCGTAATAAGCTTGTGTAAATGTGTGAAACTTTTTTATTTAAGCCATTGTTGTGATTAAGGATCAAAGCTCATTAACGATGTAAATATGTAATTTTTGTTTGTTTTGCGTGTAGGAAAATGCTGAATTTTCGCGCATGTTTCTCGCTGCACTGGAATAAGGGTACGTAATTGTACTCTATTTTTGCACTTTTATTTTGATTGTAAGAAAAAAATAAGCTGGCAAAAACGAGTACTAAATAGCGATTGTTTGGTTTGTTATATGAATTATAAAGTCTAGAAAATTTTATATTTCATGATCGTCTATTTATTAATCCGTACATTTGAAAAATCTTGTTCGATTGAGCTTCAGGGTGTGTTTGGATTGAGGGATTTGGAGGGAAAAGAAAGGAAGAGTAAGGGATTTAAAAACCCTGGTTTGGGTAGCAAATGAGGATGGAGGGAAATGGAGGGGGAGAGATTTGTAAGGATCTAATTTCCCTCCTCCAAGTCTAATCAAAATTTCTCCACAATAGACAAGATTTGGAGGGAAATTATATCCAAACATCCACACGACATTCCCCCTACCTTCCCTTCTTTCCCTTTCCCTTCCCTCATTACCCCTCCCCTCGCTTTCCCTCCACTTTTGCTATCCAAACACCCTAAAAGATAAAATTGGTGTACCAATTCCCACTCATAGAACTGTTCTATTAGAACATGTTTTCACATTCATGGAAATTGCAGTTATTCAAAATGAGTGTGAAAAATCATTCTATTGCTACCGTGGGAGATTTAGACTTTAGAGGCACTTGTGTAATGTTATTGTTGACTTGTTGCCACTTTATAAAGTCGACCGTACTCCATGATTTTTACAAGTCTTGGTAAACCATTATAGAAGTAGCGTATGCGATGTAATAACGATTGATATTGATGCAATGTATAAGATTATATTATTCCCAATTGTGTTTTCAATACAATATTCACAAGGTATATATATATGAAACTGGATCTTAGCTATTTACGGGAAGAATTATTCAACAGCTATATTATTTACAACATATGGTAAGAGCGGATTTCTTGCGATATTTGCCGAGCTGGGAGAATATAGGCAACGGCTATATTGGGGTTGTTGAGCAACGTTTATGATAACGTCTATTACCCCCCTTCAAGTTGGAGCGTGGGGATTCGAAACGCCCAACTTGGATAGGAGATCATCGAACGAAGTACGGCCCAAAGCTTTCGTAAAGATATCAGCGAGTTGTGCTTTTGTGTGGACATGTTTGGTAGTGATGACCCCTTTTTGTATTTCATCCCTTATGAAATGGCAATCAACTTCAATGTGTTTGGTACGTTCATGAAAAACGGGGTTGCGAGCAATATGCATAGCTGATTCACTGTCACAATGTAGCTCAATGGGAGTGTTGTGTGGTATACCAAGTGAGGTGAGTAAGCCTTTAAGCCAAATTAATTCTCGTGTAGTGTATGCCATGGCTCGATATTCAGCTTCAGCGGAAGATGTGGAGACCGTTGTTTGCTTCTTGGTTTTCCATGAGATGGGAGAAGAACCAAGAAAAACGATGTAGGCGGATAAAGATCGCCGACTTGTCGGGCAGCTAGCATAGTCGGCATCACAATATGCGTGGAGACGAAGATCACACTTAGACTGGAGGAAGATACCCTGACCCGGGGAGTTCTTTAAGTACCTTACTACTTGTAGGGCGGCATTCCAATGATCTTTGGTTGGGGCGTGCATGAATTGAGCCAAAATATGAACCGAGTAGACGAGCTCTGGTCGAGTAATGGATAAGTATACTAGGCGACCCACAAGCCGACGATAAGGTTGTGGATCACGAAGGAGGTCGGCCGTAGATAGGGCGAGACTATGATGGGGCTCCATTGGGATGGATGCTGGTTTAGACCCAAGTAATCCGGTTTCGGTGAGAATGTCGAGAGCATATTTCCTTTGAGAGACAAAGATTCCTGTGTTGTTGCGGGCGATCTCGAGGCCGAGAAAGTACTTTAGTACACCCAGATCCTTCATGTGGAAACATGAGCTTAGGTAATCTTTGAACTTGGAGATCATATCGGAATTGTTACCGCAGATAACAAGATCATCAACGTATACCAAAATATGCACTTCAGTGGTGGCATTGATAATTGAGAAAAGAGAATTATCATAGGGACATTGCTTAAAACCATAGGCAATGAGAGCGGAAGCAAGTTTAGCGTACCAACAACGGGGGGCTTGCTTGAGCCCATAGAGTGATTTGCGAAGGCGACATACCCGGCCATCAGTTGAGGGATGAAAGCCGGGAGGTGGTTTCATGTACACTTCTTCTTGAAGATCCCCATGAAGAAAAGCATTGTGAACATCCATTTGGTGTAAACTCCAATTTTTTGCTGCGGCGATGGCGAGAAGGGTGCGAACGGTCACAAGTTTAACAGTTGGAGCAAACGTTTCATTGTAGTCGACTCCTTCGACTTGGCGATTGCCCATGACAACTAACCGAGCTTTGTATCGCTCAATTGTACCATCTGCATTGTATTTTATTTTGTATACCCATTTTGAACCAATAGCTTTCTTGGACGGGGGTAGGTCCTCGAGAGTCCAAGTATTGTTTTTTTCGAGGGCTTCAATTTCGAGACGCATAGCATCCTTACATTCGGGTACCTGCATAGCTTCTTTAAAACAACTAGGCTCGTGATTGTTAGTCACGGCCGATAAAAAAAGTTTGTGGTTAGGAGAAAACTTAGCATAATTAATATAATGAGAAATGGGAAATTGTGTACCTGAAGACGATGATAGGGAGGTAGTCAGAAAATGAGACGAGGGGCGAATGGACGGGCAATCAAAATCTTTGAGGTTTGAGTTGGGTTTCTTCTGGCGGTGGCCACGACCCATGTCAGACGGGACATCGGAATGAACTGAGCTGGGTGGAACCGTGGTGGATGGAGGTGTGTTGGTGTGGGAATGCGTTGTGGCTGTCGGGACCGAGCTAGAAGATGGTGTTGTGCTAGGAGTGACTATAGGTGCCGAAGTGAGTGGTAAAGTAGATGACGATGTAGGAGTAGTGGGTTGGGGTAAATTAAAGAGAACAACTTGGTCTATTGGGGTTAAAGAGTCGTGCAAAAAAGAATTAGAAATGTCACTCTCGTCATGAATATTGAGAGTTTTATACGGAAATTCATGTTCTATAAAAACCACGTCGCGGGACTCAAAATAAGACCCATTATCTAAGTCATAAACGCGCCATCCTTTTTTTACCAAATGGGTAACCCACAAAAATGCATTTTCTACTCCGAGAAGCAAATTTGTCTCGAGTACGATTGAGACTTTTCGCGTAGCAAAGACAGCCGAAAATACGAAGATTTTCCATAGGCGGAGGTTTGTTAAAAAGCATTTCGTATGGAGTTTTTCCGTTAAGAAGAGGTGTCGGAGTACGGTTCATTAAATGGACTGCAGCTAGGACACATTCTCCCCAAAATAAAATAGGTAAACTGGCTTGGAACAAGAGAGCATGAGCAACATTTAAAATATGTCGATGTTTACGTTCGACCCGACCATTTTGTTGGGGTGTGTCAACATTAGAGGTTTGAAAAATAACCCCATTTGTATTGAAAAAATTTGTAAGAGGTTTAAATTCGGTACCATTATCGCTATGGAAAATTTTGATCTTCTTATTAAATTGACGTTCAACCATAGCGAAAAAATTTAATAAAGTTTGTTGGACGGCGCTTTTATGACGAAGTAAATAGACCCAAGTAGACCGTGAAAAATCGTCAACGATTGTTAAAAAATATTGAGACCCACACGAGCCATTTGGAGAATACTGGCCCCATAAATCACAATGTATTAAATCGAAAATTGAGTTTGCTTTATTCGAACTTAAAGAAAAAGGTGCACGCGTTTGTTTTGCGCGGAGACAAATATCACAAGTCTTACTTTGAAAATGAGATTTAGAACGAGAGTTGGTAGAAATAAAAGGTAAATAAGTAGAAATATTCGAAGATGGATGCCCCAACCTTCGATGCCATAATTCAACGGAATCGATCGAACCCACCGCACATGCTCTAGCCTTTTCGTCTCGAATGCCCGTCAAATAGTAGAGCCCCTCATGTTGCTCACCCGCCCCAATCACCGTCTTCGAGGAACGGTCCTGTATAAGACAAAGTTTGTGAGAAAATGGGATGGTGAGCGTATTATCAAGAAGAAGGCTAGAGACAGATATTAAATGACATTGTAAATTAGCGGCATATAGGACATTTTTTAGAACAAGACGGGATGACAATCTTATGTCTCCTGATTGTGTGGCGAGCGTAACATCGCCATTGGGCAGCCCTACAGATAAGGCCGGTATAGTACGAATATTAAAAAAAATGAGATAGACAACCTGACATATGATGTGAGGCTCCCGTGTCAATAATCCACGAAGATAAAGGAATAGATGAAACATTACCATGAAGACGGTCAGACGAGTTTCCTTGATGGTGCTGCAGCAGGCGACTTAGCTCAGCAATTTCCATGGGATTGAGTGAATTAAGATCAATGTTGTCTAATTTTGATAGTGAAGAAGACCCGGTAGCAGCATTATTTGCAGGAGATTGTGACGGAACCTGTCCTGACACCGCATTCGCTCGTGGTGCAGGGACATTATTAGACTGTCGGGGTCGGTCAGATTGACCCCTGCTACGAGCATCCGCTCCAGAAATCAGATTACTGATATCCGTAGCCTGAGAATTAATGGAAAACCTGTTTCGGGGTCGATTTCCCCACCGATCGGGAAATTTTCCCGTAACATGAAAACAGTATTGAAGCGAATGACCTGGTTTTTGACACGCAATACAGAAATATTTCGAGGTAGTTGTACTTGTAGACGAGTCAGTACTGGTACTGCGATTCCGATTATCACGCCCCCCCCCCCCCCCGAGTTTCGTGAATTATGATATGCTTGAGTAGCAAAAGCCATTACATCAGGTTTGGGTTCAGCGGGATTATGGGACAAACTACGAACCCCTTCTTCTTGCAACAGACGGTTATAAATTAAATCAAAAGAAGGAAAAGGAGTAGTACCGAGAACCTGTGAGCGTGCGTTGTCATACCGAGTGTCCAAACCGATTAAGAAATTTCGAACACGCTTCTTTTCCCGCTGCAAATCCATTTTGACAACCCAATCACAGGGGCAAGTAGCGCACGAACAGTCCGGAAGCGGATCGTATTCCAAGATTTCATCCCAAAGAGTCGTAAACCGACCATAGTAATCAAGGAGAGTTTCATCAGACCCCTGGCGGCAGGCCATTAACTCTGCCTCCAGCCTATACACCCGAGAGTCGTTACCTTGACAGAACCTGTTTTTCATGTCAATCCACATCTGTTTGGCCTCCGGGCGTAGTGAAATTGCCTTTCGGAGAGAAAAAGCAATGGAGTTGTAAATCCATGTTGTGACAAGCGCATTTGTGGACTCCCAAGTGGCGAAATCAGGAGCAGTGACCGCTGGTTTGGACACCGTACCGTCTATGTAGCCGAGTTTGCCTTTAGCAAGCAAGGCCAGTTTGAATGATCGGGACCATTCATCATAATTTTTGCCATTAAAAGAGATTTGAGTGATGTTGCCACTGGGATTTTCGACATGGACAATCTGGTATGGAGTTGTATTTTTGGTTTCAATGAGTTTGTCATCGGGATTCATCATTAGGACTGAAAAAAAAAAAACGAACCCGAGGATCAAAGTTTGAGGAAGACGAAGATTGAAGAATTATAGAGAACCTGTGCTCGATACCATAATAACGATTGATATTGATGCAATGTATAAGATTATATTATTCCCAATTGTGTTTTCAATACAATATTCACAAGGTATATATATATGAAACTGGATCTTAGCTATTTACGGGAAGAATTATTCAACAGCTATATTATTTACAACATATGGTAAGAGCGGATTTCTTGCGATATTTGCCGAGCTGGGAGAATATAGGCAACGGCTATATTGGAGTTGTTGAGCAACGTTTATGATAACGTCTATTACGATGGTTGATCTGAATCTAAAATAACTAGGAAACTAGTAAAATTTATGAAGGAACGGATTTTTGGGCAATTTGAAAACTCAAAGAGGCTTCTACAGGCGCTCATTTGCCTCCCAGTCTTCCAACTGCTGAAATATGTTGTCTAAAGACACTCCTATTAGAATCGGAGAGAGGGGAAAACATAAAGATAATCGTAATATTATTGATAGTAGTTCGTTCGTCGTGCCCATTACAATAAGAGATCGGACATTTATATAGCATTCGAAATAACCTAAATCTCGACCTAGAATCTCCTAAAGTAGGCAACTCAAATATTCATCATATCATTACAATATTATTACTATTACGGTATAATACCGTAATATTCTCCAACAACTCCTTTTGATATTATTCAAAAATTAGCGCTATCTTTTACCTTGTCGCCAAGGACTCCAACTTTTATGAGCACTATTGATGAATGATGATTCGATAAATGCCACTCTTTTACCTATGTATTTGATGGGCATTAAGCAAAAGCGTAATATTTAAATGAATGAAAATGGGTGTATCTAGAGGTGGAGATGTAGACAGAACAAATGCTCTATTTCCACTTATTTGATTTATATAGTTTTGTAGACGGAGGTGACGAATCAGTAACAACACCAAAAGTTTGGATTTGGGGATTAGGCCATTGAGCGTAATTTCTGTTTTTAGCCTAAGTTCAGGACATTTATAGATTACATGACCAGGGTCTTATACCTGTTGAGATATGAGCGAATTTAATTCCTTCATATTCATGATGACGAGGGAGATGAATTATTTTTGACACGTTAATGAATAAGATGAGATTAATGTAAAGATGTATGGTTATAGATTAAATTAGAAACATACATTTACATTAATAATATATTACATGTAACATGTTTATGTTACGTAGGTTTATTAGGGTGAGTTTTTCTATATAAGAAAGATCTGATATGTGTTGTAAGGGTGTGAGAGATGTAGCCTCAACAATGATATAGTGTGAGGTCCTCTTCACCGGTGAGAGGGGTGGTAGTCACCACAAAAAGGAGTTGTGTGGGGATTTCAGTCCGGCCCTTTAAGTGAGATGTGTGCTCGGAGTCCTTTGATGGTTTATTGTATGAAGGTTTGTCAAGTTGTACTTGATGATAATATATTATGGATGAGATGGTGGACGTAGGCATTTGCCGAACCACACGTAAAAATCGTGTTTTTGTATTTTTTTTCCTTCTTTATGTGTGAGCGCTAATTTTCCCCCAACAATACCTTAACAATAGTTTTTTTTCTTCATTTCCATCAATTTGAATTCATTTTTGATATTTCTGTGGTGTACAGCGGCTGAAAAACAGAAAGCAGAGGTTGAAGAACAGAAGGCAGAGGTAGAAGGTCTCACAAATGCAGAATTGGTTCGATTTGATTTCGCTACCATTAAATCAGCAACAGCAAACTTTTCAATCTCAAATAAGATCGGAGAAGGAAAATTCGGGCTAGTTTACAAGGTGGTTTAATCTGGCTAGTCAATAATAATACAAGTATATGTTTTGTGATTTTAGTACTACGACCAGGGGCGGATCTAGGGGGGCCCGGGTGGGCACGTGCCCCCATGAAATCCTAGAAATAAATTTTTATAAGTATCTTAATTATGCATCAAGCTATAGTAGAGCAGTTGGTAGAGGGAGTGTATATTAAATTATTAATCTATAGGTAGTAGGTTCAATTCTTGTTACATTGAAGTTTAGTTAGCTTGTTTCTTCATAGCTATTTAAGCTATCCAAAAACTATTAGAAAGAGGATTTGAACTCTAGACCTCTAGCTAATATACCAACAACTTAACCATTGAACCACTTGTACTTCTTATTTATTTAAGGAGTAGAATATAATATATCCTATAATTAGTGATGTTATCGTCAATTACTACAATGTAAATTTAATGAAATCTATAGCATTTTGGAGAAAAAAAATCAATATTAACATAATCGAACCAACTAATTCACCCTTTTTTGTTTAATTTCTACTGACATTAGGAGAAAATTTTTTCTAAGTATTAAAATGTTTTTACGATAAAAATAATGTAATAATTTTTTTTTTTACGGTGCCCCCCTTCCACAAAATTCCTGCATCCGCCCCTGACTACGACCTAGGTTATTGGTACTATTTCCTTAATACTTCGGCTTTATTTATTTTCACAGGGAACTCTTCAATCTAGTAACGAAATAACTATCAAGAGGCTAGGTCGTAACATAGACGACCCAGAAATATTTATGAATTGGTTCAGCATCGTGGCCAGATTGCAGCATCCAAATCTGGTTAAACATCTCGGATTTTGTTCAGAAGGAAAAATATATATGCTTGTCTATAAGTTTATGCCAAACGCCAGTCTTGAATCGATTTTGCGTGGTATCTCACCTTTATCATCCTCATTAAACTCTTTATGGTCAATGTTGCTCGTGTTGATATTATCTAAAATGTCTAATTGGATTTTTAGAAACACTTTTTCGCATTGTCATTTTACATATTTGTACATGCATGTAGTTGTTAAAATCAACTTCAAAAACTAAGATTGTGGAAACATCTGCCTGCAGATTCCAGCAAACTTGTAGAAATAAACTGGGAGACATGGTACAAGATCATTCTAGGAATTGCAAAAGGACTTGAATATCTCCATCAAGCCGGTGTTTTACATGCTGGTCTCAAAACTAGCAATGTTCTATTGGATGAAGATATGAATCCTAAGATAGTCGATTATGCTATAAGCTCGTTCTATCAAAAATCAACTCAGCTTGGAAACCATTGGTTTGCGATATCCAATGAATTATAGTATGATTCGATATCCCAATGTTTTTTTTTTTTTGTACGAATTCCTGGATTCTGGACTAACCTTTCATATCGGAACGCTTCAATCAGTTTTAGCTACTTAAAATGCATCAACCTGAGTTACCTAAGACCACATTGAACCCTCCAAATCTCCAATAACCATCATTGCCCCTCTTCCGCTACCTGCGGGAGCTATTGAGGCACTAGGATAAATATTGTAATACATTATCGCTGTTGTAGCCTTGTAGGTGCAATGGTTTTGAAAGGTGAAGGTAATATTGTGTTTCATAAATTTGAAGCATGTTAATTCTATATAAAGGCATGTTGTCGTGCTGCTTGCAGCGCGTACACTGATCCGGAATACTGTTCAACGGGAAAGTTCTCTACTGAGTCCGATGTCTATTGTTTTGGTGTCCTAGTACTGGAAGCCTTGAGTAATCTAAGCATTGGGGAATCATACCAGTCCAGAGAAGATTTTCAAACACGAGTAAGCGTTAATATGCGTGGAACACTGGAACTTGTACAATACTCTACTAAACAGAAAGGGAACCTCTAAAGCTTCTACTCTACATCTTTTTTTTTTTTTTTTTTTTTGCAAGGTAAGGAAGATATGTGAGGAGGGACGGTTAGCGGAATTTATAAAGCCTGAGCTAAGGGCCAATTGCCCGGAGGCTGACGTGATAACTTGCATTCTCATAGGAATTAAGTGTGTCACTCCGTACAAAACACCAACCATGACAGAAGTGACATGGATGCTTACAAGTGAGGACGCATCCCACCAGCTCTGGCACCTCTAACATGATGTCCTTGGTGTACTTCAGTAATGTTCAAAGTTTAATATCTTCTTGATGAGGCTGACAGTACAGGACACTGTCAATTCAAGTCCACGGCTATGCAGAGCTACGGCGCTATATTCTGCAATCTGCATTCAGTTAAGTTTAGAATCATGTTTGTGCAACAGCCATTTGCTGTGTACTGTTGGATAATTTTATTTTATTTTGACAGCACTCACAGCACTATTGTTGGATATAATGCTTCAAAAGAAGCTATTTGTTCAGACCTTAATTTTCTCCCTTAATGATCTTTAATTGATTACTATGCTTATTTCTCCCCCATTAATGTGTTTGCACAATAGTTGCCTCATTTTCCTCCTTTTACTAATTAATGATATTCAAACTCATGGCATCACTCTAAATTGAGAGTTGAGCCCCTTACATATTCTAAAAAAAAACACAAGAAAACTCTCATAAAATGTCCCCTTCCCTTTGGCTATTCTCGGTTCTCACTTTCATCTACATCAAAGGTGCGGAGGTTGTGTTACTAAAATTTTGAGTATGTAGCGGATTTTTCTCATATTGTTTTATATAATAGGAATATTTATAATAGTTGGGCTTCAACCATCACCTTAAGGTTTTGGTTGAGTTGGTTCATCTATCATGGTATCAGAGCCAGTGTGACCGAATGTCACGGGTTCAAATCCTACAGGCATTTGAGTGAGAGAGCGTAATAGGAATATTTATAACAATTGGTCTCTCTTGTGACGGGTTACCATTTGTGGCGGATAATTTGTGAGTAAAAATGGTAACAAAATGGGTTAGTGGAGAAAGGGGACCACATGAACAGTGTTGCAGAGAGAGAAAAAATGGGTACTTTGTGAGGTAAAATGGTATCCGTCACTCCAAAGTGACGGATATTGCATGTCACAAATGAGAATTTGTGTATTTATAATAGTTGGTTCATATACTCATTTTTTACTTTTAAGCTATTATAAACTAATAACTTTAGGTGTTATGTTTGATAGGGTGATACTGAAACTTGATCGATACCACCTGATAATGCCATCATGTTTATTTCCTTATACTTTCCATTGTTTTGTTGATCAATTGCTAATTGGGAGGAACATCTCCTCCTTTTTAATCCTCTAAACCCAATTGACTCGTTTGGAAATATAAAAAGGGTGACCATATTGCCACGACTTGAAATGATAAACCACGAAAAGATCAAGGCAAAATGTCAAATAATCAATAAATTCCAACAACACTAGATTTTCATGGCGTTAACATTATTAGTAGTGGCATTATCAATTGCCTATAAAAATGGGTGCAATCCAAATTAACGGAGTGAAATAGATGAAACACAGTATTTTTTAATCATTCCATGATATTGTCGAGTCATTGGCTCTATGGTGAGCATAAAACAAGGTTATTTAAGTCGAGTTAATTTTATGTTCAATTCGGGTACATGTTGAAAAGTTTCATAAGATCGGACTCGTTTATGTGTTCTTTTCAAGTTGACGACGCCCGGGCCTTATCCTTTCCCCTATCTTTCTTGTGTGACGATGATACGTTTGATAAAATCTGGAAAATAATCATAAAAAGATCGCATCACTTTAATCATATGGCTGTAATTGCAGAATTTATATATCTTGTTTGACTTTTGAAGGCTCTGCCTAATTCCAAAACTCACAATTGTACTATAATTGTCATGTTATAGTTATATGTTGTACAACGGGTTTTTCGGTTAAATATACCTCATTTACTAATAGTAATAATTGCGTGTTTAATCACTTAAAGGATCGTCTTATGTTGTAATACGATCTTACTCTATAAGCAGCGTTAGACCTGGCAAAACGGGTCAATGGGTCGGATTCGAGTCGGGCCAATTCGGTCGGGGCAGTTCGGGTTTCTCATTGATTTCGGGTTAACTCGGGTCGAGACGGGTCATTTCGGGTTTCGGGTCTGTTTCAGGTTTGTTGGTCGGGACAGTTTCGGGTCAAACGGGCCGGGTTGTTTCGGGTTGGGTCATTTCCGGGTCAATGAATAATAGAGAAATAGTCATTTCAAGTCTTTTCGGTTCAATTAGAGTTATATTTTGTCAGGTCATTTTCTGGTTTGGTGGTTTCGGATCGGGTCATTTTCGGGTCGGGCCAGCTCGGGTCAAGAAAGCTCGAGTCATGCTCGGATCGGGTCAGGTCAATTCGGGTTTTCGGGTCACATTCGGGTGATGTAGTTCGGGTCACTTCGGGTCAGCCTTTTCGGGTCGGATCAATCGGGTTGGGTTGCTTTTGTCAGGTCTAAGCAGCGTTTTTGTGTTATATGACCTATTTTATGCTTAAGACGATTATCTATCATAAAGGAGTTGTTTATAGTCAAATTGAGGTTATTGTGCCCCTAGTAGACTGTAATAGTAAAGAGTTGGAGAAGTGTGAAATCTCATTGGATTTGCAGCTTTTTATTGACTTTTCTGTAGCTTGTAATCGTACCTTGTTCTGTTTCGCTAGGGCCTTGCATTGCTGATCCCTAACATAAGCAAGCCAGTTGAATATCAATTGCCTTGAGCTATGAGTGCAAGACTTCAAGCTAAGTGTCTACATCGTCTCCAATAATTGTTTTGCGTAATAAGACGAGATTTTATAACCATTTTACAGCTAAATGTAATAATTATTGTAAAATAAGTTGCCATAAACTGCAACACTGGTTGTACGGAGTATTTGATTTCAATAAGTTCATGTGACACAATCTCAAACAAGATCAACCTATACCGGTTTTCTCACGTGTTATTTCGATAATTGTTGGCATACACGTTATTGGGGTCTTGAGACCCAAAAGCTTTCCGACAATCGACGTTTTTCATCACAAAATTTATCTTAATTAAAACCCGGAAGAAAAAAACGAATGGCAATTACAATAATATTGACCCCACCCTTAAACACGACATTATCAAATTGGTTAATGTGGGTAATGTTTTTAATTACAAGACCCAAGAGAAGAACAACATTACAGCGTTACATTACAAGAGGGAATCAGATACTTTTGGAAGATCTGTCAAAGAGTCTTATCCTGGAAAATATGGGGATGTTAAAGTCACAAAAAAGAGCCCTTTTTCCTTACACAATGTTGTGGACAGGAGTACATGTTAAGAACAAACATGTTAAGAACAACAATATGGAGTATGTTGTTTCCAAATTAAATCAACCGTAATAAAAGTAATTGCATATGAATGATTCTAAACTACTTCTTCAAATTTCCGGTCTTTCGTTTATCTATTTTAATTTAGGGCGTCTTATTTATTTGTTTATCTTTCTATACAAGAAAGACAGTAATTTAATCATACACATTAGTTATGATCCACTTATTATCCAATAACAATTAGCATAAATGAATTTCTCCCTTTACCTTTATCTTTGTACCAAAAAACAAAAGTAAACAAATGACTGGACAGAGGGAGTATTTTTATCTCCGGAAATTTTTTTGGTATGAAAATAAGATCATACAAGTCTTAACATAAGACTCGGGATAATTTGTACTCCGTATCTATACAATACTATTAAAAGGCTAATGTGACATGGCAAATTAAATGTGACATGGCAAATGTGACGAGGCAAAATTAAATGTGACATGGCAATATCATAATACACATATTATCAATCTATACAATATAGTTTAAAAGACTATATAAAACATTAAATTTTATTCCATGAGCCATGTTTACAATTAATTTATATTTTGTATTTGATTATATAATATATTTTTAGTGACAAATTACAATACAATATTGACGTCTTGACGGATAATTCTTACTAAAAAAACACACATTAAATGATAATTGAGTTAGTGCCCTACCAAAAAAAAAAAGTAAAAGCCTATTTGGGGAGGTGTATATCAATTATAAATAATTTTCTATAATAAAAAAATACCACATGAACAGCGAAACTTTTACTATTTCTAATATAACACTGTTTATTTTGAGTGAGACCATTACAAGTAACTAAATTACCCTACAAATTAATATTTACAAATTTTTGCGATCAACTTAAAAATAGTTGAAGCATTTGTGACTTAAAAATTGAGAAAATATTGCGGTCATACAAAAGAACGGTCTCACAAAAAAGATTATCTTTATGTAGAATTTAGAACCTAATCAACACAAATACTTATTATAATATTTATGTCATAATAATGAAAAAAATAATGCTCAAAAGTCATGAACTTTGCTCCATATTTATGCCTATATTAAAGATGATAATAATGAAAAAGGATGTTCAAAAGTCATGAAAAATATCCTCAATGTTTTATATATTGTTGATGGATGACAAAATTTGTGAAATAAAAAAAAATCTAAAATATTAAATGCAAATAGCATAACAAATATTAAAATTTGGTCTTTTTAATTTTTAGATAAATTAAACAACAATTAAAAATCAAATAATTCACACTAAATTTTAAATTTCTATTTTATTGTTAGAATATTTTAAGCAACAGATAAATAATAAAGAATTTGTAAATATTAAGGGCAAATAATAAAATACTTAACATTAAACATTGACCTTTTAATTTTTCAAATTAGAATAGGTTAAATGACAAATAAAAATTTACATCTTTCTAATTTTAAACTGTTTATATATGCAATTCTCTCTTAAATCTTATTGCAATAAACTTGCTCAATTTCATTAATTGGATACATATATAAATCTATAAATATAATTTTATAAATAAAAAACAAATGAGAATATCTACCATCTTTTAGTTTTGTAAGATAACTCCCTAATTAAATAATTCTCGTGCAATGTGGATTAAAGCAAAGCTTTTACATTTCATTTCTCCTTACTCTATATTTACGTCTATATTAAATTTGCTAATAATGAAAAAGAATACTCAAAAGTCATAAAACTTTGCTACACATTTATGTATATATTAAATTGATAATAATAAAAAAGACGCCAAAAGTCATAAAACGCATTCTCATTTGGCTATAAATGTTTGATGGAAGAAAACATTTGTGAGCCAAGATAAGCCAATAACTTTTTGCCCCCATCGCCAAAAGAATTGTAAATATGTGTCAATAATCTTTCTTATCATTTTATTAGCATCAAAGTAAGTGTATTAAGGTTTTAAATTAATAATTTATTTATTTATTTTTAAGTTTTATTGGTTATGAAGTATTATTCACATTTTTAACCTTCTCATATATGTTGTTTTGTTCCATTTAGGGGTTATCAAGATTTGTGGAGTTGTGTTATTCAAAGGTAAATACACTTACATCTTTATGATTCAATGCTCTCTTTTTTTCATTATTTATGGGAAAACTTAAATTAATAACGATAAGATTAATATTACATAAATCAAATTCCACCATTTTGTTTGTTATTAATCACTTAGTGGTTTTTTGTTTTATTTTTTGTAGGAATATTTCATTGGAGAAAAAGGACTGTATGAAGAAGAAAATACTAAAATTACATAAATAAATACTCCATCCATTCCACTCAATACTATATTATAAACTAACTACAAGATTGACAACACGAATTGAATATGAATGACTAATTGTTTTTAGGTTCATAATTTTTTTTTAGGATTTCGGAAACTTTCAAAAGTATGTTTTATTTGAGTATGTGTTGCATTTTTATTCATCATTTTTCCTTTGAATAATAGCTCTCATAGAATGAAAATTATTATGTTGAGTATGTGTTGCAAAGATCTCAATCTTATTAACAAGTTAGACAAAAAAAAATCCTATTGATATGGATAATGGCTAAATGTAAATTATTATCTAATATTTATGCGTACATGTCATATTATCTATCGAATGTATATATAAAAAACATATAATGAGATTGGAATGAAATTTGTAGTAGGCTACTATATATTTAACTCATTTTATCATTTATGCAAAAAATTTAAATTTAGGATTTTTGACAAATCGATATAGATGATATACTAAGACTAGCATTTATTAAACTTTATAACTATGTTTTAAGCTCCTTACATTGTGGGATTTATCATTCTCAAAAAAAGAAAAAAAAAAAAAAGAGAAAGTAATTCAACATTATGCATTAATTTGCCCTTTCATCTTCACTTACTAACTTTATTTATCCTAAATGACAAAGGACTTTCAAACTTTCACATCGAAATTTTAGTACAAAATCTATACAACCTAATTAAAAGGCAACCTTAACCATTTAATTTTGTTTTACATGGGTGCCATGAATTACTTAACTCATTGATGATTTGAAGGTATTTTTTGGTTTTTTTTTAAACCACATGTTATTAGTATATTAATCAAAACAACAACCAAAGTACAATATATAGTTTAGTTGTCAAATAAATGAGGCGTTAACTAACTGAATTTTATATATTTCAAGACTATATTTTTTAAATGGTTCAACTAATTGCCCGGACAAATATAAACAATACGATAAAAATAACAAAATTAAAGCAGATAAGCCCGTGAATTTCACGGGTCACAAACCTAGTTTACTATTGTAAAGTCTTAAGTTGGGGTAATTGAAATCCAACACTCAACTTAAATCTTATGGATGGTGAAACATGTGTGGAAAAGTGCATCTTATATACTCACTCCTATTCACTATACTAGTTTGAGTGCCCGTGCGTTGCAACGGGGTAATTAGCTTATTTATAATGTAAAAAAAATGTTATAAGAGTTTAATGTTTACATTCTATGTCTAATGATTTGTTTACATATTATTAAAATATCTCTTTCAAAAAAAATAAAAGATTAATATATTTGTGAGTTAACTCTTATTTATAATCATATAATCACCCCACCTTATACTAATCTTTCGATGTGGGAAAATCTACTATTTATAAGTAGGATAGTGATAGGGCGCCACCGGGTGACGCCCAAATTGAGTGTCACCCTCTCACAACAATTCTTTATTGAAGGGGTCCCCACTCACTCAATGTGAGAGGGTGACGCCCAAATTGGGTGTCATCCGGTGGCGCCCTTTCATTTTCCTTATAAGTAATATATTCACCAAACTTGGATTATGTTTCTGATGTGGGACAATTCTACTATTTATACGTAGTATATATTCATCAAACCTCTATTGTTT
This sequence comes from Silene latifolia, assembly GCF_048544455.1. NCBI lineage: Eukaryota > Viridiplantae > Streptophyta > Magnoliopsida > Caryophyllales > Caryophyllaceae > Silene > Silene latifolia. The sequence goes on along the minus strand of NC_133535.1, from coordinate 15,039,636 downwards.
TTCAATGTGGGACAAATAACATACTCAGAATTATACCATCTTTTTTGCAATTAATTCGACATCCAACCAGATCCCGAATACCGAATACAGACAATTGCTACTCATTATATATAATAGTTATATTTAAATTTAATAATATGATCAAGTACTCTCCATTAATATTTGTACGTTGTTTTTCTTTATTTATTTTTTTTGTCATAATTGAGATATGAAAATGTCCGTGGTACCCCTTAATTTTGTCAGATTTTCCATGTTACCCCTACTTTTAAGAATCTGCCTATGGTACCCTTAAGGTTCCATTTTTTTTGCCTATGGTACCCCCTAATGTAAAGGCTGTTAAATGGACGTTAAATTTGATGGCATGACAATAAAATAACAATTAAAGAATAATATACCCTTTATTGTTTTATTGGTATGAATATCTCTCTCTTTTAAATGAAAATTTAATTAACTATATCATTATAATATTGGAAATTTCTCATGGTAACCTTGAACTTTAATAGATTACACATCGTACCCCTAATTTTAAGTTTCTACAAATGGTACCCTGTGTTCACCTTTTTCTTTCCAAGAATACCATTTGACAACTTTCGTCATTACTCCTATGACTTGTGACTCCTTTTTCTTTTGTAATCTATTACACAAACACTTCATCATCTAATTCTCAATTCCATATTTTATTTATAATCATGGGATCACCTCACCTTATGATAATCTTTTGATGTGGGATAATTCAACTATTTATACGTAGTATATATTTATCACACCTACATTATTTTTCAATGTGAGACGAATAACATATTTAAAAGTACACCATATTTTTTGAACCTAATTCGACATCCAACCCGATTTAATAATAAGAAAATACTATATTATCTATTAATATTCATACGTTTGTTTTCTATTTTTTTTTTATCATAATTAAAATATATGCAAATGATATGAACCTATACTCTAATAATAGAACTTTTTTTAATACAATTCTAGTTATATTATTTAAACGTAGTATATTTACCACACCTACATTATTTTTCAATGTGGGACATATAAAATCTATAGGTAAAAAATAATGATATAAACTTTTAAGAGCTCTCCAAGACAATACTTAACAGACCCAAAACATTTTGGGCTATGACTTATATTTATAATCATAAGATCACCCTGCCTTATGGTAATCTTCCGATGTGAGACAATTCTAATATATATACATAGTATATTCACCACATTTACATTACTTTTCAATGTAGGACAAATAACATACTAAGTACACCATTTTTTTCGCACCACTTTGACATCAACTCGATTTAATAATGAGAAAATACAATAGAATCTACACTCTAATGAGAGCATTTTTTTGTCACCATCTAATTATATAATTTTCATACGATACTTTTTTGTCAAATGAAATATAAAATTTTTATATCAAAATTATAAACATCACTTTAATATAATATAGAAAATGTATATATATGAGACAATTCTATTATTTATACATAATATATTCACCACACCTACATTATTTTTCAATGTGGACATATAACATACTAAAATGTACATATCTTTTATATATAAATTTTTTGTGTTAATACATAAGTTTCAAAGATGTCTCCTATTTAAATTTCACCCTACTAAAAAGTACATATCTTTTATATACTATTCTTTCGATGTGAGATACATAATTTAATTATTTAGACGTAGTATATTCGTTATGCCTACATTATTTTTCAATGTGAAAGATATAACATACCAAGAAGTAAATGTCTCTTCTTAAAAAAAAAATCATTATTGTATACGTATTATTTTTCTTTGAAGGTAAACCCACTTAGTCTCGATCGATGATCATTAGATAGGGATCTCTATAACGTACATATAACGACACATTAACGCTCTATTAGTGCATTCAGGAGACAACTATTAGTAAAATCTTTAGTTTTGTACTGTGTTAGGAGACAACCATTAGTAAAAACTCTTTGTTTTGTATTGTGCTTTAACTTTGTGTATGTTGTAATATTGTTCATTATAGGTTGCCTATGTGACACCAATATTAAGTGATTTTTGCTTCTCTTGTTCATGTTCTTAACTCTTTCCCGAGTAGTTATCATCAATCTCCACTTTATTTTTTATATCATATCGTAGAGATAATAATAGAAAATCTTAAGAGAGCTCTTTAAAACAATATTTAAGAGACTCAAAAATTTTTGGGTTATACATAAGTTCCAAATATGTCTCCTATTTATAATCATAGGATCACACTACCTTATACTAATCTTTCGATGTGGGACAATTCTACTATTTATATGTAGTATATTCATCACACTTACTTATTTTCCAATGTGGGACAAAACATACTAAAACGTACACAATTTTACATATTAAAAAGTACACCATCTTTAATATGTGCAAATAATATGAAATCTATACTCTAATGATAGCATTTTTTACCACAAAGCTAATTATATTATTTTCATAATTTTTTTAACGATATTTTTTTGCCAAATGAAATGTAAAAGTTTGATATAAAAATTAGAAATATCACTTGAATATAATTTAGGAAATATACATATTATAATAATTAAAAGATTTTCTACTTTATTTTTTACATCAAAAATTATACTTTCCTAAATTGAATTTTGATGATGTGGACGCTCTCAGATCGCTCGAAAAAACTCTCTTTTATATATATATATATATATATATATATATATATAGAGCAAAGTTCTTCTAAGTCCCTTTTTTTTTTTGAGTCCATAAGTCCCTCCCACAACCCTTGGATCATGCATGGTGGAAGGTTGAGATTGAAAGCAAAAAACACACTTAACACTAATTAATTCACTTCTCTCTCTAGTTTTAATAATACATTCACTAATTCATTATCATACACAATTAACACCATATTTTGTCTTATACTTCAAAGTTTATGAAAATTTTTTTCCTGTTTCGGTTTTTTTTTTCGTTTTTTTTTTTCGAGACAAGTTTTTTGTTTGTTTCGTTTTTTTTTTTTTGAAACAAGTTTTCGACATTTTAGGATTTTACGAGTGTAATTCTAACAGGAAAAAGTGTAATTTTAAGGAATATTTTCGAGAATTTAGCGTTTTACAAGTTTAACTTCAATCTTTTCCGAGTGATTTTAACGAATAATATTTTGAATTTTTGTCATTTTATCACAAGTTATTGTAATTTAGCATTTTACAAGTGTTATTTTAATGACAAAAAGTGTTATTTTAGTCCAGATAAGTGTAATTTCAGTCCAATGAGATTGTTATTTTTAGTCAAGGAGAATGTAATTTTAATCCAGAAAAGTGTAATTTTAGTCAGGAAAAGTATAATTTGATCCATTTGAGAATGTAATTTTAGTCCATTGAGAGTAACATTAGTCCAATGAGAATATGAGAATATGACTAAGTCCATGGAGAATGTAACATTAGTCCAATAGTAGTAAGTGTAATTCTAGCAGAAAAAGTGTAATTTTAGCCGAAAAAATTGTTATTCTATCAGAAAAAAGTATAATTTTAACAAAAACAAAAAGTGTAATCTTAATGGAGAAAAGTGTAATTTTAACAGAAAAAAGTGTAATTTTAATGAAGAAAAGTGTAATTTTAACAGAAAAAAAGTGTAATTCTAACGGAAAAAAGTGTAATTCTAACAACAAAAAGTGTAATTTTAGCCGAAAAAAGTGTTATTCTAGCAGAAAAAAGTATAATTTTAACAGAAAAAAGTGTAATTTTAATGAAGAAAAGTGTAATTCTAACAACAAAAAGTGTAATTTTAGCCGAAAAAAATGTTATTCTAACAAAAAAAAAGTATAATTTTAACAGAAAAAAGTGTAATTTTAATGAAGAAAAGTGTAATTTTAACAAAAAAAAGTGTAATCCTAACAGAAAAAAGTGTAATTCTAACAACAAAAAAAGTGTTATTTTAGCCGAAAAAAGTGTTATTTCTAGCAGAAAAAGCTATAATTTTAACAGAAAAAAGTGTAATTCTAACAACAAAAAGTGTAATTTTAGCCTAAAAAAGTGTTATTCTAACAGAAAAAGGTGTAATTCTAACAACAAGAAGTGTAATTTTAATGAAGAAAATTGTAATTTTAACAGAAAATTGTAATTTTAACACCAATATACTCAGATTTTAGTATTTATCTTCATTTGTTGAAGATATACCAAAGAAATGATATAATTCCTCCTCCCTCATCTCGTTTTAAAAAAAATGATAGTAGGATCATATTTTACAACAATAACCACCACCATCCTATTTTACAAAAATAGATAAGAAATTAAAAAAAAAAAAAACAGAGAAGAAAGTAGATTGAAGAAAGAAGAAAAAAGAAGAAAAAAAAGAACCCCACGTCCACACCCATAAACAAACACAAAAGCCCACCTCTAAAAAGTAGATCTGAAAAAGAAAAAAAGCAAAGAAAAGTCACAAGAAAAAAAAAAAATGGGGCGTGAGATTGAAGAAAGAAGAAAAAAAAAAAAAAAAAAAAAGAAAAAAAACAACAAAACAACCCACATTCACGTGGGATTGAAGAAAGAAGAAAAAAAAAAGAAAAAAAAAAGAAAAAAGAAAAAAAACAACAAAACAACCCACATTCACGTGGGATTGAAGAAAGAAGAAAAAAGAAGAAAAAAAAAGACAGTGGAGAGTAGGGCGTGAGGGAGGGAGGAGTGAGGCAGGACAATGGTGGTTGGGTGGTGGTGACAACGACAGTGGAGAGTATATCGGGTGGTGGTGGTATGGGGTGTCGTGTGGGTGTGCGGTGCTGGCTGATGGAGGTGGCGGTCGTGGCTGGTGAGGGAGGGGAGTGTGGGCTGTGGTGGTTGCTGTGCGGAGGAGATCGTGCGGCGGTGGTGGCTGTGAGGTGTGGGGTGTGCGGCGGTGTGGTGGGTGAGGTGGTGGTGCGGCCGAGGAGGTGGTGTCGGCTGTGGAGGTGGGTTGGTGAGGAAAAGAGGGAGAATTTTTTTTTTGAATTTTTAGGTTTTGAATTTATTGGGTTTTTGATTTTATTGGGTTTTTTGATAGAGAAGGTAAATGAATTGTGTGAGATGAGAGATAAATGGGTGTGATGATAAATTATATATAGTGAAATTAGTGATAATTAGGGTGGATTAGTTAAGGTAGTGAGAGAGAGTGTTTTTTTTGGCTAATTAATCACCTTTTTGTGTTTTGATCTCCACCACCCATCTTCCTCATCCAATGGCTTGGATGAGAACTCATGGACTCAAATGTAAGAGGAGGACTCAAATGATCTTTACTCTATATATATATATATATATATATATATATATATATATATATATATATAGATTCTTCCTTATTTTCCTTTTCGAATTATTCGGGTTTTCTTCCCTATTTTCTTTTTTGGGTTAATTTGTGTGGTCCAAATTAAATTGCATGTGGCGTAGTATGTTTTGTATGGTCCAAATTAACTTTCTTATTTCTTGTGCAAAAAGGGAAGGGGAAGAATATAGTGAATAGGAAGGAGTATTATTGTAGAGATTTTGTAGGAGTCTGAACATCGATATGGAAGGAAAAAAGTATTTATTTGCCTTTAATTCGGTGGCTCACGAGTTAGCACATGTGGCGCCGGTAGGAACTGGTAGAGTTGTTTGGGTTGACAAACTGCCTGAGGTTGTTGATCGGCTTATTATTTCTAGCTAATGAATGTACCCTGTTGGGTTTCAAAAAAAAAATACTTCTTATAAAAAAACTGATAAACGACTCCAATCATAGTTATATAAAAAATTACCTTCAAAAACAAATCAATAAACTACCTTTTAAGAAAAAAAATGGAATTTGAAAACCAATTTGGTCGTTTTGGAAACGGAAGTGGGAGTGGGAGTGCTAATGTTCATCACAATATTTATAACCATCAAAATTACCATCAGACACACCCAAATGCTGACTTTAACCCCAATAACCCATTACATGTTAACCTTTGGAGGTTTCATAGGTCTGGGGGAGTGATCAACGTGGATCCGGCACAACTGGGGAAATCTAGAGAGTTCTGGGACAAATGTATTGTGGGTTTTCTGGTTGACTACCGGCTTTTTGAAGCCGAGAAAGTGAATGATGTTATTAGTAAAAAATAGAGTACTAAGGCAAGGGTAAGGGCTTTTAGGATGGGAGAAATCTATGTTCTTCACTGTGCTGATGCTGAGGATAAGAAAGGATTGTTGGAAAGGAGTACTGCTAGTATTGAGGGTGCTGTAATGGTGTTTGCCAGGTGGTTCCCGGATACGGTTCCACGTACTGTTAGATTTCCCTTTGCTGAAGTTTGGGTTAGGGTATGTGGCTTACCCTTTGAGCACCTTACTATGGACAGGGCTGCGGTTGCGGGTAAGCTTCTTAGCCATCGCTTTACAGTTGAACCGTTTGAAGTAATCCCTGAGAATGACTACCTTAGGGTGAAGATGTGTATAAAATTTAATGAGCCCTTGATGCCTGGCTTCTTTCTTGCCATGGAAGCGGGTCACTTGCTTTGGGTTCAATTTAAGTATGAAGAAATTTTCAAATACTGTATACGGTGTGGGAAAGTAGGACATAAAGGGTCTCAGTGTAGGGAAGGGATTATGACAATTGTGTCGAGCATTAATGGTATGTTTGACAGGTCTGAGGAGAGGGGCTTTGTTATTTTTCAGGCAACAAGTAACCACACGATGTTTAACATGGATTTAAGGGCCACACCTCCAACTACTAGGTTTGTTAGCTCTAGAGTTCGTCTCAGAAATGGGAGGATTCGTAACAATGGGCAAAGGGGGAGGTCCCCTGAAAGAGTCATTGACTTTGATTTAGGACTGACACCGGGGGGTAGGGTTTTGCCTGGAATGAAATTTGCTGTCACTGCACAACCCTTTGTAGGGCTCGTGGTGTTTCAGGTGGGTCAGGGTGAGAGACATGGGAATCTGGTTAATCAACAGAATGGTAATGGGGATGTGGAGATGAATGTAGCTCCAGTGACTGAGGTTATGCAGGAGGGTCAGGGTACGGGTGTGACTGGGCAACAGGAAGGGGATGTGGAGATGGGGGGACAGGAACAACAACCTGAGAGCTTTGCAGTTGGTAATGGGGTAGTTCCTCCTGGGCATGGTGTGACTGGTCATACACCTGGGTTTGGTGGATGGCTGGAGGAGGGGCAGAATCTAAATGTGGGAGCTCATAATGGGGAGGAAGGTGTTCATGTTCAGGGGGATCTAACTCTAGAACAGAGAGGATTATTAAATCAAGTTCAACAGAATGACCCCTATCTGATTTATACGGGTCAAGGAAGTCGAAGTGGGGTGTTGGATCATGATCAACGAATTCAAGAAGAGATATTGAATAGGGTTGAGGGAGATCTGGAATGGGCCAGAATGAATGATGATAATAGAGGTGTCAACCAAACCTTTGACCCCTCTCCACAAGGACTTCCAATCATCTACCATTATCCCGATGGGACCACTGTTCAGGTGGTTAATGTTAACTCCGGACAACCTCAACAACAGCAGACACAACAACATCAGCAGCCTCAGGATCAGTCCCCAACTCAGGATCAGATTTTGGCTCAGGAAATTAAAGCTCAGATAGACCATTTTATGAATGAAATTATTTTCATCAGTGACTCTGATACTGATGTTACTGAACATGAACCATCTTCACCACTGAGCAGTATTAATTGGGATACTGACTCTCAGGAATCCTCTGAATTTCATAATAGTCAAGTTATTTTAATATCATCTTCTGAGGACTCCGGGGAGTCCTATGCTACTGCAGCTGCCACTCCTTTTACAGGGGGAGGGGGAAGGATCTGAGGCATCTTCTATGTAACACCCCGTAAATTTGAAGACCTTTATTATATTTTAAAAGTAATATTTTAATCTATTTTAATTTAATATTAATTTATTTGAAATAAAATTTATTTGATAAAATATAATCTTATTTTATTTTGAAGAAATGTAATTATTTTTGATAGTTTAGAAATGTTTAAAAGTGATTTAAACTATATTTAAACCTTTTCCTTTGATAAAATAGATTTCGGATAAAAGTCGTAAAATTGGGATTTTCACATTTCTTACGGTCGTTGGGTAAACGAGTTTGGATATTCGGCATATGAGTACTTAATATTTTAGTAAAATCGTGTTTAAGAACTTTAATATTCTCGGAAATCGCGTTCGACGAATATTTCTAATTACCGTCGAAGCAAACCCCAAAACGTAAACAAATGACCCATCTCCCCATGCCTTTTGGCTGGCCACCTACCCTCCATTGTCCCCTCTTTCAATTCTCATTTCCTCCATAATTCACTCTATCTCTTCCTTTCATCAAACACCAAATTCATTTCAAAAATCCTCCTTACAATCCCTAAATCCACCATAAATCCTTCATTTCTCCACCAAATCTCATAAAAATTATATATTTGGAATCCTCTCTTCAATCCTCATCTACTAGTAAGCTTTATTTTCATTTCCCCCAATTTTGTTTTAAGGCTCATCTTTTAGGGTTTTCGAATTTAAGCTTAATAATTGTGTTTTTGTTGTTCTTATAGGTGAAGAATTTGAAGATGAGTTAGGTGACTCATATGTGGTTGAAGATGGAGAGTAATTTTGGGTTTTAGAAGCTTTCTCAAGTTATTACTTGTCTCTTTGCTAGCTTAAGGTAACTATTCCGAGTTACTCGACGATTTAATGTCACATTAGTAGTTGTATTTATTGTTTGTTGTTTGTTGTCGTTTGTTGTCGTTTGTTGTTGTTTGTTGTTGTTTGAGACGATCTTGTTGATAAATGAATGAATGGAGTAAGATGAGTATGCTTATGTTTAATTTATGTTACCCATTTGTATATTATTGTTTGGAACAAATTTGGATGAGGAATTATGTGTTGTGACAAGTCCGTGTTTTGGCTGGAACGCGTCAGTACCGGATCGAGACGGTTTCCAATGTTTCCAAAAATATGACAGATTGAAAGGCATCGAAAAATTAGGTGGTTTAGCCACTTGAATCACTCAATTCGGAGTCCGTATGAGTAAATGACGTCATTTTATCGATTAAAAATTTATAGAAAAGTTTACCCTTGTGTGAGACGATTATTTATGCTATTTTATTATGCGAGAATTTTGTGGAATTAGTTATTTTGTAAGTTGGAATGTTCTCTTTATGTTGATAGTGTTCACATGATGGAAATTGGAAATGACATGAGAATGATATTGTGATGAATTTTGTGATTTGGGCCAAAGTAGGCCAAGACTCTGAGCTGGGCCAATTTGACCAAATGAGTTTGGTCAAGCTAGGTTTAAACCGGTCAGCCTCGATTTGACCGATAACCCGTCGCGGGACTAGGGTCGAGGGTTTGTCTTTGCGGTGAGATTGGTTGTTATTGGATGTTTTATGTTGATGCCTTAATATTTGTGATTATCATTTCACATGTTGGTTGTTGGATGCTTTGGATGCCTTATGCTTGAGTCTTGTTGCCTCTTTGCCATTTTAGCTTGTTCTCATGGATTATGGTACTGTTGGTTAGCTGGAATTTGGAGTATTATTGATATTGGAGATATTGTTGGATTGTCAGTTGAATATGCTCTTACGTAGCCTTTCATATGCTAGGGTGTGTATGATCATTTGTGTGCAAGTTTGGACTCTTTGCTCCTCTTATGGTTAATTGAGTGTCTTACTTGTCTTGTGTGGCGTGGGCTAAAGTATTCAAGCTGGGACTAGGTCCTAGGTGAGTATTTCGGCCTTCGTCATAAATAGGCCATTATAGTCTTTGATTGCGGCTTAATAGCCTTTGTGTCTTAACTTGTTGGGTTTATATCCAAGTTAGGGCATGACCTCCTGACGTACTCTTAGAAGTATGTGGTCAGCTTAAGTACTAGCCAACCCTTTGGTGGACTCCTTAGGAGTATTCATGTGTTGATATCATGGGTCTTGGATGCGGTAGTTTTCCGCATGTCGCTAGGTCTGCGCAGGTTTAGGACTAGGGTGTTTACCTTACCTCGTGGTATAGACTCGAGTTACAGAGTGACTATTGACCGTCCTAAGAACTTATGCCCGTCTCTAGATATATTGTCCTTTCTTGTTTGATGATTCTATGAATCATAGAAGGTGAGATGCAAGCCGGCTATGGTTGATAGAGTTTGGATTCCTGGATGTTATGTGATTCACATGATAGTGTAGTATGAGTCGGTCTAGTATTCACATGCTAGGACTATGTGTTGTTATATTGTTGTTCACATGATAAGCACGATTGTCTAGCATCTATATGCTAAGGCTATGTGTTATTCATATTCATATTTTTATGTTTACATGTTATATTAATTATGACATTTCGTGGCTGAGAGAACTCGGAGTTACTCCCCACTGACTGTGGCTTTCATATTTGTATAAAATGCGATTGACAGGTAGGTGATGCATATATGGGGTACATGGACGAGCTAGCGAGCAAAGTAACCTTGGGACCTAGATTGGCTTTATCTTATTGTGACCCTTAAATACTTTTTATGTCATATACTTTTTAGGGACATATGTCTCCCTTTTTCATATTTGGGTTGTATAACTTTGTTTCGCGACTTTAGCGATATTTTATTTATGAGATTCATTTTAGACCTTGCATGTTTGATACCTTCCCATTTGGATATTTTTATAACAGGTTTCGTTTTCGGTTTTAAAAATTACAGGTTTTTACCCAAATGAACCTATTACAAGTGGTATCAGAGCAACCTTGCAACCGTGTGGTGATGGGAGGCAGTTGTTATACGCTCCTGGAGGCAGTTGTTATACGCTCCATTGTGATCACCCACCTAGCGGGGGAGAATTCTGGGCTAGCGGTTATGCTCCCAGGCGCAACGAGGACGTTGCGTTCTTCAAGTGGGGGTGACTGTAACACCCCACGGTAATTGAAGAGGTCCAGTGATAGGCTTAAATGACTAGTGCTTAAAGGGATTGGCAGTACTACTCATATCAACAAAGTGCACTTTCTTTTATGGTCATCCATGCGAAAGAACTCCAAAGTCAAGCGTGCTTGGCTGGGAGTAGTCTTAGGATGGGTGACCTCCTGGAAATGTTCCCGGGATGCGCATGAGTGAGGACAAAATGCGCTATAAAGGACCCGTGTTGATCTGTGAGCCATGTACACAGCCTGGTGAGCTATCATAAGTAACCGCACCCGACCTGGTTTGGGTCGCGGTGTTACATTCTATCACCAAGTGCCATTGTGAAGAAGGAGAAAGAGCTTTTGGCTGGTCCGTCTTATGCTCTGCCAGTGGTTTCTATGGGGCTGAAGTGGATGAGGACAAAGGGAATTGCAAAGGAGTGAAGAATGATGCTGGTCTGTCTAAGGATGAGAGGTTTTTTGTAATACCCGGATAAATTTTCTATTTTCTAGTAGATTTAAGAAAATTCTTTATTTGAAAAGGGAAAGAATTTTTTATCAAGTAGAGTCGAAAAGGTACACAAATGAAATGAATCCATCCTATAGGGAGATATTGACTTAATAAAATTCGAAAGGCATAATAACCTAGTATAGGTAAGACCCAAGAATAAGAATAAAATAGTTCGGTTGGAATCCGACTCAATAATAACTTCACCCGTATAATTTTTATTAGACCTATCTCAAAGAAAATAACCCGTAAAGTAAAATATCTAGATATTTTACAAAGTTTATAGCTTATTATATGACTTTTTATGTCACATGTCCAAATTTGAAAAAAAATATAACATATGTGCATGGTTGGAATGCTTTCCACGTACAAATGTAGAATGGTACATAGGTTTTACTTGGCTAGGGTAAAACACACGTAAGGCATAGATAGGAAGGTAGGGCACTATTGCCACCGACTTATTTTCACTATAAAAGGACGTAAAGCCCTCTGAAAATGCATGCACACACAACAAAAATAACCAACCAGCTAGTTAGAGCATAAGGACGAGTATTCGGAGTAGTTGAACAATTGTAAAAGGTATATTTCCTACCCCTTCGTCTTAAATTAATATAATGAGTAAGTTTATTATCGTTATAATTACTCAACTGATATTATAATGCACGAGAATTATTGTTTATGTGATAAAGTTATGTTATACTTGTATATTTTACGTAATGTGGTTTACGTGAAATATAATTGTGGTACTGTTTGTGTTAATAATTGACGTTATAATGCTCACATGATAATGTTAATGTTAAAATACCATCGCTAAGATGTACATTTAGCCAATGTATATTATTGAAAGGGACCAGACCACATTATTATTTTATCCCGTGTACATGGACGTGAGCTCTGAAATGAGCTCGGCAGGGGGCTCGGCAATTGGCTCCGCCCCGTTATATCTGGATAAAAAGAAAGAAAAAGAGAAAAAAAAAGAAAAAGGAAAAAAGAGAAAAAGAGAGAAAAAAAAAGATTATTATCCTGTGTACACGGATGAGGGCATAGCCTAAGGGAGTCTCGACTCCGTAATGTGACCCTGTTCAATAATAATGACCCGAATTATATTAATTTGAGTTGGAGGTTATGGGAAATATACTTAACCTGTGGTTGGTTGACCCTTTATTTTATTAATCTTTTTCAGGTACAGGAAACGGGGAAGGGCAGGAGTGAGGTTGACGCAAGAAAATAGAATAAGAATAATGTATCATAATAATAATATAATCTTATCAATATGACTTATTACTAGTTATTTGGTTGTACTAAAGAATAATGTAAGCCTTGTATTTCTCTGTATGGGGAAATACGGCGGTAACGCTCTGTAATTTCCGCTGCTATTAATAAAATATACCATTTTGTACACCTGTTGTTTACAGGGCGTTACAAAAGTGGTATCAGAGCTTAGGCTAAAGAATGAAAAAAAATTATTAAATAAATTATATGGATTAAAAAAAAACATAAATTGACCGAGAGATGGGTAGACGTCCTAGGAATCATGGTTAGCTTATAGGATTTTATCTTGTTTATTTGCTTGTTAACTTATGTGATTACCTTATTTGACTTAATGATATTGTTTATGTGTCCTTTTAGTATTTATCGTTAGTGCACTATTTGATCTGGTCCTTGAGGACATATCTTTCTATATATATATATGTGCACACTTTTAAGATCGTAGCTTACCAAAGAAAAAAAAAAGTAAAAAGAACTACTAGGTTCAGACATATTGTCATGTCACAAGGTTAGAGACATAAGAGGATATGTGAGAAACATAGTCTAATTCCATAAATGCAGAGTGAAATAGAAGTACTATACCTTAGTCATTTAGACTCCCAAATCATGAAAAATACAATATTATAGAGGTATAATAAATTTATTTTCTGCCCAATATTGATGATATAGTCCAAAGTAGAGTGCACTAGATTTACTTAACGGCGGCGACGTAGGAAATGTCGATGTTATTCAATAGAGGAATGGTGAATATTATGTCCGAGAGAGTTAGAGAACATGATGGTTTTTGTAGTTTATATTAAATATGAAGGTGTGATATATGTAGAATATATATAAACTAAGATAAGTGATTGTCACGATTTTCGAAATCCTGATTTGTAAAGTAAAAAAAGAAAGGGATTTGTCGTATTTGTTATGGAAGAAGAAGGTTGTGCCAAACTTTGTGGAGGAATGAGTTAGGAGTATAGAAAGGAAGTGAATAATGCGATCTTTATTTGATTGGACAAGCTTACCATTGGAGACATATAGGAAAAGAGAGAAAATACAAAAAGGAATCGAGTGTGATGGAGTCAATGTAAGTACATTTATGGAGTTCGAATTTTAGAAGCATTTACATGGTAGACACGAGGAAGAATTTTAAAGTTTGGATTAGAAATATTGTGGTTTTATTCCTATATATTGAGGATGTTACGAAAAAAAATATTTGGAAATTTGAAGATATATTTAGGGACTTGTAAATGTTAAGTGAATACTTATTTCAGTTATGGAGAATGTTAGATTAATGTCTTCGGAGGTCATTAGTGAGCATCACAAAGTCTTATTAGAGTTTTGAAGATTTTGTGGATTGAGGATTTGGATGATGTTATTAAGGGATTTATGGCTAATAGAGTTGTACTTAAGTAGTTTGGATTATGCTAATGAGATTGACATTGAGTTAGTTAGAGGTAAAAGAAAAGGATAAAAATATTTTCATGTTTTAATTTGTATTTTGAGAATGACTGTGACTTTGGGGATTGAAATTTGGAAGTTATTTGTTGTTGATAGTAATTAGGTAATATGCTTGTGATGGTGAAATTTGGATTATAGAGTTTTGCTTCAAAGAAAGTACTAGATTAGTGAATGCACTTTTGTAAGTTACTTGTGATTAAGATGATAAGATCGTGATATCATGTGATTACATTAATTATTTCATGGATCTATAGATCGTATAATAGACATGAGTGAAGGTATCTTGTGGGATTAGTGGTTTATTAGGGATTATTAACGTGGGTTACTAAGGAATTGTGGATTAATGGAATGTTGAGGATTAGAGTTATGATGTTTTAATTGGGAAACATTTGGATATTTTATGAAGCCCAAACTGAAAGAGCCTAGTTGAGATGAGATGGTCATTTACTGTTTTGAAGTATCGGTGTCGAAAAAGTATTAGCCTAAGACAATATCGCAATATCGTAATATTTTGTAGTTGAGATATCAACTTGGGAAGGGAGCCTAAGTGGTCCGAGAATCTCAGGTCGTTTAAAAAGTCTGAGGTTCGATTTCTAATAAAAGCAAAAAAAAAAGGGGTTACCCAATTTTTTTATCTTTTTAAACATGATTAACATGTGTAGCTTATTTAACAAGTTGTTAAGGCGATAATAAAATTTCTCAGAACATACAAATCACTAGATTAGTAACATGATTAATAATATCAAAGAGAGAATTACAAGCAATAAGTTATTTATTTCGTAAGATAATACCGCTACTAATACACATATTAGTATCATTAGCAAGCTAATGAGTGTCTTCACTTCATTAAGGGACTTTGTAACGGAATTATAAAGCTCATCGGAGGAGATATCGGCTGATTTATTGGATGAATTACCGGATGATTTATTCAAAATTTAGAGAGAAGATTTTTTATGAGATTATGGATAAGAAGTAAATGAAGTGGATGGATAAAATGGTTAAATTTTTTGGTTTTTATAGAAAAAAAAAAACGTCGGTGGGTACTGTATTACTGTAGCGTCACTGGGTACTGTTGCGTCAGTGAACAGTAAGTGTCGGTGGAACCGTAAATAAGTAGACAGTCTATTTATACAGTCAAATAAATTAAGTTATATAGAGTGATAATATATAAGGAAAAAGGGAGAGGAAATTGGTTTGAACATAATATTCAGTGCTCCTATTCCTAGGCATAGAAGCTAAGCTATACAGTAACGCTTCTACACAGAAGTACGTTGTGCCTTGGACAAACTAGGAAAGGCTATTAGATTTTCATATAGAGGAGGTTCACATGAGACGAGGTAAAATAGTCGAAGTTTCTCATGAATGGTAATATAGGTATTCAATATCCCCTTTGTAAGACATATGTGATAGTAGAGCCACTTAGTGGTAAATGCTTTGTTATTTACCTACCATAGTTAGACAATTTGGGATTCAAAATAATAATAAAAGAAATTAGATATGGACAACGAGTATTGTATGTTTAGAAGATTTAAAAAGATACGGGATTAGAAAAAAAATAGTTTGACTTATTATCTATGATGACGGGTTTTATGATTGTGAGAGCAGTGAGTGTACCTAATAGTGGAAATTTTGAAAGAAGGAGAAAATAATACACATGTACCCTATATTAGTACACCTTTTAAGGAAGTTATATGTATAAAAACATTTAACATATGTGATGGGGTCATAGGAAAATACGAGGCGCTAGAATTCGTTGCAAAATTTCTAACCCGCCAGCAAGCGAAAATTGAACGTCAAAGGCAAGGATGACTTTTACAGCCATTAGACATTCCATCATAGAAATGGGAGTTGATAGGAGTGAACTTTGTGACAATGTTGCCTTTGACACCAAAAGGAATGAATGAGATATGGACGACTTAGATCGACTAACCAAAAGTACACACTTTTTCACAACCGAAACCACGTGGAACTCTGAATAGTTAACAAAAAGATACATAAAAGAGATTGTTAGATCACATGGATTTCTCAGAACCATTATATCGAATCGCGAGACAAATGTTTAATGATATTCAGGATAAGGTTACAAGGTGCCTTAAGAACTCGTTTGAACTGTAGCCCTCCTTTTCATTCACAGACCAATAGATAAACAGAGAGAGCAATTCAAACTTTAGAGGAATTGTTGAGAGCATGTGTTCTAGAAATTCAGAGGTCTTGGGAAAAATATTTGCCCTTGATAGAATTTCCATACAATAATGATTATCGTTCTAGCATTGGAATGGATGCTTTCAAGGCTTTGTATGAGAGAAAATGTAGATCCCCTAATATATTGAAGTGATATTGATGAATTGAGGGTCATTGGATCAAACCAGGAAACCTCAGACAAAGTGAAAATCATATAATGGAAAATGGGAACTGTTCAAAGTAGTTGAGCTATCCTTAAAGATGACAAGTAGTATTTCAAGTAGGTGATTCAATTTTTCTTAAGGTACATAGGACCATTTGAGATAGTTGATAGAGTTGGAAATATTGTCTATAGACTATCCCTTCCAATAGAACTTTTTAGAATCCAAAATGTTTTTCACGTGTCACTCTTAAGGAAGTATAGTCCCGAGCCTAGTCACATCATTAACATATCCTTGGTGCAAGTTAGAGAGGATCTAACATACGAAAAGAAACCGATTCAAATTTCAATTCAGATCATAAGGAAAAGGCTCTCCGTAACAAAGTTATCCCACTAGTAAAGGTTGGTAAAGAACCCTTCGAGCATGATCGTGGTTAGCAAATGGAATGGTTCCTCAGCTTACACTTAATAAAAATGACATGTCAAGCTCACAGTGAGTGTACTTCTCAAGGCCTTTTCCTTTATCACCCATAAAGAGATAATTGATCTCCCATGCAGTGTGACAGTCCTCTTCTTTCTCAACCCCAATTAATTCAAGTATCCCCTTGCCCAGAAGGGTTTGAAAAGAAAATTCATCCCCTTTCAATAACTTTATCTTTCTTAGATTTTTAACAACTAAAAGGGGTCGAAGAATTCTTCCAGCATCACAAAATATGCGCACTTCTGTATTATGTTCGTCTTGTTTGATTTCAACCTGGTTTAAGAATTGCTAAAAGTTTTGTGATCATATAACGATGACACAGAGGCGACTTGGGAAACAGAACAGGAAATGCGAAGTCGATATCCTTATTTGTTCCAATAAGGAAATAATCCAAGTTTCGGGGACGAAACTTATTTTAAGGGGGGTAGAATGTAATACCCGGATAAATTTTCTATTTTCTAGTAGATTTAAGAAAATTCTTTATTTGAAAAGGGAAAGAATTTTTTATCAAGTAGAGTCGAAAAGGTACACAAATGAAATGAATCCATCCTAGAGGGAGATATTGACTTAATAAAATTCGAAAGGCATAATAACCTAGTATAGGTAAGACCCAAGAATAAGAATAAAATAGTTCGGTTGGAATCCGACTCAATAATAACTTCACACGTATAATTTTTATTAGACCTATCTCAAAGAAAATAACCTGTAAAGTAAAATATCTAGATATTTTACAAAGTTTATAGCTTATTATATGACATTTTATGTCACATGTCTAAATTTGAAAAAAAAAATATAACATATGTGCATGGTTGGAATGCTTTCCACGTACAAATGTAGAATGGTACATACGTTTTACTTGGCTAGGGTAAAACACACGTAAGGCATAGATAGGAAGGTAGGGCACTATTGCCACCAACTTATTTTCACTATAAAAGGACGTAAAGCCCTCTGAAAATGCATGCACACACAACAAAAATAACCAACTAGCTAGTTAGAGCATAAGGACGAGTATTCGGAGTAGTTGAACAATTGTAAAAGGTATATTTCCTACCCCTTCGTCTTAAATTAATATAATGAGTAAGTATATTATCGTTATAATTACTCAATTGATATTATAATGCACGAGAATTATTGTTTATGTGATAAAGTTATGTTATACTTGTATATTTTACGTAATGTGGTTTACGTGAGATATGATTGTGGTACTGTTTGTGTTAATAATTGACGTTATAATGCTCACATGATAATGCTAATGTTAAAATATCATCGCTAAGATGTACATTTGGCCAATGTATCATCCGGGGACATTATTATTGAAAGGGACCAGACCACATTATTATTTTATCCCGTGTACATGGACGTGAGCTCTGAAATGAGCTCGGCAGGGGGCTCGGCAATTCGCTCCGCCCCGTTATATCCGGATAAAAAGAAAGAAAAAGAGAAAAAAAAAAGGAAAAAGGAAAAAAGAGAAAGAGAAAAAAAATAAAAAAAGAAAAGATTATTATCCTGTGTACACGGATGAGGGCATAGCCTAAAGGAGTCTCGACTCCGTAATGTGGCCCTGTTCAATAATAATGACCCGAATTATATTAATTTGAGTTGGAGGTTATGGGAAATATACTCAACCTGTGGTTGATTGACCCTTTATTTTATTAATCTTTTTCAGGTATAGGAAACGGGGAAGGGCATGAGTGAGGTTGACGCAAGAAAATAGAATAAGAATAAGAATAATGTATCATAATAATAATATAATCTTATCAATATGACTTATTACTAGTTATTTGGTTGTACTAAAGAATAATGTAAGCCTTGTATTTCTCTGTATGGGGAAATACGGCGGTAACGCTCTGTAATTTCCGCTGCTATTAATAAAATATACCATTTTGTACACCTGTTGTTTACAGGGCGTTACATTTTTTGATGTGCCTGATGTTGGTAATCTCTCAAGGTTGATTGCTGCTATGCCAGTCCAGAGCTCTTTTGATGGTTGTATGGGTTTGATGGATGCATACCACAAGGCTGATATGAGGGAGATTTGCAAGGATGTCATTGGAAGAGCTAGGAAGAGGAAATGTTGCACTCAAGTGACTGAAGATCTTGTTCCCTCTGAGGAAGTTAAGTCAGTGGGTAAGGCAAGGGAGTATTTGGTGTCGCTGAAGAAGAAAGGGTGTTGGGGAAGAGGTATTCATGCAAAAGAGGGGACAGGGCAGAGTTATGGGTTTCATATGCAAGTTGATGAGGATGGGTTGAAGGAGTCCAGTGACTCCTCTTCTGTGAACGGGATCAAGGGCTTTGCGGAGGTTGGGCCATCACAACCTCCTCTTTCGCCATGAGTGGTTTGATTTGGAATTTTAGGGGACTAAATAATGCGCTCTCCCCTACGATTCCTACGATTAGAGCGCTTATTAGTACTAAATTTTATGATTTTATCTTTCTTATCGAAACTAAATGTAATGTAAGTTCAATAAGTCCCTTATTTAGGTCGTTAGGTTTTAGAGAGGCTACCGGTGTTGATGCTTGTGGGACGGCCGGTGGCCTTTGGGTGGGATGGAAAAAGGAAGCTAGGATGAGCCTAGTTGAGTCGTGTAATCATTTTGTTGTCCTACTAGTTGAAAAATATATTGGGAGTTTATGGTATCTCGTCTTGTTTTATGGTGCGCGGGACATTGCTTCGAGAAATTTTGTTTGTTGGAACTCAAAGTAGTTTTGGAAAGGTTGAAATACCCGTATCTTATTGTTGGGGACTTTAATCAAGTTGAGTTCTCGTGTGATAAGCTTAGTATGAACAAAAGTAGGATTCCATGGGCCTATGAGTTTCATGATTGGAAGTTGAGAAATGAGCTATTGGACATAACTTTTAAGGGTCCACGGTTTACTTGGTGCAACAATAGGAAAGCAGGGAAGAGAGTTTATGAGAGTATTGAGAAGGCACTAGGCTCAAAGGATTGGTTCTCGGTTTTCCGGATACCGGTATTAAACATTACCCAATCCGAATCTCCGATCACGCTCCAATTGAAGTGGATCTTAACCTTACAAAAAATTCAAACAAGAAACCTTATCGTATTGATGCATGGGATTTGGAGTATTTGGAGTGTATCCAAGCTATAAAGGATTCATGGTATATACATGATTGGGGCTTTCCTACTTTTTGTGTTGCTCGGAAACTAGCACGAGTACGGGGAATGGTTAAAAAGTGGACGTTGGATAAGAGGAAGGAATGGAATGGGAAGTGGGAGGAGTTTGACAAGAAACTTGAACATGGAATGGAGGTGGCAATAAATGAGGGAAATGATGATGAGTACACTCGGGCTAATGATGAAGTTCGTGATTTTGCGACTGCTTCCGCTCTCTATTGGAAACAAAGAGCAAAAATCAAATGGATGGTGGGTGGGGACACGTGTACGAAGTTTTTCTTCAATTGGGTCAAAGGAAAGGGGGGGAGGGGGGGGGGGGGGGCGAAATTTTATAATGGGAGTGAAAAATGAGGATGGTTCATGGTGTTATGATGCAGGAGCAGCAAGTGATATTTTTCAAAATTTCTTCAAAAATTTGTATTCGCCAGCTAGCCAACTACAAAACACAACTGGTACTGATATTTTCACTGAAATGCTTTCTTCACTGAGAGCTAGGGTTACCAGTGATGATGCGGATGCATTGAGAAAGCCTTTTATAGCAAAGGAAGTTAGGAAAGCAGTGTTCCAAATGGGGCCGCTAAAATCTCCCGGTCCGGATGGTATTCCGGCAATTTTCTATTAAAAGTGTTGGCACATAATTAAGAAGTACTGCACTAAAGCGATACTATCTACGCTGAATTCCGGGAGGGTCCTCCGGGAAATGAATAGGACCTTCATTGACTTATTCCAAAATGCGAAAGTCCAAAGGAGGTAAAAGATTATAGACCTATTAGTCTTTGCAATGTTTTCATGCGGATTGTTTCAAAATGTATTACCAATAGGATGCAGAAGGTGATGGGGTATTTAGTAGGTGAGTACCAGAATGCTTTTATAACAGGTCGTAACATTACGAATAATATTCTGGTGGCGCATGAAGCTATTCATAAGATAAATACGCATAAGACAAGAAGAAGGGGAATGATTGCTTTTAAGGCAGATATGAGCAAGGCGTATGATCGGGTTAAATGGGATTTTCTGCAGGCAGTGCTAACAAAGATGGGGTTTCCAAAAAACTTCATTTCTCTTGTGATGAGTTGTGTTACAACGGTCTCTTATGAGGTTTTGTTTAATGGGTCCCCGCTTCAGCAATTCAAACCTTTATGTGGGTTACGATAAGGAGACCCTTTGTCACCATATCTGTTTATTTTATGCATGGAAGTCCTGTCAAGCAGGATTGAGCAGGCGCAATGGGAAGGGAAGATTAGAGGGGTACGAATCTCTAAAGGTGTTACCCCTTTGACACACCTTCTCTTTGCGGATGATTCGATCTTTTTTATGGAAGATAAGGGGCGGTCAACTGTTAATCTAAGGCGCATTTTAAAAAAACTACTGCACGGTTTCGGGACAGGTGATTAATGATGATAAATCAGGTATTATTTTTATTCCAAATACTAAACTAAGACAAATTCGAATGTGTCTCAAAGCTTTCAGAATTAAGAAGAATAAAGGCTTCGGGAAATATTTGGGTCTTCCGACAGATTTTCAAGAGTCAAAAAAGGATATCTTTAAGGGTCTTGTGGAGAGTGTGATACAGAGGATTTCATCTTGGAATGGTTTTTTTCTTTCATCGGCTGGGAGGCTAACCTTGATCCTATTTGTCCTATCAAATTTGTCTATTTTCTTTCTATCGGTTTTCAAAATACCGGTAAGTGTGACAAGGAAGATAAACTCTCTGTTGTCACATTTTTGGTGGGTGATACCGGTCGTCGCAGTATCAAAAATAAACCTAAGTAAAACTAACAGAAGCTAGCGGTAAGTAGGGTCGATCTCCACAGGGAGGCAAAATGAGATTTATCTGTCTAATTTTAGTCTATGAGTAACGGGGGTTGATTGATTGTAATTAATCTAAAACTAATCTAAAGCAAAGAGAGAAAGAGTACGAGAAAATAAGAGCAGAGTAATAAGAGAGAAAATATGCTAGGAATCGGTCTACCATGGCAACTACACTATCGGGTCAACTGAGTCGATTAAATTATTGATAAGAAGAGCGAGGTCGTCACCTTTCGGTCCTTAAACCTACGATTATACTCTTTCGGTCTCTAATCGCCCTAGGGTCTCCCTAATTTAGCTTTCGCCCTAGTTAGGTATCACCTATTGTAATTAAGCAAGCCTTCCCTTCCAATCTTTCGATCTAGGTCGGGGGTAACTAATTAATCGGTCTCCTGCATGCATTCATTCAACCTAATCACAATTATATTGCTTAATACAATTCTTGTCGCAAACTAATCTAATCGTGTTGATCCTAACATATTGCTACCACGGTTTCCCTAATCCTAACATATTAAAGGAATCAGCTACGCATGGCTCGGGATACTACACTAGCAATTGCTAGTCTAATAACATAAGACATGATAACTAAATAGAGAAATAATAAAAACAATAAAGGAACAAGAATGAATTAAAAGGGAAAGATTAGATTACTGAATTAATGATCCGGAAATAAGAGGAACAAAATAACAGGGAAAAGCAGCGTCCGAACCCGAGTCAGAGGAAAAGGAGAGAGGAGAGCATTTACAACGACGTCCTAACTTCCTATTTATAAGAAAATACGATTTATTTAACCTAATGACGGAAATAAACTAAAAAGCCCAAGCCCGGAAGAGATTCCACTCGATCGAGTGATTTAAAACCACTCGATCGAGTAAACTAAAGCTTAAACCACTCGATCGATTAGAAAATCTACTCGATCGAGTAGAAAAAGGACTCGATCGAGTAAAATTGTACTCGATCGAGTACTTTCCAGCAACAATTTCCTGCTTTGCGCACTGAACTTCAAACGGCTGCCATTTCTTCGTTACTTGGGTAAACAGGGCGATTCCGGTGGCGTTGGAAATTTAAGAGGACAAGCTTTCATATCCAATTGGAATCACCTAAATATCAGTTGTAGAACTCGAGATATGGCTCTTCAAAGTAGGCACTAGTAATTTGAAGTTCTTCCTTTGCTCGCCTAGCTATCTTTCTTCTTTGCGCATCTCAAAATAGCTACATTCCCGCTCCAAATTCACTCTTCCTCCAAATGCATGTTAAACGGACGGTAAAAGGCTCGATTTCACTACTTTTTGGTTCATTTCTGCAAATAAGACAAAACAAACCAAAGTAGCATATTCGGGGCATTTCGTAGCATAAAACTACGATAATAGCATATAAATACGTGCATAAAAAGGCCTAAAAAGACTATATAAAATGCACGTATCAAATCTCCCCAAACCAGACCTTTACTCGTTCTCGAGTAAACTAAATGCAAACTAATGAAACGGAAAAGATAACTCAGAGCTAGCTACAAAAGCCCACTTAAACCAATTTAATGCAAGCAACTAACACTTATAGCAAACAGTCAAATGCAAATGAGTTGTAAGATGTTTATAATAAAGCTGAACCGTCGACCTTGCAAGACCTTTAATAATGGACTCTCACGGGTCACTCTTCTCTCATGAAGCAAAGGGTGAACATATATATGTAAGAGAGAAAGAAAAATAGTCGCTCACCTAGACTACGACCCACATAAACATGCATGCAACTAATATGATAGACAATTCTAACTACCGTACACACATTCCAACCAAACAAGGTCCTGTCACAGCCGAGGGCTTACAAAAATATGGTAAAGTGAGACAATGGGTAAGAAAAGGCAAAACATTTATGGGAATGTGGAGGTATAGGTGATCATGCTAGTACCTAAACAGAACCATATGACAACATCCATTTCCAACTCAATTATGAAATTAAGCACGTGCCCTTCATTTGGCACAAAACTCACCAAACCGAACTGGAAATACTCCTCAATAAATGTAGATAAAGCATAGGAGTAGAGACCACCTCATCAAACAACATCTTTTTTTTCTTTTTCTATTTATTTTTTTTCGGTTTCTTTTTTTTTTTCTTTTCGAATTCTTTTTTTTTTTTTTTTCATTTTTCATGTCTCTTTTTTTTTTCTTTTTTTCACGTCTTTTTTTTCATCAACCTTTTCCTCAATTCATCCTCTTTTTTTTTTCTACCAACTCCAAATCATGCAATATAAACCAAACTTGGCACAATAAATTATATATCGCAAAAGCATACATTAAACTAGCTTGACAAGGCTGGCTAAATTTGGGATGTAGCTAAGGGTCAACAGACAAATTTGGCTAATGTGGAGTTAAATGGGTAAAAATGAAAGAAAGGAGAAATGTAAGCACCTCCCTGCATGTGACACTAACCACTAACCCGAATGTATGCAGGCAAAAAGCAATTGAATTTCATATATGTGCAAATTGATGAACATGTTATGCAAGGAGTAACTACTCACAATCCTACATGAAACTGGTCACAAATGACACCAGTTTATAAGGCTCTAATTCCTTAGAATTTATAAGTAGGTTGCCAAAATTTCAGGTCAAGTCTATTCGTTCAGCTAAATTTAAACATTAATTCGTAGACATGCAAAAGACAAAGCTAAAAATATAATAGTTTAATGCAAGGCTTAAGCAAAAAGACAATTTATAGTGCAATTTCATCATTGAAATCAACCGTTCCGACTCAACCTACATGCTAAAATAAACGTGAAATTTTTGAAATTTTCAATTTTTTCAATTTTTATGAGATTTTAAATTTTATATGAAAAATAAACGACAATGCATACGTAAATTAAATATGATAACAGAAATGTAATAAAAACAGTATGCAGACACAGATATGGATGCATAACCTCCCCAAACCAAACCGTACAATGCCCCCATTGTACCAAAACATGGAAAGGAAATGCAAACTAAAAGAGAAAGAGAGTAAATACGGAAAGCTTACAAGATTGCGCGAATAAGGGACCTCCCCAAACCAGCCGGCAACGTGGGAGGTCGCTAAATAGCTCAGATATCGTCATAAGAAGCAAATCCAAGTCAAAGGGTACCCAAAACAGCTCGATCGAGAAGAATAGCAGTCGATCGAACGGTTCTCTCCTTGCAGGTACTCGATCAAGTAGAATAAGAGTGCTCGATCGAGTAAAACAGCAGAAAAAGCTCTCGACCGAGTACAAAAAGTACTCGATCGAGTGATCCTTAGAAATTCCTGCAAAAACGCAATAAGAACAGCCCGCAAAACTAACAAAACAAGCAAAACTGAAATAGTCTATGGTACGGAGACCATTTATTACACACAAAAACTGGAATAAAATGCAAAACAATTAAAAATAAATCTCCGGGTTGCCTCTTGGGTAGCGCTAGTTTCAGTCAGGTCCCAGCCCGACCTTCTTTTCTTCGACCAACTACTTTAATTGAGCCCAATCAAAACAGCTCAAAGCTCGCAGCAACCTATCAAACTTTTGCGCATGTGCTACACAAAACTGTAAGTAGCACCATAAGACAGCAATAGCATAGGAAAGTAAAATATAATAACATTTAAGCCTAACAAATTTCCTATGACAGCTCCTAAAATCATTCACAAAATTATTCCTCCTTCCAGCTAAGGGCAGAATATAGAAGCTCAAAATAACCTCAGGTGGTAATTAAAAGAGCTCTGTAGCATTTGACTCAAAAATAACGCGAGTAGAATTTAAATGCTCAAACGGGTAAGAACTGTGAGGTGGAGGAATCTGGCCGGCTAAAAGAGAAGGTGGATAATCATCCCAGATGCAAGGGGTTGTAAAGTCAATTGGGTCAATCGGGTCCTCTATAATAGGCTCATCATCTATATCATCATAAGTATCCCATTTGACCTCAAGACTGTCTAAATCTACCTCCTCACTCTCCTTATCGCTAGACTCGTCGGTAGGGAAGTTCTCAAAGAGACCCTCTCAGTCGTGCTCACTATCAGTGCAAGAATCATAAAGGGGTTCTAAACTATCCTCATAAAAAGGATTGTCAACCACGCTAATGGTCTCCTCTATGTCTCCGTCAGCATTTCCTAGATTGGTTTCTAAGGTCTCACTCACCCCCTCATCTGAGTCAACATGAAGAGAAAAGTTGAGTTTAACAGTTTCAGCAGCAAACCAATTTAAATATTCTAATACCTCTTTTGTGGGGAGTCCATCAAAATCCCCCTTACCTTTAGCCTCGAGGTATGCTCGCGTAGGGCATTCATTCCCTTGATGATAGACCGGCAAATTTGTTCTCCCGAAAACCTTCCTCGTCTTGGTTCGAGAAACTCCTCCAACCTGTCTATATAAGCACCAAAGCTTTCGTTCTCATCCTGCGGAAATCTGAGAACGGAAGACATAAGAACGGTCTCAAGGAACTGAAGTTCCCTGAGACAAGAAATAAACTAAAAAGAAAACAGATAAAACTGCGATGCCTCCCCGGCAACAGCGCCAAAATTTGATACCGGTCGTCGCAGTATCAAAAATAAACCTAAGTAAAACTAACAGAAGCTAGCGGTAAGTAGGGTCGATCTCCACAGAGAGGCAAAATGAGATTTATCTGTCTAATTTTAGTCTATGAGTAACGGGGGTTGATTGATTGTAATTAATCTAAAACTAATCTAAAGCAAAGAGAGAAAGAGTACGAGAAAATAAGAGCAGAGTAATAAGAGAGAAAATATGCTAGGAATCGGTCTACCATGGCAACTACACTATCGGGTCAACTGAGTCGATTAAATTATTGATAAGAAGAGCGAGGTCGTCACCTTTCGGTCCTTAAACCTACGATTATACTCTTTCGGTCTCTAATCGCCCTAGGGTCTCCCTAATTTAGCTTTCGCCCTAGTTAGGTATCACCTATTGTAATTAAGCAAGCCTTCCCTTCCAATCTTTCGATCTAGGTCGGGGGTAACTAATTAATCGGTCTCCTGCATGCATTCATTCAACCTAATCACAATTATATTGCTTAATACAATTCTTGTCGCAAACTAATCTAATCGTGTTGATCCTAACATATTGCTACCACGGTTTCCCTAATCCTAACATATTAAAGGAATCAGCTACGCATGGCTCGGGATACTACACTAGCAATTGCTAGTCTAATAACATAAGACATTATAACTAAATAGAGAAATAATAAAAACAATAAAGGAACAAGAATGAATTAAAAGGGAAAGATTAGATTACTGAATTAATGATCCGGAAATAAGAGGAACAAAGTAACAGGGAAAAGCAGCGTCCGAACCCGATTCAGACGAAAAGGAGAGAGGAGAGCATTTACAATGACGTCCTAACTTCCTATTTATAAGAAAATAGGATTTATTTAACCTAATGACGGAAATAAACTAAAAAGCCCAAGCCCGAAAGAGATTCCACTCGATCGAGTGATTTAAAACCACTCGATCGAGTAAACTAAAGCTTAAACCACTCGATCGAGTAGAAAATCTACTCGATCGAGTAAATCCTAAAATGCAACTACTCGATCGAGTAGAAAAAGGACTCGATCGAGTAAAATTGTACTCGATCGAGTACTTTCCAAAGAACAATTTCCGCTTTTGACCTTTGAACTTCAAACGGCTGCCATTTATTTGTTACTTGGGCAAACAGGGCGATTCCAGTGGCGTTGGAAAGCTAAGAGGACAAGATTTCATCTTCATTTGGAATAACCTGAATATCAGTTGTAGAACTCGATATATGGCTCTTCAAAATAGGCACTAGCAATCTGAAGTTCTTCCTTTGCTCGCCTAGCTATCTTTCTTCTTTGCGCATATCAAAATAGCTACATTCCCGCTCCAAATTCACTCTTCCTCCAAATGCATGCTAAACAGACGGTAAAAGGCTCGATTTCACTACTTTCTGGTTCCTTCCTGCAAATAAGACAAAACAAACCAAAGTAGCATATTCGGGGCATTTCGTAGCATAAAACTACGATAATAGCATAGAAATACGTGCATAAAAAGGCCTAAAAAGACTATATAAAATGCACGTATCAGTGGGCGGGGTTCAGATCAGGGAGGTCTCTTCACTGGTGTAGTAGGTTGTTCAGTAGTCTTCCTGAGAGGGAGGGTGGACTGCGTATTCGTAACATCGAGTGTTTGAACCGTGCTTTACTAGCTAAGCATGCTTGGCGGTTGGTCAATAATGAGGATAAATCTCTTTTTTGCCGCGTCTTTAGAGAAAAGATTTTTGGTCGGGAAAACTTTGTTCAAGGGACTCCGGTAAGAAATAAAGGAAATATGTCTTGGGGCGTACGAAGTATTTTACATGGATTAGATTTCGTCCTGCAAAACATTGCCTGGAAGCCTGGTATTGACTCAGATCTTAATGTTTGGAGTGCACGGTGGGTAGATGGAGGTACGCCGGAGCCAGTGAACATTTTACTGGAAGAGGGATTTGGATTTATGAAGGACTTGCGTATTAAGGATTTATGCTATAATGGGGGAGGATGGAATGAGGGGATGGTTCGATTATTTTTTAAACAGGAAAGTGCGGGTAAGATTCTGGCGACACCTCTGATTTCCACTAGGAGCCAAGATGAGGTCTTCTGGCCTTTCTCGGATGAGGGACGGTACACAATGAAGAGTGGATACGGGGTGATTTTTGGGGATTTCTTTAATAACAAAGGAACTTTGAAGGATAAGGAGACGTTAAACTTAAAAAAGAAAAGGTTCTGTAAAACTACTCTCTAGAAGCTTCCAGGACCTTAACTATGGAAAATTTTGCTATGGAAGATTATCACTGGGTCCTTACCCATTGGGAATGAGTTTATTAAGCGAAATCTTGGGTGGGAGCCTTTCTGCACTCTGTGTGGTAAGGAGTTGAAGAAGGTCGAAACCTTGGAACACTTATTCAGGGACTGTGAAGTTTCGTCAAGGATTTGGTTTGGTTCGGTGTTGGGCATCAGAACGGATAAAAATACTTCCTTGAGTTAGGCGAGTGGATTATCAATTGGATTACTTACCTTAAGGGTCAAAAGGAGAACTGTCATGGACTAACACACTTTTTGGCTACCTTGAATAGTATTTGGGCACTGCGTAACAACTCTATTTTTAGAGGTGAAAGTTTTGTACAAAAAGCTGTCTTCAAACAGTTGGATTCTCTGGTTTCACTGGCCATTAAGGAACCGGTGATGAAAATTATAAATGATGGGGAGGGGGGTTATAACTCAAATGACTCAGAGGAGCTGGAGGACGAGCCGAACTGTCTTAGAGATGGTCATCCGTTTTTCATTATTGGCCCTTTTGGTTCTTGTACTAGAATGAGGATTATGGTTGATGCAAGTTGGGAAGCAACAGGGATCGCGGCCTTTGGTTGGGCTGTATTTGGAGCGGTAGGGGAGCCACTTTTCGAAGGTATGTTGAAAGGGAGAGCTGAATCACCACTTCAAGCAGAGGCTATTGGAGTTCTTAAGGTGCTGGAATGGGCAAAATCTCAAGGTTTTCTGCACTTGGAAGTTTCATCGATCTGCCTTAGTGTAGATACCTCATTTCTGCACCTCCCGCAAACCACCCGGTGATGATTGGGCCGCATGTTTGATACGCGGAACGATTTGTGACAATTCGTAAGATTAATCGTCAAGTGATTGCTCAAATATTAATGTCGACCTCTTAGTTGTCATCTACGTCCCGATACGGTCGTTTTGGCAGTAATTAGAGTACATTCGGAGTCCGGGCCTAAAACCGTCTCCATTTTCTGATAACCGTTAAATCCCGAGTCAGAATGTTCTGGAATGTTCCGGATATTTCTATTCCATATTTCACAAAATTTTATCTTTTGGCAAATAATATCCCGTAATATTCATATAATATCTTAAGGAAATCGAATTATTTCCGTCCTACCATAACTCAAACGCGGAAATCTTTCTTCAGCAGGAGGAAACCTCCTGGGAATGGACGCAGCAGGTGCTGCGCCTCTTCCAAGAGACGCAGTGGCTGCTGCGCCTCTTCCCAGGCCCTTTTCTGCATATTTCTCGTATCTTTTTCATATCTTTCCGAGATTCACTTCCAAAGAGTCTCCGAAACCCTAATTCCTTCACGTGATTAGTATAAATAGGAGCTTTCGTTCCTCGTATTTCTCACGCGAGTGTCCGCCCTTCTCTTCTCTCTTTGCATTCTAGACTTTGTTCTTACTTATTGGCGCCTACGTGCTTGAACTTTCGACCATGTAAGCTCAGATCTTTCAGGGTACCAGCCTCTCCGTTGCATGACCGACCAATTTGACCAACTACACATCAATCAATTTAATTAATCAATCGTTTTCCTCTTACGAGGGCACTCTCTTTGCATTCGCGTCGAGCATCACTAATCGATATCTTAGTCCTTCTCGTTTCGTCAACATGTAAGTCTGAGGGTGTATAATCTCTCTTTTATTTATTGTATTTTACTTTTCGTATCATCAATTGTAAGATTTACGTCGAAAATACCATTAAAACCGATTTCTAAAACCCTTTGTTAAAACATGTTTTGCGGATTTCCAGTAGATAACCGTCGAGAAAGGACGCAGCAACTGCTGCGCCTCTTCGAAGGAGCGCAGTTCTTGCCGCGCCTCTTCGTGAGGGCCGCCGATTCTCTCGCTTCCTTTCTTCTTCGTTTGTCCTCTCGTAATTCGTGTTCGAATTCTCGTCTTTTGCTTACTTCGCCTCGTTAATTCTTTCGTCATGATATCATAATAATTCCACATATGTTATAATCACCGTCATTCTCATGTTTAATTTGTCATAAATCCGACTTAAATCCCAAATAAACCAATATTTGCGGGTTTTCGTCATTAAATTCAATTCCGGGTTGTAGAGATTCGATTTGTTCATATTGAGTTTCTGGAATTCGTCTTTGATATAGTTTACATCTGTTTATTCACATATTCGTCGCATATTCGTCATTAATCCATCTTATCTAACGTAGTTAATTGATTTAATTCGTAGGACTCATTAATATTTTTCACTTCTATCATTATTTCATCATGTAATTAATCCGTTTGCATCCGTCTCATTCATGTTTTACTGTTTTCACGACCCATTCATATGTTAAATAACATATTAATCACTTTCATTCGAGTAAATAATTTAATCGATCACTAAATCACCAATTAACATTAACGGCTTGCAATTACGGCTTCACAGCCAGAACTGAGCCAAGGAACAGACGCAGCGTCCGCTGCGCCTATTCCAAAGGGCGATCTCCCTCGCATTGTTCGGCCGAGTTTCGTCCCTCGAACTCCGTTTCGCCTTGACATAGTTTAATTAGCTTACGTATAACTAACTATTAACCGTAATATCACGCTAATTCCTGTGCGTTAATTTATTTAATTTCTTTCTTTTATTCCTTTTTCTCAAATTATCCGTTTTAAAGGTATTTTCGACATAAATCGCCTATTCCAATGTAATTAATGTAATTTCCATTATTGTAATTTTATTATTATTGTATTTTGTATCATTTGTATGTTTTCACATGTAAATGAGCATTAAATCCTACTTCGACCCAATTGTATGCTAAATTACGTGTCAACCGACTTAGTTAAATCTTCACATGCTAGGATCAAAACTTGTATGTTGCATTGCATGCATATAGCCGACGATATATCAAGTACGAATAACTTCCCTAATCATTAGTAGAGGCCGCTATCGAGGCGGGCGGGATTAGGTGTTCGATCAAAAGAGCTTCCTAATACGTACCCTCACCCCTTACTCCAGATATATGTGAACACCCGTGTTCATTAGCATCATCGAGAGTCATTCTAGACATAGAATGCTAAGGGTAACGATTGCTTAGTGTTCATGTCTTTACTTTGTGTCTTGACATGACACGAGGTATTCGAACGGTTCCAATTTCCCATAAAAATTGGTGGCGACTCCATACAAAAATGCAAACGCTTGTTTCGTTTTCACCAAGCGCCCCCGTGGGCGGCCCGCTGTCCACAGTTTGGCGACTCCGCTGGGGATAATACACTTACGTGTAGCCAAGGGTGAAACTTGAACAAGGTTAGGGAATAGTTTGTACAAGACAATTGTCGGTTTTCATAACTCGGTCTTCCTAGACCGTTTAATTCGGCCTTCCCAGGCCCAACCCAACCCATTCGACCAATCGTCCCGTCTAAACGGTCCTAATTCTTATTTGGGCCTAAGGATGGATAGCGATTGACGTCATCCATACCATGATGCTTACTCTTGTTTGTATCAAGGGCCTTCACTACTTGAGGAAATGGACTAGGAATCGGCCTTACTCTTGTTTGGCACGAGCCTCTCCACAGACTTCGGGTTTGATGGTTCGGTATGGCAACCCACCCTTTAAACCAAAATCCTTCTAAATGCACTCAGCATCCCGTTATAATGCTTTTATAAATGTGTAAACCTTACGTGATCACCATTTCTAAACAAAACCATGACGAATTTTCAAAAATCAAAACCCTTTTCAAACAAGAATTTCGAAATAGGGCTTCTAATTAGCGCAAAATCCGGTCAAAACTCTGTCCGTTTGTCATGTCAAAATTCGGGCCACAAACCCATTTCAAAACCTCACTTCGAGTCCACTCCTACAACTACACTACAGTTGACTAGGACACACATTTTCAAAGACCTTGTCTTTCTTCAAAACTCACTCAACACAAGTGGCACACACCCACTTCACGAGTCAAAACTTTTTCTCTTTTAGCAAGTGTGATAGAATGGTCGATCGTGTTTTGATTCGTCGCCGATCTCTTATCCAGTTTTCAAGATGCCCGGATCAAGTGATGAAACAAACTTCCACCAACTTCAGAATAGTAATGATCGAATCCTGGCCGCGCTAGCCCAAATGCAATCTACTCAAGAACAAACCTATGACCGCCTTGAACTCATCGAAGGCCGTATCTACGCCGTAGAGGGAAGGTTGCCTCCTCTTGAGAGTGAAGTACTACGTAACTCCGATGATGAATCTAGGGATGAGAATCCTTTCATGGGGATGACTGCAGCTGAGAAAAGACTCCAATACCTAGAGGAGCAATTGATGTACCTTAAGGGGGATGACATTTATAGGGAGAACAATCGCAAGTATGAAGCCGTCAATTCCAAATTGGCAACTAACTTTAACATGACGGATATCCCTAAGTTCAAGGGACACGAGAACCCTTTGAACCACATCCGTGCCTTCAAGGATTACATGTCTATCAAAGGCATCAAACCCGAGATGTTCTTAAGGATCTTTCCTTCATCTCTTGACACCATCCCGAAGCAATGGTTCTACACTTTAGATCACAAGAAGGTCGCTACTTGGGAAGACGCCGCAATCGAGTTCTCTAAACAATATGCGGATAATGCCGAGATCCAAGTCAACATGCGTACTCTAGAGGTTCTTACCCAAAATGACAAAGAAGGATTCACCGACTTCCTAAGTAGGTGGAGGAAGACTAGCACTCAACTAGTGAGCGCCCGGATGAGGCTACTCTTGTGGAAAAGTTTGTGGATAATCTCAAACCCATCTATGCCAATCATTTGAGATATCAAAACATCAAGACTTTCAAGGACTTAACCGTATTGGGGACACGAATTGAAGATGACATCCGTAAAGGACTCTTATCCAAAACGGTAGGTCGAGGATATAAAGGGTCCACAAGTCGTTCATACGGCTCTTCTAGTAAGACCGATGAGGTTAACCTTCTCGAGCCATCCAAGAAAACTACCCCACCAAGGAAATTCACAAACCTTGGGGATA
Organism: Silene latifolia; assembly: GCF_048544455.1. Classification (NCBI taxonomy): domain Eukaryota; kingdom Viridiplantae; phylum Streptophyta; class Magnoliopsida; order Caryophyllales; family Caryophyllaceae; genus Silene; species Silene latifolia. The sequence goes on along the minus strand of NC_133535.1, from coordinate 15,006,074 downwards.
CTTACTCCAACGCTCTAAAAAGGTTAATGAAGCAAGGTAAACTCCAACCCATTGGACCTACTCCCGAACCCGAAAGAAAATCCAAGTTTTGGGATGAAAATTCCTACTGTGAATACCATAGGGGCAAAGGGCACGACACAGAAAAATGCTACAAGTTGAAACACGTGCTTCAAGATATGATTGAAGATGGTCGACTCCCAATACCACCAGGAGGTAAACCCAACAACACTCAGAATCCTCTTGGAGTTCTAGTGATCACAAGTGACGAATCTACCTTAGATTGTTCACACCTCATTTCTCCAATCGAAGATGAGATCCACACGATCGAAAATGAAGGGAATTACTCCACCTTTTCTCCAAACATCACCATGAATCTATTGTTTGGAGAAGATCGATTCATTAGGGCCGCGCAGGATGAGATCATTACTATGATACTTCAAGACGATCGCTTCAACCCCACCGCGTTGATCACAGAAACCGACGCGAAGCAGCAGAAAGGATGGAGAAAATCAATCAAATGGACCAACAATCAAGGAAGACTCTTCAAGCTCACCACTGGAGAAGGAGAGATGTTCAAAGGAGAACCAGAAGACGATGAGTTCGAGTCGGAGTCGGAGTCAGAGTCGGAGTCTAGAGAAGTCATTAGAGAGTCTACTCCTGTTGTCATCCCCACTCCCTTCGTTTCTCCTAGCTTAGCCTCGAGTAGCCACAGTAGTTCGGGAAATGCCCCAACCACTGTCCCTTTGCCGCCACTGACCATGGATCAGTTGGCTTCTTTGTTCCAACTTTACTCAAATCTTAATATGAATAAATCAGGTTCTGCTTACTCTTTGTGTTATCTTGAGTGCAATTGCATTTTACGATGATACCGAGGATGACCAAGACCCAGACTCAATCGAAATACCTCCCTACGTAGCCAAAGAAATATTACAGGAAGGGGAAGGGGGACCAGTAATAGAGGACACCGAACCCATCAACGTAGGAACCGAACTAGAACCCAAAGAACTTAGGATAGGAACTACCTTGAGCTCTACCGAAAGGGCCGATTTAATAGACCTCCTAAATGAATTCAAAGACGTTTTCGCTTGGTCCTACAAAGACATGCCAGGAATCGACAAGGATATTGCCGAACATAGGATTCCGATTAAGCCGGGTTTCAAACCTGTGAAACAGAAGCTTCGACGAATGAGAACGGAGTGGGCTCTAAAGATTAAGGAAGAAGTTGACAAGCAATTCAAAGCCGGGTTCATCAAAGTTTCCGAGTATTCTGACTGGGTAGCTAACATAGTACCCGTACCCAAAAAGGATGGGAGAATCCGTGTTTGCGTCGACTTTAGGGACTTGAACAAAGCGAGTCCAAAAGATGACTTTCCTCTACCTCACATTGACATATTAGTGGACAATACTGCAGACCACGCATTACTATCCTTCATGGATGGATATGCGGGGTATAACCAAATCAAGATGGCCATGGAAGATATGCATAAGACCGCATTCGTCACCCAATGGGGAACCTATTGCTATACAGTAATGCCGTTCGGATTGATCAACGCCGGAGCTACATATCAACGCACCGCAACTACACTCCTACATGACATGATGCACAAAGAAGTTGAGGTATACGTAGATGACATGATCGTCAAATCCAAGGAAAGAGAGGGACATATTGCGAACCTTCGCAAGTTATTCGCAAGGCTACGAAAGTACAACATGAGACTCAATCCTCAGAAATGCACATTTGGGGTAACATCTGGCAAACTCCTAGGATACGTTGTTAGCCAACGGGGTATAGAAATAGATCCTTCCAAAATCAAGGCTCTGATTGAAATGCCACAACCTCAAACAAAAAAAAGAAGTCGAGGATTCTGGGTAAAGTACAATACATAAGTCGATTCATATCGAAACTTACGATGATTTGTGAGCCTATCTTCAAGAAACTCAAGAAAACAGACCACACCATGTGGGATGATGATTGTCAAAAGGCGTTTGACCGAATCAAGGAGATATTGGCTAAACCACCAGTGTTCATGCCGCCACAACGAGATCAACCTCTTGGTTTATATCTCACAGTAACTGAAACCGCCATGGGTGTTATGCTGGTTCAAACTGTAGGAAGTGAAGAAAGAGCTATTTACTATCTAAGTAAGAAGTTCTTGGAATATGAGTGCAAATACTCACAACTCGAAAAGACATGCTTCACTCTTGTGTGGGCAACGAAGAAGCTACGTCACTACATGCTTAGCTACTCCATCAAGATATACTCCAAAAATGGATCCAGTCAAATACCTCTTCGAGAAACCCGTCCTCAACGGACGTCTAGCAAGATGGACTCTGATGCTCTCAGAATTCGACCTTAAATATGTGCCACTGAAAGTCATAAAAGGTCGCGCCGTCGCCGAATTCTTCGCAGAAAATCCTATCAATGACGCACAAACCATAGATACTTGGTCATTTCCCGACGAGGATATACTTCAAACAGATGTAGACTCCTGGGATATATACTTTGATGGAGCATCCAACTTAAGAGGATTCGGAATAGGAGTGTTGCTCATTTCTCCTGAAGGTGAGCATACACCGATTGCTGTCAAACTCGACTTCGAGGTGACAAACAACGCTGCAGAATACGAAGCTTGTCTCATTGGACTACAAGCGGCAGTAAGCTTAGGCATTAAAAACCTCCGAGTACATGGGGATTCATCACTGATCATCAACCAAGTTACAGGATCTTGGAAAATCCGAAGTGAAAGCCTCGCACCCTATCAGGCTAGGATAGACCAAGTCGCTCAATTCTTTGATCACGTAACATACCTACACCTACCTCGGGAGGAAAATCAATTTGCAGACGCTCTTGCGAAACTCGCATCTTTGATAAATATGCCAGATCACATGATGGAAATGCCTTTGTACATCGAACGACGGTCAGAGCCGGCTTATGTCCACCAAATCACCGATGAAGAGGAAATCGCACAAGAGCCCTGGTTCCAAGCAATCCTGAATTTTAAGCTTAATGGTACCTATCCACCGGATATGGACAAGAGGGGACAACGTGCTATACGCCTATTAGCTTCCCAATACATTCTGATGCAAGGAGAATTATACAAAAGAACACTTATCGGTGTAGTCCTACGTTGCCTTGATCATTCACAGGCACGAAAGGTGATGGAAGAAGTCCATGACGAAGAATGCGGTGCCCACATGAGTGGGCCTATGATGGCAAAGAAAATCACACGTTTGGGATATTATTGGACCACAATGGAATCCGATTGCATCAAATACGTAAGACATTGTCACAATTGTCAAATCTTCGGGAATGTACAACATGTCCCTCATTCGTTGCTCTACACAATGACGTCTCCTTGGCCATTTTCTGCATGGGGAATTGACATAATCGGAAAGATAACCCCAGCCGGAACAGGAGGTCACTGTTTCATTCTAGTGGCAATTGACTATTTTACCAAATGGGTAGAAGCAGCTTCCTACACTGGTCTTACGGCCAAAAATGTAGCAAAGTTCATACAAAACAACATCATCTGTCGATATGGTTGCCCACATGAGATCATTAGCGATAATGGGTCACACTTCCAAGCTGAAACCGAGCAATTGCTAGCCAAATACAAGATTAAGCATCACCACTCTTCGCCCTATAGACCACAGACTAACGGTGCGGTAGAGGCGGCAAACAAGAATGTTGTCACGATTCTCAAGAAAATGATTGACAACTACAGAGATTGGCCAAGCAAAATACCTTTTGCCTTATGGGGATACCGTACATCTGTCAGGACGCCCACTGGGGCTACTCCTTTCTATTTGACCTACGGCATGGAAGTCGTACAACCAGTCGAGCTAGAAATACCATCCCTGCGTATTCTACTAGAAAGTCAAATCCCGGAGGCCGATTGGAAAAGGGACAGATATGAAGAACTCATCCTCCTGGATGAGCGTAGGCTACGTGCCTTACATAATGTCCAAACATATCAAGCACGTATCAAACGAGCTTTCAACAAAAGGGTTAGGCCAAGAAACATCAAAGAAGGAGACTTAGTACTCAAATCAGTTAGAGCTCTTTTACCCTGTTGACCCAAGGGGAAAATTCAAACCTAACTGGGCCGGACCATTTCTAGTCAAATCCATACTCCCAGGGGGTGCGGTTAGAATCACAGACCTAGATGGGAATGAGTTTTCAAACCCCACAAACCTTGACCAACTGAAACGGTACTATGCCTAGAATAGGAACAAAAACGCACCTCGCGTAAACCCATGTGTCGCTCTTGTGGCACTAAATAAACGGCCCCTGGCCCAGCTGAAATAAGCTAAATGTCACTATGCTCTTGCATTTTGACAAAATTGTCATCCTCGTATCATCAAATAAACTAAATTCGCACCTCCAGAGTAAGCAAAAGCTCATGCTTATTTTCTATGTTCATTACAAGCTCTTGCTTCGAACAATTATTCTTTTACATTTATTCGAACTACGCGCAAGGGTTTGATTTCGCTTTTCAAGTGAATACGTAGGCAATCCTTCACAGGATTCAACCCATTATATCTAAAATGTAAATAGAAGGACATTTGCATTGCATTTGAAATTCGACAAGAATAATAAGTAGAAAATCCCAACGGTTTCATAACCATTTAACCTTTTATTTCATTCGTTTCCTAAATAATAGTAGTACGTTACATGATAAAAATAGAATAGGCTAGGATTCTAAAAATCCCTCCTTTTTATTACAACAACAATAATAATAATAATAATAAATTAATAAATAAAGACTCGGGCTATTCCTCCATCTTCCCCTTGCCCTTGTCATTCTTGTCATATTTCTTGTCACGACCTCGAGCTGGGCGCTCTTGCACCACTTCAGACCTAATCACCAACGGTCTTTCTCGAGGTCTAGCTTTTCCATTCTTGCCAACCACCATCTCTCGCAATGTGAAGTAGTCTTTGATTTCTTCGAAGGATGAATGACTTGAAACCCGGCTTCTTCTTCTCCCTCTGTCAGATGCTTCTCCTTCTCTTTCTCTCCCTCGCGCACCTTGTAGTCAACAGGCTCGCGTTTCCTCAGTCTCTCGCGCTCTTCCGGAGTTGCAGCCTTTCTCCACCTCAGATAAGAATCCGACACCCACAAAGCATTGGCGGAGAAGTTCAAGAACCACATGTTTCTTTGGGCCCATTTAATAGTCCACTCCCTTCGGCTCTCGGTAGTAAGCGCCATAGCGATCACGGGACGGTGTCAAGCCTAGGTATCGTGCCCCTTCACCCAACTTGCCTCATCGGTCTTTCCGGAAAGATGCATACCATAAACTCCAATCCAGGAATGCGCACGGACCTAGTGGGATCCAAAGAAGACACCCCAGTGACAGACTTGAGGTGCCACCACGGTACGACCCACCTGATCAACGGGCCATAATCACTCTTCAGCTTATTCTTCCAATAATCACAGACCCGAGTGAAGTCGACCATGTACAACCGCGCCCTCATCGCAATCGAACGGGAATGATAGGAAAGTGCATGAACTGGGGGCTCGATCAATCGGAGCCGTTCCATAAGCCAAACCTACCAAAAGCAGGCATTAGACATCGGAAAAAAAAAAAAAAAAAAAAAAAAAAAAAAAAAAAAAAAAAAAAAAAAAAAGGTGTGTCTTTACTGCAGAATGACGGGACTCCCAAGAACGGCAGATCGCGGTTGGATTTCCTATTATCCAAACCCAAAATAATCTCCCTAAGCATAAGCAAGTGGGCTCTCGCGACTCCATTTGCTCAATAAGGCCCAAAAGACGGGGATCACCTCTCAAGTCTTCATCAACGTATCCTTGGAAGACATACACGTGCAACAAACAAAAGCCAAATGCCCTCCTCCTAGCAACATGAGAAACAGTAGGGTCGGCCCTGTTGATGAATCGGTCTATAAAATCCAACATCCTCACGCCTTTCGGGGTAACTAGACGATCCACCTCAAGTCCGGTCACCCAAGCAAGTCTCCGAATTTGCTCTTATACCCTTGTGAAGTGGAAGGAATGGCAGGTAAATGTTCGGGGTCCCACCCACCAATAGCAGCTATTTCTTTCAGAAATGGGCAAATGTCACCTCCTGGGAACGCGAAAACATGATAATTCGGGTCCCAATAGTCAAGGCAAGCATCCAAGAACGGTTTTACAACCTTAATGAGTTTCAAACTCAATAAAGACCCAAGGTTATAAACACCCATGTCATGCTTCTCCATATTTGAAAATTCATTGGTCCATTCCTTCAAGCGGATCTCCAAAGTATTCATAATGAAAAATTTTCTTTTGAAGATTTATTTCGGGAGTTTTATGTGAATAGACGAAGAAGAGACGGAAGATTTATGTGAATTAAAGCTCCGTCGACGCTTCTATTTATACTAATTCTTTGTTTCCAAAAAACGGACCGGCTTAGGAACAAAGCGCAAGACTGCTGCGCCTCTTCAAAGGGACGCAACTCATGCTGCGCCTCTTCCCCAATCTCACTTCTGTGATTTCCGCGTTGGATCTTTCCTAATTCTATAACGCATGATTTCCTATTCCTGCGGGGTTTTATTTTGGTAAATACGAGAAGATTACCATGTTTCAGGTTTCCTAGATTCGCGGGCACGCATTTCAAGGCGACATCGACACCTTCGCCATTTCATCACACTTAATTCATTTTTTTTTTTTTTTTTTTTAGGAAATAACTTCCATTTTCTTTTTGGGAAATAATTTTCTTTTGTTTTCATTTTTAACGAATTTCAGCATTTCATTTCTACATTTTCTAACTTATAGATTTCTCTTTTTCTTTTTTTTTTAGGGGGTAACCCTCCCTACCGTCCGGTCATTTCCGGCAAAATTTTTGCATTTTTTGTGCTCTTTTGAGTCTCATTTTGCGCTAATTAAGGCCATATGTATATAAAAATGTATGCTTTGCGTGATTTCTATGTAAATTTCGGCAGCATGACGGCATAAACCGTTGTCTACCAAACCTGTTCAAGAACTAACCTGCAGATACAAGCAACAGAACCCAGCAGCAAAGGCACTCAGGCCGTCGTATATACACCAAACAGAACAAATGTACAAGCAAACTGGGGGCTTGCGCCCCAAACAAAGTCCAAAAATGTTCAAAATCAGATGTCCAAATCTACAAGTCTACAAAACTACACAAAACTACTGCTGGGCGCCCTCCAACTCGGCAACTCTCGCCACAAGAGCAGCGATCTCGGCATCCCGAACCTCGAGCTCCCTCAACACGCGAGCCGTCTCCTCCCGAGACTGGGTCAACTCTCGCTCCAGCTCGCGGTCACCCTGTAAACAGCAATAAATTGGCTCGTGTCAATCGATGCAAGCAAAATTGGAAATCAAAAATCAAAAAAATCAAATAAGGTTCATACCTGACGACCTCGACCACCGACGAGTGCCTCGATGGCGAGGCTCGCACCGGTTGGCCACCCTCCATAGTGCCACGAACCGGGACGGCGCGACCTGCATTTTCAAAGGAAATTCTCAGCAAATTGAACAAGCTCAATCAAATGTGTTCCTACACTAAAGTTATACAAGTTAGAGGCTCACCCTCCGAATCAGGTGCTGCCAGTCGTCTAGGCCAGTATCCGTCACAGCTACGTCAAAGTCACGCAGCTCGGAGATCGTCGTCCTCCCGGTCGCGTCGGTGTACTCAAGGGTCTCGGGGTACACTGGGGGCTCGATGCCCGCCGCCTCGACCTCCTGCAAAGACAAATAGCTCTCATTAATCGATGATCTTTCGTCGTAATTCTCAAAATCAAATCAAGAAAAAGTAAAAAACTACTCACCACTACTGGCCAGTACGCCAACCTCCCGTAAAGGAACGTCGTGTAGTCCTCACCAGCATTGTTGTTAAAATCGCGATCCGGATCGTAGGATCATACGATCCAAAAAGTGGAAAACGATTCAAATCGTCGTAGGATCGTTTTGGTGGTAGGATCAGTACAGGATCGTTCAGGATCGGGTAGGATCGGTCAGGATCGTACAGGATCGTGTAGGATCGATGGTAGGATCGTTCAGGATCGTAAAATGCTTTTTTGTGTTACAAATTTGTGACTTGGTTGTTCTTCTATACTTACAACTCTAAATTAAAGGTATATGTAATATATTAATATGATTATTAAGACTTTCATGTCATGAAATAAATTTTTAACATTATACATCACATATTATACCAAATTGTTTACATAAACTTGTTTATCCAAGCTATTTGTAGGATCTTACGATCCTACGATTCGATCCTGCGATCCGATCCTACCACCCCTCTTCGATCCAAAGTAGGATCTCGATCCTGACAACATTGCTCACCAGGGAGAAGAAGGTCGTCGCCACTGGCACCAGCCAAGTCCGCCTCCCTCTCAGCCTCAGAAGGCTCCCTAAACATCGTCCTGGGAGGATCGACGGGAACCGTCAACGCGTCCCGAGAGCACTGACGAGCCAAACGCTCGCCCAAGTACCACACAGGACCCATCGACGTCCTCAACAGCAGTCGGCTCGGGCTCCTAGGTCGAAGGACCTCAGCGAAAAAAGGAGGCGCTCCAGCATACTCCGCCCAAGGTCTGGGCACCCACTATGACAAGATAAGGCAAAGATCATTCCTATGATCAAGTAAAGGCAAAGTATAAGAAGTATAAGTGAATACGAATGGGATACTCACGCTGCTCAGCTGAAGGGCGTTCACGTCCCGCCGGTAGACGTTGTGAGAAGAACGCTTGCTCTTCGTCCGACACATCACCCAATCCCTCACCACAGGATAGGCCCTCTCCAGCGGCTCCGTCCTCTTAGGCGCGAGACTCGGGAAGTAGGAGTACACCCACGCCCTGTAGCGAGAATAATCAATGACAATCTTTCGTGATTTGATAAAGAAAGGAATTTACTTTGGTCTAAAGGAAGGTTCATACCTCCAACAAGAGTCCGGTCCGACAAGACTGGAGAAGTCCCCTTCTCCATCAACTCCGGATGAACCATGGCCCTCATGAAGTGGATGAGGACCGCAAAACCAGTGTGACCCGGTCCCGGCGCCCTAGGGAACTCAGTCGAAAGAAAGGGAAGAAGCTTCGTCGACGACCTCTCGCCCTTGTCTCCGAGGTAAATCGAAGACGAAACCACCAAAGCCACAGACGGGCCCCTCGCTCGGTGTGCGGGGAGGAGGAGCCGTCTCCCTCCCATCGATCGTCACCGCCGCCGAGGTCTTCCCGCAAAGTAGTCTCGAACGTAAGAACGGGTACCAAACCCTAAGATCAGAACAGACCTTCGGCGACAAGTTCCAGCCGATCAACCTCCTCGCCTCGGCCGAGTCCGCCCTCATGGCGTCTCCGCCACACCATCTCCTCGGTCCCACACGGCAGCCGAGAAATCATGCCGTAATCCTCCAAAGTGACTCCCACCTCACCAAAAGGCATGTGAAATGTGGAAGTCGTATCCCATAATCGGTCCAAGAAAGCGCGGACCAGGCTAAGGTTAGCCCGCAACTTCCTCTTCACGATATCCCTCCGGATCCGAACCGGAGGACCGAACGCTCCACGCTCGATCATGGCCCTCTCCTCCGCCGACGGCCGCTCGTAGTGCTCCATCGCCGTCGTGTACCCCGAGAACGACCGATGTTCCGGCCTCCTATTATGATTTGAAACAAAGCTATCTTTAGTTTTGAATGAAATTTGAAAGAAATTTGGACAAAAAGAATGAAAGAGGACAGGTGGTGAGTAGTGAATTCCTATTTACCAAGCTCTTCACCGTCCTGTAGGGCAGGTGACCCTCTGCAGCCCACACGAGGTGCCTACTCTCCCAGTCTCGGCCACGCAGAGCTCCCCTCGGACGACCTCCTCGCCGATGTTGGCCCGTCTCGGGATCTCCTCCTCCTCGACGTCCTCCTCCTCGTGAAACTCGGCAGCCCATCACCGCAGCGGTGAAGGCCTGCTCTAAAGCCTCCTCAACAGTAGCGGCGTCTATCTCCATGGGAGCTCTCCCAGAAGTAGAAGCCTCATCACCTGCAACGTTAAAGCAAATTCAGGCCGCATCACATGACGACAAACCTTTGTTAAGGAGTTTTCGAGCCTTCAAGGCCCTGAAATTGCTCTTCCCTTGCCATCCTTGGCCATATTCCCATCAACCCGATCACTCATGTTATAAATTGGGTCAAGTCAAGTCTAATTCGAAGCCTAGTTCCGGGTTCAAGTCGAAAATTCGGCAGCATTTCGCTATAACGGCGATTATGCCCTAGAAAGGTGTCCTGAAAAAGTTGTCACAAACCAAAATTCCGAGATGGTAGAAAGCTTACCCATCATTCAAGGATCCCAAATATCAAATTTCATCGCAAATGGGCAGTCCTAAGGATATTTTCGAAGCAATTTACGGTTTAGCTGTAAAACCGTCTCAAAATTTCACTCAAAGGCTCAAAACTCGACAAAAATTCGAAACAAGTACATGGTTATGTTCCTAACATTACCTACTATCCATCTCTAACATCAATTTGACAAGGCAAATCCATTTGGGGGAAAAGCCCCAAATTTTCGATCAAAAGGGTCGAAAACCCTAGATTTCGCGACTCAAAATTCAACAAATGTAGATGATTAATGCAAGATTAAGACACATACCTCGATTAGTCATGTTTAAAGCAAGCTTTTGAATCAAACCTTGGCGGAAATGGTGAAGATTTGAGAGAGAAATGAGTGATTTGTGTTTCGAATGCAAATGAAACAATCCCTCTGATTTTCGCGTTTTTACGCAGGAAAGCCAACTTAAGGAATAGACGCAGCAGGCGCTGCGCCTCTTCCAAGAGACGCAGCTCTTGCTGCGCCTCTTCCTTTTGTTCCCTCCATACGAATTTTCAAAAATTCGTTATAAGTTCGTTATTTGTGGGCCCATCTTTGGTGCGCCTCTTCCCCGATGCTATTTTACTCTTTTGGTCCGTTCGACGATTTTCTTTCGTTCCGGCTCTCATTTTCAAGCCAGCAGCAGACTGTTTACTCCGTCCAAGACTCATTTTGCTTGTCGCAACGAGCATTTACTTATTTACAAAAATTCGACGCACCTTCATTATGTCTCAAGCGAGAGTAAGCGGATATACTTTCCCTCTCATGACAAGAAGAATGATTCCCCATGATGTCTCCAGCGAGAGTAAGCGGACGTACTGTCTCTCTCAAGACGTGATGATTAACATTTATCCAAACAGTTTCCCTCCAGCAGTTCCCAGCCGTGTCCTGCTACTTGCAATATTTTCCCAAAGATTATCCAAACAATTTCCTCTCAGCAGTTCCCAGCCGTGTCCTGCTATTCTCAATATTTCGTGTTTCCCCGCGGAGTCCGACGAGGGTGTCGTTCTCCAGAAGTTCCCAAACCCAAAGCCTTCTTTCTTAGGTTCGTAAACCCGAAATTAGGACTTTTTAACTATATGATCCCACTCCTTTTAGGTTCACAAACCTTCAAGTTCCCCAAACCAATAGAGTTCCTATACCCAACCTCCGGTTTACCCCTTTAAGTTGAACTTACTTTAGGCCTCCTCCCCGTCAATGCTTTCCTTTAGGGTCCCACACCCTAGCACAATCCTTATATACCCTTTAGGTCTCACCCTTAGCTCCCATGCTCAACCTTAGCTCCTATGCAACTCCGGAAGCGTCTCGAGGAAGAAGTCTCAGGTATGGTCTCTTCTTATGGCTGGCGAACCTCCATACGTAGTCTAATGGACTTTAAACGACCCTCCCCGATAGTCGACAGACTCTAAAATGTTCCCGACGACAGGTCCTTGGTTCAGACCCCTTGAGCCGCCTCGCGTCGCCATAGTCGTCAGGTTGTAATCTTCGATTGACCTGATGGCTATACTTTGACTTTCGCCTTGTCCAAGCCTCAGTCAAAGTGGGGGCTCTGTAGATACCTCATTTCTGCACCTCCCGCAAACCACCCGGTGATGATTGGGCCGCATGTTTGATACGCGGAACGATTTGTGACAATTCGTAAGATTAATCGTCAAGTGATTGCTCAAATATTAATGTCGACCTCTTAGTTGTCATCTACGTCCCGATACGGTCGTTTTGGCAGTAATTAGAGTACATTCGGAGTCCGGGCCTAAAACCGTCTCCATTTTCTGATAACCGTTAAATCCCGAGTCAGAATGTTCTGGAATGTTCCGGATATTTCTATTCCATATTTCACAAAATTTTATCTTTTGGCAAATAATATCCCGTAATATTCATATAAGATCTTAAGGAAATCGAATTATTTTCGTCCTACCATAACTCAAACGCGGAAATCTTTCTTCAGCAGGAGGAAACCTCCTGGGAATGGACGCAGCAGGTGTTGCGCCTCTTCCAAGAGACGCAGTGGCTGCTGCGCCTCTTCCCATGCCCTTTTCTGCATGTTTCTCGTATCTTTTTCATATCTTTCCGAGATTCACTTCCAAAGAGTCTCTGAAACCCTAATTCCTTCACGTGATTAGTATAAATAGGAGCTTTCGTTCCTCATATTTCTCACGCGAGTGTCCGCCCTTTTCTTCTCCCTTTGCATTCTAGACTTTGTTCTTACTTATTGGCGCCTACGTGCTTGAACTTTCGACCACGTAAGCTCGGATCTTTCCGGGTACCAGCCTCTCCGTTGCATGACCGACCAATTTGACCAACTACACATCAATCAATTTAATTAATCAATCGTTTTCCTCTTACGAGGGCACTCTCTTTGCATTCGCGTCGAGCATCACTAATCGATATCTTAGTCCTTCTCGTTTCGTCAACTGATGTGAATTTTGCGGAAGCGGGAATCTCATGATTTTGACTTGTCATTGTAATTTTTGTATTTTTTTAGAGAATTGGAAATAATGGGAAAAGAAAGGATATTTGTCGTGGTTAGACCTATAACCACGCCAATATTTGAATTGTTTGATGCTCGTCAAACAACTCGACTTAAACTCGGGATCACGTCCCTTATCTAAGCAAGGTGCGAAATCGCGTTTCGACCTCTTGAGCCCAAGTACTTGTGTGACAACACAAATAACCAAGACAAGAATTTTGAGAATTAACTCGATTTTTATAAAAACAACATATGAAAAATAAAACTCACCAACTAGGCCGTATATAGCCTCCTACACGGTTCACCAAGAGGGTCTTAAAGCCTTCTTTGAACCACAATTCCAAGACTAATTTATTCTATCCTAGTTTTTCTACAAATTATTTAAAAGCTTATGGAAAATTAAAACTACAACAAAAAACTAGAAGAGAATACAATTAACTAGGAAAGGATTTAATGGAGGTGCATTGATCTTTTTCTTCTCCTTTTTCCCACACTTGACCGTGTGCCTCAAGCTCCCTCCGTTTTTTTTCTTTTTTTTTTATTTTTTTTTGCCTTTCGTGATACGGTATTTTCCGTAGAATTTTTATTCGGAGCATCGTACCGTATTCACATCAATTTTTCCTTCTTTTAGAAGAATCGTCCCGATTCTTCATGACTCCCAATTCTTCGTCGCTTCCTTTTTCGAATTGTATTTTTAAAACGTCTAGGAAGTCGTGGTTGTAAGGCCTTAACTGCGATCCTTGAGGCGGCCGTGCTGCCCTCATCACTTGATTCAATCTTGTTGCTTCCAATTGATTCTTTTATCCACGGCGCTATTGCTTTTGCCTCGGCCCCTCCTAGCATAAGGATTTAAACCAATCCAATCGGTCTCCTCGACTTGTCTTTCCAAGGTTCCTTGAGTTGCCATTGTCTTTCCCTCGCTCCTCCTAGCATAAGGGTTCAAACCTACCCAATCGGGCTCCTCGATTTTTCTCTCCACGGCCCTTGGAGTCCCGCCCATTGTTGGTGGCTCACTAACCCGAACTCGCCTAAGAATGAACTTAAGGCTTCCTTGTCCCTTTGCTTCAAATCGATACATGCTTGCAATCTCGGTTGGCTCCTCTACTTGCGTCGTGAGCCATCCACCACGGCAAGTCTCAACTCGGGATGGTAAAGGGAATCCGTCATTTTGAACGGTCACGTCGATGGTGGGCTGGTTGGGTGGTGCGTGACCCGCTGGCGGCTCGGGGTCACGGCCTGGTTGTGCCGCGGGTGGCTCCGGCAAAGGTTGCTCGTCACCAAAGTCGACATTGGGGATTAGACCATTCCCGTGGCAGCCTTGGTCGTCGCGTGTGACGGGTCCGAATTCATCAATGGTTGGGCCGATTAAACCCATATCGTTGCGGTTGTTGGGGCCATGTTCGCACCAAGCATCGTATTGCTCTCCTATCCCACGTTGGAGCTCCGACCAACGAAGTCCGTCCTCATCATTGTATATGTCGAAAATAGGTGGTAGTGAAAGGTCGAGAGATGGTTGGTTGAAAAGAGAATCGCATTCCACAGGATCTTCAATGCTCAAGATATCCGAGAGCCGAAGCTCTGATACCACATTTGATGTGAATTTTGCGGAAGCGGGAATCTCATGATTTTGACTTGTCATTGTAATTTTTGTATTTTTTTAGAGAATTGGAAATAATGGGAAAAGAAAGGATATTTGTCGTGGTTAGACCTATAACCACGCCAATATTTGAATTGTTTGATGCTCGCCAAACAACTCGACTTAAACTCGGGATCACGTCCCTTATCTAAGCAAGGTGCGAAATCGCGTTTCGACCTCTTGAGCCCAAGTACTTGTGTGACAACACAAATAACCAAGACAAGAATTTTGAGAATTAACTCGATTTTTATAAAAACAACATATGAAAAATAAAACTCACCAACTAGGCCTTATATAGCCTCCTACACGGTTCACCAAGAGGGTCTTAAAGCCTTCTTTGAACCACAATTCCAAGACTAATTTATTCTATCCTAGTTTTTCTACAAATTATTTAAAAGCTTATGGAAAATTAAAACTACAACAAAAAACTAGAAGAGAATACAATTAACTAGGAAAGGATTTAATGGAGGTGCATTGATCTTTTTCTTCTCCTTTTTCCCACACTTGACCGTGTGCCTCAAGCTCCCTCCGTTTTTTTTCTTTTTTTTTTTATTTTTTTTTTGCCTTTCGTGATACGGTATTTTCCGTAGAATTTTTATTCGGAGCATCGTACCGTATTCACATCATCAACATGTAAGTCTGAGGGTGTATAATCTCTCTTTTATTTATTGTATTTTACTTTTCGTATCATCAATTGTAAGATTTACGTCGAAAATACCATTAAAACCGATTTCTAAAACCCTTTGTTAAAACCTGTTTTGCGGATTTCCAGTAGATAACCGTCGAGAAAGGACGCAGCAACTGCTACGCCTCTTCGAAGGAGCGCAGTTCCTGCTGCTCCTCTTCGTGAGGCTGCCGCAGTTCCTGCTTCCTTTCTTCTTCGTTTGTCCTCTGTAATTCGTGTTCGAATTCTGTCTTTTGCTTACTTCGTCTGTTAATTCTTCGTCATGATATAATAATAATTCCACATATGTTATAATCACCGTCATTCTCATGTTTAATTTGTCATAAATCCGACTTAAATCCCAAATAAACCAATATTTGCGGGTTTTCGTCATTAAATTCAATTCCGGGTTGTAGAGATTCGATTTGTTCATATTGAGTTTCTGGAATTCGTCTTTGATATAGTTTACATCTGTTTATTCACATATTCGTCGCATATTCGTCATTAATCCATCTTATCTAACGTAGTTAATTGATTTAATTCGTAGGACTCATTAATATTTTTCACTTCTATCATTATTTCATCATGTAATTAATCCGTTTGCATCCGTCTCATTCATGTTTTACTGTTTTCACGACCCATTCATATGTTAAATAACATATTAATCACTTTCATCCGAGTAAATAATTTAATCGATCACTAAATCACCAATTAACATTAACGGCTTGCAATTACGGCTTCACAGCCAGAACTGAGCCAAGGAACAGACGCAGCGTCCGCTGCGCCTATTCCAAAGGGCGCAGTCCTGCTGCGCCTGTTCCTGGTTGAGTTCTGTCCCTGAACTCCGTTTATGCCTTGACATAGTTTAATTAGCTTACGTATAACTAACTATTAACCGTAATATCACGCTAATTCTTGTGCGTTAATTTATTTAATTTCTTTCTTTTATTCCTTTTTCTCAAATTATCCGTTTTAAAGGTATTTTCGACATAAATCGCCTATTCCAATGTAATTAATGTAATTTCCATTATTGTAATTTTATTATTATTGTATTTTGTATCATTTGTATGTTTTCACATGTAAATGAGCATTAAATCCTACTTCGACCCAATTGTATGCTAAATTACGTGTCAACCGACTTAGTTAAATCTTCACATGCTAGGATCAAAACTTGTATGTTGCATTGCATGCATATAGCCGACGATATATCAAGTACGAATAACTTCCCTAATCATTAGTAGAGGCCGCTATCGAGGCGGGCGGGATTAAGTGTTCGATCAAAAGAGCTTCCTAATACGTACCCTCACCCCTTACTCCAGATATATGTGAACACCCGTGTTCATTGGCATCCTCGAGAGTCATTCTAGACATAGAATGCTAAGGGTAACGATTGCTTAGTGTTCATGTCTTTACTTTGTGTCTTGACATGACACGAGGTATTCGAACGGTTCCAATTTCCCATAAAAATTGGTGGCGACTCCATACAAAAATGCAAACGCTTGTTTCGTTTTCACCAAGCGCCCCCGTGGGCGGCCCGCTGTCCACACTTAGCATGCTACAGCAATGGGGAGGAAGGGATCATAAGCATCACCATATTAAAGGCATCATGGGAGAGATCGCGTCTATTTCAACATATTTTCATTGTTTATGTTTTAGCATTGTGCGCAGGAATCTGAATAGGCTAGCTCATAACCTGGCAAAAAGGGCTATGAAGGATTGTTAGGACCCTTTATTTCTGCCTGCCAAAAAAAAAACTGATAAACATAAAAAAATAACGTAGTTTATTTTCGCAGTACGATTTTTACTCATTTTAGTACTTTTTGTGCGTAACTTTCCATTTGCTACCCTTGTGAAAAAAACAACTAGACCTGATTCTCTAAACTACTAACAATACACACAACTTCCGAGATTAATCAATTTCTAATATGAATGGTAATTTGAATCCAATAAGACAATAATATGTATCCAATACGTCAATTGTAAATTATAAATCAAATTAATGGGTTTTCATTAGGGTTTATGATTGAATAATTCAAACAATTCATCTAAGAAATGTGATTGTAGAGTCGCGGCGGGCTGTTATTGTGGATGGAGATCGGCAGGGGGATTGCGGCGCATAAGTGGCGGTGACGGTGGCGGTGACGGGCTTGAAGATAGCCATCGCCGATAAGGAGGGTTTTGCAGTGGAGAGGGGATGTCGGAGATTAATAGGAGTTACTGGTGGTTAAAAGGAGTACGGGTATGGCTCGCCGAAAGGAGATGTAGCCTGTGCCTAGGGAGAGGAATGCCTGACACGCGCCGGCCGGCAAGGACATTGGCAGGGGAGGGGGAGGGGGAGGGTGGTGGTGGGCTGGTGGGAGGTGTCGGTGATTAAATGCAGTACAATTGACGTTTCCCTTTTTCTTTTTCTTTGTTCAATGTAATACGAAATACATAAAAATGAGAGGGGTAATATCGTCAAAAGTGTATTAGGATGAGTAAAATGTGTACTACGTAAATCAACACCCAAAAATAATTACGACGAAATAACAGATAGATATCTATTTAGAAGAAGATAGAGATGAAAGGGTCTAGTCATCTAGATACAAAATGGACCCGTAGTCTTCACTCTTCAGTCTTCACTTCCCTTTCACACCTTCAATGTTTGTGTCCCTTGTGTTGGAGTAAAAGGCTGAAAAAGGATAGAATCAGCGAGATAAAGATAAATTGGTTTGCGCAAAACGCATTTCTTTTCGCCGAAAGTTTTACATACGTTTAGTAGTGTTGGATTCGCACTTTTGTTCATGCTTAGTGACCATGCTGCATTTCGACTCTGCCAATTATAACCACCATCTTGTTCGTCTTGTTATTTGATTGGGCGAGGTGTTTTGGTTGTGCTCCCATGATAAGTCAATTGGACCGTCACTCGTGTTCGATTACAAAATAATACTCTCCCCGTCTCGATCATTTGTTATTTATTCATTTTGGCACAGATATCAAGAAAATGAGAAAATAAAAGAGAAAAATAATGATAAATAAAGGAACTATCTCACATGTCCAATTACCTATATCACATATCCCACTTGTCCACTTACCTAAATTTACCAAAAGTAGAAATAGATAACAAGTGAATGATACATATCCCACGTATCTACAGTCAAGTCATAATTGAGATTAGGGGGGCGAATGAGTAATAATATAATTACCTATATCACATATCCCATGTATCTACAGTCAAGTCATGTACTTAATTTGACATGTCACAGCCAATAGTGAAGCCAGATTTTGAGATTAGGGGTAGGGATGTCAGTGGGGCGGGTATAAGTACAACTTTTGCGGGTGATGGGGTGGGTACAAGTACAAAAATTCCACCCGCCATGGGTGGTGGGGCGGGGATGGGTTTTACGTCCTACCCACCAAATACCCGCCTACGCACCAATTACTAAAAAACGTAATTTATTTTCGCAGTACGATTTTTACTCATTATAGTACTTTTTACCCCAAAATTTTCATTTGTCTACCCTTGACTAAAAAACCTTCAAATCTTGTTCTCTTTATCTTCTCTCTATTGTTAAATCCTTAACCTCCTTCAAATTCTTCTATTATGAACGATAATTCGAGTATGGAGGAGATATTTAATTCATTAGTTCATTATTGAAGATTAAATTGACTATTTATTATAGTTTTTTTTTAATTAGGGTATATGTTAAAAGGGGGTAATTCATTAGTCAATTAGCAATTGTGTTATATTGCGTTGTCCATTACGTAATATAATCGTCGGAGATATCGGCATATAGTCGCCTGTTGTATGGTGGTGGCCTGGTGGGTTAACTAGTCAATGTAGATGGTAATATCAATTGCGTGCTGCATTTTTTTTTAAAAGAAGATTCACCTATGTAGTACACAATTGAGTGAAAAGTAGTACAGGCAACCAAATAAACGGAGTAGTAGCGTAGTACACAGGAACAACAACCAACAAACCCAGCATAGGCAACAACCACCACCCCTCACTGCAACGTCCCACCGCCAGCGACCTACTCCGCCGGCAAACCCCCTCCCCCAACGACGTCAACCATAGCCGGAAATAGGGTAATGTCAAACTAGAGGAGAATGAGCATGTGAAATTAGAGAGGGAAAATGAGAGGAGAAATGTGAGGGGTATTATTGTCAACAATGTACTGAGATGAGTAAAATTTGTACTGCGAAAATCAACACCCCTAAAAAAATATATATATTATTATGACTTTCGATAATGTTATTTACTAATTTTATTGAAAATCTTAAATTAAGATTATAAATATGAAAATTTACGGAAATTCATAGTGATTAAATTACATTTTATTTTAAAAAGTATCGATAAAAATTATGACATAGGTGGTTGTTGGGTAAACGGGGTGGGTACGGGTCTAGATTTTCATTTGGTGGGGCGGGTACGGGTATGGAAACTAGTACCCGCCATGGGTGGTGGGGCGGGTACGGGTATGGGAATTGCTTAGTGGGTACGGGTACGGGGGAGGCTATATCCACCAGCGTCCCGTCCCAATGACATCACTAATTAGGGGGATAAACGAGTAATAATATAAAAAATTCACAAATTTTAACTAACTTCCAAATTTTCTTCCGTCACAGCCCTTAAAAAAGTGTTGTGATGGGTTACATAATTGAGAGCATCGATCTAAAAGATAAGGAAAATTAACAAACTGAAAGTGGCTTTAACTTGAGCCAAACCGACCTCGATCTCCTAATTAAATACTCGTATTCCGTAGTCCGTATTATACGATGCCAAATAAAAAAGACAGACTGAATTCTTAAACTATTACGATCTTAAGCGCTTTACATGCATGTTTGTCCATCTTAACCCTTTTTTGACGGAATGTTTATGTGTCTGTATCGTCTTGGTTACCTAGACTATTCCAATTTTTAATCAAATTGAACTTAAAATATGTTTAAGCAAGCGAGGGTGTGGGAAAAGTATGGTAAAGTAGTGTGTTCCTTTCTATGCTTCCATTGAAACTAGCATCTTCATCTAGTTTAATTAGTTTTGTTGCTGCTTGATATAATGGAGCTAGGAATAAAGCTTTTAATTTGAAATCATTTTCTTTGTATCGAAATTTTACTATGTTTGTTTGAGAGAACCATCTCAACCAAAGTAGATGGACAGTAGCGGACCTATGAGTAAAATGTCAAGGCCAGGAGGGTCGAGAATCAAAGTTGGTAACTCCTACATTTAAAATTTGAATATTAAAAATAAAAATGTATCAAAAGAAATATTAAAAATAAAAGGAGGGTTAGGTTACATCATGAGAAGTTGCCTTGTAGATAGACCCATAAAAAGGCTCAACCATGTCGGGTTCGAGTCGGGTCAATTTCAGGTTTACAGATTTCAGGTCGGGTTCAGTCAGACCGGGTCATTTTCGAGTCAATTATATATTTCTTAAGAATAAAACGGGTTAAATAACACTTAATTGCATAAGTGAGACAAGTCTTTTACTAATCTCAATATATTCTCTTTTTTATCTCGGGCTAATTAGCACCTGAGTAAATTATTGACTAAATTAAAAAAAAAATTGCTTAGCAATTTAGATTATCTATATTATTTTATCTCCATTTTATTTCTAATACACTCTTATTCTAATATATTCTCTCTCTCCATTTATTAAAATATTATTTTTATAAAATATAATTACAACCATTAAAATTGTCACAAGATTTAATTTGGACGATTCGAAAATAGTGGAGACAATCTAGAGCGCTTGCTTAGTTACTTTAGTGTAAGTCTGCCAAAATCTGTGTCTCTCTGCTCAACTAAGAAATAAAAAAGCATCAAATATACAACAACGGATCTTGGTTGTACTATTCACAAATGAGACGTAAATAAGAAACTTATACACTTTCTAGCACAATCCCACGCATCGTGCATTTCTTTAGCATTTGATTAGTTTAAAGATACTTGCTAGAACAAAATAACAAGACGTCCAAAATTTAATTATGTTTTAAGTTTGGCAGCTAAGATAATCCTTGAACGTGAATTCCCTATCAAGTATCTACACCGTTATTATACTTGGACTTTTAAATTTGTTTTATAAATTCAAGAAATTTCTTGAATTTGGAATTATATTTAGCGACATAGAGCCCAAATATAAGAAAATGAAAAAAAAAAACTAAGAAAATGATAAAATGCTAAGTTTGGCGGCTAAGATCATCCATAACGTGAATTACCTATCTACCCCGTTATTATACTTAAAACTTTTTTCATAAATAAATTTCTTGAATTTGGAATAATATTTAGTGATATAGAGTTCAAATATAAGGAAAAAAAACTGGAAAATGATGGAATAAAGGAACAATTACATTTAAATAAGTAAGTAATAATTTTTTTTTAGTATCACTTTCCATTTCCATTATTGCTGAACAACCAAGCAAGTTGGTTTTTGGCCTAAACATCACATAGACACTTACCATTATTTTTGTCATCTTTTTCATTTTTCATACAAATCTTGATTAGTTCATATAGATGTAAAAAATTTCTTTTGCCAAAAAAACGTGTTTCATTTCAATCTACATTGAACAAAAAAAGAGAAAGGGAACAACAATCATCAACTAAACCCAGTAAATTGACTTGACCCAAATGACCCTATCCAAATAACCTGACGTAGTAATATGTACCTGACCCGGCACTCGAATTGAGGATCGAAGCTTGATCCGTAACCTGATCATGATGTGTATTGTTGCACAATAAGCACACTAACCATTTATCCGTAAATAATTTGATAATAACACGTTAAAAAACGCACCGTGAGACATGATTTGACCTGAATTCTTACAAGTCCAAAATGACTTAGGCCTAACTAGCCTACCCGGCAGGTTTATCATCAACTGATGACCGGCCTTTTTTTTGGGCGTAATAGAGGCATAAAGGCGAATATAATGTTGACCAAGTTCGAATTTAGCTCATAATTACCACCTCTTATACTTTACCAGCTAAACTAGCTAACATATGCATACATAAAGCCAAAAAATCGCTAACCTACATAAAATAAACCTTTTTAGTAGTTCCTATAGAATCTGTTTTTATCTCGTCAATCATATTAACATTTTAAGTTTAAAACGGTTATAATCATTTAAAAATAAACGGTTTTTCTAACGTGTGTTCCCAATAACATGTTAAGAAAAACAAAATAGGACCGTATTGATCACTCACTACTTCACTAGTCACTATCCACTAGGGGCGGTGACTATAGTGAGTAGCAAGTCCACTACTAGTCACTCAAACTACGAACCTATCAACCATATCTCTCCCTCTCTAATTCTCTACCATATTCTCCCATCCTTTTCCCTTACCTGTCTTCTTGTCCAAACAAAACCATGACAACAACCACCACCACAATTACCTTCACCATCACCGCTTCTTCACTCTCCTAGCTCACTTCACCTCACTCCACTCTCTTCACAGTTCACATCAATTAACTCATCCTTCATCCAAATCCCCAAATGGGTTGCACCGCTTCTAAGCTCGACAACGAGGACACCGTCCGCCGTTGTAAAGACCGCCGTCGTCTTATGAAAGAAGCCGTTTACGCTCGCCACCACTTCGCCGCCGCTCACTCCGACTACCTCCGTTCCCTTCGCACCACCGGGTCCGCCCTCCAACTTTTCTCCGACGGCGAACCTCTTCTCCTTGTCTCTCCTCAAACTCCCTCCGTTCTACTACCTCACCCAAATACTCCCTCCTCTCCGACTCACTCCCACGCGCCTACTCATCCTCCTACTCCTCACGCGCCGCCGTCTGTACACAGCTACAGCCACCACCCTCCCCCGCCGCCGAATCCTCACGTTCTGCCTTCTGTTAAAGTATACAAGCCTCCGAAGCAGCTCAAGGTTCCGCATATCTTGTCCGACACTAGTGTTTCCTCAACTCCGAAAACGACGTCGTACCGCGGTGGAAAGTTCGATTATCCGTCGGCGGAGCCGGCGGTGGATATGACCGATACGGCGTCGCAGACGTCATCGGTGTGGAACTGGGAGAATTTCTACCCTCCGTCACCTCCCGATTCGGAATTCTTCCACGGCCAAAACGACACCGTTTTCAAACATCAACAAAAACACAATCAGAATCAAACACAGGAGTACAAGTACGAGGAGGATGACGTGGAGGAGAGAGAAAGAGAGGAGGTGCACTGTAGTGAGTGGGGGGACCACTACAGTACCACCACGTCGGACAGTGAGGATGACGTCACTGTCGACGTGGACGGCGATGATGAGAGGGAGACTAGATCGGGAGTGTCTCGGTCCAATTTTGATTCGTCGTCGGTGAGGAGTGAGCCGGCGACCGGTTCATTGAACCGGCCGCCGGCGGTTCGGATGGGGAGGGTGGATGAGAATCGGTCCGAGGATGGATCGGCGACAACGACCTCGTCGATGAGGTGGAAGAATGGGAAGGAGGTTTGTGAGAGTGAGGATATGAGGATTGTTGTTAGGCATAAGGATTTGAAGGAGATTGTGGGAAGTTTGCAGGATTATTTCGATAAAGCGGCCTCTGCTGGTGATCAGGTTTCGGAAATGCTCGAAATCGGTCGTGCTCAGCTTGATCGGAGCTTCAGACAGCTTAAGAGTATGCTTTCCAATTCAATTGTCAATTCGTCTTTTCGTTAATTAATTGATTGTTTCTTCTTGTTACTGCTGTGATAAAGAAATCAATGAAACGGAGGAAGTATCTATCAATGTTGGTGTTTAAAATCGATAATTGTTAATAGAGTTGCGCACATCTGACTGCCTTGGAATTGTTCATTTTGGTTTGATGTTATTAGTTATGTTGTTATTGCAGAGACTGTATATCACTCAAGTGGAGTGTTTAGTAGTTTGAGTTCGAGTTGGACTTCAAAACCGCCATTGGCAGTGAAGTACAGGCTTGATGCGTCCGCGGTGGATGCAGCTGGAGGACATAAGAGTCTTTGTTCAACCTTGGAACGTCTTTTAGCGTGGGAAAAAAAGCTTTATGAAGAAGTAAAGGTGTGATTGTTTGCTTCAAGTAAATTTTTTCCTTAATTGATCGTTATTAGTGGGTGTAGTTTATTATTACCATTACTTTTTTTGTCTTTTTGACAAATTTCCAGCGAAAAGATGATAAAATGTGTGGTATTGGTTAGCTTTTGGCGTAAATTTGTGATCAACAAAGATAATGACTTTACTCGACACTTAATCTTGACATTGACATATTGAGACCCACTTTGTTGAGAGTGGAATATGAAGTTGAGTTGGGGCTCTACTTTATCATTCATGATGCTTTTGGCGCTGGGGCTTGGAACTTTCATTGTTGAAATGATGCAAGGTTTCTATGCTTTCTTTATCGACGACTCGTGAAAAATCCTTTTGTGTGTCGTTTTACGGATTTTCTTTTTGGAAGGGTAATCTTCCTAGCTTCTTTACAGGAAAAATACGTGATTTTTAGCAAAACTGCGGTCCTTGCCATAAATTTGGAACAATGTGCAATTTGCTGTCTTTTGAGGATGCCTTGTCCTCATCTCTTTTATCTTTGTTCATTCAGAATTACATTTTTTCCCTATCTATTTTTTTTTTCCATAAATGCCCTTTATTTTTTTTACCAGTGGGTTCAATGTGGCGATGGTTCTGTTCTCGGTGTTTGTTTGTGATAGCAATAATCTCATCCCCAATGTGCTATTGATGAAAATAGTTTATACGGAGTATGTTTCAATGCTACTGTTGTTGCTTTCTTCAGGCTAGAGAAGGTGTGAAAATTGAACACGAAAAGAAATTGGCAACACTACAAAGCCAAGAATACAAAGGTGAAGATGAAATCAAGTTGAACAAAACTAAAACTTCAATCAAGAGATTACAGTCTCTAATTATTGTTACTTCCCAAGCTGTGAATACGACTTCCTCTGCAATCATTGGTCTGAGGGATAGCGATCTTATCCCACAACTTGTCGAGCTTTGCCACGGGTAAGCATCAATTTACTGACTAATGATTAGTATATTACACGTCTAATAAACACAATTAGTTATGTTGAGCATCTTCATAGGAATATTATATGCAATATCTACCTTGTTTGTAGACTTGATGACATAAACAAAATAACCGAGCATGTGTTTTTGCAACTTGCAATCCTATCCTATAGGGGTGTCTTGTAGTCACATCTGGGCCACTTTCTTGTACGAGTAATTTGTTTATTCATAACATGGCCTATGTCGGTTCTTCCCACCGTCGATTCATTTATGATTAATAGTTGTGCAATTAGGTAAACTGGCTATTACTGTTCATGGCCCCTTTCTAAAGGTTTTGCATTCAATGATGTCATTGTTTGGTGTGAGAAAAATGAGCCAGTAACTTGATGTTGGTATCTTGCTTTTATTTCTGATGCCCTACCTATGGGGCAACAGTAATGATGGCTTCTGGAGATCGAGCAAATTATTGTGTTAAACTTGTGGCGGTCTCGTGTTAATGTAATGTAAGACCAACTCAAGTAACAAATAGCCGGCCCCACTTAGTTTTCTGTACCATCTGATCTTGATGCTGTTTGATAGTTTGATGGTTATGTACTCAAAGAACTATGAACAGCTGAAGTTTATTGTATGTTTTGATGATGGAATAATCTATTGCTAAACTGTAACTCTGATCAAATGATCCGGACCAGTCTACGCAACCCGTCTGGCTTTTCCCGGATGTGCTTATAGGGGTCAGGCCTTTTTTGGCTTGTCCGGGCCCGTTAATGGTATCAAAGCTAACTGCACATTTACCTTTCATTGTCATGTCCCTCATAGCAGATAATTGCATAATCAATAGAGGAGATCAGGCGTTTAGAATCAGTTCTTGATAATACTATAAAAAGCAGAATTCAATCACATATACATAAGCATAACATTCTAAACATATCCGATTTGCTGATTGCAGAATGATGTACATGTGGAAATCAATGAATCATTTTCACGAAGTCCAGAACCAAATAGTGCAGCAAGTACGCGGTCTAATTAACCGGCAAGTGAAAGGAGATTCGACCTCTGAACTTCATCGGCAAGCAACTCGGGACCTAGAGTCAGCCGTGTCTACCTGGCACTCCAGTTTCTGCCGCCTAATCAAATTCCACAGAGACTTGACCCGTTCTCTTCATGGTTGGTTCAAGTTGAGCCTTCTTCCGGTTGACAAAGAGATCACAAATATCAGTGAGTCTTCAGAGGCATTTTCCTTTGTAGACGAGTGGAAGCTTGCCCTCGATCGACTTCCTGATACTGTGGCTTCTGAAGCCATTAAAAGCTTTGTCAATGTTGTTCATGTTATATCATTAAAGCAAGCCGAAGAATTCAAGGTCCAAAAGAGAACGGAGACTATTTCCAAAGAGCTCGAGAAGAAAGCTTCCTCTCTCAGAAACATTGAGAAGAAGTATTATGCCAACTATTCAATGATTGGGCTTGGATACCCGGATACTGGACCCGATAATGGACAAGTGTTGGACACACGTGATCCACTATCTGAGAAAAAAGCCGAGCTCCAAGCATGCCAAAGACGAGTAGAAGATGAGATGTTAAAGCATACTAAAGCAGTCGAGGTGACAAGAGCAATGACATTGAACAACATACAAACTGGTTTACCGGGTGTTTTTCAGGCATTGACAAGTTTCTCCGGGATGTTTGTGGAGACCTTAGAAGCAGCATGTACGCGTTCCTATTCCATAAAATAAAGCCAAGAAAACCTTCATCTTGCTTCTGCCTTCATTTTGGAGGCAACTTTTTCCGTCATCAAGGTAAGGTAGTTCAGAGATGGCTTGTATTATTCTTTTTGACTGTATCCCCTATTTAATTTTAGCGTTTACCTGTTCCCTTTTTGGAGACTGTCGGGTTTTTTCTTTGGTGTAGATATGCCGAATTTTGAAAGTTCTTTATCTTGATAATGGTTGGATGGGATAGTGAAAATACCCTCAGTTGTACAGGTTGATGTTTCAATTTATGTTTGTTATCAGGGGATTACATGTTTGAATATCAGATAATAATTGACCTTCTATTGCTGTCTCCCATCTGTCGATAATTCTGCAACACATTCAAGTTGTGGGTTTCTTCTACCCTCAATTTTGTGTCAAGTAATTTCATTAATTTCTTTTAGTAGTTAGATTTGATGAAGCGATTATCGCAGCTGTGTTTGTTGGAAATATTCTCGCTGTTACTGCAGCAGGGAAAAGATTGGATTTGGTCTACCCACCTTTCCCGTTCTTATAGTGACTGCATAGCAGCATCCGCTGGTGCAACGATCAAGATTTAAGATGCAAAGATCAGTTCTGGAATCGAGATGGAAACCCAATAACCCATATTTAACTCATGTCTTGCAGTGAGATTCTCTCTGGAGTTTAGAGGTAGTGTAAATGTGTGATAACAATGATAAGCATATTGGAAACGGTATGGACCGTCTTGTGCCTATACTATAAGACGGTGACGGTCTGTCGGTCTTGTTCAATAATTTGTGTTTTTGATCTGCATATTGGAAGAAAAAAAAAAAAAAAAAAAAAAAAAAAAAAAAAAAAGAGACAAAACTGAGAAAACAGGGTGTCAGGATGAAGAAGAAAATGGTTGGAATTTGGACGTTAGTTTGAGGAAAAGAGCAGAAGAAACAGGTTAATGTTTGAAATGCAGACAAATTAGCATTTATTAGAAAAAACACTTGCTTACAAAATCAGATCTTTGTGTAAGAAATGGCAGGTACAGGTATCAGCTTTCTATTATTAATGCATCTGTAATATTTTGTCAGCCTTGGTTTTGACTGTTTAGTGGTCCTTGATAAATTTTACCAGCAAACTTGCCTGTTTTTTACTTACATACATACAGCACATAGCTTACAATTTTGTCTGACAATGGAGAAAATGCTGCCAACCTATTCTATGTACACACCTACATCAATATTTTTCACATGTCACAAAAGGTTAAAAATATGAACTTAAACCTGCATTCTATGAGGTAGAGTGGTGGACCCTTGTTTTGAGGTTTTTTACACAAATTCGGTAGTGCTTTGTTTAGCTAAGTGAAGTCACAGAAGAATACTTTCCTTGTTTCATTGAATTGTATACGTTAGCTACGAAAAAAATCTCATTGAAGACGGCATGTATCCGTTACTTTGGAGTGACGGATACCATTTCCTCTCACAAATGACCCAAATAGAGGAGAGAGGAAAGCACATGGGGGTGCCCCACCTTGTCCCCCCTATCCGTTTTGTGAGTGACATTACCCGTCACTTGCTCCGACCCGTCTTCAGCAAGACTAACTGCGTTAGCTAAGTGAGGTAAATTTTCAATACAACTTATAATATACTCCGTCTATCCCGGTCATTTGTTGTCCTTTTTTATTTTATGGTGTCTCAGTCAATTGTTGTCCTTTCTATTTTAAGAATAAATTTGATGAACAATTTGATCATTCCTACCGAATTTGTTCCACTTGTCATTTAGTAATTGGTTTCCTCCTATTTCCTTGGTCTTTGTGCCAAAACTAAAGGACGATAATTGACCGGGACGGAGGGAGTATAATATAAAAGATAGTGTTGTGAAATCTTGTTTAAATTGTCTTATCAAGCACATTATGAATATTATTTTTTTTTATAATTTTACGTGTATAAAGTAGACGTATATAATTTATTGAAACGGAGGAAGTAATATAATATACTTTTGAATTATTATTATACGGATTTGAATTTTTCGACTTTCTTTGCTAAAAACGAACTAAAATTTGTTACAGTGGTACCCTGATAACTTCTTCGAATTTGTGTAAGCTGACAAGTATAAAAGCAACCGTTCATGTTGACGACAATGGTAATCATCGTCTTAGTGTGGCTTTTCCACTTAAGAAGAATGATTAACGCTAATTAAAGACACAAGTGTAATACCATATCTATGTATTTTCTAATTATAAGATGGTAACTTCACAAAGCTAAAGCCGGATAACTTCAGTATCTTATCTCGCAATTTGCGGGAGTCATTAATGTTGAGTAACATCCAACATAAAGCTTAATGAGAAGTGTTACATGTATTAATTTAGTACATGTAACATTGTGTGATGTTAAATGAATATTAATTCATTTGTTTAACATTACGTAATGGAAGTGGAAAAACATATGAATTTGTTTTAATTCATGTGTTGGTAACGTGAAGTGATTTATTGTTGTAAACTGTAACGTCAAAGGATGACAAATCCTTTGGTAAAAGTATCTCATAAAATATAATCAAACAAGGTGACTGTAAATAAAAATACAGTCGGGGAGGGTGAGGTGGAGTACATTGGGTATTTTTATACAATAATTTAGGAGGTTACCCTAGGGGTGATATTAGTGGCATTGACTAATATTACTGGAGATCTAGAGGTTGTTATCTTATTTTATTGTGGGTTTTGAATTGGTATTTAATTCGAGACGGTTACGTTGTACTTGTACTAATATTATTATAGTGGATTCTAGTCGATTTGGCTAGTGGGTTTTACTTCCGGTTTGGAAGGTTTTGCACTGGGTTTGACTCTAAATACTGTCTCATCTTATTATTGCTTACGTTTATTTACTTTTACGGTTTAATTGTCGATTGGTTGCTTCTGTTGCGCGTGGGAGATTGGCGCTAATTTCCCAACAGTGGTATCAGAGTCACTAGGCTCGGTCTGGTGGCTGGTTTAATTGGCAAGGATGTCAAATATGGGGTCTCAATTTGCAGTACCAAAATTTGACGGTAAAAGTAGTATCACCCTTTGGCAGAGAAGGATGAAGGATCTCCTGGTACATCTTGGATTGGCTAGAACTTTGAAAGGAGATGATGGTAAGCCGGAGAAGATGAGTGATGGCAATTAGGAAGAGGTTTGCACCAAGTGTGCAAGTACTATTAGGTTGTGCATCTCGGATTCAGTCATCAGTTGTGTTCTTGATGACGACTCTCCATCGGTGATATGGGAAAAGTTGGAGAAGCTCTACATGGCGAAGAGTTTGACCAACAAGTTGCTTTTGAAGCGACGGTTATATCGGTTGAGGATGGACGAGGATGAAAATTTAATTGGACATGTGAATTTGTTCAATGGACTGTTAGACGAGTTGAAGAAGATCGAAGTAAAGTTTGAGGAGGAAGATAAGGCATTATTACTCCTCAATTCTCTCCCGGACACATATGAGACTTATGTGGATACTATTTTGTGCGGTAAAGACACCATCACGGTGGAGCAAGCACAAACAGCTTTATTGTCCTTTGATGCGAGGAAGAAGGACAAGGCTGGGGTATGGAGCGACAGTACGGGTACAATTGCAGTTGCTCGGGATAGGAGAGGTCGATCGTTTAACATGGAGGATGGATTGAAGCATGGCAGGTCTCGATCCAGGAACGCTTCTAGGAATAATGATGTGAAGTGTTTCAAGTGTGGTTATGAACCTTCATCACCATGATTGATGTAATGATGAAGATGTACTAAGATAACTTGAAGATGATGAATGTATAAGAGAGAGGAAAAAAGAATTGAAAGAATTATATTTTGTATTATGTAAAATTATATTGTGTACAATGAGAGACCTCCTTTATACATAGGTAGATCGTGTAGCTAGTCTAACAAACTTTCTAACCAACTAACTACCTCTACAACAACCTTGTAACAACCTCAATATAACTAACTAAGCTACTAACTACCTCAGTTAGTTCATACCCCCTTCAAGCTGGACTATAAGGACCCAGATTGAGTCCAAGCTTGACAGAAAAAGAATGATGAGCTGAAGCACCAGTGGTTTAGTCATAATGTCTGCCAGTTGAAGAGAACTCTTGACATGTTGAGTAAGAAGAAACCCCTCTAGCTGTTTATCCCGTACAAAATGGCAATCAACATTGAGATGCTTCGTGCGCTCATGAAACACTGCATTCCGTGCAATGTGTTGGGGTGCAGTGCTGTCACAATACAAAGGAATAGGAAGCTTGACAGGATCATGTAATTCTTGCAGAATGTTCACCAACCAGACTAGTTCAGCATTTGTGTATGACATGCTCATGTACTCAGTTTCTGCTGAACTTTTACTCACGGTTTTTTGTTTCTTCGTTTTCCAACTAATGAGCGAGTCTCCCAAGAACACACAATTACCACTTAAGGAACAACAAGAAAAAGCACAGGTGGCCCAATCAGCATCAGTGAATGCCTTGACAGTGAAAGAGGATTGTGCAGAATAAAACAATTAAAATATTTAAGAACATGATATGCAGCATTCAGATGAGT
Source organism: Silene latifolia (assembly GCF_048544455.1). Classification (NCBI taxonomy): domain Eukaryota; kingdom Viridiplantae; phylum Streptophyta; class Magnoliopsida; order Caryophyllales; family Caryophyllaceae; genus Silene; species Silene latifolia. The sequence goes on along the minus strand of NC_133535.1, from coordinate 14,974,798 downwards.
GTCTCTAGGTTTACTTAAAATTTGAGTCAAGTGTTGAACACTATAGGACAGATCATGCCTTGTCATGTTAAGGTACAATAACTTCCCAACTAAACTCCTATAAACCTCAGGCTCAGGAAGTAGACCGCCTGCATCAGTAGAAAGTTGAAGACCTTTTTGCATTGGAAAACTTGTAGTATTACAGTTCTCCATGCCTGTATCCTTTAGAATATCAAGTATGTACTTTCTATGATTGATGACAATTGATGAGAGGTGTCATCGTGTCTCCCAATCAAACATATTTATATTTCTCAACAAAAACTAGTTAGTGGTTAAGTTGAGGTCGATCCATGGGACGGTGTGCTTTGGGTTCTAAGTCTATCTATCTCAATTTATGTTAGTGTCACAATTGATTTGGGTTTCTAGTTGGTGAGTCTAAACTAATGCAAGCAATGAAGTAAAACAAACAATAAATTAAAAGATGTAAACAAATGACTAAAAGTGCTAGGATATCATGGGTTCATAGGGGATTTATGAGAGTTGATCATACAAACATATTCTCAAGTTATAAGCAAGCAATTATTGTTGTGATGGGATCGAGTTAGTGTATATCTTACAATCCCTAGGAAGATTTAGGTCCCGGAGCCGAATCGATTAGATTGTACAACACCTACAAGTCGACTTAGTCTCCTCCTATTCAACTTTATGCATGGTCTAATGAGGCTCGAGTTGGTTTATGTCTTATAAGCCTCATTGAAGAGATAGGGTAAAAATGCAAGGATTCATAGGCTCGCATTTCATCAAACATAGCATGTGCATAAGTTAAAATCACATTAAGTAAGCCATTTAATTATGAAAACATATTAGATTAAGCATGAATCATTCCCCATGTTTGTTTCCCCTAATTGCCCATTAATCGTAGCTAAAAGACTACTCACTTATTATCAAGTTCAACATGCTAATAAGGTTGTCAATTATATTAACAAAGCAAAACATGGTGAATAAATGAAAGTGATTAACAATAATTAAACAAGAGTAAAAGGGAATTATACCTATGAAGATGATTCCAAATAATAAAGCAAAGAATAAAAGAAGAGAACTTGATTGATGGAGAGTTGTCAGTTCTCCAATAATAACCCAATAATCTTCAATTACCCAATAACAATAGTTGAACAATGATTAAGGAAAGATTAAAGTGGAATGGTTGAGATTAAACAATCCTAATCTACTCCTAGTCTAATGGTTGTCTCCTTGGCTTTTTTTTCTTATTGATTATTACAAATGGGGTATATATAGTAGTACATCATTAGGTTAAGTAAGGATAAATTAGTAAATAACAATGCTAGGTTTTAAAGTAGGGAAATGCAAGTCTTGCGAGGAGATGAGCATATCACGCTAGTGCTGCCACGAGACACTCGGACCAGGAGGGGAGATGCTAGGATTGTGAGGGAAGGATCCGAGCGTCTTCAGCACGGGACGCTCAGATCATAAGGGGAGGATCCGCTCGTTTTGTGCCTAAGCCGCTCGCATTGTTGCACAGTGTCATCCTTGCTTCACGGCCTTTAGTCTTTGCATACTCCTTATTCTTGCTTTGTCAGTCGTTGTTCTTGCCTCTTCTTCATACTAGTTCATCTAAGTTCGTCATCAAACTTCCAATTGTGCACAGGAGACGGAAATTCCGCCTCATTGTCCTCTTTCCTACAAGTCATACAAAATGCACTAGGAAAGCAAAATAGAAAGCATTTGACGGATAAAATGGCCATGAAATGTTATAGTAGTATGCAAAATAGGTTCAAATATGGGACTAAATGTGCGCAAATAAGAGTCACATCAACAATACCTTTCTCATTTCTAGCAATTTCTAAACCCAAAAAATATCGGGCTGGACCAAGATCCTTAATAGTAAATTTAGAATGCAAACTATCCTTTAAAGCTTGTATCTCTTCAAATGAATTACCAGAAATCAAGACATCATCCACATAAACCAAGGCAATGATAAAATTATCTGAGATAACATCATGCTTAGTGAACAAAGAATAATCATATTTAGGTTGAGTAAAACCTAAACTGACCAAAAACTTGCAGAGTTCCAGATTCCATTGTCTTGATGCATGTTTAAGGCCATACAATGACCTAATAAGCCTGCAAACCAGTCCTTTCTTAGCTTTATATCCTTGAGGAGGCTTCATATAAACCTCTTCATCAAAAAATCCATGTAAAAATGCATTATTTATATCTAGTTGGTCTAAGGGCCATTTTTTAATAGAAGCCACATCAAGCAGAGTTCTAACAGTTGCAAATTTGGCAACTGGGGAGAAACTATGCTTATAATCTTTACCTCTACCTGGTTATACCCTTTAGCTACTAATCTAGCCTTGAACCTCTCAACAGTACCATCAGATTTATATTTGATCTTGTAAACCGATTTACTACCTATGACCTGTTTATTACCTATGACCTGTTTATTAGGTGGTAGAGTAGTAAGTTCCCAAGTCTGATTATCCTCAAGAGCTTTTAACTTCTGATCCATAGCCAAAACCCATCTAGGATCAGCAGATGCTTGTTTAAATGAATTAGGTTCTGACTCAGTCAAAACATTACACAAAGATCTGACATATTCCTTATCAAAACCATTTATGTCATTTAAAACCTGAACATGTAAAGCATTAAGATGCTGTAGTGAAGGAGGTAATGGACAATGAAATCCCTTCATTCTAGATGAAGCATACTTAGTCCTAACAGGCCTCCCTGCATCAGAATCATTGCTAGCATGATCCCGCACAACTGTTGTAGAAGGAACAGTCTCAGAAATATTTAATCTAGAAGATGTCAGGGGTTCATTAACTGTAACCTCTGAATCTGGAGGAGAATTAGAAACTCCAACAGAAGGAGTTAAATCATTGATAGATGTAGGAATAATATTATCTTGGTTTGGACCAGTTGACAATTCTGTAGCTGTATTGTTGTTCCTTGTTGAAATAGGATCATTTAAGCCATCAGAATGCAGGTCTACCAGTGTAAAATCATTATGTCGTTGTAAATCAACATCATTTTTATAAGGAAAATAATCCTCTTTAAAGATTACATCCCTACTTGTAAATAAGATATGCTTCTCTAAATCATAAACCTTTTACCCCTTTTGATTAGAAGGGTATCCTAGAAAAACACATTTACTTGCTCTAGGTTGAAATTTATCAGTTGGAGTTCTAGTTGCAAAACAAAGTGAACCAAAAACCTTCAACTCATTATACTGTGGTGCTTCACCAAAAAGTACTTCATATGGAGATTTCCAATTAACCAACTTAGTAGGCATTTTATTTATCAGATAAGTAGCAGTTAATAAGCATTCAGACCAAAACTTCAGAGGAACATTAGACTGAAATTTAAGAGCTCTAACTGTTTCTAGAAGATGTCTATGCTTTCTCTCTACACAGCCATTTTGCTGAGGCCTACCTGCTATACTTCTCTGGTGTTTAATACCTTTGGTCTGAAAAATTCTTCACATTGTTTCTGAAAGATCTCTGTGCCATTGTCAGACCTAATAATTTTTATTTGAGATGCAAAATGATTCTCAACATATGCCACAAAGCTTTTAATCAAATCAGGGACTTGTGTCTTATTCTGTAAGAGGAAGACCCAAGTATTCCTAGAGTAATCATCTAAGACAGTGAGAAATGATCTGGCTCATGTACTGGACTGAGTCCTATATGGACCCCAAACATCCATGTGTACCATATCAAAGCATTTCTGTGCATGAGAAACACTTCTATTAAAAGGAAGAACATGATGATTAGCCAGAAGACAAGTCTCACAAAAAATATTCTTTATTCCATTGAGTTCAATATAAGGAACATGTTGTAGTTTTTCTAAGGAAGAATGACCAAATCTAGCATGAACTAAGGAAATATTACGATTATTCTCAGCTGAAGTATTCTTAGAAGAAAGAAAAACTGTAGATACATTTCTACTAGGTACTGAACTATGAGATACAGAGATTTCAACTTTAGATTTGATATTAATCCTATACAAATTGCCTGTTCTCTGAGCAACAACAACAATGGACTTATTTGAAGGGTCCTGAAATAAGCATTTAGATTATAAGAAACAAACAAGCAAACCAGTTGATGACACTAGTTTACCAACAAATAACAAATTTTGCCTAAAATCAGGGATATAAAGCATATTCCTAAGCATAATACTTTCAGTAAAATACACTTGACATGTCTTAAAAACATTTTTTAGTGTTCCATCAGGTAAGGCCACATATATAGGTTTGATTAAGGTCTTAACATTGTGTAATAAAGTATACTGAAAAGTAATGTGCTCAGAAGCACCAGTGTCCACTATCCATGAACATGTATGAGTACTACGAATCATAGATTTAACAGGAAAGGAACAATGATCAGAAACCATACCTGCAAAATTGACAGCAGAGTGCAGAGAAGAATTCTCACCAGAATATGCCTTAGAAACCTACTGCATAACAGAATTGATAATACCTTGAACCATGTCAGAAGACACATTAGCTGGCATTCCAGGGTAGTGAATAAGTTGGGTAAAAGGAACAATACTATCAATAGGAGAAAGATCAACATATTCTTCATCCTGATCATGATGAGAAACCAACACATTGTTGGCAGTTGGAACAGAAGACTCATTAATCTTACCCTTCCCCTTTTTAAAAGCTTTATACTTGTAACACCTCTCTATGATATGACCCTTGATATTACAGAAAGTGCAAGTCTTGAGACGATGACAATCAGCAATGACATGACCAGGCTTAGTACAATGCTCACAAACAGGAACAGAACTAGGGACTGCAACATCTTCTTTAACCTTCTTGGAAGATTGTCCTTGAAGACTTTGATTATTGAACCTCTTCTTAGACACAAAAGAAGCAGTTTCCACAGAAAATTCATTGATAGAATCATTAATAACCTTTTGCCTCTCAATCTTTTGTAGCAAACCCAACGTCCTGTTGATTGAAGGCAAAGGATCCATGGAAAGAACAGTAGTTTGAACCTGCTCATAGCTAGAATTTAACCCCATTAACAGCTGAATGAGTTTAGAATGCATCTCCCTATCCAAGAGCTTCTTCAGAAGCTGACATGTGCATTTAGACATAACACCACAAACACACATTGGAACCGGATCCATCTGATCTATGCTTTCCCAAAGATTCTTCATACGGCTATAATACTCAATTAATGGAAGATTATCTTGCTTGGCATTGATAATATCCTTCGTCAGTTCATACAGTTCAAGAACATTAAGTAACCATAACGTTCAACTATCCCAGCCACAGATTCTTGGCAGAAACTGCATACTAAAGATTTTCACGAAGTGGTGGAGCAATGGAATGAAGAATCCATCACAGAATCAATATATCACATCTGATCCATTGATTGTAGGTCTTGTCATTCTTCTCAGGCATAGAACATTAACCAGTAATAAAGCCGGACTTGTTTTTAAACAACAAAGCTTGGGCAACATCTCGTTGCCATTGCAAGAAGTTTGTGCCATCAAACAGTATATCAGTAAGCTTCAAGTTGGGTTGATCATTCTGAGTAAGAAAAAGAGGATCATCAAATGGCGAGTATTGATCAGATGTTTGATCAGAAGAAGGAATTGATTCATGCATGATGAGATTTAGAAAAAAAATTGGTAATTTGTGTAAAGAAAAGAAGAAATAAGAAGAAAATTAATGGCGCGGAAGTGAATTTGATCAATCAAGATCGTAACCTAAGTGACTGATACCATATGAACCTTCATCACCATGATTGATGTAATGATGAAGATGTACTAAGATAACTTGAAGATGATGAATGTATATGAGAGAGGAAAGAGGAATTGAAAGAAGGCGAAATTAACGATTACTCCCTTTTATATACAACTTTTTCAATTTTACTCCCTTATATAATTTTTTTTAAAAATTACTACCAAAACATATGAAATTTTTTAAAATTGATACCAAATTAGAACTCAGGCCAATAAATGTCATTTTTTCCGGCAAATTCAAAAATTTCCCCTGAAATTGTGTTTTTTTATGACCTAATTACCCTTTTATGTTATATTTAGTCTGCATCTTCCTTCTTCCTCCTTCATTCATAATTGTTCATTCATTTCAATTTCCTCTCTCTTCTCTCATTCAATTCCCTATACTCACACCGAGATTTGTTCTTGACATCTTCAAACCTTACAAGCCTCTAAAAACGCAAGTATCAAGTAAGTACTCTAACATTCATCTGCATTGTTTTTTACATCCAATTAAATTAGGGTTTCTTAAATTAAATACCCAGTTGTTGTATTGTTTATTGTTCTTAATTTTTGGTTGCAGGATGTCTTTTGTCTCGGATGTTGGGTCGCACTCCAGCCATGATGGACCTGCAAAATGCTATTGTGGTATCCCGGTTGCTATTGTCACCTCTTGGACGGCGGAAAATCCGGGTAGACGTGTTGAAGCTTGCAAAGTTTACAACCCAAATACTAATTTTCGTGGATGCAAGTTCTTTCGGTAGGTTGATCGACCTCAATGTGATTGGCAAAGGGATGTCATCAACAAGCTAGTTAAAGAGAAGAAAGTAATAAATTGTGAGCTAAAGTGGATGAAGGAGGAAAGGAAGAAAATGGTGGAGGAAATTCAGAATTTGATTGTTGACAAGCCAATTATGAATGTTGTACATAACCAGGGAGTGCAAAGTTCATCTAAGGCATGCTTGTTAATGGCATTTTTTGCCATTACATGTTTCATTGCAGTAGCATTAATGCTTATGTATTGAGTTAGGTAATATGAGATTGTGAAGGTCATGTACCTTAGTTTAGCTGTTGTAACATGTATTATGAAGTAATGAGCAATGATATCCTCTATTTCCAAAAATCTTGTGTCTCTTAATTGCTTTGAACATTAACAGTACATGAGTTCAACTGATAACATTGTTCCAAACCAAACATAGTTCCAAAGACAATACATAGTTCCAAACACAATACATAGTTTCAAAACAAAATAGAAATATTGTTCCCACACATTAAATACACTTATTTGCTTCCTTAAGTAGTTTGAGTTGGTGTAGATGATCGAGCTGCACTGGACTGTGACGGTTGCTGATGTGTAGCGGTTGTGTGAGTTTGTGACGGTCCTGCTGCTGCATATGTCGCCTTCAAAGCTCTTCTTTCTTCAGCTTTCTCTCTTCCTTGTTTAGCCCAAGCTGTTGTTTTAAATGGCCTACCACCAGGGTGTGATTGTTGCTTTGGAGGAACAGAAGGGTTCTTACATGTTATTTTGTAGTGTCCTAGTTGGCCACAGTTGCTACATTTGTTCTTTTTCTTCACTCTCTTCACTGTTTTCCTCTCCCCTTCACCAGCCTCTTTTCTCCTCTGTTTGTTTGATGGTCTCCCAGGCATCTTCCTTTGTAGGGGAGGTAGTGGTTCAGGGAGGCCTGATTTCTCCCATTGGTTCACTCCTGGCATGGGTGAAATACAAGGCTCATATGCTAACTGGTACTTTGCCTTGCTGTATGCTTCATGAATGTAGTCATCAACCTTCCCTCTTTGTGATAAAATACACCCCACAGCATGTACACAAGGTACACCACATAACTGCCAGTGCCCACAATCACATGTTCTGGACTCCAAATTCACACCCTATTGCTCACCTAGATATTGAACCTCAAACTTGTCAGAATATGCTCTACTAATTTTGCAAAATCTACACTGATCTATTGCCCATTTCTTATACTTGGTTGTATAAGGCATGTACAAATCGTCATATTTCAGTGCACCCTCCCTCTTTTCACAATTTCTTTTCATTACGTATCTCCTCATCCACTCCATGTGGGTGAGGATTGGTTTGTCTCTAGCCTTTTTCAAGACAGAATTAAAAGTCTCACAAAGGTTGTTTAGAAGCATGTTTGACTTACAGTTTGTGTCAAAAGCATGTCTTGACCAATGCCTAGGAGGGATGTTGTTAAGATATGTCCATGCTTCAGTTGAGAGGCTTTTAATCCCCTCCATTTCTCTGTCAAAATCACCCTGCAAAACATCATTAAACCAGTTACAAAAACCATCTTTATAAACTATCCAAAAACTAGTTACAGAAAGCATGTTTGATTTACCTTTGTTGTTGCTCTAGCTGCCATCCAGAAACTATCTTTATAAACCTGACCACTCCAGTTAATCTTGAAGTTTGCCCATATGTGTCTTACATAGTATCTAATATCAGCCCTTGTAACCACCTTCCCCAGGGCATCAAGCAATCCCTTTTGCCTATCAGACATGATGGTAAACCCTTTTCCTTCTTCCATGCCTAGGTCATTGGCTAACAACTCAAGGAACCAAGTCCAACTATCAATATTCTCCACTTCAACCACTGCCCAAGCCAAGGGAAATATATTGTTGTTTCCATCCTTCCCAACAGCCACTAAGTACATTCCTGGATATGGACCTTTGAGGTGACAGCCATCAACTCCAAAAATTGGTCTGCAGCCCTTAATAAAACCCTCTTTCAGAGGTTGTAAGCATATATACATCCTCTTAAAATAAACAGGGGGTCTATCAATACCTCCACAGGTTACAAAAGCTGTGCTCCCCTCATTATACTTCTTTATTACATTAGCATAATCCCACACTCTTGCATATTGGTCCTTTCCATTACCATATATGATTAACTTGGCTCTTGACCTAGCTAGCCAACACTTAGCATAACTTACATGCACATTTAGCTCTTTCATCACATGTTCTTGGAATTTTTTCAGCTTCCAATCAATATTAGTCCTCCAAAACTCTAGAAATTTTTCAGCCAAGTACTCAGATGTTACTTTCCTATTGTAATTTGACACACTACATTTGTGTTCCAAGTTCAAAGTCTTAATTTGGAATGTATCACCCATCAATGTAGCATGCACTCTAAAGTTACACTTATTCACTGTCTTACACTTACAAGCCCCTAACCTTGATCTCTTATTATTCCACTTACAATCACACCTACTAGAACAATAAGCAGTTATCCTATCATTGCCATTATGGGAATAAAAAAAATCATAACCATTTTGAATTGAATGATATACTAAGGCTTTCCTAAAATCTATGTTAGTTGGAAAGGTCAAACCTTGTTTAAGCACAATTGGTTTGCTCTAATCTGTATTAAGGTTGAATCTAGCAGCATTTGAGGTGTCATCATCAGATCCTTGTAAAGATCTCAACTCATCTGAGTCATCATCCCCTTCATCATTTAGTAAGACTTCCAAATTATCTACACCCCAGATGGAAGGCCCCTTACCACCTTCACAAGCAAGTGCAGCCAAGCTACTCTCTACTGCTTTTGTAACATCTTCTTGGTCATCAACAGTAAACAAATCTGATCTGTCAGCCACACCCTCATCTTCTTCTACAAATGGACTCAAGTACCCTAAATCACTAGCATCAGAGTCAGTGAACTCGGCCTCTTCCTCCTCAGGTGTAGAATTGGATCTTTTTCCCTTACCTTTCAACTTACTTCTCTTAGCCTTTGACTTTCCAGCACCCTTCAATTTCTGTTTCCCTTTGTCACTTTCATCCTTAACAACCTAAGCTCTTTTACCTTTACCATTCCCTAATTTAGGTAAATCAGTAAGCTTCCATTTTCCCTTCCTGCTACCCTTCAACAACACTTCATTTTTTCCTATTAACTCTTCCCCTTTTTCTTTATTATTCACAGTTCCAGATTCCACCAACACCACCTTATCCCCTCCTCCTTCTTCACCAAAGTTGGACTTACCAAAGTTGAGGTGCCTACTAGTTAATAACTTTGTAGGTCTTCCAGAGGCAGGTGGTATAAATAAGCACCCAGAATTGACAGTCAAGGGTTGTGTCAGTTTGTTTGGTTGATAATTAACTGAGGGCTGTTTTTGTATTAAAGTATCACAAATTTTTGATTTTACTTTTCTCTTTGGGCTTTTTCTTAAAGGTCTTTGGTCAAAAGTAAGAGTTGTGACCTCTTCCCATGATCTTTAAAATGAAGCACTGTAAGGAATCTCATTATTTGAGTTAAGAGTGTGTGTATTTAGATTCTTACTAGCTCTTAGGTTGGGCTTTTCATCAGTTGGGCTATTTGAAGTTGGTTTGGGTTGATTTTGTAGGCCCACATTAGCCTTTTTTGTCATTGGATGAGATACTTGAGTACATGTGGATGATGATGTCATAAAATTGAGTGGCCTAACTACATACAAAGTTGCAGTATTCATTTGATCTCTACCCTTGATCAACTGAACAACATCAAAGTCAGACACCAAAAGACTCTTACCAGTAGTAGGATTTCTCCCATGTTTTGTATACCACAACTCAAAATTACCATCACCCATAAACTTCTCACCAATAGACCTCAAAAAATTAACAGATACTTTGTCACTCCAAATCCCACATAGCAAATGAATCCCACCCTTCTTAGAAAACTCAAATTCAATTTTCCCTTTCTTAAACATAAATTGTCCATCATAATTCACACGTAAATCAAACAAGAATGAGGTGGACGTTATTCCTACATTCAAATGCAAAAGTGCAGCAACAAATTAATCAAACCACAAGCAATTAAAGATACAAAATTGGGTTATTTAGACATTGAAGCTAATTAACAAACCAACTGACTTAAGCAAAGAACATGGGGCTTTTGTTCAGGGCAGGAACATTTTTGAGAATATCATGCTTACTCAGTCCTTGGTGAAGGGTTATGGACAAAAAGGGATTTCTCCTAGATGCTTGATAAAAGTAGACATCAAGAAAGCATTTGATTCCCTTCAATGGGAATTCATTGATAAGATGTTCCAGTACTACCATTTCCCACCTAAATTTAAGGATTGGATTCTAGGCTGCATAACCTCTACTTGGTTCAGTTTGAAGATTAATGGAGATAGAGTGGGATTTTTCAAAGGGGCAAGTGGTCTGAGGCAGGGGGATCGTCTCTCCTCCTTCCTCTTTGTTATGAGTATGGAAATCCTTTCTCGTATTCTGAGGCAAATTCATAAGCAGCCTCAGGTTTCATATCATCCAAAATGTGGACCAGTGAGACTCAACCACTTAATTTTTGCAGATGACTTAATGCTTTTTGTTAGGGGTGACATCCCATCTGTTGCTGCTGTTACACAAGCTCTTGATTCTTTTGCAAAAATGTCTGGGTTATGTGCTAATCCTGAGAAGACTAATATCTATATGGGAGGTGTTAGAGATGATATTAAGAAGGGTATTCTTCAGGAAACAGGGTTTGTGGAGAGAGATTTCCCTTTTCGATACTTGGGAGTGCCTTTAAATGATGGGAAATTGAACAAGGGCATGTTTGCTGATCTTCTTAATAGAGTCCAAAAAGCTCTACAACACTGGTCTACTTACAAACTCTCATATGCAGGGAAGATTAGTTTGCTGAACTCTGTAATTTTTGGCATGGAACAGTATTGGTGCTCTACTTTGTTGATTCCTAAGGGAGTGATCAAGTTAATCACTAAATTTTGCAGAAACTTCTTATGGAATTCTGAGGAAGGTAGTAGGAAACTTATAATGAAAAGTTGGAAGTCTTGCTGTGTTCCCTATCAGGAGGGAGGCTTCAATATAAAGGAAGTGTTGGCCTGGAACAAATATATATTGGGTAAATGGATTTGGGAGCCGGATCAGGAATCAGATAGCCTCTGGACAGAATGGCATCTGAAATATAATATCAAGTCTGGGAGCATTTGGACTGCACTTTCCAAAACTACTCATTCTGAGAGTTGGCGCAATATTTTGAAGGTAAAGGATGAGCTGCTATTACACACAGGGAATATTCTGAATGCTAAACAGTTCATGAGCAGTTGTGTCCATAGAGGGAAATTACAACTCCACCTGTTGTATGATAAGTTTAGGAATTGTCTGAGACCTGTTAGCTGGCAGGGGCAGTTTGGCAACGTGCACTTCAACCAAAGCACAGTGTGTTTCTCATCTTGGCAATGCAGAAGATACTCGCTACTATTGATCAACTTAACTGCAGAGGTATACAAATGGTTAATAGATGTGTCCAATGTAAGGGTGAAAATGAGAACCACAAACACTTATTTTTTAGGTGCTCGTTCTCTCAAGGAATTTGGCAGCAAATTCTCTCATGGATGAAGATCTCTGGGCGTACGAATAGTCTTAACAAAGAGATGCATTTGAGTGCTAACAGAAGAACCCGTAGGCACTGGAAAACTAAATGGTTTCTGGGTTGTCTAGGTGCAGCGGTGTATAGCATTTGGGAAGAGAGAAATGCTAGGATTTTTCGAGGGTTGGAGCATAGTGCGGGAACTATTATTAAGAAGATCCAATTCCTTGTAATTATAAGATTATTGTATGCATCTAAATCACATCTAGAGGATGAGATAGTAGGTTCTCTAGCTAGTTAAGTATCTCATATTGGTTATCGTTTTTGTAAGATTGCCTCTTTATTCCCTTTAATGGATGAATATATGGCTTGCTTTTCTTGCAAAAAAAAATAAGACTAATCAATCTAGCAGAATAGTGAAAAATCAGTCTAAACAAACAAGTAAAAACATCATCTAAACCTTGATATCCCAAAATTAAACCATAAAAATAAGACTAATCAATGTAAAATTAAATAAAAATAGGTGAAATAGATATGATTAACTAACCTGATTAAGATATCAACTGAAATTATAAGTTAAATGGCGGAATTGAGATGGTAGCCTGAAGAATCGAGGGCGATGAACGAAATACTTGAGGGCGATGAAGTTTGAGGTTGATGGATGCAGATTTACTGTGATTGAGAGATAAAAGGGGGTTTTAGGTTAAAATTAGTAGGTAAGAGAGGGTGTGTAAAAATGAAGAGTTAAAATGAGAGTTGTCTTAAAATGAGGGCATATTGGTCCATCAAACAATTTTTCCACCGGAAAAGAGAATTGGTATCAATTTTAAAAAATTTCATATGTTTTGGTAGTAATTTTTAAAAATTTTTATATAAGGGAGTAAAATTGAAAAAGTTGTATATAAAAGGGAGTAATCGTTAATTTCGCCTTGAAAGAATTATATTTTGTATTATGTAAAACTATATTGTGTACAATGAGAGACCTCCTTTATATATAGGTAGATCATGTAGCTAGTCTAACAAACTTTCTAACCGACTAACTACCTCTACAACAACCTTGTAACAACCTCAGCTCAATATAACTAACTAAGCTACTAACTACCTTAGTTAGTTCATAGTGGTGACCTTGGGCATATTAGGCGGTTATGTCCTAAGAAATGCGGGAATGAAAGAAAACAAGGGCGACACCAACTTGGTTGTCGGTGAAGGAAGTAGTGGTTGTTTCCTTACCGATGGTAGCGACATATTTGCGGTCACGGATGTGAACGACGTGTGTTCCAAGGAAGAATGGATATTAGATTCTGGTTGTGTCAACCACATTTGCACCCGGAAGGATAGTTTTGATGAGCTCCAAGAAGGCGTGGCTAGAAAATGAGTTTGGCTGATAACTCAATAGTTGATGTCATGGGTGTTGGGGTGGTCAAAATCAAAATGACAAATGGGGTAGTTGATGAGTGCCCATTTTGTGTCAATTTCATCCTTCTTCTCTATGCATATTTCCCGATCATACGCGGTTTTTGACCCTTTTAGCCCCATTTTGTAGCTTTAGTCCCGTACTATGAGCTTTATGCCCCTCATTGCAGGTTTTTGCATCAGGAAGAGGGCTTAAGGAGCTAGCTACGGAGCTTACAAGGCGTGCATAGAGAAGAAGAGTGAAGAAGAAGAGAAGTAGGACTCCCGGCTGTCGGCCGGCAACCAGTCCACCGGCTGAGAGTTCCCATATACGAGTATTGAAGTTGAAGAGGTGAAGGAAGACTCCAAGCCGGCTAGCCGGCAGCCGGTCAACCCCCTGGAAGTCCTCCTCCTGGGCCGGTCCACAGCCGGCAGCCGGTCCACTGGCTCACCACATCTGATGATTTAAATTGACACCAAAAACTTCCAGCGGGTTTTGCGCCGGTCCTCCAACCGGTGGCCGGTTGACCGGCTCAGACTCCCTTCCCCCGCATTTTGAACTTCCTTGTAATTTTTGACCTAAATGATTGTAAACTATAATTACCCCTCCCTTATTCATTTTCGACACACAACCCTAGATCTGAAAACTTTTCTTAATTTATTCAATCTTTCCCTAATTAAAGCATTAATCTTTCCTTAATCAATATTAATTATTATTAATCATTTAGTAAAATTAGTTTAGTAGTAGTATTTGTCAATTGTTTACCTTTGGTTTCTTGGATTGTATTGGGAGATACTGAAGGATTCTCTTCATTAATTCAATCAAAGCAATCATCTTTACTCTTTGTTGGTACATATCTTCTCTTATTTACTTGGTTAATCAATTGTTTACATTTTAACTTGTCTTTTATCATTGTTGGAATATTTACCATGTCATCTCTTTTTGTTATTTGTTTTTTTTCCATTTATTTGCTTGAACAATTTGAACATGAGTGAGTAGTAATCTTCCTAGGGTTTAGGGGGAGTCTAAATGGGATTATTAGGTATGATTGTTTGATTCTTTAGGGTTTTGGTGAATTGTTTATCTTTCTCAATATTGCACACAAGGTGTTTGATGATTTGCATGAGTGAAAGCTTGTGCCTTTTTTCATTGTTGCTTAATTCCTCCATTGAATGAAAGTTTGTGGTGGTCTTGTTGCATGTTTTAGAAAAGTGTGATGCTTAATGAGAGTTAGTAGTCACCCTTTAGGATAATCGAGACATTGATTCACCATCCTAGGATAAACTCTCACCTTGGACCCTTTAAATCATCTTTTTTGTCCCTTAGACCATTTAGATGAACCCGAAAGCCCTAGCCTTTAATCAATCGTATACACTTCCTCTCAATTGCTTACATTAGTTACAACTAGTAGTTTAAACCAACTCACTTCCTTTCATTTTTTACTAGACTAGACTCCTATTTAGGCTAAGTAGAAACCCCTCCATCATCGTGGTTTGACCCCGATTTACACACTAAATTGGGTTTAAATAATTGTTGGTGATAAGAGACTTGACCCTACCTACATCTTACTCATCAAATGGCGCCGTTGGCGGGGATGACGTTAGGTTATATTTAGTTTATCAAGAGTCTTAGCTTTAGTCTTATCTCACTTGTTAGTTTGTTTTAGTAGTTGTGTGTTTCATTGTAGAGTGTGTGATTTCTTGCCCTCCCCTAGTGTGTAAAGACAATAGGAGACTAACGGTTTATTGAGTGCATGCCTAGAAGGAACCACCAAGCTCTACTCTTCAATTCCGACCCCGAGAGGCTTTTTAGAACCTTGAGGACAAGGACCCTTGATAGAGTTCGGAACCCTCTGCAAGCAAACATTGATCAACCAAACTTACACACCTCACAAAATATTGATACCACAACCACACTTCAACCAAACATCACAATTGAGACTCTACTAGAAAACCCTTTTCATAACTTCCCTATTCCAAATAACCAACCTCAAAAACCACCCCCTCATATACCAAATACTCGACCACAAATGGCTCTACGAGATCACAACTGGCCTAACCATAATGATTCATGTAACCCTATTAATTTTGGCACATTGGCTCCAAACAACTTTGAAATGCATCCCGCCCAAGTCGGGTTGATTGAGAATTGTGTTCGGGGGCATATTGAAGAAGATGCTCATGCTCACCTCCGAAAGTTCAAGAGGAAGGTTTCAATGATGAAGAATAGGGTATCCGAGGACACCCTAAGGATGATGTTGTTTCCGTTTTCATTGACGGGTAAGGCGGACCGGTGGTTGAACATTCACCCTCCGGATACCTTCACGACATGGGACGCCTTGGCTAAAGCATTCATAGCTAAATATTACCCGTCGTCCAAGACCGCCATGCTCCATAATGAGATTCACACCTTTCAACAAAAATATGGGGAGTCCTTGGGTGAAGCTTGGGACCGATATCAAGACCTAATAGCAATTTGTCTCCATCATGGAATCCCGGAATGGTACATCACTCAAATATTCTTTCAAACATTGCTACCTAGGACTAAGGAGATGGTAAATGCCTCCGCGGGAGGGGGGGGGGGGGAGGATTTGATCACTTGAATGATGAAGAAGGCACGACATTAATCAAGAAAATGGTAGACTCGGAAGCAAACTATGGGACAAGAGGAAACATGCTAAGAAGGAATGGCAAGTTCCCTAAGGATAACTCCTCAAACTCCGAGACAAATGCTAAGCTCGACTTACTCACAAAACAACTTGAAAAGCTACAAAGAAACCAAGTACACCAAACCACAACCTCACATGGGCCACCCATGGAGGAAGTGGTTCAAGCTTCAAGTTGTGAGCTTTGTGGAGGGAGCGGTCATACCTTTGATTTGTGTGCCAATAACTATAACGGTGGCTATGAAGAGAATGTTCAAGATGTTAATGCTTTTAAAAGCTATAACAACAATACAAGACCACCAAGACCACCCTACAACAATCCCAATGTCTACAACCCAAACACCAACTTCTACCATCCCGGTTTAAGGAACCACCCCAATTTTAGCTACAAAAGTACCAATGTTCAAAACCTGCAACACCTTCAACCACAAGCCCCAAATAATCCCGGAAATCAAAACCAATGACCAAACAACAATCAAAACAAAAACTATGGGAACCAACCACAAGGGTACCAAGATTTTGGTGGAAATCAAAGCAACCAAGGGTTTTACTAAGGGAATCAAGTGAACCAAGCTAATCAAAGATTTGGGCAAGGGTATGTTCAAGGGTTTCAAGAACAAGGCCAAGGACCAAACTTCAACAACAATGGTCCTAGAGGTAACTTCCAAGGGGGACAAAACAACAACCAAAGTTCCAACACTTGGTATGACTATGGGTTCCCTTTACCCATAGCCAACCAACCTTATCAAGAACCCCAAGGTGATATCTCCCAAAATGAGCTTTTAAAGATGATAAAGAACATGCAACTTCAACATAGTCAAGAAACGGCTAATTTTCCTAAGGCAACCCAACAAGAACAAGCAAACTTGAGGGCTACCTTCCTTAAATACATGAGAGAAATGGAATCAAGGATGGCCTCTCATGCTATGGCTAACCCTCAAAGGCCTCCCGGTGGTCTACTAGCCCAAGATCAAAGCTCCAAGGATGCCTCAAATAGCCACCACGCGCATGCTGTAGTTTTGAGAAGCGGTTTAGAGCTTGAGGACCCCTACAAGAATCTTGAGGTAGAAATTGAAGGAGATACCGAAAGGAATGGAATGGAGATGAGTGGTGAAAAGGAAAATCCATCCATAACACCGTCGGCTAGAGTGAGTGAAGCCAAGAAGGGTAATGAAGCTTGTGAAGAGTCTTCAAGTGGGGGAATTCAAGTGGAAAAAGATGTTGATGGATATGTGGAAGACCTTCCTTATGAGGAAGAAGCAATTGAAGAAGTACCTTTGCAACACACCAAAAAGGTAACAAAGAGTTCGGTTCTTCCAAAGGTACCTTCCAATTCTCAACTTGTGTCTAATATTCCTTATCCCTCACGAGCCATTAAGAGTAGGGAAAACTTTAAGTATGCCAAGTTCTGTGATATGCTTAAGAAACTTGAAGTCACCCTACCCTTTACGGAAGTGATTATGAACATGTCAATCTACTCAAAATTTTTAAAAGACATTTTGACCAAGAAAAGGGTCTTGGGTGACCAAGAGATAGTGGCTATGGAAGAGGCATATAATGCTCATATCCTTAACAAAATGCCCACTAAACTTGGTGACCCGGGAAGCTTTTCAATCCCATGTGTAGTTGGTGGTGTTCCTATATCAAGAGCTCTTTGTGACTTGGGGGCAAGTGTGAGTCTCATTCCTTTAAAAGTTGCAAAGAAAATTGGCATTCAAAACCTTTCTCCCACTACCATGACTCTCCAATTGGCAGATAGGTCCATCAAGTGCCCTATGGGGGTGCTTGAAGACGTACCCGTTAAAGTTGGAAAGCTTTTAATCCCCGCCGATTTTGTTGTCCTTGATATTCTGGAGGATAGCCATACCCCATCATCCTAGGTGGGCCATTTTTGGCTACCGGAGGAGTGCTTATTGATGTCAAGAATGGGCGGCTAACCTTCCAAATTGAGGGCAACAATGTCGAATTTAACCTTCCACATTTGATGAAAGGACCAAGAGTTTAAAGAGTAAGCACTATTGAGGTGATTGATGAAATAGTGCATGAAGTAGCCCGAGAAGAAGTGGAAATGGAAAAGGTTTTTCAAATCTCCTTGCATGATGAAGCTATGAAGGAAGATCATGAAGTTGATGAAAATTTTTTGACGAAAGTGGAGGGCTTTATCCCTCCAAAGGTACAACTCAAGCCTTACCCCCTTCACTCAAGTATGCTTTTCTTGATGAGGGGGAGGCTTACCCGGTGATCATAAATGCTAATCTAAGTGAGTTACAAGAAATTAAAATTTTGCAAACTTTAAGAACTCATAGAGGCTCACTCGGGTATAGCATAGATGACATCAAGGGCTTGAGCCCGAGTTTGTGCATGCATAGAATTGTCTTGGAAGAGGGGAGACGACCCAAGGTATATGGTCTTAGGAGGATAAACCCTAAAATGGCCGAGGTAGTTAAAAATGAAGTGTTGAAATTACTTGAGGCCGGGATTATCTATCAAATAACGGATAGTAAGTGGGTAAGTCCGGTTCACGTGGTACCAAAGAAGGGAGGGGTATAAATGGTTGAGCAAGAAGACGGGACCACCCTACCTACTAGACCGGTGACGGGATGGCGCATGTGTATTGACTATAGGAAACTTAATGCCGCCATCCTTAAAGACCATTTCCCAATCCCCTTTATAGACCAAATGCTCGAGAGACTTGCGAGTCATGCTTATTATTTCTTTCTAGATGGTTACTTCGGGTTCTTCCAAATCCCCATTCACCCGGAGGACCAAGAAAAGACGGCCTTCACTTGTCCCATAGGGGTCTATACATATCGTAGGATGCCATTCGGGCTTTGCAATGCGCCCGACACCTTCCAAAGGTGAATGATGGCAATCTTTTCATACTTTCTAGAGGAAAGCATGGAGGTTTTCATGGACGATTTTAGTGTCCATGGGGACTCATTTGATCATGGTCTTGACAATTTGACTAATGTGTTGAAGATATGTGAGGAGCACAACCTCGTTCTAAATTGGGAAAAATGACATTTTATGGTAGAGGAAGGGTTGTACTCGGTCACATTGTCTCTAGAAGGGGTATTGAGGTTGATGGTGCTAGGGTTGCCATTATAGAAAACTTGTCACCTCCTTCCAATGTAAAGGGACTGAGGAGTTTTCTAGGCCACGCCGGCTTCCATAGGCGTTTCATTAAAGATTTTTCAAAGATAGCAAAACCATTAACTTCATTACTCCTCAAGGATTCCCCCTTTGTATTTGATAAACCTTGTCTTGAAGCTTTTCATAGGTTGAAGGAGGCATTGGTCAAGGCTCCAATAATCCGGGCTCCGGATTGGAACCTCTCTTTCGAGATCATGTGTGATGCTTCGGACTTCGCAGTTGGTGCGGTCCTTGGGCAAGTGGTGGATAAGAAGCATCATGTGATTTATTACACAAGCAAGACCCTTGATCAAACACAATGTGGCTACTCTACAACCGAAAAGGAGATGTTAGCGATTGTTCATGCCGTTGAAAAATTTCGGCAATACCTTGTTGGGTCTAAGGTGGTGGTTTACTCCGATCACACCGCCTTGAGACAATTAATGGTTAAGAAAGATGCAAAGCCCCGACTTTTTAGATGGGTCCTACTTCTCCAAGAATTTGAATTAGAGATCAAGGATAAGGCCGGGCCAGAAAATGTTGTAGCCGACCACTTATCAAGATTGACCGTTGAAGATCATGGGATACAAGACAAGAGTGGACCCATCAATGAGTGGTTACGGGATGATGGACTCATGGAAGTTAGCGTCAAAACCCATTGGTTTGCGGATCTTGCAAACTACATTGTGAGTGGTTTCTTACCGGATGAAATGGAACAAAGGGAAAGGCGGAAGTTGAGACATGATGCCAAGATATACTTTTGGAATGACCCACACTTGTTCCACAAGTGTGGGGATGGAATGTTCTGGAGATGTGTTTCAAGAGAGGAGGGCTTGGAGATTGTCGACCGGGTTCACAATTCCGCCTATAGGGGACACTTGGCCACCTCTAGGACCATTGCCAAGATCGTCTAAGGTGGATTTTATTGGCCCTCCATGTTTAAGGACATCCACTACTTGGTTAAATCTTGTGATGCTTGCCAAAGGGTTGGGAACATTGGAAAGAGGAATAAAATGCCCTTGACTAACATATTGGAAATTGAACTTTTTGATTGTTGGGGCATAGACTTCATGGGACCCTTCCCCAAATCTTGTGGAAATGAATACATCTTGGTTGCGGTGGACTACGTGTCCAAATGAATTGAAGCGGTAGCCTCTCCCACCAATGATAGCAAGGTTGTGATAAAGCTTTTCAAGGGCACGATTTTTTCAAGGTTCGAAACACCAAGAGTAGTCATAAGTGATGACGGATCACATTTCCACAAAAGCACTTTCAAAGCTCTACTTGAAACACATGGAGTGCGGCATAAAACCACCCTTGCCTACCACCCTCAAACTAGTGGGCAAGTGGAGGTTTCTAACCGCCAAATTAAGGCCATTTTGGAGAAAGTCACAAACAAGAGCCGGAAAGATTGGTCACAAAAGCTCCCGGATGTGCTATGGGCATTGAGAACCGCCTACAAGACACCCCTTGGTACCACCCCCTATAAGCTTGTGTATGGGAAAGCTTGTCATTTGCCCGTTGAGCTAGATTACAAGGCTTGGTGGGCTCTTAAGGAGATGAACTTTGACTTTGACGCCGTCGGAGAGGTTCGCTTTCTCCAAATGAATGAGCTTGAGGAATGAAGATTGGAGGCTTATGAGAGCTCCAAAATCTATAAGGATCAAACGAAGAAATGGCATGATGGCAAAATCATGAAGAAAGATATAAGTGTTAGAGACCTTGTTCTCCTTTTCAACTCCAAGGTCAAGGTGTTTTCGGGCAAGCTCAAATCAAGGTGGTCGGGACCCTTTAAGGTGATGCAAATATTCCCTTATGGTGCTTTTGAGCTTTGGAGCGAGGAAGGAGGAACCTTTAGGATCAATGGTCAACGAATCAAGCGCTACTATGATGGTGACAACAAAGGACCGATTGAGGTGCTCTACCTCGGGGGTTCCCCTCCCCGAGGAGAGGGCAAATTGAAACTCTTGAAAAGTGATTTGGTTTGGTGGAGTTCCTCAAGAACCACCACTTGTACATAGCATGCATTTTAGTTAGCAAATGAGAAATTTGGAAGGATCGTACTTGGTAAGATGAAGTTGGTGTTGAGGTTTGAAGAGAATTTGATTGAATTTGTGAGAGTTGATTCTTGATTTGTGCAACATTGATAAATTTTTGATGATTGAAGCCATAAGTATGTCAAAGGGGATCTGAGCCTGTGGGCAGGCGGCCTGTCTATGACCGGCTCATAACCCGCTGTAACTTTTGGGCAAAATTCAAGTTAGCAAAATGGAGAAAATGAGGAAGAGGGGTCTTAGCCGGTCCACCGGCGGACGGTCAAATACCGGCTGAAAACCCGCTGTAACTTTTGGGGTGCAATTTTAAAGAGGGACTCCAGCCGGTCGGCCTGCAGCCGGCTCACTGGCTGAGAGTCATGATGACGTGGCAAATTGGGTAGAATGACAAAGAAGGGACTCCCAGCCGGTCGGCCGGCATCCGGTCCGCCGGTTGAGACTCACATCCATAATTAGAAAAATTTCGAAAAAATTGATATAGGGATCCCAGCTGGTCGACCGGCCGCCGGTCCGACGACCGGCGCATAACCCGCTGTAAGTTTTGGAAAAATTGAAATTTTGGGGAAGGAATCCCAGCCGGTCCACCGGCCGCCGGTCGCAGACCGGCCTAGAACCCTACCCGTGCTCCTTTAACTCTTCTCACCCACTCATTTTTTCCTCACTTTATCAAAATCACTCTCTCTCTCTCTCTCTCTCTCTCTCTCTCTCTCTCTCTCTCTCTCTCTCTCTCTCTCTCTCTCTCTCTCTCTCTCTCTCTCTCTCTTCATACACTAACACACCTTCTTCATCTTCTCCTCACCAACTCACCCTCAAATCATCAAAAACACCATCTAATCCTCCATGTTTTTGTGATAAAACTTCCTTTTAACCATATAATATCACTCCAAACTCCATTTTTCATCTCTAAAACACCAAAAAACTCTGAAAATCGTCAATTCCAAGTCTAGGGTTTGGAAAATCCAAAAATTCGTCTTCCATTTTTGGGTAAGTTCTTCACTCTAGTTTTGTTTTTTTAAGGTTTAATTGTGTTTTTAAGCCTCCTTTTTGGTGGAAAAATCGGAGTTTTTGATTTGGGTTAGTAAGGTAAGTTAGTTTTTGGAGATTAATGGCGCCAAACAAGAGAGCTAGGGCGGATGCTAGCACTAGTGGAGCGGAGATAGCCCCTGACCCTACCTTCCCGGAGGTCCAATTCATTTCCGAGGCACATAAGGTAAGATTTTCCCACCTAAAATCTAGTGAAATCATCCCTACTAGATTTATTTGCCGAAATACCCTGAGAAAGCTAGGTTGGGATACCGATTGTGAAAAATTGTTTAATGGGGTCGGGATGGGAGCTATGTATAAACTACATCGCCAAATCTTTGCTAGAATCACACTTGAATTTTTGTCCTCGCTTGAGGTGGAAAAAAATAAGAACACAAGTAAAATAACCGGTATCTCCTTCCGGTTAATGAACAAGACTATTCAAGTGACCCTTGAGCGAATGGGAAGAATTTTTGGGTTGCCTAGTACGGGGAGCCACCTTCCCCCGACTAGGTTTGATCAACAAGAGTTGTGGAAAGCGATTGCCGGTGAGAATATTAATGATGAGCTTAAGATGAAGGAACACCATATTCATAGTCCAATTATCCGGACATGGCACCGCTCTATGGGGTGGACGATATTTGGGAGGCATAAGCCTCACAATATGCATTCCGATGAGCTCTACATTATCGGGAGCTACCTTAAGCAACACCCCAAGGCGTATCAAATCAATATTGTCCACCTCTTGATACTCCATTTGCAAAAGCTTGGTAACAATATCCGCAATAATTCACCAATAGTGGTAGGGGGTTTGATAACCCAAATTGCTAAGGAGACCGTAGGATTTGTAAAATCACGGCATCAACCGGTACAAGGGGTCACCATAATTGATAGTAACCATTTGAGCTCCCTTTTCTTTACCAAGTATGATTTTGATGACATGAAGACTTATCTCTTGATTAGGAAGAGCTTGACCTTTATTCCTCTCCCCAATGCCGATTTGGTTACTCTTGAACCGGATAAAGAGCGGTATCTCCTTCCTCTTGAAAACGCCACCGCCCCTACCACCCGACAAGTAGCCCGTAGCACTCTCTCCTACGGGAGAAATGCACAAGGACCAACTCAATCTTCCTACAATTATGATGCCCCACCCGAAACCGACACATCTTCCTCCGCCCAACCCTCCCAATACCTACCCATTGATCCGAAAGTGTGGGATCTCATGGAGGGCATGAACCTTGGGATTAGGAAGGTGCAATCCTCCTTAGATGATTTCCGCACCCATGTCGACAAACGCTTTGAACAAGTCGACGACTTCTTAGGCCAAGCACACCAAAAAATAGATCGAATCTACGTGGATCAAGCTCTAGGCAACTACCCCCTCTATGAAGACTACGCTTCCCGGCGTATGGTCCCACCCAATGGCCCTTTCCCCTCTTACTTCAACCTACCGGATGAAGGGTACACTCAACCGGGGATCCATGGAGGCCTCAACTTGAACCTCGACTACTATAGCGCCCCATCCTTCCAAACTAGTGGAGGATATGACTACAACCAAGGGGGTGGCTACGGTGGTTATGGGGGAGGCTTTGATAGCCAAGGGGGAGCGGGAGGCTACCACACCAACGTCAATATGGATGCTCCATACAACCCTCATGCCAACCTAGAAGGGTTTGTTGGTGGTGGTGGTGGACAAGGGGGTAGTGTAAGTGGACTCGGGGTGGAAATTAGCGGGTATGAAGGTAGTGGTTTTGATGTGGGCAATGATGAGTATGGCGGGAGAGGATTTGATGCTCTTGATAGTGGTTATGGTGGTAGTGGTAGTGCTTATGGAAACCATGGTTATCAAGACGACTATGATGATGGGGGGCCGCGGCAAAGGAAAATGTGTATTTAATGTTGATGATGAAGATGATAATGAAGATGAGAACCCGGAAGAAGATCAAGTGGACTTTGGCTTAGATCTTGATTGAGCCCTTATCTTTGCTCCCACCTTGAAAAATTCAAAGCCAAGTATGATCTCTCAATCCAAATTTTCTAATCCATATTTAAATTTTTGTATGCATTTAGCTTATATGTAATATATTTAGCTTAGAAACTCATTTAATTGCATACATTTAGGTTTGCATTAGATTTAAAATTTGTAATATATCGTCACACATAGACATTGCATTCACGTAGTATATTTTGCATTGTAATTCAATATTGCATATAGAATAGATCATGCATTGCATTCTCATTTAAAAACCACTAAAAATTTATAAAAAAAATCAAAAATCAAAAATCTAAAACATGTTCTCATTTCTGAATTTCCTCCACACATTTACTTCCATTGGAAATATGTAAATAAATAAGTGTGGGGAGGAAATTCTACCATTTTAAAAATACAAAAAACACGTTATTTATTTTCGAATATTCAAAAACCCAAAAATATGTTCTTTTTAATTCTCTTCATGCCCTCCCATGTCTATAAATAAGTGTGGAGAGGGCCTATAAAAAACCCAAAAACATGTCCATTTTCATTTTGAAAAACAAAATATCAAAAATATGTTATTTTCTTTTTCAAAAATTGAAAAATACAAAAATATGTTCCTTTCTTTGCCCTATTCCCTCCCTATACTTTGTTCCATCGAGGACAATGTAAATTTCAAGTGTGGGGAGGGAAATATCCACTTTGTGAATATTTGTTTATAATTGTATATACCTTTAAATTTGATAAAATTTCAAAAAAAAAAAAACGCAAAAAAAAAATTGAAAAATTTCTGAAAAAACACAAAAATATTTGCATTGTATATATATGTTTTGTCTAACCTTTGGCACGGCGCATTGACCATTTGAGGCAAAAAGGAGCTAGAAGACCGCTTGGTATAATCCTTCCTATCCCTTACTCCTTTTACTATTCTTTCTTTTTAGTATCTTGGATATTTTGAAGGAGAATGAGAATTTTGTTGCCTTGGGTGTCTCATTGGGAGATCATGTGGATTGTTTGGTGTTGATGCGTGCTGCTAGGATTAGATATTTGTTGCATATTTATTTTCTTGTTCTTTCGATTCCCGCTTGCATTTTGTCACATGTGCATATGTGTTGTGGCTAGACTTAGTTGCACTTAGTTTGTAAATGTTTTGCACAAGCATGGTCGACGAAGGGAACCAAGTACTCCCATGATGAGTTATGTGTCCAATTGTGCTTTTCCCCTTCCCGTGACTTGCACCCGTGACCTCTTAGTTAGCCGAGGGATGTGGGCTTGACCAATGAGTTTAGAACGACCTTGTGAGACCTAGGCCGTAGACTAGACCTAGGACTCGACTTAGCCACTCAAAGGTAAAGGTAGAGCCTCCTAAAGTGGGTACATTCATACCCCGCCCTCATCTAGGTTTGAGAGTAGGCCTCCTCGCGAGGCGTGTCATGTCAAAAGGCATAAATATGGAGCTCATTCCTTGATTCCGTAGAAGTGTCGATGTGCATGTTGAGACAATTTTGTTCAAATAAAGTAGCATCTTATAGCCAAATAAGCTTATTTTTCACCCATTTGATCATCTTTCCCTTTTGTTTACTCAATTTGTGCCTAAGCCTTATCATTTCATTTGCTAATAAAATAACTACATTCCATAAACATCTCACCTTTGTTGAGTAGTTGGTCTTTGTAGTTGTTTTAAGGAATATAATTGGGAAGGAAATATGATTTTTGTTGAGGTGAGCGGTCCTAAATATCACAAAAGTGAAATGAAGCTTGATGGTTGGCCAATTCTGCAATTTATTAAGAGGTTTACAAGAAAAAAAAATGAAAATGAAGAAGAAAATCAAATAGAAAAGAGAAAAAATGAAGTGAAAAACAAAAGGAAAAGAATGTCGTGTTTGTATCTAATAAAGGGTTGATGGATTTGCAATTGAGTCTTGTTTTGAAAATAATGAAATGAATGGTTAGAAATGACAATCTTTGCCAAATTTTGTGGAGGAATTATTTTGCATTTGGTACGGTTTAGTGAATTGGTTAGATGTGGCGACTACTTAACCGATAGCCTCACATGTCTTAAAACGATGCTTGCACCAACCCCTTTTCACTGAACCCAAGCCTCATTACAACCCGGTTGTCTCTCTTGTATGTGCATCATTTGACATTTCTCTTGCGGATATTGGATGGAGTACCATATTAGATTGCGGGCACGTTTTCACTAGTCGAGTTAGGAGAGTGATTTTGGTTACTAGTTATCACAAAAATCACCTTGTTCTTTCATTGAGTGATGAGTGAAAAGCGTGAGGATGTCGTTGCCTAGGTCCCCTTAGTCATGGTTGAATCTCGTGTCGGTTTTGTGATTCTCGGCGGACTTGCCTACTTCCCCTTACCCCGCTCTTGAATGTGTTTATTGAGTATTGGTCACACTAGGGTCGCTTGAGTCATGCTTAGGGGGTTGGCACCTCCGCTGGAACTTCTGAGACGGTACTCCCGACCAAGACCGTGTTTTGTTGCTTGAAAACCCGGCCACTTAGATGAGGAAAGTGGACCATTTTGTTAGATGCATTCTATTGCTTGATTATGTGCTTTCATGATAGGTGCATCGCAATTTTGTAGCAAGATCCAACTTGCCTTGCAATAGGGCACTTTTCCCTCATGAGTGTCAAATTGTGAGTTGAAGGGGCGTTGATTGCGCTAATACTCATTCGGATATTATTAGTAAACTAGTTGAGTGATGCTTATATTGTGCACACACTCTTAATACTTACCATCGTAGGATCTTACATGTTGATGTTAGACTTACTCGGGGACGAGTAAGAGTTAAGTGTGGGGATGTTGATGAGTGCCCATTTTGTGTTGATTTCATCCTTCTTCTCTATGCATATTTCCCGATCATACGCGATTTTTGACCCTTTTAGCCCCATTTTGTAGCTTTAATCCCGTACTATGAGCTTTATGTCCCTCATTGCAGGTTTTTGCATCAGGAAGAGGGCTTAAGGAGCTAGCTAAGGAGCTTACAAGGCGTGCATAGAGAAGAAGAGTGAAGAAGAAGAGAAGCAGGACTCCCGGCCGGTAGGCCGGCAGCCGGTCCACCAGCTGAGAGTCCCCATATACGAGTATTGAAGTTGAAGAGGTGAAGGAAGACTCCAAGCTGGCAGTCGGTCAACCGGCTGGAAGTCCTCCTCCTGGGCCGGTCCAGAGCCGGCAGCCGGTCCACCGGCTCACCACACCTGATGATTTAAATTGACACCAAAAACTTCCAGTGAGTTTTGCGCCGGTCCTCCAACCGGCGGCCGGTTGACCGGCTCAGACTCCTTTCCCCCGCATTTTGAACTTCCTTGTAATTTTTGACCTAAATGATTGTAAACTATAATTACCCCTCCCTTATTCATTTTCGACACACAACCCTAGATCTGTAAACTTTCCTTAATTTATGCAATCTTTTCCTAATTAAAGCATTAATCTTTCCTTAATCAATATTAATTATTATTAATCACTTAGTAAAATTAGTTTAGTAGTAGTATTTGTCAATTGTTTACCTTTGGTTTCTTGGATTGTATTGGGAGATATTGAAGGATTCTCTTCATTAATTCAATCAAAGCAATCATCTTTACTCTTTTTTGGTACATCTCTTCTCTTATTTACTTGGTTAATCAATTGTTTACATTTTAACTTGTCTTTTATCATTATTGGAATCTTTACTATGTCATCTCTTTTTGTTATTTGTTCTTTTCCATTTATTTGCTTGAACAATTTGAACATGAGTGAGTAGTAATCTTCCTAGGGTTTAGGGGGAGTCTAATGGGATTATTGGGCATGATTGTTTGATTGTTTGGGGTTTTGGTGAATTGTTTATCTTTCTCAATATTGCACACAAGCTGTTTGATGATTTGCATGAGTGAAAGCTTGTTCCTTTTTTCATTGTTCCTTAATACCTCCATTGAATGAATGTTTGTGGTGGTCTTGTTGCATGTTTTAGAAAAGTGTGATGCTTAATGAGAGTTAGTAGTCACCCTTTAGGATAATCGAGACATTGATTCACCATCCTAGGATAAACTCTCACCTTGGACCCTTTAAATCATCTTGTTTGCCCCCTTAGACCATTTAGATGAACCCGAAAGCCCTAGCCTTTAATCAATCGTATACACTTCCTATCAATTTCTTTTATTAGTTACAACTAGTAGTTTAAACCAACTCACTTCCTTTCATTTTTGACTAGACTAGACTCCTATTTAGGCTAAGTAGAAACCTCTCCATCATCGTGGTTCGACCCCGATTTACACACGAAATTGGGTTTAAATAATTGTTGGTGATAAGAGACTTGACCCTACCTACATCTTACTCATCAGTAGTGCACACTTTGGACAAGGTTGCTTATGTTCCAAAGTTGCGGCATAATTTAATTTCACTTAGTCAACTGGACTCTGAAGGTTATGGGTGTAAA
Organism: Silene latifolia; assembly: GCF_048544455.1. Taxonomy (NCBI): domain Eukaryota; kingdom Viridiplantae; phylum Streptophyta; class Magnoliopsida; order Caryophyllales; family Caryophyllaceae; genus Silene; species Silene latifolia. Next base: position 14,946,078 of record NC_133535.1, on the reverse strand, counting down.
GCTCATGGGGGAGTAATAAAAGTTACTAAGGGATATATGGTCCTCATGAATGGAGAGCTACGTCGTGGTTTATACCATCTGGATGTATATGCAGTAAAAACCTCAAAGGATAGCTGGAAATGGAAAAGTCGTGCACGTATTTCGTTCGCGGAAGAGGCGACGAAGGTAAATTGTTTTCAGGTTACAGACGGGCGCAAAGGTAAAATTCCTGCTGGTGGAAAGGTGGAGAGTAAGAGGTTTCTCTCCGGAGTCAAGTAAAGGCCATTGACTAGGTTTAGGCTGTACACGTTGCATTGGCCGTGATAGTGAGTTAGGGTGAGGACCAGATACTTACTCGGGTGTGCAGCTGGTGATTTCAAAAGGTCAATGGTTGATTCCTCGGTGGTGATCTCTTGTGTTGGAGGGGGAGATTTGTTGAGTAACATCCAACACAAAGCTTAATGAGAAGTGTTACATGTATTAATTTAGTACATGTAACATTGTGTGATGTTATATGAATATTAATTCATTTGTTTAACATTACTTAATGGAAGTGGAAAAACATATGAATTTGTTTCAATTCATGTGTTGGTAACGTGAAGTGATTTATGGTTGTAAACTGTAACGTCAATTTCACATGGCTATATAAAGGATGACAAATCCTTTGGTAAAATTATCTCACAAAATATAATCAAACATGGTGACTGTAAATAAAAATACAGTCGGGGAGGGTGAGGTGGAGTACAACGGGTGTTTTTATACAATAATTTAGGAGGTTACTCTAGGGGTGATATTAGTGGCATTGACTAATATTACTGGAGGTCTAGAGGTTGTTATCTTATTTTATTGTCGGTTTTGAATTGATATTTAATTCGAGACGGTTACGTTGTACTGGTACTATATTATTATATTGGATTCTAGTCGATTTGGCTAGTGGGTTTTACTTCCGGTTTGGAAGGTTTTGCCCTGGGTTTGACCCTAAATACTGTCTCATCTTATTATTGTTAGACTTTCATTTATATTAAGTAAATAATATTAATTTTAATTTTAGTTCAGTTAATGAAAGCCTAATTATGTGGCCCATTTATTCTGGCAGTCAAACTATGGACTAAAACTGTCCATAATTCTCTCCCCATTAACAGCAACCACTCCCTACATCATCTCCCATTTAGCAACTCTTTGATGGCAAGAGTTGTATATAAGAAAACATTACTTCATTGATAAAGGTCGCTGAATTCACTCTCCTTTAAGAAATACACCATCTATATTGTGAGTGTGAGAGTTCGGAACCGAAATCAAAAGAAAAGCAAACGGATCTTACAGCAGCAGGGTTTATATCGGAAACGGGTTTATTTCTTTATTTGGGTAAAGCTGTTCAGGAATACCGATATGCAATGGCTGGAGGTTTAATTCTCGATCTTTATTTATCGCTTCCGCTATTTGTGGGTGAATATCCGTATACTACCCTTTAAAATTAGGACTATAACGTAAATTTAACATGCGAATATCGTCATAAAACATAAATACAATATAGAAACGATAAGGAATTAGAATCAACCTCGGGTCCTTATAGTGCGGCGTAAAGAACAGAAATCAAATGAGATTCCCTCCTAATTGTTGCACCCAAGACTTGTCCGAGATATGCCCTTGTGCTAGAACGTGTTCTCCGATTGCCTTGCAATATAGGGAGAACTTGTTGTGAGTTTTTCTCGAGATGTGAGATCTCGGTTTCAGAGAAGAATTAATCTCTAAAACCCTAATTCTCTTCACTAATGATGATTCGGTTAAACAAGAAGGAGGAGGCTCTCCTTTTTGTTCTCCTAATTCGGCCAAGCCGTGTCCATGGGGAGGAAATGGGCTTTTCCATTTCCTCTTCTATTTGACTCGTAGTCCGAACCCAAATGACTAAATGTATATGACGCGGTTTGATTATAAACTGTTATCGGTTATCGGAAATTAAGGCATCAGCTAATAATACGGGTTAGCTGAATTATTAATTCGTGTCCGACAAAAACAGTATTGTATAATTATATTCAATATACATTTAATTAAATATAAATCGTTTTATATTTAATTTTACGAATTAACTGGTTAATTCGCCTTAGCCCATGATATTTAATCCGTATTAAATATAATATCTCAACATCACATATTTTGACTAATTACTAGTCAAATAACTCGGACTAACTGGTTAGTCAAATTTGGCATCTACATGACTGTATTTTCATACCGTCACATCTCTCGAACGTATCCTATAGGTGTGACTTTTAGGGACCAGTTGATCACCGCCATCTGTATGACAATAACGTCAAACTTATCTAGCAAGCCAACCGTTATTGATAAACGTGGATCAACTGATAATAATACCAAAAGTATGCCCTTTGATCCTTTTAGAGGTTTATAAGTCCTTGCACTAACTGTTAAGGACACAAACCCCAACAAGCTCCCACTTGTCCGTACAAGTGCATGTGCAATGACGTTATCCGCACTAACTGGAGGACACAGCCCCAACAAACTCCCACTTGTCCGTACAAGTGTATGTGCGATAACCGATTCTCATATTCATTTAAAATCTCTCCCACTCAATGTAAAACAATTTGCAGATCCGGATCCGCAAAGGTCGTATTTTACAATCGATCTGTATCAAGAGTGGTTTCCCCGACTAGAGAGTAACTTAACTGATAAAACGAATCCGTATTCGAGCATGGCCATGCATTTCGATTCTGACTCCTCGAGTGGCCCTGAGAAATATCGAGTACCTGATAAAGGCTGAATATTTCCTTCAACTCGAACTCCTTCCGATCTAAGCACAGCATGAAATGACCCAGAAAAAATCTACTTGGCCCCCTGTTACGGATGACCGTGAGAAAGAAACCAAAGTCACCCAAAAAATGCCTTAATCTCAAGAGACGGTCGATAGTCAAAAGAATCGACTCTTAGGATCACCATGGAGGTCCTATCCACGACCGGGCAGCGAATGTTATAAAACATTTAGGACTCCACGTCGATGTCACAATTGTGTCCTACGAAATATCCGTATAAATCGCCTCTGTGATTGGTCAGTCAACCGGTTGACTTATGGCTCGTTGAACCCACCATCAACCAACGTCACAAAATAATTGCCAGAGTTATCAGCTCATGTGGGCAATTAAGGACTGAAAAGATATAATGTTCGTTCAGTTCACTTTGTGGTGTTCAAAATTGTCGTACAATTCCACATGAAAAACAAAATATATATATAAAATATCAAAACGATGATGTCGTATAGAGTACAAAAGAGGATGAATCTGATCCATAAAAGAGTACTACAACTTAGGAACACGTTTAATTCCCATGGAATTAACATGCCCTTCATGCTTATCTTGTCGTAATGCTTTAGTGAGAGGATCTGCTATGTTATCATCTCTAGCAATCTTTTCTATCACTCATTTTGTCTTTTGCTCCACGTAATCCCGGATTAGATGAGCTTTCCGTTGTACATGTCTAGACTTGTTGCTAGACTTTGGCTCCTTAGCTTGGAAGATGGCACCATTATTGTCGCAATAGATGGTGATCGGGTCATTCGAACTAGGCACTACGGATAGTCCATGTAAGAATTGACGCATCCATATCGCTTCCTTTGTAGCTTCAGACGCGGCATAGTACTCGGACTCGGTCGTAGAATCTCTTTGTAACAGATTTGTTTCGAACTCTTCCGGTGACTGCAGCGCCATTAAGAGTAAAAACGAATCCAGACCGAGATTTCGAGTCATCTCGATCCGTTTGGAAGCTAGCATCTGCAGAACCGGTTGCGCATAGCTTTTGTTCACCTCCATAAGTCAATGCCCAATCTTTAGTCCTCCGTAGGTACTTAAGAATGTTCTTGACATCCAACCAATGTGGTTCACCTGGTTCTTTGTTGGAATCGACTTGTCATACTCAATGCATATGCCACGCCTGGACGTGTGCATATCATGGCATACATGATTGATCCTATAGCCGAAGCATAAGGAATCCGTGTCATGCGCTCTTTCTCTTCCGGTGTCTCTGGTGCCTGAGACTTGCTCAAATGCACCCCTGGAGCCATAGGAAGAAACCCCTTCTTGGAGTTAGTCATGCTGAATCTCTCTAGGACTTTGTCTATGTAAGACTCCTGACTGAGAGATAACATCCGACGTGATCTATCTCGATAGATACGGATGCCCGAAATTCTTTGTGCCTCTCCCGGATCTTTCATCCGGAAATGGTTTTTCAACCATACTTTCACCGAAGTTAAGAGAGGTATGTCATTCCCAATCGGGAGTATGTCGTCAACATACAATATTAGGAAGACAATCTTGCTCCCACTCGACTTGATATATAGACATGGTTCCTCGACAGATCGAGTAAATCCATTTTCTTTTATCACTTGGTCGAAGCGATGATTCCAACTCCTTGATGCTTGCTTAAGTCCATAAATGGAACGCTTAAGTTTGCATACTTTCTTAGGATGTACTGGATCGATGAAACCTTCGGGTTGTACCATGTACAACTCTTCCTCCAAAAAACCGTTTAAGAAGGCGGTTTTCACGTCCATTTGCCAAATTTCATAGTCATGAAAAGCGGCGATCGCTAAGATAATCCGAATGGAACGCAACATGACTACGGGTGCGAAAATTTCATCGTAGTGCAAACCTGGCACTTGGGTGAAACCTTTAGCAACTAGTCGTGCTTTATAGATATCTTGTTGACCTTCCACAGAATGCTTTATCTTGTAAAGCCATTTGCATTGAAGGGGACGAACCTTAGCAGGTAAGTCAACAAGATCCCATACGTTGTTCTCATACATGGAGTCCATCTCGGATTGCATGGCCTCAAGCCATAGCTTTGAGTCAGAACTAGTCATGGCACCTTTATAGGTTGCGGGTTCACTACTCGTTAAGAGTAGAACGTCATCTATGTCATGTTCCTCGACCATACCAATGTATCTGTCTGGAGGAATAGAGACTCTTCCCGACCTCCTAGGTTCCTCAGGAATGTTCACCGCAGCCGGGATTGAAGGAATAGGTTCCTCCAATGGTTGCTCGGTGTTTGGTTCTGGAATCTCCGACAGGTCGAAGGTTCTATCACTCTTTGCATTCTCGAGAAATTCCTTCTCTAAGAATGTCGCACTAGCCGCAACAAAAATACGTTGTTCGGTTGGCGAATATAAGTAATGACCACGTGTTCCTTTAGGATAACCTATAAAGTATGTCTTGACCGATCGCGGGCCGAGCTTATCTTCAGGTCTCCACTTGACATAAGCCTCGCAGCCCCAAACCCGTATAAAGGACAAGTTAGGGACCGTTCCCTTCCATAGTTCATATGGAGTCTTGTCAACAGATTTAGACGGACTTTGTTAAGTATTAGAGCGGCCGACAAAAGAGCATAACCCCATAATGAATCAGGTAAAACCGTGTGACTCATCATGGATCGAACCATATCAAGTAGTGTTCGATTTCTCCGTTCGGACACACCATTCAATTGAGGTGTTCCAGGTGGAGTTAAGCGTAGGGCAATCCACGAGTCTTTGAGGTGTTGATCAAACTCGTGAGAAAGATACTCGCCACCACGATCCGAACGTAGTGTTTTTATCTTTCTACCTAATAGGTTCTGTACCCTATTTTGGTATTCCTTGAATTTCTCAAAAGATTCACTTTTGTGCTTCATTAAGTAGACATAGCCATATCTACTCAAATCGTCCGTGAAAGTGATGAAATATCTATAGCCTTCTCGTGCGGTGATTGACATAGGACCACATACATCCGTGTGTATGAGTCCTAATAGGTCAGCAGCGCGCATTCCAACACCTTTGAAGGAAATACGAGTCATCTTACCGATGAGACATGATTCACACGTGCCAAATGATTGAAAATCAAAGGCCGAGATAGCTCCATGTTTAATGAGCTGTTTTACGCGTTTCTCATTAATGTGTCCCATACGGCAGTGCCATAGATACGTTTGATCTTTGTCACCAACCTTTAACTTTTTATTCATTACGTGTAATATTTCCGTGGTCTGATCTAAAACATAAATTCCGTTCATGGAGATCGCTTGCCAGTAAATCATATCGTGTAATGAGAAAATGCAAGAATTATTTTCTATTACAAATGAAAAACCAAGTTTATCAAGTGCGTAAACCGAAATAATGTTTTTCGAAAGACTAGGAACATAATAACAGTCATATAATGACAACTCGAATCCGCTAGGAAGCCGGATCACATATGTTCCCTTGGAGATGGCAGCTACTCTTGCTCCATTCCCAACACGCAGGTCCACCTCACCCTTTACGAGGGGTTCGATGTTTCGGAGCCCCTGCACATGATTACACAGATGAGAACCACAACCAGTATCAAGTACCCAAGTTCCGTAACTTGCGTGGTTAATCTCAATCATATGAATAAAAGTAGAAGAAGAGGAAGACATACCAACAGGTTTAACACGACCTGCCTTTAAGTCCTCATGATAAACAGGACATGTGCGTCTCCAATGCCCGGTCTTGTGGCAATGATGGCATTCCATGTTTTCATTCTTGCTCTTTGTCGCGCCCGATGAGGTGCTCGACTCACCAGGCCCACTCTTACCTGAACCCGACTTCTTGAACTTCGCCTTACCTACTGCTAGGTTTGCCTGAGCTTTGCCCTTACCCTTCCCTTTATTTGACACAACGAGAACATCTTGTTTCATGCTCCCACTGAACTTCATGTCCTTCTCGGTCTGTACGAGGAGGGAGTGCAGTTCATGGGGAGTTTTCTTCAAATCATTCATATAGTAATTCGCTCTAAATTGCGAATAACCATCGTGGAGTGAATGAAGAATACGGTCGATAACAATATTCTCGCTGATGTTACAGTTAAAGGTCTCCAGTTTCTCGACATTCTCAATCATGCTGAGAATGTGTGGGCTAACCGGTTGGCCCTTCTGGAGTCTCGCATCAAAGAAGCGAGTGGTATGCTCATAGGTCACGATTCTCGGTGCTTTCGAGAATTCCTTGGTGAGCGTGGTGAAAATCTTGTTTGCACCATGGGCTATGAAGCGTTTCTGCAAATTGGGTTCCATTGCAAAAATGAGTACGTTTTTAATCGCACCCGCTTCCATACAGAAATCATTAAACTTGGTGATTTCAGCAGCTCTAGCCGTGGGACCTGGGTTTGCCGGGATGGGCTCTAATAGATATTTGAGCTTCCCGTCAGCAGCGGCAGCATTCCGTAATGCCGCCTCCCAGTCCGCGAAGTTGGATCCATCATTCTTGGTCGAGTAGACCGATTCATCCGATTCATGAAGATCCTAAGCCAGGACTCACGGTCCAATGTGGCACTTGGCATTGGGTTATCAGTAGAACCAGCCATTTGTAGTTTAGCAGTTTAAAAACGTGATCTACACTGAAAAAGAAAGAAAAACAAAACGAAATAAGCAACTCATCGAGGTGATTTAAGTCTATTTTAAAATTCATTTTAAACATGTAGACTCTCCCACTTGCATAATTGATCTCCCTCAAGAATGATACAAGTGATCCCAAGACTCAATTTCGTAAACCGATAAGCCAATTGTTTAGCTAATTCTTAGGAAGAACTCTTGGTCGATAGATTTCTGTAAATCCTATCTATAGTCCACCATAATCACAGGATCGTACGAGTGATCATAGTGTTGAGATAAAATAGGTCAATCGGTTCCAACTTACCCGACGTAGAAGGGGTCATATTATGCCTACCGACGAAGAAGGGACTCATTGGAGTTTGACCTATAAAGACCGTTCTCAATTTTGTTTATATGAGGAAGATCCCATCAACAAAATTATAATTCATTTTAAGTGAACGAATAACTAGCGTTTGTCGTGAATGAATTTATTTGGATGATGGCTTTGAAAAACGTGTGACATACGAATGTCAAGGAAAACTAACTCGTGACCTCTATATGTGTCAGTTTTCATGCAATTATTAGGTGGTTTGGTTTTTAGGCGGAATATGATGCATACTATCGTTACGATAACATAAATAATTGAATGCAATACGTAAATAAAATTTCCTAGTGTGGCCTATCCTAATAAAAAGAACAAAATACAACTTTGGAATCCACCGTTGGACCCAAGAAGCTTGTCTTGTTGTTCCATCTTGATCCATGTAGCGGGAGTGAGCATCTGGTCTCCGTCTTTGGTCTTCTCAAAAATTACAATTTAAAATTACAAAATATAAACCTAATTACATTCTAATAAAAACTGTAATTACAAGTGAAAAATCCAAAACGGAGATACGAGATCTCAAAATACAACCAAGACCGTGTTCCATCATTACGGTAACACGTTCTACTAAGGCCACACTAAGTTACAACTGATTGCAAAATTAAATACGTAATAAAAGGCATTCAAGGCATTCATAATTAACGAATAACAAAAATGCATCAACTAAAAACAAATTCATTCGTGACATAATTCCGTAATTATGTTAAATTTATCCAAACCACCTTTTAATGATTAAAATTCATGTGATAAAACCGCTTCTATCAATTTAACTTTAATCAAATACAGTCCGTTACTTTAAATACGCTTTAAAATAACTTAATGGTACGTGGTGAACCGATTCACAATCATAGCGAGTGTACAATATCCGTATAAAGTACATATTATAGCCAAAAGAAAATTTAAAGCAAAAGGAATAAATTTTCAAAGCTGTTAAAAACAAAAATCCTTCGATCCAGGGACATAAGTGCTCGATCGAGGGACAAAAGGGCTCGATCGACTGGTCTGCAAGTCGATTGAGAGGGTGGCAAACAGAAAGTGCTCGATCGACTAAACTGGTGGTCGATCGAGTACTTTTATTAGCACATCTGCTCGATCGAGTACGAGGACAACTCGATCGAGCAATGGGGTTTTGAAAGGGGTCGATCGAATACAACAGGGACTCGATCGAACAAAACCAAGACAGAAAAGGCTCTCGATCGAGTAAAAACATGCTCGATCGAGGGAAAAAATTTCTGGAAATCACAAAACCCTCGTGAAACAGTTTTGACGAGACAAAACAAAACCAATTTCGATCAAAATCGCATCAAAACAATTTAACAAATTGACAAAACTTGACATATTGTTATAATCTCCGTATAAAACAACAATATGCATAAAACAAATTGATAAACAAGATGAATGAACCGTGTAAGACATGTCACGGTTTCAAAAAAATTTTAGCCGTGTAAACTGGACACGGTTTTCGATACAAAGGAAAAACGCAACATCCGTGTATTCAAGGCACGGATTTCGAGACAAACAATCGTTTCAGCAACGGTTTTATGAAAAACACATGGAAAAATTTACGTGGCCTCGCTCTGATACCACTTGTGGGTGAATATCCGTATACTACCCTTTAAAATTAGGACTATAACGTAAATTTAACATGCGAATATCGTCATAAAACATAAATACAATATAGAAACGATAAGGAATTAGAGTCAACCTCGGGTCCTTATAGTGCGGCGTAAAGAACAGAAATCAAATGAGATTCCCTCCTAATTGTTGCACCCAAGACTTGTCCGAGATATGCCCTTGTGCTAGAACGTGTTCTCCGATTGCCTTGCAATATAGGGAGAACTTGTTGTGAGTTTTTCTCGAGATGTGAGATCTCGGTTTCAGAGAAGAATTAATCTCTAAAACCCTAATTCTCTTCACTAATGATGATTCGGTTAAACAAGAAGGAGGAGGCTCTCCTTTTTGTTCTCCTAATTCGGCCAAGCCGTGTCCATGGGGAGGAAATGGGCTTTTCCATTTCCTCTTCTATTTGACTCGTAGTCCGAACCCAAATGACTAAATGTATATGACGCGGTTTGATTATAAACTGTTATCGGTTATCGGAAATTAAGGCATCAGCTAATAATACGGGTTAGCTGAATTATTAATTCGTGTCCGACAAAAACAGTATTGTATAATTATATTCAATATACATTTAATTAAATATAAATCGTTTTATATTTAATTTTACGAATTAACTGGTTAATTCGCCTTAGCCCATGATATTTAATCCGTATTAAATATAATATCTCAACATCACATATTTTGACTAATTACTAGTCAAATAACTCGGACTAACTGGTTAGTCAAATTTGGCATCTACATGACTGTATTTTCATACCGTCACATCTCTCGAACGTATCCTATAGGTGTGACTTTTAGGGACCAGTTGATCACCGCCATCTGTATGACAATAACGTCAAACTTATCTAGCAAGCCAACCGTTATTGATAAACGTGGATCAACTGATAATAATACCAAAAGTATGCCCTTTGATCCTTTTAGAGGTTTATAAGTCCTTGCACTAACTGTTAAGGACACAAACCCCAACAAGCTCCCACTTGTCCGTACAAGTGCATGTGCAATGACGTTATCCGCACTAACTGGAGGACACAGCCCCAACACTATTTAGTTTATTGTATGTTTATTTCAGTAATTAAACATGCATATAGAAGATTAAATATCTTACATTTGGTATCAGAGCGAGTATATCGCCTCTGTCTTGCTTGTTGAATTTGCGCCTTCAGTTTTCCGTTTTCTTGTGATAATGAATCTGCTAATTTTGTTTTTCGTCGGAATCTGGGATTTCTTTTGACATTCGGTTTATTGGCTTGAATAGAATCAGTTTCCGTCTTTGTCAGTAAAATCTGGAATTTTTTTTGTGTTCATGAATGTTCTGGTTTTTTTTTTGTTTTAATGGAGGAAAACGGAGGTAGGGGATGAAGGTTTTTCCTTTTATGTCGTCTGTTTTGTTTTGAAGAAACTCTTATAATGTGTTGTAAAGTGTAAAGTGCACTGCTGGATACTTGGTTGTCTATAAAGTATAAACCAAGAGTCATATATAAAGAAGTATTTTTATAATAATAGTGTATGCTTTATAAATTTACAGTATTCACATGTGCTCTCTGCAACATAATTTGTTGGTTTGTTATCACCTTTTAGCCTGTGACTTTGACTTCCATCAAGCTGTCTTTATGCCTATTGCCCTATTTTTTTTAATGTATAATAATGAAGGAATAGGATGTTGTCAGTCAAGTTGCAATTTTTCTTTGCTTGATTACTGCCTAGCATGTGACTGTACGTACTTTACTCTTGAACAAGAAATTACTTGTTTGTATCTCAACTTTTCGAATCGTCACATGTCAACTTATTATACCGGTAGTGTTAGTGTAATTTGATTGTTTAATATACACGTACATTATTGGCACTACATATATGTTCAATCGAGAGGATTTACTGAGAAGTTACTCGATCGAGAGGAAAGAAATGCCTCGATCGAATACTATGCTTAGTTTCTCGGGATTTTATTCCGTGATTAGTTATTATTTTAGTTAATAATCTCTTCCTTATATAAGGAAGACGTCATTAGGTTAAAACATATATTACACTACGCTTAATTACTCTTTCTCTCTTAATTACTGCTGAAACTTTCTCTCTTGCGTTGCTTTGCCTCTTAATTCCGGATCTAAACTTTGTAACCCTTATTTATACTTTACTCTTAATTAATTCTTTTGTTTGCTCTTAATCCGTGTTCTCTTATTTCTGTTTTATTATTGTTGTTAATAATTTATGCTTCATCTTTACTACTCATCTAATATGTCTTTCTCTAGTTTATTCAATGTTGTTATTGTTTATGTCATTAATAGCATGAGTAGCTAAATTCCCTTATGTTAGGATTAGGGGAGTCATGGTAGTAAGTTGACGATGTTGTAAACAGGTTAGATGATTAAATTGTGAAAACTGTTTCTTTAACAATATAACTGTAATCATTTAGTTGAGTGCACGCTTCTAAACCTATTAATTTGGTTAAATTCAATCTTGGATCGGAAGATTGGAATGAACAGACCTGTTATGAACAGTAGACTACTCTAATGAGGACGGAAATTAAGTTAGTTGTAATCTAGGGTGGATAACGGACCGGAAGAACCTTTCCCTTGCCCTTCTCACATTAGATCGTCTGAACTATTTATGACTGAGTTGATTAATTGCCATGGTGAACCGAATTCTTAGCATACCTCTCTTTATCTGATCACATATTTTGCTCATCCTTGCTTTCACTACTGTTCTTTTCTCTTGCCTTAATAACTAGTAGTTTAGAAATCAAAATTTAAAACCCCCATTTGTTACCAGACAGACTTAGATTAGCAGATAGATATAATAACCTCCCTGTGGAGATCGACCCTACTTCTGCTATCTTCTTTTAGTAGTCTTAGGTATTTATTTTTGGTACTAAAACGACGGTATCATTGTGCAACCGGTTGTGAGGAATTATTTGAAGTATTGTTATTTGACCGATTGTTATTATTGCGATTATTTGAATAATTGTTATGACGACGATAAGAACGATTATTACCGGAGTTGATAGATTATCCTGATTGATGTTGTTGCTGACGAGGAGGACCCGTGGTGGTGGCCTTAGGAGTCTGCTCAACCCACGTATCAGCAGCAGCAGCCGCGGCAGGGGCGGCGAGAGCAGTGGCAGAATCATCGCTACTAGATTGGCGATGAAGTTCGAGTTAAAGCATGCTTCTTGCTGTCTTGAAATTAGGATTGTTTGATAGATGTATGATGCAACGGTGTCGTATTCTCGAGGCAGGCCATACACCAATTGAATAACGAGACGACTGTCAGTGACGGGTGCATCTACATCTTTGAGCATTCTGGCTATCTCGCGGAGGCGTTGACAATAGGCCTCAAGCGAGGGCATATTGGCCAATCGAAAAGCATTAAAATCATATTCGAGGGCCGCGTCACGAGCCCCTTTATTGTTATTAAATATGTTCTCCACACGAACCCAAGCCTTTCTGGCTGTAGATTCGTGCTCAAGAACACGGGGAAAAAGCTCGTCGCTGAGTGTACCGTAGATCCATTGAAGAACATGAGTGTCGACTTCATGCCATGACTCATATGAGGCATCGGTCTTGGCAGGAGAAGGAGTGCCATCGATGTTAGACAAAACCTTATACTCACGAGCATGGAGTTTAAATAGGCGAGCCCATGACGCATATGTGACTTTCGTGCCGTCGAGGACACGGATTTTGTGCTGAATATTGGAGACGCTAAACACGGGATGCAAGCCGGTTTTAGGGGATGATGAATCGTTTGTCATGGTTGTTGTGCGTGAGGCAGGAAGGTGTTGTTATTTCAAAAAATAACACGATGATGGAGGCACAGGCAGAATGAAGGATTAGATCGAAACCTATTCAGATACTGATACCATGTCAAATGTTGTAATCTCTTAATTAGGTTTTTCCATTGTCATTCATATATATAATATGTATACAAAACAATCTTTGCTATATTTACGAGATATGCACAACTATACTAGCGATATTCTAGGAGCGTAATCAGGAGAATATAATCACAATAATATTTACAAATATTCTATTATCTAACAGTAACCTTCTCTTTTCCACCTTGCCTTACCACCCGAGCAGACGATTTTTACCTTATTTTGAGTGCAATTGAGGGATTTATGAGCATCCAAGCACAATTAAAGTGAGTCTAATGGAAAACCGAGAGAAAAGGATGAAGACCGAGCCACGTAGAAGCGTAACTATCCATTAGGGACATTCTACCATCCTTCTCTATCGGGTAGGATTGGTCCCTAGCGAGAAGGAGAACAAATCGAGGCAAAAGAAGCGGAAAATCAGAACTACCCGATCGGGTAGAACTACCATCAAAATACTTTACGGATTCCGTTACCACTTTTTTGTAATTATATAAATACCCGTACATTGTAATTAGAAACAAAAACAAAACCCTAGATCTAGAATTAACATCTAATTAGTTTTTAATCTTTCATTAATCATAGTTTAATCTTTCCTCAATCATAGTTTAGTGGGTTAAATTCTTAGGTTAATCAAGGGTTCTTCTTTATTTCTTCTTATATTTCATTGTTCCTCTTTCTTATTGTTGATATAATTTCTAATCTCTCTTTAATTTTATGTTAATCTTTGCTTAATCTTTTTTATTACTTTGTTAGTTGTTTGATCAAACATGTTTGTGTTTGATTTCATGCTTTGTTCATTTACTATTATTGTTATGTTAACCCTGGCTATGGTCATGAGATAAGCTTTGAATGTTAGTTGATAAATTTGATTAATGGTTCTATTTCCAATTTTTGCAAACCATGTGTTTGATGAAGTGTTTAATTGACTAATCTCATATTTCATTCATAAATTATATGCTTATATAATATCGAGAGTCTTAGATAGCATAGAATTGTGTTTGTAATCGTTAGGGAGACCTTGTCACCACCGGCGTAACACGACCCACTATGATGTGAATTGGGAAGTGTACCTTTAGGCCTATATATCCACACGTAAACCCAAAAGTACAAGGCTTTTTTACTATGTGGTGGATAGAATCTCTTATAAACATATCACAAGCTCCTTATTTTCCCGATTTGGGACAACTTTACTCTTAATCACAAAATGAAGAAGAAAAAAAGAACAATGACGACGAAAAAAAAAAAAAAAAAAAAAAAACAACAATACTCGTGGTATAACACTAATAAACATAACAATAGATGTGACAATCCTCTATATACTAAAAGATTAATAAAGATAAAAAAATTACGCCTAAGTTTTGCGCCTAAGACACATTCTACTATCTATTTTTAGTCATATTCTTTACCATATATAAGAAATCTCAAAAGGTTTCCCTCCAAACTCCATTTACTTTAATAAGAAAAAAATTTCACTCCAAATTTTATTTATTTAAATAAGAAAACAAATAAACATTAAACTATTAATTTTTCATTAAAATATAACTTTTCATCAAATTAAAACAATAATTAATTAAAATAAAATACAAATCTAAATACAATTTGCTAAACTTTGTTAGAGAATGTTTGACACATACTACTTGCTCTCTATAAAACAAAAATATAAACTGAGATTATTAGATTCGTGAAAAGAAAAAATCACTAAAACAAGTTGAGAAGTTTATAAAATTAAATTATAAGTTTTGTGATTAAAAAACTAATTAATATATAAATTTCACAATATTACTCAATTTTCTTGATAAATTTACAGTTCAATTTTTTTTTCTCATGTCAAAATATAATGACGTGAAATATAAAAAATTAATGAAGTGTTAATTTAGCATGAATAAGTAATATAAAAATAAAAACTCTATAAATACCGTGCATTCATTGCGCAGGTTCTACACTAGTAATATATTAATAGCAGTGACAAAATTTTAGTAAACCACGCCAATATATATTGTATATATACTGTGACAATATATATTATGGCAATTCAATATACGGATAGATGACGATTTGTTTTTCTTACTAGTCCCATTTGTTCACGGGGACCAGTATGACCGCGTTTGCTGTATTTGGTCAAATCTGACCTTGATCTTGAGTATCGGGGCTCACATTCAACGTGTTTAACATAAAATTGGAATCGATGGGCTGTGGTAACAGTTCTGACTAATACCTAACGAATACGAAATCGATATATTACCGCATGCTTCATTACACCCTGGTTTGGCTATGCGTGGGTTAGAAATCCAATCCTTGTCCACTAAAATCATTGTTGTCGGAATTGAACAACTCTTCGACGGATTAACGAACAAATCCAACAAAAAATAATCAAGAGCATACGGTAATGCAGTTTGGCAACACTCTACATACACCGTAACAATGCTTACTCTTGAATTGCTAAGACGCATTTCTACAAACCTGAGCACATCCAGTTAGAGGTTCGTTGTGACTATCCTTAAGCACAACATCTCCTCCACACCCGACCACTAAAAATATGTTTCGATCACTCGAGTATCGAAACGGGCTTTCTCTCAAATCAGTAGCAAAAATAGATTCCGTTGTATTTTCTTCGGAATCAAAACAATTCAATAGCCTTGACATTCAAACTCTATTGTCAAGGTTCTTTCTCCAACCTCTATTTGACACCCTAAAGGATGACCTATGCCTTCACTTCAGCGTCAAGGCTTACGATGCCGGTAACATAAATTTGTTGGAATCAACGACGCACTCGTCAGCAAACCAAGTATTATGGTAGCATTTCTCACCAATGCCGAAAGGGTGAGGAATTGATAAATTTCCACACTTGTCACTACAGTCCGGTTTGGCTATAAGTGGTGTTGATCCTAAAACATAGGGTAACTGTACAATGACTAAGATTTCAAGGTAGAAAGACATGGTTTTTTTATGAAAGTTTATGAACAAAAGAGGTAGAAAGATGACTTCGATTTACTTAAAGTTTCTGCAATGTGAGGATGGTGTGTTGATACACATACTATTTTGGTAAAAATAGTATGTGTTGTGTAAGATTGATGTAGGAATCAAAATAATTTTCAGGGTAAGATTGATGTGTTGATACACATACTACTTACACATTGATGTGTTGATACACATACTAATTTTCAGGGTAAGATTGATGTAAGATTGTTGTGTAAGATTGAGGTAAGATTGATGTGTTGATACACATACACATAAAATGTGAGGATGATGTGTTGATACACATACTACTTAAAGTTTCTGCAATGTAAGATTGATGTAAGATTGATGTGTTGAATCAAAATAGTATTTTGGTAAAAAAAATTGATTCACATCATTTTCAGGGTAAAAATTGACACCTCTAGTCATAACTTTTTGGGATTAAATGGTTACATCTTCTTAAAAAATGGCAACATTTTATCCATCTTATTTCAGACGGCAAAATAGCCCGTCTG
Organism: Silene latifolia; assembly: GCF_048544455.1. Lineage (NCBI taxonomy): Eukaryota > Viridiplantae > Streptophyta > Magnoliopsida > Caryophyllales > Caryophyllaceae > Silene > Silene latifolia. The sequence goes on along the minus strand of NC_133535.1, from coordinate 14,929,406 downwards.
AAATAAGAATATGCGATTAGCATCTGTTGTGTAGGAATTAGGATGATGTATGTATTAACATTAAATTTATAATGTCTTTTGAAGGTAAATTACTCAATTGATTCATAAAATTACAACGATTACTCTTGTATAATATTAAATTCCGTATATTCAGTCCTAAATTAACCTGTCTTGGACCAAGAGGGAATGAAACCGAAACTTCGGAAAAATGAGGATCGAGATATGGAACTAAACGAATTCAATCTGGTTTCACTAGATTGAATGGTCCGATCAAGTCTTTTTTTTTATATATAAGTGCATTACACGTAGACTTGGCAAAAGTAACTCGACTCGATTGATCCAACCTGAAAAGACTGACCCGAGACCTGAAGTGACCCGAACTACATCACCCGAATGTGACCCGAAAACCCGAATTGACCCGATCCAACCCGAACATGACCCGAGTTTTCTTGATCCTAACTAACCCGACCCGAAAATGACCCGATCCGAAACCACCAAACTCGAAAATGACCCGATAAAATATAACTCTAATTGAACTGAAAAGACTTAAAATGACTATTTCTCTATTATTCATTAACCCGAAAATGACCCGACCCAAAACAATCCGACCCGCTTGCCCCGAAACAGACCCGACAACAAACCCAAAACAGATCTGAAACTCGAAAAGACCCGTCCCGACCCGAATTAACCCAAATTCAATGAGAGACCCGAACTGACCCGACCCCGACCCGAACTGACCTGACCCGAACCCGACCCGTTGACCCGTTTTGCTAGGTCTGATCCGACCCGACATGTAGAGCTGGCAAGTCTGATCCGACCCGAGTGACCCGACCCGAACCCGAGCAAACCCGACCCGACGGGACCCGAAAATATTGCGACCCGAAACCGACCCGACCCGATGACGACCCGTAACCCGACCCGACCCGATTATCAGTGACCCGACCCGATATTGACCCGACCCGATGCTGACCCGATTAAATTGATGACCCGACAATTATGAAGCTTAATTTTGATCAAAATGAAAGTAATTTTATGTTTAGATTGATATGTTTGACTTAGTAATGAATTATTAATTTTTCTCGTCAGATGGTTTTCGTATATACATAGAGTTAGGTATATATATTGAAGTTAATAGCTTAAATGTCAAGTGATTTTAAATTGGGTTATTTAATAAGAATACTCTAAACTATAGTAGTCCTGCTTAAAATAATTCAACCTTTATTTTAACTACCAATATACCTAACTATTTAACCAATTTGCTTATATTAGAATAGTGTGACCGGTGACCTGATAAGCAGGTCACCTTTTTTATTAAACCATTTTAACCCATACTTCAAAAAATTTCATGCCCAATTCATCAAACACAATGAAATTGTGATGGAATTCAACCCTTATAATCTCTCATTCATCCTTCTTATTTACTCAAAACTCAATCTCTTACATGAAACACTCGATATTTTCACCTTTTTTATGATTATCACCCCACTTATTGTTTGGAAATTTATGATTACATGTTACACTTCTTGAATTTTATTATAAATCTTAATCTTAATTTTAACCAATTTAGAGTTTCTGGGTTATACCCAGATCATAATGTGTTCCCTTCTATTATAAAGTCTTGTACTTTCTTGAAAATTTTGGATCTTAGTGAATGTGTTCGTTGTTTTGTTGTTAAGATTGGTCTTGATTTTGATATGCATACTGGGTGGGAATGCACTTATGAACATGTATTTGAAATTGGCGCGCCTTAAGCGAAATGCTCCTCATATGTTCGACGAAATGCCTTAACGAAATATATATTGTGATGATGTCGGTTTTCGGCCAAGGAACGATTTTGACGAAATGGGTAGTTCTAGAGTGAAACAAAATAATGTTCAGAAAATATTTGAGACTATGTCATGTAGGGAATCTAAGGATCTGTTTCATGGAACACCGTAATAGTTGGAAATGCTAAAAATGGGATGTTTGCAGAAGCTTTGGGAGTGTTGAGGGAGATGGAAAATGCTGACGCTTTTAGTCTGTCGGGTGTGTACTTCCTATGTTTGCAGAACTTGTTGATTTTGGTAAGGGGAAGGAGATACATGAGTATGCTATTAGGACTGGACTTATGGTCACTTGTATGTGGGAAGTGGCTTAATCGAACCACATTGATGAAGAAGATGATGAGTACTTCAAGGAGGAGAGAGAGAAAAAATAACATAGAAGAAGGAAGAAGTATCTTTGAAATGGAGGGGAGAGATGAAATTTGAAAACAAAAAATTTACCAGATGAAGAAGATAAAGTAGCAAAGGAGAAAGAGGAAAATGAAGTATAGAAAAGAAAATAGTGGGCCCATGCTAAAATAGCCTGCTACAACAAGTTAACATTATACGAATTCTATTCAAAGGGAAGGTGGGTAATAGTTGGTTATATTAGTAGTTAAAAGAAAGATTGGAATATTTTGAGCAGGACCACCATAGTTCAGAGTATTCATATTAAATAATCCTTTTAAATTTATTAGTTAGGGAGTAGCCACAACATCTCTAATTGATAAAATTTTATTTGAAATCGCAGGTGGAAACTAGACATTTTTTTGTAATTAATTATACGTAATGTGATGAGACACCCACAAGAAAAGAAACTAGACCCAAGGACTATTAGTGAGCATTTCATTGGATATGCCGAAAAGTCCAAAGGCTATAGGTTCTATTGTCCGTCTCATTGTACCAGGATTGTGGAATCTAGAAATGTAAAATTTCTAGAGAATGACTTAATTAGTGGGAGTACTATAGAAGTTGAACCTGAAAAGGATCAACATGAAGCTTCACCCTCTGTTTTAAGTGACAGGTTGGTTATTGTTCATGGTCCTGAAGTTCGACCGCAGGTTCAACAACCAAACACAGAAATTCCACAAAATGGCGATCAAAATAGGGTGGATCATAATGAGGAAGAAGTTCACCGTGAGGTTAAACAAATTCCATTAAGAATATCTATTCGAGAAAGGAGATCGGCTATTCCTGATGACTATGAAGTATATCTACAAGAATCGAATTGTAACGTTGGAGCTCATAATGATCATATGTCATTTTCACAAACCATAAGTTCTACAGATTCAAACTCATGGATGAATGCTATGAAAGATGAGATGAACTCTATGGCGTCTAATCGAGTTTGGGATCTCGTCGAGTTGCCTGATGGTGTAAAAACCATCGGATGTAAGTGGGTCTTTAAGACTAAAAGAGACTCACTTGGCAACATCGAGAGACATAAGGCAAGACTCGTTGCTAAAGGGTTCACTCAAAGAGAAGGGATCAACTACACGGAGACATTTTCTCCTGTATCAAAGAAAGATTCTCTTCGAGTTGTCATGGCATTAGTAGCTCATTTTATTTCGAGCTACATCAAATGGATGTGAAAACGGCATTTCTCAATGGCAATTTAGAGGAAGAGGTTTACCTGAAACAACCTGAAGGATTCTCCTCTAAAGATGGTGAGCATTTGGTTTGTAAGCTAAATAAATCCATATACGGTTTGAAACAAGCCTCCCGTCAATGGTATAAGAAGTTCCATGAAGTAATTTCTTCATTCGGTTTTAAAGAAAATATCATGGACCAATGCATATACCTTGAGGTTAGTGGGAGTAGGATTTGTTTCCTTGTATTATACGTGGATGACATTTTGCTAGCAACCAATGATAAGGGGTTTCTATATGAGGTGAAATAGTTTCTTTCAAATAACTTTTATATGAAAGATATGGGCGAGGCATCTTATGTCATTGGCATTAAGATCCATAGAGATAGATACCGAGGCATTTTAGGCCTGTCTCAGAAGGCCTATATCAACAAAGTGCTTGAAAGATTCAGAATAAATGATTGTTCACCAAGTGTAGCACCTATTGTAAAAGGTGACCGATTCAGTTTAGACCAGTGTCCCAGGAATGATTTAGAAATGGAACAAATGAAAAATGTTCCATATGCTTTAGCTGTTGGTAGCATTATGTATGCTCAAGTCGTATACGGACGACATTGCATATCTTTGTTGGAGCATTAGGCAGATATCAGAGTAACCCAGGCACCGATCACCTGGGAAGGTGCAAAAGAAAGTGTTGAGGTACCTTTGAGGGTACCAAAGACTACATGCTTATATATAGACGGATTGATAGTCTTGAAGTGGTGGGGTACTCCGACTCGGACTTTTTGGTTGCATTGATTCACGAAAATCCACATCGGGATATGTGTTTATGCTAGTCGTTTTGAGTCGTATCTGGAGGAATACTAAGCAGACATTGACAGCCACTTCTAATATGGAGGCCGTGTTCGTTTCTTGTTTTGAGGCTACCGGCCTCACATGGTGTATGGCTGAAAGATTTCATAATTGGGCTAAGAGTCGTTGACTCTATTAGTCGGCTAATTCGAATGTATTGTGATAATTCAGCTGCGGTATTTATGACTAAGAATAATAGAAGTGGAAGTCGAAGTAAACACATCGACATTAAGTATTTGGCCATAAAAGAGCGTGTTTAGGAAAAGAAAGTGATCATAGAACACATTAGCACTGAATTAATGATTGCTGATCCCTTGACTAAAGGCATGCCACCTAAAGGTTTCAAGGGTCATGTAGTGAATATGGGACTTGGTTCCATAATGTGATACATTTATTTATTGTATTGAAAATTTTTCATTTAGTTAGATATTTTCACATTTCGGATTATGTACGTACATACTTTGGTTATTTATTTTTACTGAGAAATATCATTATGTTTTGACCTAGAGTAAACATATGGTTTATTCATTAAGTTAAGTGTGAGTGGTGAGAGACTAAGTGTATCGTAATACATGGAAGATTAATTCTCGCCCTAGAGAATTCGTCGCTATGATTCGTATATGAAGTTTCTCTTGCTTAAATGGGCCAAGTGGGAGAATGTTAGACTTTCATTTATATTAAGTAAATAATATTAATTTTAATGGATATTCTACATGGTACCCCTCTATTTTTCGACTTTCTACATGGTACCCCTACACTTTTTAAAACATACATGGTACCCCTAATTGTTGTCATTATCACTAAGTGTACCCCTAAACTTTATTTTCCATCAATTAAACTCAGTTTTAGGCGTTAGGTAATGACTTAGACGCGTAACCAAACTTGTCATTCATTATCCATGACATAAGGACTCTATTGGGCTCAATATCCATCTCGATCCTAATATTTATTGCTATATATATGGGCTAAAAAGTTTTTGACGGAAAATTTATTGATTCCTTGCCAAATTATCACGTCCAAAGATGGATATTGAGCCTAATAGAGTCCTTATGTCATTGGATGATAAATGTCAAGCTTGGCTACACGTCCAAGTAATCATTTAACGCCTAGTTTAATTGACGGAAAATAAAGTTTAGGGGTACACTTAGTGATAATGACAACAATTAGGGGTACTATGTATGTTTTAATAAGTGTAGGGGTACCATATAGAAAGTCAAAAAATTGAGGGGTACCATATAGAATATACCTAATTTTAATTTTAATCCAATTAATGAAAGCCTAATTATGTGGCCCATTTATTCTGGTAGTCAAACTATGGACTAAAACTGTCCATAATTCTCTCCCCATTAACAGCAACCACTCCCTACATCATCTCACATTGAACAACTCTTTGATGGCAAGAGTTGTATATAAGAAAACATTACTTCATTGATAAAGGTCGCTGAATTCACTCTCCATTAAGAAATACACCATCTATATTGTGAGTGTGAGAGTTCGGAACCGAAATCAAAAGAAAAGCAGACGGATTTTACAACAGCAGGGTTTATATCGAAAACGGGTTTATTTCTTTATTTGGGTAAAGCTGTTCAGGAATACTGATAAGCAATGGCTGGAGGTTTAATTCTCGATCTTTATTTATCGCTTCCGCTATTTAGTTTATTGTATGTTTATTTCAGTAATTAAACATGCATATAGAAGATTAAATATCTTACAATTATTGCTTATGTTTATTTACTTTTACGGTTTAATTGTCGATTGGTTGCTTCCGTTGCGCGTGGGAGATTGGCGCTAATTTCCCAACAATTAATACATTAAGGTAATGTTGTTACAGTAAATATAGACAAACTGATTAACATTTATATGTAAGTTATACTGTCTCAACTGTGGGAGGGATACTCTGTTCAACACCAAAAGAAACATACCTCATTACCTTGGACTACATTGAACATTGAACATTGAACATAGTTAGCTCGCCAACTTCAGGGAGGCGTATGGGTATAGATGCCCAGACATTTTCCGGATGCATGACCTGATACATGATTTTGTGCTTTCGATTGCTGGGTTTAAGTATAAGATGGCAGATTCACTTACAAAGGAATTTGACGAAAGAATTTGTCATGTACGGAGTATCATTCTTGTTAGAACCCTACTCGCCTTGGAAATTAAAGCCCCGTCATCACTATTCAAAATCAAGCAGTTGCAGTCTTTCCTTTTTCCTGTTTTATCCTTGGATCAATATTTATTCGAGCAGATTATAGTTTTCCCATTAAATGATATACTTATCCCCAGAACTCAGTCTTTGAGGGCATTGCGGATGAGTGAATTAGAGATTAACAAACAGCCAACTCAATTACACAGCTAGTGAATCTGTACCCGCTTGACCTATCCCACTGTCGAAGCCTTGAAGGCTTAGTATCTGACTGTGAAGCTTTTGAGGCAGCTCCAGAGTGGATTGACAGCCTCACCTCCCTCAAAACCCTTTTTATACGTAGTTATATTAACGTCTTCTCCGCAGCTTATGATTGTGTTCACTAACTTTCTGTTTAATACGTGCTCTTCTTATTCTCTCCAGCAACCTTTTTCTGCTGCATTCAGTGTGGATTATAATCCAAAACCATAGCATTAATTTCCCCTTATATCTTTCACCTGTTTATCGTCTTATCCCATCTATGTAATCATGCGGCTATGTGTTTCCCTTTATTTGGTAGCTTCTGAATTAATAATATCAAACAGTTCCATTAGTAAAATGGAGGTAAATTATCTGAATTAATAATATCAAACAGTTCCATTCGTAAAATAAAGTAAAGTACTTTCCTTAAAATATTATACCATGAATCAATGATGGTGTTAGGGGTTCGATTTTCATTGAATTAAAATATAATTTTGCTGGTAGGCGATCAAGTAACCATCACTTTGAGTCTTCGAAGACACCAGTGGTCTGTCATTGCCTTAAATTGGGTAAGACCTATTCTTAAACCCAAACTTTATCTTCCACTAAAAAAAAACAACTTTCCTAATTTTTGTATATAAAGTAAATGTATGAAATCAAACATAAATTGATGATATTATATTTTATCAAAGCTTCCCGTTTAATTTTGGCTAAAACTACCAAAAATCTAAACATGTGAGTCCAAAAATCCAGTAGCCGTACGAATAATGAAACCGTGACACACCTGCTAATCATTGGGTACTAAAAGATTTGGAAAAAAAAATTGTCGTATTTGGATCCCGTGGCTAAAAGTATTTATATGTCAGATTTTTTGATCGAACAAAGTTTTAGTGACATATCTCCTGGTGACGACTCACGAGTTCCAAACTCGACAAACATTCTTTTTTTCAAATCGCGCTAATTTTCCGTACAAAATGTCAAAGCTCTGAATTATCACGCTAATTTTCCGTCGGTTAAAACTTGACAAAAATCTAAACAAGAGAGTCCAAAATCCACAACCCGTAGGAATTATGAAACCGTGTCACACCTGCTAATCATTGGGTCTACCGGTACAACCAAAAAAAGGAAAATAAGTCAGACCACCTCATTGACCCATCTCCCTCCTCTCCTTCTCTAACTACCTTCCTTCACTTTCACTCTTCCTTCATCAATGGCGGTCGAACCACCCAATTCCTCCACCATCGCACCACCGTCTTCTCAAACCATGGACGCCACCTCCGGCACCGCCGCCGCCGTCGCCGCCGCTCTCGATTCTTCTTCCCTGCATCATTCTAATCGCTTTTCTGGATCTTCTCGATTCTCCGATTCTCAGGTTTCATTTTGCCTTCAATTTCGCTAATTTTGCGTTTTATTTGAGTTTGATCATGCTACTTTTAGGCTATTAATTAAATTAATATTATTTTTCCTAAATTTGAGCTGGTTTATGTGGTTGAAATTATGTTCTGGTGGCGTGAGAATTCGTTGTTTTAAGTTTATTTCCTTTGATTTTGGCGAATTTTGCGCGAGATTTGAGTTTGATCTTGCTACTTTAGGTTTTCGTCCTTTTCGTTTCAAATTCTAAATTTGAGCTGGTTTGTGTGATTGAAATTATGTTTTGGAGGTACGAGAGTTGAATTTGCTGTGTTTGTGATTTGCATGCAGTCGTCGATTTCGCCAAGAAGCGAGGAGTATCGGCAGTTGTTTCGTTTGCCTTCTGAAGAAGTAAGATTTTCTAATTCCAGTGTAATTTTTGTTTTACCATTGGCATGGTAAATATGCATTAGTATAATTACTGATATTTAATTATCTTAAGGTTGTGAGATTGGTGAAATTCATTTCGATTCTTCGATTGTGACCTATTTATTGCTTGATCTTGGTTAAAGCTGGTTTATTGATGGTTCTTGTGCAATTTAAGTAAGAATTGTTGAAACTTAGATATATTCGGATTTTGCTATCTGAATGACAAGTTAATTAAGCAGCTAGAACATAATATATGGAAATATCTCGGTGAAGATTCTGGTTTACCTTTTTGTACTTGTCGAAGTTAAAAATGCTTTACTTAATTACTTCGAGGATCAAATTTACTGATATTACATGTATAATACTCCTTAGAACTTTATGAGGCTGTCATGTGCTGATAAGGGAGCGGTTCTTTACTTTCAGTTATCTAGTGTTATAAAAGAGAGACGATTCGATTTCTGTTAATTTAGCAGTAATGTCGTTTGTTGCTTTTTTTGATTAGTCGTACACACTTGTATTTACTGGATGTTAGCATATTAGATATATTAGAGGTGGCATGGGGCAGACCGCGTATAGAGGTAGTTGAGCAAATCTTAATCTTTGAATGAGTGTAGTTGTTTCTATCACGCGCAAATCACGAGCAAATTAGCCCCCAAAAGTCATTTTGGTTAGATTCGTTAGACGAAAGAATCAAATGATTATGTTGATACATTCGAATTAAACGTTTCACAATTAGTAAACTATATTTCCTATTACCTGAAGTTTCCAACAAAATAGATTTATTTAAATCATGACCATATGCAAACGAAAAATTTATTCCTGAAAGATAAGTGGATAGAAAAAGTTGTGTTGTCAAGAACTCTCTAGTTCTATATATCCTTGGAATTCTTCCATTTAAAACCAGACCTAAAACTCAAAGTAAAAAAAATGGGGGGTTCTTAAGTTATCAAATGATACATAGTGCGATCCAGTCAAAACAAGGTATTTTTTTAATAGATACCTCGGTAAATTCATCAGCGGACTCTCTATTTTTCCATCTAATTATTTCGAAAATACACTTACATATTCTCTTCTGGACGTGAAAAGTCTTTGAAGATTGAGTCGAGCTACGCAAGTTGCTGATGGTAATAAGACTTTGTATCTAATGCTTTTGTTTTTCGATAGGTTCTTGTGCAAGATTTTAATTGTGCCTTGCAAGAAAATATTCTTCTTCAGGTACGTTTTTGTACATTTGTAAGGAAGTTTGAAAATATGCCTTGCTGAACATATGAATTCTTTTGGAATGAATACCCAAATAATCTTTTATATTGGCGCTGTTGTGGTGGTATTGCAGGGTCATATGTATTTATTTGATCATTACATATGCTTTTACTCCAACATTTTTGGATTTGAATCAAAGGTAACATATTTCATACTGTATTACCTTTTTAGTAATTAGTAATTTATTTAAACCGGTTTTTCTGTTCACTTCTGTATGTTCACCCTTTATTTTTAGTTCTATGTTTGTTATAAAAATCCGTACTTATTCTGTTATGCCTTCGTGGGTAGTTAGTTCATAATGAGTTCTTATCGCACCAAGTACTATGACCGCTAGATGCTTATGCAGAAAGTTCTTTTCCCTAGTTTGCCGGATTTGTGCCAGCTATAAACTAAGGTTTTTGTTGGTTGTGGCTGTATCATCATCTTTTGACCCCAGAAAATAATTCCTTTTGAAGATGTAACAACAGTACGAAGAGCAAAAACTGCTGGGATCTTTCCTAATGCTATAGAAATAGTTGCTGCTGGTAAAAAGGTCAGGGATGCCTTTTAAGTTATGTACTTTGTGGTATTTGCCATAGTCTTGTAGCTATAAAAAAATGGCGTATCTGCGGTCGAAGTTGATTTGTTCCTGTCATTTTCATGTTTGGCTTTGGCAGCATTTTTTCGCTTCCTTTTTGTCGCGCGACGAAGCTTTTAAGCTCATTGTTGAAGGATGGTCATATAGTGGCAATGCCCCTAAGGAGTTATTAGATCAGCTGGTAAATCTCTATCTTTCAGTTAGTTATTTCAATATGAAACTGCCAACTCGACGCCGACATTCTAGCTTTTTCCATGCCATCTTACACTATTCAAGCGTCTTTAGAAGATAATTGTCATTTTAAATAGAACAAGGCTATCAGAAGATTCAGAAACTCCATGCAACTAGCTTGAAAATGAGTGGAACGCTAGACATACTGAGTAATGACCTCATTTACATAAGCGAAGATATACATTTCTTATTTGTATCATCATATCTTCTGATAACAATATAACAGTAGATTATAATGTTTGTAACCTGGGTTTATAACCTAAGTTCAAAACAAGTTAGCTGATAAAGTCATGGCAAGGTACTTATACCTGAGTTAAAAACAAGTCAGCATCAAATCCCCCTGTGTCTCGTTTTATCTTTGGTATCATTTTGGTCAACATCTTTGTTTTTGCTATATGCTTTTGTAGGATTCTAAATCTGAGAGCAGTTCTCAGATGAATGGTGTTTGTTCTGTTCAGAATGGAAACAGCTCTGATTTCCCAAATAATGACTGTGATTCTGATGAGAGGTAAGTATAGACAAATTCGTAGCATTCTTCTTTCCCCTTAATTTTTTGACATGTATTTAATAGATTTCCATCTGTTTCAGAAACTTGGAGGTGTCTAATTCAGGGGACACCAAGTCTTCTTTAAATCATATTGATGATGATGTTAGGCCATCTTCTCAGGAAGTTCCTGACACAGGGGGAGAGGAACGAGATGCTTCTTTTGTTGCAGGACCTTCTACTTCTCCGGCTTCCAATTGGAAACAGGAAACCAGAGACGCCCCAGAAAGTAAACCTTAATTTTAGTTCATTGTCGTCTCATGTCATATCCTTCTTTGGTTAAATTTTGGCTAATCTCATCGAATGTCTGCAATTAGGAAAAAAAGTTATGGAGTGGAGGGATCAAGAATTTAAAAGTATCAGATAATTAAAGCTAAAAGCAAGCTGAACTTAAAGAGTGGCTGACAGGGTCTGAATTTCATTTGCTCCTTGTTTGGATGGAGGGGTTTAACGGAAATGAGAGAGGGACAAAATCCCTTGTTTGGATACCAAGTCAGGTTGGAGAGAAATGGAGGAATCAATTTTCCCTTAAACAAGCCAAAATAATTTTCTTCCAACTTAGCGAGGATTTGAAAGGAAAACATTGTACCTTCATCCCCCCTCCCCTCCTCTTCCTCCTAGTATCCTATTTAAACAAGGCCCCAGTAGTCACTTGTCAGACAGCTTTGGGCATTAGATTCTGTGCCTCTCCATATTTCATGCTTTCATCAGTTTCATGGCTATGGTTTATTCGATAACATTCAATAGTGTTTCTTTTGCACTTCATGACCCTTATTAACTCTAGGGGTGTCTTATGTGCAGTACCCAAAAGCTATAACAATGCTGGGGAATCCAAGTTTCCGGTAATGTTTTTCATGTATATCTTTAATCTAATAGATTTCCTTCAGATTTTTTACTTTGTTATAATACGCACTGTTATTGTATTGTTACTTTGTCAATTTGTTTACTTATGCCCATGGATTACAGATCACTGTGGAGGAGTTCTACAATTATTTCTTCTCCGAAGATGCTGTTGGCTTTGTTGAATCTTACCATAAAGCTTGTGGAGATAGAGGTATTGTACCTGGATTGGATACATGTTACTTTTTCTCTGTCCTGACCTCACTGAAAAGAAATACTTATCAGAGTGAGACTTGGTTTTAATATCGGTCATGACACTGAAACACGACCGACTTGTCAAGGTTCTGGAGATATCCCTACCGTTTTTGGAGGCGGCCTCGGAAGCATTTGTAGGGAAACGATCCCGGAATCAGGCTGTGACGACCGGTACCAAGATCAAGTCTCACATTGAGATTTAATACCATGCATCAAGAGCATTTCCCTAAAACTCTTAAGTACTGAGAGATGGGAAGATGAACAAAGACAATATGGTGTTTTCTTTTTCAGAAAAGAAATTGTAGACTATGTTACTCCGACTTCGTTGGAAGTGTCGAATACGGTTATTTTCCGTGAAATTTTCATTTTTTTGTTCTAAAATGAAGAGTCGAAGTGTTGTGTCGGGACGCTTCCAAGTGTCCAACACGCAACCAAAGTGAAGTATCGAAATAACATAGATTGTAGACATTACTTCATTCAAGTGTTTTAAGACGATGTTAATTATATCTGTTTGTGTGCTCAGATTTTAAGTGTACTTCATGGACACCTTGTGAAAAATTTGGATTTACACGTCAGAAATCTTTCCAGCATCCAATTAAACTATATTTTGGTATGTTCAATTTTGTTCCATGTATCTCAATGGACACTGTTACGAAGAACCTTGCCTTAGGTTACTAATTTTGTTGTTGTTTTACTAGGTGCAAAATGTGGCGGCTGCAAGGAGACCCAGAAGTACCAGGTTTACAAGAACAGGTTTGTCTGCATCCTCTTTCCTTTCGGCTTTAATATTTGCAATTGCAAATAAAAACTTTATCTATTGGCCTATAAGTTATTGGTTTCTGGTCAATGCTTACTTGCTTACTGGTGAGTTTGGAATTTGGTCAGTGCCGAAAACATGCTTTTTACTTATTCTCTACTGCCATTGAGAGGAGAGCGAATTATTTCAGAAATTGAATGTCAAAATCCCCTTTTTCTTAATTGAGTTTTGTTCATATTATATTACCAATTTCAGGCCGTGTTTCTCATTGTTTTTATTATATTAGTAGAGTATTTCGAGTAGAGTTTCCCATTTATATGGTTCATGGCGTATTGCCTTGTGCCTCTGTTCCTGGAGATGTAAGACCACTTTGTAACATTCGCTTCTTTTACTCAATACCTTTGGCAGTCATCTAGTTATTGAGACATCACAGGAAGTGAGCGATGTGCCTTACGCAGATTATTTCACTGTTGAGGTAAATCTCTCTCTGTAAGCTACTTATGAAACTGGTGTAGTCACGCTTATTTATCATTAATGAGCTTGAAACTTTGGTCTCTCATTTGTGCCCGTTTTTTATGAAAAACATTCAAAGCACAAGCTTGTTCTTCCATGAATTACGGGAAAAAGAATGTTTTAAGAGCATGATTTAAAATCGCGATACTGGTTGTAGTAATGGTGTCGCGGAATCGTTCTCGGCTCGGTTGTCATATTTATTGTGGTGACATTTATTTTTAAAGCTTTGTAGATATTTTATCATCTTTTGTCTATTTCATATCAAGTTAAAATTGTAGGGCTTTTTAGTCACTAAAAGTTTAAACTTGGCCAAACAGACAATTTTTGTAAGTTAGAAACTATTGTTTAAAAAGCCAAAAATCATTTTTCAGCCTTAAAAAGTAGAAGCATCAATTTGAATGTTTAATGCTTCTAACTTTTACCTCTACTTTAAGGATTTTTAATATATAAATGACAAATTTGTATCTTGTAAACATTTTAGTAAAAAAAAAAAAAAATATACTTATTCATTCATAATTTTTCGCTCTCTACAAATAGAGAGCCCATCTTGATATATTTTAGAACGTAATTTTTTTAATTTACATTTGCTGAAGTAAAAAAACTCATTTAGAAAAATGGTTTGTAAAATGATAACCAAACTGAAACACCTACGGCTTTTTCATGAAATAGCTTACCGAAAACATTTTTAAAAACCTAGAGAGTTTTGTTAAAGTTAGGCCAAACAGGCTCTAATTAATTTGATCAATATTATATACTCCCTCCACACACCTATTTTCATCCCATTTCAATAAAATACCCCTCACATATATTAGAGTAATGGGGTGAAAACTTATGTGCGGAGGCAGCATTATTTTAGTGCTTTTCTTTACAAAGTTTGATTGATACAAGTTATAACTCGGGCATTTGAAGGTCTTTGCCGGCCGTATTGGGCCGGGCCCGGGTTGGCCAATACACACATATAAATTGGTTGTCTCTCTATCGATTTTTTCTTATTTTAAAATTACCCGATACTTCTTGGGATATGTTGTATCGACGGCCTTCGATATTGATACATCTCGGGCGATACCAGATGTATCGGCCGAGTTTATAAACGATGTTTAAGAAGGAAAAAGAGGCGATGTAATGGAAATGGAAGGAAGAGAAAAGGACTGTCAGTTTCTCTGGTCGGCTACGGAGGTTTGAAGAGAAGGGAAGAAGAAATAATCATGAAAGTGATGGGACTTGAATTAGAGAGAAGAAGGTTTTACTTCCAAATCTCTCCAGCTTGATGACTGATGAGAAATTGATTTAGGAAGGATGGAGGGAATAGGGTTCCCAAATTAACGGTTGTTGGATCAGGTCCTTTGCTTTTCACTTGTTTTTTTCCTCCCCACAAATAAAGAGCTGCTCCAGACCATTGACTTTCTATTGACAAAGTTACCAAATTCAAAAGAAATGGGTGACACTAGTTGGGCCTATTAAGGGAGCCCACTAAGCTTTTATCTGATCTTCTGGAGTTGTGCACTTCATCATGAACTGTGAATTATTTGACATTCCCCGAGTCCGTTGATAAGAGATCACATGCAGTGATTTTATGTTTTGAGAAGGTTTTGTCCATAGTTTGAGAAGTTTATCTTGATAGTTTATTATGTAGTAGAGGGTGTTTCTAATTTTCAGCCCTCTGTTTGGGAAGATTGACTTCTTGACTCCCTCTCCCTTGTACAAGGTTGACATTCCTGGGTGTTACCTAACAAAAAAGGAAGAAGGCCGTCGGAGTTAAGGCGTACAAAATACAGGGCGTCTCAACATTCTAAAAGGGGTCATTTCTGTTGGGCATAATTCAATGTTTATGAATGATTAGGTGGATCCTTTTGAGACTTTAACCATTAGCGTTCAGATATCAGGATGTCTCACAAGCACGAGTAATCTATTGTGTACATTTTTCTGTAGTTTAGAGAATCCAGCGTCTTTCAAGGATGATTGTTTAGCCTCTAGTCTTCTGAGATAATATTTCTTTGTGGTCTTTCTCACAAAAGATGCAAGAAACAGCCACTGATCCAGGATTGTATTGATACTAACTAGTTTTGGACTCACATGTGAATCGCTAATTTGATGGGTTTAGTGAATACTTGGGGTAGCACACGAGCTAATGCGCTCTAGAACTTTTACATGTATACATGAGAGGTTTGAGCTAAAAAGCTGCGACCAATCACACCAGTAAACTGGTTACAGAAGTTAGTGAAAGCTTTGGAAAGACGATGTTTTGTGTCAATATCATTTTCTTTCCCTTACTTAGAATACCAGGATGTTTGGGATTTTTGTTTTTCTGCTATGGATTTTTTATTTAACCTGCAACCTGCTGTTGGCACCCTGCCAGGGAATCTGGGATGTGCAGAAAGACGATAATGAATCAAAAGGGTGCATTTTGCGAGTCTATGTGAGTGTGGCTTTTTCAAAGAGAACAATTTGGAAAGGTACATTCTGTAACATGTTTTTCTGTGTTTGTTGTTAGCTGTTTGAAGGCATTAGTTTGAGAAGTGTTGTAAAGTAGAAGTTCATTTCTTAGTCAAATCTATAGGAAAATGTCCCCACAAAGTTGTGCTTTCTTTTATTTTCTTGCTGTTCTGATTTTGTCGCTTTTGCTTTCTTTGTTCCTTCTTATTCTCCTTCTTCTTCTCATAATCCCATTGTTTCTGACCATAGATATACTTCTGTGTGTATCCTTGTATGCAGTGGTTGACCTGGAAATCTTTGTTTCAGGTGTCCCTTTAAAAAATTTAAAGCCGTTAATTGCGTATAAAATGTTTTTGTTAGATACAACTTACATTTACCCCATACTGTGTGGAACTATCTTAAGTTTTACTTTTTGTGACCTAATAATTTAACCACGTTTGTTTAACACTACCAAAATTCATTTTCCGTCAAAGAAGTCAATTTTCCGTCCTTGATTGATGGAACTTTGTGAATGAAATGAGGGTGCCATGTTTTTCTTCCCTCCATTGTCATTTCACATAGACCTATTTTATTTATTATATACTCTCCTCTACCCATTCATAATTATATCTCAATCCTCAACTTTGTTCTCAGTCTTTATTTTTGTTCTCCTTCCTCTTTATGTTCTTTTCCTGCGCAATATACCAATATCATTACATTGGAGTTTTAGGAAATAAAAAATGCAATCTTGGTTATTTTAGAGCCAGTGGATGGAACATTCTACATCCAAATTTGGCTTGAATTTTATCAGATTAATAACTGGTTCATAAGTAAAATAAGAAGAGAATTATGGAAGAAAGGACCGGAGAAGATCTAACAAAAAAAATGACTGAAGTGAAAAATGAATGTGAAAGGTAGAAAATGGTTAGGCTTTTTAGGTCATTGGAGGGAAATGAGGATGGGGAGTAAAAAGAAGGGGGAGAATTCAGCTTGCCTTCATAAAATCATGTGCTAGTCACTGGCGGAAAGTTTTTTTTTCCCCGGAAAACGTCTTTTGGTAGTGTTCGACAAACGTGATTAAATAGTAGGTAGTGTTTGTCAAGGAAAAGAAAATTCAAAACGGGTAAATATTAGGTAGTGTCTAAAAAAAACTCTTGTATGATAGTCCTAAAATCCCAACTAATTTTTTTCTCGGGTCAATATTTAGGCATATTGCACCCAAAATGCATGTTTATAGTATCACGGGAGCCTGAGTACTTCAAGTAGATCTGCTGATGCTAATATACTTCCTCTTGCTTGGGTTTTGTTGTAGACTTTCTTTCTGTGACTTTATATGTTGACCCTTATATAGAGCTAATCTGTTTTGTGTGTGTGTGTGTGTGTGTTTAACATAGGTAAGATCGAGCAATCAACCATGGAAGAGTGCCGAGAAACATATTCAACTTGGATAGACCTTGTAATTTATCTTTCATCATGTTATGCGTTTGCCTCTATTTTATTTGGAGGTCCTCAGAGTTTGATAGTCAGTGAAGAATCCTTGTATAATTTTTCTTTCAGGCACATAAACTCCTGACACAGAAGAATATTGAGAAGAGAGAAGGTAATATTTCAAACACGGGGTCGTGAGAACTTTCAGCATCACCCACTTCATTGCTCATAATTTAGTGATCAAATGATTGTGATTGGGTTGAGGATAATTTCTTCTCTTTTGTGGGGTCTACAGGCATCGTTAAGAGTAAGGTTGAGCAAATAGAACAGAGAAACACTGAAACAGCTGGAGACCATGCAGAAAGATCTCATGTCAGTTCTGAGACTAGGACTATAACTGAAACTGTATCGAACACTTTTGGGAATCATGAAAGAACTGGAAAATTTTGGCAAGGGAGCCTACTTCACGCTACGACGGTCACATCTACTGTGAAAGCATTTGCCATTAAACTTGGCTCTTTTCTGAGGAGTCGAGGCAACCTTCAACAGTTTTTGGTGATCACATTCTCTGTTATCCTCATTCTAATGCAGGTGTGTCTTTTATCATTAACATCACATTTGCCCTATCTTCAAATAATGTCTTTCACTGTGAAAATTTAATGCAGTGGTCAGATCTGTGTAGCAGTTTAATTGTTTGACTTCTGCAGATTTTCCTGCTCAATAATTAAAAAATAAAATTGGTGATGTTGATGCAGTAGTTGTATGTTTACTGCAAATCATTTGAGTCTCATTCGTTTGGGATGACTGAAAATGACTGCGTACTTTACTCCACAAAGGCTTGGGGTGTATTAAATCGCCATATGTTTCAGACACTCTAAGCTAGACAACCACCACCTCAGTGGCTCTCGCAAATGGCATAGCGTTACATGATCAACATAGAGAGTTTATATCCGGATGGCCCAAATGAAAATTTGCATCAAGAACTACACTAATTGATTGCTACTTCACAATGAAAAAAGAAAAAAAAATGCACTACGAGTTTAGTGACCATTTTCTTCATTTCATTAAAATTTTGAACGAAAGAATATCAAATGAAATGCAGGGTTCATGCTTTAACTCAAAATGCTCAATCTAGTCCATCAATAGAACCACGGTCCTGATATTTTACCTTCTAACTGCAGCTCAGTATAGTTGTGCTATTAAGTAAACCACAGCAAGTCTATGTAATTCCTCAAGCAGATCACTTCAGTTCGGTGAGTCATGCAAGTGGCCAGAGAACTGCTGAAACTATAGCTTGGATGGAAAAGCGAGTTCATCTGCTCAAGGACGAGATGTTTGTTGTTGAAGGTCAGCTTGAAAGGATGAGACACGAACATATTATGTTGAAAGCACAACTAAAGGACTTGGAACGTTTAATCCACACAGATGCATCACATGATCACAGTAATTCTCGGTAAATATTTGTTATCAGTACTCTTATAATCAGAAGTGTGTATAGTTAAATTGTCGTTTAAGTTTAAATCCTATTTAATGACGGGTTCTCAGCCCAACGCCATATGAAGGATCTTAGATGGGCTGGTTTCCAATTCTTGATGATTCGCTTATTGGGAAGTTAAAGAGACCTGTCCCAGAATACACCATTACACTATTCGTATAGAGGAAGATGGCTTATTTTTCCGGGTGCACGATTCTTATCTGATAACTGTAGAGTGTAGATATAATGTAATATATGAGGCTCAAGTAAACTTTGTAGCAGTTGTGTTAAGGGTAACCTGCCAATAATATCTGAATATGTACAATTGCTTTCCAAATTTGTTATTTCAATTTGACTCTGGTGGTCACTAAATTTGACTGATTTATCGAAACAGATAACTTTTATAATGTCAAAAAATTGTAATTATTGAAAAAATATCGGTCAACTTTACATTATTGACCGTCAAAGTAAAATTAAGTTGATAAAAATGGGATGTAGCTCTGTTACTCTGTAGTAGTGACATTGACGTACTGACATTACATATGGGTTCTGCGTTGATCAGCAAGGTATGAGTGTATGACACATTGTAAGGCATGATCATGTCATAAGTAAAGCATGAGTAGATAGTTGACTTGGCAAAACCAACTCGACCCCCAAAAGCTTGATCCATGACTCAAAAGTTGAATTGAGTTGCAAAATCCGAATATGACCCGACACCCAAATTGGTACGACTCGCTCAATTTTTCACCCAAGCTTTTGCTAGAGTTGTTATTTACCTGACCCGAAATACTCATTCTAGTAATAACCCATCTAGAATGACCAAAGTGCCTTGAAATAGTTAATTTAAAATTACATTTACTATAATCTACTGAGTATACTAAAAGAAAAGATCAAATGCGGCTCTCTCAAATACTCCCTCCTGTCCGTTTAAAGGCACCCGTTTGATTTTTAACGGTCAAACACTTGACTTATTATAATACGGAGTAGATCTTTTTTTATTCTGGGTCATAGAATAAAGATTATGTCAAAAAGGGTTATGGATTTATTTGTCACATGTGCATGTAATGCACTTTTACATAAAACAAAGCGTATTGCTTGTGACGGTAACATTTCGTCACAAGCTGAAAACGGGGTAAAATGTGACCCATTTAAAACAAAAATGTAACCATTTTACCAAAAAAGTTACCACAATAATTTCCTAAGCTATACTAATTTGTCATTAAAATAGACTTGATCAGACCTTTCAATCTAGTGAAACCGGATTGAATTCGTTTAGTTCCGTATCTCGGTCCTCATTTTTCTAAAGTTTCGGTTTCATTCCCTTTGGTCCAAGGCTGGTTAATTTAGAACCGAATATACGAAATTTAATACTCTCTCCAATTTCTTATTATCTTCCCTCTTTCCTTTTTCACACAAGTTTGATTATCTTCCCTCTTTCCTTTTTTGGTAAGTTTCATTTATTTTTTATTAATTTCTCTCTCCTAAAAAAATCAACAACTTCCATTACTTTATCTATTATTTATTAATTATTCATTCTTTATTATTTTCTCTCCCCTATAAATTTCACAACTTACAATACTTTATTCTATTTTATTCATTCTTTCTTCCCCTTTCTTAATTTTTGTGCCCAAAAGAAAGGGGAAGATATAAGAAAATTGGAAGGAGTATTTTACAAGAGTAATCGTTATAATTTTATGAATCAATTGAGCAACTTACCTTCAAAAAGACATCATAAATTTAATGCTAATGCATACATCATCAATCCTAATTCCTACACAACAGATGCTATCCTCTAAAGCTAAACGCTATTTTTAGAAACCTGCGATTAATTCTCAATAATTTTGTCCCAGATTTCTTTTTGTAGCAACAATAAAAAAATAGTGGGCTAGCTAGGTGGTTATTACTAATTTTGTGGTGTAAACTATTGTGCTCTATAATTAAACCCGTTTAATAAGAAGTCTATCTTGTACTCTTGTAGTGTGAATTGAATTGACTACCTAAAATTTTATTTTCACCCTTTTAGTAAGTGTCTTAAAAGGCTGTATCTCACTGCATTAATGAGAGAGAAACAATAAATATACTAAAAATTAATTAAAAATAAAATAAATATGATAACTACATGTTATGAGAGAGGTCCCTCACTAATATTAATGCGAGATCGCCCGTCTTCAAAATTTGTGATGTTTAAACTAATATTTTAATCCTGATATTTAAAAAAAAATATAATTATTTAACCCAAATAATGTATCGGATTTAAGAAGGATAAATTAACAACTTGATTATAATTAAATTCTTTCAAAAATGAAAAATTAAGTTTAAGAAAATATACTACACTCGTTTCATTATTTGTTTACCTTTTTCTTTAATTTTTTTTGTTAAGAGGGGATTTTAATTAAAAGGCAAACAAATGAAGGAAATAATAGAGATTTTTTTAAAAAAAATAACCGACCGGTATATTTGTTTACTAGTATAAAACTAATTTTTACTAAATACCAAGTATATGTTAAAACGTTGTATTATAATAACATTAATAGAAAGGAAGAATAAATAATCATCTTCCTACTTCACAAAATCTCATTTGTGACGGCACGTATCCGTCACTTTGGAGTGACGGATACCATTTTCTCTCACAAATGACCCAAATAGAGGAGCGAGGGAAGCACATGGGGTGCCCCCAGCTTGTCCCCCTATTCGTTTTATGAGTGGCATTACACGTCACTTACTCCAACCCGTCTTCAACAGGACTAATCGTTCCTACTTTTACCCAACAAAAAAAAAATAGTGAATCATAGTCATCTTCCTCGTGCCTAGATTATTATTTTTAGCTACTAAATATTGCAACAAAGCCAACACTTCTATTCTTCTTTATGAACACACAGCCTTCACGAGTTCAAGTTCCTGAAAATTTTACGTAAGCTTCCTACATAAATCTTACACAACACATGCTATTTTTACCAAAATAGTATGTGTATCAACACACTATCCTCACATTGCAGAACGGGGAAGTGAGAAATAAGCCCCATACGTTTTACACTATGTGCATATTAGCCTCATATCTTTCTATTAGTGCAAATTAACCCCACCAGTTATACTTAATGTGCAAATAAGCCCAGTTGAACATATTCAGACCAATTTCTCGTCGGAAAAAATGACTAGTCACCGGAAAGATGTCTAGCCTTAATTAAATAATTTAAAAAAAAAACCAGGATTGTTAACAACGCACTCAATTTTTGGTTACTCTCACTCACCCCCTCTCAGATTTAGCTTAGCTCCAACATCTTCACCATTCTCACTTCAATTTTTTTGCTTTATAGTCTAAGTCTCGTTTTAATCTGTCATTCCCAAACTTGTCATCAAAAGTCTACCCAATAACCCACCACAAGCTGAAAAACAAAAAAAGTCTACCTTCAAATACTATTGACAGCATATATTTTGATGATGAAAAGTTTGGGACGATAATTTCATGTTTGAATATCGAGGATTTGTTCCATGCCGTAGGGTTTATGTGGGACGGTTTTTCAGAGTTAAGTGTTGATAAATTTGATTGTGTGTTGCATTGAGGTCGTGAAAGAGGAATTAATAGTCGAGGAAATCTGCATTTCCTGCTGCGAAATAATTGATAATTATGGTGGAATGACGAAGTAAGTACCCTTTTGTTCATAAACTTTCATACCATGTTTTTCTACATCTTAGTCATTGTCGTGTTACCCCATGTCGTCTTAGGATCAACACCACTTATAGCCAAACCGGGATGTAGTGACAAGTGTGGGAATTTATCAATTCCTTACCCTTTCGGCATTGGTGAGAAATGCTACCATAATCGTTGGTTTGCTGTGGAGTGCGTAGTTGATTCCAACAAAATTATCTTACTGGCATTAAATGTGAGCCTTGACGCTGAAGGCATAGGTCATCCTTTAGGGCGTCAAATAGATGTTAGAGAAAGAACCTTGACAATAGGGTTTCAATGTCAAGGTTATTGTTTTGATTCCGAAGAAAATATAACGGAATCACTGTTTGCTGCTGATTTGAGAGGCAGTCCGTTCCGATACTCGAGTGATCGGAACACATTTCTGGTTGTCGGGTGCGGAGGAGATGTTGTGCTTATGGATAGTCACAACAATCCTCTAGCTGGATGTGCTCAAGTATGTCGAAATGGGTCTGAGAAATTTAAAAGTAAGCATTGCTACGGAGTAGGGTGTTGCCAAACCACATTGCCATTTCCTCTCGATTATTTTTGGTTAGAATTTTTTGTTAATCCATCTGAGAGCTGTTCGATTCCGACTACGGCCATTTTAGTTGATAAAGACTGGATTTCTAACCAAGTTATCGATCCTAAACTTTCACTGGTAGACTGTCCTGTCCCGGCTATACTCGAATGGACAGTCAAGGATTTGCCCGTGAACTCGCCTAGCTACTCCAATTCTACATGTATTTACAAGAAGTCAAACAATGGTGGTGAAGCAGAAGGTTATGTCTGTCAGTGCAAAGGCGATTATAAAGGCAATCCTTATCTTCCTTATGGCTGCCAAGGTAAAATTTCTACTGCCTCATTATTCCTCTGTCCACTTTCTGCAAATACTACTTACTGTTATAGAACGTCTCCAGGTGTTGATACTTAACTGTGTTCTTATGTGTTGAAGGTTGTCTTTCACTCGGAAATGATACCTCTCGCTGTCGCAAAGATATCAATCCGGAGTTTGAAGGCAACACCCCAAAGGAAAGTATATGGTTAATACTTGTACTTGGTAAGCTCTCTAGATCTAGTCATTACGTAAAGCGTTGAAATTTGATACAGGTCATATCTAAGGTGTGGTGATAAAATTAATAGTGAGTCTGGTTTCCCTATTGTTCCAGGTATAGGAGTAAGTATTGGACTGCAGCTTTTACTTCTATGTGCTTACTGGATCTACAAAGTAATGAAGAGAAGAAGGGAGACGAGACTCAAGGCTCGATACTTGAAAAGAAATGGGGGCATGGTACTAGCGCAACTGTTGTCTTCTGAAGAAAGTAAGACTGACAAAGCCAGAATTTTCAGTTCAAGTGAAATGGCAAATGCAACAGACAAGTACAACAATAATCGAATTTTAGGGCATGGCGGAGAAGCTACTGTTTTTAAGGGAATGTTAAGTGACGGGAGGTTAGTAGCAATAAAGAAGTTCAAGTCAATGGATGCAAGACAATTGAACAATTTCATCAATGAGGTGAGTCTTTTATCAGAAATTAACCACAGAAATATAATAAAGCTTGTTGGATGTTGTTTAGAGACAGAAATTCCAATGTTGGTATACGAGTATGTACCTAATGGAACTCTTTCTGAGCAAATCAGTTCTCCAAATGAAGACTTCCCATGTACATGGGACATGCGACTACAGATCGCCATAGACATCACAAATGGTCTAGCTTATCTCCACTCCTCTTCAATACGACCCATATTTCATAGAGATGTAAAGGCTACCAATATTCTTTTGGATAGCAAGTACAGAGCTAAACTCTCGGATTTTGGAATTTCAAGGTCTGTTGATATTGATCAGACCCATGTGACAACCCGTGTCATCGGGACATTTGGGTATCTTGATCCGGAGTACTTCCAGTCACACAAGTTCTCGGACAAGAGTGACGTCTACAGCTTTGGGGTGGTCCTCATCGAGTTGTTGACAGGGGAACTGGCTGGCCATTCGACAAAAGATGAGCGTGGTCTAGTCCCGTGGTTCAGAACACATGTCCAATCTAATTCATTGTCCAATATATTGGATGCCCGTGTAGCAAGATCAGATGGTGGAAACGAGAAGGCTAAATCAATTGCTGAACTCGCGACAAGGTGTTTGCTTCTAGATGGAACGAATAGGCCAAGTATGAAAGAAATTGAGGCAACATTACAAGCAATAAAGTCATCACAGGAAGGTTGGCAGAATAATTTATCAGCCGTAACGAGTATGGTTGATGATGCTGGAATATCCATGACAGGTGATACCACATTTCGAAGATTCAATCGCTTTGGTACTTACTGATACAGGTCTGTTTCTGTGTTATGGATTCATCTGTGGAAATGTCTAAATGCTACTTGGGTGATCAAATGCAAAAAATGATACAGTATCCAATATTCTTGCATCTAATGTACTGCTCTTAATTCTAGTTCTAGTGCTAGCAGTTGGATTATCCTAATCATGGGGTCGCAGACCATATAGCAGGCAGTTATGCTTGGTATACTGAATTAACATTAGTTGCACATGTTAGTGATATACAGTTAGTTGCATTCTCGGATTAAGTTGGTGGATCTTCTTAAAACTGCACTGAGATATAATTGAGAATGTACTGTCAGTCCCAAAATTGATTTAGAAAATTGCTTAAATGTGCATTTGGATGTTAGAAAGTGTGTCAGCCAAGAGGTTCTTGCAGGCTCAGGCATTCTCAATTATATCTCAGTGCAGTTTTAAGTAATATAATTCTGTTAATTTTGTTAGTGCTAATAAAGAATGGATGACCATACTCGGATTACTTGGACCTTCTTAATGAAAGAAAACAATTCAAGTGTCTTGAATTTTAGAAACTTTTTCTTACACAGGTTCATACGGACCCAATATAACACTAGTGTTCAAAACATCGGGATTGATGATAAGACTGAAATAGTACAGGTCTTTTGGAGTACTAAACTAACAGGGGGCGACCAATAAATTATAGAGGCCCTGTTCAAAGTATTCGGTGAAAGCCCTAAATTACAACCACTAAAATAGTAATCCTCCGTAAGCTAGAAATGAACCTTCATTGCATGAATTAAAACGCAATTAGTTTCGAGGAAAGATATCGAATTCTAAAACATTAAATTGTTAGATTTGAGATATAACGACCCTTGCCTAAGATTAAGTTAGTCGGAGTCTAAATTTATTAATCAAAGAACCGAGAGAAAAAAACAATGAAATTATGCATCCCCTAACAAATATCTAAGCAACAAAGAAATCAAAATGGAGAAAATTAACGAAAAATTAATACCGTAAAACCAAAAACAAAAGAAATAAAATTGGAATAAGTATATACACCCTTCGTTCTGGTCATTTATTTACCTTTGTTTGGCACAAATACAATTGAATAATAGGTTATGTAATCAAATTATCTTTCAAAAATTTACCCAATTTAAAAAATAAACAAATAAATGAGATATTAATAAATAGAATAGTTAAATAAATAACGGGGATGGTGGAGTATAAATATTTTTCCGGAGTAAAGAAAAGTCGTTAAAGATAGAAAATGAGCGAGAGAAAAACAAAACAAATAATCAAGAAGGAAAGTCAATAGTCAGAACTCAGAATATGGTAGAATTGGGCTTTGGAGCAGGCAAATATTGGCGGAATAAAGAGATGATTGCCAGGGTATTGTTTTGGGCCTCAAATCATCAATAATTATAATAGTTATTTTTCTTAACATGTTAACTGCACTCAGAAATTTGGGCCCCTTTGTTTTATGGGCCCCTGTGCGGCGAGCTGAATTGCTCTACCTATGGGCCGTCCCTGTAAACTAATATAGATCCCGTGCAAAGCACGGTATATATATAGAGTATTTATTTATTAGTTTATTTATAATGAAAAACTAATTTAAGAGAATTGAGTAAAGTTATAAAATTAAGAATTCATTTTAAAAATTTTATCCAATTATTTTAAATTTTTAATGATTTTTTTTTTGTTCACAAAGTTAATGGTAAGTATGTATCATGTTATTCTTTAAAGTTACAATTATTACATTAAATGAAAAATTTACCAACGTATAGTTTATACTTTAACATCAATTTAAATTTATAACCATTCTCCAACTCCAATTATATTTAGTAACGGGCTATACACCTAAGCGTGTAGCCCTGACAGATTACTCATCGCAACAGGTAATCCACACCGCCAGTGGAAGGACCGCAGCCTTGCCCACCTAAGCCCCGCTCATCGCAACGAGTAATAACCCATGTCCATTAATGTGCACATCCTCCTTTGTGACAGTAACCACAAGGGGCGAATCAAGGGCGTGAAGCCATCCGAATGATGACTCCATTCAGCCGGGGACGCACCTCGCAAACATAGACAAACAACAACCAATCCACAACCAACCATTCCAACAATGACACTAATCATGCCAATACAACAAACAATCCATCTTAAATAAATTAAACAGGCAACTTAGTAGGAAAACCCTACCTTTTTGCTATTCCATGAAAGTGCATCCGACAATTAAGCTAAGCAAGACTTCATGTTGAATCCTACAGATAGCAAGCATATCCTATTAATCGACTATCCAAGATCTACTGAAAGATAACAACTAGACACAAACTCACCTTGAGACGCAGGCCGATGCCGGTAACGACGACAACCCGACTCGATGACTTCATGCATAAACCATCTCCCTTCTTGGGTTAGTGTCCAAGGCCATGTGAGAAGCATAGAGAGAGAGAGAGAGAGAGAGAGAGAGAGAGAGAGAGAGAGAGAGAGAGCGCTTAGGGCTAGAAAGATAAAAGAACCGCCGAAAAGTGAATTACATTTTAGACTCCGCGTTTTATAATAATGCGTAACTGACGTGGTACTCGACCGAGTATAGACATACTCGGATGAGTATCCTACTCGGTCGAGTATCCAAGTTACTCGGCCGAGTAACCCTAAATAGATCGAGTACCACGCTACATCGATCACCCAATCTTTCCCCTATCCCTTGGTAAGGGTCTCCCTTGGTCAATAGGTCAATCAAAGAGTCCTTAAACAGGGCGGGTATTACATTAACCTCTATTATTTTTATTATATTAATAGAGGTAAAAAAAGGAATGTTAATATAATTAGTCTTTTGTGTAAAAGGTTCAGTATATATTGGTAATCATATCCTACATCTATATATATAAGTTGCAGAATACTATTTGCATGTTTATTACTCAAGTTAATTTTGGCAATGATTTTTTTATATCTTTGTTTAATATATGAGATGAGTTGCTGAATAGTATATGCAAAATATCTAAATTTGGAATATATGAACCAATCAACTAAATTTCCACCTTTACGTGTTTATTAGTCAAGTTAAATTTGGCAATGAATTTTTTATATTTTTGTTTAATATATGGAGAAAAGTTGCAGACATACGATTTGTAAAGTATCAAGATTTCGAGATTTGGAATATATATGAAGCCATATAAGATCAGTGAAAGGTGGTCTTATTAGATCTGGTAAATTTGAAGATATCAATGGGGATTTTTTTTTCTTACGTTAAAGGTTGTATAAAGGGTAACAAATTAATGTTTTTTTTTGGTGTAGAGAAGCGGATTACATCCAGACTAAACGAGAAAACAAAGATAAGAAACAAACTAAAGGAAAAGCGAGAAAGCAAAACTACGACTGCCTAGCTCTAACTCGAAAACATCGGCACAAAGCGTGGCCAAGCAACTCCCCCCAAGTCTTGTTGGCAGAGATGAAATAGGTGATTCGGCATATTCGTAAAATCAAAGCGACACAGTTACATCGTTTGTGTAACACCCTGATTCGCCATCCAGTCCGCACACCTATTTGCCTCGCGATAAATATGGACAATCCGCACTTGCCAATGCGTGTCATCAATGAAGGACTTGCAAATCTTCATCAAATGAGCTTGAGCCGATGGGTAAAGGTGTTCCGCCTCTCTCACATAAGCAACTAATTTCGAGTCAATTTGAATAATGAGATGCGTGATTTTACGCTTCATGGCAATCATAAGTCCTCTTTTCAGCGCCATTAGTTCAGCTCGAGTCACCGTTACAATTCCCAACTTTTTGGAAAAAGCCTCTATGACTAATCCCATTGCATTACGAAAGACCCCACCAGCTCCTGCCAAAACCGGGTTTCCTTTAGAGGCCCCATCAATATTCAACGCAACCCAGTTATACAGTGGCGCCACCCATTGAATGAAAATTTCACGCTGCATTCTATCCTTATATTTGAAACATACCTCTAATGATTCCTTGGCATTAACCACCTCCCAAACTCGTTGCGTAAGGAAAGTGTAAACATTTGCAGGAATTACTTCTTCCCTTCCAAACACACGGCAGTTCCTCCAACGCCATATCCACCACAAAACTACAGAGAACGTAGTCGCCCATAACCGGAGATCATCGTTGCCCTTATGAGATAGATTAAACATAATCCATTTCCGAGTATCCATTAACTCAAGAAATTGTTGTTCCTTCTCAGAAGGGAACAAAGCCCAGACTTTGCGCGCCTCCCTGCAATCCCGAAGAAAATGTAGCATAGTTTCCTCTTGATCAGTACACATCCCACACCATGGTTCATCAGTGAGTGCACGTCTAGTTCTATTAACATTAGACATGATTCTATCATGCATCACCAACCAAAGAAATATTCTCATTTTTTGCGGTACCCACGTCTTCCAAGGGAGCTTCCAATCACTCTTATTTTCATCATCAATATCCCTCCTTATCAAATTAACTGCAGACTTGATAGAAAAGAAGCCCGATGACGTTTTAGCCCAATAGATTTGATCGTCATTAGCATCTCCAGGTATCACCTCATACAATGCTATTGTTTGGAGAAGCTCCGGTGCCAGAAACTCCGCGAAGCTTTCCCATCTCCATCCCGTCTGCGCATCCCACATGTCCGCAACAGAACAGTTACTAATCGAATCAGGAATGTGTCTCGAAGTAAGTTCAATCAACGGGCAATCTGTCGCCCATCTCTGTTGCCAAAACAACGTGTTTGTTCCGTTACCTATAACTGATCCCATCCCCCTTTTCGTAGCTTCCATTGCTTCCAAAATTCCTTTCCAAGCATTGGAACTCACCTGCTTAGGCTCAAACATCTTCATATTGCACCGACCCTTGCAATATTTCTGTCGAATTACACGAGCCCATAATGAGTTAGGCTCCGTGAGCATTCGCCATCCAAGCTTATGTTGGGAAATGTGTCCTCAACAATAGTGCGATCACATGATTTAAATATCATTATTAAATCTCATTTTAAAGAATACAATTGGGAAGTATTTATACTGTCAACTGGTCAACATATATCGGTAATGATTGGTGACTAGAGTTTGACATTCGTCGTGCGACGGCGGTGATCAGTTGACCCCCTAGGTCATACCTATAGGGCAACACTCTTAATTGATTATTTAATTAATCGTATAACGTTACGAGTTAATTAAATTACTTGAAAAATTGACGGACGATTTTGGAAGTGAAATTTACGTATCAAATTGAAATGTGATTAAATGAGATACGGTCTGAGTAATCGAATTGTATCATTACTCGGATGAAATTATTGTTTAAAGAAACAATCGGAATTGAATGAATTATTATAAATACAATCTGTTGTGATTTATAAATTGGTAAAATATTTTGGCACAAGTAATTATGAAATTACTAAGTCGATTTTTGTATGTGACGTATTTTTATTAATACGTTGATTTTTAATATGTTAAAAATACATAACAAATTTATGTGACATGTGACATGTGACATATTGACAATTGAGAAAAATAATATGGAATCCATATTAACTAAAAGTGCCGAAATATTAGAGGAGTATTAGGCTAAAATTGTGTTTATATTTTAAATAGAAAACATAATGATGAAAAAGCTAGAGTAGCCATGCAACCCTATTTACCTTGTGAAGACAAATATGGGCATGCATTGGCTCCCCTAAAGCTCCTCCCCCCACCGTTTTTTCCTAGAGCATTTAGAGAGTTTTTCTCCTCTAAATTATTCATTCATTCACATTAATAATTTATAGTGTAAGAAATAAAATTTCCTCTCTACATTTTAATGATAAATTAGAGAGATAATATACTCCAAAATTCCTTCTCCTCTACCCGGTTTTAGGAGCTAAAAACCAAACATTTTTGGTTCAATTTTTCACAAGATTAATATTATACTAGATCAAATAATATTAATTAGATTAAGGGTTAGCTTTGGGTATTATTCCTAAGGAGAGATCCTACACTTGGATCTTGTTCTTCCATTAAAGGAAAGCTCAAGAACAAAAGAAAAGGAGAATTCTTTTGTGCCCATTTGAACCGAAATCATCAATGTAAGGACATGATTTCTCCTCTATTTTATATTGTTTGCATGCATAAAATCCGTATTTAATTTTATGACAAATTATTTCGACATATAAGAGTATGTTAGTATGTATATGAATCTACTTTTCCTTCAATCGGTATCAAGAGCCACGGTTGTTTGCATGCAAATCGGTTAAAAGTTTTTCCGAGTTATAAGAATAACAAATAAAACTTGTAAAATTTGTGTTATTATGATATATCACGAAATTAAACCATGCATGTTAATATTTCTGATCCTAAAATGTTTTAGGATATTTTGGTTAATTTTTCGGATTTTTATTGTTCATAATTTACAATAATGGCATTTAAATGTGATTTTATGAGTAAAAATGTCATTTTTTGTCTAAAATTAGCTATACTTCGAATTTTCCATTGATTTTTGGATATGTTGTCACATATATTATTTTGAGATAACCTGTAAATTTTCATAATTTTTGGACTTGTTATGCTCGAAAAATGAATTTTTCATTATTAAATTCGGATTTAGGTGAAAAATAGGTTAATATGAGTTAAATTTTTGAATCTGGTCATAGAAAATTAATATGTTGTCACATGCAAGTTTACAAGATGTGTGTAAAATAATTGGCTATAAAGAAGTCTTTTTGCATGATTTATGGATTTTTGAAGAAAAATAGCATAAATAGTGACATTATTAGTGGAAAATTAATAAAACATAATCTATGACTTAGGAAAAACATCTAATGTTGCATTTTATTATCTTTTTCAGATCTAAAATTGAAAAGTTAGTGAAAATAATTTTTCCATGTTTTTATGATTATTTTATTAAAAATCGATAAACCGCAACATTGTTTTCCGGTAAATTTTCGAAATTTTTAACCTAAGATTTTGAACATTATGAGTGTCATGGAAATTTTCCAGAATGTTCATGAGTTTAAATTTCAAATTTTGAATTTATTTGAAATTTTGTGATTTATTTGAAGTTTAATAGCTTATTTTTGTAATTTTTGGTCCATTTATGAACAATTTTATAATATATGGGTTAATTATGGTCAAATTATTAGTGAAGACTAAATTTTGAGTCCTAAGAGGTTAGGGTAATTAACTTATGCATAAATATGAGTTTATGTATTTTTGTGATTATAAAATGTTGAAATCACGCAAATCCGTAAAAACCGAGTAATATACGATATTGGCTAATTAAAAGGCGATTTAGCATAAAATTGAGCATGTTCTTACATATTATAATGCTGCATTTTCTTTATGATTGTCATAATTTTAATTTATGTAATTTTTGAATTATGTAATTTATTATGTAATTTTATTCATTCCGGAGTTCCAAAAGACGGATTTCTTCAAGAATGACGATACATAAAGACGGTGTTACCTCGAGATGCGTGCCACAACCGAAGTTCAAGGGACCAATGGAGTTGGTTTCCGAATATGTAATAGTTAAATAGTTTTTCTATTTTAGGAAAGGCCATACTAGGATTTATTTATCTTTATGCTTGCATTTTATTTTATGTCACATGCATCGCTAAATCGTCATAACTAAAACATGCATTTTTATCTTATCGAGTTTATCGACCGTGTCAATTCAAATTATCGTAGTTCACCGCTTTAGTTCACTTAAAACGTGATAGATAATAAATTGGCATGACCTCTCGCTAAAACAATTAATTGAGACATAGCCTTACCAAATAGTAGAAACCATGAAAACCTATTTCGCGAGGGAGTGCACTCGGCTACCCCGGGGTACAAACCTTGTTACGTAGGGGAAGTGGGTGATGAATGTTAATCCACCGAATTCATGTTGATAAGGGATGTATCGGCTACCCCGTGCCCAAGTTGATGTGGGTTTGGATAATGGACACATTTATTCGAAATTTGGATTGAACTCAACAAAAGTTATTGATAAGGGTTGCATCGGCTACCCCGTGCCCTTGTTGATGTGTTTTGGGCTATAGATAAACATTAGAGTAATTTTATCGACCAAGAGTTCTAAAAGTAGAATCGATTAAAAGGTTAATCCACCGAGTTATATTGATAAAGGTTGCATCGGCTACCCCGTGCCTAAGTTGATATGTATTTGGGTCTTGGAATCATTTATAATAGTTGGGTAGAGGTCACTATATAAATGTTCATATCTTGTTAATTTGCAAGTATGATTTAAAAAGACAAATGTTAATATTTCCTTTCCTCCATATTTGTAGTGCATTACAATGAATCCAACAAATGCTACCGCACCGATAACTATTGAGTCATATCACCATGTTCTTGACGACGTATGCTCCAACAATAATTTCGATACAACTAGAGAACTTCATTTCGGGATAGGTTCGGATGGAAACCTTAACTTCATCACCTCTTCTAAACCACCCACTTCTACTAGACCTCGTGTGAGTCCGTCTCAGGAAGACTACCTCATACGATCTATAGGGTCTTTATCTCTGGAAGATAAGGATGCCAAAGCTAGTGGGAGCTCTAGCAATCAAGTTCTTGCTTCAAAGGGCAAGAGGTTCAAGAAGAAAGGAAAGAAAATCAAAAACTTCAAGCAAGTTAATGATGAGTGCCATTATAGCTATGGCATGGGACATTGGCTTAGGAATTGTCCCATGTATTTGCGAAATATAAGGGAAGGACTCATTGCTCCAAAAAGTACAATTCCTAAAGAAATTTATGTTATTGATATAAATTATACTTCCACTACGACATGGGTACTAGATACCGGTTGTGGTTCTCACCTTTGTAATCATTTACAGGGTTTAAGAGATGTGGAGAGGCTTAGAAAGGGAGATGTGGATCTACGCCTTGGAAATGGAGCTCGGGTAGCGGCCGAATCCAAGGGAACTTATGTTTTAGCTTTACCTAATGGATTTGAGTTGTATTTGCATAATTGTTTTTATGTGCCTACGCTCTCTAAAAACATTATTTCAATCGCCATGCTAGACATGGACGGTTTTTGTTTTGTCATTAAGAACAATCGTTGTACTATTTCTAGGAACGACTTGGTCATAGGCCAAGCTTCATCTATCAATGGCATTTACATTTTAGAGACCTCAAATCCGACAAATGATATTTATAACATTCAATCAAAGAAACTCAAAACAAGTGACCCAAGTGAAGCGTTCATTTGGCATTGTCGATTAGGTCACATAAACGAGAATCGCATCAAAAGATTAGTTTCGACTAATGTGATTACACCATTTGATTATCAATCATTTGGTACATGCGAATATTGCCTACTTGGCAAAATGACTCGTAATCCTTTTAGTGGTAAAGGGACACGAGCTAGTGAGCTATTGGGACTCATACACACCGATGTATGTGGACCAATGACTATCACCGCTCGTGGTAATTATGACTACTTCATAACCTTCACCGATGATTTAAGTAGATATGGGTATATCTATTTAATGAAACATAAGAGTGAAGCGTTTGAGAAATTCAAAGAATTTCAAAACGAAGTAGAGAACCAATTGAACAAGAGGATTAAGGCACTACGATCCGATCATGGTGGTGAATACCTTAGCCTTGAATTTGATTCACACTTGAAAGGTTGTGGTATCATATCACAACTTTCTCCACCCGGAACACCACAACCGAATGGTGTTGCGAAGGAGAAATCGAACCCTACTTGATATGGTTCGATCCATGATGAGTCAAACCGAGTTACCTAACTCGTTTTGGGGATTTGCAATCAAACGCAATTCTATCTTTAAATAATAGTCCCACTAAAGCCACCGAAAAGACTCCATTTGAAACATGGAAAGGAAAAGTTCCTAATCTATCCTACATGAAAATTTGGGGATGTGATGCTTACGTCAAAACTAAACCCGACAATAAGCTTGCCCCAAGATCTGAAAAGTGCGTCTTTGTAGGCTATCCTTTGACCTCTCGAGGTTACTATTTCTATAAACCTCAAGAAAACAAAGTGTTTGTGTCTTGCGAGGCTGTCTTCTTAGAACGGGAATTTATTTCTAAGAGACAGAGTGGGAGAAATTTTGAACTTGATGAAGTTCAAGAGCCACAAACCGAGGTAGAGACGCAAGAAGATGTTCCTTCATCGTCTAACGCGGTTGTACCTCCTCCACTAAGAAGGACGAGTCGAGTAATTCGCCATCCCGATCGATATGTGGGACTTATCGAGGAAGATGGAACACTCGATGTGTTACTTATAGAAAGTGACGAGCCCGCCACCTACAAGACCGCAATCTCTAGTCCGAATTCCTCCTTATGGCTTGAAGCCATGAAGTCCGAAATGGATTCTATGCATGAAAACCAAGTTTGGGACTTGGTAGATTTGCCTAAAGGGGCAAGACCCCTCCAATGCAAATGGATATTCAAGGTCAAAAATGGCATAGAAGGACATGATGATGTCTACAAAGCTAGGCTAGTGGCAAAAGGATTTACCCAAGTCCAAGGTCTCCATTATGATGAGACCTTCGCCCCCGTAGCCATGCTAAGATCCATACGGATTTTGTTAGCGATCGCCGCATTTCATGATTATGAAATTTGGCAAATGGATGTCAAAACCGCTTTTCTAAATGGGCATTTAGAAGAGGAGGTGTACATGATACAACCCGAAGGTTTTGTTGATTCTAAAAATCCTAACAAAGTGTGCAAGCTTAAGAGATCCATTTATGGTCTTAAGCAAGCATCTAGAAGTTGGAATCATCGATTCAATCATGTTATAAAGGAAAATGGTTTCACTCGAAATATTGAGGAACCATGTTTATACATGAAATTCAGTGGGAGCAATGTTGTGTTCCTAATCTTGTATGTCGATGACATACTACTCATTGGAAATGATATTCCAATGTTGTCTTCTGTTAAGAAGTGGTTAGGTAACCACTTCCAAATGAAGGATTTAGGAGAGGCACAACGCATATTAGGTATCCGGATCTATAGAGATAGATCCAAGAGGATATTGGCACTAAGTCAAGAGTCTTATGTTGATAAGATTCTTCGACGATTCAGCATGGACAAATCCAAAAGGGGTTTGGTACCTATGGTAACCGGAACGATATTGAGCAAGACTCAATGTCCCTCCGAACCCCATGATGTTGAACGCATGAAGTTGATCCCTTACGCTTCCGCTGTTGGATCAATCATGTATGCCATGATATGCACACGTCTCGATGTCTCGTATGCCTTGAGCATGACGAGTAGATATCAAGGAAATCCAGGTGAGAGTCACTGGATTCTTTGTCAAGAACATCCTTAAGTACTTGAGAAGAACTAAAGACTCTATCCTTGTGTTTGGAGGAGACACTGAGTTGCGTGTTAATGGATACACGGACTCAAGTTTTCAAACAGATAGAGATGACATGAAATCACAAGCTGGTTTTGTTTTCATGCTCAATGGTGGTGCCGTAAGCTGGAGAAGCTTCAAGGAAGTCAGAATCGCGGATTCGACAATGGAGGTGAGTACATAGCAAAGCATCGGAGAAGCTGCCAAGGAAGCTATGTGGATCAAGCAATTCACGGAAGGACTAAAAGTAGTACCTACCGCCAATGATCCCATCACTCTCTATTGTGATAATAGTGGGACGATCTTCCAAGCTAAGGAGCCGAAGTCTAGTAATAGATCTAGACATGTACTTAGAAAATATCATGTAATAAGAGATTTCATTGAAAGAAAGGAAATTGCGATTTGTAAGGTTGGGACGGATGACAACATAGCCGATCCGCTCACCAAGCCTTTATCGCAGGCTAAGCATGATGGACATGTTACGTCCATGGGACTTAAACGTGTACCAAGTTTTTGTTAGATTTTGAAATGAAATAAAAGTGTTGTTTTTGTTCATGTTCACAATCACATTTGTCTTTTATCTTTAATTTATACATTGTTACATCCAAACGGGTTGTAAAGACAATTGAACCCCGTTAAAGTGAACATGGATTAACATAGTATTTGCCCATAGTCACTTGTATGAGGTGACGTCTCGAAGTGACTAGAGTGTGAGGCGATTGATGGCAAGTTCAAGTGCCATAGAGTCATGTGAGATGACTAGTCGATCACATAGGCGGAATGTTAGGAACATTTTGTCGGGCCTTATGACCGCTTATAGAGTTCGGCAAATTTATATAGCCTGGTCGTGGCGAGAGCTACTATAGTATTCTAATGAGTCGATTCTTTTGACTAAAGACTATTCGCCTAAGATGGCACGATTTCAGAATAACTTTGATTTGTGTTACTACGACCTTCGTAAATGGGGCCAAATGGGCATATTTTGGGTTATGATGGTGGCTGGCTAGTCGAAGGGAATGAGTGCGATAGGAATTGTCCACCCCTAGTCAGGGTTATAACAATATCTCAGGGCCACTCGAGGAGTAATGAACTAGAAATGCGTGGCCACGCTCGGAAAGTATCTATGATAGATAAGTCCGGTCAATCAGTTATTCTCCAGATCGAGGAAACCACTCTCGATATGATCACTTGCAAGTACGACCTGAAAAACACCTTGCATTGAGTGGGAGATAGTAATAGGACAAGAGAATTGGTGATGCACACTTGTCGAGGACAAGTGGGAGATTGTTGGGAAATGTGTCCTCAACAATAATGCGATCACATGATTTAAATATCATTATTAAATCTCATTTTAAAGAATACAATTGGGAAGTATTTATCTTGTCATTTGGTCAACATATATCGGTAATGATTGGTGACTAGAGTTTGACATTATTCGTCGTGCGACGGTGGTGATCGATTGACCCCCTAGGTCATACCTATAGGGCAACACTCTTAATTGATTATTTAATTAATCGTATAACGTTACGAGTTAATTAAATTACTTGAAAAATTGACGGACAATTTTGGAAGTGAAATTTACGTATCAAATTGAAATGTGATTAAATGAGATACGGTCTGAGTAATCGAATTGTATCATTACTCGGATGAAATTATTGTTTAAAGAAACAATCGGAATTGAATGAATTATTATAAATACAATATGTTGTGATTTATAAATTGGTAAAATATTTTGGCACAAGTAATTATGAAATTACTAAGTCGATTTTTGTATGTGACGTATTTTTATTAATACGTTGATTTTTAATATGTTAAAAATACATAACAAATTTATGTGACATGTGACATGTGACATATTGACAATTGACAAAAATAATATGGAATCCATATTAACTAAAAGTGCCGAAATATTAGAGGAGTATTAGGCTAAAATTGTGTTTATATTTTAAATAGAAAACATAATGATGAAAAAGCTAGAGTAGCCATGTAACCCTATTTACCTTGTGAAGACAAATATGGGCATGCATTGGCTCCCCTAAAGCTCCTCCCCCCACCGTTTTTTCCTAGAGCATTTAGAGAGTTTTTCTCCTCTAAATTATTCATTCATTCACATTAATAATTTCTAGTGTAAGAAATAAAATTTCCTCTCTACATTTTAATGATAAATTAGAGAGATAATATACTCCAAAATTCCTTCTCCTCTACCCGGTTTTAGGAGCTAAAAACCAAACATTTTTGGTTCAATTTTTCACAAGATTAATATT
This sequence comes from Silene latifolia, assembly GCF_048544455.1. NCBI lineage: Eukaryota > Viridiplantae > Streptophyta > Magnoliopsida > Caryophyllales > Caryophyllaceae > Silene > Silene latifolia. The sequence goes on along the minus strand of NC_133535.1, from coordinate 14,891,166 downwards.
ATACTAGATCAAATAATATTAATTAGATTAAGGGTTAGCTTTGGGTATTATTCCTAAGGAGAGATCCTACACTTGGATCTTGTTCTTCCATTAAAGGAAAGCTCAAGAACAAAAGAAAAGGAGAATTCTTTTGTGCCCATTTGAACCGAAATCATCAATGTAAGGACATGATTTCTCCTCTATTTTATATTGTTTGCATGCATAAAATCCGTATTTAATTTTATGACAAATTATTTCGACATATAAGAGTATGTTAGTATGTATATGAATCTACTTTTCCTTCAGCTTAGCCATGAAAGCGATATTAACTTGTCGCATTGACCTCATGCCCAATACCCCATTCGCCTTTTCCTTTGTGACTGTATCCCGTGAGACCAAGCTCAGTCCACGGGATTCAACATCACCACCCCATAAAAATCTGCGTGCTTTCTTGTCAAGGTCGTCATAAAGGGCCCGAGGCAACTTTGCAGTTTGCATAGCGTAAGACGGAATAGCTGATAAAGTAGATTGAATAAGCGTTGCTCTACCCGCAAGTGATAGGTTCTTAGAACGCCATCCTGTTAATCTCTTGTCCACTTTTTGAGCAATATAATCAAAAGTTTCTTTGGTCACTCTACCATTAATTGTTGGCATTCCTAAATACATTCCCAAGTCCTCAGTAATCTCCATGTTCAATTCCCGCCCAATGTCCTCTGCCAAAACTTATTCCACATTCGGCGAGCAAAAAATCTTCGATTTCGCAAAACTCACCCGCTGCCCTGAAGCTTGACAAAAAACCTGCAGACATTTCTTAATCACCCGAGCTTGTTGAATCGATGCCTCACCAAATAAAATTATATCATCCGCAAAAAATAAATGAGAAAGGACCGGTCTTCCACGACAAGACAAGAATCCTTTCCAATTGCTTTCCCAGATTTCGTTCTCAATCAATTGGCTTAGTTTCTCCATATAAATGGTGAAAATGTATGGGGATAACGGGTCTCCCTGATGAATACCTATTGTTGGAACAAAAGCATCTGTCCGTTCCCCATTCCACAGTATACTCAGCGAGGAAGTCATTATATACTTCATAATGGTACTGACCATTCCCTCCGGGAGCTTCATATCTAGCAAAGTGTGTTTGATAAAAGGCCACTCAAGTTTATCATAGGCCTTCTCAAGATCAAGTTTAAGAGCCATAAAGCCTCTTTTTCCTCTTTTACTCATCATAGAATGAAGAACTTCTTGGACAAGGATGACATTATCAGCTATTTGTCTCTTCGGGACGAAACTCGTTTGAATAGGGCTGATGAGAATAGGCAAAACGGATTTTAAGCGGTCTAAAATGTAATACTATGGATTTTATAGGCTGGTACTCGACCGAGTATGGCCTACTCGGTCGAGTAAAGTGTGTCGTGGTCCCTGTTTGGCTACTGCCTAGGAATACTTGGCCGAGTATGTGGAATACTCGACCGAGTAGAGGGTACTCGGCCGAGTATACTTTATACTCGACCGAGTATCCGGTCTGTCGAGTGTTTTTCCGCGGTTTGATTTGAAAATGATTAGGGCATTATATATATTACGCTAGACAGTTTTTAATTACGCTTTACAAACCTAAAAACATTCTACGATGCCCTAATCATCTCCGAATCTCTCCTTGTGTGTGGGTGATCATAGCAATTTCATTCATTCCTTTTGATTCATCGTCGGTAAATTCCCATCTTCATATTCACTGATTTATATTTTAGGGTTTGTTCTTGATTATGAATTGGGGGAAAATGGGGGTTTTGCAGTTAGTGATTGTATTATGTGATTAGTGGAGTAGGTGACGATGTGGTATTTGTTATGCATTTGTATGGTTGATTGCAGCGTAAGCGGATTGCGAAAAGGTAGGGTTTCCCTACTCAATTATTGTTAATTGATTTAAGACTGTGCTTGTGTTGTAATTGTTGTTATCTGCTGATCATCGGAGCATGGGTGTTGTGATGGCGGTGGTGATGTGGTTGTGTTGTGACGGTTGTGGTGTTGTGACAACTGTGATGCTGTGTGTGTGATTGTGGTGGAGTCACTTGCGGGAGTGGCTTCACACCCTAGTTCGCCCTCCGTGGAACCCGTCACGGGAGGGGATGTGGACATTAAGGGACAGGGATTGTTAGTCGCTCGTTGATGAGCTGGACTAGGTGGGGATGGGCTGCGGTCACCCATTGGCGGCGAGGATTACCTGTTGCGATGGGTAATCTGGCAGGGCTACACACTTCGGTATGTAGTCGGTTACTGTGAGAGATCGGGAGACCGGGGATGGAGGATGATCAGCCGGTTACATTAAATGTTTGTCTTATCTTGATTGAGCGGTACTGACCCCGTGTTGTTGTTTGTAAAACCTACGGTGATCCATTCGGGGATGGTGAGCAGATTATGACAGGTAATGCAGATGTTTAGCTATGGGACAGTCATGGGGAGTCATCACTTCGAGTCTAGCTTCCGCTGTTACGAGTTTAGCTGTCTTTGATTTCAGTTGTATTGAGTTCCTTACGCTTTTATTTTGAGTTGGTCTAAGAGTATGTAATCGTTAAACTCTTTATACTTTATTAAAGTTATTTTGGATTGTTGCTTTTGATATACTAACCTTGGGCAACCGAGATGGTAACAGCCTTTCATGCTAGGGTAGTCCTTGGTAAGGTACCTTGGTATGAGGGGGTGTTACATACAATCATTTTAATAATAATCTTATAAACCACATTACAGAGCCCAATTGGCCTAAACTGAGTGACCAAGTGAGGATGGTCTACTTTCGGAATTAGGGCAATGAAAGTCTCACCCAGACCATCTGGGAAAACTCCGTCATGCAGGGCATTGAAAATCAGCCGACATAAACTCGGGGCGACAGTGTCCCACTGTGTATAGATACCTCATTTCTGCACCTCCCGCAAACCACCTGGTGATGATTGGGCCGCATGTTTGGTACGCGGAACGATTTGTGACAGTTCGTAAGTTTACTGTCAAGTGATTGCTCAAACACTGATGTCTACCTCTTAGTTGTCATCTACGCGCTGATACGGTCGTTTTGACAGTAATTAGAGTACATTTGGAGTCCGGGCCTAAAACCGTCTTCATTTTCTGATAACCGTTAAATCCCGAGTCAGAATGTTCTGGAATGTTCCGAATATTTCTATTCCATATTTTTATAAATCTTTCACAATCTTTTATTCTTTGGTAAACAATTTCCCGTAATATTCATACAAAATATTAAGGAAAATAAGATTATCCCGTCATTCCATAAACCAAACACGGAAATCTATCTTCCGCAGGAGGAAACCACTTGGGAACAGACGCAGCAGTTGCTGCGCCTCTTCCAAGAGACGCAGTGACTGTTGCGCCTCTTCCCAGGTCCTTTTCTGCGTATTTTCCGTATCTTTTCATATCTTTTTTAGACACTTCCAAAGTTTCTCCGAAAACCCTATTCCTTCACGTGATTAGTATAAATAGGAGCCTTCGCTCCTCATATTTCTCACGCGAGTGTCCGCCCTTCTCTTCTCCCTTTGCATTCTAGACCACGTTCTTACTTTTTGGCGTCTACGTGCTTGAACATTCGACCACGTAAGCTCGGATCCTTCTGAGTACCAGCCTCGTTTTGCATGACCGACCAATTTGACCAACTCCACATCAATCAAGTTAATTAATCTTAATCGTTTTCCTCTTACGAGGGCACTTTCGTTACATTCGAGTCGAGCATCACTAATCATAAACTTAGTTCATCTCGTTTCGTCAAACATGTAAGTCTGAGGGTGTAAATCTCTCTTTTGTTTGTTGTTATTTACCTTTTGTATCATTAATGTAAGGTTTATGTCGAAAATACTTCTTAAAACCGATTTATAAAACCATGCTTTAAAACCCTTTTTACGGATTACCAGAAGATGACCGTCGAGAAAGGACGCAGCAAGAATCGCTGCGCCTCTTGAAGGGACGCACACTCTTTGCGCCTCTTCGTGAGGCTGCCGCAGTTCCTGCTTCCTTTCTTCTTCCTTTGTCCTCTGTCAAATCATTGTTCGTTGTTTGTTTTCGTTTGTCCTTCAATTCTTTGACATAATAGCGTAATAATTTCACATGTATATTGTCTATCATCATTAATATGTTTAATTCATCGTTAAATCCCGATTTAAATCCCAAGTAATCCAATATTTGCGGGTTTTCGTCATTAAAATCAATCCGGGTTGTAGAGATTCGATTCTTTCATATTGAGTTTCTGGAATTCGACCTTTGATATATTTTCATCTGTCTGTTGTCATATTCGTCATTAATTCGTCATTAATTTGTCATATTTAACCTATTTAGTTCACCTATGTCACTAATCAATCTTTCGTTCATGTAATTAATTCGTTTGCATTCGTTTCATCCATGTTTCGTTGCTTTTATGACTCATTCGCATGTAATTAATCCATTAAATCACTTTCATCCGAGTCGAATATCGTAATTAATCCTTAAATTCACCAATTGACATTAACGATTTGCAGTTCCGGCTTCACAGCCAGAACTCACCCTTGGAACAGACGCAACATCTGTTGCGCTTCTTCTAGAGGGCGCAGCTCTGCTGCGCCTGTTCCAGGTTGATTTCTGTCTCTGAACTTCCGTTCTGCCTTGACTTAGTTTAATTAGCTTACGTATTTAATCAACTATTAATCGTATTATCGCCTAATTCCTGTTCGCTTATTTGTTTATTCTTTTCTTTCCCAAATTATCCGTTTTGGAAGTATTTTCGACATAAATCAATTGAATCCATTGTAATTATTGTAATTTTCTTCATTGTATTCTATTGTATTTCTTTTATTGTATCATTTGTATGCCTTCACATATAATTGAATCTAAATTCCTACCTCGACCTAATTGTATGCTAAATTAATTGTTCACCGACTTAGTTAAATCTTCACATGTTAGGATTAAAACTTGGATGTTGCATTGCATGCATATAATCGACAACATATCGAGTATAGACAACTTCCCTAATCATTAGTAGAGGCCGCTATCGAGGCGGGCGGGATTAGGTGTTCGATCAAAAGAGCTTCCTAATACGTACCCTCACCCCTTACTCCAGATCTCTGTGAACATCCGTGTTCATTGACATCCACGAGAGTCATTCTAGACATAGAATGCTAAGGGTAACGAGTTCTTGGTGTTCATGTCACTACTTTGTTTTTTGACATGGCACGAGGTACTCGAATGGTTTCCAATTTTCCACAATAAATTGGTGGCGACTCCACAAATAAAAACGCTTGTTCCCAAGCGCCCCCGTGGCCCATGTCCATACTGTGATTGGTAGAATAAGGCTTGGAAACCGTCAGGTCTGGGAGCCTTGAAAGGCGACATTTGATTTAGAGCTCCTTGAATTTCTGTAATCATGTAATTGCGGCTGAGATTCGTGAATTCTCCTTGGGTCAATGATGGAAATAAATCCCAAGTAAGTCCCTCAAAATTGCAGGTCGAAGTAGGTCCAGCGAAGAGGTTTTGGAAATAGGAGAGAACCATATTTTTAACAATATCCGCATCCCACACCCACTCGCCCTGATCATTTTGCAAACTTTCAATTCGACTCTGTTTCCTTCTGATGATGGTACTTAGGTGAAACACTCATGTATTACGGTCTCCATCGCAAATTTGTTCCATCCTAGATTTCTGAAACCATAAAAGCTCTTCCTCCCGTAGCACCTCATCTAACTGTTTTTTCAGCTTCAACTCAAATTTGAACAAATAATCTGGTCCTCCTCTACTCAATTTCATCTGAACTCCTAAAAGTCTCCTCTCTAAGCTCCGCTTCTTAGCAAAAATGTTATGAAAAACATCCTTGTTCCATCTCTATAACTTCACAGCAAAATCGTGCACAAATGGAAACAACGGTTCACTGTTATTCCAATTGTGATTAATGAAATCAGAAAACTTGTTATGGTTCATCCAGGCCGCTTGAAATCTGAACGGTCTCAAAGCTTTGGGGATGGGCGCAAAACCATTCGTGTTCATTATAATGGGGCAATGGTCCGACTGATTTTGGACCAAGTGACGAAGAGAACCTTCAGCAAACATGATTCTCCACGATGAATTACACACAGCTCGATCAAGGCGTGCCCATTTCCTGGTGCTATTTGAGTGTCCTCTCATCCAAGTATATTCCGGGCCTGAAAAATCAAGATCAATCCAATTGTTGCTCTCCAACCACGAATTGAACTTGTGACATCGTCTCCTCATTGTATTACCATCGCCATTTCTTTCATGAAGGAACCTCGTGTCATTGAAATCACCCATAGCCATCCACGGTTTATCATGTGATTGCGCAAAGACTTCCAAATCCCTCCAAAGTTCTTCCTTCTTTACGTTATCAAGACTCGCATAAACAGCTGAAAAATACCAAGGCATCTCCCCCCGCCTACTAATTTCAACTGTAATGTGTTAGGGATGATGAACAACGGGAGTGACTGTTATCGTTTCAGCACGCCAAAATAGCCAAATACCACCACTGAAACCGTCTGCTTCAACTCGTGTTTTTCCACTGAAGTTAATTCGATCACACACACGCTGCGTTGTGTCCCCACTTATATGTGGTTCAAACAACGCCAATACCTGAGGATCATTAACACGAATTAAATCTTTCAACCTCGTCAGAACAGCCGGATTTCTGGCACCTTGTATGTTCCAAGTCATAATACTCACAGCGGGTTTACGACTCAAGAAATTAGGAAATCTATCCATAAAATTAAGAGGGTGAAACCGCAAAGAGGACAAAAAAGCCTCAGAAATTCTCGTTAAGACCATCATCTCGTTGGAGATGAGACCCACACTTAGGACTAGCTCCGAATTGTTTGCTAGTGGCATAGTTAACATTCTGATGTCCATCACCAAAGTTCTCGCCAAGGGAATGGCCCACATCATTCTTGGTTCCACCTGAAGTTCTGATAACGGGAAGCAAAGGGATGGAGGGACACGATAATGTAGGACGGGGGGGGATCTGGTGCAGGGGGGATAAAGTCATCATTGTGACAAATGGAGATGGTAGTAGAGTGATAGGTTTTTTTGTGTGAGTTTTGAGAGATTTTGCATGACAGACTCTTTTTTAGAATAATATCCTTTGATATGGAATTTTTATGTGATTTTTTATATAAGGAATTAGAATGGGAATTAATAGGGATTTTTTTTTTGGAATTATAGGGATATTAGGATTAATATTTCCAAAAGGTGATTGGGAAATTTTGGACTGAGAATTAGGTAACAAAATCGGAATTGTAGCTGAATTAGGATTGATTCTTTCCTTGATTAGATGCGAGGCGGACAGAATTGATTTCGAAGGAATATTTGGTTGCCTTTCCATATTTTTAGGAAGCCAAATCATATTTTCCATTGTGTTTGGATTCTTTAATGGAATAGTATGAAAATCTTGGCTGGACCCACTAATGGAAATGTCATTAAGAGCTTTTGGGCTCTCTTCTGGCTTAGATTCCTTTACCCGATCCGTTTGCCTTCTATCAGCCGCTTCACTCACCACCCGTACCTCAACTAGAGAATTAGATTCTATCCTGTTGCTTTCACCCCCCTCATCTGCTATAGCTCCACCCAACGCAGCAAACCTGGACCTCATACCGTGAGTAGGTTTCTTTAGAATTTGAACATTTTGTAAAACAGGGACCCCATCCTCTGTTTTTTATCCTTCTCACCATGAGCCACTTTGCGTCTTACAGGTTTCTTCACATACATCCATGATCCGTATGTTTCCTTGTGCTTCTCTTGTAAAGAAGGTTCATCAACCTGATTGTTCGTCACAGTCTGCTCTGGTTGGGGACGGATGATATCAGCACCCTGATCATCAAGCTGCTTACTTGGAAAAAGAGGGCATTTAGTATCCAATGTCCCAATTTGCCACACTTATAACAGATGAGTCTTAATCCTTCATACTGGACTATCCAAACCTTCCCATTCAGTCTGAATTTCGAAAGCAGAGGTTTGGATAAATCTACCTCTACACTCGTCCTAATAAATTGACCCCTCTCCGCATTAGCCGTAGGTGTGTCAATTCTAATGACTTTTCCAATCTTGGTTCCAATCTTTCTCAAAATATCTTTATGATAGTATTCCACCGACAGTTTGGGAATTCAGATCCAAGTAGTGAGGAATCTGATTGGTTCATCTGTTCCAATAAAGTTCGGGACCCATTTGCGAATTGTGAGGTAATGGTCTCCGATCATCCATGGCCCTTGGGTGAGTACAAATTCGTAATCCTCTCTACTGGTAAAACGCGCCACATAGTATGAGCAACCAACATCAGTGAGAATCAAACCACCTTTGATGGCCCATTTCTTCTTAATCTGTCGAAGAAGCGAGAAATATCCGATATTCTTGTCAAACATTTTGATTATTAATGAATCTTTCCATTGACGCCTAATCATTCTTTTCTCCTCCTTAGTTAACAGAATGGTAGGGCATGTAGTATCATTAGCCATATCCTGGTCGTCAACATCATCATCCGAGACATCATCATAGATGATATTATTCGTGATATTAAAGCCTCCTTCTCTATTAATGGAAAAAGAAGGTGAAACACCATTGTTCAGCATATCCAAATATGAGGGTTTAGGGTTCGAAGTTTGAGAAACCATAGCCTCTAAACTATCCGGTACCATCGATACATCAATGGTCGCTGATAAACTACGTGACGGACTCCCTTGCTGTTGATGCATTTTAAGTTTCTTTGTTGAGCGGGCAGTCGGATCGTCTTCCAGATCTGGGGAAAGAGAAGGGTTTTCTTGAGAGAGCATTAGGGTTTTTTTTAGAGAAATAGTTATAAATCGATTTTTTTATATGATATATATACATTGTTTGCCATTGATTGAATTTGAAATTGGCTTATTCGTAGTAATTATATATTTAGGGTTAACAACAATTATTGATGTCGTAACCAATCTACTAAATTTTCCAGCATTACATGTTTATTATTCAAGTTAATTTTGGCAATGATTGAGGAATTAAACCTTGTTAATATTTTATGAATTAATGAGATAATTTAATTATAGTAATGATTGATGATTTTTCCGGTTTAGTACATATTTATACTTATTATTTAAGTTATATTTTTTACGTTATATTTTTTTAGCTTTGAGATTTGGCCCACAGTGTGTTTAGTACGATGCAAAATTAAAGGCCCAATTAAAATTTAATATAGTTAGGCGGGAAAAAACGTGGAATCACTTATTTATTTAGTAAATAGCGGATTGCAAACTTCGGATATTGTTCTTAGAAATTTTCCTTATTCTTTTGTTAATATACTAGTTTTGATCCCATGCAATATATGCACGATATTTATAAAAAATTACTTTTTAGCGTACTCTGTATTATTTATGGATTTTAAATTGACAATTCACTTATTTTTTATGTTTCTCATCACTTTATTTTAATGTGAGCAATAAAAATTAAAATTGTAAAAAAGTCATGAAATGAGTATTTTAATGAAAGTTCTCTTTTTACCAAGAAATTAATGATGTTATTTTTAGAATATTTTTACTATTAACATTTTTGTGCAACTTCTTATCATTAAAAGTCAATGAATTTTCATCATGCAATTATTTTTAAAAAAAAAAGTATACAGTTTTTTATCATATAATAATGCAGATAAATTTTGAGTAAATTATAAATAACCCCCTTTTATATTCCACTTTTTAAAAACAACCCCCCTTTTATAAATTTTTTTAGAAAACTCTCTTTTAAAACTTGCTTTTCTATAGATCAGTCCCATCTCACCTGAAAAAGACTAATTTTTGAATTATCCGGTATAAATAGCGGATTGCAAACTTCGGATATTGTTCTTAGAAATTTTCCTTATTCTTTTGTTAATATACTAGTTTTGATCCCATGCAATATATGCACGATATTTATAAAAAATTACTTTTTAGCGTACTCTGTATTATTTATGGATTTTAAATTGACAATTCACTTATTTTTTATGTTTCTCATCACTTTATTTTAATGTGAGCAATAAAAATTAAAATTGTAAAAAAGTCATGAAATGAGTATTTTAATGAAAGTTCTCTTTTTACCAAGAAATTAATGATGTTATTTTTAGAATATTTTTACTATTAACATTTTTGTGCAACTTCTTATCATTAAAAGTCAATGAATTTTCATCATGCAATTATTTTTAAAAAAAAAAGTATACAGTTTTTTATCATATAATAATGCAGATAAATTTTGAGTAAATTATAAATAACCCCCTTTTATATTCCACTTTTTAAAAACAACCCCTCTTTTATAAATTTTTTTAGAAAACTCTCTTTTAAAACTTGCTTTTCTATAGATCAGTCCCATCTCACCTGAAAAAGACTAATTTTTGAATTATCCGGTATGAATACCATCATCCCCCCCCCCCAATTTTTTGACTAGCATATGTCTTGTACTTCCAATTCTACCCTTCTAGTTCAATGTTTTGTCTATTTAATTTCAAATCACCACCTAAATAAAATTTACACTCTTCTTCATACTTCTCTCTCCATTGTTGCATTTAAGTTGGTAAGTATTGTTCATCAATTCATTTAGTTGGTACTCAAATGTGAATTGGAAATGTTGTCTTTTATAACTAGTATTGCTAATCAATTCATGTATTGTTGTTGGTACTCAAATTTTCACTCATCCACCTTGCTTACTATTGTTGGTACTAAAATTTATGAATCCTAATTTTGCTATGTTTTGCCCAAATTGATTGTGTAATTGTTGTTGTTTGCTTTGTAGGTATTATGTCTTTTATCAACTATCGATCTCAAACATCATATCCATCTTATTGTCATTGCGGCAAGCCTCTTGCATTGAAAAAAGCTTGGACACCTCAAAATCCGGGAAGACAGTTTTTAGCTTGTAAGAACTACGACCATGTAACTGGGAGGTGAGGTTGTAGTTAGTTCATGTGGTATGACATTGAGCAAACAAATTGGCATAGAGACATCATAAGGCAATTGTTAGAGGAAAGAAATCAATTGAGGGTAAAAGTGTGTAAAGATGATGAAATCAGATGAAGACTGATGAATAACAAAGGCGCCTTCAACTGGAAATTAATCGTACGAGGCCTGATTATATTTGTCTGCTTGTTCATGTTATATAGCTTAGTTGGCATGTAATGGTGTAATGTATTTAAGAGATTTCAATGAAATAAAAAGAAAAGAGCATTTGGTGAAAACATAAGAAATATTGAGTCACTTCATTCATTCATTAGCATAGATGAAAAGGTTATTGTTGTTCTTGACCAAATTACATAGTTCAGAAAAATCTAAGTCATTCAGCTCAACCAAAATACATTACAAAGTTTGCTGCCATTCACTATCGAAAGATGCTACGGTTACACTTAGTGTATGAATCTTCTGTACACCACTAATAATAATATTTAAACATGTGACAGAATCTATTTTTTATTTATTGAGTGAATTTGGAAAAGTTTAGAGGAAAATATTATGAGAAGATTGGGGTGAAAAATTACTAATTAATTTATTAGTTTAAAATTATAAATTATCTCATAATTATCTTTATCAAAATTCAAGATAATATTTTATACTCCGTTTCTTGCAAACTATTTTAAACCATAATAATTTCTTTATTTTTAATTTAAAGAAAAATAAAATATAGTGTTACTTTGCATTTATCTTTATTTAGATTTTTTTGTCATCAACGTACTTTTTCTAATATCTCTCCCACAAGGTGTGTGGTGACCATTAACGTAATAGCTATTTCCTACACACTAATTTACTCAATCCTACACAAAATACCGATTTTTCCGAATATGCCCCTTCCATTTCACCCAAAAAAAAAAAAACTAAACCTAACTCAAACCCAAATTTGATGCCTTATTCATACTTGAACAAATCGTCTTCATCTGCATCACTCTCCCAGGCCACGCCATTCTTCATCTTCATCGTTTCCCGCCGTCAATTGCATTTGACCTGTATTCCGCTTTAAAATGGTAGTATTATTAAGTAGTAATTAAATACTGTAATTTTTTCGCTGATTTCATTCGTCTTCAAATTTTTCCTATTTTATACTCCGTGTAACAATGATTTGGTCAAATTGATGAACAATTAGGTCAAAGACTTGTCCAATATGTGTTTCTAATCATGTACTGCATCTCATTTGTTGCACATATGACGAAGTTTTGAAACGCGAGACTTTGCAGTACAATGAGTTGACGGAGTTTTTAGTTTCTAATTAACCGTTTGCGGTGGTCATTGCCGGTGACCATGGTGGGCCGAGGGAGGGGAGACGAGGCTGGGGGAGGGAGACGGGTGGTTAACATTGGGGTTTGATCAGTTGGGTTTAATTATTCTCTTTTTTCTCTCTTGGTAGGGTGAGAAATGAGAGTGGTAGGGTGAGAAATGAGAGTGTTGTATCTAGTTGTTGATGATGACAAGTCCTTTCATTTTTATCCCGCCTGTTTAACAGTATGTGCTAGACGTGTGTATGACAGGTCCAAAAGTATTTCATATTTGCTCGGAAATGAAGACGGGTGGAGCATTGGATGAGTCTTGGTCCGTGTCTAGAAAAATTGTAAGAATATATATCTTGTGCTTATTCTTATTCGGTCCAATAAAATTACGGCTTATCTTTTGGACAAATTAATTTCCAAGATAAAATATTTTTGCAAGATAACTGTTTTGGAAAGATTTATTCCGTTGGAACTTCCTCCTATATTTGCTCAAAATAATATCTCAACTTTTTGAGGAGTTTGTGTCTCTGAAGGCAACTAAATTATCAGTCAAAGATTTTGTTGAAAGTTGGTTGCTTGATTGAAAAGATTTGATTTAGTCAATAATTGAACATCTATATAAGACGAACAAATCTTGGCTGCCAAAGATACAACACATACGAGAATATTTTTGAGTGCAAAACTTGTTTTCAAAGTTTAAGGAAATTGCTTTTGTCTCGTTCGGTTTTTGAAAGAAGCTTTTGCAAAATTGTCTCTTCAGTGTAAATTTTCAGTTTGCAAGTTCTCTTTAAAGCCGTAATTGTGGATTGAGTTTTGAAGTACGCAAGTTATATATTCATAAGGATGTCTTTTGTTCTCCATTGTTCCTATTGTTGAACCATATAAGGAGACAAATCTTTGTGTAATTTTTCACTTTGTGAGAGAGAGTTTTTGGGGTACGGGGTTGTACTCGAGTCGCACGATCGGGGTTGATCGTGGGGGTTTTCTTTGTAATCGAGTTTGGTTATAAAGGAAATAATCATAAGAGAGAGGGTGGACGTAGACCTTTAGAGAGTAGGTCGAACCACGTTAAAAATCGTGTGTCTCTTGCTTTCTTTCGTTTCGTTTGCTTTTGATTTTGTTTGGTTTTTCCTTTTTGTTTCACGTATTCACTCAAACGAACAATACAAAGACAACTCGATTGTTTGAACGATCACCGAGACTGCATTCAATTAGCTTTGTGTATTGTTTTTCAAAGAGAAAATTCGTGAACGGCCTAACGCTTTAATTTCGCTTTAATTTTAAAAAGGGTACTTAATTCACCCCCTCCCCCTCTTAAGTACCGGATCGATAAACTCAACAGAGAGGGGTATATACGGAATAACGGGAAAAAATATGCAGGATTAAGTAAATTGTCGTGCGGGATTTAGCAAGTCCCATCATTAATCAACCACAAATTATCATCAACGTACTTTTCAATTTTTCATCACGTGGTTACCATAAAGTGCATTGATTTTTTATTTAGATTTTTTTTATTTCCACCACAACCAAATTGGTGGTCAAAAATGAATTTTTTTAAGCTCCGCCATGTTAAAGAAATAAAACGAAAAAACAATAAAGAATTAGAAAAAAAATCTTACCAAATCTGTTAATTTATGTTATAAAGAAATCAATAATAATTTGGGAAAAGTTTCCATTTTAAATTGATCTATAAAAATTCTGATCTCCAAATATAAAAAAATCAAAATTAAAAAGATTTTATCCTATGTCCCACCGTTGCCACATGTCTTTACGTTACTCGCGTTGTATAAAAGATTATATACACCGAGTGTAACCGTAGCTTTTTTAGGGCAGTATCCGCATTTAGCTTGCGACGGATAGTGCCTGTCTTCAATGAGAATTTGTTAAGTTTCCAATATCTATATTGGCTCTGTTTGGTACTAAGCGGATTAATAATAGCAGAAGCAGATTGGTCAAGCAGATTATAAATGACAGATTGGATTAACAGGTTTGACTAGTATGTTTCAATTAGCAGATTTAATGAAAGTGTTTGGTAATTAGCGGATTTAGGTTAATAGATTGTTGTATCTATAGGAAAATGGTTGACAGATTCAATTTTTCTAATCTACTAATGTGAATATGCTGGGTGGAGCAGCATATTGGAAAACAGTAGATTGAAGCTCAATCTACTGTTTCAATATGCCATTTACCAAACACGTAAATTAGTAGATTGGTGAGTCAAACATGCTAAAAGGCTTGAATATGCTGAAAATTCACCAATCTACTATTTACCAAACACCCCCATTATCTCCCTTTTCTGATTCAAATCCGTCCTTACTATATCTTAAGAAAAAAATCAACTACAAAGGGATATGATTTTCAAATTTTCCATATAGAGTGGATCTTTTTAGATTACAAGACATATACGGAGTATATCTTTATACTGGGGATTTTGTACAAATTTGTAGTGTAATTTTGCGGACGTAAATAAATTAGAAATTTAGAAATATCTCATTAACCAATTTTCTTATCACCGGACTTTTATAAAACCTTTAATAAAGGGATAAAACAGAACTCCAATTTTCACGTTGAAACATTGGCTTCTGAAATCAGCCATGCAGCCCCTAAGAGTGCTTATGTTGCTTGTCATCCTTATCAAAGGTTAGTCTCTTTTTTTGGTGCACATCAAATGTAAGTCTAAATGTTGCTATACCCCCTAGCTAAGGCATAATTTAAGTTACGTGTCGAATCATTCATATGTGTGTATGTGTTTGTACTGCGTGGTGGAGTTACGGGGGCTAGTAGGACGCTCGTCCCCATTGGCAGTTAGAAATTGCACAATTTTTAGATAAAATTTTTCAACTTTTTTCGGGTTTTCCTTAAAATATTATTCTTACATCGTCTCCGTTGAAATTTTTCACCCCCGTTAGGTAAATTCCTGACTCTGCCACTGTGCTTGACATGCACCCATACTAGCAGGGCAAGGAGATGCTACAGTTACCCTCGATGTATGAAATCTTTTGTACACTACCAATAAAATATCAACATGTGGCATATTCTATTGTTTAACAATAGCGTAGCACATGCTTTAGCTCATTTATTTCCTAGATTAATTGGTAGATCGGTGTGGTCGGAGGAGCTACCACCGAGTGCAAACAATGCTGTTATTTTTTATTCACTTTTAATGCAGTAGACCTTTGGGTCTTCCCTTCAAAAAAAAAATAATAGAGGAAAATCTGAAACATGTAAGGGAGGAAATTGTTAATTTTGGAATTATAAATTAACAATTATATTACCAAATTTAAAAATAATAACTTATACTATTATAATATTATTATATTTTGCAACATTATTATAACTCCATTTCCAGTCATCCCTCACCATAAACGATTTCCGCTACACAACCATCGTGATGTTATTTTTCTGAAATTTTTGGCATATTTGGTAGATTTAAGTTTTTACATTGAAATTTCACAATCATGAAAGGGATAAGAACATCTGTGGCCATAGTTTGCTTGGTTGTGGTCGATTGGTAGCATCGTTGTCATTATCGAAATTGGTAAAACGGCTAAGACGAGGACGTTATGGGAATCAACACCGTAGTTGGAGGATTTAGTGGCTAGTAGTAGAGAAGACTGGGTGGTAAGGGAGGGAGTTTTCCAGCGTGGTGGTCCCCGATGCGCCGGTGTATAGTGCTTGTCGTGTCTCCGCCGATTGGTGTTGATATGGGTTGGTGGTTTGAGTGGGTGATGATTAAGTCAGGAAAATACGTACCAAATTCTAAGAATTAAAAACAATAACTATTATATAAACCGATTGACCACTAAAATCAAACAATGATTCTTACGAGTACTTATTTTTACTCTACAGGAAGTGAATCGATAGTGTTGAATGTAGTGAACGGATGTAATATGTCAATATGGCCAGCCACATTAGGTTTAGCAGGGAGTCCACAATTGTACCACACAGGGTCTGAGGTCCTACCAGGTAGATCTACCGGCCTGAATACGCCTCTTACTGGTTGGTCCGGTAGACTTTGGGCTCGCACCTTTTGCTCCACAACATCTGGCAAGTTTAGGTAAGATTATACGTATTACAAGATCGTCGTGATTATATTTTTATTAAAATGATAAATGAGAAATTAAGCATTGTATTATGATGATTTTATTAGTAATTTACTAAATAAAATTACAGTTTTGTTAACTTATGCCCACATAGAATAAGAAAAAAAAAAGGAAAGAATTAAATGATGTTTTTATTAGAAATTGCAATATCATATTACTTTTATTTTTCTTTACAAGAAATATATTTTTTTTCTTTTTTTTGTTATCATCACTTTTAACTCGAAGTCTCTTATATTCAATAAATATGAATGTAACCTTAACTTTCCATTATTTTTTAATGATATATTGTACTTTTATAATTACGGAGCATATATTTTATTAAATTTAATTTAGAAAAAATTGAACGAGAGCCCTACATTCCTTCAATTCTTATACCATACACCCATGTGTATTGTGTATGGTACTCCCATCCATGATCTTTTTTATAGTAGTGGGTAGTTTTTAAATATTGTACTTTCATTTAATGATTTAAATGACTAAAAGATACTACTTAAAAAAATTAAAAAATTATACTAGTGTACATTTTTTTACTCTATAAATAGAGATCATATTTGATATAGTTTGATGCTCATTTATGATATATAAATATATATTCACAAAATTAAGGTGACATATTCACATGTTGTATCTAGTGAATATGCAGTAATACCTTGTGAATGTAAAATTTATACGTTGTGAATATGTAATTATATATTGTGAAAGTAAAAGTTATACATAAAATAATACGGAGTATGTAACTATGTTTTTGAATATATGCTAGTGTGAATATGTATACTTTTATTAAATGAATATGTATGATTATAGCTTAGTAAATACATTTGTTATTCTTATGAATTGATAAGTTGTGAATATGTTTGTTAAATAGCATGAATACTCTATATTAGTTGCGTGAATATGTAAGCTTATTATGAGAATATGACTTTTAATTTACGTGAATATGTTAATCATATGATATGAATATCTCACTGATTTCTAATTATAAACACAAAAATATAGCAAATATGATCTCTACTTATAGAGAAATGAAAATTATGAATAATAGTATAATTTTTATCTTTTTTTAATTTATAAAATATAAAATATAAAAGTATTACTCCCTCTGTCCCGGTCATTTGTTGTCCTTTTCCATTTTGAGGTGTCTCAGTCATTTGTTGTCCTTTCTATTTTAAGAACGAATTTTATGAGTAATTTGATCATTCACACTCAATTTATTCCACTTGTCATTTAGTAATTGGCCCTTTCCCCTTTCCTTGGTCTTTGTGCCAAAACCAAAGGACAACAAATGACCGGGACGGAGGGAGTAAAAGATAAATTTGAGTGAGAGCATGCACCATATACCTGGGTGCATGGTATAATTTACCTACATTCCATAGAACACCGTGTCACTTGTTCATTTGTGTCCAAGTTTGTCTTTTATCGTTTCAGTGAAACTAAAGTTTGGAAATAACAACAAGGGTATGTATATTATTTACAGATAAGGTATGTTATGGAAATTTTATCAAAAAATGTACGAGTATATAATTTAGTAAAGGCGAATTTAACAAAAATAACCCAACCTTTGATAAATCTTCCAAAAATAACTCGACCTTTTAACTTAAACAATAATAATCCAACCTTTGTATTTTTGTCACATAAATATCCCGAAATCTTAACTAACAAATTCCTACCAAATATTGATAAATGATATTTGTAAAATAGTTTCAAAAATTTTTAAAGTCTATTTTGTGATATCATATATAAAAAACTCATAACCAAAAAAATGGAATAATTATAATTTCTTTAGTTTGTCAATGGAAAATTAATTATAAAACAAATATATAATTTTTTTTGAAAAGAAATAACAAATAAGATATATTTTAAATTTGTGGAAATAGTTATGAGAGAAATACTTTTGATTTTTTAAACCGTGCATTTGAGAAAACAAACAATTTTTTAAACATATCACTTATGCATTTTAGGATTTTGAACGGCAGTATAATATTTTTTTCAATTTTTTTTCCATGCTTCAAATTGTTCTTAAATAATTTTTTCATAATTTTATATAATTACTTATGCAAATATATGGTCAATAAGTTAATGGATTGATTAATATATGATTAAATTATTATTTTTCGAAATATAAGTAAAATGTTGGGACATTTCTGTAACACAAAAGCAAACGTTGGATTATTCTTGTTAAAATCAAAAGGTTGGGTTATTTTCGGAATACTTAACAAACGTTGGGTTATTTTTGTTAAATTTGTCTTTAGTAAACTGTGTTTACAAAAAAAGCAATTATGTAATTTTATTATAAAAAAAACAATGGTTCATAAACCTTAGTCATTAAACATTTGATAAATTCAGGTGTAGTACTGGAGATTGTGGGTCTGGTGAACTTGACTGTAAGGGAGCAGGAGGATCCGGACCAGCTACCCTAATAGAATTCAATATAGCAGCAAAAGATAACAATGCCAAAACTTTTTATAAAATCAGCTTAGTCGATGGATTCAATTTACCAGTGTCAATCAAACCAGAACACCGCTCAGGCGATCAATGCAAGCAGGTTAGTTGCCCGATTAACTTGAACTCGGCTTGTCCACCACAATTAGCTCTCCGGGGATCTAAAGGAGACTTAATCGGTTGTAGAAGTGCGTGTTCGGTGTTTAATCAACCTCAATATTGTTGTACCGGTGCTTATGGCTCACCTACTACTTGTCCTCCAACAAGTTATTCCCAGTATTTTAAGGGTAAGTGCCCTCAAGCTTCTACTTATGTCTATGATGATCGTTCTGACACCTTTGAGTGTATTGAACTCACTAATTACGAAATCACATTTTGTCCTTAAATAAAAAACATGATGCATGGTCATTATCATTGTTCTATTGTTTTGGACTATTGTAATTTTGGTGTGTGTTTATTTTCCTATGAAAGGAACGGCAATTCTTCAGCTTTTCGTTAATAAATGGTTGATTACATAAACTTCTTTTACTGTGGGCTCGATATCTACGTTGTTCATTAATATTTTATGTTATTGCATCTTACTTATCTTATTATGCTTATTTGACTTTTATATGATATCATTTTTGTTTGACGTCTAAATGATTGTGGGTATTTTATTCGATCGAGTAAACCTCATTTCTCTGGGTCCTTGTAACCCTAGCGATAGAGTAAGCAAATCTGCAAAAGAAGTTGAAACATCGACGAAAACAACGATCTTTTCTTCGAACTAGCTAGTAAAAACTCGGCCCTTTCGACCTTTACTGTGGGAACAACCCTCATTGCATCTTCATTTGTTATATTCAACGGATCCCCGACCGTTACAAATTTAAACTTTAAAACTTTGGTAACATGGGAAGAATCAGAAGAGAGTCGTTTCTTCTTATCAACTTGGAAAACGACCTCCTTGAACCAGCACATCACTCTGCTTGACATCAATGTTGTTGTGCGGAAGCGATACGGGGTAGATGCAAAAAATAAAAGACACAAAGTTTTAACGTGGGTCACTATAAATGCGATCGCTACATCCACAAAATATTTCACTAGGAGAATTACAGATTACAAAAAATGAGTACAGAGTTTTTCTAGATCCGTCTCTTAAAACTCCAAAAAATATATTTGCCTCACAAATCTATCCTTAAAGAATATCTAAGTTAAGGTAGTTTAAATAAACTACCCTAACAAATATTTTTCTAATTAAGAAATATAATTAATAATAAAAAATATTCCCTAATAAACTAAGGAAACCAAGGAATTGATGACAGTCAACTTTCCAATAAAAAGTCAACGCTAAAAGGGACGTCATGCAACAATAATATCATCGACACTGATTTCATTAGAAATCCATGCGACCCGCAGGCAGTCGCCCGTATTTCTACTTCTTTTCTTCCTTAGTCTAATTTTATCTCACTGTTAGAACACATTGAATTGATGATGTCAAGTCCCTTTGTTATTTGATTGTTTGCTCTTAGTTGAAATAATTAGTGAATGAAGCAATCAAATGGACTTTCAACAATGATTCAAGATGATCAAGCCAATCAAGGAAGTCAAGACAATGATACTTTCCAAAGCCTTAGTCGATATATGTAAGAGTAAGTGTAACATTCTCATTTAAGTCAAGTAATGGCAAAACCATGCAACGATGATTTCAGATCTTTGTGGTTTCTGAGACTATCATACGGAGGAGGAATTTTCGACCAAATGTTTTTAAGTGTCAAAACTTTGCAAACTTTAAACCTTAAACATTTGAATTTTCAAAAGTTTGAAAATAATCTGAAATTTTGGAGTCACAAGCCCACTTGTCTAAGCCTCTAGATTTGTGCAAACACCTTTTACTAAAATGGCAAAAAAGACTTGTCAAACTTCTAAAGTAAGAAAAGCTTTTTGCCATTTTGGTAAATTGTCACATGTTGAGTGTAGAAGCTTAAGTTTTCTGATTTCTTAAGCCCCAAGCCTATAAGTCTAACACTTACCATCACTCAAAGCTATCATTTTAATATTGGATTTAATTTTTCAAAGTGTACTTACCTAAGACTAAATCCACTATAAATAGAGTGTCTTAGTCACATTTATTTCTCAAGACTTGCAAAGCATTTATTGTAAAAACCTTGCAAATCATTTGTGCATTTAAAGCTTTGTTCTTCTAGTGTTTGCAAAACGTTTTTCTGATTTTAAGTCTTCAAAATTGTTTTCGAAAAAAGCTGTAAAACCTCCAAGTATCGATTCATTTGTCTTTGTGACATGATGAGTTTGTTCCATGATTCTCGTGTTAGATCTTCATTGTAATCTCCACGTTCATTTAAGTGAACTCTTGAGATTCAAGATTCTGTAACACCTTGAGATAGAACCCATAAACTCTTGAAGCGGAGTAGCTTTAAGTTTGAGTGCAACCGGAGTAGGTTGACGAGTTATTTTCATTGTAAGGGGTTTATTAAGTTTGAGTAAATTTCTAAACAAGCAATAAAATAACGGTTGGACGTAGGCCTCGGAGTAGAGGCTGAACCAATTTTTAAAATGTCGTTTGTTTGTTCATTTACTTTTACGTTCTTCCACTTTACTATTTCTCGCTTGTACCTAATCAAGTTCTGTGTCACAGTCACCTATACCGTGACATAGAACTGCTGTACCTTCCTGTGAACTTACATTCAATTAAGTTTCTCAAGTCTTGTACTTCTTTATTCTTGGCTTAAAGTAATTCATTAACTAAGTTAAGGATAAAATTTTTAAAAGGTACACCTAATTCACCCCCTCCCCCTCTTAGGTGTTAATCGTTCTTAACTCTTCAATTGGTATCAGAGCCTTGTGCTCTTGATATTGGTTAAATCCAAAGAGTTGATCCTATAGTTATGGACGATTCAAAACACACTAAGTATCCCATTTTCAAGGGAGAAAACTATGCCTGGTGGAAACATCGCATGGAGCACTATGTCAAAAGTGCGGACTATGAATGTTGGTTAATCATTCAAAAGGGTCCCCTCAAAATCGAAGTGACTAATGCTGATGGCACTAGCTCCTTGAAAAGTGAGGATAAGTATGTTGAGGCCGACTATAAGAAAATCGAGAAAAACTCTAAGGCCATGTCCATTCTTCAATATGGGATCGGTGACCAAGAGATTAATCGTATATCTGGATATGCTTCGGCCAAAGAGATTTGGGACACCCTAAACCTTGCCTATGAGGGAACGTCACAAGTCAAGAAATACCGTATTGATCTTCTCATGCAACAATATGAGATGTTCAATATGGAACGAGATGAGTCAATTAATAGTTTGTCTTCACGTTTTTCTAGTATTGTCAATGACCTTAAGAGTTTAGGTAGGAGTTTTCAATCCGAGGATTTAGTCCGTAAAATCCTTCGTAGCCTAACTGAAAAGTGGCAACCGAAGGTTACGGCTATTGAGGAAGCTAAGGACCTTTCATTGCTCACCCTTGATGAACTTACGGGCTCACTTATGGCTCATGAGTTAACTCTCATGAAGCGTTCTAGTGAAAGCTCTAAAGGGAAAGGACTCGCTCTTAATGCTCTCTCAAGTGATGAGGAGGATGAAGATGATGAGTTTGCAATGTTCACTAAAAACATTGTTGGCATGATCAATGGTCGAAACTCTCAAAGGTATAGCAACAACTCTAGTAAACGCCGTTTTCCTAAGAGAAGATCTAACTCCACTATTGGTTGCTTTAAATGTGGTGACAAAGGTCACCAAATCAAGGAATGCCCAAAGTGGAACGATATCAAATCGAAGGAAAAACGTGACTTTGCAAAACGTGATTACAAAAACAAGGTAATGACTGCTATTTGGGGCATGTCGATTCAAGAGGACGATGTCCTTGAGGATGAATTAGACGCCAAACTTAGCATCTCGTCTAGTTCCTCAAAGAATGCTTCCAAATCATCAAAGAAAGAAGACATCAAGTGTCTTATGGCTCACTCCGCGGATTCAGACTCTGATTCAGACCATGAGGTAATTAAGCTCAAGAAAAAGGTTCGATCTTTCTCTAAAGACAAAGTTTGTCTCCTCCTAGATCAATTCATAGATAAATGTCGTGTCCAAACCAATAAGTTGGAAGCTATGCAAATCGAAATTGAGGACATAGCTGAGGAAAATGTAGTCCTAAAAGAAAGTCTAAATGAGAATGATCAACCTAGTTCCATGTTGAGTCTTGAAAAAGAAATCAAAAAGCTTCGAAAACAAAATTTGTTTTTAGCCAACAAAGTCGATGAAACCGATTGCAACAGATCCCCATCTTTGTTGCATCCATTCTAAAGAAAATGTGTCATCACTAACACAAGAACGTGACCAACTTTTGATTGACTTAGCTACTCGTAACAACGAAAAGGATGATCTTGTTAAGATTGCTGAAATGTTAAATGATGAGTCTAGTCATGTCAAAAGTGCCTTAGAACGAGCTCAAAAATTAAATGATGACCTTCTTGCTCAAATTGAGATGTTAAAGAGAGCTGAACAGACTCATGCCACAGAGGTCTCTACTGTGGCATCTGATTCGAGAAAAGAAATAGATACTCTCACGGAATTAGTGTCTTCTTTAACTAAGGAACGTGACACTCTTCTAGCTGACCTCAAATTATGTCAAAGAGATAATAAACAATTGGAACAAATTGGGATGTTACTTAGTGATGAAGCAAGACTTGCAAAACAAGCATTCGACAATTTAGGTAAATTGAATCTTAATCATCTTGCTAAAATCGAAACATTAACTAAAGAGCTAGATGAGGCTAAGATGTTTTACTTAAAATGGGAAGGAAGTCAGAATGTTTTGGAGTTTCTCTTGAAACAATCACAAGAATATGAAAAAATTGCAAAGAATGCTGGACTTGGTTTCAAATGCAACAGTAGCACACACTATTGCACTCGAAACCAGGATCCAAGTCAAACCGACTTAGAAGAAGGAAGTATCTTTGGTCTTCCGAGTACATCATTTGTAATTATTGTGGCAAAACAGGTCATGAGTTTAATGGTTGTGACAAAAGAGTCCGTGACTTAGAAAGAAACACTAAAAATGCTAAACAAGTGTGGATAAAGAAAGAGGAAGTCAAAAAGGTCATTGTCAAGAAGGAGCCCAAACTTGTTTGGGTTCCTAAACTAAATGTTTGATTTCTTATAGGCATTAATGAGGGGCAGCAGCAATTGGTACTTAGACAGTGGATGCTCTCGTCACATGACGGGAGATGAAAACCAATTCCTCTCGCTAGAAGCCTACGATGGTGGCATGGTGACTTTTGGCGACAACAAGAAAGGTGAAATCATTGGTATTGGAAAAGTTGGTAAGTCAAAGTCATTATGCGTGGACAAAGTGTTGCTTGTCAAAGGTTTGAAACACAATCTCTTGAGCATTTCACAACTTTGTGATCGAGGTAATATTGTTGAATTTCTTGCTAGTGAATGTAGAATCATCAATGGAAAAATTAGAGAACTCATTCTTGAAGGTAAACGTGTCAAAGATGTCTACATGACTAACTTGTATGCATTGTCGGGTCAATCACTATCATGCATGAGTGTTCAAAAGAACGACCATTGGCTTTGGCACAAACGACTTGGTCATGTAAATGCTAAGACACTTAACACCCTCAAGAGACTTGATCTAGTTGACGGCATTCCTAACATTAAATTTGAATTTAAATCACTTTGCGATGATTGTGTTAAAGGAAAACAAGTTAAGTGCTCTTTTAAATCCAAAAAGGTTGTTAGCACTTCCTTACCTCTTGAACTCATTCATATTGATTTATGTGGTCCCATGCGAGTTGTGAGTAGAGGTGGAAGTCGTTTTATTTGTGTCATTGTAGATGACTTCACAATATTTGTTTGGCTTCTCTTCTTAAGTTCTAAGGATCAAACATTTGATGAGTTCTTAATTTGGGTAAAAAAGGTTTAAAACAAATTTGGTTATAAACTTGTCTCATTGAGATCCGACCATGGAACCGAGTTTGAGAACTCGTCATTTGAGTCCTATTGTAATGAGTATGGTGTTAGTCATAACTTTTCGGCCGCAAGAACCCCACAACAAAATGGGGTTGTGGAATGAATGAATCGAACTCTTGAAAATATGGCTAGGACCATGCTCATTAGCTCTAAGGTTCCCAAGAATTTTTGGGCCGAAGCCGTAAACACATCTTGTTATATTTACAACCGTGTCATGATTAGAAAAATCATTGAGAAAACTCCCTATGAACTACTACGAGGAAGAAAACCTAATCTTTCACAATTAAAATGCTTTGGTAGTAAATGCTTTGTGCACAATAATGGAAAAGACAACCTTGGCAAATTTGATGCTCGTAGTGATGAAGGAGTTTTTGTTGGTTATTCCGATCATAGTAAAGCCTATAAAGTGTATAACAAAAGGACTATGAAAATGGAAGAAAGCGTTCATGTAATATTTGACGAATCTAGTCTTTTTGTGTCAAACACACAGGTTGATGATGAGGATGATGAATATGATGATGATTTTGAGATTGGTATGATACGACATGAAATGGATCAAGTGGTAGAAGAAGGCGAGCAAATGATTGGAGCCCTTTGTTGCATGAGGAGGATGCGCAAAATTCGGGGGGAACTAATCGTCCTCCTACACAAGATGATGCTACCTCATCCAGGGGGAACAAGGATGGTGAAGAACAACCCAACCTAATCATAAACGAACCACAATCACCTCCTTCAAACAATCCGCATGCAACAGTCCCCCTCACTGTTGCATTTAACAAACCGAATCTTCTAACTCACTTATTCCCAAGAAATGGAAACACCAAAGCTCACATCCTTTATCAAACTTAACCAGTGACCTAACCTCTGGAATAAAAACCAGATCATCGCTTCAAAATTTTTGTGCACACAATGCCTTCATCTCAAAAAGTGAACAGACCATGTCACGAGAGCCTTTGTGATGAATCTTTGGATGATTGCAATGCAAGAGGAATTGGAGCAATTCGAAAGGAACAAGGTATGGCATCTTGTCCCTAGGCCCTCCCAACGTACTGTAATTGGTACACGGTGGGTCTTTCGCAATAAGCTAGATGATGTTGGAGAAATCGTAAGGAATAAAGCTAGACTAGTGGTGCAAGGTTTTAACCAACAAGAAGGAATTGATTACGATGAAACCTTTGCACCGGTAGCTAGACTTGAAGCCATACGAATGCTTGTAGCTTTTGCATCTTTTCAAGGTATAAAGCTTTTTCAAATGGATGTCAAAACCGCATTTTTAAATGGATACCTTGATGAATAAGTGTTCGTTGAACAACCTCCGGGCTTTATAAACAACGATTTTCCCAACCACGTTTTTAAACTAGATAAAGCACTTTATGGTTTAAAACAGGCTCCTAGGGCTTGGTATGATAGGCTTTCAAAGTTTCTATTGGAAAATGGTTTCATACGTGGGTCCGTGGATAAAACGTTGTTTATCAAGTCACAAGGAGATGAACTGTTGCTTGTGCAAGTATATGTCGATGACATTATTTTTGGAGCAACTAACAATGTTCTTTATAAGTACTTTTCTGATTTGATGACTTCGGAATTTGAAATGAGTATGATGGGAGAACTTGGATTCTTTCTTGGTCTTCAAATCAAACAATGTGAGAATGGAACGATGATTCACCAACAAAAGTACTTAAAAGAAATGCTAAGTAAGTTTGGGTTGACTAATTCTAATCCTATGCCTACACCAATGGTGTCTAAAGTCAAGCTTGACAAAGACGAAAACGGTAAGAGCATTAGTGAAAAGGTATATCGAGGTATGATCGGTTCCTTACTTTACTTAACCGCTAGTCGACCCGACATACAATTTAGTGTGTGTGCTTGTGCCCGTTTCCCAGCAAATCCTAAAGAATCTCATTTCAAAGCCGTCAAACGGATTTTTAGGTATTTGATTGGAACACAAGGGCTATATCTTTGGTACCCAACTCACTATGAACTTGATCTTGTAGGTTTTTCGGATGCGGACTATGCCGGTGATACATTGGATAGGAAAAGCACTTCGGGCATTGCTACTTTCCTAGGACCATGTCTTATTTCATGGGCTTCCAAGAAGCAAAACACCGTTGCATTGTCCACGGCCGAAAGCGAATATGTGAGTGCCGCTCTATGTTGTGCACAAATTCTTTGGGTACGTCAACAATTGCATGATTATGGCCTTACTTTCGAGACTACCCCTATTTTTTGTGACAACACTAGTGCAATTAATATATCAAAGAATCCTATACAACACTCACGAACTAAACACATCGACATACGACATCATTTTCTACGTGATCAAGTTGAAAAAGGTCATATTTGTCTAAGCTTTTGTAAAACGGAAAATCAAATTGCGGACATTCTTACAAAACCGTTAGAAAGAGAACAATTCGAAAGACTTCGGTTGGAAATTGGTTTATTAGGTGACATACCGCTAAATTAAATTACGTCTTTCAATGATTGATTAGAGGGAGGATTTACATGTAATTAAATTTTAGTTAATATGGTAGAATGCATGCAAATGTCGAACAAATGAAACTGACAACCGTATGAGTGCACTTGAGTTATTTTTGCATTGAGCTTCCCAAATTACTTTATGTCCGATCATACTTAAAACCCTACACCCTAGCCTCACACTATCAACACTCAACCGTCCTTCACCTAGAATAACTACACCAATCCCTCATTTATGTCCATGTTTCCACTAACACTTCTTATTACCCACTAAATAAACAACCAACCCTCACCTTTTTCGGATTCCCAAAACCGCCATTAACCTTCCTCTTTCCACTCTCTTAAAATGCCTTCAAGATTTTCAAAAGAAGTTCTTCAACTCAGAAACACCTTCAATCCAAAATTCATTGCCAAGAAAAAGATGGCTCCCAAAACCGCTGCAAAACAAAATGAAATCATCTCTGCCACTGCCAAACCAACTGTTGCACGAAAGAAGACAACCGCCAAAAGGGGCGGTGGTCGTGGCAGAGGAGGAAGAAGTAGGAATCCTCCTATTTCTCTCCAACTAGATGCTGAAGTGGATATTGACACCGATGAAGAGGACTCCGATTCTAAGGCAACCAAAAATGATGAAGAAAATCGAAAATCAAATGAGGGTGCCGAAGCAAATGAAAAGGAAGATCAATCAAGTGAGATTAAAGAGGGGGAACTTTGTAGTGAGAAATCAAAAGAGGGAAACGAAAGTAAAGAAAAATCAAAAAGTGAGGAAAAATCAGAGGGAGATAAAGAGCAATCAAAAGAAAGCGAAGAAAAATTAGAGGGAAACAAAGAAAAAGAAAGTGAAGAACAATCAGAAGGAGAAAAAGAAAAATTAGATGAGAAAAATGAAAGGGATTCAAACGGAAAGGAAAGGAAGGAGGATAGTGATGTTGCAGTTGAAAAGAATGATGATGATGTGCTCTTAAAAGATTTAGTGAGTGACACTTTAGAGAAGAATAAGAGGAGTGAGATTGATGCAACGGAGGCCTCCAATGTTGAAAGGGAAATCGGTTCCAATGCTGAAAAAATCGATTATGAAGTTGTTGATGTTGAGGATCGTGATGATGCCACAGTGGTGTTTGATGATGGGCTTGACCCATTATTTTCAAAACCCGCATCACGAACCCGGTCCAAGAGGAAGATGCTTGAAATATTTGGTGATGATGATGAGGCTGTGACCCCGGAGGCATCCCCTCCAAAACCCAAGGTTTCTCAAAGAAAAAGGGGATCCAGATCAAAATCCAAAGCACCCAAAAGGGCTCGTTATCAGCGGGATTTACCGAGCATAGATGAGAATGAACTCATTGAGGAGAAGGTGCCTCTCAACACATGCATGGATCTTGTTATTGCTCCTTATGCCGAATCATTCAAGAATGATATCCTCAACCATCTCAATTCTCTCGATCTCCCGGAGGAGATCTTCAAGCTATGTCACGGTATCTTTGATTTCTTTGCTTCCACGAGTGGAAGGCGCTATAAGAAATCCTGGTATGACACATCTCTTGCTTTCAAATACTTCAAAGAGGCTATGTATGCACAGGGTTGGGTGAATCATTGGACAAATATAGTCCCATGTACTTGTCCGAAATCATCCAATTCTATGCAATGATCAAGGTAGATGTTGAACTGGAACTCTCTCGGCCTTTATAAATCGAAACCCTTTGTCCTAACCATTGACCAACTTGCTGCTCATCTGGATATTTGTGATGTCGGGCTTACCTCCTTCCCAAAACGTGATTGGGGTGAAGTTGATGAGGTTACCTCTACCCAGGTCATGAAGGTTCTTCGACCTCATGATAATGATGGCCCTACCAACATATATGCCTTTGAATTAACCGCACCCATCCGGTTCATCTTTAACCTGGTTTTTCGTAACCTTGTCCCTTCCAACAATAGCCGTGGGAGATGTTCACTCCTTGACATGCTCCTGATTCATCACATTGTCAAGCACAAACCCATTAACCTTCCCCGTCTTATGTTTCACCGAATTCTTGAGATGTCCACTGAGTTCCAAAGTGGCAACTTTGACAAAAATGCCGTGGTTCCTTATGGTATGTGGCTCTCGATCATTTTTATGAGGGAGGGGTTAGTGTTGAAGGGAAGCCCTGCGATTGAGAAATTGAGTGATGAAATGACACCGGGCCTTCTTTCTCGGATGAACTTGGAGATTAAGAATGGAAAATTGGAAAGGAAGAATCAGTCCGGTTCTACAGCCGGTTCTACTGTTGAAATGGGTGTGGTGTTAGTAAAGTTGGATGAACTCCTTGGAATTGTGAACCGGTTGGTCAAAGAACAGGCCAAGTTAAGGGATGAAGTCGGTGATCTTCGCACCATGAATGAAGATCTCCTTGAACGTCTTCAGAATGCCTCCTAAACTCTTGCCTCTTTAACCCGTCTCTCCTTATGAACTTTGGCTCTTTGTTGTTTTTTTAAAGACACTCTCTTGCACCTTCGGCTGTTTGTTTTTATCTTGCTTGAACTCTTTGCGTGTGTTTTAATCGTGTTGCTTGATTTTTGGACATGTTTTATCCTCCTTTGACGATGTCAAGAGGGGGAAGTAGTTTAATTATGCTATTTAATTATGCTATGTGTGATCTTCTAACTCTTAGGCTAACGTCCACCTTAATTATGTCTTAGCTTCCATGATTAGATGTTTTACTTTGGCCAAGCATGTTGCACCTTTCGACTACCTTGATCATGTTTATTAATTGTGTTTATGTTGAAATTGACCAAAGACCGACTAACCATGGGCTAAGGGGGAATATCACACATGTTTGGACTTGTCATCATCAAAGGGGGAATTTGTTAGAACACATTGAATTGATGATTCCAAGTCCCTTTGTTATTTTATTGTTTGCTCTTAGTTGAAATAATTAGTGAATGAAGCAATAAAATGGACTTTCAACAATGATTCAAGATGATCAAGCCAATCAAGGAAGTCAAGACAATGATACTTTCCAAAGCCTTAGTCGATATATGTAAGAGTAAGTGTAACATTCTCATTTAAATCAAGTAATGGCAAAACCATGCAACGGACGCTGCAGATCTTGTGGTTTCTGATACTATCATACGGAGGAGGAATTTTCGACCAAATGTTTTTAAGTGTCAAAACTTTGCAAACTTTAAACCTTAAACATTTGAATTTTCAAAAGCTTGAAAATAATCTGAAATTTTGGAGTCACAAGCCCACTTGTCTAAGCCTCTAGATTTGTGCAAACACCTTTTACTAAAATGGCAAAAAAGACTTGTCAAACTTCTAAAGTAAGAAAAGCTTTTTGCCATTTTGGTAAATTGTCACATGTTGAGTGTAGAAGCTTAAGTTTTCTGATTTCTTAAGCCCCAAGCCTATAAGTCTAACACTTACCATCACTCAAAGCTATCATTTTAATATTGGATTTAATTTTTCAAAGTGTACTTACCTAAGACTAAATCCACTATAAATAGAGTGTCTTAGTCACATTTATTTCTCAAGACTTCCAAAGCATTTATTGTAAAAACCTTGCAAATCATTTGTGCATTTAAAGCTTTGTTCTTCTAGTGTTTGCAAAACGTTTTTCTGATTTTAAGTCTTCAAAATTGTTTTCGAAAAAAGCTGTAAAACCTCCAAGTATCAGTTCGCTGTACTGTGACATGATGAGTTTGTTCCATGATTCTCGTGTTAGATCTTCATTGTAATCTCCACGTTCATTTAAGTGAACTCTTGAAATTCAAGATTCTGTAACACCTTGAGATAGAACCCATAAACTCTTGAAGCGAAGTAGCTTTAAGTTTGAGTGCAACCGGAGTAGGTTGGCGAGTTATTTTCATTGTAAGGGATTTATTAAGTTTGAGTAAATTTCTAAACAAGCAATAAAATAACGGTTGGACGTAGGCCTCGGAGTAGAGGCTGAACCAATTTTTAAAATGTCGTTTGTTTGTTCATTTACTTTTACGTTCTTCCACTTTGCTATTTCTCGCTTGTACCTAATCAAGTTCTGTGTCACAGTCACCTATACCGTGACATAAAACTGTTGTACCTTCCTGTGAACTTACATTCAATTAAGTTTCTCAAGTCTTGTACTTCTTTATTCTTGGCTTAAAGTAATTCATTAACTAAGTTAAGGATAAAATTTTTAAAAGGTACACCTAATTCACCCCCTCCCCCTCTTAGGTGTTAATCGTTCTTAACTCTTCACTCACCGTAATCAAACTCCGACACAGTCCGTAAGTGACATACGAGTCACATACTAACAGTTCTCCACTTGACTCGGACAGTCGTATTTAGCAAACGACTTCAAAACCACTCGACCACTATTCAAGCCACTCACAAGTAGACAAGTATCTACCATGTTCCAGCAAATGAGCGCTCACACTAGAACACAATAGACTCCACCTTGAGTCTATAACCATCCAATATACCCTGGACTGGGTCTGCCATCCAATTATCCCTGGACAAAGGCATGCGTCCCTTTAGCCCTGGACCGGGCCGCTCAAGGCTCCACCTCGAGCTCAGCACCCCGAAGGGTCTAGACATAACCGTCTATATTCAACAAGTCCAAGCAATGTTTGAACTTGCTGAATGAAATCGGCTTAGTAAAGCAATTTGCAGGATTATCAGCTGTTCCTACTTTTTTCACTTTAATTCTCTTCTCGTTCCTCAGAAAATGATACCTGACATCTATATGCTTGGTTCTATCACGATGCACCTGATCCTTCGCCAAACAAATAGTACTTAAGCTATCACAATACAACAAAGCGATCTCCTGATGTAGACCAAGCTTACTTACGAGACCCTTTAACCATATAGCCTCCTTAGCAGTCGTTGTCAAAGCCATATACTCCGCCTCTGTGGTTGACAAAGTCATAGAAGATTGTAAAGTTGACTTCCAACAAACAACAGAACCACCAAGTGTAAAAACATACCCGGTTACGGACCTCCTGCTATCTACATCTGCAGCATAATTGGAATCAGAATATCCAACAACTAAACACTCATCATCATTCCCATAAACGAGACCAACATCCGCCGTTCCCCTCATATAGGGGAAAATTCTCTTTACCGCTAACCTGTGTTCTTTGCCAGGTTGAGCCATAAACCTGCTAACAACACTAACATCATGTGCAATATTAGGCCTAGTGCAAACCATGGCATACATTAAATTGCCAACTACACTAGCATAGGGAATTGTTGACATATAAGACTTCTCAGCTTCAGTTTGAGGTGCAGAAGATATAGTTAAATTACCGACAGCATAAGGAGTATTTAAAGGTTTAGCATTACCCATACCAAAACGGCCAAGTATCTTCTCAATGTAGCTTTTCTGAGATAAGAAAAGCTTCCTTTTAGAATGATCCCTGTAAATCTCTATCCCTAATATCTTCTTTGCGGACCCTAGATCCTTCATATCGAACTCTGAACTGAGTAGCTTCTTCAAATTATCAACATCTGACCTTTTCTTAGCAGTAACAAGCATGTCATCAACATATAAGAGTAAATAAATTAAAGACCCATCTTCTAGCTTGTTATGATAAATACAACAATCATATGGGTTTCTCTCATACCCATGCGCTACCATAAAAGTGTCAAATCTCTTGTACCATTGCCTTGGAGATTGCTTAAGCCCATATAAGGACTTCTTCAAATGACCGGTAAAATGCTCTTTCCCTGGAATTTTGAACCCCTCTGGTTGCTTCATTAGAATATCTTCCTCCAACTCACTGTGGAGAAAGGCGGTCTTGACATCAAGTTGCTCAAGCTCATAATCATAATGTGCCATTATAGCTAGTAACACACAAATAGAAGTGTGTCTCACAATAGGAGAAAAAATCTCCACATAATCAACTCCCTCTATCTGACTAAACCCCTTAGAACAAGTCTAGCCTTGTATCTAACCGTCTCAGCCTCTGAAGTTCCTTCCTTTTTCCTGAACACCCATTTACACCCTATCAATTTTCTCCGTTCTTGTGGTGGCACAAGTTCCCAAGTATTATTCTTGTGAAGAGACTCCATCTCTTCACTCATAGCAGCAAGCCATTGCACCGACTCACTACTAACAATTGCTTCTTTATATGATGATGGTTCTTCAGACTCAATTTCATCAGCTATCTGTAATGCATAACCAACCATCTCCTCAACATAGCAATTATTGCCACGTACTATGCGGCCTCCAAGTTCCTCAATAAACCTACTAGTCTTCTTACTTACATGTTTAGGCAAGACAATAGGATCAATTGGTTGATTAGAAGACTCATCCTGATGACTTTCCTCATTAACTAGAGTAGGAGTAGTCACATGACTAGGACTATAAATAACTGGTTCGGCATCCTCCTCGATCACAACCCGTGGTAACATAGATAAAGTGGCAGGAGCCACCTCAAACTCCACCTCTTCCTAGGCACTATTATCCTTTTCAACACCCTTGGACACCCCTTTAGAAATAAACATGGAATTTTCATCAAAGGTAACATCCCTGCTAATAATAACACGACCCTCTGATGGAGACCAAATCTTGAACCCCTTAACTCCATCTCCATATCCTAGAAAGCACCCCTTCCTTGCCCTTGGATCTAACTTACTATCTTTTACATGATAATAAGCTACACATCCAAACACTCTAAGTGTAGAATAATCCGGTACATTGCCGCTCCATAACTCATAAGGAATCTTGCAGTTTATTCCCATATGAGGCACACGATTGATCAAGCAACAAGCTCTAAGAACAACTTCACTCCAGTACCTTCTAGCAAGACCTACATTAGAGAGAGTGCAACGAACTCTCTCTAACAGTGTCTGGTTCATTCGTTCTGCTACACCATTCTACTGTGGTGTACCCCTGATGGTATGATGCCTTCCTATACCTTCATTCTTATAGAACTCATTGAATTCTCCTAAACAGAATTCCAAACCATTGTCCGTTCGTAGCTTCTTGATCTTCTTACCTTTCTGATTTTCCACCAAAGCCTTCCATTGCACAAAGACTTTGAAAGCTTCACTCTTCATCTTAAGCAACCTAAGCCATGTGTACCTAGAATAGTCATCAATAAATGTAACAAAATAATAATAACCTCCCATACCTTCAACTCGAGCAGGCCCCCGGCAATCTGAATGGATATAATTAAGGACTTCTTTTGTTGTATGAACACCCTTCCTAAATTTAGATTTGTGTTTCTTACCAAACACACAATGTTCACAAAACTCAAGGTTCCTCACCTTGACACCGTTAAGAAGACCCCTCTTGGCTCTCACCCATATGACCAAGCCTCTTATACCAAAGCTTAGTCATCTCTCCGTGATTTACGGATGCACAAACCACAGAACTAGTTAGTGTTTCACCTTGAAATACATACAAGGTAATTTGTTTGACACCTTTCAGTACCAAACGAGAACTCTTTGTGATAGACAAAATCTTCCCTTTACCCTATAACTCAAATCCTAAATCACTTAATGAACCAAGTGATATAAGATTCTTCCCCAAAGCTGGAACATGCCTCACATTAGTCAAAGTACACTTCTTACCCTCAGCAGTCTTCACCTTGATCGACCCAATACTCACTACCTCACAAGTAGCATTGTTACAAACAACAACGTGACCCCCATTAAAGGACTCATAAGTACTAAACCAATGCTTGTGTGGACACATATGATAAGAATCTAGAATCCAACGATCTATAGGACGAAGAGAATCAACCGCAAGAGGATAGTCCGCCTCAGAATCGTACTCCACATTCTTACTTTGAACTACAGCCGCATTATACTTAGGACAACCAGGTCTTTTATGCCCGGGTTCTTTACATATGTAACAGATAACAAAATTATTAGCAGTATTGGTGTCCGGGGCCTTAGCTTTAGCCTTTTTCTTCCGACCTCCACCCTTTTTAGTATTATTAACAACTAAACCTACCCATGATCTGTCTCCTCAGTCAACAATTGCTTTTTATCGCAACTCCCTAGTGTAAAGTGCTGACTTCACTTCCTCTAGGGTCAATGTCTCTTTACCAAGAACAAAAGAATCCACAAAATTCTCAAACGACGCAGGTAAAGAAACCAACAGAATTAAAGCAACATCTTTATCCTCAATCTTAACATCTATATTACGCAGATCTAGTAGTATAGTATTATATTTGTCTAGATGATCACGAAGTGACATACCTATTTGGATCTTGAAAGAGAACAGGCGTTGTTTTAACAACAACTTATTAGTGAGCGACTTTGTCATGTACAAACTCTCCAATTTCAGCCATAACCCCACTGTATTCGACTCATCGGCTACCTCGGTTAGGACATCGTCTGACAAACTCAACAAGATCGATGAATGAGCCCTCTCCTCCAATATTAACAGGGCAGGATCTTCCGTCTCAGTCACCCTAGATTCGGCACTCGCAGCCGAAGCTTTAGTCTTCGTCACCTTCGTAGAGAAACCCGACGTCAAGGGTTTCCAGATGCACCGCTCCTTTAGCAAAGCCCTCATCTTCAATTGCCATAGTGCAAAACTATTCCTCCCATCGAACTTCTCAATCCTTTTAGTCTCACTTGACATCTTCTCCTCCCTGGCTCCAAAAACTCAAAGCTCTGGTACCAATTGTTGTGCGGAAGCTATATGGAGTAGATTCAAAAAATAAAAGACAAAAAGATTTAACGTTGTTCACTATCAATGCAATAGCTATATCCACCTGGGGCGAGGGAAAATATTTCACTATATCGGGAGAATTACAGATTACAAAAGATAAGTACAGAGTTTTTCTAGATCTGCCTCTTAAAACTCTCAATATGTTTGCCTCACAAATCTCTCCTCAAAGAATAACTAGGTTAAGGTAGTGTTTATATAGTAAACTACCCTAACAAACATTATTCTAATTAAGAAATATAATTAATAATACAAAAATATTCCCTGATTAACTAAGGAAACAAAGGAATTGATGATGTCAACTTTCCAATAAAAAAGTCAACGCTAAAAGGGATGTCCTGCAACAATAATATCATCGACACTGATTTCATCAGAAATCCATGCGACCCGCAGGCAGTCGCCCGTTTTTCTACTTCTTTTCTTCCTTAGTCTAATTTTATCTCACCGTAATCAAACTCTGACATACTCCGTAAGTGACATACGAGTCACATACTACCAAATGTTTGTACTAAAATTCTCCGACATAGGAGAAAAAGTGCGAATTCCACTTTCCCTGAGAAGAACTGGGAACTTGCAAGCTTGATTTGCTCTGTTCCTTATCCCCCCTCCCCCCCCCCCTTCTCAAGATGAGAGTGGAGTTCTCTTCCCCTAGGATCCAAGATTAGGGAACTGTTATGGGCAAAATTCACATTTTCATATCGGTACACATGGCAAGCAACGAGTGGACAATCAAGGCTTGGGAGGATCAATGTCGTGGATGAATCCGGGCCGTAGGATGGGAAAAGAACACATGGGATATTAAAACAAGCGCAGTCAAAGTGGTTAAGGGTCAACTCACCTACTTCCTATTTTTAGGTGACTGGACCTAGAAGCGAGAACTGCAGAGGATCCTAGATCGAGCCCAACTACTCTTAATCGAGGAACCACGCTGCTCGATCGAGTACACCATAGGCTCGATCGAGGCACCCCCACCCAGTGGATGATTTTTCGCATGTTTCAGCTACGACATTGGACAAAAGTAGCTTCCTCGATCGAGTATAACCTAGGCTCGATCGAGTCATCCCCGAACTCGATCGAGTAACCACTAGACTCGATCGAGTCACTCCTGTAACTGATGTTAATGCTTCCAAATTTACTTCTAAAGCAAAAGAAGCAGAGCCGATTAAAATTCAACTACCTTTTCCTCAAAGATTACAAAAATCTAAACTCGAAGAACAGTTTGGAAGGTTTATGGAGGTAGTAAAGAATCTTCAAGTGACATTGTCATTTACTGAATTGGTAACTCAAGTGTCGGCTTATGCTAAGTTTTTGAGAGAAATTTTGTCAAATAAGCGGTCTTTTGATGAGGTGGAGACTGTCGCGTTCATTCATGAATGCTACGCCGCATTACAAGCCAATTCTCCACCTAAGCTTAAGGCTCCCGGGAGTTTTTCTATTCCTTGTACTATAGGCCCTTTAACTACTGACAAAGCTTTATGTGATTTAGGAGCAAGCGTCAGTGTCATGCCGTATAAAATTTGCAATCAATTAAATATGACTAGCTAAGCTTAAATATACTAACATGACTATTCAATTGGCTAACACGTCTATTAAGCACCCTATGGGTATCTTAGAAGATGTGCCAGTTCGAATAGGGAAATTTTTCATTCCAGTCGACTTTGTAGTGATAGATATAGCTGAAGATTCTCTTGTTCCTATTATTCTAGGACGACCATTCTTGCATACAGCAGGAGCGGTTATAGATGTTAGGCATGAGAGTCTTACGTTCAATATCGGAGATGATACTATCACTTTTGGTCTTGACAAAGCATCACGTCCTCCTGATTCAAAAGCTTCTTGTCATATGATTAATGCTCTTGATCCTACTATTCATGATTCCTTTACTTATTGTCTTGACAGGAATCCATCTGACGACCCTGCTGTTGCATCATATCCATGGAGCAAGGAGGTGGATGAAATTGAGAAGTTGATATATGGCTATAAGCCTCCTCCTGAGATGGTTTACAGCTGTGATGAGAGTGTCGACTTGAAGGCCGAGTTGGATGCTTTGGAAGCTGAGATTTTCATAGAGGAGCCAGTCAAAGTTTTTGATGAAGCTCCTATGACGGATGAAGTGCCCTATCTCCTACCAAGTGAAAATGACATGAAAAGCGATGAACATTGCTCATATTTTATATTAGACTTTGAGTTTGATGAGCAAGAACTTTATTTATCATTTTTTTTTCTCTTGGATTATTTATTGGTGCTACTTATGCTTGTGTGTAGCACATGCGCTACTTTTTTATTTACTGTTATGAGCTTTAAGTTGTATTGATTGTGATTTGTGTGCGCATTTATTTTAAATGCAGAATTTTGCTCGACATGAAGAGTACTCGATCGAGTGCTGGCAGGCTCGATCGAGTACCCACGCCTTTTGGGTTTCGTACGTAGCCGGACGATGATAGGAATTGCGCGGTTGATATTTTTCCCCTATTTTTGTAGCTGGTTTGAGGGAACTCCTACGCTGTCATCCGGCATTCTCTTCCCGTGTACCTTCTTTTATTATATTATCTCTAGTTATTTCCCATTCCTTCTGTTAGTTGTGTCCTTTAGGTTGTTGGAAATTTTTGTGTGATTGCTATGCTGTAGGCGTCACAATGAGGACACTGTGATATTTAGGTTTGGGGGAGGAGTCTTTATTTATGTTGTGTGATTTATTTAATGTTGTATGCATTTATATAAAACAAATCCATAAAAATTAAAAAATTTCAAAATACAAAAACATGGTTTTCCTTTATTTTAGGTCGAGTCTTTTTGAATTAAATAACAATGATGTTAAATTGCATTGTTTTTGCATTTGAATCCCAAATAATTTTTCATGTACATTTGTTTTGACCCGTTATTTATGAAAATAAAGCTCATAACTCGAGTCTTAACCGTATTGACATGCCTTATGCATGCTAATTAGACTTGACACAATTACGTTGGTAAACTATTTAAATTCTGAGTTCTATAGAGTTTCCTAAACTAGGAACATCAATAAACTAGTCTCATTGTCAATTAGGCTTGAGTGTGGTTTCTCCTTGTGGAATATGTATCAAACTGCATAAGTGTGACATTGGTTTCTTAATACTTTTATTGTTTTCATTCGACTAAGTACATATGGATATGCGGTTCTTACTGTTCAAATAAGCCTTACATTACCCTTTGTTTAGCCCGTTTGAACCCTTGTAGCCAACTTTAAATTACATTCTTATAGCTACAATCCAAGAATTTGCCTACTTTATCGGGACAGTCGCAGTTGCTTGTTTATCATGTCTATTTTACTACTATGGTTGGGATTGTGACTATTATTGTCGATTGTGGGTATAGTAGAATTATTTAGCAATTGTGTTGTATCCTTATGTTGGAAAAAGAAAAAAATATGGAGCAAAAAACAAAAAAAAATAAAAAAGAAAGAAAAAAATCGGAAAAAAGATTGAAAAAAAAAGAGAAAAAGAAAAGAAATTGATTGCTTCGTTTCGTTTTGTCAAGGATCAAAAGGACGGTCGTTAGAGTCTAATGCATATTTGGAGAGTACTTCATTCACTCTCGTATTGTAAAGTTAAGATTATTTCTCTAAGTTGGGTTCATTTGTATTTGTTATCGTAGATTTGGTTTTGATTTTGGTTTAGCGCTGCGACTACCTTCTTAGCTCCACATATCCATAACGAGCTTTGGCACAAATCATTTCTATCCCTTTAACCCATTTGCCACCTTTATTGTCCTTGATAGATGTACTTTTGTCTTCATATTGGATGCATACTACTTGGGAAAATCTCTATCACATTAGATTGCATGCATGTTTCATAAGTCGAGTGAGTGTTTCTACTTCTTTCTATCTTCACATATAACTCACCCTTACATACATCTGAGTGCATGAGTGAAATCCGCGAGAATCCGACTAATTTGTCTTACAAGATCGAAAGGTATTTGACATTTGTCTATAGTATGGTGATTTGGGACTTAAGCTACGTTTTCTATTACTCGTACCTTTGAATTTGTTTTATTGGTATACTTTGATCATTGCTTTGTTACAGATATGGATAGCTTGAGATTTTTATGTGCATTAGCATTAGCTCTGAGGTGTTTATTCGCCATTTGTATGCTTACCTTTTGTAATTGTGTGAAGCTTTACTTAAGGAAAAGCAAAGAGATGGTTTGGGGGAGTTTTATGAGTCATAATTATATACATATTTATGCCTCCCCTTAGTTGCTTTTGATTCGGTTTTCGTGCTAAATTATATCATTTACATGCCTTTTATGTTAGAACGATGATACTTCCGCTATTTGATGTTTAATGTAGGAATGATGCATTTGAGGAGCAAAGGAACGAAATGGGCAGGGCGGAGTAGGCATGGAGGAATACACAGAGCATGGCACATGAATCCATAAGAATAAAGGAAGAGAAGTTCTGACACCCCCATACTCCAAGTGCCTTACCAGGACCACTCTGGTATAGAAATGTCACCATCTCGGTTTCCCGAGGCAATGATAATCAAATGACAATAACGAAACATAATTTAAATAGTATAAAGTTTAAAGTGAATTACATGTCCAAACCAAACCGATAAAGTACGATACAAGTTCTTCAAAAACCAAATGTTTAATTAACTAAATAACATTGTCTGACAACAGCGGAAGACTCTTCTAACTGCAAGTGATGTCTCATCCCAGCTAGCCCATAAGCACCATATCAAACCTGCTCAACAACTGCTCACCATCCCCGAAAGGATCACCACGGTTTTACAAAACAAAGACGGGGTCAGTACTAATCACACAATACAATCATAATAAGACAAGTAACAAAACAGCTCAACCGTCACATTAACCCCAAACTCCACAATCATCTCCTCATAACTGACTACACACTAAAGTGTGCAGCCCTGCCAGAGTACCCATCGCAACAGGTTACTCCTTGCCGCCAGTGGGGGACTGCAGCCGTTCCCACCTAAGGCCCGCTCATCTCCATCGAGCGATAAACCCAAGTCCATTAATGTGCACATCCCTTATGTGGCGGGTTCCACAGAAGGCGAATCATAGGCGTGAAGCCACTCCCATAAGTGACTCCACTCAGCCAGGGACGCACCCCGAAGAACACAGACAGATACAATCAACAACAATCAACAATGATAAAATCCACAACCGTCACAATACCAATATGATACTTTAACAACAATCACAATCAACACCA
Source organism: Silene latifolia (assembly GCF_048544455.1). NCBI lineage: Eukaryota > Viridiplantae > Streptophyta > Magnoliopsida > Caryophyllales > Caryophyllaceae > Silene > Silene latifolia. Next base: position 14,850,127 of record NC_133535.1, on the reverse strand, counting down.
AACCACATTATGTGACTAATACTGAGTAGGGAAACCCTACCTGGAATGCAAACACAACCAGACGATCTTTGCAGCTGTCTCAAAACCTTTCCTCTACAAATCCTCCTCCTAACACATAATCATACAATTACTAACAACACAACTAATCACAAAAACCCCCAATCCCATAAATTAGGGTTTAAACAAACTTAACCAAACGCTATAAAATTAGTATGTAGATCTTACCCTTGACGCAAGGATTACTACGATGCAAAGAACAATGAAATCCGACCTCTCAAGCTCCGGGATTTGCCAATAACGCGGATGAAGAGAACAACGTAGTTTTAAATCTCCTTTGAGTGAATTAGGTTTATGAAAAGTGTTTAGAGAAGAAGACGATATAAAATATATACTAGTCCGCGTCATTAACAAAACCCGTCAAAATATAACCCGTTAACCGACTTACTCGATCGAGTAACTAACGTACTCGTTCGAGTGCCACTTACTCGATCGAGTACCAAGGCTACTCGATCGAGTACCTTATAGGCAGACTACTGCTTCGTAAATCAAAACACCCTTACTCGACAGAGTAAGGCCCACTCGATAGAGTACCCATAGACTCATAAAACCGTAGTATTACAGTCTTCCCTTCTTAAAAAGAACTTCGTCCCCGAAGTTCAAACCACAACAAAATAAAAACATACTACCACACTCCCGACACAACAACCAAAACAAAACACAACATAAAAACTCCGACACATACTACAAACCAAACTCAACCCGACTCAAACCACTACTAACTATACCCAAAAACAATATAAGAAAGATGCAAAAACTTTTCGCGATCTGTTAGAAATTTTTATCTCATTATACAACATATTCTTATATGTTACAAATTAAGTTAGTCATAAAATTAATTTTCTTATGCATGCAAAATAAATAAGAAGAGATAAGAAAATCGATTTCTCACCATCTATAATTTCGGTCATTTATGGGCACCAACAAGATCTCCTTCTTGTTAGTTCTTGAGCTTTCCAACAATGGATGAACAAGATTCAAGTTTAGAATCTCTTCCAAAAGCATATACCCAAGGAAAACTCATAATAACCAATATTATTTAGATCTAGTAACAATATTAGTCTTACTTAAAATATGACACAAAAATTAATTTTGTTCTCTTGAAAAATCGGTTGAAGAGAAAAGATTTTGTGGTTTTTATTTCTCTAGAATTTTCACAAATTGTAGAGAGTATATAATTTTCTTACTCTAGGAAAAATTATGATCTTGAATGAATGAAAAATTATTAATGAGAAAACTCCTCTTCTTTCCTTTTGTTTTGGCCGAAAAAGGGGGTTGGGTAGGTTGCCCAATACTTTTCATTTTTGCTCTTCACAAGAGACTAGAGATGCAAGCCTACAACCTAGGGTTATGATTGTGTCTCCATTTAAAAAATAAACAACACAATATAAACTATATACTCCCACCCTTATTTTCGGTTTTATGCATAAAATGGAGAATCCATTTTATTTTGTCATTTGTCAAATTGTGACATATGTGACATGTTACTTGACATGTTGAATTTGTAATGTATTTTTAACATATTAAAAATCAACATACTCATAAAATATGTCATTTACAAAATCGACTAGTAATTCGTAATTACTTGTACCAAAACGGTTTATCAAATTATAAATTACAACGTCTTGTATTTATAATAAATTATTCATTCAATTTCAATTCCAAATTGTTTCGTAAACAATATATTTATCTAAGTAATAAAACAATTCAATTACTTAGACCGTATCTAATATAATCGAATTACAATAAGACACGTTAATTATACTCACAAAATCATCCGTCAATTTTAAGCAATTTAATTAACTCGTATCGGCATACGATTAATTAAATAATCAATTAAGAGTATTTCCCTATAGGTATGACCTAAGGGGATCAACTGATCACCACCGTCGCACGACAGTAATGTCAAACTCTAGTCAGCCAATCATTACCGATATGTGTGGACCAGTTGACAGTAAAATAATTACATCCCACATGTATTCTTAAAATGAGACTTAAACATGTGATCATCATGATCGACAGTTGTGATCGCATTATTGTCGGAGGACACATATTCCAACACGATCATCTCCTACCCCCCTAAAAGAAACAAGGTTACGTCCCCGTAACCATACATACCTGATAAAAAAGGAACGGATAACGCTCTCTCATGGCCTCCTCTACCTCCCATGTAGCTTCCTCTACCTCATGATTAGACCAAAGTATCTTAAGCAAGCTAGACTGTCTCACCATGTCTAGTCTTCCTAACCTTCCGGTCAAGAATCTGCTTAGGCACCTCAAGATAAGACAAGGACTCATCTAGCTCTATGTTCTCCACCTCTAACACATGTGACGGATCACTCACATACTTTCACAGCTGAGATACATGAAACACATTATGTACCCTATCCAAAGAAGACGGTAAAGCCAAACGATAAGAAACCTCTCTAACCCGGTCTAAGATCTCATATGATCCTATGAACTTCTGACTCAGCTTGCTTTTCTTCCCAAATCTCATGACCCCACGCATAGGAGACACTTTCAGAAGAACCTTATCCCCAACCTGAAACTCTATATCTCGGCGATGTAGATCTGCATAACTCTTTTGCCTATCCTGAGCCGCTCTCATCCTTTCCCTGATCATCTTAATCTGCTCAACCATCTCATGTACCATCTCTGGTCCTAAAACCATGGCCTCAGCACTGTCGTCCTAACAAATCAGACTCCTACATCTCCTCCCATACAAAGCCTCAAATGGCGCCATGCCAATACTGGTGTGATAGCTGTTGTTGTAAGAAAACTCAATCAAATCTAACCTCTGTTCCCAGCTACCACCAAAATCCATCACACAAGCTCGTAACATATCCTCAAGAGTCTTGATTGTCCTCTCAGTCTGACCGTCTGTCGCAGGATGAAATGCTGTACTCATCTTCAATGTCGTTCCCAAAGACTCCTGCAACTCTTTCCAAAACCTTGAGATAAACCTCGAATCTCTGTCAGATACTATGTCTTTAGGCACCCCATGTAATCTCAGCACATTCTTCCGATAAGCCATAGCTAGTTGTGCCTTAGTCCATGTATCTTTCATTGGCACAAAATGAGCTGACTTGGTCAGTCGATCCACTATAACCCATATCATGTTGTTACCCTGCTGACTCTTGGGCAAACCCACGATAAAATCCATGGAGATGGATTCCCACTTCCACTCAGGTACCTCTAAAGACTGAATCTTACCTTGTGGTCGTCGCTGTTCCCCTTTAACTCTCTGACATGTCAAACAACGGGCCACAAACTCAGCTGTTTCTTTCTTCATCCCAGGCCACCAGAAAGTCTTCTTTAAATCCTTGTACAGCTTGTCACCACCTGGATGTACCGAATATGGTGTACAATGTGCCTCTGTCATGATTGTCTTTTTCAGCTCCTCATCATTAAGGACACACCACCTCCCATCAAACCTCAAACTACCATCTGTATGAATAGAGAATCTAGACACTGTCCCTTTCTCTACCCCAGCTCTCCACTCTACTATCTTAAGATCCAACACTTGTTTACCGCGAATATCATCATAAAGATCAGGCTGTACTGTCAAATCTCCCATGGCATCCCCTTTCTGGATCATATGTATCCCAAACTTCCCAATCTCATCAACGATATAGCTGTGCACAAAGAATGTACACTCTTCCTGCTCAAAGCATCTGCAACTACATTGGCCTTCCCTTCATGGTAGATAATGTCCATGTCATAATCGCCAATCAACTCCATCCACCTCCTCTGTCTCATGTTCAACTCCTTTTGAGTGAAGATTTACTTGAGACTTTTGTGATCTGAAAATACCTTAAAGGTCGCCCCATAAAGGTAATGTCTCCAAATCTTGAGAGCAAACACAACTGCACCCAACTCTAGATCGTGTGTGGGATAATTCTCCTCATAAGGCTTCAATTGCCTAGAAGCATAAGCAATCACTTTACCGTTTTGCATCAACACACATCCCAAACCATTCTTTGAGGCATCTGTATATACCTCAAAGTTCTCACTCCCTTCAGGCAATGCTAAGATTGGAGTTGTGGTCAAACACTCCTTTAATGTTTGGAACGTCGTCTCACAACTCTCATCCCAACGAAACATGTTCTCTTTCCTCATCAAAGCCGTCATAGGTCTAGCAATCTTGGAGAAATCTTTCACGAACCGTCTGTAATATCCAGCTAAACCCAAGAAACTCCTGATCTCAGCTACATTCTTTGGTGCTTCCCACTTGGTAACTGCCTCAATCTTTGCAGGATCCACAGCTACCTCTTCCTTATAAATCACATGCCCCAGAAAAGCAACTTTCTCCTACCAGAACTCACACTTGGACAACTTGGCATACAACTCATGCTCCCTCAAGGTTTGCAACACAATCCTGAGATGCTCCTCATGTTCCTCCTTAGTCTTAGAAAAGACTAAGATGTCATATATGAAAACCACCACAAACTTGTCCAAAAACTGACTGAAGACTCTGTTCATCAAATCCATAAACACAGCCGGTGTATTAGATAACCCAAACGGCATTACCACATACTCATAGTGGCCATACCTCGAGGTGAAAGTTGTCTTTGGTATGTCCTCCTCTCTAATCTTCACCTGATGGTACCCCGACCTCAAATCAATCTTAGAAAAGACTGCTGCACCACTCAACTGATCAAACATGTCATCTATCCTTGGCAAAGGATACTTTTTCTTCACCGTCACTCTGTTCAGCTCCCGGTAATCTATGCACAACCTCAAGCTCTCATCTTTCTTTTTCACAAACAGAACTGGCGCTCCCCACGGTGATACACTAGGTCTAATGTATCCCCTCTCAATCAGATCATCTAACTGCTTCTTGAGCTCCTCCAAATCCTTAGGACCCATCCGGTACGGTGCCTTAGAGATTGTCCAAGTCCCCGGTTTCAGCTCAACACTGAAATCTATCTCCCTCTTCGGTGGCAACCCCGGAATCTCCTCTGGAAAGACATCTGGAAACTCCCCACAATCGGTATCCGCTCAATCGCTTCGGACTCTCCATCCTGTCATCTCTCACATGGCACAAGATCATCGGGCACCCCTTCCTCAGATAGGACTTCAAGGTCACAGCTGCAATCAACTTAACTTTGGGTTTGACGACAAACCCACGATAAGACACGCTAATGCCCTTAGGACCTCTCAGAGACACTTTTTTTTATGACAGTCTATCTTAGCTTTGTACTTTCCTAACCAATCCATCCCGACTATCATCTCAAAGCCCTCTAAAGGAAACTCTAGCAAGTCTACAGGTAGATCAACCTGCCCAACTATCATGGATACATCTCTATACAACCTCCCACATGATACAGACTCACCCGAAGGTATGAAGACTTCCTCTCTTACAGACTCATACTCTCTCAGACCCAACCTTTTTGCATGACTCGAAGATATATACAAACGACTGTGATGCCCCTGAATCAAACAAAACAAAGGTATAAACACCATTAACAATAAAAGTACCAGTGATAACATGTGCGTCGTCCTCAACTGCTTTCTTCTCCATCATAAACAGCTTTCCACTGGTCTTCTGCCCACCTCCTTGGACAGTACTGGCTGAGGTAGTCGGTTTAGTACCCGAGCCCTGGTTGTTGTTGGTGTTTGTAGGTGTCTTCTGATAAGAATTACCGCCATTGCGGTTACCTCCACCATTGTTGCTCTAGTATCCCCGGTTGTTTCATGACCCAGCCGGTTTGTTGCTCGCATAGCTCTGTGCCGGACCCTGAGAAAAGCTCCCCTGAGCCGGTCTCTTAAAACCTCCTGGTACCGCACGGGTACACTCATGTCTCTTGTGGCCTACACCGCCATAGTTAAAGCAGGTCATCCCCCAGCTACTGCTACTATTCCCACGGCCACGCCCATAGGAAGCCCCAGCACTAAACCCCGAACCAGATGAATACGCTCTAGCCTGAGTCTGGTTGCCCTTCTTGTAGTTAGATTGGCCACCACCCTCACTCTCAGCCTTTATTTTCTCAGCACCTCTCTCTCGGGTCATCTCTACCAGCCTCTCAGCTCTCCCAGCTCTCTCATAAGCTTCCTTAACATCTGTAAGGATTCCCACGGGTAGGTTCTCCATTATCTTGGGGGTCAACCCCTTCTCAAACCTCAGAGCTAGGTTCTCATCACTCAATCCCATATCCTCAGCATACCTAGCCTTCTCATTAAACTTACGGTAGTACTCAGCCACCGTCATGTCAGATGTCATCTTAAACTCATCGAACTCCTCTCTCAGCTTACTCCTCACATGTTCGGGTACAAACTCTCGCCTCATGGCCCTCCTGAACTCTTCCCAAGGTATAGCAGGTAATCCCTGCTTCGCATACATATCCCTAGCATTCACCTTTACCTTGTCCTACCACTCACCTGCCGCTTCCCTCAGGTAGAACGCAGCTTGTTCTACCTTCATCTCATCCGGACAATGCACCAAATCCAGGATATTCTCCATCTCTCTGTGCCAATTATCTAGAAGCATTGGCTCCCCGGTCCCCTTATACTCTTTCAGGTTAAATCTCGCTATGTGGATGCTAATCTTTGAATGATCAACCTCCTTACCCTTTCCCACTCTTTTCAAGGCTTTCGTAAGAGCATCTTGGTGCTCCAACATCTTTACTATATCATCGGTTGTCATGCTCTCAGCTCTAACGTACAGGGCGTTTCTCTTAAAAGGCATCTTGAAACTATATAAGAAAAGGTAAATATAAACACGCATACTATAACTCAAAACACGTATATAACCTGCACAGACCCCACTCGATCGAGTACCAGAACCCACTCGATCGAGTTGAGGCTACTCTATCGAGTGCCCAACATACTCGATCGAGTGCCTCGACTCCAGAACCTAATCAGACCTCCTGATCATAAACATACTCGACCGAGCTGACCAACAACTCGATCGAGCGCCCCTACTCGATCGAGTGCCCCTATGTACTCGATCGAGTACCCAAAAACACGATTCTGACTAGAGAAACATCAAACTACCTACTCGATCGAGTCAGACCCACTCGATCGAGTACCTCACCTACTCGATCGAGTGCGCCCCACTCGATCGAGTCATGCAGACTCGTATACACTACCCGCATGTTATCTCACTTTCCCAACGTACTATGCAATCTTTATAATTTCAACAAAATAAACATAACTACACATGCAAATATACGCAGCTCCTTATATAATCAACAAAACGATCTACTTCATATTATCAAAATGCCACATTATAAACATCCAACATACTTTTCATTCAATTCAACATATAAAACACATCCCCTTTAACTTTTTATCCATACTTCCAATTCTCTACATCCAACATCCAACAATTCACAACACATGCCATTATGTACACATACAGACCAAAAGACAACACATACGACCCTGACACGTACCCCCATGTGACCGGTTCAAAATTGTAGGGCGAGTTCGCGACTTTAGGACGTCTCCCAAGCCTTTGCATTAGCTCCTACAACTTCTGCCCCGGGTTCATTTTAATTGACTTCCTATGTTCATTAGATTCATTAGTTATAGGTTTCAGGATCGTCGCTCTAATACCACTTTGTGACACCCCCATACTCCAAGTGCCTTATCAGTACCACTCTGGTATAGAAATGTCACCATCTCGGTTTCCCGAGGCAATGATAATCAAATGACAATAACGAAACATAATTTAAATAGTATAAAGTTTAAAGTGAATTACATGTCCAAACCAAACCAATAAAGTACGATACAAGTTCTCCAAAAACCAAATGTTTAATTAACTAAATAACATTGTCTGATAACGGCGGAAGACTCTTCTAACTGCAAGTGATGTCTCATCCCAGCTAGCCCATAAGCACCATATCAAGTTTCTATATTTTCGAGGCTCGATCGAGGATCCATCAAGTTTCTATATTTTCCACAATTTTCCTTAAGTCGGTTATGTTTTATTATAAATACCTAAACCGTATCCTAGTTTATTTTACGTCTTATTTTTTCGTAGTTTCGTATAACTTCTCTAAAAATCTCTTAGAATACTCTTAGTTTAGTTTATTTATTATTCGCTTCGGATTTATTGCCTTTAACTACGGTACTCTTTAATCTTTCCTCAGTTATTATTATGATTAAATTGTTACTCATCTTTTATTATTGTTCGTCATGTTTCTTATTATTCTTTTGTTCTTCCCTTAATGGGGATCTAGGTTGTTAGAAGGGGGAATTAATTAATGAATTGATTGTTAAAATTGTTTATTCGTTGTTGTTCAGTTTATTGTTCTTCATCTAGTTAGTTAATTACTGGTCAGGGTTAATTGATTAGTATAGCGAATTGAGACTTTCACCGACTGGGTTAGAATCAATATAGGTTGCGATAACTGAATAGAGATAATTTAATGATAGCGATTGCATGTTAAATTAGATCTAAAGGAATATTGAATCGACCGATCATATAACCTTAAACAACATAATTAGCTTTATCAATAAGTTAAGTCTCACCCCGAATAACTACCTAGTGAACCTAAACCCTATACTTCTTAATATTATTTTTATTCATCTTTATTTCACTTGTTATTAGTTGTTTGAAATCAAACATTTAAAACCCCATAAAATTTGGTTACTTTAAGACATACTTAAATATTAACAAACTAGAATAATTACTTCGCCTCCCTGTGGATTCGACCCTTCTTACCGCTAGCTATTAGTTAGTAGTAATTTAGGTTTATTTTGATTAAGATGATACGACTTTAGCCCTATCACCCTCCGTCCCATTGAATAGTTTACACTTATTTTATTTTCCCTTTAAAAAATAAAGTAAGGGAGCGTTTGATTCATCTAAGGGAAAGGGAATGCAATCAAGAAAAGGTAAAAGAGGGAAATGAATGGAATTACTCCAAAACTACCTTATTGTTTGGTTAGTTTATCTCACTCTTAGGGAAGAAAATGGGAATACCAACCACCACCATTTCATACTCCACCACAAAACACCAATAGTGCACCACCACAAACACCTGAGATGGCTTGCCGTTCACCCTCAAAAGAGTCGGACACTAGTGCTGCCGGAGTACCACCCACCACATGACCACACCATTACATCCCTACCCCACCATCATAAACACCCTCCTCATCAGAGCCTTGAAAACCCCTCCTCCACCACCGAAATTCACACTTTAAGCCCTAAAAACACTTGTTTTAATTTTTGGGGTGAGGGAGTGAATTTCGATGGTGGGGGAGGCTTTTTTTAGGCTTGTAGAGGGTGGGTGTTTATATATCGTAGTGGATTCAAATAAAGGTGAGTGGTTGTGGGACTGGGGAGGCGCCAGAGATGGTGGCTCAGAGTCGTCGGTGGCATGTCGTCGGTGCAGTTGGTTGGTAAATGACTTTTGGTGGTAGGAGGTGCGTTAGTGGTTGTAGCAAGTCGTAGTGACGGTGGGTCACTACAAGAAAAACAATCAGTAGCGACGGATATATTGCGATGGGTGCAAATTCCGTTGCAAACAAGAACTTGCGACGGAGATTTTTACTTGCGACGGAAATATCATTTTTGCGACCGATTTTTTTATTTTGCGACGGAAAATTCCGTTGAAAGTTTTGCGACGGAAATCCCGTTGCAAGTTTTTTGTGGGATTTCGCGGGTGTTTTTCACATGCGTGGGAAAAATGCAGCGACGGAAAAGTTAAATTTGCGACGGAAATTCCGTCGCAAACTTAAAAAATTTTGTCCCACAACGACGAAGAAACACAGATTTCTTATGTTTATCAAGGTTGTTTCACTTGCTTATTTGATTGCATTCATGACTTGAGAATTGACGCGGGAATAAGTTCGCGCGTTTGAAAAACGCGGGAAATGACGAAGTTCAAGAAAAAGACAAAAAAAAGATCGTCAAAATTTTTTTGCGACGGAAATTCCGTTGCAAATTCCGTAGCAAGTTTTTTGCGACGCATTTTCCGTCGCAAGATCACATTTTGCGACGAAAATTTTCAACGTACCATTTGAGACGGAAAATCCGTCGCAAATCCCTTTTAGCGACGGATAAGGCCATTTTGCGACGGATCCGTCCGTCGCTATTGACCTTTTTTTTGTAGTGGGTGTTGGAGTTAAGGGCCGTTACGCAGTCGGCTATTGGGTTGTTGTGGTGGGTGATGGCGGTGCCGTGTTGTTGGTGGTGGTCAAAAGTATGGTGGCAGTGGTGGTGCTTGGCGAGTGGGGTGGTTGATGGTTGATGGGTTGGGTAATGGGATAATGTAATCTCATTCCCTAGGGGTAGAGGGGTAAAGAGTTAGAGGGATTTGGGAGTAAGGAAGAAATCTCAATTTTTTTTATTTGTCTCAAACAAACACTAATAAAAAGAATCATTAATTTTGATTCCCTTTTTCTTTTGTTCATTATTTTCAACTAAATGTCTTTTAAGTGTAAATTATTCACTGAGATATAAAAAATAGTCAAACGTAAACTTAAAATCTAAATTAGCAAACATAACTTTCGAGTGCTAGTGGCAATGTTATTTTATTTAACCTAAGGACCATTTTCCTAACAAGTGGAAACATTTAGGGGTGTTCATTGATCCGGGATCGAACCGGATCGGATTAAACTCTTAGGACCGAAAACCAAATAACGGCTAAAAGGTGGATTACAGACCGAACTATATTAATATTGGTCCGGTCCGGTCTGAACCAGAAAAACGTGTGGACCGGACCGAACCGAATGGACCAAAGTGGACCAAATATGATTGTCATTGACATGGTTTAGCATATAAATTAGAATTTAAAAAGTTCATAAACAATAAAAATTTGCAACATTTTCTTCTTACTAGACATAATTACACATCTTATAATACGTGTAAACAAAGTAGAAAATAAAATCAATAATATTACAATTTTAAAGATTATTTTCTCATATAAGTTCGGTCCATGGTCCGGTCCGCGGTCCATTTGGTTTGATCCAGAGTCGGAACGAAGACCAAAATAGAGTAAATAGATGGACCGTGAACCGGACCAAATAAAATTCGGTTCGAACCAAATGGTCTCGTTCGGTCTGCTGTTTGATCCGGACCACCGAGTGAACAATCCTAGAAACATTCGCTATCAGCCCTAGAAACATTCACTATCCAGATTTATTATTCGATACGGTCAAAACTTACTGACTTAGGCAAATTTCAAAGGCGGCCACCAAGTCATTTGCGACTCCTTCCATGACTCCATATTACACAAGAAAAATTCTTATCATCTGGTTGATATAAATGAAAATGATGAAATGAAATTTCAAAGTATATATACAAATATATTCTGATTGATCTAACATGAATATTTTTTAGCCATTATATCCATAAAATTTAGAAAAATCTTATTAATTTTACAATAGGTCTTGGTATAGACGGCCAAGACGGGTGGGGCGAATAGACGGGTAAAGACCTCTAATAAAATGGGTAGGGGAGACAAGGTGGGGCACCCCCATATGCTTCCCACTATATGGCAAATGGGTATTTTGTGAGATAAAATGGCATCCGTCTATACGTATAGACGGATAATGTCCGTCTATAATGAGAATTTGTGTTAATTTCAACCCCATTTGACAAACACAAAGGGATTACTAAAAGATTTCACTTTAAGATAAATTTGCTTAAAAATCGTCTTATGTAGTTGATGGGCATATTCTGCACCCGCTGACCGAGTCAACATACTGAGCAAGGTCAAAGATATCCACAGCAAGTCAACGACTTAGACAGCCTAACCGACGCAGCCCGTCGGTCTGTCTCTTGGGTCTCGGCTGGGACAACTAGCCAGCCGGGGCACATATCCGCGTACTCATATCCAAGACCCCTCGGCGGCGAGTCGACAGGGCCCGCCGGCCTGCCATGGGTCCCTCGGCCGAGGGTAGATCAGTCTTTCCACCTGCTAGCCACTTGGCCACTACGTGACAAAAGGTGAAAGTCTATAAATACTCCTCAACCCTCATTGAGGAAAGGATCCACAATTTAACCTAAACACCTCATAATCTGGTAATATCTTCCTTATCTCTCTACAGTACATACTTCGCTAAGTAACACACAACTTATCTCTTTAAGTTCACTGACTTGAGAGTCGGAGTGAGTACGCTCGGCCAAACCCGAGCCCTCAGTTTGTTCACTGTTTCAGGAGACCGAAAGGAGGATTCAACCAAAGACGTCATTCTACAAGCCACGAGTGGTAGCAAATAACTGCTTCGGAATTACACCAGGAACAATTGGCGCCGTTTGTGGGGAAGAGATACTAGAAGCTGGTCACATTCATTCTCAAACAAAAAAAAAAAAACACAAAACAAAAACTCACCCAAAAAGCTAAGAAGATGTCGAAACAACAAGAGGTATTTGTAACTGACGAAACCGAATTCTGCCAGGATGATACCGTCCACAATTCTGGGGTTGTGCAACCCCCCACCGGCCGAGTGACTCAACCGGAGTACGGAATGCCAATCACGTATCTTCTTCAAACACGCTCCTTGGTATCTACTTGCCCAACGGCCCGCTGATTCAACCAAGCTTGGCAGCACCGGCTGGGGGCAATCAAAAGCACACGGCACTCACAACCTCGGTCTTAGCCAGCGCCACTTTCTTTTCCACATCTGATGACTATTACACATCCATGTGGAGGGGGGATATGATACGGTACGGCCTAAGCAGAACCAAGCCGAGGTAGAAGAAGCCGGGGCAGAATACGCTCAACACTCATCGAAGGTCCATACCACGGCATAGACTACGCTGGGGGCAAATTGATGGGGCATATTCTGCACCCGCTGACCGAGTCAACATACTGAGCAAGGTCAAAGATATCCACAGCAAGTCAACGACTTAAACCCCTAACCGAGCGCAGCCCGTCGGCCTGTCTCTTGGGTCTCGGCTGGGACAACTAGCCAGCCGGGGCACATATCCGCGTACTCATATCCAAGACCCCTCGGCGGCGAGTCGACAGGGCCCGCCGGCCTGCCATGGGTCCCTCGGCCGAGGGTAGATCAGTCTTTCCACCTGCTAGCCACTTGGCCACTACGTGACAAAAGGTGAAAGTCTATAAATACTCCTCAACCCTCATTGAGGAAAGGATCCACAATTTAACCTAAACACCTCATAATCTGGTAATATCTTCCTTATCTCTCTACAATACATACTTCGCTAAGTAACACACAACTTATCTCTTTAAGTTCACTGACTTGAGCGTCGGAGTGAGTACGCTCGGCCAAAGCCGAGCCCTCAGTTTGTTCACTGTTTCAGGAGACCGAAAGGAGGATTCAACCAAAGACGTCATTCTACAAGCCACGAGTGGTAGCAAATAAGTGCTTCGGAATTACACCCGGAACAGTAGTATTTGTGATTTTCTTATTAAAGACTTGTATTGTTGTATGATTGTATTCTTTATTGTGCCAATTGCAATATGGTCTAGCTTAGTGTTAATTGTTGAATAATTATAAATTAAATCATTTAGTTTCGCTACGTCATCATGGATTTATGGATCATTGGCTCATTGGATTGATACTTGATAGTAACTTGATCCTGTATTATAACAAAGAAGATTGTTGATCACATTTCATCACTTTTTTCTATGTGAGACTAGTCAAATTAGAGAGGCTAATTATAAGGATAATTAGATATACAAGTACGTACGCCTCCGTCACATCGAAGTAGCATGCATGATGCAAGTACGCAACCAAGGTGTTACGTAATACCCAATATGTACTTTTCGCTTTACTTTCCCTTTTCTTTCTACTCACTTCTATTTTTCGTTGAATATAAACGTCAGACATTTTCTTTGAAACTTACGTTGTTTCCCCCTACTTGGAATATATATGGACATATTAGGTATAACAAAGCGTTATGCTTGTGACGGACATTATCTCTCATAAGCTTATGACGGATAGTACTCATTTCATAGTAAGGCAAGTGGTAGGGCAAGTGAGGGAAAATGGAGCACCCCATAAATAGTGTCACTTGCATATTGTGAGAGGGGCACTATCCGTCTTCAGCTTGTGACGGATAATGCCCGTCTTTAATGAGAATTTGTGTAGGTATAAAGACAAGGACAACTTTAATGGTCAATGGTTAATCGATAATCGATACTAAAATCTAATCGTCAATTTATCAAAATAGATAAGGACGAAGAGAAATACTCTCTTCATACCAAACCAATGATAACATTGATAATCTTGGCACTATTCATGGTCGTAGGGAATCTTCGATATTATTCTTAAATCTATAAGACAAAATATAGTCATGTGAGATCTTGTTTGATTTATCGTCATGAAGAAGTATAAGAATATCAAATTTTTATAAATTTTAATAATGTGTAACTGAAGATATTCAAGTTGCAAAACGTGTCTCGACAAGTGTAGAAAAGTCAATAATATTACCATTAGTGTGGTATAGAAGGAGTATAAAGTACCCATCTTCAATTGATTGGTGGTAGTTCAAAATTTGGAAGACTTGTAACCACGACTTTTTTTTTGGGACAAATTTAAAATAATTTTTAAGAAATATTATCCTTATATTATCCGATTATTAAAGTTGTACCGGGTCTATATTGTATGTGGGGAGATAGACAAAATTAGCCTATAGATCCAAATTCCAAAGTTCTATTGTTAGGCCCAAAATCTGGATATGGGCTTACTTGGGGCAGCAGGCCTGGAAGCATTGCGGGATGCAGGGTATCAGGGAGTCAGGGTGGCAGCATCAGCAAGCAGCGCAGGATGTGGGCTTTGATCCGCACGGAGGAAGCATGTGAGAGCCCAATCTCTTGCCGAATCCAAAGAAGGAAAGTCCTACCCGGTGTCAAATTAGGAATAACTTGGAGGGAAAGCAAGAAACCCTAGCTCATCGAGTTCCCCTATATAAGGAGCCTCAATGCAAAGAAGAAGGATCATCAGAAAATACGAGAGCTACACCCTAATATTCATAAGCAAACATACGAACTGTATTTCCTCCCGAATTATAATGAAAATATTGGTGGGATTCCGTCTCCCCCCGCGGTTGTTTCCCACATTGGGTTTTCCGCGTCACCAAAATCGCTTGTGTTCTTTATTTACGTTGCACAAACAGGTTAACATACAACAATCAAACGAATCATAATTCAGACCTAACGTTAAGACTACTTTAACCCTAAATTGATAGAAATTTACCAAAACAGTTTGGCGCCCACCGTGGGGGCATAGTGGTCGTCTTCGTTAGCCAGTCTACCTAGCAATCAAAACATGTCCGGACACAAGGAAACCAACCCAGACAGCACCAGCGGTGTCCCAGCAACACAGGTACCGCCCCCCCTCAGCAGCGACGCAGATACCATCTCCCTCGGCATCAGCGGCAGCACGTACAACTTCGGCCCAGACCACCACTGCTGCTCAGATACCAGCAGTCAAGCAGAGTCAAAGTTCCCAGGCAGCAGCAAGCCCATCTTCGGAGAGGGTCCTGACTAGGGATCCAGGAGTCGTTCAGGGACGGCAGGGAGTCACACAGTCTGAAAGAGGAGCACAATCTAGGCCACAGGTTCAGGCTCCTCCGAGTCCCACCAGCATCATGATAAGCAGATTGGACACATTGGCAAGGACAATCCGGACAATGCAAAACGAGAATAGAAGCATGAGAACCCAGATGGAAGAGGACAACAATCTCCTCCGAGCACAGATCAACGAGTTGAGAAGCCATGCCGCCAGTTCGGCCCCTTGGATGCAAGAAGACAGATCCAGAGTGTAACACCCAGGGTTGTAGGAGCGTTGTTGACTGACCATGTTGACTAAACAGACCTTAGGAATGATTGGTGAGAGATCAGACTGGTGATAGGAGACATTTTGATTAGTTACTCGACCTAGCGGAGGCCACTCGGCCGAGTACCACCAATACTCGACCGAGTGGAGTCTACTCGGCCGAGTATTCCTATACTCGACCGAGTATGGCGGCTGTCGACGCGTTATTATAAATGCGAGTTCGCGAGATTCATTTCTATTTTCTCATTTCCTCGACAGTTCCTCTTTCTCTAACCCTAGACCATCCCCTTTTTCTATCACTCCATAGCCTCATACCTCTAAGGAGTTAGCCTAACCCCTACCATGGGAACGTCGGGACTCGCGGAGCAAGGAGGTCGTGAATGGTGGTTGTCTATGTCGTCACCGATGTGCAAGGTTAGGTAAGTTCTTTGCCTTGGGTTCTTTTGAGTGATTATTTGAGTATAGTTGTGTAATAGGATATGGTTACCATTGTTAGGGTGCTTAATGGAGTCGCGCGTGGCTATGAGTGGAGGTCTTTCATGCTTTGTTATGAGGTAGGGTCTCCTACTCGTCTCTTGTTAATTGAATTGAATTTTATGATTGTGTTGTGAATCATGGCTATCCGCTGATCATCGGAGTATAGTGGTTGTGGTAATGTTGACGTTGTCGTGTGGCTGTGTGATGTTGTGATTGAGATTGTGGTGGAGTCACTTGCGGGAGTGGCTTCACACCCTAGTTCGCCCTCCGTGGAACCCGCCACGGGAGGGGATGTGCACATTAAGGGACAGGGGATTGTTAGTCGCTCGTGAGGAGCCTGGACTAGGTGGGGATGGGCTGCGGTCACCCATCGGCGGCGAGGATTACTGTTGCGATGGGTAATCTGGCGGGACTACACACTCCGTGTGTAGTCGGTGTGTATACGAGGTGGTGAGTTGGGATAGTGGATGATCAGCTATGTACTTTATTGTTTTATCGTATATTTGATTAGCCAGTACTGACCCCGTGTTGTTTTGTGGTATCTGCGGTGATCCATTCGGGGATGGTGAGCAGTTGGCTTAGCAGGTATTGTTGATTCTGCTGCTTTGGGATTGGAGGATCGAGTCATCACGCTCTTGGTCTAGAGATGTAGAATCACAAGTGTTGTAATTGAACTGTGTTCTAGGGAACTTGAATAGAATGGTATTGTAACCGATTCTCTAATGATATAATATTGTTCTTGTATTGTCTAATTTGATCTACCTCCTCGGGAAACCGAGATGGTGACACCGTCATACACTGGAATGGTCCTTGGTAAGGCGTTCTGGTGTACGGGGGTGTTACAAAGTGGTATCAGAGCCGACGATTTTGGAACCTGAACCAAGGAAAATAATGAACATAGGGTGTCAATTAAAATGAACCTGGTGTATGTACGTTGGGAGCCCCAGCCGATGCTAGATTTTGGGTGAGTAGGCGCCCTCATTTCAAAATCATGGCCCCATCGGACTTAAGCCAGACACGGGAAAAGGGTAGCTAGTGTGAGTCGTGGGTTGCTAAGTGTTGCGTGCTGCGTGCATCCATTGTGTGTGTATCTATTACTAGAGTGATATGTGTTAGTTAAATGTGTAGAAAAGTGGAAGTGAATATGGAATTATTGCAATGTGTGATCAATGGCAACTTAATCGATTTGTTTCGTTTGGGACGTGTTAGGTGTGGAATTATTGTATTACAAATGTGAGTAAGGTGTATGTTTGGTGATTAGCAGAAGTGGAAATGATGTGATATAGAGCTAAACCTAGTAATTACCATAATTGGATTGTGACATGTGCCTTATGGGTACAGTAAAATAGTTTCTTGGTATAGTGAGGGATAAAGTGAAAGTAATGATTGTTTGGAGATGAATGTGCAGATATACGTGTTGTTGTGTGTTTACGTGGTAGGAATCAGCTTTAATTGTGACGAGCCGGAATCCCGGAACTCCGAACGATGTTATTTGGTTTTGCAGGAACAGTGAAAAGTTACGACTCCTTCCTTATTTCGAAAATTAGATTGAGTAGATGCGAGTACTCGACCGAGTGGACCAAACTCGGCCGAGTGTCAGGTTACATAACCAAGTGCCCATTTTGTTAGAATAATAATCTATTCTGGTCCTCAAGACTCGACCGAGTAAGAATGGTACTCGACCGAGTATTGCACACTCGGCCGAGTATCGTAAGCACTCGACCGAGTAGTGAACACTCGGCCGAGTATTCCCAACACTCGACCGAGTGTTCTTGCTCATATGAGCCAATTGCGGGTTATACAAAAACCCTAAATTCGTGCCTTTCTTTCTTATTTCCGCCTCCCATCTTCATCTTTTCTTCTCTCTAAAACTCCATACTCCTCTTCTCTCAAGCTTGTGGGTAAAATCTTGGTGCCACACTTGTCCTTAGTTGCCCTAACTCAGTTTAAGGTAAGATTTAAACTCAAATTCCTTTATTGTTTTCAGAGGCATTGTGTATTAGTATACTATACTTCGATTTCTTGTCAAAAACAATTGAAATTCAGTCTTAAACTTATTAATTGATCGAATTCGACTTCATATAGGCTTTGTGTACACTTTTGGTTGATTATCTTATGATGTAGGGTTATCAAAAAAACGAAATTCGCATTGTTATAAATTAGTATTCTCTGGTTTGAAGTGATTTGGAATTGGAACCATATGAACATTAAATAGTTGGTGATTTTTCTGATAAGTTGTCCTAAAAATATTGTTCTTAAATCGGTATACAAGTGAAACAGTCCGTCTTTGTGCTGAGAGTTTCCAATGTCAATCCTTTGTTAAAGATAATTTTCTTGCAGTATGGTGAAAACTAGAGGTTTACCCAACAAGAGATCTCGCGGGAATGTCCAACTCGAGGTTGGGCAAGGTAGCGATGGACCGGTTTGTACCCCGGTGGAGGCACATCCATCGGTAATTTTTGCTAACTTCGATCATCGTAAGGCTTTTGTGGCTCTTATGCGTCGCCCTTTTCGCCCCACCCGTTGTGTCAACCCTAGTATTCTTGAGACTCTGGGGATTAAGGAAGACATAGTTCACATTTTCAAAATTTTGGGCATGGAGGGGTTGTATCACTTGAGAAAGAAATCATACCCTCACTTGACCCTAGAGTTTTTGAGTTCTTTTGTGTATGATAAGAAGGGAAAGACCGTCTCTTTTCGTCTCATGAATAAGGATCATGAGCTTACCCTGGATGAGTTGGCTGACCATTTAGGTTTAGAGGCTGAGGAGGATGACTACCTTAGTGACGTGGCCAAGAACAGTGGCGCACCTCAGTACCTACCTTATTTGACTGGCAGACCCGCCCCTACCGTCAGTGCCATGTTGATTAATGACATGCAGCACGTTTCCCTTCGTATGTTTCTAAGGATGTTGACCTGTCTACTTTACTCGAGAGAGGACGTGAGTAAGCTCAATTCTCACGAAGTTATGCTCCTTGTGTCCTACCTTAACCTCCACCGCCGGAAACCGTTTTACTACGGTGCTCTGGTATAGTGTGTTCTAGTCCGGGAGCGCATGGCACGACCGAGACCCGATTTATTGCTTGCGGGGCCATAGTGACCCGCCTAGCTCGGCGATCGGCCGACTTTGAGGCCCCACCTCCTGAGGGGAATGAGTATGTTGAGGTTGTACCTACCATGGACACCCAGTATTGGCGTCAGAACCGATGGTTGAGGAAGATGGATGATGGGTCGTATGCTTGGAGGGTGAGAGGGACTATGTGGATGGTGCTTCCGGACCCAGCTCACCTTCCTGTTGTTGATCATTTGGCCGAGTGGGAGCCTTGTGACATCCCTAGACTGAGCCCGGTCTACCCGATCGATCCTCGGATTCTCCTGGACTTACCGAGCCCGTCACCGCACGAGGGACGGCGGCGAGCACCTCCCCCACCTAGGGAGCGTCGTGGAGTTAGGCGGCCCTAGGGTAGACCCGGTTGTGTCCGAGCCCTCTTACTCGTCCCCGACTCTTACCCTTACCACCCCTACCGGCTCTCGCCGTACCCTACGGTGCATGACCCTAGGATGCGCCTCATGAGTGGCCGAGCGGATCTCTTCTACTTTGGTGCTCCGCAACCTTCATGAGATGACCCTTAATCGGGGCATCGGGACCGATTTGGCACGGCACTGCAGTGGAGAGGACCGGGAGTGGATACGGGAGTGTTCCACGATTATGGGGTGGACCCGAGTTTCTCGGAGACCTCAGAGGAGACCGAGTTTGGCTACCTCGCGGGACCGTGGGGAGCCAACTCCGGCGATCACCGGGAGGGGACTACTCGGCGCAGCGGAGTTTTCAGTGCGGGGAGTTCAGTGCGGTACCTCTCTGGCGCGGTGGCGGTGATGACATGGAGGAAGGTCCTCGTTCGATCTTGGATGTTAGCGATTTAGTTGATTTCTTGGATGTTAGACTTATTTGGTGGTGATAGACTTGTTTTGTTGTGTCGGATTTATTATCTCTTCTTTAGATGTTGCTTTCGGTATTTGGTATTTTTCGTTGGATGATGTATCGGCCATAAGGCCGTTAGTTAGTTAATTATCGTAGGCGAGATGTGTGGAATGTCGACCCTGGTTGGGATTTGTTATGTTTATTCTGCTGCGGAAAGTATTGTGCGGAGTTAATTGTGAATACTCTATGTAAAATCGTTAAAACGCCCTACGGATATGAAAACTCGGCCGAGTATACGCCGTACTCGACCGAGTAGAGCTCACTCGGCCGAGTAAACAAAGTTCACTCGACCGATTATTGCTCACTCGACCGAGTAGCCCTCATACTCGGCCGAATGTTGAGGTAAATGAAGGCACGGTGAAGTTTATATGATAAGCGTATAGAGGAGTGGTCCATGTCTTATCACGTTATTTTATACCATAATAATCCACATAGGTGAATGATAGTTATACCATGGATACGTGTTTGAGAATGTTTTGTGTTACGACGTTGCTTGGTTGTCAGGAACTTGAGTGGTTTCAGGGAGGAAGACTCGAACCATTGAAATTACGTGAAAGGTAACACCTTACGCAACCAGCGTAGTGGTTGTAATAAGTTTTATATGGAGATATGTTTGGTTACAGTGATAATTACCTCAACGATTTTCGCGTCACACTGCCATTTCTCATTGATTATACGGACCGTGTCATACGTTATTAGGTTGCTGTAATGTTTTGGTCCTTATGAGTCACGAGTATGTAGTGTCATAATCTGGGGTATGCTACAAGGGTCTATGAGTAATGTCACCGTCATGGGGTGCGCGTTAGCTTTAGTTAATAGTGAACTTCGGGGACGAAGTTCCTTTAAGAGGGGAAGAGTAATGTCGCAGAATTAGGTATTTAATTAGGTAAGATGTGTGTTTAGTTATACCTATGATTTTGGAATCACATGTATGTAGTTAGCATTCGAAATTTATGTTCATGTTTCCTTGAAGCGATAGCTTATGTCGATGTTTCCTTGAAGCGATAGCTATGTGGTATTCGAGTAATATAAAGATTATACTATACACGGGGGTCTCAACTCAAGTGTTATGACAAGTATTTTATTTATGAAAAATGTATCTTAATTATGTATAAGTAGTTAATTTTATGAAATATTTAGAATCATATGTATGTTAGGTATGCTCACATTCGGGATTCTTGGTTTACAATTATGTTTTCTTTAAGTTTGCATCTATGTTGTATTCAATTAATATGAAAAGTTTTATGGCGCAAGGGTATCAAGTAATATGAAGATTCGATTCAATTGATGGTAAATGATATACGTGTTCGGAATGTGGTGATGGTGTATTTATGTGCTTCGCAATGGTGTATCGCTTTGCATTCGTGTATTTAATATAAACGTATGGAACGTGGTAGTACAAGTGTGTATGGTTTTCTTACATTGTGTAAAGTGTTGCAATTGCATATTTGTGTAGGTATAGGGCGAATACTGTTTTGTGAATAGGTTAATGTTTACGAAGGTAGCTGTGATAGGCGATTGTTGTGGAGTAAGATGGCTAATGGTAATGTATGGATAGTGTGAATTTGTGTACCTTTGTGAAGGTGGTTAAGGTCATGGTACGTAATCTTGCGGGGAGTGTTGTGAGGGCTGAACTTCGGGGACGAAGTTCTTTTAAGGGGGGAAGACTGTAACACCCAGGGTTGTAGGAGCGTTGTTGACTGACCATGTTGACTAAACAGACCTTAGGAATGATTGGTGAGAGATCAGACTGGTGATAGGAGACATTTTGATTAGTTACTCGACCTAGCGGAGGCCACTCGGCCGAGTACCACCAATACTCGACCGAGTGGAGTCTACTCGGCCGAGTATTCCTATACTCGACCGAGTATGGCGGCTGTCGACGCGTTATTATAAATGCGAGTTCGCGAGATTCATTTCTATTTTCTCATTTCCTCGACAGTTCCTCTTTCTCTAACCCTAGACCATCCCCTTTTTCTATCACTCCATAGCCTCATACCTCTAAGGAGTTAGCCTAACCCCTACCATGGGAACGTCGGGACTCGCGGAGCAAGGAGGTCGTGAATGGTGGTTGTCTATGTCGTCACCGATGTGCAAGGTTAGGTAAGTTGCTGCCTTGGGTTCTTTTGAGTGATTATTTGAGTATAGTTGTGTAATAGGATATGGTTACCATTGTTAGGGTGCTTAATGGAGTCGCGCGTGGCTATGAGTGGAGGTCTTTCATGCTTTGTTATGAGGTAGGGTCTCCCTACTCAGTCTACTGTTAATTGAATTGAATTTTATGATTGTGTTGTGAATCATGGCTATCCGCTGATCATCGGAGTATAGTGGTTGTGGTAATGTTGACGTTGTCGTGTGACAGCTGTGATGTTGTGATTGAGATTGTGGTGGAGTCACTTGCGGGAGTGGCTTCACACCCTAGTTCGCCCTCCGTGGAACCCGCCACGGGAGGGGATGTGCACATTAAGGGACAGGGATCGTTAGTCGCTCGTTGATGAGCTGGACTAGGTGGGGATGGGCTGCGGTCACCCACTGGCGGCGAGGATTACCTGTTGCGATGGGTAATCTGGCAGGACTACACACTCCGTGTGTAGTCGGTGTGTATACGAGGTGGTGAGTTGGGATAGTGGATGATCAGCTATGTACTTTATTGTTTTATCGTATATTTGATTAGCCAGTACTGACCCCGTGTTGTTTTGTGGTATCTGCGGTGATCCATTCGGGGATGGTGAGCAAGTTGGCTTAGCGGTATTGTTGATTACTGCTGCTGGGATTGGAGGGATCGAGTCATCACGCTACTGGTCTAGAGATGTAGAATCACAAGTGTTGTAATTGAACTGTGTTCTAGGGAACTTGAATAGAATGGTATTGTAACCGATTCTCTAATGATATAATATTGTTCTTGTATTGTCTAATTTGATCTACCTCCTCGGGAAACCGAGATGGTGACACCGTCATACACTGGAATGGTCCTTGGTAAGGCGTTCTGGTGTACGGGGGTGTTACACGGAGGGCCACCAGGAGGAAGTGAAGATCGGAGGCAGACACGAGTATTGCCGCGCGAAGTGGCGCTCAGGCTATATATGGATGCAACACCGCAGCCAAGAGGAGGCCTGGTCCCAACTGGACTGGGGGGCATTGACACCAGATGAGCAGCCAGCGCGCCAAGAGCTTGCACCCGCTTCGGATGCAAAGGGACTCCAGAGGAACAGGGCTGCAACTGCGGTCCCAATGATCAGGACTCCAGTTACAAATCAAGTGGAATATACCTGGAAAAGCGCCCCGGTGGCAGCAGCGTCGCAGATGTACCCTGACACGGCTATCGCAACCCTATCAAAGATAAAACCTAACGGTCTCAACTAAAATGTAGCAGAGGCAGTCGAGTATCGAATCCACAAGGAGGTAATGTAATTATAGCTGTCTAATCCTAGTCCTACGGTAACAAATGGGGGTTGTTTAAATTTGGTTCTAAACTACGGAGTTTGAAAGGAAGAGAAATAAAGTAAAAAGCAGTAAAGGCAATAAAATATGATTAAACTATCAAGAAGAGAGGGACATGTCGGGAATTCGGTTCACTACGGTAGTCCAGTGACTCAGCTGTAAATGACTCAGACGAACTAATGTGAGACGGATGTTAAAAGGTACTTTCGGTCCACTTTCTATCCTAAAATACCACTAACTTAACTTTCGTCCTCATTAGGGTAGTCTACTGTTTATAGCAGGCCTATTTAGTCAAATCTTTCGATCCAGGATTAATTTTAGCCAGATTAAAGGGTGACATAGAAGCGTGCACTCAACTAGGTCGGAAATTACAGTTAAATTGCTATAGTGACAGAGTCTCGTAGTTAATTCATCTAATTCATTAACTACATCGTCACATTTCTACCGCAGATCCCCTAATCCCAACATGAAGGGGTTCAGCTACTCATATTCTTAATTAAACTAACAGCAATTAACTTTCCAGCAGTAAACATAATGAATAAACAATAAATTGCGATAAGGGAAATTAGGGCAGAAACTAATTATAACAAAAGTGAATAATTAAAGCAATAAAAGATCAATTATTATTAAAGGAAGAGAAAGGAATTACAATCCAAGCGAATCCGGCGTAAAGAACACGAAATCCGAATGAGAATAATCCCGAAATAAGGTAACAGTCAAGGAAGAAAAGCAACGTAGCAATGTTAACAGTAGAGAGTTTGATAATATGAAAAATGATCCTAATTAACCTAGTAAAGCGTGCTTAAATAGCAAACAAAATAAGTTTAGCGAGAAAAACAACTCACGGGCTGTTTAAAGCCCAAAACTAACGAAACCACTCGATCGAGTGGATTAAAACCACTCGATCGACCAACTCTTCAAAGAACAACTACTCGATCGATCGAAAAGCGCTCGATCGAGTGACAGGTCTTTGTGCAGCTTGAGGATCGAGTGGGAAAACCACTCGATCGACCATCAGAGGGTGTGAAAACCACTCGATCGACCGTCAGAGGGTGTGAAAACCACTCGATCGAGTGACTAGACTTCAGTTCGGCTCAAGTCTGCGTCTAAGTGCCTCGTAATGCGTGCCACGACGCTTCCAAATGCGATATCTCACTCTGGAACAATCCCGCCTCCTCTAAATGCATGCAAAAAGGACGAAAAAGAGTACGGATCTACTACTTTCGCGATCATTCCTACAAAAAGGACAAAATGCACCAAAGTAGCCAATTCGGGGCAAAATACCATAAAAACAGTATAAATATGCATAGAAATACGTCTTTGAAATAGGCTAAAAAGACTATACATTAGGCACGTATCAAATCTCCCCAAACCGAACCTTTACTCGCCCTCGAGTAAACTCAAAACTAAACTAATGGAACGGAAATGATAACTCGAGCTAGCTCAACTTGTCTACTTGAACCAATTTAATGCAACAAAATTAATGAGTTGAAGCTAAACAGTCAATACGCAAACGAATTATAAGTCATCAGAATATAGTGACCTATCGACCTTGCAAGACCAACAAAATTGGACTCTCACGTGGTCACTCTTCTCTCATGAAGCAAAGGGCAAATGTTATATGTAAAAGAGAGAAGAAAAGACAGTCACTCACCTAACTGCGACCTACATAGCATGCATGCAACAAAAATGAAAGACAATTCAAGTACTAATGCACAAATTCCAACCGATAATGTCCGTCACACCGAGAGGGTTTGCAAATAATTTGGGAATAGTGAGGTTCAGGTGAGAAAAGGCAAAACAAGTTATGGAAATGTGGAGGTAAAAGCGTCAAGCTAGTTCCTAACAGGACCATAATGAAACCATCCGAATCTCAACTGACTGAAAGACTAAGTACAAGTGCCCTTCATGTGGCACAAAACTCACTAGACTCAAAACACAATCTCCTCAAAAATATACGATAAGAATAGAGGAGTCAGACGGTCACAAACGTTCCTTTTTTAAACATCGTCTGAAATAACTAACTGAAACAAACAACCCTTTTCGATTGTACATCTTCGAACATCTTCTCAACTCTTTTTCATTTTCACAATCTCTTTTTTTCTTTTTCTTTTGTTCACTGTACACGTGAATTCCTCATTTTTTTCATTTCATTTTTTTTTCTTTTTTTTTTCTCACGTTTTTCTCCCTTTTTTTTTTTTTTTCAATACTCTTTCCTTTTTCCTTCTTCCTCTATACTTACACCAACTCCAAAACAAGAAACACGGACCAAAATACAAAGGAAGAATATACCGCAGGAGAACATACTAACTAGCTTGACTAGGCAGGCTTAGTTTGGGATGTAGCTAATGGGTCAAAAGGCAATTTTGGCTTATGTGGAGCTAAATGGGTGTAAAGTAATAAGAAAGGGAAATTTGCAAGACCCTCCCTGCATGTGACACCAACCACAAACCCGAATATGTGCATTTGACGAGAAATTGAATGTCATAAATGTGCAAATGAGATGAACATACTATGCAAGGAGTACTACTCAAAATTCCTAATGAACTGGTCATGAATGTCACCAGTTATGGCTCTAAAACTCAGAATTTTTAAGTAGTTTGCCAATTTATAGGTCAAGTCTAAACAGTCAGCTTATATTTGAACAGAAATTCGTAGATTATGCGTATGACAAGCTAATAACTATCAATAAAGGTGCACGGCTCAAGTAAAATGACAGGTTATAGTGCAATTTCATCATGGGAATCTACCGTTCCGACTCAACCTATATGCAAAAATAAACGTGAATATTTTTTTGAATTTTTGAAATTTTCTAAATTTTATTTTTTTTGGATTTTTGATGGAAAATAAAGAACAATGCAAGCTGAAAAGTAGACGTGAATGCAAAACAAATGCAGATGCATACTCAAAAGGATGCAACATACCCTCCCCAAACCAAAACGGACAACGCCCTCGTTGTCCTCCAGCATACACCAGCAGTAATATGGGGGAACGGGAGTATACAACCAAAAAGAAAAATAAAGACAATAAATAAAGGAGACAAAATAAAAGAGTGAAAAAAAAAACATACAAAAATACGAACTTCCCCAAACCAGCCAGAAAACTGGGGAAGTGAGTAGACCAGTAGCTACTCGTCGTCGTCGTCGTCGTCTCCATCCACCTTGTACTCCGGGTCCTTCTCCTCCTCTCTCCTCTTCCGCTCCTCCTCACGAGATCTCTCCACTGCCACCTCTGGGTCCTCGTCCTCGGACTCGTCAGAAACCGGGTACCCCTCAGGTGGGTACCGGAAGAAGGAAGGGTGTGGCCGATCCTCGGGATCGGTGCGTGTCGCCGCAAGTGGTACTCGTACGAGAGGGTGTAGGGTCAAAGCTAAGTCCCGCTCCATACGAGCCTGACGCTCTGCAAGCTCGATCAACAAACCGTAAACTGCGCCCCCTTGGTCCTGGACCACGGGCGCTACAAAGGGAGGGGGTGGTCTAAAAGTAGCCGGGAAGACCGGCTCAGTCCGGGTCTGGTCAGTGGGAGGTGGAGAAGGAGTAGGAGTAACAGTGGGAGTAGGGGTCGGATCGGGAGGAGCCGTGGAAGGCTGGGTACTCCCTGAAGGTGTGGACCCCTCTCCAGTCTCAACTCGCCGCTTCTTGGCGGCAGGTGCGTCAGGAGATGGACGAAGTGGAAGGTGAAGTAGAGGCAAGGCAGGCAGACGGCGGCCCTTTACCACAGTAGGTAAGGGCTCAAGACGGGGGAGACTGTCGTAGGGTAAGTCAACAGACAAGGAGCCGTCAATCTTCCAAGTCTGGTAGTCTGGGGTAAGCCAATGCTGAGCGAGCATGGCAGCCAGACTCAGTGACCTCTCTCCCTCGAGGTGCGCAAGTCACGTGGCCAGGTAGGGAAAAGTCGGTGGGCAAGAATGGTGGCTATGCCACCGCAGGCAATGGTTCCCGCCTCCTTCTTCCCCTGGTCGTGGAGGTACTGGGCGGTGAGGTAGGCAATGTTGAAGGTAAAAGGACCTTCACAGTCAACGTTCAGATAACCTCCCAGGATGGAGAGCTCGGTGTTGGTAGTGTTGTTCAGCCCCTTTCGGCCGAAAATAGAGCTCCCCATCAGTCTAAGAAAACAACGGACGGGGGGATGGTGGACCTGGTGGAGCTTTCGCTCCTGGAAACGGGTCTGGGCCAAGCACCGCCAAACCTGTTTGTAAACCTTCCTCGAGTCTGATTTCACGCCCGAGGAGGTAAGGTCAAGAAACCTACCAAACTCCGCTAGGGGCATCGGGAAAGTCCGGTTAAAACTAGGAAGGAGACCGACAGATCGGGGTCGGCGTCGTATGCCCCTGAGGAGAAGGTAAAAGAGCTGAGAAACTCAAGGCTCAG
This sequence comes from Silene latifolia, assembly GCF_048544455.1. Lineage (NCBI taxonomy): Eukaryota > Viridiplantae > Streptophyta > Magnoliopsida > Caryophyllales > Caryophyllaceae > Silene > Silene latifolia. The sequence goes on along the minus strand of NC_133535.1, from coordinate 14,822,098 downwards.
CTCTAAGAAGGTGCGGCCCCTCATGGTAATGAGGCCAGGCATCCCTGTGCCCCGAAGTAAAGAACAGACTGACTCATAAATACCTAGTTTCTCTAATGCCTATTTATCCAAAAATCGGGAAGGCACATGTACACACTTGACCAAGTTAAAGAATTTCGTACGATGAACAGCGTTGACGAATAATACCTGTGGGTAGTCCGGGTGGGAGTCGAGGGAAGTGTCCCCTCGAATCAGAATCGTCTCGAGAGGTAAGAGGGCGGCCGAAGTAGAAGCGTGAAGCAGCAGCGGTGGGAAGTGCTAGGTGTGGTGGAAGTAAAGTAATCGGAGCTGGTGTAGCTCGACTAGTCTACGACCCCGGCCTCCGTCTCTGGAACGCAGCGCGGCTCGCTCTCGGACCTGTGTAAGGAACCGGGCGCTACAAAGCGGTGCGGCTCTTGGTGAGTCCGCCCAGGTGTAAAAGTGGTGGTGGTGTACACGTGGTGGGCTCTTTGTGGTCGCCATCGAAGAGGGACTAGCAAAGAAGTGCTAGGCTGTGGTGGTGACCGTAGTGGAAGTGGCGGCTGAATCGGGCATCCAGCTAAGCTAGCTGGAGCAAAGACTGTCCCTGCAGCTGAAACAAGGAAGACTGGGGCTGCAGTGGCGACTAAAGCGGAGCTAGTGGCAACAACAGGGGCCACTGACTCACTCAAAGGCGGACTGGAGGTGGTACTAGCAGAAGGTAAGGTACTCGACTCCATCCTGAAAACATAGGGGAGGGGGTATGAGAGGAAAACAATGGTCAACAGAGGCGAAGACATCAGAAAGACCGCATGTGAAGCCATAAACACTCCCCTATCAGTCGAAAATTTCGACCTACAACATACAATTTCCAACAATTCCTCAGAGATTTCGAAAAGGCAGTACGTGAGTGATGATAAAGTGACAATGTAATGACTGCCAGTGGAGACTAAAAACAGCATAAAAAACTGCATATGACAGCATGTAAGACTCCTAGCAGCCGAAAATTTCGACACACAGTACAGGATTCCCTACAATTCACAGCATGTAATGGCGATAGGGGACGGAAAAACAGTTAACAGCAGCAGCAAGTAAGCAAGAACTGAAGTTAAACAAAGCATGACAGCATATAGACCGTCTGACAGTCGAAAAATTCGACTTAGAGGCCCTAATCGCGGAATTCTTGCGCAAATTTTGAATTAAACAAGCAACAACAGCGAGGAATTGGGATATCAAGCAAGCTAATTAAGGTCATATAAACACAATTAAGTCGAAAAATTCGACTAGACATGGATTTTCGAAACCCTAGTTCAATATCACCTCATGAAATTCGAATTAATCGAAGATAAAATGCAAAGAGGGTGAATGAAACACTTACTTGATGAAGATGAACCTACAAATGCAAATAATCCTCAAGTAAACAAGCAACAACGGCGGATTTCAGTCGAAAAACCCGCAAACCCTAAATCCCTTTTGAAACCGCGAAATGGACACAAATAAGGGTGAAATTAAGGGGCTTTTGAAGATTAAAATGCAAATAAAGAAATGTAGGTGATGGATTTGGTGATTTGGGCAAGAAAATGGGGATTTGGGGGAGTTAAAATCGCAATTAGGGGAAAGGGATAGACGAAATTAGGTGAAATATGAAAAAGAATTGGGAACAAAAGAGTTTAAGTGAGAAAACTCCCTGTACACGCCCCATTTCACTCGATCGAGTGATTTTAAACCACTCGATCGAGCCCTTTTATGGTCCAGCTGCTTGGTCGAGTAAAAAGTTACTCGATCGACCAATCCTTCTTTTTGCTTTACTCGATCGAGTAGATAAACTACTCGATCGACCATATTTTCACTCGATCGAGTACAAAAAGTACTCGATCGAGGACTTTCCTCTCGTAGGCTTTTGAATTTTCGTCTTTTCTTCCTTGAATTGCGTGAAACTTCTCCAAACCTGCATAAAAACACATCCAAGGGTTTCCCAAAATACCAAATACGCAAAAGCACAGTCTATAGTCTTATGTTTACGCTAAAAATTGTCTAAAACTAATTGTCCTAATTAAAACGCAATAAAACAAATTTAAAAGAAATTCAAAAATTATCTATTACAAAGTGTTACACGGGGCATTTCCCCGTTTAATTCTCGTCAAATTTCAGTAGCCCCTTCGTGGGCTTCTGACTGGAGGACGTCACCTCAGCAACATTGACTGTCCTCTTCATCTTCCATGAGCATTCATTATCACTTGAAACGGTAGGAGGAGAGTAGCTCGCATCCACGTAAGCGTCAGCTTTCCTCGTCCTTGCTCTTCTATCACCGTCTTTAGCATCCTTATTTCCAATGTGATTGATAATGGCTGCACCATGTCCCTTGACAGCCCCTTCTTTGCTTTCATCTGTACCTGCAGTAAGGGAAACAGACGAACTTTCCTCCTTTTTGCTCTCAATCTGAGGCGGAGGGTTAACAATAGCGGCACAATTCTCCAAATTTTCATTTGGAGTGTCAATAATAGGAACAATAGAAGAGAGAACATTGCAAGGCTGGGCTTGCATGGGAGCTCTCCGGAACTTGGACTGATGAAAAATCAGCTCCTCATCCCCTACCTGAAAGGTCAAAGTCTTCCCCCGGCGTCTATTACTGCACGGGCAGTGGACAAAAATGGTCTCCCTAAAATAATAGGGGTGTGTGCATCTTCGGGGATGTCTAAGACAACAAAATCAACGGGAATAAAGAACTTCCCGATCTGAACAGGTACGTCTTCTACTATACCTAGTGGCCGTGACAGACTACGGTCGGCCATCCGGACGATCATGTTGGTGCAACTCAGCTTTGTCAAACCAAGTCTCTTAGCCAGAGACAAAGGTAAGACACTTACGCTGGCGCCTAAATCGCATAGCGCATTATCAATCAAATGCATACCGATATGACACGGGATTGAAAAACTACCCGGGTCTGATTGCTTAGGGGGTAACTTATTTTGAAATAGGGCTGACCCCACCTCAGTCAAAGCTACGGTCTCACTGTCATTAATAGTCCTCTTACGTGCTAAAATTTCTTTCATAAACTTTAAATAAGAGGGTACCTTAGTCAGCAATTCAGTGAACGGCACGGTGACTTCCAAGCTCTTCAAAAGTTCGACAAATTTGCCGAACTGCTGATTAACTTTGGTATTCTCGCAGCCTCGGGAAGGGAACCGTGATTGGTATCTCGAGTCCCTTGTTTCTCGCTTCCAATGTATCTTCCGGTGCAAGTTCTGTATCCTTTGGACGCTTCTTACCTCTCGAACGAGGTCTCTCCGGTGATATCTTACTTAAACGAGCACTAGCAGGCTCTCGAATAAGCTTCCCGTCATCAATACTACTCGATCGACCAATCTGCTCACTCGATCGAGCTGTTTCTTCATCACTGTCAGTCGATCGAGCACAATTTCCACTCGATCGACCAACTCCACTTCTCGCTTGGTCGATCGAGCACAATTTCCACTCGATCGACCAACATGCTCTTCCTGTTCACTCGATCGAGTGGAAAAACCACTCGATCGAGGACTTTCATCTTCGACTCTACTCGATCGAACACCGGATTTCAGTCGATCGAGTAATTCCTTTGTCGTGAGCCCTTTTCTCTTATCAAAACACTGTTCATCACCAGTTACAGCTTCCCTAGGGTCTGATTTCGACATTTCCGGTCCCTTATAAGAAAGACCGCTTCTCAATTCTATCAGATTTACCGTCTCATGTGGATTCTTCTCATTTTGAGTCGGTAATTGACCCTGCTTTCTCTAAGATTGATTCGCAGCAAGTTGGGCAACTTGAGTCTCAAGTGCCTTAAATGACGCGTCCTTCTGTTGTAATTGCTTTGAAATGGACTGCATCATAGACTTTAACTCACCCATTTCACTCTCCCCACTGGAAGATGATGCACCTTGATTAGGAGGGTTGAAAGAAGGAGGCTTCTGATAGCCCTGTTGATTCTTGTGTGGAGGAATATACGGCTGCTGCTGATGCGGAGGAGCGGTAGGATTGAGTACATTCTGACTAGTCCACCTCAAATTGGGGTGGACATTCGGCTCGTAGTAACTGTTGTTCTGCCTGTAGTGTTGGAAGGCAGCACATGACTCATAGGAATTGGGACAATTATTTGAAATATGTCCCTCTCCTCCACATCTCTTGCAGCTGAAGGGACCGTCTGTAACAACATTTACATGGTAAATTCCTCCCTTCGAGGCTCCTCCCAGCTCATATTTATCAAATCGGGCCGTGAGAGCCTCTAGTGCAGCAACAGAAGAAGATTCAACAGCTCTTCTTTGATTTCCTCTCGAGTTCCCATATTCATCTTTATGGGTGGCCAAATCATCTATGATCTTCCACCCCTTAGTCTCTCCTAGATTCTCAGCAAACCGGCCATTAGCTGCAGCATCCAAAATAGCCCTCTGATCGTCATACAACCCGTTATAGAACTGATTGCACAAGCTCCACATTTCGAACCCATGGTGCGGAATGGTTCGCACCAACTTCTTGAAGCGGACCCATGCCTCGTGAAAGTTCTCGTCGGGCCCTTGCTTAAAGCTCGTGATCTGAGCTCTAATGGCAATAGTCTTTGATGCAGAAAAGTACTTCTTGTAGAATGCTAAAGCCAGTGAATTCCAGTCAGTTATACCGTGAGCAGCCCGGTCCAAATCCCTATACCACTCCCTTGCAGTATCGCGGAGTGAGAAAATAAACATGGTTTCTTTTATCCGATCCATTTTGTCACGCCAAATGGGAGGGGTATGGAGCAGCGATAATCAATAAAGGTCTCCATGTCTTTGAGCCGCATCTTGATTTGCAGCTCCCGAATTGATTTCTCTCAATCAAGTTGATATAAGCAGGCTTCGGTTCGAATTTTCTTGCCTCCCCCGGTAGTACAAATCCCTTATAGAGATCCGCAGCTGTCGGTTCAGAATGACTGGCAATGGTTGCTTCTTCGGCCATTTCTAGAAAGTCCGGAGAAGTGACTGTCTCAGTTGATGAATTGGAGACTGGAGATGAAGACGGATTTTCCTCAAAAAGACCGTTCTCGTGAAAGCTTGACAGAGTACTTAGCTCTTCCTATGTCGGTAATACCCTTTGTGATCGCCTCAACTCGCGCAAAGATTTCTCAAGCTCAGGATTGTAAGGCAATAATTCACCGCCCTGTGACCTGCGCATAAGAGGAAACTACAACCAGGATATAAGAATAGTCCAAGGAACGGGTGTTCCTTAAACTGGAAAAGGACTAAAAATAAAACAACTAATAAATTGAACAATTGCCACCCCGGCAACGGCGCCAAAATTTGACACGGCTATCGCAACCCTATCAAAGATAAAACCTAACGGTCTCAACTAAAATGTAGCAGAGGCAGTCGAGTATCGAATCCACAGGGAGGTAATGTAATTATAGCTGTCTAATCCTAGTCCTACGGTAACAAATGGGGGTTGTTTAAATTTGGTTCTAAACTACGGAGTTTGAAAGGAAGAGAAATAAAGTAAAAAGCAGTAAAAGCAATAAAATATGATTAAACTATCAAGAAGAGAGGGACATGTCGGGAATTCGGTTCACTACGGTAGTCCAGTGACTCAGCTGTAAATGATTCAGACGAACTAATGTGAGACGGATGTTAAAAGGTCCTTTCGGTCCACTTTCTATCCTAAAATACCACTAACTTAACTTTCGTCCTCATTAGGGTAGTCTACTGTTTATAGCAGGCCTATTTAGTCCAATCTTTCGATCCAGGATTAATTTTAGCCAGATTAAAGGGTGACATAGAAGCGTGCACTCAACTAGGTCGGAAATTACAGTTAAATTGCTATAGTGACAGAGTCTCGTAGTTAATTCATATAATTCATTCACTACATCGTCACATTTCTACCGCAGATCCCCTAATCCCAACATGAAGGGGTTTAGCTACTCATATTCTTAATTAAACTAACAGCAATTAACTTTCCAGCAGTAAACATAATGAATAAACAATAAATTGCGATAAGGGAAATTAGGGCAGAAACTAATTATAACAAAAGTGAAGAATTAAAGCAATAAAAGATCAATTATTATTAAAGGAAGAGAAAGGAATTACAATCCAAGCGAATCCGGCGTAAAGAACACGAAATCCGAATGAGAATAATCCCGAAATAAGGTAACAGTCAAGGAAGAAAAGCAACGTAGCAATGTTAACAGTAGAGAGTTTGATAATATGAAAGATGATCCTAATTAACCTAGTAAAGCGTGCTTAAATAGCAAACAAAATAAGTTTAGCGAGAAAAACAACTCACGGGCTGTTTAAAGACCAAAACTAACGAAACCACTCGATCGAGTGGATTAAAACCACTCGATCGACCAACTCTTCAGCAACAACTACTCGATCGACTGGAAAACTGCTCGATCGAGTGACAAGTCTTTGTGCAGCTTGAGGATCGAGTGGGAAAACCACTCGATCGACCATCAGAGGGTGTGAAAACCACTCGATCGACCGTCAGAGGGTGTGAAAACCACTCGATCGAGTGACTAGACTTCAGTTCAGCTCAAGTCTGCGTCTAAGTGCCTCGTAATGCGTGCCACGACGCTTCCAAATGCAGTATCTCACTCTGGAACAATCCCGCCTCCTCTAAATGCATGCAAAAAGGACGAAAAAGAGTACGGATCTACTACTTTCGCGATCATTCCTACAAAAAGGACAAAATGCACCAAAGTAGCCAATTCGGGGCAAAATACCATAAAAACAGTATAAATATGCATAGAAATACGTGCTGAAATAGGCTAAAAAGACTATACATTAGGCACGTATCAAATCTCCCCAAACCGAACCTTTACTCGCCCTCGAGTAAACTCAAAACTAAACTAATGGAACGGAAATGATAACTCAGAGCTAGCTCAACTTGTCTACTTGAACCAATTTAATGCAACAAAAATTAACAGTTGAAGCTAAACAGTCAATACGCAAACGAATTATAAGCTGTTCAGGAATATAGCTGACCTATCGACCTTGCAAGACCAACAAAATTGGACTCTCACGTGGTCACTCTTCTCTCATGAAGCAAAGGGCAAATGTTATATGTAAAAGAGAGAAGAAAAGACAGTCACTCACCTAACTGCGACCTACATAGCATGCATGCAACAAAAATGAAAGACAATTCAAGTACTAATGCACAAATTCCAACCGATAATGTCCGTCACAGCCGAGGGTTTGCAAATAATTTGGGAATAGTGAGGTTCAGGTGAGAAAAGGCAAAACAAGTTATGGAAATGTGGAGGTAAAAGCGTCAAGCTAGTTCCTAACAGGACCATAATGAAACCATCCGAATCTCAACTGACTGAAAGACTAAGTACAAGTGCCCTTCATGTGGCACAAAACTCACTAGACTCAAAACACAATCTCCTCAAAAATATACGATAAGAATAGAGGAGTCAGACGGTCACAAACGTTCTTTTTTTAAACATCGTCTGAAATAACTAACTGAAACAAACAACCCTTTTCGATTGTACATCTTCGAACATCTTCTCAACTCTTTTTCATTTTCACAATCTCTTTTTTTCTTTTTCTTTTGTTCACTGTACACGTGAATTCCTCATTTTTTTCATTTCATTTTTTTTTTCTTTTTTTTTTCTCACGTTTTTCTCCCTTTTTTTTTTTCAATACTCTTTCCTTTTTCCTTCTTCCTCTATACTTACACCAACTCCAAAACAAGAAACACGGACCAAAATGCAAAGGAAGAATATACCGCAGGAGAACATACTAACTAGCTTGACTAGGCAGGCTTAGTTTGGGATGTAGCTAATGGGTCAAAAGGCAATTTTGGCTTATGTGGAGCTAAATGGGTGTAAAGTAATAAGAAAGGGAAATGTGCAAGACCCTCCCTGCATGTGACACCAACCACAAACCCGAATATGTGCATTTGACGAGAAATTGAATGTCATAAATGTGCAAATGAGATGAACATGCTATGCAAGGAGTACTACTAAAAATTCCTAATGAACTGGTCATGAATGTCACCAGTTATGGCTCTAAAACTCAGAATTTTTAAGTAGTTTGCCAATTTATAGGTCAAGTCTAAACAGTCAGCTTATATTTGAACAGAAATTCGTAGATTATGCGTATGACAAGCTAATAACTATCAATAAAGGTGCACGGCTCAAGTAAAATGACAGGTTATAGTGCAATTTCATCATGGGAATCTACCGTTCCGACTCAACCTATATGCAAAAATAAACGTGAATATTTTTTTGAATTTTTGAAATTCTCTAAATTTTTTTTTTTTTTGGATTTTTGATGGAAAATAAAGAACAATGCAAGCTGAAAAGTAGACGTGAATGCAAAACAAATGCAGATGCAGACTCAAAAGGATGCAACATACCCTCCCCAAACCAAAACGGACAACGCCCTCGTTGTCCTCCAGCATACACCAGCAGTAATATGGGGGAACGGGAGTATATAACCAAAAAGAAAAATAAAGACAATAAATAAAGGAGACAAAATAAAAGAGTGAAAAAAAAAAAATAAACATACAAAAATACGAACTTCCCCAAACCAGCCAGAAAACTGGGGAAGTGAGTAGACCAGTAGCTACTCGTCGTCGTCGTCGTCGTCTCCATCCACCTTGTACTCCAGGTCCTTCTCCTTCTCTCTCCTCTTCCGCTCCTCCTCACGAGCTCTCTCCACTGCCACCTTTGGGTCAACGCGTTCAATCAGCAGTTCTCCAGCAGCCGGAGAACACCCATGCAGCCAAGTGATCTATACAGGATCGTTCAGGAGATAGGTGAATCAATCAAAGATTACGTCACCAGGTTCAATGCAGAAAAAGTCTCCATACGAAGCTGTGATATGTCCACTGCCATCAACGCTTTCAGGCAGGGCCTGGACAAGGAATCAAACCTCTACAAAGAATTAACGATGTATCCTTGTGAGAGATTCGAAGAAGTCCAGCAGAGAGCTACAGCGGCATTAAGGTTAGAAGAAGACATACAGGCTCGAAAGGGAATAACAAGCTTCGACAAGTCAAGCAGGAAATACGCAACAGAAAAGAAAGACGAACGAGTTAAGCCGTACAGCAGACCCAATATCAGCAGAATAGCAGAAAAAACTTAGCAAATTGACGACTCTTCGCATCCTCCTAAGCTATCTGAATACGGATTCAACACGGGAATGGAGGGATTGTTGAAAGCACTCAGAAGCCTGGGTGATCAGGTGAGGTGGCCAAAGCCCCCCACTCAGGATCGACCAAACGACGACAGAGACAGCAACAAGAGGTGTGAATAGCACCAGGACATAGGTCACAGGACAGAAGATTGCTACAGGTTGCGGAGGGAGGTGAAGTACCAGGTACGCAAGGGAAACTTGGACCACCTGTTATCACGTGGGGGCAAGCAGGATAGGAGAGAAGCAGCAAATCAGGTGCTTCCTTCTGCTCCACCAATATGCACGAAAATTATTAACGTGATAACAGGCGGATCTGAGCTATCAGGTTTGACATATTCCGCTGCCAAAAGGAAAGCCACCGGAAGTAAAGGGGATCATCCAGAAACTTCATACAAAGTAAGCCAGAGCAATTTACCCCAGTAACTTTCGACGAGACTGACATGGAAAGCGGTGCAGAGCAACACGACGATGCCCTAACTATAACGTTATTCATTGGCAATTGCACCGTACGAAAAGCATTAGTGGATACAGGGAGTTCTGTGAACCTTATCATGCTCGAAACCCTCAAAACCATGGGTTTCGATAAAGAAAACCTGGTAAAGAAATTTGTGCCCTTGGTGGGGTTCAGTGGTGATACTGCACATTCAGTGGGTCAGATAACCATCCCAACATATATTGAAGGAGTTAATAAACTAGTGAGATACCTAATCATCGAGGGTCCAACCACCTACAACGTGATACTAGGACGATCGTGGCTGCATCAGATGAAGGCGGTGCCTTCAACATATCATCAGTGTCTCAAGTTCCCAACACCATGGGGCACGGTTACAGTAAAAGGAGACCGAGAGGAATCCAGAAACTGCTACGCCCAAGCCCTCAAGGCTACAACCAAGCTCCCCTCATAGCAATTACAGGACCGGGGCACCTCGACAGAATACAAGGAACCTCCCTCAGAGGAACTAGACCAGATACACCTGGACGAGGAACACCCGGATAGGACAGTGTTGATTGGAGCAACTTGCAATGAAGAGCTGCGCAACCAGCTGATTCGATTTCTCAAAAGCAACATGGATTGCTTCGCTTGGTCCCACAATGATATGGTGGGTATAGACCCATCCGTTATTTCGTATAAATTAAGCGTGAACCCAAGCTGCACTCCGGTACAACAGAAGAGAAGAAAATTTGCGGTAGAACGAAATGAGGTCATTAACAAAGAAGTAGACAGTCTCCTGGCAGCAGATAAAATTAGGGAAGTTAGCTACCCTGAATGGCTTTCTAATGTGGTAGTTGTGCCCAAGAAGAACGGCAAATGGAGGGTGTGCGTGGACTTCACGGATTTAAACAAAGCTTGTCCTAAGGACCCCTTTCCACTACCACATATCGATGCAATGGTGGACGCTACTGCGGGACACGAGGTACTCACTTTCCTCGATGCCTGGAACGATTACAACCAGATCAAGATGCATCCACAAGATCAGGAGAAAACAGCATTCATGTCGGAAAGAGGCATATATTGTTACAAGGTCATGCCTTTGGCCTAAAGAACGCAGGGTCCACTTATCAACGGTTGGTAAATAAAATGTTCAAGCAGCAAATAGGAAAGACCATGGAAGTATACATAGACGACATGGTGGTGAAGTCCAAAAAAGCAGAAATGCACATGGAACACTTGGCAGACACCTTCCAGACGCTGAGAGAGTTTAAAATGAAACTCAATCCATCCAAGTGCTCGTTTGGGGTATCTTCAGGAAAATTCTTAGGGTATATGGTGACCTAGAGGGGAATTGAAGCAAGCAAAGAACAGATAAGAGCAATACTCCAGCTGGAATCACCCCAGAAGACAAAGGACGTGCAAAGGCTGGCAGGGAAGGTGGCGGCCCTCAACAAGTTCATATCAAGGGCCTCGGATAGGTGCAAGCTGTTCTATGATATATTGAGGAAAAGTCAGAAATTCGAATGGACTGAGGAACATGAAAAAGCATTCGCGGAACTCAAAAGCTACCTAAGCACGCCACCACTACTCGCAAAACCAGAGTGTGGAGAGCCACTATTCTTGTACCTGTCAGTCACGGAAGCAGCTGTAAGCGCGGTCTTGGTCAAAGAACAGGAAGGAGTGCAGCATCCCGTATATTACATTAGCAAGTCTCTGCTTCCTGCAGAGACCAGGTACACTTCCTTTGAGAAACTAGCATTGGCTTTGTTATCGCTTCTTATAAAGCTCAGGCGTACTTTGAATCTCACATCATCCAAGTAATAACCAACTACCCGCTAAAGACTATTATGAGGAAGCCTGAACTCTCGGGCAGAATGACTAAATGGTCGGTACATCTTAGTGGGTATGACTTGCAATTCGAACCCAGAACGGCGATAAAATCCCAGGCCCTAGCAGATTTCGTCTCTGACTTCTGCCCCGCTACCCGTGGGGAGGCAGAAGAAGGAATGCTGACAATGATGGGGAGTCAAGATGGTGAGATATGGACCCTATACATTGATGGAGCCTCAAATGCAAGAGGGGCTGGTGTGGGTTTGGTCCCGCGATCTCCTAAAGGAGATATGATAGTACAAGCTATTAGGTGTGAATTCAAGGCAACCAACAACGAGGCCGAGTACGAAGCCCTTATACTTGGGATGCAGATGGCGTCAGGGCTCAAGGTACAGAACCTGAGGGTGTATAGTGACTCCTTACTTGTGGTAAATCATGTGAACAACGAGTATGTGGCACGAGATTCAAAAATAATAGCCTACTTGAAGATAGCCACAGAAAAAAAATCAAAGTTTAGAACATTCAAGATCACTCAGGTGCCACGGGATCAGAACGTGGAGGCAGACGCCCTGGCAACGTTGGGGGCAACCTTTCAGCCCACAGAGCTATCAAACATACCTATCACACATGTATTGATCCCAAAGAATACGAAGGAGCAGATCACAATCCGGTGAAACAGGATGTACGCACGCAGTATACGCAGGGAGCCAGGACGCTGGTTTCCACAGTAGGGCAGCAGGATGCAGATTGGAGGGTCCCATACCTAAATTGGCTAAGGGATGGGACACTCCCTGAAGACAAAAAGAAAGCACAGAGTTTCAGGATAAAGGCTTCCAGGTATATCATGATTGATAACATTCTCTTCAGAAAGTCATTGGCAGGACCGTGCCTCAGGTGCTTAAGCAAAGAGGAAGCAGAAACAGTGCTGCAGGATGTACACGGCGGAGAGTGCGGGAACCATGCTGAGGACGAAGTCTGTCAAACAAAATTTTGAGACAAGGGTATTTCTAGCCCACCATGCGCGCAGATGCCGTGAATCATGCCAAACGATGTGAGTCATGTCCAAAGGCAGCTCCAGCAATCCACCAGCCAGCAGAACCAATGCATCCGATTATCTCTCCATGGCCATTCATGATGTGGGGCATGGACATAGTGGGTAAGCTGCCCAGAGCTCCAGGAAACAGAGTGTATATGCTAGCTATGACCGACTACTTCTCAAAGTGGATTGAAGTAGAGGCCATGACAGAGGTAAAAGAACAGCAAGTGATCTCTTTCATCAAACGCAACATCATAAGCAGATTTGGGATACCATCCGAAATCATATGTGACAACGGGTCCCAGTTCATATCAGATAACACCGAGGGCTTCTGTGCACGGTGGAACATAACATTAAGGAAGTCAGCCCCCAGATATCCACAAACCAATGGCCAAGCCGAATCCAGCAACAAGATCATTGTGGAGAACCTCAGGAAAAAAGGCTGGAAGAGCTAGGGGAAAATGGGCTGATGAACTACCATTGGTACTCTGGTCAGACAGAACAACGCCGAAAATGGCAACAGGCCAAACTCCGTTTAGCCTTGTATACGGAGCAGAGGCAGTAATACCCTCGGAAGTTCTGGTACCCACGCACAGATACGGCTGTCAGACGACAGAGCAAAACAAGATCGAAATGGCCAGGAGCCTGGATACAGTTGATGAGCTGCGAGAAAGCGCCTACATACGTATGGCATCGTATAAACAGTCCGTAGCAAGGACATACAATAAGAATGTCAAGATCAGGACCCTTGAGGTAGGGGACCTCATACTCAGAAGGGTATTTGAAAATACCAAGAACCACAAAGCAGGCAAGTTTGCCTATAAATGGGAAGGGCCATATCAGGTCGAAAGCGTTATCAAGAATGGGGCATACAGGTTGATGACCATGCACGGTCAAATCCTGGAACATCCGTCACTTGAAACGGTACTTTGTCTGACAAAGTGCCAAAACTTTAGTGTACAAAGGACCTTTCAAAAGTCCGTGAAGGAAAAAAAAAAAAAAATTAAAAAAAAGGAGGTGGGGGTTAGTATATGCTTTAGGTATTGGTGTGTTTCCAAAATTTTTTCTTTTGTCTTTCTTAGTTTTCCTTTAACCAAATAGAGTCGTTTTTAAACCAAGTAGTTCAGGCTGTGGCTTCCTGGATCCAGGTGTTGCCCTGGAACACTATGAGATAGCACCAGGTAATTTGCACTACTTTGGACTTTATAATGCTTCTACGAAGAAAGGCTTTGGTACTAATGTTGGTTACTTGTCAGATGAGGCACACTTTGAGGGTCCAGCCCCTGCCATGTGAGGCTACGAAGACGCTTATCTTAAGTCAAGCCACATGGGGAGCATACGCCGGGGTAGCGCGCAGGGTACGACATACTAAGACCACCCATACCTTAACGTTAACTCTGTAATTCCATAGCTATGTCGTAGATCAATGGGTGCACGTACGGATTTCAAACGTCTGGAACCACAAGGAATGCAACATTCCTTGTTAGTCAGAAACATTCAATGAAGGTATGCTCCAGTCAGCTAACCCTAGTGATAACATATTTTATGTCATGAGTAAAATATGTTATCAAAAACCGCTCGCCAGGAACAGGGGCCGTGCACCTAGAACCAGGTCAGCCACCTGGGTACACCTACGTGGAATCAAAACTCCAGAAACCAATGGCAAAAACGCAAGTATAACAAAAGTGGGGCCTAAAAACCTGGGCCCGGAGCTACTTTAAGTTAAGGCACCTGCTACCTTTAGCAGGCGCCATCAGAAGTTCAAAACCTGCACACCGGCAGGCACAAAACAAACCAAAACAAGAAAAACCTATGGGCCAAATCTGATAGCCCAATTTCAGTGCTCAGGTTGTTGTTCAGAGCAACGATAGACAAGAGGATTCTCCATGCATAGGGGGCAATTTAGTCCATGGGTAGGGAGTTCAGACGAATGAACTCTTGAATCATCAAGGGAAAAGGGAATCTAAAGCCAAGGGCGAAGGGGTAAGTGTATAAGCAGATCCACCCCGCACGGAAGGCGTCTGCTTTTTGACCAGGTTTGGGGATGAGGAGCACCACGTCATCACCCAATCCAAGCAGGGCTTTGATTCTAGGGATGTCCTCTTGGGTTAGGTGGGAGTCGCCGGAATGTGGTCTTTTGAGAACTCCCTGTGAAGGGAAGTCATCGTTTTCGAGGTCGATGGTGGTAGAGGAGGATGATGTTAAACGGGTCTTTGCCATGGTAAACAAGGAGAGAGAAGCAGAAGTACCTGAGAAGATGGATGAAGGCGGCGCTGGCAGTGAAAGGACGTTGACGAAGAGGGATTTTGGGGAGACGGAAATTTGATGATTTTGAGGAAATGAAATGATGATAAAAGAGAAAAAGGCGGACGGGTGAGATTAAATAGGAGGGGGTAGTTGGGGTTTTGAGAAATGTGAATTTAAGTGGAGTATGCGAGAAGTCACTCAACGATACACTGCAATTTCTCGCTCAAACAATTAGGGTTGCACTTTCGCGGAAAATTGGGGGCAAACTGTTAGGCCCAAAATCTGGATATGGGCTGACTTGGGGCAACAGGCCTGGAAGCATTGCGGGATGCAGGGTATCAGGAAGTCAGGGTGGCAGCATCAGCAAGCAGTGCAGGATGTGGGCTTTGATCCGCACGGAGGAAGCATGTGAGAGCCCAATCTCTTGCCGAATCCAAAGAAGGAAAGTCCTACCCGGTGTCAAATTAGGAATAACTTGGAGGGAAAGCAAGAAACCCTAGCTCATCGAGCTCCCCTATATAAGGAGCCTCAATGCAAAGAAGAAGGATCATCAGAAAATATGAGAGCTACACCCTAACATTCATAAGCAAACATACGAACTGTATTTCCTCCCGAATTATAGTGAAAAAATTGGTGGGATTCCGTCTCCCCCCGCGGTTGTTTCCCACATTGTTTTTTCCGCGTCACCAAAATCACTTGTGTTCTTTATTTACGTTGCACAAACAGATTAACATACAACAATCAAACGATTCATAATTCAGACCTAACGTTAAGACTACTTTAACCCTAAATTGGTAGAAATTTACCAAAACACCTATATGTACGATAAAAACAAGATAAATTATAAACTAAAATATTACAAATTGGTTTAAGTACGCTCATTTGAATAAAAAAGAACATTTATTGTCTCCAATATCCCTTTGTCCTGGTTATTGTTTATCCTAATTCATTTTGGAGTGTGTCAGTCAATTGTTGTCCTTTTTATTTTAGGATTGCATTTGATAGACAATTGATCATTCAACTCAATTTGGTGCACTTATCATCTTATAATTGACCATCTCCTTTTTCCTTAGTCTTTGTGTTAAAAGTAAAAGACAACAATTGACCTAAATAAACGGCAAAAAGAAAAAGATTTTTTAAACAAACCCGCGATTTTTTAACATAACCTGATTTTACTACTGAAATGGCCAAATCAGATGTGACTTTTGACTAAACCCGTGAATTTTCGTCATTCGACGATTTTCACTAAGAAAATTAAAATAAAAAAAGATTTTTTTAATCAAACCGGTGATTTTGGGACATAAAGTCGTTTTACTAGTGAACGGGCGAAAGAGCTTGGAACAATTTCAAAGAACCCGGCTTTTTTCGACATAATCGGAGAGAGTATTCTGCTTATAAAAGAACGTTTTAATTTTGGCACAAAGATAAAAAAAAAAGGAGGGATTATTTGTGATTGAAGGTAATGGATGACTGGTCTACAATAACCCAAATTGATCATCTTATTACTCTTCAAAAACCTCAAAATATAAATAGGTAAACAAATAACTAAAACACCATAAAATGAAATAAGTAAATCAATTATCGAAATGGAGTATATACAACAATTTTTCAATCCTTGGAACATGTACAATTGTGTATGAAACTACTATTACAACTACAAAAATTAAAGAAATTAAAGCTAAACACAAAATAAACAAATTTATCCAACAAAACTTTTATCCGTACTAGTATGCTACCATCCCCTATTTACTAAATGAATAGGCGAAACTCCAACTTTTCCCGCCTAAAATATATTTCCTAAAATAGTATTTGGTATTTTTAACATATACTATAGGTATGGACATGATAGGTTATAAATGGACATAGTTTTTTGTATTTAAATATTTATAACATTCAATAGTTCACATTACTTCTTATAATTTTTAACTATACTCATTTCATTACTTCTTATAATTTAAATTTTTATTTCTCTAATCAAAATACAATGAGTAGCTATAAACATGAAAAATAAATAAAATTCTATAAATATCGTGCATACATTGCATGGGGTCTATACTAGTGTACATACTAAAGTATTACATCTATTTCCTCTTAAATGAAATTTGATCCAAAGTTTCCCTAAAGAAATAAGGGTCACAAGGAATATGAATTATACCTTCTTGATTATACCCAAATTCATTAGCTGATAATTGTTTGGGCCAAAAATCACATAATAAGGAGAGGCCCATTTAATAAATGAATGGGTTTAATGAGAAGGAAAGGAGCCCACGCTTGGAATAAAGCACGGAGAAAGGGAATGGGCCGGCATGCGCGTAGGAGAAGACTGGAGCCCATCGAAGGAGGCGTCCAGAATTAGGAAAGGGGGAGTCAGGGAGAAGTTAGGGAGATGTCAGGGAGATCAGGGAGAATTGAGAGAGACGACCAAACATGGAAAGAGTTATTATGGAAGTTATATTCCCTTTCCATAATCAAGGTAGGACATGCCTAGGGTTCTTACCCTATAAATAGCCGAGGAAGCAATCAAAGAAGGACATTGATACACACATCCGCATTCTCATCAAGACATCAACACATTCACATACACACGACCTTACGAGCTCGATACCTCGTGCTAGCAATAAAAGCATTACGCCTTATTTGTAATCTTCCTCCCATTCAAGAATAGTGCAATATTTGGCAGGGTACCGTCCCTCCCGCGGTTGTTCCCACATTGGGTTTTCCGCGTCACCAAAATCTTACGTGTCAATTTACATTACGAGTATTATTTCCTTATATACATATCAACATACAAACAATCATTCAACTAACCGACGAGTAAGACCGCATTGACCCGAATCAATCAACTTGGTAAAAAAATACCTAAACAGTTTGGCGCCCACCGTGGGACATTGTGGTCGTCAATCGTTGATACTCTAAATACACGATGGATAAAAAAGCATCGAACGCCGTGTCAGGGAGCAGACAACCGTCGCCACCACACACCTCTACTCAAAATCCAACATCAACAGTGGCAGCGCAGGCTCCCGGACATACCTCGAGAACAACACCAACAGCCAAAACCTCTCTACCTCCTAAGACTCCTGTTGTCACAGCCCAAGCCTGATCAGATAAAGGAACATTGAGCTCAGGCCTCACCCCACCACCTAGTCCCACGCAAATCTTGCTCACTGGCGTAGAGAATCTTCAGAAAGCCATGGAAAACATGAGAGAAGACCAAAAGAAAGCGGAAGCTGAAGCAAGAAGGAGAGACAGAGAGCTCTGAGCACAGATTGATGTCCTAAAATAGTAGTCTGTCATCCCAGCAAGCAGGACAGGTGAAGGAAGATCTCCACTGGTAGATCTGACACAGGGGGCATCAGGCAGCTGGAATTCACTTTGACAGATACCAGCTGAACTGGTAACAAGGTTGGATCTGGCTACAGTACCATCAGATGGAAGAATAACCCCACAAGGGTTGGGATACCTCACGCCGGATAACTGGCCGCCAGCCAGCTGTGTGGAGGCACGAACATGTGGCATCCCTGTCAGCAGCCCCGCAACAATCGATCAGACACCTGGAGCAGGATCCGAGTGGAACCAACAAGTGAACTGGCAGCAGGGGACGATCGTTACTTCAACCCCTCTGGCTGCCGGAACCCAACAGAACCTTCAAGAGCTTGGATCAAGAGGAAGTATATTAAATCAGCAGGCAGCTGACAGGCGGACTCCAGATCCAGGCAGCATAACAAATCAGCAGTACTTGGAGCTAAAGGAGATACTGAGCAGGGTCCCAGGGCTGCCACCCCCGCTTGAGAAAGCAGCACTAGACAGCTATACCGACTCACCATTCATGGACACCATATCCATCACAGCCATGCCAAAGGGATTTACAAATCCAAATATGCCTCTCTTTGAGGGCACAGCAGATCCCTTTGATCATGTAAGCCAGTACAAGCAGAAGATGATGACAGTAACAGCCGTAGGGCAAGTCAAGGAGGCTTGCATGTGCAAAGGATTTGGTTCCACCTTAACAGGGCCGACACTTCGATGGTTCGTGAGCCTGCCCAACAGGTCGATATCCACATTTGCTGAATTAGTGAACGCATTCACTCAACAGTTCGCAAGCAGCAGAAAACCACAGAAGCATGCAGGAGATTTGTACAGAATCGTCCAGGGGGCAGGGGAGACCACTGGGTAATACAATACTAGATTCAACAACGAGAAGGTGGCAGTACGAGAGTGCGACATTTCAACAGCAGTAGAAGCCTTCAGGAGAGGCCTCCACCATGACTCCGACCTATACAAGCAGCTGACTATGCACCCCGCCCACTACGATTTCGAGGCAAAGCAAGAGAAAGCATTGCTGCCGCAATCGACCGGGAGGAAGACATTCTAGCGAGAGCCACCTACCTAGTACACCAAGTATTTCTAGTACCTCAGCCGTGGAGAAATCAGGAAGAAAGCAAACCACCAGCAAGAAGGACGAAAGATACAGGCCATATGGAAGGGGAGTCAACAGAATCGAAGAAAATCAGCAACTCCCTACTCTGGCAGAATACGGATTCACTACAGGTATCGGGGGAATCCTGAAAGCACTCAGGGAGATGGGAGAAGGAGTCAGGTGTCCCAATCCACCAGTAGGGGAGCAAGCATGGAGAAAGGATAGCAAAAAGAAGTGTGAGTTCCACCGAGATATTGGGCACAACACTGAGGATTGCTACACATTACGGAGAGAGATCAAGCGCCTCTATGAACAAGGAAAGCTGAGCCACCTATTACCTTGTGGGGGCAAGCAGCAGGATAAGGTAGGCTCCACCAAGCCTGCAACCCCACCCACATGCACCAAGTTCATAAACGTGATAACAGGTGGCTCAGACCTAAGTGGGCTGACATATTCAGCAGCCAAGAGACATGCTACCGTGACCAAAGGAGATAAGCCAGCAAACTCTTGCAGAATCTCTCACAGCGACTTACCAACTGTCAGCTTTGACGAATGAGATACATACGACGAACGAGAACATCATGACGCACTTATTACCACCCGATCAATGGCCAACTGTACAGTTAGAAACGCCCTGGTAGATACAGGTAGCTCGGTTAACCTGATCATGCTGAAGACCATAGAGAACATGGGATTCAGCGAGAAGGATTTGCAGAAGAATACTATTCCGCTAGTAGGCTTCAGTGGCGAAACAGCCAACTCGCTAGGTGAAATAGTCATCCCAACCTATGTGGGAGGAGTCAACAAGCAAGTCAGGTATCTGGTTATAGACGGCCCCTCCACCTACAATGTCATCCTGGGAAGGCCGTGGCTACACCAGATGAAAGCAATCCCCTCAACATATCACCAATGCATAAAGTTTCCCACACCATCGTGGACACGGGCCACGGGGGCGCTTGGGAAACAAGTGTTTGCATTTGTGGAGTCGCCACCAATTTATTGTGGAAAATTGGAAACCGTTCGAACACCTCGCGTCATGTCAAGACACAAAGTAGTGACATGAACACCAAGAACTCGTTACCCTTAGCATTCTATGTCTAGAATGACTCTCGTGGATGCCAATGAACACGGATGTTCACAGAGATCTGGAGTAAGGGGTGAGGGTACGTATTAGGAAGCTCTTTTGATCGAACACCTAATCCCGCGCACCTCGATAGCGGCCTCTACTAATGATTAGGAAAATTGTCTATACTTGATATATCGTCGATTATATGCATGCAATGCAACATCCAAGTTTTAATCCTAACATGTGAGAATTAGACTAAGTCGGTGAACAATTAATTTATCATGCAATAAATGTCAAAGTAGGAATTTAGATTCAATTACGTGTGAAGGCATACAAATGATACAATAAAAGAAATACAATGAAATATAATAAAAAAAATTAAAAAAATTACAATGGATTCAATTGATTTATGTCGAAAATACTTTGAAAACGGATAATTTGAGAAAGAATAAAATAAACAAATAAACGAACATGAATTAGGCGATAATACGATTAATAGTTAATTAAATACGAACTAATTAAACTAGGTCAAGGCAGAACGGAAGTTCAGAGACAGAAGTCATCCTAGAACAGGCGCAGCAGTGCTGCGCCCTCTGGAAGAGGCGCAACAGTTGCTTCGTCAGTTCCAAGGGTGAGTTTTGGCTGTGAAGCTGGAACTGCAAATCGTTAATGTTAATCGGTGAATTTAAGGATTGATTATGATATTTAACTCGAATGAAAGTGATTTAATGTATTAATTACATGCGAATAGGTCATAAACACGATAAAACATGGACGAAACGGGATTAAGATGAATTAATTACATGAACGAAAGATTGATTAATGACATGAGTGAAGTAAATAGGTTAAACATGACGAATTAATGACGAACCAATGATGAATATGACAATAAACAGGTGGAAAATATACCAAATATCGAATTCCAGAAACTCAATATGAAAGAATTGAATCTCTACAACCCGGATTGATTTTAATGACGAAAACCCGCAAATATTGGATTATAAGGGATTTAAGTCTGGATTTAATGATGAATTATACGTATTAATGATGATGAATAATATACATGTGAAATTATTATGCTATTATATCAAAGAATTGAAGAACAAACGAAATCAAATAAAGAACGACGAATATACAGAGGACGAAGGAAGAAGAAGAAAGGAAGCAGGAACTGCGGCAGCCTCACGAAGAGGCGCAGCAGGTGCTGCGTCCCTTCGAAGAGGCGCAGCAGTTGAAGGGACGCAGCAGTTGCTGCGTCCTTTCTCGACGGTCATCTTCTGGTAATCCGTAAAAAGGGTTTTAAAGCATGGTTTTATAAATCGGTTTTAAGAAGTATTTTCGACATAAACCTTACATTAATGATACAAAAGGTAAATAACAATAAATAAAGAAGGATTTACACCCTCAGACTTACATGTTTGACGAAACGAGATGAACTAAGTTTATGATTAGTGATGCTAGACTCGAATGTAACGAAAGTGCCCTCGTAAGAGGAAAACGATTAAGATTAATTAAGTTGATTGATTGTGGAGTTGGTCAAATTGGTCGGTCATGCAAACGAGGCTGGTACTCAGAAGGATCCGAGCTTACGTGGTCGAATGTTCAAGCACGTAGACGCCAGAAAGTAAGAACGTGGACTTAGAATGCAAAGGGAGAAGTGAAGGGCGGACACTCGCGTGAGAAATATGAGGAGCGAAGGCTCCTATTTATACTAATCACGTGAAGGAATAGGGTTTTCGGAGAAACTTTGGAAGTGAATCTCGGAAAGATATGAAAAAGATACGAAAAATACGCAGAAAAGGACCTGGGAAGAGGCGCAGCATGTACTGCGTCTCTTGGAAGAGGCGCAGCACCTGCTGCGTCTGTTCCCAGGAGGTTTCCTCCTGCGGAAGAAAGATTTTCGTGTTTAATTTATGGAATAACGGGATAATCTTTTTTTCCTTAATATTTTGTATGAATATTACGGAAAATTCTTTACCAAAGAATAAAAGATTGTGAAATATTTATAAAATATGGAATAGAAATATCTGGAATATTCCAGAACATTCCGACTCGGGATTTAGCGGTTATCGGAAAATGAAGACGGTTTTAGGCCCGGACTCCAAATATACTCTAATTACTGTCAAAACGACCGTATCGGCGCGTAGATGACAACTAAGAGGTAGACATCAGTGTTTGAGCAATCACTTGACAATAAAATTACGAACTGTCACAAATCGTTCCGTGTACCAAACATGCGGCCCAATCATCACCGGGTGGTTTGCGGGAGGTGCAGAAATGAGGTATCTACAACCATGGGGAGTAGAGACAATAAGAGGAGATCAGGAGGAAGCTAGAGGCTGCTATAAGAAGGCACTTAAGTGTACTATCAGCCCTCCCGCATAGCAATTACAGAAGCAGCCTGTCTAGGACGAATACATCGAGCCCCCAGCAGAAGAGCTGGATCAAATCAACCTGGACAAGCTACACCCAGAGAGAACTGTACTAGTTGGAGTTAGATGCACAGGAAGCTTGTGGTAACAGTTAATCAAATTTCTGCAAGATAACATGGACTGTTTTGCATGGTCACACGATGACATGATAGGAATAGATCCATCCATCATAACGCACAAGCTTAGTGTGGACCCAAAGTGTAAACCCGTCCAGCAGAGAAGAAGAAAGTTTGCAGCAGAAAGGAACAAGGTGATCAACCAAGAGGTAGATAGCCTCCTGGCAGCAAAGAAAATAAGAGAAGTAAAGTATCCAGAGTGGTTGTCCAACGTAGTAGTGGTGCCAAAGAAGAATGGAAAGTGGAGAGTATGCGTGGACTTCATCGACCTCAAAAAAGCATGCCCTAAAGATTCCTTTCCGCTGCCTCATATCGATGCAATGGTGGACGCAACTGCTGGACATGAGATGTTGACATTCCTGGACGCATGGAGTGGATACAACCAGATCAAGATGGATCCTGCAGATCAAGAGAAGACGACATTCATGTCTGAAAGAGGAATATATTGCTACAACGTCATGCCATTCGGCCTAAAGAATGCAGGCTCCACGTATCAAAGGCTGGGTAACCGCATGACATGGTGGTAAAATCAGAGAAAGCCGAAGATCACATGCGGCACCTGACAGAAACATTCGACACCCTGAGGGAATACAAAATGAAGCTAAATCCATCTAAATGCACCTTCGGGGTATCTTCTGGCAAATTCTTAGGCTATATTGTAATCCAAAGAGGGATAGAGGCCAGCATCGAGCAGATTAAAGCTTTTTTACAACTAGAGTCACCCGAAAAGCCTAAAGATGTTCAAAGACTAGCTGGAAAGGTAGCAGCCTTGAGCAGGTTCATCTCAAGATCTTCAGATAAGTGCAGGCTGTTTTACGACATAATAAGAAAGAGTCAGAAGTTTGAGTGGACCACGGATCACGAGCAAGCATTTAGAGAGCTGAAACACTACCTCAGCAGCCCACCACTGCTGTCGAAGCCGAAACCAGGAGAACCACTATTCCTATACCTAGCCGTCACAGAAGTGGCAGTGAGCGCTGTTCTAGTTAGAGAGCAGGAAAAGGAGCAGAAGCCAGTGTACTACGTAAGCAAGTCTCTGCTGCCGGCAGAGACCAGGTACACATCTCTTGAAAAATTAGTACTAGCATTGGTAGTAGCATCTCACAAGCTGCGCCCCTATTTTGAGTCCCACACCATACATGTTGTGACCAACTACCCGCTGAAATTTATCATGAGGAAGCCTGAAATGTCAGGAAGAATGTCGAAATGGTCTGTACACCTTAGTGGATATGATATTCAGTATGACCCCAGAACAGCAATCAAATCGCAAGCATTGGCCGACTTTGTGTCAGATTTCAGCCCAGCCATTCAAAATCTGGCAGAAGAGGAAATCCTCACCCTAGAGAGGAACAAGGAGGCAGAGATATGGCATATGCATATTGACGGAGCCTCCAACCAAAGGGGGGCGGATGTAGGCTTAATTCTGCGGTCGCCACAGGGAGACCAGATAGCACAAGCAGTAAGATGTGAATTCAAGGCAACCAACAATGAAACGGAGTACGAGGCCTTGGTATTAGGAATGAAGCTAGCTCTGGAGTTAGGAGTCAGGCACCTGCGCATATACAGTGACTCTCTATTAATAGTCAATCACGTGAATGATGAGTTTATAGCCAGAGATTCGAAAATGATTGCATACCTAAAAGTAGCAAAGGAGTTAAAACAGAAATTCGAAACTTGCAAGCTTAGGCATATCCCCAGAGATCAGAATGTAGAAGCAGATGCCTTAGCAACTCTGGGGGCAACGTTCAAGCCAACTGAGCTGTCCAACATTCCCATAGCGCACATGCTAGAGCCTTCTATCCAGAAGGCAGACGAAATAGATAAAGGAGAACTAGAAGATCCACAGAACGGAGGAGTCCAGGCAGCTACAAAGGTGGGTGAGGACTCTCAGCCAGCCGATCAGCCGCCTGACCAAACTGGCAGATGACTGGGATTGGCGCACACCCTACCTAGACTGGCTGCGTCATAGCAAGCTACCAGATGACAAGAAGGAAGTAAGGGCATTCAGAGTAAAAGCCTACAGGTTCATACTTATTGATGATATACTATTCCGAAAATCACTGACAGGCCCCTACTTATGGTGCCTGGACAAGGAGGAGGCGCAGACTGTGTTACATGCTCTCCACAGTGGCGAATGTGGAAACCATGCAGGGGGCAGGAGTCTAGCAAATAAAGCTCTCAGGAAGGGATACTTCTGGCCTACAATAAAGGCAGATGCAGCAGAATATGCACGCAAGTGTGATGCCTGCCAGCGCTCAGCACCAATGATCCATCAGCCAGTAGAACCCTTGCACCCTATCATTTTTCCCTGGCCATTCATGACATAGGGCATGGACATAGTAGGACCCTTACCAAGAGCCACGGGGAATAGGATATGGATGCTGGCGATGACAGATTACTTCTCCAAGTGGATAGAGGCAGAAGCATTCACAGAAATAAAAGACAAACATGTCATTTCTTTCATAAAACGAAACATCATCTGCAGGTTTGGTATCCCATCAGAGATCATATGTGACAATTGTAACACCCCCATATCCAGAGGAGCCTTAACTAGGCCTTCCTTAGCATATAAGGGCATTACCATCTCGGTTACCCGAGGACAGTAATAATCAAATGTCGATAAAAGAACTATCATGTTATATTACAAGTGATTTAAAACCAACTGATGATATATAAGATACAACTCAAAGACTGCTCGCTATAACTATCAAATCTCGTGAGGACTCATCCCTGCCCGGACTCCAGCTATCAACGATATCAATACCTGCTAAGACAGACTGCTCACCATAAGGGATCACGGAAGACATATAAAACAACAAGACAACCACACAAGGTCAGTACTGAGACAAGATACAACAATGCCAACAACACCTAACAATACAACACCACACAATCAGTCACACACAAGCACACCTACACCGATCAATCTCCGTCACCGACTGTCCACTGGACCAGTCCTGCCAGTGGGGGACCGCAGCCGTACCCACCAAACCCCCGCTCATCATACCGAGCGATAACCCTGTCCCATTAATGTGCACATCCCCTTCCGTGGCGGGGTCCACGAAGGGCGAAACTAGGGCGTGAAGCCACTCCCGCAAGTGACTCCACTCAGCCGAGAACGCATCTCGAGAACCAGAGACAAACAATTGTAGATACCTCGTTTCTGCACCTCTCGCAAACCACCCGGTGATGATTGGGCCGCATGTTTGGTACGCGGAACGATTTGTGACAATTCATAAGATTATCGTCAAGTGATTGCTCAAATATTAATGTCTACCTCTTAGTTGTCATCTACGTCCCGATACGGTCGTTTTGACAGTAATTAGAGTACATTTTGAGTCCGGGCCTAAAACCGTCTCCATTTTCTGATAACCGTTAAATCCCGAGTCAGAATGTTCTGGAATGTTCCGGATATTTCTATTCCATATTCCACAATCTTTATCTTTTGGTAAACAATTTCCCGTAATATTCACGTAAGATATTAAGGAAAACCGAATGATTCCGTCCTACCATAACTTAAACACGGAAATTTTTCTTCCGCAGGAGGAAACCACTTGGGAACAGACGCAGCAGGTGTTGCGCCTCTTCCAAGAGACGCAGTGGCTGTTGCGCCTCTTCCCAGGTCCTTTTCTGCGTATTTCTCGTATCTTTTTCATATCTTTCCGAGATTCACTTCCAAAGAGTCTCTGAAACCCTAATTCCTTCACATGATTAGTATAAATAGGAGCCTCCGCTCCTAATATTTCTCACGCGAGTGTCCGCCCTTCTCTTTTCCCTTTGCATTCTAGACCTTTGTTCTTACTTTTTGGCGTCTACGTGCTTGAACATTCGACCACGTAAGCTCGGATCCTTCTGAGTACCAGCCTCGTTTGCATGACCGACCAATTTGACCAACTCCACATCAATCAACTTAATTAATCTAATCGTTTTCCTCTTACGAGGGCACTTTCATATTTGCATTATAGTTCGAGTCGAGCATCGCTAATCGATATCTTAGTCCTTCTCGTTTCGTCAACATGTAAGTCTGAGGGTGTATAATCTCTCTTTTATTTATTGTTATTTACCTTTTTGTATCATCACAATTGTAAGGTTTATGTCGAAAATACCTCATTAAAACCGATTTCTAAAACCTTTGTTAAAACCTTTTTTTTTTACGGATTTTCAGTAGACAAACGTCGAGAAAGGACGCAGCAACTGCTGCGCCTCTTCGAAGGAGCGCAGTACCTGCTGCGCCTCTTCGTGAGGCTGCCGCAGTTCCTGCTTCCTTTCTTCTTCCTTCGTCCTCTGTTATTCATCAAAATTCGTCTTTGTTTCGTTTGTTTGTTAATTCTTTGTTATAATAGCATGATAATCTCACATGTATATTATTCATCATTCATTATCATATTTAATTCGTCATTAATTCGACTTAAGTCCCTTATAATCTCATATTTGCGGGTTTTCGTCATTAAATTCAATCCGGGTTGTATTAATTCAATTTGTTCATATTGATTTTCTGGAATTCGATCTTTGATATATTTTAATCTGTCTTTTGTCATATTCATCGCATATTCGTCACATGTTATTCATTAATTCATCATGTTTAGTTTAGTCCAATTAATTTGTTTGGTTTGTTAATATCGTTCACTCCTGTAATTAATCCATCTTAATTCCGTCTCATCCATGTTTATTGCTTTTATGACCATCAATCATATGTAAATAACATATTAATCACTTCCATCCTAGTCAAACATCATAATCAATCCTTAAATTTATCAATTAATGTTAACGGCTTGCAATTCCGGCTTCACAGCCAGAACTGAGCCAAGGAACAGACGCAGCAACTGTTGCGCCTCTTCCAAGGGACGCAGCTCTGCTGCGCCTGTTCCTGGTTTATTTCTGCCTCTGAACTCCGTTGTTGCTCTGACTCAGTTATTTAGCTTACGTATAATTGACTATTATACCATATAATCACCTTCTGTTCTGTTCGTAATTCATTCTCTTTTATTCTTTTTCTCAAATTATCCGTTTTAAAGGTATTTTCGACATAAATCGCCTATCCCAATGTAATTAATGTAATTTTCATTATTGTAATTTTCTTTTGTTATGTTTATCATATTTCTTGTGTCATTTGTATGTTTTCACATGTAATTGAGCATTAAATCCTACTTCGACCCAATTGTTTGCTAATTACGTGTCAACCGACTTAGCTTAATTTTCACATGTTAGGATCAAAACTTGGATGTTGCATTGCATGCATATAATCGACGATATATCAAGTGCGAATAACTTCCCTAATCATTAGTAGAGGCCGCTATCGAGGCGGGCAGGATTAGGTGTTCGATCAAAAGAGCTTCCTAATACGTACCCTCACCCCTTACTCCAGATATATGTGAACACCCGTGTTCATTGGCGTCCACAAGAGTCATTCTAGACATAGAATTCTAAGGGTAACGATTGCTTAGTGTTCATGTCACTACTTTGTGTCTTGACATGACGCGAGGTATTCAAACGTTTCCAATTTCCCATAAAAATTGGTGGCGACTCCATACAAAAATGCAAACGCTTGTTTCTCTTTCCTCCCAAGCGCCCCCGTGGGCCCCCGCTGTCTACAACAATCAGCAATCACAATACAACATCAACAACCGTCTGAATTAATCAACAATCGTATACACGCTGCCGCACAAACACAACCACAGCACAACAACAACGACACGACGATCAACACACTAGACTATCTACAGAAACTGAGTTGGTGAACCTACCTTTAAGCAACTGCAACCAATCCATGCCAACATATGACATATCCAGCAACCAAGCAAAGCCTATAACCACAACACAATCATCTATTACTACCAAGCAAACCCTAATCGTAAAGACAAGGACACGGATGATGATGACGACATACCTATAAGGAGAAACCCGGCAAAAGACCGCTACCCGACTCAAGCTATGCTCTCCTAAGGCACAAGGACCTTCAAAAGGCTTCCATGGAGGTTTTATGGTGAAGGGAAGGGAAAGGGGAGACTAGAGGATAGAAGGAATGAGGCGGACATGATTTGCGGATTTAACAAAACGCGATTAAAAACCCTCGCTGAAAACCCGATACTCGATCGAGTACCCCACATACTCGATCGAGTGACCCCCTACTCGATTGAGTAACTACCCTACTCGATCGAGTAGCCTCTACTCTATCGAGTACCACACATAACACGTAACCCAAGATAGTTTTGGCACGCACTTCTAAGAACTATTCCCGCTCCCAAGGTCAGTCAACGCTGGTCAAAGGGTCCCTAAAAGGGCGGGTATTACAACAATGGCTCACAATTCATCTCTAACGATGCTCAGGGATACTGTGCCAGGTGGAGCATCACCCTGAAAAAGTCAGCACCCAGGACTCCAAAGTCCAACGGGCAAGCTGAATCCAGCAACAAAATCATTATGGACAATCTGAGAAGGAGGTTACAGGAGTTAGGAGGAAAGTGGGCAGATGAATTGCCACTAGTATTATGGTCAGACAGAACAACACCAAAGGTAGCAACAAGTCAAACACCCTTCAGCCTGGTGTTTGGCGCAGAAGCAGTCATCCCATCAGAAGTTCTAGTTCCCACCCACAGGTATGGATGTATAACAGGGGAACTGAACAATGCAGAGATGGTAGTTCTAGTTCTAGTCATCCCATCAGAAGTTCTAGTTCCCACCGAAGTCATCATCTACATACATGTATATCGACTCTTGTCAGCTATCATATAAAACACCAACCTCGCACTGCAAACCAACACCAACAACGATCACCCATCATATTACGAGATTACTTCATGCTGCACAACTAATACCACTATGTTACTCACAACGCGACTCTATTACGATACATGGCACCACATCTATCACTTTATGACCGTCCTTTAAAACATACTATCATATTCATTGCAACGCATGAATTACTCAACAAACTGAGGTAACCAATTACAACTTCATACAAGCAACGTGACCAAGGTACTAGAAAATTTTGTAATTAAACAACAAAGTATTACAAACGAACAACAACATACATTTCAAAATCGGCCTTTTTATTTTGCGACATTACTCTTCCCCTCTAAAAAGGAACTTCGTCCCCGAAGTTCACCACCAATATTGCCACACATATTACCTATTACTTGCATCATAACATAAATTAGAACCATATTATTTATTATGGACATTACTCACTAAGCCTATACTCGTTAAATTAGAAATCATACACAGTCCACCGGAATAACTAGCCGCCGTCGATAAAGCATGTTAATATCGTATGCACAAGCGTATGACAAGATTTAACTCCGGCGAATAGATCGTAATATGGCGGATGTAATATTAAAGCAACAAGAGACCATCACCACTCCACTATTTGTTACGGATATGTATATAAAACCTCAAGCACGACTTCTAACATATGAAATTAACGGTTCAAAGGTGTTAGTACGCACTAATAACCAGTTAAACATCAAACCTGCAATTATAAAACAATTGAACACTTTTAATTTTTGAAAACTTCCTGTAACAGTGCTACTCGATCGAGTATTTAGTGGTACTCGATCGAGTGCCCTGTTACTCGATCGAGTGTCTTGGCTACTCGATCGAGTAGCCCTGAGATCATAATGTCTCTTTTCTGCCACACTTATAGCTACTCGATCGAGTACAGGGTACTCTGTCGAGTACCTATAGGTCGAATTTTTGGGAAGCCTGCCATAACCACACATATATATACAAAATCGTCACACAACTTGAGTCGGAATGACCTCCCGACTCGCAAAATCTTGCAACAAAGTCAAGTAGTAAATCCGGCCTTATGGTCAAGCATACAAATCCGGAAATAAAATGTTCTAACAACCAACAACTACCAACATCCAAGACCAACAATCATAACAAAGATAAAGAAATAGGAGTATCACTCCTGCTGCTGCTGCTGCTGCTCCTCCTCCATCACCTCGTCACCACCACCATCACCTCCTGATGTGCCCGCTCCAGATGACCCCATCCCCGCATAAAATCCCGCTCCATCTCCCGGACCTGCGTGCCATGGGGTCAAACCACCATAGGGAAAGGACTGAGGCGTCCCCTAAGCTGACTGATCCACTCCGTAAGAGTGGAAAACCCCACTATAATCCCCGACTCCACTCCACCAAACCGGATGCGGTCCCTCGGTCCCAATTCCCTGAGAGTACGCCATCTCATGCATGTTCCGAAGTGTCAAGGTAGATGACACTCTCTCTGCTAAGTAGCTCGATCGCGTCTCCGGGGTGTCGAGGTAACGGTAGCACGGGAAAGGGTGCTGCTGTGGTGGTGCTACCGGCCGTGGTCTGGTCTCAGCGGTCCTCTCTCTCACTCTACGGGGTCCTCTCCCCAACCTGGGCCTCTCCTCCCTGACCGCCGCATTCTCCCCCTTCTTCGGCTCGGGCATCACCTAGAGAATCACGTCATCGATGAGATAGGTCTGCAACTGTCGGGGCACGTCATCATCCTCCTCCTCGTCGGAGTCAACAGCTGTCACCACCGGCTCTAACGGCTCGGTCGGTGGAAGGTGTTGATGCGTGTCATTTATATGATGTTTTACACCCTATTTTACACGCATTTCAGAGCTCAATTGAGTAGTTTATGCTACTATTTCCCTTGTTTCGTGTATTTCTTCCTTTTCTTGTGATTTTGTAGGAATAAGAAGATTTCAGCGGAGAATAAGCCGAATCCATCCCTAAGTACTTAGCATTGCATTTGACATGGAGTATTGACTCGAGGAATGATCTTGGTGCACGTTTCAAAGCCTAAAGATAGCAAAAGCAAGGGTGCGTACGAGTTTAACAATCAAAGAAGCATTTCACGATATTGCAGCCTCATTCAGATGGCTATATCTCGAGTTCTAGAGCAGATAATCAAGTGATTCCAATTGGAGTGAAAGCTTATCCTCTTAGCTTTCCAACACCATGTAGAACGCCTGATTTGACCAAGTAACGAAGAAATGGCAGCTGTTTTAAGATCGGTGCGCGCTGCAGGAATCGTCAGAACGCAATTCTGTACAGCATCTTTGGTCGATCGACTGGCCTCATTGGACGATCGACCACCACGCGAGCTGATACGCAAATTAAAAGTCGAGAATAGTTCAAGCCCATATTGTAATTATGTTTTAGGAAGGAGTTACGTTATTTTCTTATATAACGTAACTTCAGTTTATCAGAGGGATGATCATCTAGTTCCTAACATACAGTAGCTATTTTCGTAGTTTAGAATTCTCAATAAAGTTCGCACCTTATTTCCAGATTCATCGCTTGTTCCTTAGCTTTGGTAATTCTAATCCTTTAATTTCAGTATTGTTATTTTGTTTCAGTAGTATTATTTCTTGCTAGATAGAATCCCAAACCCTAGTTATAGTTTTATGCAAATTTATTCATCATTTATTTCAATTATGCAATTCTTTATGCCTATTATCAAATTAGTTCTTGTTATTTGCATAAGTATGAGTAGCTAAACACCCCTTGCTAGGATGTAGGGGATCTATGGCGTAGATGGCATTAGAATAGGTGACCCCGCATTAGGGCTTGGTCGACCGACTGGCTTAACTAGTCGATCGACTGAGCCGGTTAGTCGATCGACTGGGGTAGCTGGTCGATCGACTGACTTCGCGTCTGGTTTTGCTTTGTTTATTTCGTTAAGTGCTTTATCTTTCAATGAGACCGAGAGGATACTTGATAGATGCTTAAACTTGACCATCCCGTAGATCGAGAGATAGGAATGGACAATAATTAACGAGTTAAGACGACTAAATTGCTAAGATCGAGAGATAATGTGATTTAGTTTGCATTAGGAATCATTAATCAAGAACGAGAGTTAGTATTAATGAGACTTAGGGATTAGTAGCATAGGCCGAGAGGTAGCTACTATTTAACATGGACCGAGAGGACTTGTTTTCCCCATCCTTCGCGACTGTAATTCAGACTTACCTAGGATTATGTGCCATCGCAGCTATAGTGAACCGACCGTCTTAGCATTTCTTTTATCATTGTTTACCGTCCTTATTTACTTTTATTTGTTTATTTAGTTTTTGTCATTAGATTTAGTTATAATTCTCATCAAAACCCCCTCACTGTTACCCGATAGACTGAAATATAAAGCAACTATTATCTCCCTACCTCCCTGCGGATCGACCCTTACTACCACTTGCTAGTTGTAGTTTGGTTTTATAAATATTATTTTTGGTACTCACTTCGACAGGTATCAAATTTTGGCGCCGTTGCCGGGGAGGCAGTGTAACACCCCCATACTCCGAGTGCCTTACCAGGACCACTCAGGTATGAAGACATCACCATCCCGGTCGCCCGAGGTATGATAATCAAATAGACAAAACAGAAACAACATTTATTGTAAATAGTTTAATGAATCAATACAATCCTCGAAACCAAACTGAAAGTACAATACATTATTCCAAACTATCTGTTCTCAACTGAAATATAAATAAATGCTAAACTACAGCGGAAGACTCTATCGTCATGTCGCGGCCATCCCGCCTATCCCAGTACTCATCTCTATACCGCTCAATATCTGCTCACCATCCCGAATGGATCACCGCAGGTTTTACAAAACAAAGACCGGTCGGTACTAATCACACAATCAATATAGATAACAATAATAAGACAAACAGACAATTTGAACTGTCACACACACACACACACACCACCAACTCCCATCATCTCAATACCGACCGTCCACCTTTGGACCACCCGCCGATGGGGACCGCACTGCCGTTCCCACCTAAGCCCCGCTCATCGTACGAGCGATAACCCTGTCCATTAATGTGCACATCCCCTTTTGTGGCGGGTTCCACGAAGGGCGAAACTAGGGCGTGAGATCACTCCCGCAAGTGACCCCACTCAGCCGAGAACGCATCTCGAGAGCCATAGAAACCAATCACAATCACAATCATCATATTAAACAACTAACTAAAGACATCACCAATATCCCATTATGGGACTAATGCGAGTAGAAATCCTACCCGGAAAGCACAACACGCAGACGGTATCTACAAATTTTGTATCAAAACGGCTCCTCTACGAATTCTCCTCCTACCATACAACACATAGATGCTACCATTCAATTACTACTCATAAAAACCCCCAATTCCCAAATTAGGGTTTCATCAATCTTAACAAAACATTATAGAAATTATATTAAAAGCTTACCCTCGACGCAAGGAATCCAACGACACGAACTACGATACGAACCGACCGTCCGAACTCCGGAATTGTCAAGAACGCGATTAGGAAGAAGAACTAGTTGCTTTCTCTCTTAAACAGGTTTTAGGTTTTGTAAAAAGTGATTTAAAACAATTACGAATATGTTTAAATACCTTAATCGCGTAATTAACAAAACCCGAGAAAACTCCCCCGTAAAACCGGACACTCGATCGAGTACCCAAGGTACTCGATCGAGTAGTACCCCTACTCGATCGAGTGCCCCCGACTACTCGATCGAGTACCCAACAGTCGAAACTATTTTATTCCGCAACTTGCCCATACTCGACAGAGTAAGGGCTACTCGATAGAGTACCCCCAAGACATATAAATACGGAGTATTACAGTCTTCCCTCCTTAAAAGGAACTTCGTCCCCGAAGTTCAAACCACTACTAAAACAAAGGTACTCCAAAACATGCCCGACTCAACAACCAAAACAAAACTCAACATAAAACACGCTACTTACCCAACTCATCCCGACAACCTACCGACGCAACATACAAAAAGGTGTATAAAACTCTTAGAAACTGCTCGCGATCATCTCCTACCCCCCTAAAAGAAACAAGGTTACGTCCCCGTAACCATACATACCTGATCAAAAAGGAAGGGGTAACGCTCTTTCATGATATCCTCTGCCTCCCATGTAGCTTCCTCGGTCTCGTGGTTAGACCACAGGATCTTGAGCAAAACTGTCTCACCACCCCTAGTCCTTCTAACCTTTCGGTCTAGGATCTGCTTAGGTACCTCAAGATATGATAAAGACTCATCAAGCTCTAAGTTCTCTGCCTCCAACACATGTGACGGGTCACTCACATACTTCCGCAGCTGCGATACATGAAACACATTATGCACTCTCTCTAATGCAGCTGGTAATGCCAGACGATAAGCAACTTCCTCGACTCGCTCTAAGATCTCATAAGGCCCTATAAACTTCTGACTTAGCTTGCCTTTCTTCCCAAATCTCATAACTCCGCGCATAGGAGACACTTTCAGAAGAACCTTGTCCCCAACCTGAAACTCTATGTCCCGACGATGTAGATCTGCATAACTCTTTTGTCGATCCTGGGCTGCTCTCATCCGTTCCCTGATCATCTTAATCTGTTCCACCATCTCATGTACCATCTCTGGTCCTAAAACCACTGCCTCAGCACTATCGTCCCAACAGATTGGACTCCTACATCTCCTCCCATACAAAGCCTCAAACGGTGCCATACCAATACTAGTGTGATAGCTGTTATTGTAAGAAAACTCTATCAAGTCCAACCTCTGCTCCCAGCTACCACCAAAATCCATCACACAAGCTCGCGACATATCCTCAAGGGTCTTGATTGTTCTCTCAGTCTGCCCATCTGTCGCAGGATGAAAAGCTGTACTCATCTTCAGATTTGTTCCCAACGATTCCTGCAACTCCTTCCAAAACCTCGATATAAACCTCGCATCTACGTCCGGACACTATGTCCTTAGGGACTCCATGTAACTTCAAAGACGTTCTTTCGATAGGCCATAGCCAATTGTGCCTTAGTCCATGTATCTTTCATTGGAACAAAGTGAGCTGACTTGGTCAGACGATCCACTATCACCCAAATCATATTGTTACCTTGTTGACTCTTAGGCAAACCCACAATGAAATCCATGGAAATGGATTCCCACTTCCACTCAGGCACCTCCAAAGACTGAACCTTACCTTGTGGTCTTCTCTGTTCCCCTTTAACTCTCTGGCATGTCAAACAACGGGACACAAACTCGGTTTGTCTCTTTCTTCATCCCAGGCCACCAAAACGTTTTCTTCAAATCTTTGTAAAGCTTGTCTCCACCCGGATGAACTGAATATGGTGTGCAATGCGCTTCTGTCATGATTGTCTTTTTCAACTCCTCGTCATTAGGAACACACCACCTACCATCAAACCTCAAACTACCATCTGTATGAATAGAAAAGCGGGACACTGTCCCTTTCTCTACTCCAGCTCTCCACTCCACTATCTTAGGATCCAAAGCCTGCTTATCCCGAATGTCATCATAAAACTCAAGCTGTACTGTCATATCACCCATGGCATCTCCTTTCTGCATCATATGTATCCCGAACCTCGCTACCTCATCTCTCAGCCTCATCAAAGATAGAGCTGTACACAAAGAATGTACACTCTTTCTACTCAAAGCATCAGCTACAACATTGGCTTTCCCTTCATGGTAGATGATTTCCATGTCATAATCGCCAATCAACTCCATCCACCTCCTCTGTCTCATGTTCAACTCCTTCTGCGTGAAGATGTACTTGAGACTCTTGTGATCAGAAAATACCTTAAAGATTGCTCCATAAAGGTAATGTCTCCAAATCTTGAGAGCAAACACCACTGCACCCAACTCCAGATCATGAGTAGGGTAGTTCTCCTCATAAGGCTTCAACTGCCTAGAAGCATAGGCAATCACTTTACCATTCTGCATCAACACACATCCTAGCCCATTCTTGAAGCATCGTATAAACCTCGAAATTCTCGCTCCCTTCAGTAATGCGAGGACGGGAGAGCTGTGGTCAAACGCTCCTTTAATGTTTGGAACGCCGTCTCACAACTCTCATCCCAACGAAAACTGTTCTCTTTCCTCATCAACGCTGTCATCGGTCTAGCTATCTTGGAGAAATCTTTCACGAACCGTCGTAGTATCCGGCTAAACCCAAGAAACTTCTCACCTCAAAGAACATTCTTTGGTGCTTCCCACTTTGTCACCGCCTCAATCTTCGCCGGATCCACGGCTACCCCATCTTTAGAGATTACATGCCCTTAAAGGCAACTTTCTCCAACCAGAACTCACACTTGGACAGCTTAGCATACAACTCATGATCCCTCAAAGTCTGCAACACGATCCTCAGATGCTCCTCATGCTCCTCCTTAGTCTTAGAGTAGACTAAGATGTCATCGATAAACACTACTACAAACTGATCCAAGAACTGTCTGAAGATTCTATTCATCAAATCCATAAACACTGCCGGCGCATTAGACAACCCAAACGGCATCACCACATACTCATAATGGCCATACCTCGACGTGAAAGTTGTCTTCGGTATGTCCACATCTCTAATCTTCACCTGATGGTACCCCGACCTCAAATCAATCTTAGAAAAGACTGTTGCACCGCTCAGGCGATCAAACAGGTCATCTATCCTTGGCAAAGGATACTTGTTCTTTATCGTCACACGGTTCGGCTCCGGTAATCTATGCACACGACCTCAAACTCCCATCTTTCTTCTTCACGAAAAGAACTGGTGCTCCCAAGGCGATACACTTGGTCTAATGTATCCCTTCTCTATCAAATCATCCAACTGCTTCCTAAGCTCCTCCATCTCCTTAGGACCCATACGGTACGGTGCCTTAGAGATTGGCCCCGTCCCTGGCTTCAACTCAACGGTGAAATCTATCTCCCTCTTCGGTGGCAACCCCGGAATCTCCTCTGGAAAAACATCTGCAAACTCTCCCACCACTGGTATCTCGTCAAGCTGCTAGGGCTCTCTATCCGGTCATCTCTCACATGGCACAAAATCCGAGGACATCCCTTCCTCAGATACGACTTCAAGGTGACAGCTGCAATCAACTTAACTTTGGGTTTGACTAGAAACCCACGGTAAGACACACTAACACCCTTAGGGCCTCTTAGGGACACTTTCTTTTGATGACAGTCTATCTTAGCTTTATACTTTCCTAACCAATCCATCCCAACTATCATCTCAAAACCATTAAAAGGAAACTCTAGCAAGTCTACAGGGAAATCGACTTGCCCAACTATCAAAGATACATCTCTAAACAACCTCCCACACGATACGGACTCACCCGAAGGTATGAAAACTTGCTCCCTAACAGACTCATATACTCTCAAACCCAACTGTTTTACATGACTCGAAGACACAAACGACTGAGAAGCCCCCGAATCAAACAAAACAAACGTAGGAATACCATTAACAAGGAATGTACCGGTGATAACGTGCGCATCCTCCAGTGCCTTCTTGTCCATCATGAACAACTTGCCCATGGTCTTCCGCCCACCTCCTGGACAAGATCTTGGCTGATGCGGTCGGCTTAGCACCCGACCCTTGATTGTTGTTGTTGTTGTTCGTCGGTGTCTTCGATAAAATTACCGCCGTTGCGGTTGCCCTCCACTCTGCAGTAGCTCGACCTCCCGGTTTGGCCATGATCCGGTGGCTTTGTTGCTCGCAAAGCTCTGTGCGGGTCTCGAAAAGATCCGGTGCACTCGTGCACTCATGTCTCTTGTGGCCTACGCCACCACAACCAAAGAGTCACTCCCCGCCTATTGCTCACACTCCCACGGCCTCGCCCAAAGGAAGTTCCAAAGACTAAACCCGGACCCGGAAGAAAATCCCTTAGATTGATTGTGGTTGCCTTTCTTGAAATTAGATTGGCCACCACCCTCGCTCTCGGACTTCCTCTTCTCTCCACCGACATCTCCGAGCCATCTCCACTAGTCTCTCGGCTCTCCCGGCCCTCTCATACGCTTCCTTTACATCGGTAAGGACTCCCACGGGTAACTTATCCATAATTTTCGTGGTTAGCCCTCTCTCAAACCTCAAAGCCAGATTCTCCTCACTCAAACCCATATCCTCCGCATATCTAGATTTCTCATTGAACTGCCTGTAGTACTCAGCCACAGACATCTCGGCGGTCATCTTAAACTTGTCGAACTCCTCTCTCAACTTACTCCTCACATGTTCTAGTACGAACTCCTTCCTCACATGACCCTACGAAACTCCTCCCAAGGTATAGCGGGTAACCCCTGGTTGGTATATATCTCCTTGGCACTCACTTTCACTGAATCCCACCACTTGCCAGTGCCTCCCTCGGATAGAATGCGGCTGATCCACTCTCATCTCATCGGGACGAACTAAATCTAGTATGTTCTCCATCTTCCTCACCAACTATCAAGAAGGTTAGGCTCCTCAACTCCCTTGTACTCCTTCGGGTTAAACCTCGCAATATAGAGGTTGACTTTAGCATGGTCAACCTCCTTCTCCTTACTCTTATCCTTGTCCTCATTCACTCTCTTGGGGTCTCGGTGAGAGCATCCTGGTGCTCTAACATCTTGACGATGTCGTCCGTAGTCATAAGCTCAGCTCTCGCATACAAAGCATTTCTCTTGGGCGGCATCTTGAAGCTATATAAGAAAGGGTAAACATAAACACACGTACTAGACCTCAAAACACGAAAACGCGCTGCCCAGAACCTACTCGATCGAGTATCCAAACCCACTCGATCGAGTAACGGGCTACTCGATCGAGTGCCCCCATGTACTCGATCGAGTACCCAAACTCCAGAACCAAACAGACCTTCTGATCTCTAACCCACTCGATCGAGTATCTAGGCTACTCGATCGAGTGATTTTCTACTCGATCGAGTACCCCTAGTTACTCGATCGAGTGCCCCAAAACGCGATTCGGACTCAAAATCGCAAAAACCTACCCGATCGAGTCAGCCTCACTCGATCAAGTACTACCAATACGTAAGAGCTACCCGCATATTACGTCATATACTAACATGCTAACTTTATAAATCACATTATATCATAACAATCATGCTACTAATTGCCACGTTGTAAAACATTCCATCATGCTATCATTTCATCAACAATGTCTATATATATATAACATCACTTTTCTTTTATCTCATCAACTTCCAATTCGAACATCCAACCATCAACACATTCCATCACATTGTTACGTAAGTTACTAAGCACACACATGACTCAACACACACATTTCCCCCATGTGACCGGTTCAAAGTTGTAGGGCGACCCCCGCGACTTTAGGACGTCTCCCAAGCCTTTGCACTAGCTCCTACAACTTCTACCCCGGGTTCTTTTTAATTGACTCCCTATGTTCATTAAGTTCATTGGTTACAGGTTTCAGGATCGTCGCTCTGATACCATTTGTAACACCCCCATACTCCGAGTGCCTTACCAGGACCACTCAGGTATGAAGACATCACCATCTCGGTCGCCCGAGGTATGATAATCAAATAGACAAAACAGAAACAACATTTATTGTAAATAGTTTAATGAATCAATACAATCCTCGAAACCAAACTGAAAGTACAATACATTATTCCAAACTATCTGTTCTCAACTGAAATATAAATAAATGCTAAACTACAGCGGAAGACTCTATCGTCATGTCGCGGCCATCCCAGCTATCCCAGTACTCATCTCTATACCTGCTCAATATCTGCTCACCATCCCCGAATGGATCACCGCAGGTTTTACAAAACAACACCGGGGTCAGTACTAATCACACAATCAATATAGATAACAATAATAAGACAAAAACAGAGCAATTTGAATTGTCACACACACACACACACCACCAACTCCCATCATCTCAATCTTGACCGTCCCTTTGGACCGGGACCACCGCCGATGGGGGACCGCAGCCGTTCCCACCTAAGCCCCGCTCATCGTACGAGCGATAACCCTGTCCATTAATGTGCACATCCCCTTTCGTGGCGGGTTCCACGAAGGGCGAAACTAGGGCGTGAGATCACTCCCATAAAGTGACCCACTCGGAGAACGCATCTCGAGAGCCATAGAAACCAATCACAATCACAATCATCATATTAAACAACTAACTACAGCACATCACCAATATCCCATTATGGGACTAATACTGAGTAGGAAATCCTACCTGGAAAGCACAACACGCAGACGGTATCTACAGCTGTATCAAAACGGCTCCTCTACGAATTCTCCTCCTACCATACAACACATAGATGCTACCATTCAATTACTACTCATAAAAACCCCCAATTCCCAAATTAGGGTTTCATCAATCTTAACAAAACATTATAGAAATTATATTAAAAGCTTACCCTCGACGCAAGGAATCCAACGACACGAACTACGATACGAACCGACCGTCGAACTCGGAATTGTCAAGAACGCGATTAGGAAGAAGAACTAGTTGCTTTCTCTCTTAAACAGGTTTTAGGTTTTGTAAAAAGTGATTTAAAACAATTACGAATATGTTTAAATACCTTAATCGCGTAATTAACAAAACCCGAGAAAACTCCCCCGTAAATAGGACACTCGATCGAGTACCCAAGGTACTCGATCGAGTACCCCCTACTCGATCGAGTGCCCTGACTACTCGATCGAGTACCCAACAGGTCAGAAACTATTTTATTCCGCAACTTGCCCATACTCGACAGAGTAAGGGCTACTCGATAGAGTACCCCCAAGACATATAAATACGGAGTATTACAGGCAGCGCTAGTTTTAGTTGTTTTTCATTTTAGTCTGTTTTTCGCCTCAAGGGAAGACTGAGTACCTTGAGGCAGTTCTTATCTTCTTCTTTAGTGTTGTTTATTTTCAGTACTTCAGAAGGGTGCACCCATGTTCCATTCTCAGGAGCAGCAGGTGCCGTTTTGTGGGCAATGCGGCGGAGCGGGACACACATCTGAGGCATGGAGGCACCCTAAGGAGAAGATGTTTGCTTTTCATCAACTTCAGCTCGAGAATTCATATAATTACGCTCCTACTCCACCGCATCAACCATATGTGCCTCCTCATGAAGCCCCACCACCATCCACTCCATCACAGCAAGAGTTGAAAAACGAAGTTGCAGAGTTGGCGAGTCTAGTGCAGCTGCTTATGGTGGAGGTACAGAAAAGCAATGCGGCGAATCAGGCCTTAATCACGAAGCTGATATCACAAATTGCTACATTAGACAAGAATGCAGCTGAGATACCAAGTTAATTCCACTCTCTGAATCAGCGTATTGAGACCGTACATGCAATGACGCTGAGGAGCGGGTCCGCTCTTGATGGACCTAACAAAGCTGCTGGAAAAGGAAAGAAGAAAAAGAGCGAGAAAAAGACGGACAACAGCAATTCCGGTCGATCGACCGCATCACCTAGTCGATCGACCACTCCGCGATCCTCAGTGACACCTTCTGATCTTTCTGTTCATTCTGGAAAAGAAGAAGTCAGTCGATCGACCGACCACACTGGTCGATCGACCGATGATGCTGCTGATGATGAGCCAATTCGTC
The DNA here is from genome assembly GCF_048544455.1 of Silene latifolia. Lineage (NCBI taxonomy): Eukaryota > Viridiplantae > Streptophyta > Magnoliopsida > Caryophyllales > Caryophyllaceae > Silene > Silene latifolia. The sequence goes on along the minus strand of NC_133535.1, from coordinate 14,780,099 downwards.
CTCTAATACCAGATAACTTGAGGGATTTCTTGTTTCGGGATGAGACAACTCCGACAATATTGAGGCAAGATCCGAGTGCTGATGGGTCAGTCCCGGTTCCGAAGTATGACCCGATCTCGATTAATGGTTCATATCTGAGACGGTCTGAAGAAGGGTCAAGTTACAACAAAGACAAAGTAGTGGATTTTCAGCCTAAGTCCACTGATGCCGGTATGAGAGACCTAGAGGAGAGGGCAAAACTACTTCGACGACCCCTTATCCGAGAAAGACTAGTGCCGACCAAAGATGAGGTAACATTCGATAAATTTAAAGATGTCGTGCGTAGTCTTAACGTGCAAATTCCTTTCTTAGAGCTAGTTAATCAAATACCTGCATAGATGAAGTTTATGAGACAATTGCTAGCTAAGAAGAGGTCTTTGAATATTGTGGAGTCAGTGCATTTAACTGAAGAGTCTAGTTCGTACTTAACTCACACTGCGACTCATAAACTGTCTGACCCAGGTAGTTTTTCTGTCCCCTGCAATATTGGTACCTTCTCAATCGAGAAGGCATTATGTGATTTAGGGGCTAGTGTCAGTGTTATGCCTTTGAGTCTGGCTAAGAAGTTGGGATTGACTAGATTTGCTATTACTGACATGACTGTGCAAATGGCTGACCGTTCTGCAGTTCAGCCAGTAGGGGTCTTAGAGAATGTGCCTGTTCAAATTGAAAAGTTCTTTTTTCCTGTTGACTTTGTTGTTTTGGATATTCCTGAAGATGTCAACACCCCAATTATTTTGGGAAGACCGTTTTTGCACACTACTGGTGCAATAATTGATGTAGGGGAAAGAACTTTGAGATTTAAGGTAGGGAAGCACTCTATTATGTTTGCCCAGTCCCCTAGGAAGAAAGACCCCATGTGGCCCATGACCTGTAATATGATTTCTGAAAAGAAATCTTATTTTGTGCTTTCTGACATTCCCACCTCCTTACCTGTACCTATTCCTGTTATGACACCTCCGCCCCAGATTGGGAGCAATATGGAGGACAATTCTCTTGTTTTGAATGTTGCAGGAACCGGTTTGGGGAAGGAAGAGCCGCTCAATGCTCCAGCTGTGAAGGAGCCCATTGTTCAGAGAGGCGGTCTGGGATGTCTGAGCTATGGCACTGACGAGGAGCCCAAGAAGAAGGAGCCAGTCAAGATTTCGGAGTCAGATCTTGAGTGTGAGGAGCTAGAAGATGATGGCCATGCTTGGGAAGATGCTAGAGATGATCCATTGAGCATCCCAGTCGGAGTAGAGTGGAGTCCGGCTTCTGAGATGAGCACTGCGGAAGCTACTTCATTTAGACAGAAGCCTTGGTCGGAGATTTTCCATAGTTTCCGCTGATCTATTCGTTTCTTAGACCTTTTTTTTAGACATTTTATTGCTTTTGTTAGACTTTTTATTGTTTTGGTGTGCGCGAGACTTCGCTTTAATAAGTTTGCTTAGGATTTAAAGGTTTTAGACTGTTACTTTGGGTTTTGCGCAATTTTGGGAGCGTATTATTGTGCATTTGCAGGTTTATAGACCTCATTAGTTCAATTTATTGAGCTAATTCGAAGAAAATCCGAAGTTACAGCAGGTTTCCCGTCGATCGACTGAGCTGCAGTTTCCAGGAGCTACTGTTCCTGTTCACCTTGGTCGATCGACTGGGTGATGTGGTCGATCGACCATTGCCGCTGTTGTACCTGTTCACGACCTTTCCCCTGCTGTGTTTGGTCGTTTTGCGGAATTGAGGGAGTTTTCTACTCCACTTTATTTTCCGACTCATTTCTGTTTTTCTTCCATTTTCTTAACTTTGCACATAATATAGCTTCATTATTGTTTTCTCGGTTTTATGCGTGGTATTTTCTGTCTTTTCAGGTACCTATGGTAGCACTGCTGGCTACTGAAATCTCCTAGCTCACGCTGGTTTGGGGAGGTTTCCTTTTTCTGCGCTTAAAGTCTTGTGAGTTTCGGAGTTAAATTTCATGTCTTTTATTTATTTTACCGCAAATCCCATTCCCTTTGCTATTTTCATTACATGATTTTGCACAATGGGGACATTGTGCGATTTGGTTTGGGGAAGGGTTTTGCGTTGCATTTCATTTGCTTGCATTCACGTTTACATTTTTGTTTTGCATTGTTTATTCCATTTCATATATATATATATATATCAAGAATCACAAAAATTCAAAAAAAAAATTGAAAAAATTCAAAAAAATGCACGTTTATTTTAGCATTTAGGTTGAGTCGGAACGGTAGTATTTCAATGATGACATTGCATTTTCAGCTGTTTATGCCTAAGCCTTGCTAATTGACATGTTATTAGTAGAATCATCTATGCATAGTCTACGAGTTTTCGTTAAATTAATTGCTGAACTTGAGACTTGACTTTGATTTTTGGCAAACTACTTATATTTTCTGAGGTTTAGAGCTTATAACTGGTGACATTCATGACCAGTTTATCTAGGAATGTGAGTAGTACTCCTTATGAGACATGTTACATTAATTTGCATAAATATGAACTTAATCTGCTTAATACCTGTATGCATTCGGTTTGTGGTTTGTTGACACATGTGGTAGAGGTTTCCCTTTATTCATTTTACCCATGAGCCTCTCATAGCCAAATTTAGCCTTTTGTCCCTTAACTACATCCTATATTTAGCCTGCCCTCGTCAAGCTAGTAGTCTTAGTTTTTGGGAATATGTTTACCGCGGTTTGGTTATATGCTCTCATTGAGATGATGTTGGAAAAAGAATGAAGGAGGAAAAAGAACTGAGGAAGTTGAAAAAGAAGAAAAAAAAATAGAAAAGAAAAGAGAAGAAAAATGATTCGAAAAAAGGGAGAAACAAGTTCGATACATTGTCCATCGACTGGACTTATTGGTCGATTGACTGAAGCCCGAGAAAAGGAAATAAATCACATGGTTGGATTTTTGATTAGTTGGTGAATTTATTCCCATGCTTTATTATCATCATTTGGGGAATTACAATTATATCGGAGTTTGTGAGATTTGTGCTACATTTGCACCGTTTCATCGATTTAATTTTGAGTAAGAAGGATGTTGCCATATGGTTCCATTTCGGGTACTAGCTTGATCACCTGTACCTCCACTTTTCCATACATGTTCTGCCTCTTCTTACCCATTACCTCACATATCCATATATACACCTCGGCATGTGTCATGGTCATTTGTTTGGTTGAATGCATATGTACGGTTGTAGAGATTATTTTCATATTAGACTGCAGGCATGTTCTTATAGGTCGTAGTTAGGTGAGTGTCACTACAAAATGAATTCTTTCTATCTATACATTATTCACCTTGTGCTTATTTGAGTGATTTGAGCGACCCGTGAGAGTCCAATTTGATAAGTCTCTACAGTTGACAGTTCAGCAGTTTTTAACGACTTTATAACTCGTTTGCATGATTCACATTGCTAACTGATTGTTGGTTATTGCATTAAAATGGTTTAGGCTTTACATGTTGCATTTCGCTCTGAGATTGAACTCGTTCCATTAGGTTTTAGGATCGAGTCTAGTTCTTGCTTGGGGACAAGCAAGGGTTTGGTTTGGGGAAGTTTGATGCGTATCATTTATATGATGTTTTACACCCTATTTTACACGCATTTCAGAGCTCAATTGAGTAGTTTATGCAACAATTTCCCTTGTTTCGTGTATTTTTTCCTTTTCTTGTGATTTTGTAGGAATATGAAGATTTCAGCGGAGAATAAGCCGAATCCGTCCCTAAGTACTTAGCATTGCATTTGACATGGAGTATTGACTCGAGGAATGAGCTTGGTGCGCGTTTCAAAGCCTAAAGATAGCAAAAGTAAGGGTGCGTACGAGTTTAACAAGCAAAGAAGCATTTCACGATATTGCAGCCTCATTCAGATGGCTATATCTCGAGTTCTAGAGCAGATAATCAAGTGATTCCAATTGGAGGTGAAAGCTTATCCTCTTAGCTTTCCAACACCGCGTAGAACGCCTGATTTTATCAAGCAACAAAGAAATGGCAGCTGTTTTAAGATCGGTGCGCGCTGCTGGAATCGTCAGAACGCAATTCTGTACAGCATCTTTGGTCGATCGACTGGCCTCATTGGTCGATCGACCACCACGCGAGCTGATACGCAAATTAAAATTCGAGAATAGTTCAAGCCCATATTGTAATTAGGTTTTAGGAAGGAGTTACGTTATTTTCTTATATAACGTAACTTCAGTTTATCAGAGGGATGATCATCTAGTTCCTAACATACAGTAGCTATTTTCGTAGTTTAGAATTCTCAATAAAGTTCGCACCTTATTTCCGGATTCATCGCTTGTTCCTTAGCTTTGGTAATTCTAATCCTTTAATTTCAGTATTGTTATTTCGTTTCAGTAGTATTATTTCTTGCTAGATAGAATCCCAAACCCTAGTTATAGTTTTATGCAAATTTATTCATCATTTATTTCAATTATGCAATTCTTTATGCCTATTAGCAAATTAGTTCTTGTTATTTGCATAAGTATGAGTAGCTAAACACCCCTTGCTAGGATGTAGGGGATCTATGGCGTAGATGATATTAGAATAGGTGACCCCGCATTAGGGCTTGGTCGATCGACTGGCTTAACTAGTCGATCGACTGAGCCGGTTAGTCGATCGATTGGGGTAGCTGGTCGATCGACTGACTTCGCGTCTAGTTTTGCTTTATTTGTTTCGTTAAGTGCTTTATCTTTCAATGAGACCGAGAGGATACTTGATAGATGCTTAAACTTGACCATCCCGTAGATCGAGAGATAGAAATAGACAATAATTAACGAGTTAAGACGACTAAATTGCTAAGATCGAGAGATAATGTGATTTAGTTTGCATTAGGAATCATTAATCAAGAACGAGAGTTAGTATTAATGAGACTTAGGGATTAGTAGCATAGGCCGAGAGGTAGCTACTATTTAACATGGACCGAGAGGACTTGTTTTCCCCATCCTTCGCGACTGTATTTCGGACTTACCTAGGATTATGTGCCATCGCAGCTATAGTGAACCGACCGTCTTAGCATTTCTTTTATCATTGTTTACCGTCCTTATTTACTTTTATTTGTTTATTTAGTTTTTGTCATTAGATTTAGTTATAATTCTCATCAAAACCCCCTCACTGTTACCCGATAGACTGAAATATAAAGCAACTATTATCTCCCTACCTCCCTGCGGATCGACCCTTACTACCACTTGCTAGTTGTAGTTTGGTTTTATAAATATTATTTTTGGTACTCACTTCGACAGGTATCAGGTTCTCAGGAGCCGGGATCCCCATCCAACTCATCCCCTACACTCTCCAGGATAGGCTACCGTCGGCCAAAGTTCTCAACCATTTCAGGTCGAGATAGTAGTCACGGTCCATCGTAGGCACCGGTGTAGCCAGAGGCACATAATCCGCACAATCCTCAAAGGAGGTTAGCTTTTCAGCTAACCAAGTGGCGATAGCGCCACAACTCCAGTACCGGGAAGAGGCAGTAGCCATCAAAGCAAGGCTAGCGCAGACGATGGCAGGAGCATTAAAGACCACTTTCCTGGCCTGCTCCGGGTTGAGGTAAGACATCAGAAGCAACACCTCATGATTGTTCAGTTTACTGATATCCGGTCTATCATAAAGAAGGTTCGAAAGAGAACGGAGAAAGACCCTCAAGGTAACATGCTGAACATCATTAATCAGCATGTTGCTTGAGGTGGGAGCTGGCTTTCCGGTCAGACAAGGCATTAGGCGGCAGACACCGCACTCAGCAGGAATATCAGTGATAGAGTCCTTGGGAGGCTTGGCCAACCCAAGGTGAGAAGCAAAAAGGTCCATAGTAAGCAAGAAACTGGTATTCATCAACCGAAACTCGACGGTCTGGGCAGCTGGGTCATAGCTAAAGGAGCTCATAAACTCCAAAGTGAGAAAAGGGTAGGAATGTTTCCTCAGCCTATACAAACCCGTAAAGCCCAAAGTCTCAAATATATGACGGACATCCGTCTCTATTCCCAAATTCTCCAACAGTGTAGTATCTATACACCTCGTCGGCCTCATCTTGCGTTTTTGCAAAACTACAAAACGCTCTCTCTGTTTGAAATCTACAAACACAACATAAGGGTACTCCGGAACTGCGGGTACCACGGATCCACTCCCCTCCCCAATCTCAGGCTGTGTCACCCTCCCCCGTTTACTCTGACGGGTCCCTACGTTCGGTCTCGGCATCTGTTTCAGCATATGATTTAAACAAACTTGTATAAACATGTAAAGCATACCATTCACGCAATTGAACTTGGATGCAAAACTAAGTACACACTTTCACCAGTAATTTCCCAATTTGATATGCACATTCAGTTTATAGCTACTCATGTTCACTAGTTGTGAAAAGTTTATCATGGTGAGCACACATTCCCAACCAATTCTAACATCCTAGCATGATTCAATTTTACTCCATACACACTCTTGATAACATGTGAGGTACTTATTCATGCCCATAGAAAAGTGATTTAGAACATATCATCATCAACTTTCGTTATTAGACACAAAACAATTCAATTAGGCTTGTCAGACGGTCTTTACAGCTGTAAAAATTTTGATATATTCCCCATCAATTAACATTACCACTATATACCCAAGATGTGTGAGTCTAGTGGAATTCCAGGGTAACCTCAAAGCCTCCTAAGGAGGAATTGCGAGGTCCTGGGTTCGATTCCCTAGATGAACACTTTCCTGGGGACCTGACGCCCGGAGAGGGAATAATCCCCGCGGGAAAGAACTCACATGCTACAGGCGCCTAGCAGGGTGGGGTCCTGTATCCGGGGAGGATCCAACCTCCTCGTCATCAAAAAAAAAACATTACCACTATCATATTGAAGTTTATCCCTTACCTAAACATTCATATTCAACACCCAATCTCAAATATAGAAGACGAACTTCAATTTGGGGCACTTTTAAGACGGAGTTTTAAGGCAACTTTTTAGGGTGAAAATCATCAAAATTAATCCTTCAACATGTTATAAACAAGGTATAGTACTCAATTTCATCATCTAATCCATGTAAAACAACCATAATCGATTTTGATTTTTGTAAACCCTAGAAATTTCGGTTTCAATTTGGCAATTTCTAGTCTATTTTACAGCAATTAATCACCAACAATCAAGGAAAGATGGCATGTGAATCATATTACAACAATTAAAAGCAACAAATTAATCATATGAATCGAAATTTCAGATTATACAATCAACCCAACAATTTAAAGGCATAAAAACATGTAAATAGGGAAGAAATCATACCTTGATTAAGTAGTAAAGTAAAAGAACGAAATCAAACAAAGAAAATAACCCCAAATTAACCACTACCAACACAAGAATATGAGAGATTATGAGGGTTTTGAGAGCTTAGGTTTCGAAATAGAAGAAGGAATGAGAAGAATAGGAAGAAATAAGGGTTTTAAGAAACCCGTAAGATTCGTTGTACAGTAACCTACTCGATCGAGTGTCTAGGGTACTCGATCGAGTACCACCCTACTCGATCGAGTAGGCGCTATTTCGTCGAGTATCTGCAGAAATTTTTCCACATCCCGACGTCATAGCTTCCTAAATAGATCGAGTGAGGTCTACTCGGTCTAGTAAGCACTCGCACTCGGTCAAGTATAGTTAAGTACTCGGTCAGAAATACGAAGTAACTTGAAGATTCCTGCAAAAACAATATCGCGTGTCGATTCCAAACTGAGTTCGGAATTCGCCACTAGTCATCACACTTACTCACGCATTACCATCATTACTCAAGCATAACGTATCGTCTCAACAAATAAGGCGTATGTCACATTACGCTACACAAATTACCCAACTCGGTTTACCTGCTACCGAATCATTCATAAGCATAATCACGTCATCATACTACACTTAAACTTATTTTACACATTACTACCAAACTCGTGTTCACTTCAACTTGAATTATATAATTAACATTAATTCATTCTTTCATATATCATATGAATACATACTCTTCATCACCAATTAATCTATCATGTTCCAAATTCAGTCATAAGCAAATCATCTTACACCAATCGATTGTCACGCAGCAGAAAAATTTCAACCACTAAACAAGGCATATGCGCATTACTATATGCTATGTTTCATATTATAACTCGACAATTCCATAACTATCATCGTTATAATTACGGTAGGGCTCATAAACTCATATACGACTACCGTTATTATCAACACAAGGCAAACACCAACATGTTCACTCTTCTATTATAGCATACACTTTCACATTTCCACGCATTAACACCACCTTTACTCACTAATTCCACCAACGATTACCATGCACGGCCCAAAGACAACTATCACACCCCTATTAACTCTAACAAAGACTCAACCAGAGGTAGCTCCGACACAATTAGCATACACGTCGCATACAAACACGAGAACTCCACATTCCCATACCCTGTGACTGGCTTAAGTACCATGGGGCCAAGATTTTGAAATGAGGGCGCCTACTCACCCAAAATCTAGCATCAGCTGGGGCTCCCATTATACATACACCAGGTTCATTTTATTAGACTCGCTAAGTTCATTAAGTTCATTTGTTACAGGTTCCAAAATCGTCGCTTTGATACCACTTTGTAACACCCCCATATGCAGAGGAGCCTTAACTAGTCCTTCCTTAGCATATAAGGGCATTACCATCTCGGTTACCCGAGGACAGTAATAATCAAATGTCGATAAAAGAACTATCATGTTATATTACAAGTGATTTAAAACCAACTGATGATATATAAGATACAACTCAAAGACTACTCGCTATAACTATCAAATCTCGTGAGGACTCATCCCTGCCCGGACTCCAACTATCAACGATATCAACACCTGCTAAGACAGACTGCTCACCATAAGGGATCACGGCAGACACATAAAACAACAAGACAACCACACAAGGTCAGTACTGAGACAAGATACAACAATGCCAACAACACCTAACAATACAACACCACACAATCAGTCACACACAAGCACACCTACACCGATCAATCTCCGTCACCGACTGTCCACTGGACCAGCCCTGCCAGTGGAGGACCGCAGCCGTACCCACCAAATCCCCCCTCATCATACCGAGCGATAACCCTGTCCCATTAATGTGCACATCTCCTTCCGTGGCGGGTTCTACGAAGGGCGAAACTAGGGCGTGAAGCCACTCCCGCAAGTGACTCCACTCAGCCGAGAACGCATCTCGAGAACCAGAGACAAACAATCAGCAATCACAATACAACATCAACAACCGTCTGAATTAATCAACAATCGTATACACGCTGCCGCACAAACACAACCACAGCACAACAACAACGACACGACGATCGACACACTAGACTATCTACAGAAACTGAGTAGGCGAACCTACCTTTAAGCAACTGCAACCAATCCATGCCAACATATGACATATCCAGCAACCAAGCAAAGCCTATAACCACAACACAATCATCTATTACTACCAAGCAAACCCTAATCATAAAGACAAGGACACGGATGATGATGACGACATACCTATGAGGAGAAACCCGGCAAAAGACCGCTACCCGACTCAAGCTATGCTCTCCTAAGGCACAAGGACCTTCAAAAGGCTTCCATGGAGGTTTTATGGTGAAGGGAAGGGAAAGAGGCGACTAGAGGATAGAAGGAATGAGGCGGAAATGATTTGCGGATTTAACAAAACGCGATTAAAAACCCTCGCTGAAAACCCGATACTCGATCGAGTACCCCACATACTCGATCGAGTGACCCCCTACTCGATTGAGTAACTACCCTACTCGATCGAGTAGCCTCTACTCTATCGAGTACCACACATAACACGTAACCCAAGATAGTTTTGGCATGCACTTCTAAGAACTATTCCCACTCCCAAGATCAGTCAACGCTGGTCAAAGGGTCCCTAAAAGGGCGGGTATTACAACAATGGCTCACAATTCATCTCCAACGATGCTCAAGGATACTGTGCCAGGTGGAGCATCACCCTGAAAAAGTCAGCACCCAGGACTCCAAAGTCCAACGGGCAAGCTGAATCCAGCAACAAAATCATTATGGACAATCTGAGAAGGAGGTTACAGAAGTTAGGAGGAAAGTGGGCAGATGAATTGCCACTAGTATTATGGTCAGATAGAACGACACCAAAGGTAGCAACAGGTCAAACACCCTTCAGCCTGGTGTTTGGCGCAGAAGTAGTCATCCCATCAGAAGTTCTAGTTCCCACCCACAGGTATGGATGTATAACAGGGGAATTGAACAATGCAGAGATGGTCAGAAGCCTGGACACAATAGAAGAGCTGCGAGCAAGTGCAAAAATACGTCTGGCTGCCTGCAAGCAGTCAGTGGCTAGGAATTACAACAAGAATGTGAAAGTCAGGCTCCTGGAGGTAGGAGGCCTGGTTCTCCGAGAGGTGTTTCAAAATACTAAGAATCGAAAGGCGGGCAAATTCGCCTACAAATGGGAAGGACCATACCAGGTAGAAGGAGTTGTTGGCCATGGCGCATACAGACTGATGACTATGGATGGTCAAATCATACAACGCCCATGGAACATACTTCACCTGAAGAGATATTACTTTTAATAATAAGTAGATTCTAGCTTTCAGGATGATGTACTATGAAAAGCCAAATCATTTCGAACTTAAAATAAAAAATCCGGTAGTAGGCATACTGCCAATTTCACTCCTATTTCTAGTGTTTTTAACTGTTTTAAATTTCAAACTGTCGCCAGATGGTGTGGTCTGACAGCGTCCTGGAACCACAATTGCTCTGGTACCCCATGAGATGGCGTCAGGAACTTCACATCATTCTGGTGGAATTTCTTGTTTTCAGGCTTCTCTAAGTATATCACTCTGAATCTTGATGTCTATGGTACGTTGAAAGGATATCTAGCAGGACTGTCAACTGCCAACGCGGGGTGACAAGGCACATGGCACTCCAACATGCCTAACCTACTTTCTCCACAAGGAGCACCCTCACCAGGCGGACTGTGGAACATACGAAAAGGAGCCTGGTTGATAGCTAAACACGCTTACCCAGCTACCCCTGATACCACCCCCTGGACGTAGCTCGCACTAATCGCAATTAATCAGGGCTCCAGCATGCATGCATACGAACATGGAACGTAGGGATATCTGCGCTACCAGAATCTTGCAGCGTCCCATTGGTCCTAGAATGACGATAAACTTGCCTAAATTACGCCCCTGTTGGCTTTAAACGTGATGAACACACCTTGCGTCATGAAGAAGGTTAAGTAATCCAAAACTGCGGCATACGCCTAAATCAGCCATCAGGCTGACACGACAGCTAGCTTAGTCTGGATCAGCCTCTTCAGGCTGACAAGACTGGTCTAAATCAGCCTCTCAGGTTGACACGGCCACTCCTCCTTACATTGCGGCATATGCCTAAAACAGCCATCGGAATGAAACGGCAGCTAGCTGTGTCAGAAAGTCAGCCTCTTCAGGATGACATGACTCGCCTAAATCAGCCAGCAGGCTGACACGGCAAATTCCTAAACTAAGGAAACCTAAGAAATAGGCACACAAGATATAAACTAAACCTTGTCAAACTACGGCAAGGGATATTCCTAAAATATGGCCAAAGTACGGCCCCTGAGTTTTAACCGCCACTTTGGCGGAGTAACCAACAAGAGTTTAAAAAACTTACAGGTCTGCCACCTCTGGGCCAGACTACCAAAAAAGTTCGTTAATAAAAGAAAACATTAATTATCGGTCACATTAATGACCTCCACTTCTGGCACCTCCTCTGCCTGCTGACCCCCTGTTTCAGGTACCGCACCAGCTTGCACACCTTCAGCTGCCATAGCTTCCTTAGCTCCATCGGTAGCATCCTGGGGCATTCCAGCATCTCCACCAGCAGCTTGCTCAGCCAGAGCAGGAGAATTCACCTCCCCAACTTCAGGCATCAGCGCACTCAGATCTGGTTGGGCAGGGTAGAGCATCTCCAGCTATCTCTCCTCCTCCTCTATAGCCTGCTGGGTGGGAGCCTCCTCAAGAGCAGCACGTATCCCGTTGATTTTTCCCCGCCAGGTGGCATAGGCGACAACATTGGTGGCCAGGGAGATCAACTCACTGATCTTCTCATCAGAACGCTTCAAAGAGTCAGAAAACGTGGTGCAAACCTCGTGAGTACGTGCCAGCTGATCAGCTCCCTCCTTCAGCTTCTTCTTGGCAACAGCAAGCTCAGCCTTCAGTTCCACCACCCGATCCTTCAGATCAGACCGCTGCTGCGCCAAGTCAGCAATTGTTCCCTTCAGCTCTTGGTTTTTGGCGTTGGTGGCACGGGTAGTGGTCTGCACTGTGTTGATCATCTTTCTATTATAAAGAGCAGACTGCAGGGTCTGGGGCAGGAAAAGTCAGAAGTCAGCAAGACAAATCAAAGGTTAAAATTTAGAACAGGTAGAAAATGAAGATTGCTCACCATGAAGGCATTGTGCACATCGTTTTCAGCCATCTCCTCTGGAGAGAATTCTAAGAAAGTCTCCCTTAGAGGAGGGAAGAGCAGCTGGTCAATCTCTGGCCAGTATGGTACTTTGTCCACATTCCCAAAACCTTCTGGGAAGTGAGCAATAGTGCCTCCGCTAGCTGAGGCACGAGGACTGGCAGGAGGAGTAAGCGGATGGCGAGACAACGGGTCAACCTCTAAGGGTTCAGGCCTAGCAGAACTGGAGTACGTAGGAGGGGTCTGGAAAGAAGCAGTAGGAGCACTCCTCTTGGAGGCAGATGCCACGTTAGGGCTGGCAGTGGATCTCTTTCTTTTTGCGCTTTCGAGGATGACTTCCAGAGGATCAACTATGGGACCTGCAAACAGACATCATCTCAGACGTCAGGATATGTAAAGCATTAGCAAGAAGTTGCATACGAACTTAAGCAACTGTAGGAAGCTTACCAGAAGACATGATGTGCGCTGGCTGGAAAGGGTTGGAGGAGGAAGCAGGTGAGAAACCAGGGAGCAGGTCAGGAAACTTTCTCTCGGATTCAGAGATGCTGAATAACTTGCTGCAGGCAGGGATCTTGGCACCAATACGAGTCAGGTCACAGGGGCCTGCACGAGGACGATGAAGTAAGCTAGTAAGCAGCGAGATAAATAAATCAGGTGGCAGGGAGGCTACTTACTCGAAGTTATGACCCACTTCTCGAGGATGTAATCGGCAGGCGGCTGAATAGAGTCCTTCCTCACGAAGAAGAAGTCCTCAAACCATTTCTCATCTCGAGATTTGGACACATGCTTGAAGGGAGCCTCTCCACGGCCCCGGAATGAGAATTGACCTCTACCCAGAGACCTAATGTTATACATATGGGCCAGATCACCCAGGGAGAGAGGATTGCCGGTGTTTTGACCAGCGGCCAGGGAGTAGAGGAGAACCCTCCAAACGGTGGCAGAAATTTGTGCCATGGCGAAGTTATTGGTAAAGATGAAGTCTTGGACAAGTTTAGGAAAAGGAAAACGGAGGCCGTATCTAAACGGGTACAGATAAAAACCAACCCATCCTAGACGAAGGGCATCAGCTTTCTGCCCCGGTTCAGGGATGGCAATATCCACCCCATCACCAAGACCGAGCAGACCCTTGATCATGGGAGTGTCGGCAGGAGTTAGGGCAGAGTCACAGTCGTGGGGGTAAGTAAAGAGTCTCCGAGAAGAGAAGATTGGGTCAAGATTACGGTCAGAGGGTGTGGAAGTTGACGAAGATTGTCGAGTTTTGCCCATGGAGAAGAAAGAGAAAATGGAAACTAAGAAGAAAAAGGGGAAGAATACCTGGTGAAAGTAACAATGGAGAGCGGAACAGTGGAGCCGGCGAGGTGAGAGAAGAAGAAGGCTGAGGGGTTAGAGAGAGGGAGAGTTTTTTAGATATGATTTTGTAATTAATGGAAGTGAAAAGTGGAGGTTGGGGTTATAAAGGAAGAGAGAGGGAGTAGGGTGCGAGAAAAGAGGAGGAGGGCGGCTGATGTGATGGAGTTGCATGAAAAGGAGTGTAAAAGACGGCTTAGGGTTTTAGCATTCGATTACGTAAATTCCTTGCTCGACACCTCGAAGCGTACTTCACAAGAAATTTGGGGCAAACTATTTGGGCCAAAAATCACATAATAAGGAGAGGCCCATTTAATAAATGAATGGGTTTAATGAGAAGGAAGGGAGCCCACGGTTGGAATAAAGCACGGAGAAAGGGAATGGGTCGGCATGCACGTAGGAGAAGACTGGAGCCCATCGAAGGAGGCGTCCAGAATTAAGAAAGGGGGAGTCAGGGAGAAGTTAGGGAGATGTCAGGGAGATCAGGGAGAATTGAGGGAGACGACCAAACATGGAAAGAGTTATTATGGAAGTTATATTCCCTTTCCATAATCAAGGTAGGACATGCGTAGGGTTCTTACCCTATAAATAGCCGAGGAAGCAATCAAAGAACGACATTGATACACACATCCGCATTCTCATCAAGACATCAACACATTCACATACACACGACCTTACGAGCTCTATACCTCGTGCTAGCAAGAAAAGCATTACGCCTTAATTGTAATCATCCTCCCATTTAAGAATAGTGCAATATTTGGCAAGGTACCGTCCCTCCCGCGGTTGTTCCCACATTGGGTTTTCCGCGTCACAAAAATCTTACGTGTCAATTTACATTACGAGTATTATTTCCTTATTTACATATCAACATACAAACAATCATTCAACTAACCGACGAGTAAGACCTCATTGACCCGAATAAGAGAAATAAAAAATACATTGCTACACGAATTGCAATAAATCTCAACTTTTAATGAGAGTCACTCAAAATTAGTTTATCAAACAAACATAACGAATCTGACATATGATAAATGACATGAATAAAAACAAAAAATAAGAGTAAATCTCTAAAGGAAAAATGAGAAACATGAAATAAAAAGTTGATATAAACATCACGACTTAATTAAACGCCTAATGACGGACATTGAAATTTATAGAAAATGCTCTCATATAACACAAATCAGTATGTGCTCCTAAATGTATACGTACCAACTTGGAATTGGCCCAATATTTTCTCTTATTACTTTCTCGATATATCTGTGCATGGAAGATCATAAATATAGATTAGTATATACTTCAAAACATGAAAAATTAAGTAGCTTTAGAAAGATAGGCATGAATTATTTTCACAAATTTAAAATCATAAAAATCACATATTTTTTAAATGATTGGGGATAAAAAGCGCCCATTTATTGGCAAGCTTGCTGCAATTTGCGCAAAGTTGGGATTTTGGTATCCAAAACGTTAAGGTAACCGATTTTCCCATACGGAGGCATTGACATACATTATGTACGTATAAAGGAAGCCGAACAATCAAAATAAGCGAATTAAAATTGTAAAATTGGCTTGGATACAGAATACTATAGCGAGGGCGCTTATATATTATCAATACGCTATTTACCTTTGTATTTGATCTCGTATGAATAATCATATGAATGACGGAACACCATAAAATAAGTTCACTTCAAACTTTTTGTCCTCCACTCCTTCCTACAAAAAAGAAAAACAAATGAATACCATTCAGATCTAAAAAACAATACACTAATTTAAGTTCATGCTCTGACTGATTAGAGACAAAAGAGATATAGAAGACAATATAAATACAATGTTAACTATCGAATATAATAGAACAAACACAAAATCTCATTATACTATGGGAAGGACATAGACGTCCATCTTGGGGCTACCAATATCTCTTATTTATATAAGCAAGTAGGAGCAACTCAAACAAGTTTCCAATACATAATCAAATTATAGTCTATACATATATTATCTCTTATATATTCATATTCGTATATAATATATCACAAAGTCTTTTGCAAATATTGGACTCATTTTTTCTTGCAGACCGCACGTAATGCTTACCAAAAACAATAATTAGTGTAAATCCATCCTTCCTCGTAGCCACGGTCAATCTGTCATAGCGTAATGAACAAAACGTTAGTATCTAAGATGCAAAATTTATGTAACCATCAAATTAGACATACGTGGAAGAACTAAAGTTTTAAATAAAATAGACATGCAATAATCTCATTTTGACTCATCTTCAAAGATGAAGAAACTAAGATTAAATAATAATAAAAAAAACGTTTAACAAATGCATAGGTAACAAAAACAAAGAAACAACGTTAAGTTGGGAAATAAATAGGGAGAAGGTTGCTTATATATTAAGAAAATTAGTTATTGCTTTGATTTAGGATTCAAACTAAGATAAAATTGAAGAGATGCGAGACATGTTGTACAATACAACTATAACTCTACAATAAGTATGTTCATGACATAACTCTATTAATTATACGATTATACGGTTTATTAGTTAAAAGTCTTTTGTAAAAATTGGACTATCCGTAAACACTCGAAAAAAGCTTCCTTTATTAATATAGATAGATAGATAGATATACTAGATTTAATGCCCGTGCGATGCACGGGCCACTTGGTAGAGTCTTCATAAATCATAATAGCTTGAGCTAATTTTTTAAAAAACACACCGTAATTACATGGTTGATGGTTTATTTGTTCTTAAAGTATAAAATTTGTATTATCTCGATGTTACAGTAATAATGTTATAAACATATTCGCAGTCCACCAAGTCAGCCTCCAAAGAAAATTACATATTTAATCATACACGTAACACGTAGAAAGGAACACGCCGAGTGATTTGTTAAGCACATTTAAATGATTGTGTAAAATCGCCTTACAGTGATGAGCACAAAATAATATGTGTTGCTGGTATAAATTGTCAAACCACAAAATTTCATTTATGGTACTACTCTTAGTTTATGAATTATGATAGTCTTTTCATATATTATATTGTTCATTTAATTTGATGTCATTTTTAATGACTATACGTCATAGGCTACTAAGACGATCTTAAGTAATAGTAATTCTTACCGAAGTAAACCCAATCTATAAATACTATTAAAAGGGTAAACCTTAAAAGCCACGTAGACAATACCACCTTGCATAACAAAAATTCCACGTTACCAATTATAGAAAGCCACGTCATTATTTCTTATTTAAAAAGAAAAAAAATTGAACCATTAAATGCAAATAGCATAACAAACATTAACTTTGGCTTTTTTAATTTTTAGATAAATTAAACAACCATTAAAAATAAGTTCATACTAAATTTAAAATTTTTACATTTATTGTTAGAATATTTGAAGTAACAAATAAATATCACATAATTATAATTTTACACCATTTATAAAATAATAAAAAATTTGTAAATATTAAGAGCAAATAATAACATACTTAACATTAAACATTAATATTTTAATTTTTAAAACTAGAATAGGTTAAACGAAAAATTAAAAATTTACATCACTCTAATTTTAAACTGTTTATATGTGCAACTCCCTCTTAAATCTTATTGAAATAAACTTGCTCAATTTTGATAAATTTGATAAATAAATAAATCTATAAATAAAAGGCAAGGCAAAATATACACCTCTTTTAGTTTCGTAAGATAACTCCCTAAACAATTCTCATGTAACGTGAATTTTGTAAAAAAAACAAAAACAAAGAAAGAAAGAAAAAACATTTTACATTTCATTTCTATTTACTCTATATTTATGTCTATAATAAATATGCTAATAATGAAAACGAATACTCAAAAGTCATGAAATATTTCTACATATTTATGTATATATTAACTTTGATAATAATAATAAAAAAAATGGTTATTTGACGAGAATAATCCAACCTATGTCACCCCTTCTCAAATTAATCCCAACTATATTTTAACCCATATTAATCTGAACTTTACAATCATTTTTCTCATATTACACCCACCTTAATGTTTACCTATTGTACCCGGTGAAGCTTATTTATCAGTGGGTTTCCTTCCTTGTTGATTTAAGATCTTCTTCTTCCTTCCCTAACTTTCCTACTTCATCTTCAACTGTCATTTTCTGACCCCTAATGGCCCTAAACCATTGTTTCCCCTCAACTGTAAGAGGAACGACCAAAGCAAACAAAAATTTCTGTAATTTTTATTCTATTTTAGCTTTGAAATACTTCCACATACCCAAATCTTATTTTTCTGCACAATTAAATCTTTTTGGGTTTTTCTAGATGAGTTTTCTTTAAGATTTATAGGGTTTTTTTGGTTTTTATGTGAATTTGCACGAAAAATAGTGATTGAACTTGAGAAAAATGCTCCTCAAGAAGAAGTTACGGAGTATGTCAGTGGAGTTTCCTGCTCCTTTTTCGTTGGAAGAAACATGCCCAATTTGTTTTTAATCCTCAATTATTTCAATTAATTTGGTTATTTCTATGAATTTGGCTTTAATTTGGAGTTGATTTTTGGGGTTTTTTTTAACATCCAATTAGAAAAATGTAACTTATTTATTGACTAGAGGCAGATAATGATGGAAGATGATGATAGAGGATGATGACGAATTGAAAAAAAAGCAATGGAGAAATGAAACAGTAAAAGATATGGTGAAAATGAACAAAGACTACAACAAATATGAGAAAAAAAAAGGGAAAAAAAATTGCTTTTAAAATAATAAAGGGTAACCTGTTTAGTAGGTTGCCCTTCCACTAGAGCAATATAAGATAAATGAGTGTAAAGTTTATATTAATATGAGTTAAAGTATAGTTTGAATTAGTTTGAGAAGGGGTGATATAGTTTGGATTATTCTTATCAAATAACCCTAAAAAAAAAAGGCTAAAAGTCATAAAAAGCATCCTCATTTGGCTATATAAATGTTTTGTGGAAGGCAACATTTGTGAGCCAAAATTCAAGTCAAATTTCTTTTTACCCATATTGCCAAAAGAATTGTATGTATATGTCAATAATTTTTCTTATCATTATATCAACATCAAGGTAAGTGTATTAAGGTTTTAAATTAATAATTTATTTATTTATTTTTAAGTTCGACTGGTTTGAAGTAATCTTCACATTTTTAACCTTAATATATATGTAATTTTGTTTTCATTTAGAGGCTATCAAGATTTGTGGAGTTGAACTATTCAATGGTAAATATACTTATATCTTTATAATTCAATGCCTATCTATAAAATCTTATTAAAAGCCTAACCTAAAAAATGTGACATTGCAAGTTTAATTGTGATGTGGCAACTTTTAATGTGACATGGTAAAAAAAAAGTGATATGGATTACCAATTTAAGAAAATTAAAAAATATAAGGTAAAAAAATTTAAAAAATATAAGGTATAAACACAAAAAAGAAAGAAAAAAAATATTAAACCATTGATCTCCTCTCATAATTTTTGTTATTTATTACCTTATTTAACCATTATTTCCTTTATTTAATGAAATGACCTTTTAACTTTCCTTTCATCATTACTATATATACTCCGTATTTATGTACCATGTTTTTTTATCTTTCTTTCATTCATAAAATTTTGAGAGAATTTGTAATAGAATTTTTCATATATATATATATATATATATATATATATATATATATATATATATATATATATATATATATATATATATATATATATATATATATATATAACTATTATATTCACCCTAATTTTCAATTTTATTCAAAAAAATAGCACCTAAAGTATACATAGAAAAGTAAACTAATTGTTTCGTTTTGTATTTTTCTTACGTTTTGTATTAATTTGTTATTATTTTTTGTGTTTGTATTAATATTGCAGGAGAATGAATTTCCAACTTTATTCAAAAAATTGGTAGGTAAGGTATAGCTAAAGAACTAAATTAATTATTTCGCTTTTTATTTTTATTATGTTTTGAATTAATTAGAATTTTATTAGTTATTTTTTTGTGCTTATATTAATATTGCAGGAGAATGAATTTTCAACTTTATTCAAAAAATTGGTAGGTAAACTATACAATGAGAACTAAATTAATTGTTTCACTTTTTATTTTTATTATGTTTTGAATTAATTAGAACTTTATTAGTTATTTTTCTGTGTGTGTTTGTATTAATATTATAGGAGGATGACATACTCATATATCAATAACAATGCACGAGATTCGAAATAATGGCTATATATCTTCTTTACAGATTTTTTTTTCTTGGTTTGGATGAGTCTTTCATTTTTGTCGGTTTTTCTTTTTTCTACAATGGTGTATTTGAAATATCGAATGGTAGCAAAAATCTTTAGTAAGTTGTTGACATGTTGTTACATTATTGTCCTTCACTCTTTCCTACACTTTAGTCTCCTTTGTAACACTTATGATCTATTTTTATTTTGTCAAACAGGTTACTCCCTCCATTCAACTCCACTTTACAAGTTTGCTTTATCACGTTTGCCAACGCAACTTTTACGCGATAAATATCATTAGCTACGTATTTGCAAAAATTATAAAAGTTAGATATTTTTAATGTACTATTAAAGACGAATCAAATAAGATCCCACATGAATATATTTTCACTTATGTATTGAGAGAAAATTGAAGTTGAATGTTCGCTTGTGAATAGTGCGCAAAAGAGAAACTTGCAAAGTGGAGTTGAATGGAGGGAGTACAAATCAAATTGCTTAGCCAAATTGTTAAAGTACGGTCCACATATGTCAATTTGATCTTATCATAGTGTTATTATATGCATAAATAGTAATTAGTTAGAAACCGATTCTTATTCTCCAATTCATTGTTCCAATTCCAATGCTTTCAAGCCTTTAAATCATTTTTTGTTTTCCATCAAATATATATACTATTCTGTAACTCACAATATTTTTTGGATAAATATTTTTTTTGAATGATTTGATTATATTTTATTTTCTCCTGAATTAAGAAAGGCTAATATTTCGTATGAAGTATAATAGTATTGTTTTGATTATAATTTTTGATGAATGATCGAATATGAAGAAGCTATGTTTTGAATCGTATATGCATAAATCTCTATTTATTGCGTGATTCCGAGAAATGTGTAATTAGTTTTGCTCCTCTTATACTACTAATAATAATTATTAGAGTTCACCTGTAAAGTTTTGATCCTTACTTTACTCTCTTACTTTTTGTCTCAAATCTAATCTTATATATACTACGGAGTATATTATTATAACACAAAATGTGATATTTTAAATATATGTAACATTTCCTTGGAATTATACGGAATAGTTGTTAAAGTTGTTCACATAAAAGTTCACGGCCGTTTCTTTACAAGATAAACATAGGGCCAAGTACTTTAAAATGCACCAAAACGACAATAAAAATAATATCTCCATTCAAGCAATAAAGAGGCAAGTTGCAATGTTTGTTGGTGAAGAAAACCATTCATATTCTATGATCTTTAAGCCGGTCAAAGCAATGGTTAAATAATAAAGAGACAATTGAAGAATCACTAATTAAAGAGGCAATTGAAGAACCATTAATTAAACAGGCAATTGAAGAATCATTAGCATGCAACTCAAACGAGAAAATTGAGAGTCATTGATTTTCTTTCTATAAAATCTCATCACAATATCAATTCATATTGTCTTATTTGATACCAGGTTGTCCAAACCAACATTACCCGTCCTTAAAAAAGTCAGTTTTTTTGTTCTCTCTGTAATTTAGAGTATTTTATTGAAATTTTGTGTCTCCTTTTTCCTTTTCTTTTTGTTCATGTATTTATATTTAATATTCTTAATTGGAGGTGTCAATTCAATTAATTAACTTGATAATTTAATTAGTGATGTTATTGTAGGAGGTATGTATATGTTAATGCGATCCTAAAATGGATGTGCATTGAACTTCGCGTAATTATTTTGCATACCCAATAAGAAATATTTTTACGAGACTAGCATAATTATCCATATTGTACGAGTTTTAGGATTTTGACGGGAGTATTTATTTAAATTCTATATCTATATGTGTACTTACTATAAGTGAAGTAATAAGAAGGTTATATTTTTGTAGAGAAAGAAAGGATAATGAATGAAAAGTAATCACGCTATATATTTCGAAGTTAAGAAGTTTTTAACTGCATATGTAGTAGAAAATAAATTTCAATGCAATTTGTTCATATATGGAAGGGTGACTTCTTTTAATGTTTTGTTTTATTGGTAGAAACTTATACTCATATTTTTAAATCATTTGAAAACAGGAGATGACAATGGATCACAAATTCATATTTCAATACTTCTATGGCGTCAAGATTGTCCATAAGACCAGAAGTACCCGAAAATTCAATTTGACGAATTGTGTCCTCGCTTCAAAACAACCAAGCTATTCACATTTTGGTTTGCGTATCATCCCGAATCAAAAATTTGGAGTGTACTAAACTTTTGTTTTAAAAGACCGCTCCCTCAGTCGTGTTCATTTATTTACCTTTTTTTTATAATTATTTGTGAGTGGTTTTTTAATTAAAATTAAACAAATGATTGAGAGAGAGGTACTACTCCATATAAGTTATTCACAAATTAACCACTTAAACACAGTCAATTATTAACGATCCCGTGATTTTCACGGGCTCCAAAACTAGTTTCTTACCTTATTTAAGAGGAAACTTAAATTAATAACGATAAGGTTAATATTACAAAAATTAAATTCCACCATTTTATTTGTTTTTAATCACTCAGTGGATTTTTTTTGTATGGCTAGTTAATTGGAGAAAGAAGAGTATATGAAGAAGAGAAATACCTATAATTGCTTAAACAAATACTCCCTTCATTACACTCAATACTATGTTATAAACTTACTGCAAGATTGACAACATGAATGTGAATGAGTAATTATTTTTAGGTTCATATTTTTTTTTTTATTTCAAAATTTTCAACTATATGTTTTATTTGGGTATGTGTTATTTTTTTATTCGTCATTTTTTCTTTGAAAAATAGCTATCATAGAATGAAATTGGAGTTGCGAGGATCTCAATCTTATTAACAAGTTGGACAAAAAATCTCTTTTGGTATTGATAATAGCTAAATGTAAATTATTATCTAATACTTATGCGTACATGTCATATTATCTTGTGTGTATGTCTTATAACACAAATGAGATTGCAATGAGATTTGTAGCAGGCTACCATTTAACTCATTTTATCTTTTATGCAAAATTTTAAAATTTAGGATTTTTGATAAATTGATATAAACGATA
The DNA here is from genome assembly GCF_048544455.1 of Silene latifolia. Classification (NCBI taxonomy): domain Eukaryota; kingdom Viridiplantae; phylum Streptophyta; class Magnoliopsida; order Caryophyllales; family Caryophyllaceae; genus Silene; species Silene latifolia. The sequence continues at coordinate 14,757,033 of NC_133535.1, read as the reverse complement.
TATTAAGATTATCATTTATTAAACTTCATAATTATGCTACTATTAAAAAATATGATTTATGAGAATTAAAAGATTGAAAAGATAAAATGTCCTATAATTCTATATCTTCTTAACTCCTTACATTTCGAGATTTATTATTCTCAAAACAAGAAAAAAAAAAGGATCAATAATTTAATATTATGGATTGATTTACTCTTTCGTCTTCACGTACTAACTTTATTGGCCTAAATGACAAAGGGACATTCAAGCTTTCACATAAAAAATTTAGTACATAATCTATACAATCTAATTAAAAGATAATCTTAAGCATTTATCATGAATTACTGGATTTATTAAAGGTAGTTATTTTTTTAAAAACCAAATGTTATTAGTATATTAATCAAAATAAACAACTAAAGTACAATATATAGTTTTGAAAATAAACCAAAGTTGTCAAAGAAATAAGACACTAACCGACTAACTTTTATGTATTTCAAGACTATATTTTTTAAATGGATCAACTAATTGCTCAGACAAGTATAAATAAAAAAATAAAAATAACAAAATTAAAACAGATAAACCCGTGAATTTCACGGGTCACAAACCTAGTTAAACACTTAAAAAGATTACGAATGCACGATGAATTTTTATTGTCCTTAGTGTGGTAAAAGTAATTTGCATCACCTTCTCGAATTTTTGCTTTTCAAATAATTTCCTGATGGTGTCTTTAAGCTCAATAATTTCATCTCATTGTAAATGCAATTGATTGTAGGATCCTTTTTTCCAGAGTTGTGTACTCTCATTAAAATTAAAGTTTAAATATTAGTGTTTATTTCTTAAATGTCAAATGTGTAGACTTTGATCACAATTTTTCACTTACGTTTCTATGTGCATCAATAATTGATCTTCACTCTTTTACTGATCTCTATTCTAACAAAATAAGGAGTCTTTATTACTGTGGACAAGGCCCTCGGGAACTGCGTCCGCGGGATCCACATCAGGCATAATCGACTCGAGGTTCTTTCGAATCGAATTAAGACAAATTAGAGTCGCCACCAAGTTTTTTGGGAAATTGGAACCGTTCAAGTCAACTTTACACCTTTCATCGAAAAGCATAAAGCCAATCGACTACGAGTGATTAAAGATAAAGACTTGTACCCTATATCACTCGATTTGAATGACTCTCGTAATCCAATGGTATTTAGACGGATCCACAAACCATAGATCTTGAGTAAGGGGTGAGGGTACGTGTTGGGAAGCCCATAAGGACACCCAACCCCGCCCGTCAATAACGGCCTCTACTAAGTCAAGTGTCGGATTTCAAACAAGGTCATAGCTACTACGATGTATGATATGCAAACGTTGTTTTAACCCTATCATGTGACAACAATTTCTATGTCGTTTTAGATGCAACTAAACTAACTTTGTCAAAGTTGTAATTTAGCATGTGGGTTGATTGATCTAACAACATACAAAACAAAGCAAACAAGGCTTAAGGGGGAATGGGGGAGCCGTTGGGATCTACCTATTACAAACCAGGCATTTCATGCCGACGCAACAACAAATTAAAGATACAACTCGATCTAAATACAAAGCTATACACACGACGCAATACATGGCCGTTTGGCCTAGAAAACCGTGCACATGAGGGGTGGCCCACGGCTCACATGACCCACGGCCTTGGGTCACTCCTCGCAATGCGTGCTCGCGCTTAATCTCATCGAATTAGACATAGGGCTACGCACCAAAGCATGCATTAGCATAAACCGGGCCATGTTGCTTTAGACAACATGCGGTTTACTACGCTCCTACAAGCATTGGGGAACAACCGTCTAACCAAACAAGACCAAGGTTTTTGAAGAGGTTTTGACTCAAAAGAAGAAAACTAACTCGAAAATTACAACTCGATAAACCAACGATAAATTACAAACAATGAAACAACGAGAAAACAAACGGTATAAAAACAAAACGAGAAAGGTAAAGAAAACGGCCACCTCACGGCCCAAACCAACGGCCACCCTCACGGCCAAGACAAGGCCAACCTAGTCCCTAAGTTAGGTTCATTAGTTAGATCGAATGATTGCGAAACGGATTAGAAAACGAGTTAGAAAACAAGTTGATTGATTGTCGCGCAAAGGCGTATTTCACACGGCCTAAAGGGTCCAATTAGGTCAGATATCATAAGATTAACGCTTACTCGTCGAGTGTTGATAGGAAGGTGCTAATCACGCACTCCTATGCTAGCGAGAAATCAGGTGATAAGAAAGATGCGTTCAATTATTTACAGAATTGTTAGTTGGTTTTAAAAGCTATGTCGATGCACCCTAATGTGTCTAATTAGGTTATTAAATTAATTTAAAGTCATCTAAATACGTCATAGGTTAACAATCAGAAGTTAAACTAACATACAACGGGTCCTAGGGTATGTCGATTTGGCCGAAACAATAAGGGGGTCGAAAGCGAAGAGCGAAGTTAGAAACTTGTTTTATTTATGCCCTACCTTGAACACGAGGATATGTAAATGAGACGGGGGTGTACGACCGACAGAAGTAGCGGTTTCTTTTCCCATCTCAAGTCAACGCGGGTGTTCATGGTGGTACTTTAACTCATACTCGGACTAACTAGTTTCATAGTTAATTTAAAACAATCGATAAACAAACGAAAAAACAAACAAAAAAAGACAATAAAAAACGAGCATAAAACAAACGAAATAAAAGGGAGAAGAGGAGGATTTGATGCACCCTCAACCTACATGTATCGTTGACACCGTCTTGGGTCGTAATCTATGGTAGATTTTATCTCGAGAGGCCGTCGTCGACGAAGAATAAAGCAAACACGCTTTTTGGAAACTTTCTGGACAGCGATTTTCAAACGATGATATCTCCCTCGTTTCACGACGAAAATTCGATTTAAAAGATGTTTTGGAAACTAGAAAGAGAGGAGAACAGGGATCTTAAAGCAACCCCTGCTCGTTTTGGGTTATTGGGCACGAAAAACGAGCACAAACAGAACTGGACAGACAAGAATAAACCGCGAAAACAGAGTGTTATTTCACTCTGTTTTTCGAGGGATTTCGTGTACTCTCAAGGGCAATTTGGCTCGTAAATCTTTGTCTAATGTGTAGATGGATGTTATGTGGTTAATTAGGAATAAGAAATTCGAGTTTTTATGGAGGTTTGATGGAGGAACGAAAGGGTTTTCGAAGAGGACACACAAACAGTTCAGTTTGTGTGTCGGTTTTGTTTAGGGTTTTTGAAGGATGTTTAGGGTTTGTTTCTGAGGTTTAAAGCTTGTGTGTGATGGTTGGATGTATCGAGAACTTAGAGGAATGAATGTATGGTGAAGGGTGGTTATTTATAAGGAGTTAAAGTAGGGTAAAAGGGGAGGAGAGGCAGTCGGGCCTGTTTGCACATAGCTGCTGTCCAGCAGCTTTTGGGGGGTTTTCTAGGGTTCGTTTGGGGGTTTTTCTTGGTGATTAAGGTAAGGTAATATGGGTAGGATATTAGGGTATGGGTTAGGGTTAATGGGCACGGGTTTTGGTGGTATTTGGAGCGGGTTTTGGACTCGGGTTTGAGCTGCGAAACAGGGGAGGGGCTGCTTGTATGCGGGCTGTTTGGGGCCTGTTTTGGACCAGAATTTGGGCCGTGGATAGGGGGTTCGAACTGGGGTGGATGGGTAGAGGCTTAGGTTGGTTAGTGTACTCGAGATTCGTGCCAATTCGTAAAGAAAACGGGCTCAAAAACCGAGCTAAAATCGAGCTCAAAAACACATGTTCGAAACGAGTTCTTTTCGATTTTCAAATCGATTTTTCAAATCAATTAACACATTAAAATAAATGATTTTTCAAACCAAATATACTCATAAAATGATTTTTCAAATCAAATATTTATTTTATTTTCAACAAAATAAACTTGGGAAAATAAATTCAAAATAAAATAAAATAAGTTGAATTCACCTAAAAAAAGCCATAATTTAAATATCATTTAAATTAATAAAATGAACTCACTTAAAAAAACATTAATTTAAATATCATTTAAATTAATAAAATACTTCATCGACGACGCCCATTCTACATCGTAAAACGAGCTCCAAATAATGACAATGACAACTAAAGAATACATGTGTCCTATCATCATCGGGTGTTTGTCGGGTTCTCTATAAATTCCAATATCGACGGATACGGGTATCTCTGAGCCCCCACTTTGACCGAGGCTTGGACAAGGCGAAAGTCAAAGTATACCCCAGGTCCCTTTCGACCGAGGATTCTTGGTCGTTTATAGTCCATTAGACTTGCGTATATAAGCTCGCTTGACCATAAGAAGAGATCATACCGAAACTTCGTTGGGATTGGCTCTTGCTTCGTTGTGTCAAATTATCGTCGTTGGTCATCGACCCATAAATTGCATAAATGGTGGGTTGAGCCTTATCCTTAGGCGCCTACGTATCCGTTTCTCGACGAGAATCAAACCCGCGTCGTAGTTCGGCCCTTCGCCGACACATGCCCAAAGTTTATCATCACTGGCCTTTGTCCAAAATTCATCATCTCACGACATTTGCCCAAAATTTATCATCTTTGGCGCTTGTCTAAATGGGACGGGACTTTCCGAGGAGGTTGCCGCCGCTTTCATCATTTGCTTTCAGCTACGGAATTCTTCCATTTCTTACTCTTGTAATTGAATTGAATTCTTGGTGGATGTCATCCTTTACATCTTGATAATGGTCTCTCGAAGCCAACGGCAGAGCCCCTGATTTTGCAATGGCTCTAAAGTCGAAGACTTTAGAGCCCCCAGTTGAAGCATATCCTGCTACATTTGAAACATAGAAAACGTACTAGCAATAATCATCACATAAGCACATTTGGATCATCGATCCTAAAATTAGATCATTTGAAAGATTGGGTCATCGACCCAAATTTTGAATTTGAAATGAATCACTTGGATGCTGGGTCGTCGACCCAAAAAGTTTTTGAAATTTTGAAAGTTTTTGAAATTTTGAAATTTTGAAAGTTTTTGAAATTTTGAAATTTTGAAAGTTTTTGAAAGTTTATGAAAGTTTGAAATTGAACCTTGATGGGTGAGCATGAAATGTGACTCAGACATTCTACACGACCGGTAAACAACGTGGGCGTAGCCCGCTACCGCAAAACAAAAAAAGAAAATAAAATCGTAAGTGTGCACGGGCTTTAATTCAAATATGGACTTGTCGAGGGTAGAAATGTAAATCGGCCGTTCCGGCGCCAAAAGATGGCAAATGGGAATCACAAGGTCGTCGAACTTGGGACGGAGATATCGTATGGCATGGGCGTGCTCCCGAGGGCACATGGGAATCAAGAGCACTTGGCATTGACAAGGTGGATTAAACTCACAGAGGAACAACGTTGGCTTCGCCCAGACACTAAACACAGGTTAATTTTATGAGAACACTTTGACATCACATATCACTCTTGTTGGGAACATTCTGTCACTCTTCTCCTCGCCTCCTTTCTTTTCAGCGAGTATTCATCATTTCTTGCCACCGCCTTCTTTCTTTTCAGCGGGCTTTTAATATTTTTCTTCCACGCCTTCTTTCTTTTCAGCGGGTTTTTACTATTTTACGTTCCCAACGCAAACCTACATCTATATGACTCGGCATCTTTGCCTAGATCGTTAGATAAAGCTCATTCCGAGACGTGACACTACTCATCTGAACCTATATCCTCGTCCTAGCCTACGTCGAGTGCTAAGACTGAGAAGACTCCTAAGACTGACTCACAGGCGACATGTGTGTGGAAACGGTTGGGTTCAAAGGCACACTCGGGCTCAGCCTTAGAAGGGAGGCTTGGTCCTCGCTCGAGTGTAAAAGATAGGCTGGGCCCTCGGGAGGAAATGATGATCCCTCCTAAGAAGCGCGCTAGACAGAACACAACTACCCCTCCCCCACAGGAGCCTCGGTCACGTGACCCAAAAGGCAAAGGGAAAAAGAAGATGTAGGAGCCTTCGACTCCAAATATATTATTTGATACTACTACTTATTATTTGTTGCTAGTTGTTTTCTTTTTTTCTTTTGAAGGATGTAATGGGCATCGCCCGATCTTTAATAAGACTTACTATCTATTAAAAATTCCAGTTTCTGCATAAAATTTCATTTTATTCAAGAAAGGGTCGGTTGTACTCTTTTAAAGAGCGCCTACGTATCGTTATCAACGAGAATCAAACCGAGCTCGTAGTTCCACAAAACAAATGCGCTACAATCATCGATTTATAACGCACAAAAAGCGATGAAGCAAAAGTGCGCGGCCTAGACTCGCTCACGAGCACACTGCAATTCAAAATTTTATTTTGTGACATTGAGAGTGAGTTCTAAGGATAGTATTTCTTGATTGATCCAAATTCGTCGGATTCGCAAAGTCATTTCCATCTAGATCCGTCGGTCGATTTGCCCCTCCCGATAATATCTTCTTTACCAGGTAAGGACCGGCCCAATTCGGCTTGAATTTTCCCCTCGGGTCAATTGGTAGTAAAGCGCGAACGGACTTTAGGACTAAATCCCCATCTTTTATTCCTCGAGGTTTCACCTTCTTGTTAAATGCCCTTTGTATCCTTTTTCGATAGAGTTGAACATGGTGTAATGCATTTAACCGTCGCTCGTCGAGCATAACCAAGGAATCATACGGCTTGCGACGATCGACCTTGAGGACGACTTTCTAACAGGATCCTTAAAGAAGGTACCTCTAATTCGATAGGTTGAACCGCTTCCATCCCATATGTTAAATAGAACGGAGTTGCTCCGGTGCATTGTCGTGCGAATAGACGTTCTGTACCCCCATAGTGCGAACGGTATCTTTTCTGGCCATTCGCGATAATTGTCGGTCATCTTTCTGAGAATCACAGTGATTGTCTTGTTGGCGGCTTCCACTGCACCATTTGTTTGAGGTCGATACGGTGACGACTTGTGGTGTTTGATTTTATACTTTTCAAGTATTACGGCAGTTTCAGCCTGGAAGTGAGTGCCATGATCGCTAATGAGCTCATGCGGCACCCCATATCTGCAAATGATTTCATTCTGAATGAACTTTGCTACCTGCTTTGCTTGTAGAACCTTGTACGATTTCACTTCCACCCACTTCGTGAAGTAATCGATGGCGACTAACATGAAGCAATGCCCAATTGTTCCGGATGGGTTGACCTTTCCGATAATGTCGATTCCCCATGTTGAGAAAGGCCATGGTGATGTCGAGTATATATAAACACGTGATGGCACATCTTTGTATGTTTGCGAAGATTTGGCAATTATGGCAATGTTTGACATATTGGCGACAATCTGTCTCCATCGTTGTCCAATAATACCCTAGTCTCATGATTTTACGAACCAAAGATATGGGCATTCATGTGTGGGCCACACTCTCCGTCATGGACTTCTTCCATGACTCTTTTCATGATTGGTGAGTCTATGCATCGCAAAAGGATATTTTGCGAGTCTTCTTTGTACAATTGTCCGTCATTGGTTCTAACGAATCGAGCGGCTAGCATTCGAATAGCGCGCTTTCCGCGGTTATCCATGTCGGGTGGATACTCTCCTGATTCTTTAAATTTCAGAATAGCATGATACCAAGGTTCGGCCTCGGTTTCTTCTGTGTCTCCGATTACATTAACATAGGCGGGTGATGATCTTCGTTCGACACATATCGGCATAGTATCCATATGATCGGTATGTTGATCGGAAGCGACTAGCTTTGATAGTGCATCCGCAAACTGGTTTTCATCTCTGGGGAGGTGCACGTACTTGACCTCGGCGAACAACTTTTCTAGTTCTTCGATTTTTGCTTGGTACGGAGCCAAGCTATCACTTCGGGTTTTCCACGTCCCGGCCACTTGATTGATCACTAATGACGAGTCCCCATGTACTACAAGCTTTTTGATACCTAACTCGAGAGCACCGTGCAAACCGAGTAGGCATGCTTCATATTCAGCCGCGTTATTAGTGACGTTAAAGTCCAACTTGATCGAAATAGGAACATGTTCACCTTCCGGCGAAATGAGTAGAACTCCTATCCCGTATCCCCTATAGTTCGATGCTCCATCGAAATAGAGGTCCCACGTATCATTGTCTATGTGAACGATATCTTCGTCGGGAAACGACCATGTATCCACAACCTCAGTTTCTTCTATCGGGTTATCCGCCAGGAAGTCTGCAACCGCCCTTCCCTTTATCACTTTCAGCGGTACATATTTCAGGTCGAACTCGGAAAGCATTAAAGTCCATCTTGACACTCTGCGTTCGTGAATCGGCTTTTCAAACAAGTATTTGATAGGGTCCATCTTCGAGTGGATGCAGACACTATGACTGAGCATGTAGTGCCGTAACTTCTTTGTCGCCCATACTAAAGCCAAACATGTCTTTTCGAGTTGAGTATACTTGATTTCATACTCCAAGAACTTTTTACTAATGTAGTAAATCGCTCTTTCCTCTTTATCGATCGTCAGACATTGCCCCCATTGCAGATCCGTGATTGTAAGATACAACAAAAGGGGTAACTTGACCGTTGGTGGGCTAAGCACGGGAGGGGAAGATAGTATTTCTTTGATCTTATCGAACGCAGCTTGGCAGTGATCATCCCATACGACGTGTTCCCCGACCTTCAATTTCTTGAAAATTGGCTCGCATATCATAGTTAGCTTTGCCACGAACCGACTTATATATTGGATTCTTCCCAGGAAACCTCGAATTTCCTTCTCGGTTTTCGGGTGAGGCATTTCCATTATGGCCTTTATTTTCGATGGGTCCACCTCGATGCCACGGTGGCTAACGATGTGACCCAACAGGTTTGCGGATGTGACTCCGAATGCGCATTTTTGTGGATTCAACCTCATGTTATACTTGCGCGATCGTTCAAGAATTTGCGTAGTGTACCAAGGTGGCCATCACGCTCCTTTGACTTGACAATCATGTCGTCGACATAAACCTCGACCTCCTTGTGCATTAAATCATGTAACAATGTTGTCGCGGTCCTCTGGTATGTAGCCCCTGCGTTTATCAACCCAAAAGGCATTACTGTGTAGCAATAGGTTCCCCATTGCGTTGACGAACGCGATCTTATGCATATCTTCCTTCGCCATCTTAATCGATTATAACCGGCGTATCCATCCATAAAGGATAGTAACGCGTGTTTTGCCGTGTTGTCAACCAGGATGTCGATGTGAGGTAATGGGAAATCGTCCTTCGGACTTGCCTTGTTTAAATCCCGGAAGTCGACACAAACCCGAACTTTACCATCTTTCTTAGGCACTGGAACGACGTTAGCCACCCGGTCCCGAGTATTCGACACCTTGATGAACCCACTTTGAGTTGCTTGTCGATTTCTTCCTTGACTTTCAAAGACCAATCTGTATGCATTTTGCGTAGTTTTCGCTTTGACGGCTTATATCCCGGCTTGATTGGGATCCTGTGCTCCGCAATTTCCCTATCAATGCCTGGCATGTCTTTGTAGGACCATGCGAAAACATCTTTGAACTCATGCAACAAATCAATGAACCCCTGTCTTTCGGTGGGACTTAAAGTAGTTCCTATTTTAAGCTCCTGTGGTTCTAAGGTTGTACCTACATTGATGGTTTCGGTATCTTCGATGATAGAAGTTTTCTGTTCGTACTCTTCCCATCCTTTTATCAGCTGCAGAGGTGGTTCCACTTCTTCTTCTCCTTCTTCTTCGACCAACTGTTCATCCACGATCTCAGTCTCAATGTCATTATTAAAACAATCATTTTCAAAGTTTGAATTGCAATGTAAGTAAGACAAGTCGTAAGCAAACTGGTTTATATTATTATTGATTTGAAATTGCGCGAAATGCGCTAACATTTGAGCCAACTGATCAGAACTCAGTGGCGAGATAGGGGTATTCGGGACGAGCCCAGGAATACCACCATTAGGAAAAGGTGCATAGGAAGGGAAGCTAGGGGAGGGGTATTTTCAACACCTGACTCCTTAGACTCAATCTTAGGACCTATCTCGGACTCGGACTCGACTCGGACTCGGACTCGAGAATCGGTAACATCATTTGGCTTGAACATCTCTCCTTCTCCCGTTGTCAACTTGAAAAGAAGTCCTTTGTTGTCAGTCCACTTGATTGTTTTCCGCCATCCCGTGTTGGTCCTAAGAGGATCCACATCGGTGATGAGGGTAGATGGGTCGAACCGCTCGCTTCTCAGGATCATGCTTACCAAATCTTCATTTGGTATTGGTGATTTCTTCTCTTCACCGAAAAGGAGACCCATAGCTTTCTCGTCATTTATTGGATCCGATTTGGTTTCTACTGGCATCACGGTCAGAATGTCTTCAGGGATGTAGTAGCAATCTTGGAATACTTCGATTCCGGGGACCAAAAGGTTCTTCTTTGGGTCAAAGATAGGTTCGGGGAAGTCCATGCAAGGGAGTTCTTCCCCAGCTTTCACGAAGTGACCATTGAGAGTTAGGTGATACGGTCCCATTTTGATATCTCGATCTTCGATCGTTCTTCCCCTCTTTTCCCGTAGATCTTTCTCAGTGGGCTCATATCCAAGCCCGAAGGTTACTCCTTTGGCTACGGGTGGTTTCAACTCGAAAGCCTCCTCCTTTCTAGGATATAATGAGAAACCGAAGTACTTCCCAGTCTTGAGAATTACCTCGCAGACATGGCTTCCCGTATATAGATCCATATTTTCGGAGTTCTGCTCGATCATGTTGACAATCTCGAAACCACATGCGTCATTGGTAGCTTCGACCCTTACTTCGGAAGTAATGTCTCCTCCCGCTACAGTAATTGGCGTGGCGTCAATGGTGACGATTTTGCCATTGAGTGGGACCTTGATTTTTCGATGCAGCGTTGATGTTACGGCCCTTGTAGCGTGGATCCAAGGTCTCCCCAACAATAAGTTGAAGGATGAGCAAATGTCAATCACTTGGCAACTCACTTTCTTTTCCACTTGCCCGGTCGTACTACCAGGTCGACAAGTCCACTCACTCGACGCACGCAGTGCCATCGAATGCCCGAAATGCGCGAGTGGGGATGAAGTCATTCTTCTCCAAGCCCGAGAATATGCGCCGTTTTCGAGGGAGTACGTTGACGGCCGATCCGTCGTCAACCAAGGTCATAGGGATGTGCTTGTTGAGACACACGGTAGCAATATAGAGGGCCAGGTTATGTCGAGGCCCGAACGGTGGCAGATCTTCGTCGGAGAATGTCACACCGTTGGTAATCCGAGGCCGGTCTCGGGCGATGTGGGTGACCATATCCGCAGGAGTAGTATTTGACGACACGGTCATGTTCATCAAAGCTTGCAACAAAGCTTGACGATGCTCGAAAGAGCTCAAGATAAGTTGCCGGATAGATACGTCGGCCTTAGTCTTTTGGAGTTGCTTGATGAGGGAAGCCTCGGAGGTCGACCCTTCACCAAGAACTTCGACCACTGCCGGCTCCTTTTGAGGTGCCTTACTCGGGATATCCTTAGCTTTCTCCACACGATATGGGCGCCCGGATCTAGTCAAATGGTTTGACTCTAGGGCATCTTGCCTCACTTTTAAGATTTCTTCTTGGGTGTGAGGAATTGTCGCACCTTTGACGAGGTAAACATCATCCTCGTCATCGGCCCAAACGCCATTGATTTCATTGCCGCTTCGGAGTATGTAAGGAGTACAATCGACAATAAAATCCCCGAATGTGATCTCGTTTCTCGAGCTTGGTAGGAATTCGGAGCAATTCACGAATATTCTTCCGACGAAAACCCCTTTTAGACGACATGGGCGAATCAAGTGAGAGTAATCGACACTATCTTCGGTAGAGACAAAGTTAGTGTGGTCGCCAAATGGATTGGTGACGTTGTTGGGCTTTATGGCCGAGATTGGGAGCGTTCCGTTCTCAATCATATCTTGAATTTCGTGCTTTAGTCTAAAGCACCTTTCAGTATCGTGTCCCTTCCCTTGATGAAAGGCACAGTAGGCATTCGGTTTGTACCATTTGCCTTGTTGATCAGCAGGAGGGTCCGGAGTTGGACCAATGGGCTTCAACTTTCCTTGGGCCATGAGCCTTTGAAGAGCATAGGCGTAAGTGCATCCGATATCAGTGAATACCCTCGGAGCTTGGCGCGGAGGCCTTTTTGACTGTCCATCTAGGAGATTGACGGTGTCAACAAAATGGGCCGCTGCGGGTGCTTTTGCTTTTGATGATGAAGCCCCTTGGTATCCCTTTGGCTTCTCGGCTTCAGCAATTCGGACATCGTCCTCTACCTTTATCCCGATCCTTATCAATTCTTTGAAAGAACCAAAATTCGGTATTTGAGCATTACGGTAAAACAGTCGTAAATTCTTCACGAACTTATCTACCATTTCAACTTCATCAGGCTTCTTAGCTAACTTCACGCTTTCAGCGCGCCATCTTGCGAGGAACTCACTAAAGCCCTCTTTCTCCTTTTGTGTCATAACCTCCAAAGTTCTTATGTTGGTTTGAATCTCAACATTGTCAGCATAGTGCTTACAGAACTCCACCGTAATATCTTCGAAAGTGGGGAAGTTCTTAAGGTCAAGATTGTAGAACCAAGCCTTTGGGTGTTCTCCCAGAGATTGGGCAAAAATTTCAGAGAGCATATCAGCGGGTACTCCCTTCAGTGCTAAGTACCCTTTATAGGCCTTAACATGGTGGACCGGATCTTCAGTGCCCTTGAACTTTGGGATGTCAGTGAGTACCATGTTCGTGGGCAACTTGTCCTGAACTGGGGCATAGGCCCTAGCATTCTCATAGTGGATATTCTTCCCTTGGGAGAGCTTCAAACGGTCCTCGATGAACTTGAACCGTTTCTCCAAATCAGTCAGAGGTGGAGTAGATGAAGAGGAATCTTCAACCAACTTATACTCGATCACATCCATTCGGGTCATCATGAGGTTCACGGCCTCCGTGAGCTTGTTGATAGTATCTTCCATTGCTTGACGTCGGGTTTTGGGCGGCCTTTCTACAAGAAAACCCCGTACTAAGTCAATATTTAAAGTAAGAGCCCCTGCACACTTAAGGACACGACCCTAACTTGACTTGAACAAAGACTCGACTTGAGATTGACTAACCAAAGGTTCAACTCACGGTTTGATTTAGACATCGGTTCACTTTAGACTCGACAAAACGACATGACTCAAACTGTCATAACTCGATTCCAAACTGGACTTGGTGTGACTAAACCCGTGATTGGGCTAACATAGCCCATGGGTTCGAGTGAAACGTCCATAAGGCCTAGCTTGGACGTTTTTTTGTGGACTATTCTAGACCAAAAGATCGACCAACATGACTCAAAACCCAAGAGGTGAGTTTGGGTGACCCAACAAGGTCGTGTTCTAGACTCTTGAAACAAACCCGGCCTAACACGGCCATGACCCGGACACGACTCGACGCATTTCATGCTTGGTTGAGGTTCGAGAAACATTTTGGATTGATTTTGAAAAACGAATGATCGATTTGAAAAATGAGATTTGAAATGGGCAGCATGCCGGCTATAAAAGCTCAATTTGGGCCGAAAATTCTAGTCCTATTTGGGCAGCATTCCGCATTTTTTAAAACCATGCTAGTTTGAAAGTAAGTTGTTCAAAAGTTCGGTTTTGAAAAGGACATGGGAATTTTCGAAAAAAAACTTGGGAAAACAAATTGCACATTGTCATTCTCATGTTATAAGGATGTATGCTCCTAGACATCTCTAAGTCTCGGCAAGTCTTCTACAAGAAGGTCTATGCCCTCCATCCTTTTGCGGTCTTATAGAGCAAGGTGTCTTAAGGTAAAGTACCTAGAAGATCGTCCCCACCATCAAGAACCACGCGAGGCGAAGTGGAAGCGAGCAATGTGCAGCTTCCCGGCATAGTGGGACGTCGCCCCCCACGCATCACGAAGAAACGCTGGGACGGCCCGGGCAAGTCCTTAAGGGTTTATGCATGAATCGTAGCACTATGAGTAATGTTTTACTTTCCAACACTTTCTTTTCAAGTTTCACCTCGGAGGAAAAGACCCTAGAAACAAAGTGTAACTAGTCCTCTTTTCCCCAATGAGTCGCCAAATCGTGGACAAGGCCCTCGGGAAGCTGCGTCCGCGGGATCCACACAGGCATAATCGACTCGAGGTTCTTTCGAATCGAATTAAGACAAATTAGAGTCGCCACCAAGTTTTTTGGGAACTTGGAACCGTTCAAGTCAACTTTACACCTTTCATCGAAAAGCATAAAGCCAATCGACTACGAGTGATTAAAGATAAAGACTTGTACCCTATATCACTCGATTTGAATGACTCTCGTAATCCAATGGTATTTAGACGGATCCACAAACCATAGATCTTGAGTAAGGGGTGAGGGTACGTGTTGGGAAGCCCATAAGGACACCCAACCCCGCCCGTCAATAACGGCCTCTACTAAGTCAAGTGTCGGATTTCAAACAAGGTCATAGCTACTACGATGTATGATATGCAAACGTTGTTTTAACCCTATCATGTGACAACAATTTCTATGTCGTTTTAGATGCAACTAAACTAACTTTGTCAAAGTTGTAATTTAGCATGTGGGTTGATTGATCTAACAACATACAAAACAAAGCAAACAAGGCTTAAGGGGGAATGGGGAGCCGTTGGGATCTACCTATTACAAACCAGGCATTTCATGCCGACGCAACAACAAATTAAAGATACAACTCGATCTAAATACAAAGCTATACACACGACGCAATACATGGCCGTTTGGCCTAGAAAACCGTGCACATGAGGGGTGGCCCACGGCTCACATGACCCACGGCCTTGGGTCACTCCTCGCAATGCGTGCTCGCGCTTAATCTCATCGAATTAGACATAGGGCTACGCACCAAAGCATGCATTAGCATAAACCGGGCCATGTTGCTTTAGACAACATGCGGTTTACTACGCTCCTACAAGCATTGGGGAACAACCGTCTAACCAAACAAGACCAAGGTTTTTGAAGAGGTTTTGACTCAAAAGAAGAAAACTAACTCGAAAATTACAACTCGATAAACCAACGATAAATTACAAACAATGAAACAACGAGAAAACAAACGGTATAAAAACAAAACGAGAAAGGTAAAGAAAACGGCCACCTCACGGCCCAAACCAACGGCCACCCTCACGGCCAAGACAAGGCCAACCTAGTCCCTAAGTTAGGTTCATTAGTTAGATCGAATGATTGCGAAACGGATTAGAAAACGAGTTAGAAAACAAGTTGATTGATTGTCGCGCAAAGGCGTATTTCACACGGCCTAAAGGGTCCAATTAGGTCAGATATCATAAGATTAACGCTTACTCGTCGAGTGTTGATAGGAAGGTGCTAATCACGCACTCCTATGCTAGCGAGAAATCAGGTGATAAGAAAGATGCGTTCAATTATTTACAGAATTGTTAGTTGATTTTAAAAGCTATGTCGATGCACCCTAATGTGTCTAATTAGGTTATTAAATTAATTTAAAGTCATCTAAATACGTCATAGGTTAACAATCAGAAGTTAAACTAACATACAACGGGTCCTAGGGTATGTCGATTTGGCCGAAACAATAAGGGGGTCGAAAGCGAAGAGCGAAGTTAGAAACTTGTTTTATTTATGCCCTACCTTGAACACGAGGATATGTAAATGAGACGGGGGTGTACGACCGACAGAAGTAGCGGTTTCTTTTCCCATCTCAAGTCAACGCGGGTGTTCATGGTGGTACTTTAACTCATACTCGGACTAACTAGTTTCATAGTTAATTTAAAACAATCGATAAACAAACGAAAAAACAAACAAAAAAAGACAATAAAAAACGAGCATAAAACAAACGAAATAAAAGGGAGAAGAGGAGGATTTGATGCACCCTCAACCTACATGTATCGTTGACACCGTCTTGGGTCGTAATCTATGGTAGATTTTATCTCGAGAGGCCGTCGTCGACGAAGAATAAAGCAAACACGCGTTTTGGAAACTTTCTGGACAGCGATTTTCAAACGATGATATCTCCCTCGTTTCACGACGAAAATTCGATTTAAAAGATGTTTTGGAAACTAGAAAGAGAGGAGAACAGGGATCTTAAAGCAACCCCTGCTCGTTTTGGGTTATTGGGCACGAAAAACGAGCACAAACAGAACTGGACAGACAAGAATAAACCGCGAAAACAGAGTGTTATTTCACTCTGTTTTTCGAGGGATTTCGTGTACTCTCAAGGGCAATTTGGCTCGTAAATCTTTGTCTAATGTGTAGATGGATGTTATGTGGTTAATTAGGAACAAGAAATTCGAGTTTTTATGGAGGTTTGATGGAGGAACGAAAGGGTTTTCGAAGAGGACACACAAACAGTTCAGTTTGTGTGTCGGTTTTGTTTAGGGTTTTTGAAGGATGTTTAGGGTTTGTTTCTGAGGTTTAAAGCTTGTGTGTGATGGTTGGATGTATCGAGAACTTAGAGGAATGAATGTATGGTGAAGGGTGGTTATTTATAAGGAGTTAAAGTAGGGTAAAAGGGGAGGAGAGGCAGTCGGGCCTGTTTGCACATAGCTGCTGTCCAGCAGCTTTTGGGGGGTTTTCTAGGGTTCGTTTGGGGGTTTTTCTTGGTGATTAAGGTAAGGTAATATGGGTAGGATATTAGGGTATGGGTTAGGGTTAATGGGCACGGGTTTTGGTGGTATTTGGAGCGGGTTTTGGACTCGGGTTTGAGCTGCGAAACAGGGGAGGGGCTGCTTGTATGCGGGCTGTTTGGGGCCTGTTTTGGACGAGAATTTGGGCCGTGGATAGGGGGTTCGAACTGGGGTGGATGGGTAGAGGCTTAGGTTGGTTAGTGTACTCGAGATTCGTGCCAATTCGTAAAGAAAACGGGCTCAAAAACCGAGCTAAAATCGAGCTCAAAAACACATGTTCGAAACGAGTTCTTTTCGATTTTCAAATCGATTTTTCAAATCAATTAACACATTAAAATAAATGATTTTTCAAACCAAATATACTCATAAAATGATTTTTCAAATCAAATATTTATTTTATTTTCAACAAAATAAACTTGGGAAAATAAATTCAAAATAAAATAAAATAAGTTGAATTCACCTAAAAAAAGCCATAATTTAAATATCATTTAAATTAATAAAATGAACTCACTTAAAAAAACATTAATTTAAATATCATTTAAATTAATAAAATACTTCATCGACGACGCCCATTCTACATCGTAAAACGAGCTCCAAATAATGACAATGACAACTAAAGAATACATGTGTCCTATCATCATCGGGTGTTTGTCGGGTTCTCTATAAATTCCAATATCGACGGATACGGGTATCTACAATTACCACCAACAAAGGACGGGTTTTTGTATATAGAAAAGGACCGTCTAAAAAGAAGACGTCTCATACAATAACTGCGTCTCGATTTTGTATTTGTGAGGGGATTTTGACACAGAGATAACTATTGATTAGGAAGGGGGAGTAATTAGCTACTATTATTAGTCTTTGTTTATCATGTATGTAAATATTACGTTCGTCATACATTGTTACGTGCTTACGTCCATCGTGTTACGCCATGTTGGAAATAGAGGCTTGGAGAGCTTTTCTCTTAGTTTCCTTTTGTCCCACATTGGTGAGGAAGTGGGTGTTTTATGGGTTTATATAACACCCCTTCCCTTACCTTATCACTAGTGGTCATGGGGAGTCTTTTGTAGAGACTTTGCGAGGTGCTTAATTCAGCTCGCACACGCGTGCCCGTGCCCGAGCCCGGCCCGGATCCGGATTCGTGATTCGGGATTTGGGATTTGGCAATCGCCTGCGGCGGGCTTGGCCTATCTTTTTGGATCCGGGTGAGTTGTTTTTGGTTGTGTGCTGTTGAATCAGTCAGTCAATGACTGTTAGTGGGTGAGATTATTTCTCCCCACTATCAGCCTTGACTCCTGTTTTGTGGGAGACGGTTTCTGGCTCTTCAGCAATTATAAATAGCAGCCTCCTCGGCCACTTTAAACACAACAAAATCAATACTCTCCTCTTCCTCTCTCGTTTTTCTCTATACAATTTCTGGGTTAAGTTAAATCGTTCCAGGTCTTCCAAACTCGAGTGGGCGAGTTTGTGAGGCAGCAGTAGTGTAATCCTTGGGGACTACCGGTCGTCGCTGATCGCCACCACGGTCGCACCGGAGAAATAGTTTTTTAAGGCAGCGGTTTCGCACCGCGTCACTACCAATTCCTCTTCGGTATTTCTGATTCTGCCCTTCGTTTTTGCTACTGCTTTCCGTA
Source organism: Silene latifolia (assembly GCF_048544455.1). Classification (NCBI taxonomy): domain Eukaryota; kingdom Viridiplantae; phylum Streptophyta; class Magnoliopsida; order Caryophyllales; family Caryophyllaceae; genus Silene; species Silene latifolia. Next base: position 14,738,844 of record NC_133535.1, on the reverse strand, counting down.
TTAATAATTACTATCTCGGTTTGTTAGTAATTACTTCCAACAATTTAAAAAACTATTTAATTAAGTGCAGTAGCTATGTCTGTGATTTCGAAAATTGTACCTGACATTTCGAAAATTGAGCAATTAGATGGTCAGAATTATAAACGTTGGTCCCAGAAACTGTTGATGTTTTTTGAGCAGTTAGAAATTGATTATGTTTTATTTAATGACCCGCCAAAACCTGTTGTTCCGTCTGATGCTGAGACTACCCCTCCTGCGGCTAAGGCAGTTAAGTCAAATGAAGATGATATTGCTAAATTTGTTAAGGACAACAAAACTGCTAGGTGTCACATACTTAATAACATGGTTAACCCGCTGTTCGATTTATTTGCTGATAATAAATCGGCTAAAGTCATTTGGGAGTCCTTACTGAAAAAATATGGGGCTGACGATGCGGGTAAGAAAAAATATGTTGTGGGTAAGTGGCTGCAATTTAAGATTGTGGATGGGAAGTCTATTATGGAACAGGTTCATGTCTATGAAAATTTGTGTGCTGATATTGTTAGTGAGGGCATGAAATTAGACGACCTCTTTGTTGCTAATGTGCTGTTGGAAAAATTCCCTCCCTCCTGGTCTGAGTATAGAAATAAGCTAAAACACAAAAAGAAAGACATGTCCCTTATGGAACTTATCAGTCATATGAGGACCGAAGAGGCAAATCGCCTTAAAGACAGCCCTGCTGTCTACCAGTCTGTGAATGCATCCGTTCATTCTTCGTTGTCAAAGCTAATTTGGTTGAGTCCGGTGGTCCGTCAAATGTTTGAAAAGTTCAAGGGTAAGGGTAAGGCCAAGGTTGGTCGGGGTAAGGGTAAAGGAAAGAAGTCCGAACGGGGAAGTACACCAAGCCGGTTGCAAAGATTCGAAGCCTAAGGGTCCCTTGGTTTGCTATGTTTGTGGGAAACCGGGTCACAAAGCCTACCAATGCAATGATAAGAAGACTGCTGAAGCTGAAGCCAATCTTTGTGATCGATGATGTCATTCTTCTTGTGGTTGTTGAAGCTAACGGTGGGTAATCTTCTTGAATGGGTCTTGATATCGGCGCTTCCGGACACCTCTGTCGATAAGGGGTTATTTTTGAGTTCGAGGAGATAGCGATGGGGAATGCGTCTACATGGGTAATTCTTCACTGCAAAGATCACGTGCAAAGGCAAGATCTTTCTCAAACTCACCTCGGGGAAAACACTTGCCCTTAATAATGTTTTATTTGTACCTACATTGCGTCGAAACCTCGTGTCGGGTGCCTTGTTAAACAAAGTCGGCATGAAACTTGTTTTTGAGGCCGACAAGGTTGTAATGTCGCGCAATGGGGAATTTGTGGGCAAGGGTTATCTGTCTGGGGGTCTTTTTGTATGAACTCGATTCTGTTTTTAATAATATTGCATCTACTTCTGCTTATATCGCTGAGTCTATTGATGTTTGGCATGATAGATTAGGTCATGTGAATATCGACTACATTAAAAAACTTAGAACCTTGAGTTTAATTCCAAGTTTGTCGAGTCAAGAATTCCTTAAATGTGGTAGCTGTGTTGAGGCTAAATTCACAAAGAAACCTAGTAAACCTGTGACAACTAGGACTACGAGTCTTCTTGAGTTAATTCACACCGACCTAGCTGACTTCAAAAATGTTGCAAGTAGAGGTGGCAAGAATTATTATGTGACTTTTATAGACGACTGTTCGAGGTACACCCGAGTTTATTTGCTTAAGACTAAAGATGAAGCAGAACAATCGTTTATAAACTTTAAAAATGAGGTCGAAAATCAACTCGACAGGAAGGTTAAAAGGGTAAGGTCTGATAGAGGCGGTGAGTATAAATCCAGTTATTTAGCGGACTTTTGTGCTGCAAATGGTTTAATACATGAGACTAGTCCACCTTACTTACCCCAATCCAATGGTGTAGCTGAACGTAAAAATAGAACTTTAAAAGAAATGATGAATGCTATGCTTTTAAGTTCTGGCCTATCTGACGATATGTGGGGGGAAGCAATACTTTCTGCTTGTCACATTCTTAACCGTGTGCCTCATAAGAAAATTGACAAGACACCCTACGAGATTTGGAAGGGCTATCCTCCTAACCTAAGTTACCTTAGAGTGTGGGGGTGTTTGGCTAAAGTGGGTTTACCTGACTTTAGGAGACCTACCGTTGGACCTAAGACCTATGATTGTGTTTTTATAGGTTATGCTCAAAATAGCTCTGCCTATAGATTTATGTCTTTGAGTGACCGTTCTATATCTGAGGCTAGAGATGCCGAATTTTTTGAGCATGTTTTCCCTTTTCAGAAAAATGTTGTTTCATCTACTTCATTACCTGTTGCATCTATTGATATGTCTTCACATGCTAGTTGTAGTAGCACTCCTATTGATCATGTTGTTGAACCTAGGAGGAGTAAAAGACCTAGATGTCCAAAGGATTATAGTGATTATGTTACAACACATTTATCTAAATATGGATACTCTGTTTGTGCAAGTGATGAGTTTGTTTCAGCCTTTTTAATAGAGGATGACCCAAAAACCTATAGTGAGGCAATGAAATCCATTGATGCTAATTTTTGGAAAGATGCTATTAAAAGTGAACTTGATTCTATTGTTTCTAATCAGACTTGGGAGTTGACTGATTTACCTAAAGGTAGTAAACCCATTACGAGTAAATGGATCTTTAAAAAGAAAATGAGATCTGACGGTACAATAGAAAGGTTCAAAGCTAGACTTGTAGTTAGAGGCTTTACACAAAAGAAGGGCATTGATTACTTCGATACCTATTCTCCTGTGACCAAAATTTCGACTATAAGAACTCTTGTCGCTTTAGCTGCTATTCATAACCTTATTATACATCAGATGGATGTTAAAACTGCTTTCTTGAATGGTGAGCTAAAGGAAGAGATCTATATGTCGCAACCTGAAGGGTTTGTGATTAAGGGTCAAGAGAATAAAGTGTGTAAACTGAACAAGTCACTTTATGGTCTCGAAACAAGCACCTAAACAAAGTGGTATGAGAAATTCAACACTACTTTGATGAGTAATGGCTTTATGATTAACAATTCTGATTCATGTGTTTATTCCAAAGTGATAGAATCTGATTGTGTTATTATATGCCTATATGTGGATGACATGCTTATTTTTGGTAATAATTTAGATGTGATAATTAAAACCAAAGAATTTCTGTCATCACACTTTGAGATGAAGGACTTAGGAGAAGCTGATGTTATCCTAGGAGTTAAGGTTATCCGAAACTCAAATGGAATTTCTTTGAGTCAATCTCATTATGTTGAAAAAGTGTTGAAAAAATTTAACTGCTTTGATGTTGTGCCTGCTAGAACACCCTATGATTCTAGTATACATTTGAGTAAAAACTTGGGTGACAGTGTTTCCCAGGAAGAGTATGCTAAAATCCTAGGGAGTGTGATGTTTCTTATGAACTGTACTCGACCAGATATTGCATATGCGGTTAGTAGACTGAGTCGTTATACACATAACCCTAGTAATGAACATTGGAATGCTCTTCGTCGTTTGCTAAAATACCTAAGAGGAACAGTTGATCTGTGTTTGCATTATGGTAAATTTCCTGCTGTGTTAGAAGGATATTGTGATGCAAATTGGGTTGCAGGTAACGATGAGATTTGTTCTACTAGTGGTTATGTCTTCACCATGGGTGGAGGTGCGATATCGTGGAAGTCTTCTAAACAGACTTGTATTGCACGCTCTACCATGGAGTCGGAGTTCATAGCTCTTGAGTTGGCAGGACAAGAAGCCGATTGGCTGAAAAACCTATTGGTGATGTACCAAAGTATGGGGAGGACGGCCGACACCGGTCTCCATCTTTGTGTGACTCGAAAGCTGCTATTGGCGTTGCAAAGAATAGTGTCTACAATTCGAAAAAGAGACACATGCGAATAAGGCACGCTGCAGTTAAACAACTCCTTGAGAATGGAGTGATTACTGTGGACTATGTGAAGTCCGAAAGTAATCTTCTTTGATCCCTTTACTAAGGGGTTGACTAAGAGATTAGTCGTTAATACGTCGAGGGGAATGGGGCTTAGGTCCCTGAGTCAAGGTTGAGATTGACTAGGTCCAAAGTTTTCATTCCTATGGCGTAGTATGATTCATAGCCTTTATGGTAGTGCTTTTGAGACGCACTTGATGAATTATACTCTAGATTGGACTTATGTCCTTAATGGCTCGTGTGAGAAGTGCTGATGAGAAGCACTTGAGCCACCTACGTAGGTGTAATGATCCTAAGACTATGAGAAGTCTTGTGGTCACACCTATCAGTACCAAGGTAACGCATAAGCTCTAAAAGAGCGCGTTGCACTCTGAAATCGCGGGACGATCTTAATTTGAAGGTATGATATGTGTAGTGGGGGGTATCGACCGAAGTTCAGCTAGGAATTCAAATCGCAAGATATTCTCTAGTTGTAAGTAAGTTGTTTCCTCATTTCACTAAAGTGTCAATTCAAATCGAAAGATATTGATACCTAAGTATCCACCCTTCCTTTACCCAGAATTCTTCTTTTCCGGCTCGGCGCCTCTAGTGGGGGATTGTTGGAAATAGAGGCTTTGAGAGCTTTTCTCTTAGTTTCCTTTTGTCCCACATTGGTGAGGAAGTGGGTGTTTTATGGGTTTATATAACACCCCTTCCCTTACCTTATCACTAGTGGTCAGGGGGAGTCTTTTGTAGAGACTTTGCTAGGTGCTTAATTCAGCTCGCACACGCGCGCGCGCGCGTGCCCGTGCCCGAGCCCGGCCCGGATCCGGATTCGTGATTCGGGATTTGGGATTTGGCAATCGCCTGCGGCGGGCTTGGCCTATCTTTTTGGATCCGGGTGAGTTGTTTTTGGTTGTGTGCTGTTGAATCGGTCAGTCAATGACTGTTAGTGGGTGAGATTATTTCTCCCCACTATCAGCCTTGACTCCTGTTTTGTGGGAGACGGTTTCTGGCTCTTCAGCAATTATAAATAGCAGCCTCCTCGGCCACTTTAAACACAACAAAATCAATACTCTCCTCTTCCTCTCTCGTTTTTCTCTATACAATTTCTGGGTTAAGTTAAATCGTTCCAGGTCTTCCAAACTCGAGTGGGCGAGTTTGTGAGGCAGCAGTAGTGTAATCCTTGGGGACTACCGGTCGTCGCTGATCGCCACCACGGTCGCACCGGAGAAATAGTTTTTTAAGGCAGCGGTTTCGCACCGCGTCACTACCAATTCCTCTTCGGTATTTCTGATTCTGCCCTTCGTTTTTTGCTACTGCTTTCCGTATTAATAATTACTATCTCGGTTTGTTAGTAATTACTTCCAACACGCCAATGAGAGGACTATATATGTCGAGTACTTATCTATAATAATCGTCTTACTTGGCACCAAACATGACTTATTTGGATAGTAGATGTTCTTACCACGATATACACAATATTCACAACTGTAAGAACCGTCTTATTTTAGGAACGTCCATCACTAAGGCACCAAAGATGATCTATTTGAATGGCGATGAATATTCTCCGGAAACGTAATAGTTGCACCTGCTTATTATCTACTGATCCCAATTCCTACGAAAAGAACAAACATTAGTATATTAAATTATACAAACACAACAATGCAACATCAAATTACAAACTTTAGAGAAGAACAAAAGCTACAAAACTTCATATAGTAATTTACAGGAAGACCAAACTTCAAATTTGATTAACATGAGATGCATTAAAGAGAAAAAAATAAATCAACTACCCTGAAAGTTCTCCTTCATCATTGGAAGTGTAATATTGTACATAGCTCTAATATTATAACCTACTGGGCACTCCATAAAGCATTCACATTAAATGGTTCAATCTTGAAATTGTAATTCTAATTTCTAACATAAGAGTAAGTGTATCAATTATCATACTTGGCTGAACAACAATATATATAAAGCTAATTCAATGAAAAATCTCATACCATGGATTCCATTCATATCGACGAAAGCGAAATAATAAATTGAAACTTAAAAACTCGATCTGGATACTCTCAGCTGGTTCTCGAAGCTCCAAAATTTGAATAACGTATCATAATCTTCATATATGTTTCCTGCAATAATAAAGATGGATTTATTTAGAGCATATCTCTAATAAGAAAAATAAATCAATAAACATTCAAAACAAAATCAATAAACGTCCAAAAAATTTCTTTTGAGGGGAGAAGTAGTATATTCATCTATATATACTCCGTATATGAGTATAGAGTTCGATGTCGAATAAATTACAATCCGTATATGAGTATAGAGTTCGATGTCGAATAAATCACAATCACACAAGTTAAACACCAATAAACTATCTGATTCTAAACTATGGGTGCTCTTTTACGTACTATTGTTTCATGATTGTGGATTTGAGGTTTACTCAAACTCGTAAATTTTTATAATTACTTGTTAATTAACGTTTTATAATTAATTAATCATAGTATTTCATTAAGGGTGGACTCTCTGTAATCGCTCGAAAAAAACTTCCTTTAATAATATAGATAGATAGATACTAGATTTAATGCCCGTGCGATGCACTGGCCTATATGTAATATTTTATCGTACATAATGTAGAATTTAAAAAACGTTCAAGGTATACTGCATACTTTAAAACTCCTATAAGAAAATATTTAACCTTTTCTACATGTTTGATACATTGACCACTTGAACTCATTAATGGATTCTACTTAATACCGATGGAGCTTTTGAGAGGGAACTCAAGTCTAGTTGAAGGAGGGGGGATATTTTTTGCGATGAGTCTGACCAGTGGTGGAGTCAGGAATTAACGCCAATTGCGGTGAAAAATTTCAGTTAGGGCGTATTTGTAATGGGTTAAGGAGAACCCTAAAAAAGTTCGAAAATTTTAACTAAAAACTTTGAAATTTCTAAACGATAGCGGGGAGGTTAATTAAGAGTATATATACAAAAAAAAAGTTTATACGTACATAGGATCAAATTGACTTCTTTTAGCATGGAGTAGTTGTGCTTAAGTTAAATTGTCTCATTAGATTGATATTATTATCTCCTATTTCCATCATAAATCTATCTACGGACTACTTATTGACATACATATCTTAGTTCTGGGGTGGGTTATTGACCCCCATTAAAAAACAGAAATAAAATTTTAATGCAAGACGATTTTATGTTGTGGGACGGTCCATTTTTATGGAAAAAAACATTCATTTATCACCAATATAAATAATTAGTAGCCTTTTTATATAATAAATGGGACCGTCTCATGGTATAAGACCGTCTTACACCGTAATTTGTGATTAAAATGATAAATAATTGTCTATGAAAAAACATTAATTTCTTTGGAAACGTCTCACGGTGTAAACCAGTCTTACAATATAATGGGACGTTCTCGTCGTTTAAGTGTACGTAAAATTCGGATTATCATGTCGGTAATTGTCTTATTTTCAAAGTTAAGATCGAAATTTGAATCTCTACGGAGAGTTTTAGTCCTTATTTTCATAATTATGACTTCATTTGTTCTCAAGTGTAGCTCAACTATTGATCGTAGTTATTTATGTAGAGAAACTTCTTGTAGTGCTCTAAGGACCAAGAAAAAGAGTTAATGGATGCACCATCCTTGATTTATTTTTTATATGCATCAGACGATGAACATCGCTAGAAGATGACGCATTTTACTATTGACATATCCGCTTGGGGTCGTTTGGTTACCCACTAAACAATACAGGAACTTAAATTCATGTGAATTGCAAAATGGGTATTGTTAGGCCTGGAAATCCGCAGACCTTCCTGATCAGTATCTCATCTAAACCTGTCTGCCAGGCTGTCAGGGTGCCAGGCTATCAGGGCACACGAAGATAGGCGCCAGGCCATGGAAAGGACAACGATCAAAGTATCAGGACGATATTAGACCATATATGCGTATTATAAAGGAATTATATACGCAACATTAAAGTGTGAAGATCTCGCAGTAAATGCAGTCATTAAGGGGGGATTAATTAGCAATTATTACAGGCAATAATGGAGAATAATCCGCATTCAATGTCATATCAAGCAGCCGTTCAAGATTGAAGCCTATATAAGGAACACTTTAAAGATATTGGAATGATCTCGTTCTCACACAAGAAGAAGCACACATTTACATACGCAATACATAGAGAATTATAAACATTGTTATTGTCATAGAATTCTCCTGGCTTGGTGCCCGTAGTTTTTTCCCATTCAAGGGTTTTCCACGTACAAAATTCTTTGTTTCATTGTCATTATTGTTATTTACAGCTTTACATTCAACCTTGACGACCTGACTAATAGACTATCTAGAGCTAGTTAACCTTACACAACTCTACCCTGGCTTGATTTCGCCTTGCGCAAAATCCACACAAAACAGGTATGTTGTTTGGTTACCCCAATTCACATGAATTGGAAGTTCCCATGAATTCCAATTCCTCCACAATGGAGGAAGTTGCTTACCTAGGCCCTCTAGGTAAGTTAGAATGCCTACATGAATTGCACTTCCTCCATGGCAACCAAACATTTTTTTGCAATTCACATGAATTCCAAATTCACGTGTTTTATGACTTCCTAGGCAATACAAATTCCTATATGCAACCAAACGACCCCAGGAGTATATTTATCTTTTCTTTAGATTTTGTTAGATAGATTTAAATATAATAATATAATAAATAAACACAAATTCTTGTTTGTGACGGCACATATCCGTCACTCTTGAGCGACGGATACCATTTTACCTCACAAAGTACCCACTTTTTCTCTCTCTGCAATACTATTCATATGGTCCCCTTTTTCCACTAACCCATTTTGTTACCATTTTAACTCACAAAATATCCGCCACAAATGGTAACCCGTCACAAGGGAGACCAATTGATAAATAAAATAGTATAAAGAGAGAAAGAAAATTAGAAATCAATTGTAGAATCATACCTTAATTAGGGTCGAAGTTACTTACTCCGAATTTATTCATTTATTTTAGTTGCTTAATTAAATAATTTTCGAAACGTAACGATTTAATGTGTTGTTCAAAAAATTTAATACATTCGGTGTAATAATGAACTTGATTATAAATCGCAATGAAACTCTATAATTTTATTATGGAGTATTACATAGTTGATTAGTCCGTCTTTTTATGATGAACATAAGCATATTGATCGCGGTTACATCTTCAGTAATTATATGAGGCATCTGGGAGAGATAAGGCTGGGCAAACGCATAACTGCTTCTTGATTGGCATATCTTCTGTTATTACCCTAAGGGTTACTGAAACAGACTATGTAATAATAAGAGGACAAAATTTCAGGATAATTAAAAAGCAAATGATGATAACATACGAAAGTAGATGAGATTTGTACGCCATAGACTCCATGCACCTGTAAATTCAAAAGAAGAGTATTAATAACAGATTGCGCTGCGAACATATCACTTCATAAAAAAAAAACAGTTAGTAAGTACATATGGCAATATAATGATGAAGATCATAATAGAATAGAAACACAATTAAGTGGAAATAGCAAATTCGTTGAAGAGAAATTCTTGCGTCCTCCTGGAGGACGTCCTCCCTACACTCAAAAGGTGGATTTTATAATATTTAATTCCCACTTTGGTGCTCCTCCTTTGTGTGTAGGGAGGATGTCCTCCGGGAGGACGCAAGAATTTCTCATTCGTTGAATGAGGAAGCTAGCGTTGAATAATTGTAGTGTAAATCTATCTCTCTCTATATAGCATTGTAAGTAGGTGAAATTAGATTGTTTATAGGATGTCTATTTGACTCAAATTAAACTTCTTTAACACTACTCTTCTAACCATTCTCAAATTTAACGTTTACTATTTGCTAAGAAACTCTATCTTCTAGTCATATTTGAATTTATTTTAGGCGAAGGTAGAAAACTTGGACTCTCTGTAATCGCTCGAAAAAAGCTTCCTTTAATAATATAAAAGATATAGATAGATAGATATATAGATATATAGATATAGATATGGGAGTAAGTTTCATCCATCTTATTCTTCTGTGAGAATAATAAAACCCTACCCTTGTACTAGCATACAAATCGTATCTGCTATTCATACGTGTGGTACTAGTGGAGGCGCTACAATTGGAGTGCTCTTGGTTATTTGTAGCAGTTGGGTTATTCAGATCCGGATCTTATTTTCTTATATTGCTGGATTATATTTGCTCAGGGATTAATTCCGCTGCGAGGTAATTCAATTACTCTTTATTTGTGTTTAATTCTAATTTCTACCATGCATATGATCCTTTCCGAGTCCTTGGAAATTGAGAATGGTTGTAGAAGGGCAAAAGGCCACCTCCGCTTTCAAACAAGCAGAAAACTTCCAAGAGTCGAGGAATGCCCCGCTTTCAAAACGTCTTTTTTGAATGAACTCACAGGCTCACACTACAAAAGACCCATCAATAAATCAAAGTGGCTTGAGTGTAGTGGAGTGCGGGAGTGCCTCAAAGCGTTGCAATGGCAACGAATTGAGAGGTCCTGGGTTCGACTTCCTACACGGGAGTGATGCGGTTACCTGTCATCCTAAAGGATGTCTTACATGGGCACATGGCACACGTGGTTTGCAGGGTATTGCATGTGCCCGGAAGGATTCAACCCCTCGTCACCAAAAAAAAAAAAATACCCATCAATAAGTTGAACAACAGATAAGCACCAAATAGACCTTTATACCTAGAAAATACGTTGTATGATTCTAATTTAATAAAAAAAAAACCTCATACATTAGTTTGCAATTTGCATCTTAAAGTTGGTGGGTTTTTCTCTAAATAATCAAAATTTTCAAATTAGTTGCATCTTCTCTTGACTTGATAAAACAATCCTAAACACGATACTCTTAAAGTCTTAATCAATCATTACCAGGCAATGAGGCTGCTAATCCTTGTACATTATATAATAGCTAAGATTTTCTTACCCAGAAGAACAAATAACTAATTACTCGTACTTACTTGACAAAAATGTTGTCGACCCATGTTTTGGTATTTACATTTGTGTTGTTGTTTGTGTTTGTTAATGTAAGTGGGTCGGAAGGTTTTCTGAACTTGGATTACTACAACAAGTCATGTCCACGTGTGCTCAACGTTGTACGTAGAGAAATGGAATGTGCTGTTGTTGCTGATCCAAGGAATGCAGCCATAATTTTACGACTACACATGCATGATTGCTTCGTTCAGGTTCTTACTTTTACCTTGACGACTATGGAATATGTTAGATAAGTACTCCGTATTTGTAAGTTGTGTAATATATAATTTACAGGGGTGTGATGCATCGGTGTTATTGGATGATACTTTGACGTTGAAAGGAGAGAAGAAAGCTGCGGAAAATATTCAATCCTTGAGAGGGTATAAGATGATGGATAGGCTCAAGCTGATGGTCGAGTCTGAGTGCCCCGGAGTTGTTTCTTGTGCTGATATTCTTGCAATCGCTGCAAGGGATGCTGTTATTTTGGTAACTAATTAATTAAAAAAAAAGCTTTAAATACTTTATTTAAATTGTTGTTAAAACATTTATGCTATGTTTTGTTTTTAAGGTTGGAGGACCATACTGGGATGTTCCTTTGGGAAGAAAGGATGCTCGAAGTGCGAGCTATGACTTTGCCAATGCCAATCTTCCTGGTGCTAATCAAGGAATTGTTTCAATCATCTCCAAGTTTGTTTCTCTTGGCCTTTCTGTAACTGACATGGTAGCCCTTTCAGGTCAGTCCTTAGCACCGGTAGTTTGTGTATGTTGTACTTACTCCGATCCAGACAGATGGTACCAATGGTAACATACTACATTTGGCATGAAAAATAACTAAATTACCCTTACATCCATTACCTATTTACAACTTTACCATCCACTCATCTAGGGTTGACAATGGACCGGATCTGGGTAGGGTCCGATGGGATCCAGATCCATATCCGCCACACCAACGTTGGATTCATATCCGACCCATATCCGGCGGATCCAAATTTTCCAGATCCATATCCAGATCCATTTTCAAATAAGTGGATCCATATCCAACCCATATCCACGGGGTCCGAAAAATTAGAATCCATATCCTATCCATCAGGGTCCGGATCCGCGGATCGGGATAGGGTCCAGGATCTGTTGTCATCTCTAGTCTTACAACTTGTGTACTGTGTTTGTGTAGTGTTAGTAGGGATGACAATGAACCGGATATGGGTAGGGTCCGATAGAATCAAATTCCATATCTTTCACACCAACGTTGGATCTATATCCGACCCATATCCGGCGGATCCAAATTTTTCAGATCCATTTTCAAATAAGTGGATCCATATTCAACCCATATCCACGGGGTTCGAAAAATTAGGATCCATATCCTACCCATCAGGGTCCGGATCCGCGGATCCGGATAGGATCCAGGATCCGTTGTCATCTCTACACTCATCCACTCACCAACTCTACTTATTTAATCCAGCTAAACTCATGTGGCTCCAATCAATATTTCCTACTTTACCTCTTATTTTTCCACCTTTTCTTAAATAACCATTTTTTACTGTCTGGATTGGAGGGAGTATAAAGTTAACAAAAAGGTTATTTATGTAAATCTAACCTGCAGGAGCTCACACCATTGGCATGGCACAATGCAAGAAGTTCAGGACAAGAATCTATGGAGACTATGAAACCACTTCTGCGAAAAGTCCCATCTCTGAGTCTCACCTTAGCACAGTGAGATCAGTATGCCCAGCTATCGGGGGGGACAGGAATATATCATCACTCGATTATGTGACACCTCAGCTTTTCGATAACTCATACTACCAGCTTCTTTTAACAGGAGAAGGTCTACTAAATTCAGATCAAGAAATGTATTCCAGCTTACTCGGGATCGAAACCAGAAATCTTGTACAAGAATATGCACAAGATCCCCTGCAATTCTTCAAGCAGTTTGCTGAATCTATGGTTAAAATGGGAAATATAACCAATGCTGCTAGTTTCAGTAATGGAGAAGTAAGGATGAACTGCAGGTTTATCAATTCATTGTCACATTCTGATGACTAAACATATATCTTATTTGTCATTTTGGTAATTCATGTGAAATAAGTTTCACCAACTATATGTTACAACCCAAATTGTTAGGCTTATATATGAGATTATTTGTACACCATATTGGACATCAATAAACTTTGTGTAACTTCGATTATTTTTAATATGAATATTGTTTTTGGGCACTTCAAATTTCTTAATTCGCACATATATAAATAAATATATATATTTTGGTGGACTCACTTGATCCTTTATATATATATATATATATATATATATAGAGTAAGGTTCAAATGAGTCCCTTACATCCATTGAGTTCCTAAGTCCTCTTATAGGCCTTTGGATGGAGTGGATAAAGGGCTGAGATTTGATCTAAATGGAGCGTCACAAATGAGTTTCCTCTAATTATTTCCTTAACTCAATCACTTTCACTTAATCAACCCCTCCTTTCATTATCACACCCTCATCATCTCTCTATATTTTTCACCCCTCTCTCTATCCCATTACTCTTCCACATTCATTCCCCAGATTTCTCAAAACCCAATTAAATCAACATCAAAAAAAAAAACCAAGCCTGAAAACCCAGATTTCTCAAAACCCGACACAAACAACCACCCACCACGACCCCAAACCACCCACCACGACCCCAAACCACAAAAACCCAAGCCTCATCACCGCAGCCCATCCTTCCTCCGACCGCCCTCGACACACCACGGCAGCCACCTCCCTTCCCGTCGTTCTCCGGCTTCCGCTCTCCTGCCACCACCGCACGACATCAACAATACTAACCACCACTACCACCCAAAACAACCCTACCACTGCCACGTCTTCGATCTACCGCCACCATGACCCACCAAACCACATATCTCGCCGCTTCTCTTCCGTCCCCTGCCGTCTCCATCCTCCGTTCTCTCCAACTCTACCGCAAATACACCTCCGTCCTTCCTCTATCTTTTTGGGTTTAGAATCTGGTTTCGTAATTTTTTTTTTTAAATTATGTGTTTTGGGTTTTGCATTTGGTTTTGCAACCAGTTTCGTATTTTTTTTTAATTATGTGTGTTTCGGTTTTGCATCTGGTTTCCATATTTTGGGTTCTCCATTTTGTTGTGTTTATTATTCAGATCTATTTGTTCTCATTTCGGTTTTTTTTTTAGATTTTTATTTCGGTTTTTAAATTTCAGATCTTGTATTATTGGTTTTTATTTCGGTTTTTTAAATTTCACTATTTTTTTTGTTTTTCGATAAATAAGAAATCTGAAAAAGGCTAAAAATGATTATTTAAATATGAAATACGATAAATATATTTGTCTTTATTTGTGTCTCTTGTTATATGGTATAAAAAAATGAATTTTACGACTAAAGTTACACTATTTACGACTAAAGTTGCATCCTTGAAACATTAAAGTTGCATTTTTTAGTTGGTTCGAGATAAATAAAAAAACGAAAAAGAGTGTAACTTCAATGCCACTATGTGTAACTTTAATGCTCACTATGTGTAACTTGTAAAGAGATCTTATATTTATTTTCTTAAAATATCTGATTTTGTTGTTTTTTTATAAATGTCTCCTTATATATTTTGTGGTAATTATGTGCAACTTTAATGCCAACTTCAATATCATTATGTGTGACTTCAATGGCATAATGTGCAACTTCAATCTCATCTTGTTCAGATGTTGGTTTCACATATGGACAAATTTTTGACTAAAGTTATACAATTTTGGACTAAAGATGTACAAATTTAGGTTAAATTTACACAAAAAGGACTAATTTGTAATGAAGTTATAATTGTAAAACTCTAAAGTTATACTTCCTCCATTTTCATATGATGTACCCATTTTATTAAAATACTCCACTCATATATTCAACAAATGGGTACATCATATAAAAACGGAGGAAGTATCAAATTGACTTAAAATTATATAATTCAAATTTTTATATGCAAAATCACCTTATTTATCAGATCAATTTACTCATTGAAATTTATAAATCAATAATTAAAGTTCAAATTTTGTACAGTTACACTACAAGTGGTTAAAGTTATATCCATAAAGAACTAAAGTTGCATTAACTTGGATTAAAGTTACAATTCACAAGATGTGTAATTTCAAATTAATATATAAATTGTATGAATTTATATATTCAAAATCATGTAACTTTAATTCTTTAAGGGTGTAACTTTAGTCCTTGATACTATAACTTCAACTGTATAGTCTGTTTTATACATTATTTTGATTTTATGTAAATCTAGCTTTTTCTGATTGTAACTTTACTTCACTGACAGTGTAACTTTAGTCCATAATAGTGAAACTTTAATTTATTCTGATTAATTATTGAAATTTATTTAATTTTAAGGCAATTTAATATAACTTTAGTCCATAATAATATATCGTGTGTGTAAATTTAATATAGACGGTGTGTAACTTTAATAGAGAACATGTGTAACTTTAATGGAGAACATGTGTAACTTTAATGGAGAACGTGTGTAACTTTAATCTTAACCACCGACAACAATCACCACCAACTACCACCGGCCACCAAGGAGGTAATACGATTATTTTGTTCATAAATTTATTTTTTATCTAGTAGATCTAACATTAAAATCAACAAATTATATGAGATCTATTTTATTAGATCTAAAATTAAAATAAAAGGATCTCACAAAACAATAGTGAGATTTTAAAACACGAAATTTGAAAAAGAAAAAAATGAATAACAAGACGATATTTGAGGGAAAAAAAAGTATAGTACATATATAAATAAACTAATACCAACAAAAATAAACAAATAGAAAAAAACGACACTAAATATCAAATTAACACCAAAAAAAAAACGAAAAAAAAAAAAAAAACGAGATCATGGTAATTTTGTGGTGGTTGAGTTGGCGGCGGCGGTGGTGGTGTCGGGTGGGTGGTGGTTGGTATGAAGAAGAGAAGAGTAGATGAATTATTTGGATTTTTGATTTTTTGGTTTTTTTTTTGGGTGGTGGTGGTGGTTGGTGGTGAATGAAGAAGAGAAGAGTAGATGAATTATTTGGGTTTTTGATTTTTTGGTTTTTTTTTGGGTGGTGGTGGTGGTTGGTGGTGAATGAAGAAGAGAAAAGTGGATGAATTTTTTGGGTTTTTTTATTTTTTGGGTTTTTGGGTTTTTTATTTATTGGGGTTTTTGTTAGGATGATAGAGAAATGAGAGAAGAGAGGAGAGTATTTTTTTTGTTAGGATGAGAGAGAAGTAAGCTTGAAAAGAATAAGGTAAGAAAGAGAGAGGGGAGGGTATATGTAGTGGGATTAGTGTTTAATTAGGGAGTAGATGAGGGAGAGTCTTAATCACCCCCCATAATCATTATTTTGCCTTCCAATCTAAGCCCTTCATTTCTCAAGATCCAATGGCCTCTAAGAGGACTTATGGACTCAATATAGATAGAAGGACTTGCTTGATCCTTATACTATATATATATATATATATATATATATATCAAAAATGAACGCAGGGAGTAAATAAGATACCCTTTGCCATAATACAGTGTCAACTACCAGGTCCATTGACTACTTAAGGTAAAGGATAACACTAAAGGAAATCACAAATTCTCATTATACGGCGTATATCCGTCTATAGCTATAGACGGACCAAATATCTATCCACTTTAAGCAAAATGGGGCCAAATATCACCATCTTAACGTCAAATGTCACCAGTGTCATTTCCTAAGCTACAACAGGTAGTTTATCACATGGAAATGGTACGAGTGACATTTGGCGTTAAGGTGGTGATATTTAGCCCGTTTTGCTTAAAGTGGGTGGATATTTGGCTCATCTATAATGAGACGCTTTGAAAGGAAATAGAGATCTAATAAGGTAGAATAAACAAAACTATTTTATTACTTATTAAAAACAAAGATTGAGATTGTACTCTAATATGCAAGAATTAATTTACTTTTAGAGTATACATTTTATACATGAGTCATCAGTATACTTATGATAGTTTTACCCCTCTCATTTCTCTCTCGCCCTTCCAGTCAAACTTTTTTCTATCTTTTGTAACCCAATAACCATCCTTTCTCACAATTTTTTCACTCATACCACTACCGTTGGTGACTTGGATAATGATTGGTGATGACCAGAATCCTTCCATAGTGAATCACGACGTTGTAGTTCGCGACGCGTGATGTAAATAAATTATTATTACAAATAAAGATATTGCGGAGAACACATGTACTCCTAAAATAAATCACTAATAAACGTACTACTTACTAGAACGGAAAAAAAAGGAAAAAAAAAATCAACTTGGACACACGTACTAGTGCACTACACCACGCACTACTACACCTTCACAACCGCCACATATGTAGTCTACCAGCGGCCACCAATGCCTATCGAGATCCACCGCCAGCCTCGTAGAACCACATGCGATCACCTAGACCCAACATCGACCTCGATCGCCACTCGCCCTTTCTACAGTCTCTGTTAGACCACTCTTGGTTGATGATGCCAAGTTTCATTGTCATTTAATGGTTTGCTTCTTAGTTATTGTTAATAGCATTTGAAGATTACAATTACTCCTCAAGATGGTGCAAGAATGATCAAGACGAAGAATATCCCTAGCCTAAGTCAAATGTTGTAAACGAGGTAGTGTAACATACTCAATTTTTCAAGTGACTGCAAATCCATGCAACAGTGCAATGCACTGTTGCTTCTGATACAACAGTGGAGATAATTTTTCAATGAAAAATTTCAAGCTTACAAATGTTTACAATTTTCATTTCAGAAATCTTTTAATCAAAATTGTGAGAGGAACATACTGCATCATATTAAAATATCTAAGCTCTTTTGGACTCAAAGAAAGTACACATACTTTTCCTTAAATAAGGGAATCTTTGTCTTCCTTAACTTAAGGAATTATGTGTTTTACTTTATGATACGTGCATTTTATATAGTCTTTTTAGGCCTCTTTATGCACGTATTTCTATGCGATTCTTGTGGTTTTATGCTACGAAATGCCCCGAATATTCTACTTTGGTTTGTTTTGCTTTATTTACATAAATAGACCTGAAAGTGATGGAATCAAGCCTTTTATCGTCCGTTTTGCGTGCATTTGGAGGATGAGTAGATTTAGAGCGGAAATACTGATGTTATGGGATGCGTGAAGTCATTTCGGAAGCTAAATCACCAAGTCAAAGCTGAAATCAACGAAACAAGTAGCTGGTTGAGTCCAAGTCATTCGATCGAAAGCTTTTGTGGTCGATCGAGTAGTTTTGGATAGAAGAAGTTTTCGATCGTGTAATATTTATCGATCGAAATGCGCATAATTGGAGTTCCTCGATCGAGTAGGTTTTCTACTCGATGGAGAGGTTTTGCCAGGAATCTGTTCGATCGAGTGATTCTAAATTGCTCGATCGAGTGGTTTTCTATTGGGCTCGGGCTTTTTCAGTCTTATTTCGTTTTTAGGTCAAATAATTTGTCTTTCCTATAAATAGGAAAGACGACAGACACTTTTACATCACCTCATACATTAATCTTTTCCATTTCTCTCTATTGAACACCGCCTTTCTTCCGGATCTTATTTAGTAATTCTTTCTCTATTCTGTGACACCCTTAAATTTAGCTATAAATAAACACGTAAAATCTACGGAAAAACTGACAGGATATGTTTGTAATTGGTTCAACTAGATAAAACCTGTAATTTTTAAAATACTTTCCTAAACCATTCACAAACATCTCCAAGAGGAGGGTGCCAAAACCTGTAAATACCAACAATTAATTTACAAATCTATGCTAAAGGCAAGAAAATATAGAGATACAAACCAAAGTAAAAGAGGGAGACATATGTCCCTTCAAATTATATACATAACCAAGAGTTAAAAGGTTTCTACAAAAATAACCAAACTAAGTCCCAGGTTCTCTTGCTCACTAGCTCGTCCGTGAACCCCAACTAAGCATCATCAACCTGTCAATCGCATTTTATACAAATACGAAAGCCACAATTCAGTGGGGAGTAACTTCGAGTCCTCCCAGCCACGAAATGTCATATTTAATGTAACATCTAGTGTAACATGTAAACCATATGATAAACAATTTAATTATCAAGTATTCTAACCTATGACCCCTAAACTGACCAAATTAAACTATCATGTGAAACATATAACAAATAGTAATCCAAACTTTATCAATTGTAACCGGCTTACATCTCACCTATTACAATTCATAAAATCACCATACAAGAAAGGGCAATATATCAAAGACAGGCATAAGTTCTTAGCACGGTCAATAGTCACTCTGTAACTCAAGTCTATACCACGAGGTAGGGAAGGTAATCGAACTGGTATCTTGGCTCAGAGGTTAATATTAATAAAACATGGCCAAGACACAACATAACCCTAGCCTAAAATCTATGCAGACCTAGACATGCGGATACACACCACCGCACCCAAGACCCACAATTTTTCTAAAACAAAGTGAGTACCCTAAGGAGTCCACCAAAGGGTTGGCTAGTACTTAAGCTGACCACTTACTCTCAAAATAAGTAACGAGGTCATGCCCCAACTTGGATATAAACCCACCAAGTCAGAACACAAAGGCTATTGAGCGGTGAACATATACTCGTCAAAGACTATAAAGACCTATCTATGATGAAGGCCGAAATACTCACCTAGGACCTAGTCCCAGCCTAGTCCCAAACTTGAATACTTTAGCCCACACCACACAAGACAAGTAAGACACCCACTTAACCATAAGAGGGCAAAGAGTCCAACTTACCAACATAAATGCTAATATTCTATCATGTGAAAGGCTATATAAATGTCTATTCAGCAGACAATCCAACAATAAGTATTCAATACCAATTTCCAATACTAACAATATTAACCATATTAAAGGTTTCGGGGAATCTAGGGCCGTTTCTACAATATAAGAAGCTACTTAAACCAACTAACTACACATGTGAAATAAAAATATAATAAATGGCCTAAAACAAGAAAAAGGCCGATTATCTAATTCATTCAAAATTTCATCCAACCGAATTTTTACTCGCAACCTGACCCCGCGACAGTGTACGGGTTAAATTGCGGCCGACCAATCACACAATTGATCGACATCGAATCATCAAAGGGACCAAGGCTCGATTTTCAAGCATAATCATCCAACATTACAATTATCGCTATATAATTCATTCTGAGCCTATTCTTTACAATTTCATTTTCTAACCTATACTAACATGTGCAACTTCCATTATAAACATAATTTTTACCTTTAACATAATTTTTACTACTAATATGATTTAATTCAAAAGTGTACTCATATGTAACTCATACTAACTATGACATTAATAAACCCGAAATGACAAATATTGCATGAAAAACCGCGAAACAAGCAACGGGCTGACCCGGGCCAGCCGTGGGCCTGTCGGGCCTGCTGCCGCCACCCCTACACCTTCATTTTTCCGTTTTTATTCATTTTAACTCGTTTTAAGCATTACTTAATCGTTCCCATTCCATTTCTATACTAATATGAGTACTAAAACTAACAAATACATGCATGCAACCCATTTTATCATGTGAAAAATTAACTACTCAAACAAAAATCACACAAACATACAAAAAGCAAAGAATGTGACGATTATTCGTCGAGTAACTCGAAATATGTTACCTTAAGCTAGAAAATGAGCAATTAGCACCTTGAAAACCAAACCCTAACAAGCAACTAGCCACTATCTTTGACAATATACGAGTCCCCAAACTCGTCCTCCAATTCTTCACCTAAATAAACAAATAAAACACAAAAATAAGCATAAAAACCGAAATTGTGCCAAAATTCGTCTTAAAACAACTTCAAGAAAACTGAAATTAAAATATACCAGGTTATAGATCTCGACGAGAGGATTCCGGAAATATAAATTATGCGAAAATCCGACAAGAAACGAGAAAGTTATGGTGAAAATAGCTTGGATTTTAAGATGAAATGGTGTTTTGTTGTTTGGGATAGATTAGAATGAAGAAGGACAAAGAAAATCAGAAAAAAAAAGAAAGGGGAAGGGGGTGTCCGCGGGAAAGGAAAGGAGGAAAGGAAGGGAGCGGGTTTTTAGTCGGGATTTTACGAGTCGGTTTTGGTTCGTTTCGATAATAATTAGAACCGTTTGTCAAATGCAAATTCCGACAAAACCAAAGTTCTTAAACACAAGATTACAAGAAAATTGAGTATTCATATGACCCATTTCCAAAATCGTTTGCCCAATTTTCAATAGAGTTGTCATTTTTCCCCGAAATGCCCTTATTTCGAAATAAAAAGTTTTTACACGGTTTAAACTATTTTTAAACATTTCAAAACTATCAAAATAAATACTTTTCTTCAAAATATAATAAAATTATATTTCTTTGAATTATTATTACTTCAAATACATTAATATTAAATTCAACTTGATTAATAAATTACCTTCGCAAAATAATAACGGTCCAAAATTACGGGGCGTTACATATTCTCTCTTATTTTGCAATGTTATTTACTTCTTCATCTTCTGCTTTTATTTATTATGTCTAGCTAATTTCCCTGCTAGGACTTAGGGGAATCAGTGAACTAATGTTAATTGCTAATTAGGTTACAAATCCTTTGTTATCGTTCTGTCTATGTTGTTAAATCACTGCCGTTAATTGTGACTAGCTATTTGAATCGATGCATTTAGCTTAATTAATTTTGGTAAACCTTAACCTAGACCGGAAGGTTGGAAGGGGTGAGACCCGCAGTGAACAATATGATGCTTTAGTGAGGGCGGAAGCTAAGCTAATAGTATTTTAGGGCGAATTGAGACCGGAAGGAGATATTCGTTGCCTCTTAGACTGACATATGCGACCGATCTGCGACCTTAGCTGCAATTATCTGACATTCATTGATGACCCGACAATCCTAGTTTTCTCTCTCTCTTTTTAATCCCTCTTGTCCTTAATTCTCTTGCCTTTAATCTTGATTAGTTTAGAAAACAAATTACAAAACCCCCAAATTGTGACCGTAGATAGACTGAATTGACAAGTAGATAGTGACCGCCTCCCTGTGGAGATTGACCCTACTTACCGCTGACTTATGTTGGTAGTACTTAGGTATTTATTTTTCGTACTGAAACGACGGTATCACTTTATTATCAAATCTTTTGAGAGTTGCTGAAATCTTTTCATTGAGCCTTGTGTAGATGTAAATCAGTTACACTGCTCTAAAATCATTTTTAAATAATGAAAAGTTTTTATCATTTTCAAAGCTTAGATTTTTATAATAATTTCTCTACTCTTAGGGTTTGTGTTCCTTGCCTATATAAGGAGCTCTTTACCTCATTCAAAACCAAAACTTTCAAGAGCATTTTATTGAGTAATCTTTGCAAAGCATTTCAGAGTAAAAAACTTCTGTTTTTCTTTAGTATTTGCAAAAACGTTTTTAAGTCTTAAAGTCTTCAATTGTTTTCAAAAGTGTTGAAATGTCTCCATGTATCAGTCCGCTACACTGTGACATAAAGAGTATGTTCCATGATTCTCATGTTTAGGTCTTAATTGTAATCTCCATGTTCTTAAGTGAACCACTGAGATTCTGACTCTGTAAACCGTTGAGATAAAACTTAAGTCTTATCTCATTATCACAAACTGCTTCTCTCTCTCATTTTTCTCTCAGAAAAACAAAAGCAAAAACAAAAACAAAAACAAAACAAAAACAAAACAAACAAAAACATAAAAACATCATCTCCTCACTCACCAACCCGACCCCACCGGCAACCACCACCCCATCACTCCCTTCTTCCCGTCGCCTGCCACCACCACATCCCGACACCACCATTCCCACCACATCCCGACACCACCATTCCTACCACACGCCTTCAACGACAACAACCACCACAAACACACCCGCTTTATACCACCCCCACGGCGCTCCCGACATCAACACCACTCCGTGGCGGTAGCCACGACTCGCCCACCACCACCCGACACCAGATCTACTCCCCCTTCCTCCAACCACGACCATACAGGCAGCCACCCACGCCTTTTTGTGGACAACGGGGGCCCACGGGGACGCTTGGGAGAGAGAACAAGCGTTTGCATTTGTTGGAGTCGCCACCAATTTTTATGGGAAATTGGAACCGTTCGAATACCTCGTGTCATGTCAAGACACAAAGTAGAGACATGAACACTAATTAATCGTTACCCTTAGCATTCTATGTCTAGAATGACTCTCGTGGATGCCAATGAACACGGATGTTCACAGAGATCTGGAGTAAGGGGTGAGGGTACGTATTAGGAAGCTCTTTTGATCGAACACCTAATCCCGCCCGCCTCGATAGCGGCCTCTACTAATGATTAGGGACATCATCTATACTTGATATATCGTTGATTATATGCATGCAATGCAACATCCAAGTTTTAATCCTAGCATGTGAAGATTAGACTAAGTCGGTGAACAATTAATTTAGCATACAATTGGGTCGAAGTAGGATTTAATGCTCAATTACATATGAAGGCATGCAAATAAATCATACAAATGCGATAAATAATACAATGATATAAAACTACAATGAAAATTACAATAATTACATCGGGTTCATTGATTTATGTCGAAAATACCTTTAAAACGGATAATTTGAGAAAAAGGAATAAAAGAATTAACGAACAGAAACAGTAGGCGATAATACGGTTAATTATACGTAAGCTAATTAAACTAGGTCAAGCAACAACGGAGGTTCAGAGACAGAACTCATCTCAAACAAAGCGAAGCAGATCGCGCCCCGGAAGAGAAGCGCAGCGATTCTTTGCGTGCATTCCAAGGGTGAGTTCTGGTTGTGAAGCCGGAACTGCAAATCGTTAATGTTAATTGGTTAATTTAAGGATTGATTATGATATTTACTCGGATGAAAGTGATTAATAGATTATTTACATGCGATTAATGGTCATAAAAGCGATAAAACATGGATGAGACGGATGCAAACGAATTATTTACAAGATTAGTTATGGGTTATTAACAAATTAAACATACTAATTAGGTTAAACAAACTATTAATGATGAACGAACGATGGCGACGATGAATAACAGATGAAAAATATATCAATGACGAATTCCAGAGACTCAATATGGATGAATCGAACCTCTAAAACCCGAATTTGATTTTAATGACAAAAACCCGCAAATATGAGATTACAAGGGATTTAAGTCGGATTTAATGATGAATTAAACGTGTTAATGATGATGATTAATATACATATGAAATTATTAGACTATTGTATCGAAGAATTAACAAGAACAAACGAAAACAAAAAAAAAAATTGACGAATTACAGAAGACGAAGGAAGAAGAAAGGAAGCAGGAACTGCGGCAGCCTCACGAAGAGGCGCAGCAGGAACTGCGCTCCTTCGAAGAGGCGCAGCAGTTGCTGCGTCCTTTCTCGACGGTCTGTTTTCTGGAAATCCGTAAAAAAGGTTTTAAACACGGTTTTAGAAATCGGTTTTAAGAGGTGTTTTCGACATAAACCTTACAGTAATGATGATACAAAAAGTAAATAACAATAAATAAAGAAGGATTTACACCCTCAGACTTACATGTTTGACGAAACGAGAAGAACTAAGTTATCGATTAGTGATGCTCGACTCGAATGTAGACGAAAGTGCCCTCGTAAGAGGAAAAACGATTAGATTAATTAAGTTGATTATGGTGGAGTTGGTCAAATTGGTCGGTAATGCAAACGAGGCTGGTACTCAGAAGGATCCGAGCTTACGTGGTCGAATGTTCAAGCACGTAGACGCCAAAAAGTAAGAACAAAGGTCTAGAATGCAAAGGGAGAAGAGAAGGGCGGACACTCGCGTGAGAAATATGAGGAACGAAGGCTTCTATTTATACTAATCACGTGGAGGAATTAGGGTTTAGGAGAGACTTTGGAAGTGAATCTCGGAAAGATATAAAAAAGATACAAGAAATACGCAGAAAAGGACCTGGGAAGAGGCGCAGCAGTCACTGCGTCTCTTGGAAGAGGCGCAGCACCTGCTGCGTCTGTTCCCAAGTGGTTCCCTCCTGCGGAAGAAAGATTTCCGTGTTTAAGTTATGGTAGGACGGAATAATTTGGTTTTCCTTAATATTTTGTATGAATATTACGGGAAATTGTTTACCAAAGAATAAAGATTGTGAAATATTTATAAAAATATGGAATAGAAATATCCGGAACATTCCAGAACATTCTGACTCGGAATTTAACAGTTATCAGAAAATGGAGACGGTTTTAGGCCCGGACTCCAAATGTACTCTAATTACTGTCAAAACGACCGTATCGGCACATAGATGACAACTAAGAGGTAGACATCAGTGTTTGAGCAATCACTTGACGAGAAACTTACGAACTGTCACAAATCGTTCCGCGTACCAAAAATGCGGCCCAATCATCACCGGGTGGTTTGCGGGAGGTGCAGAAATGAGGTATCTACAGAGCCCCCACTTTGACTGAGGCTTGGACAAGGCAAAAGTCAAAGTATAGCCATCAGGTCAATCAAAGATTACAACCTGACGATTATGGCGACGCGAGGCGGCTCAAAGGGGTCTGAGCCAAGGACCTGTCATCGGGAACATTTTAGAGTCTGTCGACTATCGGGGAGGGCCGTTTAAAGTCCATTAGACTACGTAAGGAGGCTCGCCAGCCATAAGAAGAGATCATACCTGAGACCCCTGGACGAAACGAGACTGAAGACGCTTCGACAAAACTCTTGGGCCTGAAGATAACTTGGTGTCTGAAGGATTATAAAGAAATAATGAAAGACAGCAGGACACAGTTTGGAACTGCTGGGAGAAATCTGCTTGTGTTCAGCTTCAAACAAACTTCGGAAGAATTCGGGGTCGATGTTGACCTCCATGTCTCGAGAGGAAGTGACTGTCGGTCGTGAACTCTCGTTGGGGAACATAATCGGGAACTAATCTCCATGTCTCGAGAGGGAAAGTCTATCCGCTTACTCTCGTTGGGGAATATAATGAAGGCGTGTCGAAACACCTGTGAAGGAATATCTGCTCGTTGTGACAAGCAAGGTCTTGGAAGCGATAAATAACGTATAATAGTCTGCTGTTAGCTTAGAAATGCGGGTCTGAACGCAAGATAATCGTCAAACGGACCAAAAAGATAAAATAGCATTGGGGAAGAGGCGCACCAAAGATGGGCCCACTAATAACGAACTCATAACGAATTTTTGAAAACTCGTAAGGAGGGAATACCAGGAAGAGGCGCAGCAAGAGCTGTGTCTCTTGGAAGTGGCGCAGCACCTGCTGCGTCTGTTCCCAAGGGTGTATTTTCTGCGTAAAAACGCGATAAATAGAGGGTTTGCGATCATTTGTTCGAAACACAATTTCTTCAAATTCGCTCTCAAATCCTAACCATTTCCGCCAAGATTTGATCCAAAAGCTTGCATTCATCATGACTAACCGAGGTATGTGTACCATTCTTGCATTAATCTTCTATATTTGCTCAATTTGGATCGAAAAAATTAGGGTTTTCAACCCAATTAATTCGAAAATTTGGGGCTTTTCCCCCAAATGGATTTGCCTTGTAAAATTGATATTAGAAACGGATAATTGGTAGTATAAGGAACATAACCATGTATTTGTTTCGAATTTTCGTTGAGTTTTGAGCGTTTGAGTGAATTTGAGACGGTTCCACAGCTAAACCGTAAATTGCTTCGAAAATAGCCTTAGGATTGCCCATTTGCGATGAAACTTGATATTTGGGATCGATGGGTAAACTTCCTACCATCTCAGAATTTTGGTTTGTGACAGCTTTTTCAGGACACTTTTCTATGGTATAATCACCGTTATAACGAAATGCTGCCGAAATTTCGACTTGAACCCAGAACTAGGCTTCAACTTAGGCTTGACTTGACCCTAATTACCACATGAGTGATCGGGTTTGTGAGAATATGGCCAAAGATGGCGAGAAAAGAGCGATTTCAGGGCTTCCGAAGGCTCGAAAATCCCTTAACCAAGGCTCGTCGTCACGTGACGCGGCCTAAATTTGCTTTAATGTTGCTGGTGACGAGGCTTCTACTTCTGGGAGAGCTCCCATGGAGATAGACTCTGCTGTTATCGAGGAGGCTTTAGAGCAGGCTTTCACTGCCGCGGTGATGGCTGCTAGGGACGAGGTCCACGAGGAGGAGGCTGTTGAGGAGGAGGAGGCCCCGAGGCGGGCCAACGTCGGGCGAGGAGGTCGTCAGCTGAGGGGAGCACCCGCGTGGGCTAAGACCTGGGAGAGCGGGCACTTGCTTTGGGCTGCAGAAGGTCACCTGTCCTACAGGACGGTGAAGAGCTTGGTAATTTTGAATTCATTACTCATCACTCACCTTTTTTCATTCATTTCATTTGCTCATATCTTTTCCAATTTTCATTCAAAACTAAAGATAGCTTTTGTTTCAAATCACAATAGGAGGCCGGGAACATCCGGTCGTTCTCGGGTTACACGACAGCGATGGAGTGCTACGAGCGGCTGTCGGCGGAGGAGCGCGCCATGATCGAGCGTGGAGCGTTCGGTGCCATGGTGCAGGCCTGGAGGGATATCGCGAAGAGGAAGCTGCGGGCTAACCTTAGCCTGGTCCGCGCTTTCTTGGACCGATTCTGGGACACGACTTCCACTTTTCACATGCCTTTTGGTGAGGTGGGAGTCACTCTGGAGGACTACGGCATGATTTCTGGTCTGAGGCTGTGGAGTGGCCGGAGACTGCTATGAGGGTGGACTCGGCCGAGGCTAGGAGGTTGATCGGCTGGAACTTGTCGCCGAAGGCTGTTAGAGTGCTTGGTCTGGTGCCCAGTTCCTACGTTCGAGACTACTTCGCGGGAAAGATCCCGGCGTTGGTGACGATTGATGGGAGGGAGACGGCTCCTCCTCCCTGTACTGCTGAGCAGAGGGCTCGCTTGTGGCTTTGGTGGTTTCTGTCTTCGATCTACCTCGGAGACAAGGGAGAGAGGCTGTCGACGAAGCTTCTTCTCTTCCTTTCTGACTTGAGCTCCCTAGGGCGTTGGGACTAGGTCACTGCTGGTTTTGCGGTCCTCATCCGCTTCATGAGGGTCATGGTTCGTCCGGAGTTGATGGAGAAGGGGACTTCTCTTGATGCTGTCGGCCCTGAACTACTGTTGCAGGTATG
Organism: Silene latifolia; assembly: GCF_048544455.1. NCBI lineage: Eukaryota > Viridiplantae > Streptophyta > Magnoliopsida > Caryophyllales > Caryophyllaceae > Silene > Silene latifolia. Next base: position 14,710,732 of record NC_133535.1, on the reverse strand, counting down.
AACCTTTATTTAGACTAAAGTCAATTCTTTTCCTTATCAAATTACGAAAGATCGTCATTGACTATCCTGCTTTACAGGCGTGGGTGTACTCCTACTTTCCGAGCCTCTCGCCCAAGAGGACGGAGCCGCTGGAGAGAGCCTATCCCGTGGTGAGGGATTGGGTGATGTGCAGGACGAGGAGCAAGCGTTCCTCTCACGGTGTCTACCGGCGGGACGTGAACGCTCTTCAGCTGGACAGCGTGAGCATCTCACTTATATTCATTTTGCTTCTATATTGCTTTTAATTGATCATAAGAATGATTCCTTTTTTGTCTTGTCCCAGTGGGTGCCCAGGCCTTGGGCGGAGTACGCTGGAGCGCCTCCTTTTGTGGTTGAGGTCCTTCGACCTAGGAGCTCGAGCCGGCTGCTGTTGAGGACGTCGATGGGTCCTGTGTGGTACTTGGGCGAGCGCTTGGCTCATTAGTGCTCTCGGGATGTATTGACGGTTCCCATTGATCCTCCTAGGACGATGTTCAGGGAGCCTTCTGAGGCAGAGAGGGAGGCTGACTTGGCTGGCGTCGGTGGTGACGCCCTTCTTCTTCCTGGCGAGGACTACTCGGCGTTCCTCTACGGGAGGTTGGCGTACTAGCCGGTTGTGGTGAGCATCTTTACGCTTCTTTATTCTTGATTTTGAGAATATGATGAAAGATCATCGATTAATGAGAGTCATTTGACTTTGCAGGAGGTTGAGGCGGCGGGCATCGAGCCCCAGAGTACCCCGAGACCCTCGAGTACACTGAGACGACCGGGAGGACGACGATCTCCGAGCTGCGTGACTTTGACGTGGTGTAGATACCTCATTTCTGCACCTCTCGCAAACCACCCGGTGATGATTGGGCCGCATGTTTGGTACGCGGAACGATTTGTGACAATTCGTAAGATTATCGTCAAGTGATTGCTCAAACATTAATGTCTACCTCTTAGTCGTCATCTACGTGCCGATACGGTCGTTTTGACAGTAATTAGAGTACATTTGGAGTCCGGGCCTAAAACCGTCTCCATTTTCTGATAACCGTTAAATCCCGAGTCAGAATGTTCTGGAATGTTCCGGATATTTCTATTCCATATTTCATAATTTTTATTCTTTGGTAAACAATTTCCCGTAATATTCACATAAGATATTAAGGAAAATCAAATTATTCCGTCCTACCATAACTTAAACACGGAAATCTTTCTTCCGCAGGAGGAAACCACTTGGGAACAGACGCAGCAGGTGCTGTGCCTCTTCCAAGAGACGCAGTGGCTGCTGCGCCTCTTCCCAGGCCCTTTTCTGCGTATTTCTCGTATCTTTTTCATATCTTTCCGAGATTCACTTCCAAAGAGTCTCTGAAACCCTAATTCCTTCACGTGATTAGTATAAATAGGTGCCTTCGCTCCTCATATTTCTCACGCGAGTGTCCGCCCTTCTCTTCTCCCTTTGCATTCTAGACCTTTGTTCTTACTTTTTGGCGTCTACGTGCTTGAACATTCGACCACGTAAGCTCGGATCCTTCTGAGTACCAGCCTCGTTTGCATGACCGACCAATTTGACCAACTCCACATCAATCAACTTAATTAATCTAATCGTTTTCCTCTTACGAGGGCACTTTCTTTGCATTCGCGTCGAGCATCACTAATCGATATCTTAATCCTTCTCGTTTCGTCAAACATGTAAGTCTGAGGGTGTATAATCTCTCTTTTATTTATTGTGTTTTACTTTTTGTATCACAATTGTAAGGTTTATGTCGAAAATACCTCATTAAAACCGATTTCTAAAAACATGCTTTAAAACCTCTTTTTACGGATTTTCAGTAGACAAACGTCGAGAAAGGACGCAGAATCGCTGCGCTCTTGAAGGAGCGCGATTCTCGCTGCGCCTCTTCGTGAGGGCCGCAGCATTCTCGCTTCCTTTCTTCTTCCTTCGTCCTCTGTAATTCGTCTTGTTTTATTCGTCTTTGTTTCGTTTGTTTGCTTATTCTTTGTTTATAATAGCATAATAATCTCATATGTATATAATTCATCATCTTTAACACGCATATAATTCGTCATAAATCCGATTTAAATCCCTTATAATCTCATATTTGCGGGTTTTCGTCACTAAATTCAATCCGGGTTGTAGAAATTCGATTTGTTCATATCGGGTTTCTGGAATTCGATCTTTGATAAATTCTCATCTGTCTATTGTCATGTTCGTCATATGTTATTCATTAATTCATCATGTTTAGTCCAATTAATTTGTTTAGCTTGTTAATATTGTTCACTCCTGTAATTAATCCATCTTAATTCCGTCTCATCCATGTTCTGTTGTTTTATGACCCCTCATTCATATGTAATTAATCTGTTAATCACTTTCATCCGAGTAAATAATTTAATCGATCATTAAATTCACCAATTGATATTAACAATTCACAATTCCGGCTTCACAGCCAGAATTGAGCCAAGGAACAGACGCAGTGTCTGCTGCGCCTATTCCAAAGGACGCAGCTCTGCTGCGCCTGTTCCTGGTTGAATTCTGTCCCTGAACTCCGTTTTTGCCTGACTTAGTTTAATTAGTTTACGTATAATTGACTATTATTCGTATTATCACCTTATGATCTGTTCGTAATTTTATTTCTTTTATTCGTTTTTCTCAAATTATCCGTTTTAAAGGTATTTTCGACATAAATCGCCTAATCCATTTTAATTATTGTAATTTTCATTATCGTAATTTTCCAATTGTATTTATCATTGAATTTTGTATGTTTTCACATGTAATTGAACATTAAATCCTACTTTGACCCAATTGTATGTTAATTACGTGTCAACCGACTTAGCCTAATTCTCACATGCTAGGATTAAAACTTGGATGTTGCATTGCATGCATATAGCCGACGATATATCGAGTACGAATAACTTCCCTAATCATTAGTAGAGGCCGCTATCGAGGTGGGCGGGATTAGGTGTTCGATCAAAAGAGCTTCCTAATACGTACCCTCACCCCTTACTCCAGATATCTGTGAACACCCGTGTTCATTGGCATCCACGAGAGTCATTCTAGACATAGAATGCTAAGGGTAATGATTGCTTAGTGTTCATGTCTCTACTTTGTGTCTTGACATGACACGAGGTATTCGAACGGTTCCAATTTCCCATAAAAATTGGTGGCGACTCCATACAAAAATGCAAACGCTTGTTTCTCTTTCCTCCCAAGCGCCCCCGTGGGCCCCCGCTGTCCACACGTGGCTGTGACGGATGCTGGCCTGGACGACTGGCAGCATCTGATTCGGAGGGTGAGCCTCTAATTTACATAATTTTTTTTTGCGTAAGAACACATTTGGTTAAACTTATTCAGTTATTGAGAATTTTTTCTTGAAAATGCAGGTTGCGCCGTCTCGGTTCGTGGCATTATGGAGGGTGGCCAACCGGCTACGAGCCACTGCCGTTGAGGCACTTGTCGGCGGTCGAGGTCGTCAGGTATGAACCTTGTGTCTATTTCACTTTTGAATTTTGATTTTCCAACTTTTCTTGCAATTGCCTGAAATAATTGACATGAGCCAATTTGTTGTTTACAGGGGGACCGTGAGCTGGAGCGAGAGTTGGCCCAGTCTCGGGAGGAGACAGCCCGCTTGTTCAGAGAGCTCGAGGTTCGTGACGCCGATATTGCTGCTCTTGCGGCAAGAGTTGCGGAGCTGGAGGGCGACCAGCAGTAGTTTTGTTTAGTTGTTGTTTGTATTTTGCACATTTGTACATTTGGACCTTCATTTTGAACATTTTGGACTTTGGTTGGGGCTCGAGCCCCCAGTTTGTTGTACATTTCCCTTTTTGGTTGTATATATGATGGCCTGAGTGCCTCTGATGTTTGGGTTGCATTGCTTGTACCTGCAGGTTAGCTTTGAACAGGTTTGGTAGATGACGGTTTACGCCGTTATGCTGCCGAAATTTACATAGAAATCACGCAAAACATACATTTGTATATACATACGGCCTGGATTAGCGCAAAACGAACGATTCAAGAAAATGCAAAAATGCAAACGAAAATGCAAAAAATTTGCCGGAAATGACCGGACGGTAGGGAGGGTTACCCCCTAAAAAAAGAAAAAATAGAAACCTATAAGTTAGAGATGAAAGAAATGTATAAATTTTGAAATGAATTAAATTATAATGAAAATTATGTCCTACAAAAGAATTATATAAAAAAAGAAAATTAATTCCTAAAATGTACGAGTGTGATAAAATGACGAAAATGTCGATATCGCCTCGAAATGCGTGCCCGCGGAATTAGGAAACACGAAATATGGTAACTTCCACGTTTTTACCAAAACAATAACCCGTAGGAATAGGAAATTATTCGTCAAGGGATTTAGGAAAGATCCAACGCGGAAAATCACAGAAACCTTGATGAGGAAGAGGCGCAGCATGAGCTGCGTCCCTTTGAAGAGGCGCAGCAGGTGCTGCGCTTGTTCCCAGGTGTTTCTGTTCTGGCAGATTTTAGGAAACAGAATTTAGTATAAATAGAGACGTCGATAGAGCTTTTATTCACACAATTCTTCCGTCTCTTCTTCGTCTTATTACATAAAATTCTCAAAAAAAACACTCATCATGAATACTTTGGAGATTCACCTAAAAGAATGGACCAACGAATTTTCCAACGTGGAGAAGTATGATATGGGCGCCTATAATCTTAGATCTTTGTTGAGTTTGAAGCTTATCAAGGTTGTCAAACCGTTCTTGGATGCTTGTCTTGATTATTGGGACCCGAATTATCATGTTTTTGCTTTCCCTGGAGGCGACATTTGCCCATTTCCTGAAGAAATTGCTGCGATTAGTGGGTGGGACCCAGAGCACTTGCCTGCCATTCCTTCTACTTCGCAAGGGTATAAAAACAAATTTAGAGACTTGCTTGGATTAACTAGACTTGAGGTTGATCGTCTAGTGACCTCGAAAGGAGTGCGAATGTTGGACTTCATTGATCGATTTATTAACAGGGCCGACCCCACCGTTTCTTATGTTGCTAGGCGAAGGGTTTTTGGATTTTGCTTGTTGCACGTGTATGTCTTCCAAGGGCATGTTGATGAAGACTTGAGAGGTGATCCTCGTCTTTTGGGCTTAGTTGAGCAAATGGACCTGCGCAGGAGCCCAGCTTGTTTATGTCTAGGAGAGATCCTGTTGGGCTTGGATAATAGGAAAGCCAATCGTGACCTACCGTACTTGGGAAGTTGGGAAGTCCCGTCATTTTGCAGGTAAAAGAACATTTTCTTCTTCTTTTTTCCTTTTGTTTTTCTTTTTTTCGTTTTTTTTTCGTTTTTGTTTTTCGTTTTTGTTTTTTTTGTTTTTTTGATGTCTAATACCTGCTTTTGGTAGGTTTGGCTTATGGAACGGCTTCGATTGATCGAGCCCCCAGTTCATGTTCCTTCTTATCATGCTCGTTCGATTGCAATGAGGACCAGGTTGTACATGGTGGACTTCACTCGAGAGTGCGACATCGGAAGAATAAACTGAAGAGTGATGATGGCCCCTTGATTAGGTGGATTGTACCATGGTGGCACCTCAAATCTGTCACTGGAGTGTCTTCTTTGGATCCTACTCGATCTGTGCGCATTCCTGGCTTGGAATTTATGGTGTACATCTTCCCGGAAAGGCTGATGAGACAGGTTGGACTAAAACAGACAATACTGAAGCTTGATACCGTCCCGCAAACTGCCGTGGCGCTTACTACAGAGAGCCGAAGGGAGTGGGCCATTAAATGGGCTCAAAGAAACGTGTGGTTCTTGAACTCTTCTGCTAATGCCTTATGGGTGTCGGATTCTTATCTGCGATGGAGGAAAGCTACTACTCCGGAAGAGCGTGAGAGATTGAGGAAGCGCGAGCCTGTTGATTACAAGGTGCGCGAGGTGGAAAAAGAGAAAGAGAAGCATCTGACTGAGGGAGAGGAGGAAGCCGGGTTTCGAGTTGTTCATCCTTCGAAGAAACCAAAGACCTCTCCTGCCGTGGAGATGGTGATTGGCAAGAATGGGAAGTCTAGGCCTCGAGAAATACCATTGGTGATTAGGTCCGAGGTGCCACAAGAGCTTCCGGCTCGAGGTCGTGACAAGAAGTATGACAAGGGCAAAGGGAAGATTGAGGAATAGCCCAAGTCTTTATTATTATTTATTTTTATTATTATTGTTGTTGTAATAAAAAGGTGGGGTTTTTAGAATCCTAGCCTATTTCTATTTCTTTTATTATGTAGCGTATTATTATTAGAAAAAAAATGAAATAAAAAAGGTAAATGGTTACGAAACCGTTGTGATTTTCTATTTATTATTCTTGTCGAATTCCAAATGCAATGCAAATGTCCTTATATTTACATTTTAAAATAATGGATTGTATCCTGTGAAGGATTGCCTACGTATTCATTTAGAAAATGAAATCAAACCCTTGCGCGTAGTTCGAGTAAATGTAAAAGAATAATTGTTCTAAGCAAGAGCTTGTAATGAACTTAGAAAATAAGCATGAGCTTTTGCTTACTCTGAAAGTGCAGTTTAGTTTATTTGATGATATGAGGATGACAAAATTGTCAAAATGCAAGAGCAAAGTGACATTAGCTTATTTCAGCTTGGCCAGGGGCCGTTTATTTAGTGCCACAAGAGCGACACGTGAGGTTACGCGAGGCGCGTTTTTGTTCCTATTCTAGGCATAATACCGTTTTAGTTGGTCGAGGTTTGTCGGGTTGGAAAACCCGTTCCCATCTAGGTATGTGATTCTAACCGCTCCACCTGGAAGTATGGATTTGACTAGAAATGACCCGGCCCAATTAGGTTTGAATTTTCCCCGTGGGTCAACAGATAAAAGAGCTCTAACCGACTTTAGTACTAAGTCTCCTTCTTTGATGTTCCTTGGCCTAACCCTTTTGTTGAAAGCGCGTTTGATACGTGCTTGATATGTTTGGACATTACGCAAGGCGCGTAGCCTACGTTCATCCAGGAGGATGAGTTCTTCATATCTATCCCTCTTCCAGTCGGCTTCTGGGATTTGACTTTCGAGTAAAATACGCAAGGATGGTATCTCTAGCTCAACTGGTTGTACAGCTTCCATGCCGTAGGTCAAATAGAAAGGAGTAGCCCCCGTGGGCGTCCTAACAGATGTACGATATCCCCATAAAGGAAAGGGTATCTTGCTTGGCCAATCTCGATAGTTGTCAATCATTTTCTTGAGAATTGTGACAACATTCTTGTTTGCTACCTCTACCGCGCCATTAGTCTGAGGTCTATAGGGCGAAGAGTGGTGATGCCTAATTTTGTACTTGGCTAGCAATTGCTCAGTCTCAGCTTGGAAATGTGATCCATTATCACTAATAATCTCATGTGCGCAACCGTATCGACATATGATGTTGTTTTGTATGAACTTTGCCACGTTTTTAGCTGTGAGACTAGTGTAGGAAGCCGCTTCTACCCATTTGGTGAAATAGTCTATTGCTACTAGGATGAAACAGTGACCTCCTGTTCCGGCTGGGGTTATCTTCCCGATAATTCCCTAGGCAGAAAACGGCCAAGGAGATGTCATCGTGTAGAGCAATGAAGGAGGGACATGTTGTACATTCCCGAAGATTTGGCAACTGTGGCAATGCCTTACATATTTGATGCAATCGGATTCCATTGTGGTCCAATAGTATTCCAAACGTGTGATATTCTTTGCCATCATGGGCCCACTCTTGTGAGGACCGCATTCTCCATCGTGGACTTCTTCTATCACCTTCCGTGCCTGTGGATGATCAAGGCAACGTAAGATTACACCAAGAGGTGTTCTCTTGTACAACTCTCCTTGCATGAGAACGTATTGGGAAGCCAGTAGGCGTATAACGCGTTGTCCCCTCTTGTCCATATCCGGTGGATAGGTATCGTTGAGCTTGAAATTTAGGATTGCTTGGAACCAGGGTTCATGTGCGATTTCCTCTTCATCGGTGATTTGATGGACATAAGCCGGCTCTGACCGTCGTTCGATACATAAAGGCATTTCCACCATGTCATCTGGCATATTGATCAAAGATGCGAGTTTTGCAAGAGCATCCACAAATTGATTTTCTTCCCGAGGTAGGTGTAGATAGGTCACGTGATCAAAGAATTGGGCAACTTGGTCTATTCTGACTTGGTAAGGTGCTAAGCTTTCGCTTCGGATTTTCCAAGATCCCGTAACTTGATTGATGATCAGGGATGAATCCCCATGTACTCGGAGGTTTTTAATGCCTAAGCTCACTGCCGCTTGTAGTCCAATGAGACAAGCTTCGTATTCTGCAGAACTGTTTGTCACCTCGAAGTCGAGTTTGACAGCAATTGGTGTATGCTCGCCTTCAGGAGAAATGAGCAACACTCATATTCCAAATCCTCTTAAGTTTGATGCTCCATCAAAGTAAAGGTCCCAGGAGTCTACATCGGTTTGGAGTATATCCTCGTCTGGAAATGACCAAGTGTCTATTGTTTGTGCGTCATTGATGGGATTTTCTGCGAAAAACTCGACGACGGCGCGACCTTTTATAACTTTCAGTGGCACATATTTGAGGTCAAATTCTGAGAGCATTAGGGTCCATCTTGCTAGGCGTCCGTTGAGGACGGGTTTCTCGAAGAGATATTTGACTGGATCCATTTTGGAGTATATCTTGACGGAGTAGCTAAGCATGTAATGGCGTAGCTTCTTCGTTGCTCACACAAGAGCGAGGCATGTCTTTTCGAGTTGTGAGTATTTGCACTCATACTCCAAGAACTTCTTACTAAGGTAGTAGATAGCTCTTTCTTCACTTCCTACAGTTTGAGCCAGCATGGCACCCATGGCTGTTTCGGTTACTGTGAGATATAAACCAAGAGGTTGATCTCGTTGTGGTGGCATGAGTACTGGTGGTTTAGCCAATATCTCCTTGATTCGGTCAAATGCCTTTTGACAATCATCGTCCCACATGGTGTGGTCCGTTTTCTTGAGTTTCTTGAAGACAGGCTCACAAATCATTGTAAGTTTCGATATGAATCGACTTATATACTGTACTTTTCCCAGGAATCCTCTGACTTCTTTTTCTGTTTGAGGTTGCGGCATTTCGATCAGAGCTTTGATTTTGGAAGGATCTATTTCTATACCTCGTTGGCTAACAACGTATCCCAGGAGTTTTCCAGATGTTACCCCGAATGTGCATTTCTGAGGATTGAGCCTCATGTTGTACTTTCGTAGCCTTGCGAAGAACTTGCGAAGGTTCGCAATATGCCCTTCTCTTTCCTTGGATTTGACAATCATGTCCTCTACGTATACCTCAACTTCTTTGTGCATCATGTCATGTAAGAGTGTAGTTGCGGTGCGTTGATATGTAGCTCCGGCGTTGATCAATCCAAACGGCATGACCGTATATCAATAGGTTCCCCATTGAGAGACGAAGGCGGTCTTATGCATATCTTCCATGGCCATTTTGATTTGATTATAACCCGCATATCCATCCATGAAGGATAGTAACGCGTGGTCTGCAGTATTGTCCACCAATATGTCGATGTGAGGTAGAGGGAAGTCATCTTTTGGACTTGCTTTGTTTAAGTCCCTAAAGTCAACACAAACACGGATTCTCCCATCCTTTTTGGGTACGGGTACTATGTTGGCTACCCAGTCAGAATACTCGGAAACTTTGATGAACCCGGCTTTGAATTGCTTGTCCACTTCTTCCTTAATCTTTAGAGCCCATTCTGTCCTCATTCGTCGAAGCTTTTGTTTCACAGGTTTGAAACCTGGCTTGATTGGAATCCTATGTTCGGCAATACCCCTGTCGGTCCCTGGCATGTCTTTGTAGGACCAAGCGAAAACATCTTTGAATTCATTTAGGAGGTCTATGAAATCGGCCCTTTCGGTAGAGCTCAAGGTAGTCCCTATCCTAAGTTCTTCGGGTTCTAGTTCGGTTCCTACATTGATGGGTTCGGTATTCTTTATTACTGGTCCCCCTTCCCCTTCCTGTAGTATTTATTTGGCTACGTAGGGAGGTATCTTGATTGAGTCTGGGTCTTGGTCATCCTCAGTATCATCGTAAACAGAATTGCACTCAAGATAACACAAAGAGTAAGCAGAACCTGATTTATTCATATTAAAGTTTGAGAAAAGTTGAAACAAAGAAGCCATCTGATCTGTGGTCAGTGGCGGCAAAGGGACAGTGGTTGGGACATTTCCCGAACTACTGTTACTACTCGAGGCTAAGCTAGGAGAAATAAAGGGAACGGGATGACGACAGGAGGTGACTCCTTAGCGACTTCTCTAGACTATGACTCTGACTCCGACTCCGACTCTGACTCGAATTCATCGTCTTCTGGTTCTCTTTTGAACATCTCTCCTTCTCCAGTGGTGAGCTTGAAGAGTCTTCCTTGATTGTTGGTCCACTTGATTGATTTTCTCCATCCTTTCTGCTGACTCGCGTTACTTTCTGTGATTAACGCGGTAGGGTTGAAGCGATCGTCTTGAAGTATCATGGCAATGATCTTATCCTGCGCGGGTTTAACAAATCGATCCTCTCCAAACAATAGACTAACAGCTTGTTCGTCTAAGCAAGGTGCTTGACGGGTTTTGACGGTAGGAACCGTTTCTGGAGGGATAAAGTAGCAATCGTGAAAGATCTCGATTCCGGCTAGCTTCCTCTCGAGATAATGCCAAGGCTCGGGAAATCCGTGAAAGAGTTCTAGACTTCCTTACTTAACAAAGTACCCATTTAGGGTAGGGAGATAGGGTCGCATTTGGACTCCTACGTACTTACGGTTTTGAACTTGAGCAAGCATCTCGAGAACTTCCTCTTTAGTGGGTTTGTACCCTAGCCCAAGTGGTATCCTTTTTTAGTTGCCTTCCTTGTATGGTGTGAAGGTGTTTCTTCGGATGGGGTTCAAAGGCATTCCAGGAAAGTATCCCTGGGATTTGAGTATGTGGTTGACCACTAAGTTGGAGTATAGATCATAGTATAAGGGTGCCAATTCGTTTTCTATGACATTTATGCTTTGGAAGCCCCCAAGTTCATATACCGGATCTGCAAGGACTTGATTGTTCGACTTCTTTTCAATTATTGCCTTGATGGGTGACGAAGTGATCGTCACCACTTTGCCATTTAGTGGGATCTTGATCTTTTGATGAAGGGTGGATGTCACCGCTTTGGAAGCGTGAATCCAAGGTCTTCCTAGGAGTATGTTGAAGGAAGCTTCGATGTCCACTATTTGGAAGTTAACCTTTCGCTCAATTGGCCCTGTGGCTATGGTTAGGTTAATGAGTCCTACTACCTTTCGTCGTGTACCATCATAAGCGCGAACACCTTGATTGGTAGGGGTCTAATCCGACTCTTTCATGCCTAATTTATATGCCGTTTTGAGGGGTATGACGTTGACCGCGGAACCATCATCAACCAAGGTCATTGGCACATTCTTCTTTAGACAAATGACAGTGATGTAAAGAGCCAAGTTGTGACTAGCGCCAAAAGGTGGCAAATCTTCGTCTGAGAAAGTAATAGGATTACTTAGCTTCGGTGATTCTTGGAAGACCAAGTTGACTACATCTTCGGGGGTGGAGTTATGTGCTACATTTAGTTTGGCCAAAGCTTGCAGTAAAGCTCGGCGAGGTGGGAATGAGCTTGCTATCAATTGCCAGACTGAAAGATCAGCCTTTGTCTTCTGTAATTGCTTGAGCAAATGATCAGTGGAGTCATCTTCGTTATCATTTGGTGTGACAACGTTGGTTGGACCATTTTGATTAGTACTTTAATATGGACGCCCCGAACGAGTTAGGTGGTCCACATCTTGGTCTTCTCCATTTTGGACTATTTCTTTGACTAGGGAGTTTTCAATGAGATACTCGTCCTCCTCATCACCGGCCCAAACTCCATTGATTGTAGCTAGTTCCCTCATTCTCATGATTTCGTCTTCTAATTGCGTGATTTGGTTGACTAGTTTATCAACCACGGCGATTATTTCTTGCATAGTAGCGTTTTGAGAGAAGATTAGTGGCACATGCTCCTTGGGTGTTGCGTTAGAATCATGTAAAGTTGTCACCACATTTTCTAATTCCCAAACTTGTCTATCCACACTCCTCGCCCATGTGATGAAGTCGGAAATGGTAGGAGAGATAGTAGAGTAGAATCCATCACTCTCGATCGCATGGATCTCATCTTCAATTGGAGAAATGAGGTGTGAACAATCTAAGGTAGATTCTTCACTTGTAATCACTAGAATCCCAAGAGGGTTCGGAGTGTTGTTGGGTTTACCCCCTGGCGGTATTGGTAGTCGACCATCTTCAATCATGTCTTGAAGCACATTTTTCAATTTGTAACATTTTTCTGTGTCATGCCCCTTGCCCCTATGGTATTCACAGTACGAGTTCTCATCCCAGAACTTGGATTTCTTTTCAGGTTCGAGAGTAGGTCCTATGGGTTGGAGTTTGCCTTGCTTCATTAACCTCTTTAGAGCGTTGGAGTAAGTGTCCCAAAGGTTTGTGAATTTCCTTGGTGGGGTACTTTTCTTGGATGGCTCGAGAAGGTTAACTTCATCGGTCTTCCTAGTGGAGCCCTAAGAACGGCTTGTTGAGCCTTGATATCCTCGACCTACCGTTTTGGACAAGAGCCCTTTACAGATGTCATCCTCAATTCTTGTTCCTAGTACGGTTAAGTCCTTGAAAGTTTTGATGTTTTGGTATCTCAAATGGTTGGCATAGATGGGTTTGAGATTATCCACGAACTTCTCCACAAGGGTAGCCTCATCCGGGCGTTCAACTAGTTGAGTACTAGTCTTTCTCCACCTACTTAGGAAGTCGGTGAATCCTTCTTTGTCATTTTGGGTAAGAACCTCTAAAGTGCGCATGTTAACCTGGATTTCGGCATTATCCGCATATTGCTTAGCAAACTCGATCGCGGCATCTTCCCAAGTAGCAATCTTCTTGTGTTCTAAAGAGTAGAACCATTGCTTTGGGATGGTGTCAAGAGATGAAGGAAAGATCCTTAAGAACATCTCGGGTTTGATGCCTTTGATAGACATGTAATCCTTGAAGGCACGGATGTGGTTCAAAGGGTTCTCGTGCCCCTTGAATTTAGGGATATCCGTCATATTGAAGTTGGTTGGCAATTTGGAATTGATGGCCTCATACTTGCGGTTGTTCTCCCTATAAATGTCATCCCCTTTAAGGTACATCAATTGCTCCTCTAAGTATTGGAGCCTTTTCTCGGCTACAGTCATTCCCATGGGAGGATTTTCGTCCTTGGATTCATCCGTGAAGTCACCTACTATTTCACTTTCTTGAGGAGGCAACCTCCCCTCTACGGCGTAGATCCGGCCTTCGATGATGTCAAGGCGGTCATACACTTGGTCTTGGGTAACTTGGATTTGGGCTAGCGCGGCTAGGATTCGATCATTACCATCTTGAAGTTGATTGAGGTTCGCGTCGCTGGTTCCAGGCATCTTGAAAACTGGATAAGAGATCGATGACGAATCAAAACACGATCGACCATTATAACACACTTGCTAAGAGAAGAAATGTTTTGACTCGTGAAGTGGGTGTGTGCCACTTGTGTTGAGTGAGCTTTGAAGAAAAGACAAGGATTCGAAAATGTGTATCCTAGTCAACTATAGTGTAGTTGTAGGAGTGGACTCGAAGTGAGGTTTTGAAATGGGCTTGGGCCCGAATTTTGACTCGACAAATGGACAGAGTTTTGACTGGGTTTTGCGCTAATCGATGGCCTTTTTCGAAATTTTTGTTTAAAAAAGGGTTTTGATTTTTTACAAAAATCGTCATGGTTTCGTTTAGAAATGGTGATCACGTAAGGTACAAACATTTATACAAGCATTATAACGGGATGCTGAGTCCATTTAAAAGGGTTTTGGTTTAAAGGGTGGGTTGCCATACCGAACCATCAAACCCGAAGTCTGTGGAGAGGCTCGTACCAAACAAGAGTAAGGCCGATTTCTAGTCCATTTCCTAAAGTAGTGAAGGCCCTCGATACAAACAAGAGTAAGCATCATGGTATGGATGACGTCAATCGCTATCCATCCTTAGGCCCAAATAAGAATTAGGACCGTTTAGACGGGACGATTGATCGAATGGGTTGGGTTGGGCCTAGGAAGGCCGAATAAAACGGTCTAGGAAGACCGAGTTATGAAAACCGACAATTGTCTTGTACAAATTATTCCCTAACCTTGTTCAAGTTTCACCCTTGGCTACACGTAAGTGTATTATCCCAGCGGAGTCGTCAAACTATGGACAACGGGGGCCCACAGGAGCGCTTGGGAGAGAGAACAAGCGTTTGCATTTGTTGGAATCGCCACCAATTTTTATGGGACATTGGAACCGTTCGAATAGCTCGTGTCATGTCAAGACACAAAGTAGAGACATGAACACTAAGCAATCGTTACCCTTAGCACTCTATGTCTAGAATGACTCTCGTGGATGCCAATGAACACGGATGTTCACAGAGATCTGGAGTAAGGGGTGAGGGTACGTATTAGGAAGCTCTTTTGATCGAACACCTAATCCCGCCCGCCTCGATAGCGGCCTCTACTAATGATTAGGGACATCGTCTATACTTGATATATCGTCGATTATATGCATGCAATGCAACATCCAAGTTTTATCCTAGCATGTGAAGATTAGACTAAGTCGGTGAACAATTAATTTAGCATACAATTGGGTCGAAGTAGGATTTAATGCTCAATTACATATGAAGGCATGCAAATAAATCATACAAATGCGATAAATAATACAATGATAGAAAACTACAATGAAAATTACAATAATTACATCGGGTTCATTGATTTATGTCGAAAATACCTTTAAAACGGATAATTTGAGAAAAAGGAATAAAAGAATTAACGAACAGAAACAGTAGGCGATAATACGGTTAATTATACGTAATCTAATTAAACTAGGTCAAGCAACAATGGAGGTTCAGAGACAGAACTCATCCTGGAACAGGCGCAGCAGTTGCTGCGTCTGTTCCAAGGGTGAGTTCTGGCTGTGAAGCCGGAACTGCAAATCGTTAATGTTAATTGGTTAATTTAAGGATTTATTATGATATTTACTCGGATGAAAGTGATTAATAGATTATTTACATGCGATTAATGGTCATAAAAGCGATAAAACATGGATGAGAAGGATGCAAACGAATTATTTACAAGATTAGTTATGGGTTATTAACAAATTAAACAAACTAATTGGGTTAAACAAACTATTAATGATGAACGAACGATAGCGACGATGAATAACAGATGAAAAATATATCAATGACGAATTCCAGAGACTCAATATGGATGAATCGAACCTCTAAAACCCGAATTTGATTTTAATGACAAAAACCCGCAAATATGAGATTACAAGGGATTTAAGTCGGATTTAATGATGAATTAAACGTGTTAATGATGATGATTAATATACATATGAAATTATTAGACTATTGTATCGAAGAATTAACAAGAACAAACGAAAACAAACAAAAAAATTGACGAATTACAGAAGACGAAGGAAGAAGAAAGGAAGCAGGAACTGCGGCAGCCTCACGAAGAGGCGCAGCAGGAACTGCGCTCCTTCGAAGAGGCGCAGCAGTTGCTGCGTCCTTTCTCGACGGTCTGTTTTCTGGAAATCCGTAAAAAGGGTTTTAAACACGGTTTTAGAAATCGGTTTTAAGAGGTGTTTTCGACATAAACCTTACATTAATGAGGATATAAAATGTAAATAACAATAAATAAAGAAGGATTTACACCCTCAGACTTACATGTTTGACGAAACGAGAAGAACTAAGTTATCGATTAGTGATGCTCGACTCGAATGTAGACGAAAGTGCCCTCATAAGAGGAAAAACGATTAGATTAATTAAGTTGATTATGGTGGAGTTGGTCAAATTGGTCGGTCATGCAAACGAGGCTGGTACTCAGAAGGATCCGAGCTTATGTGGTCGAATGTTCAAGCACGTAGACGCCAAAAAGTAAGAACAAAGGTCTAGAATGCAAAGGGAGAAGAGAAGGGCGGACACTCGCGTGAGAAATATGAGGAACGAAGGCTCCTTATTTATACTAATCACGTGGAGGAATTAGGGTTTCGGAGAGACTTTGGAAGTGAATCTCGGAAAGATATAAAAAAGATACGAGAAATACGCAGAAAAGGACCTGGGAAGAGGCGTAGCAGTCACTGCGTCTCTTGGAAGAGGCGCAGTACCTGCTGCGTCTGTTCCCAAGTGGTTCCCTCCTGCGGAAGAAAGATTTCCGTGTTTAAGTTATGGTAGGACGGAATAATTTGGTTTTCTTTAATATTTTGTATGAATATTACGGGAAATTGCTTACCAAAGAATAAATATTGTGAAATATTTATAAAAATATGGAATAGAAATATCGGGAACATTCCAGAACATTCTGACTCGGGATTTAACGGTTATCAGAAAATGGAGACGGTTTTAGGCCCGGACTCCAAATGTACTCTAATTACTGTCAAAACGACCGTATCGGCACGTAGATGACAACTAAGAGGTAGATATCAGTGTTTGAGCAATCACTTGACGATAAACTTACGAACTGTCACAAATCGTTCCGCGTACCAAACATGCGGCCCAATCATCACCAGGTGGTTTGTGGGAGGTGCAGAAATGAGGTATCTACACTTTCTCCCTCCCTGCTGCCGCCTGCCGCGCACGCCACCACCAACACCGCGCACAACCACACACCACCATAACAACCTTCACTCACAAAACCCACCACCACCGACATCGACAACCACACTCACGACCTAACCACTGCCTTTCTCCCTCCCTACTGCCGCCAGATCTTGCTTCAACCGACATCAATTTTCGTTCAATTTTTTTTCTTTTTTAGATTTCCCCTCTTCCTCTCAATTTCTCCTTTTTTTTAAAAAAAAAATTCAGATTTGTTTTTTATTGTTTAAAATTTCGTTCAGTTTTTTTTTTTTTTTTTTTTTTAGATTTCAGGTTTGCTTTACGGTTTTAGTGTGTTGTTTATTTACTTGCTATGTTTTAGTGTGTTGTTTATTTACTTGCTATGTTGTTTATTTACTTTCTCCTTTTTTTGTTTTTTATTGTTTAAAATTTCGTTCAGTTTTTTGTTTATTTACTTGCTATGTTTGTTATTTACGGTCTTCTAAGGAGACTATATAAAAGTCACCTGGGTTATGGTCCCTGGTAGCACACAATAACCTAATCTCCCCGTATCTCATCAGTAGAGAGATCCATATGGTATGTGTGTCTACTAGAAGACCTAATCCTGAAGTTCATCCCTTTAGGCGGTTCATCCCAAACTTTCGTCATGTAATCAGGTACGCTTCCGCTCTATAGTTCACTGAGTAATTTAGTATGAAGTTATTGGCCTTCAGACGAATGATTAATTCTAACATATAAGGCCTTCTAAAACTTTAGACGGAATAGTCTATCTGAATTCTGAAGTGAGAATTAGTGATTACATTATGTTTCTCCGAGGACGTCTAGCGGAAGGAGTTGGTTGACGTACCCTTCTATTGGCGTATTCATACATACATTGGGTTATAAGGTTTTGTATAGACTCAGATTGCTCATCGGCTTCGGATTGCCATTCGTAATCGGAAAGCCTATTTTGATCGACAATATTATTTTTGAAGAGTCAGCCATTGTAATAGTGTTTTTTTTAAAAGATAATTGTATGATATTGAGGATTAATTAGAAGAAGGATAATGTGAGAATGATTTTGTTTATTCAATCGATCATCTCCTTCTCCATCTAATAAACCGAATAAGATGAACTCGTCTCCTTCTCCATCTAATAAACCGAATGAGATGAAGACCATCATCTCCATCTGTAATCAAACTACTCAACCGATTGTTTGTTCAATCGATCATCTCCATCTCCATCTAATAAGATGAACTCATCTCCTTCTCCATCTAATAAACCGATCGAGATGTTCAATGCCGGAAAAGCTCTTCAGTACGGATTGTTTGTTGCCATAGTTGCATGTAGCTGGTATGAACACCATCTATTAATTTTTTTTATTCAAATCTTACTTTGTATATTAATCTGCTGGAACTGGTAATTTTTTTTTATTAAACTCGGTTAAATTTTTTATTAAAAAATTATAATTGTTGGTTTTGTGTTGTTTAATTGTTGCTGCTACTAATCGTATATTAATTGCTGCTGCTAGTTATAATTTTATGTCCATTTTAGCTGATTTCTGTCTTTCGCTACTGCTAGTGTCGTTTAATTGTTGTCTCGGCCACTAGTTCGAGTAGTCCATTTTCACTTAAAACCTATGATTCATGATTAAACAAAGCATTACAAACTTAAATTAAAACAAAAATAATTAATTAAAGTCGGGACATATATTTGTCGATTAGCTTATCCTTCATTTCTTGAGCTTTTGGGTTTAAATTTTGTTGCGAGAACAATGTGTTTAGCCAATTCATCTCCATTTCAGTTCTCCGGGATTGAATTCGTAGTTCTTCGATTTTAAAATCTGCATCCATTCTTTTTTGTCGAAACTCAACTTACTCTTTCGTTGATAGTCTATTTCCTTCAATAACTGAGATATCATCCGGAGTAAACATCAAGTCGGACTCGGCCATAGGAGCTTTTCCCTGCCTTTTCTTTCGCTGCCTCCTTTCCTTCGGGTCGTTCGTAACCGTCAATATTTAAACTAGATGGGGTTGGGACATTAAAACTAGACGGTGTAGGGACATTGACACTTTATGGGCTAGAATCCATTTTCGTCCTTGACCTTTTTGAACTCAACCAACTAATGTTCTCACTTACATCAATTGTATTTTTTTTGTAAACTCCATTTTGCATGCTTACTCATGATTTTATTGTAAACATGAAACTCAACAAATTCTTTAATGCCGTTCTTATTACGAAACAATTTTTGAGTTAATTGTATGTCGTCTTCTATGTTAGTACCGCTTGCTGGTGGACGATTAACAACTTTAGTGTAGCAACCAACCATTTGTTTACTAGAAAATTGAGTCGTTTATAACGATTTCTCATTCCCTCAAGACTTCTAATGCCAATTTCACCATCATTTTGATATTCCTTACGAGTTTGTTCATATAATTCGTAAACAGAATTCCACATTGTGGTATACTTTTGATTTTTGCCCAATATTGAGTGGGTGCTACATAAAATCCAAGCGGACATAAGAGCTTCATCCTCGTTATCGGTCCAATTTTTTCCGTCATTTTTTAAATTGATGTGATTTTTTTTTATGGTGGTTTTTTGGATTTAGTTGCACAATAAATAGGGGTTTCCGCTACAAAATCGTTAGTCGGGAGTAGAGACAACAACATCGGATTTCCAAAAATATCAAGTTTTTGACTTGACTGGCTACCCGATAATAATTAGGTAAAAGTTGGAGTACTTTGATTTAAATCGAAAGTTGAATTGTTTGGAGATAAATAATCATTGGTGCCATAATTTGAATCCATAACTTTTTGGAAATTTTGAGATGTGTTTGGAATTTTTTTTATTGTGAGTAATTTTTTTGTGAGTAAAAAAATTGTGACTGAGGAAATTGTGACCGAAAAAATCCTCTTTTTATAGATTTTTTTTAATTTAAAAAATAAAAAGTTCATTAATGTGTTTTTAATTTAAAAAGAAAAAGTAAAAAGTTCATTAATGGATAAGAGAAGTAAATGTGTGAATTGAAGAGGAAATGCAGAGAAATTGAAGAGGAGTTGAGTTGAGTTGAGTAGAGTAGATTAGATTAGTGTAGAGTAGTTTTTTTATTGTTTTATAATTGTTCAATTAATAATAAATTGACACATAAAAGTCTATAAGACCATTTCTTTTGATCAACTTTGGTCACACATTGACCATTTCTTATTTTTGGTCACAAATTAATCACCTCTGATCACAAATTAACAATCCCCTATTTACTAAATGAATAGGTGAACTCACAAATTTTCCCTCCAAAAAGCATATTTTTAAATAAGGAAACTATTGATAATTTAATTGTATTCATTAAATAAGAAAATTAATAATTATGATGTATTTCATTATATAATTATTTTCATTAAAATTAATTTTTTTCATCAAATTATATAATTTTCACTAAACACTAAACCATAATTTTTTAATAAAAGTATCAATAATATAAAACTATAAACTATTAAATCTTTTATTGATGCTATTATTTGAGAATGACTTGACTCATACTATTCACATTATTTATAAACAAAATTATCGTTTTGATTACTTTCATAACAAAAAAAATTAGAGAGTTTATAAATTGAAATCATTAGCTTAGTAGTATAAAAAATTACATTTTAAAAAATACATTTAATCACATTACTTAATTTTCTTGGATTAATTTTTATTTTTTTTAATTGAAACAAAATACAATAATGAGAAAAATAAACAATTAATGAGATACCACTATTATTTTACAGTTTAATTTTACTCAGTTTTCTTGAATAATTTTAAAATTCAATTTTCGTTTTGTCATATCAAAATATAATGACATGAAATATTAAAAATTAATGAGTGTTAATTTAGCATGATTAAAGTAATATAAAAATAAAATTCTATAAATACCGCGCATTCATTGCGCGGGATCTAAACTAGTTGCTAATTAATTGACTAACCATGACCAACCAAGGTCATGACCAAGCAATTTAGGAATGGTCTAATTAGCTCCGCACCTTTGGTCTAAAAATCTAGAAACAGAACAAGTGGTGTTAGCCGGCTGTGCATCGATTCAACGTCTTTTTCAGTTCATCAATCATCAACTTAATTTCTTTTTCAAAAGAACCAACATACCGGCCTCCTTATTTTGAACTTGAAGATACGTCAATTTATCGGATCATCCGAATGTCTGCATGTGTCCTCCTAACTTCCTTTAAAAACGACCCGAACTATCATTTTCACCGAGACCGTTGGCCTATTATATTCATTTTCATGTCAATGACGGCTGACTTCGTTTGATCTTTGGAAAAAAGATGAAACAATTGGTGGTAAATCAAAGAAGGAAGGGCAAAATCGTCATAAAATTATTATTTTACTGAAAATATTTGAACTTTGATAGAAATATAGCCTGAAAATGGCATTGGGTGTAAAATATAACCTGAGCAAATAATTTGGATATAAATTATTAAAAAAAATTGGCGTGGAAGTAAGTGAAAAAAAAATGAATTAAGCGTAAATATAATTGATAATTTACTCTAATTTTTATCCCAGCATTTTGCAAAAAGTTACTAGTGAAAAAAACATAAACGAGGAAAACATAAAGGATTAATTTTTTTTTTTTTGGTCTAAACCATCCGGTAATCCGAACCACATTGGGCCGACTAATCCGGATTTCGGGGCGTGTCCAAGGATTACGGTATTTAAACCCCTCTCATTATCTATCCGCAGACCTCCCTACCAAGCGCAGTCCCATACTACCACTGCGCCAACCAACGATTGGTACATAAAGAATTAATATTAACCCACTCTTATAAAGTGAAAACTCAAAATCTAAATCAACAAACATAGCTTTCGAGTGCTAGGACATTTTCCATAACAAGTGGAAACATTCACTATCTAGATTTATTCGATACGGTCAAAAGTTACTAACCTGGGAAAATTTCAAAGGAGAACACCAAGCCATATTATGCGACTCATCAATCATTATATTGGTCAAATGATGTTAACTTTAACAATTGAAAATTTCTAATCTAATACTCGTACTCCCTAATTAACAAAGTGGTATATAATGATGGAAAATGAGATAACGACACCAAAGATTATCCAGTTTATTATAACATTAAGAAACTACATAATAAGTTGTATTATAACCGATTGAATAATCTAATGATATTTTTATACGAGACTTATCAAATTAGGGAGGCTAATTATAAGCAAGGATAATTAGATATACAAGTACGTACACCTCCGTCACATCGAAGTTGCATGCATGATGCAAGTACGCAACTAAGGTGTTACGTAATACCCATTTACTCATAGTACTTTTCGCTTTACTTTTCCTTTTCTTTCTTCTCACTTCTATTTTTCGTTGAATATAATTGACACGCATTTTCTTTGAAACTTACGTTGTTTTTCCCCCTTCTTGGAATATGGACATATTAGGTATAAAGACAAGGACAAAATTCATGTTCAATGGTTAATCGATAATCGATAGTAAAATCTAATCGTCAATTTATCAAAATATATAAGGACGAAGAGAAATATAAAGTACCCATCTTCAATTGATCGGTGGTAGTTCCCACCACGACTTTTTTGGGACAAATTTGTAAGAAATATTATCGTTATATTATCCGATTATTAAAGTTGTACCCGTCTATATGTGGGGAGATAGACAAATTAGCCTATGGATCCAATTATCCAAAGTCTATATGTACCATAAAAATGAGATAAATTATACAGCGTAAGCTAAAATATTACAAATTGGTTTAAGTGTGCTTATTTGAACAAATAGGAAAAATCATCGTCTCTAATATTCTGCTTATAAAAGAACATTTTGATTTTGACACAAAGACCAAAAAGGAAGAGGGGACTATTTGCGATTGAAGGCCAATATCATATTACTCTTCAAAATCATTCAGAATATATAAAAAGTAACAAATAATCGACTAAAACACCATAAAATAAAATAAGTAATTAAATTACCGAAACGGAGTATATACAACAATTTTTCAATCCTTGAAACATGTACAATTGTGTACTAAAACAACCATAAAAATTAAAGAAATTAAAGCTTTAATTTCCCTAAACACTAAACTAAACAAATTTATCTAACAAAACTTGTATGCATGCTACCATGTACATACTAAAGTATTACATCTATTTCCTCTTAAATGAAATTTGATCCAAAGTTTCCCTAAAGAAATGAGGGTCACAAGGAATATGAATTACACCTTCTTGATTATACCCAAATTCATTGGCAGATAATTCAAGCAAAGCAAGAATAGAAGAATGTGTCATCCATTTTGTAGGAATCATAAACCTTTCTTCTTCACCTTCATATTTTCCAACTATAATTGGCACATATCCTCTTCTAATCGTCTCTTGCTTAAAATGACTCGAATTATCTTTCCCATTATTCGATAATTTTGAGTATCGGGGTGGTGACAAGGACGTCGAATATTGTTCCTTCTTTCTTACTAGCTTTCCGATAAGATCCTTCATCGTATTCAGATGAATAATGACGGAGTCAGAAAATACGATTCCGAAAATTATATAGACCAAACCAAATGAGCAGATAATATTTAAGGTATGGTTTGGATGATTAGTTGAATACTAGATGGGTTTATATAGTCTTGATGTTTAAGGTATTAGTTGACTATTATTTGACGAAGTTGTTTCTTTGTCGGGCCCACATAGCTCACAACTTTGAAACACACCAGTCAAAGATTAAGAATGAAACGTTCAACCTCACGTGCATGTTGCGGTCTTATACTAATACAATACTAAGACCTTCAAAACAAGATTAGGTAAAGTAATTACTCCACTAATAATAACGCTTTAATACGAACATGAACTAACCAAATGGGTTTGGTGTGGTGGTTGCTCGTCTCATCTCTTAATCATAAGGTTATGAGTTCAATCCTTCCCCATGAGAATGGAACAAACTTTTTGGCCAGCCGTTTACCTCTTTGTGAGAGCATCCGCGGCGAGAGGATTATACATTGTTGTCGACGGTCGACACCCCGGTTTACAACAATAAAAAAAAACACGAACATGAACTACTAGGCTTTCCGTCCCGGTCAATTATTGTTCTTTGATTTCGGCGCAAAGACCAAGAAAAGATGAGGGGGTCAATTATAAGATGACAATTGGACTAAATTGAGTTTGAAGGATCAAGTTGCTCATCAAATTTCTAAAATAAAAAGGACAACATTTGACCGAGACACACAAAAATAAAACACAAATTCTCATTGAAGACATGACCTATCCGTCACAAGCTTGTGACGGATACCATTTTACCTCACAATGTACCCACTTTTTCTCTCTCTACAACACTATTCATGTGGTCCATTTTCTCCACTAACCCATTTTGTTACCATTTTATCTCACAAAATATCCGCCACATATGATAACCCGTCACAAGGAAGACCAATTGAAAATAAAATAGCACAACAAATAACAATAGAGTTTCTATTGGTTTCTATATTTCAGGGATTAACTTTTTTTTTTTTGATCCTCCACTTTATTTGGTTGATTTAATCCCCCTTATTATATACTAAAAAAATAAGAGATTCTAAATTTTTTCCGCCTAAATGAATTATTCTATATTTGGCTTTGCGCTACATTATATCATATTTATAATTGGGTCATACTGTTTAATCCATACAATAAATAATTCTATGACTATTTAAAAAGCGAATAATGTTTTTTCAACTTGCATAAACCTATTAGTTGAATATTTTTATTTTGTTACATAAATGAAATTGAATTAATTATATGTATGATGTGATAGAAATATTTTACTGTTATTATTTTCTAAAAATAATTATAATGGCACGAAGGCTCTGTTTGGCAAAACTACCTGAAAAGGTAGGTGAAACCTGAAAAGGTAGCTGGAAACTGAAAAGTTAACTGAAACCTGAAAAGGTAACTGATAAGGTAGCTGAAAATTAGGAGCTGATAAGGTAACTGATTATATAAAAATGTATTTGGCAAACTAGCTGAAAAGGTAGCTGATTTTGGTAAAATGACTTAAAAGGATATGAAAATTATTTAATATTATAAAATAAAGGGGTACAAAATGGAAAATAAGTCATTTCAGGTACCTGATTTCCCAAATGCTACCTGAGGTAGCATTTCATTTCAGGTACCTTATTTGACCAAATAAGTTACTTGCCAAACACTTGCAAACAAATCAGGTAGCTGAAATTTTGGTCAAATAAGCTACTTTGGTCAAATAAGCTACCTGAAGTGTCGTGTCAAACAGAGCCGAACACAATTTTAGCAAACACTTTCTATTTAATTCTATAATTCTATTTTTTTATACAAATTAAACGTAGTACAGGTTAAGACTGTTATAGGTTGTTTACTTCTAAAACGAAAAGTTTATGTATAATATATTTTTTCTTACTCTTAAACTTAATATCTATCTCTTAATACAAAACATTACTAATACTTCTAAAACGAATAGTAAATTTTCTTATTAAATTTTAAGGGAGATTAAAATATCAGTAGTATAATTTCTAAATTCTTTAACATCCCTATTTAAAAAACCGTGCATTCGTGCAGGATC
This sequence comes from Silene latifolia, assembly GCF_048544455.1. Taxonomy (NCBI): domain Eukaryota; kingdom Viridiplantae; phylum Streptophyta; class Magnoliopsida; order Caryophyllales; family Caryophyllaceae; genus Silene; species Silene latifolia. The sequence goes on along the minus strand of NC_133535.1, from coordinate 14,685,563 downwards.
TACACTAGTTTCCCTACTGAATAAATAGTTGCTCTGTATTTCATTGAGCAAATATTTATAATATATTTTGTAACTTTATTAGATATATACATCTAATGTTATTTACAAATAATTTTTTCTATATTGGTAATTTTATTAGATGATTTATATATACTTTTAGTCAAATTATTGATATTAAATCCCGTGCACCTTTTTCACGGGTTTAAAAATATAGACAACTCATTTGTTATTCTCTAGACATTCTTATTTCAATTGGTCTCCCTTGTGACGGGTTACCATTTGTGGCGGATATTTTGTGAGATAAAATGGTAACAAAATGAGTTAGTGGAGAAAGGGAACTACATGAATAGTGTTGCAGAGAGAGAAAAAGTGGGTACTTTGTGAGGTAAAATGGTATTCGTCACTCAAGAGTGACGGATATGTGCCGTCACAAACAAGAATTTGTGTTCTTACTGTTCCATAATAGTTTTTATTCCCTCCATTTTCCTATTTACCACCTATGATTTGACTATGCGGTTTTCAACGCGGTATGTTGACCATGTTTTTGATGAATTTATTCAGTATTTTTTTTGTTGAAAATATAAGTTTTTTGGTTATGTAGGGGCGTGTTTGGCTTCCCTTGTGTTGTCTGCTGGTGGTGTTGGTTTCTTTGCAGGTTTTACGTATTTGGCTAGGTAAAAAACGACTTTTAGGCTAAAAAACATGTAAAATTGGCGACTGAAACTGGGCAAATGGTGACGGATATCAGTCGCCAACCTTCTGATGTAAAATTAAATATGGCGATAGATTGACGACTGAAAACAGTCGCCAAATTGGCGACTGAAAAACGTCGCCAAAATGGCGACTTAAAGCGGCCGTCAATTGCCCCCATATGGAAGTGACGTGGCCAATAAATGGCGACTGATGACAATCGTCAATTTGGCGACTGAAGTGGAATATCAGTCGCTAATTTAGCGACCGTTATCAGTCGCCCGCTTTAAAAATTACCGTCGCCAAATTTGGCGACTATGATCCTTTGTCAAATGCGACTAAACCTTGCTACAAAGTGCGGACGACTGTTCTTAGTCGCTAAATTTTTAATGGCAACTGAGAACAGTCGCCCTTGTCATGATTTCTTGTAGTGTAGTGGAGTTTTGGGTAGCGAACTTTCTTCTTAATGTCTTGGTTAAGGTATCGTCTTTAGATATTTTAGGTTAGCTGAGACGGATAATTTTAACCATTTTTTGGTATTTGGAATAGCGAGTGCTACCCCGCTATCCGACAACGTGTATAACCAGCGACGACGTGTCACGTGTGCGTGGTGGTGAATGAAAGTGCTTGGTTGGTGGTTGGCGTTAGGGTTAGTGTAATACTCCGTATTTATAAGTCTTGGGGTACTCTATCGAGTAGCCCTTACTCTGTCGAGTAAGGGTAAGTTGCGAGATAAAATAGTTTCTGACCTGTTGGGTACTCGATCGAGTAGCTGGGGTACTCGATCGAGTAAGGGGGTACTCGATCGAGTACCTTGGGTACTCGATCGAGTGTCCGGTTTTACGGGGAGTTTTCTCGGGTTTTGTTAATTATGCGATTAAGGTATTTAAACATAGTCGTCATTGTTTTAAATCACTTTTACAAAACCTAAAACCATGTTTAAGAGAGAAAGCAACCAGTTCATCTTCCTAATCGCATCCTTAGCAATTCCCGGAGTTCAGACGGTCAGTTCTTGTCGTTATTCGTATCGTTGAGTTCCCTGCGTCGAGGGTAAGCTTTTAATATAATTTTTATAATGTTTTGTTAAGTTTGGTTAAACCCTAATTTAGAGATTGGGGGTTTTGTGTGTAGTTTGTGATGTGTAGCCTCTATGTGTTATATGATAGGAGGAGGGTTCGTAGAAGAGACTTTTTGATACAAATTTGTTGATACCGTCTCGATTGTTGTGCTTTCCGGTAGGATTTCTACTCGTATTAGTCCCATAATGGGATATTGGTGATGTCTTTGTATTTGGTTGTTTGATATGATGATTATCTTGTGTTTGTGGTTGTGATTGTTGTTGATGGTTCTCGAGATGCGTTCTCGGCTGAGTGGGGTCACTTGCGGGAGTGACTTCACGCCCTAGTTTCGCCCTTCGTGGAACCCGCCACGGAAGGGGATGTGCACATTAATGGACAGGGTTATCGCTCGGTATGATGAGCGGGGCTTAGGTGGGAACGGGCTGCGGTCCCCCATGGCGGTAATGGGTCCAGTGGACGATCAATGATTGAGATGATTGGAATTGGTTGGTTGTGTGTGTGTGATTAAGTCGTCTGTTTATCTTATTGTTGATATATGTGTTGAATTGTGTGATTAATCGACCCCGTTTAAATGTTTTAAAAACTGTGGTGATCCATTCGGGGGTGGTGAGCAGTTATTGAGCAGGTGTGATATGACGCGTATGGGATAGCTGGGATGAGTCATCACGTGGCAGTTAGAAGTCTTCCGCGGTGTCAGACGAAGTCTAGTAGCTTTGATAGTTTTAGCTGTAGACCGTATGAGAACCTTGTAATTCCTTTTATTAGTTTTGGTTCTAACATGTAATCGCTTAATCTATAATTACTTTAAAAGTACGTTTCTTTATTGTCTTATGATATTCAGTACCTCGGGCAACCGGGATGGTAGTATCCTTATACCTGAGTGGTCCTGGTAAGGCACTTGGAGTATGGGGGTGTTACAGTTAGGGTTAGGGTGGTTGAGAAAAACAACAAAGCGCGAATGGATGGAAGGTGGCAGATGGAATGGAACGATCACGTGGTGGTTGATGGTGATGGGTTAGGGGATGGTGGTTGGCGTTTGGGTGAGGCACGGAGTATGTCAGAGTAGGGGAGCTAAAATGTGAAATTTGATTAGAGTCGTAAACATTTGGGCGTGATGTATGTATGTGTGTCAGTTGTTAGAAATAGTACGGTTGATGTAGCAACCGTCTTCTTTAATCAACATAAGAGGCCGATTGTGTATTTGAACTGTCCTCTTTTTTAAATTAAGACGGTTTTTTTGACCAACCGTCCTTAGTATTTATTTAATAAGGACGGTTCACTTTAACAAGCGTGATATGTATATGACGATCAATGGCACCAAAATTCAATTGGTACTAGAAGACGGTTTCCTGTCCAACCGTTCTCAAAAGGGCGTCCTCTTTGCCTAAATTTGTAGTAGTGCTACCCTATTCTAAGTGTCGGAGTGTTAGAAACGATTATTTTCTATTAAGTTTCTAATGGTTTGTTCTAAAATGAAGTGTCGAAATATCTTGCCGTAATTAAGTCCGACACTTTTTTGTTGTGTCGGACACTCCAAATGTCGGACTGTTAGTTTTCGACACACAAAATAAAGTGTCGTGTAACATAGACCATAATCAATTGACTATCCTGTTTATGAGATTTTGCCCTAAATCATCATATCGAATGCCTAAGAATTGAAAAACCCATGCCAATCATCAAAGTCCACCTTCGTTCCAAAATTGTGGTAACTCGTTTTGGCTAAAGCTCAACATGTACACATGTTCGCACGCTGTAAAATTTACCTACATACTGGCTACAAAACCATATTGTAAAAAAAATTGCTTCCCACTTAGGCTGCCTTCAACAACATTATTTGAGTGTTGTTCTTATCTGATATTCCTAAAATAAGGTATTTCTCTTTGATAGTTTGGCTGGAAGACCATTGTGTTAAAAAAGGATTGCTGATAGTCAAGATAGATGTAGTTTGAATAGTTAAATTCTTGATATAATAAGATGCGGGAGACTTGAAAAAATAAATAAAACAAGTTCCAGTATTTTAGGACTTTTTTTTTTTTGGTCTCACGAAGCGCGCACATAAAATTGTTTGATATAGGATTCGAGCCTTGGATCTCAAGGCTAATATACAAACTTCCTAACCATTGAACCACCCATGTTTATTACTAGGACTTTTTTGTGAGAAGGGGAATGATATGTAACAGAAAAGTTAACGGAGTTAACTCATAACCCCTCAAGTGGAAATTTTAGATAGTTGAGGTCCTTATCTAGAAAAAATGTGATAGTTTAGGTTCTTATATTACCCTTTACTCTAATTTTAATTGTGAAAGTAAACAAATGAGCGAGATAAAAGAAGTATATTCATGCAATCTTTCTGGCAATTAATTTAACTGCTAAGGCTCTGTTTGGTAAATAACATATTGGCCAAATTTCAGCATATTGGAGTGATTTAGCATGTTTGACTTACGAATATGCTATTTAGAGCGTTTGTTTAATGGCATATTGAAATAGCATATTGGGGTCCAATATGCTATTTTGCAATATGATACTCCTACCAGCATATTGGGTTAGCGGAGGTGGAGGAATTTTCCGAAATGAAACGGGTAATTTCATTAATGCGTTCTTTTTTTCTTGTGGAATATGTTCGCCAATGAAAGCGGAGTTGCTAGCCCTTCTTACTGGATTGGAATGGGCAAAATCACTTGGGATAAGGAAGCTTATCACACACATGGATAACTCTCCTTATGTTAATATTATCAAGGAAACCCAGCTGCTGAGCAACAGTCTAAAATTTATCGTCAAGAGGTGCCAAGATTTAATTCGAGATGATTAATGGACGATCAAGTTGGCACATACTAGAGCAGCGGGTTTGTTAGCTAATCGGGCACCAACACCATTCCTACATTCTTAGATATTCCTCTAAATGAGTTGCATCCCAACTTTCGGGAGGACATTTTTGGGATTGTTATTCCCCGTTTAATAACAAACAATTAACTCTCGAGGCCTAGCCCCTCATTCGTCCCCAAAAAAATAAGAATTATTTATTTAAACATGCCAAGTTTATTCATAAACTAAACTTATGATGAAGTAGACGACATCAATACAATACAATATGCCCCCTGCTGTCAAAAAAAAATATACAGTATGCCCCAATATTCACATAAACAATAACCATCTTACTTTATAAATGTCGACCATTGTTCGGATGATAACACATCCGACAAAGTAATAGTTGTGGCAACTTAATCTCTTGTGATCTCCACCTCCTACAAAAATAATAACGTATTATTGAATTGGGAGACATATGGGACATTGTCACCCAAAGGTATCTCTCCTGATGTTCCGTGGTATTCGTGTAAGGTTGGGTGTTAATGTTGAAGAGAGTAAAAGTCGCGTATCAAGTTGTGAAACTAACCTAAATTATTCTTCTATATGCTTCATTTAATTACTCGTGCCAATCCAATTCTGGAGGTAACATTTACTTTTGGCTGGTCTTTGAAGCGGTACTTTGACCAGACTTTTTTTTTTCATTTAGGGGGTGTTTGGTAAACGGCGGATTGGTAATTTTCAGCATATTCAAGTCGCTTAGCATGTTTGACTCATCAATCTATTATTTTGAGTGTTTGGTAAATGATATATTGAAAGAGTAGATTAGCGCTTAATCTACTGTTTCCAATATGCTGCTCCACCCAACATATTCACATTAGTAGATTGTAAAATATGAATCCGTCAACCATTTGCACATAGATAGAACAATCTATTAACCAAAATCTGCTAATTACCAAAACACTTCTGCTAAATCTGTTAATTGAAATATACTAGTCAAACCTGTCAATCTAATCTGGCATGTCATTTACAATATGTTTGACCAATTTGCTTCTACTAGTATTAATCTGCTGAGTACCAAACACGGCCGTAAACACGAGTTTTTTTCACAAAAAATTATTTTACAAAACTTTTTTGTAACAACTCTAAATATGTTAGTTTCAATAATAAAAATTTATAAGTTTTTACTATATTTACGGTCAAAGTTTTCAAAAGTTGACCTTCAAAGAGTAGATGTTAACTTTGAAAGTTATTGAAGTTCATAAGGTCCTTGAAGTTAAGGAGTAAGGCCCTGTTCTTTTGGACTGAAACTGATCTGATCTGAACTGAATTTATAGGATCTGAACTGAATTTATAGGATTTGAAGTGAACTGAACTTATAGGATATGAAGTGAATTTAAATTAAGTGACATATAGGATCTGAACTGAACTGAATTTATAGGATCTGAACTGAACTTGTAGAATCTGAAGTGAACTGAACTTATAGGATCTGAACTGAACTTATAGAATCTGAAGTGAACTGAACTTAAATTAAGTGATTTTTAAGTACAAAAGAACAAGGCCTAAGGACTATACTTGAGCCCATATAATGTGATTCACTTGTCTGTATAAGCATGCGCCTAAAAGACAAGTTTATACTTCCTCCGTGTCCGGTTAACTGTTTACCTTTGATTTTGAAACAAATATTAAGGAAAGAGGAGGAGGTCATGTGTGATAGCTAGTATCATTGGATGACAAGTTGACTAAGTTGTGTGTACAAGATCAAATTGCACATCAATGACATTCCCAAAATAAAAATGTAAATAGTTGATTAAAACACCCCAAAACAAAAAAATTAAACAAACGACCAAGACGTAGGGACTAATAATGCAACGATAAATCTAGTTTTATGATTTGGAAGCTCGAAACTTGTCTCACAAGTTTGAATAGTACATAGTGTACATACATACATTATACTTCCTTCGTTCTGTTCAATAGTTTACGCTTTTCTTTTATGGATATTTCAGTTCATAATTTACGTTTCTATTTTGGGTATGTTTTACTCTCTACTTTATCAATACTATATATTAAATCCAGAAACTAAGGGATTTCCATGTAATTAAATAAAGTTTTACAAATTAATTATACTATATAGTTTTAAATCACTAGCACAGTGTGTAATATTACGGTTTTATAAGTCTCTGGGTACTCTATCGAGTGGGCCTTACTCTGTCGAGTAAAGGTGTTTTGATTTACGAAACAGTGTTCTGCCTGTAGGGTACTCGATCGAGTAGCCTTGGCACTCGATCGAGTAAGTGGCACTCGATCGAGTACGAGACTTACTCGATCGAGTAAGTCGGGTTACGGGGGTTAATTGACGGGTTTTATTAATAAAGCGGATTAATATATTATAAGTTCGTCATCTTCCTAAAACACTTTTGCAAAAACCTAATTTACTGTTTAAGAGAGTTCTCAAGTACGTTGCATTGTTATTCCGCTTTATTGATAAATCCCGGAGCTTGAGAGGTCGGATTTCATTGTTCTTTGCGTCATAGTGATCCTTGCGTCAAGGGTAAGATCTACATACCATTTTTATAGTTTTTGTTTGACTTTGTTTAAACCCTAATCTTGGAAATTGGGGGTTTTTATGATTTGTTGTATTAGTAGTGATTGTATAATTATGTGATTAGGAGGAGGATTCGTAGAAGAAAGGTTTTGAAACAGCTGCTAGATCGTCTGTTGTGTGTGTTGCATTCAAGGTAGAGTTTTCCCTACTCAGTATTAATTACATGACTTGTGGTGATTGTGTTGTAGTTAGTAATTGTTGATTGTTTTAGACGGTTGTGATTTCATATTGTTGAATGTTTCAGACGGTTGTTGAGGTTGTATTGTGATTGTTGTTTATCTGTCTGTGTTCTTCGGGGCGCGTCCCTGGCTGAGTGGAGTCACTTGCGGGAGTAGCTTCACGCCCATGATTCGCCTTCTGTGGAACCCGCCACAGAAGGGATGTGCACATTAATGGACTTTGGTTTATCGCTCGATGGAGATGAGCGGGGATTTGGTGGGTATGGTTGCGGTCCCCCACTGACGGTGTGGAGTACCTGTTGCGATGGGTACTCTGGCAGAACTACACACTTTAGTGTGTAGTCAGTTACGAGGAGATTTATTATGGAGTTTGGGGTTTGATATGTTAACTGAGCTCTGTGACTTTTGTCTTTTGTTTGTTGTGATTTATGTTGTGTAATTAGTATTGACCCCGTTTCTTGTTTTAAAAACTGTGGTGATCCATTCGGGGATGATGAGCAGTTAATGAGCAGGTTTGAGTAGAGGCTTTTGGGCTAGTTGGGATGTGTCACCACGAGCTGATTATAGTCTTTCGATATCGTATTTTAGTAGTTTGAGACATTTGGTTTTAAGAACATGTGTTGTACTTTTGGTCAGTTTGGATTTGGAATTGTAATCACTTTAAACTTTATTACTATTTAAATTTATGTTTCGTTATTGTCGTTTGATTATCATTACCTCGGGAAACCAAGATGGTGACGTTCTTATACCTGAGTGGTCCTGGTAAGGCACTTGGAGTATGGGGGTGTCACACCGTGTGATGGACCCAATTAAGGGATCTCAATGCAAATATTATATAGTTTGGGTTAAAATTAAATTATATAGAAGCTTGATAATTTTAAAATTTGTAAGAGATTAAAACATGGTCAATTTCCTTAAAATAAAATAATTAATTAAGATGGTCAATTTCCTTAAAATAAAATAATTAATTATGTCAATTTCAAGGAGAATTAAAAAAAATGCTTGGTAAATTTCCTAAATATTTATAGAAGACTAAAAGATGGTCAATTTCCTTAAAATGAAATAATTAATTAGTACAAACATGTACACTTATTCTATTAATTATTATCATCATAAAATTATATATTAAATTTAAAATTTATGCAATTTTATTAAACTTTATAGTTTATTAGATGTATAGAGATGTTAACTATTTAACATACAAAAATATAATATAAGTTGGTTATAAACAATTCAAGTTAGATTCCATAATATATAATATTGCATAATTGTTTCGATTTGATTTAATGCATATATGTAATATATTTATATAAATATAGAATTCTCTTAAAATTGCATGCTTAAGTAGTAAAAAAAAAGAATTGTAGTAACATTGGATATAGTGATATGATAGTAATCACCATGGACGAATCTCGGACCAAATTCCACCCCGGGCCGAAATTTTTTATTACGTTAACTATAAAATCGCTTTCACATGAAAGCTTTATGTAATAAATTATTAGTCTCTGTAGGTGTATTTGTTGACGATTCGTTTTCTCATCTATCGAAATTTCACCGTTTTCCTCCCGAAAAACTCAATTATGTTGGAGTTTTTACCCATTAACTTCTACAGTAAAAAATATACTCCTTATATAACATAAAATTTATGATGTACTCCAGCTGTCCCGGTCATTTATTGTCTTTTTCCATTTTGGGGTGTCTCGGTCAATTTTGTCCTTTCTATTTTAAAAATGAACTTGAAGAGCAATTTGATCATTCACACTCAATTTATTGCACTTGTCATTTAGTAATTAGTCTCATTCCCTTTTCTTGATCTTTGTGCCAAAATTAAAGGATAACAATTGACCGGTACAGAGGAAATACATTTTATTTAATGAAAGAAGAAATCGAAAATAATTGATTTTGTATTTTTAGATGATAGAAAAAGGAAGACGGAGTTTGCTAGAAATGGGAGCAATAATTTGTCTAGTTGGATTTAGAGGTATGGTAGGTCAGTAATTTTTAGGGATTTAGGTAATTTCAAAAATAATTGAAAGGACAAAATTAAATTACCTAAATCCCTAAAAATTACTGACCCACCATACCTCTAAATCCAACTAGACAAATTATTGCTCCCATTTCTAGCAAACTCCGTCTTCCATTTTCTATCATCTAAAAATACAAAATCAATTATTTTTGATTTCTTCTTTCATTATTTACAATAAGGTAAGTAATCTATCTATGTTTATGAATTTTGCAATGAAAATAAAGATTAAGCAGTTTAATTGAAAGTTTCAATCAACTCTAGTTCAAAATTAATACACTAAGTTTTGTAATTGAAAAGGAAAAAATAGATAAGAAATTACTTGAAATTGATCTCCAAATTCCGAAATATCTACTTCCTATCAACGCAAATCAGCAATGGAGAGTTGGAGACTCCTTAATTTTTTGTATAATGGCTCTTTGTTTTATTTTCTTTGTTTTCCAGTAGTGCATAGAAAGTTTTAATTTTTTTTAATTATGGTAGTTATTTTGCAATTAATTTCTATACAAATTTGACCACTATTTGTTATGGCAACAATGAACATGGAGAAGATTCAGAAAAGGAAGGACGGATTTTATTTTATGTTTTACTAATTTTTTTTTTTGGTAAAAAATTTTCAGAAAACCCGCTCGGGCCATGGCCCGCCTAGCCAGGCATGTGCTTCGTCTCTGGTAATCACTCATTTAAATAGTAAAAGTAACAATATTATCAGCGAGATTAGTGAAAGTGGTATAAACAACAACGGGAGTAGTGAAATAATCAATATTAATGCGGCAATAGTGAAAGTAACAATAATTACGGCGGGAGTAGTGAAATTATCAATATTAATGTGGTAGTAGTAACAGTAACAATAATTACGGCGGGAGTATTGTGATTACGGGCAAGTAGTGAAATGTTATTATTATTGTTTCATTAATAAAAGTAAAATATTAATAGCGAGAGCAGTAAATTTGTCTCAAAATTTATTTCATCGTAATTCTAGGATATGTCATAAAAAAATATATTAATGATAAATTTATGGGTTATGCAACTTTAAGTAATTTTATTTAATGAAGAAAAAATAATGGTAAGTAGAGGTAGCCCGGGCGAAGCCGGGCACCAATACTAGTCTTTTAATAATAACTCCCTCTATTTTTCTATATATGACTTTCTCACATTTCGAGACATACACTTCTCTCTTCAATATCTCTCAAATTATATGCTTAAATATAGTGATATGTATACTCATATGAAAGAGTTTTTCATAAGGAATTTAATGGTATAATTTTTATAATTTTTTACCAAATATATTTTTGTAAATATTAAAGTCAAAGGCTCGCCTCGAAAAAACAAAACGTCATATATTAAAAAATGGAGGGAGTATTAAAAACAATTCCCCTCTCTTTATACCTTGATCTTTCTATACAAAGTTCTAATGGGGGTGCAGGGAGTTCACATGCATCCCCTTTATTCTGAAATATTAATAATTGTCAATGTGCAATGGTTAGATACTTTCTTTTTATTGGTTTGGTCATGAGTTCGAATCCTATGGCTTACATTTTTGCACTTTTATCTCATTAAGTAATAAATTGTGACTTTAATGCTATTTAATGCCTAATTTTAGTCCTTTATTTTCATAATTATATATTCGTTCTATTATTTTTGTTGTTTTTTAGTAGTTTCATCAATTTTTATATAAAATTTTTGTTAAGGAAATCAAGAGTTAAAAATGTCGTGACTTTTAAAATTTTAGTTCCGATCGTCGAAATCATTGTTAAGTTTTTGCACCCCTTATGATCAAATCCTAGAACCGCCTTGTTTGTAAATATTTCATTGAGACAAAAGAAGTACGTTTCTATCATTAACAGCACACAAAAACCTCGTATGGCATATTTTTGCTTGAGACCTTAACAACAAAACCCCTAGGTTGCCTTTTCTCCCATATTTGTTGATGTTTGTCAGTCTTCTTGGTCACACATAGGCTAAGAATCTAATGCTTGAACTTCCAAAAGATGGATGAGACACAATTCTTTCCTTAAACCAAACTCCAACTATTTCATGTTTCATGTGTCCTTTCATTCCTATAAACTTTCCACCTCTCTATTTGTCTGTCTTGTCAATCCACTTCTCTGTTTTGCTCTTTCTTGCCTGTGAAAATGGGTCTAGTCTCTAGCTTCTTAGGCCGACGAGGTTTGCTTCTCTCGCTTCTCTGCGTCTCCTTCGACACCTTCCGTTTCATTTTTTATACATTTGTTTTCCCCATTCCTTTTCATGTAGCTTTCTTCCCGCTTTGTTATTTACCATGGATCGACGATTGTACAGAAGGATTCATGTTAGCTAACCCCAAATGATCATTTTTGGCACTGTTAACATGAATTGTATATGAATGTCAGGATCGCCAACAACGCAAATGGTAAACTTGGTTACAGGAACCCTTTATAACAGTTTCGTCGCAAAAGACACCAACACTTTTGATGAATTCCACACTGCAATGCTAGATATCTTCAAGTATGTTTCTAAACTATAAACCCACCTTTATACTTTGCCATGATCATGAAGACTCTGTAGTCATTAACCCAAATTGATCTCATGCAGCACTTTCAACTCATCGTTACCCGGGAAGCATTACGACGTACCATCTCGTTGGGAAATCGAGGTTAGATAAAAACTTCTCTCTTCTCCACCTCCTCGCTTTTCCATGGCTTCAATTTGGGATGACAAGTCGTATCTTCGCGAGTTGTGTTGTCATGTCGTACCAAAGTCTCCCTTTCTCACTAACTTGTTATACAGGAGTGTTTCAAAGAATGGAAGAAAGCCGGCGTAAAAGAGAGGAAACAAGTGTTCATAGATTTCATGAAAAGCGTAAGCTTGAGCAAGATAGATAACACCACAGTAATCACAGGTGTGGTGACACCGCCGGTGGCCATGGTAGCTAAGAAGGCAGGAGAAAAATTCCCGCCTCTCATGATGCTTAAAGTGGTACCAGACGTCGTTTTTGTTCCAACTGTGACATTCCTAGCCCTCATCTCAGTTCGTGTATCAAGACACGTCGTGTCTCGCAAGAAAAAGGTTCAGCTTGAAGAAGAAAATGGTTCGACATCAGAAACAAAACCCTAAATATTTGATACCTTGTATTATTATTTGTATGTTTCAACAAGTCTTCTTGGAATTTTATAGCATTCACAAATGTAACATAAGATGTGAAGGAAAAAGTGTAGATAAAAGAGAGATTGAGGGAAAGGCGGAACAAGAATAACATTGTAAAAAAATACCTTTCATGAAAATATTGCTCGTTTGCCATAGTCGCCAACAATGAACATACATCTATGATTCTTTAAATTGAGACGGGGAAAAAGCTGTTGCCCAAAAAAAAAGACTGGAAAACATTTTCAACAGCCATATATCAAAATATGCAAAAGTATGAGTCATTAGATTAGCGCGCTTCTAGTTGTACGATTGTAACTGAACCTATCCTCAATGTGAGCCTTCAACAAGAGGAATGGAAGTAGCCTAAAACATAAAGACTTAACCTCACAGTTCTGACTTCCATTACACAGATGGATTACTTGACTTGTGATTACGTTCTTTCCGGTATCTCAACTGATCAGGGTCGAATCCACCTTCTGCTGCTCCATACACTGCCCAAGATGGGGTGGCGGTCATATAATCTGAGCTATTGAAAGGCTTACCAGAAGCCACCTGCAATTTTGAATGAGAATTCGTTAGACGTGAGTAGTAGCAGCCTTGGATCTTTGTAGGAGCCCTACCTGACTCGGACTTTCTTGGACCCTCCGATCCAAAAACAATACCCCAGTGCCTCAAAGCATCGGGCACATAGCGAGGTAGGGGGTTGTATGTACTGTTTTCAGAAGACCCTTAATGAAAATTGCGTCAGGTTTCGCATTGACGCTACTTCATAAAAAGAAGCATAATCATTTTACTTATTCCGGTTCCAGCATACAAGCCACCCCTTAACCATTGACCTCAAGAAGACCCAGCCTCAAGCTAACACACAGCTATAATTGCACTCTAAAAACAGACCCATACCCAAGTGTATAATACCGCCGTAACTACTACACCTGAATAACACATTTGCCGGATTTAAAGGTTTAGCCTTAGAATTACAGATATGATAGCTATGGGATTGTTGTAACTTACTAGATCATGGAACTTCTCATAATCTATCCAGGTGAACCATTGGCCATCGATCTTGAACTTGTCCACCTTTGCCAAGAGAACACAACAAGAGTGTTCATGCTCACAAGCAACCTCATACTCGCCTTCACTCTTCAAAGCCAACGCCTCTGAAAAAGCTCTTACATCAGTATGCCAGGGGACGTTTTCCATGGTCAGCTTTGACGTAGCAGACCTACAACATGCGGGTACGAAATATTAACAATCAAGCAAAAAGTTCTACATAGAGGTAGTACATTTAGAAACAATAAGCTACATACGTTCCACAGTAAGTAACGCCTTTGATTTCAATGAAGTCGGGCTTGCCGACAGAAAAGAGATTATAATAACCATCTACATCTTCAGCGTTCCAGCCTTTAACTAAAGTTAGGCGATAAACAGTTCGTTGTTGCTTCTCCTTGAGGGCATTCAAGGAATCCTGACAAATAATAGCCAAAACTCAAAAACCATAACTTACATACGCAATCAATAGTATGAAAGTGGGTGAAAGAAGAGTAAAAAGAGGATCTGCCAAACTTGGTGTATGAGAATGCGTCATTGTTGTCGGTGAATTTATAAACAATTTTGACCCACAAATTTGGTACACTAATTCAATCGCCACAAGCAAGATTAAAATAACGTTGAGCAAAATTTAAAAAATGGCGAATCAGCATAATCTAACAAAGCAGAGAATAAGGTTCCGGCCTATAAACAGCAGCAGGCTCATAATAAGCAGAATACAGTGTTCTATTTCATTTTCATCTGCAAATGACATCAACGAGAAGAGAAAAATGATACACACTCGTGCCATTTTATGGTGCGAAATATCCACCATAGCCGTTAGGAGTATCAGTTTGAGCATAAAGTACAACTTACCAGAAACCGCTCCCAAAAGTCTCCAAAAAGGGGTCTATCCACAGCCTTCAAACTCTCCTTCGTTGAAGCATCGACGCTAACATATAACTACACAAATTCGAAAGAAATACTTAAAAGAAAGCTCGGAATAATTTGGCCAGAAAGACATAAACTTCCTTCAAAATTCACATATAAGCAGAAGGCATAGATACCTGAGTGATTGGTTTTAGCAATTTAATCTTATCAGGGAATTGGGCATTTGTGACAAGAAAAGTAGAAATCCGCCTCCGGTGTAACTCATCCACTAGTGTATTAATTTCCGGGTACATAATAGGTTCTCCCACAAGTGACAGTGCACAATGCCTGGGTACGAGACCTTCAGCTAATCGCTTTTCTTGTACACCTACAAACAATTGTAATTTCCATCTAATGTAATAAACATAGAAAACACCCAAGGGTAGAATTACAAGAAATTTTCTTCTTTTTAACCAATAGATGATGTTTCAAGTGACGTAACAAAGGGGAGTTTGCGGGGGTGATGGCCCATCCAGGGTTTCTAAGAACCCTAATAAGCAATTAAGCATGCAAGAGCTTTCCCTTGTCATGTTGAAAACTTGAAATAAGTGCACCCGTGTAGAAGAACTAGATGCAAAAGCCTTAAATACAAGACCCATCAGTGACATCTAATACTTTTATAATGACAAAAAAGATAATCTGATAATTTCGCTCACTTGAATGGAAAAGGGTTCAAAATGTAATCTACCTGGTACTCCTTTCATTTGCTTGATCATTTTAGTGTGCAGATCTATAGCAGTGTTCACAATCTCAAGAGGATCGTCCATTTTCCATCGCCAGCTCTTCCCTACGGGATTCGTATGATGCCTCCAACAAAATACGCATTTGTTAGCACATGCTAAGCTTGGTGTGGCCTCCATGCACCTGTTTTTTCAAGAATAATGAAGTTCCATTTAGTTAGAGGGTATGACAAATTAAAAATCCAATTAAGGATATAAAATCAGATGAAGCATTACATTGGTAACTGGTACAAACAATGCTATTTATAATTGGCATTGGAAATTTAAAATCACCATGACCTCCCCATCTCCTAAAATCAAATCATAAATAAATAAATAAAATAAAAGTAATAAAAATCTTCATCAGCTTCCCCCCAAACACATTCAGAAGTTATCAGCCAATAAAAGTAACCCGCTCTCAATGGCAAGCCAGGAGGCCTAGAGTTCTCCTGACCGTTACACTTTTTACCTAAATGAACTTCCTGCATGCCATTTGGTATGTCGATATTTTCTAAAAAGTTCAGATAGTGGCTACAATCATTCTTTTCTTTCAGAACTGTAGTAGTTATTTGTCGATTTTCCCCGTTTCTAATGCTCAGAGATCACATTTGCAGAAAGTTTAGGCACAAAATTACTTCTAAAGTCTAAACAAGAGTAATATTCGTTGATTGATCGTGTTTGTAAAAGGTAATATTTCGTGAAAAGTTTCCTCCCATACCAACAACACAGGATGTTCTCTGCAGAGGAAAATAGAATTGTGAGGTGTGTACAGGGTTTCTCACAAGCCCACACTGAGATTGCCACAATAGCGCTGTTCGTAAGACCATTAAGTACTTCTAAAATGCTAAGTGCTAACTGCTAAGCGGCTTAAATTTTTTATTACTTTATTACTAATCAGGGAAAGGCTTTAGTTTCAAAGTGAGCTAAGCTTGGTTGGTTTAAATGTCCTGTTAACAGTTATCCTACTTCCTACTTTAGTAACAAAACTACTCCCTAATAGAGAACTTGCAGAAGTTACAGGTATCTCAACAATGTTGAATCTTCATATACGTTAAGATCTACAACCAGAATCCTATTTCCCTTAGAGCCAATCATTATGACACATTCGGCAAGCTAGGGGATACGCTAATGGCTATTTCTGGATACCCACTAATGAAAGTTGCATTGATTATGGTTACCGACCAATTCTTACAAATAAAGAAGTGTCACTAGTTTAGTAAATTATTTGGCTTTATCCCATTATATTCAAAGCCTAAGAATAAGGATTGCTTTGCTCAACTGTAAGCTACCCTTGACATTTGAAGACTACATACTGTCAAAAGGTTTTTTTTTTTTTTTTGGTGCTAATGAGGGGATAAACCCCGGAAATTAATTGTTTGCTATTACACGGGGAATAGCCACCCCAAATATGTCCTCCTGGAGGATAGGACGTAGCTCATTCAAAGGTACATCTAAATAAATAGGGATATTACTAGCATACACTCCTTTATTAGCTAACAAGTCCGCAGCTCTGTTTGCCTCTCGATATGTATATTCCACTTTACCGTCCATGAATTATCTCGGATTACTAGCATATGTGTTGATAAGCAATAAATACATAAACAAACAAGATGATAAAAATACAAAGCAAGAATATCAGAAACACATAAGAAATGATTTACCCAAAGTTAGGCTGAGTGAGCCCCTATGTTATCTTCAACAAGATAGCAATAACAAAAACGAGAAAACAATAATAAAAACGAGAAAACTCCAAAAAAAAACTACTCCATTGAAATGGGAAGAACATAGGTGTGTGGAGGGAGTACAAAACCATGGTTACCGAATTCGCACGGCGCCCTGCGAATCGCGAATTGTTAAAAGCGAATTCTATCATGTTGCTTATTGAAAATACATATAACACACATTCTTTATGAGCGAATCGCGAATTGGTAAGGATGTATTCATAGCGAATTCGGTAACCATGTACAAAACTCCTTGAATACACTGAAGACAAGTCAGACAAAAATTCCACCATAAACAAACTCAATTGTTCACAAACAAATGACAAACAAACTGATCCCAAGTTCATACAAAATACAAGTTCAATGTGCTGAAAAGTCTGTGATTTTACTACCTGTGACTCTCAATTCCATAGAATGAGTGCTTGTAGCAACCTCCACGACCTCTAAGTTGCGCCTTGGTCCATCGACAGATTTTAACACCACTATGAGAACCAATTATCTTGTAACCCTGATAAAAATTACACATGTTTATAGTTGTACACAAACAGAAGAACAACGAAAAAGTAGAATGTCCTTAGCAAACTGACAGTGCAAAGGAATACTAAGCTTAAATGAGCTGCTGCCTAAAAAAGAAAACTTGTTCTCAATTTGTCAAGCACTCACAGCAAAGAAGCAGTGGCAAGCCACGAGCTTGTTAAAAGTGACAGTTGTGTCAAACAATCTCGTCGCATCAATATAATTTCACACTAAACTATCAAAATAAATTTACAAGTTGCCATACTAACCTGCTTCTGCAAATTTGCTCTAATCACAGGAGTGACCATCTCCCTCGGGCCATCATTCTTCACAACGCTACCGTTGATGGCACTTTTTGAATTCCTTGACGGCCCTTTGCCAGCTATGTCCTCAAGATCAATAACATCTGATTCGGTCCCATTTTCTTCCTCATCTTCATCATCAGACTCATAAACACCCTCTACATCACTCTCGTCATCTAGCCTACCACACGCAACAACTCCGTTCTCTTCAACTCCAACTTCCAAAGATCCAATCAATTTGTGCCCCCAAGTATCGATTTCTCTACCTAATTTACCTACATCAACATCTCCTTCCCACAAAGGTACTAACTCATTTGCTCCCAACGCCTTCAATTTCTTCGCAAACCCTTTTGCCACCGTATTGAAATGCTCCCCATAAGCCCCACTACCTATCCCAAAAACTGCAAATTTGCACTTTTTGAGCAGAAGCGACCCTACTCTAAAATCATTCGCACTCTCCTCAATCCAATCATCGAAAAACTTGGCCTTAGGCGGCGGCTTCCCATCCTCCCACGTCGAAGCTACAATCACAACAAGTGTTTCCTTCGATAAATCCTCCGGCTCATAATCTTTAACATCAACGAGATCAAAGTCAACGCCTTTCGATGCAAGCAACTTGTGAAGGCGATACGCTAGCGTTTTAGAAGTACCCGTCTCAGAAACATATATAAGTTTGGGCTTTCGGATGGATACAGCCAAGTCCCGAGAAGCAACAGCAGCAGCTAACTTGAGGCGACGGGCTTTATAGAAACAGTACAAGGTGGTGGCAGATAGAAGAGCTAGAAGGGTTATTCGAGACGACATAGATGGAGCCATACTGATTACTCTCACTTATTCAAGCTTTATTCAAATACATCACTATTTCATATCTACAGCAAAACCTGTCAAAATTTCACTTTTCTTAATCAGTTAAGCTTGGCAATCAAAACAAAGAGTATACACTATATGCAGCACAATTATTTACCAATTGGAATTGGAATTGGAATTTCTGAGATTCGTAAGAATTCAACTTTTTCTTATAATAAGTAACTCGATAACTATTGTATGAGACGGTCTCACACTATAAAAACTCATTTATTAGCGATAAATGATTGTTTGATGGCAATCAAAACAAAGAACACACACTATATAGAAGTACAATTATTTACCAAATCTTAAAAAGGTAATAACTTTGAAACAAACACAAGAAACCCAGAAAAACCCATATGCTATTAATCTAAATTAACATGTTTAGAACATTAATATGACGGTATTCTTAAGTACAGAAATCATAGGAATCTAGGGTTTTAGCGAGGTTTTACAGAAAGCATGATATGATGCGAAATGGATTTAAATGGAAACACAAAGAGAGTACCTGTGAAAGAACAAAGAAGGTTGAGTAGAGAGTGAGGGCGTAGAGGGGGCGTTGGAGAGCTTCAGGTTGGGAATGTGTGTCAAAGTTATGGCGGCTGTTTGAAAAGTTATGACTCGCGATTACGAATGATGCTCAATTCTTGATGATGGTTGAGTGACTTGAGTCATATGTTCGAGTTCGAGTTCGAGTTTGATGTTATTTTAGGGAAATTTTAAGTGGTATTTCCGTTTTTTTATTTTGGTTTTCGGTGCTTTTTTTTTTTTTTTTTTTCTTCTTCTGTGATGAGGTAACCCACAATTGCTATTTTTGGTGCTTACTAGGTAAATCACCACGTATACCAGGTAAGTTACTTGAGAGTGACAGGCTCATGAAATTCTATGATGTATCCTTGAAATCTATATTTATTATTTTCTACTTCATAGTTTATACCATGACCTTATTGATTGTCGGGGGCTCTTAGCTAATTTAGTTTGTTATTTGATCAATTACATGGCTTCTTTATCATTCCAAGTAAGCATTAACATGCTTGTTTAGCTATTAACCCGCTCAATTTTGTACAAATCTAACCGGCAATTCATGAAACCTCTATTATCATTTCATGCTTCATATTGGAGGTTTTGAATAGTAGTTTGTGCTTAGTAAAGTTGATTTGTGAAACTTCTATATAGGGTAGTTATACGACGTTAATGAGTCGGAATAGAGATCAAAACACGGTTGTTTGTGGAGGCATAATATTAATGTAGAGTTGAAGGAGGTTATAATGGAGAATAAGTAAGAAATTTAGGGTACAATATAAAATAGAAAAAAGACATGCATGGGTAAGACCTGCATACCCAAAACTTCAGCTAGTCTTGCTTGTGACAGGCTAATCTCGTCACAAGCTTGTGACCTCTCACAAAAAGGGAGAGAGGACAAAGGTGAGGCACCCCCCATGTGCTTCTCACTCACCTTTTAATGGCATTTTGTGAGAGGAAACGGTATCCATTACAAGCTTGTGACGGATATCGCTGTCACAAATGAGAATTTGTGCCAAAACTTAGGGATACAACGTCGTCAAAGTGGAGGGGAAACTTTTTTTCTTTTTTTTAGACTTATGTTGAACTCTTTGTTAAGTTATTGAAATTATGCCCTTTTTGTACTTAAAAATCATCTCTTTAAATTAAGTTCAGATTCTATAAATTTAATTTAATTCAAATTATATAAATTTAGTTCGGATAATTTAAGTTAACTTATATCAAGTTATCAAATTAGAAAAGATAACGACATTTCTACCTTAATGTTACTCAGCTTATCATTTATCACTCATATTATCTTTAGATAAATTGAACTGATATGAACTAACTTATAAGATAAAGGGAGAGAGGACAAAGGTGAGGCACCCCCCATGTGCTTCTCACTCACCTTTTAATGGCATTTTGTGAGAGGAAACAGATCCATTCTGCTTTCATGACGGATATATTTGTCACAAATGAGAATTTTGCCAAAACTTAGGGATACAACGTCGTCAAAGTGGAGGGGAAACTTTTTTCTTTTTTTAGACTTATGTTGAACTCTTTGTTAAGTTATTGAAATTATGCCCTTTTTGTACTTAAAAATCATCTCTTTAAATTAAGTTCAGATTCTATAAATTTAATTTAATTCAAATTATATAAATTTAGTTCGGATAATTTAAGTTAACTTATATCAAGTTATCAAATTAGAAAAGATAACGACATTTCTACCTTAATGTTACTCAGCTTATCATTTATCACTCATATTATCTTTAGATAGATGATGATGATGATGTTAAGTTCATATCCTATAATTTCATATTAGATTAAGTTAAATTCATATCTTATAAGTTAGTTCATATCAGTTCAATTTAGAAAATTAAAATGCAAAAGAAAATGGCCTTATTTGAAAAGTTGGTGAGATAACCTTACAAAGTGATTAAGATCATTTACGATAAATGTACAATTTAGATCGTAAGAAGACCTAAAGGCTAAATCTATGACCAAACTTTTGGGCTATATTAGCCTTACAACACAACGTGCCACCGTGTTGGCACACATGCCGTGACGCCCTCCAAACATTAGGCACGACATAATGGCTTAATGGGCCGGGGCAGAGGGGCCGAGACATGTCATTTCTTTTTTGTATTATGCGTGGGCTCAACATGATTAACAATTAGGGATGGCAGTCCCACCCTTACCATGTGGATATCCATCCACCCGAAATTAAATGGGTGGGATATGGATGACGAATATTTTTCGAATTTAGGGTAGGATATGGATGTGGGTGAATTTAGGGTGGGATATGGATTATCGTCTCTCACCCGCTTAATCACCCTGTGGATATCCGAAATTAATATTTTTTACTAAGTTAATAATTATTTAGGTCATTAATGATTTCCCTTCAAAAGTATATTTTTTTTATCAGAAATTTTACTTAATTTTAATATCATACTGTTATTTAGGAAAAGTAAAACTTGTGTTTATATGGATATTGTTATTTTCACTAATCAAAGTAACTTACTTTTGTTAGTTTAATCAATAATATAATGCTAGTGGTTTCTTTGTAGTTGGCATGGCGTATTTGTATGATCACTTGCTTTGTAAAGACACTTTGTTGTTGGATATATACCGGGTTGCTATTTGCTAAGACATATTGTTACTTGATTTATGTATGCCTTTTAATTTTATCGCCACTATTTTTTTACGATATACTTCCTCCATTTAACTCCAAACTACCATATTGGTTTTTGCATACTATTCACAAATGAATCTTCAATTGCAATTTTCTCTCAATATATAAGTGAAAATATATTCTTGTGGGATCTTATTTGATTCGTCTTTACGAGTACATTAAAAATATGTAACTTTTATAATTTTTGCATATACGTAGCTAATGATATTTACCGCGCAAAACATGCGTTGGCAAACGTGAAAAGTGTACTATGGTAGTTTGGAGTTGAATGGAGGAAGTATCATCTTTAAAGTTTATAAGCTGTGAAAATATCCAACGGGTACCCGCTCCACCCGCTTCACCCGGTGGATATGGATATGAATGGATGAAAAAATATTAAATGGATGAGGGTGGGATATGGATGGCCATAAATTAAATGGATATGGATATGGATATGGATATGGCTCCATCTCATCCATATCCCACCCATTGCCATCCCTATTAACAATACGATGGGACTCAATTATCACCCTTATATAGAAATGACAATTTTTATTCCCAGATTGATCATCTTTACCAAATTTTAGATTTGGAAAAATATCTCCGCTTTCTAAACACGTGGGGTTGAATATATTAAATAAGGAATGTTCTTTAACTAATAAGCCCATAAAAAGTGAAAATACACGAGTTAATTAACTGAAATTTTCTAAAAGAAAAATCATAGATTACTACTCTCTCTCCTGGTCAAAATATTTTACATTTTTTTTATTTGTGTTTTGGTCAATAGTTTACGTTTCTATTTTAAGTATATGTTACTCTCTATTTGATATTTTTAATTTAATAATATTAAAAGTAATTTCCCTCTCTTTGTTCATTGTTTTTCGTGTATAAAGCACACGTAAACATTTCATTAAAACGGAGTGGGTAATAAACGAGTTTTTATTTACTCAATCTTCATTTTGTAACAGAGTTACTTGGGCCAAATAACCAAATTGGAAAAAAAAAAAAAAAAAAGTGGAAGGTAGTTGCCAAATTGGTAAAAAAAGTTTCACTTGTAATAAATTGGTAAAGAAAAATTAGAATGTGACAAATTGGGAAAAAAAACTTATTACTTTATTTAAGTTGTTATTCCTAGAACTAAATTTGACTAAAATACCCTTATCCAAGTCACTCAACTCACAAAATCTAACCGAAAACCAATGAAATAAGAATAGATGACCAAATGAAGTTTACAACTAGACATGGCAAACAGGTCAATTGAGTCGGGTTTGGGTCGGGTCATTTCGGGTTGTCATATTATCGCGTTAGTTCGGGCCGGGTCGAGTTGAGTTGTTTTGGGCATTTTTCGGGTATGTTGGTCAGCTTATTTCGAGCCAGACTCGTATTCGGGTCAATGGTTAAAGGAAAAAAAAAGTACGTTTAATACTATTACCTATTTTTAGTTTATTTTTTATAATTGATTATTTATTTTAACGTAAATTATATTAAGTGTGTTTTTAAATTAGTTATTTATTTGTTCAATAAGATTTACATTTTTCGCGTCATTTTTGGGTCGGGGTTTCGAATTTGGTCATTTCGGGTCGGTTCCTAGTCAACAAAGTTCGGGTCGTGCCAGGTCAATCGGGTTTCGGGTTAAATTTGGGAGTTATAGTTCAGGTCAATTTTGAATCTCGGGTCAGCCTTTTCGAGTCGAGTTAATCGGGCTAGGTCGGTTTTTCCAGATCTACTTATAAGGTAAACCCGAACCAACTCGACTTTTTTCGGGGTTTGGGCGTCCTATCATCCTAAGAAAATTCGCACAGGATCTGAAGATCGTTCGCTCGAAACCAAGCCCTACTAGGCTCGAAAATGGAAATTGGTTTATTTTTCTTATTTAATATTCCATTAATTTATATATCTATCTGAGGTGAAATATTAAAAATCAATGTTTACGAGTAATCTTTGTCCAAATATTTATGGATTTGAATCATTATGGATCTAATCATTTTTTTGGTCGAATTATTCAAATAAGAGAAAAACATGTTTAACAACGTTAGATCGAATTTGGCCAGGTTTGTTAATTTTAAGTTTCATGTCATAGTTGATTAGTTGCAAATGACGAGTCTTGGATAATGGTTTTTTTAGTTTACTAATTCGATCTAGTTGCAATAATAGTGTACTTCCTCCATTTTCATTCAATTTTATACATTTGCTTTTTGTGCATTATTTATTAGTGGAAGAATCTTCGATACAACTTCTAATATATATTATAAAAGATTGTCATGTGAGATATATTATTTAAATTGTCTTATCGAGTACATCGTGAATATCAAATTTTTATAATTTTTATTAATATGTAACTAAAGATATGAACAAAAGAAAACGAGCATTAATATACACTAGTATTGGTGCCCGGCTTCGCCTGGGCTACCTTTACTTACTATTAATTTTTTTTTCATTAAATAAAATTACTTAAAGTTGTATAACCCATAAATTTACCAATAATATATTTTTCTAAGACATATCCTAAAATTACGATGAAATAAATTTTGAGACAAATTCACTACTCCCACTATTAATATTTTACTCTTATTAATGAAACAATAGTAATAACATTTTACTGTTTTTCCGTAATCATTGTTACTTTCACTACTCCCACCCCGTAATTATTATTACTGTCACTACTGCCGCATTAATATTGATAATTTCACTACTCCCGCCGTAATTATTGTTACTTTCACTATTGCCGTATTAATATTGATTATTTCACTACTCTCGTTGTTGTTTCTACCACTTTCACTAATTTCGTTGATAATATTGTTACTTTTACTATTTAAATGAGTGATTATTATCATATAACTAGATCCAATGTTACTAAAATTCTTTTCTGACGAAATTACTTTTACTACTTAGGCGTGCAATTTTAAGAAGATTATATATTTATATAAATATATTACATATATGCGTTAAATCAAATCGAAAAAATTATGCAATATTATATATTATGGAATCTAACTTGATTATTTATAACCTACTTATATTATATTTTTGTATGTTAAATAATTAACATCTTTATACATCTAATAAACTATAAAGTTTATGATGATAATAATTAACACCATAAATGTGCATGTTTACACTAATTAATTATTTTATTTTAAGGAAATTGATCCTCTTCTAGTCTTCTATAAATATTGGTCTCCCTGAAATTGACCATCTTAATTAATTATTTTATTTTAAGGAAATTGATCATCTTAATTAATTATTTTATTTTAAGGAAATTGACCATGTTTTAGTTTCTTACTGTTCCGGGTGTAATTCCAGAGCGAGTATTGTTACCACCCGTGGCTTGTAGAATGATGTCTTGAGTTGGATTCCTCGTCTCTATCGTTCCTCTCGGCCTCTCCTGCAACAATGAACGAACTGAGGGCTTGGCTTTGTGCCAAGCGTACTCACTCCGACGCTCAAGTCAGTAAACTTAGAGGGATAAGTCGTTATTACTTGGCTAAGGATGTATTGTAGAGAGATAAGGAAGATATTACCAGATGAATAGTGATTCTTAGGTTAATTTATGGATCCTCTCCTCAATGAAGGTTGAGGAGTATTTATAGACTTTCACCTTTTGTCACGTAGTGGCCAAGTGGCCAAGTGGCTAGCAGGTGGAAAGACCGTTCTACCCTCGGCCGATGGACCCATGGCAGGCCGGTCGAGGGTCTTGGATATGAGTACGCGGATATGTGTCCCCGGTGGTGGTTGCGGCCGAGACCCCAGTGACAGCCGATGGGTTGCATCGGCTAGAGACGATCAAGTCGTTGACTTTGCTGTGGATATCCTTGACCTTGCTCAATATGTTGACTTGGTCAGCGGTGCAGAATATGCCCCATCAATTTGCCCCCAGCGTAGTCTATGCCGTGGTATGGGCTCCGCTGTATGCTGAGCGTATATTCTGCGCAAGTAATTTCTGAAACTTTTCTGTATCGGCTTCTTCTTCCTCGGCCTGGTTCTTCTTAGGCCGTACCATATCCCCCCTCCACATGGATGTGTAAAGGACATCCGATGTGGAAAAGAAAGTGACGCAGGCCGAGACCAGGGTTGGGAGTGCCGGTTGTTTTTGATTGCCCCAAGGCCGGTGCTTCCTAGCTTGGTTGATCATGTGGCCGGCGGAGAGCAGATACCTAGGAATTTGTTGAGGAAGATGAATGGGCGAAGAGAGGTGAAGGGGCGTGTTGAAGACGCTTGATCACTGTTGCATTGATTGACGTTTGACTGTTGCGACGATTGACTTTCCATGGTTGCATGTCTGACACGTGTCTCGTTAGCCGATTGGTTTGGCGCTTCATGAACATTCTCACGATTGGTTCTTCTTCATGGGCTTTTCCCTATAAATAGGGCAGTTATTCCGTGAAATTGGCCACCAATTTCATTCTCCCAAAATTTTCTTCTCTCTAAACTTTCAAGGGCTTCTTTGTCTTCTAATTTTCAGAGTCGTTACTCCGGCGAGTGTTTTTCTTCAAGGTAAACAAACAAACTTCCTTTCTTATTTTGTTAAATAATCATTGCCGTCATGTCTTCTGCTGACGCTGGGACTAGCGCTTCTGCGCCGGGGGGTTCCCCGTCGCGTCCTGATGAGGAGGAGAAACCAGACGCCATCCCGATAAGGTCTGGGGGCCCTAGGTCTCCTTCTCCTGAAGTTGATCCTCAAATTTTGGAGGAATGGGAGGACGACGATGATGTCGATGATGACGCAGACGATTTTGGTGATGCTGCTGAAAGGGCTCGTCCTAATGAGGGGAGGCAGTACGTTATGGATCACGGCGACGCCTGTAAGGTCCGCCTTGACCGTGCTTGGACCCATAAGTTCGCGAGCTGTTCCGGCGAGAAATTTTTCGAGGGCCATTTTTCCTTTGGTAGGGGATACAAAATTGTTATCCCTGAGGAGGGTCAGGCCGTCTGTTGCCCTCCACCGGGCTACACCGGCGTATACATGCGGCACTTGGAGTACGGGCTCCGGTTCCATTGAATGAGTACGTTATGGCCATCATTAGGGCCATGAACGTTCTTTGTTGCCCAACCGCACCCGTTGGCTATGAGGACCATAGTCGGCTTTGTCTGGCTTTGTCTCTTCAAGGGAGAGGCCCCAACGGTGAATTTATTCCGCCGGCTTCATCATCTCCGGCCATCAATCTCTGGCCGCGTCGGATGGTACAGTGTGCAAACGGAGCAGGGTTATGTCTCTGTTGATAAACTTACTTCTTGCAAGGACTGGAAAGATCGGTGGGTGTACGTTAAGGTGCCGGATGACTATCCGCTGCCCCGCTCCTTTCAGCACCAAGTTAATTTGCGGTGTGAGACTAAGGCGGAGCACGACAGATGGGTTACCCGGAAAAAACTCAAGATGGATGCCAGCAAGGTCCCCCTTAAGGAGGATGAGAAGCTGGCGATGAGGCTCTTTGAGGCGGACAAGAGTGGGGTGCCGAAAAGATGGATTCCCCCAACGCAGATCATCCTCCAGGATGAGCCGCTCTGCCATGTCGGCCTCATACCGGCCCTAGCACAGGGTGAGTGGGGTCGGTGTGAGGCCCATCACCGCTCTCAATGTTCCTGTTTCTCGAACTTCGATTTATTTCTTCTACTTAACTCTTACTTTGTTTCCTTCATGAGACCACTTTGGACCGGACTGTCGAGGATATCCTCCGGAGAATGGGGGCCGCACAAAGATAAAACCGTTGCTAACTTGCATCCCAAGGCTCTAACCCATGACCGCAGGACGTCGCCGAATGATCTCATGGATCAGCAGCTGAAGAGCTTGAATGTGGTGGAGGCCCAGGCGAAGGTTGTTAGTAACATGCCGCGCCACACGCGAAAAACAAGGTCTTCGGCGGCGATGGCGTCGACATCAGTTCCACCTCCCATTCCCCTTGTTCAGAAGGCAACGGTGGAGATCGTTGATATCACCAATGGGGAGGACTCTGATGAGGAGGGGTCTCCCCTTGTCCGTAAGAGAAAGGGGGCCTCTCTACCGTCGTTGCTTTCGCGCCGGCGAGGAAACGCGTCCTCCCGCCAAGAAGGCCAAGCATGGTACGATCTATTCTCGTGGCTCGATTTAGCCGGTTCATTAGCGCGCCGATGACGGGCTCTCCGGCATGTCTATGCATGTTGATACCGATGCTTTCGTTAAATTTCGCGAGATCGCCCGCATTGTCGGCCGTCGCTCTTAATGAGCAAAGAAGTGGAGGAGAAACCCGCGCAGTGGTGATCATAACGTCACCATTGACTCTTCATCCCGAAGGCTTCCCCTCCCGATTGCAGGTGGTGATCGAAACGTCACCACCGACTCTTCATCCCGAAGGCTTCCCCTCCCGGTGCGGGTGGTGATCGAAACGTCACCACCGACCCTTCATCCCGAAGGCTTCCCCCTCCCACCTTGTAGCGGAAAGCGCGAGGTTGATCGAGGAGTGGCGAGATGGAACGAGCGACCGGTGCTCGTATTATAGAGCGAGAGAGGGCCGTGGCTCAGTCCGCTTTTGAGCTTAATGCCACTAAGAAGGTGGCCGCGAAGGTGAGGCTGGATCTCCTCAATGAGCAGAGGCTTAGGGGAGATGCTGAGAAAGCGCTCTTGGCTGAGAGAAAACTTAGGGAGGACGCTGAAAAGGAGGTCCTTCTTTGAGAGAGCCAAGGCCGAGGCTGCTGCGGCCGAAGTTGCAAAAGCGGGCTTTGGAGAAGTGTAACCTTGTTCGAGGCACGCCGACCTTTATTTCCAGCAGAGGAATGAATTTAGGGGCAAATTTCGAGATCCGGGGAAGGTGATTCGGAGCAAGGAGGCCATTATTAGACAAAAGGAGGAGGACATTGAGATGCTCCAAACCGTCATGCTCCCTAACATGTGCACCGAATTCCGGGATCGGCCGAAGAAGCCGCCGGGGAAGTGATTGAGGAGCTCTTCCCTCTTGCTGGTTCCTTTCCGTGGGGCAAATTTGACGAGCTGTTTGACGATAAGCTCGAAGCTAAGGAGAAAGCCGTGGAGGAGAAGGCCAAGGAGGCGGTGAGGGTGAACATAGAGAAAGAGGCGGCCGCGGAGAGTGCAGCCCTTGCTGAGAAGGCTAAGGCGGCCAATGAGGAAGCCGAGAGGGGCGGGCATTTGAGGCCGCCGAGGCTAAGGCCGAGGCTTTTGAAGCCGAGGTCGCTAAGAACGCCGCATGTTGGGTTGCCCATCGAAGAAGATCTTTGCTACGCCGGCGATGGCAAAGCGAAGGAGGCATAGGGAGACGGGCGGTCGTCACCAGGCTCACCCGGCGTCTCGGATAGCTTCAGCTGTTCGGGAGCCAATTATTAAGCCTTCCCTCCCTGCCTTTTTTAGCGCTTCAAATGATGCCTGTAATCTTTTGTTTTTCTTTTCCTTGCATTTTGTACAACTTTGGTAGGTTGTGTTTTGGCTTATCCTTATGGGGACGGCCGTCGTCTGTATTCTCCTCACTTGTAACTTATTTTTTTTTTTAATAAGAGTTCGTTTCTTTTGTCTTCGGCTTGGCCGAGGTCTTTACCTCACTTTGAGTTTCCTTGCGCTAATAGTTGAGCGTATCAACTGTACTTAGCGTCTTCACTTTGCCTCTGGCTTGGCCGAGGTCTTTTTTCGTCTTCGTCTGAGTTGCCTTTTTGTTTCCGCCTCGGCCTGGCCGAGGCAGTCTAGAGTGCGCATCCCAACTGTTTTTAAACGCTTTTAAGGCGTTTTGATCGTTTCTGCGAGTATCAACTGCGCTGGCCGTAACTGCCGCGGCGTCTGCTTCCCGAGGGTGATTGCCGCTCTTGTCGGTGTGACAGTGTGAGCCAGCGTCTGCTTATTGGTAATGACGGCCGCTCTTGTCGATGTGACAGTGTGAGCTGGCGTCTTATTTCTTGATGACGGCCGTGGTGTCTACCACTTGGAGTGACTGCGACGGCGTCTACCTCTTGGGGCGACTGCCGTGGCGTCTACTACTTGGGGTGACTGCGACGGCGCCTGCTTCTTTATGGAGACTACCGCTCTTGTCGGTGTGACAGTGTGAGCTGGCGTCTATTTCTTGATGACGGCCGTGGCGTCTACCACTTGGAGTGACTGCGACGGCGTCAAACCTCTTGGGGTGGCTAGTGGCGTCTACTACTGGGGTGGCGCGACGGTGCCTGCTTCTTTATGGAGACTACCGCTCTTGTCGGTGTGACAGTGTGAGCTGACGTCTTCTTCTTGTTAATGACTGATGGGGAAAAAATGGACACTTTGATGGAAGACTCGGACGATTTTTCATTAGGTATAAACATACGTTGGGGTGCCCACAGCTATCTTGGACACCTCCGCCGCTATACAAAGTTTTCCGAGATTACCGGCGTCCTAATGGCTCATCAAAGGCACACCTTCCCGGTCGGCCGCTAGTTGCATCCATGAGGTCGCCCTCCGTTGTAAGGATGGACTTTTTCCTTTCTCGACTTCTTTGCCACTTTGAGGGATTGCATGTTGCATCCTCCGGCGGCTATCCGGACGTTGACCACCTCGTCCTTCTCGTCCTTGGAGACGAGCTTATGCGCTTCCCCCCGGTCCGAGACATACATCAGTGTTAGGGCCGGATGGACATCACTTTGCGTCGGCCTCGCTCGAGTGACTCGGCCTATGAGAACGTTGTAGGCGGACGAGCCGTCGATGACCACGAACTCGGCTAGGACATTCTTAGCCGCATTCCCTTCGCCGAACATCATAGGGGTCCCGATTGACCCAGTGGTACCAGGCCGGCCCCGAGAGAAGCTGTACGGTGGATTGGTGCGGGGGCTTAAGTCCTTGACTCTCGGGCCGAGGCCGAGGAAGCACTCCCGAACATGATGTTCGTGTAGGCGCTGTGTCAATCGGCACCTCTTGACCAGGTGGTTGGATATGTCCAAATTGACTACAAGTGGGTCGCTGTGAGGAGCGATGACTCCTTCGTAGTCCTTCCTTCCAATAGTCATATCGGGGATGTTGGAAGCGGGGATCGCTGTGTTGGGCACAAAGTTGATGGCCTGATATAGCTCGTTCAGGTGCCGTTTGTGCCCATGAGCGGACCCTCCGTTCTCGTTGCCCCCGATGACAACATGGATCACTCCTATCCGTTCGAAGACGGATTTCTTATCTGAACTGCCGGCGTCAGTCTTTTGGCCTTTGGCAACGTACTTGCCGAGACTCCCCTTCCGGATCAGTTCTTCAATGGCATTCTTCGAGATGCGCGATTGTCGATAAGGTGACCGGTGTGGCCGTGGTACTCACGATCGGCTCGTGTCACCGTCTCCCTTCGGCTTGGGGGCTTTACCCACTTCGGCCCTCGTTTTTGCTCGGGCGAAGACCTCGGCGGCCGATACGACGAGGGGGTTTTATCATTATACGCTCTCGGTGGTACGATCCCGAACTCCACCCGGCGCCCGTTGAGTCCTGTTTCCTGGCAGATTTGTCAGACCGTGACCTATTATTGTCACGGCGTCTTTCACCAGACCGTGACCGATTATTGTCACGGCGTCCTTCATCCGGGTTGTCCTCCCGGCGCTCTTCTTTTACGAGGGTTTGGTCTCGCTAGGGCCTACCCGGTTTTGTGGTAGTCCTCCACTTTAATGGCTTGATCGGCCCAATTTCTGGCGGCGTCCAAGGTCGGGCCGCCGCTCTTGATGAGCTCGTTTTTAGGTCTCCCCTTGGGAGGCCTTTCATCGCCGCGAAAGGCGCCGGTTCATTGTTCGGCTCGCGAATTTGTTGAACTTGGCGTCGAACCTCTTCACATAACCCGGAGGGACTCGCCTCCCTCCCTGTCCTCGATAGTCAAGAGGTCCGATGTCTCCACGGCCCTCCTCTTGTTGCAGGAATACTGGGCTAGGAATGCGTCTTTTAGGTCGGCGTAATAAAGATACCGACCCGTCGGGTAGCCCCTTGTACCAACTCGTGCCATCCCATGCGGTGTCGTTGGGAAGATTCGGCACCAAACCTCATCGGAGTTGCTCCCATGCGACATGTGAGACTCGTAAGCCTCGACGTGGTCGGTCGGGTCACCTTCCTCTTTGTATGCTATAGGTGGTAACTTCGACTTAGTCGGCACCGGGGTATCTAGGACGAGGCGCGAGGGGGTCGTCGACCACATGTCGGACGACACGCGGCGATCGGCTCCTCGCATTCCTAGTCCGGCTTCTCTCCTCGTAGCGAGAAGGACTTCTCCTCCGACTATGGTGAGTCGGGCTTCTTCTCCAACTCTGACGAGTTGGGCTTCTCTCGCTCCTCCGGGGTGTGCCTCGTTCGTGCCGCGGCGACGTTTGTCTTCTCACGAGTGCGAGAAGGACTTAGGTCTACCACGACCACTTTGGGCTCCCCGGTGTCTTGACAGGGTCGGCTTCTCCTAATGCTCCGTTCAAGTTTCTTGGGGTCACGTTTTGGGCCCTGGTCTCCTGGACGGTTTCCGCCGCTCTTGTCGGCGTGACAGTGTGAGCCGGCGTACTTCCAGTAGGTCCGGGAGCATCTTCGGTTTTTGTTGCGTCAACCACATGTTCCATGATGGTGACACTGGTCGCGGCGGCGGAGTGTCGGTATTATTGGCATCCCGTACTCGGTTGAATCGCTTGGCCGGCGGAGGGTTGCACAACCCCCATTTGTGGACGGTATCATCTTGGTAGAATTCGGTTTCGTCGATCCACGAATGCTTCTTGTTGTTTCGACATCTTCTTGGCTTTTGGGGTGGGTTTTTTGTGTGTGTATTTTTGTTTGGGAATGAATGTGACTAGCTTCTAGTGTCTATTCCCCTGAGACGGCGCCAATTGTTCGGGTGTAATTCGGAGCGAGTATTATTGTTACCACCCGTGGCTTGTAGAATGATGTCTTGAGTTGGATTCCTCGTCTCTATCGTTCCTCTCGGCCTCTCCTGCAACAATGAACGAGGCGGGGGCTTGGCTTTGTGCCAAGCGTCTTTCTCACTCCGACGCTCAAGTCGATAAACTTAGAGGGATAAGTCGTTATTACTTGGCTAAGGATGTATTGTAGAGAGATAAGGAAGATATTCTGCAGGATGAATAGTGATTCTTAGGTTAATTTATGGATCCTCTCCTCAATGAAGGTTGAGGAGTATTTATAGACTTTCACCTTTTGTCACGTAGTGGCCAAGTGGCTAGCAGGTGGAAAGACCGTTCTACCCTCGGCCGATGGACCCATGGCAGGCCGGCCGAGGGTCTTGGATATGAGTACGCGGATATGTGTCCATTTTTGGTGGTTGCCGGCCGAGACCCCAGGTGACAGGCCGATGGGTTGCATCGGCTAGACAGTCCAAGTCGTTGACTTTGCTGTGGATATCCTTGACCTTGCTCAATATGTTGACTTGGTCAGCGGTGTAGAATATGCCCCATCACTTACAAATGTTTAGGAAAATTACCAAGCTTCTATCTAATTTAATTTTAACCCAAACTATATAATATTTGCATTGAGATCCCTTAATTGGGTCTATCACACAGTTCTAGTGATTTAAAACTATATAGTATAATTAATTTGTATAACTTTTTTTAATTACATTAAAGTCTCTTGATTTCTGGATTTAATATATAGTATTGATGTATAAAAAACCTTTTTTTGGTCAATTTATCACATTTCATTAATTTATTTTTTTTACCAATTTATCCCATGTAAAACTTTTTTACGAATTTCACAAATAACCCTCCATTTTTTCTTACCAATTTGGTAGTTTGGCCGAGTTAAAAAAGTTTGAGTTGAATTCTTACCACATTGAGAAATTTCAAATCCCAACAAACTAATGAATGAAGCCAATCTTCATTTTGCCACTTGATCACAGTCAACACCATACATATTACCTCCGCCATTGAAATAACATTCCCAAAGCTTCAATCTTTGCTCATAATTTCATCCTCCATTGACTTCCATTGAGGATGAATTTCAATGAAACAAAGGGTTTTACCTCATCATCATCATCTACACAATCATGGTGTTCACATTTCTGGGATTCGGCTCGCCGGACCAAACCCCTTGATACCAGCTCCACCGGGGTTCTTACGAATTCTGGAGACGGTTTAATTCGTCGATTAGGTTTATTTGAGCTTGTTCTTATTGGAATTGGGGCTTCAATTGGCGCCGGAATTTTTGTCGTTACCGGCACTGTTGCCCGTGATGCTGGCCCAGGTATATTTTTTTTTAAAAAAAAATTATTGGCCATTTTTTGGATTATGATGTTTGAAAGTTAGTTAATTCTGTTATTTTGGGGTTTAATTTGAGCTGATTTTTGTAATGTCAATTTTGAAACTTGATGTTTATTTGGGTGTTCATTGGATTAATTTGTTCCATATTCTTGAAGTTTATTATTGTTTACTTCCTCCGTCACGATCATTTGGTTACCTTTTTGTTTGGGACAGGTATTTAATCAAAGCTAATCAAATGATTGGGACGACAAATAGGGTATCGTTTTTTATTATTATTATTGTTTTGGTGTTGGATTTAAGCTGAATTCTGCAGATTGGTTTGTGACAAGTTTTCAACATTAAGGTGAATTTGGTGTAAATGCAATAACACAAGTCTAATCTTTGTTAATACCGATATTTACTTATAGTTGGTATGGTATTTAGCACTGGATAGGAGTAGTTAATCAAACCGTATGGAAATGAAATGGATAGAGGGAATACATTGTAATGCGCATTGAGTGATATAAAGCATTCAATTTTGCAAACATGCTATAAGAGTTCCTCATAGATCAGCTAATGCCGATTTTGTTAGTCAAGACGAATTTTGGCTTATGATTGAAGATTCTGCTCTTTCATCATAGTAGTACTGTTAGTTATATATTTTGTCGTGACTCGTGAGTGCAAAGGTTTAGCTTTTAGGTGAATTTTGGCTTGATCATCGACCTCTTTTTTTTTTAATGCAACAATAAGTGCTCCTCTAATCAAATACTTGACAAATTTTCTGGGACATTGCTGAAGAGTGACGTTTATGAGCCCCTTTCTTTTCTAAAACCTCAATGGTTGTTTTTGAGGGTCTTTTGTTATGGTTCAAAGTCGAAACAATATGATGTCCATCTTCCTGAATTAGCATTATTGTAACAAGGTTCGACATCTTTATTGGTGTTACTCCATCAAGCTAATTAATTTACTCCCTCTGTCCCGGTCGTTTGTTGTCCTTTTCCATTTTTGGGTGTCTCAGTCATTTGTTGTCCTTTCTATTTTAAGAATGAACTTGATGAGTAATTTGATCATTCTCATTCAATTTGTTCCACTTGTCATTTAGTTATTGGTCCTCTCCTCTTTCCTTGGTCTTTGTGCCAAAACCAAAGGACAACAATTGACCGGGACGGAGGGAGTACATTTCTCGTCTTGGCGTCAGAGTACATCCATGGCAACCTTTGTTGCTTAAGCTCTTCACTCTGGAGCACTATACTCCAGTATCCTGATCTTAAGTCAGGGTCTCACTGTCTAAAGTTGATTCATCGTGACTAATGAGTCCGGCGTGTCAGACATTCGCACACAAGAGTCCGAGTACTAAGATGGCATCACCACGGATTGTATTAGATGACTGCACCTTAGGGTGTTTAATAGAGCAGGAGAAGGATTTCATTTAGGTTTTCTCTTATCATGATACATTGATATCAAACCGAGAAGCTTATCTGTACTCTACTTGTAATGCAGCTGTCACACTTTGCTTCATACTAGCTGGATTATCATGCATACTAAATGCTCTCTGTTATGCTGAGCTGGCGTCTCGGTTTCCAGCTGTTGTGGGAGGAGCATATTTGTATACTTACTCTGCTTTCAACGAGCTGACGGCTTTCTTGGTGTTTGCTCAGCTGATGCTCGACTACCACATTGGAGCAGCCAGCATTGCACGGAGCTTGGCCAGCTATGTAGTTGCTCTACTGGAGCTTACCCCTTCTATTAAGGGAAACATTCCTAGCTGGATAGGACATGGCAGTGAAGATTTCCTAGGGGTTTTCTCTATAAATGTGTTGGCACCAATCCTCTTGTGCATACTTACTGTGGTCTTATGTTGGGGTGTTGGAGAATCTTCATTCGTGAACTCGTTTATGACTGTGACCAAGGTACAAATATATTAATTTGACCTAGTAATTTTTATTGTAATGCCATACATGGAAATGATGGATTGGAAAGACGTAGTGATATGATTCTATGCTCGGTTTTAGAACCGTGAAGTGCACTTAGGTGGCGAGGGCGCCCGTGATGACGAGACGGCAAGCACGCTGCTTTTGGAAACATGGCTATATTTTCAAAATACTTTTTTTGTGCAATAATACTCTTTTATGGCTTTTAAAGACGACTAACGTTTATATAATTATATAAGTAAAAGTTAGGGGTAAGGTAGTGGCAAGGTTATTATAAAATGATGATTTCTAGCTATGCCTCGTTAAGCCATACGTGATACGTACTTAGGAATTGCCATAGACGGACTTTTATTAATCTAAACTATGCTCTTCTTTTTACTGTAGGTAGTCATTGTCCTTGTTGTGATAATGGCCGGTGCCTTTAAAGTTGAGGTATCAAATTGGTCTCCTTTTGTTCCCAATGGCTTTGGCGCAGTTTTAACTGGAGCAACGATAGTATTCTTTGCGTATGTTGGATTTGATGCTGTAGCTAATTCAGCCGAAGAATCAAGAAATCCACAGGTAAAAAACATATTTAAGATCTTGCATGTACACTAAATTATTTTGATTTGACTCGAATACATTATATCCGTAAAAGTTACTTTTTTCCTTTTATCTCTGATACGTAGAGGGATTTGCCTTTGGGCATAATCGGAAGCCTTATCGTCTGCATAAGCTTATACATCGGGGTTTGTTTGGTGATCACTGGAATGGTTCCTTACAATCTTCTCGGTGAAGATGCTCCATTGGCTGAAGCTTTTACATCAAAAGGCCTTAAATTTGTGTCTGTTTTGATTAGTGTTGGTGCTGTTGCTGGCCTTACTACAACCCTGCTGGTTGGACTCTATGTTCAGGTGATTAGCTCCCTTGTTTGATGGTTTATATTCTAAGTGATTTTACATCATCTTTGGTGTAAAACCATTCTATAAGAGACTTTTTGTATGTTAATTTGGTTAATGTTTCTTGTTGACAGTCTCGGTTGTACCTTGGTCTGGGACGAGATGGGTTATTACCTCAGCTATTTGCTAAAGTGAACTCAAAGCGGCACACTCCAATGAATTCTCAGATCTGGGTGGGTATTGTTGCTGGGATCATGGCAGGACTACTTAATGTGCATGCGCTCTCTCATATTCTTTCGGTTGGGACATTGGTATGTCAGAACTGAGAATTCAATACTCAGGCATGAATTTTCAGATTAATGCATCAAAGTTTTTCTTAAATCTCTTAAAATTTTTTTAAATATATATATATATCAAAATATTTTTTTGGCGGAAAGCTTTATCCAAAAAATGGGTCAACATAAGATTGTGTTCTATTTGCAAGTCTGACTTTGGAGTAACTTTGCCGAATCAGTCAGCGAACACAAATTTGTTAAATATTTGAAGAAAGATTACAAGAAAATCCCTGGATGGTCCATTTACACATTAAAAATACTTTTGATGGCTCAGTGAAGTATACATCGATCAGCGAAGTTCATCTGAAATTGCTGAATTTGAACTAAAATAAAATAAAATTCTACAATCATCCTTTTCCCCCACAGACCACATTTAATGGTTCATTTCTATTACTCCGTATTATTTTTGAACATTAAAAGAAAGATTAAAATATATCCGAGCTTGCATAAGAATGAGGATCTGAATTATCCGTGTTTTAGACAGGATATTCTGTTGTGGCAGCCTGTGTTCTATCCCTTCGGTTTAAAGAAAAGTCTACAACTCAAGGTTCGGCCGAGTGGTGCTCAAGATGGGCAGAAGGTGTAGTTTTGCTGGTTGTGTTGGCTTGTTGTGGTTTTACTGCTGGTGCAATGTATCGTTTTGGCGCTTCTTACTTTTTCCTGATCGTACCACTGGTCATAGCTCTTCTTGCTTTAGCAGCTCTATACCTACGTCAAGTAAGCTTTCTCCCTTTTTCATAATATATTTTCTTTCACTTTGCATCAATTAGATAGCTTTGACGTGATGTGTCAAGCTCACCGCCTGTGACATGATAGAGGGTCGTATACTCGCACATAGTATTACTTCCTTATTGGGCATTTGCCATAGGGGCTATTTTTGAATCAAACACGATGAAATTTGTGCTGCTAATTACATTGGTTGGACTGCCATCATGTTTTAAGCCTACAGAATAGTTTGTATCTTGACAAAATTGTCCCAAAAGTGATGGCTCTAATTTCCTGTTAGGTAATTTTCATCTTAAATTTGTTATTTTTTCTGGATAAATACAAACCGTAAATTTTTATACAATACTCGTTGAACATTTTATTTCTACTTCCATATTATATGAATCTAACCCCAACCCTTGATTTCGAAGATTGTTCAGGTCATTTGAACTTAAAAGGGAACAAATGACAGTGTAAAACGAAAATTTATGCTGCAAAACCTCGGAATTATTGGAGAGTAATTCAAATTTGAGATTATCGTGTGAAAATTAAGCAAACTTTTTATTATTTGTGTGAAACACTTCTCTTTTGTTGTATATATATAAACTTTCCGACCTTTCGAGGAGTATTTCAAGCGTATTTCTTTTGCAACCAAAAGAGCAAAAGCATCGCATCAACAAATTTTAGGGGAGATGATTGATGAGATTTACAATCCAGATTTCCGTGCTATTCTGTAGTCCGAAGTTTTTTTTTAAATAACATGCTTTCATTTGGATTTGTTTTTAGGCGTTTTTTTTGGTTTTTTTCAGGAGTATTCAGGTACAGATCCTAAAGGGTTTTCCTGCCCCGGAGTTCCGTTCTTGCCCGCCATTTGCATTTTCTTCAACATATTCTTGTTTGCTCAGGTCAGTTACAAGTCTACAACTTTGATCTGACCTGTATTCGACCCGATTTTTACTGTATACTATGTAAAGTGACCCAAACATGAACAGAGAATAACTAAGCAGCAAAAGACTGAATCCAAAATAATCCAAACCCAAAATGACTATCAGAACATGAAATTTCATACACATTGCGAGTGGAATTGAATAAAGAGAGGATCAGCGTCCATCCGTTTCATATAGATCCATTTTTGATTGTCTTTTTGAAGTGCTAGGAAAATATCGCCATGATTCTCAACACTAAGGTATCTCATAGCCGAAACAAAGTACTCATCACTCTTTTTCTCAGCCACTTCCAATCTTGTTAATTCATCACTAATCATTTGAGCCTTTGTCGGCTTATTTGATGAACCGATACCAGCTCCCAAAAAAAGTTGTATAACACGGTCAAAACTTGATTGCCTTCGCTTAAGTTCAATTGAATTGATAGTGTCTTCAATTTTTCTTTTGCGAGAGGAATTCACAGAAAGTTTTCGGGAAACTGAACATGCTGGAGATATGCTCCCGTCTCGGTAACCCGAGTGAGTATCTCCTCCACTGTTAACACCATCCTCAGTATCTCCACAACCTTCCGTAGCCTCGTTCATCGGTCTCATATGGATCCTTCCTATTATCTTAATTTCAAATAAATAAATTGAAATTATTTAATTAATCAAATCCTGAACATGAAAACAACCATCTATAGAATGAATAAGGGATATTCTACATGGTACCCCTCAATTTTTCGACTTTCTACATGGTGACCCTACACTTTTTAAAACATACATGGTGCCCCTAATTATTGTTATTATCACTAAGTGTACCCCTGAACTTTATTTTCCGTCAATTAAACTCAATATTAGGCGTTAATTGATGACTTGGACGCGTAACCAAGCTTGTCATTTATTATCCCATGACATAAGGACTATATTAGGCTCAATATCCATCTCGATCCTAATATTTATTGATATATATGGGCTAAAAAAATTTTGACTGAAAATTTATTGATCCCCCGCCAAATTATCACGTCCAAAGATGGATATTGAGCCTAATAGAGTCATTATGTCATGGGATGATAAATGACAAGCTTGGTTACGCGTCCAAGTAATTACTTAACACCTAAAACTGAGATTAATTGACGGAAAACAAAGTTTAGTGATACACTTAGTGATAATGACAACAATTAGGGGTACCATGTAGGTTTTAAAAAGTGTAGGGGCACCATGTAGAAAGTCGGGAAAATTGAGGGTACCATATAGAATATCCCAATGAATAATAAAATAATAAACAAAATTAGCAATTAAAAATAGCCACACACGCCATAGAACAACATAATAAATTGAAATTATTTAATTAATCAAATTAGAACACTGAACATGAAAATAGTCAGTAATATAGTCCGTATCCATTTTTTCTTGAAATTGTAAAATGGTCTCTAAGTTTATTAAAAGACCGTTTCTCAAGGGACTTACTCATACAAGTAAAAGAACGTATCCGATTGCATTACGGAGACGGACCGAACCCACAAAAAATTCAATGCATATAATCAATAGAAGTAAAAGAACGGGTATGTTTACGGTAACATATACATTGAGATGTCTGCAAGTAAAAAAAATAGCATAAATCTCTTAAAATAATTTTAGTAAAGGTAGAGAACATACCTGAGAGATGACAGTGCAATGTTAATGGAAAAACGGCAGTGGTTGGTGTGTGAGGGTTTTTAAAGCATAGGTGAGGTTTTTTTTTAAGATGGGTGAAATACACTGTTTTCGAGATATGTGAGAGGAATGGGGATATTACTTTGGGTTGTGAAATGTTTTGGTTTGGGTCATATAAATATCCGGTATAATCAGTAGTTATTGTGTGGGTCTTACACTTTTGAGACGGTACCAATGTACCATTATGTAAAAAGATAACTCATTTATTAATATTAAATGAATGATTTTTGAGTTTTTTTGGTCAAAAATTAACCAATAGTTACCTATTTTTTTTTTTGAAAGAAAAAAAAAAACTACCAAATTGAAATTTCTGTTCAAATTAGACAAATTTTTATCTCGAAAACATAACATTATTTTTGTCACTGTACATACACTATTTACTATACTTGACCACTATTTACTAACTCATTTACTTCAATTTTTTACTATAATTTTGACTAGTTTGGCCGACATTGTGGCTAATTTCGATGAAATTATAACTAATTCGATTGCCATTTTGACTTATTTGTCGGAATTTTAGTCAATTTGGCAATAATTTTGTCAATTTTGCTCATTAATTTCAATTTGATAGTATTCAGCAAAAGTTAAAAAAATAATAGGTAGTTTCTCGCAAAATTAAAGAACTTTAGGTTGTATTCTATAATATGTGTTGCATAATTATTTTTTTGCGGAGGGGATTTAGAGGGAAAGAAGGGGAAGGGGAGGGATACAAAACCCCTTGTTTGGATAGCAAAATGGAAATGGAAGGATTTGGAGGGGAGGGAAATAGAAGGCAATTATTTCCCCTCCAACAAAGGAAGGATTTGGAAGGAAAACCTCATCTCTCCCTTTCTCCTCCCCTCCCCTTCCTTGTTCCTTCCCTTTCCCTTTCCTCTTTCCCCCTCCCCTCCCTTTCCCTCCATTTTTTGTATCCACACAAAGCATAAATGACAGGATTTGTACCGACTACCGACTCATAGAGCCCGAATCCAAACCGATCAAACTTAACCAGACTCAAAGTACTTGTACCTGAAATATCCTGACAAGAATTGACACTTTCCTTACCCAACTGCCTGGTTTAGC
Organism: Silene latifolia; assembly: GCF_048544455.1. Lineage (NCBI taxonomy): Eukaryota > Viridiplantae > Streptophyta > Magnoliopsida > Caryophyllales > Caryophyllaceae > Silene > Silene latifolia. Next base: position 14,644,149 of record NC_133535.1, on the reverse strand, counting down.
TAGCTACAAGTCCATCGCCCTTATAACATGCACCATTGTTCACTTCTTATGCAGCTACATTATGAAGCATGGGTGAGATTTGTAGTTGTTAGCACCATTACACTCGGTATATATGCTTTCTACGGTCAGTACCATGCCAAACCTAGCTCAGAGAGCACAAATGCCTATCATCTGGCATCATCCGAAAGTCCACGAGCACTGTAATTTTTGAAACAGTAAATAAGCACAGATACCCGACAAGCATTGTGTATTCGTATGATGTACCAGATTATACAAACCGCGAATTTCAGATTCTTTGACGACATAAGCTGTCCGATGCTGCTGTTCCAAAGCTTGTATTGAGTTTGTAACAGATGCTTATTTTTCTGTTATGTTAGTTGTAGTGTTGTACATGCTATGTAATTTATTATTTATTGTGTCTAATTACAGTAAATGCTGAGTATTATTCTTTCTCTCTGAATTTGACGAAGAATTCTTCTCTTTTAGAACTTTTGTAATTTGTACCGTCTAATCGTTGGCTATAATGGTTGATGAAAGACCCGAAGTACTTCACATTATAACTGTGGCACAATCACTAGACAGGAAGTCTGCTAACTAGACATGAAATCGTCAATGTGATTGAATCGAGAAAATTCATGTTTTTCTGTAAAAGCTAACAAGTCATGTTTGGTACAATATATTTGATTTGTCTCGCTCAGGGAGATCAATTTTTCAATGATTTGTACGACTAGACGAGTACTCAAGGAGGGCGAAAGGGAGATCAATTTATCACTGATTTGTACGACTATACGAGTATTCAAGGAGGGCACGCTCCTAAAACAAGTGCTTCAGATTCCTGCAACTCGAAAATTAGTGCCCCAAAAAACCTGGTAGCAAACTTAGAAAGTACTCGAGTCTTGACTGGAAGACCTGTACCACTTCAACCTGGTAACAGCAGCATCCTAGTGATTCAATTGCAGACAACATCCGAGTAGAATCCAATGGTTCTTCTCTGACAATCTTGAATGCTCAGCAACTCAACGTCAAAAACCTCAAATTGCTTTGAACTGAAGAAAGTTGAAGGTCCAACCTGCGACATAGTACATGAAATCTTTGTTATGCCTACAAAACTGAGCAACATGAGAGCAAATTTACCAACACTGTTACTGTCGACTGCAGCGAGTCTTACAGTTTTTACATTCCAACCCTTCATTCATAAGCCATTATCATTGACATAGAGGTAGTAGTATGATGATATTATGATGGCATATAAAATGGCTCACTAAATTGTCTGCAATTCCGAATGAAGTATACACACATGACACAACTGATGAAAGACTGCTATAAGAGAAAGCGACTATAAGCCAACTGACCGGGGGACCAAGCTCTGGAGGAATGATTATTCTTCTTTTACCGCCTGGTTTCATGTCACGTATTCCTTCTTCAAAACCTGTCAAAACCAGATTTGTTAAGAATCGTTCCTAAATCTCACACGTCCAATTCACCATATTTTTGGCTGCTAACCTGGCACGAGTCCATTTGTACCAAACCTAATTTTGGCAGGAGTACCCTGCAGGTAAGTACTGTCAATGCGACGGCCAGATTCGTTATAGCCAATGTAATGGAAAATGACCTGCAGACACTCGACGAGGTTACTAAATAGACATCATATACAAGATTTAACACAGAGAAAAACAGTAACATTTGATTTGAAGATAAAAGACGATATTATCTTCAACATATGAAGCACATCACCAAATTCAGTTTAGCCAGACTTAACCTTCGGAAAAAGTACAATAAGAGAAGTACTGTTAAGCAAAAGAAAAGAAAACGGCTAAATTTAATTCAACACTAAATTTTCCTCAACAGTCAGGATCAAAAGGCGACGACTGTAGGCCAAAAATACAGCTCTGTCACTGATATATTCACAATGATAATTTTTGGTTTATCGAGTAAAATTAAGGAGACAATGGAAATGAAGAATTAGAGTACTCCAGACACAAGATGAGAAAAACCTGTTGGCCAGCTTTTGGGCAATCACCTTCACCGACTTCAAAGTCTTTGTAGATGAGCCCAGATTCACGTTTCACATAGTTTTCAGGCGCGACCACCTTAACCTCAAAACCTATGTAATGGATCATTACACCGACATCAGAAAAAGACACGGATGTTTCTGAAACTCTCGTGTGTGACAAAGAGGAAACTGATGCAAAAACACACCTTCTCGAACAAAATTTGGAAAGTCTTCTGGGACCTGGTTTTCTCTTTGTATGCGTTTATTTTGCTCCAACAAACGCCTCTCGTCGTATGGGCTCTTACTTTTTGTCTTCCCATAGGAAATTAAAGTCGGAAATGAACATGATGTAGCTAAACCAAGGAGAGTCCTCCTCCTTATAATTTTCTCATCAGAAGACACTTCAAGTAAATTCTGTTCACTGAAAATCCATGATAAGCAACTATTCCTTTCAAGATATAAGATTGCAAACTTTCGGAACGACTTCAATAACACCAATCAACCGGATCAACTTCTTACCTGTTGTGATGTAACTCTTCTATGCTATCGCTTGCTTGACAAAAAGATATTATCTTTCTTGGCGGAACTGAGTAATTGAGTATGGAACAAAATGATGCAACATTATCTGCAACAAAATTAATGAAAAACTCAATGTACCAACATATATATCAAGGAACCAGCTAACATTCCTAGAACACCGAAAAGTTCTTTCTTTTCATTTGGGCACATTGACTATGCTTTTTTATCTTTTTGTTGTAGCCGATACAAGAGCTGTTTGGATGCTAACGGGTTTTATACTCATGTCCTGAGTGCCACTATGAAAATGAAATTGACTCCAATTAGCATGGTAAACAGAAGGGACTGGCCAAGTGCAGCAGTAAACATTCCTCAAAATGGCAAAACCTATGGCATGATCTCAACCTTGGAGAAGACACATGGCAGCACTCGGACTGTCGGACATGGATTCCGACAATTTGCTATCGACAACCCATGCCTTACACACATTATTCTACCAAAACAACAGTCTTTACCCCTGATGACCTGAACAACAATTTCCGATAGATCCTAGTTCTTCATACATAAGATTGATATTCTTCGTTACCGGGTTCAAATGTACAGAATTGTGAAATGGGTAATACTTTATTGCAGTAAAATTAATTCCACATGAAAATTTACCATTTATCAGCTCATTTTGGAAACAGTTAGGCTTATATTCAACCCACAACTCCACAAGAATTCACACAAGCATCAACATATAACCAATTTTATAAATAAGACAAGCACTATGATCTATGTTACTCCGACTCTTCTAATTCCCCAACATACTGTGTCCGACACTCGTCGCACAAGGGTATGACTTTTTGATCCCATTTTTAAGCCAAAATATGCGTATTTTTCATAAAAAAGCCCAAGTCCGACACTTGGACACGCACGCATACTCTAAACGAGTAATAATTTAAAAAAAAAAGTTTCATAGGTTTGTATTTTCCAACATGAGTTTGTAATCTGAAGAATACATTAATCAAGAATTGAAGATAGTATGGGAAAGAGAGACTTACAGGGGGAAATTGGCTTTACCGATAAAATCATGACTTTTAGCAAGAGAGGTGTAAAATCCCAGTTTTGCGTTTTATCTTCTGTTGGGCGTTTTATCCAACAATTAGTCTTGCTGAAGACGGGTTGGAGCAAGTGACGGATAATGCCACTCACAAAACGGATAGGGGGACAAAGTGGGGGCACCCCCATGTGCTTCCCTCTCTCCTCTATTTGGGTCATTTGTGAGGGAAAATGGTATCCGTCACTTCAAAGTGACGGATACGTACCGTGACAAATGAGATTTTGTGTTTATCCAAACCTGCGCCTACATGCTAGTATGCTACAAGGCTACAACTAGACCATGCAAAAGCGACCCGACTTAAATAACCTGATTTTAATATAATCTGAAAATTTGACGAAAGACCCAACCTGACACCAACTAGGACCGAATTAAAACCGACTCGAGATGATCTGTGATTCGCTAATGATTCGGTCCGATAGATACGCAATAACAAATTACTTCCTTTGTCCCAATCATTTATAGTATTAATCTTTGATTAAAATACTCTGCACTTAATGACGAATTATCGGTTTAATATTGACACGTAAGATGAAATATAAGGTGACAATTTGATTTGATAGTGGCGCAGACCGAACTCAACCCGACTTTTTACCCAATGATGATTCAACGTGTTGATGACTTGATATGTAAAGGACCTGACCGAAATTGTTATTGACCCAGCACACTGAACCCGACCATGACCCGACTCTTAAACGTATTCATCACGAAGCAGAGTGACTTGATTAAATGATTACCACCTCTACCTACAACTTAAGTAGTACATTTCTGAAAAATGAAGGCTATTCTTTTTATGTTCTCGGTTCCCAGCTTATGCGAGACCATTATATACATATCTTCAGTTTGTCGTTCCGTGCACAAACATCAAATCTAGCATTGCCTATTTGCTATGCTGCTATACATTATGCCCTTGTCGTGCCGTAGGATGAAGGAAAAATCGAAAATGTACAGGAGTGTTGTTTCGTGCACATTGCACAAATCTCATATCCAAACTCAACCCGATAAACAGGAAGCATCTTCAACACAATGCCTCAAAATAACACCACCAATATATTTATAGAAAACGGGTTAGAAAGAAAGCTTCATTCCATACACATCCTGCTGATGAACACCTAATATAGTATCTGCTAATATCTAATATGGAGTACAAGTTGTAATTAAACATGCATTACTTGATTAGTTCAACGTTTTCATCTTCGATCTCAGTTAAGGACAAACATCAAGGATCTACTAAACGAGAAATCAGGGGAATTTCGTCCAGCGCTACAACCATACTCCAATCTCAGCCTGAGCTTCACTGCCGTTGCATTCTGTTGTATGACAGAAAATTTTCTCAATTAGCAGGAAGGATTATTCAAACATAAAAATATAACCACACAAATTTTTCAGTACAGCGCACGAAAATGAAAAATACACACTACTAGATTGTTTCTAGCAGCAGCAGCAGCAGCAGCAGCAGCAGCATTTTGCAGAATTTCAAATAAGTTGGTGCTTGAGAAAGTGACCATAATCTCATATTTTCATTCCCAAACAATTTGCATGCTACCATGAAAATATCAATAACAACGACATTATCCAGTACCTCAAGGGTTTATTCCGCAATACTCGTTATAAAAATTACGTCAAGAATTGTATAGACTATAGAGCAACTGTCTACAATGGGAAAAACGCACTCAGTTTGGTGAGTCATCTTTACTTAAACTCGTCATAATACAAAACCAAAGAATACTAACTCTATAGCTCCATAGTAAATAGATACTTTCATTTGAATGCATTTAGTTTTTCTGCAGTTTGGACATTTTTTTTCCTCACTAATTAGCGAAATCATTTCCAATCTCACTTTGACATATTCACTGATGATGATAATCGAACACGGTGCAACATTTCACTCCGAGCTAGGTCTTTCCCTCTACAAACAATAATCTCCAACTACGTATGTCACAACTCACAATTAAAAAATTACTCCTCTTAATGACTCAAACTTTTAATTTACTTGCTCTCGTTTTAATACTGTTTCCAATAGTTTGATTTTAAAACATGGATCAACTTTTTCAAAATGTTTATCTAAATTTGATTTATCGCTTCTTTACCGTGTTTCCCTTATTCTTCATTGTTTTACCCTTTCATCTATTTAATACTTAATCTCACCTAACCTCAAATCATTCAGTGACATAGGTTGCTGTTATATTCACTCGGTAAATAAGTATTGCTTTTAATTAAATTGTAAAAGTTACAAGCTTTTGAACCACATTATTCCCAGTGTAAAGTAGAAGGAATATCATAAAGAGAAAGATGATGGGAAGTTGCCTGGATTAGTCATCATCAGATTGTTGCGTCAGTTGAGTATAAACGTATTCATCTACTCTCTGCTTCGCCAAGGCAACCTGCAGAGTGCATAGACATCAAATGATTTCCTCATGTCAATTGTCAACAATAAATCGTTAAAGACTTTGAGAGCCAAAAGCAATCCCATCCGATACACCAGCTGATTCAGAAAATTATAATTACTTTGTGGTCTCCAATTACAAATACAAATTAAATTAGTGGTGTATATATCTCAAATACCGTGTTCTTGAGAGACAAAATTCAAGCGCCTGCCTACCTTTGGAACTAGCCACGCAAAAATTGGACCAAACTAGACCATTTTCCTTGTCCACAAACACACTGAAAATCTATAGTATTTTTTGGTAATAAAGGAGCAACAATTACTATTTTGAGCTTCAGCCACGACCGCCCACGAGTAGCACCCCTCTAATATAGGTAAGGTATCACCACGCAAATAAATATCCGAGAAGTAATAAATTAAGAAAGATATCGAATTATCAATAGGTTACCTGTTGAGCTGTACCAATAAGCTGGATCTGCCTATGTTTTTGCTCACCTTTTCCGCCAAACACCTGAGAAATTAAGCAGAGTAAACATCATTAACGCAGTGATGATTGTTTCCCACCTTGTAATCTGATACAATTCAGCGGCACATTGATCGTACCAATAAGGCACGACGCGACATAAATCCTAAATCATCTTATAAATGACATAAGAGAATCAAATGATTCAAAGTCTTAACTCCTAACACCTAATTTCCAAATGGAGAAGAGCAGGTTATCATGAGAACATTGCAATTCCCCAAAACAACAGTGTTAGGGCTGAAGTAGCAGGTGTAACCAAAGAAAGTACCGCACATCTGGGAAACACACAGAGGGATGATACTGGTTAAGAAAATATAAGCATTTTTCAACCACTCCCAGATATGGAGCCACCTACCCCATCCTCAGCCCCTCCCTTTTTCACATGTCATTCAATTACAGTTCTCCCAGATGGTGAAATATCAATCCAGCCTATTACCCAGAAAAATTGATCTTATGACATATATTAACTACAGAACTACACATGGGACTAATAAATCTAACCAAAATTAGTTTAGAAAGTACAGACCTTGATCATTGCACCAGATTCAGTTCTAATCCTTCCTATATTAGAGCCAGCTCTACCGATCAAGCCACCCACCATTGTTTCCGAGATCACCATATCCAGCGTGACACACTCAGCCGCTTAAATTAGAAAAGCACAAAAAACATCACAAGAGTTATGATTAACAGCTAAATAAGCCTAATGAGATTAAAAAAGCTAAAACAGCTATTCATGTTTACCAGCATTTGGGTCCATGTACGGTTGAGCAGCCCGTGTGATACTTAAGTTGTATGTTGGACTGATAGATATTACTTGTTTGGGCGGATTTGCCCTGATAAAAAGAAGAGAATTCGGCTAAAGCACTGGAAAACAGAACCCAAACTATTATGCACATAAAGTACATACCTAAGTTCCACCCCGATCTCTTCCACAGCTTTTAGTACAGCAGAAGATTCACCTGATATCTGATATTAGAATCGACGGGGGTAAGTTGTGTCAATCATAACAAGGGAAAGCGAGGGATCAAACAGAAACCCTCATTTTCCACTCCTAAATGGTAGTGAGTCTAAGGTGAGTCTTAAGCCACAATTAAGAAAGACAGGCAAAGAACAATTAACATAGACAACATCAAATACCTTATTCAACTAGTGTAAGCTAATGAATAATTCACAAAAGAAAATTATTTTTGAGCTTATTTCTCGGTGATTCATCTAAAAGGTCCAAACCAACTTTCATGGTAAAATTCATAACAATTATTACTCTTGTAATGTTTTAGCCTACTGTGATAGGGAAAAATACCGACCAATAAGTTAATCCAGATTTGACATGAAGGAACACAGTATGTAGAGACAAGATCAACTCTCTACTTTAATGTTTTAAGAATGTTAATGTGACGAGACACTTCCTCGACAAGGCATGTAGACACATTGTTAGTGTAGCTGATGTGCTTCACTTAGCACACTTCATGATAGGATAAGGACTTAATGATTCTCAGAATAGAAGCTAATTATATCCCTTCCCCTATGCTCTAGTAGTCCAGTTCAATTTTTCCAGATTGCGTTTAATATTCTCCATACTATAGCAAATTTCGGCACATAGAATCAAATTCACTCCACCTACAACGTCCTTCCTTGTGTATAAATTTATAAGGGAATTAGAAGTGGGAAAACGTATGAAGGTTAAATTGATCCATACTCCATGGCACACTGATGCAGATGAGAATAATCGAGAAGAAGCCTCCCAGAAAACCTGTAATCCCTTATTCCTCTTTCCTCGATCAGACCTACCAATCATTAATGTATACTTGTCAGTGCCACAAAATTGGCAGGTGAGGTGAAGTGTGCATGATGGAACACAATACAGATAGGGAAGGAGGGAACGGGAGGGAACGGGAGGGAGGGAGGAGTAATAGGAAGGAAACAGCATGCTTAGAGGGGAGGGAAGGGAAGGGAAAGGAAAGGGAAGGGCGCGAGCAAGGGAAGGGGAAGGGAAGTAGGAAAAGGGGGAAGAAAGGGAGTTTCGGAAAGGGGAATTGGAAAAGAAGGGGAATGAGGGAGGAAGGGAGGTGAAGTATTTCTGTCATCAGCACAGATTTTCTAGCGTGTTAAGTAAGGACAGGAAGTCCACGCACAACCGTGCAGCAGCAACCAAGCAGTCATCAATGCCTTCTATTCCCTTGTACACTGTCAACTACAAGGCTACATTAACATGTCAACTTATGCTTGATTCCTTGTTCCAAAAGCTTCAGTTCCCAACAGCTTGAGGCTAAATGTGTGATTTCCACGTAAATTTCAAGTTCATAGAAGCAGCAAACCTACCATTAAAAAACCTCTTCCACATCTGTATGATTGAAAGAATAAACTAGCACAAACATAAGGACAATCAAAATCAAGATATCTTCCTTGCAAGTTGCATATACTGAGTACGAGTGTAAATAATAATTTTTTTTACAGAACAGAAAAAGAGTTAAGAGTTGGGCACTGTAAGACGTCATTTTGTCATTTAACAAGCCTTATACTTTCATAATGAGCGTAAAGAGACATGAGATGTATGTCATAGGGGTCCCTTTTCGACCAGAAATACTCCATCGGAAGACTCACTCCCCCTCCGCCCAACTGTCGTGCAGATGTTATCACAGCAGGATCCATTATCTTGTCCGTAATACTTTTTAAGAATAAAATAAATAGAAATTTACCTGAACTAAACGATCAGATTCATGGGCAGAGGCACACATAGGCAATTGGCTTGGAGCAAGAACCGCAATCGCAGCACCAGAGGAATTCCTAAGCTTGTCAATGTTCTGACCAGAAACCCCGATCAAACCACCTGCTTGTGAACCAGCTATTAATAACTTTACAGAATTGGGGGTCACATGTCCTTCGGCAGCGGCTGCAGCATAAGGATCAGTTGAAGCAGCAGCAGCAGCACTAATACTAACTGTCTGCGCAGTGTTTCCATCATCCTGTAAAGCCAAAAATCACAAGGTTCGATACTTAGGTGTTTCAGGACTCCTAATCAGATAACGACATCCTGAAATGTGAAGGAGTACAATGCTATCACAATTTCAGGCAAGTCAAAGAGAAAATATCAGCTAGGTGTGGAAAAATAACAATGTGAAACCAAGAGCCAAAAACGACGAGAATGTTCTAAGAGTTCACATTAATGTTCTAGTGGGTTTTAGTTCTAGGGGTTCACATTAATGTTCTTGGCTAGCCCTCACAAGTCAAAAAACCTTGGTGTGTATTTATTTATTAGAATTAGAAATCGCCGATGTGGCGATGTCTTATTGCTGCTTGTTTTTATATTGGTAATATAAAGTCATATTGATCTAGTATCGGCTATATGGGTATAATATCAGCCGCATAAGCAAAGGTATCTGAAAACATAAGCGCGGAAAGCTGAAAATCCTTTACATAAAGGCTGATATTTAATACCATGATATGATCTAAAATTATTGGATTTTGGAGGGAACATCCTGCATATGTGAAGGTAAGTTTCCTAATTTTAAGAGGATTTTGTATGCTTCAGGCATGTTAAGACCATAATATTTTATCTGTTAACACGTTGACAAACAATATTGTAGCACTAGCATCACAATATTGTCCAAACTCAAGATAAGTTTCTTACACATCTTATTACGAGCTCTAGTAGAGACAAATCAGATCATCTATTTACCAACTCACGGGGAGATGTGTTACAATCAACCCAAAAGTAAAGAGGGAGATCGAGAACAAAGTACCACAAGGATAAGAGAAGCAATTTGAAGCAGTGCCTTCTCAGCATCCGTCATGCCACCATCAGCTTTCTCCTTAGAGCTAATAATGATAACGCGTTCCTCAAATCGCTGTCACACATACAAGAGCAAATCAGCATGCTGATACTTTCCTTAGCCGTAGCAACAGGAAGATACATCAAGGTAGTATCATATTCTTTTCTGAATAACAATATAAGGAAAACAAGAAAACATTGGCAGCCGATTAAGCAGGTTCATGCAAATCATGGCATGATATACTGAAACAAACCCTTTCTTTAGATTAAGGGTGTGTTTGGATTGAGGGATTTGGATGGAAAAGAAAGGGAGGGAGAGCAGGGGATTTAAAATCACTTGTTTGGATAGCAAATGAGGGTGGAGGGAAATGGAGGGGGAGATATTTGGAGGGATCCAATTTCCCTCCTCTAAGCCTAATCAAAATCTCTCCACAATAGGCAAGATTTGGAGGGAAATTGTATCCAAACACCCACTATCCATTCCCCCTCCCCTTCCCTTCTCCTCCTTTCCCTTCCCTCCTTCCCCCTCCCCTTCCTTTCCCTCCACTTTTGCTATCCAAACACACCCTAAGAGATTTGGAGGAATAGAGAGGTGAAGGAAAGGCCAAAAGAGAGGGGCATTTTTTCTTGTTTGGTTAGCAACTAGATTTGAGGGAACGGAAAGATTCATATTTAAGGCAAAATATCATTCTAACATAGAAAATCATCAGTTATAAAACCACCAAGATATTATATATTTCATTTATTTTTTTCATTTATTTTTTCCTTGACTATTAGCATTCAATACATGTGAAATGTACTCAGAATTACAGCATGATTCTAACAAAAAAATATCACATTCCTGCTTCCGAGAAATAAATAAAGTTCATCACAGTGAAAATCAGACGGTCATGAAATAAAACCCGTTAAATAAATTCAAGGAAACACAAAAGACATACTATAAAGCTTCTATGCTCATTGTATTAAGTATGATCTTAGTGTTAAAAGGTGAGAGGCGCAACAAGAGCCTATGGTGACAAGTAAGGTGTACGCACACGATTTCTCTGTACCAAGTTGAATTTCTCAAAATAGAACTTCCGCAAATAGAATGCTTCGCTAGTTGCAACTTATTTACAGGGAGACTTGGGATGCATTAAGCATTTTTGCTAGTGCCTCACTAAGCATTGGGCTTAAGACGCGCTTTTTAAAACTAAGAGTACTAGTCAGTGTGATAACAACGAATAACGCCCATAATGCCACCAAGTAGCAAGAATCCATCTTCACCCAAATTACACAAGTTAAACACCTTTATAACCCAATCTAATCACAATAAATCCGAATTATCAATGTCAAACTCAAAGCAATAGTTAGCATAAGCTACACAACTTTTCGACCATATAATCAGGCTAAATAGCCCAATTATCATATACTCCGTAACAAACACAAGTACTACCTCCGTCCCGGTCAGTTGTTGTCCTATTCCATTTTGGGGTGTCTCAATCAATCGTTGTCCTTTTTATTTAAGGATTGCATTTGATGAACAATTTGATCTTTCACTCTCAATTTGTTCCACTTGTCGTCTTATAATTGGCCCCCTCCCTTTACCTTATCTGTGTGCCAAAAACAAAGGACAACAATTGACAGGGACGGAGGAAGTACATATTTTCTTTTCCTCAATTATCACAAATTAGAAACCTTATTAAACCAATCCAAACCCTAACAAGACCAATTACTCCCTATGTCTTATATATGGAATTAAAGGTAAACAAATACAAGAAATAGGGAGTAATTGGTCTTATTTGTTTACCTATTGATTAATCAAAGGTAAACCCTAATAAGACCAACACGGAATTTGTTTACCTTTGATTAAAATAGCTGTCACAAACAATAAGAAAGGTAAAGATAGTAGAAAACAAGTACCCCCTAGGTCTTAATGAAGTAAAAAACGGTAAATAAACAAATGACGGAGACAAAGAGAGTAGAAAAGCGATACATACAGCAATAGGATCAGCAATCTTAATAGTAGCTTTAGTAAGATCACGAACTTGTTGAACCCTATGTCCAGCTTTCCCAATAACCTTACCAATTTGACCAGAAGGAACCACAACCCTAAACAAAACATCATTTCCAATCGCCTGCCGCTTAATCGAAGGCGTCTCGGTCCCGATATCGGGTTGCGGCTCGCGTGGGCGCTTCGACGAGTTGCGACGGGGGTGGGGATGGTTGTGGTGGTGTGGGCGGGGAGGAGGGTAGTGGTCATATGGGTCCGGGGCGTAGTGGTGGGTCGGGTACGCGGGTGGTGGGTATTGCGGAGGAGGGTGGTGCGGGAGAGGGTAGTCGTAGGGGTTAGGGTGGTGGGGGAGAGGGTAGTCATATTGAGGAGGAGGAGGGTGTGACGGTGGTGGGTATGGTTGTGGGAGGTATTGTTGCGGTGGTTGAGGCGGTGGTTGTTGGTGGTAAGGGTATTGGTGGTGTGGGAGTGGTGGTGGTGGGTATTGCTGGTAGTCGTGGTGGTGTGCCATTTTTTAAGAGGAGGTTTGGGGATTTGTTCGAGGATGGGGGAATGGACTTCGGTTAAGATATTAGTGGGGAGTTTATAATTTTCAGTGCGTCTTGCTTCAGACGGACCTTTTTTATCTGAAATAATAAGACGGGATTTTGTAACCATTTTACAGTTAAATGTGACCACTATTGAAAAATCAATTACTGTAACACTGCCTATACCATTGTGGTTATATTTAACTATAAAATGGTCACATATGTCCGTCTGAAAAATAAGATGAAAAGTGTCCGTCTGAAACAAGAATTTGTGTATAACTTTATACCAACACAATTTTAAAACGTTTTTCTAGGTTTGGTACGAGAGTAATTATTTTAGCTCCGACTCAACACCGTATAGTCACTATTGGATTATCAAGTTTAAGGCTCTATCTAGCATACCATTTCAAATATCTATTTTGATAAAGTATTTTTTTTGTCAAAAATTTCAGATAGCTTATTTCTTTGGTAGTGTTTGGCAAGTAGTTTGTTTGTCCAAATAAGCTACCTGAAATCTAAAATGTTACAGTAGCATTTTAGATTTTAGGTACCTAATTTTAGGTTATATTAGTATTACCTTTTTCCCCTTCAACTTATCATAAATAGTAAATAATTATTATACTCTTTTACGTCATTTTACCAAAATAAAATTACATTTTCAGTTAGTTTGTCAAACATTTTTTTATATAATCAGTCAGCTTTATCAGCTCCTAATTTTCGATTAGTTTTCAAGTTCAGGTATCTTTTCAACTCGTTTTACTAAATAGAGCCTAAGATCATCTTCATTGACACAATTACGTAATGAGTCGATCTGAGCACGAGTTTGGTCTTATTCGACTTCAACATGTGTCCATGTAGCAAAGTTTAGTTTGAGTAGATCTCGAACTCACACGAGTTTGAAAAATCTAAGATTGTTATGTTGAACTAGACTAATATATATAATTGTTAAATTTCAGGTTTTATTTTTTCGACAATAACATGGGATTTGAAAGTTATATACAAATTACAAAAGTATTGACAAATCCATCTTGAATAATTAGTTAAAAAAAATCATTCTATGGAGAAAATCCTAACTCATTTCTCCGTACATAACTTGCATACGTTACCATCTTTTTGTTGCCCAAAAAAACATGACCGCTGGAAGATATCACAAAGCAAAGTATGGACCGCCGAAAGGAAATGGACTCCTCCATTTTTTTTTAGGAAATGGGGAGGATCTCTACTAGGGGTGTTCAAAACCGATTCGGTTCGACCACGGTTTGGTTTGGCCAAACTCGTAACCTAAACCGCACCGTATTAGATTTTTTAAAATAATGCTCAAAAATAAAATTATTTATCATTTTGGGCCGGAGGATCTCTGTTTGTGGGTCCGTGTGTGGTGGTTCGTGATGGGTGAGAGGGGTTAAAGTGGTCGAATGGTGGTGGTGGTGGCATGGATTGAGATATGGGAAGGTGGTCGATGGACTTGTCAAGAGCTCAATTGTCGGTTGACTTCTGGTGGTGATGGTATTGTGGTGATTTGAATTGAGATCGAAACGAAGAAAGAGCACCAACGACGAGAGTAGTAACACACCTCACAAATTCAGCATGAAAATGAATTGATAACCATTACATATTTACATATGCTACAATATCTAGTGGACACACCATTCTTATTGGCGTGTTTACCAAAGAAAACCCGCCACTCCTAATGGCGTGTTTGGGTCTCCTATTTTCTTTTGCTACTGACTTCTTAGTAACTCTAAACACGCCATTGGTAATCGCATGTTTATAATCCCGAGCCTGCGTGGACATCATTTTGACAAATCGTTTCCAAACCAACCCGAAATGATTAATAATTTATTTTTGAGCATTATTTTAAAAAACCGTTCGTTAATAGCTCTGTTTATCGAACCGCTCTGTCGAAACGATTCGATTAAGTGACTCTAAAAAAATACACGGTTTTTGATTTTCCAATTCAATTATTCCGGTTCGGTTTATCTTGAACACCCCTAGTCTCTATTCTCTACAGCTTTTACTTTTTGGCCATTTGCGAAAATTACAAGATGAGCAACAGTTAGGTTTGAGGTTTAAGCAAAACCCCAAAATCCTAAACAAAATCACAGAAAAACCAACACATTCATTCCATCACCATCCACCAGACCACCAGAATGAGACAGTCATCTTCATCTTATTCCACAATCTCCCTTCTTCAAACACTATTTCTCAGACATTTCAGTACAAAAACAACAAGAACAAAGACTTTACCAAGTCTGACCAAAACAATCCCTTCAAAATACAGATCTATTGCTATACAACAAGCCCAAGAAGTGTTAACTCGTCATCTCCAAAACACAAGTGCATTACCCTTCACTTATGCTCAACTTATAAGTAAAAACTCTATACATTCAATTTCTGAAATTATTTCAAAAGTACCCTTTTCATCTTCTGCTTTCAGGTATAAATTCCAGAGTTTCCTTTTGTATAATCCCATTAATGAATTTGGTTTCTTTTATGAAAGTATTGGTATTGATTATCTCAATATTCATAAGTTTTTGAAACCTGATGTTCAGTTTTGTATTGTTTTTGATGCTGCTTGTTGTCTTGCTGAATTTGGGTTTCCTTGGGATAAGTTAGGGAGGTTGTATGTTGAGGAAGATTTGATTTTTAGGCAGAAACCTGAGGTTTTGAGGGGGAGATTAGATGGGTTGGTTTCATTAGGGTTTGGTAATCAGCAGATTATTGGCATTTGTTTCGCGTTTCCGGGTTTGTTGAAGGAGCAGGAGAAAGGTGGGTTGGATTGTGATTATGATGCATTGTTGGATGATTTGAAAAGGGTTTTTCTTGATTTGGATTTGGAGAGTTGTATGGTTGGAAATTCGGATGTTTGGTTTGAGGTTTGTGAGAAAGTTAAGTTTTTTTACGAGCTTGGTGTCAAGAAAGGGGAGTTTTTAAAGTTGATTGTAAGCATTCTGACTTGTTACCCTATGGAGACTTTGGGTGAGAAGGTCGAGTTCTTTTCAAGGTTAGGTTTTGAGAAATCAGAAATTGGTGTCTTGATTCTTTCTAACCCTAAGATATTGGGAATAAAAATCGAAGATCGTGTGATTTCAGTTTCTAGCATCTTGAAGCATTTTGGGCTATGTAAGGAAAAATTGTTATCAGTAGAAGAGAAGTATGCATATGTATTTGGTCGGAACAAGATGGTCAATTTGCCAAGTATTCTCAGAGCTCTGGATCTTCATGAATGGTTTTTCGATAGGATGAAGTGTGGAGATTATAAGTTATTTGATAGTTATGATTTGAGTAGTCCTGATGATGGTTTAGATGAGAATTATGTACAACACTTGGAAAGCCTGAAGACTGAGAGAACGTATAGTTACTCGTTCAGTAAATTGAAGTTTTTACATGGTATTGGGTTCGGAGAAAATGGTCTCACCGTTAAGCTCTTCGCTTCTTTACAGGGTTCAGCTGGTGACTTGCAAGAACGGTTTGATTTCCTGTTGAGTGAAGGGATTGAGTTTTCCAAGCTCTTTAAGATGATGAGTCGTACACCCAAAATACTTAATCAGGAGATGGGCAGTCTTAAGAAAAAACTCCAGTTCTTTGTCGAGGAAATTGATTTACCTTTGAACTACCTCGAGACTTTTCCATCTTATTTTCTGTATAATCTAGAAACCCGTATCAAGCCCAGATACAAGTTTCATGTATGGCTAACTGATCAGGGTTTGTGTACCAAGAAGATTACTCTTGCAACTATAATTTCTGTTGGTCATAAAGGTTTCGTGTCACAACTGTCCCGTATACATCCAAGTGCACCTCAGCTGTGGATGGAGCAATATGGGAACAAAAAAGTTGACCTATGAGTTTCGGAGAAGCAAACTTTAGATTACTTGTCTGAGAACATGAATTGAAGTATGACAGTCGCTTGTGGCTGTTGAGAGTTCTCAAATTGAACGCTTTTTATCCGTTCCTTCTTGTTAAAGGTTTGGGCTTGCTGGGTCTTGAAATTGCAAATGCTTCAAGTTCCTTAACTTGGCAGCTGTGGAACAAGTGTCAGTGTCCACTCCCTTGGTTTCTTTTTCTGTGACAGATCAGGATGGCCAAAGAACGAACCTGAATCTGTGGAAATATTTTCTTCAATGTTCCATGTTTTACAAGACATCTAATAACCTGATCTATAACTATGTGAATTGCCGACTTGGCCCATGGCCCTTCGACCTCCCTTTCATAGACTAGTTTTATTCATTCAGAAATCCGTAAATCTGTCTGTTTTATTTGTGTTCTTTATTTCTTTTTTATCGGAAATTTTGACACAAAATGGCGCATTTTTTATGCAACTAGAGCTTAATAGCATCTCCTACAAAATTTCATTTTCTCTGTTTCCTTCCCTTAATTACTTTGCGTAGAATACAGAGTAGAATGGATGTTGGGTTTGTCATGATGTTTATTTCATTCATGATTTGAATTTTATGTCCTTGTTGTGTTGTGGAAATTTAATTTATTGACTTATAAGGTACATTGACTAGTACTCTTTTCCATCCCAAGTCATTTGTTTACGGAGTACATAGTTGTCTGTCTCCTCTTCAGTCGAGGTCAGCCGGAGAGTCTAGAAACAACCACTTTATTATCGTAAAAGGTTGCATATATTCTATCACCGAGGGTGATGTGTGAATGCCGTAAAGTGAGGTTTTGGCTCGGATGCTGCAAATGATCAGTTCTGTAGACCAAGTCCATGACTCTAGGATTAGTGTAGAAAAGTACACGGAGAAATTAAACCAGTCTTGATCAATCAGTACTGGTTTGGCCTCATACGTGTCGCGATTCAACTCAAATTTAATACCCGCGATTTTCAAACAAAAGACTTCTGGAAGATTGCGACTTCATGTCCTGTCTTCAGTCTTTCAGTTAATGTTAGTTTTCCCCTTATAAAATGTGCTCAAGTTGAATAAAAACATTCAAGCCTTTTAGCTGAAAAAACTAAGCATGGCAAGCATCTCATTTTACTCGTTTTATGTTGCTGTTGTTTTTAACCATCTTCATTTGACCATAGGTGGATACGATGAAACAGATAAGCTAGCATTGCTTAAAATCAAAGCCGAAGTAGCAGACCCTCTTGGCGTCATGAGGTCATGGAATGACACCCTTCACTTCTGCAATTGGAATGGAGTTAAGTGTGGTCGTAGTCATCACCGAGTGACAATACTACATTTGAACTCCTCAAAGCTCACAGGTACTATTTCTCCTTTTATAGGAAATCTAAGTTTTCTAACAGTGTTAGACCTCCAAAATAATAGCTTTACTGGCATTATCCCGCCTACAATTGGTCGTTTGCACCGCCTGCAATCACTATTGCTCAATAAAAATTTAATTGGCGGTCACATTCCATCAAATATATCAGGCTGCTCTAGCCTTACTGTGCTGGAAGCAGGCGATAACAAGCTCGTGGGAGATATCCCTCCCGAGCTTGCATCACTGTTCATATCTCAACATACTTTCCTTAGTGGACAACAGTTA
Organism: Silene latifolia; assembly: GCF_048544455.1. Taxonomy (NCBI): domain Eukaryota; kingdom Viridiplantae; phylum Streptophyta; class Magnoliopsida; order Caryophyllales; family Caryophyllaceae; genus Silene; species Silene latifolia. Next base: position 14,625,850 of record NC_133535.1, on the reverse strand, counting down.
TACAGGGAAAATGCCTTCATTTTTCGGAAACTTAACATCCCTCTCCCAGCTCTACCTGTCTGAAAACAATTTTGATGGGATGATCCCAGATAGCCTCGGCAAACTCAGACATTTAACCGCGCTTACACTAGGCATGAATAATTTGTCAGGAATAGTTCCACCCTCAATCTTCAACCTCTCGTCCATGATGAACTTAGATTTAGGGCAAAATGAGTTGGAAGGTTACCTTCCTTCACATTTAGGTAACACACTTCCACTGCTCCACTTCTTATCTGTTTATGGTAATCAACTCACTGGACTTATTCCTGCTTCGATATCCAATTCCTCGAATCTCCAAACACTCCAACTTGATGGGAATAGTCTTCAGGGACAAATCCCTTCCTTGCAGAAGTTAGAAAAGATTCAGAACCTTAACTTTGCCCATAATTTTCTCGGAAATGGCTTAAATACTGATTTGGACTTTGTTTCTTGTTTGGCTAATGCTACCATGTTACAAGAGTTTGATATAAGTGGAAATAACTTCAAAGGAAATTTTCCGAAAGTGATCTGTAATTTCTCAATGATGCGGAATTTACAGTTAGAGACGAATAACATAGGCGGACAGCTACCTTCTTGTATAGAAAACCTAGCTAACTTGCAGGTTTTCACTGTTAAGGAAAACCAGCTTGATAATGTCATTCCTGAAGGCTTAGGAAAGCTTCATAAGCTCAATCGATTAGATTTAAGTGGGAACAAGTTTTCAGGAAGCATACCGTTTTCTATAGGAAACTTAAGCCAGCTGACACTTCTCTATTCATCTGGAAATAATCTTGAAGGAAACATACCCTTCACTCTAGGAAATTGTGCAAACTTGCAGGATTTGAATCTTTCAGTAAACAATCTTAGTGGCAGGATACCCATCCAACTACTGAATCTCTCGAGTTTATCAATGACACTTGACCTACACCATAATCGACTAAGTGGATCCCTCTCTGCAGAAATCGGGCAATTGACTAGTCTCGGGACTCTTGACTTGGGTGAAAACATGCTCTCGGGTATTATACCAAGCACTCTTGGCAATTGTATAGGGTTGGAGAGGTTATACCTGGAGGGCAATGATTTTCAAGGCGCCATAAGCGATTATTTGCAGACATTGAGAGGTCTCACTGTGTTTGATTTGTCGCGGACCAATTTTTCCGGAAACATACCCAACTTTCTTGCCAGCCTCCAGTTACAAATGCTAAATTTATCTTACAATAACTTTCAAGGTGAGGTGCCTACTGGGGGTGTCTTCCGTAATGCAACAGCTGTTTCGATTCTAGGTAACAAAAAATTCTGTGGAGGCATACCTGAGTTTAAACTGCCGGAATGTGATCTTAATAGGGCCCAAGTAAACAACTCCGGCCACAAAACGAGCTTGATACTTACTATTCTGTTTGCATTTGTTGGACTCGCGCTGGTTGTGGGACTTGTATTATTGTACAAGGGTAGGAATGCGAAGCTCAGAACTTTGGGGGGGTCCAGTCAAGTTTTTACAAGTGTCGTACCAAAACCTCCAAAAAGCCACAAACGGGTTTGCAGAGGAAAGCTTGATCGGTTGTGGCGCCTTTGGAACTGTATACAAGGGAATACTAGATCCCGGTAGCCAAACGTTGGTCGCAATCAAGGTATTTAACCTTGAGATTCAAGGCGGTTTCAAGAGTTTCATGGCTGAATGCGAGGTCCTTCGCAACATCAAACATCGGAATCTTGTCAAGGTCATTACAGCTTGTTCAGGTATTGATTACCAAGGCAATCATTTTAAGGCTTTGGTTTACGAGTATATGGTAAATAAAAGTTTGGATGATTGGTTAAATCCCATCAGTGAATTAGATGACACAAATAACTCCATGGGAAAGTTAAATTGTCTTCAAAGATTCGATATAGCAGTTGATGTCGCTTTTGCTCTTGATTATCTTCATCATCAGTGTGGTGTTTCCATAATTCATTGTGACCTCAAGCCAAGTAATGTTCTCCTTGATGATGAAATGGTTGCACATGTCGGTGACTTTGGTATGGCGTGACTTCTGTCAAAGAACGCCATCAGCTCTTACGCAAATCAATCCAGTTCTGTTGGGGTTAGAGGAACCATTGGTTACACACCTCCAGGTAAGTTTTCTAATCACATCAATAGTATAGAACCGATTGCAGCCATTTGATAGGAAATAACTAGGTTGTCGTAAATACTAGAATTAAACTACCAAATTAACAATTTATAAGCCAAACTAATAGACTACTCTAATTGATAAAAGTAATATAGTGTAAGTAAGGGTCGAACCCAAGAGAAGGATGTTGAACTAAGACTAGACTTTTAAACTATTAAACACTAATTAAGACTCTAACTACTAATTAAGACTCACTAATCGACTTTATAAACACACAATTGTTATTAACAATGACAAACAATAGATGAACATAGACCAAAAGGGAGTTGAGTTGATTGGTAACATGAATGTAAAAGAAAGTTGTAATCTTTTCTAACAAGGCACTATGACAAACACTTGTATGCAAGAAAATTCAATATTAAAGAGAACTTGGTGTAACTTCTTCTTAGTAACCAACAATTAGCAAAGCTTGACCCTTTTTACTCTCTTAAAATTATCCACCTAAAACTACCATCTCAAGATGTTGATACATGTAAATTAAACCATCTACATGCACCCTTCGAGCTTAGACAACAAGTCATTAAACCATGAAAAAAGACTAAACATGAGCATTAAGATTTAACCAAAAGATAAAGCTAGAATCAATTCCTCACAAGATTAAACCATACAAATGAGAAAAAGACATAAACTTTCCTATTTGTCATATGAATCCTTTAAACCAAATCAACATATAACAAATTTGCTTCAAACAATCCTAGATAGATTAAACCATTTCTCTAGGATTTGCAATAGTTGAACAACAATAAGCATGGATGGCCAACCCAAACATAAACTTATTCAACGTGTGAAATTAAACACAAGGAAAGAGTATTAGATAAATTAAGAGAGATTAGAAGGTCTTACAATACCAAAGTTGGAAACTTTGAATGAAATTACACAAGTAAGAAGAGCTTAGCCAACCATAGTCATCTTACAACCCAATTTTTGTGGAAAGATTACAATGGAAATGGAATGATTAAGGTTTAATTATTAGAAGATTAAAAGCAAAGCACAAGATATTTTAGATCTAAGATGGTAAGGAGGTGGTCTATAAGATCTCATAATGTGGGTATTTATACCCTTGGCTCTTGGCTTTAGATTAAGGCAAAATTGGGTCTTCAAATTAGAGAATCACGAGACTTGAAACAGTTGGAGCGCAGAATGCGCATTTCAGCCTTGGAGCGCGTTTTTGCGAGAGCCATATCTCCCTCATTTCTTGGACAAATAAGGCGTGTGACCTACCGTTGAAAAGCTAAGATCACAAGCTTTCACCTCCACTTGGCCTTGCATCAATACGAGGTCTAGAACTCGAGATATACCCATTTGAAGTTGACCCTTGTTAAACCGAGTTTTCAATTCTTTATTTTGGCTCGCCTGTCTATGCCAAGGCTTCAAATCTTCCATTAGCTTACTTTTCTTGACTTTTCACTTGTTCCCTTGGTTGACTAAGGTTCGGGATTGACCCTTGACTTTTGTTGGCTTTGACGGTTTGACTCTTGACCTTGTCTTCGACTTTCATTGAACAAGCACATGACTTATTCTCTTCAAATCTTCAACCCATTACAATGCACCAAACCGTACAATATAACCATCATTCTCAACATGTTACATTACCATTTCTAAAGGTCTACAAAATGAACCTTAATTAGCCAAATCACAAGTAAAGGATAAGAAAAACAATTATTTGCAAAACATAAACTAATGACCCATAATATAACACTAATAGATAGCTAATTAATCCTAATTAACATGACTCTTTATTGTGCTATCACCAATCTCACGTTTCTCTGGAATCATAACACTTGAGCTTACATTGCTGCAGAATATGGCTTGGGAAATGAGGTGTCGACACATGGCGATGTGTACAGTTTCGGTATCCTTGTACTAGAAATGTTTACAGGGAGAAGACCTACTGATGGCAAGTGGAACAAAGGAAAAAGCCTGCATGGGGTTGTGAAAGAAGCCGTGTCTAAACAGGTAACTGAAATTCTGGATCCGCTACTTCTTGAAGATATAGTCAGGAATGAGACAGGGTCGGGTCTGATCATGGAAGCCGTGATTTCAATTCTAAGCATCGCACTTCTGTGCTCTGCTGATCTCCCAAGAGAACGTTTGTACATGAGTGATGTTGCTACGAGGCTATCATGAATTAGAAACAGTCTGCTTGAAGCTCATTTACTATAGGGGAAGAGACAACCTCACCCTCGTGGGGAAAATCTTCTTTTGAGACATTGGAGTAATGTTGATGCAATGTTCGTAGAAAGTTTGAGATTAAATGTGTTTCCTGAACTGTCTTCTGCATTTAGATCACACTGTCATTGTGACAAGATTCAAGTTCATTTACTTTTTCAGTTTCCCGGTTCAGCAAAGATTGACATTTTTATTTTCAATTAAGGCTCAATACTTTTACTGTAATACTAGTATAGATCCCGCGCAAATGCGCGGTTTTTTAGATAGGGATATTAGAGAATGTAACAATTATACTATTGGTATTTTAATAATGTAAATCCCGCACATTTGCAGTATATATAGAGGTTTTATTTTTAGTTATTATTTAAATATTTTAAATTGATACATTATTAATTTTTCATATTTTTCATATACCTCATCGAATTTCGATATGAGAAAAAAATGAACTATGAACTAATCAAGAAAATTTAGTAAAGTTATAAAATATATTTAATGATTTTTTTTCTTTAACATAAAATTAATGATTACAAATAATAAATTTTCTCAAATTATGTTAATGATTTTTTATTTTTTTTGTGATGAAGCTAATTATATCAGTTTAATATTTGTTTTATACAAAATGTGTCAAGTCATTCTCTCATATATAATAATCCATAACAAAAATTTAGAAATTTACAGTTTATAAAATTATAGTGAATTTATCTTCTTTAATTAAAATATTATAATTTAGATTTTCAAAGAAAATATTATTATTTGATTAAAAGGTTATATTTTGATGAAATGATAATAATTTAAAGAAAGAAGTATTTTTGTTTTCTTATTTAGCTTGATACCTTTTTGGAGGAAAACTTTGGAGAATTTTATACTCTTAGTATATATGAGGATTCATTCCAAATTTTATACCTTCAAATTTTTATATTTCACTTAATTGTACTTTAATATGAGAAAAAAAAAACGTAGTATGTCATGAATTTTTTTTAACATAAAGTTAATGATTTTATTTTATAACTTTGCTTAAATTATCTTGATGAGTTTTTTTCACGTAGCTAATAATATTATTTTATTATTTTATATAGTTTAACTATGCATTAAGTCATTTTCGAAGAAAAATTAACGATTTTGTATTTTATAATTTTATACTCCTTTTATCTTATTTTGATTAAAACATTATATAATTATAATTTAGAATTTAATAAAAAAAGTCATGCTTTAAGAAAAAGATTATAGTTTAGTGGGAAAATTTTATTTCTTTCCTTATATAATTAGGTGGAGTTTGGAGGGAAAACTTTTGAGAATTTTTATTCTCTTAGTAGTAGGGGGGATTTTTATTAACAGTAATATTAAAGTGTAAATCATGGCGTATTTCTATTTCATATATGTATTTTTGCCTTTTACTGTAAAATATTTTTATTAGCAGTAATATGGCTAGAATGGAATATTGCTGATGGCTGCTGCTACGACAACGACAAGGCCAACGAACAATGCTAATCACCGGCGTAACCCGAGGTCTAGGTCGAGGTATAGCTCTCGAAATGGTGAAACGAATGTTGATATGGTTTGGTACACATAATCGTCTTATGTTTCATTGAATTGAATTGAATTGAATTGAATTGAATTGGTAAAATCACAGAATGAGACGATCATCTTCATCATACTCCACAATGTCCCTTCTTCAAACACTATTTCTCAGACATTTCAGTACAACAAGAAGAACAAAAACTTTACCAAGTCTGACCAAAACAATCCCTTCAAAATACAGATCTATTGCTATACAACTAATCTAAGTATCACTGGCATACTTCAATTCATGTTCTCAGACAATCAACAATTTATCAATACTATGAACAATTTATCAAGTCACTTTACCAAGTATCACTGGCATACTTCAATCTAAAGTTTGCTTCTCCGAAACTCATCCGTCAACTTTTTTATTCCCATATTGCTCCATCCACAGCTGAGGTGCACTTCGATGTATACGAGACAGGAATGACAAGAAATCTTTATCACCCTTGCAAATTATAGTTGAAAGATTATGCTTCTTGGTACACCAACCCTGATCAGTTAGCCATTCATAAAACTTGTATCTCGGCTTGATATGTTTCTCTAGATTATACAGCAAATAAGTTGGAAAAGTCTCGAGGTAGTCCAAAGGTAAACCAATTTCCTCGACAAGGAAGTTGATTTTTTTCTCAAGACCGTCAATCTCCTGATTAAACACTTGGGGTACACGACTCATCATCTTACACAGCTTGGAAAACTCAATCCCTTTACTTAACAGGAAATCAAACCGTTCTTGCAAAGCATTAGGTGAACCCCTTGCAGAAGTTAAGAGCTTAACAGTGGAACCGTTTTCTCCAAAACCAATACTATGAAAAAATTTCAATTTACTGAAGAAGTAAGAATGCAGTCTCACTGTCTCATGGCTTTTCAAGCCTTCTGCATAATTCTCATCTAAGCCATCATCAGGACTACTCAAATCATAACTATCAAATAACTCGCAATATCCACACATCATCCTATCGAAAAACCATTCATGAAGATCCAGAGCTCTGAGAATACTTGGCAAATTAACCATCTTGTTCCGACCAAATACATGCTTGTACTTCTGTTCTACTGATAACAATTTTTCCTTACAAAGCCCAAAATGCTCCAAGATGCTTGAAACTGAAATCACACGTTCGTCGATTTTCATTTCCAATATCTTAGGGTTAGAAAGAATCAAGACACCAACTTTTGATTTCTCAAAACCTAACCTTGAAAAGAACTCGACCTTCTCACCCAAAGCCTCCATAGGGTAACAAGTCAGAATGCTTTTCCCCTTTACAATCAACTTTAAAAACTCCCCTTTCTCGACACCAAGGTCGTAAAAAAACTTAACTTTCTTACAAACTTCAAAGCAAAAATTCGAATTTCCAACCATACAACTCTCTAAATCCAAATCAAGAAAAACCCTTTTCAAATCATCCAACAAGGCATCATAATCACAATCTAACCCACCTTCCTCCTTCAACAAACCCGGAAACAACAACAAAATGCCAACAACCTGCTGATTACCAAAACCTAATGAAACCAACCTGTCTAATCTCCCCCTCAAAAACTCGAGTTTCTTTCTAAAAATTAAATCATCCAACAAGCCATCATAATCACAATCCAACCCACCTTCTCCCTTCAACAAACCCGGAAATGCCAACAAAATGCCAAAAACCTGCTGATTACCAAAACCCAATGAAGCCAACCTATCAAATGTCCCCCTCAAAAACTCGAGTTTCTTTCTAAAAAATAAATCATCCTCAACATACAACATCTCTAACTTATCCAAAGGAAACCCAAAATCAAGAAAAACCCTTTTGAAATCATCCAACAAGGCATCATAATCACAATCCAATGCACGTTCCTCCTCCTTCAACAAACCCGGAAACTCGACACAAATGTCAAAAAGCTGCTGTTTACCAAACCCTAATGAAACCAACCTATCTAATCTCCCCCTCAAAAACTCAGGTTTCTGCCTAAAAATTAATTCGTCCTCAACAAACAACCTACCTAACTTATTCCAAGGAAACCCGAATTCAGCAAAACAACAAGCAGCATCAAGAACAATACAATCATCATTAAAAAACTGAACATTGGGTTTCAAAAACTTATGAATATTCAGATAATCAATACCAATACTTTCATAAAAAAAAGCAAAATCATTGATGGGATTATCCGTAATGAATTTATGAAATGTAGACCTGAAATCAGAATATGAAAAGGGAAATTTTGAAATAGTTTCATACATTGAATATGTAGAGTTACTGATTATTTGTTGAGCATAAGTGAAGGGTAATGCTCTTTTGCTGTGGAGATAATCAGTTAAAACTTCTTGGGATTGTCGTAAAGCATGAGATCTGTATACTAAAGGGATTGTTTCGGAGAGACTTGGTAAAGTGTTTGTTGGTTTTGTTCTTGTACTGAAATGTCTGAGGTATAGAGTTCGAAGAAGGGAGATTGTTGAATATGATGAAGATGATCGTCTCATTCTGGTATATGATTCAATGAATGTGTTTGGAGTTTATGTGATTTTGGGGGTTTTGCTTAAACCCTAAAATTTTGGCTCATGGTCATGTTCTCATAGACATAGATGGTGGCAAACTGGCAATCGGGTCCGTCGAATCGGGTTTGGGTGAGCCAAGTCAGGTCGGTCATATCGAGTTTGGGTCAGCCTACCCTTTGGGATCGAGTTGGGCATTTCGTGTCAAATGATGTCTGGGGCGGGTCATTATCGGTGTTGGTTACTCTATCGCATTAATTTTACCATTAAATTCAGTTTTTAACCATTATTTGGTCAAACGTATTAATCTAAACACAAAATCACTTTCATTTTGATCAATCTTAAGCTTAATAATTGTCGGGGTCATCAATCTAATTGGGTCAGTATCCAATCGGGTCAATATCGGATCGGGCCCGAACATTTGGCGATCTCAGATGTGTCCGTCTGGTTCGGGTTATTAATCATCGCGTCGTGTCGGGTTACGAGTCGTCATCGGGCCGGGTCAGGTTCAGGTTGTCGTGTTCCCGGATTTTGTCGGGTTTGCTCGACTTCAGACCAGATCGCTCGGGTCGGATAAGATTTGTCAGCTGTAGTCATGTATGCAAGTTATGTATCGTGGATTAAGAATTTTTTCAAAAGATGGGGTTGGAAACCAAAGAAATAAATAAAATGGGATGAGTTTCAAAATAATTATTCAAAATGGGTTCGCATCTCCTAACATACATTATTGTTTTTTTTCCCCCAAAAAAAATATTGTAGTCGCCCAATGGGTGAGCGACATGGGATCGCCTATTACCCACTCAACGACTTGGGTCAGAACTTCCAAGCCTTAAAATCACTAATATTAACTTGTTGCCCAAGATATAGTGGCTTAGGGAGACAACGACTTGAATCCGAAACTAGTTTCAGTGTTGATGTACACCCATTTTAGATAATTACTTTGAAACTACACCCATTTTGTTTATTTTTTCTACCCCGTTCTAGAAAAAAAATCGAGGAATAAAATATGATCTTAATTTCTTTGGAGAAAAAAGAAAAAATGTTTTTTTTTTTTCAATTAATAGTTCAAAAACATTGAAAAACGGTACATACCGGATTGTCTAAGACTAAGGCCTCGTTTGGTTGCCATACGGGAATTAATTTCCCGTGTTTTTACAAAACACGTGAATTGGACAATTCACATGAATTGCCTAAAACACGTTTGGTTGGCATCCATGAATTAAATTAACACGGGAGTTTCTAACTACCTGGGGGGGCTAAGTAATTGAACTCCTCCACTATGGGGGAGTTGAGAATGCCTAGGAAAATAGAATTCATGGAATTTTGGGTAAACAAACAACTCCCATTTTCCCAATTCATGGGATTTTCCAATTTCCCCATTTTTAATGAGGCAACCAAACGAGGCCTAAATTTCGTCTGTTAATTAAGAAATGGAGAAAGAAAGTGGGTAAAAAAACTTAACTACTTTTTTATGAACAAAATTTACTATTTTATGGACTTTATGCCATAAATTTTTTTTTTCTTACCCTTATTCTAATGAAAAAATTTAACAAATTCTCTCTTTTAGTTAAATTTTCATCAAATTGCCCAATTATTAATCTTAATTCTCATAATCAAGTAATGTTTCTTACTTCATTGATTAAATTACTCTCTGTATCAAGATAAGAACATGTAAATAATTATGTAATGAATACATTAGGGTTAGATAAATTAGAATTTGTGAAATTAGGGTTGCTAGGGTGGCAGGTGGTGGCTGTCGGTTACTTGTTTGAATGGCGGAGGCGTCAGGGGTAAGCCAGCCTGGCGTGCAAGGGGCGGGGTTAATCAGCGCCACCACCTTTGCCCATAGTTTCACTTATCTATCTCCTATTTTTTTGCAAGTCATCAAGCTCAAACTTGCTTGTTTAGTTTCATAGTTTTGTATTTGCTTAACCGCAACAATACTACTTTTTTGACAAATGCAACAATACTACTGAATGTTAAGGAATGTGTCAACTTTTTTTTTTTTTTTTTTTTTTTTTTTTTTTTGACAGCAGTAAAGAAAATGTTCTTACAAAGTACCTACCCGACTTTCGGAGTCGGATTTATTACTACATTATTAGTAAAAGCAAGTAAATTACTCCCTTCAAAAAAAAAAAAGCAAGTAAATTACAGATAGGATTGACAACCAATAAAGGCTTCTTAGCGGGACGATCAGAGCTGGGCAATTGAGCGAATAATTCTTTTCTCTTCTTTAACAACTGAGCTTCAGAGGAGTACCAAGACACACTTACGCCACGAGGACGTAGAAATTTATGGGAGAGAGATCTACTTTTTGAGAAAGTAGATAAATTGCGTCTTGGGGTTTCCTCCCCTTTACTTTGATTCCTCTTGGACGTGGTGATTCTCTGTCTCTCGTGCACATGATGAGTAGAGGGGTACCTGCAAAACAGAGGAGGAAAAGGGGCGCCTGATGACTTCTTGACTGAGAGAATCTTACACTTCTTAGGGAGAGCAACAAAGACGAAAGGCTGATGGTCATTAAAATCATCCTCAGCTTGGGGGACAAGAGTATCGAGAGGAGGGAAATTGTCACAAACTGAAGATGCGCAAGGCGTCACGACTCCAGTAGTGGACGAGCTCAAACTTACGCTAGGAATATCAGGTTCTAACTTGATAACATCGGAGGGGGTAATGTCTTCCTTCATTGCCCCCATCATCTTAGAATTTCCCTTTTTAGAATCTCTCCTCTTTTTCTTCTTCCTCTTCTAGTAACATTGTTCCTTTATAGAGTCTAACTCCTTAGGAATCTCACCCTTAAGGATTCGAATTGTTAAAATTGACAAATCACGTTTACGGTAAAAACTCACCGTTTTCCCTTCCAGCAACTTTTGATAAGAATTTGCTGGGATCCTTAAAGTAGAGCTACCACCACCCTTTTTGGAGAACTGAAGAACTGACTTATTAGCACAAATACTTTGAACCTCCGTCTCTTCCATACTCACACTCTCATTATCCCTTATACTCACATCACTTTGTTCTTCCATCACCTCCGTAACCACGCTCTCACCACCATCATTTATACCCACATCAGACGCCGAAACATGAACAGACTTCTTGTTGTTCTTCTCCACGCAATCTTCATTAGCAACCTCCAGCATTCTTTTCCCATTTTCCTTTATGAGAAGGTGACCTTTTACCACCTCTAATTCCCTTAACACATCCTTATTACTTGGTTCCACCATTAAGGCCTGAACCAAATCCAATTCAGCTTTCGAAAACCTTTTCAACTTCATATAAGCAACAGCCCTACGAAAAAGTGCCTTAACATTACGAGGGAATGTGTTCAAAATCATGGAGCATAAACCCGAGGCAGCTCTGTATTCCTCAAGTTTCAGGGCACATGCGGCCATATTAGACATAAGAGAAAGTGCAAGGTCAGATATCGACTGAATATCTTCACCTCCAATATCTCCCAAGCTCAGACTAAGTAATTTACAAGCTTCATCGTAACACTCCGCGGCACTGTCAAACTCATTTTGCCTAAAAAGACCGTTCCCATTATCTTTAAGCTCCGAGCTGACCCTGCAATTTCATAAAGTAGCCTAACATCCTATCCCCATTATTTTCCATAAACCCATCGCTGACATGGGCACTAGCAAAAGCTTCAAGAAACTTTTGATAAACGTTAGCGGAAGACATAGATACACAATTCCTAAGAAGGATACAACACACCACAACACCGAAACGACTCAGAAAACCCGAAAAAGGAATAAACGCCTCGACGGAGAACAAAACCCAGCAACTCCAAACTAAAACAGCCAGACAATAGAAGCAACACCAATCGTTTTTACCCAGACAATAGAAGCAACAAAAGAATAAAACCCAGCAACTCCAAACTAAGCACCCAAACAAAAAACTCCAAACTAACACCCACCCACCACCGTAGTTCACTCGAAGAGCAAGCAGGATACCAATCGATTCATGGCAAAAACGAAAAGACAATGATCGGAGCAGAAGTTGAACGAAAACAAACAAGGACAAGTCAATCAATACCTGAATCGATTTTGAGAACTTGATCAAACTCGAGAAAACCACATGAAGTAGATGGTCAGCACGAAACAAGAATGCGAAAAAGGATCAGGAATAGAAGGGGTTGAAGCAGCCTCGCCGGCGACCTAAAGAGGCGACTGGAGAAGTCGCCGGCGAGGAAAAATCGATTTGGGAATTTTTTTGTTTTTAGGGGTTTTTTTGTCTTTCTCTCTCCTCGCGCTCCTTAAACTTCTTTTCAGTTGTAAAATTGAGAAATTAATCTCTTGCACTTGTTTAGAACAAAAAAAAAAATGTATCTTCCACTTATTGGCATCCACGGAAAATTTTAAATGCTCTGACTTTATAAGGCGAAAAAGGTTTTTTTGTACTACATCTTGATGTTTTGCCGAGCTACATATGCTATATGCTATGCCGCTTGTGAAGCTATAAGTTGTTGATAGATGTTTTGCCGAGCTACATATGCTACCAAAAAAAAATATTTGTGTTATATGCTATGCCGCTTGTGAAGCTATAAGAAGTTGTTAACTTGTTATAAATTGGTTGTTGATAGATAATATTTTCATGAAATGATAGATGTATTTAGACTCCTTTGTAATTTTTTTCCCATACTCCGGACATGTTTCAATATGAAATGGCCAAAGCTAAATTATAAAATTTGGCTGAAAAAAAAGAGACTAGGCTAGAAATTCTCTCCAAGCTATTAATAGTATCTTGGAGTATCGCGCGTAAAAACGCGGGCGATACAACTAGTAATATATAAATAATAGGATCTCACTTGTAACGGATATATCCGTCAGATTTGTGACGGGTCAATTATCACCCACATGGGTAGATAAGACAAAAAATAGAATGCATAGGGAATCAGACTTGTTTTTATCCTTCCATGTGGATTTTATTTAACCCGTGAGAATTTGTGATATATAAATTTGAGCACAAATCTTAAACATGAAGAATATTCTCTTCTTGTAGTGGTTTGGAGACAAGGGATGATGCCGTTATGCTCCATGTTAAGTGTGTTTTTGTTTTGTAATTTTTTTTTTATAAAAATACAATAATTCGGCTAAAATCTTTGTCGAGGAAATTTATTTACCTTTGGACTATCTCGAGATTTTTCCAGCTTATTTTCTGTATAATCTAGAAACCCATATCGAGCCCAGATACAAGTTCCATGAAAAGAACCAAGGTGAGATTTCACCTATCAAGCTTGTTCTTATGATATGGCCAAAAAATCTGAATCTGCGGATAAAACTCGAGTCCCATGATCCATATTCTGTGACAGATTAGGATGGCGTTGCTCACACCGACAGTAGATGGGAATTTGAAGGCAATAGTTTGGGAGAAATGATGCTTAAAGTTTGACAATGATGATAAAAAATATGCTCGCGCAACCACACACACATTTTTTATTCAATATGAACTTACAAGAACAAATCACTGCTAAGCACATTGAACCCCAGGCATCGAGCCTGCCTCATCACCCTCGTCATCTTCTTCATATGCCTCCTGGAAGCGCTGTTGCTTCTTGCGCCTCATCTCGTCCTCCATGTTTACATCGTGAAGTGTGGTCTCCTCACACTCACCTATCTCCATTTCGGTTACCTCTTTTCCAGGTTTGGATGGCAATATTTTCTTCAATGTTAGAGATTGATCCGCGGGTAAGTAACTGGGAAATTCTACATTGAAGTGGATATACAATCGACCTTTCATGAATGGTCTTCGGTGATGTGGCATGCATTCGTCATTGATCGCCTTGAATTGATCAGGTTTGATGACCAAACTGAAACCCGCAAAGTGCCTCCGTTAAGGTTAGCTTATGCTCCACATAAAGATCGTCAAACTTCCGGTTGAATCTTGGGTGCTCTTTTTGGTTAATAACAAAGACAATGTCGCCAGGGACTGTGGCGAGCTGCATTATTGGAGCAAAAAAGCTTTAGTTGCGCTTACAGTAAAACTAGTTTAACAATTGTACAAGGATTGTAAATTCTGTGTAAATTTCCAAATTAAATTTAAAATACTCATCATTTACTCCGTACTATATTTAATAGAAGAGGGATGGTCAAGGGGCTACCATGGGCGCGACGGTCAGCTTTGAATAAATACGAGAAAAAGCGTTCAACAGCCACAAGTGACGGGCATACTTCAAATTCATGTTCTCAGAAACTTTGCTTCTCCGAAACTCATCAGTCAACTTTTTTATTCCCATATTGCTCCATCCACAGCTGAGGTGCACTTGGATGTATACGAGACAAGTGTGACAAGAAAGCTTTATGACTTCTACCAATTAAAGTTGAAAGAGTATACTTCTTGGTACACCAACCCTGATCAGTTAGCCATACATGAAACTTGTATCTCGGCTTGATATGCTTCTCTAGATTATACTGCAAATAAGTTGGAAAAGTCTCGAGGTGGTCCAAAGGTAAACCAATTTCCTCGACAAGGAAGTTGATTTTTTTCCTAAGACTGTCAATCTCCTGAGTAAACACTTGGGGTGCACGACTCATCATCTTACACAGCTTGGAAAACTCAATCCCTTCACTTAACAGGAAATCAAACCGTTCTTGCAAAGCACTAGATGAACCCCTTGCAGAAGTTACGAGCTTAATGGTGGAACCGGTTTCTCCGAAACCAATACTATGAAAAAATTTCAATTTACTGAGGAAGTAAGAATGCAATCTCACAGTCTCCAGGCTTTTCAAGCCTTCTGCATAATTCTCATCTAAGCCATCATCAGGACTACTCAAATCATAACTATCAAATAACTCGCAATATCCGCGCATCATCCTATCGAAAAACCATTCATGAAGATCCATAGCTCTGAGAATACTTGGCAAATTGACCATCTTGTTCCGACCAAATACATGCTTGTAATTCTGTTCTACTGATAACAATTTTTCCTTACAAAGTCCAAAATGCTCCAAGATGCTTGAAACTGAAATCACACGATCGTCGATTTTTATTCCCAATATCTTAGGGTTAGAAAGAATCAAGACACCAACTTTTGATTTCTCAAAACCCAACCTTGAAAAGAACTCGACCTTCTCACTCAAAGCCTCCATAGGGTAACAAGTCAGAATGCTTTTCCCCTTTACAATCAACTTTAAAAACTCCCCTTTCTGGACACCAAGCTCGTAAAAAAACTTAACTTTCTCACAAACTTCAAACCAAACATCCGAATTTCCAACCATACAACTCTCCAAATCCAAATCAAGAAAAACCCTTTTCAAATCATCCAACAGAGCATCATAATCACAACCCAACCCACCTTCCTCCTTCAACAAACCCGGAAACGCCAACAAAATGCCAACAACCTGCTGATTACCAAAACCTAATGAAGCCAACCTATCTAATCCCCCCCTCAAAAACTCGAGTTTCTTTCTAAAAATTAAATCATCCTCAACATACAACCTCTCAAATTTATCCAATGGAACCCCAAAATCAAGAAAAACCCATTTCAAATCATCAAACAATGCATCACAATCAGAATCCAACCCACCTTCCTCCTCCTTCAACAAACCCGGAAACGCGACACAAATGTCAAAAAGCTGCTGCTTATCAAAACCTAATGAAACCAACCCATCTAATCTCCTCCTCAAAAACTCAGATTTCTGCCTAAAAATTAGTTCGTCTTCAACATACAACTTCCCTAACTTATTCCAAGGAAACCCGAATTCAGCAAAACAACAAGCAGCATCAAGAACAATAGAATCATGTTCTAAAAATTGTTCTTTAGGTTTCAAAAGCTTATCAATATTCAGATAATCAATACCAATACTTTCACAAAAAAAATGAAATTCATTAATGGGATCAGACATAATGAATTCCCGGAATGTGTACCTGAAATTAGTAGGTGAATAGGGTAATTTTGAAATAATATCAGAAATTGTATGTGTAGAGTTTTTACTTATTTTTTCAGCATAAATGACAGGTAATGCTCTTTTGCTGTGGAGATAATCAGTTAACTCTTCTTGGGCTTGTCGTATAGCATGAGATCTGTTTTTTGAAGGATCTGTTGAAAGAGATGAAGATGGCAATTTTTTCTTACGTAGCCCAAAACGCTCCAAGATGCTTGAAGCTGAAATCGCACGATCATCGAATTTCATGCTCAATATCTCAGGGTTTGAAAGAATCAAGACACCAACTTCTGATTTCTTAACACGTAACTTTGAAAAGAACTTTACCTTCTCAGCCAAAACCTCCATAGGGTAACTAGTCAGAATGCTTTTCCCCTTTACAATCAAGTTTCCAAACTCCCCTTTCTCGACACCAAGCTCGTAAAAAACCTTAACTTTCTCACAAACCTCCAACCAAACATCCAAATTTCCCACCATACAACTCTCCAAATCAAGATCAAGAAAAACCCTTTTCAAATCATCCAACAATGCATCAAAATCACAATCCAACGCACCTTCCTCCTCCTCCTTCAATAAACCCGGAAACGCCAACAAAATGGCAACAACCTGCTGATTACCAAAACCTAATGAAGCCAACTTATCTAATGCCCCCCTTAAAAACTCGAGTTTATTCCTAAAAGTTAAAAATTCCTCAACAAATAACTTATCCAAAGGAAACCCAAAATCAAGAAAAACCCTTTTCAAATGATCCAACAATGCATCATAATCACCTTCCTCCTCCAACAAACCCGGAAACGCGACACAAATGTCAAAAACCTGCTGTTTATCAAAACCTAATGAAACCAACCTATCTAATCTACTCCTCAAAAATTCAGGTTTCTGCCTAAAAATTAATTCGTCCTCAACATACAACCTACCTAACTTATTCCAAGGAAACCCGAATTCAGCAAAACAACAAGCAGCATCAAGAACAATACAATCATCATTAAAAAACTGAACATTGGGTTTCAAAAACTTATGAATATTGAGATAATCAATACCAATACTTTCATAAAAAAAAGCAAAATCATTGATGGGATTATCCGTAATGAATTTATGAAATGTAGACCTGAAATCAGAATATGAAAAGGGATATTTTGAAAGAGTTTCATACATTGAATATGTAGAGTTATTGATTATTTGTTCAGCATAATTGAAGGGTAATGCTCCTGTGTTGCGGAAATAATCAGTTAAAACTTCTTGGGATTGTCGTAAAGCATTAGATCTGTATACTAAAGGGATTGTTTTGATTGTTGGTAAAGTATTGATTGTTGGTAAAGTGTTGATTGTTGTTGTTTTTGTTCTTGTTTTTGTTTTTGTACTGAAATGTCTGAGGTATAGAGTTCGAAGAAGGGAGATTGTTGAATGAGATGAAGATGATCGTCTCATTCTGGTAAACGGATTGAATGTGATTTTGGGGTTTTGCTTAAACCCTAAAATTTGGCTCATTTAGTTATTTTCCCAAATGGCCAAAGAGATGGTCATGGTCATGGTCATGGTCATGGTCATGGTCATGGTCATGGTCATGGTCATGGTCATAGATGGTGGTAATCGGGTGTGTCAGGTCGGGTTCTATCAGGTTTAGGCCAGTCTATCCTTTGGGGTCTAGTCGGACATTTCGTGTCAAATAATGTCTTGGATTAGGTCAGGTTTGGATCAGGTCATTATCAGGGTCGGTTACTTTATCGCATTACTTCAATTTTTAACTATTAAATTCGGCTTTTAACCATTATTTGGTTTAATTATTTCATTATTAAGTCAAACGTATCAAGATAAACACAAAATCACTTTCATTTTGATCAATATTAAGCTTAATAATTGCCGTGGTCATCAATCTAATCATATCAGTGTCAGGTCGGTCGGATAGGGTCTGGTTCGGGTCACTGATCATCATGAGTGTTGAGTTACGAGTCGTCATCGGACCGAGTCAGCTTCGGGTTGCAGTGTTCCCGGATGTTATCGGGTCGGGTTTGCTAGAGTTCAGAACAAATCGCCCGGGTCGGGTAAGACTTGTCAGCTCTAGTCATGGTGTATGCAAATTATGTATCGAGGAATAAGAATTTTTTTCAAAAGATGGGGTTGAAAACAAAAGAAATAAATAAAATGGGGTGAGTTTCAAAATAATCTAAAATGGATTCGAATATTCTAACATACATTATTATTATTTTTCCCAAACAATATTGTAGTCGCTCAATGGATGAGCGACATGGAATCGTTCACCCGCTCAAAGACTTGGGTCAGAACTTCTAAGTCTTAAAATCACTAATATTAAGGCCTCGTTTGGTTGCCCCTTGTAAATCATGGGAGTTGCAAAATCCCATGAATTACAAAATTGAGACTTGTTTGGTTGCCTACTTTTTGCGATAATGTAGGCATTTCATTTTTCAAGAGTTTCCAACTCCTCCACAATAGGGTAGTTGGATTACTTAGATCCCCTAGGTAATTGCAAACTCCTATTGAAGAAACCTTCAAGCTTGATCAATACTCCATTAATGGAGGTAAACTTAAGCTTTTAGAAGGGAAGAAACATCAAGCTAAATAAAAGAGGAAATTTTATTACCAATTTTGTTAACTTACAATATCTGTTATGTACATTCCTTTATATACAAATCAGAAATGCTAAAGAGTAAGCTAGATCAATGTAACAAACTCCTAAAGTTAGTTACAAGTTTGTTGTGCGGGTGATGTGGCGATGAGTCAGCTCTAACAGAATTCTGTTAGAGGCTGCTGTAACTTCTACACCTCCCCATCAAGTTGGACTTGGGGATGAAGAGACAAGACCTAACTTGACAACAAAGTGAGCATGCTGTTGTTTAGTAAGAGCTTTAGTAAAACCATCAGCTAGCTGATCTGCACTAGAGACATGAGCAGTTTTAATCAATCCTTCAGCAATTCTTTCTCGAACATAATGGCAATCTAACTTCAGATGTTTAGTTCTCTCGTGAAAAACGGGATTTGCAAAGAATGTCTTTGAGAGCCTGGTTATCACGGAAGAGTGTAGTAGGCATGGGAACCATGAGATGCGAGATCCTTCAAAAGTTCGAAGCCAAGTGATTTCACTAGCCGCCCGACTCATGCTCCGTACTCGATTCACCGATGATTTGCTAAAAAGTGGATTGCTTCTTAGTTTTCCAGGACACCAAAGAGGTACCCAAGTATATGCAATAGCCGATGAGACCTTCCCGAGTAAGCACAAGTGACCCAATCCGCGTCCAAAGAGCTTTGCAATTGCGGATCGATTTTTTGCGAGAATAAAAAGCCCCAAATCAAGACTGCCTTTAAGGTATCTGATGAGATGTAAAGTAGCTTGATAATGTGGGATGCGTGGCTCACTTAAAAATTGACTAAGCTGCTGAACACTATAGGAGATGTCAGGCCTAGTGATGTTGAGATAGAGTAGCCTGCCTATAAGCCGTCTGTATACTTCAGGTGTGTCAAGAATGCCACCTGAGTCAGTGGACAAACGCAATCCAGTAGGTAGAGGAGAAGCTGTAGGCTTGCAGTCTTCCATCCTAGCATCCTTAATGATATCAACTATATATTTTCGTTGATTCAAGAGAATACCAGACTGAGATCTGGCAACTTCAATGCCAAGAAAATATCGCAGTGGCCCCAAATCCTTGATGGTAAAAGCTTGATCAAGAGCATGCTTAATATGAGTAATGTGACTCTCATTATTGTCTGTGACCAATAAATCATCAACATATACCACAATTGCAGTAAAAGAACCACAGAATCGACTTAGTAAAAGAGAATAGTCGATTTGGATTTGACAAAGCCTTGACCTATGAGAAACTTGGACAATTCAAAGTTCCATTGCCTTGATGCTTGTTTCAGGCCATACAAAGATCTCTTTAAGAGGCAAACATCATCAATGTGCCCGGATGTGTACCCTTCAGGTCTTTTCATGTAGACCTCCTCATCTAAGAACCCATGGAGAAAGGCATTATTGATGTCCAGCTGATGTAGGGACCATTGCCTTGCTGCTGCTAAGGCAATTAAAAGCCGAACTGTTGTAAGCTTAGCAACTGGACTGAAAGTATGCTTGTAGTCCTTGCCCTCAACCTGACTATACCCCTTAGCAACTAGCCTGGCTTTATATCTTTCAACACTTCCATCTGGGTTAAACTTGATTTTGTAAACCCATTTGGCCCCAATTGCCTTCTTACCCTTAGGAAGAGGTGTCAAAACCCAGGTATTATTGTCCTCCAAAGCTTTCAATTCCTTGTTCATGGCCTCAACCCAGAGAGGATTTGTTTTGGCCTGATTATAACAAGCAGGCTCAAAAACTTTGAGAACATTATGACATGATCTCTGATAGTCATCAGAGTACCCTGTCAAACTAGGAGAATCAGCAGCATAACTCACAGAAGAAGGAGTGAGAGAAGGAGGCATTCCTTTACAGTCAAAGCCACGGAGTGTGGATGACAATTGCCTTGACCTTCCTGATTTCCTAGATGGTTCAGGAGCAGAATGAGAGACACCAGGGATATTATTTGATACATTTGTATTATTTGGAATAATATTGAGGTCTTGTGTAGTGTCACCAGTATTAGTATTTGATGTCATAATTGGAGAGCTATCTTGTACAAAATTTTGAGTGCCATTATCAGCAGTCTCAGAGATATCAGAATGCAATACCTCTGAGAAATGTTGTGCATTATTGTTATAATATTTTGGAAAATCTGGATTTGCACTATCCCTCAAAGTTGTATCAAAGTTGAATGTTGGATCAAATGGAAAAAGTTTTTCCTGAAAGAGAACATCTCTGCTAAGAATTACTTTCTTTTTGTCCAAATCATATAATCTGTAACCTTTTTGAGCAAAAGGATAGCCAAGAAACACACATCTGGATGCCCTTGGTTCAAACTTATCCCCTACTTTCTGTGCTGCATAACATAGACAGCCAATTACCCTCAGATGACTATAATCAGGAGAAGTCTTGAATAAGACCTCAAATGGAGTCATCCAACCAAGAACCACAGTAGGCATTAAATTTATCAAATGGGTGGCAGCTAGAATCATATCACCCCAGAACCTCTTAGGTAAGTGACTTTGGAACCTGAGAGCTCTTGCAGTCTCCAATAAGTGCCTGTGCTTTCTCTCAACAGTCCCATTCTGTTGAGGATTGCCAGGGATTGTCTTTTGATGTACTATGCCTTTGTCAAGAAACATCTGCCCACATTCTTCCTGAACTACCTCAGTGCCATTGTCACTTCTAATGACTTTAATTTGTTTATGAAATTGGGTATTAACATAGGCAAAGAAATTTAGCAATGTTTGACATACATCAACTTTAGATTTAAGTAACATAGTCCAAGTTACTCTACTAAAATCATCAACAATTGTAAGGAATTAAGAAGCACCAGTCAGAGTTTTTACTCTATATGGTCCCCACAAATCAATATGAACCAAATCAAACACAGCAGAAGTGACTGTTTGACTAATAGGAAATGGCATTTTATGGTGCTTGGCAAGTAAACATGTATCACAATGCAAAGAACTGTTTGTTTTATTTAGTATTGATCCTGGTATTACATGCTTCAAGGTACTAAGGGAAGAATGACCCAAACGTGCATGTAATAAAGCTACATCAGCAAGAACAGTAGCAGCAGAAAAGGAAAAACCAGAATTACAAACAGTCTGACGAGATACAGTGTTATTAGCAGCTCTAAATTGATATATGCCATCAGTCTTCCAGCCTGAACATAAGATCTTTTTAGTGGAAGGATCCTGAACATGACATTCAGTTGAAGTGAAGTTAGCTATTAGTCTTTGATCAGACAAAAGCCTACCAAGAGAAAGCAAATTGTGTTTGAAATCAGATAAGAAGAGCACATTATGCAAGGTTATATCTGCATTTAACACAACTGTACCAGTGATTTTGACAAGTTTAATCTGGCCATCAGGTAAAGTAATAGTCAGAGGTTTAGACAAGTACTTGATGTTGGTTAGGACTGTGAAATCTGATGTCATATGGTCAGATGCACCAGAATCTATTATCCAACAATCAGAAGAATTTAGAGCAGAACAAACACGAGCAGTAGAGGCAAAAATTGTACCTCCAAAAGAAGGACCAGAAACATCAGAAGAAGAAGCAGATGACTGCAACCTAAAAACCTCCCTTGCTACAGCTTGAACAAATGCAGGATTAGGAGCATCTGCCTAAGAACCAGAGGAAGAAGGCCTGCATACTTCAAGAGGAGAATCAGACTCATAGCTCTGTGTCTCTACATTTGCAGCAAGTTTCTTTGACTTCCCTGAATAGTGGCCTGCAGGCATCTTAGCTTTGGCCTTCTCCTTTGCAATCTCCTTTGCAAGCTCAGGATGAGCTTTAAGCCATTGCTTGTATGTCCAACAATAGTCAATAGTATGACCTACTTTCTCACAGTGATCACAGAAGAACTTGGAACGATCAACTTTAGGCTTCTTTGCATCACGCATCCAAACATTAGAAGGAACACCAGACTGCGGAGTCTGAGAAGCAGCAAGTGCAACTCCATCAGTCACCACCTGATCTACAGATTCAGTGATGAGTTTCTGAGCTTCAATCTGGTGAACAGTTGCAAAAACTTGATTCACCTTAGGTAAAGGCTCCATTGCAAGAATTTGAGAACGAGTATGCTCATATTTCTTGTCTAAGCCCATGAGAAAATCAAGAACATGATGAATGTTCTCTCTTTCTACAATCTTCTTCAGAATTTGACAAGGACATTTCACAAGAACACCACAACTATATTCAGGCAAAGGATCTAGGGACCTCATATCCTCCCAAATTGAACGCAATCGAGCATAATAATCAGCAACAGATGAAGTACCTTGAGTAATTTGATGAGCATCCTTACGAAGCTGGTATAGGAATGGCGCATTTGATTGATTGTACCTTTCATGAAGCTCATCCCATAGCTGTTTACTGGAAGTAACATAGGATAAACCAGCAGAGATCTTAGAGTCAAGAGAGTGTAAGATCCAGCGCATAACAGTATAATCCGTGCGAATCCAGTCGCAATAATTGTCATGATCTTCAGCAGGTTGCGGATAACCGCCATTGATGAAACCGAGCTTGTTTTTGGTGATCAACGCAATGCGAATGTTCCGAGACCAGTGTAAGAACGATTTTCCATCGAAAACATGAGGAATCAACTGAATCAATGATTGATCAGCAGTAGTGAGATGAAGAGGATCCTTGTATACTGATGTATACGAATTTGCTGGAGTTTCTGGCATTTTTGTGAACGAAGTATTGATTGTGAAAGAAAAAGAAAGAAAAATGAAATTTGAGATAAAATGTGCAGCGGAATGTAGCGATAATTGGACAAAGTAATCGCTGAAAAGAATATCACAGGATCTTTGTAGACGATGATACCATGAAGAAACCTTCAAGCTTGATCAATACTCCATTAATGGAGGTAAACTTAAGCTTTTAGAAGGGAAGAAACATCAAGCTAAATAAAAGAGGAAATTTTATTACCAATTTTGTTAACTTACAATATCTGTTATGTACATTCCTTTATATACAAATCAGAAATGCTAAAGAGTAAGCTAGATCAATGTAACAAACTCCTAAAGTTAGTTACAAGTTTGTTGTGCGGGTGATGTGGCGATGAGTCAGCTCTAACAGAATTCTGTTAGAGGCTGCTGTAACTTCTACACCTATATAATTGAACTCTTACATCGACAACCAAACAAATTTTGCAAATTCACATGAATTTCATGTGGGAACTTAATTCCCATGAATTCGATATTTCAGTGGAGTTGTATTCCAACGGGCAACCAAACGAGGCCTAACTTTTACCCAAGATGTAGTGTCTTAGGGAGACAACAACTTGGTTCCGAAGCTAATTTCTGACGTTAACCCAATCTTAAGTAATTACTTTGAAAGTACTTCTACAAAGAAATGTCAAGTGTCATACTTCTACAAAGAAATGTCAAGTGGAATTTGCTTTTGATTTCCCGAAATGTCAAGTCGAACAACAAAGTGACATTTCTTTCAATTTCTAGTGAATTAATAATAATCTTCTTGTTGTTCGACTTGTTTGCAAATTTATGTTTTCGCTCTCTATGTGTCATCTTTGGGATTCTCCTATATCACTCTACCTTGTATTTAGTTTGTTCGTACTATAATTTCATTGTCAAGTAGCGTAGGAGTTCAAATTAAAGAGATCGGGTGTCTTTTTTTTTTTTTTTTTTTTATTGTCTTGCAGGCTGAAGATGATACACTTGGGGAAGTGAACAAAGATGTGGAAGAAAATGAAACGGGTAATAATGAGAATAATGAAGAACAATCGGATATCGAGTCAATGAGTGAAGATGAGGTAGCTGATGAAGATCAAAACATGGATGGTGAAATATTGCTTCAGCAAACCCATGAAAAATTAAAGATGTATGTGCTTGCTACCTTGGGATTGATTGTGTGCATACAATACTACGTTAAATATATTTATAAGCAAAACATAAGGACTTCAATTTGCTCGGGATGGCAATTTGTGATTGAAGTGCTAAATACACCGGGAGAAAGCTACATGACATTTAGAATTGAGTCACATGTCTTTATAAGATTAGCTGAATTATTAGTGACTAAGTATGGATTGCATCCCACTAGAGAGATGCGTGCAGAAGAGGCGCTCGCAATATTTCTTTGGATTTGTGCACATAATCAATCAAATCGTACTCTCCAAACTAGATTCAAACATTCAGGGGAAACAATTAGTAGAAAGTTTAATGAGGTCTTAACGTCTTTAGTGACGTTTTCTAGAGACATCATAAGACCAGCTGATTACAATTTTAAAGAAGTTCTTAGAAAGATTCGAGATGATTACAAGTTTTGGCCTCATTTCAGAGGGTGCATAGGTGCTATGGATGGTACTCATGTTCGTGCAGTAGTTACACCAAAAGAAGATGAGATCCCTTATATATGTAGAAGGGGTTATGCAACTCAAAATGTCATGGCAATTTGCGATTTTGACATGTTATTCACATTTGTCGAAGCTGGATGGGAAGGGTCTGCACACGATTCTCGAATTCTTACTGAAACTTTAGCAAAATTAAAAGGGAAAAATATATTTCCATATCCTCCAGAAGGTCAGTTACATAGTTTTTTTTCTCCCTTTTTTTCTCCCTTTTCATTTCAATTTATATTTTATTTTATCTTTTAGTACTAAATGTGTTTTTCTTTTCAGGTAAGTATTATCTAGTCGATGCAGGTTACTCAAATTCGAAAGGATATTTGGCACCTTTTAAGGGAAAAAATGCATGTTACCATCTTGCTGATTATAAGCGATCGAGTCAACCTCCAACTGGGTATTTTGAAATATTCAATTTTGCACATGCATCTCTTAGAAATGTTATAGAGAGATCATTTGGCGTTTGGAAAAACAGATGAAGAATATTATTTAACATACCCACTTATAAGTTTTTGACCCAGTGTAAAATAGTGGTTGTAACTATGGCGCTACATAATTTTATTCGAAAAAATGCGCTGAAAGATGAAGAGTTTGATAAGTGTGACGCAGATCCAAATTATATGCCCAACGTAGAAGATGAAGATGATTCAGATGAGCATGGCGATGAAGATGATTCAGATGAGCATGGCGAAGCTGCAGATGATGAAAACATGTCTATTTTTCGTAATTCTATTGCTACGTCTCTTATGAACATGAGACGATCTTAAAATTTATATTAGAAACGTAAACTTTTTCTATCTATTTGTTGGCACACTTTTGATTTGACGAGGATGTGTAATCATAATAATTTATTTTCGATATCTCATAATTATATATTTGCTTGAATTTCTTAAGATGTTGATTAATAATGCAACTTTACCAAAATTTTGATTTTCTGAAGCCAAGTTTTCTTATTCAAAAGATGATGTTATTAATAATGTTAGTTTAAAAAGGAAAAAAAAAATTGGAAAATAGGATGATGGCCACACACATCCATTTGTTAAGAAACTGTTTTTACAAAAGTTAGGCCAAACAACTACAACTTTTCCAAAAAGTAGTTTATGAAAAACTCATTCTAGAAAGTAGAAGCTATTTCACATAAACTTGGCCAAACAGCACCTTAGTGCTTCTGTTTCTAGGGGCTTTTTTTTAGGTTTTGACCTTTTAAAAGTAGTTTTACAATATCCAAAAATATAGTGTTTGGCCAAATTTCTCCTTTTACATTTACAAAAATACTTTTTAAACTTGCCAAACACCCCCTTACTCTTTTATGAACCTTTTTGCCATATATTTTTCTTTCCTTGCCCGTGTTATTCTAATGAGGAAACATTAACAAATTCTCTCTTTTGGGTGTCAGGGTAGCTTAGATGCAAAACCATAATCATCAAGCACCCTCTTTTGGGTGTGGTAGCTTAGATTGAGGGGAAAGTAGCAACTATCTCGGCTTGAGGCACATCATGAATCACCAGACCCAAATTAAATGCTTGTTTGGATTAAAAAAAAAAAAAAAAAAAAAAAAAAAAAAAAAAAAGTACAAATCTAAGCCTATGTCAAAACACAAACAATTCCCATTGACTCGTAATTTTGATCTCTCGAAAGAAAACTAGTTACCGTACCTGAAATAATCAAGATCGAAGTACTTCATAATTCTTCATTTTGAAACGCATTGGAAGCAATATTCAATTAATCGCGCTAATTTGAAATACTATCGGTGTTACAAAACAGGAAATAGGTTCTCTAGTAAGGAAAGAAATGATACATGTGTTATCTTCTAGCTGCAACTAGTACAACTACAAAAGCATGTATAGGGTTTGTGCCTCGTCTCAAGCCTCCAGAACCCCAGATGACTTTCCGAGTCCAAATAATACCAAAAACAAACACTGCTAGTTAAGACCACACAACAACAATTTCAAACAAAATTATTGCATAAAATATAAATTGAATCACTGCTGAGCACATTGAACACCAGGCATTGAGCCTGCCTCATCACCCTCATCATCTTCTTCATACGCCTCCTGGAAGCGCTGTTGTTGTTGCTTATTGCGCCTCATCTCGTCCTCCATGTTAACATCGTGAAGTGTGGTCTCCTCACACTCACTGGTCTCCATGTCGGATACCTCCTTTCCAGGTTTGGATGGCAATATTTTCTTCAATGTTAGAGATTGATCTGGCGGCAAGGAATTGGGGAATTCCACATTGAAATGGATGTACAATCGACCTTTCATGAATGGTCTTCGGTGATGTGGCATACCCTCGTCATTGATCGCCTTGTATTGATCAGGTTTGATGACTTCCCCAGGGTTCGATTTGACCAAAAGCTGTCGTCCGTCGAGATGAGTTAAAACAAACTGAAACCCGCAAAGAGCCTCCGTTAAAGTTAACTTATGCTCCACATAAAGATCGTCAAACTTCCGTTTGAATCTTGGGTGCTCTTTTTGGTTGATCACAAAGACAATGTCGCCAGGGACTGTGTCGGGCTGCATTATTGGAGCGGAAAAGCTTTAGTTGCGTATCAAAAAACGCTTACTGTAAAACTAGTTCAACAATTTTGTGCCCCAAATGCACCTGATAAAGTACTTCGGGGGCGGGACGGTCACCTTTGAATAAATATATCTTTCTACAATTAAAGCATAATACAGTCTGTTTTCTCTTGTATTCATGCTAATACTTACTGTTCATCCCGGAAAGCTCTAACCTTACCATTGTGGCCACCCAAATCTTAGGTTCAGGCTCTGCCAGTGACAGGTATACCATCCCTCATAAGACGTGAAATAAATTTTTGGAGGTGAGGTGACTAAGGTCAGTAATAGCCTAAAAGGGGTTGAATTCAAGCCCCGTCTCCAAATTTCAGAAAACTTAATTGAAAAATGACAAGCATAGGTTGTGTTTTAACTACGGCACAAATTTGACAAAACCAGACCCACTTACCGCCTCATCGGCTTGTCCCTCAAACGTAATTTTCTGACCATGCTGCATTCCTTTCTCTACATGAACCTCCAACACCTTCTTCTCTTGGGTAACTTTGTTTCCTTTGCACTGTGGGCATTTGTCCTTTTCACTGATTACCTCCCCTACATTATTTTAATCAACAATAAATAACTGACGATTAAAATCTAGTAATTTATGCACGACTCAGAGAACAGAAAGTCGTTACAAAAATACCTGAGCCTCTACACTGTGGACAAACACTCTGCATCTGCTGAACCATACCAAGCCCAATCTGTCTCATAGTAACCTTTACACCTGAACCTTGGCAACCATGACAGGTACTAGATGCTCCACTTTTTGATCCTTTCCTGAAATATCCGAGATTACAAATTGAGTATCACTACCGTTGGATCGAAATTTGTTTTCCACTACTGCTACTAATCATAACACGCGAGTACAACAGGAAATATAAACCCTTTGTTTGGATAAAGGGATTTGAAAGGTCGTGAAGAGGAGTGCAAGGGAGAAACAATTTTCCTTGTTTGGTTTATAAAATTGGGTTGGAGAAATCTGGAGAGGAGAGAAAATGATCCCAGGTTCCTGATTATGAGACATCCGGGATATCTTAATTTAACTAAAAAATACGTAAATCTCATGTATTACTCCCTCCGTTAATATTTTCTCTCGTTTTGGTATGTTTTAAAAAAAATGACAATAAATACTTACCCTTGACTTACAGAAATTGAGGATAATTTAAATTGTAATGGAGGCTAGTAATTACTACATACTCCCTCCGTACCACACCAAAGGTAACGTAGGGAAAAGTGGAGTATTTAAGAAAATGTGGAAAAAGTAAGGGTAAAGAGGGAAAAAATAGGTGGGGTATGTAATTGTGGGTTTAATTGTGAGTTAGTAGGTGGGGTATGTAATTGCATTTTGTGTAAATATCAAATGGTTATAAGGATAATTTGGTAATGTTGTGGGCCAAATAAGGAATGTTACCTTTGGTGTGGTACGTCCGTTTATAGTAAGTGTTACCCTTGGTCTGGTACGGAGGGAGTACATAACTAGGGAAAATATACACCGTAAGTTAATAATGAGCACACACACAGTGACACAGCTACATACCCTTTACATCTGGTGCACAAGATATTCCTGGAAAGTGAAAGTTTCTTAGAGGTTCCGTTGTACAAATCGTCCAAGGAGACCTTCAAAGTGTGAACTACATCTTCACCTTGCTTTTGCCTCCTACCTCTTGAGGAGCCGCCGCCTAAGAAAAAGACAAAGGTAATTATCACGACCACAGAACAAAGAAGATTTTCAACAAATCCCATTCCTAGTTACATTTACCGTCGTAATATCGTTAAAGCTTTGAAATAAATATGTATAAAACAGAAGAACAAGGTGAAATGAAGGAAACAAGTTGGCAGAATATTTAACGGAAGCATTACCTCCAAAACCACCAGGATTAAATAGATGCTCAAATATATCAAATGGGCTGTGGGAATGACCACCGCCTCCCATCCCCTCCTTCAGAGCATCTTCTCCATACTGATCATAGATCTCTTTTTTTTCGGGGTCACTTAGAACTTCATAGGCTTGAGCCAACTCCTTAAACTGAATCAAGGGTCGTCAACAGAAAGATAAAAGATGTCAGAATGAAATTATTCGGGGGGGAAAAAAGATTATCCACAAGACCTGAACTCATAGTACTTGGTTCCTAAAAACCACTAAGGGGGTGTTTGGTTCACCCAAAAAAGGTATGAGGTATGGGTTTGGAATGAGCCAAACTCATACCAAGTGTTTGTTTGGCAAATACAAGGGTTTCATACCCATACCTCAAACCCATGAGGTATGGGTTTCTCATACCCAAGGAGGGGGGTGGGTATGAGATTGATACCCACGGGTATCAAACTAAATTGATTGAAAATATGAAAAAACAAATTATAGCATATTGTAAATCCAATTTTTTATATACTTATTTGGTTAACTAATCATTTTCATGATTTTATAATATTGAAAATTATTATTTATAATACTTTAATTTACGCATTTTAACCTTAATTGATGTTCAAACCCATACCACTCAAAAATGAACCAAACACAAGGTATGAGGAATCAAGTTCCAAACCCATACCACTCGGGTATGATTCCTGATTCCAACCCCATACCCGTGCACGAAACAAACGCCCCCTAAAGGAATAAGTATATGACCTAGGAGCCAATAATTTTTTTACGGATAAAATTTGCCTACTATTGACGCACTTGTTGCGAAGATCGTTGTTACTTCAATAGGTTATGTAATCATACAATAATCCGTCGTTTATTACAACCATAAAATGGTAACCGTTCAATCATTAATAAACTTCATTACAATTTCAAAGTATGGAATATAAAAATTCCTATGCAGAAAAAACAATAAGTGCATACAATCCTATAGCAGAAACACATCTCCGACAAAGCAAAAGCTACTCTTACCTTTTCGGGATCTCCACCTTTATCAGGGTGATTCTTTATGGCAGCTTTTCTATATGCCTTCTTCATTTCATCTGGACTGGCAGACTTCGAGACACCAAGAACTTCATAGTACTTGGTGTTGTCACTTTTCTTCGGAGGACGGCCAAACATGATTGAACCCCTTCACAGAATACTGAAGAAGAAAACACGGAATTTCACGGTGAAATCCTAGTTCACAAAGATGTTTTACAACAATGGAGCACTACTCAATGCACTACCAATTATTATCCAGACACAAGTTCTGGTAATTAGTAAGATCAGCTAGCTCGGCAGTAAAGCAGAAGCGAAACTATAAGATACGGAAGATAACCAACAACATCAGAGCCTTAATCCCAAAATGATTTGGGGTCGGCTGACATGAATCATCCTTTAGAACCGTGCATGGGTGAACGCACACCTCAAAATGCGAACAAAATACAGAAGATAACCATTTAAGATAAAAATAAATGAACTCAATGAGGTTTCATTCACTTGAAACCTTACTTGCCACAACACTACATAGATCACCGTGCTAATAGTTTCTTATGTCACTTTTAGACAACCCATACAATTATTACGGAGCAAAAGACGGTTTTCCCTACTTAAGGATGATAGATTCCATTATTTCAATTCTCTCCGGTAACAACAATCCTACAACATATCAGGTTACCAAAACTATCAACCAGCAATCCAACCACTTCAAAAGTTCCAAACTTTCGACAAATATTAGACAAACAGCAAATTTCAACCTACCCTCAAACCATATTTTCAAACCCTAACCCAAAAACCCATAAAAAAATCAACTTTTCCAACATCACAACCAAAACCCTAATCCAAGAGTCCCAGATAATCAACAAAAATTACCCCTTTTCAACTAAAATCAAGACCTAAATAAAAGATCTAAGCTTGCAGCAGAAGCATAAAAAAACAATCAAATCACAAAAAAAAAAAAAAAAAAAAACAGAATTAATAACAACATAAAGTTAAGATCTTTGCAATAAACAGAGAAATTAAACAGAAAACTTACCAAAAAATTAAGAGGATTAAGAAAAAGAGAAAGAAAAGGGGGGTTTTTTTCTCTCTCTATTTCAGTTTCCTCGAAGTTAAGGTAAAGAGAAGTAAGGGTTTGAGGAAGTCGGATGTTTGGTACCACGATTTAGTTTTATATACGGAGTATATAAACACATCATACATTACGTATTCGTGTCCATCACCTGTACCCTTGTAGGTGTAGGAGTAGGACTTTAGTTTTGTTTTAGTCAACTCGGTTGAAGACGGTTTTATGCTAATATAGTTGTAAATTGAATAAAAACACGGTTTATAGTAGGTAAAAATGATTATTGAGAAATTACGGTTTACGATAACTTTGTGTAAATCGGTTTATTAAGTATTTTTGTTTTTAAAGTTATTTTTTTAATGATGATAGTGTTTGATTTGTTTAACTTTCTAAAATGCTTGAATATAAGTCAAATTTATAAAAATGATTTGTTGCCGTTTGTAAGAATAAGTATCTATTTTTAATAATACGAAGTACTCCGTATGCTCAAAAAAGAAATTCATCTTATTATGTTAACAAATGAAGATGTTTGGCGTTGCTAATGCCCCTTTATTTGTACTCTAATGTAATCTATGTTCTCCGTTTAGTTTTATTTATAAAAGTTCATCGTTGTCAATGAAAAAAAAAATGAAGATGTTTTTGTTCAAGTGACGGATATACATGCATATCACTTTTAGTAATTTGTTTTATTTTGTTGTGCTTTTCATGGCTAGATACTTTAACTCATAATTCTGCTCATTAATTTTTTTTTTCTTTCCATTTGAACAGTTTATCTATATAGTTAGATTTATTGTCTAAGATTAAAGAAAAGTATATTTCATAAATTCGTGTGTGTTTGGCACACTTAGATTGCACTACATATAACTTTTACCTTATGTGCAATTGGTTTAAAAGTTTTGGTAGTTACATTATGTTACTTCGTATATAAAATCTTTTTCCTTCGGTTATATGGAGGATTTTTTTGTTGGGGGTGAATTTTTGTGATGCTCAGAAAATTAAAGATGGGGGAGGGGTGGGGGGGGTGGGGGGGGGGGCGAAGGGTTGTTATTGGTGCTACTAAAGGTGGTCGACACATAACTTCAAATCGTTGACAATATTAATGAAATTTTTATTTTGCCCCTCATAATTTTCACTTAACATCTCTAATGAATTTCAAAATTAATCGAATTAACGAATTACAACTAAGCGAGTGAGCAAAACAAACTTAATCGAATTAACCAACTAAATTTAATCGACAAACAAACCAACTAATCGAATTAACAAATTACTAATAACAAGCAATACTGATTTAGCCCAAAAATTAATCAATTTTTTTTTTAATCGAAGTAAAACTAATCAGATTATTTACCAAAAAATAGAAGTGAGAGTTTTATGTCTCTGTTGAGTCTACTCTCATGTCTCAATAGTCTCAACCGAAACCGATTCTATATAGACTCAATTTTAATAAATGCGTAGAAGTTTGTCAGAAACCACATTTTATTAATTAAGTTGTTCTTTTAGGCCTTTAATAAGTATTTATGTACATTTGCAAATAAATAAATTGCAAGTAATGTAATTATGTGATGAAATAAAAAGATTTATTCGAATACGTATAGGCTATGGATGTCATTTGGGGTGAGACGAAGGTGGACTTACGTTCCCCAGCACCGTACCCACCAATTGGTTGCCAGAACACATGAATTGACCAACTCATGTGAATTGCCCAAAATTCGTTTGATTGACATCCGGGAGTTGAATTAATACAGGAGTTTCCAATTACTTCGAGTTCGGGGGGGGGGGGGGGGTTGCTATGTAATCAAACTCCTCCATTCGAAAGAGTTGGCAATTCAAGGGAAAGAAATTCCCATGATTTGGCGGTAACCAAACATCTTTCATTTTTACAAATCATGGGATTTTCCAATTCACCCATTTTTATGGGAGCAACCAAACGGGATCTAAAGATAGTATAAAACTCTCGCCCCACCGCCCATAACATGTACAAATCTCCAAAACAGTGCCCGCCCAAACAGGTGAAATCTAACCCGTGCCCGCCTCATTTAGTTATAAGATAATTTTATTAAATTGTTTTTTGATACAAGTTTCTTTAATTCATTATGATTTTCCAATTTTATTTTTACAGGTTAATAAAAGAAAATTACAAATCAGTCATGACAATATTACGTAGTAGTTATTTTCCATAATCAGCGGGTATACGGATATCATGTGAGATCTCTATCCCACAACCAATGGTGGGTACAATATTTATACCCATACTCGCCCCACGGCCACCACCCACCAAAACTCTACTAGTACCCGCTCTAACTGGGGCGAGTGTGCTGCAGTACTCATTTATACCTATCCTATTGATATCTATAGTAGTGGCCACCAAAGCTCTACCCGTACCCACTTCGACTGAGCAGTAGTGGCGGGGTACTAGTGGTCATACCAGACCTTGTTGGAACAAT
Source organism: Silene latifolia (assembly GCF_048544455.1). Classification (NCBI taxonomy): domain Eukaryota; kingdom Viridiplantae; phylum Streptophyta; class Magnoliopsida; order Caryophyllales; family Caryophyllaceae; genus Silene; species Silene latifolia. The sequence goes on along the minus strand of NC_133535.1, from coordinate 14,591,679 downwards.
CTAAGGTTGTCGAGACTATAAAATGAGAGCATTGGCCCCGATAGCCCTGAATAGTTCAATGACCAAAGCAGACGACTGAATGCTCGAGAATGCATAAGCAGCGAGAGTCTACGCCCTCCGGCCTGAACGAAACCACAAAATTTAAAACGAAGAGCGAGTGATCGCACCCCTCCTTGCCAAACAAAAAAAAAAAAAAAAAAAAAACTGTAAAGAAATGTCTATTAATTGAAATTCAAATGTTGCTGAAAAAAAAAAATAATGAGACGAAAGCCATGTTCAAATAGGGCTTCCAAAGGTTCTGCACCAGTAATAGACCAATGAAGTCAGGCTTTAACAGAAATTCATGCAGATGCAGAAAGGATGAAGCACACCCTTAAAAAGGAAAGAGCAAAAGCAAAGCTCTAACTCGAGACTTAATTAGTCGGTCTTCGTCTAAGCCATTATTTTTGCCGATCTGACATAAAGGCTATCAACAACCTTTCCAACATTAGCAATGGTGTCGAGAGTAGCCTCGTATATGGCATCGGTCTTGGGGTCGTCAAAAATAACGAGGCATCCTGCACCCTGATCAAGAGTGCCAGCAAACTTCTTATCCAGTATCATCTGAGATAGCTTCCTCTCGACATGATCAACAGGGAGCTCAATCAGCTCTGCAATGTGAGCAATTTCGACCCTAGAGAAAGGCTCAATCAACCTGCAAAATACAAATGGCAATGGCAATTGAGACCGATACCAACCCAAAACGGACAAGATCCATAGGAAAAGTTCCAGTCCAAACCCACACCCAAACCATTTTCAAGGAAACTCTGCATCTGACACAATTCAGTAACATTCCATTTTACACCCAAAACCGACTGGATCTGACTATACATGATTTATTTACAATTTTTTAAGCTTCATTGAGTTGAATCAAGTTTCGATGGAGGTGGTGGGAATTTGGATTTAAATCGGTGATTCGATAAGAAATCGGTTCAGGTTTGAATTCTTTTTAATTTAGTCCAAAGCCCATCCATTGCAATGCTTACCTGCAAAGGTTCTGCTCCAACAAAGTATCATAAAGAGATGAAAGGTGTCTGTGAACGATTGGATCCTCCTCCAACTGGCCCTTAAACTTCTCAAGAGCAGACTCAAATAGTTTCAAAGAACGCTTGGAATAAGCATCGGCTACAGCTTTCATGGCATCAAGCTCCGGGCCCAAATACTGGAGACCCGCTTTAGACGATATAATTCCTGCCACATCATCAGCTTGGTTCACCATGACTTTGGACAAGAGCATGTATTTAAGACTGTACACTGCCCTCGGGTCTTCTAGGGCATTGAAGGCTTCAAATGCTTCATAAAAGTAAGAATAAGCAGTTTTATAGTCTTTTTCCTCAGCATGGAGTATTCCGCTTTGCAAATCGATAGTCCCTTGTTGGGCAGGGGGGACATAAATGGCGTTGGCAGCCGTTCTAGCAGCTGTAAGGGCAGCCTTGGCTTTAGGAAGGTTCCTCAAGGAGAAATGAAGTTTACTCTCTAGCAACTCAATGTCAACCAGAAGAAGCTTGTCATCTAACCTCCTCACTTCCTTTATCAGGCCCGCTAAGAGTGACAAGGCTTCGGAGTATTCCTTTGTCTCCATCAACAGAGAAGCAAGTCGGGCCTCGACACGTTGGCGAAGGAAAGTCCGCTTTTCGTCCCGGGTCCATTGGACCATCTCTTTGCAAAGGGTGATCTGGAGTTCAGTGGTGTTTGGGATCTTCGCCACGGCGTCCATAATTCCTCGAACGATTTTTGCGGTTTTAGCCTTGGGGATTAAAGAGAAAAAGCCCATTAACTGGGTTAGAAGGCTACATAGGTCTTGAGCCCGATTTTCTTGCCTAAGAAGATCGGTAAGATTCGTGATTGCTTGTTCCTTGGTTCGCAATGCCTCGGGGGATGAGGAAGGATCCTCTAACACTTTGTAAAGGATAGAGATGGATTCGGCCAGAGTCCCGGCTTCCAAAGCCTGAGCAATGGATTCAGTGGTTGCAGGATAAGTAGACATTATAACTTCTTTTGATTGCAGCTGCCGTACAAAAAAAATAAAATAATAAACAGGTTATAGACTTATAGAGAATGAAGTTTAAATCATACCCTTTGCGGTCTATTACATGTGACAGAAAAGAGAAGATGGAGACAAACATTCCCATACATAAAAACTTGAGACAATTTGGAACACAATTTTTTTTTTAAAGATAGAGACGACAAAGAAAGGTTCCTGTTATCTAAAACTAAGAGACTTAAAAATAAACAAATTCCAAGATACTGCAATCCTCAAAAATCCAACCTAATAAAAAAGGTTCTACAAGTAAGAACTAAACGCTTTGCAATTCTACAGCCCCCCGTTAGATTCGGTATCTGGTAACACACAATTAACTGTTGATTTTCTAAACCTAGGCAAATACCAAACAACGCTACCCTACCAGTTCACTTTTCCAAGCTCTCTAAGAAAAATAGTGATGCATCACAGTCAAACACTAAACCAATAACAGTCAACCTACCCACAAAGCATAGTTCACATATCAATGAAATCCCAGAAAATCAACCTCCATAATAATATATACGAAACTCTAATGACAAAAATCCATTAAATGCATCAAAAGAGTATCCTCTAACAGAAAGTATGAGAATAAAACACGATCTAAGCTAGAAGCAGAAGCCGACAAGGGCAATCAAATGATAGACAGGCCACAACAATTTTTCAAAAAATTAGCGCTTAATGAACAAATAAATACTACTGGTCAGGGGCCCTTTTCCAGTGGAAAATCATACAGTTACCTCACGGGGAGTTAGCCGCACCCACGAATGATATAATACTACTGTTGCTTTAGCTTTACTCACATCAGTAGCCTATTTTTATGCGGGTCTTACAAAAAAAAGGTTAGATTATTTTGGTAAATACATTCAACCAACCTCAATTCTTTTACCCATTAACATTTTAGAAGATTTCACAAAACCTCTATCACTTAGTTTTCGACTTTTTGGAAATATATTAGCGGATGAATTAGTAGTAATTGTTCTTGTTTCTTTAGTACCCTTAGTGGTTCCTACACCTGTCATGTTCCTCGGGGGTACAACAGATACTTTGCCAGTACCTCAATGGTTCCCAACTTCCCATGTGGCGGGATAAACAGGGTAGGATGTATGTTGTATGTCCTCAATGTTAAACACACATGTAATTTACTTAGATGACCAATAATACATCCGAAAATGCACCTACACTACGCTATTTTATGATATATCAAGAATTTCTTTTTTAAGGAGTAAAATAACACCAAGGGGAAACAAATTACAAGGCTACATCTTAAAGAACATGAACATCCCTAAACATCTCTATTTCAGAACTTTAAAGATTATTAGCAGCCTCCCAATTCCTCCACACACAAATTAACCCCGGGTGTTCCATTTTCTAGCTCTATGTTTGTTTAAGAGATGTTCTGGTTGACCCTTTTGTTTTTAACCTTTCACAGAGTATCCTTAGCGGCATAACTTCCCAGTGACTCATAAATGGATCAAAAAAAGGAGGAAATTTGTTTTGAAGATTACAAGAGTGTGGGTAAGGATGGTCATAGCAAGAAAAGAGATGGGTAATTGTTTCCAAACTTTTAACTCAGCCAAGCAACAAGTCGATAATACACCAGACGCTATTTTGATTAGCTACCTATGCAGCAACCAATACTGCTTACAATGTTCAAAACGTTCTATTAAAACAAGAGATTCAGAACAATAAACAGTTAATAATACTAACCAAGCAAAAGTACTCAGAATATAATCATATATAGTTCCTATTCACAAAATCCCAAAAAAAACACCTAGATCGAAAACAATGTGTTTAAAACCGAGCTCAAATCAAACAATTTATATAATATTATCCATTTCTAAAAAGAACAGCAGCAAGACGAGAAATCTATACTAGACCTAGCAGCCTAGCAACATAAATGAGTCGAACAATGAAAAGTCATGAAGCCTAGCAGTAAGAATCAAATCAGGTTGAAATCTTTACAATTAGCATAGAAATAGGAAGAAAGAAAATAAACAAGTTAGAATCTTTTTCTACAAAAATAAGGTGATGGATTTACCATGGCATAACCAAGGGTGGACGGAAGGAGGAGGGTACAGCAGCAGCCTACGCTAATATTTACAAACACGCTTTTCTGCTCTACTTATTCACAAGGTTTCTGTCTCACCCCACTTTAACTCGAGAAATTGAACTAACCTAAAGCTTAGTAAGAGCAAACGGGTTCACGTAAGAAGCTTTTTGCGTGTCTTTTCCTAAAATTTGTCGCACTTACTTATTACTCCCTCCATCCTGGTCATTTATTTACCTTTTCCATTTTGGGTGTCTTAGTCAATTGTTTACCTTTCTATTTTCGGAGTAATTTTGATGGCAATTTGGTCCACTTATCATCCAATAATTGGCCCCTCCTCTTTCCTTGGTCTTTGTGTCAAAACCAAAGGGAAACAAATGACCGGGACGGAGGGCGTACTTCCTTAGTTCCTTATATATTTTCATACTTCTGAACCCAAACTTATAACCATTATAGTCCTTCAACTCGATTAATCCGAACCAAACATCATCGCTCCACCATCGAATAGATACAACAATTTATCCCAGATAGCTCAATAGATACAACAATTTTGCACCAGTAATAAAAATAAATCTAATAATCAACGGAATCAGAAAAATTCCCCAAATTCATTGTCTAGACAAAAAGAAACAAACCCAAAACCCTAAAAAATGAAAAGAAAGATCCTAACTTTCGACAACCCACATTGAATAACCTAGTGCTAGAGATCTTATAAGAGGAACCCACAAAAATAAAATCAAAATTAGGGATTTTTAAGAATAATTTGATGGAGTAATTAACAAGTTACTAAGATCTAAGTAAGAGGTTTTTGCTAGCTTCAGTATGAACAGAAATCATGTAACAAAGCAAATTAATTCAATTCAATTATTATTGATAAAGAGAGCATAAATTAGAAAGATTATAAACTCACCGAATTTCTACTCTTTAAATTTGAACTTCAGCGTTGCGTTTTTCAGCGAAAGAGAAGAGAGAAGAGAAGAAAAAGAGAGTTTGTTTTGTCGATGGAACTTATTCTGGGGATGAACAACTCCGACCCGACTTTAGTACTTCAAATATTAGGGAATCGGGTAATACCCGTATAAGTTGATTGTATGATATGGGTATATATAGACATGGTAAAATCTACTCGATCTGAATGACCGATCTGATAAGGCTGACATTAAACCCGAAATTATGACCTGAACTTAACTTAATGGATCCGAATTGGCCCAACCCAAAAGTGATCCAGTCTGAAATGACTCAGCTCAAAGTGAAAGAACCTATACAATCGAAATGACGTATTTAAGGCAAAATTCTAACCCGAAGTGACCCAAAACGATCTGACTCGAGGCGTCTCGACCGAAAATAACCGGATAATTACCGACCCCTGAAATGACCCGACCGTAAGTAACCTGGCATGACATTCTAGGTCTACTAATAGTCTAGGTGTACACGTGTCAAGATTCAAGCTGGTAAAGACTGTTGTTACTCATCGTATGATAAGGTTCTATTTGATAAAACTAAAACTTAAAAAGTACGTACTTGAACTTTGAAATGATACGTGAAAACTAAAAAGTTAACTGATAAGGTAGCTGAAAATTGGGACCTGATAACTGACAAGGTAACTTATTATACTCCCTCCATTTTTCTATTTTCACCTCATTTGATTTATTGCGGTCTCCAAGACGTCACTTTGACCGTATTTTTCGATGTCTATATGTTGTTGTTTTTTCTTTAAATTTTTTTTCGTAAAAGATGTCTTGATATTAATTGTATGACAAATTAATTGAAAAGGTAACTGGTTTTTTTTTGTTAAATGACATAAAAAAAATATGATAATCATTTAATTTTATAGAATGAAGGGGTAAAACAATAAAATAAAATCAGTTCAAATACCTTATTTCTCAAATACTACCCTATATAACATTTTATTTCAGGCAATTTATTTGGTTAAATAAACTACTTGTCAAACAATTGCATAAAAATAAGGTAACTGCAATCTTGATCAAATGAGCTACAAGAAATGTCTTCCCAAACATTCTCTTTTTACTCATCCCATGATTACTTTTATTCTGAAGACTATTGTGCCTAATCTCTATTTCAACAATTGTTATACTCCCTTCTATTCACTATACTAGTTTGAATGTCCGTGCGTTGCAACGAGGTAATTAACTTATTTATAATGCCAAAAAATAAAAAAAACATAAGGGTTTAATGTTTACCTTCTATGTCTAATGATTTGTTTACATATTATTAAAATATCTCTTTAAAAAAAAAAGATTAATATATACGTGGGTTAACTCTTATTTATAATTATAAAATCACTCCACCTTATACTAATCTTTCGATGTAGGACAATTCTACTATTTATACGTACTATATCATCAAACTTGCATTGTTTTTCAAAGTGGGACAAATAACATACTCAGAGAATTACACTACCACTTTTGCACTTAGTTTGACATTCAACCAGATCCCGAATACCGAATACGGTTAATTGTTACTCATTATATCTAATAGTTATATTTAAGTTTAATAATATGATCAAGTACTCTCCATTAATATTTGTCGTTGTTTTTCTTCATTTTTTTTATTATAATTGAGATACGGAAATTTCTTGTGGTACCTCTTAATTTTGTCAGATTTTCCATGTTACCCCTAATTTTAAGAATCTGCCTATAGTATCCTTAAGGTTCCATTTTTTTGCCCATGGTACCCCCTAATATAAAGGCTGTTAAATGGACGTTAAGTTTGATGGCGTGACAATAAAATAACAATTAAAAAATAACACCCCCTTATTGTTTTATTGGTACGGATATCTCTCTTTTAAATGAAAGTTTAATTAACTATATCATTATAATATTGGAAATTTTTTATGGTAACCTTGAACTTTGATAGATTACACATGGTACTCCTAATTTTAAGTTTCTACAAATGGTACCCCATGTGTTCACCTTTTTCTTTTCCGGAATACCATTTGACAACTTCCGTCATAATGTCATTACTCCTATGACTTTTGACGCCTTTTTCTTTTGTTATCGTTTATTACACAAACACTTCATCATCTAATTCTTAACTCCATATTTTGTTTAATAATTAATACCTAAATAACAAAACACAAATAGCATGACATGCTCAATTACTTATCTAATTACTGAGTAACAGCGCTATGAAAAAAGTAAACACAAGGGTATTATATGTACAAACTTAAAATTAGGGGTATTATGAATAATCTAAAAAAATTCGAGGGTAACATGAAAAATTTCCATTATAATATTAACCATTTTATCGATATTTCTCCCACCTAAAAAAATGTTACAACTTTAAAAATTTAACATTTAATTCAAGATTATGTTTAAAATCTCTTATATAATAAGTATACTCTGAGAGATTCAATATATTTGGGATGATACCTAAGTTCCAAGGATAAATCCTATTTATAATCATGGGATCACCCCACCTTATGATAATCTTATGATGTGGGACAATACAACTATTTATACGTAGTATATATTTATCACACCTACATTATTTTTCAATGTGAGATGAATAACATATTTAAAAGTACATCATATTTTTTGAACCTAATTCGACTTCCAACCCAATTTAATTATAAGCAAATACTATATTATCTATAAATATTCATACGTTTGTTTTTTATTTTTTTATCATAATTAAAATCTGTGCAAATGATATGAACATATACTCTAATGATAGAATTTTTTTTACACAATTTTAATTATATTATTTAAACCTAGTATATTTACCACACCTACATTTTTTTAACATAATTCTAATTATATTATTTAAACGTAGTATATTTACCACACTTACATTATTTTTCAATGTGGGATATATAAAATCTATAGGTAGAAAATATAATGATATAAACTTTTAAGAGCTCTCCAAGACAATACTTAAGAGACTCAAAAGATTTTGGGTTGATGCATAAATTTCAAGTAGGCCTCCTATTTATAATAATAGAATCACCCATCTTATACTAATCTTTCAATGTGGGACAATTCTACTATTTATATGTAGTATGTTCACCATACCTACTTATTTTCCAATGTGGGACAAAACATACTAAAATGTACACAATTTTGCATATTAAGAAATACACCATCTTTAAGATATGCAAATAATATGAAATTTATACTCTAATGATAGCATTTTTTACCACAAAGCTAATTATATTATTTTCATAATTTTTTTAACGATATTTTTTTTGACAATGAAATGTAAAAGTTTGATATAAAAATTGGAAATATCACTTGAATATAATTTAGGAAATATACATATTATAATAATTAAAAGATTTTCCACTTTATTTTTTACATCAAAAATTATACTTTCCTAAATTTGTTTTTGATGATGTGGACGCTCTCAGATCGCTCGAAAAAACTCTCCTTTATATAGATATATAGATATAGATTCTTCCCCTTTCCTTTTTGAACAAGGAATAAGAAACCGATTTTGGACCACATAAAACACATTACCCCACAATCCACATGTAATTTAATTTCGACCACACAAATCAACCCAAAAAAAGGAAATAGGGAAGAAAACCCGAATAATCCGAATAAGGAAATAGGGAAGAAAATGATGAATAGGAGGGAGTATATGAATTCATGGTTTTACTTTCGTGTTCTATCTACTCGTAAAACACTTCCATTCGTAGGAAACAACTCCGTCCATCCCAATTCACGGATTATACAACCAGTTGTATATGTTGTACGATGTAAAATCTGAGCTTTGTGATAAAGTATCTGAGCTTTATGTTAAATAATATGAGCTTTATTAGAAAGTAATGAACTCATCCAATTACACATTAACAACATGAACTTTGAATTAACTCAGAAAAAATACATATAAGCTCGGATTCTTATACCTTTGTTGTACAATGTTTACGGTACAACTGAATGTATAATCCTATTTGTGGTCCATCTCCCCTATAAGAGGAACAAGCATTCTCCAAAAAAACATATAACTAAATAAGGAAACAACAAGACCTATTTCATCAAATTATTATTATTTCATCAAAATATAATATTTAATTAAATTATTTCTTTTTATTTAATTTAATTTATAATCTTTTAATTAAAATAAGATAAGTTCGGTATAATTTTACAAGCCGTAAATTTCTGAATCTTTTATTATTGTTATCATTATATATTAGAGAATGATTTGACATATACTTCGTATAAAACAAAAAAAGCAAAAATCATTAAAATTATTTAAGAAAATTCATAAAAAAAAAATTTAGTATTATGGTAAAAAAAAAAGATTCTTTTCATGAAAATTTACATTTTATAACTTTATTAATATCTTCGTTAATTCACTGTTCATTTTTTTATTATCTCATATTGAAATACAATGAAGTGTATGGCAAGCAAATTAATGACGAGTCAATTCAAGTATATAAATATATACTTTATTAAATTATATTGATTAGTTCTCCATTCAAATTTTTTTTTATCATCTCATTCTTTTTCTAGTGTGGACATGACTGTACAATGTTTGATCACCTGCTATCCTAAGCCCTAAATTTCCGCCCTATCCCTCCATTATATAAATTCTCACCTCCCATATCTCAAAACCCTAATAAATCCCGATTTTCCTATCACCTCCCCTCACACTACTCTAGGGGTGAGCAAAAATATACGATACGGTTTTATAATACGGATACGATACGGTATACGGTTTGAGTTATACGGATTTCCGTATATACGATACGAAAATCCGTATATACGATACGGTTTTATAAAAACCGTACCGTATCCAGGTCGGGCAAAAACGAAACCGTATATACGATTTCTGACACGATTTGAAGTTTTTGTAAAAAAAAAGATTAAAAAATGCAAAGTTACTCTTTCAACTCCACTATTTTAATGTTTTTTATGATTTTTTTTACTAACTTATCTCAATAAACAAAAATCAGCCCTTTATAAGAGGTGGTCATGTTAGAGGTAATTATTAGCTCTTGAGTAATTACAATGTTTAACTGGGCATTTGTCATCAAACCGTATCCGTATATACGGATTCCGTATACACGGTTTTTCCGGGTACCCGAAAATCGTATATACGATTAAACCGTATCGGATCCGTATAGTGATTTTTGCGATTTTTAAAACCGTATACCCGATACGATTTTCAAAACCGTATCGGGTATACGGTTTTGCTCACCCTACAAAATTCTTACTAAATCCTCATTTTCCTTCTTGCAAATCTTCATTTCCACGACATGATCATGATGTCAATTTCAAAGTAGACGAAACAGCTGCATACGTCAACAGTGAGTTTTTTCATCAATATTGAAAGAAGGTGTCGCAGGCGACTGACTTTGAATTAGTTTGAAAAAAATATGAATCTAAAGTTTAAATATTCTAAAGTGGATTTACCACAATAGTATTGGGCGTTATCCGATTTTTCTGGAGTGGCTAACGTGAACTTGACACTAAAATGTTGGGTCACTTGCTATTTATTGCCGGAAAAAGTTACCCTTTGAGAATGTATCACTTTGTGGGCTAAACGGTTCAACGAATTACCGTAATAAAACTTTGAAAAGACGGTCTTTTAGAGATAAACTAGTTTTATATATTACCCATAAAATTCACGAAACTAGCTATATTGACACGTTTGTTGTGTTATGCAAGCCCGATCGCATTGGGCTCTCAGGACAAAAGCCCTTGTAAGAAAAAAAAATATTATTCAATATGTATATTTCCATACGATATCGTCAATGTATATTTATGTTATGTGTGATGCCCCGCGATAAAGTGGAAAGTAAAACTAATATATACAAGCGGAAAATGAGGAGTTTTAAAAACTTTTATTTAATAGATAAGGTTTAGCATGCGGGAGTCACTAACATTCAACGGAGAAAGAGTATGCGGAAATAAAAACATAGGTACTCGCTATCTCACACGTCTATACCCCACATATGCATCTTCACAAACCTGTCATTCATGTAAACATGAAAGCCACAGTCAGTGGGGAGTAACTCAAGGTTCTCCCAACCACAAATTGTCGAAACAAACATAATAAGGAATATAAACATATAAGCACATTAAATAGGATGTGAGTGACTTGAATCATAACCAAACATGGGATCATACATGTTTAAGACAACAAAGATAAGGAGAAAGGATGAAGTAAATAAGTAGATAAGGCATAAGCAACAATAAATAAATGGAGAAGGATAATAAAGAGGGTAAACACGATTATTTATCCACGAGCACGTATTCCAAGAAGATATGACCAATACAACCATCCAAATAATGCAAGACCTTTACTACACTCATTAAATATAATTTCTCCTGGTAGGACGACCCTAAAGATCATAGTAACACGGTCCTAGTCTAAATCTGGTCAAACTCTCGAAACAGAACGGTTCTCGATTTGACATGCGGCAGAACAGTTTGCATCCAAGACTCGATCGACAGAACGGAAGTTGAGTACCTACATTCGGTAGAACGGTCCGAAAGAGGCGGAAAAAATGAGATAAACCCGTACTTGGCAGAACGGCACAAGTAGGCATAAAGGTAAATCAAGCATATAAGATAGCATTATGGCATTTCCACAAGAATACGACTCCTCACAAGTAATTATTTATAATAAATCTTTCATACTTGTATTATATTAATAAGCATTTCATTTCATAAATATACATGCCAATTGAATAAAATATAACAAGCGGTAATAAACAATTTGCGTTATGTAAAATACGGGATGAAATGTAAATAACTACAAATAGGTCATTCATAAGTCAACACCATCATAGAAGATTGGCCCAAAAACATAAAGTATATATACAAGCCCAATTACGAAACACCACAAATCGTCAAATAAAGGAAGAAGGAAAACAAGATGGATAACCAAACACCCCAACCCGTGACCACCCAACACCACCAGGCCGTGACCAAGCCACCGACCCACGGCCAGCCACCAGACCCTCCCAGCCTTGTCCACCGCCTGCCCCCACGGTCAGCCACCAGCCGTGGCCAACACCTCCAAAGGCGGTCAACACATTACAACAATCACTTACACAATGCAACCATACATGTAAATAACAAGACAAGTTCATGAGCATGTTTGAGACGGGAATTCACATCGATATTACTACTTATAGCAACCACATACATAACCTACATTAGCCACCATTTACCCGCAAATAACACCATTTACCCGCCAATAACAACCCACACAACCACCAATTCGACCACCCAAACAGCCCAATAGGGCAGCCGTATGCAGCCCCAAAAATAGGTCGCGGACAGCCCCTGTTTCAGCTCCAAAAAATGTGTCAAACAACCCGAATTTCGACTACCCAAAACAGAGTATAAAGCCGCATAAACTGTGCCAAAAATAGAGCGTGATCGGGACAATTTTAACATGAGTTTTTTAAGCATATGCAAGACGGAATTTCTCCCACACAACAAGTAATAACAAGATGAATTTGACATGTATAAAGCAAGCTCAAAACAGTCCCGAAATACCACAAAAATCGTTCCACATTTCAGCTCTAAAGGCCGCCATTCACGGCTCCAACACAGGACCCAAAAACAGTCCATTCGAGTCCAAATTAAGACGGCATGGAAAGCAACGTTGAGACGGAAACAAGCACAACTAACCCATGAATAACAACCACTAAATTTATCCTAACAATACTCGAAAATACCATGTAAAACAAGCCATTTCTACCCGTCTTTTGGGACAGAAATGTACCCGACTATCATACTTTTCTTACCCAAAAAACACATAGAAGATGCAAGCCATGAAACTACTTCAAACAAGCATGTACAAAGACTAATAAAACCACAAATTCAACCACACATATGAAGAAAGCATAAAGAACCAAACTTTATGATAAAAAAGAGTATAAACCGAGATAAAGGGTGAAATTTCGACACTTTGTCGAGTAATATATCACCGTTATCTTGAAAGCTCTCTAATCTTCAAGTGAATGGTGCACAATATAAGAGTCTCCCTCCGGGTCTTCAAATTCTTCACCTAGAAGCAAGGAAACAGAATGTTAAAGCTAAAAATTGAAACTTTCATAAGGTGACAGATTTCGAAACCTCCACAAGAGTGGAACTTTCTTACCTATAAAGTTGAAGGACGGAAAGAGGAAGAGAATGGCACAAAAATCAAAGAAAATGGTCGAGAAATGAAGGAGAAATCTAAGTTTGAAGGGTGAGTATCAATGGAGCTTCCATGTTTGTGGTTACTGTGAGCTTTGTTCGAAAAAAAAAATAGATAGGAGAGAAGTGTGACCGGTTGAAAGGTGTATGAGAGAAAAAATTATTTTAAGTGAGGTGTAAAAAGGTAGGTGAGTGTGTTGTCGACTTGTGATTGGTCCGGCTTAATCTAGTCTCACAAGAGAAATGTGACGGTGTTTTGCTAGACGAGAATACGTCTCAAGTCTACTATAACTTAAGACGAATTTATTATTATTATTATTATTATTATTATTATTATTATTATTATTATTATTATTATTATTATTATTATTATTATTATTATTATTATTATTATTATTATTGTTATTATTATTATTGTTATTATTATTACTACCCGACTAAAAATATATATTTTTATATAAACTAAGCTTTAAAATATAATTTTTAATAAAAATCATGCTTAAAAATGAAATTAAATAATTTAAAATAGGGTTATTTCATGAGAATAATCCAACCTAAGCCTACTCTTCTCGTATTAATCCCACCTAATGTTTAACTGAAAATAATCCTAACTATTGCCCCATTTAGCTTGCACTGAACTCATCCCAAAATTGACTTGATATAACGGGTTTCCCAACAGGTCAAGAATATAGGTCTAATTTTTTTTTGTTTTTTTTTGTTTTCTTAATCCTTCTTCAATTATCCTACTTCCTTTGGATTATACTAACATTAATAGTAACAGTCATCATTAACAACATTTCCTGAAACTGACTCCAGTTTAACATCACCAAATCAACCAGCACCGCTCCTCCATTACAGGTCGACCTTATGATAACCCCACCAACTCCTACTACTACTACTACTGTCAAGTGTCAACCCTTTCCTCCATAAACTTCAATGCATCCAAAGCCCGAACTCCGAGTCTGAATTTGTTTCACGATACCGTGTCTCCTCCTCCCACTGGCGCCACTCTGCGCGGCGGAACTTGACCCGACTTCAACGCTTCCTCACTGTAGATCTCACGCTTTGATTATGATGTAATGTGCCACCATTTTTGGTGATGTGAATGTTTTTAATTGGGTGGTTTTAATTGATTTGAGGGAAAATTGGGAGAAATTGTTAGGTTACTATAACGGTGAGTCGTTCTCACATAACCTGCAACCAGCGGCGGGGGATGGGCGGTGGGCGTAGATTCGGTGGTGGGTGTGCGGCGGGGTATGCCAGTTTGGCAGGGGATGGTGATGGAGGCGGGGTGGGATCTGATTTTTAGTGTTTGATGAGGATAAAGGGATGAAAATTATAAGAGATGAAAAGTTTAGATCGACTAATTAGGGTTATAGTCCAGGGAAACCGGTTGTCCAGGTTTCCCTTCCATCGGTTTAGTACAAGTTAAATGGTGTAATAGTTAGGATTATTCTCAGTTAAACATTAGTTAAGATTAATATGAGAAGAGGAGGCTTAGGTTGGATTATTCCCATGAATTAACCCTTTAAAATATTTTTAAAGCTATTATACGAAAACAGTGGGTTTTACAATCTTATCTTTATTAATACAAGAACATTTAAAGCATTCTCATGAAGTCACGTCATCATATGCATTTTTTTTTCCAAAAATATAAGCAATGGTGGGCCCCACCACTTTTATTTAATTTGCCCCAATTAATTTACTTTGCAAGTTTACGTCTCTGTGTATTTCCTTTTCCGCCCTTTTTAAAATTAATATTTTTCTTTTATTTCTTTCTGTGATCTAATCTTGTAGTGTATTCAGAGTCTGAGTTAAAGAACATGAGAGAACGTTGGATTTAACAAACGGGTTAAACGAACGAGTTAGGGGACGGATAAATATAAAAAAAAAAATATGGGTTGGGTGTATTTTAGGTCGGGTAAATTACGGGCCAGATACATACGGGCTTCAAGTTGGTTTAGGCCTAGAAACGGGTAGTTCAACGTCTATTTGTGTCATCTTTTAAAAACTGTTCTACTACGTTATTTTTATATAAATCCGTATTTTGTCAACTCAAAATTTATATAATAGGTACATATTCACCTAGATGTTTACATTTATATTATTCGGTGAGCACTATTTTAATGAAACTTAAAAATCTAGGTTAATAGGAGGGGTACTATTTTGTAAAAAGTAGTAGTATTTGATATGTAGATATTGTCGGTTTTTCAATGTAATATAAAATAATTCTCAAATTTGTGTGCTTGATGGCGGGCCTAATTAAGAAATTTGATAGTTGTCGAGTCAATAACCATATATTCCGTCACACGATGAAATTATGTGACTTCGTCAACTCTAAGTTTATGATACATTGGTCGTAAGAACAATGTGAAATGCGCAGGTAATATAGACGTGAGATCTACTTTCCAAATAATTTGAAAAAAACATGAAAATTGATTGATCTAAAGTTAAAATGTAATATTAATTCAGGATTTATGTTTTCTTTCATTTCTTAAAATTTCCTTCACATAAAATATATTTTGTATAACATATGCAATATCGCGTCTATATACCGGAATTATTCATCCCCCTATAACTAAATGAATAAGAAAAATCAATGTTTTTCCCGCCTAAATGCTTTCTTCTATAAGTGGGCCTATTTTTTTTTTTGTTATCTTAATTCACTATAATTTAATACGTTAGTGGGCCAACAAAAAATTCAACGTGTAAGTATAATTTTTTCTGTAAAACAAAAACTCGGTAGGCCGAAACATTGATATTTTATATTAATACTACCTTATTTAATAATAATAGAATTTACTTAACTATAGGCGCAATCTTTGCCACAAATAAAATATTCAATATTCTATATTTCTATACACAGAAAAGTTCTGATTCCAAACATTATAGTGTTTGTATAAAGTATAATATAGATTATAGAATATAAATAAAGAGTATAATTAATACAGATAAAATCTCCAAAATCTTATAGGATAACAAGGCCATTTTAATTAACGTACAAAAATTAGTTATGATGTATAAAAAAAATTTGACATTGAAATTGAGTTTGATTAAAGCTAAGTAAAAAAAAAAAAAAAAAAACTGACTATATAAATGAAACGTGTCAATTTCGCTCTTTTTAATCTTTCTATCTGCGAGCGGATCCTCTCCAGTTCGCTAAAGAACTGGATGGTCCAGTTCATGTATTAAGATTCTGCCACGTGTCTTGAACTACAAGCAATGGCTCCAATTATTCCAAGTAACAGTTTGTCTGTTCTTTTTGACAATTTTTTCCCTTACTTTCTTCTCCCCTTAATTGCAGCCCCTTATATCCACCATTGTCATTCATGAAACTTTTATTTATGAAACTAATTTTAACCGAAATTTCCAAAACATATAGCAAATCAAAATCTAATATTTTATGAAGATGGCAAAACACATCTTCATGAAATCTCAAAAGTCATTTCAAATTTCAATTTTAAGAAATCGCCATCTATCCACCATTGTCATTTAAGAAATTTCTTTTTTTGTCATCAAAAAAGACATGCCCGTTAAAAAAAACTTGCGTTCACACAATAAATACGGAGTAATTTTTATACAACATTAATTTCCCAAAAAAAAAACAATTTATAGGACCCATAGAAAAAGATGCGAATTAAAGCTAGATTTGCAGGTTTTTTTTAGTCTTATTTTCTTTTGATAATCTTGAAGAAACTACATTAATGGTGTCATGGTGGATTTAGAAGCAGCTAACTAAGAAGATCAAAAAGTAGTGAAGTTTTAATACAAGTAAATTTATGACATGAAGTTTTTTGCTTTATTTTTCACCCAAAACACGTGTTGCAATAGGGAGGGAGGTATAATTTTCTTATAGCCGTTGATTTTACATTACTCCACGTGTCAGCATCTGAATGTATGAACTGGACCATCCAATTCTTCAAGGAACTGGAGAGGATCCGCTCGCTTTCTATCTTATACAACTATACAAGCTAACATGTTTTAATGTCCAATATAAAAATTATTTTGTGCCTTTTTATATATTCTTTTCATAAAAAGATTTAGGGTGCGAAATCCATTAACTTGAAAATTTAACTGAAAAATCCAAATCACTCAAGCTAAATGGATAAAATTTAATCCAAAATATAAGAACAATGGTAAACATTACACTTGAAGTTGCACAAATGTGCTTTCAAATTTATGAGTCCGAGAAACATAGAATACTTTACATCAAAATTTCAAACTTCCAGTATGCCTCAAAATAAAAAGGTTCTCCAAATAGCAAATAAGTTTAGCGCAAGGTTACCAGATACGTAATACGCTCGATACGAATTCGTAATACGAATTCGCGATTCGCTTTATTTAGCGTATACGATACGTTAAGTAGAGCTGATCAAATGGCCCAAGCCCATTGGCCCTACCCGGCCCGGCCCGGTTTTTTGAAGGGTTTGGGCCTTTAGTTTTGGCCCAAAAAAGCCCATGGGCCGGCCTAAAAAGGCCCAAAATATTTTGGGGCCGGGTTTGGGCCAAGCGTTTGGCCCAAATTTTGGCCCGGCCCGGCCCATATTTATTAATAATGAATATTTTTCTAATAAAACCTATTAAAGTAGCGTTAAAGTTATACTCAACTCTTTACAAACTCAAGTATATTTTTTTAGATTTATAAAACAAAGTATACATAACATAAATCATATCTAAGAATGCATGATTAAGCATTCTAAAGTGGCGATTTTTGTCATTATTTTATTTTAGAGAGCAATTAATATGCATTTCATCATATTTTGTGCAATTTTATACACTATGTATGTTTTGAAAGTTGTAACTGAAGGTATTACGCTAATTATTTCCTAGGGTAAGTCGTAAATTTTAGGGCCCGAAAAAGCCCATTTAGGCCCAAAAGCCCGCATTAGCCCATAAGGGCCGGGTTTGGGCTTGTTAAATAAGCCCACGCATCTGGGCCGGCCCGGCCCGACCCACACAAATGGGCCGCTTTTATTAGAAGGGCCCGGCCCAAGCCCGCATTGGCCCGGCCCATGATCACCTCTAACGTTAAGTGTATTACAAATAACATAATTCGCTAATACTGATCGATTCACTTCCCTACTAAACTAAAAGAATAAAATTTGCTCACAATTTTCCCGCTCAATTGATTGACAAATATGATGGACTCACATTAAAATTACGACTTTTAATTTATTGACTAAAGATTGCATCCACCGAATAAAATATTACAATCAGAATAAAATATTACAATCAAATCAAATGCCAACTAAAAATAGGCTTAACACGACCATTATTCACGCTTAATATACTCGTAGTATACTTATTTGTTCTTTTTTAAGTTGATGGTTGGAGTTGATAAGGTTTCAATTTTAATTTTTTTTTTTCTAAAACAAATTGCCTTTTTTTTTTAAAGTTGACTTATTCTTATTAATATGGGTAGTTCTTAATAAAGGATATGGAGTAAGATTCAATAATTCTAATTTCTCTTATTAAAAATAAAAGAAAAAAGAATATAGGGGTGAATAGTATTTTTAATTGTTTGTAAATCGCCCTTCTAGATGTGTCGTATACTGTTTATATTTATTA
This sequence comes from Silene latifolia, assembly GCF_048544455.1. Taxonomy (NCBI): domain Eukaryota; kingdom Viridiplantae; phylum Streptophyta; class Magnoliopsida; order Caryophyllales; family Caryophyllaceae; genus Silene; species Silene latifolia. The sequence goes on along the minus strand of NC_133535.1, from coordinate 14,572,880 downwards.
CCGGGTTATAAGGTCAATATGCACTTTATAATAACATAGTACTGACCCTATGTTGGATTATGCTATTCTATCATAGTCAGCTATCATTATTTGTAATAATAAAAATAGGTTCACACAAAAATAACTTAATCTAAAAGTCCTTTGAATAATATACTTTTTTTTTAATAATATTACTAACATTATAATTAGTACATTACAACATATTATTATAACTACAACTCATTTATGTAAAAATTAAAGCTCAATTAATTTAACCCTCACAAATGCCGTGCTTTAGCACGGGATCTCAGCTAGTTACTATTAACACATACATTGCAAATTTACAATTATAGAAAACAGACCCGTGTATTTTGCACGGGTATGAAACTAACTTTGTTTTAATGGTCGAGTCAGAAATCACTTTTGGGGACTTTCTTGTCCCCCTTTTAATACAAGAACATTTAAATCATTCCAATGAAGCACCTCATCAAATGTTCTTTTATTTCCCCAAAAAAAACGCAATGGTGAGCCCTACCACTTTTATTTAATTTCCCCCAATTGATTTTCTTTATAAGTTTAGGTCTATGTATATTTCTTTTTTCCTCTTTTTAAATTATGTTTTTCTTTTATTTTTTCTTTGATCTGATGTTGTAGTGTATTGTAAGCCTGAGTTAAAGAACATGAGAGAACGTTGGATTTTAAAAAACGGGTTAAACGGGCGAGTTAGGGGACGGATAAATACAGAAAAAATATGGGATGTGTACAAGCGGGCTTCAAGTTGGTTTAGGTCTAAAAATGGGTAGTTCAATGTTTATTTGTGTCATCTTTTAAAAACTTTTCTACTACGTTGTTTTAATATAAATCCGTATTTTGCCAACTCGAAACTTTTATAATAGGTACATATTCACTTAAATATTTACATTTATATTATTCGGTGAGCACTATTTTAATGAAACATAAATATCTATGTTAATAGGAAGGGTACTATTTTGTAAAAAGTAGTAGTATTTGATATGTAGCTATTGTCGATTATTTTTAATAAAACACTCCCCCATTTATCTGTTTTCTTCCCATTTCATTAAAATACTCTTCCAATATATTAGAGAAATGAGAAGAAAACAGATAAATGGACGAAGTATATATAATATTAGAAGTGAGAAGAAAACTACATTACAAAGGAGTAAAATACAAATTTTGTCTATGAGAATGAAAGTTATGACATTTAAAAAATATGTTATGACATATGCAATACCGCGTCTATATACATGAATTGTTAATTAGTACTAACACGTAGATCCCATATTTACAATTACAGAAAACATACCCGTGCAATTTGCACGGGTATAAACTGGTGTATATAGCTAGAAATCAATTTACTAAACTTTCGCTACGATTGTTAGTATTTTGTCATGAATATTGTATGTTTGTTAGTATTTTGACACGATTATTGTTATTATTGTTGTTGTTTTTGATTTTTTTATTTTTCCTAGGTTTGATGCCCGCCCCGCACGGACAACCTCTATTAATTGTCAAATTTTATTTTCTATGATATAAAACTATATTAAACTTGCTTAACTCATACGTTTATTATTTATAATGAAATGTAAAATTTATCAACAAATTAAGAAAAACATTCACTACTCCCACGGTTAGTATTATTATTTTTACGACATCTCATGTTAATACTATTACATTTACTACTTCTCCGATTACTGTTGTTTTTTTACTAATCATGCTATTTTTTACGGCTATATTCATTCTCTTAATTTTATCACACTCATATTTAAATAAAAAAATTATTTTTATTTAATTGAATTGTTAGCTAATTTTTCACGCTATCTTTGTTTTTCCTACTATTATTTTCATTACATTTGTTCTAACTACTATTATTTTCACTACTCTCGTCGTCATTATCGTTTATTTCACTACCCCAACATTTAATGATGTTAATATCAGTACTCCCATTGTTGTTATTATTACTTTCACATATTTTAGACGAATTTATATTATAGTTTTCAATATTTATATTTGTTTAACCATTCATTTATCAATTTTCATTTTGCCTTGATGAAACATTTAGGGTTTCCGTTTTATACCTATATAACGCAACAAAACTGATTTATTCCCTCAAAATCTATTCTCGCAGCCGTTGAATCACTCCTCTTCCTAGTTTCTCTTTGCTCATTTCGCTCATTACTCTTCTCTCCTTCGTTTTCGCTCATTTCTCTTCTTAGGTCAAGTAATTTATTTATGATCTTCGTTAATCTTTTATTTTGTTAATTATGTTTCTCCAATTCCCTTTTCTTTATAAATTGGTCGTCTTTTCAATTTGAATATAATAATTCATAATCATATACTTCTCTAATGCAGTTGTCAATCCCGCTGACGTGTCATTTTTACTTTAATTATCTGTCTAATGTGGCAAGAAATTACAGCAATTGAAAAAAAAATTGAACAAGTAAATTAACTGAGAAAAAACAAATAATATCTCATATTCAATTGGAATATTCTATATTCCAATGGATGTAGAGTAAATACGGAGTATAATATATTGCAATATTTTTTTTTGGTGAAGAGAATATATTGCAATATGGTTATGATATTTTATTATTTTATAGGCTGAAATCACGGAGGTTCATTCCAATATTGAACATGATTACGTTATATGATTTGCCTTGATTAGCTATATTATCTTAATATCTTTGGAAATTATCTTTTCCATAGCCACAAAATAATTGATCCAAAATATGATAAGATTAAAATTAAAATTTCATTTCGTATAATATTGTTTAATTTTTTTTCGAGAACTCCTTACAAAAACATTATAAATTAGCAGTGATCAACAACCCCAATCACCTTCAGACATTCACAGCTCACTCACAATTCAAAAACTCAACACCACTTTTTATCCCTCTTAATTAACAAAAAAATTATTAGTCTAAAATTAAATTAATTGTCTGTACAATAGTCATTAATATTAATATTACCAGAAAATTATTGAGACCATCTTAAAAATCAAGGTGCACTATACTTTTGCAAATACTCCTCGGTGCCCGGTGCTCACTACTTCATTTGATGAAGTTACACTTAACTTTTGTGAAGATAAATTTGGAGAAAGATAAACTACAGTCACCCAATTTTTGGCAAGTTAATTACTCCGTAGTCAATTCAATTTCTTGAAATAAAAAATGGATAAAAGAGAAATGAAGCCCATGCATAAATATGGGGGAGTCAATTTGCCAATATCCATGGTAAGACAAAAAGTGTTCCATTTTCTTTTCACAAAATCTCATTGAAGACGGAAACTATCCGTCACAAGCTGAAAACGGATAGTGTCCCTCTCATAAAATGCAAATGGATAGTACAAGTGGGGGAAAAATGAATACCCCCACTTGCTCCCCCTACTTGCATTTTGTGAGAGGGCCACTATTCGTCTTTAGCTTGTGACGGATAGTGACCGTCTTCAATGAGATGAACTATTTTCTTTTTGCTTTGTTTCTTCAATGTTTATTTATAGGCTTCAATGTTTGTTCATAGGTAGGGATGACAATTGATAGGATGATTCTATATGATCCAGGTCTAGATCCATATCCTTATTCTTGTAGTGGATCCAGATCCGGTCCATATCCACAAGATCTGAACTTGTCAGATCCATATCCAGATCCTTAGGATCTAAACTCGATCTGGAACCCACTCGACCGATTAAGGGACCGAGTGAGCCTGCAAATTGTTAAAAAACTCTGATTCGTAGGCCACTCGATCGAGTGGAGGTTCACTCGACCGAGTGGAGCCGTCACTCGACCAAGTGAACCGAGCACTCGACCGAGTGCTGCGGGAACCGCTGAGTTTTCCCGCGAGGGTTTTTCTTTTGATGGACCTTGACATATATATATACCCTATTTTTCAGATTTCTCCCATTTCCAAACCCTAGTTCCTTCTCTCTAAAACCCTCCTACCTCTCTCTACAATCCATACTTCTCTAAATCCTAGATCTACAACTATGGGTGAAGATTTTAGAAGATTAATTTATATATTCTTGTTTCTTGTCACTTGGTGAGTCTTTTACTACCTTTTTCCCTTTAATTGGGATTATTCGTTTTATGACTAAACCCTAGAATTTGGGAGGTTTAATGTGTATTGTTAATTAGTGTTTTAATTAGTATTAGGAGTAATTAATGGGTAATAATAAAGGGTTAATTAATAGTATTAGTTGTTGTAGGATATTTTGTGATAGTTGTTACGGAAGTATGAAGGATGAGACGGTTTTATGATATGGATGCTTGGTGGTTTCGGATTTGCTTGTGAAGAATGCTAAAAGGTAGGTTAATCCTACTCGATTTCAATAAGATGGTCATTGCATATGTTGTGGTTAGTGTTGTAATTAGTGTCACATAATTAGAGTAATTACATTATAACATGATATTGTTTAAGAGGACTTGATGAGTCGGTAATTAGCATATTATGTGTTATCTTGCATTATTGTATTTGTCATGCATATTGGAGAATATGACGCTTGTGATTGTTTGGTGGATTACTTGTTGTTATGGAGACGTAAGGCGGTTGGGAGACCGTCTTACGCTTAAGTCACCTCTTGGAGCTTCCCACTCCAAGAGGGATGTGCACATTAATGATTTGAGTTACGGAGGGACTCGTGTGGTTGAGACATGACGTCTGGTAGGGGATCCGGCTGGCTTCCGGACCCGGTACGTCTGGGTGTGTCCCGGTATCTATTTGTGGTTGTTGTAACACCCCCATACACCAAGGTGCCTTACCAAGGACCACCCAGTGTATAAAGGTGCTACCATCTCGATTGCTCGAGATAGTAGATCAAATAAACAATAGTAGAACATATATTAAATAGCTTTATACTTTACATCGTAGACAGCGCGGCAAAGATACAACATAAACAGCTACAAAGACTACTAAGCGTGAGTGACGACGACATCTACTTCGGTAGCGTGATGACTCGATTCCCTTCCATGCTCCGCACGCATCAAGATTAGTTGTACCTGTTAAATCAACTGCTCACCATCCCCGAATGGATCAACACAGTTTTGAAAACACAACACGGGGTCAGTTCACTGTATAATCAAGATAAAACCAATTTACGATGAAGATAAACAATTGTTCACAATCCACCTCCAACTCCCAATCACATCACGTAACTGTCTACACACCAAAGTGTGTTGCCCTGCTAGTGGGGACCGCAGCCTTGCCCACCTAAGTCCCCGCTCATCAACGAGCGTAACCCTGTTCATTAATGTGCGCATCCCCTCCTATGGTGGGTTCCACAGAGGGCGAAACTAGGGCGTGAAGCCACTCCCGCAAGTGACTCTACTCAGCCGAGAACGCACCTCACGAACATCATAAACCATATCAACACCAACACCAAAATCCAATCTAACAACAACAATCAATCATGATATCAATCGTACAAACAATTACAACACATATCGTAAATCAATTAAACATTAAACCGAGTTGGAAAACCCTACCTTATCGTTCATCTAACAACTAGCCAGGCAAGACTCTAAGGCGACTCGTACAAGTAGTAACCATATCCTATTACTAGACTACCCCAAAAACCTACTGAAAGATAACAACGAAACACAAACTTACCTTGAGACGCGAACCGGAGTCGGTAACGATGACATCCCGACTCGATGACTCCAAGCAAGAACCATTCCCCCTTCTTGGGTTAGTGTCTAGGCTAAGTGAAGGAGTAGCGAGGTGGGTGATAGGTATGAGAGAGAGATTAGGGTTATAAAGATAAAAGAACCGTCGAAAATAAAATAAGGTTTACGATCTCGCGTTTTATAATAACGCGTAAACAAACTTAATACTCGGTCTAGTATCTTCATACTCGACCGAGTAGGCCATACTCAGTCGAGTGTTACCACTACTCGGCCGAGTAACCCACTAGGTCAAGTAAACCGTTACGTAGGTCTTCTATCCTCTCTCATATCTATCAATACAAGTCTTCTCTAGTCAAAAGGTCGGTCAAGGGGTCCTTAAATAGGGCGGGTATTATAGTTGTTGGTATGTCTGGGCGTGTCCCGGTACCAGTGTGGTTGTCGGTATGTCTGGGCGTGTCCCGGTACCGTGGTTGTTGTGGGTACGTCTGGGCGTGTATTGGTACCGATGTGGTGGGTGTTTGATAGCGTCTCATTCATATCATAGTCATGTTGCATACTCACACACTTTGAGTTGTTTCACACTTTATTTATTGAAACTGACGTTTGTGTGTCTGTGTAATTGTCACCTATCTCTTTTGGGGTGGCCTGTGTCGATCCATATGATATCCTTTGGTCATATGGGGAGCAGGTTAAGTAGAGGTTGTTTAGATAGCACGTGGGAGACGGGACGAGCTTGATGAGTCACGAGACGAGTATAGTTGGCTAGAGAGTATATTTGTCACGAGTCGTACTTTTATTCATTATTTACGTTTATTTAATTCATTAAACATTACATTAATAAAATGTTCTTTGATTGAAGTTTTGAAACTTAACTCGGGAAACCGAGATGGTAACGCTCTAATTATCTTGGTCGGATAGTTGGGGTGTTACAAAGAGGTATCAGAGCGACGATTTTGGAACTTAAATAAATGAACCAAAATGATTGTAGGAGTGCCTAATAAAATGAACCCGATTTGAGTGCAATAAGAGGTCGGTTTTGGGTGAGAAGGATCCCTTATTTCAAAACTAGATCCTATTGTTTCGGTTGGTCACTATGTGGGTGGTTATGAGTCAGGAAACGTGATGTAAAATGTTACATGATTATATGCGTGATATGATTTTGTTGATCATCTTGCATGATTTACTTACTCAAGTAAAATGTGTGATTACATGTAGTTGAGATCATATTAGTTAAGTTCCTTGGTTTATATTTGGATCTATTTGATATATGATAACATGTAAAATGTGACGTGATTACGTGTTTACTATAACAAGTCGATAGGTTTCTTGCATGATATCATTTATTTATGATGTGGTGCATCTTATCATGTGAAAATTTGATGTAAGTATTCATATATATAACGTGTTTTGGTGAATGGTAATTACGTGTTAGAGTGTGAGAGGCGTTAGCCCGTCCTTTAGCATTTCAATACCGTATATATGTTTGAATTTCATTAATGCTATAGTTAGAGTGCGATTAGTAATGGTTGTTCGTAAAATAGTTGCTAGTATAAGAAAAGTAATCCTTAGTCGGAAATTGCAAACCATAGAGAAGCACCCAGCCGAGTACGAGTTAGTACTCGACCGAGTATTAATCACTCGACCGAGTGAACCCTACCACTCGATCGAGTGGACCAATTTCCAGAAACTTGAAAATTTCTGAAAGTGAGTCACTAGACCGAGCGGACGGTCACTCGACTGAGTGGTCTCAACACTCGACCGAGTGCAATTTTCTGGGTTGTGAAATTCGCAAGATTTGTATAATTACCTTGTTTCTTGCATTTCTTTATCATTTCTCATGGCAAAAATACCAAAATCTCTTTAATTTTTTTTTCTAAAACTCCATTGCGGATGATTGTTACTCGGACTTAAGTTTTCTACTCCATTTTATCCTCTTAATTCTTGCTAATTAAACAATGTAAATGGATTTCCCATCACTCTTAATTTGTTCCAATTTGATTTCGTTTAAATCCACGCGATTCCTCCAAATTTCGCCAATTAAGTGCTTGCCTTGTTTGATTCATTATATTAATCACCTTTTTTTTTTTATCATTTATGATGTCAAATGCAAAATTTTCATGTTGAAGTTTGCCAAAAAATTTCTTATGAACTCGAAAATATGTGTTTTCTAGAGTAAATAATTGACTTGATGTTTGTTGCATGATTAATCGTTTGACAAGGACTAAAGTTGGGTTGTTATCGCAAACTCTTATCATACATTTAAAATTTTATTTTTGAAAATTCTGTCATGAAATTTTGATGCTTGGATGTTCATGTTTGAGTTTTGATTTATTCTAATGCTTAAAAACTTAGTTGAGTTGACTAATGAGGCCTAAAAATAAATCTTGTCATGCTTAAGTTTTGACTTTCCTTTGTCAATATCGACATGTATTATTTCGAATCAGAATTTAACCTTAAATGTTATCCAAAATCTTTTGAAATTTCATCTTATAACGAATGATTTTGATCTGCACTCAAAACATGATCCAATTGTTCTTGATATTTAATGCTCGTTGATGTTGCATTGTGTTGTATTAATCTAGCCATCCTGTGGACAGCGGGGGGCCCACGGGGGCGCTTGGGAGGAAAAGAGAAACAAGCGTTTGCATTTTTGTATGGAGTCGCCACCAATTTTTATGGGAAATTGGAACCGTTCGAATACCTCGTGTCATGTCAAGACACAAAGTAGAGACATGAACACTAAGCAATCGTTACCCTTAGCATTCTATGTCTAGAATGACTCTCGTGGATGCTAATGAACACGGGTGTTCACAGATATCTGGAATAAGGGGTGAGGGTACGTATTAGGAAGCTCTTTTGATCGAACACCTAATCCCGCCCGCCTCGATAGCGGCCTCTACTAATGATTAGGGAAGTTATTCGTACTTGATATATCGTCGGCTATATGCATGCAATGCAACATCCAAGTTTTGATCCTAGCATGTGAGAATTAATACTAAGTCGGTGAACAAGTAATTACCATACAATTAATGTCGAAGTAGGGATTTAATGCTCAATTACATGTGAAAACATTCAAGCAATAAAAGATACACAATAATTATAAATTACAATAATGAAAATTACATTAATTACAACGGATTAGGCGATTTATGTCGAAAATACCTTTAGAACGGACAATTTGAGAAAAAGGAATAAAAGAATAAAAATTACGAACAAATCAGAAGGTGATAATACGAATAATAGTTGATTAAACGTAGACTAATTAAACTAGGTCAAGGCAAAAACGGAGTTCAGGTACAGAATTCAACCCGGAACAGGCGCAGCAGAGCTGCGTCCCTTGGAATAGGCGCAGCAGTTGCTGCGTCTGTTCCTGACCTGAATTCTGGCTGTGAAGCCGGAATTGCGTGTGGTTAATATTCATTGATGAATTTAATGATCGATTAAAATCATTTACTCGGATGGAAGTGATTAATATGTTATTTACATGTGATTGATGGTCATAAACGTGGATGAGACAAAATTAAACGAATTAAGATGGATTAATTACAGGAGTGAAAGATATTAACAAACTAAACAAATTAAATCAATTGATTAAGTTAAACACGATGGATTAATGACGAATATGTGATAAATATGACAAAAGACAGATGAAAACTATATCAAAGACGAATTCCAGAAACCCAATATTGATGAATTGAATCTCTATAACCCGGAATTGAACTTAATGACGAAAACCCGCAAATATTGGATTATTTAGGATTTAAGTCGGATTTATAGATGAATAAAACATGTTAAAGATGATGATTATAATATACATGTGAATTATATGCTATCGCGGTGAAGAATTAACAAACAAACGAAACAAATAAAAGAAACTTGACGAATAACAGAGGACGAACGAAGAAGAAAGGAAGCAGGAACTGCGGCAACCTCACGAAGAGGCGCAGCAGGAACTGCGCTCCTTCGAAGAGGCGCAGCGATTCTTTGCGTCCTTTCTCGACTTTATTATCTACTGGAAATCCGTAAAAAGAGGTTTTAAAGCATGGTTTTAGAAATCGGTTTTAATGATATTTTCGACATAAACCTTACAATTGATGATGATACAAGAAATAAATACAATAAATAAAAGAGAGATTACACCCTCAGACTTACATGTTGACGAAACGAGAAGGACTAAGATATCGATTAGTGATGCTCGACGCGAATGCAAAGAAAGTGCCCTCGTAAGAAGAAAACGATTAGATTAATTATGTTGATTGATGTGGAGTTGGTCAAATTGGCCGGTCATGCAAACGAGGCTGGTACTCAGAAGGATCCGAGCTTACGTGGTCGAATGTTCAAGCACGTAGACGCCAAAAAGTAAGAACAAAGTCTAGAATGCAAAGGGAGAAGAGAAGGGCGGACACTCGCGTGAGAAATATGAGGAGCGAAGGCTCCTATTTATACTAATCACGTGGAGGAATTAGGGTTTCGGAGACTCTTTGGAAGTGAATCTCGGAAAGATATGAAAAAGATACGAGAAATACGCTGAAAAGGGCCTGGGAAGAGGCGCAGCAGCCACTGCGTCTCTTGGAAGAGGCGCAACACCTGCTGCGTCTGTTCCCAAGGGGTTTCCTCCTGCGGAAGAAAGATTTCCGTGTTTGAGTTATGGTAGGACGGAAATAATTCGGTTTTCCTTAATATCTTATGTGAATATTACGGGAAATTGTTTACCAAAAGATAAAATTTATGAAATATGGAATAGAAATATCCGGAACATTCCAGAACATTCTGACTCGGGATTTAACGGTTATCAGAAAATGGAGACGGTTTTAGGCCCGGACTCCGAATGTACTCTAATTACTGTCAAAACGACCGTATCGGCACGTAGATGACAACTAAGAGGTAGACATTAATATTTGAGCAATCACTTGACGATAATCTTACGAATTGTCACAAATCATTCCTTGTACCAAACATGCGGCCCAATCATCACCGGGTGGTTTGCGAGAGGTGCAGAAATGAGGTATCTACACATTCTGCTTTACAAATCGCCTCAAGTTTTGACATGTGTATTAGCTATATCGAAAGTGACCTAATTTTGACTTTCATGCTCCATTCTTTGTCTAATTATGTCGTAAAATTTCAAGTGTTGTTTGTTGATGTTGGACATAGCCTTAAAATTGGAAAATTTTGTTTTAAAGGTTTCTTGAATTTACTGAGTAATAAGACTTCAATTTCTATTAGTAATGTTATGTATTGTCTTAAGTTTAGAATTCTGCCTTAAAATCTTGGCCGAATTTTGATTTCCTTCTTTTATCTTAAACTTGGGTTAACGGTATTTTAAGGCAATAATCTTAATGAGTATCACTGTAATAACATGGTTTAAATCGAAAATTTCCGTTTCAAAAGTGGACCAAGTTCTTTTTGAGACTTCATGTGTACACCACTAAATTTTGATTTTCATGATTGAAACATGGCTTAATTGTCCCATAGTGCCTCCAACCTTTGTTAACGGTGATATGTGTGGAAAATTATAGTGTTAATGCTCAATTTTGGATTTTGTGCTTAATACTTGGTTTTGTCTTGCCACAAGCTTACAACCTTTGTTAATAAATGTGTTATTTTGCTTATATACAATGCTTTGTTTACCTTTTTAGGCCATAAAGTTTTGATGAGTAAAGACGTGTAGATAATTTGTTGAGTGATAGTTTTAATGAGGGTAGTTGGGCAAATGCTAATTATTGTGACGAGTGGTGTTGTATTTGAGAGTTATGAGTGTGAAACATGTGTTTTATTGGGATCAATGTAAGTTTCGTTTGAGTTGGATTTGAACCGTGTAAGTAGAGAGTTATGAGTGTGAAACATGTGTTTTATTGGGATTAATGTAAGTTTCGTTTGAGTTGGATTTGAACCGTGTAAGTAGGTAGGTGTATGATTTTGTGAAAGAGAGAGTTGTTTGATGAATAAGGATGTTATTGGTCTAAATTGTGAAAATGGTTGTTAATGATTAAATTGGATTCGATAAAGCGGTGATGTAGGTATCGTGAATGAGGAAATTGACTTTTGAGAAAGGAATCTTTTATGCTAAGTAGTGATCCAAAGTTTAGGGAAGTGTTATTTTGGGATCCAAAGTTATGGGTTTGTTTAGTAGATCAAAATGAGGAGATGAGTTGCGATTTTGTGTATGATTCATGTTTGGAATTAAGAATAGAAGAAAGTGACTTGAACTTACGTAAGGTGTCTTGAATTGAGTAAAATGATTGTGTGAAGTAACTTGTGGATAGTGAGTGAAGTGCGTGTTATCTAGGTTGGATATTTGTTAAGTGTTTGGACTTATGGGTAGTGAACGAGGTTTGAATCGCATGTTAGAGGATATTGAAATTGAGCATGACTTGAGAACTTTGGTTGGTAGATAATTGGGATATATGATGGTAGATTTAGTATTACCAAGTTTGATTGTCGCGGTCATGAGAGTAAGAGTGTGGCGTGTAATACTTGAGGATTTAATCATATTGTTGAGGTATTTGATCATTTGTGTTATAAAGTGTAACCATTTAATTTAAGTGTATACGCATGAAGTGTGAAAGTGGTTGTGTGGGAATCCGACCTCATGAGTGGTAGTATACATATTGTGGTAAAGTTGTCTCCCAATCGTCAAGCAAGGCGTCCGTGGTATACATAGAGATCTTATGGTAGTGCCCAACTGAGGCGTGATGATGTTATATTATTCCTTGAGAGTAATGAGTGGTTAGGACCGTGCCCATGAGATAGTATAAATGTTGTGGCTACCGATGTGACTATTGTGGTTGTTGATGACGGTATGGTGATACCGTCGCCAGGTATGGGGAGGAAATAGAACGGTTGCGAAAAGAACTATGAAATAGTATGTTTTTGTCGGTAGTTTGTCTCTGATGTTTTATCTTAATTGTGTAATGATGATGGACATAGGGCCAAGAGTTATGCTTAAATTCGGTTATTTAATGGTGTGTTAGTCACCATAAGAGTCTATTAGCATTTATGTGATGAAATAAGGAAGTTTGGAATCGAGTTGAGAATGAAAATATTCTGCCCCAGGTGACACTCGACCGAGTGCACCATGCACTCGACCGAGTGGTCGCCTACTCGGACGAGTGGCCTCCTACACTCGACCAAGTGGACTGCTTGGACCCTTGTTTTGTGGATATTTGACCAAATATTGCGCATGTACCCTTATTTTTGCGGTTTATATTAGTTGACTTGTGTTGGATGACCATGATTGACCTTACATGTGTGATATGTGTGAATTGTGTACGTTTGATTATATGGTGTGGAATTTTGCAAGCAATGAAAATTGTTGATTTCACATGAGTGGATTGATGATAGAAATGATATGATAATCTTATTTGATGTGTGTTAACCAACATGAGTTTATTTCGTTTTGTAAAAGTAAGATGAAAAATGCGAGTTATAGGTTGCATAGTGATCGTTTGCACGATTGTGATTGTGGTCTTCCGTTTGAGCGGAAGTGTTGATGATAGATGCGAATGGATATGGAAACACATGTGTGATCACGTGGTGGATTTGACGCGGTACATGCGTGGCATGGTGTATGGAAATGCAAATATTGAATATTGTTGAGTTACATAACGAGACACTTTGCATTATTTGATTGTTTCATGGAGTCCGCATATTCGTCATTGATTTGCATACATGTGAATGTATGAGATCTGACTTGACATAGATATGTAATAATAATCGAGTTATACCCACTGATAGATAAGTACACATATAATTGAGTTTGACGACCTCACACTTGACCTTTGGGAGGCTTGTAGTTGGGGGGGGGGGGGGGGGGTATATCGATAGAATTTTAACTATATGAGATTTGATTACGGATTTTCAATGAGTAAGAGAGAGTGATAAGTCCATTTTATATAGAATTTATCTCCTTATTTTGGCTCTAATTTATATGAATATTGCACTAACCTTAGTGATTTTATGAGCTAATATTGTATTCTAGTTGTCTTTGCATGTTTTGTCACATTTTGTAGGAAGTTGAGCTTTTAGAAGCTTATGATCCGGTATGTGTGGGCAATAGGTTTCAAAGTGTATTTGTCGATCTCTATTCAAATTGCTATGATGAAGGTGAGGAGATGAGGATTAGGGATATTCAGGATTCACTGTGTGACATCACAAGGAAGGTTGAAGCTGATGATGCTGATGGATTGAGAAGACCTTTTACGGCTAAAGAAGTGAGAAAGGCTGTCTTTCAGAATGGAGCTCTTAAGTCTCCTGGTCCCGATGGAGTCCCAGGGATATTCTATCAAAAGTGTTGGTTTTTTTGTTAAAAAGGATGTAACAAAAGCTGTCCTGTCTATCCTTAACTCCGGCATGGTGCTTAAGGAGCTCAATAGGACTTTTATCACTTTGGTTCCAAAATTAGAGAATCTGGAAATGGTTGGTGACTACCGTTCTATCAGCTTGTGTAATGTGCTTATGCGGATTGTTTCCAAATGTATAGCAAATCGTCTAACTAAAGTGATGGGGGTATCTTGTGGGAGATTTTCAGAATGCGTTTATTCCAGGTAGGCAGATTTCGGATAATATTTTGTTGTCTAATGAAGCAATTAATAAAATAAACTCTCATAAGAAGGGAAGAAATGGTAGATTTGCTTTTAAGGCGGACATGAGCAAATCCTATGATAGGGTACAGTGGGATTTCTTGAAGGCTGTTCTTGTGAAGTTTGTCTTCCCAAACAACCTGGTAGCTTTGATCATGAATTGTGTCACTACTGTTACGTACCAGGTTCTCCTCAATGGACCTCCGATGGAGATGTTTCACCCGCGGTGCGGGCTTAGACAGGGAGATCCGTTATCACCATTTCTGTTTGTGTTGTGTATGGAGGTTCTTTCTGGTAATATGGTTAGAAGCCAGAACATGGGAGATTTTAAGGGTGTGAGTTTGTGTAGAGGAGAGGAGAATCGACACTTCTGTGTTTTGCGGATGATGCGGTTTTTTTTCTCCAGGATCAGAATAATGCGGCCAGCCATTTGAGGGAGATTCTTGACAGATACTGTAGGATCTCTGGGCAAGTCATTAACGAAGAGAAATCTGGTATTTTATTTAGCCCAAGTACGAGGCTGGCAAATGCTAGACGATGTCTTAACAATCTCAGAATAAAAGGGAATAAGGGTTTGGGTAAATATCTTGGGCTTCCTACAGATTTACAGGGGTGGAAAAAGGAACTCTTCAAGGGCCTTATCGATTAAGTCATGAAGCGGATATCGTCGTGGAATGGAATTTTTCTATCACCTGCAGGAAGGTTGACCTTAATTTCTTCCGTCCTATCAAATCTCTCCACTTATGTTCTATCGGTATTCAAAATAACGGTAAGTGTGACAAAGAAGTTGAATGCGCTTTTGTCACATTTTTTGTGGGCGGGATGTAAAGAAAGGAAAACTATTCACTGGTGTAGTAAAAAATTCCTTTGTCTTCCTAAAAGCGAAGGTGGTCTTGGCATACGAAACATTTAAAGCTTGAATCAGGCAATGCTCGCTAAGCATGCTTGGAGAATTGCGAGTGGCCATAACTCACTCATATGCCGTGTCTTCCGGAAAATTTTAGTAAGGACTTCTAATCAGTCTCTTTTTTTGGAAAGAAGATATGGCAACAATAATTTATCTTGGGGAGCAAGGAGTATTCTTTATGGGCTGGAATTTATTCAACATCATATAGCTTGGAAACCAGGTTTAAACTCCAAATTGAATATCTAGACGACTAAGTGGGTTAATGGGGAGTGTCCGGAACCACGAAATGAATTACTGTCTCTGGAGTCTGTTGTGTTCCGCAACACTGAGATTAGGGATTTTCAACACTCGTCAGGTCCCGGGGAGATTACTTCTTGGAATGAAGATGTAGTGAGACAATTATTTATGGAGGAAAGTGCGAGCAGAATTCTAGCTATGCCTATTTGTGGATCGCAGATGATAGATAAAGTGCTATGGTTACATAATAATAATGGTGAATATAGAGTGAAAAGTGGTTATGGCATTATTCAAAGTGGCTTTATGGAGCGGTATGGGTCGAACAAGGATAAGACAAGATTGGATACTGAGATTCGTTCCTTTTGTAAGGGTAGGTTGTGGCATTTGCCTGGACCACATATGTGGAAAATTCTAGTATGGAGAATTATTACTAACACCCTATCGGTTGGTGATAATTTTGCAAAAAAGAGCTTTGATATGGATCACAGTTGCAAACTCTATAATCATGATGAGTTGATTGTGGAAACAATGGAACATATTTTTCGGGACTGTGAAGTTGCTAAGAGGGTATGGGTTTGTTCTGATCTTGGCATTCGATATGATTGTCGTACGCCTGTTGGATTAGCAAAGTGGGTCATTAATTGGATTCGCTATCTTGACAAGATGGTTGATGCGGAATTCCAGATAGTGTGCTTCCTTGCTACGTGTGGTGCCTATGGAGCTGTAGAAACAGAGTTTTGTTCAGGGGGGAGGCCTTTCATCCGAGGATGTTCCTTAATTATTGGTCACAAGTGGTGAAACTTGTTGACCAAGCAAAGGAAGAGGTGAAGAAAGTAAGTGTGAAAGGTGATAGGAAGGACCATGAGTTTTATGACCATGAATCAAATGAGGCAAGCGTGATGTGAATTCGGGAGAGTAATCCTATTCATATTATCGGAATTTTGAATTTATGTGAGCGTATTAGGGTTATGGTTGATGCAGGATGGAAATCTTTTGACAAAGCTGGGATCGGATGGGTCGCGATTACGGGCACTGGGAACAGGTTCTATACCAGTAACAAAGTGATTAAGGCAGAATCGGCTCTTCAGGCTGAGGCAATTGGTATCAAGGAAGTCCTTATGTGGGCAAAGCAATGTGGATTCTGGCATTTGGAGGTTTCTACGGACTGTCTTCCCCTTGTTTGTTTCTTTGCAGGATTGGAACGGACGCATCACCAGGCGTTAGGAGTCCTTGAAGACATCCATTTGCTAGGCTCTTTTTTTCATTGTCTCTCTTTTAGTTTTATTCCTAGGTCTTTTAATATGTATGCTCATGGCCTTGCTTGCAAGGCTATGACTAGTTAGGATACCTTTCTTTACAGTTGTAAGAAAAAAAAAAAGCTTATACCATCACTTGTGCAAGTAGCTAGAATCAAGGCTAAGTGTAGAAGCGAGATGGCCCATGGTAGGATATTATGGAAATCACAAGTCCAAGCATGAAGAATTGTGAATGGGGTTGATGCACAAATGAAATCACAAATGAATCCTAAATTAAGAAGTCCACACACACTCAACATGGGATGCTCAACTTTGGATGCTCATGGGATGCTAAATTGTGTGATTAACCGGATGATTAAACATGAGATTAATGGCTCACATTGGATTCCCTTGGCAATTACTCAAGAATTGAAGATAAATTAAGAGTGTGCTTAGGATGCCACTATTCCATATGAGCATTCATCCGGAGGAATTAAAGAGCATTAAGACATAACATTGGATTTCTTTGCAAATTTTACTCCCTTATTCTTATATAAAGAGTGTTGATCAACACACACTTCTTACACACTTTTTTCCACACATTTTCCACATATAATTCTCTCTAAACTTCAGTAGTTAGGTTAGCTTAGTGTAGTTTAGTTTTCATTAGTTTGTTATCATTTCCTTTAAGTATTACAAATTATAATTTCATTTCCAAGTTATTTCCTTTTGCATTGTTCTTCAATTCCAATTCCATTTCCATTGTTGAGGTAATTTATTTCTAGTATTATTTCCTTATCATTATGTTTATCATTTTGTTCATCATTAGCTTAATTTACATAATGCAAGAGTAGTATATCTTGTCTAGGGGATAAAGGGAGTCATGCATAAAAAGTATTTGTAACATGATGAATTAGTATGATTAGTGATCACATAATAGTTTCTATAACATGCTTGTACCTTATTGTTGATCTTTGATTCTTGATCACAAACTTTGATTAAATTTGTTAATTCGTTTTTATAAGCCGAGAGGCACGAAAATTAATTAGACTAAGCATGTGTAGTAGGACGACCTAGTCACAAACAAGAGTTTCTCTAGGACCCAGTCTATGGTTGACACTAATATCGAGAGGTGTGTGTCTTTAAACCTAAACAATTATCATTACTATCTAATCCGAATTTGACATAAAGCATTTACATATATTTGCATGTGTGACCCGATTTCCCTAGACTCTCACTTTATTATTGTTTCTACATCAACTTAAATCAAATTAATCAATCAACCTCATCGACTCAAGATAAAATTCACTCCATAACAACTAATTTACAACTAACGTCTCTCTGTGGATTCGACCTCTACGTACTACATTCATTTGTGTCCAGGGTATTTATTTTTCCATAAGTGTGCCATAGCCTATCAAATTTTGGCGTCGTTGCAGGAGCGACAGTTTTGTTTGTTATTAGTTGTTGAATTTTATCTTGTTTTATTTTGTCTCGGGGAACACTTGTTCCTTGGGATATTTTCACGGTTTTTTTGTTGTTTTAGTGCCTATTTTGTAGGTAATAAAGCTTCGCCTTTCATAATGAATTACGAATTCGTCCTACAACTCCAAGATGAGCCTTTTCCCGATTCTACTACTTTTGCGATAGTCTCATCTGCCTTGTACATATCCTTGATGGGGATTACTTGGGTCATTTTGTGTTTGGTGGCATGAATTTTGAGACTCGTGGAATGACTCTAAAGTTGAGTAATGAGAGTGTCTACTACATGGTTGGTCCGAAACTTTGGAATTTCTTAGATTCATGACTTCTGAATGTCGGGAATTAGTACGCCAGTTCCATTATTGGCGCATCGAAGAGGAGCTTAAAATGTTACAGGCTCGTTTGGAAAAAATTCTCAAGGAAAATCGAGACCACGTGAGCCTATCTTTTCTCATTTTCTTTTCTACCTCCTCAATGTGAGTCTTTTCAATCTAATGATTTTGAATTATTGGATGATGACGACGATGGTCCGATTATGTCTTTTAAAATTCCCCTTGATGTCATCCCAATGGAAAATTTAGAGATTGATGTTGAAGAAAATGACATTGTAGTAGATGAGACGCTCACCATGGATGATGTTGGGCCCGAATATAATGAAAAGGATGAGGTTTTACCCGAGACCTTAGACTCCTTTGAGAATCCTTTCGTGGTGGATATGGTTGATCCTTTTGAGGTTGATGGAGGACTTAGTGATGCATACGTAGAAGTTAAGTGAGATACACCTCCCATTTTGATGAGTCCTACCACTTAGAGTTTTCATACCACCGAATTGAGACCATTCATGATTATAATTTGTGCACTAACGATTATTTTTATGGTCTTAAGCATGATGCTCCTTCTCTTGCTGACGAGTGGAGTAATACGATGGTTGTTTTTGAAGCCTCTTCTACGCATTTTGATAAGATTTTTAATCCTTATCCTTTGATCTTTTATGCGTTAATCTTATCAATTGCGTATATATGCTTTTGTGTTGCCCATGCACATGTATATGATGGACTTCTAAGGGCTTTGACTTGTTTTTTAAGGAGGACGAAGGCCACAACGTTCGAAAAAAGGAGTCTAGCAAGACTTAAAATTTGCGCTTCTTGGGAGGCAACCCAAGCTTTTATTTATTTTTGTTTTTCATTTTCCGCAATTTAATGTTTTCGTAGACTTAGAAGTAAAATTAATAGACTTGACGGTGTTTATTTTTATAGTTTGTAGGTGAAAAAAAAGAAAAGAAAAGGAGTCTTGATGAGGTTATGAACGCTTCCCCATGCACGAAACCCCGTCCGGTGTCGTAACTTTCAAAAACAGGACGGAATTAAGAATTACGGAGAAAAGTCAAAATCCGTCTAAACTTGGTCAACCCCGATCGGGGACGTAACTTTTTCCGAAAAAAAATAAATTAAAATTGTCAAATCATTTGCAAACATCATTCCTTCATCAAACTTTCAATTTTTGGCCCTTTTTCTTGAATTATTGATGAATGGAAGAGTCCCCCGTATACGTTCTAGCTTGGAGGGGGACTAGCTAGTCTAGTAAGTGTTCTTTACTTTGCATTTTAGTTTATTTTCTCGCAACCCATTAAATATGACCCCTTGTCCGTTTTATTTATGTGCTTTGAGCCATTTTTATGTTTTAGTTGGGTGATTTACATGTTGGTACAGTGAGGACAATGTCGTGTTTAGCTTGGGGGGAGATTGCATTTGCATTGTAGTGTAGTTTGCATTTAGAAAATTCTGAAAATTTTGAGAAATTGTGTGTTTTTGCTTGCTTATAGCCTACTTTTGTCATAAAAATGCTCTTATGCCCTCTTGCTTATCCTAATGATACCTTATAGCTAATGATTTATTCTTATTTGATGGGATAATTACTTCATGGGGATATCTTGACATAGTAGGTGGGAGATGAAAAATGAACTGAATAGGCTTGATCTTGACTATTGGCAAGCTACAAAGTGGTAAGGTAGAACCTCCTTAGACCGATGCATCCATATCCTGTCTCTCTTAGGTGAGTGTAGGTCTCCTTATGGTGTGTGTTATATTAATAACGCACAAGTATGGTCTTGATTTCATCTCTTTATAAGCATGCATTCATTTGTTTTTAGCATTTTTGAGCCATTCAAATGATTAAATTTGCCTTTTTGAACCCCTTCACAAAACTTATCCTTAACTACATATAAAAATTGCCTACCTTGTTGAGCTAGTAGCTTTGATTAGTTGTTTTCGGGTGCTCATTTGGGATTTGTTCTATCTTGAAATATCATTGTGAGCTTGGTCTTAATGCTCTTGGAGAAAGAGAAAATGAAAAGAAAAAAATGAAAGAAAAGAAAAAATGATGAATGAAAAAATGATGGAAGAAGAAAAAAAAGAAAGAAAAGATGTGAAAAAGCATGAAAAGAGAAATGAAAAAAAAGAAGAAGCATGATTTGAATTGAAAAACAAGAAGAAAAAGAAGTTGATGTAAGAAGCTCTCATGTTTTATTCATAAATTTTAGAGAGCATTCTTAAGATTTGTATCGGAATATTGGGTTAGTTTCGGGATTGACCATACTTTCATTTTGGATAGTTGCTAGCTTAACTTAAGCTCCACATTTCCATACATCATTTGTTCCTATTTCTTACCCATTACATATTGCCTTCTTCTTACCCTTGGCTTTCTTTACATGCTTACATTTGAATGTTTTTGGCTTGTAGTTTTGAAATGATTACCATATTAGGTTGCGGGCACACTCTCATGAGTCGAGGATGGGTGAGTATTTCAACACAAAAAATGTCATTTCACATACAAATGAGTTTGAGTGCATCGTGAGAGTCAATTAGTCAAAAGATCAAGTAAGAGCTTAAAAGTTCGTTCAAAGTCTTCCATGCTACGCCGTCATGTAAATCTCATCCATGTTTTTGCATTATTCCTTATGCCCATATTGTCTCGGGTTTTGAATCATTATGCTTAGCTTGTTTTAGAATTTCTTACTTAGGGACAAGCAAGAGCTTAGCTTGGGAAGTTTGATAAGTCCATTTTATATAGACTTTATCTCATTATTTTGGCTCTAATTTATATGATTATTGCACTAACCTTAGAGATTTTATGAGCTAATATTTTATTCTAGTTGTCTTTGCATATTTTGTCACATTTTGTAGGAAGTTGAGCTTTTAGAAGCTTATTCCATCACTTGTGCAAGTAGCTAGAATCAAGGCTAAGTGTGGAAGCAAGATGGCCCATGGTAGGATATTATGGAAATGACAAGTCCAAGCATGAAGAATTGTGAATGGGGTTGATGCACAAATGAAATCACAAATGAAGCCCAAATTAAGAAGTCCACGCACACTCAACATGGGATGCTCAACTTTGGATGCTCATGGGATGCTAAATTGTGTGATTAACCGGATGATTAAAGATGAGATTAATGGCTCACATTGGATCCCCTTGGCAATTACTCAAGAATTGAAGATAAATTAAGAGTGTACTTAGGATGCCATTTTGGATTATATATAAGCAATCATGTGGAGGAATTAAAGAGCATTAAGACATAACATTGGATTTCTTTGTAAATTTTACTCTCTTATCTTATATAAAGAGTGTTGATCAACACACACTTCACACACTTCTTACACACCTTTTTCCACATAGAATTCTCTCTAAACTTCAGTAGTTAGATTAGCTTAGTGAGTTTAGTTTTCATTAGTTTGTTATCATTTCCTTTAAGTATTACAAATTATAATTTCATTTCCAAGTTATTTCCTTTTGCATTGTTCTTCAATTCCAATTCCAATTCCATTGTTAAGGTAATTTATTTCTAGTATATTTCCTTATCATTATGTTTATCATTTTATTCATCATTAGCTTAATTTACATAATGCAAGAGTAGTATATCTTGTCTAGGGGATAACGGGAGCCATGCATAAAAAGTATTTGTAACATGATAAATTAGGATGCTTAGTGATCACATAATAGTTTCTATAACATGCTTGTACCTTATTGTTAATCTTTGATTCTTCATCACAATTGTAATACTACGGTTTTATGTGTCTTAGAGTACTCTATCGAGTGGGGCTTACTCTGTCGAGTAAGTATGTTTTTACGCAAAACAGTAGTCTGCCTAATGGGTACTCAATCGAGTAAGCTTGGCACTCGATAGAGTAAGGGTCACTCGATCGAGTAAGTGACTTACTCGAGCGAGTAAGTGAGTTTTACGGGCTGAGTTTGACGGGTTTTGTTAATGATGCGAGATAAGTATATAAGGTTGTCCGTCACTTTTCTTAGTTTCTTTTATCTTTTCTAAAACCTAAGTGAGGAGAAAAGGAGTTACGTAGTTTGGTTGTCATCGCATCATTAGCAAATCCCGGAGCTAGAGGTGTCGGATTTCATCATTCTTTACACCGTTGTGATCCTTGTGTCGAGGTTAAGCTTTACATATAATTTTTATACTGTTTTGTTAATGTTGGTTAAACCCTAATTTGGGGATTTGGGGGTTTTTATGATTATGTGGTTACGGTAGTGATAATATGTATGTATGTATAGGAGGAGGCTTTGTTGAGGAGAGATTCTGAGTAGCTGCTTACATCGTCTGATTTCGTGTTGCTTTCTAGGTAGGGTTTCCCTACTCAGTATTAATTACATGATGTGTTTGGTGGTTTCATTGTGATTATTGTTAAAGTATATTGTTGGTGGTTGTGACGGTTGTTTGTTATATTGTTGGTTGTATTGTTGATTAATATCGTTGTTTGTTGTTGTATCTGTCTGTAGTCTTCGGGGTGCGTCCCGGGCTGAGTGGAGTCACTTGCGGGAGTGGCTTCACACCCTTAATTCGCCTTCTGTGGAACCTGCCACAGAAGGGATGTGCACATTAATGAAAATGGTTTATCGCTCGATGGAGATGAGCGGGGCTTAGGTGGGTACGGCTGCGGTCCCCCACTAGCGGTGTGGAGTATCTGTTGCGATGGGTACTCTGGCAGGACTACACACTTTAGTGTGTAGTCAGTTGTGTGGAGATTGATTATGGAGACTGGGGTTTGATGTGACGATCGAGCTGTTTGGCATTTGTTTTATTGTAATTTGTATTGTGTAATTAGTACTAACCCCGTTGTTTGTTTTGTAAAACTGTGGTGATCCATTCGGGGATGGTGAGCAGTTGTTGAGCAGGTTTGATATGATGCATTTGGGCTAGCTGGGATGAGTCGTCACTTGGCAATTAGAAGAGTCTTCCGTTGTGTCAGACAATGTCCTTAGTTATTCAGTTTTGCTGGCAGACAGTTGTGGTTTTGGATTGTATTTGATTTAACAGTTTTGCTTTGAGACATGTAATGTAACACCCCCATACTCCAAGTGCCTTACCAGGACCACTCAGGTATAAGGATGCTACCATCTCGGTTACCCGAGGCATGATAATCATAAGACAATGAAGAAACATACTTTATTAAATAAGTTTAAGTGATTACATAATAAAACCAACTGTAAGCAAAATACAACTGTTCTCAAACTATAAACCAACTGAAAGGAACTGTCCTAATAAACACAGCGGAAGACTAAAGACTCTGATATGTGATGACTCCATCCCCGCCTAGATCCCACGCGTATCCAAGATATACCGCAAGCAATCGCTCACCACCCCGAATGGATCACCACAGTTTTTAAAACATTTAAACGGGTCAGTACTAATCACACAACTTATATATATATATCAACAAGAAGAGATACATGCATACTTAACCGTCACACATATACACAACTACTCCAATCCCATCAATCTCAATCACCGACCGTCCACCGGACCAGCCCGCCGCTGGGGGACCGCAGCTGTTCCCACCTAAGCCCCGCTCATCATACCGAGCGATAACCCCGTCCCATTAATGTGCACATCCCCTTCCGTGGCGGGTTCCACGAAGGGCGAAACTAGGCGTGAAGCCACTCCCGCAAGTGACTCCACTCAGCCGAGAACGCATCTCGAGAACCATAGACAACCAATCACAATCACAACATCAACAACCGTCCGAATCTATCAACAATGTACAATCACAATCACACTCGGTAGTCAATACAATTACTATATCAAACAATCAATCTCACACATCAACAATCATCCCATTATGGGACTAATACTGAGTAGGGAATCCTACCTGGAAAGCATAATTATCAGACGGTCTCTACAGCTGTATCAAAAAGGCTCTTCTACAAAACCTCCTCCTATCATACAAACATACAAACACTACCGAACACAATCTACACAAAAACCCCCAAATCCCTAAATTAGGGTTTAACCAAATCAAAGGAAATACAATAAAAAGGGTACATAGATCTTACCCTCGACGCAAGGAACTCAACGGCACGAATAACGACAAGAACTGACCGTCTGAACTCCGGGAATTGCTAAGAATGCGATTAAGAAGATGAACTGGTTGCTTTCTCTCTTAAACAGGGTTTTAGGTTTTGTAAAAGTGATTTAGAATAATGGCGACAAAGCTTATATACCTTAATCGCATAATTAACAAAACCCGAGAAAACTCCCCGTAAAACCGGCTACTCGATCGAGTACCCAAGGCTACTCGATCGAGTACCCCCTTACTCTATCGAGTACCTAAGGCTACTCGATAGAGTACCCCCTTACTCTATCGAGTACCTAAGGCTACTTGATAGAGTACCCCCTTACTCTATCGAGTACCTAAGGCTACTTGATAGAGTACCCTACAGGTCAGAAACTTTTCTAAAACGCAACTTACCCTTACTCGACAGAGTAAGGCCTACTCGATAGGGTACCCCAAGACTTATAAATACGGAGTATTACAGTGTTCCCTCCTTAAAAAGAACTTCGTCCCCGAAGTTCAACCCATACTCTAAAAACAACCATACTAACTCGACCAAGACACAACAACATAACTAAGAACTCAAAAACTCGACCAAACATAAAACATGAACTCTTAACACCCACTCCACCAACTATGTTTACTTCCTTAACATGACTCACGATATCGTATCCACCACATATATATATCTCTCACGACACCAACTTCGTACATAACCAACCACCATCCACTAACACTGCTAACTCCATAATATCATCCACTATCAAATCCAAAATCAAGACACTCATAGACACCAAACGGAATGTTACATTCTACCACCCTTAAAAGGAACTTCGTCCTCGAAGTTTACTCAGACTCATAACATCATCCTCCAACTGTCAACATTATATAAAATATTCCCACACTCTGAAGCATCACCCTACTACAAGCACGGCCATGGCCTTTTATAAGTATTGTCCACAAAACAAATCCCTCCTTTACGCTACGCTAACACTCTACTTCCAATTATATTACCGCATGCACCACCATGAAACTCTCTTTTATTGCATCCTACTCCTCTTAAGACAAATGTTACGTCCTCGTAACTCACTAATACTAAACCCTTAGCTATATTATCTCATTATCCTCATCACCACCATATGTCAAAGATAACTGCCTATAACCTCATTTCCATAATCACTCCTATTTCTCAAGGCTCTCTTACTTCAACAGTTCTCATACTTCAAATCAATCTGCACACCCCTAACCTATACCATAAGGCTCGTAGCAAAATCACCATACTAACTCTCCATTATCACTGCAAACCAACATACCTCGCTATGTAAAGCACTTATCTTCCAGAAGCATAACTCCCGATCCACACTCGTTACTTATACTCACACTAGATCCTCAAGTTCTTTCCTTCATTACCGCAAAACTCATACATAACTTAATATGACACTAATTCCCCCAACACCCTACACTCACTGTCCCAACAAAAGATTATGAACTACCTGCCGCTTTCAGATCATTACAACACATGTTCCACGAATCATTTTCCCATTACCATGTCTACTAAAGCCTTATCTAGAACAAGATCAAAATTATTGTAACAACCTCTCACAACCGTGTCCCATCAATAGAACATCACTATACCATGACAACAACGAAAACATATTCAACTCTATTTCATATCATACTCTACCTCATTCTTAACTTAACCTGGTAAAGAAAACATCAATAAACAAGACAACTGTCTATCTGCACAAACCGAAACTCGCAGGGAACAACATCAAACAAAACAACAATCTATGTATAACTGCTATGCACTTTCGAAAACTCGTATCATAATCATCCCGCCTACTCCATCACAACCGGTGACGGCATCACAACACCGCCACCAACAGCCACACCATAGTGCGAAAATACCCGCATCACAACACTAAATATCGAGCCCGGATCACCACCCGAGGCACCACAACCACATCGATAGACATCACAACTACATACAATTCCATAAATACTGACTCGGAAATAACCTTTCGGACAATAAAACTTACTCAAATCCACTTTACTCAATCACAACGCAACATATTATATGAATAAACAGATAAGCATCTCATGAACATCATCTCTACCATTTCACGGAATACACGTGTGTTATTAATACACATAAAATTATAACTAGCCATGTCAAATTAATCAAATTATTACCTTTTTGGATATCATTCAATTAAACTACCGTGTCCAACATATATTACGTAACATTCATAAAACAAACTTTATAATTATCACACCATACCACTTCTTGTGAGGTCGGAACCTCACACAAACATTTACACATATCATAGACCCGTAATCACAACCAACTAGTCAATCCCGACCACGTAAGTTACCACTCAACAAAG
Organism: Silene latifolia; assembly: GCF_048544455.1. Lineage (NCBI taxonomy): Eukaryota > Viridiplantae > Streptophyta > Magnoliopsida > Caryophyllales > Caryophyllaceae > Silene > Silene latifolia. Next base: position 14,546,094 of record NC_133535.1, on the reverse strand, counting down.
GTTACCTGTTGTCCGAGCTTAACTCGCATGCCCCTCATCACATTCTTCCATTCGCATCACCAAAGACCTTCGCCATACATAACCATACCGCTAACACTCATTATGAGAAACCACCTCCTAAGACTATGTCTTATACTTCCTGACAACCATACTTTTATCAATTCGGTCTTTACAAAATCACCTCTTTAGAATTGCCACTTTTCTAATATACCCTTACCCTTAACCACTAGTCAAAGACCATAACACTACCACCTTTGTCCTGGACATCAAACCTCTTCACTCATCTCTAAACATCATGATTTCTTTTCTATCTTTGGTTAACATCCCAAACAACGAACATCGAATCCATGAACAAAATTACCTCAACATTCTTCCCAATATTTTCCTTAATTGAATCATCATCCATTTCTCCACCAAAATCTCATATCATGTAGATATTCTACTAACTTCTTACTTTCCTTAATTTCTCAAAACTCATTATTAAACATGTTGTCCTGAAGCTCCCATATAACCATTAACTAACATCCTCATGATAATATCACACATTTCGATGATTCCTTACCTTTATATCACATAACTCCGGTGAATATTTTCCTCAGCTTACTTTTATCCTTCTTTTCTCTTTACACTCAATAATACCAATTAATAGTTCAACTCCTTATTCCTTCTAGCTAACTCTTTAGAAATCCAGTTACCCCTTCGTTGCTCCAAAACTCAAATTCCATTATTTTCTACCGACATCATCCCACTCTTTCCTACCATGGATCTTCTCTTATTATGCTATCACTCACACTTGCCACTAATCTATCCATAGAATCAACGTTTAATGTTCAAACAATTGCATCTCCCTTTTTACATCTCTAGAAATCATAATTCATTTAATACCGTTAATTACCCAAGGAAATCACACAGTAGTTTCGTCTCTCGATAACACAAATTTCCAAACTCAGTCACTACCTGCAAATCCACGTCGCGACATGTCCCATTAAGTTCGCTATATACCACTATTTCCAAACGACCTTTCATTACATATGTTCTTACTCAACACTATTTCTAGCCATCTCCCTCCATAATTTATTATACATCTCAGGTTGCTACTATCCACATCCTTTCTTTCAATCTTTTCATTCTCACGTTCCTTAAACTTACATCATGCCTTGCCCACATTCACTTACATTTTCATTACTCAACATACAATCATGTCACTCATCTCGTCTCACACAACATGCTCTATGCCTCAATTAAGTCTTACTAATCCCAACACATATAAATCATGTCCTCCCCACCGAACTCATACTCATCATAGGTGCCACTCTTTAAACCACAAAATTGGGTAACTTACGCGTCAAGAACAACATACATGTAAAACAATGCATAAAGAAGCAAAATAACGCCTTTGAATTAAACATAATATGCAACGAAGTCAAAAGATAAACATATGACCCAAAATAGGGGTTACTAGATCGAGTACAGGCCACTCGATCGAGTAAGGGACTTACTCGATCGAGTAGGTGAAGATCAGAAGCACGTAAAACAAATCACCAGGGCTACTCGATCGAGTAGCTAAGGTACTCGATCGAGTGCCCCCTTACTCGATCGAGTACCAAGGATACTCGATCGAGTACCCCAATTCTCAGCACTGTCCAGTTTTCGTAAAACAGCCATAACTCACTCATTTCTTGGTCGTTTTGGGTGTGTGACCTATCGTTAGAATCGTAAAAGAACAAGCTATCACCTCCAATTGGAATCACATTGAAATCATTTACGCATCTCAAGTTATAACAGTTTAAAGACAACTTTGTCTGTAATCGACGACATAATTATTTGATTTTTACTTCCAAACAACTTAAACAACAACCAAGTTAAACGAAAACAACCCAATACTCATGAAACCAGTAGCCCCAATCACATATTATTATTTTCGAAAACAACGCAACAACATTCATCATGCACTACCCACATGCTTTTATTCTATAGCCTTTCGTAAGACAAATTATACTCATACATTACAAATCCTATTCCATGTTACTAACATAACAACACTATAAAATAACTTCCATTATATAACCTGCTTAATCCGGAACCATGTTATCATACCACGATGATTCATCTTTTTCCACTAATTCATCCATCATACCACATATTTACCCACCATATACGTTCAACATATTCACCCAGCACATGTTCCATTCATACTCCTAACCTTCTGTACTTTTACTCAACACGACAACAACAACATGTATACTTACACATCGCTTTATATATATATATATATATAGACAAAACACTTTTCCTTACGTAATTATAACATGTCAAATTACATGTATCAATAATTATACTTTCATGCTTTACAATCAACCAACATACAATTCACGTCATTATCATCTTTCATCCATCAATTCATACAACATACTACTACATAAATACACACAAAGACACAATAAGCACATAACGATCCCGACACATATCCCATGGTGACCGGTTCAAAATTGTAGGGCGAGTTCGCGACTTTAGGACGTCTCCCAAGTCTTTGCATTAGCTCCTACAACCTTTACCCCGGGTTCATTTTAATTGACTCCCTAGATTCATTAGATTCATTGGTTACGGGTTTCAGGATCGTCTCTCGATACCATTTGTAACACCCCCATACTCCAAGTGCCTTACCAGGACCACTCAGGTATAAGGATGCTACCATCTCGGTTACCCGAGGCATGATAATCATAAGACAATGAAGAAACATACTTTATTAAATAAGTTTAAGTGATTACATAATAAAACCAACTGTAAGCAAAATACAACTGTTCTCAAACTATAAACCAACTGAAAGGAACTGTCCTAATAAACACAGCGGAAGACTAAAGACTCTGATATGTGATGACTCCATCCCCAGCTAGATCCCACGCGTATCCAAGATATACCGCTAAGCAATCGCTCACCACCCCGAATGGATCACCACGCTTTTAAAACATTTAAACGGGGTCGATACTAATCACACAACTTATATATATATATCAACAAGAAGATACACGATGACTTAACAGTCACACATACACACAACTACTCCAATCCCATCAATCTCAATCACCGATCGTCCACCGGACATTTCCGCGATGGGGGACCGCAGCCTGTTCCCACCTAAGCCCCGCTCATCATACCGAGCGATAACCCTGTCCCATTAATGTGCACATCCCCTTCCGTGGCGGGTTCCACGAAGGGCGAAACTAGGGCGTGAAGCCACTCCCGCAAGTGACTCCACTCAGCCGAGAACGCATCTCGAGAACCATAGACAACCAATCACAATCACAACATCAACAACCGTCTGAATCTATCAACAATGTACAATCACAATCACAGCCGTCACAATACAATTACTATATCAAACAATCAATCTCACACATCAACAATCATCCCATTATGGGACTAATACTGAGTAGGGAATCCTACCTGGAAAGCATAATTATCGACGGTCTCTACAATTTTTTGTATCAAAAAGGCTCTTCTACAAAACCTCCTCCTATCATACAAACATACAAACACTACCGAATCACAATCTACACAAAAACCCCCAAATCCCTAAATTAGGGTTTAACCAAATCAAAGGAAATACAATAAAAAGGGTACATAGATCTTACCCTCGACGCAAGGAACTCAACGGCACGAATAACGACAAGAACTGACCGTCTGAACTCCGGGAATTGCTAAGAATGCGATTAAGAAGATGAACTGGTTGCTTTCTCTCTTAAACAGGGTTTTAGGTTTTGTAAAAGTGATTTAAAATAATGGCGACAAAGCTTATATACCTTAATCGCATAATTAACAAAACCCGAGAAAACTCCCCGTAAAACCGGCTACTCGATCGAGTACCCAAGGCTACTCGATCGAGTACCCCCTTACTCTATCGAGTACCTAAGGCTACTCGATAGAGTACCCCCTTACTCTATCGAGTACCTAAGGCTACTTGATAGAGTACCCCTTACTCTATCGAGTACCTAAGGCTACTTGATAGAGTACCCCCTTACTCTATCGAGTACCTAAGGCTACTTGATAGAGTACCCCTGTGTCGAAACTTTTCTAAAACGCAACTTACCCTTACTCGACAGAGTAAGGCCTACTCGATAGGGTACCCCAAGACTTATAATACGGAGTATTACATGTAATCACTTAAACTATATTTACTTTTAAAGTACGTTTCTTTATTATCTTATGATTATCATTGCCTCGGGTAACCGAGATGGTGACGTTCCTATACCTGAGTGGTCCTGGTAAGGCACTTGAAGTATGAGGGTGTCACAAAGTGGTATCAGAGTAACGATTTTGGAACCTATAACTAACGAACCCAATGAATCTAGAGAGTCAAAATAAAATGAACCCGGGTAGGAGTTGTAGGAGCTAATGCAAAGACTTGGGAGACGTCCTAAAGTTGCGAACTCGCCCTACAATTTTGAATCGGTCACTATGGGGTGTCATAGGATCGCTATGTGTTTACTAATGTTCTATTGTGTATGTTGGATGATGTGTTGTATAGAAATGTTGGAAAATGATGAAGTGGATATATGATTAAGTGTTGTGAATAGGCATGTTGCATGATAGTTGGTTTACAAGGTTGTTTTGAATTGTTGGAAAGGTATACAAGAATGATGAATGATGTGGTGCATAAAGGGGAGTAGTTCATATATGAGAATATGTGATGAATAATGATGTTGCAGGATGGATGATTTATAATGTGGCATAATAGTAACATGTGAATAGGAATATTGTGTCGTATACGTATATTTTGTTCGCGTAAAGTTGTATCATAAGCTTATGTACTTGTCCACTATTGTTCATATGTATATGTTGTATGAAGAATGTGGTTGAAATAGATGAATTGATTGGAAAAGATGGAGTGGCAATTGCATGAGAATATGAATTTCGTGATTATGAATATGTTTAGGTGACGAAGTGTATTTGTAATATTGTTGTATTAGTAACATTGAAATAGGATTTGTAATGTATGAGTATGTTTTGTCTTACGAAAGGTTATAGAATAAAAGCATGTGGGTAGTGCATGATGGATGTTGTTGCTTGGCTTTTGTAGATAGTAAAATGTGGTTAGGTATACTAGTTTTATGAGTATTGAGTTGTTTTGTTTACCTTGTTGTTGTTTAAGTTGCTTGGAAGTAAAAATCAAATAGTTATTTTGTTCGATTACAGCAAAGTTGTCTTTAAACTGTTATAACTTGAGATGCATAAATGATTTTAATGTGATTCCAATTGGAGTGATAGATTGTTCTTTTACGATTCTAACGATAGGTCACACGCCCAAAACGATCAAGAAATGAGTGAGTTATGACCGTGTTACAAAAATTGGACAGTGCTGAGAAATGCGTAGGGTACTCGATCGAGTGGCCCTCACTCGATCAAGTGCACCTCTTGTTACTCGATCGAGTAACCCTTACTCGATTGAGTAGCCCTGGTAATTTGTTTTACGTGCTTCTGACCTTCACCCACTCGATCGAGTAAGTCACTCACTCGATCGAGTGACTTGTACTCGATCTAGTAACCCCTATTTTGGGTCATATGCTTATCTTTTGACTTCGTTGCATATTGTGTTTGATTCAAAGGTGTTATTTTGCTTCTTTATGCATTGTTTTACGTATGTGTTGGTCCTGATGTATAAGTTACTCAATCTTATGATGTAAGGAGTGGCGCCTGTGGTGAGTATGAGTTTGGTGGGGAGGACATGAGTTATATGTGGTTGTGATAGATAGTGGAAAAAGAAAAGGGAGATTTCTAAGGCTTACTGAGGCATGGAGCATGTTTTGTGGGATGAGATGAGTGATATGATTGTGTGTTGAGTAATGTAAAAGTAAGTGAATGTGAGCAAGGAATGATGTGAGTCTAAGGAACGTGAGAATGAAAATATTGAAAGGAAGGATGTGGATAGTAGCAACTTGAGATGTGTAAGGAATTATGGAGAGAGATGGTTAGATTGTGTTGGTTAAGAATGTATGTAATGAAAGATTGTTGTAGAGGGATGGAGAAGAGTGGTATATAGTGAACTTAGTGGAGACATGCCGCGACGTGGATTTGCAGATAGTGAGCGAGTTTGGAAATTTGTATTATCAAGAGGTGAAACTAATGTGTGATTTCCTTGGGCAATTAACGGTATGAAATGAGTTTTGGGATTCTCTAAAAAAAAGGTGATAGCATGAGATGGTCTGGACTGGTTGGTGATAAATGTAAGTGATAGTATGACAAGAGAAGATCCATGGTAAGAAAGAGTGAGATGATACTGATATGAAATAATGGGATTCGAGTTTTGGAGCAATGAGAAGGTAACCGGAGCACTAAAGAGCTAGATATAAGTAATAAGGAGTTGAACTATTAAATTGGTATTGTTGAGTGTAAAGAGAAAAGAAGGATAAAAAGTAAGCTGAGGAAAATGTTGACCGGAGTTATGTGATATAGAAATAATGAATCGTCGAGATGTGTGATACTATCATGAGGATTTGAGTTAACGGTTATGTAGGGGTTCCAGGACGACATGTTAATCATGAGTTTCGAGGAATTAAGGAAAGTAAAAAGCTTGGTGAAGAATTTGCACGATAGGAGATCTTGGTGGTGAGTTGAGTGACGATACAATTAAGAATAGTATTGGGAAGAAGGTTGAGGTAAATTTTGTTGGTGGAGTTGACGTCGTGACTTGGGATGTTAACCAAAGATAGGAAAGAAACCGTGAGGTTTAGGGATGAGTGTAAGAGGTTTGTTATACGAGCAGTGGTGGTATTGTGGTGTTGTCACTAGTGGTTAAGGGTGATGATAGATAAGAAAGATAGCAATTCTAAAGAGGTTGATCTTGTATAGGCCGGATTGATATGTACGGTTGTGAGGAAGTATAAGACGTGGTCTTAGGAGGCGGTTGCTATTAGTTGAGTATTAGCTGTATGGTTATATTTGGCAGGGGGTGATGATTATGCGAATGGGAGAGTATGTTATGAGGGGCATACGAGTTAATCTCGGGCGAGAGGTAACTTTTATCAAGTGGTAACTTACGTGTTCAGGATTGACTAGTTGGATGTGATTACGGGTCTGTGATGTGTATAAATGTTTGTGTGAGGTTCTGACCTCACGAGAAATGGTATGGTGTGATAGTTATAAAGTTGTTATATGAATGTTTAGTGGTATATGTTGGGCACGGTAAACTAATGGAATGATGTTCAAAAGTGATAGTTTGGGTGATCTGGCATGACTAGATCTACTGGTATGTGTATTCATGATATATGTTTATTCGGCGAAAAGGTATGAATGATATTCATGAGATTCTTGTCTGTTTATTCCGTATAATATGTTGTGTTGTGATCTAGTAAAGCAGTTTTGAGTAAGTTTTTTTGTCCGAAAAGTTATACTGAGTCAATGTTTATGGGAATTGTATATGGTTGTGATGTCTATCGATGTGGTTGTTGTGCCTCGGGTGGGGATCCGCGCACGGTATTTCGTGTTGTGATGCGGGTATTTTCGTGTTGCGGTACGGCTGTTGGTGGCGGTGTTGCGATGCCGTCACTGATTGTGGTGGACTAGACGGGATGATTATGATTCGAGTTTCGAAAGTACATACCAGTTATGCATAGATTGTTGTTTTGTTGCTGCTGTTTCCTGTGAGTTTCAGTTTAGACAGATTGACGGTTGTTTTGTTTATTGATGTTTCTTACCAGTTTCAGCTTGGGAGTGAGGGTAGAGTATGATATGGAAGAGAGTTGTGTATGTTTCCGTTGTTGTCATGGTATAGTGATATTCTGTTCATGCGACACAGTTGTAAGAGGTTGTTACAGTAGTTTGTCCTTGTTTTAGATGAGGCTTTGGTAGACATGGTGATGGCAAGCGAATTGTGGAACATGTGTTGTACTGATCTGGAAACTGCAAATAGTTCATAATCTTTTATTGAGACAGTGAGTATAGGGTGTTGGGAATTCGTTTCATGTTAAGTTATGGATGAGTTTTGCGGTAATGAAAGAAAAGAACTTGAGGATCTAGTGCGAGTGTATGTAATAATTGTGGATCGTGAGTTATGAGTATGGAGATAGGTGCATGTATAGAGGACTATATCGTTTTGGCAGTAATAGGGAACAGTTGAAGTTTTGGTTAAGCTAAAGATTTTGTGGTATAGGTTAGGTGGTGTGCCGAGTGAATTGAGGTATGAGAACTGTTTATGTAAGAGAGCCTTGGATATAGGAATGGTGAGTGTTTAGATTATAGGCGGTTATCTTTGACATGTGCTGGTGGTGAGGATAATGAGAAGATATAGCTAAGGATCTAGTATTAGTGAGTTACGAGGACGTAACATTTGTCTTTAGAGGAGTAGGATACGATAAAAGAGAGTTTCATGGTTGTGCATGTTGTAGTATAATTGGAAGTAGAGTGTTGGTGTAGCATAAAGGATGGATCTTTGTTGTGATTGATATTGTTAAAAGGTCATGTCCGTGCTTGTAGTAGTTTGATGTTTAGGAATGGGAGAATACTTCGATAATGTTGACAGTTGGATGATGATGTTTATGAGTTCGATTGAGTTGACAGTTGGATGGTGATGTTATTGATTAAACTTCGAGGACAAAGTTTCTTTTAAGGGTGGTAGAATGTAACATTCCGTTTGATGTTATGAGTGTCTTGATATCACATTTTCTAGTGGATAATATGTTACGGAGCTAGCATCGTTTGTAGATAGTAGTTGGTAGTGTTTGGAGAGACTATGATGTAGTTGATACGATACCGTGAGCCGTGTTGTGGAGGTAGGCATAGTTGGTGGAGTTGGTGTTAAGAGTTCATGTTTGATAGGTTGGGGTTTTGTTTTGAGACTTTAGTTGCGTTGTTGTGTCTTAATCGAGTTAGTATGTTTGTTTTGGGTATGGGTTGAACTTCGGGGACGAAGTTCCTTTTAAGGAGAGAAGACTGTAATACTACGGTTTTTTGTGTCTTAGGGTACTCTATCGAGTGGGGCTTACTCTGTCGAGTAAGTATGTTTTTACGCTAAACAGTAGTCTGCCTGATGGGTACTCGATCGAGTAAGCTTGGCACTCGATCGAGTAAGGGTCACTCGATCGAGTAAGTGACTTACTCGATCGAGTAAGTAAGTTTTACGGGCTGAGTTTGACGGGTTTTGTTAATGATGCGAGATAAGTATAAAAAGTTGTCCGTCACTTTTCTTAGTTTCTTTTATCTTTTCTAAAACCTAAGTGAGGAGAAAAGGAGTTACGTAGTTTGGTTGTCATCGCATCATTAGCAAATCCCGGAGCTAGAGGTGTCGGATTTCATCGTTCTTTACACCGTTGTGATCCTTGTGTCGAGGGTAAGCTTTACATATAATTTTTATACTGTTTTGTTAATGTTGGTTAAACCCTAATTTGGGGATTTGGGGGTTTTTGTGATTATGTGGTTACGGTAGTGATAATATGTATGTATGTATAGGAGGAAGCTTTGTTGAGGAGAGATTCTGAGTAGCTGCTTAGATCGTCTGATTTCGTGTTGCTTTCCAGGTAGGGTTTCCCTACTCAGTATTAATTACATGATGTGTTTGGTGGTTTCATTGTGATTATTGTTAAAGTATATTGTTGGTGGTTGTGACGGTTGTTGGTTATATTGTTGGTTGTATTGTTGATTAATATCGTTGTTTGTTGTTGTATCTGTTTGTGGTCTTCGGGGTGCGTCCCTGGCTGAGTGGAGTCACTTGCGGGAGTGGCTTCACGCCCTTAATTCGCCTTATGGGGAACCCGCCACAGAAGGGATGTGCACATTAATGAACATGGGTTTATCGCTCGATGGAGATGAGCGGGGCTTAGGTGGGTACGGCTGCAGTCCCCCACTGGCGGTGTGGAGTATCTGTTGCGATGGGTACTCTGGCAGGACTACACACTTTAGTGTGTAGTCATTTGTGTGGAGATTGATTATAGAGACTGGGGTTTGATGTGACGATCGAGCCGTTTGGCATTTGATTTATTGTGATTTGTATTGTGTAATTAGTACTAACCCCGTTGTTTGTTTTGTAAAACTGTGGTGATCCATTCGGGGATGGTGAGCAGTTGTTGAGCAGGTTTGATATGATGCATTTGGGCTAGCTGGGATGAGTCGTCACTTGGCAATTAGAAGAGTCTTCCGTTGTGTCACACAATGTTCTTAGTTATTCAGTTTTGCTAGCAGACAGTTGTGGTTTTGGATTGTATTTGATTTAACAGTTTTGCTTTGAGACATGTAATCACTTAAACTATATTTACTTTTAAAGTACGTTTCTTTATTGTCTTATGATTATCATTGCCTCGGGTAACCGATATGGTGACGTTCCTATACCTGAGTGGTCCTGATAAGGCACTTGGAGTATGAGGGTGTCACAACAATCTTTGATTAAATTTGTTAATTCGTTTTTATAAGTCGAGAGGCACGAAAATGAATTAGATTAAGCATGTGTAGTATGTAGGACGACCTAGTCATAAATGAGAGTTTCTCTAGGACCCGGTCTATGATTGACACTAATATCGAGAGGTGGTTGTCTTTATGCCTAAACAATTATCATTACTATCTAATCCGAGTTTGACATAAAGGAGTTACATATATTTGCATGTGTGACCCGACTTCCCTAGACTCTTTCTTTATTATTGTTTTTACATCAATTTAAATCAAATCAATCAATCAACCTCATCGACTCAAGATAAAATTCACTCCATAACAACTAATTTACACTCTCTCTGTGGATTCGACCTCTACGTACTACATTCATTTGTGTCTAGGGTATTTATTTTTGCATTGGTGTGCGATAGCCTATCAGAGAGTGTTGAACCTGGAACATAGTCATTTGTGGAATTTAGTAATGATAATATGAGAGCACATTATGATGTTTGATAGTTGAATTTCGGGACGAAGTTCCCTTTTAGGGGGAGTGAATGTAACAATTCAAAAATTAAGGCAAGAGAAAGTACGGAATGTGAGGAAGTATGAGAGTTGAACAAATAACCTTTGGATGAATGTAATATTTATAAAGGAACGTATAAGGTAAACGAGCATGTGAGACGAGAGAGAGTGCATGAGAATCAGTGATGAGATTTGAGGAGACTTGAGGAAAAGAGAGAGTGAGGTGACTTTCGGGGACGAAGTTCCTTTAAGGGGGAAAGATTGTAATACCCCATAGTAATAAGACATGTACTCGATCGAGTAAACCGAGTACTCGACCGAGTGGAACCCATTCGACCGATTAAGGGACCGAGTGAGCCTGCAAATTGTTAAAAACCCCTGATTAGTAGGCCACTCGATCAAGTGGAGGTGACTTTCGGGGACGAAGTTCCTTTAAGGGGGGAAGATTGTAATACCCCATAGTAATAAGACATGTACTCGATCGAGTAAACCGAGTACTCGACCGAGTGGAACCCATTCGACCGATTAAGGGACCGAGTGAGCCTGCAAATTGTTAAAAACCCCTGATTAGTAGGCCACTCGATCGAGTGGAGGTTCACTCGACCGAGTGAACCGAGCACTCGACCGAGTGCTGCGGGAACCGCTGTGTTTTCACGCGTGGGCTTTTCTTTTGATGGACCTTGACATATATATACCCTATTTTTCAGATTTCTCCCATTTTCAAATCCCATTTCCTTCTCTCTAAAACCCTCATACCTCTCTCTACAATCCATACATCTCTAAATCATAGATCTACAACTATGGGTGAAGATTTTAGAAGATTAATTCATATATTCTTGTTCTTTGTCACTTGGTGAGTCTTTTACTACCTTTTTCCCTTTAATTTGGATAATTCGTTTTAAGACTAAACCCTAGAATTTGGAGGGTTTTAATGGGTGTTGTTAATTAGTGTTTTAATTAGTATTAGGAGTAATTAATGGGTAATAATGAAGTGTTAATTAGTAGTATTAGTTGTTGTAGGATATTTTGTGATAGTTGTTATGGAATTATGTAGGATGAGACGGTTTTATGATATGAATGCTTGGTGTTTCGGATTTGCTTGTGAAGAATGCTAAAAGGTAGGTTAATCCTACTCGGTTTCAATAAGGTGGTCATTGCATATGTTGTGGTTAGTGTTGTAATTAGTGTCACATAATTAGAGTAATTACATTATAACATGATATTGGTTAAAAGAACTTGATGAGTCGGTAATTGGCATATTGTGTGGTATCTTGCATTATTGTATTTGTCATGCATATTGGAGAATATGACGATTGTGATTGTTTGGTGGATTACTTGTTGTTATGGAGACGTAAGGCGGTTGAGAGACCGTCTTACGCTTAAGTCGCCTCTTGGAGCTTCCCACTCTAAGAGGGATGTGCACATTAATGGCTTGAGTTACGGAGGGACTCGTGTGGTTGAGACACGACGTCTGGCAGGGGATCCGGTTGGCTTCCGGACCCGGTACATCTGGGTGTGTCCCGGTACCTGTTTGTGGTTGTTGGTATGTCTGGGCGTGTCTTGGTACCAGTGTGGTTGTCTGTATGTCTAGGCGTATCCCGGTACCGTGGTGGTTGTGGATACGTCTGGGCGTGTTCCGGTATCGGTGTGGTGGGTATTTGATAGCCTCTCATTCATATCATAGTCATGTTGCATACTCACACACTTTGAGTTGTGTCACACTTAATTTATTGAAACTAACGTTTATGTGTCTGTGTAATTGTCACCTATCTTTTTTGGGGTGGCCTGTGTCGATCCATATGATATCCTTTGGTTATATGAGGAGCAAGTTGTTTAGATAGCACGTGGGAGACGGGACGAGATTGATGAGTCACGAGACGAGTATAGTTGGCTAGAGAGTATAGTTGTCATGAGTTGTACTTCTATTCATTGTTTACGTTTATGTAATTCATTAAACATTTCATTAATAAAATGTTCTTTGATTGAAGTTTTGAAACCTACCTCGAGAAACCGAGATGGTAACGCTCTAATTATCTTGGCCGGATAGTTGGGGTATTACAGAGATTCCTGATTCATGTCAAGTCAAAGTGTTTAGGCTAAACTTTTAGTATATACGAAGTATTAAAAAATGAATGCATAGTTTGATATTAATTGGAAACCAACCTAAATTCTTAATATGTATAGTTGAATAGTTTTTGTCTCGATAATGAGCATAATATCTTCACTTTTTGTATATTAACAATATTTATGTAAAATTTTGAAAGCAAGCCCGTGAATTTTTCACGGGTTTAAACCTAGTATCATTAATAAATAAAATTATCAATGAAAAAACACATATGGAGTATATATGAGTCAGTAAACCTGGCAAACAGATCAGGTCGTGTTCGTGTCTGGGTCAACTTTAAACAAGTCATCACTACCCCAACCCTAACCCGACCCTATTACGTAAACGGCTCATTTGTCTCAACCCTAACCCAACCCATTTATTTTTTCTATAACCCAACCCGACTTGTTTAACCCATTTATTTTATAGCAGGTTATTTTTAACCCGTTTAACCCAATAAACAAATAAATAATCTAAGTTTTATAGCCTTATTATCCAAAAAAATTGATGAAGGACAATGTTTATTTTTAAGTTATTTTGTTGGATTATTGATTGAAACCATGTATATTATGACACTTTTAAATAAATGGGTTATTCGTGTCGGGTTCGTGTCAAAATAGCTCAATCCTAACCCGACCCATTTAAGTTTCGTGTCGTGTCTGTGTCAACCCAATTACTTAAATGGGTCACAACCTCTCAACCCTAACCCGCTAACTTCGTGTCGGGTTTGTGTCGTGTTTTCGTGTCCTGTCAATTATTGCCACCTCTATATGAGTGTAGGGGTGCTAACGAGCCGAGCCGAGCCCGAGCTTGGCCTTGCTCGGCTTGTGCTCAAGAACCAAAACTCGATCTCGAGCTTACCCAAACTTGTAAAAAGTGTGCTCGCTATCAAGCTTGCGAGCTTTAAGACGAGCTCGAGCCAAACTCGAGCTCAAATCGAGCCTATATATAATGGTTAAGTTTTTTATTTTTTTTGCTTCCGGTATTTTCAATAACAAGGCTTGAAGGTTAAATGTAAAATATTTGGCAAATCGGTGAGCCATTTGATATATGTGATACAAAATATAATCAAGATAAAATATTTTTATAGAGCAATATCTTATATAATCGCACAAGTTCGAGCCGCTCACGAGTTTTTCGAGCCGAGCTAGCGTTTGCTCGGCTTGACTCGTTAAGCTCTCGAGTCGAGTCCGAGCTCGAGCCGATCTCGCACGAGCTGAGCTTTTACCGAGCTTTGATCGAGCCGATCTCGAGTTGCTCACGAGCTGTCTCGTCTCATTAACACCCCTATATGAGTGCATAAATGAACAAATAGTTATTTTTAATTCAGGTCAATCGATTCAGTTCTTATTACTTTAAATATGTTCATGTTCAAATATCACTCGGTTATATTAGTAAATTCGATTTAGTTTATGTTTGATTCAGATTGAGTCGTATTTCGGGTATTATTCAGAACTTTTATTAGATGTTCGATTGGTTATCAATTCACATATTTTAATCGATTTATCGAGTTAAAAGTTTATTTTGCCACATCTACCATCCCGATTTAAGGAATACTTTACTCCATACATAAATAAACAAGACACCTATTTTAAAGTAGTGCCGCAATTGGTAGGCTTGATATCACTCTCAAACGAACAACACACTACATTTACAAGGAAATTCTCTTGTACTTTCCATTCCAAGTCTATCTCTATAGTCTTTCTATATAGATATTGTAGGAAAAATGACAAGTGCACCATGGATAGAAAATGTGTATTTCACTATCAATGACGCTAAAATGAGTCAGGACTTCATTACTCACTAGAAAAGTTCACTATCAAACAACCACCTATTAACCATTAACATCACTACTCATTACTCAATCACAAATTCTTATTTGAAATAAATAGATAGAAATCTTCGCCTTAAACTCAAAACAGATCAAATAGTATAAAATTAAGACAAAAGCAAAATACCTGAATATTGGCAAAAAAACTTATCTTATCGAAATAAAGAAACACGCATCTAATGTATTACATTAGACCTTTTAGCAATTGAGTTAACGTGTGTTTTTTATGAGCATTTCAAGTTTATAAATTATATTTTAATTTTTAATGTCGAAACTCAAAATTAACAGAATTTATTATTTTTTTTAATTTTTGGGCTATATTGTAAATTTTAGATTAATGTTTAAGTGAACGAATTCATAAACTTTATACTAAAATTCATAATCTTTAAAATAAAATTCAAAAGCTTTATTATAAAACTCATAAACTAACTGATGTATGAACTGTATCTTATCTACACAATTTCTCCATACATTTAATCCGATTTATTCTTAAAACGAATATAGTCATCTCGATGTGCCGTAGCACTTCCTTTATATTATACGAGAAATTGTGTGCATTTTTCACGATATAAAAACCCCATACAAATTTCCCTCGTAACTAACTTAACAAGTAACAACCCCAATCACACAAACAACAACTACTCCTCCCTTTTCAAGATCCATAATAATGACCTCAAACGACGTCGTACCAGGGAGGTTTGACCAGAATGTGATAATCATGCGACACGGCGACCGCCGTGACAACTTCGACCCCACATGGGTCAAGACGGCGGCCCGACCGTGGGACCCACCGTTGGTAGACGAGGGTAAGGCACGTGCTTACCGGGTCGGGTTAGAGCTCCGGAACTCTCTCGGGTTTCCGATTCATCGGGTTTTCGTTTCGCCGTTTTTACGGTGTGTTGAGACGGCTTCCGAGGCTGTTTCCGCCCTTTGCTCCGCTGGTGATGGTGGCGTTGACCAATCTAATGTCAAGGTACGTATGATCGTCAATTGTTTCAATTATTTGTTTACTTTTTTTTGTAATTTATAATTTATGCGTGATATTCTAGTAAACGTAAACAAATGATTGAGACGGAGGGAGCATTTTTTATTTCGTCCGTCGCAGACAAAAATTGATGAATGCTTGAAGCGGAGGGAGTATTTATATTGGGGGTCCGATTAAGTGTAATAATTGAATTAATCATATACGCAAATTTTAATGTATGACCGTCGTACGTGCAATATTATGGGGATTAGGTTGGAAAAATATGATCCTGGAACAATTTTGAGGGGTTATAGCTTATAATAAGCTTATAAAAGATGAATGATGATGTTTTTACTGTTGTTGCGATTAAAGTAGAGGATTAATTCATGAGAACTTTAAGCAAAAGATGTCACTTTTGCATGGTTTTCCCGTCATTTGTTCTCTTATTTCATTTTGGGGCATCTCAGTCGATTGTTGTCTTTTCTATTTTAAGAATTCAATTCTTAGTCAATTGTCGTTCTTTCTATTTTAAGAATGCACTTGATGGACAATTTGATCATTCACACTCAATTTGGTCCACTTGTCATTTAGTAATTGAGCCCCTCCTCTTTTATTGGTCTTTGTGCCAAAACCATAGGGCAACAATTGACCAATTGACCGGGACAAAGGGAGTATGTCTTATTATTGTGTGGGTAAAGGAGAGGTATGATTGATATAGCTCTATTATTCTAGGATGGTAGGAGAAGGTGTTTCAGATAGTGGCGGAGTCTGGATTTGACGTTTAGGGGATGAGAAATTTTGGTGGGGGAACTACTAATGTAAAAAAGTAAACTAGAAAAAAAACCGAAAATTCTAGTGAAAGCTTCAATTGTTTCATTGTTCGGTGGGAGTGATCGCCCTACTAGCCACACCTGGCTCCGCCATTGGTTTTGGAAGTGATGTGGGTTCAACACTCATCCCTTTCAGAAGGAGGGTTCCTGTCATGGTCCCCCTTCCTTTCATGGTTTTTTTAAGGAAATTATGTGTCGTAGGACTCCTAGCTTCAAATCCGTCGTATTTGAAATTGTATTGGCGCTGTGCCTTCTTTAACACAAAAAAGGATAAATTTAAATAGAATATTAGGACGATTTGTGAATTATGTGTCGTAAACCCCGTAGATGGAGAATTTATCGTCTATTAAGAGGATAATTGACTAGAAGATTAATTCCAAACTAGTTTGTTGTGTTGCATTTGTCTGCTATAACTGTGAATGTATGTGTAATGTGTTGCGGCTGGTGAGGAAACTGCTAGGAAGATTGATGAATTATGTGGTTTTGGAAGATTTATCAGTTGTTAATCACTTAATTGTAGGAAATCACTACGATAATAGAGAGAGATTTGACTGATGGTAGATAGAATTTCGTATGAAATATTAGTTGGGTTTCGCCTCAATGCTACCATTAGGTTTATCTCACCAGAGAACGCAGTAAGTAGATCTGAATTTACAAGATATTCCCTTTGTTTTCTCCTTGCTTGAAGGTTAATGGTCGAGTAAAACTATCATCAAAACATTTTATTTGAAGGTTAAGGGTCCAAGTATGCGCTGAAGTATCCTTTGTGTGTTGATGGACTGTGCTTACTGCCTGAACTTACATAACTTGATGGAAAATGGACTTCGCATGTACGAGCTTGTTCAGTTGTTCACACATTTTAATACCACTAACACGGTAGTTCTTCGGTTACATGGTTGAATTTGAAAGTTGGCAGTATCTTGTTGAGTTGTTATCTGGTGCTTTTGTAGCATGTGATTTGCGAGGCCATCTGCGCTGAATGTGTTAAGGAGTTGATTACTGTCCATTGGTAGATCGAACCTATGTTAGTCGGACTCAATTAGAAGTATCCGGATGTGTGTCAAGTGTTGGATTCGGCCATTTTACGAAAATCCTCACGATTTTGGCTTTGAATGATATGTGCATGGGTCATGTCCATTTCCAAGTACTTGGGCACATGTACGCAAGAAAATATGCAGAGTCGGAGTAACAAAGGTCTTAACAGACATAAATGTTACGTAAAATACTATAGATTGGATCTTTTGAGCCATAGGTTAGGCTCTAGAGGGTATGAATTCCCTTTTTAACTGTGATGTTCTTGACTGCTTTCTAGGTCTCTATCGAGTACGGCCTGTGTGAGATGTTGAATGAGGCAGCCATAAGACCACAGTGCGCACCTAAAGATGGCAAGTTTCCTTTCAATATCTCAGAACTTGAAGCTATGCTACCAGCTGGAACTGTAGACGCTTCTGCTGAAAAGATTTATCCAGAGGTAATTATTCTCTACCATTTTATTTAAAAAAAACTGGTGGGTGGGTAACATAGTGTGATGCAATGAAACAATTTTCATCACGAGTCATGCGAAAACAATTTGTGTGCGTGCCAACTATGACACGGTTAAAAATGCATAAATCCGACCTTCCTAGCTCATCATAGGCGGGAATGATTGACGAATTGAGTCACCGTAATGTTGTACAGGTGGGAGAGCTCTAAATGTATGTACATGACCTAAATTATTTACTGTTACTCAGATGCCTAGCTGGGGAGAGGCTGTATCTGCTTCCAGGAGCAGATATGGGCATATCATCCAAGCACTTGCAGATAAATACCCTTCAGAAAACTTACTGCTAGTTACCCACGGTGAGCCTTATTTTTTTTTTTTTTTAATTAATATTTTTAAATTTTCTGAAATCTCTTTTTCCTTTTTCCGTGGGCATTCCCAATCTGATTCATTCTTAGAACCATGATACATTGATACGCCTTATTTTCTTCGCTTTGTCAAATAAAAAAATGCAGGTGAAGGGGTCGGGACTTCAGTTTCAACCTTCATGAAAGATGCTGATGTCTATGAAGTGAACTATTGTGCTTATTCACACGTGAGAAGGACCATCGACTTTGATGAGAGTGGATCACATACTTCTGGAACCTTCCAGTTACTCACTGTTCCACACACAACTGGTATCGGTTTCCTCACTCGAAGCAGCTTGGCTGATGGTGTATAGTCTCAGCATCCCGAGTACAGAAAACCTTTCTTTTTGCATTTATAAATGGGTGTTCTTTTATTTTCGAATAATTGTTCAGCGCCACATGCTGTATTTTTCTGGTAAGAACGGTACATTCCTGCTCCAAGCATTTAGCTTTGGGTTGGTTAATACCAGTAATTCTTTCCAGCCATTTTTACTTCCAACTTTCAGATTTACGGTTGGTTGCATGTACGACACAGTTCTTTGTATTTTTGTACCAAGATTGACTGTGAAGGTTTTAGTTGAAGGAAATGAGCAAATGCGCTTCTAAACAATTTTCTTTATTTCCTGTTTATGCAATTTCCTTCCAAGTCTTTCTATTATTTAACTTTTGCATGCTTAGTTCAAAAATTTCGAGATTGCACTTCCGAAAAATAATACTATTAGTCTCAAAATAGTAATCAAGTACACAATCATAAACTTATAATCAGCCAGCTACAAGATGTTACTGAATAAAGTTAAATCTAAATTACCAGCTGGAAGGGCTCGGTAATGGTTCGATCTCGAACATATCAGAAGGGAAGTCATCAAAGAAGCTGTCAGGAGTCACGGGGTGATCAATAACCCCCTTTGCTCCTGTCGGCTCCTGCATTTCGGCTCCACAGCATGACAGGAGCTGGGACCCGTCATCTGCTAGTACAGGTTCATCAATGTAGCCGAATGTTTGCAGAAAGCCAGAATCAAGCCTGTCTATAAGCTCCTGAGTTTCAGGAGGGAGCGAAATGGAAGGGAACGGTATTTCATCTAGCTGCAACTTGTTGGCAGGGCTCTCGGACAAAGGAATTAGGCCGAGGTTGATGCTATTGGCCGCTTCTGAAGTAGAATAATTCGGGTTTAATGCATCTGGAAATGCTATCATCTGCTGAATTGTATCAGTAATCACCCCTGGCTGCGACGATGAGGAGCTACACTGTCCTTTAGAAGATGCTCCTCCCTCAGCGAAACTTGTCTTGGGAACCTGGTGCATGGAAAAACCGTAAAATCAGTTTTTTTACCATATAATTCTTTTATTTTTATCTTTTTTTTATTACGAGAGGGTTGAATCCCCCGGGCCCATGTATTCCCGCACCACCACATGGACCATGTAAGCCACCCCCTTCGGGGGGCTGCAGTGACCCAGTGATCATCGCCCCAGCTAGTAGTCGAACCCGGAACCTCTCAACTCCCACATTTCTGCAAGCTTCAAGGTTTAACCCGGCTACCACTGGACTAACACCACTTGGTTTACCATATAATTCTTGAAAAACATTTTGAAATTGAAGGAGGAGGGATTAAAGTGTTGCTTAGGAGTACCTCTAAGAAAAGTGAATTAATTCTTGAATCATTCCCAAATGTCGAAGAAGAAGAAGATTTGTGTCGCTTGTTCGGTTGAGGAGACTGAGACGGGAGAATCCTCGCTAATCTCTTTTGCCTGCTACTCCAAAAATTCTTAACATCATTATCAGTTCTTCCTGATAAATGTTTTGCAATTGTTGCCCATTTGTTCCCTAACTGTGACTGCAACTCAATCACCACCCTCTCTTCCTCTGCTGTAAACTTGCACCCACTGTCGCCGATTTTTACACCATCCGAAATCAAAAGAAAAGTTATTAATTCATCAAAAATAACATTACTTCTACTCGGAAAAATCAACTACCCATGTTAAACTTGCACCCGCTGGAGTTTGAAAATTTCGAAATTTTTAGTTAAAATTTTCGACTTTTTTTGAGGTCCCCTTATAATATTACTCTTTCGCCCCCACTGACTTAAAATTCTGGCTCCGTCACTGAATCCAGACATTATGACAGAAAAACGATGAAGAAAAGTGGCAAACACGACATATTTACAGTCGATAATATTAGAAATGAAGTATAAGAAGATATACGTACTTTTTCAAGTCGGGTCGAAGTTTGTTAACCCAACGAAGACGACACGACTTGCCGGTACGTTTAAGAAGACCTTTGGATCGAATGGAGCTCCAGTCACGAGGCCCGTATTTGTTGACATGGTTAAGTAAAACTTGGTCTTCTTCTGGCTTCCATGGTCCTTTCTTAATTAAGGTTCCATCATTAGCAACACTAGTAGTTTTAGTATTACCGTGACAGTAATTTTTACCACTAGTGTTACTACTCTCTTCCATTTCCTCTCCTGTCTGTTTTTTTTTACTGTAAATTTGGACGTTGGTGGTAAAATTTTAAGGGGTTGGTATTTGTAATTGGAAGTTATTGTTAGCGGTTATTTAGGTACATTTTCTTACAATTTTAACCCCCATTATCCCACTAAACATGCACGTAATTTTATTGTCGCATTGCCTATTTTTACTCGCCCCATTTCAAACATTCGCCCTTTCTTAGTTTCATTTACGATGGTAAATAAATTTTGTACTCGTACTAGTTATAAACTCGTGCAAGCTTTTAAAATTTTTGACATTTTATATATGTTCGATTAATGGATGTACTCATTTTAAACCCGTGTAAAATTATACGGGTTTGGTGCTTACACATATATAGTACTAAATGCAATGTATAGCACAACAATAAATAGCTAACTATGTTCGCATCAAAAATAAATAAATAGCTAACTATGTAAATATCGCCTAGGTAGCACGGGCACTTCTCTTAATCAGTCGTCCCGTGTCCGACACCGTGTCGAACACCGACAGTCGTCGAACACACGCCTAAACGTGTCAGACACCTATAAAGACGTGTCTAACTTTCTACTTTTATAAGGGCACGTGTTCGACGCATGTCCATGGTATTTGGGCACGTGTCCTACGCGTGTCCTTGGTATTTGGACATCATTTGCGGTGAATGATGTTCTCTAGAAAAAAATGAACCGTCGAAAGAGATTGATTAGAATATGGGATTGGCTAGGAGATGTAAACGAGTTTTAATCAAAGCCAAGTTTTACTTTCACTTATTTAAATTTAATATCAAATACGTTTACAAAAATAAAATCGAACGTTTATAACTAAAAAAATATATATTTTATTAAATGTAATAACGTGTCCCGTGTCCTAAATTTCATCGGATGCCGTGTCATGTGTCCGTGTCCGTTTTGGTGCTACCTAGAATGTCGCTGTAAAATTGAAACAATAAATAAAAGGCATGATATCTCTTATTCAGTCCGACATCTGAGCCAGTTTCTTAATCAGCTCCGTGTTCCACAATGCAAGTAGCACTACATGTCTTGAGAGTTGAGATATCCCAAATCAACTGTCAATGTTGGTTTGTTCTATTATGCTAGTTCGGATCTAACACTTACTACATATAGTGATGCAAGCTGGGGGCAATGTGCCCTTTTTTTAAGATCATTAAGTGGCTACTGTGTTTTGCTGGGTACCTCACTAATATCTTAGAAGGCTAAAAAACAACGCAGAATAAGCGAAACTATGGCTGAATCAGAGTATCGTAGTACATACACATCCTCTGAATTAGTTTGGGTGGAATCCCTGCTGGAGGATATGACAACGTTAGTGTTTCCCCCTAATAATTTTATTATGTGATAACAAAGCAGCTGGTCACATATATAGCACATAATCCTGCCTTTTACGAAAGAATGAAACATTTGAGCTTATACGTTATCACTATATATGTTCGAGACACAAGTACAAGACTACAAGAGGCTTCTATAATTCACCGATTAATGTGGGCAGGGCACACGTTAGAAAAACTCTTAACTTATTAACGTGTGTCCTTGTAAAAAAACCCATATAAATATTGGTCATATGTATTCGTATCATATGAGATCTTATTTATTCTCAATAGCATAACTTTCATAACAATTTACAAATGCAAGTTTATTTGCAGAATTTTTTTTGAGAGGCTGATGTATCGATTTGATTCGATTATTTGATTTCTCATTTGCTTCAGCACCACTATCTGCTTTTAGATGTTTTTATGATTATTGTATAAAAATTTATGATGTCATAGTCGATTTGAGTATAATCCATATTCTAACAACATTAATCATTACATATTTACATCAATGTAAATTCTGATGAATATCTGTTTATGTTAATCGTAATATTATATGGGTAATCAAGGGTATTACTATTATTTAGGAAAAAATAAGAGACAAAATGACAAAATATGTAGTTGCACATATGCTCAAAAACAAGGTAATATGCTTAGAAAAAACATACATATGCTCAAAAACAAAGGTAATATACTCAGAAAAAATACACATACTCAACAACAAATAAAATCTTAAGTAATACATCTGATGTATGTTCCTTTTTTCCGTATAACTGACTGCTTAACACAGACAATCGACCATGTGGCCTTAATATTATAGGGCGCCTCTTGAATATACCAAGAAATCATGCCGTAAACAAGGACTCCGTATAAAGTTTGGTACGTTTTATTTTAAAATGAAGTTGTATTATAATTCTTGGAAGATCAATGTTCTGCGTATCTGGGATCATGTGTCAATGAGTTATATAATTTGTCCAAATCCCCCAAAACAAAGCAACCGCACGCAATTATTTTTCATTGCAAATGGCAAACGGCAAACGGCAGAAGCTGATTAACGATAACATTAATAGAATATCATTTGACAGATTTTAGTAACAGGTTTGATTATCAAATTAAATTAACCAAATTAAGAAAATGTATTTAGTAATTAACAGATTATATACAAATCTACCATTTTTATGTATTAAATGAATAAATATATTATTACAATATACTGCTATTATCAGCACATTCAAAAACAGTAAGCCAATATGCTATCTGAATATTTTATTAAACAAACACATGAAATTAGTAGAATCCCCTATAGACTAAAAGAAGGGTATTGTTTTTTCATGGACATGATTTACTCAATCATGGACATAATTTACCATTTTACCCTTTCCATTTCAACATTCCTCTTTTTCATTTCTTCATCCATTTCAATTTTCTACATTTTAATTGTCTCCCTCCACCTCCCAACTACTTCCCATGTCGCCAACCACCGCCACTACCACCCTTCCTCCACCGTGCGTCATCAAGTCCTTCCATCTCGCGCCACTTTTTCGCAAATTTCTGGACTGCAATACTAGTATCATTAAACAGCAAAGGTATGGCGTAATGTGAAGTCTGCAATGTATTGACGCAAGGTATACCCCTTTGTGGGAATGTAACGAAATGCACGAAAGTCAAATTCTACAAGGTTGATATGCTATGACATCTTCAATCGTGTAACAAAAAAATTTCTCAAATGAATCCAATTGAAACCCTAATTAAAGATTAATTGATAAAACTTAGTAATTACTTGTTCGATATGAGAATTAATATTTATAATTGAAGAATTAGGGAGAAATTTGATCAAGTTTTGGAAGAAAGAGAAGAGAGAAAAATTTGGTTATTTGGTTGGGAGGAAGGGTAATGTTTGGAAACATTATGAAAAAATGTCCATGAATAAGTAAAAGTTGTACATGAAAGAGCAACTACGTAAAAGAATAACACAACTATGTTAATCCCGCTGAAGTTTCCCGCTCATCTTTCCCCCTATATGAAATATTCCCTTCTAGAATATTCCCTTCTAATATATTTCCCTTCTAATATATTCTAGTCAAAATATTTTAGTCGACTCATATATGAAATATTTCTACTACAATATTTTATACAATTAATAATAATATTGCCGTCAATCACTATGCACCCATATATTGAATATTTCTTATGGTTACGTTTTATATATAAAAGTACATTTACATTAAATTAAATTCATATTCAATTTATTAAAATTATATTAATACACTAAATCTCTAGAATTAACCTTTATAAAATTACCGTGCTGTAGCACGGGTTGCTATACTAGTGATTATTCAATCTACTACGGAGTATTTATTTGTCTGATTTAGAAATGCTTTCTATTTCTCGTCATTTTCACGATTTCCAGGTACTATTTTATTATTGTCCTATTTTTTTTCCTATTTATACATAGATACCCCCTACTTATGCCACTAATTAAATAGTACTTTTAAACGAGT
Organism: Silene latifolia; assembly: GCF_048544455.1. Lineage (NCBI taxonomy): Eukaryota > Viridiplantae > Streptophyta > Magnoliopsida > Caryophyllales > Caryophyllaceae > Silene > Silene latifolia. The sequence continues at coordinate 14,521,312 of NC_133535.1, read as the reverse complement.
ATTTTTAATTTGAAGTTTTAGCTATATTATAAATATTTTCGTATTTTAAAAGAATGAAGTATCAAACTTTGATTTCTATGAGGTCAATCTTCGTAAATAATGAATAAGTATGAATCTACTTTATATTTACACGTTTTGTATTCAATTCAAAAACTTATGAAATGCGACAATGTAAGACTCAACTAACACAATCGAATGAATTACTCTAATTCATTTTTTTTCTTTCTCGCCGAAAAGTTAATTGAGTAAAATCTATATCTATATATAAAAGAGAGTTTTTTCGAGCGATTCTAGAGCGTCCACATCATCAAAAATTAATTTAGGAAAGTTTTATAAATAATATTTTCCACATAAAAAATAAAGTGGAGAATCTTTTAATTATTATAATATCTATATTTCCTATTTTATATTCATGAGAAGTTTCTAATTTTTATATAAAAACTTTGACATTTCATTTGGCAAAAAATGTTGTTATAAAAAATTATGAAGATAATATAATTAGATTCGTTGTAAAAAATGCTTTCATTAGAGTATAGATTTCATATGATTTGCACATACGAGTACTAAATATGGTGTACTTCTTTTAATATGTTATATGTCCCACATTGAAAAAACAATGTTAGTGTGGTGATTATATAATACGTATAAATTATAGAATTGTCCCACATCGAAAGATTAACATAAGGTGGGTGATCCTATGATTATAAATAGGAGTCATCATTGGAACCTATATAACAATAAAAAAACCTTTTGAGTCTCTTCAGTATTGTTTTGGAGAGCTCTTAAGAGTTTATATCATTATATTCACAGTATGATATATTAATATTTTTTCTATATTATGTATTATATTCAAATGATATTTATAATCTTTTTATAAAAACTTATACATCTCATTTGCCAAAAAATTATTAGTAAAAAAAAGCGTACGAATATTAATAAATAGTACTCCCTCCATTCAAGACCAAATACAACATTTTCATTTACACACTTGCCAAGACATAAATTACAACTTAAATATCTTTAAGTTTACATTATAAAAAATTTAAAAATTTGATATTCTTATTGTACTTTATAGGTGAAGCAAATAAGATTCACATAACCATATTTTGTCTTACGTATTGCAAGGAATCGTAAAGATTCTATTCGTTCATGAATAGTATAAAAAAAAGGAATGTTGTATTTGGTCTTGAATCGAGGGAGTATAGTATTTGCTCATTATTATTAACACGAGTTAAATGTCGAATTATGTGCGAAAAAGATGGTGTATTTCTAAGTATGTTATTTGTCCCACATTGAAAAATATGTTGGTGTGGTGAATATATTACGTATAAATAATAGAATTGTCCCACATCGAAAGTTTAGCATAAGGTGGGTGATTATATGATTATAGATAGAAGAAATCCTTAGAACCTAAATACCAACCCAAAACCTTCTGAGTATATTAAGCATTGTCTTTGAGAGCTCTTAAGAGTTTATATCATTATCTCCACGATATGATATATATTTTTTATATTATGTCCAACTGATGTTTATATTTTTGTATAAAAACTTATACATCTCATTTAACAAATTAAAGTAACATATTTTTTTTTTTTTGAAAAATTATATAATTAGATTCGTTATAAATAAATGCTAGCATTAGAATATAGCATCATATTATTTGCACATATTTTAATTACGATAGGAAGTTAAAAAAAATGTACTATACGAATATTAATAAATAGTATAGTATTTTCTTATTATTATTAAACTGGGTTAGATGTCGAATTAGGTGCGAAAAAGATAGTGTATTTCTAAGTATATTGTTTATCCTACATTGAAAAATAATGTAGGTGTGATAAATATACTACATATAAATAGTTGAATTGTCCCACATTAGAAGATTATCATGAGGTGACATATCACATGATTATAAATATGAGTCATATTTGAAATTTAGGGGTATCAACCAAAAATCTTTTGAATCATTTGAAAATTATCTTAGAGAGTTCTTATAAGAGTTTATAGTAGTGGCAAACCTTAGTTACAACAATATTATACAGATATTAATCACGTAGATATTTATAAAAGTGATAATATAATGTTTATTTTAAGACAATCGATAGTATAATAACTTTATTTAAGACAAAATCATAATTAAAAAATAAAATGGATGCTAAATATACATAAATTGGTTATTAATCTGTCATATAATGATAATCTCGGCAATAAAATAGAAAATTTATGAATTATAATACAATCAAGTGTTGCATAAAAAAATCTTGAATCAACAAACAAATCAATAATGAGTTTTTTTACTTTGATAAATAGTAGAATTAAATATTTTTAACTTTCAAATATAGGTAATTATTATGCCTCATTAGATTTGAATAACTAAAACACATCATAATTTTTAACCAATAATCAAAATCGCACCAGAAAAAGGAAATATTTTGCATTTGTTTATACATTTGATTGCTCCCTCAATTACACCTTAAAAGTCGTGTTAGGAAAAAAAATATAATTTAAATCATATCATTTGTATATATATTTTAATTATGACAAAAAATGGAAAAAACGTACGAATATAAATAGATAGTATAATATTTTCTCATTATGAAATCGGATTGGATATCGAAATAGGTGCAAAAAAGATGGTGTACTTTTTCGTGTGTTATTTGTGCCACATTGAAAAATAACGTAGGTGTGGTAAATATACTACATATAAATAGTTGAATTGTCCACATCAGAAAATTATCCTAAGGTGGGTGATGTTAAAAATTAATTTAGGAAAGTATCATAAATAATATTTTTTGATGTAAAAAAGAACTAAGAATCTTTTAATTATTATAATATTTATTTCCTATATTATATTCAAGTCATGTTTCTAATTTTTATATAAAAAAAAATTACATTTCATTTGGAAAAAAATATCTTCAAGAAAATTATGAAAATAACATAATTTGATTCATGGTAAAAATGATATCATTAGCGTGTAGATTTCATATAATTTGTACATATATAAAATTGCGTACTTCTTACTATGTTGTTATATGTCCCACATTGAAAAATAATGTAGGATTATATAAAAATAATAGAATTGTCCCATATCGAAAGATTAACATAAGATGTAGTGGTCCTATGATTATAAATATGAGACATCCTTGAAATGTATCAACCTAACATCCTTTGCTCTCTTACCATTTTTTTTTGCTAAGTTAATTACTCCGTTGCAACGCACGGGCATCCAAACTAATTCACTAATAAGAGGATGTATAAATCATGTAGTAGTTAGTACATGAATTTGAGAGGGTTAATAATTAGTGTAGTCATTTTCTTGCAACTTCCAAATCAAAATCAGATTAAAATAGGTCAAGTTGAAGAGGACATGATAACAAGCATAGCCTTTTGTAGTTAATCAGTCACAACATGCAAATCAACAATAATATACTTTATTACCAAATTGAACTAATTGATTATTCATATAATCTAATAAATTGGTAGTAATTTATCATTTTTTTCAAATTAGAAATTAAGTAAAATATTAGTAAACTGAGGTGTTACTTGTTTCTGAAATTTTTAGTTTACAAGTAATAAAACAGCTAAGCAAATGGGAGTTAGGCAAGAATTATAAGACCAAGACTAATCACATGCAGCTGGCTAATTCAGAGGAGTAGTGATGTAATTGGGGACACAAATAGATCAAGGAAACCATGTTAGAGTTTACATGCAATTTTATTTTATAACATAAATTCTCGTTTAAGACGAAAGTATCCGGCTTAAGTTTAAGATGAGTTAAATAATAACCCATTTGTATATATAAGATAAATATCTTGTTATTTCCTAGACATTTCATTTTTGTCTTATCCATATAAGTGGGATACTATTTGACCCGTTTTAACTTAAGACGGACATGTCCACCTCAAGAGAGACTTATTGATTTTAGGGTTTTTCTTACATGGCATCTTGTATTTATTCGAATTCTACGTGATACCCCTTGCTTTTCAAAAATATTAGTGGTACCCTTAAACTTAATGAAACATTTTAAAATACTCAAAATGCTTTAATCCGCCTCTTTAAAATGTTTAATTTACACATTTTTATTGATTTTTTGGCAATAATTTGTCGTGTCATTAACATAAACATTGTTTACTCAATCATAAACATATTTCCTTTACAAACTTTAACTGAAACTAGTTTGGATATTTTTAGAACATTTTACTAAGTTTAGAGGTACTACTAATATTTAAAAAAAACATAACAATACCACTCGAAGAAACACAGAAGTACTACATAGAAAAACCCTTATTTTATAAACGAAGTCTAGAGGTTAAATATATTCTATACTTAGCTTCTTTATTTCCTTCTAAATTCATATTGGATTATAAACAGATATGCTGTTCAAAAGCTGGACAGTGGCTGTGAAAATTGAAAGAAGTTAATATATGGGGACCAGAGTATTTCTTCAATTTTTTATTTTTTATTTTAATGTGTGGCATAGCCAATTTTTGTAAGAGAAATCTAAAAATAGGAGGGAGGATTATATATAAATATATAATTGATTAGACATTTGAGTTCACATAACTATTAGCTGATTAAAAGAAATTGTCGTTCTATTCTTTTTTTTTTTTCGGTGAAGTAGAATTTATTATTTGACAAAAATATCCAAAAAATTAAATAAATATTCGTGCTACATCACGTAGAATCTTTTTTTCATAGTTTTTCTTTTTAAACAAAGTTTAGTAATAAGGTTAATAGGTTATATCATGGTCGAATTTGCCAACTTTAGATGATCTATATCTACGTTAAAATGAAGGGAAATGAATTAATACCAATGCAATTATGAGTGAGTTAATGTGATGTTTCTCGCCAAGATGACAATCATTATGTTAGCTTCGGAATTGGCTAGCAAACAAAGGAATTCATTCGATTCCAACCATTACTATCATCAACGAGGCGATTCATTTATCAGCCAATATAAAGTTTAATTACTCTCTCTTAAGAGATTAAAACAAATCAAGTAATATTTTACTTGTACGAATAAGACAAATATCTGGTTGTTTCTTAGGTATTTTACTTTTGTTTTATTTAACATATTTGACCAGTATTAAGGTTAAATTATTAATACTCCCGTATTAAACAAGAATTTATGTATGAAGTTTACTTTCTTTGGATAAATCATGACCCAGGTATAATTAACTAAAGCATTAGTAAACATAATTATAAATTACATAAAGGCGACAAATTATAAAGTACAGTAACTACTACAAATATAAAACGATTTTCAAATCGTGATTATGGATACCACCACTCATAACGCTTTGATTAAGTGAGCTAATGATGGATAGTATAACTAAAGAAAGGGACACAAACCCTTGTAAATTGTAATGGTATTCTTGGTAGGTAGACAAGTATTAATCAAATGACATCATACAAACTTGATATGGAATTAATTTACTAAAACAAGGTGAAATAGATGATTATACTCCAAAACTTTTGTGGGTCAATTTATCAATCAAGAATGCATCAAGTGCGGTGGGTGTCTACCAAAAGTTATGGCACTCAATGTGGTTGAAACTAGAAACCTGAAGGGACCCTATAAAAGAATAATATCTCCACTTTTAGTTTCTAAATGGCATAAACTAAACAAAGTTGTTAAAATTAAGTAATCCATAATTGTGCCTTACATGATTCATGAGATACGAAATCTCATATACACTAAGATTTCATAATTTGCGTTTAATTATAAACATGACAGTTGTATTCTTCCCGTTTCAATAAAATACTCCTCGCATATATTAGAGAAATGAGAAGAAAACAGTTGTCCGGAGGGAGTATTATTTATATTACAAACTCTAAAATTATTTAGATGTACAATGGTAAATTCTATAAATATACGGATAATATATACTCATTACAACTATACGGCCATAATTTAATAGAAAATTGATTTCAATTTAAAGGCCTAAATGCTTAATTAGGTACGTAGAACTAGATTGAAGTTTGCTTCGATGAATAGAGCTGAAATAAATTGAGCTAAATAGAACTGAAATGAGCTGAACTGAATTGAAGTTTATTGAGATGAATAAGACCCCGTTCTTTCTGCTTAATTTCAGCTCGCTCTTTTCAGCTTAGCTTAACTTTATTCAGTTTAGCTTCATTCAGTTCAATTCAGCTCATCACTTCACAAATTAACTCTTACTTTAACTCCATTCAGTTCAGCTCAACTCAGCTCCTTTGAGTCGAAAAGAATAGGCCTAATGTTGAAATAAGTTGAGCTGAATTGAAGCTAAACTAAAATAAGCTGAAATTACTAAATTAGGCAGAAGAAACATGGCCTAACTCCGGAAATACCCAATCATATACTCCCAAAAGAAAAGTTTCCAAATTCATCTACATGCATGTATATACTATACCAAAAAGAGGTGATAAAAATATCATTTTGTTTTATAAGCTTGAATAGTCTTGATGTATAATGTAATGTATCAATCAAGTTTGCCACATGGTACATGCAAAACTAACCAAAAACTGTAGGTCTGTAGTCTGTAGCACCTCCCATTCACAAATTCTTGTTTCCCATTCACAAATTCTTGTTTGTGACGGATACCATTTTATCTCACAAAGTACCCACTTTTTCTCTCTCTGTAATACTATTCATGTGGTCCCCTTTCTCCACTAACCCATTTTGTTACCATTTTATCTCACAAAATATCCGCAACAAATGATAACCCGTCACAAGGGAGACCAATTGCCTCCAATTTTGCCAAAATAAGGGGACCCCGTATTCCTTTTCCCCTACCTTCTTTATTAAATTTTCTTATATTTTTTGACATCATATTGTAATTATATAAACACACCCTTCCCTTATTTTCCTCTCAAGTTTGCATCTTACTACAAACACACACATAAACAATATCTCTCACACATCAAGCCTTCTTCCTTACTCATGGAGGCACAAAATATATCTACCTCGAATTCTGTCTCTGCCACTACTTCTATATCATCAAGGACCTCGATTTCATCAAATGCCTACATGGGCATTAATGATGGTATTACAATAAAAGTTTGTAACAACATTATTAAAAAAGGGTCAAAAAGAGTGAAATTATCACCAAATGAAGAGGAAAAAAGTGAGATTTCTAAGGAAAAGTTAAATTATGATGAATGCAAGGATGAAAATGATCAAAAAAATAATATTGATCATGAAAATGTAACATATAGAGGGGTACGTAAAAGAAGTTGGGGAAAATGGGTGTCCGAAATAAGAGAGCCTAGGAAAAAATCAAGAATATGGCTCGGAACGTATCCAACGGCCGAGATGGCGGCTCGAGCCCATGACGTAGCGGCTTTAGCCATCAAGGGTCAAAATGCATTCCTCAATTTTCCAAATCAAGCTCATTTGTTGCCTCGACCGGCCTCTACGTGTCCTAAAGATATTCAGGACGCTGCTGCAAAAGCAGCAGCAACAGCTGAATCCGAGCCGATTTCGAGCTCATCTAATAGGAGTAGCTCAATTTCTTCATCAACTACCACGAGTTTGTCTTCTAGTGAGGCTAACTCTTCTGAGTGGTCCAGCTGTAGTGTGGGGTCCACAAGGGAACGTGACAATTGTCAAGATGATGAGTCTTTGTTTGACTTACCTGACCTTGTGATTGATAGTAAAAGTCAAAGGGGTGGAGGGTATTTTGGTCATTCTACTTGGCAATTTGGACAAGGGGATGGTGAAGTTTTATTTGGGCTTGGTGATGACCCGGATCATATTGATCAACGACCTGGTTGTTTATGGGTTAATAATGGGTGGGTTTATTAGACAAATAGGTGATAATTACATGGGTCACTCTATTCACTAGTTAATTCTCTAAATTTAATTTATTGTGTACAAAATTTGGTCAATAAATTTTGGGTCGAAATTGATCATATTCAACGGAATTATAAGGTTTCTTATATTTATTAACGGCCTATATCAAAAGAAAATTGAAAATAATAAATTATTTATTGAGATAAAGAAAATGAAAATGTATTAACATTTCTAAATATATAACGCGAAAAAGAGTGCATTATGATCGAATATGAAATATGCAAGGGAATAAAGGAATTTACATACACTAACGAGTAAGGAAATTATGTTACTTTATTAGACTTTGATATTTTAGGCGGGCTGGCTCGGCCCGGCCACGCTCATGGGGCGCATTTTTCCTAGCTCACTCTCTTAACTCGGCCAAACTTCTAACTAAGCTAGCCAGCTTGCTCGGTCCGGCTCAATTCCGCCAAAAAGGTTTAGGCCGTTCGATAAGATCTGAGTCAGCCCATTCACAAGCGGTCCAGGGTCAACCCAACCTGATTCTCCTCTCACATGGACTGGTTCAGTCGAGTAGGCTAGACCTCACCCAACCCGATCCATGACCAAGTTTCACTTTATTAGTGACACGTTTGGAAATCAGAACTACTTTGCTAAGGCCATGGTTCAAGAATTTACTTTTCGGTTTTTTTCTTTTTTTTTGTGTTGACGTATCCCCTACCGACAGCTGGGGCAATCTCCTTCAGGGTACTGAAGGCAATTTAATGGGTTGACTCCTCCCAAATTTTGCTTTTTCATTCGCAAGAGTCAGAAATCAAACCCCTGACCATTTATTTAAGAGATGATAACCTTTATCACTCACACCAACCAACTTTAGCCCTTTTCGGGTTCTAATGGTGCCTAAAATAAGTCTCCATATTATTTTTTTCATGTTGGTGCATAGAGCAACAATGGTTAAAAAAAAGTCAATATTACTCATGTACGTACCATCTTACGTGCAAACAAATGGATCGTATAAATAAGAAAAACTAAAAATTATATAAAAGTGACGAAATTGATGGCGGCTAGTCGATAAGTCGAACTTTGTTATATTGGGTTTTGATATTATTTGGATATTTTCATATTTTTGGGCCATAATTGTATCAAAATAAAAAAAACTGGGTCATAGGGTTTTGGAATTTTGTGTGTTTTGTTAGTAAATTTCTCTATTATTATAATTTAGATGCTTGGCCTGTGGTGATGACTGATGAGGAAGAAGGTGACAAATTTGAATGACTTCACTATTTGTCACTCCGTACCATATTTGATTTGACAATAGGTCTTGGTATAGACGGGTCGGGCGAATAAATGGGTAAAAATCTCTAATAAAATGGGTAGGGGGACAAGGTGGGGCACCCCCATGTGCTTCCCACTTTATGGCAAATGGATATTTTGTGAGGGAAAATTTGTGTTGATTTTAATTAAGAGGTTAATGTTTTTGAATTAATATGTTTTGATTTATGATAATAATTAAAAATCCATTTTCGTTGAAGACAAAGAAGAAATCCCCAAAGTATTATGCTTCACATGATATGATATATCAGAAAATAATTAAGGTATCGGACAACTTTTGCCAAGTGGATAATTCCTTGTAGTGAAGGAAGGTTCTTATATGACTTGAAAATAAGGAGTATAGTGTAGGTGCACGAAAATGGCCATGTACATGCATGAACGAGTATTTTTTTTTACAGATGGAAAATACATTCTAATATTTCCTCCATTCACTTGGAGATTGCTATGCACCTTCTCTATTTACTCACAATCGATTAATTTAGTATATATCGTGTGGGGTCAAAATACAAGTGGATTAAGCAAAATAAATGCAAGTGGATTAAGCAAAACTAGTTTTATACCCGTGCAAAAAATGCACGGGTTGCTTTTAAAAATGCAAGCAAATTATGAAGATTTTTGTAAAATTCATTTAATTTCAATGGATAGGAACCGAACAATCATATGACACGACTATTCTGAACATATACCTTTTGGACTTTTGCTCTATATAAAAATAGTGTTAAGCAATATAGTAGACGAAATATTAAGCAAATATCTGAAAGTTCAAACATGTAAATCCCATATTATCATTTAAGACGGGTATACCTATCATAAATTTAAGACGAATCTAATACGGAGTATTATAAATAAGACTAAACAGAATGCATATGCATAGGGAAAAATCAAAAAAAAATCTCCAACATACGCATTTTGGATGATATTAGACTCGTTTTAAAGTGATGACGGATACCTCTATTTTAATGAAATGTATACTCCATCCTATTCACTCATTTCCTCCCTCTTTTCGTTTTCATGATAGTCGGATTTTCTTCTCTCTTTCTTTTTTTGGAAAGTTTTGTGTTGTCCAAAATCAATTGTATGTGGGGTAGAGTGTTTTATGTGGTCTAAAACCATTTTCTTATTTCTTGTGCAAAATGGAAATGGAAAAAATGAGTGAATAAGAGAGTATAAAAAACGACCTATACTTTATGGATTTTAAAAATATAAAAATAATGAAATAACAATGGAGTATTATTTGTGGGATACTCATACTATATGGCTGTTGACTTTAGTCGCTATTTTCATATGGTCGGTCCTCGTTCATTGTTGTAGGTTAAATGGGCCAAAGTGAGTGTTAAAGACTCGACACATACCCATATACTCTTAAAGAAACCTAACCTACTCAACTTTTAACACACACCCTCACGGTCTCACCTAGTCACCGTGACTCTTTCTCCGTCAAAAAAAAAAGAAAAAATGAAAAGCCTTACTCTTAAATCTGAATCCTCTCTATCTCTCACCCTCCCTGCATATTTATATGTTTGTTATTGTCTTTGTCAAATTTTCCAATTTTAATACTTTATTCACTCTTTTTTATTTTTTTCTTCGTATTTTCCTCTTACACCGGGTTTGCATGAGGATTTTAGAAGTCAAATTTGAATTTATTTTATTGGGGTATTATATGAAGTAATTAATGTAAGTATTTTCCCTAATTTATATTTGTTTTTTTAATAGTCGATTTAATGGCCTTATGAGCATATTATTTGCTTCTTTTTGCCTGTTTCATGTCAATACTATATTTTTTAATGTTTCAAAAATTTTATTTTTTCGCAAAAATCTGCTCAGTGTCACTATTCGCTACAACATTTCTTTTTCAGAACTGATAAGTATTATTGTTGTGATGATTTTTTTATGATTTGATATGATTTTTTTTTCTTTTACTTTGACTAATTCTGTAATATATTACTGCATTTTATGTATACGTTTTCTTTAAAAAAATTCCTGTTTTTCAATTTTTTTTCCGGTTTTTCAAGTTTTCTTGCATTGATTTTATTTCTAATATTTTTTTAATGAAAGTTACTCATAAAAAAAATCATTTTATACGAGCATATTATATAACATAGTATTCATAATAATAATTAACTAATAATATAGTGAGAGAGTAAATAATGAGTCGTGGAAATAGGAGAGAGAGTAATTAATCAAGGAAAACATGATAATAAGGGAGAGAGAGGAATTAATTAGCAAATGAGGAGAGAGGGTAAATAAACATTTAGGTTTGAACGTGGGATGAATTTTCCCTAAAATGTTGCAGCCAATAGGAAGCTTTTAAAGGCTTCAGCTTTTATAGATAGAGGATACGATATTTTAATCGGTTGTGAGAGAAGAAGGTAGTAGAGAATGTGGAAAAAAGATGGTAGTATTTCTCAAGTGGATATTAGGGGTGTTTGGTGAATGACGGATTAAAAAAAAAAAATAACATATTTGGGTCTTTTAGCATATCTGACCAATCAATATGTAATTTGAGATGTTTGGTAAAGAGTATATCGAAATAGCAGATTATGGTCGAATCTACTAGTTTACAATGGCCTTGTTTGGTAAACAACGGATTTATTTCAGCAGAATCAGATTGTAAAAGTAGATTATAAATGACAGATTTATTAGAAGGTTTAACCAAGATATTATAATTAGCAAAATTAGTTGAAGTGTCTGGTAATTAGCAGATTAAGAATAGTAGATTAATAATTTTCTTTGTAAAATGGGGTAAACTTTCTTATTTTAAATATGCTAGCTAACCAATATGCTGGGGTATTGTAAAACTGCATACTGACCCTAAATATGCTATTTCAATATGCATGTTTACCAAACACTAAAATTAGCATATTGATTGGTCAAACATGCTAAAACCTATTAATATGCTAAAAATCGGCCAATATGTCGTTTATCAAACACCCCAATATGCTGCTCCCCCAACATATTCTATCAGTAGATGAGGAAAAAATAAATAAATTTATCTTTTTACCCCTTAAAAAAATATTAAACTTTCCGTTCATTCCATAATCAATAATTTAATCATGTCCTTATATGTCATTTGACAAAGGAAAAAGTATGCTAATTACAAAACACCTTTAACAAAATCTGCTAATTCAATCTGCTGGTCAAATATGTCAACAAATTCTATTAATTATAATCTGTTTTAACAATCTGCTTCTGCCAATATCATTAATCTGTTGTTTATCAAACAGGGTTATGATTAATTCATGGACAAGCCCAAAACAGAGGTTGTTCAAAAATTACTCCTAATGAGTTTGGCAACAAATATTTAAACCTTGTTAAATTTCGTTATTATAAAAAAAAAACACAAATGAAGATTAATGTCGAAAAAATGGTAAAATTAAGAGACCTTTAATCAATTAAAGAGATTCAAAAATAAAATTTGGCAAATAACGTTGAAATTAGGTTGGTTTTGAAAGTAACTTGAATGAATTTAGAGCAATTTTTCAACCTTAAATCGGTTGTGGTGTCTCACTAACAACGGTTCTTAGAAAAAAAAAACATTATAATACATTAGAAAAAAAATACAAAAGATATTTGCAAACCGTTATAAATAAAACAACTTTAACAAGCGTTCTTGTATAGTTGTTACAATATTCATCCTTCTTTTATTTATTTAAAAAAGCATGTTTGTAAATGTTACTCGTAAATCATATATTTTTTTGCACAATATATTTACAAGAATTAATTTAAATCATTTTTTTATGTTAGATCGCCGTTTAATTTTTTTTATTGCATAGTGTTAATTAAAATCGTTTAATTTTTACGTATTTTTTATAGATTAATAATTCATTAACATAGAGACGATTTATATAGTGTGTAACTATGTGACATTGTTAACATAGAGCGGCCGATTTAACTCCTCATTTAGAGAGATTGTAGTTGGTTTAAGACCCTGTTCTTTTGGACTTAAAGTCACTTAATATAGTTCACTTCAGATCCTATAAGTTCAGTTCAGTTCAGTTCAGATCCTATAAGTTCAGTTCAGATTCTATAAGTTCAGTTCAGTTCAGATCCTATAAGTTCAGTTCAAATCCTATACCTCACTTAATTTAAGTTCACTTCAGATCCTATAAGTTCGATTCGATTCGATTCGAGATCCTATAAGTTCGATTCGATTCGAGATCCTATAAGTTCGATTCGATTCGAGATCCAATAAGTTCGATTCGATCCTATAAGTTCGATTCGATTCGAGATCGATAAGTTTCAGTCCAAAAGAACAGGGCCTAAGTGTAGCCAAGGTGTAGGGAATTAGCTATATTATGTACTAGTGTTTAACTATGTGACATTGCTAATATAGAGCGGTCGGTTTAACTCCTCATTACAGAGATTGTAGTTGGTTTAACTGTAGCCAAGGCGGAGGGTGTTAGCTATTATTGTACTATGGCCCTGTTCTTTTGGACTGAAACTTATAGGATATGAATCGAATCGAATCGAACTTATAAGATCGAATCGAATCGAATCAACTTACGGATCTCGAATCAACTTATAGGATTCGAACTTAATCGAACTTATAGGATTCGAACTTAATCGAACTTATAGGATTCGAATCGAATCGAATCAACTTATAGGATCTTTAATCGAACTTAAATTAAGTGACGTATAGGATCTCGAATCGAACTTATAGGATTCGAATCGAATCGAATCGAACTTATAGGATTCGAATCGAATCGAAATTATAGGATTCGAATCGAATCAACTTATAGGATCTCGAATCGAACTTATAGGATCGAATCGAATCGAATCGAACTTATAGGATCGAATCGAACTTATAGGATTCGAATCGAATCGAATCAACTTATAGGATCTGAAGTTAACTTAAATTAAGTGACTTTAAGTCCAAAAGAACATGGCTATGTATATATGTCTTGCTTGAAGTCGTCTTAAGTACAACTTTCTTATAATTCTCTTTTATTTTATTTTTAAATTGTTTATCAGTACCATTTTAACGTAGTATGATCTTAATCAATAATTTTTTTTATTTAATGAGACTTTGCCCCATTTGTCGAGCTGGGAAAGAATCTTGAAAATAAAGGGTAAATAAATAAAAAGGTAACCTATTGCTAAAATATGCTGTCTCCCTTCTCCCTTTCTCCTACATCTTTTAATTAGTGGCTTAAATAGTTGAATCACTTTTAAGGCTATTATTAGAGATTGACTGTTTATATAATCTAACTTGCTTATGTGTTATCAACAAGGAGATTCCCAACAAAGTGATACAGTTTACTTAGCAAAGTAAAGTAAAAGTGATTATAAATTGAACTTTTTTTCTCATAGATTTTGCTCAATTTGTTGGATTATGGCTTAAATCGACTCAGTTGTCATTTCAACGATTATCGTGATAGCTCATTGGGCGAAAGTTCTATTTGTGAACTCTCGTTTTACCTTAGCAAAATAGCGGTTTTGCATATCATAGTTTCAGTATTCTCAAATTGAAATATGTATCTCTTAGTATCAATAAAATATTTCTCTCTTTTATCGGTACATGTAGCTATAATAAAATCAAATATCCTAACAAAAATGAGGTTATTTTTAAGTTAATTATTCCTTAGAGATGGGACTACATAAGATTGAAGTTTGAATTGTATCAACGATTTTAAACATTATATTTTAGCAAGTTTTAGATCAAATTTACATACTGGTGATTTTTTTTTTGTTATAATAAGAAGCAAAAACCCAAATCATCCAAGTTTGATTTTCTAGCTTTCTCCTCATTATTTTGAAAAAAAAACCACAGAAATAAATAATAACGGTGTAGATTATCTTCAATATATTTTACCTAAATAATTCGTTTTGTTATTGTAAATATAACTAAGGTGCTCAATTTTAATTTGATCATTAACCCCAAAAAAAAATGTAAGCCGAAATCATACATACTTTGTACGAGTTAATCATCTATCCCTCCTAAAATATAAAGTAGAATAGATAAACAAATAAACAGAACGGAGGGAGGGAGTACTGTATAATATTATAACTAGATTTTATTTTCTAAGATTATTTATAATTATATATCAATCAATTTCAATACTATATATTAAATCCAGAAATCAAAGGACTACAATGTAAATAAATAAGTTATACAAATTAATTATACTATATAGTTTTAAATCAATAGCACCGTATGATGGACCCGATTAAGGGATCTCAATGCAAATATTATATAGTTTGGGTTAAAATTAAATTATATAGAAACTTGGTAATTTTCCTAAATATGGTCAATTTTATTAAAATAAAATAATTAATTTATAGAAGACTAGAAGATGGTCAATTTTCTTAAAATAAAATAATTAAGCATGCACACTTCTGGTATTAATTATTATCATCATAAAATTATATATTAAACTTAAAATATATGCAATTTTATTAAACTTTATAGTTTATTAGATGTATAGAGACGTTAATTATTTAACATACAAAATATAATAAGTAGGTTATAAATAATTCAAGTTAGATTCCATAATATATAATGTTGCATAATTATTTCGACTTAATTTAATTCATATATGTAATATATTTATATAAATATATAATCCTCTTAAAATTGCATACCTAAGTAGTAAAAGTAATTTCGTCAGTGAAGAAAAGAATTGTAGTTACATTGAATATAGTTATACGGAGTATGATAGTAATCACTCATTTGAATAGTAAAAGTAATAATATTATCAACGAGGTTAGTGAAAGTGGTAGAAACAACAACGGAAGTAGTGAAATAATCAATATTAATGCGGCAATAGTGAAAGTAACAATAATTATGACAGGAGTAGTGAAATTATCAATATTAATGCGGCATTAATGACAGTGACAATAATTACGGCGGGAGTAGTGAAAGTAACAATGATTACGGGCAAGTAGAAATGTTATTACTATTGTTTCATTAATAAAAGTAAAATATTAATAGTGGGAGTAGTGAATTTGTCTCAAAATTTATTTCATCGTAATTTTAGGATATGTTATAAAAAATATATTAATGATAAATTTATGGGTTATGCAATTTTAAGTAATTTATTTAATTAAAAAAATTTAATGGTAAGTAGAGGTAGCCCTGGCGAAGCCGGGCACCAATACTAGTACTATATATTAAATCCAAAAATCAATGGACTTCAATGTAATTAAGGAAAGTTATACAAATCAATTATACTATATAGTTTTAAAACACTAGCACCGTGTGATGGACCTGATTAAGGGATCTCAATGCAAATATTATATAGTTTGAGTTAAAATTAAATTATATAGAAGCTTGGTAATTTTCTAAACATTTGTAAGAGACTAAAACATGGTCAATTTCCTTAAAATAAAATAATTAATTAAGATGGTCAATTTCCTTAAAATAAAATAATTAATTAAGATGATCAATTTCAAGGAGACTAAAAGAAAGAAGATGCTTGTTAATTTTCCTAAATATTTATATAAGACTAGAAGATGGTCAATTTCCATAAAATAAAATAATTAATTAGTATAAATATGCACACTTATGGTATTAATTATTAATCATCATAAAACTATATATTAAATTTAAAATTTATTCAATTTTATTAAACTTTATTTATAGTTTATTAGATGTATAGAGATGTTAATTATTTAACATTTACAGCGGGAGTAATGAAAGTAACAATGATTACCGTTAAGTAGTAAAATGTTATTACTATTGTTTTATTAATAAGAATAAAATATTAAGAGCGGGAGTAGTGAATTTGTCTCAAAATTTATATCATCGTAATTTTAGGATATGTTAGAGAAAAATATATTAATGATAAATTTATCGGTTATGCAACTTTAAGTAATTTTATTTAATGAAAAAAAAATTAATGGTAAGTAGAGGTAGCCCGGGCGAAGCCAAACACCAATACTAATAATATATATTATATACATACCCATACAATTTTACACGGAACTTAAGCTACTATTCAAAATATAACAAGGGTATATAACAATTACCTCAAGCAGCTATATACGAAGTATTTTTTTTTTTTTTTTGAAATTGTCATCTCATTAATAATCAACTAGGCGTAGGTTACAATGAAGATAACAAATAGACAAAGGAAAATCAAGATTGCTAACGTAAAAAATACATTCAAAATAACTATCTAAATATCGGTAAATGCCGCCGCTCCAAAATCATAAATTTCTTGAATCTATGAATAATCGATGTATTTGCATCCTTCTTGATGGAGGGAAACAGTGTAGCCGTCTTGATGTATTCATCCACGAAACAAATATGATAATCTCCCCGTCGATTAAAACTTATTATATTGATAACAATCCCACGAAAAAATGGAAAACCCCGAAAAAAGGGACGGAACAACAGATCTCACCAAAAGGGAGACTATTATTGAAAATAAGATAGATCTGCATAATATTAGTTGTTTAAGAAAGCTTTTGTGGGGCTTACCATCGATGGATGATCGATGGAAGCCCCCGAATAAAAATGGAGGCTAGGTTTTTAGAGAGGATTTTTTTTGAGAGAGAGAGATGTTTGCGAAATTTTTTAGCCCATACAATATTTTTCTGTTTTATATACGAAGTATTTAATTACTCACAACTAGTGTAGCTCCCGTGCAAATACACGGTATTTTAGATACATATATTAGAAAATTTGACAATTAATTAAACTAATGCAGTTTACTTCCATCTTGAATTGAGTACAAAATTTGCATATATAATTCCATGGTGATATTTTATTAGCCTTATTTATGTAAAGTTATACAATGATTGATGTTATAAAATTAAGTAGGAGATAAATATTGTTTAATACAGTAAATATAGATAGCGTTCACTAATTAATTAGGAAATAAATATTGTCCAGTAGAATCTTACCTAGACGGGAAATTTAAGCGGGAAAATTTGGAGAAGTGTTAATCTTTTAGTATATAGAGGAAGTATATAGAGGATGAGTAGGACCAGTTTATACTGTATTCGTTTATAAAACATTTCACAAAGAGACCTTCTAGTTGGACTTCCTGTATGGCTGTATGCCGCCTGTATATACGATTTGCGAAAGCCACCTATCATTTATTTTGTAATCGTACGTGTTATTTTAATGACAAATGGGGTATAAATATTAGATTGGAGATCTTTGTTAGGATTTGATAACAATTCACATAATAATATCACTAACTTTATGTCTTTATGATGTTCCAAGATTTAAAAAAAAAAAAGATGATAAGAACAATAATGCACATAAGATGTTTCGAGAAAGATTAAGAGATGACATCTCACTAAATTATTTTATTGTTCCTTAATTTTTTATAATCAATTGTAAATATTTTTCGACATAGGTAAGAAAGATTTTAATGTCATGATTGGCAATGTACTTTATATATATTCGCGTAAGGTGTAGAGGCGTTTGGACTAAAGGTGTCGAGGTTTAGAGCGGTCCTGTTTTTTCCGGCTTAATTTCAGCTCTCATTCAACGTAGTTCAATTCAGCTCGGTTCATTTCAGTTCGGCTCTGCTTATTTCACCTCTATTATTAATCTTATCAAATTTCAATTCAGTTAATCTCCAGTCAGCTCATCAATTCCGTTCAATTCAGCTCAATTCAATTCAACTCCACTCAGCCTAAGAAACAGAGTCTTAATCTATTAGCTTTTGGTGAATATTTAAGTCTGAGTTATTGAGTCAAGAGGCACCAATTGCTAATTTAACACTATAATCTGAAAGCTAACGAAAACTGAATGCCTCCTAACAGAACCCCTCCAAATATAATTAAGGTCCTTCACTTATATAATTAAGCGAACCTCGGTAGGTAAAGGTATTATATTTAGCAATGCCAATAGGGCAATTAAGTATTGCTTAATGAAAAATGTATACTCCAAATATAGTATTTTTGATTTGGTAAACAATTTGATAATAGGATCCACTAAGCCACTAGTAGCCTTAATAATCATAACACAGACACTGTAAATGTATACGATATCGTGTTTGGTGACATCATTCACTATCTTAATATATATAACACTCGATTTAGGTACTATTATTAAATGTATGCAAATATATATGATGATGAATCTTTCTGCGCAACCTTCATAACATTAATAATTACGCCATTGAAGAGATCAACGATAGAAGGTGCAACAGTATATGCCACTAACTTATACAAGAGTTGAAAACCCTACTTTTTCATTTTACACGAAAACTATAATATTAATACAATCAATAATTATGTCGTAAGACCATTATGTGCTTATTTCAAAACGTAAACAAACTATTGAATGACTAACTTAAGTACCTACTATTCTCAACGTTTATACCCTAATAAATCCAATCACTTAAAAGTACAAACAACTAAACTCGGACGAGTTTTACTCAAATTATTTGACAGGGACTATAATATTTGTTTTAGTATTTTAATATTTTATGAACGGGATCCATCCAATAAATTTGTAGGGTTGATTTTACATTTTTGTATTTATTTTTCATTTATTTGACCTAGTTGACAATGACAAAACGATAGTTGTGTTTCATAATAAAAAATAAAGTTGAAGATGCAAAAACCATTGCTCGATATTTTATGGTATGATGAGAAGGACGAATTAGTAGTGTATACCACCAATTGTATGGTGTAGAATTCGAGCCCTATACTGAAGATTTTGAGTATTGTTTTAAAAAATCTGAGCTATACTTTAAAGTATAAGAATTCATCCACTTAAATATAAAAAAATAAAATTTAAAAAAGTTCAGAAAAATTATATATAAGCTCAGATAAATGTATAGTAATTATACAATGCTTTATTATATAAGCGGAAATATTTTATTAGTATTAAGTATTAACCGAGGAGGACTTTTCCATCACATCTCCTACCTTGAGCACGTTTACAAAGCCAAACATATTGTGCGAAACACGTTATATCTGTCTGATTTTAGACTATGTTTGAGAACTACATTTTTTATGTCCTCATAATCTAGTTTATCTCAAACTCTTGTCATCTTATGGGTTAGATAAAAAAAAAAAAAAAAAAAAAAAAGGTACAAATTCATAATTGTTACGGAGTTGATCTCCCTTCAATCGGATCATTTTGGTATTTATCAAAAAGACGGAATTTTAAAATCATTTTACTGCTAAATGTGACTACTTTTGAAAAACAAATTATCATAAACTGTAAAATTACCTGGATCATTGTGGTATATTTGACCATAAAGTGACTAGTCTGACTACAAAATCTCGTCTTTTAAGAAAGACGAAAATAGTTCATCTAAAACAAGAATTTGTGATTCAATAAATAGCATGTCTAATAGGACCAGCCTCAAACAGGACAAGTGGACAACCCACAAAGACCATAGGTGAATGATTAAATTTAGAATTCGTTTTTGTTAACATGTGCCCTTAAGAGTTAAGACTTATGTCAAATTACATAAAAAAAAAGTGAGAATAAATCTTAGAAAATAAAGTACTTAATCACTTTTTCATGTTAAAATGAAATATTTATCGTCATACGTCATGACTTGTTATTTAAGCAACTTTAGCATGTGTCGTAATACAAAAGTTAATCGAACTTTCATTGTAGCGGAAGCAATTTAAACCAACGAGCCTTAATAGACTCACGAATACTGAATATCGATGCCAAGTTTGAGTCTTTTTGTAGTTTTATGCGAGATTGACACAACAACAAGAATATGACCATCAACAATAACGATAACAAAGATGAAGAACAATATTATGAATACGAACGAATGAACACAATAACGGACCAGACCTGATATGAATACGAACAAAGAGAGATGAACAGTGTCGTGAATAGTGCCGTGAACAGTAATTTTTTGGTTTTTTTTTATTTTTGTGAACAACGAAAATGAAAGGGATATTTGACCGACTAGACCTATAGATCGTTTAAAGGTGATTGTTTTCGCAAGACCTATTGCTAGACGATTGGTCGGGAACTATATCTTTTCGGTAACTTGTCGTTAGGAGCACCTAGACCAAAACACAATTTATAGCTTCACAAACAACTCTACAATTAGTAAAGAGGCAAGTAAAGGTCGGATCCCAAGGGACGGTAATTGAGATGAGATTTCTATTGCAACTAGTGATGTCTTAGGGGTGTCACAATTGGGGTTTGAATAGAAGATCACTAAACTAAAAGGCAATGAAAGTAAGCAAGCAAGATGAATTAAAAGGGTTGTAAACAATTGATAAAAAGCACTAGGGTATCATGGGGTCATAGGGGATTCATGAGAATTGATCATACAAACATGTTCTCAAATTATAAGCAAGCAATTATTGTTGTGATGGATTGAGTTGGTTTATATCTTACAATCCTAGGAAAGTTTGGGTCCCGGAGCCGATTCGATTAGATTGTACAACACCTACAAGTCGACTTAGTCTTCCCTACTCAACAACATGCATGGTCTAATGAGACTCGAGTTGGTTTATATCTTACAAGTCTCATTGAAAAGATAGGTGATGGGTAAAAAATGAAAGGATTCATAGGCTCGCATTTCATCAAACATAATATGTGCATGAGTTGAGATCATAACAAGCAAGCAAATAAACCATGAAAGCATATTAATTTAAGCATGAATCATTCCCCATGTTGGTTTCCCCTAATTACCCATTAACCCTAACTAAGGAACTACCCACTCATTATCATGTTGAACATGCTAGCAAGGTTGTCAATCATACCAACAAAGTGAAACATGATGAATAAATGAAAGTAATTAGCAATAATTAAAAAGGGATTAAGAGAATTATACCTACTAATGATTCCAATAATAAAGCAAAGAATAAAAGAAGTACTTGATGCTTGATTGGAAGGTTGTCAATCTCCCAATAATAACCCAAATAATCTTCAATTACCCAAAATAAAGGATGAACAAGAGAGAGATTAAGGAAATAAAACTTGTATTAAAACTTGATTAATTGTTGATTACAATATTAAAGAGAGATTTGATTGATATTAACTACACTAAAGATTGCTAATGAAGAACATGCTCTTCTAATTAGACTAATGGGGTATTTATAGTGGGGATTAGGTGTAGGAATTAGGGTTAACTAAGGGCTTAAATGACGATTAAGTCCCTACTTAAGGAAACGCCGGTATTTTTGGAAGTATGGGCATCTTTCTTGAAGCTTGAAGAAACGAAATTGTCTGCCTGGAAATCCGTGCGTCTTTAGCACGGGATGGGCGGAATCTGGGGTATCTGCCCGGGCGTCTTCTGGAGCTGCTGCCCGGGCGTCTTGGGGTGAAGACGCACGGATTCTGGTGGTGGAGGACGGGCGTCTTCAGGACAATCCGCACGGATTGCTGTGCAGTTTCATTTCTTCTTCTTTTCTTCCTTTTTCTTCATAAGATCCTTGGGGATTTCCTCGGGGATGCAAGAATCTTTTCTCATCATTGCCCATCTATTATAGTATGTACAAAGGCCTTCTAATCTTGTCTCTCCTTGATGCTTGGTCATTTGAATTCAATCAATTTAGTCTCGTTTTGCCATGAAAATGCAAGGTTTGCACTCCTTTCCTACCAAGGGATCAAAACCTCAAAGAATATGCAAAACAAAGAACTAAAGACAATAAATGACCCAAATATGCACTAAAAAGCATGGGAACAAGGCTAATTCGGGGACTAAATGTGCTCTAATTATGGTCACATCAACAATAGAGTTAACGCTTGAACGCTTCAAACAAGAATTAGGGTTGGAACGAAACGCGTTGAACCGAATTCAGCAATTGCACACAGCAACAACTAGGGTTTTTAATTTATATCAATCAATATCAAATAATACAATAGAAGACTCCCTTATATAGGCTAAATAAACCAAGCTAAAACAGCTAAAGAACCAACCTAAACTGACTTTATCTCCTAAACCGACTATGGCTAACAATTTCTTCAATAATTTAGTAACTAGGAAATAAAATAATAAGAAACTTAGGAATAAACTAGCAATTAACTTATTCTCAAATTCTAATGCTCCTAATAATAATAAAATTATTAAGATGACGATATTCTATATATTCCATTCCGAGAGCTGCATTTCGTGCTTTAACTGCATTTCGTGCTCTAGTTGCACTCGGACGTTTCCTGAAATTAGTAGCTTCGAATATGATCTTTGGAGCTCATTATTTTTGGATCATGTCGCCTTAGGACATACGTTAAAAAACTGCTTACAACTAACCAAATATTTATCTCCATTGAGAATACTATTAAGGCCCCACTAGCCACAATGGTAAATATAGGACTCGATATAACTTGGAATCAGTGTAGTTCCGACTATTTGTCTCGTTTAAATTCAACCCCGTCTTAAATTAGGGTTGAGCAAGTTTAGGTCCTGACTGAATTCTTGCAGTCTGGTCCTCGGTCCTTACATTTTGAAATTTCAGTCTTTGGTCCGGTCGGTGCAAGAACGGACACTTTAGGTCCGGGCCAAATGGACAGGAATTTATGCTTCTTACAATTAATGTTTGAAAATGTAAAATAATTTAATATTTTACGCTTAATTTAATAATACAGTTATTTTAGTTACACTTTATTTGAAATAACTCACCTATTTGAGTCGAGTGAAATTGAAGTTCAATAATGGTATACAAAATAACGACGCAAATCTTAGCTTTTGGTTTATTCCGGTCATAGACCAGATCGGACCGAAAAATTCGTGATTGGTCTAGTGCAGGACCGAAAGTCGGGATTGGTCTGGTCTTAGGCCCGATTTTCAGCCCACATAATTTATTGTTCGGTCTTTAATCTAGTTCAATTTAGTTCTGTCTAATCCGAATTTGAACCTATGCTCACGCCTAAAAAAATTGTTAAACGACCCCTTTACCCCCACTCATTAGTCATTACATGGATGCATAACATTTTTTCAAAAAAAGTGTTGTAGGAGTAACCGAGTAAGCACCATAGAAAGGGCATAAAAGAACAAAATCCACACAAATGAAAAAAGATACGGAATAACAAGAAACACATGATGCTGAAAGTAATGTTTCCTCCCATATGAGCTTTTATTTAGTAGGGGCAATAAATAGAAAAAGGAACCAATGTAATTTTAGTTAAATGTAGACGTACTGTCCCCCAACACAAAGGATAGATGCCCTATAATTGCATTCCAGTTAGTTAAATAACATGCACATACATTTTCTTCCAAGTACTTGCTATATACGAGTAGTACTATTACTTGATAAATATGGAATCCAATGATGATAAATCTTAAAGGTAACAAAAATAAGCATATGGTGTAGTGGCCCACAAAACACTTGAATCTTGGCACATCATTGTTATTCCCTCCGTATCAAGGATGTCCTGACCATACATATAATCAATCAAACTCGAATCATCTATTTTCGTATAGGAGCGTAGAGTAGACCTGACAAACGGGCCAGAGTCAGATTGGATTAGGTCGATTTTGGGTCGTAAGAGTTCAGGTTTCGGGACGGGTAATTTCGGGGTTGGCTCATTTTCGGTTCAACTATTATCAAGTTATTTATAGATAATAATCAGCGTGAAATAATAAACATTCGAGGTCGGATTACATTGGATCGGGTTAATTCGGGTTCAGGTCTTAAGTTCGGGTGTCGGGTCGGGTACGGATCGAGTCATTCGAGTCTGGTTAATTTTGCTAGGTCTAGAGCGTACTCTCTTTAATTCTTTGAAATTATTCGACTTTTTAAAATATCTGTAAAGGAAAAAAACAATTTTAGAAAATAGGGACGAATATTATATTGACCATAGTTGTAGGTTGAACAAGTATTAAGATTTTTCAAATAGATTTACAAAAAGTGATTTAAGTTATATACAAAGTATATTACAACTATTTTCAAATAATAAAAGTAAGAACGTGGACCCATATAAGCTACTACAAAATATTTTAGTCCATCATTAAAGCGGTATGTAGTGAAAAAGTAGCGTAGCTTGAAAAATCGATGTGGCAAATCAAGCTACACCGTATTATAGTTGTTCATTGGAGTTGCTCCAAGCCAAACCAATTAGCCATGTGTTTTGTAGTTGTGTTCATGCAAAGCTTTAAAAAAAACAGTTTTGTGATTTTACCTTTTTTTTTTTTGGGAAATGCACGCGATATCTAGAGGTTTCACAATTTGCTCGAAATATCCAAATTTTTGATCCGGAAAACATTAATAAACCATAACTCGTGTTCATGAGTTCAGAAATTGACAATTTTTTTTTTCAAATCGATCATCTTTCCAGAAATGACGATTTGGAAAAAAAATTATCGTATTTGAATCCCGTGGCTAGGAGTTTTTGTACGTCAAAGTTTTTTTGAACGAACAAACTTTGAGCGACCATATCTCTTGGTCACGAGTTTCAAACTCGACAAATTTTTTTTTCAAGCCGTAGTTTTTGGAAAAATGATCGATTTGAAAACAAAAATCGTCACTTTTTCGTAAATACGAATTATGGCCTCTTAAAGTTTACTGAATAAAAAAAAGGGTATTTTGGGCAAAATGTGACACCTCAGGGAAAATTGCAATCTTTCCAATGTGCAATGCCATTTACTCTTTCACTATTTATACTCCCTCCATTCAACTCCACTTTGCATGTTTCTATTTTGCACACTATTCACAAGCGGACATTCAACTTCAATTTTCTCTCGATACATAAGTTAAAATATATTCATGTGTGATCTTATTTGATTCGTCTTTAAGAGTACATTAAAAATATCTAACTTTTATAATTTTTGCAAATACGTAACTAAAAATATTTATTGTGTAAAAGTTGCGTTGGCAAACGTGATAAAGCAAACATGTAAAGTGGAGTTGAATGGAGGGAGTATTTTTTAAAAGCATGCCATCTTTTATATCCTTGGTTTTCGTACCACAAGCAAACGTAAAAACTAATAACGTTGATTGTGGAAAGGAAGGAATACATTTTATGGGTATGGAAATAGAAACGGGATTCTCTTCATTTCTTATTAGAAATATTGATTGTGTTTAGGAAAAAAAAACCCGAGGAAAATGGAAATATTAAATTAAAACAAATTATAAATTAGTAGTGGAGAGGGAAAATGTGGAGAAGTAAACGGAGAGGATCCTTACTCATATAGATAATCATTTTCTTTTATGAAGTAACATAGTTAAGACAGTTAATGTATTATACAACTGGTTGTATGTACAACTTATTCAGTGTTGTGGAGCTTTGTTACAAAGTTGTCGAGCTCTATTAACAAAATTATCGAGTTATGATACAAAGTTGTTGAATTTTAATGAGAATAATTATTAAGCTCAATAACTTCGTAAAATAGCTCAATAACTTGTAAAATAACTCAACAACTTTGTGTGAGAGCTCGATAACTTTGACGCGGTTGTACATAGCTATTATACAACTAGTTGTAGGATAGTATTGCCATAGTATTTGTGTAGTTCAGATATAGTCATACACGAATTATTAGTCTCTGGATTCATCCTTTCATTAATAAAAAAAAGTTCAAAGGTATAGTCAAGGAGATACGATCATATGATATAAAAGTACATGGGTGAATATGAGGTAGTTATCACTTCTCAGTTAAAAGTTGCTCCACAATTGAGTTTGTGCACTTGTGCATGCTCCTATTTAAAGAGACAAAACCTTATCTCTACACTAAAAAGAAAGGAACGGTTACTATCAGCCAACCAGAAATCTATCGTCAGAAATTCAACAACATTGGGTGGATGAATCTACTAGACATAGTAGAACAACAGTAAGCCTCGTACGAGACCGTCTCACAAGTGAAATTAACCTCAGCTTCCATTTCAAGGACCACCTCATCCACAGTTTAAAAAAAAAAAAAAAAAAATGTTGCAATCAATTTACTAGAAATCCAGAATCATTAATTCAACAACATTGGCAGCGTCTTCGAAACGATTTCTCATTTGATTGAATGGGGTAATCAAGAAAAGGCAGTGAGACTATGAAAAGCTATGTACCATGTAGATGAAAACCCTTGTACCATATAGCCTATAACAACAGAGATGGACGGATTTACGCTAATTACTCGTATCATATGAAAAAGACAGATGAAAAGGGAGATTTCAGTATTCACAGTCGTAGTCGTAGTTAGCAGCAATAATCAACCAAATTTTACTCATCTCCTGCAACAGAAATCACAGAAGTCTCTCACAGAGAAAGGAGTTGCACCTCTTTCGGGAAAACTGATTCTTTGAAAAGAAAAAAAAACGCGTACTTCTAGATCAAAAACTTTGAGCATACTGCAACAGGGACAAACATCTTAGGCAGAAGTTAGACTGAAACTAAATTAAAAACTGCTGACTGAAACTAATCCTTCAAGAACTGTCCAAGCTAGAGAACATTAAAGGAGACGGTGAAATGTAAGCCGAAAGGTATGTGGTCATGACTCACTGGCGCTAAACCATCTTGGGTAAATCAGACATCCAAATACTCCATTATCTACACAATTGCGTACTGTGCTACAAAACCAAGAGCCACAACACGCCCATGAGTCCTGGTTATTGAGATTTGTAGAACAGACAGCGTGTTCAGCAAAGCAAAGAATTTTCAGACTAGGACACACGAAACAAATTTAGTCACAGAGCTCAGCTTCAATCACACCGTCGAGACAGAGACTATTATATGGCCTCGACTTTCAAATATCTTAGACTGAAGCTTGCAAAAGCAAAACTTTCGTCAAAATCCTATGGCTAAGTATTGATGTGTCTGTTTTCCCCAGTTCCAACCCTAAGCTCATTCAGACTCTATATTTCATAAGTCTGAATATCATCAGTGTAGCTCAGAACTGTGGAAATCCTAGACCTAAGGCTTACAGTTCAGATAAACAAGTCGAGTCACAA
Source organism: Silene latifolia (assembly GCF_048544455.1). Lineage (NCBI taxonomy): Eukaryota > Viridiplantae > Streptophyta > Magnoliopsida > Caryophyllales > Caryophyllaceae > Silene > Silene latifolia. The sequence continues at coordinate 14,493,441 of NC_133535.1, read as the reverse complement.
ATCTGAATTATGCATAGAGAACTATAGATGACATAGGGATAAGAGTAGAAGACAAAAGACGCTAAAACGACACATACATGACCAATCAATTCTCCAAAGCCCGATTGAGTCTTTACAACTTGGTAGGCATAAATAACAGTCCCAAAGCAATATTATATCATCCAACACTAACGTAAACCAAAAAAAAACAAGAGTTTGTGGCCATTAAAATGCACTCTAACTTGTCACCTAAAGCTTTAAACTGCACCTCCACTTTCTGTTCACATTTTGTATTCTTCCTCGCAATCCCTACAATAGAACCTTCAACCATCATGTCACCAAATTATCTCACTATTACTCATTAGTACTTGTTCTCTCCTGTATATAAAGGGGAAAGTGGAGTGATTGTTTGAAAAGCAGGGGTACAGATTACAGAACATCACCGGATAAAAAGATGTGAAAGTAAAACTTTAGGTCTCCTCACTGTTTGAAAGCATAAACGTGCAAATATAGCTACTCCCTCCATCTCACTTTTATCGCATTTACTTTTAGATCCATCCGAAACTAATTGCCCCATTTCTGTATCTCGTAGAATTAAAAATCAAACTTCTTGTACCATCCCTAGTTAAGTATTCTATCACATAATGGCAGGGATAATGTCGTGTCTCTACATAAAACTTTCTAAGTCGAGGGTAATAAGAAAATTTCAGCACTATATCTCTAGCCAAATGAGAACAAAGGGTAGTTGGGATAGAGGGAGTATATACATTAGAAGGCCATCATTCTACATTCTAAAATACAATTGTATTAGCTCCGACATCATATATGAGCACCTATAAGAAGACGAGATTTTCATTTGCACATTAATTTCACACACAGATATCACTGACAAGAAAGATGCATAGCAAGAGACAAAAGGAACACAATAGTACTTATCCTTATCAAAAAAAAGATGATTAAACTCCATTTCAAGCTAATGTCGAGGATAAAAAGCATGCACCTCAATTGATGCTTTATATGAGAAACTTTTGAAGCACAGTTAATATAACAAATATCTGACAACTTATACGCTAAAAGAAGTAGATAGAAAACTGACAACACAACATGGACAGGTTCCTTGTTCAGATAAGTTTTTTGGATGGGAACATCGGCAAAATTATAATAATTCGCCAATTGAAGGGATTTGAAGTATTACCAGGAAACAAATCACGCTGAATGCCATAAAGAATAGCTACCGGAAGCATCGACAGTAACATAGAGGCTATTAAAAAACTCCTTCACTACTTCAGTTACCACTAATCTGTAAAGCAACAATATTATCCACTGTCAATACTTGGATCCTCAGCAAAATGTGGGACAGAAATAACATATATGAACGCCATTCTTTTCGGACCCATTAAGTAGTTGGCTCAGTTTAGCCTTACAGCCCAGGTCACATGACCATGGGCTTTGAGACCATGTAATTCCATAACTGGGCGTAGGCCACACCCAAGAAAAAGTCCAAATATTGCTGCACTACCCAATATATCTGATTTTTTAGTTATCCCTGAATTTTTAATGTGAAGCTCTCAGCCTTCTTCCCACTCAACATCATCATCGTCATCGCCATCTTCTTCCGGAGCTTTGGGTTCAACATTCAAATCAACGCCGCCTGAAGGGGCACCTTCTTCCCACTCATCTTCCTCTTCCATTTCATCTTCATATTTTGATTTCATGCCAACTTGACGATCTGATGATGTGCCTTGATCAGAACTAGGTAAATTAAAAGACTCCTGCTTCCTCGCTGCTTCTTCTTGTTGCCGTTTCAATAGAGCATCGTAATACGCTTTCAGATATTCGTCCTGGTAGTTCTTTCCTCCGTCTCCAACAGTTGATTTCTTATCATCTACGAAACCAGAAGGAACCGAGCTTCCATCCATCTTAACCTCCTCCTTCATCTCACCACGTTGCTCTATTGTTAAGTTCATACCTTGTTTGATCATCCAAGGAGGCAACTTTTTCATGGGTGCATTAGTAATTTCAGATTTTGAGTCTTCCTTATCAAGAGTAACTTCAACCTTCGTATCACCCAGAAAAGGCATCGTCGTCCCACCTTGAGCTAAATTAGAGGGATCATTGTGCCCACCTGCTCCACGTGCAGCAGCACTAGCTCTAGCCTCCCAAGCTTGCAGAGTTCCAAACTCTGGAACTGGTAAATCTTTAACTCGATTGATTTGATCAACCAATGGCTGGAGCTGTTCCTCAATTTTCTGAAGCATCTCTTTTAGTTTTTCACGACGACGCCTCCTTGCATTATCATCTCCATCTCCTACTTCCTGAGCAGCTAACTTGTCACTCTCTGCCACAAGTTCCCCATTACAACTTTCACAGTGAAAATACTCATCTTCCATGGACACCAATCTTATCGCATCCAGAGCATTATATCTTTTGCTACAGTTGGGGCAAATATACTCCTGGATCGTGTTCCTGCTATCCAGTTCATCCTTCAACTTTTTCTTCATACGATGCGTTCTGTACCGAACTACATCATAAATCTGTGCATAATCTAAGCAACAGTATGAGTGAGTATGCAGCTTAATTTTTTCTTCCCCCTCTCTAGTGAAGGAATGAGTATCAGCTGTAGCAGCAACAGCTGCAGCATGCATTTTTACACCTTTCGCTGTCTCTTTTCTATGATCACGCATAACCAGCTTTTCTTCCTCAAAAAACCGCAAAGTACGTCGAAGTTGCTTGAGGTGAATTTTTAAATCCTTAGCCAAATCTTCCTCTCGAACCCATTGACGTCTAGTAAGAGCATCAAGAATAACAACCGCCATACCGCGATTATCACCACGACTGTTCTTCAATTGATTATCCCCCTTCGTCGAGATGTCATCATAGAACGCCCTTGCCGCAAGCTTCACCAACTTGTTAAACGGTTCCATACTCATTGTTTTATCACCGATTAGCTTCCGAGCAGGCTAAAACACTGTTTCTCGCAATCTATAGATTCAATTCTTCAAGTTTTGTTCGATTTTCGTCATCAATCTACCAACAAACAATCTCCACATTACTAACGTAAATTCAAATAATTATCTACTTATCATGAATAGTGAATACCCAATCAAAAGCATCTATATTTACCCCAAATTACAGAAATTAGGGTTTGAGAAAAACGAGATAATTAAGTTAAATAAGCAATTATCCAATCCAAACAACTATAATCACAAATAGACTAACAACCTAACAATAATAATAAGTCTAACAGAAGGTAAATAACTCAATAATTAGGTTTTATTTTAGTAAAAATTGAAGAACTTGAAATTTGGGGAAAAATGAAAAACCATTACTTGGGAGACAGAATTCGCGTGTGGTGTAGATGATGATGCCGGCGAGGAGGCGGTGGGAGAGGAGGAGGTCGGCGGCGGTGACGGTGTTTGGGAAAGGATCGTATCTTGGTATGTAGTGCGTTGGTTATTGGGAGAAGATCTCGTGGGTTTACAACTCAAAAGTCTGTATTGTGTTATTGTGTTTTCTTCGTGCTGTTACACTGTTTATCTAATCTAATATCTACTCCACTAATTAAGGATGATAATATGGATCGAATTCGGTTTAATTTTTGGTCCATGTTTTATTTCTGTTTAGGAATTTTTAGCCCATTTTAAAATTTGGGTGGATCGAATTTTGATCGAGTGTAGGTAAAATTAACATTTATAATAATTATTATAACTAGTCTTAGTGTGCATTATATGTGTTGATATGAAAATTAATTTTCTTAGTATAATCGTTTCAACGTAAGTTGAAGAGTTATTTCACGAGTTAATAATATAAGAACGTTTTTTTTATTGTTTTTTTTTTTATTATATACATCCTAGTTGTACTCATAGTTTTATAAATTAACCGATCTTGGCCTAATCGAGACTAAGACTAATTTCAAAAAATAAGAACCGAGGACAAGACCTAAATAAATTTCCGTGTTCGGTCTAAACCAAATGGTCCAGTCCATTTTTCCGATCCAAACCTAAGCTAGCTCACCCCTAAACATCGTTCCCCCGAGCAATGGTTTTGGTATCATATGTCATTCTCTCATTAGCAATTGTTGTTCCCATATTAAACTTTCTTGATAGGTCTATCTTGAAAGCGAATTCTCGGCCAATAAAACTTCGAACTCTTGAGAGGTGGCAATCGGGTCGTTTGGGTCGGGTCTAGTTAGGTCGACTCAGGTCCTATCAGGTCATTATCCGGATTCATTTTTGGGTCGAGTAATTTTGATAATTTGTTGGGTTTAGGTTGGGTTTTTGCTTGGTTTAGCTCATCAATTCATTATCAGATCGATTTTTTCCGATTACTTTACCAGTTTAAGTTCAATTGTGGTTGCATCTCACTAAATACAATTTTTGACAATTAGTTAAGACTGATGGTAAGACCAGCTGTAAAAGTTTTAATTCTCCTCAATCTGGATCAATTAGGTCTTTTCCAAATCAGTGGATTTTGGGCCAGCGGCTGTAGTTACGTCAATACTAAGTTCAGAAAAAACGGGAGACACTGAGAGCCAAATCAAGATCTGAATTTTGGGTCATGCTCAAATTGGTCATTCCGACTACAGAGCCGGATCATCAGGTCTGCGATATATCAACCACCTTTAAACATAGGTCACCACAATTCCGGGAAATGGAATGGAATACAGCTTTCACATCCTTAGCAAACAAACTTCAAAGGAAAACCAAACAGGTCTATAAATCAATCCAATTATATTCCCTAAACGACTTAATTATGCATTTTTCAATTTTCTGTGGAAAATGTAAGGGCAGAAAAAAAAACTGGTATTTCAGATTCCAATTGGACAGTAACTTGAACTGAAAATAAATCTTATTGAAAGTATAGTGAGCTACCCAGAAAACAGAACTCTCCAATCCAAAATATGCGCTGTGAGGTTTATAGATGATGTAGCGAATTTTTTTCCTGCCACTTAACAAATGTTAACAGGCTTAACATCGTTAGGCCCAAAGCTTGCAGCACACGAGGGGCACTTCGGATGTCCGGTCCTTAGCACTTTCTGAACACAAGGATTGCATACTAGATGGCAACATTTTGTGATGGCAACCTGAACAAGGTTTAGTCGTTTAAAACCATTAATCAGGAGCAAACACGAGTAATGTCTCAAGAACAATCAAGGAAATATGTAGAACAAATATGAGCACAGCAACGAAGTATATATAGTAACGCGGCATGTCCACTCAACGTTTTACCATGGTCCACTGAGGCAGTGACCACAGTGAATATTGATTTTTGATAAGATATAATATTAATTAAGTGAACACCAAGGGTGTGACAACCATGTACAAAAGATATCATAGAAGAAGCGCCCACATATAAGAAGACACGATGGGGTCATGGGGGTGACGACCATAGACAAAACTACATCCTATCAGCGACGCCCATATAAAAAATGAGAGGGGGGAAATTTCGCTCTCAAACTATCATGCATAATCTTATCTAACAAAAAATAAAAAAGTCAAGTTTCGATTAGGATGGAGTATATGGCTCCAAGACCACAGTGAATATTGATGGCCCTATGCAATAGAGCCATAGTAAAATAAAGATCCACAAATCAAGAACATGATGATGAAGTAATGAGTAATGACATTGAAATCCAGAAAAACACATCTTGTTATTTTTGAAACAAACTTTACAAAACGTAGTTTGCGAAATTCACTCTTGACATAATGCAACGACATTAAGTTCCGGAAAATAAATGTATATCTGAAAATCACTCCATAAAACAAAGGGAAAACAACTTAAATCAATATGTTTTTGTTTAAGAGCTTTGCAAAACAAGTTATGCAAAAAAACCCCGACAAAAAAGAGCGCTCTAAGCAAAACACCATGATAAGCTTTCTCAGATTGATCTCTCGTCAACTCCAACAGTTTATTTTCCCAGAGAGCAATTATCACATAAAGTTCCCACGAAACTCAGGCCAAAATCTCCACTACACGAACAATGACACGTAGCCAGTCCATACTGTACCATCAAGCATTAGAATTAAAGTATTTACCTCTTTTGGTCTGTCAAGGCAAACACCACACTTGAGTTTATCCTTGTATTCTTGAAGCTCGAGATGAGGTTTTCCCACAACTGAACATTGTTTCTGCGCTCTGAGACGATGGTCTTTTCTTTTGACGGCTTCCAATTCCTCTTCTAGTCTTCGTTTCTCAAACCTGGAAAAGACAGATTAGTAGCCAGTTTTTTTTAACTTCGATCATGACAGTTAAATACATTTTTCGGGAAGTTCTCTATTATAATTTTAGGACAGTATCAGGAAATGAAGATTAATATGGGAGAGTACCTTTCTCTCTCTAGTTCTATCCTCCTCCTAGAGAGGTCCAACCGACTATTATTGACCTTTAGTTGCAGTTCATCTAATGTTTCTCTACCCTTTTGAGAGGACTTCCTTGCTTCAAACATCCTCCCCTGGATATTCTCCAAAGCTATCGTATTTTTGCATCTGTCTTCTGAAAGTCTGTGGATCTGGCCAGCACATTTTTTGACCTGTGCAAGATGGCAATCATGTTTCACTCCTTAAAACAAAAGAAAATGTGAAATGATCCTCACATAAAATCTAAAGCCTACCTGATCATCGATTTGCATTGCTTTCACCTCAAGCGCGTCCTTACAGACATTTGCCTGTTGGATCTTCTTCTGCAGAACTTGTTTCTCCATCATTAGTGAATCATGTGTTTGTTTATCCCCTAGACATTCCAACACGAGCTGAAATACAGACAGCAATCCAAAAAATATTGTTGAATAGAAATGGGTATAGATAAACACAGAAATTACCACAAATTTGAACTATTAATGTCACATTCAGAGAATCACAATCCTATAGAATGAACAGCAAGCAGCTCAGAGAACTAAGGCACAGTCATTTCAAATCATATTCAGGTAAGAGGGAAAAGCGAAGAGAGCGCTGCATAAGAAACATAAATCTGTTCCGTAAACTAAGCAGCTGGCAGCAATATCATATCAAACTGTCAACACAGATGAAAATTACAGCTATTGTAACATCTATTACATTACTAACAAGTAACAACATTATCCTCAATGCCTCTCAAAGGCTCTGGACTATCATTGGATAAGAGGGTTGGATGTATGCAGTCACAGAATCAGGTTCACATTTTCCTTTTAGGATATCTCACAATAAGTTTCACACTTCACTTATTCCTTACCAAGTAACTTTGAGCACAAATTTGTCCTGATGAAAACATGATATTTGCCCATTTGCATACACGTCATGTGCAGTTTTAAAAAGCGCGCAGAGGTGCCTTAAGCCCAGGCTCACTGACGCTCTATGATGCCTCACTGCGCCTCGTAATTAAGGTGCACCTAGTGATTGGCTACCTACCTAATGACCCCTAGAGGCTAAAAGTTTATCACACTCAAATCGTGATATGAGGACTGGTAATTGATCAAATGGTTCTTTGATTTGCACCATCTTCCCTCACAAGGAACATTGTAACTGGGTAGAGATAAAACAGTGTTAATCACATGACCATGAAGAATGTACAGAACATAGAAGACAGCACTCATGACTCACCTAACTAACAATAAGCTTCTACAGTTTTACCTCAATGAAACACCTGCGTCTAAAGGAAAGATGTTCAAGAGCTTAAAGCTGTACTAGCTCCACAAGGCAAAAAACAGCATTACCTTAATTACAACACATACATCTGACCTACCTTAGACGCTACAACTCAAAAAGCCTAATGGATTATGGTGTTTCATAGTTGTCATAAGAAACATAGTATGTCCAACTATCTAGTGATTTGCTATTTGAATACTGGACACACACCAAGGCCTTTTAAGTGTACTTGAGAGATTTCAGATTAAGTATCATCATTACAAGTATGGAATGCGCTTTAAAGATAACATCCCTACAGGCTTAAGCAGTGACAAAACAAAGTGGGGAGACGATGACATATATCTAACCTTTCAAGAAAAAAAAAAGGCATCATATGTCAGGGCTTCAAACATGGATACTGTACAAATAGAAAGAATCTTAGGATAGATGCAGAGAGAACCTTATTATCATAATCATCACTCTCAGTAATTTGCTTCATTAATTGCTTGTTTTGATTTTGCAGGTCCTTGTAAGCTTCTCCAACAGCCTGAAAAGGCATGAAAGAGAAAAGATAAATAATTTTAACAAAAATTAGTGTCGAGAACACAGTAAACTAGATCTAAAATTCAACCTCAATCTCAGATAAGTAGGCCTCATTTTCGTCATGCTTAGATTTCAAATCATTAGATAGCTTTGACTTATTCCTGAAATACAAATTCAAATCAGCAATCTAATATTTTTTATTTCAAACCAGTAATCTTATAACTTACCCTCAACTAGGTATATAGCGAAAGAAAGGTTAAGCTGCATAAGCCATATGATGCGTTATCATAAAATGAAAAAGGAAAACATTCAACAGCGCAATAAAGCAACACAAAACAGAATAAATTTACACCACGTTAGGACGAAAAAAGAGATGATTCTCTCCTTCAACTCAAAGCTTAAGAGCAAGGATTAATCATTTATTTCATTAGGAAAATACTCAAAACTCACTACCATTACAAAAGGCCCAACCATGATGTTAAATCTCGGTTTGAAACTTGATCATAGAAAAGGTCGCCGCGCCCAATCTCGGTCGTTTCACGATAAATGCAGGAGATGCCACCTTCAAATGTGGTAGTGGCAACCCTGATAAATCAGTTAGGGATTTGGCGTCGCGGCTTAAAGCCATGTGCCCAACTAGACCTTTAAAGTTCAAGGTTAGCACGTAAGATAAGAGCGACAATCACACAGCCACCAGACCAAACGTGAAGTCAGGGTTGTCCTCTCAGAGCCCGTTCATTGAATATAGAGTCAGGAGGAATAAAGTTTACTTCAGGCAGAGCCATAGGCATATTCAATTTTCATGGGAGCCAAATACCTCCTATCCTATGCAATATGATACAATAAAGCAAAATGGCTCAATAAAGTATACGCAGTACTCCCTCCGTTTCATTTTATGTCGTTTTGGAAAAGATCAAAATTTTCTTTTTATTTGTCGTTTTACCGTTTTTCATGTATTACAGTTGTCTGCATTTCGTAAAACAACAATTATTAGGGGAAAAAAGATGTTTTTAGGTATTTGATTGGTGTAAAAAGTTATTACAATTACCAAGGGTCATTCATTTCACCTACTTATTAGTAGAGCTTTTTACAAAAAATTCTTAGTTGTGGAATCTCCAAAAACGACAAGTAAAAAATAACTAAGGGAGTATTTATATTGTGAAGCAGAACAATAATAGCCACCATTTTTTATGTGACTCAGATTGTTGAGGCAATTAAAGTTGCAACTTTTATGATGGTTCCTTTGTGTTTTCAATGCAGGAAAAAGCTGGTTACATCCCTTGTCCCGCCATATTCAAGGGCTTATGCTCTAAGGCACAAGGATAATGTTGTCTGAGGGATTGTTAACTCCTATTAAGGCCCCATTCCCCAGAACAAAGGCAAACAAAATGGAGGGCCGTATTAGTTTGGGAGTTTTTCAATTTAAAAGATACTAGTGTCCTTAGTTTGTGAAGGCACAAGGCGCACTGAGGCAATGGGGCGTAGGCGCGCGCCTTATTGACACAAGGCGCATTGATTATAAAACGAACATTTATATTTTAGAATATTTTTTTTGTGCAACAACAATCCCTTTCTTGTTTTTAAGGAGGGCTAACATGAATTTATAAGTGGAAATTAAGCATAATGGGGGAAGAGAAGGGTAGAATAAAATATTAAGAATATTTAGGATTTGACAGGAATGTGCCTCGAGTGTGCCTCACTAGTCATGCCTCGTGCGCCTTTATCCCATGTGCCTCAGAGACCTTGAGGCGACTTTGCTGGTGCCTTAGTGCGCCTCAAACACGATTACTTAAACTAAGCTAATGTATTCTTCTTTCGGCCAACAGCTAGAGTAAGTTTCTTATGCCCTAGTTCTCCCTCTTTTTTCTTCAATTAACCATTCTGCGGTTCAAGTTCTGTAGAAGGGATTCAGTCACTCAGACATGCCTGCTTATTGAGTACACACATCTGACCTGCAGTTGCTGGTGTTAAAGGTAAGGGAAAAAACTATAGTTGCATGACACCAAGCACAAGGTATATACAACAGTTTAGGGAGTAAACAGGAAGCTGACTGTTTTCTCCTAACCACACAGAAAAACTTCACGATTTGCAAATGCCACAACACAGCATTTCGTTCAAAGGCTTCAAACAATAAATGAGAGGATCATAAGATGCTGCATTAAACACAGGAAAGATGTATCAGAAAAATAATTACATGAAAAAAAACAAACCTTTTGAAAGATTCACATTTTTCTATCAAGTCTAAAATTTGAACTTCTGTAGCAGCTAAGCGTTGCTGAGATACTGCCTCTGCTTCGACAGCAGTCCTAACACGTGATTCCATATTGTGTTCGTCAAGGGATGACTCTAGGCTATGCACATGAGCCCATGCCTTCAATTCCTTATCCCTTGCCTCTAAACAATTGCTGAAATAAATAAATATGCATTATTCAAGAAGTCTATTAGCATGCATACATACAACTGGTACAAGAAGCAATCAAAACCCATGGTAAGAATACGCATGTAATACTATTTCATACAATGTCATGCAAAAAGAAATACATAGTTTATGAACTTGTTGCCAATAGACTTCAGCCCCAATTGGCTCGGACTTACCCCAAGACTAAAATATCGATACAAAGTGTCGCAACATTCATGGATAGATGTGACATATGATATTTGAAGTAATTTTGACCTTGTAAAATCCGATGATTTAACAAGTCAAAAACAAAAATTTGGCATCATATAGGACGGTTAGCAACTAGTTCTCTTCTGAATGAAAAGCTGAAGGCTGAACCCTCTTTGTTCAGCAGAAATATCAGGGCACGAAAAAAGGATTGATTCTATTAGCTAAACAAACGAACTGCCTCCTTGAAAACCCCCCTTCTGGAAAATTAACACACAAGTTAGGATAGTTGACAAAGGGCTATCACTATATTCTCCCACCTACATATTACACACAAGGCGAAGCTTCTATCTTTAAATTGACTCATTAATTGAGATGTACCTCATGCAGCTACTACAAGAAAAGACCGAGTACACGTTTGACCTTTATTGACAAGACCCTTGAAGCCAATCTATTGTCAGGGAAACAATGATCAAAATTAGATTACATCACAGCATCAATGCTTGAATCATGCACTTGGTATCTAAAGTTATATGGGATGACAGAAACTAGTCAACACTAGCGAAAGAAGTTGAACTCAATCCTCCACCACATGGACCCCACAAAAGGAAGTTAGAAGACCAAATAGCAGATTTTGTTAAAAGGGAACAAAAATGAGAGGCCACTTCATATTCAGTAAATATAAAGGCTTGAAGAATCAGTTAACAAGAAAAATGAAATATGCAAGACATTGACAAGCAAAATATCAATGTAAAACCAGCAATAGGCATGGCTACTAAGAATATTCGCCTTTAAATTCTCCAACCTTGGCAAAATAGATTCACGTCTATACATCTCCACAGATTGCTTTAAATCCATATCACACTTTTTCAAATACTCAACCTGCAAGATTTTGTCAAGATTTTATCTTAGTTCTTGATTTGTGAACTACAGCATTTTTATTAGGCAGAACAGGAAACCAACATCAGATAGGAGAGTATATGTGCAGAGAAACTAGTCCTTGTTTGGATAAGAAATGAGAAGGGAAAAGAAAGGGAACGAGAATGGAAAATGGTGTTTTCCTTCCAAATCTTTCCAAAGCCGGAAGCATATAATTATGTTTGTAGAAGGGCAAATGGATTGCTTCATATCCGTCTAGCCCAAATATAGCATGAACTACGACTACTATAACAATATATCTGTAACAAGCACACGCCCCTATAAAGAGAGATTTTACATATGGTGGTGAGAGGAAAACTGAGAGTACTAATCAGAGGAACCTCTATATTCCACGCAACATCATCCCACATGGAACAATTATAGATCACCTCTTATGATTTATTTGATTTTGATTCTCTGAGTTGGTTCTTTTGGAGATTGCTTGTCTGGACACTAAACAGGCTGATGGTCCCATTTTAATCAAGCACTTTCCAATAAAACTCAGTAAGCACATCTGAGATGTAACACGCATTTAAATAAAAAATAGCAAAAGAGATTTGAAAACTGAAGGGAAAAAAAAAAAAAAGAAAACTTCAAGCATCATACCACAGCCTGCAGCCTTTGTATTTCAGAATCTTGATGAGTAGATGTACTAGATAGTGTCACCAACTCTTTTGCCTGAAAGACAAGATAGCACATGAGCAAAACGAAATACACACATAACTAGATAAACTCTGAGCTGTATATTAACCTTTCTGACAAGAACATTGGAGATGATCTGCCGTTCAGCAGACAATGAATGAACATCTGAGGCTGTGTCCTTGTACTTTTGTAGCTTCCTTTGCATAGAACTCATGTCTTCCGGGAAAGAAGTAGCCAATAATCTAAAGTTTGAAATAATTTCTTTTCTTCCTGAAACAAAAAAAAAAAAAAAAAAAAAAAAAAAAAAAAAACTAATGCAGCATCAAATGCAATTTCCACAAGTATGAGGGAAAACTGCCTATACTATAACATCCCAATAAAAATTAAATACACTAACCTGGCTCTGCAGATGTTTTTTCCCGCATAACCTCTATTTTTTTCAATTGATCTTTTTGCCTCTCTAAGTTCCCCTCAAGCTCATCTATGCTGGAACCAGCAGCGGTCAAAATTCTACAATAACTCTCACCCACATCATTCCTAAGTATTGTGTCTCTTTCCTTCCACAAAACCTTATCTTTCTCCACCTGGGTAAATTGGTACAAATGTGCTCATCATAAACATCCCATGAATAAAAAAACGTAATTGCTAAATCCTGCACGCCGTTTTACTTAATCCTACACATTTTACCTTCTTTTTCCATCACTACCCTTCACAAAAAAAGTACGGGGAGTAAAAAAAGTTTTCTTTCTCTCTTCTCTCTCCCCTCTCCCCTCTCAACACCTACACAATTTGTAATGGTTTGACAATTATAAACCGTAATTCGCATATATCACAATTAATTTCTTCGTTTTAATAACAAATTTATTAATACACATTTTTTAATCGATTGAATGAGTTTTTTATTTTTAAAAAGGAGTTTTTTCAAACAATTAGGGTTTGGATGGGTTGTTGAAGAGGGCGGTTGTGAGTGGTTGCGAATTAGTCGGTGGTAGGGTGGTCGAAGTACTGTCCGAGGGAGAGCGGTGGTGGGTGGCAGACGATTGAGGCGGTGGTTGTATGGCAGTTGTGGTTTTAAGAAGGCGGCAGCCAACAGTTTTGAGAAGGGCGTCAGTTGTGGCAGGCGAAGGGAAGGGACGGTTGCATTAAGAGGAGCGAGGAAGGAGGAAGGGTGGTCGGCGCTGGCCATTGGGGAGGGTGGTCGCCGCCGGGGTGGCAAGTGAGGAATTACTCGTAGCCCGTAGGTTTCTGTTTTGGAATTTTTGTTAATTTTTTTTTTTTTTGGTGAGAAATGGGAGGGGTAAAGTCGGAAAAAGATGAAAAAAGTGTGTAGGATATAGTATTTTGTGTGTTGGATTTAGCATGTCCGCAAAAAAATTCCCAAAAAAATTGCATTGACCAGTTTCAACCTGAAGTTTTTCATACAAGGACTGATAATGGATGGCATCTGTTTTAGATTTTTCAAGTTCTTCTTTCACCATCTTAAGAGCTTCACCAGAAGATATAGACTTCACATCTTTCAAAGTGCCCTGTAATTAAGCAAGCTATAGAAAATTAATCATTATATTGATTGGGGATTCACTATCCCCCAAGGGGAGGGGTATAAGCATCAAGCATAGCTCCATATTTCTGTTAGGTTTCTCAAAGCCCCTTACCTGTAAAACAGAGAGCTTTTTCAGAATTTCTACTCGTTCCTCATGGACGCGCTTAAGTTCTTGTAGCCGTAAAGAGGAGAGAGCCTGCAAAATATGCCTGCAAATTTAACTATTCAGCTTGATCTTTATCAGAAAACACAAAACAACCAGTTGCTTACACTTAATTCCTTCAAACGTGATTCCATCTCTTTCAAATCCTTATGTTTGTCTGTTGATCCCTCATCACCAGAAACCTTACTTCCCATACTCAACACAAGGAAAATGCTCCCTTAGTCGCACCTTTGCCACTTTCAAAACTGACAGTTGTTGGTTACAATCTTTGAACTCACGTATGGTATATCCAAGATCGTCTACACACAAAAATATGGACAAATATCACCAAACCTGCAACAAAGCACATACTTGATGGGCAGTAAATCCTAGCTTTCCTTACAAAGTTGCCGCAGTCAATTTGAAGAGAAAAGCTGGAACAGCACTAAACCACAAGGAAAGAATCATGAAAATTCTACTTCAGTGAATTTCAGTTGAGGTTTCACTATCTTCCTATATTCTTCTCTTCCACTTAATAGAGTAGAATTAGTGCTCTTGCAAGTATATATATATATTGCTGGTACAGAAAACAAGAATCTTAATTTCCATTAGTACCCAATATAATCACATCTATGCCCACAAAATAGAAACCCCTACAAATAATTTTCTCACATTTCCATCATTCTGAGGTTATCATTGTGTCATTTCCAGTGTTAAAAGACATCAATAAACTTCGACTGTAGCTTGCCGCTGAACAAGGTGGCCAATAAGTCATGAGGGGCGTCAGCCGGCAGAGTACCTCAATGACCAAATACACCATGCTGGCCATGGATTCAACTTATGTGAGGCAATTTAAACTTAGTACAAGATTCCAGAGTTCAAACCGTCAATATACGTCTCCTAATAGTATTCAGAAACTAAACCACTCATAGTCACATAGTCACATGAATTTAACACTTCAGGTTCAACAATCGACAAAGTACACGGGGAGTTAGTAAAGCTTCCATTAGATACTAGCACTTTAGTATTATAAGTTTTACTCTCCGGTCACATCAGCATTGTTTGACGGCATGAATTGATCATGTGCATTTTTGCACAGATTAATGCCAACTCAAAAATATCAATAGGCTCAACAAAAACTGATTAAAGATTATTGGATCACTCAAGATAACAAACCCTTGCCATTGTTATTTACCGAATGATCAAACTTTTTGACACTCCTGACCAGATCTTTGATGTGGGCATATCGAGCTTCCAAGTCATGAACATGCTAGATGTATATATAAAAAAATAATGGGATGAAACAGAGAAAAAAAAAATTGAAATCGTTAATGCTTCTACATTGTAACAAAAATAAATAAATGAAACCACAAGTATGCTCTAAAACATATAAATAAAATGTCAATAAAAAAAAAGTCTAATCAAACCTTTTAACAAGATTCACTAGCTTTGGTCAGGAATCTGTCATATGCTGCTTCTTTTTCCTTAGAGACAACTTATTTTCCAGGGCAGATTCCAATTTCTGGCTTCTAGCTTCTGAGATAAGCTTCTGTTTTTGAAACTGCAGTACGGCCGGGTCAACCTGCAGCATGGAAAGCAGATTAATCAGCATACTTGCCTTAATATTTATCCAAGTATAAGAAATGAGATCAATTGATGTGTCATGAAGACAACGTTGCTCATTTAACAAAGCTTTATATCTCAGTCTGACGAAGGGAAGAAATACACCAAAACCAAAGATTCATAGCCATTTCTCCCTTGAAAAATAAAACGAATAAATAATTATATATGTCCACTAACATGCATCAGGGAAAAATGTGTGTATTGCTTATCCGAGACCCAAAATCAAAATACTTTTATATCCAAGTAGAAAGGATAATGAAAAAAGCAGAGATAAATTTTATTTAAGAATAAATAAATAAAAGTAGTTGATGGGAGCTATGAGTTGCAGTCTGAACTTAAGAGTTCATGGGAATTTAACTCAGGCCAAAGAACAAACTGTTTTGATAACAGGATTTTATAAAGCGCCATTCATCCACAGCAAAAATTCAGTTGTTGCACAACACAGATTCATATTTAGAACGAGAAAATAATCAACACAGATTCATATTCAGAAAGAGAAAATTCACTTGTTGCACAACACAGATTCATATTCAGAGTCTGAACTTAAGAGTTCATGTGGCTTAAGGGACTAGCAGTGTGGCAGAGGCATGCACTTTCTATCATTGAGTGGAGAAATCAAGAAACAAAGATAACAACGCAAGATATCTTTAAAAAAACATAATGCTGATCATGGTTGACCAAATCTAATGGCTGATCTTTCCCAACCAACCAATTTGTTCTAAAGCTACCCTAATAGCTAAATTTGAACTTTATGGAAACAAATCCCAAAGATGGCCTGAGTTGGGATTACAGAAAAGTTAAGTTTGTATTTCTGGAAGAATAGACCAACTGAAAAACTGATCTATCGAGCTAGGAAGGAAAGTAGAGAACAAAGTTAATGAGCATTATGATTTTATGGCTATCTTCTGGGTTCTTTGATTGAAGAAGATCTCTCCCACTGGAACAGGCCAACAGGGTCATCTATAGACCTCTTTATGTGCTAAGTAGCAACACTTTCAGGGAATCCACATAACCCCAGTTACAAAAAAGATGACATATTGACATCTTGTTTTGGCCGTACATCAAATTCAACCATCAGGAAGAAGCATTATGAGAAAAAGAATAGTCAAAACGAATTCCGGCAAACGGTCACCTACTTCAAACAAGGAAAACAGGGAAAACAGCATAACATCTGGTAGATGGTCCAATTTATACAAATAAGAAATAAACAACCACCAATTAAAACATCATAGTTAGGTTTCAAAACATTGCAGTCACAATAGGCCCTGAGAAAACCATAATTTTGGGGACCAAACCAGATGTTAAAGAAGGGACAAAATTACAAACCAACACATACTCCGGATCCTGCCACAAATGGCGCAAAAAATCAATACCAAGAAACACGAATTATAAGATCTAGGAGAGATATCAAGGAAGAGAATATTATTAATTTCCCCTTTGATCTAACCGGACACGGAGTACGAAGTAATCAATAAGCCGCAAAATGAAACCAAAGTAAATCCTAATCATGACGAAAAAAGGTTAACGACGCAATCTGAGAAGCATAAAAACTTGTCTCTGATTACGTACGCGTCACCCCCTTGGCATCTTTTAATCTACACACTATTAAATATCAAAGTAAAAACCATGAGAAGCATTAAAAAAAAGATCTGCAATACAACAACAACAACATCAGAACCTTAATCCCAAAATGATTTGGGGTCGGCTTTCTAAACAGAAATTATCTCATGTGTTTTAACACCAGTCTGACTCTGAAAATCACTCATAAACACCACCGATCTCAGGTATGACAGGCCTAACAATGGAAGAGACAATAAAAAACTTACAGAAACCATAAACAATGCACGTAAAATAAAAGTAAGTCAAGAATGAAGATAAAATCATCCCGTGTGCAGAAGATTAGGTTTTATGCCTATGCTTACGGGTCAAATTGTGACAATAAAGTTGCTATAGTCTATAGTAATTCACTCCTATATCAAGCCAACAGCTTTACTACATGGTAGGTGGTCAGGTTGTGATACAACTACATTGCCATAATCCAAAATGATTTGGGTCGGATAACATAAATCATCGTTTGAAACATTTGAGGTCACGGAAGAAATATAAAAAAAAAAAAACATGATAAATAGTCTATATAAACAAAGTCCAAAAAAGTGAAGGACTTCTTTTTTTAAGAGGTTACAAAAATCAATTTAATAGTCATAATTAAAAAAATGATAAATAAATGAAATATGACGTCTATAGAAAAAATAAATCAACTCGAAAAAAAAATTGTTCAAATATTGAGAATGACAATAGAAGATTAAAGTGAAATATTTGGAAAGTTCAACTCCGTGCGTGGATGATTTCCGTTCGTTCTTGTCGACTCATAAGTACTCGATGAGTTCTGGTTGTTGCTCTGCTCTCAAGGATGTCAAGATCCCGCCTGTCCAAAGGCTTGTATCACAATACTGCTCCGGCGCTTCAGCTCCAAGTTCTTAAGTATCGATTTAATATTTTAATGTAGTTTATTTATTTAAATTAGCAGTTTATATGATAGGATAGATTTGAATAATCGCCTAGTGCATGGTGATATTAGGAAACGTTACTAGTCATATTTTTGTTAAATCTCTAATTATATCTAATTTATCTATGATGAATAATAAAGGGTGTTTTATCCCAAATTTTCTTATCGATCCCTATGAAAGGAACCATCGAAATTTCGAGCATATTCATAACGGATTCAGCAAAATCAACACTACCACCAATCCAACACCGAGTCGGTGAGTACATAAACTAGAGAATAACAATCACTATCACAACAGCACAACAAAAAATCTATACTTTCCCGTTTAAATAAACACAATAACACCAAAGTAAAAGCAGTCAGTAAAGCAAAGATTTCACCTTTTTGTCTTCAGAAAAAAGACAGGAATGCTGCATTTTCGGCTTTTCGCCATAGCAATAACTGCTGTAGACGATTTAGAGCTCAATTGTTGCTGCTTTCGATCCGCCTCCCCCGTGCTCGCCATTCATAAACCCTGACACCTTATTAAACAAATACGTCACATTAAAGAATACCTAAAATTGTCAGAGGTTCTCAAATCATCGCACAAAAACGATACTCCGTCCATTCCATTTGATTCGATACGTTGATTAAAATACACCTCACATATATATTACATAAACGTATAAAATCAAAGGGAATGGAGGGAGTAACAAATATGAAGAATTGCTACACATAAACCCTAATTTGGACCCCTATTACGCATAAAATGTGAAACCCTAATTTCAGACAGGATGAATTGAAAGGGGTGAAGTGTAATTCAGTATAATTTCGGTTTGAATTATGATTCTGTAGTGGTGAATAATTATTATCAGTGATTAAGAATGATAACTCTAAATTTCCCCAATTTCTGGTGTTGACAGTGAGATTAAAGATTAAAGATTAAAGAATGGGAGTGATTTTGGTGAAGAACAATGAGCAGAATATTTGCCTGTTGTACTGCACCTGATTCCAATGGTTGTCCAGTACCCGATACGACGCCCAAACTATCTAGAAATTTAGTGGTTGCTGCCGGTATTGACCCGATCAATTATAACTCAACATGAATGTTTATTGTTGCACCGTTTATTTTCTCTAAATAATTTTATACAATAAATCTGAATTGACCTGAATCCGAATCGATCCAACCCGATTCAAATTCTATTAAACCCGAAAATGATTGGAGCCAGGACCCAGCCCGACAGGTAAGCCCGTTTGCCAAGTCCATGTGTATTGTCAGAGGGAGAGCTTTATCGTCCTAATGGTCTTACTACTCTACTCGAATCTGGACAAAAAGCGAATGCTAAAAAACCTTAATTCAATGAAGAGAAATTCTCTAGTCAACCACGTATATCAGGTTATCGTATGCCTTGTCTAATGAGAATGTTACATTTTCTAACAACTGTAGCAAAATCTTAAGGGGCCAGGTGTTTTGTTCAAAAGGTTAGAATAAAATAAGATATCATGAGGCTATTGATGGGGGATGCTTGGTTACAATTTAGATCAGAACTTGAAACATATTATTTTTTTTTTATTGGGTAAGAAAACATATTAATTTGTTTGGTTCACTCTAAAGTTGTATGGATGATAATGAAGTTTGGAACTTTATGGGGTATTGGATTCCTATGGGTTAAGTTCGAGTTAGAATTCACCAAGTTTCTTCCAATATAACATTATAACTCAACACTAAGGGGTCGTTTGGTTGCATATAGGAATTTGTATTGCCTAGGAAATCATAAAACACGTGAATTTGGAATTCATGTGAATTGCAAAAAAATGTTTGGGGGTTGCCATGAAGGAAGTGCAATTCATCTAGGCATTCTAACTTACCTAGGGGGGCCTAGGTAAGCAACTTCCTCTATTGTGGGGGAATTGGAATTCATGGGTTGGGGTAACCAAACAACATATCCATTTTACAATTCACATGAACTTAAGTTCCTACATTCTTTAGTGGGTAACCAAACAACCCCTAAAACACTGGAAATCTAGAATAGAGCAAATCCATTTCATTCATTTCCAATTCGCCCAACCAAACACCCACTAGAATAAAAGTTAAGGCTTCCCATTAGTTGGGGTAAACGATAATCTTATACACTTGATGTACCTTATAATTTTTCTTAAATGATCATGAAATAATGACCCATTAATGAATAACATGAAGTGTAGGCTTTGTTTAATCACGATTTACAAATTCGAAAATATAAGATCATCTTACATTATTTGATTAGTTATACAGTATAATAATCTTATAAAATAATTACTGTAAAATTCCAAGGTACATATATAATAATTGCCGTAAGATTAACGTACATTTAACCTCCATGAACTTACAAGACTACCGTCTACAACTCTATAAAAATACACGTCTCTACCAGCAATATGGCTACTGTAAATTTGAAGTGTTATAGGAAATTGAGTCTCCGTATTAGTTGGCTTGCAGAAACCCATCTTAAAAGCAATTGTATCCGTCTTAAACTCAAGTCCTATTCTATATTTCTATGGTTATCAAGTGTATTTTTGTTGATGTATTATATTAATCTTGCATAATCGTCATCATTAACATTAACTTTCTTTATCAAAATTAATCTTAGCTGTATATAATAATATTACCATAACGGTATAACCAATCATCAACGAAAACAGATACAAAATTTATCCTTAGTGAAAAAACAAAACCATGCATTAGTATACGTTAATCAAGCATCCAAGTTTATCTAATCTTCTATAAAAAAAATTGATGAACAGAAGACTATTAGAACACCAACTCTTATGATTAACTTAAAACTTGATCTCAAACTCTCCCTTCCGATTACTATATAAACCCCTCTAACCCCTTCATTCATGTACTCATCCCAAACCCTCTGCAATCAATTCCGATTCACAAACCTCAAAAATCCCTCAAAACACGAAAACAATGAAGACCATGATGGTAGTCCTGGCTATTCTAGCCCTATCATGTGTTGCTTTTGCACAACAACAAGTAGATGCACAAACACAAAACGATTTATATGATCAACAACAATGGTTCTTCCGACACCACCCTTATTTCATTCCACACCCTTATTTTCATCATCCTCATTTCCCGTCTCTACCACCAACGTCCGCTCCTCAAGTTCCAGCCCACGGTAACTTGAGTCCGTGCGTGGATGATTTCCGTACGTTCTTGTCGAGTCACAAGTACTCGATGAGTTCTGGTTGTTGCTCTGCTCTTAAGGACGTCAAGATCCCACCTATTCAAAGGCTTGTCTCACAATACTGCTCTGGCGCTTCTGCTCCGAGTTCTTAAGCATCGAATTAATTAAGTTTATAATCTAAATTAGCAATTTATATTATAGGATACTATACTTGAATAAATCACCAAGTATGCATGGTGATATTAGGAAAAGTTATATTATTCTAGGCTTCATAGTTGCTTATTAAGTATTCTTGTCATAATTATTACTGCGTATTAGACTTTAATTAGTCATGTTATTGTTAAATCTCTAATTATCTATGATGATTAATAAAGGGTGTTTAACCCCAAATTTTCTTTTAAGGAACCATTGAAATTTCGGCGTAACTAGCATATTCATAACGAATTCGGCAAAATCAAGTAATCAACACTACCACCAATCCAACAATAACACAAAGTAAAACCAGTCACTAAATCAAAGAATTCACCTTTTTGTCTTCAGAAAGAAGACAGCAATGCTGCATTTTCGCCATAGCAATAACTTCTGTATACGATTTAGAGCTCAATTGTTGCTGCTTTCGATCCGCCTCCCTGTGCTCGCCATTCATAAACCCTAACTTCTGTAGACGATACTCCGTCAATTCCATTTGTTTCGATACGTTTGATTAAATATAATCCATAAACGTATAGAATCAAAGGGAATGGAAGGAGTAACAAATATAAACCCTAATTTCAGACAGGATGAATTGAAAGGGATGAAGTGTAATTTAGGTTTGAATTATTATCAGTGATTAAGAATGATAACTCTAAATTTCCCCAATTTCTGGTGTTGACAGTGAGATTAAAGATTTATAAGATTAAAGAATGGAATGATTTTGGTGAAGAACAATGAGAACAATGAGAACTAACCTGAAATTTAGTAGTTGCCCGAATTGACTCGATTAATACGACCCAATATGAATGTTTATTGTTGTACATAGTCCATTTTCTTTAAATTGACTCAACCCAACTCCAATTCTATTAAACCCCAAAATGATACCGACCGACCCGACAGGTAGACCTGTTTGCCAAGTTTATGGGTATTGTCAAAGTGAGAGTTTTATCGTCCTACTGGTTTTTCTACTCTACTCGAATCTGGACGAAATTGAATGATATTCACTAAAAAACCTTAATTCAAGGAAGAGAAATCCTCTAGTCAACCACATATATTAGGTTATCGTACGCCTTATCTAATGAGAATGTTAAAATTGACCACATTTTCTATAAACACTTATAGCAGAATCTTAAGGGGTGTTTAGTTTAAAAGGTTTGAATGAAAAGATATCATGAGACAATGGATTAGAACACGAAACATATTAATTTTGATTGGTTCACTCTATAATTCTATGAATGATAATGAATTTGAAACTTCAAGGGGTATTAGATTCCTATGGGTTAAGGTTTAGTTACAATTGACCAAGTTTATAACTTCATTTCAATATAACTCAATCAAACACTAGAAATTTAGAATAGATTTCATTCATTTTCGAAAAACTCTCTAAAATTTTAAAAAGAGAGAATACTCTATAAAGCAAAAAAAAAAAAAAAAAAAAAATACCAAAAATAAGAAATGGTTTTAAAGGCTTTCTAATCTCTTTCAAGTCCTTTTGTTTAATCACCTTTTCTTATAGTCAACTTCTTCCCTTTTTAAGAAAATGGTAGATTTTTAGTCTCTTATTAAGTCTCATAGAAATGACATTATATTTAATAATGTTAATTTAAGTATCAGCAAACTTATTACTTTATGTAATAATAGCACTAAGACCTGGAATGTGACTAGATTTAA
Source organism: Silene latifolia (assembly GCF_048544455.1). Classification (NCBI taxonomy): domain Eukaryota; kingdom Viridiplantae; phylum Streptophyta; class Magnoliopsida; order Caryophyllales; family Caryophyllaceae; genus Silene; species Silene latifolia. Next base: position 14,470,330 of record NC_133535.1, on the reverse strand, counting down.
GGATCTCAACAATCCCGAGATAGAAGAGTCAGCTAGAAACAACTCTAGTAAGAAAAAAATTTTGTGGGAAAAACCTAGAAACGGTTTCCTAAAGCTAAATTTTGACGGATCAAGAATAGAAGGCAATAAAGCTTCTTTAGGATATTCTATAAGAGATCACAATGGTAAAGTCGTTTTGTTGGGAGCAAAAAAGTGCGGATCCAATAGTATCCTTGTTGCGGAAGCTCTCGCTTTAAAAAAAGGTATTTTAGCAGCTAATTACATACTTAGGAATCTCAAAGTTAATTGTGGAGGGTGATAATTTATGTGTTATTAACTCAATTCGAGAAACTTGGCAAATTCCTTGGGAAATTTCTAGTATTATTAAGGAAGTGAAATTAGACCTTCATTTTTTCGATGAAGTGATAATTAAACTTTGCTTTCGTGAAGCCAACAAGGTTGCTGACTTCATGGCTACTATTGGACATTCATGTCCAAATCTTTCGAGGTGGTTTGATAGCCGGTGGCTTCAACTTACCTCATTCATTCGAAAGGATGAGATAGGTTGGTCCCCTACCCTAGAGGATCAACCTAATTTCCTTACCTAATTTAAAAAAAAAGTCTCATATTGGAAAAAAATTCAGCATTTATCTTTGATTTTCTCCTTCTTTCAGATTTGACTTTAATTTGTTCTCCATTTTAGCCTAGAAGAGCATTTTTTAGTCTTCCATCTTAGTTAGAGAAGGTTTAAATCAAGGATTTAACATCAATTTTCTAAGAGAAACTTCATAAATTGACCAATTTATTATTGATTTCTCTAAATTAACTATCTATGTTTATCATGAACTAGTTGTTGCTCCGCGCCCTACCGGGCGCGGTGCCCCAATTCGGTAAATCGTTTATATTACCGCATTAGTGGATATCGTAGGGAAAATTGTTTTTTGTGATCGATACTTATGTAGTGCTTCTTACGATGATTCGCATAATCTAAAAATAATTCTAACTTATATATTTTTCGGAACATCAAATATCATCTGAAACATTTCCTAACTTATAAGTACGCACATGATTTACTGTGTAATTTTTTCACTTAGAACTCGTAATTTGGGGCGATGATAAACATTTGGCTGTATTGTAAAGGTTTTGCACTTTGGCCTATTTACTCGGAATGTATATTTAAGTCGTAAGTGCTTTAAGTATCAATCGTAGACCATGGACCTCTTTTCCCTTTTTCCTCCCCGCATATTTAGGCAACATCGGGGCTATTCTAGATGGGTTAAGCTATATGTTTTTGGCCCTAATTGAAGATTACTGTGCTACTTGAAGATTTGGTTTTCATTTTTGGTCGGAAATGGTCATTATAACCTTGTGAAAATACTTGAAACGTTACAAGATCCCTCACAATCCTAAGAAAACATTGACAATGCAGTCCTGAAGACTTGTTTTGATACAAAACTTCGAATTGGGAATGAGAGGGATATCTTTAAAACTCTTTCGTAGAAGTTGTTCGCTATTTTAGCTTCAATGTATTATAGCCGAAAACATTGAAAAAGCGAGTATTCCAGAAACCTAAGTTCATAGTAAAACAAAGAGAGGCTGTTTGGAAAATTAAAGGTATGTCATACAAAGGTTGTGTATATTCTCAAAAACACATAAAGCATCCTTCTTATCTAAATGTTCTGGAAAATAAACTTTATTCAGGATGCAAATTCCATCAAGATCGATACAAGATTTAACAAGAAGAACATTTAAGGGGAAAAATGTCTTGACACAGTTTAAACAGGTAGGCCAGTAGTATTATGCTTGCATCACGAACACGGTTCCATAGTAGGTGAACCTGCAGCAAAAAACAATGTAAGTTTAAAGCTCAAAAGAAAGCCAATGATAATATGTAACTGCTCTTATTAGATACCCTATGAGAATCATTTATGTTCTTCCTTGATTCCCTTAACTTACTGCCCAATTATTAATTTTGGTCGCAAAACTTGACACCCACAACAGGTATTACTGAAGGGACATTCAAGACCATGTGATGTCCGTAATTAACTTTCCCAGTCACTATCCTGCAACTTGAAAGTGAAGACTAATGCAAATTCCAGAACTCAGCCAACCTATTTGATGCATATATGATTTCAGTTCAATATCACTAATTCTTGGGACAGCAAGGAGACCAGAATCAAATAAATATATGTATTTAACTAATGATGATAAGCATCAAATGGGAGAAAATTATCACTACACATTAGTCGAATGGTACTTGGTAACTTGGATAGCAAATTGGATATGCTTTATATGAGAACATTATTGCCATACATAACATTCCAGTTGCACACAATCAAAAGTAAATCTAAATGAAAAAATGGTACATAAATATGAGGCAGAGAGAAAAGGAACATTGGTCATCTTCCATAAGATGATTCAATGACAAGTTGAGGTGCTCTAGTCGAATCAATTGATTACAACTTCTTGGTATTTCTCCAGTAAAAGAGTTATTGTTCAGCAAAGGCATGAATAAACCTCGAGGAAAATTGGTTAGCTCCGAGTCCAACTATTTCCTCCTCAAGTCCAGTACTTTAAACCCACTTAAGCTACCTAGAGCGCCAGTAACTCCGAAATCTTGTTGTTTGACAGTATAAGGGTATTGAGTGTGTATTTTGCCAATTGAATCTGGAAATGGCCCTTTCAACTGATTATTTGACAAGCTTAGAATCAAAAGCTCCGACAGGGACGCAAACAAACTCAGCACTTCGTCTATACTAATCTAACATCAAACTTCTAGCAACAAGACGATTTCAATCAGCTAATGTAAGGAACACAAAAATAGCTCAGTCAAATTGTCATTCTTACCACTACAACTTCTTCCAACATATTTAATCACCTATATATTATTTCATCTATAGTAATTTTAATAACAAACTCCTAGCAAATAGACGATTTCAATCTGCTAATGTAACCATAAGAAAAATAGATTCAAATTCGTCATACCTCGGCCTCAGTAGCAATCTCACCGCGAACAGCATATTCACATTTCAACACCTAGAGATAAAATCATATCTAAAGTAAAAAAACTTGTCCGCTATATATAACAGCTGAATTTCATCGCAGCAAAAGCATCTAAAATTCTCATATTTTTAGTTGCAAACTAAATACAAGCACACACCAAGCTAATTTCCAAACCATCAAATGTCCAACATCAAACCAATACAACACCCTAGTCCATAAAAGGTCCACAACAAATATTCCCGCCTTTTCACTCAAACGTATTTTAACGGAAGTTCTCAAATAATTGAGACTGAATCTAAAAAAAAATCACAAAACTATATACAAACCCTGCCAGCTAAAAACCTACAACATTGCTCGGAGAGTTGGAGTTTAAAGTCCAATGTTTAAGGCAGATGCTCCAAAAACTTTGACTGCCTAATTCTGATACGGCAAAAATCAAATCACGCTATCCTATAATAAAACCTTATCCAAGAGAGTTGTTAATAAATCAATTCATTTAATAACATAAGAGATTAACAACATATTAAGTTGCAAAAGACTGGTTCAATGACCAATGATAATTAGGAGTACTTAAAGCTGCAGCAATGACAGCCCCAAAAAAACCAATTAAAATTAACAACATCCAGCATAACAGTACAAAAAATAATACGCAAGTTAATCATCACCCAGCAACTTAATTACGAGTACTTAAAGTTGCAGCAGTGAACTATCTCCACGACCCAATGACGAGAGCCACTTCAAAAATATCAGTCGTTTGTGACATCAATGGCTCCCCAAATGACGAAAACAACTTTAATCAACACCCATATATGAGATGTTGGTGATGCATACAAAGCGTCACAATGGAGGTAACATTGATTAGCTGATTACTAATTCACGACCTATCGCTACCACCCAAAGCAACAATGCCAAATCACGTAACTCCGTTGATAGATACTCAAACATAACACCATAGAAACACCCCGACCCCAAATCCTACAACCAACATCGTGCTAAAAAACTCAGTGCTGCACATTCCACACTCTACTTCAGTACTTTACAACTCTCTGGAACCGTAACATCGTAATCATTCTGTAATCATTTTGATAAAGTACAACAATAAACATGGGAGTCGGGGATAATGGAGGTCGAAGAAATATTTTTTACCATGTAACAACATGAAAGCAGGTTCGCAGTCTAAGATTCCCTATTTCTTTTTCGATTTAATATTACGAAACAACATTAAATTGTTATCCTAATTGCTACTGCTTCTAGCATAGCATTTTACCATCATCCAACAATAAGAAACAACACATGGGTAACACGTCGTGCATCCAACCCCTAACCTCCCAATCGGCCACTAAACGTAAGAAGCATTTCCAGATAATTGGCAAAAATTGCCAAGTAGCATCCCACAATTTGATGCCAAAACATAATAAAACAATAAATTCAAAAGGGGTTAATGTTGCTTAAGACCGTCTTAAGCTTACAATACAGTCATTTAAGCTAGCATTCAATGTACCACATCACATAAAAAGAAGCCTTGTTAAGCTTAAGACGGTCTGTACTAATATTTTATACGGTGACACCAAAACTAAACCAACAAAGATACACACTTCAGTTTAATTACCTCCTCAATGTTCCTTTTGGTGAGGCTGGCCATTTGAGAACCACCTATTAATCACCTATTTAACCTGATAAATCCAACCTTTTCCTTGTCGCCGTCTCGAATAGCCACCCATTTGAATAGCTCCCCTAAAACTAAACAACAATGTAAATAGATTAAATTAATAAAACATGATATAAAAAGCCAAAAGAAGGATAAAGTGCTAAATATGAATCGAACTGAATAAACAGTACAAAAAAAATCGGGAAACTCACCCCCGAATAATCATCCGGAAATAGAGAGAGAAGGATAAAGTAGAAGAGAATCAACCATATGAGTCTCGAAGATGGCCTCGTCAGACTGAAAATAAACCTATGTAAAAGGGGAAAATTGGAGTTAGGATCAAAAACATAAAATTCAACAGGGTATACGGAAAATAAACCTGCCGGCAGTTAAATAAATAAATTCGAAATAACAGCGTAAAAGGGAAAAGTTGAAGTTAGAAAAACCTTGAAATTTAACAGGGTACAAAGTAATAACTAACAGAGTAAAAGGGAAAAGTTGAAGTTAGGAAAAACCTCAAAATCAGTACCAACGGAAAAAAAACACAACAAAAAATTTGGCAACAGCTTGCGAGTTCACTAACCTTTTACGAGCACTTTGAGGAATTCAAGCCTCAGAAGCATTTCCACGACTCCATCCTGAGGATCGGAACTAACAAGGCCTGCACTTAAATGACAACAAAACGAACAATAATTAGGGTAAACGGACCATCAGTACACTCGTTAGCTCGATCAATACCATCATAACAAACCAGAAAATACCTGTAGTAAAATGCGACGACACGATTCTATAATTGACAGGGCTCTATTCCAGAGGTGGCAGCAAGCGATATCAAGCCACAATCAACAACATAGTCCCAACAACAAGCGGAATAACACCTGTAACAACAGACCAAGAAGACTTCTAAATCAACAACGAAAGAAAAAAATGAAGCAATTCCAGCCTCGGGAGCATTTCCACGGATCCATTCGACGGACTAACAAACCTTAAATGTAAAGGATAACATAATAATAAATAATAATGAGGGTAAACAGCAACGGAAATACATACTCCACTAAACAATCGAGCAAGCTAAACAAATGGGTAAAAAATCTAGAACAAACAATAAAATACCTGTAGTAAAATGCGGCGACACAACTCGAAAATTGACAGGGCACTATCCCAGAAGTGGCAGCAAGCGATATCAAGCCACAGTAAACAACATAGTCCAACAACAAGCATAATAACACCTGCAACAACAGACCAGGGACACTACTAAATCAACAACGAAAGAAGAAAATGAAGCAAATCAATAGCCAGGAATCGAATGGAGTACAATAAAAATCGAATGTACTCCGAAACTACTTTAACTTTACAAATGTACAACAAAGGAGAAAAATGGGAAAAAAAAAAAAAAAAAAAAAAAAAAAAAAAAAAAACTCACCATTAGGCGCTTGAGCTTGTGCTTCCTCTTCTCAAGCTCAGCTGGTGGGTTGATCTGGGTTAGCAAAATGGTCTTTAAGTGCAGAATCAAACATGTTTCTAGAGAAGTAAAAGTTTCTGACGAATGGCATCGACTCTTTTCATTGTTTGGAAACAAAAGTACAACATACCGCATATTTGGCATTGTTTAGGTAAGATAAAATGTACTGAACAATGCAATCTGGCAATGACTCCATTCACTCTTGAGGAATTATATGAAACAATTAATTACGATCCAAAACTATAAAGCAAATTAAACAGTAAAAGGAGAATGAAAGGAGTGTTATATATTGGAAAATACAACAAATTGAATAGAAAATCTAATGCTGGCAGCTCAAAGCATAAAAATGAAAAAGAGAAATATAAATAGAACAGATTAGTACTAATAGAGTAATACATAACTGAAAGAAGACCTAAAGAAAAGATGAAAAAGAGAGAGATGATAAACAACAACAGGAGATGGGAATTGAAGAAGATGAAGCTGCGATTGATGCGCGGCGGAGTGAGAAGAGGTTTTTTGAAGGTGAAGACGTGAAGTAGGCGTCAAGAGCTTGTGAACTTGACCAGCAAAATGAGAATCGAGAAATATGAGGGGAAATTGTATAATGGTTTATTTGGCTAAAGTGTAACGAGCATAGAGCAAAAACCTCAAAATGAAAGACAGAGAAACCTAAATTGATGAGAAATAGTAGTCACGAAATACCTGAGTTTGGGAAAGACGCAATTCGAGATAGAGAGATTGCTGGTAGATATGACTCAAAAGGTGCGCAACTTTGTTTTATTTGCAAAAATTGTAGTAGTAATTTAGTATTTTGCTGATCTCACGAGTACCTGAAAGTACAAAAGCAGATTAGGACAACCAGACAGCGCATCATTTTAAAATTAAATGACCATATGGCGAAATCTTAATTGGTGAGCCGTAAAACTATCCCAAGGGACAGCTACCAACGAGAACACATCAATGTAAAACACCTGCTCCAATATGCAATCTACATGACCATGTCGGGCAAACCGAAGGCTAAACCTCCAAATCAGCCAAGGACACTGAAAAAACTACGGCTATGAACTTATTAAAAAGGGTTATTTAACAGGAATACTCCAAACTATGGGTGGTCTTCTCAAAATACTCCCAACTTTATTTAATTTCAGAATAAAACCAACTATTAAACTCTCTTCTCGTAATAGACTTGGATGACCTACTACCCGTTGATCAGGTCATCTAAATAAAAACTACCTCATTATTATCACTTTCTTCACCATTAACGACACATCAATTTCTTCACCATTATTTTGACACCGTTGACAACCACAGTCATAAACCTAACAACCATATATACACCATTACCGTTGACAACCACAGTCATAAATCTTGGACACTATATTTGAGGAACATCTTACCCATTGTTAATATTACAATTGATCCTATTCTGCTCATTTTGTAATCAAGGGTTGTAGTGAGCTATCACAACCTCAATTAAATTAGAGACTATAATTTTGTATAGCCGTGAATCCTTAAGTTCATTGGATTAATTCGTTTGATTTATCATTTGACACAAGCTTCTTCTTTTGTTTTTTTGTGGGATAAATCGTGTACAAGAAGTTGGAGGAGTAGATGATGTTTTTGTTGGAAATATTAGAAATCTGACATCATAGCTATTGCAATCCAAGGTTGAAATAAATTAATATGACAATGGAGGAAATTTTAAGGGGAGAGAAGAGAAAAAAAATAAGATGAAGAGGTGGAAAGTTGCAGGTTAAGGGAATAAGAGGAAGATAAAGTAGGATTAAAGGAAGTAAGTGGGAGCGGAAGGGAAATAACTTGCTGCTTCAGGTTAAGAAAAATGCAATTTTATTACGAGACGATAGGTGTAATAGTTCGGTATAATGCTAGTTAAATTAAAGTTTAGAGTAATTTGAGAAGGACACTCATAGTTTGTAGTATTGCCATTAAATAACCCTATTAAAAACTCGTTTGCTCAAGCAACACAGACAAATGACAGGCCACCCCTATCAACACCCCCAAAAGGGCCAACACAACAAACAAATGATCGCACACACCAGCACTACTACTAAAGAAAGTACAGTCAAACACAAACAGGAGCACCAAAAAACCCAAAACAGAATGTTTTGCTCACGACAACAATAAGAACAACTAAAGTAATATCAACAAACAAGCCGGGAAACAATAAGAACCAAAAATAACAACCCTACTAATCTAAAAATTAAAAATAAAAATCATAGCAACAGCAACAATAACATTAATAATACTCCTTTAATAACCACAAACAAACACAAAAGTAGCAGCACCAACACTATAAACAACTGTACGCCGAAGTCATCGATCACAGACATCAACCCAACTCCATTCCAAATCGTGTCAAACAAATCCTAAGCTCCAATAAAAACTACGCATACAGGATTTTCAGCGCACTATCAGCAAGATGTTTACCACTTAACAATAAGTTAAAACGAGAAAGTAACCCGATTAGTTTGAAAAATCAACAAATAATAGGATTTAAGATCAGAATTTAATACCTTGGTCTTGATTAAGAAACTGGATCGCGGCCGAAAAGCAAGAGACGGATGAAAATTAGAAGAATGGAGCAAAAGAAAGCAAGGTAAAGTGTTGAAGCAAGGGTGAGGATCGAAGAAGATGAAGCTTTGATTGGCGCGCGGATTGAGAAGAAGATTGTTGATGGTGAAGCCGTGGAGTGAGTTAGAGAGTGAGGAGGAAGATGAAACGGCAGCATGCAAAAGCAATGAAAGATTGAAAGATAGGTTAAGTTAGAATGGACGGATGAGATTGAAGGCAAGAGATCGACGATGTACAATGCACAGATACTATTCATTGCTACAGTACCGCAACTCCTCTCTTTTTAAAGAGTAAGGATGTGTATTGAAATTTATAATCCTCTTTGAATTTATAATCAGATCTAATCCCCTTTCTTTGTACCTTTTTTTTTATGGTTCGTTCTTGATAAATTGAATTGAAATTCTTTGAATTTCGTTTATCTTTCTCATCCGCGAGGATGGTATATGTTGGTTTATTATCAACTTAGTTTCTTTAACCTATCAAAAAAAAAAATCTGCTCAGGGGCGTCTTAAAGTAAATGGAGGCTTGGTGCATAACACAAAAAACGAGGCCCCAAATATGAATGTATAAGTGTAGTACACCTCGAGGTTTTATATTGAACTTTATTACTAAAGTTTATAAATTCGATGGCCAAAACACGAGGTCCGGTTCCGCCGCCTGTGGTATTAGATTCCCCGGAATCCGCCCAACCAAACACTGCACTAGAATATACTCCTTCCTATTCAGCCTATTATTCCCCTTTTATTATAATACTTCACATATATCAGAGAAAGTTGAACTTATAGGCTGAATAGGAGGGACTATGTTTTAAGTGTGATAGGAAATTGAGTCTCCTGTGTACAATAATTTAGCAATTCTGCTGCTAGTTATTATGTTTGTAATTAACTACTCCGTATTTACTTGGCTTGCAGAAACCCATCTTAAAAGCAATTGTGTTCGTCTCAAACTCAAGTCCTATTTTCTATATTTCTATGGACTTATGGTTATGATGTGTATTTTTGTTGATGTATTATATTTTTCTTTTTTCTTTTTATTAAAATTTATATTAACAGTATATAATAGGTTTTTTTGTCCAATACCACCTTTAATATAAGGTCGTTTGTGAAACACCACCTTTTAAAAAAATTCTGGCATTTTGGTACCTTTAAAAAATAAAAATTGTAAAACACAACCAAACTACCGGAGTTTGACCAAATTGAAAAAAATCCGGCATTGACTTCGTCTTATTAACATTCTCAGGCGTCATTTGTAACAATTTTAAATCAAAACCCAAACTTCCTCAACACCACACTGCTAATCTCCTTTCTTCCATCTTATTTTCTTCATCTCCTTCATCACACTCTTTCCCTCTTCACTCTATCATCTCCATCATTCGTCATCTAGCTCCTGCTTTATTAACAAGTCTTCTTAATGAAACTTAGATTATGATTGCTTACGCATATGTGCTTTCAATGCATTTACATTTAAGCAATTTAACACATCCTCAAAGAAATTAAGTGTGAAAAGTCCCACTGAAAAATAAATATATGTGTATTAATTCCGGCCGGAAACTGGGAATGATTAAGGATATGTGCTTGGTCACTTGGTGATTGAGTAAATATGCTTTCCTTTTCCGGTGGAGAGCATATGCGCTTTCAATTGCTTGATTAAGTATTTGTTATAAGATGAAGTTCCAGTTTCCTCTTCATTGTTTTTCATCTCCGTCATTCAGCATATAACTTCTTCCCGTATTTTGCTTCTTTTATTGATGTCTTCAAATGTGTTGGAATACTCACATCGACATTTGATTATTAATGAGTATGTTAAGTGAAAAGTGAAGCGACAAATGAGAAGAGAGGAAGAGAAGACAGAAGATAGTGAAGAGGAAATGGAGGGAAAACTATGTTGGGAATATAAGGGGGAAAATGGAGGGAAACTGCCGGAGTTTTTACAATAATACTCAGTTTCCGGCCATTCAGTGGTGTCTTACAATTTGTTTTTTTTTAAAGGTATCAAAATGCCAGAAATTTTATTAAAGGTGGTGTTTTGCAAAAACATTCTTTATAAGGTGGTGTTAGACAAAAAACACTAAATTTTACATCTGTTTTTTGATGATTATTTCGTGCCACATCCTTATTTTCATCATCCTCACTTTCCACACCCTCATTTCCCGTCTCTGTCGCCAACGTCCGCTCCTCAAGTTCCCGCACACGGTAAATTGAGTCCGTGCGTGGATGATTTCCGTACGTTCTTGTCGTCTCACAAGTACTCGATGAGTTCTGGTTGTTGCTCTGCTCTTAAGGACGTCAAGATCCCTCCTATCCAAAGGCTTGTCTCACAATACTGCTCTGGTGCTTCTGCTCCGAGTTCTTAAGCATCGAATTAATTGAGTTTATAATCAAAATTAGCAATTTATATTATAGGATACTATATTTGAATAAATCACCCAGTGTGCATGGTGATATTAGGAAAAGTGTTATTATTCTAGACTTAATAGTTGCTTGTTAAGTATTCTTGTCATAATTATTAGTCATTTTATGTTAAATCTCTAATTATCTATGATGGTAAATAAAAAGTGTTTTATCGCAAATTATCTTATCGATCTCTATCTTTAATTTGAAGGAACCGTTTCCACGCAACCACTACCAATCTGTAACGATTAACGAATATCTCTGAAATTTACAGGACTTCTATTTAAGATAAAAACTTTAGAATTTGCAGTCATATATGTTAATGTCAGGTTATAAACAAAAACCGAACTAAGCACGCCTAATTTATTACTCCCTCCGACCCAATCAAGGTAAACAAAGTTTCCTTAACATCAGAATGAGGTCGAGTTTATTAGGTTTATTAGAATGTCACGAATCAAATGTTTCAAAATCTAGGTGTGATATTTTTTTATCGTATTTATTAAGGTTCACCTCGTTAGTTATGTAAGATTATTACTCATACTATTACATGAGATAATGATCGCTGACACATATATATTTTCCTACTAATATCTTGATAAATTGATGAGTTGTTGCGAATAACATGATCAGACACCCGAACAAACTTAGATTATGAGCTAATATCAATTACTTTATGCTTGATAAGCCAAATTAATAAAAACCAATATTATAGCAATATTACAAAAACTCAATATAAATAATTTCTCATTTTATTTACAAAGGAAATTAAATATAAACAATCAACAACACACATTTTCGCAGTATAACTTCTGATAATATAATCACGCACGGAAGAAAAATGTTTGTCTGACATATAAGTACTCCGTAACAAACAATAATTCAATTATGATATTTTACATATAGGATATCACAATGTGCATAATAAAATTTACATTAACCGAGGTAAATAAATAATTGGAAAGAAGAATAATAAAGGCCGGTAAAAATCAATCTCCAATTTCAGAAGTAAATGATTATTTATCTAACGGGTCATACCGCGTGGTACCACGGGTGGATTAGTAGCTGCAGTAGTAGCTTTGTTCATCATATCTACATTGCCATACCATCCTGTTTTACAAAATCAATTCAAAGTTTATTTCATATTAAATAGTCAATCATTCAAAAAAAATAATTTAATGTGAGTGTGATGTCATTATGGTAGGGTAGAGTGTAGACTACTGAACTCAATAATACGTGCTAGCACTATTTCATTTACCACAGAAAACGTACCTAGAGTCGGTTCGAGACCGCGTCGTTGGAGCTCACGAAATTCTTGACATAAGGCACATCCATGGCACCAAAAATGGACGCAAAAATCTTCAATTTGATCATGAGGCATGCCATATTGTTGTTTGAGCTTGGTTCTATATATACTTGCGTATATAAATTGGCACCCCGTAAACAAACATATTAGGGCATACATTCCTCCGTTTGTTGCACAAGCTACATGTCATGCATTTTTCAAATGGTTTATTGAACATATATGGTAATTATTAACACTTAGATAAAATAGTACCTGGTACATAAGATCATGCGGGTGAAATAAATAAATTGGCTAAACTTACATATAGATACTAAGGCTCTATTTGGTAAAATTAACTAAAAAGGTAGTTGAAACCTGAAAAAGTAAATTAAAACTGAAAAACTAACCAAAACTTGAAAATGTAATTTATAAGCTACCTGAAATTAAGAGTTGATAAAGTAACTGATTATATAAATAATATTTGACAAATTAGTTGAAAAAGTAGTTGATTTTTGGTGAAATGGCGTAAAAGTATATGATACTCCCTCCATAACAGACCAATGGTAACATGGTAAAAAAATGGGTTTTTAAGAAAAGAGGGTAAAAGTAAGGGTAAACATGGAAAAAATAGGTGGGGTATGTAATTGTAGGTTGGTAGGTGGGGTATGTAATGATATTTTGTGTAAATATCAAATGGGTATAAGAATAATTTGGTAATGTTGCGGGTCAAATAAGAAATGTTACCATTGGTGCAGTACGGCCGTATTAGGTAAGTATTACCATTGGTCTGATATAAAGGGAGTAATTATTTAATATTATAGATTAATTGGTTGAAAAAGGAATATAATACAAGATCAGGTAGCTTATTTCTCAAATGCTATCTTAAATGACATTTCAAAAAAAAAAAAAAAATAAGGTAACTAAATTTTTTGTTAAATAAGTTACTTTGATCAAATTATCTACCTAGAACATGTTGTCAAATAGAGCCTTAAATAATGGAACACAATAGAGTAAAATAGAATACAAAATATAAGATTTTATCAGGTTTTAGGGAGTATAATTTATCGGTTGAGGGGAAGTATATAAGATTTTAAAATATAAGATTTTATAAGATTGTATAAGATTTTATCACGACTATGGTATGTAAATTTAATGAAGAAACGCATGTGAAAGACCAAAAGAGTAAATTTGTAAAACATGTATTGTGAATGAATAATTACGTAAAAAAATAAAGCTATAAAAATTAAAATAAAGATTAGTTTTTGCTATTAGCAATGACTTACACGATCTTCCTCTATCAATTATCCAATTAGTAGATTATACAACTGGTTGTATGTAGTTTATGTACAACCTTTTCAATGTTGTTGAGTTTTGTTATAAAGTTGTCGAGCTTTACTAACAAAATTGTCGAGTTACAATACAAAGTTATTGAGCTTAAGAGGAATAATTATTAAACTCAATAACTTTTTAAATTAGCTCAATAACTTATAAAATAGCTCGACAACTTTGTGTAAAGAACTCAACAATTTTGAGGCTGTTGTACAATGCTAATATACAACTGGTTGTAAGATAGTATTTGTGTCAATTATCTCTGAGGTTTGGCCGAAAGTAATCCATGGACACCAGAAAGTAATACATACTATTTCATGTCAAACCAAATTGCAATGGTTAGCGAGTATCATATAATAATTTCACACTAAATTATTAAATCACTCTTTGGTGCATTTGAAGTAATCATCACATTAATACAAACTACATATAAAAATAGATTGCCAAGATTAGCGAATTAGTAAATTAATTCACCTAAAGATTACTAAAACAAATATTCAACCAAGATTAATGTTATATATAAAAGGTGTTAGTAGTCCTCGTTCGAGGATGACAATAACTTATCATTAGTGCAATTGGCTGTATTAGACGAGACAGTCTCATGTAATAACTAGTGTTTATCATTTGAAATTGTACACCAAAGAATTAAAAATTTAAAATAGAACTAAGAATAAAAAATAATAATCTCTTACGTCAACCATAAAGTTAGAGTCGGGTATAATTCTTATCCGTGACATAATGCGCTTATTTAAAAAAAAAAAACATTGTAAACAGGGGCTTTAGTGTAAATAAAGCCAGCCAACTTACAATTAGGGGGTAGAAAATGCACAAATAAGATTCTACCACCTGTTGTACGGTAGCATTGTACAACAGGCCCATATCTATCTATCTATCTATATTATTAAAGAAAGCTTTTTTCGAGCGATTACAGAGAGTCCAACGTACGCGGAAGACTTTCGGGTCTCCAACATCTATAAACTACTCCAATTTTAAAAGCAAAGATAAAAAACTTTGTGATTAGATATAATAAAATATTATTACTGTGTTTGTAGGAGGAGAATACGTAAAACTCTACTACCACGACAACTACAATCAAACCCAAAGACTCCACAAATTGTGTATAACCGTAAGACTCCACAAATTGTGTATATATACGACTCCGTCAAATTGCTAGCTGCATATTTATTTGTCAAGACTATTTTTACTATTTTCTTTTATTATTTGTGTAGTGTGTACAGTTATGGTTTTGTGTGCGTTATATCCCCATCTTTGAATGTGTTTTTGGTTAGATTTATCATTAATTGAATTTAATCGTTGCAAATATTTGCAGGTTTAACGTAGTTTGATGATGCGGTGATCATGCATAACTTTGTAATTATGTATCAACTATAACTCTATGAGTTAAGAGGTATTTCTAAAATTTACGTTTCACATATTTATTTAGTTATTTATTATTTATTGGCACCATACAACACAATTTCTGTATGTTTTAATACTCATGTATAATAAAGTTAGTTATTACTCAGTATACGAGATTGTATATATACGCTCATTAATTCGGTTGTTGTTTTAAGTCTTTTAGTTGGAAAATTTCCAGAGCCATATGAGGACGTTTGGTTTGAACTTCAACATACATCGGTAGATAATTTGGAGAAAAGCTTAGTAATCCACTCTCAAATAAGCAACAAGCTCAAAATTGTTTTATTTCGTAACATTATTTGTTCATCATTGTAGTATACCCTTATTAATGTATGTTGATCATGGTTTTTTATTTTATTTTGTCATCACCCGACTCTTTATTTGGTATTATTGGTTAACCCGCATGTGTGTTGGTATTTGGTAAGCAATCACATGGTAAAAACTTTATCGTGTTGTCAAGACATCGCTTTGAAAGTTCTCAGCATCATAAAATATTACATTGACTATACTATACTATGTACTAGAGACTAGAGTATAATTTAAGGTCACATAAAATCCGCAGTCACAATAATTAATACGTGATTTGCAAATTAAAAAAAAAAAAGGTCACTTATTTTATTTGCACTAAACCAGGAAAAATACTTATTTCATTTGCAATAATAATCTCGGTACAAAGCTATTTTCTTTATTACTTAACGATTGGTGGAGAAACTCTCACATTTACGATCATATAATTAGCACGATAACAAGTACGAGTTCAATGCAAGATAAAATTTCTAATTCCTGAAAGCTATTTTCTTTTTACTTTCTTCTTATATAGAGTTCAATGCAAGATAAAATTATACTAAGATCAAACTTAGTTCATTGTGTATATATACACAGGCATGGCATATCCCGTCTAATAATTCTTTTGCTGCATATTTGCTTCTTATATTAACTTTCTTCTTATTCTTATTATTTATTTATTCTTATTATTTATTATTATAGCAATTTTTAATTTAATTGGCTTTGATATTTATTTTTTGGCTTGTGTTTTCCAGGAATTGTGATTGGTTGATCGAAAATTTTACGTAAATCACCGCCAAGAGAGTTCTCACAGTCTAATCGTCTATTATGGGGGTAATTGTTAACCTTTTATTCAATTTAATATGCTTTTTATGGATTTCAACACGCAATATTAACACTAATTCCCTTATTTTTGTTGGAGTTTTTTTAGCATATATTACGATATTTGGTTTAAAAACTGACAATAACTGAAAATAAGAAGATTACACTTAATCTTACACAGTACTCATGCAGACGGGCTTGGTAGAAATTGAGGAATACTCGACTTGAGCGTCTTTTCAATGCATTAAAAGGTAGAGAAAGAAGAAAACAACAATGAAAAAAATTTGCAAGTATATTTTTAGAAGAAGCAATCATGTGTACGACTTACGGAGTATTAGCTAAATAATACGGGATAATTATTTTGTTGTTCTGTTAGGTTTATGTGAGCTCCCAAAGTAACTTGAATTGCAATGAAGGTTAGTTAATGGAGTTCTTATTAAGGTGGCAAAACACATACGAATATTTGGGTATGATGTATTGAGGCGAAATCTACAAAGTGTTATTTAAGATTTGAATATTGACATCGTTTTTACTATGCTAAAACTTCCGTAAGTCAGGTTACATTGTCTTCACTTTGAAGTTCTTTAAATATAAGGGAATTTTTCATGTCCGTGATCAAAGTTTTTTTTTTTTTTTTTTTTTTTTTTTTGTCAGAGTCCGTGATCAAAGTTATTGTTGGTGATTTAAGTGTAATTACCGGTTCATTTGACGTAATTAAAGATTGGTTCAAGGATGGGTAATTTCTAAATAATAAAATGCTAGTTCGGGAAGTACGGAGTGTACGCTTGCATAATTATTTACGGGATTACGGAATAGTTTTCGTTCGAATAACTATGCGGGGGCCTGTCGGAATTTTCTAAATCCAACAGAAAATATGAAAGGTTGCAACCCTTCAGAATTCATTCCCCTTTCCCTCTGCTTTCCCATTCTTCTCCTCTATAAATAGAGTTTGAGGGACAGAAGGAAAATACAGAAAAAATATAACTTATGTGTTCCTGAACGAAGAACACAAACTACTCAAAAATACTTCTTAATTATATCTCTGTATTATGTGCCGAATACAGAGGGCAACCGTCTTATCTCAATAGAAAGTTCGATACAACCCAGGCACTAAAGTAAGGGTCGAATTGTTCTATTAGGAAAGCATAGCGATTCGGTGCGGTGTTATTATTGTCAATTCCGGTTTCGTGCATACTCAATATCTAACAATCTAATAGAACATTTTCGAAATCTTTGAAGATGATGAATGCTAAGGAAATGACAATGAATATTCACGGTTTGCAATGACGATGGAATCACGTGGTGTGCAAAGCTTCTGAATTTGGTTTTTTGAAAGCAATTTGTGTTTAATTATAAGAATAGGCGTGCAGTTGTGGTTTATGAGATCGATTATAAATCAAAGCGGTTGATACCGGATTAGTAAGGCAATAGGATTGAAATATAGAGTTATATGACCGCTGCGGGTCAAAGAATTGGGCTCTGTCGATTGTTGGAAAAGGACATTGTGCATGAAAACGGATAATGAGATAAGTGCTTCTCACTTTTAAATGTGCATTATTTTATCAATTAGTCTCCCTTGTGACGGAAGGTATCCGTCACAACGGAGAGACGGGTTAAATTCATACCATATTGTTGTAAATGGGCGAAATTGACCCGTCTAGCATTGGAAATGACAAAAAATTTAAGAGAGAGGCGGGATTTGACATTTTGAATAAAAAAAGAATTTGTTGTTGGTTGGGTTTCCAAGTTTGACGGTTTTCATCCCCTCTCTCATCAAAACCGCATTGAAAATCCCAGTCAAATAATTTCCTTCCCTCTCTCATCAGATTTTCTAATCATCCAAACCCTCTCTCTTGAAACCCCAGAAAAACCCAAATATTCAATATCTTCATCATCATTCATCGTCTTCATCATCCCTGATCTGCAAATATATTCAATATCTTCATCATCATTATTCATCGTTTTCATCAGAATGGGCAAGAAACAAATGGCTAGAAGGACACCGTCGAAGAAAGCAATGGATGGTATGTTTTTTGTTTCGGGATGTTGATTTTTTTTTAGTAAACCGAATAAACAATTTCGTCTTCATCATTATTCATCGTCTTCATCATGTTTTTTGTTGAATAAAGCAAATGTTTAGTTTTTATTAATAAACCGAATAAACAGATTGTTGTTGATTAAAATGTGAGTATTATGACATTTTCGTCTTCATCATGATTGTTGTTGATGATTAAAATGTGAGTATTATGAAGTGTCGATTAAAACACTTTGTCGATTATGGTTTAACATATTTTTTGATGAATAAACAATGATTAGGGTTTTACAATTATTTTGTTGTTGAATAATGCATGCATGTAAATTTTTGGTTGAATAATTTATTGTGTTTTACAAAATCTAATATTTCCACTATTGATGGATGAGTAGGTGATAAGAAAGGTAAAGGGAAGGAAGATTGCGACCTTGAAGAGAAAAGAAAAAGAGAAATCGGGGATTTCCTTTAGAGATCCGGTGGATACGCAAGAAAATGAAGAGATTGATGGTTCGAGAGGAGATTTCGAGGCAGTCGGAAAAACAAAGTGAGGAGGAGGAAGGCGGTGGTCAGGAGGAGGACATGGAAGACAGTGATCAGGAGGAAGAAGGAAGTGATGAGGAAGATAAGCATGTGAAGGAGTCAGAGGATGGGGGTTTGACAGACGCTCTTGAAAAAGTCGTCAAAATGGCCGCTGCTCTTGGTGTAAAGAAGAAGACGCAGGAAGAATCATCCGTGGTAAACGGTAAGCTTCATATGTGACCATTTTATTTGACGAATGTGATCAATTGAATTGATAAATGTGCCCTGGTTAGCGTTATGTGGCTCTGTGAGGGTGAATTGAGGTAATATTTACAGGGTAACAGATATGCATAAGACTTATCACAATTTTGACAGTTGTAGAATGTATCCACATTTGTTGTGATGAATAAATGTAACTGTTTGTTAGGCTGGTCTGAACTAATATTGACAGGGTAACAGATATGCTAACACAAGGTGACATATTTGTCATCTTTAAAGTGTGACGACATTATGTGACCACTTTTGTTAAGAAATGTGACTATGTTGGTGATTTGTAAATATGTTAACATGGTAACATGATAGGCACTAAATGATTACACATGAATTAACATCATGACATCTATATTTAAAGTGGTGACATTATTAAATCTATATTATGTGACCACTTTTGTTAAGAAATGTGACTATGTTGGTGATTTGTAAATATGTTAACATGGTAACATGATAGGCACTAAATGATTACACATGAATTAACATCATGACATCTATATTTAAAGTGGTGACATTATTAAATCTATATTATGTGACCACTTTTGTTCAGAAATGTGACTATGTTGGTGATTTGTAAATATGTTAACATGGTAATATAATAGACATTAGATGATTACACATGAATTAACATCATGACATCTATATTTAAAGTGGTGACATTATTAAATCTATATTATGTGACCACTTTTGTTAAGAAATGTGACTATGTTGGTGATTTGTAAATATGTTAACATGGTAATATAATAGACATTAGATGATTACACATGAATTAACATCGTGACATCTATATTAAAAACGGTGACATTATTAAATCTATATGATGTGACCACTTTTGTTAAGAAATGTGACTATGTTGGTGATTTGTAAATATGTTAACATGGTAACATAATAGACATTAGATGATTACACATGAATAAAAATGGTGACATTATTAAATCTATATTATGTGACCAGTTTTTCGTAGAAATGTGACTACCTTGGTGAAGGCTAAAGATCTTAACATGGTAACATATGGTGATATTATAAAATCTTTATTATGTGACCATATTGCATAAATGTTAACATGGTAACATATACTTTAGCATTAAGCTGTAACCATCTTGCCTTATAGTAGACATTCAAAAATGGTTATATTATTCTTCAGAGATGGTTACATCTGTAATATGTTGTGTGGTTACCATCTTACATGTAAATATGTATGTTTGTGTTTGGGGAGATTTGCATGCTAAAATGGTAACATAACTAGGCAGTATGGTGGCATGTTTTTGAAATTTACAAATTTGACCAATTTTTTGCACCAGATTCTCGAAAAGTAGCAGCTGTTGTCGAAAGACCGAACAAGATGGAGGTTGGTCAGGGATCGAAGAGAAAGTTACCCGAGGGGGCAGTGGTTCAGAAAAAGAAGCGACAGAGGAAGGAAGGAACGTATGTTAACCATCGAATTGTTTCTCTTCATGTTACAGTCTTCACTTCATGTTACCCATGTTATCTTTTTTCTTTAACGAGTAATTGTTTGTGTCCTATCATAGGAAAGTGAAGGCGGTCGAGGGACATGGATAACCAGCGTCCCTGCATTATGTCATACAGCATTTATCGTCAGCTCAGAGGAAAGATGTGGAAGATATTGGGTTCGGAGGTCTTCTAGAGCTGAAGGCGTCTAAGTTTATTCATACCATGGTTGATTGGTTGTTGGAGCGCTACGATACGCACACTAGGTTGATGTTATTCAACAGGTTTGATCGTTTCTCAATCAGTAAACATGATGTGTATGATGTCTTTATGTTACCATGTGGGGGTGAGGATGTGCCAACTAATAATGACGATAAGGAGCTATTGCACGGATGGAGAAAGAGGTTCGGTGCTTTACCGAACAAAGAAATAGTGTTGGACAAGGTTCGGGGTGAGATGCTGCAATTGGTGGAAGGTGGACCAGAATTTAAGAAAATGTTTGTCTTGTTTGCGATGGGATCGTTCTTGGTCCCAACCGTTCACAATCGTGTTGACACTAGGTTGCTTGGGGCAGTGGAGGATGTTGCTGCCATACCAAAGCTGGACTGGTGCTCTTACATACTGGATCGGTTTGACTTTTCTGTTGAATCATGGAAAGGGAACGAGTCCAAAAGTATTGGGGGCTGCTTAATGTTCTTTCAGTTAGTCTACTTTCACCGAATGATTTGGAGGGGTGAGCCTGAGGCCAGAAGACTGCCCTTGATACAACATTGGCCGTATGAGGTAGTGAAGAAGCGAGTTAAAGAGGAGTGCAAAGCTTACACCATCCATAAGGGCTTCGGGATAGGGGTGTTGGACCTGACCACGTATCATATATCCCTTCATCTGGAGAAATCATTCTACAGACTACCGGTTGAAGGACTTGATCATGTTCCCCACCCTATCAGGCAGGAAGCGGCTCGTCCGGCGGAGAAAAGTACGATTGACGACCAAGAAGCGGAAGATATCAGGCAGGACGAAGCTCCTCCGCCGGAGAAAGGTTCGACTGCCGAGGCCGAGGGATGTAGGACTGTGTCTTTCGCACTACCAGATGACCTTCCTTCAGATGAGGATCTGCGCCGTCTGTACAATGACGTAAGTCCGACGACATCCATTTATGTTTGTTGCAGTCTGAAACTTGATAGCATGTTATGTCTTGAAATCTTTGAAATTGTCACATTTTTGATAAAATTGCGCCCATTCTGGTTTACTTATGAAATTTGACCAATTTAGTTTTGATATGTAGGAGTTGTGTTAGAATGAAATGCCACATCAAGTTCTGTGTATTGTTTTCTATAATGGGTGACATTTTGGCAAAACATGGTTACATTATTATGGAATATTAACATGTAGTGAGTCTTTAAAGTATAAATGGTCACATTTTTACTTAAGATGGTTACTTTCTAATCAACTTTGAAAATGTGACCCTGGTAGTTGTGATATGTAGGTGTTATAGTATGTAATGTGTGGACAGGTAGTGTGTCTTTAAACTATAAATGGTAACATTTTTACTTAAGATGGTTACATTCTTATATCCTTTCAAAATGTGACCCTGGTAGTTCTGATATGTAGTACTTTAAGATTAAAATATGACATCAAGTTCTGATTGTTTTTTACTATGAAGGGTGATATTTTGGCAAACCATGGTTACATTATTATGGAATATTAACATGTAGTGTGTCTTTAAACTAAAAATGGTCACATTTTGACTTAAGATGGTTACTTTCTGATCTACTTTCAAAATGTGACCCTGGTAGTTGTTATATGTAGGTGTTATAGTATGTAATGTGAGGACATGTAGTGTGTCTTTAAACTATAAATGGTCACATTTTTACTTAAGATGGTTACATTCTGATCTACTTTCAAAATGTGACCCTGGTAGTTCTGATATGTAGTTCTTTTAGATTAAAATATGACATCATGTTCTGTTTGTTTAATACAGTGAAGGTTGACATTCTGAT
Source organism: Silene latifolia (assembly GCF_048544455.1). Lineage (NCBI taxonomy): Eukaryota > Viridiplantae > Streptophyta > Magnoliopsida > Caryophyllales > Caryophyllaceae > Silene > Silene latifolia. The sequence goes on along the minus strand of NC_133535.1, from coordinate 14,447,849 downwards.
AAGGAATGTAACCATTCTTATGGACTGTGAGCATGTGACCATCATCGGTCAGATATGTAGGTGTTGTAGTATGAAATGGGGGAGAAAGTTGTCTGTGGGTATCTGTTTAAAATGGTTACATTTCGACTTATGATGGTTCCATAATGATTGATGTTAAAATGTGCCAACGGTCGTTGTGATATGTAGTTTCATTAAGTACAGAAGGTTGTATGTGTTTAAAACTCAAAATGGTCACAAAGTGACTAAATTTGACATTCTGTGGACCGATGACATGTTACCATATTAGATGTGATATGTAGGTGTTTGTTGAGCATTTAAAATGGTGACAATCTGTCTAAAGTTGGTTACATTTTGATTCAATGTTAAAATGTGAGCATAGTAGGTGTGATATCCACCTGTCTTAAAAAGTGATATTAAAAGCTAGGTATGTTGTGCCAATGTTCAATGTGTTTAAAAAGTCATATTTATCCATGTACAGGAGCGAGTACTGAAATGGTACCAGACAAAGAGGAACCAGAGGTTGATTTCGCGCTTACATCGTGAAGTGGCGGTGTGAGAAATGGTGGCGGATCCTCCATTGTCTCAAAGAAAGGGACAAAGCAGAGCGAAGATGGTGAAGCAGCGGGTGAAGTGGAAGAGACCTTTACGCAGAAATTGGATGGCGACCCCGCATTCTATGCCGACTTTATTGCCATGCTTGATCAGGTGGACCAGGCTTTAGAGAAGGTGGTTCTCCCGCCCTCTTTTTCCTTGGGGATAGAGGACATTGGCACACAGGCTCCGGGCCGCTCGTACGAGCTCAGGTACACTCGTGCTAGAGATCGTCCACAAGGTCTGGTTAACACCAACTCTAAGGATGTCAGCCGTGCCCAACCCCGTCCAGTACCAAAGCCTGGGGGCGGTAAACCGAAGAAATGAAGTGGGGTCGCGTTAAGTTAATGTAACTGTCGGTTGTTAATAATGAAGACTTTTTAGTTTGTCGTAGTGTTAAGGATGTGTTATTTTGGGACTGCACTTTTTGTGCTTCGGGGTGTGAAGGAACTGTAAAACAGTCCTTGTTTTGTAAGCAACTACTGGACTACCTGTCCTATGACCTGTTAAGACTCGTGTGGTGACCTTATTAATAGTAATGTAGTTATAGTACTATGTCCCAATTTTATTAACAGGTGTTATCATATAATAGACAATGTCAACAATCATAGTTCCATATGTCAGGAATCATAAGCCATATGTTACCATTTATAACTAACATTATAGTTCCTGATTTATAAGGTAAAAGGGTAACATTCTACCTTAAAATGACTACACATCTCTGCTTTATAAAATGTGTAAGAGCTTTTTTAAAAAACATTATAGGTCCTGATTACAATACACAAACTTTATGAAATGGTCACATTATAGACAATGCCAACAATCATAGTGCCATATGTTACCATTTTTATTTAAGTTAAAGGGGTCACATTTTAAAATGATAACATCTGTGCTTTATAACGTGTCAAAACGTGTGTAAAAAACACAACTTTATAAAATGGTCACATTATACACAATGGCAACAATCGTAAATCCATATGTGACCATTTTTAAGTAAGGTAAAAGGCTCACATTATACCTTAAAATGATAACATTTGTGCTTTATAAAATATGTTACCATTTATGTGAAGATTTGATATTTAACCATTTAAGTAAGGTAAAAGGCTCACAATATTGAGTCCTCAAATGTGAGCATGTTGTTTGATGTGTGTTAAAAATTACAAGAAGGGTGGCAATTAGCGTAAATATGGTTACATTCTTATGGTTTATATACATGTGACCATATTTTCATGATATGAGGGTGTATGTTGACAACTAAAAAATGGTGACATTCATACTTAAGGTAGCAACATTTTTCAAGAAAAAGTATAAATATTTGAGTATGAAAAAAATAGTGAAAATGACATATCTGAAAATATTGAGTCCTCAAATGTGAGCATGTTGTTTGATGTGTATTAAAAAGGATGACAATTAGCCCAAATATGATTACATTCGTGTGGTTCGTACAAATGTGACCATATTTGCATGATATGAAGGTGTATGTTGAAAACTTAAAAATGGTGACATTCATACTTAAGGTAGCAACATTTTTAGAAGTTGGCATCAGAACTGTTAAGAGGAAACCCATATTTACAACAAAAAGATACATGTTCACAGGTAGAAAACAAACAACATAACACTGAAACTTAAAGTCAAAATACTTAGTTTATGACTACAAATGGTGACATTGATAGATAACTAAGAATGTCACCACCTTGTTTCCTATTTGTGACCAGTTTCTAGCATCATAATATGGTAACATGTATGAACGCAGATATTTCAATCTGATTTCATATATGTTACAGCTTATATGAGAACACTCGTCACCCAAAATAAACCGGTCTAACAAACAATCCATATTACCCAAAAAGTTTCCCGAAAATATGTGACACGGCTATGTCATGTGGGGCGAAGTAGATCAAATCAGGCGTGGAACAGGTGTGTACATGGTACTGCCTTGTTCAGTCGCTTTTTTAGCCTTCTTCTTAGGCCCCAAATTCCTTTTTTTACGTGCACTACGACCCTTTGTCGTACAACGTACTGGATCTAGAGTTGGAGGCCCAGCCGGGTGTACGTTGGGTAGATCTTCATTACGTTGCTCTTCGTCCATACTGAGTTTGGACAACAACAACTGCACTTCCTCATTGGCCTTCACGCACAACTTCTCGAAAATAAGTCTAGCTTCAGCAACATTATGGCATTTACTGATAAGATGGTTTGTAGCAATCAACATTGAACGACGCCAATTTATGGCGTCATTGGCAGCGCTTCTGCGAACGTCGCTTGGAAGAAGCCTCTCCCAAACAGCTTTCTTGGAGAATTTAGTCCATCTACGTATTATGTACCTGTTGGGTATCTACCCAACAGAATGCATGTGGAGGACCCGAATTATGTGACTGCAAAACATACCCATAACCTGGAACTTTAAGAATCGCATTCAATTAAGCGATTAGAGCAATCATAAGTGACATGATGTGCCCCCTCCTCAGAAGCAGCAGGGTGGACGCGATACACCAACAAAGGGTCATCAACTGGCAAGTATGTCGCACGAGTTCCCATTGCAAGAGCGAATTCTCTCTCGAAAATGCGAAACAACTCCACAGTATAAACTTGAGATGCATGAAGCAACAGGTCAGCAAGAGGGTAAACGGAGGTGGGCGTGGATCTTATGCCGTTGAATTCTTTCCGCTCCTCCTCACTTCTCCATCTTCTCACCATGGTTTCAAATATACCAAAGAAAGCGATCCACCGACGTGGTCTTCGAAGCTTGAAAACCCATGGCATGGTTTGTGCTCTCGCTCCTCTGAGACGACAATAACCCGGCAGAAAAGAATTCATTGTTCAATGCAGTGCTCCATTTAGCTCTATGTTTATATAGTCTCTTAAACCATGGATGGCCTTCTAACCCATAGTCTTTCATCATTTTGCGCCAAGTTTCCTCAAATTCTGATTCATTGAAACAACCATTGAGACATTTGTTGAATAAGTTCTGGAACGGTCGATCACCCTTTAATTTCCCAAAGTGAGATATTGCGTTTTGCTGAATGTGCCACTGACATAGCCTATGTCTTACTGTGGGATAAACCTGTGATCATGTAACCATTACTAGTGAAAAATGTTACCATAAAAATAAAAAATAAGATGGTCACATCTGATCTGGTTATGGGTTCACGTAAATGTAACCATGTTAAATAATCGTAATGTAGAAACTCGGCATTTTATAGGTTACAAACATATCGGGTTACATTTAGTAGTTAAAGTGGTCACTTATTGGGATAAAATGGTCACATATATAGGTTACCATTTTGTTGAAATAAATTGATCACATTGATGCATATATATGTTATCAATTTAACCCTAAATTATTGAATTACATTGTTGTGTAAGCTATCAACATTTGTAATTGAAATAACTTTGTCACCACCTAAACTGATAAATGTCCTTCCTTTTACCAGGTTTCTCAAATTTCAATTGTCATTGGCACCAGTTTTAGATTTTGGACACTTTGGATAACCCTATGTGTCAATATCTTATCTGAGACAACATTTATTAGTGAACATGGTATCATCTGGTAAATTTCGTACAATGTTAGTGTAAAATGCTAAATATGTAACCACATATCAGGTCCATACAAGGAGGAACATATATCAGCACAGGTGGCGACATATATTAGAATTACAAAAAGTTGGTTTCTTAGAAAGTAATGTTGATAGTTTAAAGATTAGCACAGCTGGCGACATATATGAGCTGAGATAGCAACATGTTCATTAAGAACATAAATGTTGATAGTTTAAAGCTTAATGTAAGCAGTACAAGGATGATTTATACAAAGTGTGAAACTCTAAAACTGGTGACAATGTGCTCAATTTATCTGCAAAAAGATGGTAAACTATATATGTGACCATTGTATCTGCACTATGTGACCACTTTAACTAATAAATGTGACCCTTCCATGTTTGTTACCTGAAACATGTGACCAATGTGGGTATTAGATGGTAAATTAATAAACTTGGTTGCCTTTGATAACTCATAACATATATATAAAGGCATAGTGACATTTGGAAAATGTGATCAGTTTATGAAGAAATGTGACCCTGTTAATATATATGTGAGACTGGTCAGATTTCAACTCTAATGAGATAATGTCAAACCTCTTTGATGGCATTTGCTATTGCTTGGTCTTGGTCGGTAAAGATAGAGACTGGTCGGATTTCATCTCCCATGGATTCATTGAAAACTTTGAATAACCATTCAAATGATTCTTGATTCTCGTTCGACAGGAATGCACACCCAAACATAACATTCGACCAATGATTGTTGATACCGACAAAGGCTCCACAAATAAGATTGTACCTATTTGTACGATAAGTAGTGTCAAATATGGTTACGTCTCGGTACAACAAATAGTCCTCTCTCATCATTGCGTCCCGCCAAAATATGTTACTTAATCTTCCTTCTTCGTTAAACTGAACGCGAAAGAAAAACCCCGGCTCCTCCGCTACCCTGCTGGTCAGAAGGTTTATCAGTGTTGCTGCATCACCTCCTTCGATTTTTTTCATCCGCAATCTGTTTACATAGTTGATATGATCTCGCTTTGTGTGCCCGACGAATGCATCACCACCAGCAGCTGCCGCAGCAACTGTGAATTGAACCGAAGGGGACACATGAGCTTCAGTCATTGCCTTTATTAACTCGCCCTCCGCTCCTGAAACCTTGCGCTCAGACCTATGGTGATGCTGCCACTGAGGGGGGGTTAACGGGTGATTGTGCTCGATCTCATGCTGCAGCACCTCCCATACACCTTCGTCATTTACTTGCGTCCTAACACAGGCTTTGCACTCGCAACGAGTAATTGAAACCTTCCTCAAATTGCTGTTTAAAATTTCAACATCACCATTTAAACTACCTTTTCTCTTGTTCCCGTGATTTCCTTCGCAAGAACATCTAAAGTATCGCTCAATGAACGGTCTGTCTTTCTTGTTACACCGCCGAGATGTCGATTTCTTGACACTAAATCCAATGTGCTGCGAATGTTTAATATATAAAGCGTAAATATGCTCCCATTTCGCTGCTTTTATACCAAGAAGAGAACCGGATAAATCAGTACCTGTGACAAGTCCGTCTGACTGGGTTAGAATAATAACAGTGTGCGAAAGTCATTTATACTACAAGCTCAGAAAACCTAATATGGAAGTTAATATGCAGATACTATATAACTTCTGAACCGTGGCACATTCAGCAACATAATTACGAAACTAATATTTCTATAGTAAAGAAAACATGAAAATGTGAAGATTTCAAAGAAAGCTACAACATTTAACAGATTTTTGAAGAACACAACATCTAAAATATGTGAATGTTAAGCGAATTATCAGCATCGTCACAGCTTCATCATAATCAAAATTTCGTTATTGAAAAAGGTTTAATAACCAAAAAAAAATTTCACAACAACAAATATTACACTAGATTGAGTTATATTGCCCTAAATATTATCAAAAAATAAAACATAACAAGACTTACATTCATAAAAAGGGCAAAAAACAAACCTTTATTTATCATTATGGTCACAAATTCGTCGTCAGAAACGATAGGAACTAGATTATCATCGTTATCAACAGCAGCCATAGATTCTTCTACAGCCGTTGGTACGGCCAACAGAGCATCGTCCTCCTCCATTATTATTTCTTCGTCAGTAACGATAGGAACTAGACTATCATCGTTATCCACAGCACCCATAGATTCTTCTACAACCGTCGCTAAAGCCAACAGAGCATCTTCCTCCTCCATTATTTTTTCTTAGTGATTAAGATTTAAAAAAAAAGATGGTGATTTTTTTTCAAGACATGGTGATTTTTTTTCAAGACATTAGAGCTTCAAGATGAAGATGCATGAGAGCTTGAATGATTTTTTTTCGGAAAGGACATGGTGATTGTTGTTTGTGTAGAGTGATAGGGAGGGTAAGATGTCACATAAAGTTTGATGGCTTGGGTTTGGGTGGGGTTGGATGAAAATACAAAAGTATCCTGCGCACAAGAAAAGAGAGGTTGATTAATATTTTAATCAACCCACTAGACAAACCACCCGCCCAAATCACACGGATATCCTACTATTTGACCCGTCTTCAACTTGTGACGGATATGGTGCGTCTTCAATGAGAATTTGTGTTATTTTATATATTGATTTGTGTACATGAGTAGTTGAGTACTTATATGTTGTCCATGTTTTTTCCTGATGGTATTTGATTACATTGGCTTTTGTTGATATCATGGATAAGTATTCATTAAATATTTCCTTAATCCATAACTTAGTAAGCATCACAGATACTCGTATGATGATCTAATTGATTTGATTATTCTGTTTACAAATGATTTATTTGCTTACACAAAATCTTCTTTAAGACAAGGTATCCGTCTTAAATATTAAGACGGGCAATTGGGCAAATGTCGACAAGCAAAATTGATGTCGGAAGCAACCGATTTGTGATGTCGAATGTGTAAGTGATAATTATGCGAGGTTACTAATTTATTTGATGCCTACGTACATTATGGATGATGATGTTTTATAATGGGTTTGCTCTGCTGCCATGGAAATGGTGAAACAATGCATTGAAATACCACAAATATGATAAGTTCGCTATTTTTCATTGTTTGTTTATATGTTTGATGCTATTGTATGATGTGTGATGTTTTGGGTACCTAATTCTTTTGCGAGAAAAGCAAATGTTACTTTGTACTATTTGTTTTGCTTAAAACGGTTTGTGAAGTACTATTATCACCATATTTTCGTTTTTTCATACATCATGCATGGTGATTAACAGTGGAATTTAATGCCTGAACACTTGTTTTCTTTATATAAATGTTTTCATGTGGGTTCATTTCTATGGACTTTGATGCACTGTTACAACATCTCTATTATGATCGATTATGATCGATAGTGACGCATTTATATTGAGATGGTAGTGATGAATTGACCGTCTTTCTACTATATTTTTGCACTAGTTTTATTAAGATATAGTGGTCAGACTCCTCTGAATCACAAATATAACCTGCATGTGAATATGTGATTGCCACAAATACAGGAATATTATTTGGGTGATATGTGTACTTTTGTTTCACATCACTGATTGCTATTGGTTTTTTGTGTTATATACCTTCATCTAGTGGGTTTTGTTGAATGAAGTATGATAAAATCCGTTTTAACGCATATAAATCATACTACTACTTAGTTTCAGTTTTGACAATTACGTTTGATGGTTATGGAGAAATCCAATACATCTATATATTTTAATGCCGGGTGAAGTTTTGGATATCGCCACTTGATTTTCTGCATTGAAAATTGCTTGTTTTTTTTGTATCGACACTAGTGTCATGACTGATTAAATTTATATTTTAAGTGGTTGTTTATTTGTGTCTCTTGATAATATGACATAATTGAGAGGTAATTCTCTTGTTTGATTTGCATTTCATATTATGTTACAATAGTATTATTACTATTGATAGTGTGAAATGTGTGTACTATAATATATAATAGTGGGTTTACTATTAGAATGTACAAGATGGGTGCAAATATCTCTAATAAATCATCCTTGGTATAATACACGAGACTGCGGGTTGAGCGGATCATATAATATCTTGTATGGCTGATTAGCATAGTGTCGATTTACGGTGGTGTCAAGTTTCGGTTCATGGTGACTTGACACACCCTAGGTTAATCATAGGAGAAGTTGGAGAATCACCCATGTAAAGGGACATATTCTATGTCATTTTCATCTCATTGTTGTTAGTCCTTGTAACTTATTTAAGGAATGTTCAATGAGATGGGTATTAGTTTCAAACTTGGATAAAAGTTGATTATTAAACATGAATGGTGTATATCATGTTGAATATGTTTGTTAACATATACTCCGTATGTTTGTTTGATCATTTGGTTTAATTTTGCTCATGTTTCTCGTTGTGATTATTAATATGCAATAACTTTATGTTCACATGAATATTAGAGTGATTAATGGTTTATTAATGATGTTGATCATCTTATATTTTAATAATCATGTTAAAATTGATTATGAGTTATCACGTGTGTTGACTATGGTTTAGTTGAGTAACATTTTGTATTTGATGATTGATTTTTTATTATATGGTATTATATAATGTGTGAAAATGAGCTATTGAGTGAGAATGACTATATTTGGTCTCTTGAATGTAATACATGAAAATGTGGATATTAAGCGGTAGCATATGGATATACATATGTGGCTTGATAGCATGGTGTATTGATATAGGGCGGTATTAAGGGTCTGTAAATGGTACCTTAGGTAGCCTGATTTTCAAAGAGGAGATGGAACTCACCCATATTGGCCATATAGGACATAAATATTGAAGTTGTGTTAAAATCTCACATTGAGATGGAACTCACCCTTAAGACACATGTTAGAAAAACCGAATTAATTAAGTCGACAAAACCTCTTAAGTCTTAACCATAATAGTATACTTCCTTCATTTTGATCAATTACTATCCTTTGGTTAATTACTACTCCCTTTGGCTTTTATTTTTCTTCCCGCTTCTCTAATATATGATCAAGTTTTTTTTTAAAATAGAAAGAATAATAATTGACTGAGAGACCCCAATATGAAAAAAGATAATAAATAACTAAGATAGGCGTAGTATATAAGTATTTACGATAAACAGGTAAAGCATATTACTCCATATATACTATATATAGATGAGGAACATGCGGTTCATCATGCATAATGACTCCTCTGTTTCAGTGCAAGCACTACACCTCCACGCATATTATTGTGAACACACCTGCTTGAAACTTTTTTCAACCAATTACATAAGATGATTATTAATATACATGGAAATGGAATCAAATACTAAATAGAAAATAAAAATAAGTTCAACGTACACTACGTGAAAATTAGAGTTGTTTGACATTTTTATGCTTTAAATTTCGCTTTACAACATGTGAAGGAGTTCGATGATAAAATTCAAGCACGACAATGAGTGCTTAAGATTGAAGTAGGACAATGAGTCAATGAGTGCTCAAGCAATACAATGACCTTGAATTCAAGATGCGGAACAAGATGCTAATATAATAATGAGAAATAAAAGAGTATATTATCGTAAAGAAATTTTGGATGGATAGAGTGACAAATAGAAATTATACGAGATAGTGTATGTTAGTCAGATGATCTAATCAATTTATGGGTTATTCTACATCGACAGAGTAAAAGATCCAATCGACTCTAAACGTCATAACAACTTTTTACTTATAGAAGTCATAGTTACATTGATGTTTAAAAAAAAAAAGAAAAAAAAATAATACCACGTAGAATTAAAAGAAGAAAAATGAGAGTAACCCTAATTATTTATTTTGCGCAAAAATTAACTTTAAATGTATTAGGATGCGTAGTTGAATCAACATGGGACCTGAGTTTGGATTGACTCTTTTCAATAAACGAACTTAAACAAATTAGGAATGGTTTTTTTTAATGCAGCGTTTATCCGTTGTTTATATAACATAATCTTACAAATGGCCCGTGCATTGCACGGGCATTAAATCTAGTATATTATATATTAAACTATTTAGGCCCAATAAAAGAAAAAGTTCTACACAACTCCTTTTTCCCTAATTACGATTTCTCTCCAGTCGACAAAGCCTCATCTTTCTTTTCTCTAAATTTCTCTTAAACGACAGTCGACAAACCTCTCTTTTCCGTAATTCTGATTCTAATATGATGAAAGGGAAGCAATTAACATCATAATCAAGGAGGAAAAACGCTTCTAACAATATTTTTGTGAACGAGAAGCAATTTACATCATCATCAAGAAGGAAAAATGGATCTAACAATACTGAGGTAAATTTGTACATCAATCATACGAACAATTATTAGGGAATACAAGCTAAAAAATACGAGCATATAAGAATACGAGCTATTAAGATAAGAATACGAATTAATGTAAAAAGAATACGAACTTAAAAGAATCACGAACTTAAAAATACGAGCACATAAGGATATGAGCTATTAAGATAAGAATACGAGCTTTATCAAGAGCTTTAAAATACGAGCACATAAGAATACGAGCTATTATGATAAGAATACGAGCTAATGTAAAAAGAATATGAGTTTAAAAAGATCAAGAGCTTTAAAATACAAGCACATAAGAATACGAGCTATAAAGATAAGAATACGAGCTTCAACTATTTTCATGCATTATAAATTTTGGATAAAAAATTCCTTTCTCAGAAGTCATGTCATATGATTTGTTCCGCATAGTCGATTAATTATAATAATTTAAGGGATAATATGATTCATTAACTGAATGATAGAGGAAGAGGGAGAGAAGTTAGCAGAGAAATATGGAAGCAGTCAGAGGAGAGAATGGGGGATTTGATTGAAAATTGGATTACGTTATTTTTTTTTTGTAAAAGTATTTGAAAAAAAGACTAAAATACCCTTGAATGTACAATGTTATTGTACATCCAGTTGTATAGTCTTGGTACTGTAGAAAATGGGAACAAGATCTGTGGTCCTCTCTCTAAAATATTAGAGAGAGAATCCTCTCTAAAAAAAAAAAAAAAAAAAAAAAAAAAAAAAAAAAAACCATAAACTTTCTAGCTCTTTGTTCCTTTTCTCTTTGAAAATGGTTATTCAGTTTCATTTTCTTATTTTACTTTTTACCTTCTATAAGATCTGACTGATTCTACTCTTCATTTTTAGCACCGGAGAGTTAATTTCAGTTTTATATATATCTTTAGTTTGAAGGTTTAAATTAAACCGAAGTTTAAACAGAAATTTATGAGATTTACTCTTTTGAGTTGATTTTAGCAAAATTACGTTAGAAATCGCGTTGAGAGTTTTTGATTTTTGGGTTTTTTTCTCCATTTTTCGGGTTGATTTCGAATGGAGATCTAAATCTTTAAACTTTTTTTGATGATTATCCAATCGTTTTGAATGGCTTTGATTGTTGGAGCTTGGTATTTATGGAGGATTGGTTTAATTTGGCATCCCTTTTTCTGCATATCTAATGATTTTTTTGTTCTTTTTTAATGGGTTTTAAAAGTTTGACAGTATATTCTTTGAAAGTATTCTTTGCCCCCTTTGTTTCCCTCTATTATATTCTTTGTGTAATTTGAAAGTTTTTGGCTTTCGATTACTGCTTTCATCTGCGAGGATGTTATAGGTCGATTACGATTGACGTAGTTTTCTTTCCTTATCAAAAAAAAAAAAAAAAAAAACTTACAATTAGGGGGATCATCAAAGCAATCAAAAAGCCCAGTGGACCATGGGCCTTGTGGTGGGGTCCAATTAGCAGGAGGTTGGGCCAGTCGAACTGGTTGAGAGTAACCCATTTGTGAGCCCATATGTGGGCCTGCATAGCCCATTTGTGGGGTGACCTGGCCCATTTGTGGGCCTACATAGACAATTTGCGGGGTTGCCTGGACCATTTGTGGGCCCATATGACCCATTTGATAGCTCGCCTGACCACCTACGATGGGGATCGTTTGACCCATTTTTGGACCTGATTGACCCATTTGCGAGCCTGCCTGCCTGACCCATTTGCGGGCTTATAAGACTCATTTGGTAGCCCATCTGACCACCCATTTGGGGCCCCGCTAGACCCATTTGAAGGCTTGGTTGACCCATTTGCAAGCCTGGTTGACCTATTTGCTGGCCCATATGACTCATTTGATAGCCCGCTTGACCTACCACCATGGGGGTTGCCTGACCCATTAGTAGACCCGGTTGCCCCATTTGCGGGCCTACTTGACACATTTGCGGACCCATATGAGTCATTTGATATCCCACTTCAACGCTCATCATGGGGGCGACTTGACCCATTATTTGTTGGCCCGATTGTTCCATTTGTGGGCCTGGTTGACCCATTATTTGTTGATCCGATTGTTCCATATGTGTGCCAGATTGGCCCATTTCTGTGCCCGCCCCTGAAAATTCATCTTCACAATATTCCATAATTTCCTTGTAATAATATAATGCAAAGTGAGTAGTGATCTGATTGATAAAATTGAAAGCTTTTAAAACAAGCACAAAGCCATTGTACAACAAAGTTTGAACCTTCTACGATAGAAAGTTAAGTTTAATATTAGTACTCCCTTTGTATCAGTCAATTGCTATCTGTTTTCGTTTTGGGGTATATCACTCAATTGTTATGTATTTAATTTTTACTATGGTTACACAAGTAGGTAAGTAACATGTGAGATAATCCTTTAATTTAACGTTAATTTTCTTTTTCTTTTTTTCTTTTTCATTTTTTTAGTCATTGTGTCAAAATGAATAGATAACAAATTACTAAGACGTAGAAGTATAATATTACGTTGCCTTGTAGCACACTTGTGATAGAGGGGACTTGGTACAACGTTGCCTTGGTAGCACACTTGTATACGGAGGAGTATATAATATTACGTTGCCTTAGTAGCACACTTGTATTACGGAGGGATATAAAATTACGTTGCCTTGGTAGTACACTTGTATTAGTTGTAAATGAGAGTGCTAACCACAAAGTCGATCCCCAACTTGGACAAATTTACTATTGAGGGTGTTGAACTCTTCCTTAATACAGAATTGTAGACTAAAAAAATGAAGTCAACGCATGCAACTTACAAATTTAATACATGTACTAGTGTAGATCCCGTGCGAATGCACGGTGTTTTTAGATAGCGATGTATAGAGAAATTAGCATTTAGTAATTAAACTATTAAAACAGAACATTGAAAATTTAACATTTTTAGATACGAATAAGATTTACAGCTTAGCCAAGAGACTATTTGTGTCTAATCTATAAAAAATAATACTATATCATTACATTTAATAAAAGCACAAATTTAAATAAATATATGTGTTGTGGTACTGTATTAGGAATATTTTCGTATTTTGTAACATTACATTAATTAGTATTCAGTAATGTATTTTTAAGATAAGTGATAAAGATAATTGTGAGCAGAAAATTAAAATGTCCAGAATAACTAAAAGTATAAGCCCAATATTCGAGAATAACCAAACATAAAGGCCCAATTTGGGGTGAGTATAATTTGAGTGGGAAAATTTCTAATTTCGCCTATTCATTTAGTAAATAGGGAATTTGTGCCATTGTGGTGCACAATCACTTTTAAGAGCTTACTTGGAATAAGAGTAATAATTAAGGAAGTAATAGAGATAAAATGAACTAAAAATAGAGGGAAAAGATGGAGGTTGGAGATAGAAATGGATAGAAATGGAGAAATGTAGGGTAATATTTCCTCTATTAAAGGAGTAATTGTTACCCACCTCCCATTCCAAGTAATAGTTACCTCCATATAGAGGTAATAATTTCTCCCTCACCTCCTCTTTTCACCATCCACAACCACCACAAAGCACCAATCTCCTCCCATTTCTTCTTATTTTAGCTCTTATTACTCCCTTGATGATTACTCTTATCCCAAGCAAGCCCTAAGTCCTATTATATGACTGGTTTAATAGGACAAAAGTAAAAACTTGAGAACTTAGTTTTTTTTTTTGATAAAGTAAGAAAACTAGATTGATCCTCTAGAGTAAGACCAACTTATCTCATCCTTTCAAATGAGTGAGGTAAGTTGAAGCCACCGGCTTTCAAACCATCTCGAAAGAGTTGGACATGAATGTCCAACTGAAGCCATAAAATCAGCAACTGATATACGATTCATTTACAGCAATTCCCCTTCTATTTTCATGTATTCTGACCCCAATTGAGTCGGTTTTGTATGTCATATCTTGCATTTTAGGCCCGATCTCCTCGTCTATGATTTTGTGCCCCTCTTGCAGGATTTGAGACGGTTATAGAGAAATCGAAACAAGTAAGACGTTTCGATTAGTAAACATGAAGAAGAGAAGGTGGGATTGCTGAAGAAGGTGTCCCTGCCGGTAGGCCGGCAACCGGTCCACTGGCAGGGAACCTATCCCAAGACCTGAGAAACAAAAGAAGAAGGAAGTCAAGAAATAGGTGTCTCTGCCAGCAGGCCGGCACCCGATCCACCGGCAGAGAACCCCTAATTGCCTTAGAAATTTTGGATTTGAAGTAAGGAAAAAGTGACTCGCTGCCGGCAGAGAGGCCGGCAGCCGGTCAGCCAGCACGCAACACGTTGAAGAAAGAAACCAAACAAGAGGCGTTCTCTGCCGGCAGGCCGGCAGCCGGTCCACCGGTAGAGAACAACCTCAACTCAAGTTTTTGCCTCAGGAAGAAAAGAACACGCTGCCGGCAGACAGCCCGGCAGCCGGCACAGGACACAAACACGAGATGGCTTCATGCCCTTCTTTCTTTATGTTTAATTCAAGGGGATAGTATAAAACCCCCTCCCTTAATCATTTTGTACACACAACCTTAGATCTACATCAATTACATTCCCAAGTTTGAACCTTTGCTAATTACCTTGCTAATCTTTCCTTAATTAGATTAAGTTCTTCAATAATTAGCATATTATTAGTTCTAGTAATTGGGTTGTGACAAGATTGAAGATTTCTCCATTCTTATTTTCAATCCAAGTTTCCTTCTTGCTATTTCCTCTCTCAATTTCATTTGTTTACATTTATTTTCCTTTAAGTTTTGTTTAATTGTTTGTGCTTATTTTCTTCTCTTTGTTGTTAGCTTTTCATTTTTCTCTCTCTTGTTCATCTTTTCCTTGTTCACCATTGTTGTTTTCATCCAAAGATTGAGTCTTTGGGTTATTGTGTCAAAGTTTGTGTCCTTTGCTTTAATCCTTTATCTTCTTAGTTTAATTTGTCTTTTATCATAGTTTTGTTGCAATTGTAGAATCCAATTTTTTTTTTTTTTTTTTTGAAACGGGGAAAAGGCTTCCTTTCAATCTTTAGAGGATCTGTAACACCCGCGAATTTTCCATTTTGACATTTATAATTTAATTAACCATTCTATGGTCTTATTTATATTTTAAATTATTTAATTTAATTAATTTCATTATTAAACATGATTTTTATAAATATTATATTTTTAAAGCTTAAGTTATACAAAATAAATATTTTGGTCGGATAATAATGATAATAATAATAATATTCTCCGTCTTGAGTTGTAGTGGGCTTGAGACGTAAATTCTAGTGTATATGGACTCAATCTTGCATGTTGGGCCTAGTATGACTAATGGGCTCACATACTACTCCTTCCTCCTCATATGAATCATGAAGGAAACCCTAACCCCTCCTCCTTCCTCACAATTTCAGCAACACCACCACAAACACAAACACCATTTTTACACTTTCCTCTTACAAATCTTCAAAACTCCATAACTTGCTCAATTCTTGTTCGAATCAAGTGATTTTCGCGTCTATCTCTTCCTCCCATCGCCCTCCATCTTTCTAGGTAAGAAAGAGTCCGACTTTCCTCCTTATAAAGGGCTGTCGAACCATTTTACACTTGGTAACCTTTTTCTAGTTTCGATTCTTAGTCTTATTTTGTGTTTTCTTATGTTTAGGAGAAGTTTTAGTTGACCCGGAAGTGGATTCTTGAAAGGTAGACGAGTCTTTTGTTGATTTAAGTGCAAAAAGGTAACGGTGATGGGTTACTCGACATTATGTCAATTTAATGTGTTTATATGTTGTGGTTTATTCTTGTGTTTGTTAAAGTATGAATCTTTACATGTTTCACATGTTCATTGTTGGATGAATTGGTTTTTGAAACCGTCTTATGGTTGTTTGTCTAATTTCTAGTCTTTTGTCACATGTTTGTTCAATTGGATTAAATGGGTTGTTTACATATGTTAAATTAGAGAAAAATCCGTCTTAATCATGCTTAGTTGACATGTTTAATTATGTCATGAGATTATTTATTGGATTAATATTATAAATGATGAAGTTGGTAGTATGGTTGTTTTGAAATATGTCTTAAATGGTGATTTAGTATGTGGGTATGTTGAGACCTAAGATTTTGAGTGAAAAAGAAGGAATCTTTATGTTGAGTTTACCTTATTAAGTCTTATTCATGAACATGGAGTAATTTATGAATGTTGTATGTTGTGGATTCTTGTTTTTAATTGTATAATTGATACTTGGAGGTTGATTATGTGTCCAACAATGATGTTGAAGTAACTTTGGGTAAAATTGGTGGTGTGTTGGTTGAATTTCTTCATTATAATGGTGTTATTTAAATTCTGGTGCAAATGAGCCGAAGCTCATCCTTGTGAGAATTTTTGGGAAGTGACATTTTAAATCTTTGTAAAGTTTGAGCTTCACTCATTGTGGACAACATTCATTTTAAGGTTGTTTTCTTATCAAGTGACCATCTACTTGGTTAAGTTAAGTGTTTTTATACGTTATGTTGCACGATTTACTTCATATGCTTCTTACTCTTTGTTCCAATGCTCATAAATGGCGCGGGTTTGGTCCCCACCCGGCTGGAAGTTCTCTTATGGTTTCTCTTCACTTATAACTTCTATTAATCATTTATTTAATTACGCATCCTTCTTATGATTGGTAAATGGTCAATTTAGGATTTGTTTATGTTATGATAATGCGAATTATTGTTGTTACTCGTATTTGTGACCGGAGTGTGACGGTTTACATGGTGTGACTACTCGACATTCCTTATTTATTTGCCCTCGGACATTGGGTCACGATTAGGTGCCATTGTTTCCGAGTTGGGCTATCTTCCTTCCGCCTCTTCGGACTTTGGGGTACGGCTAGGTACCATTGTTCCGATTTGGGGTTACTCGACCTTGGGGCACGGCTAGGTGTCATGGATCGAGTCTTGGATACGATTTGGGATTGTATGTCGAATCGGGTGTCGTCCATCCCGAGAGTCCGGCCGATTTAGACTAGGACCGTATTATGATCGTCGTCCTACCAGGAGGTTGGAGTCTAGGGGTTTGTCTTGTTTTGAGTCAAAGCCTTTGTAAATGTCTTGCTTGTTACGGTCATTGGCGTGTTCTTATATACGAGAGTGCACGTCTTCTATGATTGTTTGTGAGAGTCTTGGTCCTATCGGATACTAGTGGTGAGATGCAAGCCCCTAGTTGCGATATGCTCGCCGGGATTGATGTTCCCATCCGTTCTTATGGTGAGATGCAAGCCATAAGTATGAATGTGACATTAGTAGCCACGTCCCGTGCTATGGTTGTTAAGAGGTTTTCAAGTAATGGCTATTGGTTTCCATCCATGTATTTTCTATTCAATTGATCCGTTGTTTACCTTCTTCATATGATTCGATGCCTAATCTCATATCCATGTTTTGGTTACC
Organism: Silene latifolia; assembly: GCF_048544455.1. Classification (NCBI taxonomy): domain Eukaryota; kingdom Viridiplantae; phylum Streptophyta; class Magnoliopsida; order Caryophyllales; family Caryophyllaceae; genus Silene; species Silene latifolia. Next base: position 14,430,062 of record NC_133535.1, on the reverse strand, counting down.
TTGAATGCATGTTTAATATAATGTACCATGCCTATCTCATTAAGAATGCAATGTGCCTATCTCATTAAGAATGCAATGTGCCTATCTCATTATGATTATCGTTTATATTCCCTTGTTCATATTATTCAAGTATGATGCATGATCAATATGTTTAATTAAGTTCTTGCTTATGTGCATTTTGACATATTGTGGCCGGGAGAACCCTGAGTTACTCCCCACCGATCGTGGCGTTCATGTTTACATGAATGACAGGTTTGTGATGCGGATTATGGGGAAGACGTGTGAGCTAGCGAGAACGTTGAACCTTGGACCTTAGTTATAGTTTGCTTAGACTCACCTATCGTTAGACTTGTGTTTATTCGTGGGATATCTTTTCCCCAACGCACTTCGTTTTTAATTGTAAAACTTATTCATTTTACTTTTCCTTTTCGTTTGATCACTTATGGTGGATTTCACACTTTAAACTTTAAAGGTTTTAAAAATCCCTTATTTTCCGCTTAGATTTAATAGTTCTTTTGATGCCTCATCGAGGGGTGTCACAGTTGGTATCAGAGCATATGTTGCTCCCGACGCACACACGTGTACCCCGAATTTAACCTTGAACTTGACCTTGAATAATGAATGAGAGATGGGTAGAACTAAGGACCTAAGTTGGTAGTCTCTTTGTGCATGCTATTTGTTAGGTGCTAACATGGTTGACTCTTTGGGTGTCTTGAGAAGATGGTACGACCAACCAAGGTGGAGAATACTATCATGGAAGCTCTTACTCTAATTATTCGGAATCAACGTAATGCCAATGCTCAAGTGAATCATCGCCCTATCCGTCGTGGCAAGAGACCCTTTGTGCCCTCACCTTCATCACCTTCTAGCAAGAAGAGGCTGGTGCCGAGAGTCCAAGGACAAAGAGTACAAGACCATGGAGGACAAGAACCGCAAGTGCTTCAAGTGTGGGCAAGCTTATCACCCCGGGATTGGATGCTATGATATGCCCTTGAAGTGTTACCATTGCAAGAAGCCCGAACATCTCTTCAAGAATTGCCCCGAGAAGAAGACTACCCCTCCTCCTCTCCCTCATGCTCTGGAAGCCGAGCCAAGAAGAGTCATCCTTGTCGAGAATCAAGTCGGAACCGCCGTTCCTCCCGACACCGTTATGGGTGTGTTTTCTATCCTTGATCCACCTTTCCTTACTTTTATCCCGCGATGCTCATCCTTCCTTTCTAAACTCTCTTTTGCTTTACCTTTGAAGCTAGTTTGTTACCCACCCGACCTATTCTTCGTTTTTGTTTCTCCTTACATAACATCTTGCATACGGATCTCTTGCTCTTGAGGAATGTCTTTACCGTCTTGAAGATACCTCCCTCTCTTCGAGCACCTTGTCATATTCCCTTATCCTTGTGCTTCTATGCCTTTCGCAACTCTTATTCCATATCTTGGGAGCTGTCTTTGTACCTTTTCTCCTTATAATGCCCCTCTTGTATACCTTCATTTTTGCCTTATGAAATGTTAACTTCGGTCAGATAAGTTGGCTTTTGTGGAGTTTGTTTGTGTTTGACCCTTAACCCCGGTTTTGAGAGGTCGTGATGTTAGAAAGGCTTAGGTAATGTGATGATAAATACTTAGTGATTCTTATACCTAGTGCCTTGACCAAGTGAGTATAATTAATTGGTGGATTCTTTGTGTTAAGAATGAGTTGCCTATGTGATTAAAGTTATAGAACTTGGCTTTGTTGTTTATGTTTGGGATTTGAAAGCTTGGTAGGTTGAGCGTCGTCACCTTAGGAGTAAACATGAGATAAATTTATGATAGGAGCTTGGAAGGAGACCCATTTTTAGATGTTAATGATTCCGTATAGATTGGTGATGCGATTTGATATTAGTCGTCCCTTGAGAATTTTGTTGAGAAGTCTTTGTTAATTCTTTCTTTGGTTTTTAAAACATTGAGGTTGTATCAAGTACTTGAGATAAATGGGTGCTTTTATACTTGAGTGGTAGATTTGCTTTAGAGAAATCTTAATATGTGATAGGATAGGTGAACAACGAATCTAACCAATTCATCAACCCTTAAGCGAGCGTTTATTTTTATCTTGATCAGTCATAGAGGTGTAATCCTTTAAGAGAGACTTGCATATAAGGAATGAGATGAATCGCCTTGACCCTCGTTTTGGAATTTGGTCGTTTTGTTATGATGGTACAATATCCTAATAGGCGTGACCTTGTTAGAGAGAACCTTAAGTCTTAGAAAGTGTATGGTTTTAGCCCTAAAATCCCCCTCGTACCTTTAATCATCTTCCTTCCCTTCGTTCATACCTTAATTAGATTTATTTCTTAAGTATAAAAGTTTACTTGTCGTTTCCTTGCCTTGAATACCTCTCTAATTCTAATGTCTCTTACTGATGTTAACTAGTTACCTTTACTATTGACTCCTTTAATCTCACACCTCGTCATGTTCTTGTATCCCATTGAAATTTCCTATCATTTCTTGACCTAGTTATTGCTCTTGTTTCTTTAGTGGAGTGATGGCATTGTTGGCTACGTTGTAGAGTGAGTGAGATGGTCTTTGAGGATTCTTTGTGAACCTTGATTTCGGCAAAATTGGATTAGTGGAACTCGAGTTGAGTTGGGTAGGAAAAATTGTATGACAAACCTATTTACTTTTGGTTGGTGGTCTTTATGATTTGGGGAATGTGATCATCTATGCTTGTGAATTCGGGTGTGAATAAGATTTTGGTTTGGAGTGTTAGAAAGTATGAAGACCTTGAGATTTTGACTTTTGATTAAGGATTTTACCATAGTGAGAACTCCTAGTAGTCGATAGTTGGTTATGTGTGTAACTCTGTTAGTAGTTTTGATCTTTTGTGGAAATCGTTTATAGATGACTTATATTTGAGGGTTATGGAATCACAATTGTGGTGGAGTGACTTGACCTGAGGATAGCATAGGAGTAAAGTGTGCAAGTATTTTGAGGAAATTCTTGGGAGTTATGTGGTCATGAGTCACCGTTCAGGATGACTTTGTTGTTTGAGATTTGACTTTTCGGCGTTCTTCCTTGTTGTTTAAATTCCTTCCTTCCTTAAGCATGAGCATTTCCGTTCATACCTCTCTTCTTCGCTTCATCATGCTCCTCCTTTAAATTTGATACTCGTAACTTGTGAAATTCAATCTTTGATGTCCTCGTAGACTCGATTTCAACACTTCTCCTAGGAAGTTCATCATAGCTCTTTTGTTGGTAAAGTTTGAACCCCCTTAGCGTACCTTGTGTTCATGATATCTAAGTTCTCTTCATTTCGCACCATTTCTAAACATTTCAAGCTACCACTTTTGATCCATTGTTAAAAGTTTATGTTACTCTTACAAAACTATACCTATTTTAAAGGTTTGAAAATGGAAATTTGATTTAGTTCTCCTTTTGTTCTATGAGTAGGACTTCTTTTTATTGTTTTTTTTAATTGCTAAACCCGAGTTACTTTTAACTTTGCTCAATTTCTAACTAGCTTTGATCTACTTATGATTTCGTTGTCAAGAATTTAATATTATATTTTCAGGAATTTGACTTCCTTTTTAATTTAGAAATGAAACCTCTATTTCTATTTTGACCTCTGCAAAAGAAAATTTGAGTGAATTGCCTTTTCTTTTGATTTTGACGTTGATCGGATGTTAGAACTCGTTATTTGAAACGTTTAATAACTTGTTCTACGCTTGTCGACGAGTTACTTTTGTCTTAGATTTGTCTTTGACTTGGAAAGTTAGCGTTCTTGTGTGCACGACAAGAGCAATTTCGTTCCATGAATGAGACTTATACTTTTGAAAACTCTTCATTAATGTTTTTGAAAGTATTTTGATTTTCGATTTATACAAATGTTTTGCTTTTGACCATATCTTTGATTTGGAATGTGATATTCTTGAATACGTAACAAGAACACTTCCGTTCCTTTGATGAGAAGTTGGTCCTGTCGGAAAATTTTATTTGGAACTTCTAAAAGAATTTTAATTCTTACAAGCAAGTAACCTTTTAATGTTTTGGTTACCGATTTTAAAAGTTCAGTTTTACTTTTTATAACCTTCTTTTCTACCTTCAAGTTTCGAGGGCGAAACTTTTTAAAAGATGGGATGACTGTAACACCCGCGAATTTTCCATTTTGACATTTATAATTTAATTAACCATTCTATGGTCTTATTTATATTTTAAATTATTTAATTTAATTAATTTCATTATTAAACATGATTTTTATAAATATTATATTTTTAAAGCTTAAGTTATACAAAATAAATATTTTGGTCGGATAATAATGATAATAATAATAATATTCTCCGTCTTGAGTTGTAGTGGGCTTGAGACGTAAATTCTAGTGTATATGGACTCAATCTTGCATGTTGGGCCTAGTATGACTAATGGGCTCACATACTACTCCTTCCTCCTCATATGAATCATGAAGGAAACCCTAACCCCTCCTCCTTCCTCACAATTTCAGCAACACCACCACAAACACAAACACCATTTTTACACTTTCCTCTTACAAATCTTCAAAACTCCATAACTTGCTCAATTCTTGTTCGAATCAAGTGATTTTCGCGTCTATCTCTTCCTCCCATCGCCCTCCATCTTTCTAGGTAAGAAAGAGTCCGACTTTCCTCCTTATAAAGGGCTGTCGAACCATTTTACACTTGGTAACCTTTTTCTAGTTTCGATTCTTAGTCTTATTTTGTGTTTTCTTATGTTTAGGAGAAGTTTTAGTTGACCCGGAAGTGGATTCTTGAAAGGTAGACGAGTCTTTTGTTGATTTAAGTGCAAAAAGGTAACGGTGATGGGTTACTCGACATTATGTCAATTTAATGTGTTTATATGTTGTGGTTTATTCTTGTGTTTGTTAAAGTATGAATCTTTACATGTTTCACATGTTCATTGTTGGATGAATTGGTTTTTGAAACCGTCTTATGGTTGTTTGTCTAATTTCTAGTCTTTTGTCACATGTTTGTTCAATTGGATTAAATGGGTTGTTTACATATGTTAAATTAGAGAAAAATCCGTCTTAATCATGCTTAGTTGACATGTTTAATTATGTCATGAGATTATTTATTGGATTAATATTATAAATGATGAAGTTGGTAGTATGGTTGTTTTGAAATATGTCTTAAATGGTGATTTAGTATGTGGGTATGTTGAGACCTAAGATTTTGAGTGAAAAAGAAGGAATCTTTATGTTGAGTTTACCTTATTAAGTCTTATTCATGAACATGGAGTAATTTATGAATGTTGTATGTTGTGGATTCTTGTTTTTAATTGTATAATTGATACTTGGAGGTTGATTATGTGTCCAACAATGATGTTGAAGTAACTTTGGGTAAAATTGGTGGTGTGTTGGTTGAATTTCTTCATTATAATGGTGTTATTTAAATTCTGGTGCAAATGAGCCGAAGCTCATCCTTGACAGAATTTTTGGGAAGTGACATTTTAAATGTCAGAAAGTTTGAGCTTCACTCATTGTGGACAACATTCATTTTAAGGTTGTTTTCTTATCAAGTGACCATCTACTTGGTTAAGTTAAGTGTTTTTATACGTTATGTTGCACGATTTACTTCATATGCTTCTTACTCTTTGTTCCAATGCTCATAAATGGCGCGGGTTTGGTCCCCACCCTACTGGAAGTTCTCTTATGGTTTCTCTTCACTTATAACTTCTATTAATCATTTATTTAATTACGCATCCTTCTTATGATTGGTAAATGGTCAATTTAGGATTTGTTTATGTTATGATAATGCGAATTATTGTTGTTACTCGTATTTGTGACCGGAGTGTGACGGTTTACATGGTGTGACTACTCGACATTCCTTATTTATTTGCCCTCGGACATTGGGTCACGATTAGGTGCCATTGTTTCCGAGTTGGGCTATCTTCCTTCCGCCTCTTCGGACTTTGGGGTACGGCTAGGTACCATTGTTCCGATTTGGGGTTACTCGACCTTGGGGCACGGCTAGGTGTCATGGATCGAGTCTTGGATACGATTTGGGATTGTATGTCGAATCGGGTGTCGTCCATCCCGAGAGTCCGGCGCCAGATTTAGACTAGGACCGTATTATGATCGTCGTCCTACCAGGAGGTTGGAGTCTAGGGGTTTGTCTTGTTTTGAGTCAAAGCCTTTGTAAATGTCTTGCTTGTTACGGTCATTGGCGTGTTCTTATATACGAGAGTGCACGTCTTCTATGATTGTTTGTGAGAGTCTTGGTCCTATCGGATACTAGTGGTGAGATGCAAGCCCCTAGTTGCGATATGCTCGCCGGGATTGATGTTCCCATCCGTTCTTATGGTGAGATGCAAGCCATAAGTATGAATGTGACATTAGTAGCCACGTCCCGTGCTATGGTTGTTAAGAGGTTTTCAAGTAATGGCTATTGGTTTCCATCCATGTATTTTCTATTCAATTGATCCGTTGTTTACCTTCTTCATATGATTCGATGCCTAATCTCATATCCATGTTTTGGTTACCTTGAATGCATGTTTAATATAATGTACCATGCCTATCTCATTAAGAATGCAATGTGCCTATCTCATTAAGAATGCAATGTGCCTATCTCATTATGATTATCGTTTATATTCCCTTGTTCATATTATTCAAGTATGATGCATGATCAATATGTTTAATTAAGTTCTTGCTTATGTGCATTTTGACATATTGTGGCTGGGAGAACCCTGAGTTACTCCCCACTGACTGTGGCGTTCATGTTTACATGAATGACAGGTTTGTGATGCAGATTATGGGGAAGACGTGTGAGCTAGCGAGAACGTTGAACCTTGGACCTTAGTTATAGTTTGCTTAGACTCACCTATCGTTAGACTTGTGTTTATTCGTGGGATATCTTTTCCCCAACGCACTTCGTTTTTAATTGTAAAACTTATTCATTTTACTTTTCCTTTTCGTTTGATCACTTATGGTGGATTTCACACTTTAAACTTTAAAGGTTTTAAAAATCCCTTATTTTCCGCTTAGATTTAATAGTTCTTTTGATGCCTCATCGAGGGGTGTCACAGGATCCGCCTAGTCGGGACTATGGCGAGTGTACAGAACAATTTCATATAATGTTTAAGGTTAAAGAATCCATCTTTAGTAGTACCCTTGCTAGGGTGTGGTTGGGTCCAACATGAGTGATTAACATGCTTGATTCTATCTAATTTGTTGTCAAAGGGAAATTTAGTAGGGTTTATCAAGGGAGTTGACTTGTTAGTGTTGTAAATTGAGATTTTGGTTGGTTTGGTACCCTTGTCCACCAATGGGAATTGGTTAGATGCTTTGTTGACTACCTATTTACATCTCTTGCCAATCAAGGGTTGCACCCGGAAGGGAGAACCATGAGAGGGTGCCCTTGGGAAACCGGGTTGACTTTCACCTTTGGGAAAAGGGTTAGAAAACCCGGGAATTTATCGCGTACTTAGTGCCTTCTAGCCTTAGGTCGGGGATTTTGAGAATGACGCGCGTTTTCGGGTCCTAGAAACTTGCTTAGGAGAGGTCCGAGTCTTTTTTTTTTTACAACTCCTATCTTATGGGCTATATGTTTTATAAACATTTAATTTGTCAATCTTTGCGGAATCTTCATCAAGATTATCTTTGTTGATCAAGATTAAATTTAGTAGAATAATCTGTAATTGTTTATCTTTTAACATAATTAGTACTTAACCAATATTCCACCACTCTTATCTACTAACCAATCATCAACTCATAAAGATAATGGAAAATATATTAACATCGTAAGATGACTCGAACTACAATTACTACATATGTCAATCTTAATAAACAAAGGTCTATGAACCTGATTGGTTGATATCATCTTACACGGATTGATGACGTGGCTAGTTAGTTAGATATTGTGTTTGTTACATTGTAAATAACAGCCTGTATATAAATACTCCTGTACAGATTCTCTTTCTAACTTATCAATAACAAAACACATTTTATTTAGATTGTTCTTTCTCTAGAATTCTCTGTTTCTTCTTCAACAATACAAGCTTACTTTCATCATCAATGGCGGTTTCTAGTATTTCACATGGTATCGGTCGCTACGGAATGTTGATCCTCTGAAGTTTTTTCTTCTTATATCGTCTGGTTATCTTTCCTCTGGTATACGCGTTTATTTCGCGATTAATTCCTCTTATTCTTTGAGGTATTCTCGTGTTTTCTTCATTTTTCTTCGCTTCCGCATTTGTTTCGAGGATTACATTTTCTTCTTGCTGCGATTACTTCATCGTTGATTTCACTTGATCAATTCTGCTGTTATTCCAGTTCTTTCTATTTATGGTAATTTTCTTCGTATTTCAATGGCGATCGAAAATTCAGCTACTTCCACTACATCTACACCATCTTATGCTTGTTTTGATGATCCTTTGTTTCTCTCTCCTAATGATCAGCCTTCTTTAACTCTTGCGTCTGGAAAGTTTAATGGAACTAAGTTTTTGTCCTGGAAACGTGAGGCATACCTTACATTAATTGCCAAAAATAAGGAGTGCTTTGTTGATGGAACCTGTAAGATGCCTGATCCTACAGATTCTAAGTATAGTCAGTGGATTAGATGTGATTTACTGGTTAGGAAGTGGATTTCCAATTCTTTGATTTCTGATATTAAGGAAACTGTTGAATATGCTCACTTTGCTAAGGAAATGTGGACTGACTTGTTAAAAAGATATGGACAAGTCAATAGCATAGAAATTTATCAGTTGAAGAAAGAATTGTCTGGCATATCTCAGGAGAATAGCTCATTGGTCGAGTATTATAGCAAGTTGAAGCGCACTTGGGAGACCTTGGACAGTATAGATCCTATTCCTATGTGTAGTTGTGGTGCTATGAATGCTTGCACTTGTCAGTTGCTTAAGCGTATGTTGACAAGGGAGACACAGGCAAAGCTCATTCAATTCCTCATGGGCTTGAATGGAGGTTAAGAGAATGTGAAGACTAATGTGTTGTCAATGGAGCCTCTTCCACCTTTGAACAAAGCATATGCACTGTTGCAGCAAATTGAGAGGCAGAAGCAGGTTGCAGATACTGTTGATGTGTTAACTGCAGCCAATGCTTATGCTTCTGCACGACAATCTGACTCCAAGCAAGGAATGTCCAAGAAGGCTAAGCTTGAGGATGAAGCTGAGGAGTTAGAAGTCACGTTTTGTACCAATTGTAAGGTCAAAGGCCATACTATTGAATTTTGCAATAGGCTTAAGACTTGTAGTCATTGTGGCAAGAAAGGACATGCCAAGGAGTATTGCTTTGATTTGAGGTTTCAGAATAGTGGTGCTCGTGGTGGCAGATTCAGGGGCAGAGGTGATTTTAAGAATGCTGACACACACTTTCAGAGTGGCAGAAATGTTTACAGACGTGCTGCCAACAATGCTGATGTGGTACAAGATGAATATTCTTCTCTGGATTTTTCTGAAGAAGGTTTTAACACTGAGGCAGCTCATAATTCTGAAGCATCCTACTCTGGGAGTGTGCCATCTGTTCCTGCTACTACTACTCCTCCAGATTTGGATCCTACCTTTGTTCAAGGAATTGTTCATTCAGTGTATCAGCAAGTCATGAAATCTATGTCTGGTACTTCTGGAACTCCTGCATCTCTGAACTTTGCAGGTATTATACCCCATTCACAAGTTAATGCAGCTAATATTCATACTAGTTTGCATAATTGGATTGTGGATACAGGGGCAAGTGATCATATGACTTGCAATGAAACTTTATTGCATGATATTAAACTTCTATATTCTCCTATTCACATTGGATTACCTGATGGGACAGTCAAGACTGTTCATAAAACAGGAAAAGTGAAAATTAATCCCTTCATGATCTTGCATGATGTTTTGTTTGTGCCTGATTTCAAAGAAAATCTTTTATCAGTAGGCAAGCTACTGGAAACTGCTAATCTGGTAGTTCATTTTACTGAGACCTTCTGCCTTTTTCAGGACCTTTCAAGTAAGGTCACATATGCTATGGCAAAGAAAGTTGGTGGCCTATATAGACTTGTTGCCAGCTGCAGAGGATACTTTACAAGCTTCTAGTTCTTGTTATGCATCTCAGTTTCAGCCTCTTAGTGTGTCTTGTATTGCTCATAAAGACAGCATAGAATTGTTACATGCTAGGCTTGGTCATTCTTCTATTGACAAGCTGGAATATGTAGAGAATATTTCACATGCTAAAATCAAGGATTTTTTTTTGTGAATCATGTGCTTTGGCCAAGCATCATATGCTTCCATTTTCTAGAAGTTTATCTCATGTTGTTCATTGCTTTGATTTGTTGCATATGGATCTTTGGGGTCCCTATAAGGCACCAAGTTTGAATGGTGCTAAGTATTTCTTGACCATTCTAGATGATTGTTCAAGGTGCACTTGGACATTTCTAATGCAAAACAAGCAGCAAGCCTCTGGTTTAATCACAGGTTTTCTAAAGTTTGTCAAGATCATTAGGAGTGACCATGGTTCAGAATTTCTTCAAGAAACCTGTGGCACTTTATTTGTTGATAGGGGAATAATTCATCAAAAGAGTGTGATAGAAACTGCAAGGGCCTTAAGGATACATGCTCAGTTGCCTATCAAGTTTTGAGGAGAGTGTGTTTTAACTGCAACTTATTTGATTAACAAGATGTCTACTTCTATTCTTTCTTGGAAGACCCTGTAGATACCTCATTTCTGCACCTCCCGCAAACCACCCGATGATGATTGAGCCGCATGTTTGGTACGCGGAACGATTTGTGACAGTTCGTAAGTTTATCGTCAAGTGATTGCTCAAACACTGATGTCTACCTCTTAGTTGTCATCTACGCGCCGATACGGTCGTTTTGACAGTACTTAGAGTACGTTTGGAGTCCGGGCCTTAAAACCGTCTTCATTTTCTGATAACCGCTAAATCCCGAGTCAGAATGTTCTGGAATGTTCCGGATATTTCTATTCCATATTTTATAAATATTTCACAATCTTTTAATCTTTGGCAAACAATTTCTCGTAATATTCATACAAAATATTAAGGAAAACCAAATTAATCCGTTATTCCATAACTTAAACACGGAAATCTTTCTTCCGCAGGAGGAAACCACCTGGGAACAGACGCAGCAGGTGCTGCGCCTCTTCCAAGAGACGCAGTGACTGCTGCACCTCTTCCCAGGTCCTTTTCTGCGTATTTTTCGTATTTTTTTCATATCTTTTCGAGATTCACTTCCAAAGTCTCTCCGAAAACCCTATTCCTTTACGTGATTAGTATAAATAGGAGCCTTCGCTCCTCATATTTCTCACGCGAGTGTCCGCCCTTCTCTTCTCCCTTTGCATTCTAGACCACGTTCTTACTTTTTGGCGCCTACGTGCTTGAACTTTCGACCACGTAAGCTCGGATCCTTCTGAGTATCAGCCTCGTTTTGCATGACCGACCAATTTGACCAACTCCATAATCAATCAGCTTAATCAATCTTAATCGTTTTCCTCTTACGAGGGCACTTTCGTTACATTCGAATCGAGCATCACTAAACGTTAACTTAGTTCATCTCGTTTCATCAAACATGTAAGTCTGAGGGTGTAAATCTCTCTTTTATTTATTGTTCTTTATTGTTGTAATCATATTGTAAGATTTATGTCGAAAATACAATTAAAACCGATTTCTAAAACCCTTTGTTTAAACCCTTTTTACGGATTAACAGGAGACAGACGTCGAGAAGGGACGCAAAGAATCGCCGCGCCTCTTGGAAAGGACGCAGCACTTGCTGCGCCTCTTCCTGAGATTGTCGCCGTTCCTGCTTCTCTTCTTCTTCCTTCGTCTTCTGTTGGTTTCGTCCTTTTGTTTTCTTTCGTCATTGTTTGTTCTTATTTCGTTCACATGATATCTAACAATATTGTTCATCATCTTTAACATATAATTCGTCATTACCACATAATTCGTCATTAAATTCCCGACTTAAATCCCAAATAACCAATATTTGCAGGTTTTCCTCATTAAAATCAAACCGGGTTGTAGAAATTCGATTCGTTCATATTGAGTCTCTGGAATTCGACCTTTGATATATTTTCACCTGTTTATTATCATATTTATCATTAGTCCGTCATTAATTCATCATTAATAGCTTGTTTAGCCTAATTAATTTATTTAGTTTATTAATTCGTTAATTAACCTTATTAAACCTTGTATTAATTCGTTCTAATCGTTTTCATCCATGTTTATTGCTTTCGTGACCGTCAATCACATGTAAATAATCTGCTAATCACTTTCATCCGAGTCAAATAATATTAATCGATCACTAAATCACCAACGAACATTAACGACTTGCAATTCCGGCTTCACAGCCAGAACTGAGCCAGGGAACGGACGCAGCAACTGCTGCGCCTCTTCCAAGGGACGCAGCTCTGCTGCGCCTGTTCCTGGTTGATTTCTGCCTCTGAATTCCCGTTTTGCCTTGACTTAGTTTTAGCTTACGTATCAGTTAACTATTACTCGTATTATCACCCTTATTCCTGTTCGTTAATTTGTTTATTTATTCTTTCTTTTCTCAAATTATCCGTTTTAAAAGTATTTTCGACATATATCAATTAATCCAATGTAATTATTGTAATTTTAATTATTGTATTTCTTTTATTGAATCACTTGTATGCCTTCACATGTAATCGATCTTAAATCTCAACTTTGACCCAAATGCATGTTAAATTACGTGATAACCGACTTAGTATTAATTCTCACATGCTAGGATTAATCTATTGGATGTTGCATTGCATGCATATAATCGACAATATATCGAGTATGAATAATTTCCCTAATCATTAGTAGAGGCCGCTATCGAGGCGGGCGGAATTAGGTGTTCGATCAAAAGAACTTCCTAATACGTACCCTCACTCCTTACTCCAGATCTCTGTGAACATCCGTGTTCATTGGCATCTACGAGAGTCATTCTAGACATAGAATGCTAAGGGTAACGAGTTCTTGGTGTTCATGTCACTACTTTGTGTCTTGACATGGCACGAGGTATTCGAACGGTTTCCAATTTTCCACAATAAATTGGTGGCGACTCCACAAATGCAAACGCTTGTTTCCCAAGCGCCCCCGTGGCCCCATGTCCACAGACCCCCTTTGAAGTTTTCTTCAAGGAAAAGCCATCTTATGATGAGCTTAAGGTTTATGGATGTCTATGCTATGCTTCTATGCCCATCACTTATAGAGATAAATTTGGTGCTAAGGCTAGAAGATGTGTGTTTATTGGGTACCCATATGGTGAAAAAGGGTACAAATTGTATGATTTGGACAATCACAAGGTTTTTGTAAGTAGGGATGTGGTCTTCAGGGAGACTACCTTTCCCTTCAAATACAGTTCTATTCCACCAGCACAAGATCAAGCTGCTGGAACAGACAGTGTAAGTCCTGGTGACTATCAAACCTGGTCACCATTGCATTTTTTCTCACAAACAAATTCTAATAATCATGCTACAAATAATAATACTTCACCTACTAGTACTTTTTCTCCAAAACATACCAATAATAACTCACATAATAATATTCCAAATACTGATTCTATTTCCACTACTGTTAGCTCTGACAATTCACATCACACTACTGATGTATAGAGCAACTCCCACTCATCTGATGTTCCTATTAGACACTCCACCAGATAGAGGCACCTTTCAGTCAAGTTGAAAGGCTATCAATGTCCTAAAAACTTTTTGCCCAGAATCCTTGCTGCTACTAATGATACTGAGAAGCAGCTATAAGGTCTGCAAATCCTCCTTCTGACACTACCCCTGGCAGTGATTCCAATTCAGTTTATTTCCATGCTAAGCTCTTAAAAGAGCTACCAGATATTGATGAAAGCTACCTTGCTTCTCTAAACAATGTCTTTAGCACTCTTGAACCTGCTACTTATGATCAAGCCAAATCTGTACCTCAGTGGGTAACTGCAATGCAACAGGAGCTTGATGCCTTAAAAAGGAATCATACTTGGGATTTAGTTTCTTTACCTCAAGGACACAAAGCCATTGGTTCTAAATGGGTCTATAAAGTGAAGCATAAGGCTGATGGAACTATTGAGAGGTATAAAGCAAGGTTGGTTGCCAAAGGGTTTAATCAAGTAAAAGACAAAGATTATAAACACACCTTTTCCCCAGTGGCTAAATTCACTACTGTGAGAACTATGTTGGCTGTTGCTGCGGCCAAAGCATGGCCATCGTATCAATTGGACATTAATAATGCATTTCTCCATGGACATTTAGAGGAGGAAGTGTAACACGCCCTCATACCAAGGTGCCTTACCAGGACCACCCTACCAGCATGAAAGTGTGTTACCATCTCGGTTGCCCGAGGTTAGTATATATATCAAAAAGCGTCCGAACTGAGCACATTTATTAAAGTACTGTAAAGTGTAAAGTTTACATCAACCAAACTCAAATACTGTGTTAACAAAATACAACTTCAAAGTCTGACAAATAAAGAAATCCGACTAAGACTCAGACGGTGATGCTATGACTCGTGATGACACTCCTCCCAAGACAGTCCCCAAGCTCACACTAGCAATACCTGTCAAGCCTGCTCACCATCCCCGAATGGATCACCGCAGATTCCACAAACAACAACAGGGTCAGTATTACTCAAACAATATAAGACAGACAAACGATACAATCAACTGATCATCTTCCAATTCTAAACTTTATTCCCATACTGTAACCGACTACACACCAAAGTGTGTAGCCCTGCCAGATTACCTATCGCAACAGGTAATCCTCGCCGCAAGTGGGTGACCGCAGCCGATCCCACCTAGTCCAGCTCCTCAATGAGCGACAAACAATCCCTGTCCCTTAATGTGCACATCCCCTCCCGTGGCGGGTTCCACGGAGGGCGAACTAGGGTGTGAAGCCACTCCCGCAAGTGACTCCACCACAATCACAATCACAAGATATCACAGCCATCTCAACACCCTTACACCAACATCATCACAACAATCTCCATACTCCGATGATCAACAGATAACAATAATCACAACAACATGTCTTACAATAACAGTAAACTGAGTAGGAAACCCTACCTTAGAAATCAACAGTGGAAATGAACTTGCACACTTAGAAAGACTCCTCTACGAAGTCTTCTCCTATATCATAATCATATCACACAATTACACATTGCACAACCCCCATATTCCCAATTCCATAATTATACAGTAACCCCAACGAATACAACAACATAGAATAAAACTTACCAACAGTAGGATGAGGAATTGTACGTAAGGACTCCGAAGGTTTCGCAAACAACAAAGCAATTGGGTGATTAAGGAGTGATTAGGGAGAGATTAGGGTTAACGTACAATGATGAAGTAGAAATGATGTTTTGAAAACTGACGCGGGATATAAAATAAATCTTAAACGCTCCCTAATCAAACCGTCAAAATAATACTCGCCAGACCGAATACTCGGTCGAGTAAAGTTATACTCGGCCGAGTATCCTCTACTCGCTCGAGTATTCACTATACTCGGCCGAGTATTCATCGGCAGAACCAAAACAACTCATAACAACAGCACTACTCGGCCGAGTAGGCTCTACTCGGTCGAGTAGTCACCAAAGAAAATCTGTAGTGTTACAGGAAGTATACATGAAACCACCTGATGGCTATGCTAAAGGAGATGGTAACCTTGTTTGCAAACTAAAAAAATCCATTTATGGTCTCAAACAAGCCTCAAGACAATGGAACATAGAGTTAACCAAATTTTTGAAAACCTTGGGCTTTGTACAATCTAGGGAAGATTATTCTATGTTTACACGAGCGCAGTCAGGTTCCTTCTTGGTTGCTTTAGTGTATGTTGATGACATTCTCCTTACAGGGGATGATTTAGAAGGGATCAAGACAACTAAACACAAGCTTGACCAGAAATTTACCATCAAAGATTTGGGAATGATGAGGTACTTCCTTGGGCTTGAAGTTGCTAGGAATTCCACAGAAATCATGCTTAATCAAAGGAAATATACCCTGGATATTATCAAGGACATGAGAATGGAGGATTGTACAATCTCAGAATTTCCCCTACCTAAAGGCTTGAAGTTGTCCACTGATAATGGCATTGTCCTGGAGCATCCTGAACAGTACAGACGTTTGGTGGGCAGATTGCTATACCTTAATCTCACACGTCCTGACATTTCCTATGCTGTTCAACACCTAAGCCAGTTCCTGAGCCAACCACGAGAACCCCATCTCCAAGCTGTTATACATGTTGTTAAATATCTCAGGGGAACCATCAATGCAGGTCTCTTTTATCCTGCAAACACTAATTTGGACTTACTGGCATACAGTGATGCAGATTGGGGCACTTGCAACTTCAGTAGCAGATCGTTGACTGGCTATTGTGTGCTCCTTGGGTCTTCTTTGATTTCCTGGAAGATAAAGAAACAAAAGACAGTAAGCAAGAGTACAACAGAGGCTGAATATAGAAGCATGTCACACACATCAAGTGAATTAGTTTGGTTGGTAGCATTACTGAAAGATTTACATATTGCACCTACACTACCTATTCCACTTATGTGTGATAACAAAGCTGCACTCCACATCTATGAGAACCCAGTATTCCATGAGCGTACCAAACATCTCAACATTGATTGTCACTTTGTTCGAGATAAATTACAAGAAGGTTTGTTGCAACCTCAACATGTTAGAACTGGGATGCAATTAGCAGACTTAATGACAAAACCATTAGGTGCTCAGCAGCATAAATTTCTATCTTACAAGATTGGACCCAAATTTGCATCTGGTCCAGCTTGAGGGAGGCATATGAACCTGATTGGTTGATATCATCTTACATGGATTGATGACGAGGCTAGTTAGTTAGAGATTGTGTTTGTTACATTGTAAATAACAGCCTGTATATAAATACTCCTGTATAGATTCTCTTTCTAACTTATCAATAACAAAACACATTTTATTTAGATTGTTCTTTCTCTAGAATTCTCCGTTTCTTCTTCAACAATACAAGCTTACTTTCATCATCAATGGCGGTTTCTACTATTTCACAAAGTCGAAGGATAATTATTAGAACACCAACTCTATTAACATAATTCACCTCAAACACTCCCTTCCAATTTGTTGGTGTTTGAAGAAAACCATGGTGATGGATATTAGGGGAAGATGAAGGTTAGGGAGAGAGATTAAGAAAGTCAGAAAACTTAGGATTGAAAGAGTATACGTGTGATTGTATTAAAATTGTATAATTGCTTACTTGTTACAATAAAAGATTTCCCTTCCTTATATAGTTGGTTTAACCAACTTAAGTTAGGAATAGATGATTAGCTTAACTAACTAATTACTACTTAACAAACTTTGACTGATTATAAGATACTTTGACTTCTATATTCTAACACCCCCCCTCAAGTTGGAGGGTGTGAATGAAACAGCCCCAACTTGTGTTGTAGTTGATGATGTAAAGGCCCTGGCAATGCTTTGGTGAAAAGATCTGCTGGTTGTTGAAGTGTAGGAACATAAGATAGACTGATTAAACCATCTAGCAACTTCTCTCGAACAAAATGGCAATCTAAATCAATGTGTTTTGTCCGTTCGTGGAAAACTGGATTCTTTGCGATATGGATAGCTGCTTGGCTATCACATTTGACAGGAATGGCTTGAATATTAGGAACCTCCAATTCAGTTAGTAACCTGCTAAGCCATGCCAATTCGGCTGTGATTCGTCTTAATGACCTGTATTCTGCTTCTGCCGATGACAAGGACACAGTTTGTTGCTTCTTTGATTTCCAGGAAATAAGACTTCCACCCATAAACACAAGGAACCCGCTAACAGATCGTCTGGTTTGGGGGCAAGCTGCCCAATCAGCGTCACAATAACCTGTGAGTGCATAATCTGGTTTGTTGTTTAGAAGAATGCCTTGAGCAACATCCTTAGCTATGTACTTTAAGACATGAATGGCTGCATTCCAATGTTGTTCCCTTGGGAATGCCATGAACTGACTTAAGAGCTGAATAGCAAAGGCTATGTCAGGTCTTGTGTGAGTTAAAAAGTTTAATTTACCCACTAATTTTCTGTAGTCAGCAGGGTTATTTATAAGATTGCTTGATTCAGCATCTAATTTGATGGAGGCATCCAAAGGACAAGTGACAGGCTTGCAATTGGTGTAACCAAACTCCTCTAATAATTCAGTGGCATACTTCCTTTGTGTGATAGCCATACCAGTCTGCACATGTTTGAATTCCAACCCTAGGAAATAACTGAGGTTTCCTAAATCTTTTATTTTGAATGTATCATCCAAGAACGCTTTTAGATCAGTGATTTCTGTGTTATTGTCTCCAACAACAAGTATATCATCCACATATACTGCCAAGTAAACCACTTTGCCATTTGTCTTTTTGCTGAAAAGACTGTAATCATTTAGAGACTGTTGATAACCCCTTGATTTAAGAGCATGACAAAGCTTGGCATTCCATTGCCTAGAAGCTTGTTTAAGACCATATAGTGACTTTTGTAATTTGCATACCATATTCTTGCCTTTCACATTTAATCCAGGAGGTATCTTCATGTATACCTCTTCATGAAGATCACCGTGTAAGAAAGCGTTATTCACATCTAGCTGAGTCATAATCCATCCCTTTTTTATAGCTACAGCAACCAAACTTCTTATTGTTGTCATCTTTACCACAGAAGAAAAAGTCTCTGTGTAATCAATGCCTTCCTTTTGGGTGTAACCTTTGACCACTAATCTGGCTTTGTAACGCTCAATGCTACCATCTGACTTGTGCTTCACCCTGAACACCCATTTGCAGGAAATAGAAGATTTGCCAGTGGGCAAAGGCACTATGGACCAGGTGTTGTTTCTGTCAAGTGCTTTAAATTCTTCATCAATGGCATGCTGCCATTCAGGATATGCAGACGCTTCTGCATAATTCTTTGGGTCCTGCACAGGCAATATTGTACTGGTTTCTGTACTAGGTACAGATGTAACAGACAGACATACGGAAGCAGGCAAAGACTGATTTGCACATAAAGAAGTTAATGTATGATTACAATAAGTATTATGGGCATTGTTACAACTTTTGTTAGGCAACTGGCAAACATATTGCTCTAGATAATTAGGAGGTTTTGAAACTCTTGAGGATTGTCTAGGATTGACAACATGATTAGAAACTTGTGTAGCTGTGTTGATGGTATCTGTGGTGTTGTCATTATTAAGTGCAGCATGGGTATTGTGATCAACATAAGAAGTTGTATCAGCCATTGAAACAGGCAGAAAGTTTGACAAATTATTTTCAACATAAGGAAATATATTTTCATGAAAAATCACATCTCTAGAATTCATTATAGCATGATTATCTAATCTAAGCAATTTGTAAGCCTTTTTACCAAATGGATATCCAAGGAACACACACGGGACTGCCCTAGGAGAGAATTTATCTCGACCAGGTTTAACAGTGGAAGCATAAACCAGACAACCAAAAGACCTCATGTGAGTTAAATCTGGTGGTTTACCAAATAATAATTGATAAGGTGACATATTTTGCAATAGTTTGGTGGGTAACCTATTAACAATGTATGTAGCAGTCAAAATACAATCCCCCCAATATTTAGTTGGCAAATTTGATTGAAATTTCAATGCCCTAGCAGTTTCCAATAGATATTTGTGTTTCCTTTCAACTATACCATTTTGTTGAGGAGTATGAAAGCATGATGTTTGATGTAAAATACCTTGTTCAGCTAAAAATTGAGAAGTGGAAGTACTTGTTCCAAGTTC
The DNA here is from genome assembly GCF_048544455.1 of Silene latifolia. NCBI lineage: Eukaryota > Viridiplantae > Streptophyta > Magnoliopsida > Caryophyllales > Caryophyllaceae > Silene > Silene latifolia. The sequence goes on along the minus strand of NC_133535.1, from coordinate 14,410,353 downwards.
AAAGGCATTGTCTGAACGGATAATCTTGACTTTCTTATTGAATTGGGTATTAACCATACTAAGAAAAGTCTTAAGTAGGGTAAAAGCATTGCTCTTGCATGTCAATAAATGTGTCCAAGTGCAACGAGTGAAATCGTCTACTATGGTAAGAAAATATTTGTATCCATTGTATGTAGGAGTGTGATATGGACCCCATATATCAATGTGGATCAGCTCAAAAGAAGAAAAAGAAACGGAAGAACTTAATTGAAAAGATAACCTATGTTGTCTCGCTTGAGCACAGATTGAACATGAAAGCAAATCAGTATCAACAGACTTAGAATCACAAAGTTGCAGCTGTCTGAGTTTATACACTGGTAAATGGCCTAATCTTTTGTGCCAAATGTGACTAGAAGAACTAGAAACTACAGAATTTACAGCATGTTTAGTAGAATTAAAAGAAACTGAAATTGATGAATCTGTATTATTCTTCTTGGTCATCTGAGTTTGCAGCAAATACAAGTCATTGTAATTTTTACCAAGAATCAAGGGCTTCATGAAATAATCCTGCAAATAACAAACAGTAGGAGTAAAGCTCACTACTGAGTTTAATTGCTTATTTAATTTGCTTATGGAAAGAAGATTAAACTTGAAACATGGAACAAATAAAACATCATGTAAACATAATTCAGGAAAGATATCCACTGTTCCAACAATATCAATTTTAACAATTTGACCATTGGGCAGAGAAATAGTATATGGTTTATCAATTTTCCTATGAGTAGAAAATAGGTTTATATTAGAGCACATATGATCACTAGCACCAGAATCCAAGATCCAGACAGTAGAATAAGAATTTAAATTTATGGAAACAGCATTGGAAAGACTGTTACCTGCAAAATTTGCTGAAGACATATTCCCTGTGGAAGTAGAAGCTTGGTGTTGTTCAGAATTTCCATGTCCAGTATTCAGTTGACCAGACTCATGAGACAGCAGATTATTGCCATTGTGACCACTTGGTTCTCCTGGAAAACTGGTTGAATCTTGGTAAGCATTACCAGCAAAACGCCTGTTCCTATTCTCAAGATGGCGACACTTCTCAATAATATGGCCAAACTTCTTGCAGTATTTACAAAACATAGTAGATCTATCTTCAGAATCATTGATTTGTCCTCTGAAATCATTGGATTGATTGAAATTTGGCTTCTTGTAGTTCCCATTAGATGGATTGTAATTCCCACTTTTATTCTGACCATGATAATTATTCTTGGGACCATTGTTGTTATACCCAGAGTGAGCAGAATACCCAGAATTGCTGGAATTCCCCTTCTGAAACCCAATATTGTATGAACCACCTTTGTTGTAGGTTGTATTCCTAGCATGTAAAGCGGCAGAATCGGCTTGGACAGAGACAGTATTGTGAATTTCCCTTTGCCTTTCCTCTTGGAGTAAGTTGTTATACACAACACTCATCTTTGGTAAGGGATTTTGGAGTAAAATCGTACCCCTGATGACTCCATAAGAATCATTCAAACCCATCAAGAATTCAACCACTTTCTTATCTTCTTGAAACTTTGATTGTTGCTGCTTTGCTCCGCAAGTGCACCCACAAGAACAGTTGGGATTCATACCCATTCCGGCAATTTCATCCCAAATTGATTTGAGCTTGGTGAAGTAAGTGACAATGGAATCGTTACCCTGCGCAAAATCATTGAGTTTCTTATGGACTCCATACAACTGTGCACCATTCGATTGCCCAAATCGTTCTTCCAATTCCACCCAAGCATCTTTTGCAGAATTGCTATACAAAATTGAATCCGCAATTTCAGAAGATACCGAACTCAAGATCCAAGAAAAGACGATGTCGTTACATCGTTGCCATTGTTTGGCTGTTGCTGCTGTAGACGCTGGTTTAGGTATGGTACCATCGATAAACCCAATTTTGTTTTTCGCTGAAAGAGCAATCAACATAGAACGCTTCCAATTGCCAAACCCGGTACCTTCAAAAGGCGTGTTTACCAATTTAACTCCAGTAATTAAGTCATTGTTGTGAATGAAGTGAGGATCGTTTGGACCAATTTCAATTTCAGGCATTTTGATTAATGGATTTCAAGAAAATTGATAGGGGAAAAGAAGAAAGAGACGAGAGAAAGAAGGAAAAAAAAAACTTGATTTAACCGAAGAGTACGAAACGGAAGACGATAAACAGAAACAGGATCAATCAATTGATTGAACCCTCTCTGATACCATGTTGGTGTTTGAAGAAAACCATGGTGATGGATATTAGGGGAAGATGAAGGTTAGGGAGAGAGATTAAGAAAGTCAGAAAACTTAGGATTGAAAGAGTATACGTGTGATTGTATTAAAATTGTATAATTGCTTACTTGTTACAATAAAAGATTTCCCTTCCTTATATAGTTGGTTTAACCAACTTAAGTTAGGAATAGATGATTAGCTTAACTAACTAATTACTACTTAACAAACTTTGACTGATTATAAGATACTTTGACTTCTATATTCTAACACAATTACTATATATACCCTTCTTAACCCTTCATTCAAAAACATCAGCAATCAACTCCAACCGAGTTAATCATCATCAACCTCAAGCCACAAACCTTAAAAAAAAAACTCGAAAAAAGATGAAGACCATGATGGTAGTTCTACTGGCTATTCTAGCCATGTCATCAATTGCTTTTGCCCAAGAACAACAAGTCGATGCACAAACACAGAATGATTTATATGATCAACAACAGTGGTTTTTGAGACACCACCCTTATTTAATTCCACACCCTTATTATCATCATCCTCACTTTCCACACCCACATTTCCCGTCTCTGTCGCCAACGTCCGCTCCTCAAGTTCCAGCCCACGGTAACTTGAGTCCGTGCGTGGATGATTTCCGTACGTTCTTGTCGAGTCACAAGTACTCGATGAGTTCTGGTTGTTGCTCTGCTCTCAAGGACGTCAAGATCCCTCCTATTCAAAGGCTTGTCTCACAATACTGCTCTGCCGCTTCTGCTCCAAGTTCTTAAGCATCGAATTAATTGAATTTATAATCTAAATTAGGAGTTTATTATGTTATAGGATACTATATTTGAATAAATCACCCAGTGTGCATGGTGATATAATTAGGAAAAGCTAAATTATTATTCTAGGCTTAATAGTTGTTTATTAATTATTCTTGTCATAATTATTACTCCGTATTAGACTCTAGTTATCTATGATGATTAATAAAGGTTGTTTTATCCCAATTTTTTTTTTATCGTTTTACAAAGGTAATATAAACAATGGCACACAATCGTATTTAAACTTTTGATAATTATAATCACGGAACAAAAATGTTTGTCAACATATAAATACTCCGCAACGTACAAACAATGATTCAATTATGACATTACGTATAGAATTACACAATGTGCATAATAAAAGATACATTAACTGAGATAAATAATTGATTGAGACTAAAAATAATGGCTTGTAAAAATTAATATCCGATTTCAAAAGTAAATGATTGTTTGTACGTCTAACGGGTCATACCGCCCGGTACCACAGGTGGATTAGTAGCTGCAGCAGTAGCCCTGTTCATCATCTCCACATTGCCATACCATCCTGTTTTTTTAAAATTAAATCAAAGTTTATTTCCATATTTCGTATTAAATAGTCAATCGTTCAAAGAAATTAAATTATGATGTCATTTATAGTGCTACTGAACTCAATATCACGTGCTAACTTTATTTCATTTACCACAGAAAACGTACCTAGAGTTGGTTCGAGACCACGTCGTTGGAGCTCACGAAATTCTTGACATAAGGCACATCCATGGCACCAAAAATGGATGCAAAAATCTTCAATTTGATCATGAGGCATGCCATATTGTTGTTTGAGCTTGGTTCTATATATACTTGCGTATATAAACTGGCACCCCGTAAACAAACATATTAGGCCATACATTCCTCCGTTTGTTGCACAAGCTGCATGTCATCATGCATTAACAACAACATTACATTAAAGCAAAAATCGAAAGTATTATGATGCATGTTATGTATCACATGTGAAAGAGTAAAACATGTATTGCAAATGTACAATTACGCAAAGAAATAAAGCTATAAAAATTAAAATAAGATTAGTTTTTGCTATATGGTTTAAGCAATGACTTACACGATCTTCCTTGGTCAATTATCTCTGAAGTTTGTCCGAAAGTAATCCATGGACACCAGCATGTAAGACATACTGTTTCATGTCAAACCAAGTTGCAATGATTAGTTAGTAAGTATTATTATTATACAATAATTTTAATTTTACACTAAAATATAAAATCACTTTTTGGTGCATTTGAAATCATCACATTAGTTCAAATTACATATAAAAATAGATTGCAAAGATTAGCGAATTAGTAAATTACTTTATCTAAAAAATTAGTAAAACAAAAATTTAAATTTAATTAAGACCGTTATATATAAAAGGTGTTAGCAGTCCTTGTCTGAGGATAAGCACGTCATTATATATAGACAATTGGTCTCCCTTGTGACGGGTTACCATTTGTGGCGGATATTTTGTGAGATAAAATGGTAACGAAATGGGTTAGTGGAAAAAGGGGACCACATGAATAGTGTTGCAGAGAGAGAAAAAGTGGGTACTTTGTGAGGTAAAATGGTATCCGTCACTCAAGAGTGACGGATATGTGCCGTCACAAACAAGAATTTGTGCATAGTCTAATTGGTTACACCATGTAAAACAGTCTCATATAACAATTTATTTTTATTATTTATTCACCCACGCATTAAGTTGGAACTAAGAATAAGAATTAGATCAAGTAGTAAAAACTCTCATATTTCAACAAAAAGGTGGGGGTTTGATTCTTACCCGCGTCAGAATTGAACAAAAAAAAGTATTAAATTTTAACTTGTCAAATTAGGACCTATACATTTTAACTGAAATGGGCTGAAATAAACTGAACTGAATTGAAAATAAAGTGGAAAAATCATCATTTATGCTATGCAAATAAAGCTAGCCAACTTACAATTAGGGGGATCATCAAAGCAATCAAAAAGCCCAGTGGACCATGGGCCTTGTGGTGGGGCCCAATTAGGAGGAGGTTGGGGCTGTCCAACTTGCTGAGGGTAACCCATCTGTGGGCCTGCTTGGCCCATTTGCAGGCCTGCCGGACCCATTTGGGGGCCCATATGACTCATTTGGTAGCCCGCCTGACCACCTATTAAGGGGGCCGTCTGACCCATTTTTGGGCCCGGTTGCCCCATATGCGGGCTAGTATGGCTCATTTGATAACCCGCCTGACCACCCATTTGGGGGGACACCTGAGCCATTTGCGAACCAGGTTGACCCATTTGCTGGCCCATATGATTCATTTGATAGCCCGCCTGACCATTCATTTGAGAGGCCACCTGGCCCATTTGAAGGCCCATTTGACCCATTTGCTGGCCCATATGACTCATTTGATAGCTCGCCTGACCGCCCATCTGGGGGGTTACCTGGCCCATTTGCGGGTTTGCTTGACCCATTTGCTGGCCCATATAACTCATTTGATAGCCCACCTGGACATTATTCATCAAGGGGGCGGCTTGACCCATTTGTTGGCCTGATTGTTCCATTTGTGAGCCCGATTGACCCATTTCCGAGCCTGCCTCTGAAAATTCATTCCCCGAATGTTCATCCATAATTTCTTTGTAGTAATATAATGCAAAGTGATTAGTGATTGATAAAATTGGAAGCTTTTATAGCAAACACGTAGCCATTGTACAAGAAATTTGAACCTTTTCCTATACTTAATACTACTAGTAGTACTATAATATTACGTTGCCTTGGTATTACACTTGTATTATTAGTTGTAAATGTGAGTGTTACACCACAAAGTCTATCCCCAAGTTTGATATATTTTTCTTTCGGAAAATTTTTTAGTCATTTCGAAAGGCTATACTCCTTCACCTAAATCTTTGATGATATTTCGTTTGGTTGACTAAATTTAGGTGAAAGAGGACGGTTTTCAATTTTTCTTACTATTTAGGGTGTTGAACTCTTCATTAATACAGAATTGTAGATTGTAGATAATCCTTTTTTTTCCAATTGCAGACTAGAAAAATGAAGTCAACGCATGCAACTTACATTTTAATACTACCAATTTGTAATTGTGCCATTGTGGTGCACAAGCACTTCTTACAAATGAAGTAAGTTACCAATAAGAATAAGAATAAGAATACGGGATTATTTTAGTTAAGTTTTTGGTTATTGCTATTGTTGTGCGGAAGCGTGAATATCCCGTGTTGGGCCTCTGCTGCATCTGTGTCCACAACCCATAATAGTACGATATTGTCCGCTTTGGGCCAAGCCCTCACGGATTTACTCTTGGGCTCCTTCCCAAAAGGCCTCGTACTATTATATTTTGTAGACACTTATAAAGATGATCTTCCATCTTTATTCTACCGATGTGGGACAAGGGTTTGCACCCTAACAGCTATTATCGATCAGTTCGATCATAAAGAACAGTCTCATACAATAATCAGTCATTTTAAGGTCGATAATCTTATTGGGTTCTTCATCATCTTGCGGCCTAAAATCACCATTTTGCTACGAGCAATTTATACTATAGAACTGTCCTAAATTAGGAGAAGCCCATCGTCAATCACATGTTTTCAACCGAAATTATTCAATTTGGGGGTTATTTACATTATGGGTCGGTCTTATGTGTAAGACGGTCTTAGAAAACTTTTAGTGATTTGGCTTTTCGGAAAACGGGTCAGAATTATGAGCATCTTTTAATTTAATCGTAAGAAGATACATCAAGTGAGAGGTCTCTTTTATTCGATATGTCTTTTATTGATCTATGATATCTATTTGCTGTCTTAAACAAGACTTACTATTATTAATGAAGGCTAATGTAAAAAATAGATTCGGCTGTCATAGGAAATTTGAGTATTGTGCTACTATTGTCTTTGTCATTAGCTTGCAAAAATCCATCCAAAAAGCTATTTTGATCATCTCAAACTCCTATCCCATATGAACCTTATATTTGTATAATTTTAGTGCTTAACCAATTCATCAACGAATAGAGATCGAAAATTTATCCTAGCGTAAAAAAAAAAGCATTAATCACTACTAATAAATTGATTAAGATAATATTTTCTTTTTGAATTGATGAACGGAATATCATTAGAAGACAAACTCAATTAACATAACATAATTCACGTCAAACACTTCCTTTCAATTACTATATAAACAAACCGCTCTAATCCCTCCATTCAAAAACACACTTCAAAACTTCTGCAACCAACCTTAGCCCTCAAGCTACAAACCTCAAAAACCCGAAAAATCCGAAAAAAGATGAAGACTATGATGGTAATCCTGGCTATTCTAGCCCTGTCATCTGTGGCTTTTGCTCAACAACAAGAAGTTGATGCACAACCACAAAATGATTTGTATGTTCAACAACAATGGTTTTTGAGACACCACCCTTATTTCATGCCACACCCTTATTTTCATCATCCTCACTTTCCACATCCACATTATTTCCCGTCTCTACCACCAACGTCCGCTCCTCAAGTTCCAGCCCACGGTAACTTGAGTCCATGTGTCGATGATTTCCGTTCATTCTTGTCGACTCACAAGCCCTCCATGAGTTCTGCTTGTTGTTCTGCCCTTAAGGACGTCAAGATCCCGCCTGTCCAAAGACTTGTCTCCCAATTCTGCTCTGCCGCTTCTGCCCCGAGTTCTTCTTAAGCATTGTATTAATCAAGTTTATTATAATCTAAATTAGGAGTTTTCATTACAGTAATAATATACTCCGTAGTTGAATAAATCACGTAGCTAATGCATGGTGATATTAGGAAACGTTATTATTTTCGCTTGGTAGCTACTTATTATATACTCTAGCTAGTCTTTTTACTATAATAATTAGAGTGAGACGAGTTATCAGTTATGTCGTTATTGTTAAATTTATAGTTATTTAATTTAATCATTTAATGATATGATTCATGTTCAATGTTGGATGTTTTATCGTAACTTTTATTGTAACTGATCAAGGATTCAAGGTTCATAATTAAGACCATTACCTCACAAATCACAATGACGGGTAGGGAGGTCTGCGGATCGATCCCCCACAACTGCGATTGGGAGGGGTTTAAATACCGTAATCCTTGGACACGCCCCGAAATCCGGATTAGTTGGCCCAATGTGGTTCGGATTACCGGATGGTTTAGACCAAACAATGACGGGTAAAAGCCCGTTATCATTACAGTTATGTATGGAAGGAATACTCAGTAGTATATGAATATGAATTTGTTCGTAAGGCTCCGTACTTCCGACTAGCCCTAATTAACATAGTTGCTTTGTGACAAATCAATTGCAATGATCCTATTATTATTGTTAACGGTTAAAACTATCCCATCCAAAGTTCTGTTGTTCATTTTAATTTTTAAAATTTAAATACTAATATTATAGATAGTATATGATTGTATTGTTTTTTGCATCTCTTATGGAGTTATGGACACATACAGTAGTTTATCCTTCTTAAAGCGCTGGTGAATACAGGTATATTAAACCATGTAAAGGTCGTTGTTATAGTTACATCTATAAACTTATTTTTAGGATGGAAGCATGTGAAAAATCATTAGAATTTTTCATAAATTAGTCGGTTCGACAAATAACAAACTCACAACTTCTGACAACCAACCAACTCATAACTAACTCACAACTTCCTAATTCCTACAGTAGCGTTTTTACAATCCTCATAAAACCGTAAACAAATTACTAGCATCTTCACTGATAGATCTGCATGTTTTTCATGTTTAGTTTGCATGGTCACTTCAATTAAGTAGACTTCTGCATCTCCCATGATAATGAACGTGTCTTTGGACCTGAGTGCGGAAAATAGACGTATTGGTTTAAGGCAATGGGATAATGTTGTAGTAATCTTTTCCGTAATTTTTAAACAATTCAGTATTAACAAAACCTTAAGCAGGTCCATGTTTGACTGTAAATTTATGTTACAACCGTGATTCTGTGAAACTTAATAGTTTGGCTCAAGTATTTTTAAACTAAACATTCAATTTCGACTCTGATTAAACTCCTGTCATTGAAATTAAGATAACATCCCAGTTTACAATCAGTGAATCAGCATTTGCTACCTCAAAAGTCTCGTGTAAATCTGTTGTATACATCATACTCTCGCAACATAACTTATTATACTCGCTGGAACTAATTGCGCGTAGGTACATTTTGGTCATTAGTACTTAGTTTTACACATACGGAGAATATATATACTTTGTATCACAAATTCTTTAAAAGACGGTCTCTCATGCATTAGTGTTAGTGAGAGATCTCTCTCATAAAAGTTAATTAAAACAATTTATATTAGCATTTTTCTCTGCTTAATTAGTTTGTCGAAAATTCCCTACCGAGACTCCATCCTCTCACAACTCAATAACACACACTGGAATTAAAAAATATTATCAATCAAGATTACTATAGCTGTAAATTTGTATCAGAATTCTTCTGATGATAATTTAACCTTTTAGCTTTTTTTTTTAAGCAACTACTTAATCTTGTAGCTGTTAATTAATCTTCAGCTTATCTTAATTATCAATTGAAAACGTATCTACAAGTCTGCAACCTAACTGCAAATCAATCACCAATTTAATTTATTTATGTAAAATTTAATCTTTTGATTAGAAGACCAACCCTATTAACATAATAACTTCATCTTAAACACTCCCTTCCAATTACTATATAATATACCATCCAGGGGCGGATCCAGGATTGAGAAGTAGGTTGGGCTAGGTTGACATCCGTGGTGATTAGACATGTGAAACAGACAACCCGTAAAATTGGAGTTGCACATATACTGACATAGCTGCACTTACGAGTGATGGCACAAGTGCACAACCTTTTTTTTTTGGATAATTACCGTATAAATATTATCTTATTAAAATATATGATTAAATATTACAAAATACGGAGTATATGCTTGTTTATAAACTTATCTTCAATTCTTTTCAATGATACAAGTACTGTTATTCTAGTAAAAAATTAACATAGTAAAAAAGAAAAAAAAACTAAATGTCTCAAGGTTGTTAGAATACAATATTTTTGTATTCTTAAAGAGGTGGATGTCTCGAGGTAGTGATCCCTCAAAAAAGGAAAAATTAAAAATGACAGTTGTGGGTTTTGAACTCCCATCACTGTGAACAATGAAACAAATTCTTCACGTTGCTACTCTGACCAACTTAGCTACACTACAACAATGCATGTTTAGTAATGTGATTAATTTTATTCTTTGAAACAGGTTGGGCTGGAGCCCATATAGCCTCTCACCTAGATCCGCCCCTGATACCATCTAAACCCTTCTTCCAAAAACTCACCTCCAAACCTTTGCATTCAACTCTAACCGTGTTCAAAAAAACTCGAAAACAAAACAATGAAGACAATGATGGTAGTCCTGGCTATCCTAGCCATATCATCTGTTGCTTTTGCCCAACAACAACAATACGATAATGCACAAACACAGAACGATTTATATAATCAACAAGAATGGTTTTTGAGACACCACCCTTATTTCATGCCACTCCCTTATTTTCATCATCCTCACTTTCCACACCCACATTTCCCGTCTCTACCACCAATTTCCGGTCCTCAAGTTCCAGCCCACGGTAACTTGAGTCCTTGCGTGGATGATTTCCGTTCATTCTTGTCGACTCACAAGCCCTCTATGAGTTCTGGTTGCTGCTCTGCTCTTAAGAACGTCAAGGCCCCACTTGTCGTAAGGCTTGTTAACCAATACTGCTCTGCCGCCTCTGCCCCGACTTCTTCTTAAGCATTAGGAGTTTTTATTATAGGATAAATATGAATAAATCACCTAGGTAGTGCATGGTGATAGTAATTAGTAAGAAAAATTATTAGTCGTATGAATAAATCACCTAGTGTAATGTGTATGGTGATAGTAGGAAACATTATTTACGTTGGTTGTCTATCTATCCATAGACAAATTATTAGTGTTCTTTAATTAATAAAATCACATTAATGTCAAATTTCATTATTTTTGCATAATGAATATCTACTTTGTGTTATTGTCGACTTGTCGTATATCACCCTCAAATACCCTTACGTATGGTCTATCATTTTAGCGGACTTTATAAGTTGTATTTGTTCATAATCAATTTGTGAAGACGAGAAGTAAAGACCGTGCATATGAGGCTCGAAATGCTCGATCTTGTTGGGTTTGCGAAGTACACTGTTTGGCCCATATACGTATCTGACAATATAAATCATCTATTTATAAACGGTCTAACAATATAAAAAATAAATCATCTATAATTGGCTTCACGATACCTAGAGACTAATAGACTATCCTCCTCAATTTAATGATTTAATTTATTAGGATCAAATAATTACAATAACATTTGATGATCAATGCTGTCTTTGATTGGTTGTAATAATTTTTTCAACTTCATATAATGCTGATCACTGATAATTTTCGTTATAATCGTTTATAGATAGTTGTTTATGTTTTTAACACGATGTAAGGTTGTCGGACCTCCAACGCTTCTTGCCATAAGCGCAATGGATCGGATGCGATCATTAGGGTAATGTTGTATCAATTTGGAAACAAGGTTTATTAAGACTACTCGATCATTTGTCATATCTTAATTCATCCACAGTTAAACGTTAGGAGATTGCAGTCACTAGTCCAAGGATGGACACGTCGGAGCATTTCAATTGAAACAAACATCAATTGAAACTGTTATAACAGAAGTGATAAAGATAAATAAATAACAATAAAGAAACAAAAAACGCGCAGATTTATGTGGGAAAAAACTTAGAAAGTTTATATAATAAACTCGACCTAATACAGAATGACCTAGAAAAGACCTAATACAGATACCGTTTAGGTTTCTGGGGCGACAAACAAATTCAAGACACAGACGATCCAACATAACAAACCGTACCTTTGTAACTAGGGTTTGAATCAATCATCTTAATTTATTATTCTAAGTAGTTGTCTAACATCTCTACGGGCAACGTTATTTTGGTTATTTTGATCAAAAAACCTAGTATGAACATTCTTCAAGATACTCCAAACCCTAGCTAGGTCTTGATCATCAAATTCCGAAGGAGGGGCTTCCCCGTCGTCTTTGAAGAACTTATAGGGTTGAATTTTGATGACGTTGCGTTGATCTGCAGTCGCCCAAACATCCGCTAAATCGTCAACAATTAACGTAACTTCTTGATGGGATAAGACGAACTCGAGAGATTTTGTACCTTTCTTGGTAAACTTCTCCTCAGCGATGACCCTTGAAAAGCGAAACAGGCCGGATTCAAGTATTTTGGCAATCTCCTTAGCGTAATCTTCCCTCGACTTTGTGTACATGGTTAAATCGAACAATTCGGCAGCCTTTTTGAGGAAATCACGAACACCCGGCCTTAACTTGACGGAAAACCCCCCTTGCAAGATTTTGTAAACGTCATCATTAGACGATAATGATGACGTAGACGGTGACAACTTGGACTTGTTGTTGTTTTTCTTCTTCTTCATGACATTATTTTGATTTTGATTATTATTTTGATTTTGGATGCCGTGAACTAGAGTACTATCAAGATCAAGAACAAGACGAAGCTTCTTACGGAGCAAGAGTTTATCAAGATCAAGGTCACGGAGACGCCGAATAGCGTCTACAGTGAGGTATAAGTCGGGAGAGATGTAGCGAAAGAGAAGAGTGGCGGGAATGTTATAGTCGACGGACTTCTTGCAAACGGCGCATCGATTGTTCTTGAGGAAAGCCAGATGTAGACATGCTTCTTCCTCGCCGTTACTTAGAGCTGCTAATATTTCTTTCATTCTCTCTTTAAAACTCTTTTTTGATTCACAAAATCAAAATATTTTTGATGTATGATTTTCTGTGGTACATGTTTCCTTTATATAGGAAACGAGGCATGGAATATACAACAATACATAACGATTTCGTTTTAGGAAAGTTGCACACTTTTTTGGAAATTATATATTAACCTAAGATTTTCCTTATTTCCATGAGCCAACATAAGTTTAATGAATAGCCCGTATAATTTAGCCCACCTAATCATAGGAGTCAAGGAGTGCATGACCATTGAGCCCATCTCCGATTACAGCTATTCCCGAGTCGCCCATCTAGGGGTGTTAACGAGCCGAGCCGAATCCGAGCTTGGCCTCACTCGACTTGCGCTCATCATAAAGTAAAACTCGAGCTCGAACCGATCTCGAGCTTGCAAAAATTGTGCTCGTTATCAAGCTTGCGAGTTTTAACGCGAGTTCGAGCTCAATTCAACCTTATATTTAATTGTTGAATTTTCATTTTTTTAATCGATATTTCAATAAAAAAGCTTGACGGCTTTATATACAAATATTGGAAAATCAATGAGACATTTTCTATGTGTGATACAAATATATAATCGTGAAAAAATGTATTTATAAAATATGAGTAATATTTATCTAATTATACAAGTTCGAGCCGAGCCAACGTTAGCTCGGCTTGACTCGTTAAGCTCTCAAGCCGATCCCGACCCCGAGCCGAGCTTTGACCGAGCCGAGCTCGAGTTGCTCGTGAGTTATCTCGTCTCATTAACACCCTTAGTCCATCCATCTGCAAAATTAGCGAACAATAGTCAAAGCATTTGCGTAAGTTTACAAAGATTGACCAAACTCGTCAATAACCCGCGAACCTACTCATTGGTTACAAAATATTCGACCGGTCTAACCGTATCCAACTCAATCCCGCATTTAACCACTTCTATCTCCGATTTACAATACTCTACTAGTCTCTCCCAGATAACAAAATTTACTGAAATCATATCATATATTATATTAAAGCAACAACCAACAGCCTATTTAATCGCCACGTGTCAACATATACTCATACGCCACGTGTCATTTGCTAGATTTCTAACAAATATGATACAGTTTCTTAAACTGAAGCCTAGATATTCGGGATATATTTAATCAACTAGGTATGATATATTTAATATTGCTTGCCATTTATACAAATATATAATATATAACTGCTATCCATTTATACAAACTAACTAATCAAGTCGTCAATTAGACATATAATACGAAATCTCAAACTTTAATAACGGCAATAATATATGATGTTTCCTAACTCAAAATAAATCATCCTGAAATTTCGTGTACAGCTTATACCATCTTAAAATTTTGTTTACAACTTATTTTTCTAGATTTTAAAGCCTACATCTTAGGATATTTATTCAGTTACGATTTTAGCTTTTAAATAATATATAACATGCTGATTAGTTACTTAAATTTGACTAATTAAGTTTTAAATCTGACTAATTAAGGTTAGAATATACACATGCTTATATTTTTTAATACTTTTAAGAATCCTCCAGTGAGTTTAAAAAAAAATCTTACTTTAAATCATAGTATCCTAAACTTTTCATAAATTAAAAATTATTTAATTTAATCATAATTATTTTAATTTTAATCATCATAATTCAAAATTAGTAACTAATAACTAATGATTGTCAATTTGTCATCTTATTTGGCCCCATTAATTTTTTAAATTTTTAAAAATGACAGGTTAAAAATCCTAAAGTAAGATAGAAAGTGCATAAAATTAAACAAACCGAAATTTAAGCCTTGATTCTTGATTCGGAAAAGATACTAGCATACAATCATTTCCAAATTTATCGCTGTATGATTTTGGTAGAGAATGAACATAGCAAATACGAAGTATAAGTGAATAACAATTGTTTTCGGGAAAAAAAATGAATGTTATCTTCTGCCATTTTTAGCCACTAATATCCATTTTTTTAGCGTTAATAATTAATATCACCAAGAGTATTAGACTATTAGGGCTTGGTATCCCCGCAGTATATCAAGTAATTGTTACTCTTTCTGATCTTCTGTTACTTTGAACACATGTCATATATGTGCGAAATTGTCCACTATGATCATAAGGTTACTTTCAAACGCCACCCACCTTCGACCACCATTATCTCGCCGCACCATCATGCTTCCGCCTTTGCCACACGTATAGGCTATGCCAATTGTTCAGGGTAACTGTTGGAACATTGATCATATACTTTAATGAGGTCAGCACTATGATTATGTACTTACTACTGTGAGATGTTGTTCATCTTAATTTTGTCATTGTATTTGATGAAAACATGAGATCCATTCCTATAGAAAATGACCTTCAGTATACCACCACTATAAAATATGTGAAATAGATGAAATGAAACCCAACTATCTACTTAAAATGTCTTTACATTTGTCATACAAATAGGTCAGTGGGTTTAGACTTAGCAAATGGGTCAACCCGGTCGGATTCTGATCGAATTAGTTCGAGTTAAGTCATCTTGGGTTTGCAAGAATTATAGTCGAGTCCGAGTCATCTTCGGATAAGCTATTTTCAAGTTATTTAGTGATAATAGACCGTGTGCAATAATTAACACAAACTCTCATTTGTGACGGGTATATCCGTCGCAAAAATTACAAATAATAGATCATAAAATAATAGGTCAATGTATAATATAACTAACACAAATTCCCATCTGTGATGGGCAGATCGGTCGCAAAAATTACAAATAAAACATCATAAAATAATAGTTCAATGTATAATGTAATTAAAGCTATTAATTAACACATATTCTCATTTGTGACGGACATATCCGACGCAAGCTTGCGACGGGTTAAGTAACGAAATTTCTAATATTATTGGAACGTATTTTAGTTGAATGCGTTTTACTTTTTGATCTTGGCGCTTTCACATGTAATTGATTAGGCCCAATTTTCATCAATTACCAAAAAGTACAAATAAAACACCATAATATATTGGGTCAATGTATAATTTAATTAACACAAACTCTCATTTGTGACGGGTATAATCGTTGCAAAAATTACAAATAATAGACCATAAAATAATAGGTCAATGTATAATATAACTAACACAAATTCCCATTTGTGATGGGCAGATGGGTCGCAAAAATTATAAATAAAACATCATAAAATAATAGGTCAATGTCAAATATAATTAAAGCTATTAATTAACGCAGATTCTCATTTGTGATGGACATATCAGACGCAAGCTTGCAATGGGTTAATTACTATCATGTGTTTTAAGCTCGTGCAAATTGCACGGGTTTGTTGTTTAATTTGTTATATAAAGGAGTGGTAATAGTAGTCGCTCTTTAATTGGAGTATCTATCGACATATCTAAAACATAGCAACAATAAAGATGTATCGATAGTGTTGGGTTCCTTTGATTGATGATAACATGCCCATTTCATGTGTGTTCTCTTAAGTTTACCTTTTCAGGATTTATGATCAAATCAAGCTTGGATTAAGATATGTTGAATTGTTGATCACCCAAAGTATAGAGTTACTTGTGTCATCTAATGTACAAGTTAGGGAGTAGAGTATTTAAAAGCAATAGAAACAGTTAAGACTACTGTTACCCTTACGAGTAACAATAGCCTGGACTGTCGCCATGGTCCGTAACACTTGAAATTCATTTTCACTTGTCAAAAATCCTTTTTGTTTTTCTAGAAGTGACTTGGACTTAAAAGATAACTTTCAGATTTTTGTCTAAGAATTTGGGTTTCTAGAAAAAAAGGTTTAGCCAATTATCAATTCAAATTGTTTCCTCTTTGTGCCAATTTGACTCCTTGGTCTTTTGTAAAACAATGATTACTTTTTGCCATTTTTGTGAGAGCTTGTCATCATGTGACTTGTTTTCCACTCTTTGTTTTCTGAAAAACCAATGGCTTCTTTTGGATAATTACAAACCTTCTTTTCTTCTTTTGCTTTTTGAATAAGTACCTTCTTTTGTGCAAGTTTGGGGAAGAGTTGGTCTTCACCACATGTGATGACCATTGAATTTCTAAACCCTAAATCAACCACCTTGCTTGCTCTCTCTATAAAAGGCGTGCCCCATCTCATTATTTCCTCAAGACTTTTCCTGAGAATTTATTCAAGTTTGCAAAAATTGTTTTCAAAGTTTAAAAACCGTGTCATTGTTTTGCAAAGCTTTAAAAAGTCTTCAAGTGTTACAATCATAGCCACTGTTGCTTTAAAGTACTAAACTCTCTCACTTATGAACCGTTTGATCTTGTAAAGTTGTCCATATCAATTCTTGTTAAGAATAAGTCCGTGGAAACTTGATCCATAAAAACGTTCTAAGTTAGTGTGTAGAGTTTAGGACGGAGTAGTCCTTCGACTCTTTGGCAACCGGAGTAGGTTGCGAGTTACCTTGTTCTAGGACGGAGTAGTTCTTGAACTTGTGTCACAACCGGAGTAGGTTGTTGGTCTTTTTATTGTACGGGTTTTTTAGTAGTCGGAGTAGATCACTAAAATTAATCAATAAAAAGTAGATTGGACGTAGGCACTTGAGTTCTTGCCGAACCAATTCAAAAATCTCGTGTTTGCTCTTCATTTGTTCTTTATTCCGCTGCTTTTATATTGTTTAGTTTCATTCTTTGCTTAACTCTTGAGTAACAGTTCAAAATACTGCCACATTCGGTCTGTAGCCTTTACTCCATATGCTAAGAATAGCAACATGTAATCGTTGTTATTATCTTGGACTTCAGCAAACTTATATTTTAAATACTCGTTTAATCATTCAATATTAATCGATGTATTCACTTATCCTCCATATTATCAAACAACTTACTTTAATCCAATAAAGTTTAAGTTAAAAATTTTAAATTGTACCTAATTCACTCCCTCCCCCTCTTAGGTACTTACTTTAATCGATGTATTCACTTATCCTCCATATTATGTAATTCATTATGTAATTTAATTATTCCGGGGTTCCTTGAAGACGGTGCCACTCGAGAAGGCGATCCATCAAAGAAAGTGTTGTCTTGAAATGCGTGCCAAGACCGAAGTTCAAGGGACCAAAGGAGTTGGTTTCCGAATTTGTAATAGTTTATTAGATTTACTATTTATGAAGGCCATACTAGGATTTAATTTATGCTTTGCATTTTATTTATATGTTGCATGCATCGCTAAATCGCCATAACTAAAACATGCATTATCATTTTATCGAGTTTATCGGCCGTGTCAATTACAATTATCGTAGTTCACCGCTTTAGTTCACTTAAAACGTGATAGATAATAAATTGACATGACCTCTCGCTAAAATAAACAATTGAGACTTAACCTTACCAAAAAGTAGAAACCATGAAAACCCATTTCGTGAGGGAGTGCACTCGACCTTACCCGGGTACAAATCTTGCTACGTAGGGGAAGTGGGTGATAAATGTCTATCCACCGAATTTATGTTAATAAAGGGTATTTCGGCACACCGTGCCCTAAGTTAATATGAATTTGGATCATAGACACATTTATTCGAAATTTGGATTGAACTCAACGAAAGTATTCACGACGATTTCCGGATGTGTTTCGGGCTAGAGATAAATATTAATGTAATTTTATCGACCAAGAGTTCTAAAAATAGAATCGATTAAAGAGTTAATCCACCGAGTTATGTTAATAAAGGGTATTTCGGCACACCGTGCCCTAAGTTAATATGAATTTGGATCTTGGAATCATTTATCAAGTTGGGTAGAGGTCACTTGATAAATGCAATAAAACTTGTTTAAATTAAAATTTACGAGTATTATTATTTTAAAACGACAAGTGTTTTATTCCTTCTATTTTTGTTTTGTAGACCACTTTTATTTCTCATAACAAATGGCCGCACCAAACACCAACGCCGCAACTCTCACTAATGTTTCATGGCTCCGATCCTTCATGGATCGTTGTAAACTTGAAAAGAATGGGTCAAACTTTTCCGATTGGGATGCCCAACTCAAGCTAGCCGCCCAAGGTGACGATTAGGTTCGTTACCTCATGGAGGCCTCTCCCCCCGAACTTAATGCTAGGTCGAGTGCCGCCGTAAGGGAAGCCTACGACACTTACCAAAAGGAATCCGCCGCAATTAAAAATGTGTTAATTTTTGCGATGGAGGCGGATCTCCAAAGGAGAGCTTTCAAAATGGGCACCGCTTATGAAATTTATTCCAAACTTGTGACTATGTTCTCACAAACACCGAGGATCGTCCAATATGAGGCGGCCTCGGCATTCTTTGATCTCGATTTCAAAGAGGGCCAAAAGGTTAGCCCTCACGTGCTCAAATTGTTGGAGCTAGTCGAGACTTTGAAGATTCAAAAGGTTGAAATCCCCAAAGAGCTCATTGTAGATAGGATTCTACACTCCTTATCCAAAGTCAAGGCGTATGTTCAATTCCGGGTGAATTTTAACATGCAAGACAAGGACGTGTCTCTTGAAGAGTTGCACAAGTTACTTGTGCAAGCCGAAAGAGACATGGGGCTAAATGTTAACTCACCTAAGGATGTGCTTAATATAAGCACTAAGAGCAAGGGGAAGTTCAAGAAGAATGGGAAAAAGGGTAAGAGGCAAGCTCCCATGTCCACCAAGGCTAAGACTTTTGAAGCTAGCACTTCCAAAACCAAGAAGGGTCCTCTTAATAAATGTCATTATTGTAATGGTGTTGGACATTGGAAGAGGAATTGTTCCAAGTATCTTGGTGACATCAAAGCTGGAAAGATCACTCCAGTAGGTAATTGACTATCCTTTCTTTTATGTTTCTAATTCAACTATGATATTTTGATACAAAGTTGTGATAATGTATCCCCTTTTTATTGTAAATAGGGCCTCCTCCAAGCAAAGACAAGGGAAAGGAGAAGCAAGCTTGAGAAATCATGAAGGAGCTAGGAGTAGCTACCAATGAAGCTTGACTTTTATTATTGTCTTTATTTTAATGTTATGAATTTTAGAACTATTTTGATTTCCATGTTCGACATGGAAATAGTTGATCCTTTCTAAATAATGGTTGTATTTTGGATTATGGTGACTTGGCTTGAAACCCAAGTCACCCCTTTTATCGTACTTATTTGTTCTAAAAATTCGTCTTTATATGCTTGCACATAGAAACATATGATCATCTACTTAAAGTGATCCAATAGACAACCATAATGATGGGATTTATTATATGTCCGCAAGCTTAAGGCTTGTGTATGATCAATTATAAAGTGATGTTGAGTTGATGAACTCTCCTAAAGGAATGTCAATTACCAAGTACGCCCATCAAATCTAAATACTATTAGTCTATCTATGAGATAATCCTCCTCCTACTTCAAATATCATTATTTGTGTCTCATAAAGCTATCTTTGAATATCTAGTATATTTATTCTAAAGATAGAGTGGGAGAAAAATGATGACACAAAGAGTACAAAGAATAATTTGTATGCTTGAGTAAATGTGATCTACGAAAGAAAGAATGATTTGTATACCAAGATAGATAGTATACATGAATAGATGAGATCTATGGTCTCGAATAGATGAGATCTACATGACAAAAGAGACCAAGTGAAGTAATCAAAAGAATATGTTCTTAAGATAACTACATGAGGACACCAAAAGAAAGTTTTGAAAGAAAATGACTAAAGAAGAGTGTTAACTAGAGATTTTGCTAGTTTATGACCTACATATAAATAGAGTTTCAATATTGATTTACTTAAGAGCCTAAATGAAACAAAATTGCATCCTTGAATATAAATGAGATTTATGACTAAAAGTTGCATAGAATGATATGCCGATGTCCACAATAGCTAAGTTAATTGTTAACCATGCTAGTGTCATTACTTAACCTCATTATGAAAATGAAATGGTTATACCTCCTTCCGAAAAGGGTATTTTGAGAAGGACGTGTATTAAATGGGTTTTCACATTTGAATAATGGCATTGCTACGCATCGTTATAAAAATGAATGAGTAAGAGATTAAAATCTCTTTCCATAAGTTTAAGATTGAAACCTTTTCAAAATAGGTATTTTGAAAAGATATGTTGGGAACAGAATGGTTTTATCTTAATAACTTGGCAAAGCAAAATGTATTTCAATTCTTGAAATGTTTCGATTGAGTAGTCAAATATGAAACATGTGGAATTGAGTGAGAGTTTGAAATTATCATGTGAAGACATGAAATTTAGTGGGAGCAATCATCTTGTAAAAATTTATAACTCATTACTCATTGAGAATGACGAGTTAGTACTATCTTTCACAAAGAAGTATTTGAGTTTTCAATTCTGGATGAAAATGAACTAAGATGAATCCAATCACATCATGAGATGTTGGATAGGCATTGAGACATGCACATCAAATCAACAAGAAACGTAGGTTATTCATATCGATGAAAATGGAATTACCATAAGCAGTCATGGTCATTCATTGAACCTAAGAATGGTTGATTACATGATTAAGATCACTAATGTTTCCGCCATTAGAATAATCATGCACATGTCCAATAATGAATCATATGCTTAAGAGCATGATGAGTCATTGGTGAGCCATAGAAGAATCGTCATGAATTCTCGAGAAGAACTAATGAGATATTCTGGTGTTTGACAGAATACTCTGTTATGTGACAAGAAGTTGCACATATTGAAGTTCGAAAACGCGTAAGGATTTATGAAAATCCTAAGCTATTCAAGCTAAAAGGAGAAATAAGAAGTTTGAAAAGATACTTGTTTTAGTAAGAAGTTGCTCAAAACTAGTATTTTCAAAATTTGCTAGGACTTATGAGAAGCACTAGGCTAATAATCTTGACAATTGTTGCAAGACCCTACAAAACGTATACCTAGTGCATTGTAAGTTGGTAGAACACTTGACTAGTACAAGTTATATCATTCACCACAATTCGTTGGTTATGTGATAAACAACAAGAAAGTTCTTTCAAGATAAAGAACCTAAACCTAGGTTGGGAACTTAGATGTGTACTTGGTAAGGTTCATGCTATGTGAGACAAACATGAAAATAAAGGAAAATGCAATTCAAGAGTTTGAACACATGGACACATGGTATGTTAAACTCATGTTGCAAACGACTAGTGTTTACACACTTACGATATACATCACAAGGTTGTAATATGGTATTGACTACCCGAATGTGATGTCGACATTTGTCGTTTGATTATTATTAACTCACCTTGTACTTTGTTACATCCAAACGGGTTGTAGAGACAATTTAACCCCGTTAAAGTGAACATGGATTAGCATTGTATTCGCCCATAGTCACTTACATGAGGTGACGTCTCGAAGTGACTAGAGTGTGATGCGATTGATGGCAAGTTCAAGTGCCATGGAGTCATGTGAGATGACTAGTCGATCACATAGGCAGACTGTTAGGAACACTTTGTCGGGCTAATAACCGCTTATAGAGTTCTGGCAAATTTATATAGTTTGGTCGTGGCGAGAGCTACTATAGTATTCGAATGAGTCGATTCTTTTGAGTAAAGACTGTTCGCCTAAGATGGCACAGTTTCAGATTAGTTTTGATTTATGTTACTACGACCTTCGTAAATGGGGTCAAATGGGCATATGTTGGGTTATGATGGCTGTGGCTAGTCAAAGGGAATAAGTGCGATAGGAATTATCCACCCCTTGTCAGGGTTATAACAATATCTCAGGGCCACTCGAGGAGTAATGAACTGGAAATGCGTGGCCACGCTCGGAAGGTATCTATGGTAGATAATTCCGGTCAATCAGTTATTCTCCAGATCGAGGAAACCACTCTCGATATTATCACTTGCAAATACGACCTGAAAGACACCTTGAATTGAGTGGGAGATAGTAATAGGACTAGAGAATTGGTGACGCACACTTGTCGAGCACAAGTGGGAGATTGTTGGAATATGTGTCCTCCGACAATAATGGATCACAACTGTTGATCATGATGATCACATGTTTAAATCTCATTTTAAGAATACATGTGGGATGTAATATTTTACAGTCAACTGGTCCACACATATCGGTAATGATTGACTGACTAGAGTTTGACATTACTGTCGTGCGACGGTGGTGATCAGTTGATCCCCTTAGGTCATACCTAAAGGGTGGTCATACCTAAAGGGTGACACTCTTAATTGATTATTTAATTGATCGTATATTCGTATGTCGATACGGGTTAATTAAATTGCTTAAAATTGACGGACGATTTTGTGAGTATTATTGACGTGTCTTATTGTAATTCGATTAAATAAGATACGGTCTAAGTAATCAAATTGTTTTATTACTTAGATAAAATTATTGTTTACGAAATAATTGAAACTGAATGAATGATTTATTATAAATACAAGACGACGTGATTTATAATTGATAAACTGTTTTGGTACAAGTAATTATGAATTACTAAGTCGATTTTGTACATGACGTATTTTATTAATACGTTGATTTTTAATATGTTAAAAATGCATTACAATTACACAAGACTAGTAACACGTGACAATTGACAAATGACAAATATAAAATGGACCTTCTATTTTATATAAGTGCCGAAAATGGAGGGAGTATTGGGTTTAAATTGTGTTAATTATATTTAAGTGGAAAACATGATGATTGCAAACCTAATATAGCCATGCATACCTATGATTTCTTGGGTAGAAAAACTTGTTCATGCATTGGCTCTACTCTCCCTATGCCAACCGGTTTTTGGAGGTGTAAAAGGCCAATGGTTTTTTCTTTTTTTTTTTTTTTTTGAGGAAAATGGTTTTTTCTTTTAATCATTCACTACTTCACATTATAATTTCTAGTGTAAGAAATTGAAAAAATTCTCTCTACATCTTATGAAAAATTAGAGAAATAAAATCTCCAAAATCCTTCCTCTTGGCCGAAAAAGACAAGAGAACAAAATTAATTTTTGTGTCATATTTTGAGTAAAACTTATATTTTACTAGTTCATAAATATATAAGTTATTAAGAGGTTACCTTAGGTATTCACTTTTGGGAGGGATTCTTCTTTGGATCCTTTGTTCATCCATATAAGGAAGCTCAAGAACAAGTGATAAGGAGAACTCATTTGTGCCCATATATCTGAAATCTCATAGTAAGAAAGACGATTTCTTCTCTACTTTTGTTCTTGTTTGCATGCATAAGATCTAGTTTTAATTTTATGACTAAATTAAAATGTCACATATATGAATATGTTAATTAATGAGATTAATGATTTCTAACACCCTTTTACCCACAAAATGGTTAAAACATCCTTCAACACATCCATCCCCATCAAAACCCCAAAAATGACAAACCCATCAACATCAACTGACCCACTACCTACCTCCAAGACCTCTCAACCTCAAAAAGAGTCTCATGCCTTTCCTCGATACCAAAAACCATCAACTACACCTAACCCAGAACCTGTAAACCCTCACCCAACTCCTATCACCGTCATCTTCCCAGGTACGGTCCCATCTGACGACGTTCCGATCTCCACCATGGTTGGGCGTCGAACCCGAGGTGGTCGTAAAAAGGGTACCACCGTCTCAAGCTCTTCCACCGAAACAGTCACCGTGGTTGATGATGGAAACGAAGAAACCTCTCCGTCTGATGATAGTGTGAATCCCACTGAGTCTGCCGATCCATTCCGACTCCGGGAAAGAAAAATAACAAAAGAAAAGGGAAAGCTTCTTCATCATCTTTACCCCAATCTCCGAAAATGTTGAACAAAGTGATATTGAAACCGAATCTCCTATCCCAATTCCAACCACTATCACTCCAATTGAACCATCCCTTGAACCTCCTTCCAAAAAAATCGAAAACTTCAAAGAAACCATTGGTGTACCTCTTACCCTCTGACTCCGTCTCCCTCATCTCCAAATGGGATGTAGCACGAGTTTGGCAACAACTCGAAGATTTGGATCTCCCTACTTCAATCTACAAAAACTGTGAGAAATTGATGAATCCCAAAGCAATTCACTCTCCTCGGGTCTACAATCAGTCCTGGTATGAGTCTCCCGCATTTCACGATGTGCGAGACATGATTGCTGCTCAAGGATGGGAGAGTCTACTGGAAATTCGTGAACCGGTGTTTGTCAGTGAGGTGGTTCAGTTTTTCGCGACGGTTCGAGTGGACAAGTCGGGTGATTTTCTCACTGCTAAGGTCAATGGTAAGCCGCTAAAACTCTTTCAAACTGATTTTGCCACTGCCCTCAAAATCCCAACCGGAGGTTATGACGACCTCCCTGCTAAAACTTGGGTTGCCTTACCTTATGCCTCACTTTTGGCCGTTGCAAAAGTCATTTACCCCAAAGTCGTGGCATGTGGACCATTTGGTAATACCTCCATACCCCCTCCTCTTCGATTAATTTTCAACATGCTTTGTCGTTCCCTTTACCCCTCGGGTGACCGGTCAAAATTATCCATAGCCCAACAATATCTTATTTATCACATTGCCACTCACAAAAAGATCAACCTAATCGGGCTAATGTTCAAGCGTTTTGCCCTTATCTCGATGAAACTCCGAAAACCCTCAACTGGTGTGCTTCATCTTCCCTATGGAATGTGGTTGTCAGTGGTGCTTAAGGCACATGGGGTGCTTATTAGCTCTAGTGTGGGGTCCTTGGACATGTGTGATACAATGAGTAACGGTCAAATGGGAAAAATGTTGATTAAAGTGGAAAATGATGAATTAATTTATGTAAAAATCAAGTCGGATCCGGAGGGTGGGTCTTCTAGTCATGTTGGAACGGGTAGTATAAGGGAAAATTTTCAAGCTATTGCGGATTTGAGTGCTTGGGTGAAGCAAGATGCGCTTCAAAAGGATGCGGCTATCTCGGCTCTTGCCTCCACCGTGGATATGATTCGTGGAGAAGTGGATATTATCTCAACTCTTGTCTCAACCAAGGAGCATGGTGATGATGGTGTGGCTGACCCGTTGGATGAGGATCCCTTGGGTGATGAGTCGGATGGTGACCAAGCTTCCTCCCCTTGAAAACCTCACCCCGCATAACCTTTCTCTGTTTTTGCCCTTCCTGTTTTGCCCTTTCACTACCGGTTTTTCACTCTTAATTGCTTGTTTGGTGGTGTTTTTTAAACTCTATTTAGCCTTGGTGAACTTTGGTTAGACTTTGTTTGAACCAAACGTTTGTGTTGACTTTGTTATCTTGTCACGTTTATGCTTATCTTTTTGCGTTTTTTTATGTGTGTTTGCTCTTGAATGCCTTTGACATCCCTGCCCATTTTGATGATGTCAAGAGGGGGAAAAAGTAAACTCATGTTATTAATTTCTTTGCAATTTGGTTAACTCATAACTAGGCCTAACCTTCACAATTTTTACTCTTGCTTTGGGGCAATGTAAACTTGTCTTGGTAAGTTTGACATAGGTTCTTGCTCTCTAAGGTAATATAGTCCCTTCTCCTACATGACCTTACTTGATTAAACCTTGAAATTGGATTCTCTCTTGTTTAAGATTCGTTTTTAGGGCTTGTCATCATCAAAGGGGGAATTTGTTGGGTTCTTTTGATTGATGATAACATACCCATTTCATGTGTGTTCTCTTAAGTTTACCTTTTCAGGATTTATGATCAAATCAAGCTTGGATTAAGATATGTTGAATTGTTGATCACCCAAAGTATAGAGTTACTTGTGTCATCTAATGTACAAGTTAGGGAGTAGAGTATTTAAAAGCAATAGAAACAGTTAAGACTACTGTTACCCTTACGAGTAACAATAGCCTGGACTGTCGCCATGGTCCGTAACACTTGAAATTCATTTTCACTTGTCAAAAATCCTTTTTGTTTTTCTAGAAGTGACTTGGACTTAAAAGATAACTTTCAGATTTTTGTCTAAGAATTTGGGTTTCTAGAAAAAAAGGTTTAGCCAATTATCAATTCAAATTGTTTCCTCTTTGTGCCAATTTGACTCCTTGGTCTTTTGTAAAACAATGATTACTTTTTGCCATTTTTGTGAGAGCTTGTCATCATGTGACTTGTTTTCCACTCTTTGTTTTCTGAAAAACCAATGGCTTCTTTTGGATAATTACAAACCTTCTTTTCTTCTTTTGCTTTTTGAATAAGTACCTTCTTTTGTGCAAGTTTGGGGAAGAGTTGGTCTTCACCACATGTGATGACCATTGAATTTCTAAACCCTAAATCAACCACCTTGCTTGCTCTCTCTATAAAAGGCGTGCCCCATCTCATTATTTCCTCAAGACTTTTCCTGAGAATTTATTCAAGTTTGCAAAAATTGTTTTCAAAGTTTAAAAACCGTGTCATTGTTTTGCAAAGCTTTAAAAAGTCTTCAAGTGTTACAATCATAGCCACTGTTGCTTTAAAGTACTAAACTCTCTCACCCGGGTTACCGTGGTTTGAGTCGGTAGCTTCTCTTGTCACCCGGGTGACTTATAAAAAGACAAATTATATAAGATATCACTAAATTAAATGAAGAATTAATTTTAAAAAGTTAAAATAAATACGGAAATAACATATATGGTAAAGTTACTTACAAAATTACTATTTATTATTGAAAATTACTATATAATATTTAATAAAAATATACAAATGAAAATTAAATCAATATTATCTTAAATTGTGCTATTAAATAAAAAAAGTAATATACAATTAAGGTAAAAAGAAAAATTACCGTTGGTAATATCGGACAATGGGACGCGATGACTGTATCTGGAATCTTGCTTTGTTGCAAATGGATTAGATACACGATGGACCTAAATGAATGACCCATTAATATAAAAAAAGATGGCCCAAAACACAGCCCAAACAATTCTATAAAACCTAACTAAACTTATGCTATATATACATAGTTACTAAACCTAATTCTATTGCATGTCTCACACTTTCATCACTCTCAAGCTACACTCATCCTCACCGCCGCTCTCACTAAATCTACTCTCATACTCACCGATCTCAGTCATACTCACCAATCTCCGTCATACTCACCATTTCCGATCACCATTTTCCGTCTTTGTTACCATCTTCCGGTTAATTTCCTCATAAATCATAACTCAACTTTCGAAATCGATGAGTCTTTTTGTATCTTTTGCGTTTTAATTATCCCAAATTAAGTGATTTATATTTAATGGTGTTAATCTATTTGATTACATAGAATAAGTAGTCATTTTTCGTTGGATTACATATGTATTCATCTCAAAACAAATTAGGTTCCTTATTTTTGGTGTATTTTTTCGAGTGTTTCATTAATTTGTTTTGTAAAGTAATATTTTTGATCATTACTACATATGTTTTTATATTCATTTGATCTTTAACCCTTAGATCTAGTGAATATGAATCAATAAAAAACAAAAATTGACCCAATTTTGATGAGTATTTGAAAGGTCATCTCGATGATGATATACCATTTGTATTTTGTATCTCGTTGAATGAGATTTTGATAAGTTTTACTCGAGTTTTTCGTATATTTTTGAAAAAATAATGGTTTTTTTAGAGATTTACGTGGGTTTTTATATTCATTTGATCTACTACTGTTATATCTAGTGAATATAAGACCAAAAGATCACAAAAAGTTCTCATTTTGATGAATATTTGATCCATTCAGCTCAACACATAACATACAATGTGGTGGATTGAAATTTTGATAAATGTTTCATTGTTTATGATTTTCATCTGATTTTTTTTTTTTTGAAAATCTTGTATAACATCAATATATAATATAGAAGATTATATACTCTTGTTTATCGTTTTGGTCGAATATAAATAAGATTGGCTTTTCAATCTAAATTTTGGGTTTTGTGATCAATGTCTTATTTGTTTGTTTATCAATGTCTTGTTTTGCTCTAAGTAGTGCCTCGATGATGGTTCTCTATCCAGATCTGAGGGGATATATATATATAGGCGGGATCCGGTGAGAACGATCACTCGGTGCAAACGGTGAGAACGACCTACAATAGTAGTTTAATCAAAAAATCACGCGTGATATTTCGAAAAAAACCTAACACGCAGCTAACCCGACTGTTTGACAAAAAAATCCAAAAAATCTCTTTCTCTCTCTACTTTCCAAAACTTTTCCCCCAAATCTAAACAAATATTTCCGCGAAAACATAGGAAATTCCGCGAAAAACACTCAAACTATAGTCGCCAAAATCAACGAAATTGATCATAATCAATGGCGTTGATCATCTAATTGATGTACTAATATAATATTTTTCTGATTGATTTGGTGTGATTGATGCATTAACAATCGATTTTGTGATTTCGATTGGCATTCCAGAATTATTTCAATCGTAGAAAATAATGGATGTTGAGGGTTCTAGCGATTTGGGGGAACATACTGATGCGATTGTTCCAGCTATTAGCAATGATATCGTGCAGTCATCATCTCATCTAGGTATGTACATCTGCAAATCAGTTGAGATGAGCCTTTTTTATAAATCGTTACAATAAAATCGTCTGATTGATGTATCTATTGATCATTTTGATGCGTATTCATACTAATTTAAACATAGGAAGACAAATTATTACGATTGCTGCTCATGTATCGTTAGCCTGATTGGTGTTATAAATTGACGAGTCTGATGGATATGAACAGTTGTCTTACCGGTCTGGTTAGTGTATGTGATATGCAGTTTGTTTTAGAGTTGATTATTACACTTGCTGATCATATTTCTTATGCACGCTATACAGTATTCTGTTTAGTTCAATAGCATGTATATTAGTATCATTGATGTAATTGCCTTATATGGAAAACGTACCTGGTAGAATAACGAAACCGCCCTTTATAAACCAGCGTATATGAAAAGCATGTATATTAGTATAGTTGATGCGTTTGTGTTTTGTCAGCAGCGTATCTAGAATTATAATTAAGGGATATACCGATTCGTGTCATAATAAACATTTGACTTTCTGCCTGTGACGAAATTATAAGACGTGATTGGTGTATCTTGACGTCTACGTTGTAGACGAAGTAATGAAAAATACGATATGTCGGCGATCGGCACAAATTTTCGAGTTAATTTCGTGGTTTTTTGTTTTCTAATTGATTTTGTGCTTTTGACTAAATTAGCGTACCTGAAAATTATATTTGTTGTGCATTAGTTATTTGAACTCTTTTGCTTATACCTATCTTGTTTCTCTTGTGTAGCGTGCATAGATGCGAGCTCACCAATCATCGAGACAAACCCGAAGGAAAGAATACTGTATGTGCGCCTTTAATTGAAGCCTGTTTTGGGTATGATCTTTGATAAACTAGAGGATGGGCTAGAATTCTATAAGGCTTATCTTTGCTAATTCGGTTTTAAAATGAGGAAGTCGACGCAACGAAACATAGATGGGGTTGTCATGACTAAGTATTGTGTGTGCAGTAAAGCTGGAGAAAGTAAGCCTAGAGGGAAGGTAAAAAAGAGACAGAGAACTAGAATTTTATGTAATGCAAAGATTTTTTTTCGAAGAAATGAAAAAGGACAATATGTGATTGTTGACTTTCATGAAGGTCACACCCACCTCCTCTCAACACCAAACACCGTGGTGCATTTGACTGAGTCATGAGAATTAACCCTTATACATAAAACTATGATTGTTGAGAATTCTAAAGTGAATAAGGGGCCTGTGCAAAGCTTTAGGATGTTCAAAGAGTACGTGAAAGGGTATCAAAATGTAGGGGCATCACTTGAGGACTTCAAAAATTTTTGGAGGGATGTGAAAAAATTTATTAAAGGGTATGACGCGCAAATGATGATTGAAAATTTCATGCACAAAAAAGCCATGTGTAGTTCGTACTACTTTGATTTTGATGTTGACGATCGTGGTCGACTATCTAGGGTTTGTTGGTTTGACCCTATAGCTATAAAGAATTACAGTCTCTTTGGTGATATGACGTCTTTTGACACGACGTTTAATATGAAAACGTATAAAATGATATTTGCCCCTTTCACGGGGGTTGACCATCACAAAAAATGCGTGTCATTTGGAGCAGGACTTATAAGGAAAGAGACTAATGAGGATTTCGTATGGTTGTTTCAGAATTTTCTAAGTGCAATGAGCAATAAGTATCCTGTATGCATAATTACTGATCAAGATAGAGGCATAAGATCAGGGGTTAAAACAGTGTTCGGGGACAAAACTCAAAGATGAGATATTGCATGTGGCATATCATGAAAAAGCTGCAGACAAGATCGGAACTACGCTATATCGAGAAACTAACTTCATGAAAGAGTTGTGCTCCTGTGTTTGGGCAGAAGATATCGAACCGTCTGAGTTTGAGGAACGGTGGTGCTCAGTTATATCTTCATACGGGCTGACCGACAATGAATGGTTAGATACCATGTTTGACAAAAGGGCTTATTGGATCCCAGCATATTTCAGGGATTTATTTATGGGTGGACTAATGAGAACCACGTCCAGGTCTGAGTCCGAGAATAGCTTTTTCGGAAATTTCATGAACCCACACTTAACTTTGGTTGAGTTTCTTATGAGGTATGAAAGTGCTATGGACGCTCAGCGATGGAAACAATCCAAATTAATAGCCGAGTCAAAAACTCCTTCCCCGATCTAGAAACGCCTCACCCTTTGGAAAAACACGCTTCGAGTTCTACACCCCGGTGATGTTTTTCGAATTTAAAACGAGTGGGTGGTGCTTGTTTCACTGTGGTGTTAAAATATTAGGGGTTACTACCAAAGTGAAGCATCCCCATTATTGATCGTGAAAAAGACAAGGTTTACTATGTTAACTTTATCTCTCGACAAAATGAAAGTGAATCGCACTTTTTGTAAAAAGTTCGAGAGACATGGAATTTTGTGCCGTCATGCGCTTTACGTGTTGAAAGAACAAGGCCTTGACAATGTTCCGGATCGATCTGTTAAGTCGGTGGAGCAAATTGGCAACATGTCAGCCGATTTGTAATAATGTGCCACATACTTTAATTGAAGATTGTAACTCATTAGATGTTAGACGGCACAAAATTGGTACCTTATGGTCCGAGGTGTTCTCGTGTGTGACGCTCGCTGAACAAAAACCTGAGTATGTTGACGAATTGCTGGGCATTTTGAAAGGTTTTAAAGACAAGATAAGCGCACAAACCGGTACGTCAGAATGTAGTAGTAGTAGTAACACGGGTGATAGGCTGAGAAAGAAGAATAGGGAACTTGAGATGCTCTTAGGAACAAAAATACCAAAGGAAGTGGTTGTCTTACCTCCTATTCAGTCAAAAACAAAAGGGTCTGGAAAAAGAATGATGTCCCAAAAGGAAAAAGCTACAAAAGAACAGAAGAAAGCGGCCAGGAAATGCAATGCTTGCGGAGAATTAGGATTCCATGATAGTCGGAATTGTCCTGGGAGAGTATGATTCCATGATACAGGTACGCTATTAATTTTGGTGCATTCATTATTAGAGAATACTGGTGCAGATTGAATTTGTTTAGTTGGTGCTTCATTAAGGGATATTATTGTTGTATCTAATCAAATTTGTAACCGTTAATGTTTTATAGCATTTTTTCGTTTCAGGAATGAACAACGAAAAAGAGTTGCGGATCACATACCCAAATATAATGAATAATGGCGGGAGGATTTGAGACTTCATTTTTGATTTGTTATATGGGATTTTTGAACATTTTTTTTTTGATCTTTTTTTTTTTTCCTTTGTATGTCTTTTATTTTTTATTATTCGTATATCACAACATACTAGCGTATCCACATGGATTATATGTGCATCTGGCAAGGCTGAAAGTGTATCTATCAGAATTGTGAATGGAAACACTTGTATTAACATATACAAGTGAAAGTTTATGGAAGGCTTGCGTTCTAGATATTAAGAGCTAATGAATCTGCTCATTTTTTGATATGTGAAATGGTAAAAAGTAAACTTTCAGCTATTGTCCAATAACTGATGATTTCCTAACTATGTGCAAGAGACAAAAAGCGTGAATATTAACACGACTGTTGCACATGTTTTACATGAAAATCGTACATATTAGTATTATTTGTGAAAAAACGCAGCGTAACATATTAATAAACAAAGATTCGCGAACTTAAGTTACATAGACAAAATCCTAATATTGTATGACATCTAATTATCTATTACCTGATGATTTCATTAGACACGATTGATTTCAATAGACACAATTGATATTGTATGACACTAAAAAAAACGGTTGTTGGTGGGTTGTTAAAGAATATATTATTAATATGTTATCACAATTGATGTTGTGGCTATTAACACGATTGATGCACATGTTAACACGATTGATGCACATGTTATACATGATGAGCGTGTATATTAACACGATTGATGCACATGTTATACATGATGAGCGTACTTAGTAGTGAAAGAGGTTGCCCGATTCCTAGCCCATTGCCACATAGACACCACCATTTGTCTAAACACAAACAGATGGAATGGGATGCATATCCTACATATTATCCACAAAAAGTAGGGGCGATGCCCTTCCATTACAAACTGTCAAAACTATCATGATTCCATATCCAACGGGATGCCACAAATGAAAACAACATGAACCAAAGGCGTTTCAAAAGACGCCTTGTACTTAGAAAACCAGATACACAGATAACCGTAAAGGAAGTTAATACAATGCAACAGAACCCCAATTACACCATCACAAAGTCCATAAGATGTACATGACTTTTACTAAGCCTACATGTCAGCCACAATCCTGCCAAACGCAAAGCCGCTCCCATGACTTTTAGTAAACCTACATATCACACATGAGAAAAAAACGATGTAAACCTTGCACTTAAACAGATGTGATCAGTTAAAACTAACGATAAAGACAAATGAAAAATGAGATTTATTTTGAATACCTTACGCTTGTTCTCCTGCCAACGTAACAATTTGAGCGCGACGTCCTTCCTAAATCCAGCCAACGCCTTGAAGTTGCTTTTGTCTTCCCACAGATCTCGGTTGCGTCCAGCTTCTAACCATTTGAGAACATGAACGCCGCAATCAAACCTTCACCAAACAAAACTAAAATAAGTACCAACACAGGCGGCCTTACTTTATCATCCGTGCACAAAACACCTCATGTCCAAAGATACAAAAATCAAATAAAAACATGGGACATATCGTCGCGACGCACATATCGCATTAAATGTACCTAGCAATCGACCTAGTGTGACATACTCAGCTGATAAGTAAATAAAAAAAGATGAGTACTTACAGATTTTGCTGTTGAGGAACAGTCAGAGTCGAAAACTTAGCTAGAGGCGCCCCTACAAGATGCTTGTAGCCTTTGGACCGGCATAAGATCTGGAAGACATTACTAACCTAGAACAAAACGATACATTGAACCTATTAGTCATGAATCATTAAGGAAAGCATTATCTGAACGAAAACAATTATAATATTTTAAAAAATATACCACTTCCGCAGCAAGTTCAGTGTCAGCCCGGATATCCTTAGGACGTAGTGAGTTCAGAATATAGTTCGTCTTCATCTCCAGATCACACACAATAAGAAACCAGTGTTCGTTATCAATGATGGGTATAAAAATCTGTTGACAAAATTAAAAGACGTATGGTATGAATGAAATGAGTTTGATCTTCATAAACGAAAAATACAGTGCGATACATACCCACATTTTAAAAAGACAGAACAATATACTTACTGCTTTCACACACACCCCATCTGTAGGCATATATGATGTTTTGATGTAATTGCGACCAAGATTTTTATCTCGTTGATGATTGAGATGCTAGAATAGACAAACATATCGATTAGTAAGTCAAACATTCAAATTGATAATATTAAGTGAATCACGGATGAAAAGGGTAACACTCACACGTGCGGTAGATGGGATATACAACAAATCTGGCTTTAGCATAGTTGAATAGATCCCGAACATATCGATCACCTAAATTGAAAAAACGAGTGTTGTTCTATACTACATAAAATAGAAAGAAACACGTATGAAAATTAAGAAGTGACCATACCATATCCACAACCCATTTCCGAGGTTTCAGAGAGCACATG
Organism: Silene latifolia; assembly: GCF_048544455.1. Taxonomy (NCBI): domain Eukaryota; kingdom Viridiplantae; phylum Streptophyta; class Magnoliopsida; order Caryophyllales; family Caryophyllaceae; genus Silene; species Silene latifolia. Next base: position 14,375,622 of record NC_133535.1, on the reverse strand, counting down.
CCCTCTTTTGTTACTTGCCCAAAGCTTGACTCGACGACTACGTCACTACAAAAATAACGTATACACCAACGAAAAAAAGCTTAGTATGTGCTATTTCTAACAACACATATAAAGTTGACAAGGTAAACATGCTAAAAAGGATGAAACATTACTCTTTAGCTGATTCTCCCGCACGTATAAGGAACACGTAGTCTAACAGGTGCGTATCAGTATATTCCACTTCTTGTACAGCCGCTTGTTTCCTTTAAAAAACGAAGAAGGAAAATATATTTAGTAAGATTAACGATCACTTGAAAACAAAAAAGAAAACCAAAAAAAAAAAAAAAGAAGAAAAAGAAAAATATGGGTGCTTGCCCAGATTTGACGTTGAGACGCTTCGCAGCCATCAACACTTGTTTTGATAATTCGTTCTGAGGGCACGACAAAACAGCAAAACAGTACTTCATCTTCTGTTTAAGAAGGATCTTGCCAATTGCAGCCCCTGATCTAGACTGGATGATTCAATATGTGAAAAAATTGTTAATGAGAAAGTTGTGATTACTTATTTGCTAAACGTACATAGCCAAAAAAAAGGACGTATCTTACATTTATGAACTGAGATTTGAGCATTTGGCGGGACCCAATATATGTCTCCATGTAACACATCAGATAAATGCCATCATCCACGACGTCAATCACATGCGTTTTGGGGACGAATTCTTCACATGAGAAAAACTGGACTGCCTTAAATCTGGATGATTTGGAGATCATGTCACATCGAACAAAATCCCTCTGAAAAAAGTCTGATTACAATCAGAAACGTCAACGGAGTGAGAAAACTAAATCCAACGTTTGACAAAGTGAACTGGTATGCGCAAAATCATATTCTCACCACCATGCGGACAGAATCAGAGAAGTCTACTGATTTAGGAAGCATAGGATGAATGACTTCAATCTTTCGGGACACCATGTTGACACAAATCAGATGCGGCTCACGGAGTGTAAATGGGAACAAAGACATCGGTTTTGAAACACATATATCAACCTTAGTGGAAACATAAACAGGACAAAACTGACGAATGCTACTAAAAATAAAAAAGACATAGTTGAAGCTCACCAATTTGACTTTCATTTCTCGTATTCGGTAATATTTTCACATTTAATTCCCTGAAGTTAAACATATTTAACAACAAAAATAAAGTCAGGTAGGACGATAGCATGTTAATGCAAGAATATCTATATAGGAAAACACAACATTGATTAAAACTAAAGGTTAAAACAAACATAAATCAATCATAGGATAACTTACATTATGAGTAACAAAAGTGTATAAACGCAAAGGGGATGAGGCAGCTTTTAACTCCTCTCGCTTGTTCAATATATTAGCCCATTCATTTATCACATTTGTAGAAATCTTTGTGTCTGAGATAAAGGACAATAAATCGTATCTTCTTAGCTGGAACAAACGATTCCTGAACAATACCTCATTTGAAAATAACAAGACAAATGAAACATTAGACAAAAAATATAGATACGTTCTGATATATTAACGAATTACCCCACAAACTGATCACGATTAAACATTTAACTTGAGATTTAAATAGGTTGTAAAAAAAAGATTATAAATACCTTTCATCGGATCCCTCCTCAAAAACCAAGTCAGAAACATCTTTCTCCGGTTGGCTCAATTCAGAAAACATAGATATATTCCTTTGAATAAAGGGTGACTTGTATACATTTGGAACAACTACATCTCTCTTGTTCTCTATGTTAGCAGCATGGTGGACTACGTGAACTGATTCAACAGGTGCATTAGGACAGTCGGGAGAAACAACAGGTGCATTAGGAGCAGCAGACGGAGGGAAACAACAGTTGCAGTAGGACAGTCCGGAGAACCAGCTGGCTGCGATTTATCTTGAGATTGAAATAGGTTGAAGGTCGGGAACTCGGGAGCAACTCGTCTTTTCTTTGGTACAGGTACATTCACTGGATCCTTGTTGAACGCGTTACCCAACGCGATGGCCGCTGCCACAAAGGTAGGATCGTTCCAACAAGGGTCGTCATTGCTGCCTTCTGGTGTAGATGGAACACGACTGCCATGAACCTCGGAGGCTGACCTACCCCTTGTAGTAGACGTATCCTTAACAGTGTGTGAATCTGCACCTGAACCCGGGGCAGCAGCAGATTCATCAGTGCGCTTGTCATTGCCACCAACAACTGGGTCACCCCGTCCGCGATCCACTTTTGTCCCAACCTCATCTTGGTCATGTAGGTGGTGTTAATCGGAAACCCCTAGTAGAGAGTCGCCATGGCGGACAGGTGACAAACAATCGCAGAATTCGGCATTATACGCTTGGCGTATTAATAGAATACGAGAAATTCTGAAATGCAGAGCAAGGGCTTTATTTGTGCTTGCCGTTTCAATGCAAGAACTGACATGTGATCTGTTGGCATCGTGCCCATCACGTCCATTGTTGTCAGCCGCTGTAACACCCCCATATTCAGAGGAGCCTTAACTAGGCCTTCCTTAGCATATAAGGGCGTTACCATCTCGGTTGCCCGAGGAGAGTAATTATCATACGCCAATAAAAGAACTATTACGTTAATTTACAAGTGATTCAAACCAAAATACAACATAAAGGTACAACTCAAAGACTACTCGTTATGACCACCGTATCTCGTGAAGACTCATCCCCGCCCAGGACCTCGCCTAACAACGACATCAACACTGCTAAGACCGATTTGCTCACCATAAGGGATCACGGCGGACACATAACAAACAAACAACCACACAAGGTCGATCGAGGCAAGATAAGACAATAGCAACCACAAACAACAATACAACCAACGACACTAGTCTCTACCCCAACCTCGACAATCCAACCGAACATCACGGGCCGTCCTTTGGACCGGACCAGCCGCGATGGGGGACCGCAGCCGTTCCCACCTAAGCCCCGCTCATCGAACGAGCGATAACCCTGCTCATTAATGTGCACATCCCTTCTGTGGCGGGTTCCACAGAAGGCGAAACTAGGGCGTGAGATCACTCCCGCAAGTGACCCCACTCAGCCGAGAACGCATCTCGAGAGCCATCAACAACCATAACCATAACACAACACAATTACTATGTCAAACGACCACAATACAATCACAACGACCGACACACTAGACGATCTACAGCTACTGAGTAGGCGAACCTACCTTACGCATCCGCAACCAATCCATGCCGACAAACACAGCATCCAGCGCACAAGCAAAGCCTATTACCACCATGCAAATATCTATTACTACAAGCAAAACCCTAACTATGAAAACAAAGGCACGGATGATGATTATGACATACCTATTAGGGAGAGACAAGGCAAAAGGCCGCTACCCGACTCAAGAGACGCTCTCCTAAGGCTCAAGATTCTTCACAAGGCATCCATGGAGGTTTTGAGGTGAAGGGAAGGGAAAGAGGCGGCTGAAGGATAGGAGGAAAGTGGCGAAAGTAATTTGCGGATTTAACAAAACGCGATATATAACCCTCGCTGAAAACCAGGCACTCGATCGAGTACCCAACACACTCGATCGAGTAACCCCCTACTCGATCGAGTGCCCTAGCTACTCGATCGAGTAGCCTCTACTCTATCGAGTACCACCCTTAAAACGCACCCCAAGATGGTTTGACATACTTCCCTAAGGCTACTCCCGCCCCCAAAGGACAGTCAATGCTGGTCAAAGGGATCCCTAAAAGGGCGGGTATTACAGTCTTCCCCCCTTAAAAAGAACTTCGTCCCCGAAGTTCAACTCACCTCTCCCGCTCAAGGCACGAAACCAACACAATCTCACAAATCTTCCCGATTAGGTCATCACCCCTTGTAAACACCATTTCCCCCCCCTATGTCATCATCATCACCGTCCACAAATAAACCTATCGATTCTTGTCACTATCATGCAAGTTCCATCATAGTCAACTGTTATTTTATATACACATAAAACATCCGACGCGCAGTGCGAATCGTCGCTCACGAATTCCAACATACACTAATTACTGTCCAACCATCCATCTAGGACATATCTCATATCACCTTTCATGTGGTACAACTAATGCCACCATGTTACTTGGCGACACGACTCAGATACAACTATACTCACTTTAAAGAATCAAAGAAAATAAGTTGTTATAATTCAACAACAAAATATTTATAATAAAATTTTTTTTTTTTTTTTTTTTTTTTTTTTTACACATGACACCAACCACCTTATAAACAACTACTCACAATTTTATAAACAAGCAAAACATTACTCGGAAACAATCTTTTTATTTCGTGACATTACTCTTCCCCTCTAAAAGGAACTTCGTCCCCGAAGTTCACCACCCAAATACCAACGCATATTACTTATTAGTTGTATCTTACTCATTAAAGAAAACCGTATTGTTTATTATGGACATTATTCACTAATTATACACTCGTTAAATTAAAATCCTACCCACGTCATCGGACTAACTAGCCACCGATTGATAACATATATTAATATGGTACGCACAAACATACGAGAAGCTACAACTCCGATAAATAGATCGTAAAAGGCGCATACAAAATAAAAACAACAAGAAATTATTACCGCTTCTCTAATTGTGACAGATACGCTTATAAAACTTCAATCACGACTTGTAACATATGAAATTAACGGTTCAAATGTGTTACTATGCACTCGCAACAACTTTAAACATTAAACTCGCAAGTATAAAACCATTGAACATTTTTAATCTTCAAAAATCCCCTGTAACAGTGACACTCGATCGAGTAAGTAACGGTACTCGATCGAGTGCCATGCTACTCGATCGAGTGCCCTGGCTACTCGATCGAGTGGCCTACAGATCAGAAACTTTTTATCCCACTTTCCCGCAGCTACTCGATAGAGTACGGGGTACTCTATCGAGTACCTACAGGTTAAATTCCTTATGAAACCTGTCATAAGCTAACATATAACACACGATTGACACATAAACTGAGTAGGGATGGTGTCCCGACTCTCAATAATCCTGCAAAAGTTAGAGTAGCAATTCCGGCCTTAGGGCCAATCGTACAAATCCGACTAAGTCTGAAAGATAAAAGGAAATAACTACCAAAGTCTAACAACAACGTTACCATCTAACATCAACTACTATCAACCAATATGAGAACGAGGAGTATCACTCCCCCTGCTGCTGCTGCTCCAGCATCACCTCATCATCACCACCACCCGAAGTACCAGCCCCTGACGTCCCAATCCCCGCATCCACTCCTGCTCCTGCTCCTCCTGCTCCTGGGCCTGCGTACCATGGAGTCAAGCCACCGTAAGGAAAGGACTGAGGTGCTCCCCATGTCGACTGTTCCACCCCGTAGGAATGGAAAACCCCCGAGTAATTCCCAACGCCACTCCACCATACTGGATGCGGTCCCTCGGTCCCTATTCCCGAGTGTACGCCATCTCATGCATGTTCCGGAGTGTCAAGGTAGATGACACTCTCTCCGCTAGGTAATCGGATCGCGTCTCGGGGTGTCGAGGTAAGGGTAGTACGGGAAGGGCTGCTGCTGCTGCGGTGCCTCCGGCTGTGTCCTAGTCTCCGGGGCCCTCTCTCTCACTCGACGGGGTCCCCTCACCACCCTAGGCCTCTCCGCCACCTGAACTCCCGCGTTCTCACCCTTTGTCGGCTCCGGCATCTCCGTGAGGATGGTACCATCAATGAGATAGGTCTGCAGCTGGCGGGGTGTGTCCTCATCCTCCTCCTCCTCCTCCTCATCGTCCCCATCCACAGTCACCACTGTCGGCTCCAAGGGCTCTGTGGCTGGGAGGTGCTCAGGAGCTGGAATCCTCATCCAACTCATGCCAAGCACTCTCCATGCTAGGCTACCGTCAGCCAAGGTTCTCAACCACTTCAGGTCGAGGTAGTACTCACGATCCATGGTAGGCACTGGGGTAGCAAGTGGCACGTGCGCCGGAGAAGCCTCAAAGGAGGTTAGCTTTTCAGCTAACCGAGTGGCAATGGCACCACAACTCAGGTATCGAGAATTAGAAGAAGCCATTAAGGCAAGAGCAGCACAAACTATGGAAGGAGCATTGAAGACCACTTTCTTGGTCCGCTCCGGGTTCAGGTACGACATCAAAAGTAAGACCTCATGGTTGTTCAACTTACTGATATCCTTTCTATCATAGAGGAGGTTTGAAAGAGAACGGAGGAAGATTCTCAAGGTGATGTGCTGAACGTCATTAATCAGCATATTGCTCGCGGTGGGAGCTTGCTTCCCCGTCAAGCAAGGCATTAGGCGGCAGACGCCGCACTCAGCTGGGATGTCGGTGATGGAGTCCTTGGGAGGCTTGGCCAACCCAAGGTGAGAGGCAAACAGATCCATGGTTAACAAGAAACTGGTATTCATCAATCTGAACTCAACAGTTTGACCCGCTGGGTCATAGTTAAAGGAACTCATGAACTCAAGGGGGAGGAAAGGATAAGTGTGCTTCCTCAACCGGTACAAACCCGTAAACCCCAAGGTCTCGAAAATATGACGGACATCCGTCTCTATTTCCAACTCTTCTAACACACCGGTGTCAATACACTTTGTGGGTCTCATCTTGCGTTTTTGTAAAGCTACAAAACGCTCCCTTTGCTTAAAGTCAACAAAAACAATGAAGGGTACTTAAAGCTGCGGGTACTACCGGTCCACTAGCCTCCCCTCTCAAGTGGATCAACCCTTCCCCGTTTACTCTGACGGGTTCCAAGGTTTAGTCTCGGCATCTGTTTTAGGCATAAGTCCAAACAACTTGCATAAACATCCAAACACTTATTTCATGTAACTTGAATTCACATATCCAGCTAAGCACAGAATTTCCCAACAATTTTGACATGTGAAGCACATAATTCATATTATTAAACTTGAATATTAAGATAAGTGAACATGTTTATCAACGGTTTCCAATTTTTGACATAGCAGTTCAAGCAATTTGTATAAGACATGTGGGCATATACATCATGTAAATTGGGTTCTATATACTTAGTAAGTTTACTAATTCATCAAACAATTTCCATGTTTAAGGCACATAATTCATGTTTTCAAACTTAGTTGCTCAGCTAGGTACACACCAAATTTCCAACCATTCTCAGCATGTGAAGCACGTATTTCGCGTTGTTACTTTGGTTATGGAAATAAGTATACATGTTCTTTAGCAGTTTATACGATTTCAACACACTAGTTCATATTATTACTACTCATAAGGCATAGTGGTGTACGTAATTATCATGATGGCCGCATATGTTCAGCGAATTTGAATACCCTACCATGCTTCTGAGGGTTGTTCCAGTACATTGCTAGATACATGTTACTAGTTCGAGAGAATGTATAATTTATGACAAGTCAATATCACTCCTCACTATTATGTAAAACAACTCAATCAAAATTTTCAGACGGTCTTTACAGCTGTGAGAATTGTGGCATGTATCCATCAATCATTGTTTCTTTTATCATGTTGGAATTTTATTCATGCTTATATTGTCAATTACAACATCAATTTTCTCATTCTAGGTCACGAATTTCTCATAAGACACTTTTAAGACGGAGTTTTAAGGCAACTTTCTAAGGGTAAAATCGTTAAAATCTAACCTCCAACATGATATAAACCATAATTAAAGCTCAATTTTACTATCTAATCATTATAAAACAGCCAAAAATCGATTTCAAATTGGAAACCCTAGAAATTTCGGGTCCTACTATTGCAATTTCTAATCTAATTTACAGCATATAATCACCAACAACCATGAAAAAGAAGACATATGAGTCATATCTCAACAATTAAACGCACCAATTTGCTCATTATAATCGAAAATTTCAGATTACTATACTATTTTGACATATTCAAAATAACAAATCACATAAATTGAGAAGAATTACATACCTTGATTGATTAGTAAGATAAAGAAACGAATTAAACAAGAGAAATTAACCCAAATAATCACTACTAACCCAAGAGATAGAGAGGATTTGAGAGGAAATAAGGAAATTGAGAGTGATATAGGATGGTTGTGTCGAGATATGGGAGAATAAGAAGAAGAAATAGAAAGGTAAAGGGTTTTAAGAAAACCCGTAGGAGTCTTCGCTGATAACCTACTCGATCGAGTGCCTGGGGTACTCGATCGAGTACCACCCTACTCGATCGAGTAGGAGCTAAATCATCGAGTAACTGCGGAAAATTTCCCACATTCCGACGTTATAGCCTCCTAACTAGATCGAGTGAGGTCTACTCGGTCTAGTACGCACCCGCACTCGGTCAAGTATAGCTAAGTGCTCGATCGAAAGAACGAAGTAACTTGAAGGTCCCTGCAAAAACATCATCGCGTGTCGGTTCCAACTAAGTTCGGAATTCGACACTAATTACCGCATTCAATCACGTTTTATAACCATCGTCGCACAAAATACAACTTTCCAACAACTATGAGACATATCACATTACGTTATACAAACTACCCAACTCGGTCTACTATCACCGAGTTATGTATAAATCTGGCCGTGTCATTTTATTACATTTAAACCTACCTTTCATGCTATTACTAGACTCGTATTTACATTAACTTGAACGTATAGTTCACACTATTTCCCCATATTTACTTATCACATAATTATATCCATTACCAATCACTTAATCTATTATGCGTTATATGTTATTCTAAGCAATCTATTTTGCATAATTCAAATATTTCGCAGCGGAAAAATTCTAACTAGCTAATAGAGCAAATACACATTACCATGTACCGTAATTCGAATTATTACTCACCCATATTATAATTGTCATGAGTTTTACGACAAACCCTTACATGTTCGCTACTCCTATTACACATTCAAATGCACACTTTCACGCATTTCCATGACGAGGAATTTCGTCACGCATCCCATAGCTATCATATAGGCTCACAAATCATTCGAAGAACTCATCACTTCATCAACAATTACCACATTCAATCCAAACATTACCATTACACCGCCACTAATTCTAACAAATCTTAACCGGAGATAGCTCCGGCACAATTAACATTCCTAGTACACATTGAAACACGGACTCCACATTCCCATCCCGTGTGACTGGCTTAAGTGCCATGGGGCCAAGATTTTGAAATGAGGGCGCCTACTCACCCAAAATCTAGCATCAGCCGGGGCTCCCATTACACATACACCAGGTTCATTTTATTAGACTCTCTACGTTCATTATGTTCATTTGTTACAGGTTCCAAAATCGTCGCTCTGATACCACTTTGTAACACCCCCATATTCAGAGGAGCCTTAACTAGGCCTTCCTTAGCATATAAGGGCGTTACCATCTCGGTTGCCCGAGGAGAGTAATTATCATACGCCAATAAAAGAACTATTACGTTAATTTACAAGTGATTCAAACCAAAATACAACATAAAGGTACAACTCAAAGACTACTCGTTATGACCACCGTATCTCGTGAAGACTCATCCCTGCCCGGACCTCAGCTAACAACGACATCAACACCTGCTAAGACCGACTGCTCACCATAAGGGATCACGGCAGACACATAACAAACAAACAACCACACAAGGTCAGTACTGAGGCAAGATAAGACAATAGCAACCACAAACAACAATACAACCAACGACACTAGTCTCTACCCCAACCTCGACAATCCAACCGAACCTGTCACTGGCTGTCCACTGGACCAGCCCTGCCAGTGGGGGACCGCAGCCGTTCCCACCTAAGCCCCGCTCATCGAACGAGCGATAACCCTGCTCATTAATGTGCACATCCCTTCTGTGGCGGGTTCCACAGAAGGCGAAACTAGGGCGTGAGATCACTCCCGCAAGTGACCCCACTCAGCCGAGAACGCATCTCGAGAGCCATCAACAACCATAACCATAACACAACACAATTACTATGTCAAACGACCACAATACAATCACAACGACCGACACACTAGACGATCTACAGCTACTGAGTAGGCGAACCTACCTTACGCATCCGCAACCAATCCATGCCGACAAACACAGCATCCAGCGCACAAGCAAAGCCTATTACCACCATGCAAATATCTATTACTACAAGCAAAACCCTAACTATGAAAACAAAGGCACGGATGATGATTATGACATACCTATTAGGGAGAGACAAGGCAAAAGGCCGCTACCCGACTCAAGAGACGCTCTCCTAAGGCTCAAGATTCTTCACAAGGCATCCATGGAGGTTTTGAGGTGAAGGGAAGGGAAAGAGGCGGCTGAAGGATAGGAGGAAAGTGGCGAAAGTAATTTGCGGATTTAACAAAACGCGATATATAACCCTCGCTGAAAACCAGGCACTCGATCGAGTACCCAACACACTCGATCGAGTAACCCCCTACTCGATCGAGTGCCCTAGCTACTCGATCGAGTAGCCTCTACTCTATCGAGTACCACCCTTAAAACGCACCCCAAGATGGTTTGACATACTTCCCTAAGGCTACTCCCGCCCCCAAAGGACAGTCAATGCTGGTCAAAGGGATCCCTAAAAGGGCGGGTATTACAGCCGCGTCATCTTCGTTATTACCAACAATATCATCATCCTCAGACACAACATCAGGTGCTGTTCTGCCACGGCTCTCCACATACCCAGGACCAAAGCAATCTGGGTGCTTTACCAACTGTGTATCAATGAAACCAGAACCAAACCGATGAGCTCCCCTTTTTTCTTTAGATATTCGCAAAGATATCGCTTCCTTCGTCCATGTACATAATGTTGGGAACACCCGCTTAACTGATCTAGCCTTAAAAACCATCCTATCGAGGTAAATGAAAATTAAAACCATGATAGGACCTTTATAGATCTTCTTGCAGCTCCCATTGGCCTCCTTCTCCTTCTCATGTCTCCACTGTTCGACACTTGCAATTAAGTTTCTTCGGGTAAAATCGCACCATCTCAGTTTTGGAATCAAGGAGACATCGCTCAAACACTTGAGTATTCGCACACTTGGAACACTTCCCTTAATTCCCATAAGAAACGCAGACACAACATATACGATAAAATTTCTCTTGAAATCATCCCCACCTTGTCTCTGTTCAGCCATCTTATGCAATATGTGGGTGTTGGTAACTTTGTCAACACCCTCAAACTGAGACTTCCATGCAGTAACCATCTTTACAAACACCTCGGTCTGATCAAAACGAGTGGCTTGCATTATTTCTACCTCACCCATAGGTAACCCCGTGGCAAGATGAACATCGTCATCCCGAATAGGCAGCTGGTTGTTTAATAGGGAAGACGTGAATGGATCAAATCCGGAGATAAGCCAGTGTGCTAACTGCCCGGGAAGCATATCCGTTTTAAGGCACAGTATACCGCCAAAGCCCATCTCTTGAATGTCTGAGATTTGATTGTCGGAGAGGCCACTATTGATGAAATTTAGAAGACCACTAGGACTCATCCTTGTTTTCAATACCGGAAAATCTTCAGAAGGATCACATCCACCTTGTTGCATACTTGTGACAGGGACTTCTCGATGTCTGCTTGTCCCTTCTCCGTCTAGTGCCGACGTTTCTGAACGTGTTCTCTTCATAATGACACCTGTTATCATAAAAAATGTAGATGTCAATGTAATCAATGTACCTAACTAACAACAAATGCGTATGGGCATATGTGATAAACTGAACCTATATCTCACGGTGCAAAACACATAGTAGCCTCATTGAAAATGATCAAGCGAAACAAAAATAAGCCATGAAAAAGGTTTCCAAAAACAATATGCATAGGTACATTGATATACACAACATAAACTAAAAGACGTATCCAGCAACTCATTAAACGTACATATAACCCGTATTGACGTACATGACTGGCACATAACCCAATAAATGAACAAAACTCACATCAACACACAAACAATCCATGAAAACAAAAAACTCTCCCTACATACCAAGGGCACTGATGCAGTCATTGTTATTAAACTCAAAAATAACGTACGTATGGGCTAAATAGACGTGATTAACGAGTATTAAAGTGCACCTACACCCTAAACTACTCATTAAGTGTAAAACCCCAACTGAAACACACAACAAAACAAAAACAAATAAATAAAATAATACAAAAAGTCAAAAAAAGCATATAACGCACACACAAACTTATGCCAAGCATACAAAAATGCCACAAATACGTAGGACATATCAGAAAGTCAAACAAACCACATGAATGTACCTATGAACCGACAAAGTGTGACTGATAACAGTTGTGACGTACCTAGCTGATACGGAACCATTAAAACGTATGAAAAAGGCAGATAACGCACACACAAACTTAATTCTGAAGTAAACACAAGGACATAACGTGGAAAACACACATAAAATTAGCTCAACAAGAAAAAACAACAAAAAAAAAGGTTGTAAACAACACAAATTTCAGAAAGAAAAACTTCAAAACTACAATCATGTTAAACTTAGAATGCTAACACAGCAAAAAGGAGGAAAAAAATGTAAAATCAAACAAATAAAGTAGGGAAAATATAATACCTAGTTGAGAATACACCAAGACGACGATGCTCTTAAATTGAAACAGAACAAAAACCTACATGCAACCGAATGGAAGTAAGTATCAAATAAAATCAATGAATAAGCCGAACATAAACAAAAATATACCTAAAATTAATCACGACAGTAATAACAAATACCTAATTAACAGAATCTCAACCGTAACGCAGATAAACCTGCATTAATGATTTCGAAAGACAACAACGAAGTTAGATTCAGCTTATCAAAGGATAATTCAGCTTAATAAAACAAATTATCGAAGAAATAGGCATTAACAACTACAAGTTGAAGATCAAAACATACCAAAATACTTGCGAATTTTATAGAAATAGAGCGATTAAGTAGAGTAGAACGAGAAAACGGCAGACGAATGATAATCGATCATCGTTATCAACAATTAATTCACCGCAAATTGACGAACAACTGATTTGGGGAAGAAATTAGGGTAAACCTGCATTAATGATTTCGAAAGACAAATACGAAGTTAGATTCAGCTTATTAAAGGATAACTCAGCTTAATAAAACAAAAAAACGAAGAAATAGACATTAACAACTAAAAGTTGAAGATCAAATCATACCAAATTACTTGCGAAATTCATAGAAATAGAGCGAATAAAGGAATTAGAACGAGAAAACGGCAGACGAATGATAATCGTTCATCGTTATCAACAAGTAATGCACCGGAAATTGATGATGAAATGATTTGGGGAAGAAATTAGGGTTTATGGTGATTTGGGGGAAAAAGGTAGAGAGAAGAACGAAACTGAAAAAATGAGAGGAGAGAGAAGGAAATGAAAAAATCTCACAAATATATATGAACCGCGTAAAATAGAAAAAGTAGAAAGACCGTATAAAATCTGTTATAAAATCCTACTATTGTAGGTCGTTCTCACCGTTTGCACCGAGTGATCGTTCTCACCGGATCCTAAATCTATATATATATATATATATATATATATATATATATATATATATATATATATATATATATATATATATATATATATATATATATATTGGACTTTAATATAGGTTATTTATATTTCATACTAAAATTAAAAGTTTATTAGCTATTATTGTTTGATTAGAAAGTGTATTTTCTCAAATTTCTTATGTATTATAGTTAACTACATTAATTTTCTTGTATTAGTACCTTTATTATTAAATAAAACGGATTTTCAAATTTATATGCTCTATTTACTCAAGTTAATTATTTTGTATTATTAATTATAACGTTACCTAGTTCATGAGATCTCGATGATGAATGGTGAATGATTTGTTACACCAACCCGAGAGATTGGCACCTTTATATTTTTAATTTAATTGTAATTGGAGTGTACTTTACATTCATTTTTTGGGTATGTAATATTAGACCGTCATTTATATTTTTTGGGTATGTATTTTTGGTTAGGTAATTTATTTTTTTGGGTATGTAATTTAATTTTGTGTATGTAATTTTGGCCTGCAATTGTTATTTTATGGGTATGTAATTTTTTTTGGACTGTAATTAATGTTAATTTTGTTTATTTGGTACAGATTATTTTGGAGGTTAAATAACATTTGTTAAAGTCTGAAAATTAAGTGAACATGGGAATTTGTATTATATAATATAATCACATTCTAGTCATAATATATAATATAATCATAATATATCATAATAAAAGGGAATTTAATTATGCTGAAATGAGGAGAGAGGGAAATTAAGTGTGTAGATTAAACGTGGGTGAATTTTTTTTCCTGAAATCATGGAGCCAATGAGAATCATTTATTGGCTTCAGCTTTTATAGTAAGGGGATAACAAAAAAAGAAGATAAAGGAATAAAAAAAAGATGACTATGTCATCTCAATATCCGCAGCTACCCTACGAATATTTGTCGTTGGGCAACGGGAACGAAGACCCCGACAATTACTAAAGGGACTACCGAGTTTGACTGCCACTCCGGCTTTGTAGGCCCTATCTCACAAGCTGGGGTCGCACACTCAGGAACAACAGTTCCAGTAGTGGTGGTCACCGCTAAAAGAAGAAGTGAAACCTTCAAATAAAACACAATGTATTTTAATTAGCTTTCTTAAATGGATTCAAACTCGAAGTTTTTACATAAGCTTTTTTTACAAGTTTTGAGCTCACTCAATATGTGGCATGACCTGTGCATTTTTTATTTTGAGGGAGCACAGGTGAAACCAGGAACTTAATCTACTTGTTACTATAATAAAATTTATTTGAATTTAAGGAGACCCTTGTCATCATGTAATTAATTTATCATCAAAAAAATGTGCGAGTAACATAAAAGCAAAGCCATGTAACTATTCAGGTTACAAAAACTTAACTATTCAAGTTACAAAAACTTACAACTTAACTAAAGAAAGGACAATCAAATAAATGGATCCCCGTTATTTGTTTACTTATTTCGTTTTAAGGTATCTTAACTAATTAACTATCTTTCTATTATGGGAATGCTTTTGATGAACAATTTGATACTCAACCCTCAATTTAGTCCACTTATCTTCAAATAATTAATCTCTTTTTTTTCTCTTGAACTTTGTGCCAAAATCAAAGGTAAACAAATAATCGGAACGGAGGAAGTATATCATAATTAAAATTCATATGGTTAGTATTCTCTCTAAACTTGAATGAAGAAAATTTTCATGCAGTATAAATAATGTATTTGAAAAGAGAATCTTAATAAATGGCAAATGTATAAATGTAGCAAAATCGCAAACATAATACCATATAAGGTTTCGAACCCCACTCCAATCACTTACCCTGGAAAAAACACTATCACCACCAACCCACTATAATAACAAAGAAGTAGTTGTATGCTACATACTTTCGTATATGGAAATTTATTTGACTAAAAAAATTCAGGTTATAGCCTAAAGCAAAATGGCCTAGGTCAATGGGGAGTCGCTGTCAAGCTACTCCCCTTCATTTATACTATAAAATAGCAAAAAATATCCTTTATGTTCAGTGGCCATGTATGCCATAGAACAACTTACTTTGAAATTTAATGATTAAAAACAAAAGTGATGACCATATACCCTAATTCGTGTAATTAGTTTGAAACTAATACCATTTTTTTATACTTCAGGATTAAATTTCATTGAATATAGAAATATATTCCGTACAAAAAAGGGGGGAATTATGCGTTTCTCTAAGAAAAAAATATAAAGAATTACTTATGGGCTAATAAATTATCCATGCTTTGGCTAATAATAATACAAAATATAAAATAGAATAAAATGAGAGAATAATACAATGAAGAGAGATATACTCATACGTACTTGGCTACGACGTGGTCCAGCGGCAATGCCGAAACCAAAGGCACTGAAGCTCAGAAGAGAGGCAATTGCGAAACCAAAAACACTGAATGAAATAGGCAAATAAATTGCAAACATAATTGCTTATCAAGGGATATTTAAAATAGAAAACAAATAATTGACGGAGACTCTTTAAGGGGGTCGTTTGGTTCGCACAAAGGTATCGGCATGGAATTAGGAATTAAACCAGTGTGGTATGGGTTTGGAACTCGATTCCTCATACCTTGTGTTTGGTTCAATTCTGGAATGAGGAATCGAATTTGTTGTATGTTTATTTTATTGATAAAAAATGCCCTATATTCATATGTACTAGTTGGAAAGCCCGTGCGATGCACGGGACTCCAATTAGGATTATCTTTAACAATGTGCATGTTGAATGTTCCAAGAATTTTTTGAACAACATATTGTAAACGTTGGTTTACATTGCCATGTTTGGTAGCAGAAGTCAACTAAACTAAATATAAAAAAAAGTCCAAATATGTTAAAAATTGGAACGCATAAAACTTCTGGTTGATTTAGTTGATTACTGCTGGATCTTCAGTCCCTATAACGTAAAAGTTACTCTCTTTGGTATTAATTATATCACTTGTATAACATCCAAAGAGACAGTTGTATTATTCAATTATGTAGTTACCTATTTTTATTGTTGTAGATACCATCAGTTTTTAGTTAACATAAAACGGTATTGCCAAATGTGGTTTAATTCTACCAAAATAAACATGTGATAATTAAAGCTAACCTTTATGTGCTTCGCAAATTAGATTAACCTACAATATCTACCCATATATTCGACTTTGTAAGCATAAGACGGTGTAAAAGCTGAATGAGGTTACGCAAAACAACAGGTATCTCGATCATATATGTAGCATGTTTGGAGAATTTTTATATTTTTAACCAATATAATTTGTTTTCATAATTTACAATTAAGACTGATTATTTCCTATGAGCTTCATGTAAACAATATCTTTCGTGTGACATTGGTATACTTGTTCCCTATCAACAATGTAGAGCATTCATCCCTTGGTGATGTTGTTTTTTTACGTTGTTACTTAAAGCTAACCATGACTAAAATCTGAGTTTATATAAATTTCAACATGATTAAGTGACTGCCTCTTACCTCTATTTATCGTCATGGCGTAGCATGACCTCAATGGATATTGTCTTCGGTTAAACACGAAATATATTTTTGTATCTGAGAACCCATCATTACCCCCGTGTACATCTTTGAAGATATGAGTCATTAAAGTTGCATGTCTTATATAGATGTATCTTTATATCTTAGAGAATAACTAACTTCTTCAATAACTAAATACTCCATCTGTCTCAATAAAATGTTTACATATGCTTCATATACTCTCTCCGTCCCGGTCAATAGTTATCTATTTATATTTTTGGGTGTATCATTGAATAGTTATCTATTTCCATTTTTGGCAACCTTTTGTGGCTCATGTGCATGTGGTCAAATTCAATCATATTTATTTCCTTAATCTTTGTGCCAAAAGTAATAAATAACAATTGATCGGGACGGAGAAAATATATACATAAAGACCAAGGTACAAAGAGAGGGGAATTGATTTTATATTTTTAAAAGATAAAGTAGAGAGTATAAAACATACCTAAAACAGAAACGTAAATTATTGACTGAAACACTCAAAAAGGGATGGTGTAAACTATTGACCAGGGAGGGAGTAAATGTTTAATTTTTTAGAGTTTAGGATAGATAGTAGGTATTACTTGTAAATCCGATTAGATCTATATTAGTTTTATTAAAAAATTTGATTATAGGATTAGTTAACTGGCAATATGATTTATATTAACTTCATTGTGTATGTACTTTATTGTGAAATTTTCAAGAGCAAATTTCATCTTGCCGAGTCCAACTCAAATACCTAGTTAAAGTCGCGCATAATGAAAGTAAAAAATGACTCATTTAAAAGCAAGGATGTCATATGGAGAAGGGGCATGAACGATGGTGGAAACCATAACTGCCTCAAGAGTTATGAAGATGTAAATATTAGCTTTATGTATGTCTTAACGCCCATAGTTGACACGATGTACAATTTAATACTGGCCTAATAAATCGCCATTTACATTCACTCCAACCAAAACAAATGCACTGATATAATTGAACACTTTTAATAGAGTTTGCTTTCTAATAAAAGTGATTTTCTTATTGTAGTGCTAACTATTCTTATATTTACGATAAATAACATTTATTATGACCAATTGCTTATTTATTCCATTCATCACAATTATGGAGTATATACATATGTTTCTTTGTATTAATCTACTAATAATATTTACCACCATCATTATACAGCTATGTTTGGCTATATGCCCTTTTTTTTTTTTACAAAATATACAATGTCTAATTGATTTTGATTTTGACTATGCTTTTATAAGCGTTTTTTGTCAAAAAATTATTAAACATTTCTCTCATTTCCAATAAACTAAAGTACTTTGTATTTAAACATTTTTTCCCCTACTATCTTAATTATTTACCAAAATTTTGTTATACCCTGCCAAATACTGATTTTTTTTTTTCTGTGACTTGCTGAATATATTATTTTGGATTACAAATTTAAGGGTGGCCGAAAATTATTGAATCGTATCAATTCTTTTAAACATTAGGACTCACTCTGGTTCTCCTCTTCTATTATATACACCGTACTTAATAGTTTATTTTTCGAAATTTTAAGCGAATTGTGCATTTGGTATACTATTTCAATGCACTAATATAATTACCTTATTGGTATACATCAATAATGTAATAAAAGATTATTTATAGAATTAGGAGTCAAATTTGTATTATAGTCCACTTAAACTAAATTATATACGTACTTAAACTAAATTATATACGTAGTAGTAATAAGTCCTGACTTAGTAGTAGGATCAGATCAACGTCTAACATGGTTAGGGCACTTCAAAATCATACCTCTACCCAAAACTCATATACGGGGTATTTATTTATAGTTTTATACTGTCTTTTATGTTTAAGTAGTTTGCAGATATTAGATTTGCTAACATAACTTGAAAATGGTCGGCAAAAGTGAGATGTTATGCACATAAACGTCACTATAGTCTCAAACGAAGCATTAAATAATCCACTCATTCTATTTTTATTGACCTTTTTTCCCCAAAATTTATCCC
The DNA here is from genome assembly GCF_048544455.1 of Silene latifolia. Lineage (NCBI taxonomy): Eukaryota > Viridiplantae > Streptophyta > Magnoliopsida > Caryophyllales > Caryophyllaceae > Silene > Silene latifolia. Next base: position 14,356,649 of record NC_133535.1, on the reverse strand, counting down.
AAATCAACCATCCTCTGATAATGATAAAATCGATGGACTATTACTATTACCCCTAATCTTATACTATTACTCATTCTATTAAGATGACATTCTCCCCCTTCTTTTTAATTAAGGTATAGAGTAGTAATATCACCTATATTTCTTTAATTTTTCAAAATGAAAATAAAACAATAAAAATGGAATGAATAACTATTATCTTACACTAAGTATACTCTAATTTTTTATTGCTTAGATAAGGTAACTATTTGCTTTTCTTTGGACGTTCTAGTGAAAATTAATTTTGAAGCTCAAGCCATCATATTATAGTAGTTCAAGACCAGATAAAAATTTGTGTCGCCGTACGATTACTTACGGAATATTTAAGATTGAAAAAGTACGTCTTGTTTAAGATGGAATATCCGTCTTAAATCTTAAAACGGGTCAAAGACTACCACATAGTGGTAATAAAGACAAAAAATTTGACATTTTCTAGGCAATTTGTCATGTGATTTGGTATATATTTGACCCGTTTTAAGCTTAAGATGGATAATGTCCATCTTAATTGAGAATTTGTGTAATATTTTAAATGAACTAAACTCTAGTATGTAATTATTAACATGAATCTTGTACCTATAACCTAGATATACAAAATTATTTCAAGCTAATACTCATTTTTGTAGACTCTAAATAAGAACAATTGTCGGCATACATTATTACTCATTTACACACTGGTTTCATCAATATATATTTGGTACTTTAATTTGAAGGAACAATTGCATTTTATAGTACTCCGTATATGATAATGATAATGTGGGTCCTATTGATACAACTACTGGTCCTTGCTTTACCACTCGGAAAACACTATGCCAATATCACAAATACTCATGGAATATAAAGTACTAAACCGCCTCCTATAACACTTTAGTTCATTTATTTTCTACTTATATTAGGATAAAATTAAATAAAATTTGCTTTGTTCTTAAGAAATTTACTTTTATAAGGATGATTTTTTTTTTTTAAATCTACTTTTATTAGGATACATTAAATGACATTTTAGTTCATTTTCAACTTAAGATAAAATGAAAAGTTGTTACTCACAATTACATATAAATTTATAATCACTAAAATCTACATATATGTGTGTGATTTAATAAATTCAATCTACTTATATTAGGATATAAAATTAAATAATTTTTTTTTTTTAAGAAATCTAGTCTTATTAGGATAATTTTATAAATTTAATATTTTTTTTAGAAATCTACTCTTATTAGGATAATTTATTAATTTTTTTTTAAATTATAGGATTTCTAAAAAAATTGGACTCTCTAATATCGCTCGAAAAGTTTCTGCTTTTTCTTTAAATTATAGGATTTCTAAAAAAATTGGACTCTCTAATATCGCTCGAAAAGTTTCTGCTTTATATATATGTATTGATTGATTTTACTAAATTTATTTCGAAATCTACTCTTGTTAGGAATTCTAAAAAAGTTGGACTCTCTAATATCGCTTGAAAAGTTTCTGCTTTATATATATGTATTGATTAGTTTTCTAATTTAAATCTTCTATATAATTTTTGTATATATGTTATTTTTTTAGATATCATAATATTTTTGTTCTTAAATTTATTTAAAATGTCGAAAAAAAAATCATTATTTGTATTTTTCCAGAAAAAAAATCTGGAAATAAAATAAAATTTTATGAATATTTCATTTTTGGAGAAGTATTTTTCCACATTTTCCTTTTGAAGTCTCTTCTTTGTATTTGATACCCAAAGGTATCAATCTCATACCCACCTCCCCCTTGGGTATGAGAAACCCATACCTCATGGGTTTGAGGTATGAGTATGAAAACTAATTTTTTTGCAAACAAACACAAGGTATGGGTTTAGCTCATTCCAAACCCATACCTTATACCTAAAATGGGTGAACCAAACACCCTCTTAATGAAATATACAAACAAATGACGGGGATTGAGGGAGTCGTAGAAATGAAGAGGCAAACAATAAATATGTGGTTTTTCCTGTTTTATAACACATTTTCGTGCCCAAACGACAGCGTTTTAATAAGGGATTCAGTGGAAAAAATTATGTGATGATGAGTGATGAGTATTATAGCATTAGTGCACTATCACATTGAACACAAAATTTCTCATATGTTCAAAGTAATTTCTTTAAATAGATTCTTACTAAGTTTCTTAAGTTCTAACTTTTTTTGAAAAAGAAAGAAAGTTAGGCTCCGTTGGACAAAAAACCAAACTACCTATGGATTTTAATTTTAATTGTTCATCTTCGTCCTCTTCAAGTCTCGATCCGCTTCAAGCTGGCGTCCATATTGTGCTCCCTACTTACCTCAGAATGAATTTGACGGGGGTTAATTTCGACTGTGCTTTGTTGGGTCGATTCATTGATCAAAGATTTCTCACTCCTGATCGAATCTTGCAGCTCATTTCAAAGTGCTGGACTTTAAAAGGTGAAGTCTTTCTCCACAATTTACATCCTTTCTTCCTGTTTGAGTTTTCAAATGTTGAGGACCTTAAGTATTTGGAGAATCTTCACATAATTAATTTGGAGGGCAGTCTTATGGTGCTAAAGAGGATCACATCTACTACGATTCCTGAGCATATTAATTTCTTTTTAGCCCCTATTTGGATTAGAGTTTTAAATCTTCCTCTGCAATTTTTGCACACCTCTATTGCGGCACATTTGTTGGAACATGTTGGAACTATTTGTGAAGAGGAGTCTTATTCGAGCACCTTACCGCCACGAAATTTCGTCCGAATACGTGTATGGGTTGATTTATCCAAGCCATTAATTCCGGGCTGTTATTTAGCTTTAGATAACCTTCGGAATCAGTGGGTTTCGTTTGCTTATGAAGGCGTTTTTCGATTCTGCAAAAAATGTGGACATGTAGGGCATAGAATTTCATTTTGCCCGGTATCGAAAAATCGAGGCAATGCGGATATTGAGGCTCGACTTGCAGAATTATTAGTCAAAAATTATTCTATTCTACATGGTCAATCGTCTTCTGCCTTCTATACTCCAACAATACTCGGTCTACCTTCAAAATATAAATACCTTAATACTATGGTCAACTCTTCTGATACAAATACTTTTAAGCGTGAAGCCTCTGGAAACTCCACCGCCAGATTCTCCTTTTCCTCAAGCTCAAGCTCTAATGACGATAATGAGAGTCCTGATAGTTCCAGTGTGGTGATGCCCGCTAATCTAGCAAACCGGCTCCCTGTAGATAATTCATCTGAAGGACTTCCTCTTAGAAACACTCTCAGTTTAAGGGGACCATACCCCCTCCCTCCCACTTCCAGTGATGCACCTAGAGTTGTTCCCACTTCACCTCCATTTCATATGTTGCCTCTGAGCCCGAAGGATGCTGGACAGTTGGAGCAGGAAACCTCTTCGCAAGAATATCGTCAAGGACAACTCCATTCTCAAGCTGCTAGGGTCACCTCTTTTACTGAATCATCCTCGGGTTCCCATGTCCCTGGCCCAACTCGGACTGGCTTTGTCCGCAAACGGAAAAGGAATTTGGTGTTTGATCCTTTCACCCCCCCGGTATGGTTGTCTCACCCGAAACCTCCTTGGTTTCTTGCTGAACTTGATCCCCCTCCCTATATTTGTTCTCGCAAACGGAAAAGGAATTGCTTTGATGGTTTGAGCTCTGTTGACGATTCCCTTGATCCACCAGCTAAACGGACTTTGTTTTCTTATATTTCTTCTGGCGATTTCTTTTCTACTCGTGATAGCTTTCTTACTCCTATTCAGTTGGTCCACAGCCTTAATTCTCACTCTCCGTTGAATGGCCAGGTGGCGAGCCTAAAATCGCCACCAGGGACACCATGAAGACATTCTGTTGGAACTGCAGGGGTTTAGGTGATCCAGACGCCCCTGTAGTTCCCTTTCTTGCCTGGAGTATTCGCAAATTTGGCATTTCTATTATGTTTTTGCAAGAAACTAAGTGCAGTCTCCAGGCGGCTGTGGATAAAACAAACTCTCTGGATCTTCCCTCTTTTTGCGGTATTGACTCCGTTGGTCTTAGTGGAGGGTTACTTCTCAGATGGGGTGTAAATGTCAATCTTATACCGATGTCTATTACTAATCACTATATCTTATGTAAAGTAGACTGTATATTAAAGGAGAAGGCAATGTTTTTTGTTTTTGTTTATGGTGAACCCCGGGTATCTTCTCGTCCGCTTCTATGGAATCAACTTTCGGCTTTGCGGAATGACTACGAGCCTTTGGTATTTATGGGTGACTTCAACCAAGTTGAGTATTTTGCGGACAAATTGGGAGGCTCTCATGTAATTCGCGGCCGTGATGATTTTATTACATGGAGAAATTCGAATGATCTCTTGGAACTACCTCATTTTGGACCAGCTTTTACTTGGACAAATTGTCAAGACAAGGAACACTTGGTTCTAGAGAGACTTGACCGTGCATATGCCACTCCCTCATGGATGAATTTTTTTCCCGAAGCTTTTGTTTTGCATCTTCCGATCTTGGTTTCCGATCATGCCCCAATTATTCTCCATCTTGCTATGGATAAGCATAAAGCTAGGAAACCTTACAAAATTGACAATTGGTGCTTACAACACCCGGATATTATGGATCTTGTTCAACGTGCTTGGTCGAATCCAGTTAATGGTTCTTCTATGTTTGTCTTATCAAGGAAGCTGGCCAAGACCCGCTACGCAATTATGGAATGGGTAATCCGACACCGACGCGTTTGTGGGATTAATTGGAACGAGATACATGATAACCTGCTGCCTGTTGCTTCTGAGATTGATAACAATATTGCAGCCACTTCTTTTCTATCTGCTCGGAAAACTATGTTGGACAACATTCATATTCAGCGACAATATTGGCTTCAGAGAGCCAAGATTAAAGCTACAGCACAAGAAGGTCTTCCTTCAAAATATCTTTTTATTAAAGCCAAGACAAGATCTTCGCGTCAACGCATTCTAGCTCTTAAGGATACCCAAGATCAATGGCTTCATTCCAGAAAAGAGATATCAGACCATATTGTCTCTTGGTTTGAGGACCTATTTCATCCTAATCTTTCAGCCACTCTTTCTGTTGAAGACTTACTAGACTCTCTTGAACTTCCCTCTCTCACTGCTTTGGACCATCATTCTCTAATGGCTCCCTTCACGGAACGAGAAATCAAAGCGGTTGTTTTTGCAATGGATGGCTCGAAGTCTCCAGGACCAGATGGAATCACTCCTAAATTTTATCAAGTCTTTTGGGATCAAATTGGTCCGGATGTCACCTTGGCCATCCTTCGTTTTCTCAATACTGGGTACCTGTTGAAAGAATGGAACAAGACCAATATCGTCCTTATCCCCAAGGTTGACCATCCAGAAAATGTTTCGCAGTTTAGGCCTATTAGTCTTTGCAATGTTGTCTACCGCATTGCATCCAAATGTATGGCTACCAGGCTCAAGAGAGTTATCCCGTCTCTTGTCTCTGACTCCCAACAAGCTTTTATTCCTGGGCGCCAAATCTCCGACAGTTGTCTGCTTGCGCATGAGATTCTCCACTATTTAAATAAAACAACACGGGGATCGACTTGTTACGCTGCTCTAAAGCTGGATATGAGTAAAGCTTTTGACCGAGTTTCATGGTCTTTCTTAAAGATTCTTCTGAAGAAGTTGGGCTTTCCTACACACTGGCAACATCTTATTTGGGAATGTATATCTTCTGTGAGTTATAATATTCTGATTAATGGAGAACCTTCACGCACTATCCACCCTTCTTGCGGGATCCGTCAAGGAGATCCTATTTCTCCTTATTTGTTTATTCTATGTATGGAGGTTCTATCCCAGCTTCTCCTTAAGGCTGAAACCCAACGTCAGATTCAAGGTATCAAGATTTCAAGATACGCTCCTCCAATTTCTCATCTTTTCTATGCCAATGACTCCCTAATTTGCTTTAAAGTCACGCCCTCTTCTTGTGAGACTCTTAAGGATATTTTTTCATGTTTTGAGCAAGCTTCAGGTCAGATTATTAATCATCAGAAATCCTTTATTAAGTTTAGTCGAAACGCTCCGGTGGATTTCAAGTCACATATTGAAGCCATTCTTTCTATGTCATCTCGATCCTCACTGGGCTCATACCTAGGTGTACCTGTCGATATTCCTGCAAAGAAAACTCCAGAATTCAGCTACTTAATTGATCGTATAGCAACAAAGACATCAACTTGGTCGACAATGCACTTTAGCCAAACAGCGAAGCTTGTGTTAATTAAAAGTATTCTTTTGGCCTCGCTCAATCATGTCATATCTATAATGCCAATCCCGGTTAGTATCTGCTCAAAAATTGAATCTCTTATACTTAGATTTTGGTGGAGTAAAGCCAAGGATCACAGATCGACTCACTGGCTACCTAAAGAAACTCTTCAGCTGCCATTAACGGAGGGTGGACTAGGTATCAAAAGTTTACCTATTCTCAACCAAGCTGCGTTGTTAAAACAATATTGGCGAATTCACCATCATTCTACTTTACTTTTGTCTCGGGTTCTTAAAGCCCGTTACAAGTCCGATCTTCCAATTCCGGCTTCCCGTTCTAAAATCTCCAAGCCTTCATATGTTTGGCGCGGTATCTGTAAAGCAGTAAATCTTGCGGCAGATGGAATTGCATGGAAAGTTGGAAATGGTTTCTCGGTTAAACTTTCCAAAGATAATTGGGTAAATGGAAGTGTCCCACAAGTGCGTCCGCAATTTTTGAATACGGAGTTCTCGCTTAAGGATTTACTGTTGGAAAATAATGCATGGAATCCTACTTCTATCTACAAGTTCTTTGCAGAATCCTCTGCAACAACAATTTTAGCCATGGAACCCCCTGCTATCTCTGAGGATGACTTTATTTACTGGAAATACACTTTTGATGGTCGATATTCTATCAAGACTGGTTATAATTTGCTGCAAAAATCTCATCTAGCAACCCATAATCACAGAGTGCCAAGCTCCTTTCCATGGAAATTTCTATGGGCTCTTCCCATTCCCCCAAAGTTCACTTTGTTTCTGTGGAAATTAGCCCATAACATTTTACCTACTTCAGCTGTCCTCCAACGGCGTGGACTTATTCCCTCGGACTCTTGCTCATTCTGCCATATGGAGCCGGAATCTACGGACCATCTTTTTAGAAGTTGTACCATTGCTAGACATATTTGGAGCGCTGGTATGCTTGGTTTAAATGTACACTCCAACTGCTCTGTCCCTTTCTTGCAATGGTTAGCAGATATGCTCCGATATCTTTCCCGACTTGATCAACTGCCCAATGAGAGGTTATTTTATTTCATTTTGACTATTGAAGCCCTTTGGCGACATAGAAACCTCATTATTTTTCAAGGTGTGTTACTTAACCCTATGGAGATTCTACGCTCTATTCGTTTTCATGTGGATCACCATTTACACGCACATGCATTTGGACGCAGAATTTTGGTTACTTATCGCAGCGACTTTGAGCCTATTGTATCTACTTTTCATGGGAATCATAACACTGTTTGCTTCTTTGTGTATGCTAAGAAAATGCAGCCTGCATCTACCATGTCCATTAAGTGGGATAATACTAATGGAGCCTCGTCAGGATGGCAACGTATTAAGTCCAGCTCTATGCTCCAAGCTTTGGCGAGTACTCTACTTGAAGCTATGGAAACAGCTGACCACGAAGCAATCGAAGACGCTGTATTTTTTACCAAGAATGACGGGATAGTTAGATTACTAAAAACGTTAATAGTTCCGCCGATTCAAATTTACTATACTATTCTCAGGCTACGACGCCTGTTAGCGCTACATAGCTTTTGGTCGGTTAGTCTTGTAACTAGTTAAGTTTTTATTATTAATAATAATGTTTCATTGTTGTCAAAAAAAAAAAAAAAAACCAAACTACCTTAACATAGTTGCTTTGTGACAAATCAATTGCAATAATCCAATTATTGACAACGGTTAATTTGTGATGATTCCAAAGTTCTTCTGTTGTTCATTTTAATTTTTAAATAAGAAAAGTAGATGAATGCATGGACATTTCATTTCAAGTAAAACGATCATGAGAATTTTTTCATAAATTAGTCAGGTCTAAAGTGTTAATCTATGTTTTAACTATGAGATTGTACCGCCTAGTGGCTAGAGGTATAGAGAGTAGCGTTTTTACAATCCTCATAAAACTGTAAACAAATTTCTAGCGTCTTCGCTGGTAAATCTATTTTTTTCTGTTTGGTTTGCATTGTTACTTCAATTAAGTAGACTTCTGCATTCCCCACGATAAACATGTCTTTGGACCTGAGTGCGGAAAATAGAAATATTGGTTTAAGGCAACGGGATAATGTTGTAGTAATCTTTTCCCTAGTTTTTCAACAGTTCAGTATTAACAAACTCTTTAAGATCCATGTTTGACAGTTAATTTACACAATAGGTCTTGGTATAGACGGGTGGGGCGAACAGACGGGTAAAGACCTCTAATAAAATGGGTAGGATGGACAAGGTGAGGCACCCCCATGTGCTTCCCACTTTATGGCAAATGAGTATTTTGTGAGGGGAAATGGTATCCGTCTATACGTATAGACGGATAGTGTCCGTCTATAATGAGAATTTGTGTAATTTACAATACGTGATTCCATGAAACTTAGTTTGGCTCAAGACGATTAGATGAAAGTCTAGTATCCAAGTTGATTATCATTTATCACACTATTCATTCATTTTCGGTTCTGATTAAATTTGCTACCTAGAAACTCTCGTGTAAATCTGTTTTATTTTATACAACAAATTAATGTCTGAATTATTATATATAGTTCTGAAACTAATTTGCATAGGAATATTTTTTTTTTTGTTGACAGCAGTATAGGAATATTTTGATCATTAGTAAATACAGAGTATACTTTTATTGTATACTAGTTTGAATGCCCGTGCGTTGCAACGGGGTAATTAGCTTATTTATAATGCAAAAAAAAACGTTATAAGCGTTTAATGTTTACATTATATGTCTAATGATTTGTTTACATATTATTAAAATCTCTCTTTCAAAAAAAAATAAAAGATTAATATATACGTGGGGTTAACTCTTATTTATAATCATATAATCATCCCACCTTATACTAATCTTTCGATGTGAAACAATTCTACTATTTATAAGTAATATATTCACAAAAATTGGATTTTTTTTCTGATGTGGGACAATTCTAATATTTATACGTAATATATATTTATCAAACCGGCATTATTTTTCAATGTGGGACAAATAAACATTAATTACTCCATCTTTTTTGTACTTAGTTCGACATCCAACCAGATCTCGAATACCGAATACAGATAATTGCTGCTCATTATATCTAATAGTTATATTTAAATTTAATAATATGATCAAGTATTCTCCATTAATATTTGTACGTTGTTTTTCTTCAAAAAAAATTTAACATAATTGAGATACGGAAATTTTCCGTGGTACCCCTTAATTTTGTTAGATTTTCCATGTTACCCCTACTTTTAAAAATCTGCCTATAGTACCTTTGACGTTCCATTTTTTTGTCCATGGTACCCCCTAATGTAAATGCTGTTAAATGGACGTTAAGTTTGATGGCGTGACAATAAAATAACAATTAAAAAATAATACCCCCTTTATTGTTTTATTGGTACGGATATCTCTCTTTTAAATGCAAATTTTATTAACTATATCATTATAATATTGGAAATTTCTCATGGTAACCTTGAACTTTGATAGATTACATATGCTACCATGGACGTTTGTTTTCTATTTTTTTTATCATAATTAAAATATGTGCAAAGGATAAGAACCTATACTCTAATGATAGAATATTTTTTAACACAATTCTAATTATATTATTTAAACATAGTATATTTACCACACCTACATTATTTTTCAATATGGGACATATAAAATCTATAGGTAGAAAATATAATGATATAAATTTTTAAGAGCTCTCCAAGACAAAACTTAAGCGACTCAAAAGATTTTGGGTTGATGCCTAAGTTCCAAGGATGCTCATAGAATCACCCAACTTATGCATGCTATATTTCGATATGGGAAAATTTTATTTTTTATATCTAGTATATTTATCACACCTATATTATTTTTCAATGTGGGAGATATAACATACTATGAAATACACCATCTTTAATATGTGCAAATTATATGAAATCTATATATACTCTAATGATAGCATTTCCTACCATGAATCTAATAATATTATTTTCATAATTTTTTTACCTACATTATTTTGTCAAATGAAATTTAAAAGTTTTTATATAAAAATTAGAAACATTACTTGAATATAAAATAAGAAATACATAGTATATATTATAATAACTAAAAGATTTTCCAAACATTAACTTAAGTTAGAAACCATTATTGTAGAGACGGTAATACAAACTCTTTTAAGAGTTATCCCTGATAATACTTAAGGGAATCAAAAGATTTTGGGTTATGACTTCTATTTATAATCATAAGATCACCATGCCTTATGATAATCTTTCGATGTGGGACAATTCTAATATTTATACATAGTATATTCACCACACTTACGTTACTTTTCAATGTAGGACAAATAACATACTAAGTACACCATTTTTTTTTTGCATCTACTTTGACATCAACCCGATTTAATAATGAGAAAATACAATACAATACAATATACATTCTAATGATAGCATTTTTTTGTCACAATCTAATTATATAATTTTCATACGATACTTTTTTTTCAAATGAAATATAAAGTTTTTATATCAAAATTATAAACATCACTTTAATATAATATAGAAAATGTATATATATGGGACATATCTATTATTTATACATAATATATTCACAACACCTACATTATTTTTCAATGTGGGACATATAACATGCTAAAAAGTCTATATCTTTTATATCAAAAAATTTTGGATTAATACATAAGTTTCAAGGATGCCTCCTATTTATATTTACAGAATCACCCTACCGTATACTATTATTTCAATGTGAGATACATAATTTAATTATTTAGACGTAGTATGTTCATAATGCCTACATTATTTTTCAATGTGAAAGATATAACATACCAAGAAATACATGTCTCTTCTTAAAAAATCACTATTGTATACATATTATTTTTCTTTGAAGGTAAAATCACTCAGTCTCGATCATTAGATATGGATCTCTACATCGTACATATAACGACTCATTAACGCTCTATTATCGCATTGAGGAAGACAACCATTAGTAAAATCTTTAGTTTTGTATTGTGTCAGGAGATTACCATTAGTAAAACCTTTAGTTATTTTTTGATTTTCTTGTTCATGTTCTTAACTCTTTCCCGGGTAGTTCCCAACGATTTCCACTTTATTTTTTATATCATATCGTAGATAATGATAAAAAATCTTAAGAACTCTTTAAAACAATATTTATGAGACTCAAAAAATTTTGGGTGGATACACAAGTTCCAAATATGCAACCTATTTATAATCATAGGATCACATCACCTTATACTAATCTTTCGGTGTGGGACAATTCTACTATTTATATGTAGTATATTCACCACACCTACTTATTTTCCAATGTGGGATAAAACATACTAAAAAGTACACAATTTTACGTATTAAGAAGTACACCATCTTTAATATGTGCAAATAATATGAAATTTATACTCTAATGATAGCATTTTTTAATACAAAGCTAATTATATCATTTTCATAATTTTTTTAACGATATTTTTTTGCCAAATGAAATGTAAAAGTTTGATATAAAAATTGGAAATATCACTTGAATATAATTTAGGAAATATACATATTATAATAATTAAAAGATTTTCCACTTTATTTTTTACATCAAAAATTATACTTTCCTAAATTGATTTTTGATGATGTGGACGCTCTCAGATCGCTCGAAAAAACTCTCTTTTATATATATACTAGATTTAATGCCCGTGCGATGCACGGGCCTATTTGTTGTCCTCTGTCTCGTATAATGTAGTAATTAAGGCCTCTTTCTGTTCGATCGGCTGAAAAGAGTTGTGCCGAACTAAACTGAACTGAACTTAATGAAGCTGAATTGAATGAACTGAACTGAGCTATCGCCTTGTTCTTTCTCGCTTGATTTCAGCTCATATCAGTTTAGTTCCGATTTATTCAGTTAAGTTCAGTTCAACTCAGTTCTCCTTATTTCATCACAAATTATCTCTTGCTTCAATTGCATTTAGTTCAGTTAACCTTTTTTTAGTTCAGTTAAGTTCAACTCAGTTCAACTAATCTCTTCACAAATTGATCATGTTCTTTTTGGCTGATAAGAGCTGAGCTGAATAAGCTGAAGTAAAATAAGCTGAAGTGATGAACTGAACTGAATAAAACCAAACTGAATAGAGCTGATCAACTGATTTGAAATGAGCTGAAATTAAGCCAGAAAGAACATAATCTAAAACTTACTTCAACTCCATTCAATTCAATATAACTCAGCTCTATTTAGTTCAGTTCAGCTCCTATCAGCAAAAAAACAGGCCTAAAAGCTAATTTGTGAAGAGATGAGCTAAATTGAATTGAATGAAGCTGAACTAAAATGAGGTAAAATTAAGTAAAAAAGAACAGAGCCTAAAAAATGTTTGCACGATCGAAATGATATGCCACTGTTTTTTTTAGTGTTGTACCCATGTATGAGATTAACGCTCTCATTAACTAATTGCACATCTAATATCTAATGGAAAGTAAATGACAAACTTATTCCTCCATAAATAATAAAAATTAGTAAATAAGCTAATAGTGGAAGACTGAGACGATAAGAATTTCTTAAAAAGCAAATATAGGGAGGCAAAGTTGATCGAGTACATACGTATCAATCAATACTATATATTAATTCCAGAAACCAAGGGACTTCAATGTAATTAAAGAAAGTTATACAAATTAATTATACTATATAGTTTTAAATCACTAGCACCGTGTGATGAACCCGATTAAGGGATCTCAATGCAAATATTATATTATTTGGGTTAAAATTAAATTATATAGAAGCTTGGTAATTTTCCTAAACATTTGTAAGAGATTAAAATATGGTCAATTTCCTTAAAATAAAATAATTAATTAAGAAGGTCAATTTCCTTAAAATAAAATAATTAATTAGGATGGTTAATTTCAAGGAGACTAAAAGAAAGAAGATGCTTGGTAATTTTCCTAAATATTTATAGAATACTAGAAGATGGTCAATTTCCTTAAAATAAAATAATTAATTAGTATAAACATGCACACTTATGCTATTAATTATTATCATCATAAAATTATATATTAAATTTAAAATCTATGCAATTTTATTAAAATTTATAGTTTATTAGATGTATAAATATGCTAATTATTTAACATACAAAAATATAATATAAGTAGGTTATAAATAATTCAAGTTAGATTCCAGAATATATAATACTCCCTCCTATTCAGGGTTTTCTTCCCTATTTCCATATTCGGTTATTCGGGTTTTCTTCCCTATTTCCTTTTTTGGGTTGATTTGTGTGGTCCAAATTCAATGGCATATGGGGTAATGTGTTTTGTGTGGTGCAAATTGATTTCCTTATTTTTTGGGTAAAAAGTAAAGGGGAAGAATATAGTGAATAGGAGGGAGTATTGTATAATTCTTTCGATTTGATTTAATGCATATATGTAATATATTTATAAATATATAATCCTCTTAAAATTACATGCCTAAGTAGTAAAAGTAATTTCGTCAGTAAAGAAAAGAATTGTAGTAACATTGGATATAGTTATATGATAGTAATCACTCATTTGAATAGTAAAAGTAACAATATTATCAGCGAGATTAGTGAAAGTGGTAGAAACAACAACGGGAGTATGAAATAATCAATATTAATGCGGCAATAGTGAAAGTAAAAATAATTACGGCGGGAGTAGTTACAATTATCAATATTACCGCGGCAGTAGTGACAGTAATAATAATTACGGTGAGAGTAGTGAAAGTAACAATGATTACGGGCAAGTAGTGAAATGTTATTACTATTGTTTCATTAGTAAGAGTAAAATATTAATAACGGGAGTAGTGAATTTGTCTCAAAATTTATTTAATCGTAATTTTAGGATATGTCGTAGAAAAATAAAATATATTAATAATAAATTTATGGGTTATGCAACTTTAAGTAATTTTATTTAATGCAATAAAAATTAATGGTAAGTAGAGGTAGCCCGGGCGAAGCCGGGCACCAATACTAGTATATACAAATCATAGGACCAAATTTCCCTTATCATTTTATTTATTATCGATATCATATTAGATTCTATTTTTTTGTTATGTATTCTAATGCGTTTTAGGTAGTCATAAATATTGGATTCTCTAATATTGCTCTAAAGAGTTCTATAAAAGTTAATTTTTTTCTTAAAAGTATTTCGTAAAAGCTTCGTAGTTATATATTATAACTCAATTTTTCTATTTACGACAAAGGTTTCAAATACATTGATTATATTAGTTGTGTTACTGATTGAACTTAGACTTCTCACAGGATTAGAGCACGTGGCTACGAACCACGGTGTTGGGGGTTTGATACCACTTCCCCATGAATTTATCTTGAATCGGAAAAATTATTCCACGATACATCTTATTATCCACCCTTCTCATCTCCAAACTTTGTGTGCAACCAATAAAGATATAAGAGTGGGTGATAGTCATATACTCATAGCTGCTCGGGAATTTTATGTCACTCTTTAATTCTTAAAAAGCACTTTATTAAATTATAGGAGCAACACAACTATGTGGTAAGTTGTGTTCTAATTGGTTTTAGACACTTAGCTTCAAAACTTAATCCTAAGGCATAAGGATTAGTTTGTTGTGTTTTAAGTTTACGAACAGAAACACTAACACTCTTGTATTTATGATCTTAGCTTTTATTATGCGATATGACATAACTTATCACGTGTTGACACTTAGGTCGTTCTTCTTCATATAATCGTTTAAACTATTAACTGTTAGGAATCTAAGGTTTACTCTATATCTAAGGTCTTTTCTAAAACTTGGACTCTCTATAAACGCTCGAAAAAAGCTTCCTTTATTAATATAGATAGATAGATAGATAGATAGATAGATAGATTTTAACTGATTTATACTCCGTTTAATTAGTTTGTAGAAACTCGTTGTACCGGGCTCCTCTCACAACTCAATAACTCCTAATGGAGTTACGGATTATAAATCCTTAATTAATGGAAAATTCATCAAAATATTCGATCTTCTAGCTGTGAATTCTTATCAGTTATCATAATGGAAATTAATCTTTTTACTATGGTTAAAACACTTGATCTTTTAGCTGTTAGTTAATTTTCGATATCTTAATTATCAACTGGAATCATATTTAATTAATACCCATCTACGAACCAATCACCAATTATATAATGATCTAAAATTTGATCATTTGACGGGAAGAAGAAGAAGGAAGAGTCCCAATTAGCAACTAAACATGTTATCTAAACTTTTATCTTTAACAAATTAAATTGATTAAATTGATGTCGAAGAGGATGATTAGAAGACCAACTCTATTAACAAAACTATATAAACCCCTCTAATCCTTCCTCCAAATACTCACCTCCAAACCTCAACATTCAATTCCAACCGAGTTTAGAAACACACCAACTCACAAACCTCAAAACCCGAAAAAGATGAAGACCATGATGGTAGTCCTGGCTATTCTAGCCATCTCATCTGTTGCTTTTGCACAACAACAACAACAAGTGGATGCACAAACACAAAACGACTTATATGATCAACAACAATGGTTTTGGAGACACCCTTATTTCGTGCCACGCCCTTATTTTCATCATCCTCACTTTCCACACCCACATTATTTCCCCTCCCTGCCACCAATGTCCGCCCCTCAAGTTCCCGCACACGGTAACTTGAGTCCTTGCGTCGATGATTTCCGTTTATTCTTGTCGACTCACAAGCCCTCCATGAGTTCTGCTTGTTGTTCTGCCCTTAAGGACGTCAAGGCCCCACTTGTCGTAAGGCTTGTTAACCAATACTGCTCTGCCGCCTCTGCCCCGACTTCTTAAGCATTGGATTAATCAAGTTTATTTATAATCTAATAAATTAGGAGTTTATATGTTAGGAATTAGGATATTTTTGAATAAATCACCCTGTGCATGCATATGGTGATATTAGGAGTGAGTTTATATTGTCTTATAATATTAGACAAATTATTAGAGTTTATTAATTAATAAGATGACAGTAATAATGTCAATTGTCAAATTTCATTATTTTTGTATGAATATATGGTCTTTGTTTAGTGAAACTTTTAATTTGTTTTTAGAATCGAAAAAAGTAGTAGCTAGGCCAAACACCCTAAATTATGGAGTTTTAAAACAGCTTTTAAAAAGTCAAAAAGTAATAACTTACCCCTAAAAGTAGAAGTAGATATTTTCTACTTCTACTTTTCACATAAAGTGCTAAAAATTCATTACTAATAAGCTTTTTTTTTTTTTTTTTTTTTTTTTTTTTTTTTTTTTTTTTTTTGCAGAAGACCATTACTTCTTTATATCAATTGGTCTTGCTTTAGACGAGTTATTTTGGTTTGAAATAATAAGATAAGATTTTGTAACCATTTTACACTCAAATGTGACCATTATTGAAAAACAAGTTATCATAAGCTGTAACACTGGTTGTATCATTGTGGTTACATTTCATCATAAAATGGTCACATATGACGAAAAGTGACCGTCTGAAACAGGAATTTGTGTCTTTACAACTCTTGTTGTAACTCCACTTTTTCTCTTCTCTGTTTGGCCAAACTTATACTCCGTAGAAGTCTTACATCGTGAGACCGTCTTATAATTTGTGCTATAATTTGTGAGACCGTTTTACATATAAGTAATATAGTTAACAAAAAACAAAGTGAAAAAATAGGATAAAAGTAAGTAGGCCAAACATATCAATTTTTTAACAAACTACTTTTACAAATGTTAGGCCAAACAACTTCAACTTTTTCAAGAAGCAATTTCTTAAAAAACTCATTCTAAGAAGTAAAAACACTTTCACATAAACTTGGCCCAACAGCACCTATAATTATCTACTTGTGTTACTATGTCGGATATCAGTATATCACCCTCTGACATACCCTTATACATATCTAATAATATAAATCATCTTTTAATCTGAGACCAACACATGAAACTAGTATAACACATGAGAAACCGTCTCAAATGAAAATTAGTAAATCATGTATAAACAGTCTATACTATAAACAGTCCATACTATTAAAATTTTGAGACTGACGCATAAAACTAATGCACTTGCGCTATTAAATTATATGAACAGCTTCGCGATACCAAGAGACCGTCTCAAATGAAAATTAGTAAATCATTTTAATTAGCAGTAGGAGTGGCAAACTGGCAATGTACCACGAAGGATTCAACACACATCTAAGTCAGTTTGGTGTTTGCTAATTATAGAATTTCAACAACCGAACTTTGCTGATGTACTCCACTCTGAAACCTGAAATAAGCCTTACATAGAAATTTCAGACGATTTAAACATTTTTTTTTAATTTCATAGTAATTTTAAGAGGTAAAAGAATTGCAGGAATATGGGGGAGAGAAATCCATCATATGTGAAGCTAACAAAGGAGCTTGATGCTGTCGAGATTACCCCGGGAGAGCTTAATCAACCTGTTAATGTTCCTCAGGTCTTTATTATATTTACCATCCTCAATTAAAATGATTTAATCTATTAGATCAAGTAATTACAATATCGTTGATCCATGCGTCTTTGATTGGTCGTAATACATTGATCACTGATAATATCGACAGTATTTTCATTATGGTCGTCTAAAAATAGTCTGTTTATGTTTTTAACACGATGGTCGTAATACATTGATTGTTTTTTGTGTATCGCCACTCAGTATGTTGTGTCGTGTGTCGATATGATATCTTAATGCATCATTTCACAGTTAAACGTTAGGAGATGTCCGGAATGCGGCCAACCTTTACCTGATGGGTTTGAAACCCCGTCCGATGAAGCATGGACGAGTGGAATTTGTGGATGTGCTCAGGATCCTGAAAGTTGTAAGTATCAGTTATACTCAACGCGGAATTGGACTCACCACGTCCTAATCTCGGTCATTGCTTGCTTGGCTGTCGTTCTTGCAGGTATGACCGGATTGTTTTGCCCTTGTGTATTATTCGGCCGCAACATTAATAGATTGAAGGAAGAAGTACCATGGACGAACCCATGCATCTGCCATGGAATCTGCGTTGAAGGTGGCATTGCTATTGCGGCCTTGGTTGCCTTCTTCAATGGTTATATGGATCCAAATACCATCCGTCTTTTTGGTGAAGGTTTGCTATTTGCCTGGTGGATATGTGGAATTTACAACGGCTTGTTTAGAGAGGAATTGCAGAGGAAGTATCACCTCGAGGTAAGGCCATACATTTTATTCAGTCGGGTCAGTTTTGCCGGATCTACTTCCATCCATAAACTTCAGCATAGAACTCCTACAAGGCAGAATGCCTGTAAATTATATATTTCAGAATTATGTATATGTGCTGAGTGAAGCCATTGTCGTTACAGAATTCGCCCTGTGACCCCTGCCTGGTGCACTGTTGCATGCACTGCTGCGCCTTATGCCAAGAACACCGAGAAATGAAGGGGAGACTATCAGAAAATCCTACAACTCCGACAACTGTATTGAACCCTCCACCACCACAGGAAATGGTTTCTGACAGCCGTCTGTCATCATCATCATCATCATCTGAAAGAGATGGTCATCACAAGAGAACAGGTTTTGAGATCCAACCTGTGTAAGTCGAAGAAAAAAGGGAAAATCGGAATATTTTCTTGCCTGCATTTTTCCACTGTGTTTCATTTATCGTTTTTCGGGTTATGGTGAAGTTGAGGATGCTGAATAATATTTATGGTTGGATTAGATGATGTATTTTTCTTAATTCCATTTTTCATAAGAAATGGAGCTAAACAGTTCAGAATTTATTTAGGATTGATCTAACAGTCCTGGATTTATCCTGAACCCTAATGGAACGATGATGTGAGACGGAAAACACACCATAAAATGCTCATGTACAAAGAAATGGACCGCTCCAGAAAATAGAGAGGATCCTATCCCAATTGCACTGACCTTCTGAGTTGCGGCTTGTTTCACAGCAAAACAAAATTGTAGCCTTGTAGGATGCTAATCGCATCAATTGGTGTAAATGACATCTCGAACAAAATCAAGATGGCAAAATACTATTACCAAGTCAATCATCTCCGTCCATCATTCTTCCATTGGCGTATAATGTCTCTTGTTGGGCAGTACCAACTAGGCAACTACCAAGCTACCAAAGTCAAAATAATTGCTGAAACATGACAGTAGTTTTCAATTTTTCATGACGGATAAACAAAGTATAAACAAGAAAGGGCAACTAGATCAACAGTTAGTGGGGAAAATTACTTCGTCTTCTTTATTAATGAATGGTAGGAACATGTTCTTAACACAGGCAAGGCCATAAAGATTTTGCAAGACCTACTTCCACAATAATGGTGAAGTTTCGAATAGTTACCACTCTTCACAATCAGGGAAACGCTTCTCGCTGTTTTGTAGGTAATTCTAGTTCTGGTTCAGAATCGCTAAGAGGGGAGAAATATTGATCCACCATATCCTCAGAGACTCTATCCAAGCTTGGCGGATCCCACTTGAAAGAAGCAACAACACATTATTATTAGAAACTTGGAAACTTTTACGAACTCCAATATGAACAAATTAATCTATCTTTCAATTAAAAAAAATACAAAAATACTTCTGCATACCATATGTTGCATTAGTATTATTGTAAAAGCGCATGTTATTTGACCCAAGTACCTTGATAAAAGAGAACTTTAGTAATTACTAATTACTACGAAGTACTCCTATAATTTATGACATGATTATAGGTATCTTCTATGAATGGTTTTACCGTATCTTACTATAAGAAACAGTTTCACAAAACACTTTATGAAATATAAATAATTGGAGAAGTGAACTGTCACGAAAAACATGTTTGTTTATTCATGTTCGGAGAAGAGGGTGTTAATCATTGCATATGTGGCCGTCGTAAAAAAAATCATGTTTCTGTGTACCCTTTAGTATTAAAATTAGAAAAGAAAAGATAACCAATAACATAACTGGTGAAAGTTGATGTACCTTGGGTGAGAAGTCTCTATCCACCATTCGTGCACGGACACCCTATTTAAATATGAATGTAAACATAATGAGAATGATAGAGAGAGAGTTAAGGTATACAGAGAAAGCCCAATAACGTTAATACCTCGCTGAAGTCCTTTGAAACCTTGCCAGAAATTCCTTGAAGTGACATCCGGTACTCACGCTCAAGACATTCAGCAAGAGTCTGATATCGACCTTCCCTAATCTGGGGTTAAAAAAAAAGTACATGTATATATGTGTAAAGTGAAACTTCTTCTATTGGGCGTTTCCATTTTGGGTTTGCGGAAGGGCAGTGGACTGCTGACTGGTGAGTCCATGAACTCAAGAATGACAGAAAGAACTTACTGATCTCAAGGAAACCTTCAAGCTCAATGGTGACACCTCCCGTAGCCTCTTTAATGTGGAAGCACACCATGCATGATCAGTTTTGGTTGCCTCATTCTCCTGAGCCACAGTGGAAAAGAATCACATTAGAGACTTGTTAACTTGATACTGAAATCTGCCCAGATTACCAACTGTTTGACTGATCAACACCAATGCGAAAAGCAAAAACCACGCTTAAAACTTTCTCCTTTTCCCTAGACAGCACAATTGGGGCAAATTTTCCATTTGTTGCACTATCAATAGAGAGGCAACAGCAAAAGAACGTCAAAAGTAATCAGGATGCCCCATAGGAGGAACCACACGTGTTTGCAATATAACAATATAACATAAACAACCATTAGCCAAGCAATAACTTAACCTCTCAATTGAAAAAGCTTTACAGAATAGGAAATGAGTAGATTGTAGTAATTTAGTATACTTTATTTAAAAACAAGAAAATTTTCTAGTAAGGGAGTGAAGGACAGAAGGAGCAACAAATGTGTAGATGTGTACCCATGTAGGCTTAATACTTGGCTTAAAACTCTAAAATGAAAAGGCTCAATAGAACAGGAAATAGATTTTAGCATACTCTAATAAAACAAGAGCATTTCCTAGTAAAAGAGTGGGGTGACAAATGGATAGGTTATAGGTATGCACGCTTGTTAGTAATATCTCAGTTTTGACTTTTGACTTACCAAACAATCAATTATTTCTTCTACAGTGTCTTGGCTGAAACATTCGTTAAGTGTCTCCAACCTGAACAACGTGATAAAGGAACAGAATTGGTATAATGCAATGTGGAATTGGTGTACAATGAAGAAAAAAAAATTAAAATTGGGCATCTATAGTCAGATCTCATTCCGAAGCAGTCGCAAGCAGCTGTATCATGGCTGATGGTATCACCACGGAAGACTACCATGAGTCTATGATATGGCAAGATTACTCCACTATGTTTCATGAAGAACATCGACACATTCTTGCCTAACTACATATCAACTGTCAAGCCATCAAATACATATGTACTTCCGCAGTGGCACCCTAACCCATCTTAGGCAGGACAGCAGGAGTCTCTTTATAGCATACATGATATGATATCGTGTGCAGTAATAAAAGAGCTATATGATGAAAGACAAGCAGACACATGGAGAGGTAAATCAGAGATATTTGCAAATTTGTGATAATGCATTGACGTAGCCAACACTTCAACTAACAAGAAATATAACAGGTTCGCATAAAGCCTTTTGCTTCCGATCAAATTTCCACTCATAGGGGGTAAAAGCAAGGCTAAAGGTTTAATTTTCTCGAGGATTTTGGACCAAAAAACAAGTCACAAGAAAACCAGTCACTTTTCATAGATGTGGAGCTAATCAGCAGGTGGAAGAGGGACCAACTTCATTGTTTATGAGCTTCCTAAACCACAATCCCTGTATTCTAGCAGAGATACAGAAAAAAGCTCAGAACCTTGTTACAATTTACAAGTATTCTCGTCTCATTTTTCACTGTTTCATTTTGCAGCCATTTATTCAGTCAAGGAGTTGAACAGTATAGATTTTGTAGCCCGGTAAAAAAATTGCTACTTCGCAATTAAATTATGGACTGCAGGAAGCCGGATCAAAACTCGCAAAGTACAGCTAACCTGTGAAATACACTCATAGTGTCAGGAAGCACAACGTCAGAAAATTCTTGTAGAGATGTATCTACGACAGAAAAATCATTGGTGGCCAGACTGCCTAAATGCTCTTCAAGTTGAGGAAGCTTCTGAGATGCTCAAAGAAAAAAGAAAATAATTCAACCATTCACATCACTGATATAAATAACATCAGTATTCAGTAGTGAGAATAAAATTTATCAGAACATACCACACTGAGGGAGTAATGTGTTGCAAGCCCACACGCAAGCATCTCGGCACCGCTGAGTTTTTCACCAGTCAGAGCCAAGTACTCCCCTACAACGAAAGCAGATTTCACAATGGCTCATCACTTCTTATTAGACAATGAAGTAACCATCCCACCTAGAAAAAACCGTATGGAAGCATATGCGATCAAGATGTCATTTAGAGTTTAGATTAACCGGTCCAGCAAACAAGCAATTTACGCTGTCGTACATAATTACACCAAAATTATGCATAAACGATTGCATCAACAGAAGGGTCCAAACTACATTTTCGTAGCTAAATCAAAATTCTCAAAATGTGAACTAAAGACAAGAAAATTTCCGGTTCATGGAAAGATTTTCCACATCAATGTTTCAAATACATAAGCAAATCTTGACGAGCATGCATTTTAATAAGAATTAATTGACATAAATTCAGCTTGTACACCTTATGATCAGTTTTTCTGACAAGTTTGAGTCGGGTAAGGCTATGTTGAATAAAGATACTCACTCGGTAACACGTTTTTTAGGTACTTGGTAACATGTTAGCTACTTTACAGAGTGAAACGCCTTTAAAACAAATGAACACTCTTTTAATCAACTAGCCAAATTTCAAAGAGCTTATTTGCCAGAGAGAACCCATATGAATATGAACACTCACACTGATATAAAATTAGAGTGTAGAAGCATAAAAAAAATAAAATGAGCTACATTTCCTAACAAATTACTCTCTGAACTGTCATCAGCTCAAATCTCAATAATATTGTATCATTTCTTTTATATGACACAATTGAACAGGAAAAGGATCAAAGGAAAAAAAAAATATGAAATAGTAACATTCCCTTCATTGGTAGTCAGTTACTAGTCACTTCACCTAGGGCTTGTTTGGAATTTGGATAGCAAAATAGGAGGAAAAGGGAGGGCATGAGGATAGGGGAAAAGGAAAGGGAGGGAAGAGAAGGGAAGGGACTGGAGTATGGGCGTTTAGATACAATTTCCCTCCAACTGTCTCCTATGGTGGCGGGATTTTGATTTGCCTTGCGAGGAGGGAAAATGGATCCCTCCAAATTCCTGCCCTCCATTCCCCTCCTCCTTACCCAAACAAGGGATTTTATTTCCCTTGCTCCCCCTCCCCTTCCTTTCCCTCCAAATCCCCTAGTCCAAGCAAGCCCTTCCCTACTAAACTAACCAACATAAGTTAAATCCATGACAGAAAGAAAACGAAGATAAAGATAGACTATAAACATGTATTGAATCTACTGCCAATTCAAGAGAACAAAGACACAGAAGAGCATTACAGAAAACGCCGAACATAGTTAATCTCACCAATGTGCCCAGGTAAATGTGAAAGGTAAAAGGAGGCCCCAGCATCAGGATGAAAGCCAATTATAGTTTCTGGAGTAGCAAAAACCTGAGACAATAAAGAGATGATTCAGGCCTGGAACTAACCATAATAACATACCCCACGGGACTTGCATTTTATGTTTATAAAATAAATGATGAAGCTGAGAAGTATTACTGTATTAGAAACAGAAAATAACACACGGTACCGTTTTGTCAGTTGCCACACGGAATGTTCCAGGAATTGAAACACCTCCTCCACCACCCATAGTTACGCCATTCAGAAGGGCTACCTACCAAATATTTTCAAAGCACATAACAATAAATGAAGCATTAAGTAGAAAGTCTAGAAACTTCTAATTTTTATACAGAAAGTCGATAAAGGAGTTTTCATTCATTTCCAACAGAACCAATGACTTGCTAAGGACGATGCTTCACTAAAATGGTTGCGCTTCTTATATTATGAAGTAGAATTTAAAGATGCTAATATGCTATACTAACGCAATTTTCATTATAGGTCATCTAGATTAGCAAATTGAGAACACAAGAACAATGTTGTGTGCATGTGGCCCCTCTTACTCCCTAATAGGCAAGACTCTTTGATGCACTGCATATATCGCTGTTGCCAGTCGATAGGTGTTGCATGGGAACCTTATCATCAAAGGTGATAGTGGTGTAAGGTATCACAATCAACAATATCTACACCTAATTATTCATCAAAGCTGAATATCATACCAATTGCGGAACTAGATATAGTTGAGTAGCTCCAAATCCTTACCGAAATGGAACTCTCTTTTCACTTTGTTTAAAATAAATAGTGATTGCCGAGATCTAAATTGAATTGACCTATATGCAAACTCATCAATTGAATAGTTGTTCCATCTACAACCCATACATGCCATTCTAGCTGCCTGGTAGAAAATCACATATTACTCTTAAGTACACAAATATTTTCAACTGTTCACCCCCTTTCACAAGTCAAATCTACAGGAAACAAAGAACACATTAACGCAACACACACTATCACAAGAACTTTCTGCATGGAATAGACACCTCGGGTGATAAAGCAACAGTGAGACAATTAAGGGAACAAAGGACTCACATGAGGCTTTAAATATGTGCCAAGTAGGTACATGAACGTATATAGTGTCCTAAAGAACTCTTTAGAGGCTTCTATTTTCCCTGTATATAGGACAAGAAAATTTGTCAATAAAGGCGGAATTTATGGAAGTTACAAGGAGCAAAATGACAACCAAATCAATGGAAAGTTTTAGAAAATATATAACAGACTAAATCTTTGCGTCAAATGCCAATTTAGGACAAACCTTCACTAATTTGATGATATAGTGTAACGATATCACCACCAGCACAAAACGCCCTGCCACTGCCCTTCATATATTGAAACCAATGACAATTAAGAGTCCAACACAACTCTCAAATATAAAAACACATGAGAAAAATGATAATCCAAGCTACCTTCATCATTACAAAACCAATATCAGGATCATCT
The DNA here is from genome assembly GCF_048544455.1 of Silene latifolia. NCBI lineage: Eukaryota > Viridiplantae > Streptophyta > Magnoliopsida > Caryophyllales > Caryophyllaceae > Silene > Silene latifolia. Next base: position 14,331,413 of record NC_133535.1, on the reverse strand, counting down.
TCCCACTTGCTGTACAATTTCTGCAGCCTAGCAGCCTAAGTTTGTAACAAAAAAAATAATTAATTAGCATAATTTTAGAATAGAAACATATAAATGGAGGATAAAAAAGAAAAAATCAACTCACCACAAGTTTGTCTCCCAGATTATTGTATAATTTTGATTGCACCTTCAACCTCAAACATACAACCCATGGCATTACACAATGTGTCATTTCAGTCCTCTACAATACTTATGGACAGATATCAGGTCGGTAACTAAGCCTACACTCCACCGGGGATTGCACTACACTTAACAAATACATCAGTGACAATAGAATCTACCACAAAAAGAGGTCTGTGAAACCAAAAGAAAACTAACCAGTAAATTTTCACAAAACCTCTCTGAACAAAAAAATAGTCAACTCCATTTAATTTGTTGGTAAGGAAGTGATAACTGATAAATAAACATAGTAGGAGACTTGCATGGAATTACCCTCAAAAGACCACTCTCTTCATCTCATTTGTATTTTCGTTCTTTAACAAAATTCCCTATTGACTACTATTTTCTAACAGGAAACAATAGATACAAGTTCTAGAAAATATATTAGAACTATAGTTTTGATAAATCTTAAGTGGCTACTCCGACACTCTACAGTTTACATCTATTTTATACGGAGAGATTAGTTGGTCAAAGTTCACCATCAACGTCAAAAAAGACCGGTATAAATGAGGTGAAGATAGCACTTACTAACCAAACTATATAACAAGGCAGAATTTTGTTGAAACCTCCAATAGTAAATAGAATAGGAGTAATCACAAATGCCCACGAACCTCATTTCTAAAGCTCAGCTTGTAAGCAACAAATCATTACAATGAGAACAGATCCTTCATTGTTTAGCTCCTATTTAATGGTCATAAATTAACTAAAACCTAAGTTCAATTGAGCACAGACATTAGCTATCGCAAACACCTAATATCCTCATTTTTAGAGCTCAACTTGTAAGCATCAAGTCAATACAATCCGAAAGAAGCCTTCATTGATCAGTTCCTAGTTTTCGGTCGTAAATCAACTAAAACCTAAAAGCTAATTGACAAGAGGCATTAGCTATCACAGACATCAAAGATTTCATTTGTAAAGCTCAGCTTGTAAGACCTCAAGTCAATACAATGCAAAAGAAGCCTTCACTGATCAGCTCCTATTTTCGGCCGCAAAAATAACTAAAACCTAAAATTCAATCGACCTCAGGCATTCTTACAATTTCTAAGGTTTTCGACAGAACTTTCTCTGTATCGACTTCAATTTCAAAATTCCGCAATTCAATAAACATAAATACATGAATGATCCCCATTTGCATCACCTTAAGACCAAAAAAACAAACGAGAAGAAACAGAAAGAAGAGGTAATTACTCTAGTAAAATTCCTCAATTCAATAAACCTAAATCCTTGATCGTCATTCTTATACTCCTCACAATTCACAAGGAATAAAAAAGGTAAAAAAAAGTGGAGACGAAGTCAGTAAGGTGTTTCATAGCACTTTTCTTCATATCAACCTCAATTTCAAATTTCCGCAATTCAATAAACCTAAATCCTTGATCGTCATTCTATACTCCTCACAATTCACAAGGAACAAAAAAGGTGAATAAATGATGGAGACGAAGTTACTAAATTCTAAGGTGTTTCATAACACTTTTCTTCATATCAACTTCAATTTCAAATTTCCGCAATTCAATAAACCTAAATACTTCAATGATCATCATTTCTTTATCAAATTAAGACAAAAAAAAAAAAAAAAAAAAAAAAAGACAGAAAGAAGAAGAAACTACCATGGAGGTGGTGAGAGCGTTAAGAGCATGAGGACGGTGAAGAATTGCTGTCCGCGAATTCGATTTTCCTTCGACGAGCACCGGCGTCTACTCAATCAACAATATAATTGAAACAAAAGGTAAAAATTACGAAAACAAATAAGGAGTAGTAATTACAGAAGCAGTAATTAACCACTAAATACGCTTTAAAAAATGCGGAAAAAAATATAAAAAAAAAAATTACCTCGTCGGAAGTAGTGGTGGTGTAAGAGTGAGAAAAGGAGGTGAGGTTTCTGAGTAAAGACGAAGTTGTTGTGGTTGATTGAGTTGTTAATTTGCGCATTAATGGCAGAAATGTCGTCGTCTTCTTCATTTTCTCCGTCGATTTCTCTCTCTTTCGCAATGTGTTTTCCGGCAATGAAATGACGATGCTTTACTGATTATAGCCTTATATGGTTGGGGGCAGGCGGGCAGGTAGGGAAGGCAAGTAACCGTAAAACTGTACGTAGAGACCTCTATAGCACTTAGTTGGCTAGTCGCATTGACTTATTGTCCACAATATCTCCGTCTTAACCATTAGACTAAGACATGTTCGGTAATAATGGATTCATGTGACTATGTAAGACTGTAAAAGGGTGGTACCCAATTTCGGTGTTATTCGGTGATGCCTAATCATTATCCTTGGCTTAATAGGCTTGAAAATTTGAGCTTGAACACGGCTCAATGCTAGTTCACATTAAAAAAATTATATGTCGACCTTCGTTTGGGAAAAATGTGAACGTTTGACTTAATTTAACTATATAAAATACACATTTATTGAAATTACTAGGTTAGGACTTCTGTAAAATTGTACGGACATATACAATACAATATAAATAATGTTTAAAATTCATATTTTTATAAAACAACGAAATAGTCATGATATGACTACAACTCTGCAAGTTATAAATAATTTTACAGAAGTTTAAGATTGATGGGTTGATTAAGTTAAGCTTAGTGTCATTTGATTTACGGTTCGGTCAAATTGATCAAAGACTTTTTGACATGGCGAGCTCAATTGTAACTAATCTCAAAATCTTTCAAAGTTAAAAGAAAATAGTTTAAAAATATCTATAAAACCGTTTGAATGTTAACGCATTGCCATAATGGGCAACTTTAATGTCGATAAGATTTGAATCACAAGAAATAAAATTAACCCCATAACTTATGTACTACTATAGTATGTGCAAATCAACCCCTAAATTTCATTTATAGCAAATTAGCCCTATAAGTTTCCAAAAATGTGCAATTAAGCACAAATCAAGTTTTATACCATTTTTTAAACTAAAACCTATTATTTTCTATTATAAAAACCATTTTAGATATATCTAACAAAAATTAAATACAATATTTACATATTCAACGGAAAATGTGAACCAAATTTAATATAAACAAAAATTTGATCATGTAACTTTTGATTGTAACTTTACTAAAAATTCAATATTCTTCAACCAAAATAAATAAATAAAAAATATTTAAACATGCTTTCTAATAATTAAGAATTTTAGGATTAATATTTGATCAATAATTTTAACTTTCAACAATAGTAAAATAATTTATTTTGTAAATTTCGTTCTTAAAAATAAGATATGTGGTTAATTGCACATTGAGAGAAACTTATAGGACTGATTTGCTACATTTATAAGTTAAGAGATTTGATTGCACATAGTATTAAACTTATGGGGGTAATTTGCTATATTTCCCAATTTCATTACTTTACCAACTAAACCCACAAAACTTCAAACAATTGGTATTTTACCATTGACTAACTCACCTTTGGCATCCAATTTTTGCAGTGTCATCCAATTTTTTGGGTTAGCAACGTTTATTATTTATTACAAACTTTACATAAAATGCAAATATCTTAAAAACATTCATAGGGAGACTGTAACTAAAATTTTATGGGTTCGCGACTGCTTTTTACATTGTTAAATTTGTTTATTTCAAGAATTTTATGCTTATGACATCCTGTAATAAAGACAAATAAATAAATAACGATTACACTAAGACCTAGGGATCCATTGTCAAAAAGAGGCAGCGCATAAGATGATCTAATTAATTCTTGATCACTGACTCACTGTCGTGTAATGATAAGGACTAAGGTCTGGCAATCTACAATTGGTCTCCCTTGTGACGGGTTACCATTTGTGACGGATATTTTGTGAGATAAAATGGTAACAAAATGGGTTAGTGGAGAAAGGGATCACATGAATAGTGTTGCAGAGAGAGAAAAAGTGGGTACATTGTGAGGTAAAATGGTATCCGTCTTCAGCTTGTGACGGATATGTCATGTCTTCAATGAGAATTTGTGGGCAATCTAGGAGCTGATGTCATATACTCCTATTTCAGGATCCATCATTTGATTTTTCTTATGACAGCCATATTCGTATTAAAAATAAAACGGATCAAATACCACCCGATATATATATTATACATAGATGAGACAAAACTTTTGTCATTCCTTATGGATTTTGTATTTGATGCCCTTTGCTCTATACTTTACTTTAGCTTAAAGCCCAAGTAACTCCAAACTTGTGCAGACCTACATCCTGTTCTCTGGTTTTGATTTATCTACGTAGCTTGCATTGCATGGCACTGCTACACAGTTATTTTATTCATGGGATAAGTATCTAATTAATGAATAAATAGTTCGTATATAATAATGATGGAGAATAATAGCATATATTTTCGACAATAATCGGCTAGAAGCAAGCTAAGATCAAGAGCTTATAATCATGTTGTTCTCATTTCTGGAGGATATGGAGATATCCCAATTACTCGAAAAATTAGCAGTTAATTTAGATGCAAAAGTGGTTGAAAAAATTGGGGTTGTTTCAGTTTGTTTTGCTCTGTCATATATGTTGATTAAGCACATGTATATCTCCATGAAAATGGACAAGGAGCCCATTCGGGTTCTCGTCACTGGTGCTGCAGGCAACTTCTCTTCCCCTCCTGCTTGTTAAAATTATCGACCCCATCACTAAATTCTTAAAATAATGAGCGCTACATAAGGGCACGTGAGAGGGTGGTACTGAGACTCGGTATCACCCACTAGCGCGCCCTATAACCATTGTTAGTAATAAATAAAGCAAGTATCAGCTAATTTAACCGATAAATTTTCTCAAAAGCAGGGCAAATCGGGTACTCGTTGGTTCCAATGATAGCAAGAGGTTTGATGCTCGGGTACGATCAACCAGTAATTCTCCACATGCTTGACATAGAACCAGCTTCAGAGGCCTTAAATGGCATTAAGATGGAACTTATTGATTCTGCCTTTCCTCTTCTAAAAGGTTAGTAAATAATTTGTACTCCAACTCCTAATTTTGATTCATATGCCGGTTATGCATGTGATTAGTTTCTTTGGACGCATTCTTGGCTCATGTTTTGCAACTTGAAATCGATGCAGGCATTGTTGCAACGACTGATGTTGAGGAAGCCTGTGAAGGTGTCAACATTGCTGTAATGCTTGGTGGGTTCCGAAGGAAGGAAGGGATGGAAAGGAAGGATGTATTGTCTAAGAACGTGTCTACTTTTAAGGCTCAGGCTTCTGCACTTGAAAATTTTGCGGCTCAAGACTGCAAGGTGAGTTATAATTTCTATATTTTCAAACCGAGAGATAAGGCCGAATACATCCACCGTCCCCTTACCAAAAACCTAGACACAATCTTTGGTTCTGACATTCTTGCAGATTCATCTTATGTCGAAAAGATGACTGATTTTGCCTCAAAACAGTCACTATCTCCTTGAAAACCAGGAAAACACAGTCGTGCTTATTAATGGCCGAGATTTAGCACATTACATTAAATTAAGCTGTGTGCCTCTCTTGACTTGACATTCCTCTGGTGTCGACATATGCCATGAAGGTAGTGGTGGTAGCAAACCCTGCGAACACAAATGCAGTGATACTGAAGGAACATGCACCTTCAATTCCTGAAAAGAACATTACTTGCCTAACACGGCTAGACCATAACAGAGCTCTAGGTCAAATCTCAGAGAAGCTAGACGTTCATGTCAGTGATGTGAAGAATGTTGTGATCTGGGGAAATCATTCTTCAACTCAATACCCAGACGTAAATCATGCAACTGTTGTCACTGATGACGGCATAAGGCCTGTTACAGAACTTGTTGCTAATGATCATTGGTAAGTCTTTGTTTATATCTATTAATTAATGATGCTTGCTTCAGTTGCAATTTGTAGGGAACCTAACATGGTTTCCTAAATTTGATGCCGTTTTTTAGTCATTAGCTGCAATTATAAATGTATCTTCGTCCTGGGTCACCCCCGATATTACTAACACACTGCTGTAGAAATCGCAACACAGAACTCTCCAATAAAGTTCTAGACTTCTAGTCTCCTATACAACTATGACATGTATGTCTGTTTTATAGGTTGAACACAGAATTCATGACCACAATACAAGAGAGGGGCGCAGCCATAATAAAAGCACGGAAGCTCTCAAGCGCGATGTCAGCTGCAAGTGCAGCTTGTGACCACGTACGCGACTGGGTGCTTGGGACTCCTAAGGTCTAGCATCTGAACTTGAGCTTTATCCTAACATTCGCGCTATTTGCTTGCTCATGTTTTTCCTTCCCTTTGTTTTGTTCATTATTCAGGGAACCTGGGTTTCAATGGGTGTGTGCTCTGATGGGTCATATGGTATCCAGCCTGGTCTTATTTACTCCTTCCCTGTGACTTGCCAGAAGGGAGAATGGTCTATTGTGCAGGGTAAGTTTCCTGTCTTTACTCTTAAGCCGATTATTATTATTTAATATTTATTTTTATGACGAGGGGTTTAATCCCCCAGGCACATGCAATACCCTGCAAACCACGTGTGCCAGGTAAGATATCCCTTAGGATGACAGGTAACCGCAGCACTCCCGTGTAGGGAGTCGAACCCGGGACCTCTCAATTCGTTGCCAATTTGCAACGCTTTGAAGCATTCCCGCGCTCCACTACACTCAAGCCACTTTGGCTCCACTACACTCAAGCCGACTATTATTTGATCTAATGTACTCAGTGTGAAAATGTTAGCTAGATTATGTGGTAAAGTCATTGACAGGGAATGCTCCTAACATGGTTCTCAAACATCAGAAATTCAAAACTACCCTTGTGACTTTACCAAAAAAAAAATTGTGTGATATGCTTTATTACTTTTCGATTCAGAGTATGATGAAATAAAACAAAAGTGATCACTAAATCATTCACACTTAACATATTGTGACATAGCAGTGAATAAACACAATTTCAGGCGCAAAATGCATTGTGGGTCATCGAAGGGAAACACTTGAGGCATTGAGGTTAATGATGTTGTTATAGTCATTTTACATGTTTGTTTCATGCTACTGCAGGGCTCAAAATCAACGAGTTTTCGAGGGAGAAAATGGATGCAACAGAACAGGAGCTAATTGAGGAGAAAGAAGAGGCTTATTTGTGCCTCAACTGATTACACATCTCATGCTTAAACAAATTATCAGCAATTACTTGAAGTTATCTTAAATCATGGAATGTACAGTATAGGCTGATATATAATCTTCTAGCAATAACTCGGGTTATTCACAGATGTAAGTACATTCAGCACAGGCTGTCAGGCTGATATACCTTTTCATTACAGAATTGTACCAGAGTTATCCAGGCTACATGAATTCACACTATTAAACGAAAATGAAGCCTGATTAGTCTTTACATTATACATACCTCATTCTTTCCATTCATAAGGAGCACGATCAACAACTAGATAATCTCCTCGTATATCTTTGACAACTCGAATGTCATCGTCCAGGTAGACAGATTCAAACCTACATATGCATACGGGTAACCATTACACACAGGACATAGCTAAATATATATGTTTCAGCGATTAATAAAATATAACATGAGAATGCAGATTAGACGAGATTGTATTTAAAGGCTTAGTAGGTTGTAACAGCCTAACAGTGCAGTTCATCTAGTACACAAGTAATGCTATATGCATCACATAAAATTTGTATTCGAATGTTAAAAACATACGCCCATATCAATTACTCTCTTTCCCCGCTTGGAGCTTCTTTACAAACTCCGAAGCAATTTAACCATTTACATGCAAAGAAAATAGTTGAATGACTCCACGTCTCCACCTAAGAACCAACAAATAGTTGTACAACATCACCACCACCACCACCACTGAATGTCTCAAGGTCTCCTACAAACGTAGGGGAAAGAATGTCGGACATATGCAACCTTATCCCTGCGTTAACAACATTGAGAGACTATTGAATAGATGTAACTTGGAAAGACAAAAGCAACTAGATCAAAGAGAAAAAGGATTGTACATCAGATGTACTACATCATACTTAATGACTTTTTGAGTTTTTGTGTATTTTTTCGAGTACTATAGAGTTTATAAATTACATTTTAGTTTCATGATGTCAAAAATCAAATTTTTTTGAGCTTATATGTAATTTTTTTTTGAGATATTATGTAACTTTTTGAGATTAAACTTTAGTAAATAAACTCAAAAACTTTATAATAAAACTCAAAAAATTTAGATTAAAACTCAAAAACTTTATCTTAATGCTCAAAAAACTATACCGTCTGATGTACTACATCAGATGTATAATCCTTTTACTGCTAGATCAAACTCACCAGCCTTGCCCAAATGGTGGAAGAGGGACCTCCCAATCCTTTGTCCGCAACACAGCACTGGTAAACCTGAAAAATCCCACGTCTCCGAATCATTTAACAACCCAACATAACTTTCTATACATATACCATTATACCAACCTTCACAAACAAAAGAAACTAACCCCTCCAAATAACAGGACAAGGTAGAACTAATTATTGAAATTGGCTTTTCGACTATGAATACTGAGAGCGGATTCTCTGTCCCATTTTGTGTCCCACTATACTCACCTTGTGACACATCATTAAATTCGCCTAGTTTAAAAGAATTTGCTATCAATCTAATCATATGAATGATAATGTGTCGCAAGATAAAGACAATGGGACAGGAGATGGAACACGAATCCGAAGAATATCTGTACCTTAGGTAACTAGTAGCTTATCAATTAAATTGGCTAAACTGATAAAGCCAAAAAGCCATAAGCCAATACAACATTAACCCAGTGCCTCAATAGCTTCCGTCTATATAATTGAAAGATGGATAGGCAATTTGGGCGCCACCCTCTCACATGGGGTGAGTGGGGACCCCTTCAATAAAGAATGGTTGTGAGAGGGTGGCACCCAATTTGGGCGTCATCCGGTGGCGCCCTATTTGCGTGTTAAAAGACATTGGCAGTCGTATATCATTCCATATAGAGAATTAAGTGAGTCATTATGCTTCCTTCCATTATATTCTAAAGCCGAAAAATAATGGGTCGTGGTAACAACAATTAGCTCAAGTTGTAAGAACTCTCTTACTCCAACGCGCGATATAAGTGCGCTCATTTGAACCAAAAAAAAAAAAAAATAACGAGTCATATTCGTAAAACAAACACCTGTGCTAGACAAATACCTGAAATCGACTCTCTGATTAGAAGCAATCTCAATGGTAGACCGAACAAAGAAAACCCCAGTTGGAGGAAACGTTATCACATTATTAAGCTTCAGATTATCGACATCGATAACTTGTAACACATCACCAGTTTGAGTACCAAACAAATAAGCATTCTGAATGATGAAAAGCTGTTCTTTCTCAGTAGTCCACATCATTCTCCAAGTCCCAGATAGCGAATTATCCGTGGTAGTCGAACCCGATCCCAATTCCGCAAGGGAATCGATGGCTTCGATGATTTGGGATCGTAATTCAGGGTTTTTCTGGGTTTTTAAGCCACGATCTTGATTGGAAATGAGGTTAAGAAGACGGGTTTTGGGTGAGACAGATTGCGATGAAGATAGAGAGAAATGTAGAGATTTGGAGGGAATTGAGGGGTTTTGGATTGAAGGATTAGGGTTGATATAGGGTTTATGGGGGTGAGATTTGGCGGGAAAATTGAGAATGGTGGCCATTGATTTGGGGATTTTCTGGGTTGGATTTTGGAGGAGGGAGGAAGTTAAATGTCGTTACAATTAACGGTTAGGGTTCGTTGTGGATAAGTGGGGTTAGGGCCTAGGAGTGGCAAAAATATACGATACGGTTTTAATATATACGAATGTGGTATAGTATATGGATTAAACTAGCTTAAAATCCGTGCAAAATTGCACGGGCATATATAAAAGAATTTAAAAAGTTGACATATAAATTTATTGCAAAATTAATATTTTTTTTATCCACTTTAAACTTCTTACTTTAGAAAATATCTTAAGCATTTCTATCAATCCTTTTGAATCTAACTTATCATATTTTTACCCAATGATTTTAGCGGATAATTACACCAATAAAGGTTCTTAAGATAACAATATTAGTGAAAAAGCATTAATCATGCATTACAATTAAAACATTTAAAATTTAGCCCGGCCCAACCCTTAAACCCGAACATTTGATCCATTTTACGGTCAAGTTCCGTAAAATATAACATGCAATCCGAATGATCCACAACTCTTAATGAGTCGTTATTTCAGGGCCAAACCTAACATGTTCGACCTAATGGATTCAAATTAAGATGGATGATACATGTATGTTAAATATCTCTTAAATATTAATAATTAATGGTATATATTGTTATGAAAATAGTTAATTTCTATGTATAAAAAATGGAATAATAAATAATAACCATTACTAAGTTGCGATTTTTTAAATTATAAACATGATATAAAAAATAACTGTTTAAAAGAAACTTTGTTATTATAATTTTTCAATGTAAGAATTATGACTTCAATAAGAAATGAATATGATTAAAATAGTGGTATCAAATATGATTTAGTTGAAAAATATATTTTTATTGTAATGAAGATGTTAAAAAAAGGTGTTAAATTGTTTTTACCAGTATTCTAACTTTGGTCCGCCTCTGACCCATATAACATGACACGTATTATATATGACTCGTCCAGTATATTAACCTTGTTAATAGACTAAATACAAAAAATTAGCTTTCCGTTTTCATAAAACCTCATATGATGACACGTTCAAAGACCAATTTGCTCGTACACCCGTGATCATTTGACAAAAAATAACTTTTATTTTTCATAGTACCATATAAATGACAATTAATGATGCTAAATTCATGATATTGAGACAATTGAGCAATATTAGGTTGTCGAAACTCAATTTAAGATGGCTTAAAATAAGAGAAGTCTAATAATTTTTAGAAAATCTGTTCAAAAATATTTATATGATGATTAGACAAAAAAATTAGGCTTATTTCACTGACTATATTGCTAAGAAAAATAATTTCATGTATATGTTAAACTACCATAAATATAATTTCATTATGGACTCATCGCTCAATTATTTTTCTTACCGCATGATACATATAACTGTGTAAGGCTAGTTAATACATACTAAGAATTTCAAAAGCAATCAATAGTTACAAGTTACATATTATCGTTTAATACTTTAATTGCTAAGTATAACTTAGAAATACTATGTACCAAAAAATATCTTAAAATATCGAAAATTTATGGTATTTGAAAATGAGGTAACAAACTTAATTTGTTTTTCTTTATTTATTGCTTCAATTTAGGAGTTATTTTAGGAAATACATTAATTTTCAATAGAAATGAGGTATGAGTAGTTTGGCGGGGAAAAAATGTGTTATGGTTGTTGTTTTATTATTTAGTATAGATTACATGAATTTTCGTATATATGATATGGTTTTTCAAAAACATATTTGGTCTGGATCGGATAAAAACAAAACCGGATACGCGGTTTTTGATACGATTATTGAAAAAAAAAAAAATGTCTCACATAAACTTTAATAATTTAATCATGATCAAACTATTGTGGTAAATTATATCATACACCCAGGCACAATTGTTGTGAAAAAGGTGAATAAGTTTCGCGCCTGAGATTTTCGCAAAAAATTAATTACGGTTCTTTTACAACCGCTGTAGTGTTCCCGCTGTTATTGTCCTAATATGTACAACATTTTTTTTCAAAACAGATTCATACAAAAAATATCGTATAATTTGTGGTATTAAATATAATTATTTAGATAGCTTTAGTGAAATTAATGTAAAACTTAGTCAACATAGTACTTGTGTTACATATGACAAATATAAGTTAGAAAATGTCATGGCTCATTGGCTCATGTAAGGTGTTAATTTTTTATACTCGACAAGAAGAAATGAGAAATAATATAATAAAAAAGATTACTAAGGGGATGGTTTAATTAGTTTCACAATAAATTTATATATTGAAATCAATTTATCAAACTAATATAATAGTTAGAAATTATCTCCCAAAATCGTATTCGCCAAATCATCATCAAAGAAATAATAATAAACGGAATAATTCCATGATAAAGATCTTGACACCATCAATCATGAACCAATTTAATTTAATAAAGTTTGACCAATAGAAAAACAAGACAAATAATTATACAATTGAATCAAGGACGAATACTGATTCCATAATAAAGAATATATACTCGGAACGGAGGGTAAAATCACAAGTTGCGGGGATAGCTCAGTTGGGAGAGCGTCAGACTGAAGATCTGAAGGTCGCGTGTTCGATCCACGCTCACCGCATTTTTTGGCTTCTCGATATTTTCCTAACCCGCTTCATTCATCGTATTAATTATTTTTTATATTTACCTAACTCATCCCATTTGTCGTATTTCGCTTCATTTGTCGCATTTATTATTTTTGATATTTTTCTAACTCACCCCATTTGTCGTATTTGTGGTTTTCCCACACAAATTCACAACAAAAGAAATCATATAAAAGAAATCATATATATCCATAATTGATTCTTCCATCTTTGCGTGCGCAGTCCTAAAAGATAAGACGGAATAATATACGGAGTACGTAACTTAGACGAGACGTGTCGACGTGAGATTAATCCATTGAGAAGTACTATATAACATTACTGATTTACTGAGTGAACAATCAGTAGAAAATAATCATCATTCACATATCACAACTCTTAAAGAAAACATCACATACAAAACTCACCCAAAGCACAATCATAAACCTAGCATGGCCTGTAATCGACCTTGAAAGACACGGCCGAAGTCTCCTTTGCCTATTCAGTTTCAGGGTCCTCACCCAAAAGATTACAAACATGTCAAATTAGAAGTTGCTAACCTGTTCTTGTATACATCCAAAAGTCAACAATGAAAACCAATCACAAACTCAGCAATCATGATGTCATAACACAACTGTAACTGTTAACGAGTAACGAATGCTTTCATTTTATTAGTAAACCCTAATCTAACTGTTAACAGTACACAGGCTAAGGGACTTTTATGTTAAGGTGAAATAGATAGATATCGAATAAATCAGAATCCGAAATGCCAAAAAAAGAAAATGTAAATACACTTAGTGCACTTAGTGGTCTATCTAATCTCTTCTTCTAATACCATATTTCTCATCCAATAAGTGATGTTTATCATCCTTACGAGGCTCATGGAAATCGTCTTCATCATCTATCCGAAACCTGGTGGTCCTTTTGATGACTTTTCGATCCTTCCTATGCCTGTGATGCCGTAAATCATGCTCCTGGTCTTTATCCAAATGTGACTCCTGGTCCTGGATCAATCCAACATTTCGATGCCTACCATATTTCTGTCTGTCCTTGTGGACATGGTGGAGGTAGTGATTGTGATCATTTAGCTGCATGTGTGCGGTTGACTGGTGATGCATATACTCACCATGGTTTCTCCTGTGATTATGGTTCAGCTCATGTCTATAGTGGCGATGGCTGGCTTGGTTCCTGTGATGACCACGGCCATGAGTATTATGAACTCCATGGTTTCTGCCTGTTTTGTGGATCTGCTCACCGTCCCAACATTGGTCTTCCCACCAGTCGTATATTGGATCAAAAAATCCCTTCTGATGCAAAAGCCATAGCAGTACAAGCACTGAACAAGGCAAATTATGAGAATACCATTAAGTAAATGTAATTACACTTGCACGGTTAAACCAGCTGGTAAACTATGCTACGTACGCTCAGATACAAGACATCCGTAAGCAAGTTTAAATTAAAAGGTAAGTGAATGTGAAATGAATCGGAAGGAGTAATGGTTTACCAGTAGGAAAGATGGACAGGAATAAGCCAAGCATGACTACCCAACTCATGCAAACATATTGCATGTGGCAGTGGAAGTCGAATATCCCCGAACACTTGCTTCTGCTCAAAACAGCATTATTTAGAAGAATCCAATCAGAACTCACATCAATCAAATGGTCTATATTTAAAAAGATTAACAAGCTTTCAAGTTTCGCAGAGTCAAAAAACATGTACCTGCAAGATTTTCCTGTGACGAAGTCTGACAAACCAGCCCAGAATTTGTTCCATAAGCTTTTAATGGATTCAAAGAAACCTTTTGCAGACTATGGCGGTTGAAAGGAGGGTCCCTGCAGTTGCTATCATCGTGAATTATTTTGCCTCGAGAAGTAAATAAAGGTTGCTATTAAATATATGATATCATGGAACAAATTCTACAATGGAAAACATGATTTACACCTAATGCCTCTCAAGTATTTTTCAATTTTTAAAATTTAATCTATATTTCAGGATTCAAGTAAACAATTCTACAGTGGACGGCGAATAGCCCCGAAGACTTGCTTCTGCTCAAAATGTGATTTCTTTCACAAGTGGCTGTACAGATAAGATACCTGTGTTCCATTGTCTAGCACTGTGGCTGTGGTGGTGAACTGGCACTCGGCTCTATCAACTTCTTTGAACTCCGAGTCTTTCAGAAATGCTGCATCAGGGACAAATACATGTTTGCAAAAATCAAATTCTGAAGTCCCATTAAAAATGATACTATAAACAGACAAAATAAGAAAAAAGAGATGAGCAAATAGCTTTACCGGAACAAGCGTATTTTGCAGCTTGATCAGTGGTTAGGTTTATTTTAAAAGACCGAGTGACTACCTCTTCTGGCTTCATGATAAAGAATTGCTCCTGCGATTACATTTTCAAGGAAGTAGCATTCACTTATACAGACATAAATCATGTAAAACCCAATTAAAGAACTTGAGAGTATCGTCACATGTACCTCCATCATCATCACACCTTTTGAACACTGAAACTGCATAAAAGAAGACAGACACACTAATCTCAGAATCGTCAGCTGATTCATGAACATTACAATTTATAAAGACAGAATGAAGTATAACACAGGGCACAACTTTGAGAGACTAGGGTACAGTCTTCGACTTTTCCATGAAAAAAAGTATATAGATCTTTCAACTCAGGTTACGATTGAATGTTTAACTAAAGAGGCGCTAAAACAAGTTACTGTAAGTCTCTTGGCACCTGTTCTCACCGGACATAAAAGATCAGATTCGTGTTCTGAATTTCAAAAATTTGGCAAATCCATATTCGATCAGCAAAAATGAAAAAGAATCAACATACCGTCAAACTGTAGGATGCTTCCACTTCACCAACATTCTTTGTTTCAATCTTTGCAATCCCAAACTGAGCAAGTGCTTCGAATGTAGGCACAGTAATTCCTAAAATTTTGCCAGGGCTCGGCTCCTACAACATAAAATTCAAAAACAATTTAAAAATATTGCAGAAATGATTCTAAAATGAAGAGCATCTAAAATTAATTATACTTCATAGACAAAAATATTAACCTCTGGTAAACATATTCGATGTCATCGGCTCCTAGTTCAATCAAGAGATTTGTATTAAGAAATTCAGTGATACCGATGGAAAACGAACGAGGCCCTGCATCCTACACACACTGGTAGTAAATAACACTGCCACTTTAACTACATAATAATACTATTGTTACAGAATAAAGAACTCAACTGGATAGTCATTGATTCTCTCAAACCTTCCAACCACGCCATATAAAGGCGGCTGATTCCTGCCAATCCGATTCTGGTCAGCCTGCAAAACAGTTACCTGGAGTTAGGATCCTACCAGTCCTGCCCAAGGGGAAATATCCTGAGCTAATTTAACTCCCAATGTCCTATCGTAGTCAAGAACCCAAGAATAGCGAGTCAATGGAAATGGAAAGTCGGAAACATGTCACTGTAAATGATTAAAAATGCACAAAATCACCAAAGAAAGAAAGCATGTACAGCTTGATCTACTAACTTCAAAAACATTCCACAACTGGTTGTGTAAACAACTCCAGAACGGGGCAGCGCAGAAGTCTGGCTGGCCATTAAAAGCCTCATAACCGACACCAATCTTATTGCATTCAAGCCCATCAAGGGTGAATCTCACTCTCTCGAGAAGCATCCACAACGAAAAGTTCCTCCCTAAATCTGGAGGTTGTCCTGGTCCATGCTTCAAAACAGAAATCGAATGAAAAAAAAAAACATCTCAGTGATTATCAGCAATTCAGCATATCTTGTATCGGCCTTAGACTGAGTTCAACTTAGTTAACCTTAATCACATAAGGTAGTAAGCATACCTGCCTTGGTATCACCAAGTAAAAATCCTCAAATGACGGAATATTTGTATAACCAGCAAAATCTCCCACCATATTCACTCTGAGAAAATTGTCATTTGATATCGCAGTCCGGTTTTCTGGACCAACAATCACCTCCTATAACAACAGCAATATGTCAAAAACTAGCCTCCTTTACATCATCTTTCTTTAAGACTTTTGATCATATTCTCAAGCGTGAGCGTGTCGTAGAATACAAGTTGTTATCACAATTTCCAAGCATTCAGAAAACAAAGGTAACCCTCTACACAATTTAATTTTGGTGATTCTGTACAGATATAATCAAAAAGAAAAACTCTGAGGACTTACTGACACTTTAGATGCTGTCTTGACTGCAATCCGAATGCTAAACCCCAGGGTTCGCTGTCCGATACCAAAAACATGAAACCTACACGACATAGAAAGGCCATATAAGTAGAGCAGTAAACCATTCTAATACAGAATTTACAACAGAAGTGTCGGCCTACTGTGAACAGAAAACAAGGAACGAAGCGAAAAAGAGAGAGTAAACATACCAATCCCCGGGAAATCTTAGACAATGTGCAGTATTTGCTTTTCCTTTTATTATCTTGTCAACTGGTTGACATAGAGTACATGAGATTATATCACAAATACTAATGTAGACGTCAAATACGAGACACTTACAGAAGTTCCCACATGACGAAGGTACTCGTCTCCGATCTCCACAAGGACAGCAGATTGGCTGAATGTGAGAAATGAATTGAAACACAAAAGAAGATGAGAAGCCGGTTGTTCATGCCTCAATCTATAGAACAAATAAGTCACAGGAAATACAATACCTCAGAGGCTTCAATAATATGTCCTTGTTCAAATATCCTAAAACCGGATTCCAAGCAGAAATGATCATCAAGTCATCAATTTAGAAACTTCTGGAGAAACTCTGAATTATCATGCGATAAACGTTTAAGGAACAACAAGAGAGTGTAATTATCAGCTTCAAAGCCCCCTTAACCATTATATCATGGTAACATAATGCATTTTGCAAATCCTCATTGAAAATGAATCCTCTCATAATGGTATTGTAAGTGACACTATCGGGAGAGCATCCATTATGCCTCATTTTGTTTAGTAGCTCTATAGCGTCAGTCATAAAACCTTTTTTACACAGGCCTTTGATCATGATATTGTAGTTTTAAGATCTGGTACCAAACCCTTGGACAGGAGATCAGAAACTAGGTTATCGGCATCTTTCACTTGGCCTGCCTCACACAAGCTATCAATTACTCCCTCCTATTCACCAGGTTCTTTACATTTGATATTTGGGTCGCTTTTTTAGGCAATTGGTATTAATGAAACCAATTACACTTTTACCCTTTACATTTGAGGTTGGGTTAGGGTGGAATACATAAAGAACCAAGTGAATACGAGGGAGTAGGATATTGTAGATGACAATATTAGGAGCAACTCCATTAGACTCCATCTCCTTGAGAAATGCCACTGCCTCATCAAGTTGTGCATTCTTACATTGCCCATCTAGCCAACTCATAGTTGACCAAATCATTAATCTTCAAGTCTTGACAATTTAGCAGGAAAAACTCTCTGGTTTATCATGCGATAAATGGTTACGTAACAAAGAAAGAGTGTTAGCATTAGCCTCAAATCCCTCGTTAACCATTATATCACGGAAACATAATGCATTTCGCAAATCGCCGTTGAATATGAATCCTCGTATAATTGTATTATAGGTGACATCATCGGGAGGGCATCCCACTTGCTTCATTTGGTTAAGGAGCTCAATAGCTGTATTCATAAGACCTCTTTTGCAATACCCCTTAATCATTGTACTATAAGTTATATGATCGGGTACCATACCCCTTGATAGGAGAACAGAGACAAGGTTTTCAGCATCTTTAACCTGACCAGCCTCATATAAACCGCGAATTAGGATAGTGAAGATGACAATATTAGGCGCAACTCCATTAGACTCCATCTCCTTGAGCAATGCCTTCGCTTCATCAAGCTGTGCATTTTTGCATAACCCGTCTAATAAGGAACCATAAGTGCAAACACCTGGCTTAATTCCATATATTTGCATCTCATTGAACAGCTGACGTGCCACTGGGATCCTATTAAATTTACACAATCCATCTATGAGTGTGGTATAAGTCACGACATCAGGAGAGCATCCAATTTGCTTCATTTTGTTTAGAAGCTTCATAGCTGTATTCATACGACCTTCTTTGCAATACCCCTTAAATCATTGTCGTATAAGTTATATGACCGGGTACCATACCCCTTGATAGGAGATCAGAGACAAGGATTTCAGCATCTTTAACCTGGCCAGCCTCACATAAACTGTCAATTAGGATAGTGTAGATGACAATATCAGGAGCAATTCCATTACACTCCATCTCCTTGAGCAATGCCTTTGTTTCATCAAGCTGTGCATTTTTACATAGCCCGTCTAATAAGGAACCATAAGTGCAAACATCTGGCTTTATTTCATAGATTTGCATGTCATTGAAGAGCTGACGTGCCATTGGGATCCTACCAGATTTACACAACCCATCTATAAGAGTGCAATAAACCGCTGCATCAGGGGCAATCCCTCGCTCAAACATTTCTTGCAACACGTCGAAGGCCTTGTCAATGCTTTTAAGTTTAACATATCCATTGATCAGAGTACCGTAAGTCACAACGTTAGGTTGGCAGTGGGTTTGAATCATTAAATCAAATACCTCTCTTGCCTTGTCCATTTGGCCGCACAAGCAGTAGCCATTCAATAAAGTATTATAAGTAAATACATCAGGAGCCACACCTTGTTTAGTCATTATCTGTATAAGGGCTTGTGCTTCATCAATCATCCCGTCTTTACATTGCATGTGAATCAACATGTTGTAAGTATAAACATTGGGTGCAATGTTGCTCTCAATCATCTCAAGCAACATTTCCTTAACCTCAGCTAAGAGTTTATCTTTTCCCAGACTATGGATAATAGTGTTGAACATGATGAGGCTAGGCTTACAACCCAAGGGGCTAGAATTCAATTGGCGGAGCAAGTGGATAGCGCCGGCATTGTCCCCAATCCCGCATAGACCTTTCACCATGGTATAATAGGTAAATATATCTGGCTGAATACCTAGCTTAACGACAACTACGTCGAACAACTCAACAGCTTGTGGAAATTGGTTATTGTGCACAAGGCCATTAATTAAGGTGGTAAAGAAAACTAAATCAGACTCAAAGGGATACTCAAGCTTAAGGGACTTGGAAAGGAGAGAATACCCGAAATCAACACGGCCTAAGTGGCAGTAACAATTAGCGAGGATGCAAATGGAATACAAATCGTGTCGGGTACCGGATAAGTCGCGATGCGAAAAGAGAGAAATGACAGTAGTGTGAGGATGTAGTCGTTTGAATTTGAGCATGGCGACAAATAGCCTACTAAAATGGGTAATCGAAGGTCGGCGCACGAGAGACATCATTTGATGGAATAGATTAAGGGGAAATTGGAGATTAGTAAAGCCTAATTGACATTGTTGTCTAACATAATCCAGAAACATTCGAGAATCAACAATAGGAGTAGCCTTATAATGCGCAGAATTGCAGAAATAACGGTAACTAAATTGCAAATTAGGGAGAAATCGAAACCCTAATTTAGAAAAAGGGGAAGACATTTTTTTCCAGAAAAAAGGAGAAAGAGAAGAAGGAATCGATAATAGAAAAGTAAAAGCTCACCAAATGATTTAAGAAAATTACCAGAATTCAATCGGAGAAAAATGACGATCGATTTGCAGCAGTGAAAATGATAGTGATGAAGATGACCTGATCGGACTATTAGGTGTTCGTTCACTTAGTGTTCCGGACTAAAGACCTGATCGCACCACATTATTTGGTTCGGACCAAACTGAACCGTATTTTATTTGGTCCTGTTCACGGTCTATTTTTTTTGCTCTACTTTGGTCTTCGGTCCGGTCCCAGACCAAATCAAATGGACCACAAACCGGATCATGGACCGAACTTATATAAGAAAAGAATCTTTAATATTGTAATATCATTGATTTTACTAGTTTGACACTCGTGCGTAGCAACGGGTTAATTAACTTAAATAATGTGACATCTATGTTTAATTATCTGTTTACATATGATTAAAATATCATTTTTAAATAAAATAAAAGATAACACTTTGTTAATGAAAAAAGGTTGTAAATCTTATAAGAGTACTCAAAGACAATACTTATGAGATTCAAAAGATTTTGTATTGATACCTAAGTTCAATTATACTCTTATTTATAGTCATCGGATCAACTCACCTTATGATAATCTTTTGATGCTGGGCAATTCCACTATTTATATGTAGTTTATTCATCACACCTACATTATTTTTCAATGTGAAACAAATAATATACTTATAACTTAGAGGTACACCATATTTTTTGCACCTAATTCGACATCAAACTCGCCTTAATAATAAGCGAATACTATATTATCTATTAATATTCTTAAGTTTTTTTTTCTATTTTTTTTATCATAACTAAAATATGTGCAAATGATATGAAATTTATAGTCTAATGATAATATCTTTTTTTTTTTACCACAAATCTCATTATATAATTTTCATAATATTTTTTTACGATACATTTTTGCCGAATATAAATAAAAATTATAAATATCACTGGAATATAACATAGAAAATATATATCATATCATGGAGATAATGATATACTCTCTTAAAAGCTCTATAAGACATACTGAATATAACCAAAAGCTTTTGGATTGATATCTAAGTCCCAATGAGACCTTCTATTTATAACCATAGAATCACTCCATCTTATGCTAATCTTTCGGTCTGAGACAATTTTATTATTTATACGTAGTATATTCACCACACCTATATTATTTTTCAATGTGGGACATAACATACTAAAAAGTATACAATTTTTAATAAATGCAAATAATATGAAATTTTTACTCTAATGATAGCATTTTTTCTACCACAAATCTAATTATATATTTTCATAGTTTTTTTTTTAATAAATATATTATAATATCACTAATAAATCATCATTTTTATAAATATTTAAGTGCTCAATATTTGTAATATCGAAATAAAATATCGGAATTAATTGTTGGTGTACGTTTATTATATATGTGTACCATGTTATTGTATACTCCTAGTAATAACAAGATTAATACATTTATTTTATATATGCTCTTTACATTGGTACAAAACTCAGGTTAGACCTGATGACGAGCCGGGCCAGGCAGGCATGCCTCCTCTGGACAGGCGGGTCCGCCTCCACTGGCCAGGCCTTAACTCAGCCAGGCCGGGAGGGGGTGTTAACTAGCTGCACAAGTGCACAAGGTAGGGTCAGATGGAGAACTAGCTTATAATGAGCTGTACGTGAGCTTCTTAGCGGAAGCTCTAAATTAATTTACTGGTTTACATTAAATTTCGAAAGACACAAAATCTCATTTGTGATGGCACGTATCCGTCACTTTGGAGTGACGGATACCATTTTCCCTCACAAATGACCCAAATAGAGGAGAGAGTGAAGCACATGGGGGTGCCCCCACCTTGTCCCCCCTATCCGTTTTGTGAGTTGATACGAGTACGGATACAAGTCGATGGAGGGATTAATTTAGGAATAAATAGGGGTTTAATTGAGCTATTAAAATAACTTTATTAGCTATCTTAATTGGTTCATTATGATTATCATTATGTGTCATAATAACTTTTCTTAATAGCATGGCTTTTAGGTTTCCTTTTACTATTTTGTAAGGCTATATATAGCCATCCTAATCTCTTGTAGAAACACACGAGATTTTGAATAAAAAAAGAAAAGCCTAATGTTTTACAAGTTTGTAATTCATGATTGATGCATTCGATCCAAAAAATGTTAGAGTTTGACGCGATCAAACTTTAGCCCGAGTAATATTCAATAGGTCTTGAGTATTCTCACTCATTACTCGTGTTATAGGTCTAGCACCGAGTAAATATCCCATTGACTTGAATTCGACATAAGAATTCATGGCAAATATCCTTTTATTTTATTTTTCTATTAATCCGCTTCCACATAATCGCATCATATGGTATCAGAGCTTCAGCTCTTGATTTTTCTAAATCTAGACGGTCCTAGGCGTATCAAAACCAAGTTGTTAGTTGAATTTCCGATTGCGATTGGAGTTCAAGGGTTAAACTCAAGCAGGTAGTTTGAGGGTTAATCGGTTTTGCATCTCGGGAACAAGTTTCTAGTGATTTGTTATTCAAGGCGTGACGGAGACAAAAAGACAAAAAAACAAAAAAAATAAATAAAAAAAATACTGTTCACGAGCCGTGTTACTGTTCATCCGTGAAAAAAAAAAAAATTGTTCCCAAACGGTCTTAAGGCATGTCAAAGTCAAGATGTTGGTTGAATTTCCGGTTGCGATTGGAATTCAAAGGTTAAACTCGAACGAGGTAGTTCGAGGGTTGATCGGCTTTTGATAACCCATATTATAGGTCCAAGAATCGGGACGATTCTTTTTGAAGAAAGGGCGGATGATACGAGTACGGATACAAGTCGATGGAGGGATTAATTTAGGAAGAAATAGGGGTTTAATTGAGCTATTAAAATAACTTTATTAGCTATCTTAATTGGTTCATTATGATTATCATTATGTGTCATAATAACTTTTCTTAATAGCATGGCTTTTAGGTTTCCTTTTACTATTTTGTAAGGCTATATATAGCCATCCTAATCTCTTGTAGAAACACACGAGATTTTGAATAAAAAAAGAAAAGCCTAATGTTTTACAAGTTTGTAATTCATGATTGATGCATTCGATCCAAAAAATGTTAGAGTTTGACGCGATCAAACTTTAGCCCGAGTAATATTCAATAGGTCTTGAGTATTCTCACTCATTACTCGTGTTATAGGTCTAGCACCGAGTAAATATCCCATTGACTTGAATTCGACATAAGAATTCATGGCAAATATCCTTTTATTTTATTTTTCTATTAATCCACTTCCGCAAATTCTCATCATGAGTGGCATTATCCGTCACTTGCTCTGACCCGTTTCAGCAAGACTAATTGTTCGAAAGATGCTTTGTTGTAAGATGAAAGAGGGAAAATGATGTGGAGCGATGTAACGAAAATAGTGTTATACTTGAGGGGCGAAGTATGTTGCATTATGAAAAAGAGTAAAAAAAAAAAAACCACATACTCTATATTGTATATTTCCAATAATGATGGTATTTACTAGGAATGTGTGTATAAATTTAACTCTATTTTTGATGGAAAAAAACATCTCAGTTAGTCTTGCTGAAAACGGGTCGGAGCAAGTGACGGGTAATGTCACTCATAAAACGGATAGGGGGACAAGGTGGGGGCATCCCCACGTGCTTCCATCTCTCCTCTATTTGGGTCATTTGTGAGAGAAAATGGTATCCGTCACTCCAAAGTGACGGATACGTGCCGTCTTCAATGAGATTTTGTGAAAACATCTAGGCATTTTATGCATCTCACTAGACCATACAATAGTTATTAACGACCCAATTTGAGTTGTAAGATGATAGTCAATCAAGGACTCTAATGAGACAATATACTCTGTAATTATAATGATTATTATTAGGAATAAGATATAGATAGATTCAATTTCGTACAAGCTCAGATTTTAATGTGTATACCCGTGCTGCACAGACGTCATGAAAAATAAGATTATTTTGTATGCACATAAGACATTACCCGGGTAACGCCCGAGTATGAAATCTAGATATCAAGATAACGGATAGAAACTTACTGTCCCGAAAAATATTCACCAAATCATCAGCGAAGAATTAATGATAAATGAAATAATAAAGAGATTGAGACTATTAATTATGAACCAATTTAGATTAATAACGTTTAACCAATAGAAAAACAAGACAATAATACTAATACAATATACTGTTAATGTAATAAACAGCATATAAAAAAGAGTGAGAACATGAAACAAGTTGCGGGGATAGCTCAGTTGGGAGAGCGTTAGACTGAAGATCTGAAGGTCGCGTGTTCGATCCACGCTCACCGCATATTTTATTTTTTGTTATTCTTAAGCTATATTTTTATTTTTGCTATTTTTATTTTCGCAGTTCAAAATTCTCTATTTTATTTTGGCTATTTTTATTTTCACATTGTTAAATTTTTGTACTTTTTGTTATTTTAAGCTATATTTTTAATTTTGCTATTTTTATTTTCGCATTTCAAAATTTTCTATTTTATTTTGGCTATTTTTATTTTCACATTGTTAAATTTTTGTACTTTTGTTTTCGCTATTTTATTTTTGCTATTTTTAGTTTCGTTTTCTTTTTTTGTGTTTTATCAAATAGATCAGAATCGAAGACGTCTAATAAAGAGAATGTAAATACAATTTGTTATAATGCTGCTACCCTATATTCATACAAATTTAGAACGTGATTACATTTGAACATAAATAATTTGTTGGTCTATCTAATCTCTTCTTCTAATACCATATTTCTCATCCAATAAGTGATGTTTATCATCCTTACGAGGCTCATGGAAATCGTCTTCATCATCTATCCGAAACCTGGTAGTCCTTTTGATGACTTTTCGATCCTTCCTATGCCTGTGATGCCGTAAATCATGCTCCTGGTCTTTATCCAAATGTGACTCCTGGTTCTGGATCAATCCAACATTTCGATGCCTACCATGTTTCTGCCTGTCCTTGTGGACATGGTGGAGGTAGTGATTGTGATCATTTAGCTGCCTGTGTGCGGTCGACTGGTGATGCCTATACTCACCATAGTTCCTCTTGTGTTTATGGTTCAGCTCATGTCTATAGCGGCGATGGTTGACTTGGTTCCTGTGATGACCGTGGCCATGAGTATTATGAACTCCTTGGTTTCTGCCAGTTTTGTGGATCTGCTCACCGTCCCAACATTGGTCTTCCCACCAGTCGTGTATTGGATCAAACAATCCCTTCTGATGCAAAAGCCATAACAGTACAAGCACTGAACAAGGCAAATTATGAGAATTATTACACGGTCAGATACAAGACATCGGTAAGCAAGTTTAAATTAAAAGGTAAGTGAATGTGAAATGAATCGGAAGGAGAAATGGTTTACCAGTCGGAAAGATGGACAGGAATAGGCCAAGCATTACTACCCAACTCATGCAAACATATTGCATGTGGCAGTGGAAGTCGAATAGCCCCAAACACTTGCTTCTGCTCAAAACAGCATTTATAATAATATTGATTTAGAATAATCCATCATCAATCAAATGGTCTATATTTAAAAGTTTGACAGTTTCAAAACATGTACCTGCAAGATTTTCCTGTGACGAAGTCCGACAAACCAGCCCAGAATTTGTTCCATAAGTTTTTAATTGATTCGAAAAAACTTTTTGCAGACTCTGGCGGTTGAAAGGATGGTCCCTGCAGTTGCTATGATCATGAATTATTTTGCCTCGAGAATTAAATATGCCACTCGATTATTTTTTAGGTTGATTTACATGTACTGCAAGTTTTTAATTTAATCTATATTATTTCAGAATTCAGACCGAAGCACATGAACCTCTAAGAGCTGCATTTGCTACCACAACTGAACTGATAATATCTTACATATGCAGGCGTCTTACTTTCCGCTGTACTCGTATGTATATAAGTATATTCTACAAGAACCATTTTACAGCTGGTTCATGCATACTCGTCTGTCATTCTATGATTTCTGAAAGCAACGCACATTGTATGTAATACTTGATATTTCCTCCACAAGTGGCTGTACAGATAGATACCTGTGTTCCATTGTCTAGCACTGTGGCTGTGGTGGTGAACTGGCACTCGGCTCTATCAACTTCTTTGAACTCCGAGTCTTTTAGAATCGCTGCATCAGGGACAAATATAAGTTTGCAAAAATCAAATTCTAACTGTTTGCCAAAGTCCCATAAAAAATAATATAAACAGACACAAAATAAGAAAAAAGAGAGGAGCAAATAGATTTACCGGAACAAGCGTATTTAGCAGCTTGATCAGTGGTTGGGTCTATTTTAAAAGACCGAGTGATTACCTCATCTGGCTTCATGATAAAGAATTGCTCCTGCAATTAGATTTTCAAGGAAGCAGCATTCAGTTATAAAGACATAAATCATGTAAATCACAACTAAAGAACTTGAGAGTATCGTCACATGTACCTCCATCATCATCACACCTTTTGAACACTGAAACTGCACAAAAGAAGACAGACAGACTAATCTCAGAATTGTCAGCTGATTCGTGAACATTACAATTTATAAAGACAGAATGAAGTATAACACAGGGCACAACTTTGAGAAACTAGAGTACTGTTTTCGACTTCATCCATGAAAAAAATTATATAGATCTTTCAACTCAGGTTATGATTGAATATTTAACTAAAGAGGCGCTAAAACAAGTTACTGTAAGTCTCTTGGCAGCTGTTCTCACCGGCCATAAAAGATCAGAGTCGTATTCTGAATTTCAAAAGATTGGCAAACCTTATGCAGCACAAATGAAAACGAATCAACATACCGTCAAACTGTAGGATGCTTCCACTTCACCAACATTCTTTGTTTCAATCTTTGCAATCCCAAACTGAGCAAGTGCTTCGAATGTAGGCACAGTAATTCCTAAAATTTTGCCAGGGCTCCTACAACATAAAATTCGAAAACAATTTAAAAATATTGCAGAAATGATTCTAAAATGAAGAGCATCTAAAATTAATTATACTTCATAGACAAAATTATTAACCTCTGGTAAACATATTCGATGTCATCGGCTCCTAGTTCAATCAAAAGATTTGTATTAAGAACTTCAGTGATACCGATGGAAAACGAACGAGGCCCTGCATCCTACACACACTGGTAGTAAATAACACTGTCACTTTAATTACATAATACTATTCTTACAGAATAAATGACTCAACTGGATGGTCATTGATTCTCTCAAACCTTCCAACCACACCATATAAAGGTGGCTGATTCCTGCCAATCCGATTCTGGTCCGCCTGCAGGTTTAATGAGTTATTTTTCCTTATCCCATCGTAATCAAGTAGCTAAGAACAGCGAGTCTTTGGCCTCGATTGAAATGGAAAGTCGGAAACAAGTTACTGTAAATGATTAAAAATGCACAAAATCACCAAAGAAAGAAAGCATGTACAGCTTGATCTACTAACTTCAAAAAAATTCCACAACTGGTTGTGTAAACAACTCCAGAACGGGGCAGCGCAGAAGTCTGTCTGGCCATTAAAAGCCTCATAACCGACACCAATCTTATTGCATTCAAGCCCATCAAGGGTGAATCTCACTCTCTCAAGAAGCATCCACAACGAAAAGTTCCTCCCTAAATCTGGAGGTTGTCCTGGTCCATGCTTCAAAACAGAAATAGAATGAAAAAAAAAAACATCTCAGTGATTAACAGCAATTTCAGCATATCTTTTATATTGGCCTTAGACGGAGTTCAATTTAGTTAACCTTAATCACATAAGATAGTAAGCATACCTGCCTTGGTATCACCAAGTAAAAATCCTCAAATGACGGAATATTTGTATAACCAGCAAAATCTCCCACCATATTCACTCTGAGAAAATTGTCATTGGATATCGCAGTCCGGTTTTCTGGACCAACAATCACTTCCTAGAACAACAGGGATATGTCAAAAACTAGACTTCTTTTACATCATCTTTCTTAAAGACTTTTGAAGTCAAGCAAAAAATAGGCAAACAAGGAAAATTATGTGTTCATATTTTCAAGTATCAACGTGTCAAGCATTTGGAAATCATCAAAGCTAACCCTCTACACAATTTAATTTTGGTGATTCTGTACAGAAATAATCAAGAAGAAAAACTCTGAGAACTTACTGATACTTTAGATGCTGTCTTGACTGCAATCCGAACACTAAACCCTAGGGTTCGCTGTCCGATACCAAAAACATGAAACCTATATGACATAGAAAGGCCACATAAGTCGAGCAGTAAACCATTCTAATACAGAATTTACAACAGGAAGTGTTGTGAACAGAAAACAAGGAACGGAGCAAAAAAGCACGAGTAAACATACCAATCCCCGGGAAATCTTAGACAATGTGCAGTATTTGGTTTTCCTTTTATTATCTTGTCAACTGGTTGACATAGAGTACATGAGATTATATCACAAATACTAATGTAGACGTCAAATACGAGACACTTACAGAAGTTTCCACATGACGAAGGTACTCGTCTCTGATTCCCACAAGGGCAGCAAATTGGCTGAATGTCAGAAATGAAACACAACAGAAGATGAGAAGCTGGCTATAGAACAAATAAGTCACAGGAAATACAATACCTCAGAGGCTTGAATAATATGTCCTTGTTCATCCCTCAATCTATAGAACGAATTATAAGAAGTTAAAATCATTCTACGCTAACAAAACAGACGCGCACATTCAGTAAACATCGCAATAAATAAGGAAGAAGAAAGAGAGATTGCCTCTCACATATCTGCACTATTCTTGCATCAGCATCTGGCTCGCATTTACGTGTCTGGACATAAAATTCTTGCGGTTTATAAGGCACATCCTGAAAATTAATCAAGGCCATGTAAGAAATATACTGAACCGCCATGACAGCAATATAATAGTCCCATATAGCTAGTAATCATACTCGTATATAAGTCAGCTCGAAAAGGGCATAAGCAGCAGATTTGTTGATTGTAATCACGGGAGGTACACGCAAAGTCTGCATCTTGTTAGTAGAGTTTTCCTCCACCTCCACAACTTCTGCCACCATGGATGATTCACCGCCACTCTGAAAACAAAACCAAAAAACACGACAGTCGTTATCATTACACCATTTTACGAGACGACCAGCATTTGACGACCACAGACAAAGGAAAAGAGGAACAACATACAGAGTTGCTAGGAATAGCAATGTTAACCAAAATCTTGCGAGTACAATTGAGGTCGCCATGAATGTTAGCATCTGCAGACGACCTCTCACATTTCTCGAGTTTTGATTTGGATAGAATTTGTAGTGCCTCTCCAAATGCATTGTTGTTGTTAATGTGAATTCCAGAAGAAATATAAATAATGAAATAAACTAACACTGATGCCTTCATCACTACCATACTATCTGCCCTCGGCATTCCTTTAACGCATCGAAAACTGTCCATCAAATCACAAAAACAAGGATATATTCAAGATATATTCTAAAACATAACTTCATTGTTATGAAAATGTTGGTTTCTTTCTTCTTTTCTAGATTTTTTTTAATACAATTAAGTAGGAGAACAAGAAACTAAATACAGTAACCGCCTTAACCTTTTACACTAACTAGTAAAAAAAAAAAAAAAAAAAAAATAAGCAACTCTCCCATAGAACCGTCTATAACATAAAAGGGTAGGGTCCATCAAAGAAGAGACCAATTATTTAAGATTATAAAAGAAAAGAGAAAACAAAATGCAAATTACGTAACAGTTAGCCTATAAAGAGGGTAGCGCATAATTTAAAAAATAAAAAAATAAAAAAAAATAAGCCGGAACCACAAACATAAAATTTTGACATTAGAATTTACGAGTTCAATTATGTGTTGTTTGTAGTGTAAAACTTTTTAAGTTTCTAAAATAAGATACCGAGTTTACTTACATCTTAAAAGTGTCAGTTTCTAGACTACTCAATCCGTCTCAGTCATTTATTTAATTTTAGTTTTGGTATAAAACTAGGGAAAGAGGAATAGATTAGTTAATTGATGATAAGTGGAACAAATTGAATATGAATGATTAAATTATCTCATCAAAGCATTCCCGAATAAGAAAGGTAAACAATTGATTGTGATGCCCTAAAATAGAATAGGTAAACAAATGATGGTGACGAATGAATAAAAAAAAACTTACATAATCTGATTCCGCATTTCATATCTTCAAATTATCATCATATCATATACTCCCTCCATTCAACTTTTATCACCCCACTTCAATATAATACCCCTCACATAAATTGGAGAAATGGGGTGATAATTGTTGAATGGAGGGAGTATTATATTAAAGAAGAAACCGTTTGCCATGTGTCAAAACTACAAAGAAATGGCCACGTGTCATCTTATTATGTATGGGCTGCCAAATCAAAGATTTCAAAAGAACATGAAATGATCAATTGACCATCCTTGCGTAAAAATGGAAACAACCTTCAATTAGGTTTTGACCACTATATTTCAAAATCCCGTGATTTTTTATTCTTCTAAATTTGAGCAGTAAATCAATTAAATTTATGGCAAGTTTTAACAAAATTTCCCGTAATTTTTGCTCAATTATTTAATTTCCTTGGAAAATAACGGTAATCAATGTTCCAGTTTTAATGCTTTTAGATAGACTTTCTATCACCTCTACTTGCAGTGATATATTTACACTTCCTTTATTTCTCCCTCGCAAAATAAAGAAAGTGTAAACTATAAACATATCTCCGCAACAGAGAGAGTAAATTTTTAGCGAGCATATCCACTAAGCGATAGATCAGACCATAGCAATTATCGTGCTTGCTTAGCTTGCAATGTGCACTTATTAGAAGCTATTCATTTTGTAAGGTAACATTTGATCAAATAGACAAATACGATTAGAATACATTATTTGGTATTTGTTAAAATTAGAAACTAATATGAAGGTGAGAAAATTTCATGAAACAATTTCTAATGTTGTGAAATAGATTGTTATATAACAATAAACCATAGTCAGATTTTCAAACAAAACCGTCTTTTGAAAAAAATTATCATAAGACGTACCCATATAACCAAATAATTTTTTTTTTTTTTTTTGGTGCTAATATAACCAAATAATTAATATTGATTAAATTAGTTTGTTTCGCATAGTATTATTATTTTTTTGTATTGCACTATTCAAATATCTCTTGAAATGTACAAGAGCATACTCTTATCTGATATCGAGTTCTTAAAGGGTCTATATTAGGTTTGATAATAGGACATGATCACATTAGATTATCGTTTGGTGGAGAAACGAAAAATCTTGATAACATATTATCGTAATTATTCTATCTAGCTAAGAGTTTAGTTGGCGTTTCAATTTTTTTTGTTTCGATTGAACTCTTCAAGCTCAATCGTTCATATTAGAGAAATTTGTTTGCAGACGAATAAATGCTTTACACTTGAATGAAATTGTGATTTACAAACTCAAGGAAAGTAGGAAACAAGTTAATTCAAACGTCAATCGTATATCATATCATATATTATATTAAAGCAGAAATTATCTGCCACATATCATATGCAGATGGCTTCTGCCACATGTCATGATCATAAAATTTTGAATTTTAATTAAGTGTATAAACTTGCCTTATAAACTACAACATTTTTAATACACTACTGATTGTTTGATTATATTTTCCCCATTACAAATTACTGGCCTAATTAAAAACATCCACTCAAAAGTCAACTTTTAAATTTTGCTTTATGTCAATGATATATTTGGGATTCAAAACCATAAAAAATGGCAACATTATCAATCATAAATATTTTTTTCCTTTTTTTAGAGAATCAACACTATCAAGTATCAACCATACACTATTTTTTTTAGAATGTTTTATATATTGAGTTTTTTTATGAGGATGACAATTAAGAGTAGATGATCTGAGTAAAATGTACTAATGACCATTGACGATCCATTATTCACTATAAACGGTGGTGATACATGGCTAAAGTCCGTCCAACTTTTTGTGTTTCTATGAAAATGTAAAATATTTTTGGCACACTTACATTATGTTAAAAATATACTCCTCAATTCAGTCATTTATTTACTTCTAATTTTAGTACAAAGACTAAACAAATGGTAGGAGACCACCGTTATTGAGTGACAAGTAGATAATAGGTTATATGGGTGATAAAATTCCCCTTCAAATATAATATAAAAAGGTAAACAAATGAATTAGACACAGATAAATATAATACATAAACAAATGACCGGAAATGGTGGGAATAGAAAGTAATGCACAAAGCATTATTATTAGAATATGTATATGTATATATTCTAATAATTATATAAGGACAAATTTATCAAATCCATTTACGACAATAAAATAAAATGAGCGAATTTTATGTTATGTACGCCTTCAAATATTGATGGGGCATATTCTGCACCCTCTGACCAAGTCAACATATTGAGCAAGGTCAAAGATATCCACAGCAAGTCAACGACTTAAACAGCTTAACCGACGCAGCCTGTCGGCCTGTCTCATGTACCTCGGCTGGGGCAACTAGCCAAGCCGGGGCACATATCCGCGAACTCATATCCAAGACCCCTCGGCGGCGAGTCAGCAGGGTCCGCCGGCCTACCATAGGTCCCTCGGCCGAGGGTAGCTCAGTCTTTCCACCTGCTAGCCAGGCCACTTGGCCACTTGGCCACTACGTGACAAAAGGGGAAAGTCTATAAATACTCCTCAACCCTCATTGAGGAAAGGATCCACAATTTAACCTAAGAATCACTATTCATCTGGTAATACCTTTCTTATCTCTCTACAATACATACTTCGCCAAGTAACCACAACTTACCTCTCTAAGTTACTGACTTGAGCGTCGGAGTGAGTTCGCTCGGTCCCAAGCCGAGCCCTCAGTTTGTTCACTGTTTCAGGAGACCGAAAGGAGAAGCCAACCAAAGACGTCATTCTACAAGCACGGGTGGTAACAAATAACTGCTCTGGAATTACACCCGGAACAATTGGCGCCGTCTGTGGGAAAAGATACTAGAAGCTAGTCACATTCATTCCCAAACAAAAAACAAAAACCCACCCAAAAAGCTAAGAAGATGTCGAAACAACAAGAGGTATTTCAGAATCGACGAAACCGATTCTCGCCAAGATGATACCGTCCACAATTCTGGTGTTGCGCAGCCCTCCACCGGCCTAGTAATTCAGCCGGAGTACGGGATGCCAATAATATCAGATACGCCGCTGCCCGCCGACCAGGTCACCATCATGGGACATGTGGTCGAGGCAGCAAAACTGAAGCTACTCCTGGACCTAATTAGTAGTACGCCGGCTCACGCTGTCACACCGACAAGAGCGGCGGAACCCGTCCAGGAGACCAGGGCCCATAACGTGACTCCAACAGACTTGAACGGAGCACTGGAAGAAGCTGGCCCTGTCAAGACGCCGGGGGAGCCCAGAGCGCTAGTGGCAGACCTAAGTCCTTCCCGCACTCACGGGAGGACGGCGTCGCCGCAGCGCCGACGAGGCATTCCCCAGAGGAGTGAAAGAAGTCCGACTTATCTGAGTCGGAGAAGAAGCCCGACTTACCAGAGTCGGGGAAGAAGCCCGACTCACCAGAGTCGGGGGAGAAGTCCGACTCACCAGAGTCGGAGAAGAAGCCCTTCCCGCCACGGGGAGAGGAGCCGGACTAGGGGTGCGAGGAGTCGATCGCCGCGTGTCGTTCGACACGTGGTCAGACAGCCCCTCAGCACCTACGTCTTAGAGACCCCGGTGCCGACTAAGCTAAAGTTGCCACCCATAGCATACAAAGGAGAAGGCGACCCAACCGACCACGTTGAGGCTTACCAGTCTCACATGTCGGTATGGGAGCAACCCGATGAGGTTTGGTGTCGAGTCTTCCCAACGACACTGCATGGGATGGCACAAAGTTGGTACAAGGGGCTACCCGACGGGTCAGTATACTGTTACGCCGACCTAAAGGACACATTCCTAGCCCAGTATTCTTGCAACAAGAGGAAGGTCGTGGAGACCTCGGACCTCCTGACTATCAGACAGGAGGGAGGCGAGTCTCTCCGAAGTTATGTGAAGAGGTTCGACGCCAAGGTTCAGCAGATTCGTGAGCTGAACAGCGAACTGGCAGCCTTCGCGCTGATGAAAGGCCTCCCGAGAGGAGACCTAAAAAATGAGCTCATCAAGTGCGGCGGCCTAAACCTAGACTCCGCCAGGAAAATGGCCGATCAGGCCATAAAGGTGGAGGACTACCACAAAACCTGGGTAGGCCCCAGCGAGGCCGAGCACTCAGAGAGTAAGAGCCGCCGGAGGACAACCCGGACTTAAGACGCCGTGACAATAATAGGTCACGGTCTGACAAATCCGCCAGGAAACAGGACTCGGCGGGCACTGGGGGGAGTTCAGGACCGAACTACCAGAAACGTTTCAATGGCCACACCCCCTTGGTCGTATCTGCCGCCGAGGTCTTCGCCCTGAGCAAGAACGAGGGTCAGAAGTGGGAAAGGCCTCCCAGGCCGAGGAGTGACGGTGACACGAGCCAGTACTGTGAGTACCATGGCCACACCGGCCACTTAACTGACGACTGCCGGCATCTGAAGAATGCCATCGAAGAGCTGATCCGGAAGGGGAGCCTCGGCAAATATGTCGCCAAAGGCCAAAGACGATGCGGTGGCTCGAATAAAAATACGTCTTGAACGGATAGGAGTAATCAATGTTGTCGTCGGGGGCAACGAGAAGGGGGGGTCCGCTCATGGGCACAAAAGGCACCTGAACGAGCTGTATCAGGCCATCAACTTTGTGCCCAAAACAGCGGCCACCGCTTCCAACATCCCCGATATAACTATTGGGAAGAAGGACTACGAGGGAGTCATCGCCCCTCACAGCGACCCACTTGTAGTCCACTTGGACATATCCAACCACCTGGTCAAGAGGTGCCTGATTGACACAGGCGCCTACACGAACACTATGTTCAGGGAGTGCTTTCTGGGGCTCGGCCTGAAGATTGAGGACTTGAGCCCCTGCACCAATCCTCGTACGGTTTCTCCGGCCGGCCTGGTACCCCCGGGGTCAATCGATCGCCGGTGATGTTCGGCGAGGGGAACGCGGCTAGGAATGTCCTAGCCGAGTTCGTGGGTTGACGGCTCGTCCTCCTACAACGTTCTCATAGGCCGAGTCACTCTGAGCGAGACCGACGCCGTGATTTCCGTCCGGGCCCTGACACTGATGTATGTCTCGGACCGGGGGGAAGCGCATAAGCTCGTCTCCAAGGACGAGAAGGACGAGGTGGTCAACGTCCGGATATCGCGCGGGAGGATGCAACATGCAATCCCTCAAAGTGGCAAAGAAGTCAGAAAAGGGGAAGAGCCCATCCTTGCAACAGGAGGGCGACTTCATGGATTCAACTGTCGGCATGGTCGAGGGGGCCGAGACCGAAGAGGTGGAGATTGACCCAGGGCGCACCGTGACTATCGGTGTCAACCTGGAGCCAAAATTCAGGGCCGCTCTCCTAGACCTGCTGAGGAAGAACAAAGACGTCTTCGCCTACTCAGCGGCCGAGATGCCAGGCGTGAGCCGGGAGGTAATTGTTCACAAGCTGAACGTACTCCCCACCGCTCGCCCAGTCAAGCAAAGGATGAGGAACTCCTCAGCCGAGAAGGATGAGGCCATCAAAGCCGAGGTAGATAAATTACTGGCGGCGGGCTTTATCATGCCCTGTACTTATCCTGAATGGTTAGCTAATGTTGTAATGGTGAAAAAGTCGTCGGGGGCGTGGAGGATGTGTGTAGATTTTACCAATCTTAATAAAGCGTGCCCCAAAGATTGCTATCCCTTGCCTCGGATAGATAGTCTAATCGACGCGACGCGCAGCTACACTATCTTTGAGCTCGCTTTGGACGCCTTTTCAGGGTATCATCAGGTATTCATGGCCGAGGAAGACATGCCCAAATGCGCATTCATCACTGCTAACGGCACATACATGTATAAAATGATGCCGTTTGGTTTAAAGAACGCCGGCGCAACTTACACAAGACTAGTGGACAAAGTGTTCCAAAATCAAAAAGGGCGAAACATTGAGGCTTACGTCGACGATGCTATCGTAAAAAGCAAGTCCGACAGCGAGCACTTGGCCGATATACACGAGACATTTTGTTCACTAAGAAAATACAAGATGAAGCTCAACCCGATGAAATGCAACTTCGGTGTCCGGGCAGGTAAGTTCCTCGGCGTACTTGTTAGCGCCAGGGGAATTGATGCCAATCCAGACAAAGTCCAAGCAATCCTGGATCTGCCGGAGCCGAGGAATCGAAAAGAGGTTATGATGCTGACCGGGAGGATGGCGGCCCTAGCCCGTTTTATCTCTCGGTCAGCCGACAAGAGCACCCCATTCTTCAAAGTGTTGAAGGGGAATAAGGACTTCAGCTGGGGGGAGGAGCAGGGCACGGCTTTCAAGCAATCGAAAGCTCATCTTCGGACTCTCCCAACCCTGTCCCGGACCGATCTTTGGGGAGAGGCTATATATCTCAGACATAGCGATTACCTCGGCCACGGTCAGTGCCGTAATCATCAGAGAAGAGGACAAACAGCAGCACCCAATCTACTTTGTCAGCCATACGTTGTTGCCCGCCGAGAGAAATTATCCGCTTATTGAAAAAGCAACCTTTGCTGTCGTCGTCGCGGCAAGGAAACTGAAACCCTACTTCGACGCACATCCCGTGACGGTCTTAACCGACCAACCATTGGAGAAAGCATTGGAAAAATTTGAGCAATCCGGCAGGCTCATCAAATGGGCAGTAGAGCTATCCGGCTTCGGCATTCAGTACAAGCCGAGGCCCTCGATAAAGGGACAGCACCGGCGATTTCTGGCCGAGTGCACATACCAAGAAGAGCAAAACCCCGGAGTATGGGAGGTATACACCGACGGGTCCTCCACGGCGAACAGCTCAGGAGCCGGCATACTTATCATCAGCCCAAACGGGGACGAGTTTGAGTACGCCTTGAAATTTACCTTCTCGGCCTCAAACAACGAGTCCGAATACGAGGCGGTGATAACCGGAGTCGAGCTAGCTAGGGCTGCCGGGGCAGAGCACATCATTTTGAAAACCGATTCACTCCTAGTGGCTAATCAAATCAGAGGAGAGTACGAGACTCGGGACGACGGGATGGTAAGATACCTGGAAAGGGTAAAAGCCGACACTTCGAAGTTGAAATCCTTCCAGATACAATGCATTCCTGTGTCCGAGAACATGAGCCGACGCTCTCTCAAAGCTTGCCAGTTCAACCATCAAGAATATCGGTCGAACCGTCTTTGGTGGACATCGGGAATGCCAAAAGCATTACCGAGACCGTCGGCATGGTGGGCGACATAGAGGCCGAGACGACGTGGATGACTCCGATAATGAAGTACAAACTGATGAATGAGTTACCGGAGGACCGCAGTCTCTCACAGAAGATAAAGAGGATCGCAGCAAGATACTTGGTGTTTGAAGGAGAATTATACAGGAGGTCCGTGACAAGGCCACTATTGAAGCGTGTCGGTCCAACCGACGCGGAGCTAATACTGACAGAAATTCACGAAGGCATCTGCGGCCATCACATGGGGGCAAGAACACTAGCCCACAAGGCTCTCCGAGCCAGCTTACTCGGCCCACCATGCTTGCGGATTCCGAGCCAAAACCAAAAAGTGCAACAACTGTCAAAAGCATGCTCCGGTGATACATGCGCCATCCCGAGACCTGCAGCCAGTACTTAGTCCCCTTCCTTTTGCACAGTGGGGGATGGATCTCCTAGGGCCATTTCCAACGGCATCCGGCGGAAGAAAGTTCCTGATTGTCGCCGTTGACTACTTCACCAAATGGGTTGAAGCTGTAGCAGTACCTGCGAAGACGACGGCGGCCGTAAGAAAGGTAATCTAGGAAAATGTCATAACTCGTTTTGGGTTACCCCAGGTCATGGTATTCGACCACGGCCGAGAGTTTTGGAGTGACACAATAATGAGTGGTGGAGGAACTTGGTATCAAATTTGCATACTCCTCCGTATGTCACCCACAGAGCAACGGACAAAGGAGCAGCGCCAATAAAACAATCCTC
Source organism: Silene latifolia (assembly GCF_048544455.1). Classification (NCBI taxonomy): domain Eukaryota; kingdom Viridiplantae; phylum Streptophyta; class Magnoliopsida; order Caryophyllales; family Caryophyllaceae; genus Silene; species Silene latifolia. Next base: position 14,293,366 of record NC_133535.1, on the reverse strand, counting down.
AATGGTTTGAAGAAGACAGTTGAAGACCTAAAGGGAAGATGGGCCGATGAACTACCCGGCGTCTGTGGTCCCCTGCGAACCACGGAGAAAGAAGCAACGGGTACGAGTCCATTCCACCTAGTTTATGGGTCCGAAGCGATCCCGCAATTGAAGCAACGGTGCCAACATACGTAACGGCCACCTTTAGCCCGGTTGAAAATGAGGAAGGTTTAAGAACCTCCCTAGACCTGGTCGAAGAAAGCCGAGATACAACACGCCTCAACTTGGCAGATACGTAACCGAATGAAAAGAGCCTACAACCGAAGAGTCCACAAAAGGGACTTAAAAGTAGGAGACCTAGTCCTAAGAAAGTCAGCCGCCACCAACAAAGGAACATTCATGGCAAACTGACGGCTAACTGGGAAGGTCCCTACAAAGTGGTTGAAGAAATGAGGCCGGGTACATACCGGCCGATGACATGGAGGGTGTGCCTTTGATGAGCCATTGGAACACTGACAATCTCAGGAAATACTTTGGATAGCGGCGGAGGTGCCCAAAGACAACTGTGGGCACCCCGACGCATGTTTATATCTAATGAAGAACCACCCAAGTTTTCCATCAGTGTTCATTTTCCCCATAGTCACCATCAAGAAGTAGACACCACGGAAGTCACCCCAAGAGGTACATACGCTGTCGCGTCGTAACCCCTAGTCACCTCGGCCAACCGAAGGCCTGGCAGGGGACACAACGATCGATACGCTAACATACGCTGTCGCGTCGTAACCCCTAGTCGCCTCGGCCAACCGAAGGCCTGGCAGGGGACACAACGATCGATACGCTAACATACGCTGTCGCGTCGTAACCCCTAGTCGCCTCGGCCAACCGAAGGCCTGGCAGGGGACAGAACGATCGATACGCTAACATACGCTGTCGCGCCGTAACCCCTAGTCGCCTCGGTCCGCCGAAGGCCTGGCAGGGGACACAACGGTCGACACGCTAACGAACGCTGTCGCGCCGTAACCTCTAGTCGCCTCGGCCCACCGAAGGCCTGGCAGAGGACACAACGGTCGATACGCTAACATGTTCACAACGGCGGTTGGGAAGCGCAAATCCGACGCCTCGGCCAGACCGAGAGTGAAAGAGGAAGCGACCAACACGCTAACATGTTCAAGAAAAAGACGTTAAACGTAGTTGAGATACGCATTCTAGCTGCCTCGGCTAAGCCGAAGGTAAAAATGAAAAAGCGCTCAATTAATAACGCAAGAAGACAAGAAAAGACCTCGGCCAAGCCAGAGGCAAAACAAGCAAACTCTTACTAAAAATGATCAGTTTACAAATGAGAAGGATACAGACGACGGCCGTCCCCATAGGGATAAGCCAAAACGCATCCTACCAAAGTTTTACAAAAACAAGGAAAAGAAAAGCAAAAGGTTACATACATGACATTTGAAGCGCCAAAAGATGGCAGGGAGGAAAGGCTCAGTAGTTGGCCCCCGAAACAGCTAAAGCTATCTGAGACGCCGGGTGAGTCTGGTGACGACCGCCCGTCTCCCTACGCTTGATGCTGCCCACCATCGGCAGCAGCAGCGTCAACTTCGGTGGCCGGCCCAGAGGAAAGCTTGTCATTTCCACGTGCCTTCAGCCTCCTCTTCGGCCTCCTTCACCTTTGCATCATATGCCGCCTTGGCCTCGGCTATCTGAGCCGCCTTCGCCGCCTCCTCCTTTTCCGCAACCGCTTTTTCCGCGGCATCGGCCATCTCATCCAGAAGCTGTTCAAATTTTTCCCACGGGAAGGAGCCTTCAGGAATGAGCTTCTTGATTGCCTCCCTGGTCGCTTCCTCGGCCTGATCCCGGAATTGAGCGCACAGGTCAGGGAGGATCTTAGTTTGAAGCACCTCAATATCTTTCTCCCTTTGGGCAAGGACAACCCTAGTGTCCGCGAGTGCCTCCGACTGAGCCTCATACATCTCCCTCAATTCTTCCCTTTTGGCAACAACGGCGTCGTAGCCGCCCTTATACCTGTCCCGCTCCTCCAGCAACTTGGCAGAGGTGGCATCAGCAGCCTCAACTTTGGCCCTCTCGGCAGATAGCCGCTTCTCAGCTTCCTCCGCACGCTTTCGCGCAGCAAGAAGATCCAGCTTAGCCTTCCCGGCTTCCCCCTTTGCAGCGAAAAGATCAAGCTTAAGCCGCTCGATCAATGGCCTAGCTTGGGCCATGACTTTCTCTTGCTCCATAATGTGGGAGCCGGCTAGTTGGGTCCACTTCGCCAACCTCTTGTATATTCTTGTACCCTCTGCCACGAGCTCGGCGGGGGAAACCTTCTGGAGTAAGGAGTCAACGGTGACATTTCTATCACCCACCTTCTCAGGCTGCTTCTCTAATTGCCGTTCAGTGAGAGCGACGGCTGCCGACGGCGGATCTACAAAAAATTCACACAGCGCATCCATGTCAACATTCATTGACACATCAGAGAGTCTGTCATCGGGAATGCATAATGAACCAGCTAAGTCTGAACCACAGGTTAGGTCCGTACCAGTCCGGACCCTCTTAGATGGAGGACCGGGTGAATCATTCTTTTCCCCAAGAACGGTAGGCCGGCAGTGGCTCTTTTCTCTTCTTTGGAGGAGGAGGGCCCTTCGCAACGGTCACCACCTCCTCGGAGACATCGATGACCTCCACATGCTCCTTCTGGACCGTTGGGGTTGAAGAGGAGTTGGGACCGACGCCGTCGCCGACCGGACGCCGCCTTTGGTTTTCTCTTCGCACGCCCCGAGAACACGTGCTTGAGCCGCCGCCGGATCCAAAGTGCCTTGTTTGCTTGTCCATAAGTTCGTTGGGAGCCGATCTACGATCACGCGCGTCGGACCGAGGGTGCCGCTCAACAACGTTCCCATCCTTATCAAGCCCTAACCTCTTCAAGGTCCCCTCAGACAGATCCTGGCGAACCGGTGCAAGAAACCGGACAAGAGTTACACAAAAAAAAAAAAAGTAAAACAAAGCTCTAAAAACAGAGCGTAACAGTAAAGATGGGCCTCACACCGACCCTACTCACCCTGGTTGAGGGCCGGTATGAGGCCGACGCGGCAAAGCAGCTCATCCTGAAGAATAATCGAGTCGGGGCATCCATCCCTTCTCAAAGCATCAAAAGCTGCATCGCCCGCTCCTCATCCGCACCAAGAGGAACCCTACTGGCATCCATCTTGAGCTTACTCGGGAGACCCATTTTTCACGCTCCCTCTTACTCTCGCACCGCAAGTTGACTTGGTCTTTGGAAGGACGGGGCAGCGGATAGTCATCCGACTTCGACATACACCCACCGCCCCTTCCGGTCCTTGCGGGGAAGAAAGCTTATCAACGGAGAGAACACCGGCTCCATCCGCAGCCGTACCACCCCGCTTTACGGGGGTCGATGCCGAAGATGATGAAGCGCGAGAATAAGTTAATCGTAGGTACCTCCCCCTTAAAAAGACAGAGCCACACGAAGCCAACTATCGTCCTAATGGCCAACGGATGCAGTTGAGCCACGACGACGTTCATAGCATTGATGATGGCCGTGACGTATTTATTCAAAGGAAACCGGAGCCCATACTCCAGGTGCCTGATATATACGCCGATATGACCCGGAGGAGGGCAACAGACCGCATGACCCTCCCCAGGGATAACGATTTTGTACCCCTCACCGAAGGAGAAATGACCCTCGAAAAGAGTTCCGCCGGAACAACTGGCGAATTTATTGGTTCAGGCACGGTCAGGACCAGTCGTGCAGGCCTCGCCGTGATCCAGGATATGCGGCCTCTCTTCACCAGAAGGAATCCTCTCCTCACCGTCATCATCAAAGTCATCATCAACATCATCATCCCCCCAACCCTACAAAGCTTTTGGATCGACTTCGGGAGACGGAGACCTAGGGCCTCCAGACCTTATCGGGATGACGTCTAGTATCTCCTCCTCATCAAGATGCGACGGGGAACCCCCCGGCGCAGGTTTACTAGGTACGGCACCAGCAGAAGACATGTTTACAACAAAACTTACAAATTAAAAAGAGAAAAATTTGGTTGTTTACCTTGAAGAAAAGTGCTAGCCGAAGTAACGACTCTGAAGACTGGGAGAGAAAGAAGCCCTTGAAAGTTTAGAGAGAAGAAAATTTTAGAGGAAATGAAATTGGTGGCCAATTTCAGGGACCAACTGCCCTATTTATAGGGGAAAGCCCATGAAGAAGGACCAATCGGGCACTGACCCATGAAACGTCAGCCAATCAGCGAACAGACACGTGTCAGACATGCAACCACGGAATGTCAATCGTTGCAACAGTTGAACGTCAATCAATGCAACAGTGACCAAGCGTCTTCAACACGCTCCTTCAAATCTCTCTGCCCATTCATCTTCCTCAACAAACTCCTAAGTATCTGTTCTCCGCCGGCCACACGTTCAATCAAGCTTGTCGACACCGGCTGGGGGCAATCAAAAGCACACGGTGCTCACAACCTCGGTCTCGGCCAGCACCACTTTCTTTTCCACATCTGATGTCCATTACACATCCATGTGGAGGGGGGATATGGTACGGCCTAAGCAGAGCCACGCCGAGGTAGAAGAAGCCGGGGCAGAAAAATTTTTGTCTTGCGCAGAATATACGCTCAACATACATCGGAGCCCATACCACGGCATAGACTACGCTGGGGGCAAATTGATGGGGCATATTCTGCACCCTCTGACCAAGTCAACATATTGAGCAAGGTCAAAGATATCCACAGCAAGTCAACGACTTAAACAGCTTAACCGACGCAGCCTGTCGGCCTGTCTCATGTACCTCGACTGGGGCAACTAGCCAGCCGGGGCACATATCCGCGAACTCATATCCAAGACCCCTCGGCGGCGAGTCAGCAGGGTCCGCCGGCCTGCCATAGGTCCCTCGGCCGAGGGTAGCTCAGTCTTTCCACCTGCTAGCCACTTGGCCACTTGGCCACTACGTGACAAAAGGGGAAAGTCTATAAATACTCCTCAACCCTCATTGAGGAAAGGATCCACAATTTAACCTAAGAATCACTATTCATCTGGTAATACCTTCCTTATCTCTCTACAATACATACTTCGCCAAGTAACCACAACTTACCTCTCTAAGTTACTGACTTGAGCGTCGGAGTGAGTTCGCTCGGTCCCAAGCCGAGCCCTCAGTTTGTTCACTGTTTCAGGAGACCGAAAGGAGAAGCCAACCAAAGACGTCATTCTACAAGCACGGGTGGTAACAAATAACTGCTCTGGAATTACACCCGGAACAAATATAATATAAAAGGTTAAACAAATGAATTAGACACACATAAATAGAATACGAAACAAATGACCGGAGACGGTTGAGTTCGGGTCGAGTGAGTTTGTGTTGGGTTGGTTAATTTTGGATTTCAAGCCTGTATTGATAAAATGGTGCGGCCATTTTCGAGACAAATGGGTTGCGTTGTTTAAGTTCGGGTCATTATTGATCAATGATTAAGAGAGAAAAATGTATGTTAGTATTATTACTTATTTTTAGTTTAATTTTGATGATTGATTCTTTATTTTAACGTAAATAATACAAAGTATGCTTTTAAATTATTTATTTCATGCTTTTTTCCAATTAGAATCATGTTTTGTCGGATCATTTCCGGCTTTGGAGGTTTCGGGTCAAGTCATTTAGAGTGGGGTCATTTTGGGTCAACAAAGCCCGGATCACGTTCGGGTCCGTCGAGTCAATTTGGTATCAGGTCACATTTAGGGGTTGTAGTTCGAGTCAATTTCAGATCTTGGGTAAGTTTTTACGAGTTGGGTCTATCGAATTAGATTTGACATGTCGGTATAAAGACAATGGAATTCGCGGGGCAAGCAATGAGGGTTGGTCATAATAGAGTTTACGAGTCATTTTTGGATGTAATTGAAGGTAAAGAAGGACGATTTCGTGAGAGTTTATTTGGTAAACGGATTGATTATTCCAATCGTTCCGTCATTGTCATAGGGTCGTTACGATTTGGAACAAAATTAGAGCTGAGTCGAGCAACCAGATGAACTTTAATGTATTGGAAAACGATCGTTTGTTAACTATATTTAAGAAAGATTTTGTAAAGTGATTGGAGAATGGTTTTAAACATTATTCCCGTGGTGAATAATTAATCCCTAGATATTATGCTTTTGTCCTATGTATTTTATTTGATCCGTTGTTAGTTTAAGACGGAGTATTAGAATATAGAACGTAAACATTGATATGCCAACGGGGTAGGAAAATCATTTTATACATCTTTACTTAAATGCGTATGAGAACGTAAACATTAATACGTCAATGGGGTAGGAAAATAACATGTGTCGCATTGTAATAGTTTCACTTTGTGTAATTGTTGTGTAATAACAATTGGGTAAATAACATATGAAGTTTCATACTCTCTTGAGTCCTTTCGTCCCGATCATTTGTTTGCCTTTGGTTTAGACACAAATGCCAAGGAAATAGGAAGGGTCAATTATTAAATAACAAGTTAATCAAATTGAGTGTAGAGTATCAAATTGCTTATCAAAGACATTCTTAAAATATAAAGGCACATAATTGATTGAGACAACCCAAAATGGAATAAGCAAACAAATGAGTGGGACAAAGGAGTTTCATATAAGGAGTTACTTATCCATTGTTTTACACAATTCGAGTTCAGACCTGAATTTGGGTGTCGGGTAGGGTTATTCGGATCAACGCAATTTTGACAAGTCTAAGTTATGTGCCTTATAAACGCAATTTCAACGCAATTTTGACAAGTCTAAGTTACCTTAGCCGCATACTTCGACTACTTGCCAATAACTAAACTTATCAAAAGTCGAGAAAAAAATCATAGTATTTTGAATAAAAAAATCATGTATCAAAAGTGCATGCGTAGTAGACAAAGTGAAATTTTCTAAAATTTAATAATTACTAAATCCAAAAAAATATGTAAGTCCTTACTTTTAATAATACTTTCCGTTTCCACCCGTGCAGTGCACGGGTTCAAAAACTAGTGTAGAAACAAAAGGAAGTTGAAGGAATGAACACCCGTTAGAAACCGGCAAACCGCGACTTTTTTTTTCTTTGAATTTGTGATTTTTTTTTTAATTGATGTTGTTATTTGGGCTTTTAGTTAGTTGGGTCCGTCTTATATTAAGAGACTGTCTCAACTCTCATCTAACAATTAAAGAAGAACCGAATTTATGGCCCAACTTTCCCATTTATCATGTTTTTTTTTTTTTGGTTCAACGAAGCGCACACTTAGTCGCATTACAAAAGGGGAAGGGGGAATCGAACCTGAGACCTATTGTCCAGGATACCTCCGTCTTAACCACTAAACTAAGACATCTTCGGTAAATTACTTCTAGTATATAGATCAGGTGCCATGAATGCACGACATATAAAATTTTACTTTTTAGTGTATTATTTATAGAGTAAATTATAAATTACTCCCTTTTAAGTTGCACTTTTCTAAACTTACTCTCTTATAAGTTTTTTTTTTAAAATTACTCCCTTAAGTTGACCTCAGGCCAAAAATTGCTACCAAGCTAGTTCTCAGGTGAAAAAATAAGTAAATGGACAAAATTACCCTTCAAAAAAATTACTCTCTTCATTCTCTTCCTCATCTCCTATATCCACCCTGTTGCCACCACACCTTCACACAACCGCCACCACCGTCACCCCAACAACCTCCAGACTCTGCGACGACCTCCCTCCCACTACCTGAAGTACGACAACGCCCCCACCGCACGCGTCACCATCCGCATTTCAATTTGCCGACCAACAAGCAACACCTTGCTTCACCACCTAACACACCGACGATTATCTCAACCAGCTCCAACGTACGTCGGCGTAAATTCAAAAGGCTAAATCTTCGAAAAAATTGACGCGTAAGTTAATATCTCCGACGACATTGTCGGCAAAATTAGAGCTCGAAATTGGTTTCGTTGACATTTTCGTGGTTGAGTCACCGACGACGTCGCTTACCGGATGTGATCGCTATTGGCAAAAAACGCAAAGGGGCCGGGGCAATAACGGAGTGATAAGGGCGGATGGTGGGGTTCTCATGAGGAAGGAGAAGAGTGGGTGCCGTGGTGTTAGAGAGGAAGGAGGTGGTGGCGGGTGGTGGGGCAGTTGGGCAAGATGATAACGAGGAAGAGGAGTGATTTTAACATAGGGTGAAGGAATTTTAGGGGCATTTTCGTCACAAATTTAGAGAAATTGACGGAAAATTTAAATAAAAACGGAAATACTCATCGGAGTTGAAATATGGTAGCAATTTTTGGCCTGAGGTCAACTTAAGGGAGTAATTTAAAAAAAAAAACTTATAAGGGAGTAAGTTTAGAAAAGTGCAACTTAAAAGGGAGTAATTTATAATTTTATAGTCTATAGATTTTAATTTGACAGTTTATTAATTTTTCACGTCTTATAATTTGCGAAAAAAATAGAAACTGCAAAATTAATAAAAAATTTAAATAATTAATGACATGAAATGTATATTTTAATTAAACTTTTTTTACACGAATCTATACGGTATTTTTAACGTAATAAAATTTAAGATGGATCAAATATGTCATGTGAATAAATCAAACAAAAGCAAAATGCATAGTAATTTGTGTTGTCATATATGTCCCGCGTGTGGACTGATATTTAACTCGTTTTAATAGTAAGACGATCTCCGTCTTTAAGAAAGACTAGCGGGTTTTTATTTGAGGCGGTCATCTTCTTCTAATCGAATTCGGTTTCTTACAAAACTGCAATTTGTTTTTCATCTTCCTATATAAACCCCCCAGGCCCTTGCAATTATTATTATTATTATTAGTTCCCCTCGTTCCGTCATTGTCGTGAAATTGCAATCTTATACTTCTTGAAAACAGAAGTCATCAGTAAAGAAATCATGAAAGACCGTCGAAGCTTAGAACTTACAATCCTGTCAGCAAAAGATCTCATCAAAGTCGGATTTATGTTCAAGTTACAACCCTACGTCGTCGTTTCAATCCTCGATTCTACGTCGACGACTCGACGTGTTACTACTCCAACCAAACGATTCCCGTTAAAGTTCATCCTAAAAGAAGCCGCTTTACAAAGCAACTGCGTCACTCTAAACATGCAGCTCTTCTCTCGTCGCACTCTTCTACGTGACACCCTCGTCGGCGAAGTCAGCCTTTCCGTCTTCGATTTACTCAACTACGCCCAAAACTCCTCCAATAACGCAACTCACGTGGGCTTCCAAATCAGAAGAAAACCAACCGGGAAACCAAAAGGAGTTGTCGAATTTACGTACAAATTCGGCCCACATTGTATCTTGGCTGCCCACTAATTTCTTGTAAATTTTTTCATTTTTAATCAAAGTTCCGGTTTATAATAAAAAAAAAAAAAAAAAAATAATAATAATAATAATAATAATAATAAGATGATGATGATGATGGAGAAGAACAAGTAGTAGTAGCAGTAGTAGTTTGGGGTTCGCAACAAATAGTACGTAGAAAGAACAAAATGAATGAAGAAGAGCTAAAGAAGAAAATGAGTGGAGGGGAGGAATCGACAGGCCCCAAGTGTTGGTAGTAAGGAGCAGTAAAAGTTGGAGGAGGCCCATATTCATTCCGTAAGTATGCTCAACAACCAGCCCAAACCCAAATAAGCAGCACTATTCATTAGATGAGTTAATATTCATTAGTGAATAGTAACTATCCCCTCACACTTTTATAAAAGGTGTAAGATGTAAGATTAATGCTTGGTGCACTTTTCTTACTAAGCTAGGGTGGAGAGTCCTTGCGGAGCCAACAAGACTATGGTCACGGATATTACGGGCAAAGTACTGCAACAACAGGTGCAACATCGACATATTTCAACCAAAAACTAACATGTCGAATGTATGGGCCGGAATTACGGAGCAATCTAAAACGATAATAAGAGGTGCAGCAACCGCGGTGGGCAATGGTAGACGAACCTCCTTCTGGGAACACGCGTGGGTTGACGGCATGCGCCTGATCGGACATACTATATCACCAATTCCAGACGAGGTTAAGGACGTGACAGTAGGCGAAATGTGGTGTGAGAACGCAGGGTGGAAGTGGGATAACTTTGCTAATTTCTTGCCGCAAAATATTCTACAGCGCATAGCTTCTATATACCTGGTTCAAGACCCCGATCTCGAAGATACCCTTTATTGGCAAGGGTCGTCATCGGGTAAGTTCTCTATAAAATCTGCCTTGGGTTTCTTAAGAAGTGCTTATGCCACTGTTTTACCTAGGGATGGCAATTATGACCTAAACCGAACCGAACCCGAATCGAACCGAAGGACAAAATTCGATCCAAACCCACTACTTAATAATCCATTCCCGATCCACTATTTAAAAACTCATATCCATATCCACTATTGAAAAACCCGAACCAAATCCAACCCGATCCATTCATACCCGAACCCGATCCAATTGGATATTATTGAAAATTTAGGCTTTATTAACCTTGAAATTTAAATTTTCTTATATAAGATTAAATTTTTATGTAGTCAAATCAAGTTTCGTATTGGGTTTTGGATTATGTGGTGGATCGGGTATGGATTTGGAACGGGTATGGATTTGAAAAAAGTATAACGGATCGGGTATGGATTTTAATATTTTGGATATAGATCGGGTATGGATATGGATTTGTGATCCAATAAGTAAGTGGATCGGGTTTGGATCTTGCAAAACCCGATCCAACCCGACCCATTGCCATCCCTAGTTTTACCCGAACCACCTGTTTGGAGAACAATATGGCGCCTACCTGTCCAGCAACGAATTCGAATGTTCTTATGGCTAGCAGCCCATGGACGGTTAATGGTGAATGTTAATCGAGTCGTGAGAAATATGGGGGATAATCCCATGTGTCCTAGGTGCGAGGAGGATGAGGAGACCACCGAGCATTTACTTAGATCGTGTCCCATATCCCAACAAATTTGGAGTTTGGTTGGTATCCAAGCTTCACATACCCTTTTTTATTCTATGCCTTTTACGAGTTGGTTGTCGAAAAACGCGGGAAACGAGGACATAATATCTATAGCAGAGTGGCCGATGCAATTTGCAATTACATGTTGGTGGATTTGGAGATGGAGAAACAACATGGTTTTTGGACGAGACAGTGAAAATCCGGTTGAGCCCCAAGCTTTCCTATTCCAACAGTTTGCAAGCTCGAAAAAAGCGTTCGATATGTATGATATTTTCACTCCCCAGCCAAGAAAATCTAATGAAGAGATATTTGTCCGATGGCTCCCTCCCCCACACGGATGGACTCAGTTAAATACTGACGGAGCATCTGAAGGGAACCCGGGACCAGCCGGTGGAGGAGGAGTATTAAGGAACGAGACAGGTGACTTCATCACTGCTTTTTATTTCTCTTGTGGCATTTGCTCATCAATGAAGGCGGAGTTATTAGCCTTACTCGCTGGGCTGGAAAGAGCAAAGTCCATTCATATTCCGAAGCTACTAGTTCATATGGACAACGCACAAGGTGTTAAAATTATTCTCGAAGACGGACTTGTTAGTAACAATCTCAAGTTCATAGTCCAAAGGTGTAAGCAGCTGATGAAGGAACCACATTGGATGGTTAAAATCGAACATACTTATCGGGAGGCTAATAGAGCGGCAGACCTTCTAGCAAACCGAGGAGTCCACTCCAGCACTCTAGTTCAGCATATTGACCAACCGTATGAAGAACTCCGTACTATTCTAAGAGAGGACATTTTTGGGGTAGCCATCCCCCGTGTAATAGCAACTAGTTAAGTTATGGGGCTTTGCCCCTCCCATGTACCAAAAAAAAAATGCTTGGTGCACTTTTAAGATTTTTCGGACCCTTAAGTTATACTTCGGTTTTCAAAGTTGTTTTAATCTTAATTCTCGATTTAAAATCCGGACTTCAATTTAAAATCTTAAGTTTACCTTCTTTTGTATTATGTTTTACTTCCCTTATCTTTTTCATTTTTTCTTTTCTGTATTTTCGCATTTTGAGGTGTGTTCACCATGGACGATTCTAAAGGATGATTCATGGCAGCCGACCCCAAATCATTTTGGGATTAAGGCTCTCATGTTGTTGTAGAAAACTAGGGCAACAAGAGTGACAAAGCATAAAATTTGAAGTATAATAACTCAAGGACACAAGAATGCAGCCTACCTAAAAACCTTATTTTATCTTAAATCTTCTATTAATTATGAACTCATGCAAAGACTCCCAAGATGACAAACATCTAAAATCATATATAACAGCCTCCAGAAAAATCACATATAATACCAAACGAAAGATACAGAATGACAGCATTCAGGAGTTGCGCCGACACAAAGGTCTCCCTCTTGATGATTTCGCTACTTTTGTTGTTCCAAAGTTCCTTTGGGGATGATCAAGCCCATAAACACAAGCCATCTATACGCCCTGATGAAAATGTGTCGAAACATGGACTGGGTTCATGGATTTACCCAAAACCAGACGAAAAACCTCCCAATGAGCATCATAGAGAAGACTGCAACTGCAATTGCAGATGTAACTGTCAGCCCCCTGAATGCCCCCCCTAACAAGGCGCCTTCTGGACTGATGTGTGCACCCATAAACTGTGATCCTGCGCATGGATGCAATATTGGGGATGTTATGAACATGGGCACGGGAGCCAATTTCAATATGCCCTTTTTTGGTGCGGTCAGGCCAGAAGCACCCTAGGCAGATACCAAGTCGGGTCACAACATGAATCATACAGCTGCCAGGCGCGAGTAATCGTGACGTAGAATACAATAAGATCTAGAATAAGGGCAAAACAAAATTATGACTGATGAGACAAGCTGAGGTCAACCTTAGTAATAATACGAGTTATGAGTCATGACCCTTTGTAGGATGTTTGTTATGTACCAAAAGGGTCTATTACTGATACAAAAATGAGACACTTCCATCTATTTTAGATGAAGTTGTCAGACTTGTTTCACTAAGATAGATAAACGTAAGAAAACCGATTCTTTGTCCAAATAATATCTCATTCTGCAAGCGAAACATGTTGGAGATAGAATTTTATTCATCAGCACTTACTGCAACTATGAGGAAGGAGTAGTTTTACTGACGGCAAAAATAATGGAAGAATGTTTAATTTACATTGTATTAACTATTGTGAGTCTACGATAGCAAAAATAATACTTCAACCTAGTCTCGGTACTTAGTTACCGTTTTACTCCACACATTCTTTTTCAAGTAGTTTCTTGAAACAAATTCACATGAATTTCAGGAGAAAGTTGTATCAAACAAAAATAGTATGACCAAGATTAGATAAAATGATGTTCTACCTCCACACAACTAGTGCATGTCCTGATTTGCATAACAAACTTCAGTAAACATGCGTATTGTCTATCTCCAGATGCTGAGCAACAAGTATTTAAACTCACATGCAAACGCCTATTATAGCCATCAGCAAGAGATGGGGTCTCTAAATATGGCTCGCCTACCCTTCATATTTCTCATAATCACTACATCATTTCATGTCTATCCTGCTGCCAGACTGTTGGCAGCAGACCACACGACCAAATCATCAAATATTAAATATCTTTCACATAGACAAGTATCAGAAAGGCTTACTGGGTCTGGTGAAGGCTTTGGCTTTGGCTATGGGTCAGGAGGCGGCGGAGGAGGCGGTGGAGGAGGCGGTGGAGGAGGCGAAGGTGGAGGTGGAGGCGGTGGAGGAGGCGGTGGAGGAGGCAGTGGAGGAGGCGGTGGTCCTGACTCCTACTTTCCATATCCATTTATCCCTCATTTTCCTATTCATGGCCACATCCCATTTTTTAGAATTCCACGTATAGGATTTGGTTGGGGACCAGGTGGTGGTTTTGGTGAAGGTAATGGTTGGAGAAGTGGTGGTCCTGGAGGAGGCGGAGGCGGTGGTCCTGACTTCCACTTTCCATATCCATTTATCCCTCCCTTTCCTATTCATGGCGTCCACATCCCATTTTTTGGAATTCCACGTATAGGATTTGGTTGGGGACCAGGTGATGGTTTTGGTGGAGGTAATGGTTGGGGAAGTGGTGGTCCCGGAAGTGGAGGTGGTGGTAAAGGTTGGGGAAATGGTGGTCTGGGAAATGGAGGCGATGGAGCGGGAAAAGGTTGGGGAAGTGGTGGTCCGGGGAGTGGAGACGGTGGATGGGGTAAAGGTTGTGGTTGTAATGTAGCTGGTGGAGGGGGTGAAAGTTGGGGTAGTGGTGGATCAGGTGGCAGAGGTGGTCAAGGTTGGGGCAGTGGTGGATGGGGATCGGGTAGATCCTCTGATCAGTCACCCAATCTTGACAAATTATTTTCTTCCACAACTGAAGAGAAACAACGTCAACGTAAGGACATCAAGGGTAACCGGGAGCAGAACAAAGAAATGATAGCAACAGGAACAGCACCTGCACCAGCACCAGCATCAGGATAGAGCTTGTCACGAAAGTTAACTAATGTGGTGCAACTATAAAGGAGCAGCATTTGCAGCAAACAATAGTGTTTGTCATGTTCCAATGGTTTATACGTAAATAATCCTGATATCCTGATGTATGGTAGATAATTAAGATAAATAAATGACATCACTTGGCCTCATAAGGGAGACTACGCATGTCTGCTGTATTTTCAACAGATTTCATGTATAGCCTCAAATTTTATAATTATCAGCCAATGTTGTTAAGAGTCAGTGGCTCCCAATGGAGGCCCAAAATACTATCTATAAAAATAATAGACCACTACATGTTTGTATGTAGTTGCCTACCCTGAAGATAGAGAAAAAGGGTGGCAGCTGATACTTTGACACCAAACTTAAGTAATCAGGCTTGCCAATTTTAAGGACAATCCCATATCAAGTCAAACCAAATCCAAATCAAAACTATTTACCGGAGATCTAAATCTCTGAACTCTACACCGAAAAAATGTATTCAAAATTAGAAACAAAAAAATATTTTTGTTCTGTAACTTGAAATATAAAAAATCGAGAGAAGCTGACCTTCATATCTATCATGATCCCAACTTTGCTCGATAAAAAATTGCGGAATGCTGAAAAGGTTGTGAACCCAGATATCCAACCCTATTGTTATGAACCCATAATTCCACCTAATCTGAAAGGATCTGACCTGTATCATCAGGACTCAACAAACATCTCGAGAAATTAGCAGTCACGCTTGTGCCAGCAGTCTTCCTGGACTCCAGATCTTGATGACACTCTTCCCAGGCCAACCACTTATAGCCTTGAAAATCAATTAATGGTTCTTGCTTCTTTCCTTCACCATTATTTCTGCTTTTGTATTTATTTTCCTTTCCTTCACTTCTTCAAAATTCTGTTCGAGCTCTGAGTTGCTCCTCAAATACAAAATGGTTCATGAAATAAAACGACCACTGTCAAGGAAAAATACTCACTAATATCATCAAATGGTTTTCGATGAAGATCAGTGACGAAGTTCAAAGAGTTACTAAAAATATATATGGGGTCATCTTAATTTCTGAATAAAGTGGCCTTACATAAACTATTGCAAGACGGTCTCATACAAGAGTTTGATTAGCCTTCTCCTGGATTAATCTTCATTTTTTTCATAATATAAAGCCACTCCACTCCGCGCTGCTGAATCAATCTTCCAAAAACTTGGCTGAAATCTGAACAAGTACAAACTATGGTGCTTTTGTGATAGTCTTCACACGATCTGTGATCATTTCTGTTAAAGAACCCAGGCACTCAACGGTACAGACACATTAATCTTTTTGAAATTTTCAAAATCCATTCTCTACTTGTAGTTTGTCCTCCTTCCATCGCATTTATACTAGTGGACTCTAATTGGTCTTACGTGTGAGACTGTCTTATATAAGACTCAACAAAATGGAAAAGATGCAACAAGGTGCCCAAGAAAGATTGGAGAACATCTTTGACTTTGCGCTCAGAGATCTTTAGTGAGATTGTACTGTACATAATAATTAACTCTTAAATGGCTAGCTTAAGCTTTAGCTTGTCCTAAATTATATCAACATGGTGATTCAGAATGTACATAAAATTTTCACTTGACAAAAGCAACTGTACAGCCATAACTCACTGAACTTCTTGATCAAACTTCGCAATTTGAGGATAATTCTTCAATACCTCAATTGTACGTCTTTGACAACTCCAGTGCCCATTCCATGTACAGCAAGAATATACACGAGTTTTCATTTGACAAAAGCAACTATACAGCCATAATTCATTGGACTTTCTTGCTCAAACTTCACAATTCGAGGATGATTCTTCAATATCTCAATCGCCCGCTCTTTGATAACTCCGGTACCCATTCCATGTACGACAAAAAGGAGGGAATAAGGCTCCCATGCTGCTATAGCCATATTGAGTGCACGAGATGCGTCTTCCATCTTCATGCCTCGAAGATCAACAGTATTTTTAGACGTCCGTATCATTGGCCCATAAGATTGCTCCCCCTCTTTTTTCGCATTCATTAATTTTATATTTCCAGAAACAGGGGCCTGCATTATATATAACAGAACACAGAAGCTATACTCAGTATAATGTCTAACTAAGCACTTTAATATGTGGTAGTAAATTTAGAAAATTACTTTCTAACTTTTATAGTTAGATAGAATTTGGGCAGCGAAATTATCTTGAACCCAAAGGTTACCAACGTAGATCATTTATATAAATTGGAATGATACACTTTTACAGTTGTGGGAGATGACGTAAGAGAGTTACTCTCCTATGGTGAGACCGTGTAGCTTTCAGTGAGAGCAAGCACAAGACTACACAATATAATGCATTGTACATAAGCCTACTTATACAACTTACGTGACTTTAAACTTTCCTTACCACTCTCCAATGCTCCTTATTTAATGACATTTAACATACTCCGTATAACTTAATACCATTAGCAGAAGTTTAATGTAAACTAAAGAAGTTAAGTTACACAATTAAGCGTCATATTCCAACAATAGTCCTTACATCTCATCAAATTGGTCAGCAATAGTGATTTTCAGAACATAAACCACTCATGTTAAACAGAATGAGTCATCTTCTGTTTATCACAGTGGATACCATGCCATGCCAGACATGGAAGTTTCGGAAAAAAAAAAATAGACTAAAAATGTTGAAGATAGCAGAAAAAGAAACTACTAAAAATGTTTAAAATGTTGGAAGTTTAATGTGGAGGACACAAACATATAAAACCCTCCAAAAATTAGAACAAAAAAAGGCAAGTGGAGGTGAAAACTTTCTTCAGATTTTAAATCCATGAGTAGCCGTAAGAAACAAACATTCTATTCTGAAATATATAGTATAATTTGCTAATAGTTACATCTGCCTAATTACATTTCATACAAAATAAACCCTAAGATCTTCACAGCCAAGAGCCTTTAAGGCTTGGGGTAATGTTGCATAAGGCTAAGATACTTATATTAAGTTTCTCTCTCACTTTTGTTTCATTCCTTTTACTCTTATTTCCCTCTTTTTCTCCTTTTCTTAGTTTCATTTCCTTGTAATTTCTCTCTTTTAATTTCCCTCTCATTGTTGCACTATCTCAATTTTCTTGTTCTCATGTATTTCTCTGTTTATTTTCCTTGCCTTTCTCTATTTTCATACAATCTTTGTACTTTTATTGTTTTGACAGTTTGGCGCTAGTAACGGCTCCATACGATGATCTAAGTTAGCCAACCCCAAACTATTTCCACATTGAGGCATTGTTGTTGTAAACTGTAATCCAAAGATTAAACAATTGAAATTAGATAGAAATAAGCTTTAAGAACCATTTTAGAAATCAGATACAGGCGTATCTGGATTATTTTATGTCAAGAAGACCTCACTTTTTTTTTTTTCTCTCATAAAGCTTATTTGAATTTAAATTAACTTGGATTATTTCCTCTTGCTTCTCTAAATTTCTTTTTCACTTTTCAAAATTTGCTTCTACGTTCTAACTGAATTCTCTTATTTTCCTCTTGAATTTGTCTCTCCTCCTCCTTGTTCTAGCTTTCTACTTTTTGGATATACCCCCGTATAATAGCATGCAGTTCAATATCACAGTTCATGAAAAAAAAAACCAGCAAATTAATTAATACTAAGATTTTGCGATTAACATTGTGCGACTGACAATGTCCCGAGCGCTTAAATCAATAAACAAAGCTTCTGACCATTATAATGCACATTGATGTCTAATAAAAACCTTTATTTAAGGAACGAGTACCTTTACCCTTTCTTTAACTAGATATAGTTCTAATTAAGTCTTTGGTATATCTGTAAACGACAATTTTTTTAGATGATGGTTGGGACTTGGGAGGATTAGGGAGGAAAACACGAGTAAAAAACACAAGAAGAATCAGGAACCATACCTGCTTTTTAATGCGTTGATGTGAGCTACCAGCCATATCTTCATTTATACCACTTTTCTCAACACAAATCGAATTCTTACTTTTCCATATTGAATAAGAAGAGTCCCATCATCTTCGCAAACCTCAACAACAGTAGCTAGCTTACCTCCTAGGCGCTTTACATAGACTTGATCACCTGGTTTAAGTGTCTGCATACATTCTTTTTCACCGGAGACCCTGTTTATGATGAGACTATCTGACTATGGCTCGCCACCAAAGATGCAATTTCTAATTCGGCCTTCTTCACTAGAGAACCGTATTGATCAATATCTACAATTCTTAGCTGATTCTCAAACTCCTTGACCACATTTTTTATTTGAGATTCGACTAACTCAAGCTCTTTTTCGATTTGTTGGGTTTCCTTTGCAATCAAAGCTTTCTGACGCCAATCAATATCATGCGCCTCCCCTTTAATCTTCATGAAATTAGAATAAGAGACTATTAAAATAAAGTGACATGATTTTGTAAAAAATTGAGATTAAATGGTACATAGTATGAATAGTTGAAAATATGTCAGGATACAACAAATTATCTGAGGTCATATTGCTACTAAAATAATATCAAAGCCAATTCTCCTAGCAATTCTCAATGCATTTGATTCACCAGCACATCCCCATAGCACCTGATAGGTGGGCTGCAGTGTGTCCAATGAGAATTCCATGGCTGCATTCTCAAACCGAGCATGCATCTACTTCTTGCAGGCGGCTCAAATCAGCATAATGAGTCGTTACCACAGCTAAATTCACTCTATCTTTAATATACTGTAAGATACTGGCAGATAGAGCTACTCCTTCCGAAGGATCAGTCCCACTCCCAATTTCATCTATTAATACTAGGGAATCTTTTGAAACCACATCCAATATTTTGCATATCCGTAGTATGTGACCACTGAAAGTCGAGAGGCTTTGTACGTTCTAATGACTTCAAGGAAAGGGGGGAAAATAAAATTATTAGCATGAGGGCAGTAGCTTCATTCAGTTAATATTTACAGGTCTAGGAACCTTAGTTTTCTAAGAAAACTCAAGTGTCAAGTGACAAGGCACAAGACATGAAGCTAAGATGTGTGCCTAAATGCCTAATGCACACAAGGAGCATTTGCAAACAAGGAAGTTACATTTCCGAAGAAGTTCGAGTAAAGGATGGGTCCTGTTCCAATAGAAGGATCAGAATAAATGAGATGGATTGTAACCTCCAAGTTTAATCAACTAAACACGATCTGCCACAGATCAGTATCATTCAGGTAATCAGCTCGACTACATGAAATGCAGCAGTGGCCCGCAGAAAACAATTATCAAGACATGAGCCAGTGGAACAAGATGCAACTTCAACAATCACAAATCTATGTTACTGAAAAAGGAAGAAAGAACACACACACACACACAACTACGAAAGGGTGAGAGGAGATAGAAGGAGACAGAATTTGTAACCATCACATGATCACAACTCAGAAAATAACTTATATTGCTCATTTTAGATAGCCGAGGCCATTAAAAAGGAAAAGAATAGGTCAAATAATGATCAAACTCAATTAAAATAAGAAGAAGAAATGACCTATACACCCTAGTAGCGGAGCGCAACGTCCTCTTAACCAGACAAAGTTCCCCAATTGGAATCAAACCGGTTAAGGCGGCGGAGTGTCCCATGGAGGTGGAGGTCAAGGGAGAGAGGTGAGTGCAAATGGCGGTGGAGAGAGAGTGTCTGACGGTGAAAGTGCGGTGGCTGGTGCGGCGGAGGAAGGAGAGACGGCGGTGGTGGAAGGTGTTGGTGGTGATGAAGGGTAGTGAGAGTGACAGTTTGAGCTCCATATTTTTGTTCATTTTGATTTGGGTTTGCGCTAAAAACATCCATATTCTTGCTAACTTGACATATTTAGAGCTCATCAAGTACGGGCCGGTCCACTTGGCCCGTTATTTAAACGGAATTGGTTATAGAAAAATTTAAGTAAAACTAAAGTATATGACTGAATGAATGTAATTTTGTGTGTTGTATTCATTATGGAAGCTGTGTACATTTATACAATTCTAGTGTGAATAATAAAACTAATCTTTGCCTATTTTACAAATCAGTAACTCTCCTATAGGACCGTCCTATATTATAGGACGGGCCCAAATAGGGAGAAGTACAATATAAACATGGAAACAAAGAAAGAATCCAAAATACAATTTTTACGTCCGAAAACGTGGGGCACAAAGATTAACTGGAAATTTAATTCCAGTCTTTAGTGACGGTTACTACTGCTAGTGCTCCATAGTATAAAAGCTAGGTTTTTTCAAAACTTCTCATTGGTTGAAATTTTTTAAAAATTTGGCAACGTATAGGACCCATCACGTTCTATACACTATTTAATTACCCTCTCTCCTCTCATCTCCTCTCCTCTCCTCCACCCAATTCAAATCTGAAAAACTACTCCGAAAAAAACGATTTTGAGTTTATTTTGCACTTTTTTTTTTATAATAAAATCAATGTATTAATACTTCGTATAATCTAAGCTAATCTAATTTGAATTAATATAATCTAATTCTTTTAAATGATCTCAAGAAAGTGATTACAAATATTTAACATCTAAAAATTACTTTTTTTTTTTGAAAAAATTGTTTTAAAATCTTCCAAAAAATCCGAAAGCTAAATTTTACAATTTATTTCAAAAAATCTCTTTAAAAATCCTTTAACACAATATAGGAAAAACATGTCATTAAACCATAAAAAAATTATATAAAAATAAGATTTAGGAATTTAATTGATAAATATTCTTCAAAAAATATCCAAGTCATTTAAATTTAATAGATTTGATTTTCGTGCTTAGAAATATTCTATTATTTTGTCAAAAAAAGGGGGAAGATTACATTCAAAATATGGAATTTTTTTTAAAATTAACGAAATTAAGTTTTAAATAAATGAAAAAAATAATTTAAACGTAATAGAGGCAACGAAATATAGTAAAAAGAATATTATTTAAAAACACGTACTTACTTATATTAAGTAATTTTATTTAAAAAAATAATACTCATTAGATCTATGATATTCATTAATAATTTTATAAAAAATAAAAAATCAACTTTTAAAAAAACAACCATCAGATTTATGAGAAATTGAATAGAAAAAAAATCACAAAAACATGAACAAAAAATAAAACAAACATAGTTGATAGTGAGAGAGATTGACAATTGGGTAAACATTATCGAGTAAGGAGATGATATATTGTTTAAAGAATGAGGATTACAGAGAGAAATTATAGGGACTATGAATCCATGAGATTTACGAGAGATAAAAGTTGAGACGGAAGTGAGAGAGTGAGTTTCAGCGAGTGATATAATGACGGCGACTGGTGAGGGTGTGTTTGATGAGAGAGAGCGCGAGGGAGAAAGAGACGTGTGAAGTATGTTTTTGGAAGTATGTTTAGCATTAGTATTAGGTGAAGATGGGGTCTTTGGCGATATGTATTGTGATTTTAATGGGTTAGTTTGAGGTTGTTTAAGCCTATTTTAATCATATTTAGATTTTGAGCCAACAGTTTGTTATTGAGCCTATTTAGATTGACACGAGTAAGACGGATCACCCGTGAGACGGTTCATTGCTACAAATAAACTATTTATCTAACACTAATAAGTAAGTTGGTTTTATATACAATGAAACCGTCTCGTCGTGTAAATCGTCTCATGAAATAACGACTGTATTAGTGTTATTGTCTTTACTATATTCAATATTGTCGATTGATATTCTTACTTATAATTTTGTATATTTGAATTTCAATATTTCTACATTTTCTCCATCATAATTTAATAATAACAATTGTTTAACAAGTAACCCCGTGCAATTTTTGCACGGGATTAAAACTAGTTGCTTAATTAATGTGGAGTACAATGTTTATGCTTTTACCTTATAAACACAGGTTTTTAAGCTATATAAGCATGTAACTTGATTTCATTTCTAAAATCAAAATTCTTAAAATAAAGATTTGAGTTTTCAATTTAAAATATTAAAGAGTTCTCAAGTCAAAAAAATTATTTAGTTAAATCCTTGAACTTTTAACTATATATACGAGTTACGGAGTAATTCTTACAAATTTAAAACACAAAGTTTTCATGGTTTAAATCTCAAGTTTTCAATTTGAGCACTATTGAAATCAAAATCTTGAACTCTTGTAGTAGTATAGTACTATTAATTTTTCAAGATGTAGCATCTCATTCTCATGTTAAAAGTTGGGGTTTCAACCATAAACGATAATGTTTTAAACACAATACTTTAAGTTGTTTAAGTTAAAAGTTAGAGTACAATTTCAAGTTAAATATTGAGAGTTTTTAGCTTTAAATCTGGAATTTTCAAAGTTAAACACTTGAGTATTTTAGTTAATATCGTGTTTATTTTGATTAAAAACGAGTTTCTAGATTTAATTAGTCTTGAACTTCCGAATGAGACAATTTCAGGTTAAAACACAAAGTTTTCAATTTACAATCAAGTATCCCCAAGTTATAATCGAAAGTTCTTAATTTAAACTTTTACACTATTCATTGGAAATGAGTGAGTAGTTTATAAGCCAATATGGGAGTCGAACCCATACATTGTGCAATGCACATGTTCTTCCATTTGAACTAAATGGCTTTTGAAAAAAATATGCATAAACTCCTAATTTCTTCCGCCATTGAATTTATACATTGAAGGCATGAATTCAAAACTCAGTCACTGGATGTAATTGAAATAATACCATAATTTGACACAAATCCACAAGGAACACAATGTAGTTCGTAAATTCACTAGCAGCAAGAATTACGAAAAGGAAAGAATGCAGTAGCGAAAAAAAAACTAGAGATCAGATATACCGACAGAGGAAAGGTAGTGACACGGTACGAAACCGCTGCCTTAAAAACTATTTGTCCGGTGCGACCGTGGTGGCGATCAGCGACGACCGGTAGTCCCCAAGGATTACACTACTGCTGCCTCACAAACTCGCCCACTCGAATTTGTAAGACCTGGAACGATAACAATTAGCAATACCCAGAAATTGAGAGAACAGAGAAGATCGAGAGAGGAGAGTTTATGTTTTTCTGTGTGTTTTGAAAGGGAAGTCGGGCTCCTATTTATAGCCAAAACGCAGCAACAGAAGTGGCAAAACCGACTCCTAAGATGTTGCAGTCAAGGGCTACAAACGTGGAGCATGACCCTCATGTTGACAGTCAGTTGGACTGACTGATTCAACTCAACAACACAGTCCAAACCAAAACTCAGATGCGGCCCAAAAAGATAGGCACAGCCCGCCTTGCCAAATCCCGAATCCAGATCCGGGCCGGGCCGGGCCGGGCCGGGCCGGGCACGGGCACGCGCGCGCGCGCGTGTGCGAGCTGAATTAAGCACCTCGCAAAGTCTCTACAAAAGACTCCCCATGACCACTAGTGATAAGGTAAGGGAAGGGGTGTTATATAAACTCATAAAACACCCACTTCCTCACCAATGTGGGACAAATGGAAACAAAGAAAAAAGGCTCTCAAAGCCTCTATTTCCAACACACAAAAGTTAGCTAAATGAATATCAAATCCATTGTAATAATTCAAAGATAAACAAATTCAAGTAAAAATTGGGGGAAAAAACTCCACTAAAAGGGTATACATAATGAGAAGATTCATCAGTCTAACATCTAATACCAATTACTAGGATCTTATTTTTGAAATAAGAGTTTTAGATTTTCAATTTAAAACATTAGGTGGCCTACTTTAAATCAATGGTTATATTTTCAATTTAAATACATAACAATTTTGATCTAAAATCCTCTGTACCAAACATAAAATTATGTGTTTTAATTTTAAAGACAAAAAGATTTCAACTTGATACTATTTAAATACATTATTAGTTTTAAACAAAAAATACTTGCATAAATCCTCAAACTCTAGCCTAAAAATCAAATAGAAAAAACACAAATAAGTATAGAGACTTGCCAATTTACAAAATACGAGAATCATAATTAAAACCACCTTTTTGTCATCTTCACGACGAAATCGGAATTTTTGATGATCATCGACTCATCGTTACTAGTAGATGATGATATGAACAAAAAAAAATGGAGAGGGGAAGGTTAGTTGAGAAGAGGGGAAATAACAGAGAAGAAAAGAATAATGAAGAGTAATGGTACAAATAAGGCTTCTTAAATTCTTTGGGCTGTTAATCAATGGGTTGGTCTTATGTTATAAGACCGCCCTATACAACAATTAGTGTTTTTCTTCATGTTTTTAGTAAACTACTAGTATAGATCAAGTGCCATGATTCCTTCAAAAAAAAAATTAAAAAAAAATCTGGTGCCATGAAAGCACGACATTTTTAGTGTATTATTTATAGTCTATAGATTTTAATTTGACAGTTTATTAATTTTTCACGTCTTATAATTTGTGAAAAAATAGAAACTGCAAAATTAATAAAAACTAGTTTAGATCACGCGCAATAAATGAACGGTATTTATAAAATTTTTGCTTTTATATTATAATAATGCTAAATTAGACTAATTAGTACCTCACTAATTTTTTATATTTCATGTCATTATATTTTGATATGAGAAAAAAAATTGAACTGTAAAATTATTCAAGAAAACCGAGTAAAATTGAACTGCAAAATAATAGTGGTATCTAATTAATTGTTCATTTTCTCGTTATTGTATATTTTTTCGAGAAAAAAAAAATTAAAACTGAAAATTAGTCAAAAAGAATTGAGTAACGTGCTGAAATGTATTTTTTAAAAACTATTTTGTATACCATAAAGCTAATAATTCCAATTTATTAATTCTCTCATCTGTTTTTGTCATGTAAGTAATCAAAACGATTTATAGTTTTGTTTATACATAGTAGAGAAAAAGGATTACGCATCTGAGGTAGTACCTCAGACTTTGTAGTTTTTGAGCATATACACATTTTTTCTGAGCATATTACCATTTATAAATATAGTTTTTGAGCAATATTATAATTTTTTAGTGTAATGTTTTAGTAAATGTGCTCAAAAACTTTATACTAGAGCAGAACTCAAAAACTTTAAAATAAAACTCAGAAAATAAATAATAAGAGGTATTATCTCAGATGTATAGTCTATAAACTGATACATAATATGAGTCAAGTCATTCTCAAATAAAAGCATTAATAAAAGATTTAATAGTTTATAGCTTTATATTGTTTATATTTTAATTAAAATACTATAGTTTAGTGTTTAGTGAAAATTATAAAATTTGATGAAAAAGTTAATATTTAATGAAAAAAATTATATAATGAAATACATTATAATTATTAATTATCTTATTTAGTGTATACAATTAAATTATCAATAGTTTCCTTATTTATAAATATTCTTTTTGGAGGGCAAATTTTGGAGTTCAACTATTCATTTACTAAATAGGAGATTTTGAATAATTAATCACATAAAATGTGTATTTTAATTAAACTATTTTTTACACGAATTTAATAATACAGTATTTTTTACGTAATAAAATTTAAGATGGATCAAATATGTCATGTGGATAAATCAAACAAAAGCAAAATGCATAATACTTCCTCCATTCAACTCCACTATACCACTTTGTTTTTTCATGTTCGTCAACGCGTGTTTTACGCGGTAAATGCCGTTAGCTACGTATTTGCAAAAATTATAAAAATTAGATATTTTTAATGTACTCGTAAAGACGAATCAAACAAGATCACACATGAATATATTTTCGCTTAGTTATTGAGAGAAAATCGAGATTGAATGTCTACTTGTGAATAGTGTAAAAAAATGAGAATAAAAATGGAAATAGGTAGAGTGGAGTTGAATGGAGGAAGTAATAACTAAAAGATCTCATGTGTAATAACTAAAAGATCTCATGTGGAATGATATTTAACTCGTTTTAATAGTAAGACGATCTCCGTCTTTAAGAAAGACTAACGGGTTTTTATTTGAGGCGGTCATCTTCTTCTAATCGAATTCGGTTTCTTACAAAACTGCAATTTGTTTTTCATCTTCCTATATAAACCCCCAGGCCCTTGCAATTATTATTATTATTATTATTATTATTAGTTCCGGTCGTTTCGTCATTGTCGTAGGCCCTTCGCTTTCATTAGTGAAATTGCAATCTTATACTTCTTGAAAAAAACAGAAGTGAGTAAAGAAATCATGAAAGACCGTCGAAGTTTAGAACTTACAATCCTGTCAGCAAAAGATCTCATCAAAGTCGGATTTATGTTCAAGTTACAACCCTACGTCGTCGTTTCAATCCTCGATTCTACGTCGACGACTCGACGTGTTACTACTCCAACCAAACGATTCCCGTTAAAGTTCATCCTAAAAGAAGCCGCTTTACAAAGCAACTGCGTCACTCTAAACTTGCAGCTGTTCTCTCGTCGAACTCTTCTACGTGACACCCTCGTCGGCGAAGTCAGCCTGTCCGTCTTCGATTTACTCTCCTACGCCCGAAACTCCTCCAATAACGCAACTCACGTGGGCTGCCAAATCAGAAGAAAATTAACCGGGAAACCAAAAGGACTTGTCGAATTCACCTACAAATTCGGAGCCGCGTACCGCAGCAGAGCGTGAGCCCAGCGAATAATAATAATAATAGTAATAATAATAATAATAATAATAATAATAATAATAATAATAATAATAATAATAATAATAATAATAAGATGATGAATTGATGATGAAGAACAACAGTAGTAGTAGTAGTTTAGGGTTGTTGACGGGTGTGACGATTCTAGGAATTTGATGCTGAGGGTGTGAAAAAATGAAATCCCACCCACTTGTACTATCCTATCTCATTCTGTGAAAGAACATTGTTCGTCTATAGATTTAAAATGTGAATTTGTGCACGTTAAATTAGTGGTTTGGATTTTATTTTTTTAGTAAAATAAGAATAATCATACTTTTTTTTTCTATATTATTGTTAGAATTGATAGTTTTTTGAATCTATCAACAAAAAACATTTTCCTAATTATGTATTTTTTTTTTAACATATTATGTTAACAGTCCGTTTGTGTTATGTTAAATGCAGTTCGTCTTGTTTGTGACCTCTCACAACACTCTTCCACTTGTGCTAATTATGTCTTTTTAGTTCAGTTATTAAAGTCTGTCAGAGGATTTTGCTCCAAAAATTCGTCGAAGAAAAGCATTAGGTATACATCATTTATAACTATTACGAAGTATTTATTTATGTTGGAGATTTTTTTTCTCTAACGAAGCGCACACTTAGTCACATTACAATAGAAGGGAAGGGGAATCAAACCAATAGGGAGTCTTTAAAAGACTGCTTTTTTAGATTGGAGATTTTTTTTTTTAAAGGCAAGTAAAATGTGAAATTGTGCATAATACAACCAACCAAATCAGTCCATAATTTCACTCCCGGTTAAAAGCATTGTATAGCCTTAATACAAGTATTATTTGTACGCGGATTTCAACTAACTTTGATAATAAAGTCACGAGGGGTCCGTTCAAACCTCGTCAGAATCATATACACTCTTATGGCTTCCTTAACACCCAAAAAAAAAAAAAAAAAAAAAAGCAATATTTGTTGAAAATTGATCACCGTAGGTTAACCCCAACAACTTGTTAATGCTACAAACTGAAATAATGGCTTTTACCTCCGTGGTAAGTAGTTAATTCAAATGTAATTCACAATAATTTACTCTTGTAATGTATGTGTATCCAAATATTATGCCAGCAACTCCAATTAAGAACAGAGATTGATATTCCTAAATGTGGGCATGAATTACCAACTTTTTTGTATACCATGACCTTAACATTGTCGAAAAAGTACACAACATGAAGGAACTACAAGTGATCAGCAAGAATACATCCGTCCAAATCCTGACTATTGGATAAATGGTTATCATCCTGGAACAAGTTTCTTGGGTATCAACTGAATTCAATTCAAAAGATGAGGTGATCGGATGAGGCAGAGGAATGCAGTCGTAGTAGTAGACCAATCCGTTAGAATAGATCCTTCCAACAGTTTTATTCAAACGCGCTCAGGTAAAGGACGAGGGGGTTGTCAAACAGAGATCCCGTAATTGCTTATTTTTTTCACTTCTTTGGAAAGCGCACTTCGTTCCCGTTTTGCCTCAGAGACAAGGTTAGACACCTACAAGAAGTTCAAAAAAAAAAGAGATAGATGCATACTTTGGTGAGTCTTAATTCTTACTCGTATATGATTATATTAAAGTATTAAATGATCTCATGTGTGAGATCAAGCCTTATTCTCTGTGAATTCCTCGTGTAATTAAAGGGGTTAACAGAATAACAGGTTGGTCTCACATATATGATCATCTCAAATTCTCATACATGTTTTTGTGTCAAAGTTAAGAAATTGAATCTCGACCTGTGAGCTGAATACAGAAGCATCCTTGTTGGGAAGTTCTGCAAAGACGTCCTTCAACCCTGGATCACATAGAATTGAACCAAAATTAATGTCTTAGGAAAAGAAAAGCCAGTAAATTTTCAGATGAGGTAGTTGTCTTAACAAACAACACCTACTGAACTCAACAATACTCATACCTCTTGCTTGTTTCTCGATCTTATCAGCTGAACGTACAGCTTTCCGGATCTGATTTCCGGCGTCTCTGTTAAAAATATATTACTCATTAGACAGAATTAAAATTGAATAACCATTCATTGGCATCTAGCAGTCACGCGAGGACACAAAGCGAAGGCACAAACCTCAGTTTTGTTCTTCCTCGTTTCATCTCCTCTTCTGCTTGTGATGCTATTTTCTGGGATTTATTTAAATACATCGATGAGCTCAAAACGGTAACCAACAGAATTTAGTTTAAGATAGACATACCAATTTGTTCCTACATAGAACTTTAACAAAAAAAAAAAGCATACGCATTGAACAAGTTGAACCCCTACGGTATCCATTTCGACGAGACAACCAAACTTGCTCCAATACAAACACATGGATGGAGTCAACCAAAAAGCGGGTTGGGCACATAGGTTTGGGTTTTGCAAGTTCAATAATTCAACATTACCCTACAAATTGATTCGGGTTCAATTTAGGTCATAAGACTCATAACCAGTCATGAGTTTCACCCAATTTCAATGAAAGCTTTGTTCATTCGCGTAAACTAGTATTGTCTCTAGAATCTAGATCCTTAACATGATTTTGGTGTGAATGGACAAAGCCTGATCCTTGTCAATTTTTCCACTGATCTTAAAAATCAATCAATTATCAATGTCATTTACGATGGAATGTAGAACACTAAGTATCTTACACAATTTGACAGTTCACTGCTACACCTAATTAGAACTCTCTAATGGACTTACTTTGCCAACATTATTAAAAAATAAAGTACAAAAGAAAAGCAAAAAAAAACTATCGACAAACTAGAACCTCGCATAATTTATAACTCAAAAACGAGAAGGGAGTATAAAAGTTAATCTATAATGCAAAATTGAAGATAACAATCTCGAGAGTTTCACCTAAGAAAAAAAAAACTTATGCTGTCACGAATTACTATCACGGATAAACTATATAAACAATATATTGATCCAAGGTGGTACCTCCAACTTGTGAGCTTCAGCCTTCATTTGTTCATATGATTGCCTCAGCTCTTTTACTTTGGTATCAGCTCGAGAGATTAGGGCCTGCACTTAAAAAGTGAGACAAAAGCAGTAGATTCCATCTTACTCCAAATCACGGCAATCTGGAGATATTTTAAGTATTTAACTGCGTTTCAAACTCTGTGACCCTCACACATGGAGACACAAAAGATGAGGAGAGGACAAAAAAGTACACTCTTCGTCCGGTCATTTGTTTACCTTTATTTTGGCATAAAGGGTAAGGAAGGAGCTCGGGACCAACTGTAACTATTGTTATTGGATAAGAGATGGATCAAAATGCAGGTGGATGATCAATTTACTCACTAAAAGAATTATCAGAATAAAAAGGTATACAAACGAGTGAGACACCTCAAAATGGAATAGGTACACAAATGACTAGAACAGGGGAGTAAAGTTTTAGGGTTGATACTTAGAATTACGACAAGTCGCAATAAAGTAAATAAAAAAGCTCGACTAAAATTATTCCTCTGCATATAATCTGGCAAATTAAGCTAACCTCCCCGGAAAAAAATTCATATTCTTCACTATAACAGAGAGTATTTTATAATCAAAACAGGTTTGGTTCCGGGATATATCGTAAGGGAGACATAATCAAGAAAAACTCCACTTTTCATGGTTAGGTTCAACTTCTCTTTAATCTATCACGTGTCTAATACTCTGATGTACCGGTCAAACAACAGCCTTTTTTGGTAGCAATTGAGTTAAAGGATGAAACTGGTTATATTACCATTTTCTAAGATATTCTGTTTCTTTCCCTTTTACATCTCATTCATCAGAGAGTATACCTAGGGATAAAAGATAACCCCCTCTAAGAAACATGGCAAAATAGCCTATAACCGACTCAATGATTTACTTCGAAATTAAATTTAGAAACTAAATAGGCATCGCCCAAGTTCTTAGTCCCGGAGATCGAAAGGCATAGGTTGACTTTTAATAAGAGTTGCATACTCCGCTAAAGAGACGAAGTTGAAAGGGAAGAAACCACAAAATGTAACCATGATATACAATGAACGAGTTAGGTGGATGTGTAAAATTAAAGCTAAAACACAAGAATATCAACGTCAGCAAAACTGAAATGGTAAAAAAACTGAAAATAAATGCAATAAACAATTATCACCTCTTCACTAGAAAATAGCCGCAAGGTTCTAAAGTACAAGAACTTCCTTGGACCTGCAAGACAATGTGAGACAATTATTCAAAAAGCAGACACAATCAAGCAGTGTTATGCAATCTAACAAATTAAGAAATCTATCTTCAAGAGTCAAACTCTTGCAACTTTGCAAATGCACTTGCCAAAAATTGACAAATGTACTGTTGTAGATTAGTTTTCATTTAAGTGAGAAGCAGGAAGATTTTGAGAATTGACTGAGACAATTGTACTGACCAAGAACTTGTACCAATTGGCAACTTGGCTTTATTTTTCCCACAGAATTTTGCTGAGTTGAAGTATTAAACTCACCTAAACTAAGTGAATTAAACCGAACTAAATACAAGATCCCTGACATTACTTGAATTGAACTAATCTGATCTAGTGCCTCATCCCAAAATAACATTCTTACTTTCCCTTTGCAGTGTCCCGAAAAAATCTTCCTACTTTCCTTTTTGATTGTTACTTCCATCTTTTGGTATCTCCTCTTTACTTTACCACCCTCTACACGTTTCATTATTTTATGGGAAATTCTACGATGTACCCTCGAGTTTTTCAACTTTCTACGATGTACCCCTACAATTTTAAAATTCTATAATGTACCCCTGAACTCTACACAATAGTCTATACCATGACTTTAGTTTTTGTCTTTAATATGCAAGTTTGTTAATTGGCTTATTAAATCGTTTATTCAGCATTCCAATTACTTGATAACCTAACCATCTACTTATTAATTCGTCGGTTACCCATTAACACACCCAACAGTATACGAATCTAATTAAAATTCTTCAAATCTCCATTATCATTTCATGAATTATAACTAAGGTTCTTAAGAGTAGTTTGTGCTTATTAAAAGTTATTTGTGATACTTTTCACATAGGATGATGATACAACATTCACGAGTTAGAATAAAGGTTAAAATACGGTTGTTTGATAGTGATAAAGTTAACGAGTGTTAAATAAGGTCATGATAGAGAAATAAATAAGAAATTTAAGGGTACACCATAGAATTTCAAAATTGTAGGGGTACACCGTAGAAAACCAAAAAACTCGAGGGTACATGGTAGAATATCCCAATTATTTATAATCAATATTGGTTTCCATGTAGAACACAACTAAGAAGATTAATTTGAGAAAGCAGGAGGATTTAAATTAACCCTAAACAAGCTATAACATAAATCGTCCAATAATAGACATACAAATAAGCATAGGACAAGATATATTTAAGGTAATAGAATACTCTAAATACTACAAATAGACCATTTGTTTTACTAAGTTGAACTATAATGTGCTAAACTTAGTGAAACGGATTTCATGAGAAAATAATACATGTAAGGAGATAGAAACAAATTATAGAAAAGAAAAGCATGACCTTCAAGTGTGATCTCTAAACCACAAGGAAACTCCTAGATATACATTATTCATGCACATAGAAAACCCAAAAGTATCTCCTCTCCAGCAAACAGTACACGTAACTACGTAAGAATAGAAACTTTGGTAAACTAGGACATATGCCTCATCCAGAATTTAGAGTAACACAAATATTCAGATGTTTCAAGTGTCTCTAGCAGCTGTGGTGCAGCAGCTTTTGGCTGAACGAAATAAAAGGATTTTAAGTTTTAACCAAAGTCAGAAAACTCCCATTGCTATTGTAAAGAGGATCCATTACCTAATCATAGAAAGACTGAAATCCTAGGAAGCTTTTTCGGAAATGTATTTGGTATTGTATATTCTAGTGTGATAGTGTTTGCATAATGTAATTTCTTTTCTTATGAAATGAAGTGAAATCATTCTTTTACCAAAAAAAAAAAAGATCAGATGTTTGTATTAGAATCATGTTTCACACCATCGATCAATGAAATTTTCACTAAGTTCCCCACCACTACTACCAAGAGAGTAAAAAAGATCACTCTGAACAGCAAAAACTCACAGCCATATAGCTAATTCCAGTATGACCAACCATTCCTTTCCAGTCACAATATCAGATGGCTCACCATTGACCACATACCCTAATTAAGGGTCATTAACAAAAATGCAGCAAAAGCCCCCCAAAGCTTCGATTATAAGAACATGCCTAACCTAAATGAATGAGTAAAGGAAGTCCTGGGCTCTTTAAAAATTTATCAAAAAGTGTTTTAACACATAGCATAAAGCCTAAACACATCTAGCCGATCTAGGCCTTACCACTAGCAACATAAAGATGGATGACAAGAGTAACTTAGATCCTATAATTCTCAATCAGAAGTTGCATCACAAACTTAAGAATTACCGATCCCAAAACTGGACAAAGTTTGAGACCATGTAATGTCGCTTGCTGGTTACTACATTCAAAAACTTTTTTGCCTAACAGGCTAACAATCACGCCCACGTTATCTTTTCCACGCCAAAAAAAAGCAATATAAATAAAAGCTTACCCACGACAATAAGGAACGCAAACAACTTGGCAAATCACTTAACCAACGTTATTTTTCAAATACTGTGGCATGAAGAACCATGTGATCTATATATTAAACATGGTGATCATAGTATTTACTCTTGAGTAGCATAACCTAATACACAGCCAGTTCCAAAGCCTAACGAGAGGACACAGTGAAATGCGCACCCTTATCATGATGTCTAGAAAGTAGAAACACAACATCATGTTTCGAAAATTCAGCCAGTTCAACCAAACGCAATTGTAATTCATTTCTACAATCTAAACGACTAAATTCGAATAAAATACCATCCGCTTAACAGTGATAAAATTTGCATTTCAGAATCAACAAAAAGTTCATACCTTTCAATGCCAAGACCCCCAAACCAGCAACAGCTCCAGCACTAATCAACGGATGCGAAACCGCAATAATTGCACCCTCTACATCATAAAAACCCTCAAATCCATAAATAAACTAACAATGCACCATAATTCATAATCACATTAAATGACAACACAAAAATAAATCAAAATCAAAATCAAAATCAAACCTTTAACTTTGCCAAAGAATTTCGCCTCGTACGCATCGTATTGAGCCTTAACATCCTTAAGAGACTCCTGCATTCAAAAAAAACCCTAACCCTATTAGAAACCCTAACACACAATTCCATAAACGTAAAACAATGTATAAAGAAGGAGATATACGAGTGTTTGATTGAAATGAGCGGAAGAAGTGGAGCGAATTTCGCCGAGACGAGAACGAGATACAGCAATGGCGCAATCTAGGGTTTGTTCGGCGGATTTTTGGGCAATTTGTGCTTGTTGAAAAACTTGTTCGATCCATGGATTTGATTCTTCTAAGCTTTTTAGTGCATCTTGAACTGAGTAGTAATCAATTGGGGGAGTTGATGGAGGTTTGTCGATTGACGATGAAGATGAAGATGAAGGTGAAGATGAAGGTGATGATCCTTCAACAGTCGCCATTTTTGTTTGCTATGCGATGTCTCGTACGAATTTTACCTTTGTTTGAAAGGAGGTGTTCTCGTAAGGGTTGACCCGGTAATACTAACCCGACCCGAATTAGGGCTGATCAAACGGGCGGGCTGGGTTGATTTGGGGGACTAGGAATCGGCCCGAGATATGGGCGGGTCAAGGCGGTCTGCATGTAAGCCAGAAGGGGGAATGGTGGGATGTCAACGGGGCGGGTAAAAACGGGTAGAGCTTTAGCGGGTTGTAGGGCGGGTACGAGTATAAAAATTCCACCCATGGGTGATGAGGCGGGGATGGGTTTTACATTTTTACGTCACCCCACCAATATCCGTCTACCTACCAATTATTAAAAATATATATTTTATTATAACTGTTTATAATGTTCTTTATTAATTTATATACAAAATCTTAAACCAGAAATATATAAATGAAAACTTGAGGAAATTCATAATAATTAAACTACATTTTATTGAAAAAAAAAGTATCGGAAAAATTTTAACATAGGTGATTGGTGGGTAAATGGGGCGGATACGGGTCTAGATTTTCTCCCGACGAGGCAAGTAAGGGTATGAGAATTTCTTGGCGGGTACGGGTACGGGGGAGAGCCCCCCACCCCACACCAATGTCATCCCTAATGGTAGCCTGAGGGCGGGCTCGGGTTTGTGGTGAGGCGGGCTTATCTTGGGAGACCTGGAACCGGCTCGAGATAACGGGAGGGTCGGGCCAAAAGTGACCTGAGGTGTGGGTTATCCCTTATGTTTGACCGGTCCTAAGTCCTAACCCGAATCACATGACTCGGAAAATCCGAAGTTAGATTTGTCTCGGAAAAACACTCTTAGGGGCGTTTGGTTCAATAACATGGAATGGAATTGATTGGAATATGAATCCATAATGGTATGAGGTTCTAAATCTATTCCCTCGTAAACTTGTTTGGTTCAACTTAAAATTGTATAAGAAAGGAATGGAGTTTGATACCAAGGGAGGAAGTTGGGTATGTGATTCTAGGGGGTTGGAATGGAGTTAGAATCCATTGGGTATCTAACTCCATTCCAATAGACTCCAACCAAACATTGGAATGGAGCAAATCCATTCCAATCCATTCCAAGAGATCCAACCAAACACCCCTTAATATAAATATATAATTATATTAAATATTTTTTTAGATTAATTTACTTTAAATTTGTTATCATTAATTAACTCGAATTACCTATATAAATTATATTCAAGTTTTCAAGTCTCGGACATGAGTGCAAGCTAATATCAAACATAGGTGAATGCTCATTCGTAAATCATCCGAAAACCAGCTCAGTGTCTACTGTCTGCTGTTAGGCATATGTGAAGAAAAAAAAGTATTACAAACAAGGTTAATTTCTACGGAAGTAACGGAGATGCAGTCCCGTCCGTGTGTTGGTTCTTCAGGCAGGACTATGAAAGCAGTGGAACAAATGTATGTGTAGCAGTTGATTTCAGTTTGCTGAATAATTGACTGATTAAATGTTGATTTGGAGCTTAGACATTTCCTTCATCACGGCACGCCTTGCTATGGCCTTCCTCTTCTCCGCTTCCATTTCTGTCTCCATTAGTCTCTTGTGCGTTCTCTGCACTGCTTTTGCTCGTTTCTTCTCCAATCTCCTCTGCTTCCACCACAGGTATATTATATGCAGTTAACTTTCATTATTGAATTTCTTACCTTATTTTCTAGTCCAGAAATTATTTACTGGTATATCGAAAACAATATTTTTCTGGTCCGTCACTGTCTACTCAGTGACCATGCAGTACAGAAAAATTATACAAATGCTATTAATTTCCGATGTAGCTTGACAAACAGCAAAATACAGTACCCAAATCTTGCAATTACCTCAAGTTTATCGAGCTGATCTTCGACTTTGTTCTTCTGTTTCGACTCCCATGCTTCTATTGCATCCTCCTTGATCCTCAACCTAACCAATTTTACAAACATCCAACATATTTATCGATCAGAAGAAACTGTAAATTAAATATCACAGAACCAGGAATTAATTAATAGGACTAACTTCCTGAGCAGATTAGTGTAGCTCTCTTTCCTCGATGCACCGGACTCAGCTCTTTCCTTTTGACACTGAAATTCATCCAAGAACTCCTTAAACGGCTTAGGCTGGGCATTAACCTCACAGTCGACAGGAATAGCATGTGCGAAATCTTCAGGAACAGGTGGCAGAAGCCCTAAAACTTCAGGATGAAACCCATCTAATAATGTTCTCGATGATTCATACCCATATGTAGTCGAACTCTGCAAGCTTTGATTTCCAAACTCGTTTCCAATTGTTGATTCATACAAAGTCGAGGCATTACTCAAACGCTTGGATTTTTCGCGTTGCTTATTTGAGAAAAATGCTGAATTCTTCATAGCCTACATCGCATTACATAATCATCATTTTCGAATTAGCGTTCCAAAAAAACCGAACAAGAACATCATTACCCTAGTCCACTAGTCCATAGTCCGATGTACTAAAAAACACAAATAGACTATTTCCGAATGAACGATCGATAACTAAAAAACGTCGAGAATCGCAAAACAAACAGTAATCAATAAACTACGGAGTAAAAAAAACTGCACACAGCAGGAAGTTAAATGAACCAAAACGCAAAAACATAAAAGATTCACAAAATTAAAACGTACACAACACAAGATTTTACGACTCATCCCTCCGTCTCAATCAGTTGTTGACATTTTACTGTCGAAATTTAGAAAGATTAGAAAAAGGGAAGAAAGAAAAACCAGCAGTAATCAGTAATCAATATACTACAAGAACTACGTCGAAAATCGCAAAACTAGCAGTGATCAATATACGAATCATCGAACATAAGTTTCGAAGAAACAAGAAATCGAAATCCGAACCCGGTCACAAAACTAAAACGTACACAATACAAGATTTTACTACTCATCCTTCCGTCTCAATCATTTATTTACATTTTAGTGTCGAAATTTCGAAAGACGAGAAAAAGGGAAAAAAGAAAGAGTAGTAAGTAGTACCTGGTAAGTAGGAGTGTAAAACTCAGCAGAAGCACGAGCGAAATCAGGAGGGAAATCAGTGGGAAAATCATAATCATGATCATTAGTAGGTGACGATACATTTCCGAAACGCGAAGAAGTTGATCGTGGTACACGAATCCTCAGTTTACTTGTATTATCAGTAATTTCACTCACATTTGATGCAGATTTCTTGCTGGGATTATCATCAACAACTTGATTGTGATTAGGATCATGATTTTGATTATTGTTGTTGTTCATCATGAGATTATTTGTGATGCTGCTGTTTGATGATGATGAGATTACTGGTCTTTTTTTCATGGGGTTTGGCTTAATCTTCATCTTTGTTTTTTTTTTCTGGGAAGAATTTGTTGGGAAATTTGTTGAGTTTATGAGAGAATTTGTGAGAATATTTGCAGTTTCTGTTATGGAGGAGAGAGGAATTAACTATTTCTGTTATAGCGGTTATGAGTACGAGTAACTACTTTCTGTTATACGGACTTAATCTGATTTTTTATAAAAATAGTGATCTTGATCGCTAATTGTTGTGTGAGACGGTCACTTAACTTTGTTTACACGAGATGTTTCACATGATATGGGTAATTATTTTAGTTTTACATTTTATATTCCAATTTAAGACCAAATTACCCACTTTTTAAATTTCTAGAGTTATTTCTAGTCATTTATGTTATGTCTCGGGCTAATTTAGTTCGAATTGGTCCTGTAGGAAATGCACTCGACTTTGATAAATGAAAGTCCTAAGATTACGGTCTAAACTCTCTCTACACATGGAGACTTATACAGAGTATCATCTACAGACAGACGCTCGAATGAATAATTAATACACATACCTAGCTGCACTCTAGTCCAACAAAACACAGTCGATCACCATAAGCGGTCTACTGATCATTGCATGCAAACACAAGATCGTTGTGTGGAACAAACAAGAATAAGGAGATTAACTTCGAAAGGACACTCGGAGAACCGGAGAGCCTCCGGCGAGATGAACGGTAAGCTTCAGGTAATTTTCGGAGCAATTGATTGAACTTTCTATGGGATTGCAATTCATCTACTCGTATAATACTCCGTATAAGTCACTTAAATAGCCTCCGCTACAGTAAAAGAAAAGTACGGCAAATTCCAGTTGAATATGAAATTTCAAAAGTGCATTCACTTTAACAGTGTGGGTTGAAAGACCCTCTAAATTTTCTGCTCATTTTCAGTCATCTCTCTAGTGATGATCACACTATTTTACCTTGGATTCAACTATTTGTGTCGAGCTAGAATGGAGCAAGAAAATGTCGATATATTATAACTGAGTAAATCTACTCTTTGAGTACAAAAGTGAAATACACGACACAGAAACTATGAAAGTTCTCTAAAACTTAAAGTCGACCTCCATATATCATGGAGTTAAACTCTTCAGTTCTTCTGGACCAACCAGAGCTTGCCAACAACATGTAGCAAGGCGACAAAGGCAATAAACCCGATGCTCATCATAAGTACGACATTAGGAGATATCTTCAAACCAGGGGCATCGTCTGTGTAAAATTGGAGCATTGTCCCTGAAGCGCCTCCGGCTGCACCTCCACTTGCTGTCCTTCTCCGGCGAAGACTTGCAGCAGCTGCTGCACTGCCTCTGGGTGGAGCTGTACCGGCCATGTCTGAATTGATAAAACAACACATGTTTAGCACATCAACTTAAATGAGACTGTCATACAGCTCATACTTGTGAGACTACCTAGTACCTTATTAGCAAGACTTATATAAGACTGTCACACATGTTTAGCCCATTAACTTAGAGGAATACATAAGTTTTAAGAACTGATCCATACAAGACTAAAAATTGTTCAAAATTGCATGTTCATAGTACACTATACAGAGTTCACAATTACATAATAAGTAAAAGCTTTTCTTTTACTTATTAACACTGTAATCTAATGAGAAATACACAGGTATTTAGACAGTCTCAAATAAGACTACTGCATGTTTAAAGAACAAGTACGCGACTACATGCATTCGCCTTTGTAGACTACCATGTGTGCAAAGCTCTAAGTACATGATAAACAGTTTAGAGTGCAATTCAGAATAGGTAACGCAGGGATTTGATCCTCAAACTAACAGCTACGGATAGGGCCTACGGAGTATTAACATACGAAAGCAACAATGCCATGTTATTTATAATGACAAGTCAAAAGAACGTGTTTCATTCAGTCTGCTTAGTTTTAAGTGCCAAATTCCTGCACCATCCTTCAACTAGTAATGCCATAACCATCCACGCGAAGGGTCTTTCTCCATGAACATCAGCATTTTATTAATGGATTACCAAGCTACACCACTAGAATTTTTCATACAATGGAAAGCTGAATCTAGGCAGTATCAGACAAATCAATACCATCGATCAAGACACTGAACAAAACCTCCACACAATGTTTTAAAACCATATACTCGTATAAAATTAGTACCCATAAAACATTATACAGTGATCCAAACGTAGGGATACTAATCACATTATTCCCGAGTTCACTAAACTCGTGCTAACTGCTAAATATTACTCCCTCAGTCTCAGTCAATTGTTGTCCTATGATTTTGGCACAAAGACCAAAGAAAGAAGAGAAAGTCAATTACTAAATGACAAGTGGATCAAATTGAGTGTGAATGATGAAATTGCTCATAAAGTTCATTCTTAAAATAGAAAGAACAACAATTGACTAAGAAACCCTAAAATGGAATAGGACAACAAATGACCGGACAAAGGGAGTAGCATTGAAAACTACATTAGCCAAGTTCTTACAATCTATGTTACTCCGACACTTCACTTAGCTGCCGTGTCGCGTATCCGACACCTATTGGTCCGATACCGACACGACACTTTGACACTTCACTTTAGACCAAATAGCTGCCGTGTCGCGTATCCGACCCCTTTTGGTCCGATACCCCGATACCGACACGACACTTTGACACTTCACTTTAGACCAAAAAATTGAAAAATCCACACAAAATAGCCGTATCCGACGCTCAACACGCGTCAAACACGACACCCGTGTCGAAGAGTCCGGGTAACACAGCTTACAACAGGCCAAGTCCCCAACCAAGCTCAATAAGTTCTTTTCGCTTCTTAAAATATGTATCTTACAACAGTCCAAGTCCCCAATTAAGCTAATTTAAGGAATCTTAAACATACATCTCGAGTAATCAACCATTCATTCATTAAACTCGATTGCTAACGTTAAGATTGATAATTCACATAATTCCTATCAAAATCAACTTCGCAAATTCAACCCTAATCATAAAATCTAGTTCAATCATCATAAACTAGTAAATCAATCATCAATCAATCAACACCCCTGTGATTGATCTACTAATCATCTTAAAAACCGTAAATTATACTACTAGATTCAAGGCAAAAGCACACACAAAAAGCAAGATCTACGATACAAACAACAAATTTACGAATCAAACAATCACAATTCAGACATTTTAAAAAATTCCAATAATTTTTTATCACAGATCTGAATAAACAATTTACAGATTAATTCATGCAAATCAGATCAAACGTCTGAAAAATCGGAATTGAATGCATGCAGATCAAAACCCTAGAAAATCAAATGAGATGAGATAGAAGAGAAATTGGACCTGAACTTTTGGTTGATGAGATTTGAGAGAAATAAACGTAGGAGATTAAAATTTGGGGGAAAATATTGTCGCAAATTTAATTTATTTTTCCACAATTTTTACAAGTCAGATATTTAAAGAGGAAGAGGTTTCAGAAAGTGACGCGGAATACACATAGCTTCCACCAGTAATATTGTGCCATGTAGGATGTGGTGTTCTAAATGTGCTTTTGGAGAAAACTAGAGTCAAAATACTCCAAGTTGTGGATGGATGATTTTGACTTTGTTTTGCGATTTCGATTAGGGCTACACATTGTAGACCGGATCGGTAAACCGGACCGGTCGGTCTAGATCGAATACAATCCGGTCTGGTCTTTGGGTTCATAAAAATATTGTGATCGGTCTCTGGTCCGATCCGGTCCGGTCAAAGCAAAAAAAATCACCTCAAATTACCTTTAAAATAGAACCAGTCCGGTCCAAACCCGGAAAAAATCGGCAGTCCGGGTTCCCACCTATCCGGTCCGGTCTCCGGGTTTGGGATATGGGGTTGTCCGGTCCGGTCCAAGCAAAAAAATCGCCTCAAATTACCTTTAAAAATAGAATCGGTCCGGTCCAAACCCGAAAAAAAACCGGATCCAAAGGGTTCCGGTCCGGTCCGGGTTCCCACTTAACCGGTCCGGTCTCCGGGTTTGGGGTATGGGGTATGGGGTTGTCCGATCCGTGGGTCATTGCGGTCCGGTCCGCTGTGGTTCTAGACCGATGAACACCCTTAATTTCGATCATGTTTTTTCGGCTTAATTCCAATCTCCCTATTTTATTTTTCGTTCAGCTATATTAAGTTTAGTTAAGCTCAGTTTAGCTCATCTCTTCACTAATTAACACTTATTTTAACTTCATTCAGTTTAGTTCAATTTCATTCAGTTCAGTCGAAAAGAACATGACCTTCATTTACTTGAGTGTCCACATACCAGCCATAACCCAAGTAATTAACTTGTGCCGGCCGAGGGGACCGTGGGTTAAAATTTCCGGGACTTGACCCTGGAGAAAATCGATCTGGGATCTGGTCATAATTTGACAAGTCTAATAAGCAAAGTAACAAAACCCACCAATTTAAGTTATCCGATCTGATAAATATATCTTGGGAGTTAAAATTGCATAATCCCACTATAAAATTCTAGGTTGCATTCTCGAGTATTTTTGTTTTCTATGTTGTACTTCTAGTTTTTAAAAATTCTTAAAAATTCTATGTGGTAACCTTGAACTAGAGTTGTTTATGGGTTGGCTTGTCTATTGAACCCGGCTTATCCCGCCCGCCAAAGAAAGGGTACGGACAAGACATTTTAAGAAAATTACAAAGGCTCGGCCCACTAACTAGCTTGTCCGTGGCCCATAATATAAAAGTGAGCCCGACCCATATCCGCCTAAAGCCCACATTTGATCACCTCTACCTTGAACTCTATACATTGGTATATACCGTTAACTTATTGTGTGTCTTCGTTAACTTAGCTTGTTAGTTGTTATGTCAAACCGACTCTTTATTATTCCAATTATTACTCCCCTCGAATTACTCATCAACCCACCCAATAACATACGAATCTAACTAACAATTTGTGAAAACTTCATCATCATTTCATGGTTCATAATGAAGATTTTTAATAAAAGTTTGTGTTTATTAAAAGTGATTTGTAATACTTTCGCATAAGATAACAATACGACACTTATGAGCCATAATAGAGGTTGAAGTACGGTTGTTCGGGGAGAGATAAAATTGACGAAAAATAAGTAATAAGTTTAGGGACAAAATGTAGAATATAAAAATGGATACGACTTATAAAAACTCCAGAAAACAAGTTAGAATTTCCCGGAAAAAATGATCTCGCTCAATGAATCCTTAGAATAAGTTTTAGTTTTCGCAGGAGTCAAACTATTAATTTCCAGGATTAATGAGCTCCAAGATGACCATAATTTTGAGATCCAAACCAATCTCATTCCCATCCGAGCTCGAGTTCGGGTCAAGTCAGTGATACAGTAGTATAAACCATTTTAGGGTGTGAAAATTTGAGATCGAGCACAAGTCAAATCGATGAGACAGTAGTATTTAGGGTGTGAAAATTTAGCCCCTCATTCTATTGGAGCCCTAGTAGACCCCCTCAAAAGCACAACAAAACTTGTTCATTGAAAATTACAAATTCACAATCTCCAATTCCATCAAAGACAAGTGTAGCAACCATGGAAGCACAACAACAACCACAACAACAACAACCATATGAAAATCAATACCAATATCAAACCCAGAACACCACAACAACAAATCCAACCTCACAATCATATGATTATTATTCATCTTCATCTCAAATTCAATCATATGATCCACAATCATACTATGCAACATACCCTCAACAACAACAATATGATAATCAGAATAACCTAGATTATAGTAACCCCAATTCTTCAACAACTTATGCTTCTTCTGCATATTATTACCCTGATTATTCTACTTCCTATGATCCTAATTCAATTCACCCACCCGGGGTTCCTCTTTCCGTTGATCCTCAACAAACCCAGGTCCCCAATTCCCAGAATTATTATTATCCAGCTCCTCAATCTCAGCCCTATTATCAGGTATTTTTTTTTGAAAAGTTTGATTGTAATTTTTGAGTTTTATGTTTGATTTACTGTTATATTCTAATTTGTGGTAGATTTGTGATTGTATAATTTGCTGTTGATTTATTGAGGTAGTTTAATGATTAGGTTTTTCTACGATGTACCTCTCGGATTCTACGGTGTACCCCTAAACTTAGCGATTAGTTCCAAAATTATCCAAAGATATCATAATGTGGTTCCTTAACGGTTAATTTTTGTCGGGAAAACGGGTTAATTCATGAGTAAACAATGAATGTAGTGATAGTTGCGCTCATTATGGACGAATACTCAACAAAAATTGTCCAAACATAACATGTACTCCCTTTGTCCCGGTTAATTGTTGTCATTTGGTTTTGGCACGATGACGGAAA